>NC_137342.1:22906156-25361607 GCF_965287045.1 Carcharhinus amblyrhynchos | reverse complement strand
CCTCTCCCCTCTCTCTCCCTCCTCCCCCTCCACTCCTCCTCCCCTCCCCTCCTCCCCCCCTCCCTCCTTCTCCCATCCCCTCCTCCCTTCCTCTCCCCTCCCCTCCTCCCTCCCCTCCTCTCCCTCCCCCCCTCCCCTCTCCCCTCCCCCCCTCCTCCTCCTCCCTCCCCCTCCCTCCCCCCCCTCCCTCCTTCCCTCCCCTCCACCCCCTCTCCTCTCCCCTCCCCTCCTCCCCCCTCTCCTCCTCCCCTCCCTCCTCTCCCCCTCTCCTCTCCCCTCTCCCTCCTCCCCCCTCTCCTCCTCCCCCTCTCCTCCTCCCCCTCTCCTCCTCCCCCCTCTCCTCCCCCTCTCCTCTTCCCCTCCCTCCTCCCCCCTCTCCTCTCCCCTCCCCTCCTCCCCCTCTCCTCTCCCCTCCCTCCCTCTCCCTGCCATTTCAGTACTCTTTGAAATCGTGCCATGAAATCCTCTCAATTCATCTAAGAGGAAAGGTAGATCAATGTCTCGGTTTAATGGCAACACCTCCAATAGTGCAGCACTTCTTGTACCCAAATACTTGCCCAGCTTTTGTGCTTATGTTTCTGTGATGGGACTTAACCCATATTCCCAATTCCACTGACTTGGAGATTTTACTGTGACCATTGAGCTATCTCTGACGTAGTAACGTATGTAACTGAACTGTGTAACTGGCGCCTCACAACGCCAGAGACCTGGGTTCGATTCCCGGCTTGGGACACTGTGCAAACTCCACACGTTCTCCCCGCATTTGCATGGGTTTCCTCCCACTGTCTGAAAGATGTACTTGTTAGGTGCATTGACCCAAATAGGCAACTGAGTGTGATGACTAAGGGAATTTCACAGTAACTTCATCGCAGTGTTAATGTAAGCCTTACTTGTGACTAATAAGTAACGTTACTTAACGCTTCAAGCAACGTTAATTGACTGGAGGTGGACCTTTCAGCCCTATCTCTGGAGGAAGTCCTGCCTTCAGGAGCTGCAGTTCTACAGTTCCAGCTGCAGCTCTACAATCCCACCAGGTGTGATGGTCATTGCTGAGATTACAATATAGTCCCAGTAAAAAAAAAAGTTGGATGGCAGGTGAGTCTCAAGGGTGCTCAGCAGGGCAAGAAAAGTCAGCCCAAAGAGCAAATGGGGGATAGAGGATAAACATTAGGATGGGAGGGAATGCCTGGGGCACTGGGGGGCAGGGTGGGGGAGAGGGGGATGGGTTGGGGTTGCAATTGCCACGTGAGCCTGTGATAGAGGCAGCTGCCTTCTTTTCCGGCAGAACCCAGCAGCCTATCTTGCTGAGCTTTGCCTCACTGTCAACTTCCTACCAAAACCAAAAAACTGTAACCGGGAGTGTTGTGGCCTCGATGTGGTTATTAAATAACCATAACATTATGGTTAAGGTTGGGGATGGATGGGTAGGTGGGGGTTAAATCCAATTATTAATTTCAATTAATTAATTGGATGTTGGAGGATGGTCTTAACAGCAACTAATGAGGTTGTCTCGCTAGTGTACGAACTACCTGATGAGTCTTGATCCAGTGGCTGAGTGGTATTGTCACTAGTCCAGAGACTCGGATCAGTACTTTGAGGACATGGAATTGATTCCCCCACATGCCAGATGATGGAATTAAGTTCAATGAATAAGAGTTGGAATTATTTAACACAAAAAAAAGAGCTGCCTGATGAGTTATAATTGATGGTTAAATCAGGAAGCCTCATGCTTCCTATTTAAAGCAGGTGCGTCAAACTCCCAATCTGCATTCAGCAGGGACAACTGGAGAGCTGGCTGTGTATGGTGTAAAGACAGTAACTTGGTGATGGGACTTTTGTCTCCATGGTGTTATTACAAAAACCCATCTGGTTCACTGTGTGTTTGAAGGCAGGAAATATGCCATCCTTACCCAGCCTGACATGCATGTGACTCTGGAGCAATACCAATGCATTTGACTCTTGACTGGAATGGCTGGGCAAGCCACTCCTTCCAAGAGTTACTAGCGATGACCAATAAAAACTGGCCTTGCCAGAACACCCACATCAATAATCAGGGTAACGGATGAGGTTTCACTGATGCATTGCCTGATGCAATTTTTCAAAGCCATCAGCCTTTTGGCTCAGATCAAATGTCAGATCAAGACCAAGATGGGGTGCAATGCCTCATCCTGTCAGCTCGGATCTTGTTTGTCTCTCTTGTGGAGACCGTGAATTTGATTCAATTGGAATTTGAATTTGATTTTTTGGGTGGAATGAAAACATCGAAACAATGCAAAATCTATTCAAATGATGTCAAACCTGAAGGTCAGGCTGATAACAACATGGAGGGTAATCCAAATATCAGTAAATGGATCTTCCTTCGTGATTAAGAAGGGTTGTATGAATCAACAATTTAACAGGGGAAGAGGAATCGAATTAAATTTCCAAAAATATAAACTATATTGGATACTTGATAAGCGAGGGGATTAAGGGTATGGGGAGAGGGCGGAAATATGGAACTGAGCCACGGCAGATCAGCCATGATCTTATTGAATGGCGGGGCAGGCTCAAAGGGCCAGATGGCCTACTCCTGCTCCTATTTCTTATGTTCTTATTATGTTCTAAAAACAATAAATAGGCTGCTTGGTATAAAACTTATGGATACAATTAGTGTCTTGAGTGACGTAAGTACTATGCAGAAATTGTGCATATCTTGAGATTAGTTTTGTCAATGCCATCCTAACCACTACAATTAGCACTGGCTGAGGATCCAAACCCTTTTCAATTGAGAAATTATACACAATATTTTGACTCCTTAGTAATCTAAAACCCCTCAACAAAACTGACCTTGATTACTAGTCTTCTGTCTGGATAGTTCAAATAGCAGATTTACACTTGTACCTCAGATCACTGCAGTAACTCTCCCTAGGTTAAAATCCAAGATCTGTAGCATTTACACTGTTCTCGAGCTCTGACCTTTCAAATCCAATTAGGCAGGTGGAGCAAACACCACAGTGGAATAATGTCAAGGTGCCACATTACAATTTCTTGTTGCCTGGAGACACATTGGTGGGATCAAAGCCACGCTGTAGTTCAGACTGGCCATCTTTTCAGAATGCTTTCATACTGGTTATCTTGGTGGTATGAACATAGGGTGAAGGGTAAGTCTATATACAAGAAGAGGAGGTCATCCTAAAATGTCAAACCCATATTAGATTTGCTGTAATACTAACTTGGTCATAAAAAATATTGTTTAATAGTTCCCAAACCACTTCACAAATCAAGGAGATGTGACAATAAAACTATAAAACAACATGATAACACAAATTATAATAACAAATAGAAGCAGCTACCTAAATATTTACTTCTTGCCCATAAGTTCAACATGCTTGATTCTTAGAAATGCCTGTAATTAATATTAAAATAGCACAGGAACTATTTTCAATCTGATCCCTGTTAATTTTTTTGACCCCAAAATTTCCAGATTAAACAATGGGTTGTCTTTAGATGCCATGAGTTGAATTTCTGTGCTTTTCCTATCTTTGTCTGAATAGATTGTATCCTTTGACCAATTCTGACATAGTTTAACTTGGTCAATGTATTTGTGGAAAAATGAAGTAAAGTTAAAGTCACAGAATCAAGAATACTACAGTGCAGAAGAGGCCCTTTGGCCCATTGGGTCTGCACCAACGCATGAAATGACCTGACCTGCCCACTAATTCCACTTGCCAGAACTTGGCCCATAGCCTTGAATGTTATGGCATGCCAAGTACTCATCCAGGTGCTTTTTAAAGGATGCGAGACATTCTGCCTCCATCAACCTCCCAGGTAGCACATTCCAGACCATCACCACCCTCTGAGTAAAAACATTTTTCCTCAAATCTCCCCCAAACCCTCCCATGCTTTACTTCTAACTTGTGTCCCCTCAAAACTGACCCTTTAATGAAGTGGAACAGCTGGTCCCTATCCACCCTATCCATGTCCCTCATAAACTTCAGCATCTCAATCAGGTCGCCCCTCAATGCAATGAACAAAGTCCACACAAAATCTCATTTGGGAGAGATGATGACCAAGCAGTATTATTGCTACACTGTTAATCTAGAAACTCAACTAATGCTCTGGGGATTCAATTTTGAATTCCACAGTGGTGGAATTTGAATTCAATGAAAAATATCTAGAATTAAGAATCTACTGATGACATGAAATCATTGTCGATCATGGAAAATCCATCTGGTTCACTAATGTTCTCTGGGGAAGGAAATCTGCCATGCTTACCTGGTCTGGCCTACAAATAACTCCAGAGCCTCAGCAATGTGGTTGACTTTCAACTGCCTTCCAAGGGCAATTAGGGATGGACAATAAATGCTGGCCAGCCAGAGACGCCCATGTTCCATGAATGAATTAAAAAAAACTTTAAAAAAAACTTTATTTTAAAAATATTTTTTGAGCCAGCTCTTGCACAGTGTTCATTATTGGCTGAGTTATGTCTGGTAGGTGAGGATGCAAATTTAAGTAACTGCACCTTGTCATTTCAGACTTCTTTTGCAAATGAAACCAATTAATGAGAAAGGCAATAAATCTGCATTTGGGAACATCATGACACAGATTTCCAAAGGACCACCAAGCTCAGCAGTGAGCGTATAATCACAGCTCTGATTTTCTGAACATGAGCTGGTGAAGCTAACATTGCCGGCTGTCAAAACATGTTGGGGAATTGACACTAACATCCGATATGTAAAACTCACATAGGCTTCAGAATCATAGACTTGGACACTTTGAACCGTGTGGCCTTTTAAACTGTAACGTGCTCCACTTAAAGCAGATGCAGTTTATTGTTAAAACCCAGGCCAGAAACTCCAAGGTGTTTTGTGAAGTTAGCCTAGAACCTAAGTTTTTATATTTGAATTTGGTGCTAGCGAGCACAAGATGTTTCATTCAAGGCATAAACCTTAACAGGTAGCTATCTATGATGTTCTAGGTCAAACAACATCCCATAAACATACACCATTTTCCAGATTTGGTACAAAACCAAGTATTTTCACGTGATGCTGGGTTTTCAGCTTTTTAACACTTGCTGTGAATTGATCCTTTGAATGTTGGAGCAAATCCCTGATGTTTCCCAGTCATGAAATTTTACAAAAAGCCTCTTGAGAAAGAAAGAGGCATAGACAGAGACATTGCCTGCTTCTACCAGCTTCTAATAGCAACTAAATCAAAACTAAAAACTTAGAATTTTTTGTGGAAAAAATTGTGCCCAGGCATCAAATGAACTGTCAGTTATGCTCCACCCAACAATTCCAAAAGCATCATAAAACCCCAGGACACTGCATTAGGCCAGATTAAAAATAAACATGATGCCCATCATATTGCTTCAGTTACAATTAGAGAACACTGGTTACAGACAAAAAGGGTGCCAATAAAATGGTTGGAACTGCTTGAAAAACCGTCAAAGAAACATGATTAAAATACATTTCTTAAAGGCACAGTGTCATCACATTATCTAGAAAACAAAATGTATTCACAATTTTGCACATTTGGTCATTTCACCTAGACAGCTTAAATAGCAAATGACCAACCCAAGCTTCCTTGGAAGTTGCTCAGTTATGCTACAAAATCTTTTGCATTGACTGTTTTTACTGAGAGGTCATCAGGTGGGCTGACAACCTCTGCAGGAATTGTAATGTCGCATTGGTAACATGGCTTAGGGAAATGTAAGTGGGTTTATTTCACTTGAATGAAGTTTAAACTTTACAAGTCTGATAATTATCATGAGTTTTACCTGCACTTACCTATAACCAGAGGGCTTCTCAATCCACCAAATGGACTGTACAAGGACCTCAGGCAAAGCTCGGAGAGGTGGGATCTGCTGTCTAATCAACACCTCATGGCACCTAGAGGTAGCAACACTGGCGAGTTTCTGTTCCCTGGATCTAGAGTACCTGACACTGAAATGCGGTTCCATGACCTTCTGCAGGAGTTCACTGCTGTTATATTGATGGCAGTTTACATCCCACTCTGCGGACCAAATATACACCACTACAAATAGCCATGTGTTGAAACATCCTGAGGCCTTGTTCAACGTGGCAATATTTAAAAACTCTGCGACCTGCCTAAACAAGTACGCCACTACAGTAGCTGACTTCATGAGTAAGTGTGTAGAAGACTGTGTGCCAAAGAAGCAAATCTGTGTTTCCCAACTGATAACCATGGATGAAACCGTGAATAGGGATAGCCACTGCTTGCTGAAATCTAGATCTGAGGCGTTCAAGTCAGGCGACCCTGACCTATACAAGAAATCCAGAAACGATCTAAGGAGATTCATCAAAGACAAGTTAGAGTCCCTGGCAGGCCTTGCGGACCCCTGCCAACTATGGCAATGTCTATAAGACATAACAGGCTACGATATGAAGGCATGTAAAACCGTCGGCTCCAACGCACCCTTCCCTGATAAGCTTAATGCATTTTACGCCTGTTCTGAGCAAGAGGTCAGCGAGAGCATGCCCTCTACATGGGAAGGGACGGACGAACTTTATCTGAGGTCACCATTCCAGATGTTGGAACAGCCTTCTCGAAGGTCAACCCACGGAAGGCGTCTGGCCCGGATGGAGTACCAGGATGTGCACTCAGATCCTATACGGATCAGCTGGCAGGAGTATTTGCAGACATCTTCAACTTCTCTTTACAACAATCGGCGGCCACTACCTGCTTCAAGAAGACGACCATCATCCCGGTACTTAAGAAAACCCAAGCAGCGTGCTTTAATGACTACTGGCTGGTGGCTCTGACATCCATCATAATGAAGTGCTTTGTAAGGTTAGTCATGGCATGAATCAATTCCAGCCTCCTGGATTGCCTGGATCCATTACAGTTCACCAATCGCCACAACAGGACAACAACAGACGCCATCTCCCTAGCCCTACTTTCAACCCTGGAACACCTGGATAATAAAGATACTTATGTTAGAATCCTATTTATTGACTACAGCTCAGCCTTCAACACCATTATGCCTACGAAACTCATCTCCAAACTCTGTGGCCTGGGCCTCGGCTCATCCCTCTGCGACTGGATCCTCAACTTCCTAAACCACAGACTGCAATTAGTAAAGACAGGCAACAACACCTCCTCCACGATCATCCTCAACACTAATCCCCCAGAAGTCTTTGTTCTCAGCTCTCTACTATACTCCTTATACATCTATGACCGTGTGGCCAAATTCCCCCCAACTTGATTTTCAAGTTTGCTGATGACACCCCCGTAGTGGGTCTGATCTCAAACAATGACAAGATGGAGAATAGGAATCAGATAGAAAATCTGGTGAACTGGTACGACGACAGTAATCTCTCCCTCAACGTCAACAAAACAAGGGAGATTGTCATCGACTTCAGGAAGCATAAAGAAGAACATGCCCCTGTCTACATCAACGGGCACAAAGTAGAAATGGTCGAAAGCTTCAAGTTTTTAGGTGTCCAGACCACCAACAACATATCCTGGACCCCCATGCCGACGCTATAGTTAAGAAAGCCCACCAACGCCTTTACTTTCTCAGAAGACTAAAGAAATTTGGCACATCAGCTATGACTCTCACCAATTTTTACAGATGCACCATAGAAAGCATTCTTTCTGGTTGTATCACAGCTTGGTATGGCTCCTGCTCTACCTGAGACCGCAAGGACTTACAAAAGGTTGTGTATGTAGCCTAATCCATCACGCAAACCAACCTCCCATCCATTGACTCTGTCTATGCTTCCTGCTGCCTCGGCAAAGCAGCCAGCATAATTAAGACCGCTATGCACCTCAGGCATTCTCTCTTCCACCTTCTTCTGTCGGCAAAAAGATACAAAAGTTTGAGGTCACTTACCAACCAACTCAAGAACAGCTTCTTTCCTGCTGCAATCAAACTTTTGAATGGACTTACCTCACATTAAGTTGATGTTTCTCTACATCCTACCTATGGCTGTAACACTACATTCTGCATTCTCTTATTTCCTTCTCTATGAAAGGTATGCTTTATCTATCTAGCACACCAAGAAACATTACTTTTCACAGTATACCAATACATGTGACAATAATAAATCAAATCAAATCAAGTACTCTGGGGGCAATTCTCCCATCCAATGCATTAATTTTATAGCGCAGTGGGCGGGGAGAATTGTGTGCGACCCGGTTCACGGGGTTTGCGCTTGTGTTCCCAATGGGTGCGTATCTCCCAGTGCCAAGTATCCAGTGTGGTCCTGACCTCACTGGAAACTGAGGGGACCAGCAGATAAGTAATTTTAATCTTATTTTAATGTCATTTGAATATCATCATTGGGCCTGGACTGATGTCTCTAGGCCCGATTGCACCTCCCACCTCCCCCGGCACAATTTCACTCTCAGGGTTTAGAGTTGCTCCCCACTTTTGAGGAACTAACAGGACACCCTGCTGGAGTGAAGGAGGGGGGTGCGATTGGGCACCCCAGGGTGTCGAGTGGCAGGGATGGTGCCCCTGGATATAAGCACTCTGGCAGTGCCAGCCTATGGCCCCTAGCACTTCCCAAGGGACAAAATGCCCATGCCTGGGGGCACCTTGGCACTGCCACTGGGGCTGGAGGGAGGCCACCAATTGGGCAGGCTGAGGGAATGGTCTGCCGTTGGGGGGGGGGGGGGGGGGGGGGTCTACCTCTTGTGGGGTGGGGTCTGCCAGGGTGGAGGGCTGCGGGGCGGGTGTGCAATCATCACTGCTGGGGAGTGGGGCTGGAGATCGGGGTGCTCTGGGAAGGGGGAAGTAGGAGCTGGCCCATGGGGGTCACGATCGGGCTGTGGGGGCACTGGAGGGGCAGCAGTGCAGTCCCGAGTTGGCCAGTAAAGCACAGGCTGACAGATCGGGGCCCCTGTCAGACTCTGGCGTGAACAGCCCGCCCCCCCGCTCCCACCCACCCCCCGAGCTTGTAATGATATTCACAATTGTGACCTCGGCATTGCAAACAGTGTGGGAGATTCGAGTCTGAACTCCCACTGGAAAAAACAATCATTATTTACACCAATTTTCCTGCGAATTCAGCACTTAGACCTTTTTTGGGAGAATTGCCCCCATTATTCTTGCTGAGCGCTGAAGTTTTGGGTTGGACCTGTAAGTATTAATTATAGTATTATCAAAGCAGACAAAGAATTCTCAGCTAATAAATTATGTATAATTTGTAAGCTTGTTATTCACAGACGGAGTTTTACTCAGCAATGCCCTTGCTTCTGAGTTGGAAAGTTATGAACTCAAACCCTAAAGTTCCGCATGTTGTCAGTCTGACACTTCAGTGCAGTATTAAGGGAATGTTGTAAGGGGTAAAATTCAAATTTGATAAGAGAGAATAGAGGAGATCATTACCTGCCACACAGTCATCCAATTCTTTGTTCCATTGTGTTTAACACACGTATCTCCCCGTGTCTGCGTGGGTTTCCTCCAGTTTCCTCCCACAGTCCGAAAGACATGCTGGTTGCGTGCATTAGCCGTGCTAAATTCTCCCTCGGTGTACCTGAACAAGCATTGGAGTGTGACGACTAGGGGATTTTCACAGTAATTTCATTGCAGTGTTAATGTAAGCCTACATGTGACACTAACAAATAAACTTAAAAAAAATTGAATAAAAAGGCAGGAAATCTTCCACTGATTATTTTCCATCCAACAGTTTTATCCTGTAACACGTGAGGGCTGGTTTTTACATCTGGTGGTTAGCATTAGACTGATGTTAATGGCTTGCTTTGCCTGTTATAACAAAACCTGACATTTCTGCATATTAACTTCAAACACAACATTTACCAAGCGACAGAACAAAACACAATCATGATCATTTGGTTTAAGGGGCAGTTGTTAAAGGAGAATGAATCATTATTTATTGGAAATAAGCTCTATCAACACATCTTCATGTTCTTTAATGGCCTGCCATCTCTACTTCAATCTGTACTTTAGTAGAGCTTAGATTGCGTAGTGCAGTAATGATAATGTGTCTGTAGAATGCTCAGAATATTCCTACCATATCAACTGAAGTATAAAGTGGATCTTGTGATTTCATTTAACATAAGTGAAGGCAATCATTAAAGACTACTTGTTCAAAATATCTGGTCTTTTACCTTGTGTGCCTTAATGAACTTTTAAAAATAATATTAACTTTCCGCTCTTAGGATTGACTACTTCTCAGAGACAGACAAAAAGATCTGATATGGAACATATCGAATTCCCATAAATCTCCCTTGGCTGCAGATGCTGACACATTTACACGTATTACCGAATGATAGTCTCTGGAAATGATATGTGTTGCATGCATGTTACTGTATCACCATTTAGATCAGGGTACGTGACAAGAAGCAGGGAGAAGCAAGAGAGTGACAATTCTTTCACTATTTGTGTTCAGTCTTTGTACATTTCCTTTTAACTGATCTTATCAAATTATGTCTGAAGCTTATCTTTCTGTAAACTATTTCTTTTATGCAACTGTGTTTAGTAAAATGCCAGTGTTTTCAAATGCTGAACAGGTGAAATCTTCTAGATCCTCACTAGCTGCATCCCACTTTGAAAACTAGCTGTGCCATTCACCGTCCTATGAGTTTTCTGTTTCAATTTTTAAAAATATTCCATTTTCTGCATCTTTGAACTTTGTCTGCTGTGTTTTACTAGCAGCACAGATGTGTGGAATAGATTCTCAGCTAGAACATTTAATAGTATGTTAACTAACTCCTTCAAAATGGACCTGAATGGATATTGGTCCCAAGAATAGGCAATAAGTGATATGTACTTACACAGTCAGAGAAGGAAGCTGTGGATCTGGTGAGAACAATGGGAAGATAATCTGTGCAGCACATCAGCTCAGTTTGAATAAAAATGCATATAAAATATAGGATAATACAGTCTGGAATCTGTAATAACAGTAATCAATTTCTGGGATGTCTAATATCACCACGGTGTGTTGCTCTTTATCACATACACAACTTGCTGCCACTACTTTACAATTTTCTGTTTCAAATAAAAAGGGTGGGAATTTATGGCCTTGCTTGTCCCGAAACCATAAAATTCCATCCAAGGTCAATGGACCTCTCCATGGCCAGCCCCTCGCCAACTCTGATTCCCATGTCAGGTGGACAGTAAAATGGTGGCCAGTGGGATTAGTTCACAAGTAATGACATTGGAGTTTACAGAGTGTATTAGGACAGTAATTTAGCTTATATCAGCTCAAATGTTTGGCATTACTTCTTTAATAGTGTCGCAAGTAGGCTCACGAATTTCCAGCTTTGAGCTGGAACTCTTCTGAATCTAAATCATTTAGCCCTGGTCCAATTGTCACGCCTGTTCATTCTCCATCAGGTTGTAAATCAAAGGGAAGTGAAGGTCTTCAACACATGCCACATCACTTCCCGTGAAGGTCTTATCTGCTTTGTTCCCTAAAACCCTGTAATACATCAATCACTGCAATCAATGCAAACCAATCCAGACATCAACTAGTTATTGAACATTTGAATCAATGGCTCTTATGTAACTTCTGCATTTATCTAAACACTGAGATAAATGACACTGGGACCCACAGTGCTATCAATATTAATAGTTAAAATCATTTTGATGGTTGCATCTAAAGAAGCAGTTTTAGCTGCACCCATATCCTGTAATATTGGGACAGTGTCTTTGCTTTCAGTATCTATTTAGCTCATTTGTCATAACTTTATCTTCACATCAAACCTGCCCTGACAAGCACAACTAAAAAAAAAGACATCAGGAAAAAGATATGTTGAGTAGATAGGAAGTATGTGCAGACATAGACAGTCTCAACTTCTGTAGCCGCTCCGTTGTTGTTGTGCGGTAACACCAGCAGGAGTTAGACAAAATTTCCCAAAAGATGGTACCATGTGTCTCAGCCACTTCCGCACATTTTTGAACCTAGCCTGCCTTCTGAATGGTAAATGTCCTCACAGTGATTGAGGAGCATCCACTAGACAGATGAACACAGCTCCAAAAGGTGGAGTGCAGATCAGATAAGTGGCCTTAACACCCACCCCCACCTCCCAACCCCTTAACAACCCCACTGAAGATAGGAGATGCTGAGTTTGGGTGTGAGAGATTGAAATATTAAAGTAACATCAGGTCAGGATCTTAATATCATCCTTTTGGGTTTCACCTGGATGGATCTGGAGGTGAGAAGGGAACTCTGTTGAAACTTTGAGTAAGACATTTAAATAGTACAATCCATATTTGAGTACTGTTTTTACCAAAGATCCTGGCTTTAATGACAAGTGGATTTATTTCCTGAGCTGTCAACAATTTGCCAGGCTCTTAAGCTAAGGTTTGTGGCTGGCTTTGAGAACAAAATCTCCAGGTAACTCTCCCCCTCACCTAATGCCCCTCAAGGTTTCCAGCTCGATCAGGCCCCAGCTCCACAATGGCAAGCCAAA
Organism: Carcharhinus amblyrhynchos; assembly: GCF_965287045.1. Classification (NCBI taxonomy): domain Eukaryota; kingdom Metazoa; phylum Chordata; class Chondrichthyes; order Carcharhiniformes; family Carcharhinidae; genus Carcharhinus; species Carcharhinus amblyrhynchos. Next base: position 25,349,220 of record NC_137342.1, on the reverse strand, counting down.
ACTGCTTGAGCAGCAAACATTTACCACATAAGTGGTTTTCTGGGATTGCAAAGGTGTGATCAGGCTTGTGGGAGCATGAAAACTGGCATCGAACAGTGGGTCTGAATGGCCTGTTTCTCTGCTGCAAATTCTATGTAATTCTAGTTCTGAGGTGATCCTTCCAATCTATGGACACTAGATGAAGGGGAGGTTTCCTGACCCGCCCGTCATGGGAATTATAGCAGGCAGGGGTGGGCCATGCAATGGTCAATTGACCTTACGCGGGACTTTCTGGTTTTGGGGCGAATATCGCCAGAAAATCCCACACTGGGCTTGGTATTTGGTTATTGGAGAAACTGTAGACATACTCTAGTGCTTGCTTAACACTTAGTTATTTGTACCACATCTAAACAGCTCACAGAGTAGGCACGTTTGTCCTAGGCATGTTGCTCAAACCTTTCCCTAGCTCTCAAGAGAGAGCCTAAAACATGTCTGTCTGATGTCAGTGATACATCTATGTCATACATTGGCCTATTCCATCTGTTAACCCTTTATCCTATAGTTCTATGCAAAAATTCAATATAAATAAGGTCGATGTTTCACTGTGACATTTGTAAATCCTTCAGCAGTGTGTTAGGAAGGCGGAAACCCACCACAGCTCATTGTATGACAACAGACGTATGGGGATTTCATAGCCCATAAATGTCATAACCAATAACCACACCCACATAGATAAAGAGCATTTTTTAAATATTTTGTTTTATGATGCTGCACTTGAGAGCCAGCTGAGTGTCACAAACATTGTCATTAAATTATTTGCCAAGACTTATACATTTTATAATAAAATATTATAAGTAGATCAAAACAAAGGTTTTGGCTGCTTTTCAGATTTGTGTTCAATGATTCTGTTATTTTATTCTCTCACCAGCTCCTTTTATTTTAATATTTGGATACACAACTGTTGCATCAAAATCAATTGATATATGAGCATGTACTGGTTCTCTTAAGCATATTCCAGATGTGTGTTTGCTTCAGATGAAAGATTTTGGCATTAGTTATAAATGGACTATTTACAATCAACATTTTGTTCAGTAATGCTGACGTGAGTTGGTGAATGATCAAAACAGAAATCTTGCGTCACCAGACTTAATAGGAAGAAAAACATCTAAACTCAAGTTGATAAGAATCAGTGGCCATCCACTTGTAATGTGTATGGTGTTTACTCAGATAACAGACTGTAAACACAAATTTGCTTAGTACATTGCCTTTTGACCTGGAAAATACAGATGAAAAGAAAGTGATGCAATTTATTGGGCTATTTCTTAAAGTAAAACAAGCTCAATAGAATGAAAGAAGTTCAGTTTTACATGACTTCACTGCTGTTAACACTTTGAAGGTTTCCATGCATCAAAAATCAATTTGGGATTACCAAAGTTACAAAGAATTGTGTGGTCCAACAAGTTTATGTCAGTTTCCTCTCACCCCTCTTTTCAAACCCCATCAATGTATCCTTCTACTCCTATCTCCCTTATGTGTTTATCTAGCTGCCCTTTCAATTTGTCTATGCTTTTCACCTCAACTGCTCCCTGTAATAAGTAGACATTTGAGGTTCTGAGGGAAAGTCTAAATTGTCAGGAAGGTCTAGCGGCCACCGGAGCCTTGGGAGGGCTGGAGAAGGGGAAGAGGTTGTGGCATGGTACCAAAAATTAGAAGGGAGTTTCTGATAGAGGAACCCCACAGCCCGCCTTCCCACCCAAGATCTAAACCTGTTCATCTTCAGGCCTTTGCCGCAGCAGGTAAATTCTCCTGCAGCCTAAATGTTAACGCTGAGCAAGAAACAGTTATTAAGTGGCCAATGTTGGGGCAAGTGTGGGGGGAGAGAGAAAGGGATTTTTTTGTGCACAATAAATTATCATCTGGAGTGCACTGTCTAAATGAGACTGAAAACAGATTGAATTGATTTGATTTGATTAGTTTTTTTATTGTTGCATGTATTAGTATATAGTGAAAATTATTGTTTCTTGCGAATGATACTGACAAAGCATACTGTCCACAAGGAAGGAAAAGGGAGAGTGCAGAATGCTACAGTCATAGCTCGGGGGAAAAAAGGTCAACTTAATGTGAGGTAGGTCCATTCAAAAGTCTATGGCAGCCGGGAAGAAGCTGTTTTTCAGTCAGTTAGTACGAGTTCAGACTTTTGTATCTTTTTTCCGACGAGAGGTTCTGGGGAAAATTAAAGATCTAAAAGTGAATAAATCACCTGGATTGGATGGGCTACACCCCAGGGTTCTAAAAGAGATAGCTGAGGCAAATGGTGATGATTTTTCAGGAATCCAGGACCCCCATGGAGGAAGGGAGGGTACCAAAGAACAAAGAACAACCCAGCATGGAGGGTTGGAAACTACCGAATGTAACACCGCTGTTTAAGAAGGGAGGGAATTAGCAGATGGGAAATTATAGGCTTGTTAGCCTGAATTCAGTCATTAACAAGATATTAGAGTCCATAAGACATAGGAGCAGAATTAGACCACTCGGCCCATCGAATCAGCCAAATACCATGGCTGATATTGTTTTCCTCATCCCCATAACCCCTGATTCCCTTATAGAACAATGAACAACACAGCACGGGAAACAGGCCCTTCGGCCCAATGAGCCCACGCCGCCATTTTAACATTGAGAGTGCCCTCTTCTACCTATGGCCTTTGTCTACGCCTATTGAGGAAGATTGAGGGAAGATTAATTTAGGGACATTTGTTAACACCAATCAGCCTAAGACCACGTTTTTCGGGTGTGGGAGGAAACTGGAGCTCCTGGAGAAAACCCATGCAAGCATGGGGAGAATGTGCAAACTCCCACAGACACTGTTCTTTGTTCTGTAAGGGAATCAGGGGTTATGGGGAAAAGGCAGGAGAATGGGGATGAGGAAAAAAATATCAGCCATGATTGAACGGCGGAGCAGATTTGATGGGCCGAGTGGACCGGAGCACCCGGAGAAAACCCACGCAAGCACGGGGAGAATATGCAAACTCCCACAGGCACTGGCCCAAATCCATGTATCTGCATAGCAAACAGTCTTAGTCACTGAGCTGTCATATTGCCCATCAGATGGTCCAGTTTAAGCGTACACTAACTACAAAAAGCTTACCACTGTTCACTCTATCTATACCTTTCATAATCTTATACACCTCTATTAGATCTCCCCGCATTCTCTGCCTTTCTAAGGAGAACAGCCCCAATTTGCCCAATCTCTCCTCAAACCTCAGTCCTTCCATACCAGGCAGCATCCTGGTAAACAGGTTATCAGTCAAGAACCTGTCTATCTCTGTCTTAAAGACACTCAATGACTCAGCCTCCATAGCCTTCTGTGGCAAAGAGTTCCACAGATTCACCACTCTCTGGCTAAAGAAACTCCTCCTCATCTCTGTCCTGAAGGATCGTCCCTTTAGTCTGGGGTTGTAAGAACATAAGAACATAAGAAATAGGAGCAGGAGTAAGTTGTGCTCTCTGGTTCTAGTTTTCTTATTAGTGGAAACATCCTCTCCACGTCCACTCTATCCAGGCCTCGCTGTATTCTGTAAGTTTCAATAAGATGCCCCCTCATCCTTCTAAACTCCAACGAATACAGACACAGAGTCTTCACCCGTTCCTCATACAGCAAGCTGTTCATTCCAGGGATCATTCTTGTGAACGTCCCCTGGCCCCATTCCACAGCCAGCACATCCTTCCTTAGATATGGGGTCCAAAACTGCTCAGAATACTCCAACTGAGATCTGACCAGAGCCTTATACAGCCTCAGAAGAACATCCCTGCTCTTACATTCTAGCCCTCTTGACATAAATGCTAACATTGCATTTGCCTTCCTAACTGCTGACTGAACCTGCACGTTAATCTTAAGAGAATCTTGAATAATAACTCCCAAGTCCCTTTGCATTTCTGATTTCCTATGCATTTTCTCATTTAGAAAATAGTCTATGTCTCCATTTTTCTTTCAAAGTGCATAACCTCACACTTTTCCACATTGTATTCCATCTGCCACTTCTTTGCCCAGCCTCCTAGCTTGTCCAAGTCCTTCTGCAGTCCCCCTGCTTCCTCAATATTACCTGTCCTTCTAAATATCTCTGTATCATCTGCAAACTTAGCAAAAGTGCCTTCAGTTGCTTCCTCCAAATCGTTAATGGATATTATGAAAAGTTATGGCCCCAGCACTGGCTCCTGAGGCACACCACTAGTCACTAGGTGCCATCCAGAGAAAGATCCCTTTATCCCCACTCTCTGCCTTCTGCCAGTCAATCAATCCTCTATCCATGCCAGGATCTTACCCTTAACATCATGGACACTTAACTTATTTAGCACTCTCCTATATGGCACCTTGTCAAAGGCCTTCTGGAAATCTAAATAAATCACATCCACTGGCTCTCCTTTATCTAACTTCCTTGTTACCTCGTCAAAGAAGTCGAAGAGATTTGTCAGACATGACCTCCCCTTGACAAAGCCATGCTGATTCAGTCCTTCTTCATCATGCACTTCCAAGTACTGTGCAATCTCGTCTTTAATAATGGACTCTAAAATCTTGCCAATGACCGAATTCAGGCTAACCAGCCTATAATTTCCCATCGGCTTCCTCCCTCCCTTTTTAAACAGTGGTGTTACATTCAGTACTTTACAGGCCTTTGTTACCCTTCCTTCCTCCAGTGATTCCTGAAAGATCATCACCACAGCTATCTCTTTTAGAATCCTGGGGTGCAGTCCATCCAATCCAGGTAATTTATTCACTTTTAGATCTTTAATTTGCCCCAGAACCTTCTCCTCACTGATGATCACTACACTTATTTGTGCCCCCTGACTGTCTTGGAGCTCTGGCATCTCACTGGTGAAAGCTGGTGGAAGGGAGTAAGTCCAGGGTGTGTGGGGTCCATGATTATGCTAGCTGCTTTTCGAGGTAATGGGAAGTATAGACAGTGTCAGTGGATGGGAGGCTGTTTGAGTGATGGACTGGGCTTCAATCATAACCCTTTGCAGTTTCTTGCAGTCTTGGACTGAGCAGGAGCCATACCAGGCTGCGATACAGCCAAAAAAAAATGCTTTTATAATGCAACTGTGGTTATGTTAAATTGCCCCTTAGTGTCATGGGGATTAACTGGGTAAATATGTGGGATTATTGTTGTCACTAATCCCTCTAACCTACACATCTCAATACACTAAGGGGCAATTTTAGCATGGCCAATCAACCTAACCTGCACATCTTTGGACTATGGGAGGAAACCCACACAGACACAAGGAAATTGTGCAAACTCTGCACAGGCAGTGACCCAAGCCAAGAAATCAAACACAGGTCCCTAGAACTGTGAAGCAGCAGTGGTAACCACTGTGCTACCGTGCCACCCCATGAGGTGTGTGATGGAATGTTTTCTAGTTGCCTGCATGAATGTGTCTCCAACAATATTCAAAGTGCTCGACACCATCCAGGACAAAGCAGCCTACTTGATTGGCACCCATTCATAATTATTCACTTCTCCACAACCAACATACAGTAGCAGCAGTGTGCACCATCTACAAATGCACTGCAAGAACTCACCAAGGCTCCTTAGGCAGCCCCTTCAAAAACAATGACCATTACCATCTAGAAGAACAAAGGCAGCAGTTAGATGGTATCACCACATCAGGAAAGTTCCCCTCCAAGCCACTTAACATCCTGGCTTGGAAATATATCGCTGTTCCTTCATTATCACTGAGTCAAAATCCTGGCACTCCTTCCCTAACACCACAGTGGGTATACCTACATTACAGAATCTACAGAGATTCAAGAAGGCAGCTCACCACCACCTTCTCTAGGGAAATTAGGGATGAGCAATAAGTGTTGGCCTAGCCATCGATGCCCACATTCCATAAATTAATAAAAACTAGTTCACAAGCTCAAATTTTCTGGATTTCTTTAACTTTGCTAAATCAATTAACCATCCTATTTTGTAGATTATCCAGTGTGCCCTATATCATAGCAAAAATGTATGGACTTCAAGCAGCACATTTAATTTTTTTATAATCTAATTATTTCAAAGATGATTTACCTTTCTCTGACATGGAATGTCATTGGTAACCTACGTGGGAGGGTTACTCCTTTTTGGATCAGATTTTGAATTCTGCAGTTGAGATTTAAAATCAGGGGATTTGCAGAGGGATTGGAGAAGGAGCAAAAAGTGGGATTAATTTGTTGCTGTTTCAAGAGTTGGCACAGATAGGGTGGGCTTAATGTCCCCCTATTGTGCTGCAAGATTGTATAAGGAGGTCACCCTTTCCAGCAGCATTTATACAGATTCTCGGCTGCTGGTTGAAAAATGGTTTAGGAGCCATTGTGATAGCAACCCCTTCAGGCTGTTGAGGTTTAATTGTTTCCAGATTGATGAACTTGCTGCTGTGGGTCTGTTACACAAAGTGCCTGCTGCCCTCAACTGCTCCCTGTTTTCATCCCCAATGATTATGCCCCTTCCCTTTCAGGAGGCCCAGATTTCCAGATTGGAGAGACTTGTGTTCTGCATTGGCAGCCCGCCATATTCACTTGATGTGACCCTACACTGACTCTAACAATTTCCAGCAAATCATCTGATGGAATCACTCACCCACAGCAGGAATCGAGATGGGCACCATGCCAGGGTAACAGGCTAAAGGAAGTAGAATAAGTTTCTCTGATGAGGCCCTCCAAGGCCTCAACCAGGTGATAAAAGGCAGGAGCTCCATACCTCTGCGTCTCCCTTTCACCAAGTTGTACACCAGAATCAGTTGGATTTTGTTGGACAAGGATCCCTTCCTGTTCAAATACATCAGCAATGGCTTGGTTGGCACCTCCTGTACCAGTCTGTACCCAGTGAAATCACACTGTACTTCCAACACCTCTGGCTTTGTGCCTCTGCTCCATGGGGGTAAGACCAAAGTGGCTGCATTTTGGCTGCTCTGCGGAGGAGGGCATCTGTCATCTGAGCTGCACACATCCTGACAGCTCATGGTTGATGTGGCACAGATCCCAGTAGCAGCCTGCAAAGTTCTGCAACCATAAAAAGTTCAGGACCTAGCTTCTTTTTCAATGTTATGCATGGAAGAGTTGTAGCAATGGAGCAAGTCTGAAAATCTTTGCAATCTCGAAGCTAGCTGAGATATCCCTTGACGTTCTTGGGAGTGGAGCAGCCATTAGGTTCACATTCACCTGACGAAGGGAGAAACCCCGAAAGCTTGTGAGTTTACTATCAAATAAATTGGTTGGACTTAACCTGGTGTTGTCAGATTTCTTACTGTGTTTACCCCAGTCGATCACCGGCATCTCCGCATCGTAACATATTATACCATACATACAGTGCAGAACGAGGCCATTCAGCCCATCAAATCTGCACTGACAGCAATCCCACCCAGCCTCTATCCCCATAACCACAAGTATTTACCCTGCTAATCTTCCCGACACTAAGGGGCAATTTAGCATGGCCAATGTACCTAATCTGCACATCTTTGGACTGTGGGAGGAAACCCCACGCAGACATAGGGAGAACGTGCAAGCTCCACACAGTTACTGGAGGCTGGAATTGAACCTGGGTCCCTGGAGCTGTGAGGCAGCAGTGCTAACCATTGTGCCACCGTGTCATCTCATTGAGGGAGGGTGGGGAGTGGGGGTGTGTGGGGGTGGGGTAGGGGCAGTGAGAGGCATCGTGTAGCTGGAAAATAAATTCTGGGAATTGAGGAAAGCACTATAGCAAAATTAAATGTAAGCATTGGTGATTTAAAATATATGAGTTAGAGCACTTAAAACCAATATCGCTGCAACTTGCAATCGGTTAAAGTTAATATTCTCTGTAGTTTACCACTTTCTCATCTATAATTGTTTTAATTGCTAAGGGGAGCTGTTGATCTGTTTTGTGGCAGTAACATTATTCCTCTTACAGGTGTAGAGCCAGGAAACTCCGATGTACTTGAAACGTACACCTATGCAAATGAACTCTAAGGGCTACGACTGCAAGTTTGAATTGTTAAAAAGGTTAATTATATTTGCATGTAGCACATTAATAGCTTTAAGTATTTGAGGGTATTGTGCCAAAATGCAAATCTCTTTGATCTTTTCTGTGCAATAATGGCTTAAATGCTGTAGGCAATAGGAAATTATACCTTAGGAAACGTGTACTCTGACTTTCCAAACAGCAATTACATGCATGCAGTTGCTTAAAGCTGACTGTAGATTAAACTACCAGCAGTTTTACATTAGCTGACTGATGCCATATGGGAGGCATCTTTTACAATTGAGCCTCAAATTAATAAATGTAATCTTGCTACAAGAGGGACATTGTGCACAAGACAAAGGGAGGGAACTGGAGAAGACAGAGAGTGCTGGGTTCAATGGAGGAAAGGCTACGTCTGAAGCTGGTGAGGAATATTATGGAGATTAGTGTAGGCTGTGAATTAGTGGGTGTCATGCCATACTTGTGAGTCAGGCTTTTGGCTAAGATGAAGCTCAGATCAAGAACTGGAGGGGGTGTAATGCTTGCTCCTATCAACTTGGATCTTGTTGATTGAGCCCAAGACAGGAAAAGTGGAGTCTGTTTTGTCAGCTTGGATCTGTAATGTCTCTCTTGGAGGGACTTTGATTGGACCAATTTGGTCTTTGATTGGATATAACTGAAAAAAAGATATCCAGAAACATTTACACCCTTCACTCTTTCCTCCATCTCTTGGAGACTCTACTCATCCATCCTTGGCTTACATCACTCTTTCCTGCAGATTTATCACCGCAATCTGGTGATAAATGGAGGTGTGATTAGGCAACTGTAAAGAGGAGAGAGACCATGAAGAGGAGGAGCAGGGGGCAAAAAAAATTCGTTCTGGTGAACGAGATTATGAGAATGGGACAATTGCACTTTTTGGTTAATACAAATGATGTGGGTGTACAAGGCATCCTTTCAAAGTTCGCAGGTAACACAAAAGTCAGAAATCTAGTGAGCAATGAGGGGGAGGACAATAATAGGCTCACATGGATTAGAAAAATGGGCAGACACATGGCAGATGAAATCTAACAGAGAAGCAAGAAATGATTTGATTTGGTGGGTAGAATGTGGGCAAGCAATACCAATGAAATAGTTCAATTTTAAACAGCGTGCAGGGGCAAAGGCACCTGGGCACATAGTTGTTTGAAGGCTCATGGTGAGTTGAGAAGACTGTTAAGAAAGTACAGAGAATCATTGGCTTTCTAAATAGATCAGCAGGGCGGGATTTTTCGGTTGTGCTTGCCCCTAAACCAGAAATCCTATCCGAGGTCAACAGATCTGTGCGGGAAAATTCTCCTCATGGAGTTGGATTTACTGGAGGCGTCAGGAATCTCGGATGCTGGTTGTGAGCCCCATTCCATATTTTTAGGAATGCCTGCTAAATGGTGCGTGTGTAGCTCTCAGTGGGTCGTCCACCACAATCAAATGGCCCGGGGGCAGAAGCCCCACCTGCCAAGAGCTGCCAACCAATCAGAGGCTGAAGCAGTCCTGTACTCTGCAGCACCATAGGGGAGGAAGTGATGGCTGTTGGTGAGTGTGTGGGGCGGAGGGTTTGCAGGGTGATGGTCGTCTCAAGGTGGGAATCTTGTGAGGGAAGAATAAGGTGTGTAGACATCAGGGCCAGGTAGATGCATTTCAGGAGGCTCTTGTCACTCACACACCTTTCTCATTGCTGGGTTCCTTGATCAGGCCCTGAATGGGTTTGAATGAAGGGCTCCTCTGCAAGTCCAAAAGCAAACCTAGTTGTGCTCTATACAGGACGAACTCTCATCCTGCCACTAGGTTAATACCAATGGCCCAATTTTGAGGCCCTTAGGTGAGCATTAAATTGGCTAGTTAAGGATCTCAAATGCCGGTGGAACAGGAAGGGCATCCATTGGTTAAGCAAGGTAATTCTGCTCTCACCCAACATCAACACATGCACACAAGCCTGCAAGTGACTCAGGAACAGAATCTGGCCAGCTATATTCCTACCTTCCTGACCCTTGGGTTCTGAAGCCCACTGATGTCTTCCTATTGACAAACTGACAAGATATATTGAAAGGCATCTGAAGATGTTCTAGCAATTAAATTTTTAACATTTTCACTTTCACTTAACTATTTACTCTAATTCAAGGTTACGGGAAGTCGGAGCCTATCCCAACAGACATTGAGTGCTAAGCAGGATACATCCAGAAAGGGATGCTAGCCCATCACAGTCACACACTTTCACACAGATAAACTAAGGGGCAACTTTACTGTAGCCAATCAAGTAACTTGCACATTTTTGGACTGTGGGAGGAAACTTGAAAAGAAAAGAGGAAAGCAGGAAGTAGAGGATAACTCCACACTGACACCCAAAGCCAGAATGGAACCCGGATCCCTGGAGCTATGAGGCAGCAGCGCCAACAACTGTGCCACTGTGCCTCCTGATATTTAAGGTGCGAAGAGGAATTCAAGAAGTTAATTTGTTTTGAACAGATTAAATAGAGTGAGATAGATGACATTCAACTAAAAATTATAAAAATTAGCAATAAAATGAAGGATTAGAATCCCGCAGATGAAATAGAAGGAAAAGATCCAAAAGCAAAATGGGATAGATATGATTTAAAGCATTTTGTCAGTCGGGTTGTGCACATCGAAGATGCAAATCTTCGAAGGTGAGAAAAGATAGGAAGAGGTTTGACTGCAAAGTAAAACTGTGAAATAAGAAAGGAAGTAAGTGGCATTGTGAAAAGCATTTTAAAGACTGTGACAATATATTCATGTATGACAAAAAGGAAAAATAATAAGACTTAAATACTAATGGCTAAATGAAGAATTCAAAATGGTTATCAATGGCAGTGTCTTAAATAACACAAGAAAATATTTAAAAAAATGAGGCCTGGAATTAACCAAAAATCATTGATGTTAAGTAAATAAGCATTGGAAGAGATAAGAAAGTAGGCAAAATAATCCATACATTGAAGCAAAAATCTATTTTAGCTATATTAGTTGAAGATCGCATATTAAAAATCAAATTGTCCTTTATGAGGTAAGTTTGGAAAATATATTATTGAGCAATAGATGTCTTCAACAAATTCTTCTCGCGATTCTTCAAAAATGAGACCGTGGTCTGTTCTAGGCTCAATTGTTCCAGGCACAAAAATTTGGAACATGGATGTTGGTTGGTAAAGAATGAAGAAACATGAAAAAATAAAGATGGCTGGACCAGGTGTGAAACACCTGAAAATCCTTTATTTAGCAAAAGAAAGATAAAATGGGTGAGGCGCTAATTAATATTTATGAGCACAAAATACAATGGCCCAGATCTTCCTGTCTCCAGATATTCATACCCTGTAGATATCCTGGAAGATGACCCCTTGAACTGAATACAAGTGAACTGTCTGGGAAGTTCAATTACTCAGCGTCTGGAACCCTCCAAAACTCTGATTTAAAATCAGAGACTTGGAATGGTTGTGACTCACTCAGCAGTATTATTACCCAGGAGAAGTTAGAAGGATTAAAACCAGTTCAAGCCCTTGGATGAATATTTTAATGAATGCCTGACTCCCCACTGGACTCCTGACTACCTGCCCCTGACATCGCCCCCATCTGCAGCACTCTGACCACCCCATTATCTTTCTAACCCTTGAATACACCCCAACTCCCAACTTCCTGACCAATTGACTACACCAGACCTCCAACTCCCTCAACAAACTGACCATTCCCCAACACCCCCGAATATCCCTACCCTCTGACTATGCCTCTCACTCCCGACCACCAAATTATACCCCAACTGCTGGCTATGCCCCCCACCCCCCCAAGCTGCCATCTTCCAACTTTTGCACTGTGGGACATCTATGATTCATTCTGATACTCCCATTCCCAGCTTAACCTTCCCCGACTGACACCCAGGCTACCAAACCCTGGTTATCATCCAATCCCAACCTCCAATACCCCCTGGACCCATCCTCACCCCTCACCCACTTACCTTATGCACTTACCTTCTCTCCCATGTCAAACCATATCAAAGTGACTTTTAAACAAAGAGACATTGATAATTACCAGAATACGATGTCTAGTGCTGTAAAAAGGGGCATGATTTGGTTTCCTCTGATTCATAATAAGAACATAAGAAATAGGAGCAGGAGTAGGCCATCTAGCCCTTCGAGCCTGCCCCGCCATTCAATAACATCATGGCTGATCTGTCGCGGCTCAGTTCCACTTTCCCGCCCTCTCCCCATAACCCTTAATCCCCTTGCCTATCAAAAACCTATCAACCCGCGTCTTAAATATATTTAGCGAGGCAGCCTCCACCACTTCAACGGGCAGAGAATTCCAGAGATTCACTACCCTTTGAGTGAAGAAGCTCCTCCGCAACTCCATTCTAAACTGCCCTCCCCCCCTTATCTTGAGGCTGTGCCCTCTATTCCTACTGTCCTTTCTGAGCGAGAAGAGCCTCTCCACCTCTATCCTATCCATCCCATTCATCATCTTATATGTCTCAATGAGATCTCCCCTCATTCTTCTAAACTCTAATGAGTACAAGCCCAGTTTATTCAGCCTCTCTTCATAGTTCAACTCCCTCAACTCTGGTATCAGCCTAGTAAACCTCCTCTGCACTCCCTCCAAGGCCAAAATATCCTTGCGTAAGTGCGGCGACCAAAACTGCACACAGTACTCCAGCTGCGGCTTCACCAGTGCCCTGTACAGTTGCAGCAAGACCTCCCTACTTTTATATTCAATCCCCCTCGCTATGAAGGCCAGCATCCCATTTGCCTTCCTGACCACCTGCTGCACCTGCGAGCTGGGTTTTTGCGACTCATGCACAAGGACCCCCAGGTCCCTCTACACCGTTGCATGCTGCAGTTTTTCGCCATGTAAGTAATAGTGCTTCCTACCATTATTCCTACCAAAGTGGACAACTTCACACTTGCTAACATTAAATTCCATTTGCCAGTTCCTGGCCCATTCGCACAGCCTATCTAGATCCTTCTGCAGACTTTCCACACCCTCCGCACAATTTACCGTTCCACCAATCTTGGTGTCATCAGCAAATTTCGACACCATACACTCGGTTCCCTCCTCCAGATCATCTATATAAATGGTAAATAGCTGAGGCCCCAGCACCGATCCCTGGGGCACTCCACTAGTCACCAACCGCCAATCCAAATAGCACCCATTGACCCCCACTCTCTGCCTCCTATTTGACAGCCAATCCCCTATCCACGCTAACATCCTACCCCAACTCCATGCCCCCTAACCTTCTGTAATAACCTCCTGTGCAGCACCTTATCAAACGCCTTCTGAAAATCAAGAAACACCATATAAGAACATAAGAAATAGGAGCAGGAGTAGGCCATCTAGCCCTTCGAGCCTGCCCCGCCATTCAATAAGATCATGGCTGATCTGTCGTGGCTCAGTTCCACATTCCCGCCCTCTCCCCTTAACCCTTAATCCCCTCTCTTATCAAAAACCCATCAACCCGCGTCTTAAAAATGTCCACCGGTTCCCCTCTATCCACCGCCCTAGACCCATCCTCATAGAACTCCAATAAATTCGTCAGACATGACTTCCCCTTAACGAAACCGTGCTGCGTCTGCTCTATCAAACAATTCTCCTCAAGATGCCTCGCTATTTTCTCCTTGATCACGGATTCTAGCATTTTACCTACAACAGACGTTAAACTAACCGGCCTATAATTCCCTGCCTTTTGCCTGCCACCCTTCTTAAACAACGGCGTAACATGAGCCGTTTTCCAATCTTCCAGCACTTCCCCGGAATCCAGCGAGGTTTGGAAAATAATCATCAAGGCATCCACTATCACCCCCGCCACTGACATTCCCACACTATAAGGAAAGGGCTGAAGGAGCAGGTATACTCCACATTTCTCAGCTGGCCCATTCCAGAAGTCTGGGATAGTAATGTAAGATAAATAAATAGCAATGTGGCAATCCAATGTGATTGCCACTCCTCGGAAGATTTGGCACATTATTTGGTAAAAACATAAATGTTTCCTAGATTTGGGGAAATGAGAAACAACAATGAGGTTTTGCTGAGGAGGTCTGGCAGCATCTATAAGGAAAGAAAAGAGCTGATGTTTTGAGTCCAGATGATCCTTTGTCAAAACTAGAAGGCATAGAAAGTGGGAGATATTTACACTGTAGGGTAAAGGAATGAAAGATGAGTCATAGCCACAAGAACAAGGGGAAAGACTAAGAGGTGCTAACAGCAGTTCTTAATTTGTTATGGTAATGCAATGAATGTAATCTATTTCTATTCTCTGAAGGCATTAGATAAACAAATTGATTTTAATCCCACAACTCACCTGGCAGGAATGTAGGTGGATGAGTGTTGGAAATTTGGAAGTTAATGAAGTTAACATGACATGAAAACAAAATACAAGTAACAGGATTAGCAAACGCCTAGAGGAGTTGAGTAGCAAATTGCCATATGAGAAGCATTGTTTACCAAAGATGAGTGGAGCTAGAAACAATTGATAACTTCTAAGGGTAAGGATTTTGAGAGATATGCAGCTAAATCTATAGGGTGGGATATCAAAACAGCTAAACAGTATAACTGCTAGCAACCCCACTGGGGAGGAGGCTGGTGTTCCTTCAGACAGTCAGAGAGGCCAAAATCTTCAGAAAGGCCAGTTCCATCAAATTCAGAACTACGGCCACTTGTTCCATCTAACATTTAGAGCCACAGCAGATTGCAGATATTCTCCTCAAAAGGCACAAATTTGTACCTTAGTTGAAACCAGGAAGAGATGTTTTCCCGGACTTGGTCATCTAAGCTATGTTGCATGGTAATTATGATCTGAATTTGACTTATCGTTACTAAAGTGGACATTGATTGGGAAAAAGGGTGTCTCAGTGAGTTCAGAGAATGTGCCTATATATTTTGGGAACAAGTGGTAATTTCATATAAAACAATGTGTTTAGTTATTAATATATTTCATAGGGTATATTAATCTGTGTGTTTTTCTTTTCATTTATTTCAATAAATACTCTTCGTTAATTATTTACTTGGCTGGACCATTTCTTTGCAGGATTGTATATTGTTAGTCACATTATTCCAAACAAATATACATCACTAAGAACCAATGTTTGAAGTTATCCTTTGGGGTTTTGAGGCACTCTCACAGGTAACATCAAATGGGTTCGTAACAATGGGGTATTAAAATAAACGGAGGGAGCGGGGGGGAGGGTTTTACCAAGTTCCCACATTTCCCCATTTTAACTTGTCTGAATTGAGCCAAAGGCAGGTTTCCCATCCAGAGGAGCAGAAGCCTCATTTTACTGGCTGAATCCCAATGGCGTTGCCTGGACGTGCACGATGTTTTACCCATAGGACTGATATAAGACTTGCACAGTCCCCATTCCGCTTCTAGGATTCTAGTTGAACTGGAGGCTTAGGTAGGTGATTTAAGGTTCACTGAGAATCACTAGTGCAATTTTTTTAATTCATTGGGACGTAGGAGTCACTGACTGGCCAGCACTTATTATCCATCCCTAGTTGTCCTTAAGAAAGCGGTGATGAGTTACCTTCTTCAGACGCTGCAGTCCACATGCAATGGGTTGATCCACAGTGCCATTAAGAAGGGAATTCCAGGATTTTAACTCAACGACTGCGAAGGAACAGCCATATATTTCCAAGTCAGGCTGGTGACTGGGTTGGAGGGGAACTTGCAGTTGCTGGTGCTCCCGTGTATCTGCTGCCCTTATCCTTCTAGCTGAAAATGTTCATGGATTTGGAAGGTGCTGCCTAAGGATCTTTGGTGAATTGCTGCAGTGCATCTTGTAGATAGTACATGCTGCTGCGATTGAGTGTTGATAATGGAAGGAGTGAATGTTTGTGGATGTGGTGCCAATCAAGCGGGCTACTTATTTCTGGATGGTTTCAAGTTTTTGAGTGTTGTTGGAGCTGCATCCATTCAGGCAAGTGGGGAGTATTCCATCACACTCCTGATTTGTGCCTTGTAGATGGTGGGCAGGTTTTGGGGAGTCTGGAGGTGAGTTACTCACTGCACTCTTCCTGACCATACAACAACAGCTTAAGCTTCTACTGCAGTGTGCACCAGTAGTGGGCTTGCCAGTTCACACATCACTCCCCCATGCCAGGGATATGTTATCTCTTATGGAGACCCATTCCATGAAGCACCCTGCCCTCCAATGGCAACCTGTTCCCCACTCATTACAAATTTAGAATTCCATCCGCTGGCAGTAATTCATTGAAGGTTTGTGTGGGACTCAGGTCAAGGTATGTAAATCTGCGGGGATGGGAGCGGGACAATGTTACCGAGGTGGGCATTGGCAATATTTATGCTGAGGGGGTTACATGGTCAAAATGTCAATGCAATGCTGGGGATATGAACCATCTGGTTCAGACTCAAAGACATCATACTCAAGAATAGTTCCCTTTAAATACCTTTGTCAAAACATCTGCTGCTGAAATGCTTACGTTCAGTCTCACATTCCTGGGACAAGTCTTTGGCCTTGGAACTTTTACTGGCATCAGAAGTCTTGAACGAGACAAACTGAATTATGTTCAGTGAGTCTTACAATGCACCTGTAAAGTTTAAATGATTTGATGACGACAATATTCATTTTTGATCCCCTTGCAAGTAATATTTCTTTCATTTATTATTGTGTTGGTTGATATTATGGTTGATAATCAACTGTTCTTCAGATTGCATGTATTAGATCAGACAAAATATTTGAAGATCTGTACAAAGATTTGATTTCCAATATATCCAACACTACTACGGAATTATGAAACGCACACAGTGATCAGATGTGCACACCTATATGAATAACAGTGATGAGTTGTGCTCTGATCTGACCTGGTGTTCCTGAGCCAGGGTTGTAGTATAAACTTGTCTGGTAAAGTTATTTTCTTTTAAGTATTGCACGAACTTGTATTCCTTTGACTGACTCTTGAATTCCAAGTAATATCTGAATATGTAATTGGCTCTCATCCAAGCAATTGTTGGAACAGCATGCAAAAGTGAAGTATACCATCTGGGAATGAGGAATTCTAGGACTTGTCCCAAACCACAGCAGTACACCATCTGTTTACTGATGACAACCAGGGTTACTGTTGTCCATATTATCCCAACTTCTCAATTCAAGAAAGAAAGAGAACAAAGGTAGGGAGAAAATATTCACTAAAGTTAGAATAAATTACGATATATTTGGTCTATTTATGTTGTGTATAATATTGAGAGTGAGGCATTATTTAGTATGGTTATGGATCAAATCATAAAATCATAGAATCCTACATTGCAAAAGGAGGACATTCAGCCCATCGAGTCTGTACCAATCACAATCCCACCCAGGCCCTATCCCCACACATTTACCCTTGCTAATCCCCCTGACCTAAGGGGCAATTTAGCATGGCCAATACACCTACCTCTCATATATTTGGACTGTGGGAGGAAACCGGAGCACCAGGGGGAAACCCACACAGACACGGGGAGAATGTGCAGGCTTCACACAGACAGTGACCCAAGCCGAAATCGAACCCGGGTCCCTGTCACTGTGAGGCAGCAGTGGCATCCACTGTGCCAGCTCTGTCCTAAATGAATGTAGACCAGAAAATGTAACTTTATTAGAATGGAGATAACTTTGGGCATTGCTGAAACTCACAGCTTTGGATGGCTGTATTGTATACAGACCCCTTTCAGTCAGTATAAACCATGCTAGTGAATGCTATCGGCTGTGAGTTAGGACATTGAACTGAGAGAGCTAAATGACATGGACAGTGAGAAAGTATTTCCTTTAATGATTCAACACAGCAATCACTGTGTGGTTATACTTCACAAAGACCAATTTCAAACACCTCTCAGTGCTGAGTCAACTGATTACTGAATGACGATCATTAGGGAACTGACATTGGCCTGAGTCCTCCTGAGTTAGGGAGGGGAGCATTTGTCAGATTTCTCATTCTTGATCAATTTCTTGTACTCCTGCTGCAAATGGGCATGCATTGTACTTTTAAGTTTATGTTTATTTATTATGGTCACAAGTAGGCTTACATTAACACTGCAGTGAAGTTACTGTGAAAATCCTCTAGTCGCCTCACTTCAGCATCTGTTCGGGTACATTGATGATGAATTTAGCATGGTCAATGCATCTAAACCAGCACGTCTTTTGGACTATGGGAGGAAACCAGAACACCCGGAGGAAACCCACGCAGACACGGGGAGAACATGTGGATTCTGCAGACAGTGACCCAAGTCAGGAATCGAAACCAAGTCTCTGGGACTGTGAGGCAGCAGTGCTAACCACAGTGCCACCATGCCACCTTATAACTGCAAGGCAGCATCTCTTACTATCACAGGATCATGACGCAACTTAGACGAAAATGCCAGTTATTACATAAGTTCGAAGAGGTTGTATCCTTTCTGATGGATGTACAATTCAGTTTTCCAACCAGAAAAATTCCAAACTGTACTGGACAAAATAATATTTTCAAGTTGCCAAGAACTATAATTCTTATTCTATGCTTTGCTAACAGATCTGTTTGTTTCATACCATAATAGCTGGAAAAGTAAGGGAGAAAGTTTTCATTTAGCAAAAGACAAGAGCCTTTTTTTTTTTACCATATTTATTAATTCACTGATGCAGGATTGTGATGATGTTTCTTGGGCATCCAAATCTTTGGAGCACAGTCCATATAGCTCCACCATTTACTGAGCCAAATGCTTTTGACAGATCAATGAATGCATCAAGGAGTTCCTGATACATTAGCAGAAAGTGCTGGAAAAACTCAGTGGCCACAAACTTACCACTGTTCAGGCCGGCAGGATTTTCCCATCCCGCTGCAGCGAATGTAGATTTGGTTGGCTACCAAATTCTCCGACCTTGCTGCAGCGGGACCATGGCATGAACATGCGGTAAGATTGCACCTACTGTGTCTGGCAGCCTTTGTGGAGAGAGAAGAAATGTTTTGGAATCAAACATGACTCTTCCACGGAACTGAACTCCAGGGGCAGAATTTCCTGGCTGTGCTCACCCCAAGACCGAAAAATCCCACCTGCGGTCAACGGATTTTGCATGGCCTGTGTCCCGCCCTCTGTGATTCTCATATTGGGCAACATGGGAAAATTCTGTCCCAGGTGTCGTTCTCGTTCGCAAAAGCAAGATATAGAGTCAGTTTGTGTAGAGATAAAAAAAAAGCAAAGGTAAGAGGTCACTTGTGGGAGTAATTTATAGACCCCCCCCAACAGTAGTTACATGATAGGACAGGGTAAACAGGATGAAATAAATGAGACAATTAAGAAAGGTACCGCAATAATCATGGGTGAATTTAATGTAAATGTAGACTAGGTGAATCAAATTGGTAAACATAGCCTGGGACATGAGTTCATTGAGTGCATTTGGAACAATTTAACCGCCCTCATTCTAACCTGATTCTGTGAAAAGCATCTATATAACACTTCTGATAATCTCAGAATGTTCCAAAGCATTTTATTGCTACTGCAGTATTTCTCTTTTGAAGTGTAGTTAGTGGTGTAATGTAGTAAATGTGAAAGCCAATGTCTATACAGCAATGTTCTACAAATAGCAAAGTTATGATGATCAGACCATTTAGACATAAGAACATAAGAACTAGGAGCAGGATTAGGCCATTTGGACCCTCGAGCCTGCTCCTCCACTCAATAAGATCATGGCTGATCACTCCATGGACTCAGCTCCACTCACCTGCCTGCTCACCATAACCCTTAATTTCTTTACTGTTCAAAATTCCATCTATCTTTGTCTTAAAAACATTCAATGAGGTAGCCTCAACTGCTTCACTGGGCAAGGAATTCCACAGATTCACAACCCTTTGGCTGAATCAGATCCTCCTCAAATCAGTCCTAAATCTGCTCTCCCTTATTTTGAGGCTATGCCCCCTAGCTCTAGTTTCACCTGCCAGTGGAAAAAAAAACCTACCTGTTTCTATCTTATCAATTCCCTTCATAATTTTATATCTTTCTATAAGATCGCGCCTCATTTTTCTAAATTCTAATGAGCGCAGTCCCAGTCTACTCAGTCTGTCCTCATAAGCCAACTCTTGAATCAACCTATTGAATCTCCTCTGCATTCCCTCCAGTGCCAGTATAAATTCCATTTGCCTTCTTAATTACCTGCTGCACCAGCAAACCAACTTTTGTGATTCATGCACAAGGACACCCAGGTCCCTCTGCACAGCAGCATGCTGCAATTTTTTACTATTTAAATAATAGCCCATTTTGCTATTATGCCTACCAAAATAGATGACCTCACATTTACCAACATTGTACTTCATCTGCCAGACCCTTGCCCACTCACTTAAACCATCTGTATCACTTTGCAGACTTAGTGTTCTCTGCACACTTTGCCCTACCACTCATTTGGGGCAAGGTAGCATGGTGGTTAGCACCACTGCTTCACAGCTCCAGGGACCTGGGATTGATTCCCTACTTGGGTCACTGTCTGTGTGGAGCTTGCACATTCTGCTCATGTCTATGTGAGTTTCCTCCCACAGTCCAAAGATGTGCAGGTTAGGTTGATTGGCCATGCTAAAATTGCCCTTATTGTCCTGAGAAGCATAGGTTAGAGGGATTAGTGGGTCAATGTATAGGGATATGGGGGTAGGGCCTGGGTGGGATTGTGGTCGGTGCAGACTTGATGGGCCAAATGGCCTCTTTCTGTACTGTAGAAACTTTAAGTCAATTTTAGTGCCATCTGAAAATTTTGACACACTACACTTGGTCCCCAACTCCAAAGTATCTATGTAAATTGTGAATAATTGCGGTCCTAACACTGATTTCTGATACACACCACTAGTCACTGATCGCCAACCAGAAAAACACCCATTTATCCCTGCTCTTTGCTTTTTATTAGTTAACCATGCTGAAACATTACTTGTAACACCATGCACCTTTATCTTTTGCAGCAGCCTTGTGTGCAGCATCTTGTCGAATGCCTTCTGGAAATCCAGATACATCACATCCACCGGTTTCCTGTTGTCTACTGCACTCATAATATCCTCAAAGAATTCCGTTAAATTAGGTAAACATGACTTGCCTTCCATGAATCTATATCCGTTTTAGTGATGTTGCCTGAGGTGGATACTCAGCAAGACCTTACTGTCCTCATGTTGCCTGAGCGATAAATATTAGGATGCCACCAGGGAAGTAATTCCTTAGAAACAATGTCATGGGATCTAATAAATCCACCAGAGAAGGCAGGTGGCATCTTGGTTTAATGTCTCTTTCGAAAGGCGACACCTCTGATAGTGCAAATTTCCTGCACTGGAGTGAGACAGGTGTACTGAATAATTTCCAGGCAGTTAAGCCAAGGATCACAAATAGATTTGATGGCATAGTGGTATATACTCTGAGGCCCGCAACCCTCCTTGCTATTTTCTTTTCCATCTTTTGGCACTTCAAACATTTAATATTGCAACTAGGACACTTCAAAAACATATTTCGCCATCACTAATTCTCAATTTACTTCACAGGAATACCTCTGTCCTCTTACGAACTCCCTTGCGTGTACAATCTGCCTTTATCATCCATTGGCAGCATTAACATTGAATGGAACTTCCATCAGTAATTAGATAATCCCGCCTTTGGACATAACCCATTCTGTGCATGAAAAGATTCATGCTTAATGAAGTGTTTGCACATTTTATGCTGCTGCATTAAACAGTAGTATAAAAAATGTGGTTAGAAATATATTTGCGAGAATTTAAAGTATGAATTGAATGAGATTTCCCAATCTTCACATGCCTCAATTATGCTCTTGGCAACACTTCCATTCGCCTGAAGTTTTAGTCTTAAATGTCAATCAGTTATGCAATAGTTGTGCAATCCAAACAGTGAACTACATGCAAAAACATTCCCTATTCAATATATATTCTAATTATTTCATGTATCAGTTACTTTACATAGAAAACATTTACAAAAATGTAGACATGGGTCTCATTAGAGATTTGTTAGATGGATTTCAGATTCCTGTTTTGGCTGTTTATCTGCAGATGCCAATACTTTGTTGGTTCAGACAACTAAATGCTTCGTCATAGACAAAAAAAAATTAGCTTCCTCTCAAAACAACCTGTTGCCACGATATAATTAACAAATCGCATATCAAGCGGGAACTGTGGACATTTGATCCAGAGATAAGTCAATAATATTTTTTTCAGGCATAAGAATTGCAAGGGATTTGCCAATGAAATGAAGAAATAGCTTGAAGTTGTCCTTGCTGGAATAATGAAGGGGTGGGAGCGGTTCCTGTTACATTACATTCATGATCCATGCAGCATTGCTTTTGAAGTGATCCTTAAAATTAATTCCATTGAAAATATGGTTCCACTGTGTTAGATTAAAAGTTTGAAAAAAAATGTTCCTTAAGTGCTTGTGTATCAGTGACTCCAAATAAACAGACAATACTTGTTAATTTGCTTATAGAATAGACATTTCAACATATCACCTTGGCCAATAGAATTATGCAATATGCTATGGCTTAATGCCAACTGAACATTTTTCCCTCTTTGTCATAATATCCTTTTCTGCGAAGCAAAGTTATAAAAGTGACCAAGAAAATCCCACTGGTTTTGATTCTTGCATGACCACCGTGGAAGGGTCTGCTTCTCCCCTCCAGTGGTAATCCTACTGGATTTTGTGGGGTCAGGAGGAAGGCACTTCACTTACTTTGAACACGTGGGTACCCACACCACTCTAAACACATCTCCAATGACAACCTATTCAGCTCATGTGGAAAATACGACATTCAAAAGCTCCAAAAGCCCACAGTGATCTAGAGGTCCACCTGCTGATTGCTATCTGGCATTGTTATTTATCTCCTATTGGGACAGGAGGATAGGACATCTAGAAGAGGGAACAGGAGTGCGCAGCTCACAGCTCACAGAATAACTGACTGCAAAAATGCACAGAGTTCAAAGGTTAGCTCCATAGAGACGCTGAGGAAACCATTTATAAGAATTAGGAGCAGGAGTAAGCGATTCAGCTCCTCGAGCCTGCTCTGCCATTCAATACAATCATATCCTGGTACTCTGGTTTACTCCCACAGTCCAAAAGATGTGCATTGGCCATGCTTTGGTGACAATGATAGGAAGACAGATTATTACTTGAATGGTTGTAAATTGAGAAAGGTGGATACTCAGCAAGACCTTACTGATCTCATGCTTCAGTCACTGAAAGTAAGCACTCAGGTACAGCAGGAAGTAAAGAAAGAAAATGATATGTTGGCCTTCATATAAGATGATGAATGGGATGGATAGGATAGAGGTGGAAAGACTCTTCCCGCTCAAAAAAGACAATAGGACTAGGGGGCACAGCCTCAAGATAAAAGGGGGGCGGTTTAGAACAGAGTTGAGGAGGAACTTCTTCACTCAAAGGGTGGTGAATCTCTGGAATTCTCTGCCCGTTGAAGTGGTGGAGGCTGCCTCGCTAAATATTTTTAAGACACGGGTTGATGGGTTTTTGATAGGAGAGGGGATTAAGGGTTATGGGGAGAGGGCGGGAAAGTGGAACTGAGCAGCGACAGATCAGCCATGATCTTATTGAATGGCGGGGCAGGCTCGAAGGGCTAGATGGCCTACTCCTGCTCCTATTTCTTATGTTCTTATGTTCATAGCGAGAGAATTTGAGGATAAGGATAGGGATGTTTTGCTGCAATTGTATTGGGCATTAGTGAGGCCACATTTGTTTTGATGTCCGTAAGGCAAAGATGTCATTGTTTTAGAGGGAGTATAGCGAAGGTTTACCAGGCTGACTCCTGGGATGGCAGGTCTGTTGTATGAGGAGAGACTAAGTCGGTTAGGATCATACTCACTGGAGTTTAGAAGTGAGAGGCGATCTTATAGAAACTTACAAAATTCTAACAGCTTAGACAGAGTAGAATCAGAAAGAATGTTCCCAATGGTGGGGAGGTCCAGAACCAGTGGTCATAGTTTGAGGATAAGGGGTAAACGTTGTAGATCTAAAGTGAGGAGAAATTTCTTTGCCCAGCAGGTGGTGAATGTGTGGCATTCACTGCCACAGAATGTAATCAAGGCCAAAACATTGTCTGATTTCAAGAAGAAATTAGCTATAGCTCTTGGGGCTAAAGGGATCAAGGTATATTGGGGAAAGGGGGAAACCAGGATATTGAATTCGATGGTCAGCACTGATCAAAATAATGTGAAGCGTTCCCGATGGGCCAAATGGCCTACTCCTGCTCCTAGTTTCTATGTTTCTACCCAAACAGGTGCTGGAGTGTGGTGGCTAACGGATTTTCACAGTAACTTTGTGGCAGCCTACTTGTGAGATTAATAAATAAAAGCAAAACATTTACAGCTTCTCCTCCTCTTCTATACTTTGCCTTCTCTCACAGGTCAGGGAATTGCAAAAGGAAACGTCTTAAATGGGAAGGTAATTAATTTATTTTGGTCTTCCCCAGGATATATGAAAACTGTCATACTTTCTCATTCACTGCTGCTTAAACATTAAACTAGTCACTTGACAAGCGTGAAAAGTTCACTTAATTTCTTCACACTACTGATGTGCTTATGTGTCCATAGTTAGAGTCAATTTAATAATTTTGTGTCATGAATTTGTCAATTTAAAGGTTCCCTGGGCCAGGGAAAGGGGAAACAAAATCAGCCTGGTTGCCTTACCCCTGATCACAGTCCAGTGACCCTGGCTGGAAAGTGTCTCTATGGATGTTGTGATGAGCACAGTATCTTGCACTGTTGTGATGCCACCATACATTGCCAACACTGTCTAGACTTGCACATCAGTAATGGTTACTTGGATTAGAGGCAGCAATCTGTCAGCACCAACTGAATACCTTCACAGTGAGTGTGAAGCCAGCAAGGAGAATAAACCCAGCCATGAATAGAGAGAAATGTAGGAAGAAGGCTTGGAGATTTAAAGGTGGCATTGACGGATAGATATTGGGAAAGCTTTGACGTTCGCTCTGGGAGATGGAAGTGAAAGTCAGTAACAGCACTAAATGCCCATTTTTGAAATGTTGATTGTTGTTCAAGCCCATTCTGTCGTTGTTTCTATAATGTTAGTTTGATTGTGTTTATCTTATGAGGGAAACACTGATTATAATAGCAAAGGAAATTAATTTTCAGTTGGTAGGTGTAAGCTGACAAGGAAATGGCGTCGTGCACATAAATGAAAGAAGAGCAACAGTGCCAAAATGGTTATTCAACTTATTGTGTGTG
Organism: Carcharhinus amblyrhynchos; assembly: GCF_965287045.1. Classification (NCBI taxonomy): domain Eukaryota; kingdom Metazoa; phylum Chordata; class Chondrichthyes; order Carcharhiniformes; family Carcharhinidae; genus Carcharhinus; species Carcharhinus amblyrhynchos. Next base: position 25,324,051 of record NC_137342.1, on the reverse strand, counting down.
TTCTTTACATTAGAATATTTACAACAGATCTCAACATGGCATCTCCAAAATATAGATAAAAGCAAATTACTGTGGATTGCTTGATAGGGCAGACGCAACACGGTTTCATTAAAGGGAAGTCGTGTCTGACAAATTTACTGGAGTTCTATGAGGATGTGTCTAGGGCGGTGGATAGAGGAGAGCCGGTGGATGTGGTCTTTCTGGATTTTCAGAAGGCGTTTGATAAGGTACCTCACAAGAGGTTACTGCAGAAGGTCAGAGGACATGGAGTTGGGGGTAGGGTGTTAGCGTGGATAGAGGATTGGTTGTCAAATAGGAGGCAGAGAGTGGGGGTCAATGGGTGCTATTCGGATTGGCGGTTGGTGACTAGTGGAGTGCCCCAGGGGTCGGTGCTGGGGCCTCAGCTATTTACCATTTATATAGATGATCTGGAGGAGGGAACCGAGTGTAGGGTGTCGAAATTTGCTGATGACACCAAGATTGGGGGAAAGGCAAATTGTGCGGAGGGTGTGGAGAGTCTGCAGAAGGATCTAGATAGGCTGGGCGAATGGGCCAGGAAATGGCAAATGGAATTTAATGTTGGCAAGTGTGAGGTGGTCCACTTTGGTAGGAAGAATGGTAGGAAGGACTATTACTTACGGGGCGAAAAACTGCAGCAGGCGACGGTGCAGAGGGACCTCGGGGTCCTTGTGCATGAGTCGCAAAAACCCAGCCTGCAGGTGCAGCAGGTGGTCAGGAAGGCGAATGGGATGCTGGCCTTCATAGCGAGGGGGATTGAATATAAAAGTAGGGAGGTCTTGCTGCAGCTGTATAGGGCATTGGTGAGGCCGCAGCTGGAGTACTGTGTGCAGTTTTGGGCGCCGCACCTGCGCAAGGATATTTTGGCCTTGGAGGGAGTGCAGAGGAGGTTTACTAGGCTGATACCGGAGTTGAGGGGGTTGAGCTATGAGGAGAGGCTGAATAAACTAGGCTTGTACTCGTTAGAGTTTAGAAGAATGAGGGGAGATCTCATTGAGACGTATAAGATGATGAATGGGATGGATAGGATAGAGGTGGAAAGACTCTTCCCGCTCAAAAAAGACAGTAGGACTAGGGGGCACAGCCTCAAGATAAAGGGGGGGGCGGTTCAGAACGGAGTTGAGGAGGAACTTCTTCACTCAAAGGGTGGTGAATCTCTGGAATTCTCTGCCCGTTGAAGTGGTGGAGGCTGCCTCGCTAAATATTTTTAAGAAGCGGGTTGATGGGTTTTTGATAAGAGAGGGGATTAAGGGTTATGGGGAGAGGGCGGGAAAGTGGAACTGAGCCACGACAGATCAGCCATGATCTTATTGAATGGCGGGGCAGGCTCGAAGGGCCAGATGGCCTACTCCTGCTCCTATTTCTTATGTTCTTATGTTCTTATACTGGAATTTGAAACTAAAAGAGAAAATGCTGGAAAATCTCAGCAGGTCTGGAAGCATCTGTCAGGAGAGAAAAGAACTGACGTTTCAAATCCAGATGATTCGTTGTCAAAGCTAAAAGGCACAGAGTTTATGCCTTTTAGTTTTGACAAAGGGTCATCTGGACTCGAAACATCAGCTCTTTTCTCTCTTTACAGATGCTGCCAGACCTGCTGAGATTTTCCAGTGTTTTTTCTTTTGGTCTCCAAAGTATATTTGAGAATAGAACAAGTTATGTCTAATCAACCGAAACAAATGGGTCTGACCAAAGGTGTTACTGAAAACGTAGAGACCATGATATTGTATTGTAAATGGGCAAAGTCACAATTGGAGTTGAGGCTGGAATTTTCCAATTATTTTAGACTATCAGGCCCTCACTGGAAACCGGCACCATACCTCTCCAGCTTCCCAGTCCAGTTTTTAGCCCAGATTTTCAGGCATCCTGAACAGATAATGAGTGGGTAGTATTCATGCTGAGAGTCTGGCAGGGCCTAATAGATTGGCAAGGCCACAGAGATCAGGGAGCCAACTTTAAAGGGTGCCCCAATCAGCACAGAAAATAGAAACATAAGAACGTAAGATCTAGAGGCAGGAGTAGGCCATCTGGTCCCTCGAGCCTGCTCCGCCATTTATTAGGATCATGGCTGATCTTTTTGTGGACTCAGCTCCACTTACTGGCCCTCACCATAACCCTTAATTCCTTTACTGTTCAAAAATTTATCAATTCTTGCCTTAAAAGCATTCAATGAGATAGCCTCAACTGTTTCACTGGGCAGGGAATTCCACAGATTCACAACCTTTTGTGTGAAGAAGTTCTTCCTCAACTCATTCCTATATCTGCTTCCCCTTATTTTGAGGCTACGTCCCCTAGTTCTAGTTTCACCCGTCAGTGGAAACAACTTCCCTGCTTCTAGCTTATCTATTCCCTTCATAATCTTATATGTTTCTATAAAATCTCCTCTCATTCTCCAATGAGTATAGCCCTAGTCTACTCAGTCTCTCCTCATAAACCAAACCTCTCAACTCCGGAATCAACCTTGTGAATCTGCTCTGCACCCTCTCCCGTGCCAGTATATCCTTTCTCAAGCAACGAGACCAAATCTGTACACAATACTCCAGGTGTGGCCTCAACAGCACCTTATACAGCTGCAACATAACCTCGCTGTTTTTAAGTTCCATCCATCTAGCAATGAAGGACAAAATTCCATTTGCCTTCTTAATTACCTGCTGCACATGCAAACCAACTGCTTGAGATTCCTGCACAAGGCCACCCAGGTCCTTCTGCACAGCAGCATGCTGCAATTTTTTTTACCATTTAAATGGCATTTAGTTCATTTTGCTGTTATTGCTACCAAAATGGATGACCTCACATTTACACTCCATCTGCCAGATCCTCGCTCACTTGCTTTAGACTGCCTATATTCCTTTGCTGACTTTCAGCGTCCTCTAAACTCTTTGCTCTTCCATCCATCTTAGTGTCATCTGCGAATTTTGACAGACTACACTTGGTCCCCAACTCCAAATCATCTATGTAAATCATAAACAATTGCAGTCCCGTCATTGATCCCTGAGGCACACCGCTTGTCACTGAATGCCAACCAGAAAAATCACCTATTTACTTCCAGTCTTTGTTTTCTGTCAATTAGTTAACCAATCCTCTATTCATGCTAATACCTGTAACACTGTGCACTTTTATCTTATGTAGCTGTTTTTTTTTGGGGCGGGGGGGCACCTTGTCAAATGCCTTCTGGAAATCCAGATACACCACGTCCGCAGGTTCCCCATTGTCCACTGTAATGTAATGTTCTCAAAGAATTCCATCAAATTCGTCAAATATGACCTGCCCTTCATGAACCCATGCTGCGTCTTACCAATGGGACAATTCATATCCAGATGGAAGACAGAGGGTTGTGTTGGATGGAAAATTTTCAGACTGGAGACCAGTTACCAGCGGTGTACCACAGGGATCAGTGCTGGGTCCTCTGCAATATGTAATTTTCATCAATGGCTTAGAGGAGGGGGCTGAAGGGTGGGTCAGTAAATTTGCTGATTACACCAAGATTGGTGGAGTAGTGGATGAGGGGAGGGCTATTGTAGGCTGCAAAGAGACATTGGTAAGCTGCAGAGCTGGGCTGAAAAATGGCAGATGGCGTTTAACCCTGATAAGGGCAAGGTGATTCATTTTGGTAGGTCAAATTTGAATGCTGATTACAGGGTCGACAGCAGGGTTCTGAGAAATGAGGAGGAACAGAGAGATCTTGGGATTCATATCCATAGACCTCTGAAGGTTGCCACTCAAGTGGATAAAGCCGTGAAGAAGGCCTATATTGTGTTAGTATTTATTAACAGGGGGTTAGAGTTTAAGAGCCATGGGGTTATGCTGCAACTGTACAGGACTTTGGTGAGACCACATTTGGAGTATTGTGTGCAGTTCTGGTTACCTCATTATAAGAAGGATGTGGAAGCATTGGAGAGAGTGCAGAGGAGATTTACCAGGATGCTGCCTAGTTTGGAGGGTAGGTCTTATGAGGAAAGGTTGAGAGAGCTGGGGTTTTTCTTTTTAGAGCGGAGAACGAGAGGCGACTTAGAGGTTTATAAGATGGTGAGGGGGATAGATAGAGTGGACATTCAGAGATTATCTCCTCGGTTGGATGTAGATGTTACTAGAGCGCATAACTATAAAGGTACATGGTGGGAGATACAGGGGGGTGTCCGAGGTAGATTCTTCACTCAGAGAGTGGTTGAGGTGTGAAATGGACTGCCAGCTGTGATAGTGAAGTCTGACACTTTAGGAACTTTCAAGCGGTTATTGGATAGGACATGGAACACATTGGAATGATAAGGAGTGAAATAGCTTGATCTTGTTTTCGGACAAAGCACAGCACAACATCAAGGGCCGAAGGGCCTGTACTGCGCTGCACTGTTCATGTTTCAATGTTTCTATGTCCCACTATTTCTTCCTTGATGATAGATTCAAACATTTTCCCTACTACAGAAGTTAAGCTAATCAGCCTATTGTTAGCTGCCTTTTGCCTACATCCTTTTTTAAACTGTGGCATCACGTTTGCTGTTTTCCAATTTGCGGGAACCGCCCCAGAGTCCAGTGAATTTTGGTAAATTGCCACTAGTGCATTTGCTAATTTTCCCGCCATTTCTTTTAGTACCCTGGGATACATTCCATCAGGACCAAGAGACCTGTCTATCTTTAGCCCCATTAACTTGACCAACAGTACCTCTTTCGTGATAATGATAGCTTCTAGATTCTCACCTGCCATAGTTGTCCTGTCATCAATTTTTGGCATGTTATTTCTCATTTCCAGTTATTACATTCTCCTTCTCATCCTCCAAAGGACAAATAAACACCCCCTATCCCCAAAACTGGCATGGGGGATTCCCCTCACAAAAATCAGGGGCTCTTCCAACCATCGCACCACTAGGTTCTTTCCCCTCACCAATGCCAACATCAAGGCCCCACCCACAATGCCAAAATTGGAGCAACACATGCCCACAATGCCAACTTCAGGGCCCAATGCCCCCAAAGGCATCAGGGATCTCCCTTCTCCCTGCCATCACCAACCCCACCCCTCCCCTTCACTCCCCCATAGGCATCAGGGTAGAGTAGTTGTGAGGACAATCTTACGTTATCACATTGTCAAAAGATATCCTTTAATGTGCTACACAGTTAAGCGGCTGGAAATTTCTTACTGGCAGGACCTTCTGGACCTGCCGACTGCACACCCCCCGCCAAGGATTTCCTGATGGGGGTAATCTCACCCCTCTCTCCAATCTCCCCCTCTTCCTCTTCACAATTGCAGTCTCAGAGGCACACTACCGCCCTCGCAGGCATCAGCCCTCCTCGAAACTCATAAGGCAAACCCCTCGCATGGCACTGCTAAATCATGCCAAAGCATTACCAGGACATTGTCGGAGCATGTCCCTCCCTCATCACAGGCTGAGCTCTCCTCGGCTTTACTCCAGTGGCATCCTTTCAACTACCCCCTGTCTTTACAAACCTGTTGACAACCTCGTTGATGTGAGGTTGTGTCAGTGAGGTGGAATAATGTGGAGGGGAAGAGCTTGAAATAGATGTGAATGTATTAAATGTATCAAAATGAGATTCCCATCCTTCGTTACCGGTGAGGGGTGGGGCAAATTGGGAAATGCAATCTTGCCAGTAAGATCACATTTCCGGATTTTCACAAGATTTTACGCCCAAATTGCCATTCTCGCTGATGGCGAACGTGGGCACAAAATCACCCCTTTCGTCATCTAATGGGGTGTTTTTCTTTATTCCAAAGTAGCAGTTTACAAGATTAGCTCTTCTGAAAACCAACAGAATGACAAAACTCCAACACGCTTGAGATAATTGGTGTGCCAAACTTTCAAAGTAAATTTAATGCGACTTCCTGCTTTCAACACTTGTGCATTCAATCTTATACAGTTTTAATGCCATGGTAACATGTATTGTTTGAAGAAAGTAAGCCAGCAATCTTTTATGAAAGGACTTACAATTTGCACTTACTCTTGTCATTATGTCATTTCAGTGGGTCTCAATAAGTATTATGATGTAACTTTAAATACTTGGATGACTTTTGAAAGCACAAAACGTAGGTTTGATGCAAATTTTATGAGGCAGCCTAAATTTAATCTATATCAGAGCTTTTAGTTGAAAATGTCACATGAAGAGAGAATGGTAAATTTGAAAGCACAAGCTTTTGTGGGAAAAAAATGTCCCTTTCACTACATTTATTGCTAAGAGGTAATGGAATATAGACGTCAATGTTAAGTCTCTTGTGTTGCATTATTAACAGTAAACTTTGTCAGCCTGATAGAGTTATGAAAAACCATCATCTCATATTATCACATTGACAAAAGATATCCTTTAATGTACTACACACATAAGCATCTGGAAATTTCCAGTTGTTCATGCCAGCAGGATCTTGTGGCCCTGCACACATCCGTCGTGGGTTCCCTGACGGTGTAGGGTGCAGTCAGTGGGAAATCCCACTTTGTAGCCCGGTTTACCTGAATGCTGAAGTTGAATTTTTAAGATATATCGACAGGTGGCTAAATTGGATAGCTCCCAAGGAATCACAATGGGTAATTAACTTGTCCTCATTCAGTGTAATGCAAGTAGTGCAAAACATTAACACAGCGGCAACGAGAACAGGTCAGAGGCTTGGAATACTGCAGTGAGTAACTCACCTCCTGACTCATCAAAGCCTATCCACAAGTCAGGAGTCTGATGGAATACTCCCCACTTGCCTGGATGGGTGCAGCTCCAACAACACTCAAGAAGATTGACATCATCCAAGATGCTTGACTGGCACCAAATCTACAAACATCCACTCCCTCCATCACCAATGCTCAGGAGCAGTAGTGTGTACTATCTACAAGATGCACATCAGCAATTCACCAAAGATCCTTAGACAGCACCTTCCAAACTCATGGCCACTTCCATCTAGAAGGACAAGGGCAGCAGATACCTGGGAACAGTACCACCTGCAAGTTCCCTTCCAAGCCACTCACCATCGTGACTTGGAAATATATTGCCATTCCTTCGCAGTCACTGGGTCAAATTCCTGGAATTGCCTCCCTAATGGCCTTGTGGGTCAACCCACAGCACATGGACTGCAGCGATTCAAGAAGATGGCTCATCACCATCTTCTCAAGCGAATTAGAGATGGGCAATAAATGTTGACCAGCCAGTGATGCCCATGTCCCACAAATGAATGAAAAAAAAAACAGGCTGCTTAGTCCTGGGTGTGCCCAGCTTTTTGAGTGTTGTTGGAGCTACACCCTCCAGGCAAGTGGAGATTATTCCATCACAATCTTCACATGGTGGCCGGGTTTTTGGAAGTTGTGAGGTCAGTTATTAGCCACAGGATTAGCAGCCTATGCTTTCACCACACATGCTCCCAATCTGTGTCTCCATGCAGGAGAAGGTAGTTGCAACAGGAGGGAGAGAAAAAGAGAGAAGGCAGGAGGGGGCATGCCTCATCTTAAGCCCCTTTTCTGAGGAAGGATGTTCTTGCTCTCGAGGGAGTGCAGCGAAGATTTACCAGGCTGATATGGGGAATGGTGGGACTGGTGTATGAGGAGAGATTGACTAGGTTAAGAATGTTTTCACTAGAGTTCAGATGAACGGAGGAGAGGCGGGGGGGTGGGGGGGGTGAAGAGATCTCATAGAGACTTATAAAATTCTAACAGGACTACACAGAGTAGATGCAGAGAGGATGTTCCCGATGGTGAGGGAGTCCAGAACCGGAGTCACAGTCTGAGGATTTGGGGTAGACCATTTAGAATGAATGTGAGGAGACATTTCTTCATCCAAAGAGTGATGAGTCTGTGGAATTCATCACCACAGGAAGTGACTGATGCTAAAACACTGAATATATTCAAGAGGCAGCTAAATATAGCACTTGGGGTGAATGGGATCAAAGGTTTTGGAGTGAAAGCAGGATTAGGCTAATGAGTTCAACAATCATCCATGATTGTGATGAATGGCGAAGCAGGTTCAAAGGGTCAAATGGCCGCCTCCTGCTTCTATCTTCTATGTTTCCATGTTCCTTTGTTCAAGAGGCCTCCCACTCACACCATTGCACTTGTCTCCACTGCCCTGGAGACTCTATGGAGAGACATCATCACAATAGAAAGACTTCCTTCTCAGGAAGGACCATTTATCCTGGGGGAATGGAGGTTTGCAGTCACATAGTTTCTGCGATTCACTGGTATGTCCCTCATAGGCATTCCTCTCCCTCTCTCCTTTCTTCCCTAACACTAACTGAAGCTAATGACAAAAGGCTCAAAGTGAATAGCAGCTCTATACCTCACTAGTAATGGGAAACCTCTGGGCCAGACCTGCTACTGTGTGGCTTTCACCAGACAAAGCACAAAGTTCTCATATGTTCTCCACATGATTAATCGGAATTGCCTTGAGCTGTCTGGTTGTGCTGACCTTCAACTCCACCTAGCCAATAAGAGCCCCCTCCCCAGCACCTGTATGTTTTGTGTTTGGACATCAAGGGTGTTGCCTTCTTAGTAAGCTGCATCTGTCTCAGGATGGTACGTTTCATGTACTCCCTTTACCTCCCTCCTGTCACCCACCAACTTCACCCCTCCACTGTTGACCAACCCCCACCACCCCCCCCCAACACTCCACTGTGACCTTCATTTACTCCTCCATAAACCTTGAGTCTCCTCCTATCACCCTGGACTCCATCACTCCCAACCTAGACATGTCTTCCCTCCCCGCTGAGCCCATATCAGTCAATGTGACCTTGCCTACCCTCACTCTCCCCACCCCTGTAATCCATGCCTCAAGCCTCATCCCATTAAATTACTTCCTGGATGAAAACTACACCCACTACATCCAAATCCTGATCTGATCCCTGCTTCACCATCTCACAATCACCATCCCTTCCGATCATCAGAACCCTCAGTTCTCCCCCCTCAGGATTCCAACACTGTCTCAATGAACCCTTCCCTTTGAAACACTCAACTCCCACCATAAATCCCACTCACTCACCACCTATCACTTCATGCCTTTCTTGCCCCTCACTCCAACCACCCCGTGCCTTTCAACCACCATCTGTCCCCTTCTCCTCCGGAACCCCCCCACTTTGTGCCTTCCGCCACCCCTACGTCCACCCTCTTGTCTTCGACATGCACCATTCCTGCAGTTATTTCCAGTGGTTAAGACAGTGTTGCTGCACGTTAAGTGTTCTACAATTCCCTCTTGCCAGATACATGCAAAACTTGTCAGGTTGTGAAACCTGGTGGGCTGGACCATTTGGCAAGGGACAGAAGATTTTGGTCTGTTTGGGTTTTAATGAGCATGCATGAGATGCAAATTGGGTTCCCCATGAGCTCCAGTGCGAAGGTCGCCCTGCCATTAACCCATTGTCGGGAGCACAAGACCCCGTCCGTCCTCATCACCCAACGTGGAGAAACCAATTTTTTACATTGCAGCATCTTTTCCACCTCCACCTGGCATGAGCCCACCCCTGGTGTGACTGGGCAACTCTGCCCTCAATTTGTAATTGTCTCGAGGGGTTGGAGTCCATCCTCTTCCATCACTTCCCTCTATCGGAGAAATGCCTGGTCCTGCCAACCCTGCACTCAAAGTAGAGCAAAAGGAACAAAGCACATCTTTAGAGAATGGGAGGAAACCAGAGCACACAGAGGAAACCCACACTGACACAGAGAGAAAGTGCAAACTCTGCACAGATAGTGATCCGAGACTGGTCTTGGTCTCTGCTTCAAGACAGAATCTTTAGTGACACTCTGAAATTCTGTGGATAGCGAAATTACTTCCAAGAGTACAATGATGCAGATTAGGGATGATGAGATCTGATGCAAAGATGGAGTATGCTTCAGAAAACAATAGGATACTTTCAATAGTGTGCAATTCCATGTTTCTGTCAATGGGTATATTTGCCCCAGGATAAGTTTCACTTCAGCGGTGAGCAAGTGGTCTGTACAAAGAGTAGCCAAAAGCCAGGGATGAACTTATTCACAAGACATATGGGGGGGATTCTCCCCAAAACATTCTAAGTGCCGAATTCCTGTGAAAACTGGAGTAACTCCCATTGGTTTTTTTTCAGCAGGATTTTCAAAATGAATGAATCACACTCTGAGTACTGGAGAATGAACTTCTGTGAATCACTCCAACAATCCGGGGAGGGGGCGGCGGAGCACATTCCAGCTGACGAAGCCAGCAGCATGATGCTGAGCGGGCCACTGTGCCCACGCTGACCCAGTGCAGCAGGCTGAGAGAACTGCCCCCATGAAGAACAAATGATTTTTTTTTTGGCCAACCGTCAGGGTTTTTAAATGAGATCGGCCGTTACTGGAGTACGTGCGGAAATCCTTCTAATCCCTCATGGTGGGGAAGCAGGGTGCGGGGTGGGTACGAGAGGAGATGGAAAATGCCAGCCAAAGTAAAATTTGATAAAAGGGGATTCAGGGGTAGGTCAGAGGCAGGGGTGAAAATAATGAACAGTGAGCATGATTGTTGTATCAAATGTCCAAAGGCAAGTTCAAAGAGTCAAGTGTTAAGGAATTTTATGAAGGAAGGATAAGTATGCTGAAATTTGAGGGATTCTCGAGAACAGACAGACACAGTTAGTGATGAAGGTATACTTCAGATGTAGTTCAGAATCAGAAGGGCAGAGCTGTGGTATAATACCAAAGGCGATTATAAAAGGTAAGAAATGACAAGGACTCTGAAATCAATAGAGGATGACAGAATCTTTAGTGACACTTTGAAATTCTTTGGATAGCAAAATCCCAAGAGGTATAAGCAGAGTTTAATAAAGGAGCTACAGAGGATAGAGTTCTGAAGGAGTTGAAAGCGCTATTCAGGGTGTTGGGAAGGAGAATGTTAGAAAATGGAAAAGTTTATTTATTAGTCACAAGTAGGCTTACATTAACACTGCAATGAAGTTAGTGTGAAAACCCCCTTGTCGCCACACCCTGGCACCTGTTCGGGTGCACTGAGGGAGAATTTATCATAGCCAACGCATCTAACCAGCACATCTTTCAGACTGTGGGAGGAAACTGGAGCATCCAGAGGAAACCCACACAGATACCAGGAGAACATGCAGACTCAGCACAGACAGTGACCCAAGCTGAGAATCGAATCCATGTCCTTGGTGTTGTAAGGCAGCAGTGCTCACCACTCTGCCACTGTGTTGCCATTACAGCACTATGTAAAATTAATGAATATCACTTGAATTAAAAAAAAGTACAAGATGTAGAAGTCATTATAAATATATTTCATAAATAAACAATCTCTAAATCATTTTATGCTGCTATTTCAGGTTATGAATGACAGACAAGACATGTGTGCGTACATATCTCTAAGGGTATATTAAGGAGGCACAAACAATCCTGGGGAGCTTTTAGCAGGCTGGAACTCACACTGTTTCCTGGCAGTGAATGCATACTTGCCAAGTCTCAATCATTTGCAGTGAGATGCATTCATTTGGATTTACATATGTGGTATATTCTGTTGCAAAAACAAACAGTTCGAATATGTTTAAATGAGTTTATAATTAGCTCTCTTTTTCCTGATGATAAATTTAATTCCAAAAGCCCCCCTGAGCTCAAGAGCCAGGGGGTAGTCTTAAAGAGATAAAATTCTCAGAATTCACAGATCATGAATAAATAGCTGGTGTATTTAGACAGTTATGCAAAAATTGAAATAGCGAGACCTTGGCAGAATCTCAAGCTTCCAAACTCTTTGTAAAGCCATGCCATTAAGGGAAATAAATGATCATAACATATTTAAATCTACAGGACATATTTTAATCTTAACTACCCAATTGATAGATTATGCCATTCATAGAATAGGGCAGTTCGAGATTTCAATGGAATAAAGTTGAACCTGTTCTATGAAAGGCATAAGGTCCACTTCGCCAGGTGACAACCCAGGTAGTTAAGGTGAAAATCTGCCCTCCTTAGCGGTTAACATAAACAATGAAATTCACTCAAATCACTAATTAAACACAACGTGGTGGAAATGTGCCAGCTTAGGTCAATGGTACCACGTGGTTCATAGTTAAAAGAATGTGAATTCAAGTCCCATTCAAAGACTTGAATTTAGCCCGACAGTTGAATTCAGTGCTGAAGTAGTTCTCCATTGGAAACATAGGCTGGAATCTTACCACCGTTCACACCAGCAGGATTTTCCCATCCCGCCGCAATGAATGGAGATTTGGCTGGCTGCCAAATTCTCCGACATCACTGCTGCAAAGGCTGACATGAACAACAGGTAAGATCGTGACCGCTGACTTTTGAATGAGATATTAAACTTCCTGCCTGCTCGGGTGAATGCAAAATATTTGTAGAATAGGAGGGTTCTCCCAATATCCTTGTCAAGGTTTGGCTTCTAAGTAACACTAGAAAATAGATTAATTGGTCCTTTATTTCAATGTATGTTGGGGTGTTTTGGTATTATAATGTATATACCTTGAACTTATTTACTGCATAAGACACAAGGCACCAATCACTCATGAAGGGTTGTGCAAACATATTTTGGATTCAGTTATTAAGACTAGACAAGTAAAAACAATTATATGTATAAAACTCAAAGGCTTTGGAGCTGTGTATGTGTACTTCACTCAAAAGGTAAAAAAAAACCAGGACTGGATCAAATGATACATTTCCCTTGCAGTGATGTCTTGCTGACATTCCTTAGAGACATATTCCTACAGAGGGATCTTGCTGTGTGCAAAGTGGCTGTCATGTTTGCCTAAAAGGCAGCAGTGATCACTTTCAAACGTGGATCATTGGCTTTGAAGTATTTTTGGATGTCCTAAGGATGTGAAATGTGCTTTATTTGTGCCAGTGTTTCTCACTTTACATCTTAGAAATATGTAAAAGCTAAAGTTGGCAACTCTCAGTACCAAATAAATTGCTATGCAGGAATGCCTTACAAGTACAGTAGAGATGAGGAACATGTATTTTTCATAACTTAGATAAGGTCTAAAATGTGACGAGGGAAACTTAATATTAAAGACATAATTCAAGCCACCGGGGGAAATGGATGAGTCAGTCACGAATGTTAGGTAAATGTTTCAGAGAAAACGCTTTGGACACTGAACCAATAAAATACCATATAAATCGGACTGAATAGAAGTACAGAATAGAAACAAAATAAAATAATACCTTCAGTTAGGTGTTGAAATTATATTGTGTCTTACTGTATTGTCAAAATTGTTCAAAGTAATCCATGCATGAATTGCTTTTTTGAAAAGCAGTATTGTGTAGACAAATGCACAGCAGGTCGGCAGCATGAACAGATATTCTGTTACTATTGGTGTCAACTGAAAACTATTGGCATTGACTTGAGAGAAGAATGATTGGTCTAGGCATTAACATAACTTGCAGCTTTTCTTCAAATGGTATTAAAGATTCTTTAACCTTCGCCCAAACAGACAGATGTGGTGTTGGTTTAGTAATAGATGCACACAATAATAAAATGTCAATATAACGTTGTTTTTTGAAAAGTGCCATGCTGGACCATGTAGAGGATACTGGATTTAAAATATTGAGGCAGGTAATTTTTTTGGGTTGCTGCAAATGTAAAATTGGTCATATGCAAAATAGGGGAAAAACAAGCAAAATTTCTCAATGTTAATTTTCATAAAAGCGATTAATAGAATCGTTAGCGTGAGTGGGCAAGACGACCACTAGGAACTCAGGGTGTAGTTCAATAGTGGCACAGCTTTATTTTCTTTTATGTCGACAGAGGTGCAGTCAGGACTTACAATCGGACTGTCCTGAAAGCATACCAAAGACTCCCCTGCAACGGGCTACAGTTATACCTGAACTTCGGTGTAGTACGCGATTCAAACGCTAATCCTTTATTTACAGTATTTGACTTCAGCCATCCTGTCTCGATGTTTTTGAGTATTGGAGCAATTGTTCTAAGCGTGTGTTAATCATTTTTGTCTGATTGGTTATTAATGGTCTAGAATCTCTGGGGTTTGAACCATAGGTGTGTCATTGATTTCAAAAGAGGTTTGAGGGGCCAGGGACTTTTCCTTAGCTATGCTAATTTTAGGTGTCTCCATGGGTTGCTTGACTGTTTTAGAAGTGCTGATTTTGATGGGGTGGAGATTTTAGTTCCTGTAGGTGCCATCCTGTCCAGCTTCCCTTATGTGCTAGCCCTCATTTGCATTCTAAAAACATGCTCTTGCCTACTGATCGGTGTCTGTTACTTTGTGATTTTCGCTGGAGAGGCTCTGAGTGTAACTTTAGTCTGCTTCCATTTTGTGTGCCCAATTTCATAAAATTTGTTGTCCGATAACAGAATTATAACCCCCTCATCAGACTTATTTTAGAATGGATTCTAAAACTTCATTAGATCCAATTCTGAAAAGGTTTGTAAATAAACTATTGTTACAAAATTCCATAGGGATTTTATCCCAGGACAAATACTGGGACATACCAACAGGAACATGAAGAATGAGTAACAGGAACACTGCTGGATTTCCAGTGTGATCCAACACTACTATAGCTCTTGATATCCTTCCATCAGAACTGCGGTAAACAACACTAAGAAAAGCCTCATATCCATTCTTGTACAAGATATTCATAGCTTAGTATGCCAAAGGGAAGATTCAGCTATCCTGACAGTTGTAATGTGCTTGAAGCTCGGTATCTAAAATTGTCACAGCCTATTTTGAGTGCCACCTTCATTTTTTCTTTCAACAAGATTTGCCTATAGAAATTTTCAAGGTGTAAAGTGAAGCACAACACAAAACAATGAATCTGAAGGCCAGGGTCATAAAAAAGATTCTGTAACAGGTAAAGATTTGCAAAACCAAACTATGGTGCGATGACAATAATCTCTCCCTCAATGTCAATAAAATGAAAGAGATAGTCATTGACTACAGGAAGCTTAGTGGAGGATATGCCCCTATCTACATCAACGGGGATGAAGTGAAAATGATCAAGAGCTTCAAGTTTCTAAGTTTCCAGATTACCAACAACCAGCTCTGGTTCCTCATGGCTTATGCTTTGTTAAGAAAGTCCACCAATGCCTCTACTCTCTCAGGAGGCTAAGGAAATTTGGCATGTCCGTTATGACTCTCAAATTTTTACAGATGCACCATAGAAAGCATGCTTTCCAGATGTATCAGAGTTCGGTATGGCTCCTATTCTAAGGTTGCAAGAAACTACGAAGGGTTGTAAACGTAGCCCAGTCCATCACGTAAACCAGCCTTCCATCCATTGACTCCATCTACACTTCCCACTGCTTCAGAAAAGCAGAAAAGAATCCAGCACTCCACGCACCCACGACATACTTTCTTCCACCTTCCGTTGGGAAAAAAATACAAAAGTCTGAGGTCGCATACCAACCAATTCAAGCACATCTTCTTCCCTGCTGCCATCAGCCTTTTAAATGGACCTACCTTATATTAAGTTGATCTTTCTCCACACCTTAACTACGATAATAACACAACATTCTGCACCCTTTCCTTTCCTCCTCCCCCGCCATGAACTCTATGAATGGTATGCTTTGTCTGTATTGCATGAATGAAAGAATACTTTTCACTTTATACCAATACATGCGATAATAATAAATCAAATCAAATGAAAACTATTCAGGAGCCCTCTAATTATCTGGAATCCGGATCTGTGAACATCATGGTTGGCATTATCCCACCCTCCAAGTTGGAATGACAAGTGTGAGACAGTGAAATGATTAAATCCATAAATTAGCATTAGCATCCAACTTAGTCAGTCTGAACAAACCCACAGCTGGTGGTGAATAGATACCCTGTATTTCATTGACTCTTCCCCTCGATGTGTCAGAGCTTTGTCCATCATATTTCTATAAGATTTGCTCCAGTTCAGTCTTGATAATTTTTTGCACCTCTTCTCGTCCTTCTGTTTGTCTAGCAAATCTTTAATTCCTGGTCAATGATCTCGCATATTTAAATGTGTTCATTTTTTAAAAAATTCCTGCATGTTGTGATTATGCTCTATCTTTCCCTGATATTTTCAAAAAATCACCCCACCCCAGCATCCAGCCCCCCCAACACTTCCATCCATCCCCAACTGTGTGTTCTCTGTGCCTTCAAAGGTTTTTGTTTTATCTTATTGCTGCCAGGACTCATGTCAATGTCCTATCCAGCATTATGGTTAACCTGCCAAACCAGAGATGTTTAACTGGGTTCACATTTCAAGAAGTCAATATACTATCCCATCTGCTCCAGACAACAGTTCACACAGACATTGAAACGTTGGGCTTTTGTTAATTAACAAGTTTCAATACGAAATGATGAAACTGAACTGATATGTTTCTCTCTCCACTGATGCAGCCTGGGGTGGCAGAGTGGTGAGCACTGCTGCCTCACAGTGCCAGGGACCTGGGTTCGAGTCCTGGCTTGGGTGACTCTGTGTGGAGTCTGCAGGTTCTCCCCAGGCGGAATTTTCCTGTCCCGCTGGCCACAGGAATCAAAGTGGGTGGGGGCAGGAGTGGGGAGGCATACAAAGGTCTGTTGACCTCAGGTGGAATTTTCTGGTCTTGGGGTGAGCGTGGCCTGAAAATCCCACCACCCACCTTCATGTCCGCACAGGTTTCCTCCAAGTGTTCTGGTTTCCTCCCACAGTCTGAAGACGTTGACCATGCTAAATTCCCCCTCAGTGTACAGGGTATGACAACTAAGTGATTTTCCCAGTAATTTCTTGCAGTATAAGCCAGTGAAGGGGCATGACAACTAGGGGATTTTCCCAGTAATTTCTTGCAGTATAAGCCAGTGAAGGGGCATGACAACTAGGGGATTTTCCCAGTAATTTCTTGCAGTGTAAGCCTACTTGTGACACTAATGAATAATAATAAAAAAAGGTCTGCCGATTTTTTTCCCAGCATTTTATGTTTCTTTTTCAGGTTTCCATCACCTACTATAATTTGCTTCTGTTTTAATGTAAGTCTTATTTTCAAAGTTAAACTGTGAAACTGGACCTATTATAATTAACGTTTGTATGATGTTCGTACTGAATGCATTAACAGAGTGGTATCAAATCCCATTGCTTACTAATTTAACAAACATGTTAACTCATTGACCTTAAACGGGTTAACAGTGATGAAGAGGGCAAACAGATGTTTCAGATAAAAAGAAAATATTGCAAAATATGGAAATTGACAGGATTTGTGGAGAACAAAAACAGCCCAGGAATGTTTATCTGAATATTTAATATACGAGAGGATTTTGTGTACTTATTAATATTTTAAATCTATTCATTCATGGGATATGGGCTGAACCAGCCTTTATTAGCCATTCCTAAATGTCCTTGAGAAGTAAGGGTTATTGCTATTCGCATTATAAATGTCAACTTTGAAACATGTATTTACAATATCAACAAGGTATAAGTGTAGTTCCATTCTGGTCAGAGGTGAGTGTAATGTGTAGTTTGTAAGTACGATGAAAACCCATTTGTGAATGTTACACTTTGGAGTTATGCATTTAATTATTCATTTGTGGGACATGGGCATTGCTGGCTGGACAGCATTTATTTTCCATCCCTCGTTGCTCTTGGGTGGCTCGCTTCTAGGCCATTTCAGAGGACAGCTGAGAGTCAACCACATTGCTGTTGCTCTGGAGTCACATGTAGGCCAGGCAAGGATGACAGATTTCCTTTCCAAAAGGACATTAGTGAACCAGATGTTTTTTTCCGATAATCAACAATGGTTTCATGATCATCAGTAGATTCTTAATTTTTTTATTGAAATCAAATTCCACCATCTGCTGTGGTGGGATTCAAACCTGGGCCCCCAGCACATTAGCTGAGTTTCTGGATTTAAAAAGTAGCGATAATACCACTGGGAAAAAATTTTACATGGGCATCATGGTGGTACAGTGGTCAGCCCTGCTGAGCCCCAATACTAGAGCCCCAAGCTTGGGTGACTGTTCATGTGGAGTTTGCACATTTTCCTCTTGTCTGCTTGGGTTTCCTCTGGATGCTGTCAGTTACCTCCCATAGTCCAAAGATGTGCAAGTTACGTGGATTGGCAAGGGCACGATCAATGCACGGGGTTAAGTATAATTTTATTTATTAGTCGCAAGTAGGCTTATATTAACACTACAATGAAGTTACTGTGACAGTCCCCTAGTCGCCTCACTCCGACGCTTGTTCTGGTACACTGAAGGAGAATGTAGCATGGCCAATGTACTAACTAGCACATCTTTCAGACAGTGGGAGGAAACTGGAACATCCAGAGGTGCAGATTCCATATAGACAGTGACCCAAGCCAGGAATTGAACCCGGGTCCCTGGTGCTGTGAGGCAGCAGGGCTAACTATTGTGTCACTGTGCCCTGGGATAGGGTGTGGGAGTGAGCTTAGGTGGAGTGTTGTTTTAGGGGGTGGGTGCAGACTGGATGGGCCAAATGGACATCCCTGTAAGAATTCTATGGTTATAGTGAAATATCTTTTATAAATCTCCATATAGTTCTATTACATTCAAGTGCTAAGGTACATGGAGAAACAATTACACTGGTGCAGCAAGGCTGCTTTACTGAATCTGATTGAAGACTCATCATTGAGAGGTGAATTAAATCTGTGGCTGTGTTAATGCTTACAAATGGTGAGAAAAATGGAGAACCCTAAACTGATCAGTACTCACAATGTTGAGCATAAAACATCACCCAGAGATATAGACATGAATAAAAATTTAGAGAAGGATATATTGTACAGTAGGCAAGAGAAATGAAAAGCAAATTTCCACTATTAAAGCACAACTTCTTTGATCTGTAGCATAAATAACTTAAAATAATTCCTTTCCTATGTTCTCTTCTGCTTGAAGCAGTAATGAAATGCCAACTAAACATTGTTCAATTTTTAAATATTGTGCATATAATTTTTACAAAGAAACTTAGTATTTCTATTTCTATCACATATCCTGAAAATATGGACATTCATCCCATCTCCAGCTGATTCTTATGAAAAACATAGATGGTTAAAAAATGTTCTTGTATGTAATGTAAATCGAATATACCAAAACTGGTACACCATTGTTACTTATGCCATCCATCAGGCTTTCCCCCACTGACACATCACTCCAAGTAATTAGAGGTGAGGATGAGAACTAGCCCTTTTACACCCAGCATTGTCTTGTTTATTAACTGATTTTAAAGCATTTGGGATATTCTAGTGGATGTGGAGCCACGTCATAAAATTGCTGACAAGTTGGCAATCTAAACATAATGTGGAGATGCCAGCATTGGACTGGGGTAAACACAGTAAGAAGTCACAAGACTGGGTTAAAGTCCTAGTTATTATAGTTAAAGTCAGAAACAGGGCATATAAAAGGCACACACTCAGTTCACAGAATACTGATTAGAATGCGACGACCTCAACCGGGATCTTGGGTCCATGAAACACTATCTGTAACCCCCATGACTTGCCTGAACTTGCAACATCTCATTTACTGTCCTGTCTGGAATCAATACACATCTCTTTAACCTACGCTTAATGCTATTGCCACTTAAATTGTCTGCACCTTTAAGACTTGAATAGCAGATTAGCTGTAAAGACTCACATTCTAATCAGTATTCTGTAAACTGTGTGCCTTTATATGCCCTGTTTCTGATCAGAACTCTCCACTCACCTGATGAAGGAACAGCATTCCAAAAACTGGTGGTGTTTACTATCAAATAAACCTCTTGGACTTTAACCTGGTGTCGTGAGACTTCTTACAATCTTAACATAAGCAGCTAAAAGGATGGCTAGTTAGTAGAAACTGGAAATGTAGTATAATAGGATGAGTTTCATTTGGAATGAAGCATGTTGGGGTCAAAAAAAGATAGAGGTGTGCACTCCCATGCAAATACTGGAACTTTTACCACACTCCCTGACAAAGATTATCTTGGAATGAAATGATATCCCTAAGTGTAAACATGCACACTGTGTACTTTCCTGAAGGAGATACCACAAGTTGCGAGAGACAGGAAAGCCTGAGGTGGTAAAGGCAAAATACTTCAGATGCTGACAACACCTGTGGGGAGAGAATAAAGTCATTGTTTTGAGTCTTGGTGATGAATATTCCCTTTTGCAAGCCTGAGGGGTGCCAGGTCCTTACAAAAGAACTGAGGATTGCTCAAAAATACCTCATTGAAGGGACTGTATTTTAAATTTAATAGGATTTGTTCTTTGCCATCCAGGCTGCGATCCAGACTTGGAAATCCAAATGGGGCCTACTGGCACATTCAGAGGCTTGAGAACTTGTGTTGGACATTCTTGCACTGCCAATGGTACATTCCTGCTTTTAGCTTGTTCCATTGTTTGCTTTGGCGTTGACTGTTACTAGCTCTGTTGTTCCACTGCATTAAGCTCTCAATAAATATGCATGTGGTTTCCAGCTCTCTATCCATTCTGCCATGATCCATTCTGAAACTTTAGGTGGGCAGCTGACCTGTGGCCAGTGCCAGTTTCAGTGCCATTATCTGACATTTCAGTGCCATTATCTGAGGAGGAGTTGCATGAGGCTGGTATGGGTAATGAATCTCCCCCCTCAACCCTTCCCCTAGTTCCCTTCCATTCCTAGGATTCCAGCAAAGCATAACTATAGGTATGTGAAATTTCCATTTATAAGGGTCACTTTTATGTGGAGGATAGGCAGCCATTCAATTAGTCATTCTGATCTTCCACATATGACTGTGACTGTAGGCCATATCATTAAGAAGAGTGCCTGTCGTTTATGTGCTAAGTGGTGTAAGAGGAGGTGACGGCGGTGCAGGAAATTTCAGTGCTGCCTCTTTCAAATGTCATGAATTACCTAAGGCAAGGATGAAATATGGTATTTCCATATTATTTCCATTGCTTATTTTCATGGGCAGCATGGTGTCAGTGGCTAGCGCTGCTGTCTTAAAGCACCAGGGACCAGGGTTCATTTCCAGCTGACTGGCTGTGTGGAGTTTGCACGTTCTCCCTCTATCTACCTGGGTTTATTCCAGGTGGTCTGGTTTCCACCCACACTCCAAAGATATGACACTTAGGTGAATTAACCACACTAAATTGCCCCTTAGTGTCAGGGGGATTAGCATGGTAAATATGTGGGGTTATGGGGACAGGACCTGGGTGGGATTGTTGTCAGTGCAGTCTCAATGGGCTGAATGGCCTCTTTCTACACTGTAGGGATTCTATGATTCTTCTGCCCATTCCCAGCAGAAAAGTTGAAGAGTGTCAGGGTAGAGAGAGCTTAACCTATACATTTACTTATTATACTTGTGATCTTAGAGTTCATGATGGAGGCAACAGATGATGGAGACATATCCCATTTTCTATAAAAACTTTCTGTAAAAAGGTTAACCTTTCGGTTTCAATTATGGGACTATTTATCAAATTTCATTGTCTGGTATGATTTATCTTCAAGGAAATCCATTTTATTCTTAATTATTTTCTTGTTCTCTGTATTTAGTCCCACTTTGTTTCCAGAGATTATAATTAAGATCGTGCATAGGAGTTTAGCAAATCAATTGGCTTCTTGGTCTACAATATTGGCCACCCTTCTGATTGGAACTCCAGATAGATTGGTCAAACATTGCCATTTGCAAAGTTAAACAATATTGTGGAAAATATTGAATGCAGTTATATTTAGAAATAACATTTAGAGTCAAATATAGCTATGTTAAATATACAAAATTGTTTGCATCTTGACTAGAAGTGTTAGATAAATAATTCAAGAGCTGGATATTTGCAGTTATGTTTTCACTAGATTAACAGACATGTTGCAATTTTCAGAATCGCAAAGGTCCTTCCCTTACTGTACAAAGTGATTTGTCTTAAAGTATCGTATTTATTCATCTAAAACAACACGCTTTTGGTATTAGAATCGAAACCTGATACAATTACAAACCTTTTTCATGTGCACAACATAGTTCTGAGAGATACTTCAAAGAATGGAGGAACATCAATGGTTTGGTGTGATACTGGGGCGAGGAGATAAGAAAAATCTTTGGTTTGATCTGTCATCTACCAAGCTAATGTAAATAGTCCCCATGCTATTGGATTGCAGGATGTATCTTTTGGAGCTGAATCCCTCCATTGATCGAGATTAGGGAGTGTTCCTGTATTTGTATAAAATCAAATTCCCACATCCTCGTTCATTGTGTTTGGCAGCAGATTGACTGTATTGCTGGTGCCTGGAATATTATTGGATGGGTTGGAATTTATTTCATTGTGGTTGGACTCACTGCTTTCCTGGATATGTCTGTGAATATTTAACTTAAGTAGTCTTCCAACCTCTGAAGAAACTAAGGGCACTTCTTCTCTCTATGCAATCCTGAGTACCAGTGCAAAAGGCAGTGATGTTCTTGTCAAATTATCTACAGCCCATAGCCTGCCTGACTCAGTTTTAACATTGGCTTCCAATTAGATGGTTAAATTGAAGCTGGCCGTCTCATTAAAGTGCTTAAATTGTTGTCCTATGCCAGCCGCAGGATGCTGTTCCTGATACCACAAAAATGTTTCTACTTCATGGAATGATAGAATCCCAGGAGACCATTTGGCCCATCGAGTCTGCACAGACCACAATCCCACCCAGGCCCTACCCCCATAGCCCCATGTATTTACCCTACTAGTCTCCCTGACGCTAAGTGACAATTTAGCATGGCGAATAATGCCTCTATCCCCACCTCTCCCCACTTTCCACCAATATTGCCTCCACCGCCCCTTGACCCCCCTCCATCTCTCTTCAGTAGTGCCTCCTTCCCTCTTATGGTGGCAATTACGGATTCTCTGACCTCGCTGGGATTCTGCAGTTTCGCTTTTGAGAATGGGAATTTGGCTGAGCACCAAATTCTCTGATCTTGCGGGCAGCAAATGGTGAGGTGTGAAATGCCTGGGAATTCCTGCCTATGTCTTCCCCGGGAATGTGAAAGACCCTCATTTCCTGTTCCATTAACAAGGCATTACAGAAAACCCATGAGGTATTCAACTGTTGGAGATGGATCATGAAGGCTAATCATATGGACAGTAGGACCCTGGCTAAGGTAGCTATCCAGACGTGAACTAATCAAGTTGTCTATGGAACACGTGCACACATTTGGAACCTTGGCAGTTGGAGAAGGAAGATCAGATGACAAGTCAAACTTTTGTATGATTTAAGCACTTTTTCTCAGCAGAACTGAGGACAAGCAGCTGTGAAGTTGAGAGAGAAGGCCCAAGTTCAGTTCTTCCTGTTTCTCTCTCACACCAAATTACCAGGAAAGCTTTCAGCCCAGTTTGCCGACTTCCACAATCCAGGGGTGCTCAAGCTGCTGACACAGACTTCTTAAAAAGAAATTCAGTCCAATACTACTGAATCCAGGAGAACAATCAAATCAGCTGGGTAACCCTTTAAATGGGAAGAATTGGGACCACCGAGGGAAAGTCTGAAGCCACCAATCTACAGACTGTGTATTCTTTTATATTTTTTAATGGGCTCCAATGTGAACAACTCAGCCTTCTCTATGATTTGTATAAGTATGTGAACTTTCAGTGTGCGCATGTGGGTATGAAAATAAAAGCGTACTTTATTATTTAATTTAGATCAGTTTAAGTATAACAAAGCTCATTTCTTTCTTTGTTAAACTCAGAAAAATGTGTCCAATTGCTTCTTTCAAGCTCAAAATGTATAAATGGTTAAGTACTTGTTGAATTGTCTCTTTTCAAACAGAAAAGCTTGTTGTGGTCAAACAAGAGGTGGGATAAAGAGGGGAACCATTCAATCCCTCCTCACCCTATTGTAATACCAGTTATTTATACAATTTTAGCATCATCTCATTTTTTTAAAAATTTTCTGCACCTCTGTTTATAGATTCAAGTAACCCATGTGCTTTATCGCCCACTTTATCAACTTGTCATTCCATCTGTAAGGTTTTGTGCATACGGATACCAAGTTTGCATTGTTTAGCTACACTTCTCAGAACTGTACCATTTATAGTATACTGCATTTGCATTTTGGTCCTCCGAAAGTATATTGCTTTACACTACTCCATATTGAACTCCATCTGCTCCATTTCACTATCCTGTCTATATAATCCTGTAGACTCTCCTACAACTATCCTCATCGTTATTTACTATGTTATTAAACTTTATATCACTTGCACACTTTCTAACACTGCTCTCTACACCCAGGTCTGTGCCTTTTATAAAAAAGTAACAGAGTAATGGATGAAAAATGACTCTTGGGGAACACCACTGCAAATCTTCTCCCAGTCTGAAAAACATTCTGCCACCATTTCACTCTGTTTCCTGTCACTGAGCCAATTCTGTATCTATATGTACTGGAGGGGAATTCTCTGGCCTTGTCACATTGTGTTTCACGTGATGGGAGGCGGTGTGCCATTTGCTGTTATCGGGATCTTCTAGTCCTGCCACTTCAATGGGATTTCCCATTAACTCCATCCTAGGACCCCAGGAACCCCATGGTGGATGTGCCCTGTCAGCAGGAGCAGAAAATCCCCGTCAGCATGAACAGCCAGAGAGTTCCAGCCATTATCTGCTTTCTTTGCCCTAATTCCACCAGCTTCTCTTTTCTTAACAAGTTTCTATATGACACATTGTTGAATACCTTCCACGAGTCCAAATGTACAACAGCTATGAACTATATTGATCAATTTTCTTTTTTTTTTAAATAATGCTAGCTGGCCAGCATTTATTGCCCATCCGTATTGAGAAGGTGGGAGTGAGCCGCCTTCTTGAATCGCTGCAGTCCACGTGCTATAGGTTGACCCGCTATGCCATTTGGAAGGTAATTCCAGGGTTTTGACCCAGCGACTGTGAACGGCGATAAGTTTTCAAGTTAGGACAATGAGTGGCTTGGAGGAGAACTTGCAAGTAGTGATGTTCCCAAGTATCTGCTGCCTTTATCCTTCTAGATGGAAGTGATTGTGGGTTTGGAATGTGCTGTCTAAGGATCTTTGGTGAATTGCTGCAGTGCATCAAAGAATTCAGTCAAGCCAGTCAGACACAGTTTGCCTTTAGCAAATCATGTTATCTCTGCTTCATTACTCATGTCTTTCCAGATGGAAGTTAATGTTGCCCAAATACTCTCTGGGTGAAGAAATGTCTCCTCATCTCTGTCCTAAATGGTCCACCTTGTATTCTCAGATTGTGACCCCTGATTCTGGATACTCCCACCATCAGGAAAATCCTCCTTGCATCTATCCCATCTAGTCCAGTTAGAATTTTATAGGTTTCTATGAGGTCCCTTCTTATTCTTCTGAACTCATTTATCATAGAATGCTTTTTCTGTTTTATTTCAACATTCATTTCTTTTATCATCCAGAGCACACTAGCTTTCAATGTCCCAACTTTTCCTTCGCAAAGAAATGCCTAGTTTCTACCTGAACCATCTCTTTCCAGAACACAAACACACGCACACACACATGGGGTGGTGCCTTCCACATTAAATGATGCCTAAGTTTCTGATGTATACCTGGCCTGTCAGTGTTTAATGGATGCCTTCTTAACATGAGGTTCCCCCTATGCCAGCTTGAAAATACAGTTGGCATCAGGAAACTGTCCTTAGTTAAGCCATCAAGGAGCTAAGTCCGTGGATAACCATTCCTGCTATCACCCTGTATTCTGCACAATCCCGTTGTGGCAGGAAGGTGTCATGGAGGTGGTCTGATGGAATTTTCTTCCCATTATCATGCACACCATCTTCAGATCCACTTCCAAAAACTATTGAAAATTCAGCCCTATGTCTATCCAATCTATGTTAGGCCCAGTGGCACAGTGGTTAGCACTGCTGACTCACAGTGCCAGGGACCGGGGTTAGATCACTGTCTGTGTGGAGTTTGCACATGTTCCCCGTGTCTGCATGTGTTCCCTCTGGGAGGTCTGGTTCCCTCCCATAGTCCAAAAGATGAGCCAGTTAGGTATATTGGCCATGCTAAATTCTCATTGTATCAAAACAGGTGCTGGAGTGTGGCGACTAGGGGATTTTTACAGTAACTTCATTACAGTGTTAATGTAGGCCTACTTATGACATTAATAAATAAACATTAAAATCTCAGGGCAGAATTTTCCATCCAAAACTTTTTAGTTTTGCCTAAAAACTGAAAAGTTCCACCCGAAGTCAACAGACTTTTGCAATTCCCGTAGCAGGCAGGACAGGAAAATTCTGTCCAAAGTCTCCTAATATTATGAGACTATTGTTGTTACAGACTCACTGAAACATAAAAAATACAATAAATGTGCTTATCCATCTCTATCTCACCATTTGGAGCTCCACAAAAAAATACCCAGTCACCCCTTTTAACGTTCATAACATCCCTGCAGTGATGAAGGAAGCCTTTTGGCCCATCAACTCTGCACTGATAACAATCCCATCCAGGCCTATCCTCATAACCCCACATATTTACCCTGTTAACCTATCCATCTTGGGACACTAAGAGGCAATTTAGCACGTCCAATCAAACTCACAAATCTTTGGACTGTGGGAGGAAACCAGAGCACCTGGGGGAAACTCACGCAGACACGGAGAGAAAGTGCAGCCTCCACACAGACAGTGACGTAAGTCAGGTACCGAACCCAGGTCCCAGGAAATGTGAGGCAGCACTGCTAACCACTATGACACCATGCCGCTCCTTCTGCTTTTTAACTCAAAAGATATACAAGCAGTCCTAAATCAATATTTCCACATCCCCTGTTAGCCAACATCAAAAAATGAAAAATAAATCCATTTACTTAAATGTAAAATGTCTTCTGCTTAAGCATGCATAGTTCCTATAATCAAGTCAACAAATATGTTTAAGCCTGGAATGTGACTCCAAAGTAGATTCAGATTCAGAACTGTTTCACTTTTTGCATGTTATTGTCACTTATCCAGTATGATTTGTTTGATCCCACCCTAACAAAACAATTGCCTGCCTGTGAAAGTTGTTGGGCAAGGCTGATCAGATTAAAGTCTAGCTGAAAGATTGGCAACATTTGTAGGAAAGGTGACAGTTGCACAATGAGGTATTTCTTTTGAATAGCTTTTCCCAAAGTGAGTAAGTAAATCAAGAAAACAGATTATTGACATTGGTATGAGAAAACAAACAAATTCAATTACACAGAAATTATGATGTCACTTCCAAGAATAAATCTGGAATTTACCCTAGCTATGTGCAAATCGGCAGGCTCAGTGTATTAGCTAACCATTGTCTTGAAATTTACAACAGTGATATTTGTATAAAGAACAAAACACACAATGGGCCTGAAAATGGACTGAAGGTGGAATTAAAAATATAAAATGATGAAAATATTCAGGTCAGGCAGCTGCTTTAGAGAGAGAAACAGAGTTAATGGAAGGGATTTTCTGGTGTTTATCTCATGGCAGGAGTTGGTGCGTCATTGACTGCACCCCACACCATTGTGAAACCTGTATGGGTGTGAACCGTCAGTGGGACTAGAAGATCCCATCAGCGTGAAAGGTTGGAAAATCTGGCCACTGTTTAAGGTCACTTTTTGACAAATTCTGGCCACTTTTTACAGCAAAACTGGAAAAAGCTAGAAATGTTGATTTTGTTTTATTCATTCATGCAACATAGGCATTCTGGCTGGCCAAGATTTATTGCTTATCCCTAGTTGCCCGAGGGCAATTGAGAGTCAACCACATTGCTGTGGCTTTGGAGCTGCATATAGGCCAGACTAGGTGAGGATGGCAGATTTTCTTCTCTAAAAGGACAATAGTGAACCAGATGGGTTTTTCCAACAATCGACAATGATCTTATGGTCATCTGTGGATTCCCTATTCCAGATTTTTTTTATTGATACAAATTCCAACACCTGGCGGGATTTGAACCCAGGTCCTTGGAACATTAGCTAAGTTTGTGGATTAATAGTCCAGTGATAATACCACCAGGCCATCGCCTAATGAAAGGGAGGGGAAGTGGGAAAAGAACAAAAGAGAAGATCTATGATATAGTGGAAGACAGGAGAGATTAAATGACAAGAGGGTGTGTGTTGCCAGGCCTAAGGTTGTAGTAATGGAATATGTTAAAGACCAGGTGAGGAGGAATGAGTTGCCCTTCCACCCTTCTATTCAGCCCCCTTAGTCAACCCACAGTATGTGGACTGCAGCGTCTCAAGAAGGCAGCTCATCACCGCCTCCTCAAGGGCAACTAGGGATAGATAATAAATGTTGGCCAGACAACAATGCCCATGTCCCACAAATGAATTTAAAAAAGAGTTGGTCACAACAAAGGTTATTTAATTTATTTTTCCCATAAATGCCTTTTCCAATCCAAATGTATTCATTTGTTTATAAGGAGCCAATAAAATAAGGTTTGCTTGAGTCAAAAGAAGAGTCAGTTTATTAGGTACAAAGCCCAAGAAAAATATGGTGCGATGATACACACACTAAGATATCAGAAGATGGAAAGATTGAGTCCAACAAAACACTAGAAACAATATATGATTAAACTCTTTGTTTGTCTTTGAAGCATTGTTGTACATTGTGACTACTTGAAGTTTTCCTGTTAAATTCTGGAGTTGACCATGTTCAGGTCTACACTTTATTAAAGTTACCCTTTTAGTTTCCAGAGAGAGAGGGAGAGAGAGAAAGATATCTTTCCTGCTCTTTTCCAGTGGTGCTTTGGGTGATTTTCATTTTTTTCTCCCCTTGTGCTTTTTTCTTTCTCTCTCCTCTCGTCAGAACTCATTTTTAAACTCTTGTTCATATAGTCCCAGAACGGAATTAAATCATCATGTCTTGCTCTCATTGTTGTAAGGCAAGTAACCCTTTTTTCAAAAATCTTTTCTTTTCTGAAACTTTTGACACATTTCCTGACATAAGTTAATAGGAGGTGGGAGTTATTTCAACCCCACGTGGATTTTGAATGTCCGATGAGGATACTCAAGTCGAAAACTTTGCAACTTCAATGCCTTCCTTTCAAGAGTGTCCCTGTTTGGAATGGAGCTTGACACCTCCTAGGTGTGAAATTCAATCTAACAGGTCAGCAAATTCATTGCAACTTTCAAGAAAAGTTGTCAACTTTACAATATCAGCCATCAAGTGTCTTGTGGCAGCCATGTTTTGATCAATGTCTTTTCTTGTATTTGAAAAAAAAAATCAGGTATTCTTTAAACAGTTCAACATGTCTGTGGTTGGTTTGTGATGTTTCAGGGAGCTCTCACTCAGTCAGTTTTCTGTTATTGTGACAGACAAGAACAAAATGATACATTGAGAAGGGCTATGAATGGCAGAATGATGAACAGATGTCATCCAAAAGTCAAAAGAAGAAAAAAAGTCAAGTGTTCCCCAAAACTTACAAAGAAGAGGGAAATAAAATGTGGGCAGAGGTTACGGTCTAAGATTGTTGAACTCCATGTTGAGTCCAGGAAGTCTTCAAAGTATCCAATCGAAAGATAAGGTGTTGTTCCTTAAGAGATGAATAGGTTGGACCTGTACTCATTAGAATTTAGAAGGATGAGACGTGACCTTATTTAGACATATAGGATTCTCAAGGGGCTTGACAGGGTAGATGCTAAGAGATTGTTTCCCCTTGTGAGACAGTGTAGGACCAGAGGGCATAACCTCAGAGTCAGGGGTTATCCACTTAAAATAAAATGGGGAAGAATTTTATCTGTCAGAGAGTAGTGAATCTGTGGAATTCTTCAGCTCAGAGGGTTGTAGAGGATGGGTTGTTAAACATGTTCCAGACTGAAAAAGACAGATTTCTCATCAGTAAGGGAACGAAGGGTTATGAGGATAAGGTGGGAAAGTGGAGTTGGAGATTATCAGACGAATCACGATCTAATTGAATGGTGGAGCAGACTTGATGGGCTGAATGGCCTAATTCTGCTCCAATAACTTATGGTCTAAGCTCGCTTTGGGCTTCATTGGAAAGTACATGTAAATATCTGCATCACCTCAAAGGACTGTTTGTTCTCTTGGACAATAAGGAGACAGGTGGTGGAAGGGCAGATGCTACAATTCCTGTGCTTGCATGGAAAAGTGTATTGGGAAAGGGAGGGGGAGTTGGGAGTGATTGGGGCATGGACTAGGGTATCAGAGAGGCAAAAGTTCATTTGCAATGCTGATAGAGAAGGCAAGGATAAAAAGTATTTGGTGTGTTACAGATACTAGGAGTCGTAGGGAATGATTCATTGAATACAGAGTCTGGTGGAATGTAAGGACAAGGGGAACTGTAGCAACCCTCTTTTAATCTCCATTTTTTGATGTCTCAATTATGAGATCTTGAGACTTGTATGTTTAAATGCAAACCGATTTTGCTAATCTTTATTTATAGATCCCAGATATTGCCATGCATGAAACTGCTTCTCCATACAGATAAGCTTCCCTAGCTTTGACAAAGAGTCATTTGGACTCAAAATGTCAGCTCTTTTCTTTCTACCGGGCCTGCTGAGATTTTCCAGCATTTTCTCTTTTGGCTTCCAGAGTGTTTTCCCTGAGTCCATTGCCATGTGACTCTATAAATCATACTGTGGGCAGTGCTATTGTCTAATCCAGCTTAACCGTTGCTCTGCTGAGCACTTTTCAATTACAACACATCATACAACAGCATGGGTTCAGGGAGGGAGGATAAACGGTGAGAACAGAAGTGAGGAAGATGGGATAGCCATGGTTGAGGGCCCAGTCAACGCTGCTAAGGTGAGCAGTGACTCAACAGCATGAATAACACTAGACTGTAGGCTGCAACATTTTAAATGAACAGGCAGCACAATGTTTGCGTATTGCCCATTTCAGAAACAACATTCAGGGATTAATATCTTATTGTGATTCCTGTGCCATACTTTGGGAGGCTATTAAATTTTGCCCCCATAATGTGCCATGCGGAATGTTGGTAGTGACTCTTTTCTGGCAATGTGGCGCTTTGCAGTCATGGACACTATGATTCATAAAAATGAAGTCCCCATTTTTTTATTGACTTGACCTGAAGTCAATTTCCTTAGTATTACAGGATTGAAACAAAAGCTGAAGGAGGAAGTTTTGAGCTGCATTCTTTGCTTTTGTTTATGTTCTTTTCTTTCATTTTAACAATCTTGGCACGCCTCACACAGAAATTGTGAAACACTCTGACTTCAATTGTCTGTGGACTTATCTCATTTAAACAGCTTTCAGTGGTCAAGGTAGCATTTCAGTCATTTTGAAATGTGGAAGAAGCTGCACCACTTTCTTGGAAATGGCCCTGCCCACTGGAACATGTGCTTTCCAGTCAGGGAAGGAATTTAAAATGTCAAAGAGGATGTCAATGGTAAATATTTACAATGTGCCCAATGATTCTGTTAACAGCAAGAGGAAATGTGCCATACTGGATACTTCCTCAAGGCTAAATACTATTCAGTAAATGTGCTTATTCACATTTACTTTTTTAACATTTTAAATGTTTTCCTTTACACAACTGATGAAACGGCTCATGACACTTTTAACTGAAACAATTGCATTTTGTTGCAAATCAGGGAGCTACTCACATTCATCACTTTCCTCACAGGAGATAAAAAAAAATCTAGCTTCATAGGCTTAAAGTTTAAGGGCGGGATTTTCCGATCGCACTCGCTCCAAAACCAGAAAATCCCCCACCCAAGGTCAATGGGCCATAATTTATAGGAGCAGAACTAGGCCATTCAGCCCATCAAGTCTGCTCCACCATTCAGTTAGACCATGATTGGTCTGATAATCTTCAATTCCACTTTCCCACCTTATCCCTACAACCCTTGGTCTGCTCCTCAGGAAAATTACACCCCCCCCCCCACCAAACATTTATTTATTGGTGTCACAAGTAGACTTACATTAACACTACAATGAAGTTACTGTGAAAATCCCCTAGTCGCCACACTCCAGTGCCTGTTCGGGAACACTGAGGCAGAATTTAGCATAGCCAATGCACCTAACAAGCACGTCTTTCAGATTGTAGGAGGAAATTGGAGGACCTGGAGGAAGACCACGCAGACACGGGGAGAATATGTGGACTCTGCACAGGCAATGATCCAAGCCAAGAATTAAACTGGGATCATTGGCACTGTGAGACAGTAGTGCAGCTCATAGATTTCATAGAAACCCTACAGTGCAGGAGGCCATTTGGCCCATTGAGTCTACACCAACAATAATCCCACCAGGCCCTATCCCCGTAATCATTCTGACCTATGCATCCCAATTTAGCATGACCAGCGCACCTAACAGCCTTTGGACTGTGGGAGAAAACTGAAGAACCTGAAGGAAACCCACAAAGTCACAGGGAGGACTTGGGCCCCATATACCTGCTTGGTTGAGTTGAGATGCCAGCAGCAAAGGAAATAAATTCTCTGTTGACTTATTGTTCAAAACAAAAAGACAGCAGGTGCAGTGTATGGTAGTTTTGTGGCACCATCTCAATTTACAGTCCTCCTGGATTTTCCACATTCCATTCTTTCTGTCAGAGTACTATGTACTGTTTTGATTTCCTTATTTAAGGAAGGATATACATGCATTAAAGCACTTCAGAGCAAATTCATTCAAGAATAGCTTGGATTGTTGGGGGTGGGGGGGCAATGGGTTACTTTATAACAAAGGTTGGACCTATATCCATTGCATTGTAGAAGACAGTGAGGCGATCTTATTGAAACCTATAGACCAGAAATCTTCAGCCTCACCCACAGCTGGGAATATCCGGTGAATGGAGATTTTCCCTGCCGCTATCAGACTTTTGAATTGAACTACTTTATATTAAGTTGATCTTTCTCTACATCCTAGCTATGACTGTAACACTATATTCTGCACCCTCTCCTTTCCTTTTCTATATAAGGTATACGGTATAGTGCACAAGATACAAGACTTTTCACTGTATACTAATACATGTGACAATAATAAGTCAAATCATTTGGCTGAGCGCCAAATTCTTCGGTCCCGCGCACCCCCCACTACTGCTGCCAGCGAGAACGGAGAACTTTGGCCATGAGATCTTGAGGGGATCTGACAAGTTGGATGCTGTCAGGATGTCTCCCTTTGTGGGAGAGACCAGAACTGGAGGAAGGAGTTTAAAAATAAGAGGTCTCCCATTTAAGAACGAGACAAAAAGAAATATCTTTATGTGATTCGGGAATCATTGTAACTCTCTTCCCAGAGAGCGGTGGAAAGAGGGTCAATTGGTATTTTTAAGGCAGAGGTAGATAGGTCCTTTGAAAACAAGGGAATCAAAGTATATGAGCGGCTAGTGAAATGTGGAATTGAGACCACGAGCAGATCAGCCATGATTTTGAAGGGCCAATGTCCATATGGCTATTCTCAAAGGTTGTATAATCTATCAGGAAGCATCAAAGTTTTATTCTGTCTGTGCTTTTACACATCTAAATGGTGATGAGCATAATAAATAACATTTGTGTTTAAAAATAACTAGCTCTTACAGGGGGAAGTCTCAAAGTTTGCAAAACAGGAACTCTGTACAGGAAGAAGAGTTACAGAATCCTGAAACAATGTAGGATGTGGAAACAACAACAGACCAGAAATAAAGCTAATAAAATTAAGTAAAAGGCTGCAGGCACCTGAGGGTGAAAATTAATTATGGCCCCTTGTGTTTCCAGATTAATTGTAGGTACAGTAGCTGCATCTTGTCTGACTCCTTTCAATAATTTAGGCCAGCTTCTGGAAACCCATCACAGCTCAAACAATCCTTTGAAAGAAATGAATTTTAGGCCACTTACCTCATTGCCAACCGACTCAAGTTAAGTCCTAGGGAGAAGACAACAGGACAAAGGTGACACGGTGGCACTGCTGCTTCAGAAGGCCAGGAACCTGGGTTTGATTCCCAGTTTGGGTCACTGTCTGTGTGGAGTGTGCAAGTCCTTCCTATGTCTGTGTGGGTTTCCTCCCACACTCTGAAGATGTGTAGGTTAGGTGGATTGGCTGTGCTAAATTGCCCCTTAATGTTAGGGGGATTAGCAGGGTAAATATGTGGGGTTACAGGAATAGGGCCTGGGTGGGATTGATATTGGTGCAGACTCAATGGGCTGAATGTCCTTCATCTGCACTCTAGGGATTCTAAGATGGGAGTTGATTGGTGTCAGTCACAGGCCACTGTGGAGCTGAGAGAGGCACCATTTATCTTCCTGATTCCTCATCAAATAGACAAAGAGTTTGTTTACCTTTTCAATAGTGGCCATTTAGGCTGCATCCATTGGAAAGCCTGAATGGGGCAGGCCCAATTTCTCAAAATCAGCCACCAGGGCTCCTCATTAAGATAAACACAAACCCTAATGCCTGTTTTGGGCAGCATCAGAATTGCCTGGTAAATCATCTGGTTCAATTTAAGATTACATTTAAAGTGATCTCGAGTGCGTGGCAGATAGCAATACAAATTTTGTATTTTTTGTCTGATACCTTAAAATGATTGTCAAGATAGCTTTGTAGTACCTTTGCAAAAGCATTATTCTTTGCATGCCCGTAAAGGTCTACACAGGCCTAGACAAAAGGGTTTCCAAACTATTTGACCACAAGTGGGGTGACAAGTAATAATTCATTCTATAATGCACTTTGTAATGTTTCAATATGAATGGTTCTCATAGTGCTTTTTTTTCTCTTCATTGACCCTTGAGCAAGATAAAGCATAATGTTTCGTTTGAGGCAATTTTTTTTGAGTAGGACAGCTAAAATAAGCATTATTGCATATCTCCTATCAATCTTTCCCATCAAATGTCACCCATTCACTACAAAACATTTAGAAGCAGGAATTGTGGCTGATTTGGCTTTTCTATATAAACTTGGCCTCTTTTTAAATTGTTGCCCTGGCTGGGACCAACATACCACAAAACAGGGAGTCAATCTCAAATCTTTCTGGTTTGTATGGACCAGCATCACGTCACAAGGTGCATTTATCCACTAGGGGTGCTTTATATCAATCTTTGATATGGAATAGATGGTCCCTTATTACTTATTACCCACTCAGAAACTTCACTGCTGTCGCCAGAGGATCATTGGCCTCAATCATAATGATGATGTACATTAGCTCATAATATTTCAAACAATGTAAACTGGGAACACTTTAGAATTCCATGATACCTCACAATGTGGCATGAGCCTAGAAGTTTCTCCTGGGAAATCTTAGAATATTTATATGACATTCCTCTGTCCCCTATCTGAACCATTTAAAATTAGCAGGTAATCAAATTAATGCCCAAGCAAAGGACACAAAAAGATACGAAATATTCACCTCTTAAAATCTAGCATAATTTTACAAAAGAACATGAGGAGCTGAAGTAGGCCATTTGGCCCCTTGAGCCTATTCTGCCATTCAATAAGATCATGGCTGATCTATTCGTTGTCTCAGCTCCACTTACCCTCCCGCTCACCTTAATTCCTTTACTGATCAAAAATCCATCTATCTTTGCCTTAAGAACATTCAACGAGGTAGCCTCAACTGCTTCACTGGACAGGGAATTCCACGGATTCACAACCTTTGGGTGAAGAAGTTCCTCCTCAACTCAGTCCTGAAGAGGCTATGCCCCTTAGTTCTAAGAACTTAGTCTTAGTTCACCCGCCAATGGAAACAACCTTCCTGTTTCTTTCTTATCTATTCCCTTTCATAATTTTATACGTTTCTATGAGATCCCCATTCATTCTAAATTCCAATGAGTATAGCCCCAGTCTGCTCAGCCTTTCCTCATAAGCCAATCCCTCTCAACTCCAGAATCAACCTAATGAATCTCCTCTGTATCCCCTCTAGTGCCAGTATATCCTTTTTCAAGAAATGTTTTTGATGTCTATGATCCATCTTTTCCCACTGCCATTGGCAGTAAATATTGACAACTATCTATTCCAAGTATGGAATTTGCTCTTGATGCTCATTAATTGAAATTGCCAGGGCAATTGATTAGCAATGAAGCTCATCATACAATAACATCTCAGAAACAGCTCTACTCTGCAATCTTTAGGGCAAATACTGGCAATAAGGCTCAGAAATATTTTGTTCAAGTGAAAGATGTCTAAATAACTCTGGAGTACTGACAATACCTTATCAATTTCAGTCTCCATTTGTGTCTCATGTACAAGGCATCCATATCAAGAAGAAAATGATCAAACCACAAATAAGCATCATCCTTCTAATGCATGCCACAAGTTAAGGACTTGATGTCTCAAGTGAATTCTGATGACAGAACATTAAACTAATACAATTCCAGAGAAATAATGCATTCTGTCATGTGCTTTGAAATGTTTCAATGTGAAAGGTGCTAATAGACTTACTGTATAAATGCAAATTTTCTTTTTCAGTCATTGGCCCTTGAGCAAGATGGAGCATAGCGTCTGGTTTGAGGTAATTTTTTTGAGGAGGAAAGCCTCTTTCTTCTCTTCTATCAACCTTTCCCACTGTCCTGAGATCACGTTCTGCATGTATGTTCTTCTACCTCTCCCTCATGCCCTTCCCCACCTCTGCACTTTCTAGCTAATACCCCAATGTAGGATGAGCCAGTGTTTCTTTCAGGTAAACATTGGTAAAGTTGAATCGATTGTCTTTGGTCTGCCACAATATCCCCTTCCCTGACCACTGAACCAAACTGTAAGCAGCCTCGGAACCCTATTTATTCTTGAACTTGGTTTTCCATCCCATTTCCTTGCTATCACAAATAAAATATCATTGAGCCTTTGTAGCATCACTCCCTATCTTAGCCACTGCAACTATAATTCATGGATCTGTCAAAGTCTAAACTCAGCTATTCCAATTCTCATTCCTATTCTTGGCTTGGCTCCCATTCTCCACATTCAATAACGTCAAATTAATTTAAAACCCTGCTGCTTATATCCTTTCCTGCACCAATCCCTGCTTGACCACTGCCCCTGTACTTGTTGATCAACATTCGTTCTATATCGGTCCACCAAAACTTTATAATCACTTCATGGTCTCTCTGCAATCTCCTGTAGCATTACAATCACACGCCATCCAATATCCCACCAATCATCAAGAAACTCTCTATTCTGCAGATATCAACCTCACAGCTCGAGGGACCTGGGTTCAATTTCTGACTTGGGTCGCTGTCTGTGTGGAGTTTGTACATTCTACCTGTGTTTGTGTGGGTTTCCTCCACAGTCCAAAGATGTGCGGGTTAGGTGGATTGGTCACACTAAATTATCCATTAGTATCCCGAGATGTGTAGATTAGAGGGGTTAGTCGGGTAAATATGTGGGATTATGGGGATAAGGCCTGGGTGGAATTATTGTTGGTGCAGACTTAATGGTTCAAATGGCCTCCTTCAGCACTGTGGGGATTCTATGATTTCTCCGCACTTTGTTTTTAAGAAGTGATGTCCAATATATTGCATTTTTAAGTGTTAGGTACCATTTGCCATTTTTCTGCTGGCAAGTAATTTTCTTCTTGAACACGTTCGGCTTTCTCACATAATGTGATTTTCAAATGCAACTATTTGACTATTTCAGAAGGCAGTTAATAATCAACCATATTAGTTTGGTCTGGAGCCACATATAAGCCAGACTGAATAAGGACAATAACTTTCCCACCTCTTGGACATCAGTAAATCTAATGGGTTTTTACAACCTGAATGCCATCACTAATGCTAGCTTTCTATTCCAGATTTATTTGATTAGGGGAAGGTGATGACATAATGGCATTGATTCTAAGATAGTAATCCAGAAACCCCCATTAATGCTAATGATGACCATGAAAGCATTGTTAATTATCACAAAAAACATCTGGTTCACTGATGTCCTTTAGGGAAGGAAACCTTAACCGGCCTGGCCTACATGTGACACCCGACCCACAGCAATATAACTGACTCTTAAAAATGTCCTCTGGTGGCATGATGGCACAGTGGTTAGCACTGTCGCCTCATAGAGCCAGGGACCCGGATTCAATTCCAGCCTCAAGTCGCTGTTTGTGTAGACTTTGCACGTTCTCCCTCTGCGTGAGTTTCCTCCAGGTGCCCCAGTTTCCTTCCACAGCCTAAAGCTGTGTGGGTTAGGTTGATTGGACACGATAAATTGATTTTAGTATCGACAGATCAGCAGAGTAAATATGTGTGGTTGTGGGAATAGGGTCTGAATGGGAATGTGTTTGGTGCAAATTCAACGGGCTGAATGGCCTCCTTCTCCACTGTAGGGACTCTATAATGAAATGGCTTGGCAAGCCACTCAAATTAGATGCAATTGTTGTTGATCGTTGTGATAGCCTATCTGATTCTCCAATGTCCTTCAAGGAACAGAATTTGCTGTTCTAACCTGGTCTGGCTGACTTGTGATTCCAGATCAACAGCAATGTGGTTGACTCTCAAAAATGCCCTCTGATATCACCTAATAAGCCACTCAAATCAAAGCCAATTAGGGATGGGCAATGAATGGTTGCCCAGCCAGTGGCATCCACATATCACTCCTCAGCTGCCATGGATTTGAATTCATTCAGGTCTCAGGGCTATTAGTCCAGGAGCATAACCACTATATTATCATCCCTGCTAACTTACTTAAAATGATCAGTTCTCTCAATCATTTCTAAGAAACATGAGCCAAAACACTCTGTCTCTCACTTTCATCCTCTGCTCGAAGACAGAAGAAAAGCTCCCACAGGTTTCCTGCCTTTACACAAGCTGTGCACTGGCCTAGATTTACTGCTAAAAATATGGGCAATCAGGACCCCAAAATTACATGACATTGACTTAACTGGAGGAGTAACCACATTTCCTAGGGCTGAAATTTCAATTTCTTTTGGGGTCAGGGATATTTGATGTGTCTTTGTCAAAAAATAATGTTCCAGAACTTGTAGTAGTAACAAAGGCAATAGTGTCAACACTTGCTATGATTACTATGTAAAAAAGACAGCAACTGTTGACATCAATATGTGCAGTTAAACAGAGATAACCAGAGGTTTGCTGTCAGATACACTCAACCCCTGAGTGGAGTGTGTGATTCTAGTCTTTGTGTATGCAATCAATGTAGAATCAGCGATTTGGCATGGATTTCTACTCTTTAAGCACTATTCTCACTGTCAAAACCATTGAAAATGTTAAGTTTTATTGAATGAGGTATAACTAAGCTTTAAATGGCATACTAGATCATAATTAGTGCTGAACAACCTCTTTGGTCCTAAAGATCTAATTTTACAGGTGGCATTCACCATGCAACCTGCTGTGTATTTTACAACAGTGGGAGGTGGCCCATATTATCCAGGAGGTGGGAGATTTTGGTCCTGGGGTTACCAATGGAATTTCCCATTAAATACACTTCTTGCTGCCATGAATGGTCAGAAAGTTCCAGCCTGCATGTATGGAGTCTCATTTCCACAGTATGGCATTTTAAAATTACAAGATTCTATTGATTTAAAAAATGTTTTCAAACTTGGTTGTGCTATGTCATCATCTACCTTGAGCTACAGCAGTTATCTCAATCTATATTTTCTTTTCTGTACGCAATCCTAAAGTGTGAATTATAATTCCACACCACCTTAAGATATAGGCGCACAATGAGGCCATTCAGCCCATTCTCTGCAATTCAAAGATGGCTGATAAGTTTCTCAACTCCATTCTCCCACCTTTTCCCCATGATCTTTGATCCCTTTACCAATCAAGAGTCTTGTGTCTCTTACTTCCTGCCTTGCCGTTTGTGAGAATTCTTCAATCTGATTGGGTGGCTGATCAGCCTTGCAGCTGCCTGATGCTATAGATGGCACCAGATTCAAAGTCTCGTTGAAATAGAGGACATCGACATTTAAGAGTCAACAAAATCTTTGTAGATAGCTTCTTTTTGAAGTGGATAACTAAAACAAGTTCTCCAAGCTGTTTACTTCTCTGTTGTTTTGTGATTTGGTTCATTATTCCTTTGTCCAAAGAGGAATGTGTGAGGAACCTTATCAAATCCTTTATGAAAGCCAAAGTCACACGTTCAAAGGATGTCAATAATTGTACTTTCCATTCCCTGTCTTTTCATTGATTTGTAATTCGTATCTCATTCTCTTTAGAGGCTTTTTAGTTCTTCCTTTTATAATAAGTGCCATAATTTCCTCACCACAGATGTCAAATTCTTTTTATACAGATTTCACCTAGCCATCTAGAGCCACAATGAGAAATGATAGAGGCATGAATGTTACTGAAATGGACAAATGAGTCTGTCAGTATCTGCTAACACAATACATTAAACCACAATATATTTTAAAAATTCATTCATGGGACATGGGTGTCGCTGGCTGGCCAGCATTTATTGCCTATCCCTGGTTGCCCTTGAGAAGGTGGTAATGAACTGCCATCTTGAATTGCTGCAATCCATGTGCTGGGGTTGACCCTCAATACTGTTAGGGAGGGGATTCAAGGATTTTGACCCAGCAAATGCAAAGGAATGGTGGTATATTTACAAGGAAGGATGGTGAATGACTTGGAAGGGAACTTGCAGGTTGTGGTGCTCCCATGAATCGGCTGCCCTTGTCCTTCTGGATGGAAGTGGTCATGGGTTTGGAAGATGCTGTCTAAGGACCTTTAGTGAACTATACAGCCAGATGTTAAACTCACAAGCAGAAAGAGCAAGCATACTTATCTTGCTAATCTGGTGGACTCCGGGTTGCAACCTTTGCAGGAGGTTACTCCTCAGCTTTGGGATAGAACCTCTGTCTTCCCATTGTAAGGGCAGTGGGCTGCACAGTGGTTAACACTGCTGCCTCACAGCATCAGGGACCCATGTTCGATTCCTGGCTTGGGCACTGTCTGTGCGGAGTCTGCATGTTCTCCCAGGTCTGTGTGGGCTTCCTCCGAATGCTCCGGTTTCCTTCCACAGTCCAAAAGATGATGTGTTGGTTAAATGCGTTGGCCATGCTAAATTCTCCCTCAGTGTACCCAAACAGGCGCCAGAGTGTGGTGACTACAGGATTTTCACAGTAACTTCATTGCAGTGTTAATGTCAGCCCACTTGTGACACTAATGAATAAACTTTAAAACTTCAGTGATGCAAAAGGCAATGGAACCATATCAGGGACTCCTTATGTAGGAAGTTTTTGCTTCCTTATCTTTGGAAAATGGGATGTAACTTTGGAAGCAATTGCACCCAGTGAGAAATAATACACAACCATCTGAACATTACAACTGAACCCACGAGTGGAAGAAGATGATTGGGGAAAGGAATGTGGGATCTAAGGGAAGGGTACATTTAATTATTTTCTGTACTACAAAGGAGGTCCGGAGGTTAATCCTTAGGCGTGGGAACTGTCGGCAGTCATGTACTCTCAGAAGTATCTGTGTGTTTCACTTTCCAGCAGTGTCAGGTTGATACCTGAGATGCATAGCTTCCCGCTGGCCCAATGCATGTAAGTAGACTTTCCTGGTAACACTGGATAATCAAGTGAGATCAGATCTCAAGGGCAACTGTGGGCACAAGTCTAGGGTAACTGTGCAAATCAAAGCCAAAAGATTTTCAGGTCTAGAATGGACAATCATGTCCAGAAGATTCACTGGGCCATGATGTATCATCAGGTGCATGTAGAGGAATCAAAGGCAGCACCTTAGCTGTTGCATTTCTTTTTTATTCCAATTATATTCAGCTTCCATGTCTCAGAATAAATTCATAGTGAGACCTAAGTCCTGATGTTTCAGAGAGTATTTCCACTCACCCTGTTCTCTAAGTAAGTTTGTACTGTTTCAGTTAAATGGGGAGCCAATGGCCTAATGGTAGTATTGTTAGGCTATTAATCCAGAAACTCAGCTAATATTCTGGAGACCCACGTTCGAATCCCGCTACTACAGATGGTAGAATTTGAATTCAATTAAAAAAAAACTGGAATTAAGAATTTACTGATGACCTTGAAGCCATCGTCGATTGTTGTAAAAACCCATCTGTTTCACCAATGTCCTTTAGGAAAGGAAGTCTACTGTCCCTACCTGGCCTGGCCTACATGTGACTCCAGTGCCACAGCAATGTGGCTGACTCTCAGCTACCCTCAGACAATTAGGGATCAGCAATAAATTATGGCCAGACAGTGATGCCCATGTCCCATGAATGAGTTAAAAATACATGGTCAAAAGCCACCTAACTAGTCATTCTTAATGAGTCTGTTACAGCCTGTCACCTGAAAGATAAGTTTTAAAAATTACTTACCTGAAGGTAGAGCCAGGAAGTGCAGGAGAGCTCCTCTCAGCTCCACTGCATTGGTGAAAACTGTTGCTATCTGCCACTTGATCATTTCCCCTCCATCCTGATTGCCCTTCTCTTTGTTTGCTGGCCCCTCCCTCATGATGGATTTACCCAAGGGAAGCAGCCAGTGACACAGCCACCCAAAATTGAAATCATCTCCTCCAGGTGAATTACTGGGGCACCCAACAATTTCTATAGCTCATTGGCCTCATGTAACTGAGCCCTGAGTCCCAATGTTGGGTGGGCTTGGATAAACAGACCCACTGGAGAGCAAGGATTGTACAGTGGGCCAGTCTGTCTTTTCCTGTCTGGAGGGTAGATTGTAAAGTTGGAGACCTCAATTATGAGGATAGATTGGAGAAGCTGGGACTGTTCTCCATAAGAGAAGAGAAAACAGTGAGGAAGATTTGCTAGAAGTTGGAATAACTCCTCAGAGTCTGGCGTCCCTTTGCCAGATTCCCTTTATTTATAAACTTATCTCAACTCCTAAGAGTGATTCAGGTATAAAGCCAGAATCCAGAGTGCCAGTTGATCCCATTGTACACACAGATGAGACTTCTGATTAGGCAAGCAATCATTACTTCAATCAAGGAGATCATACTGCAAGAGGCCCACCTCATGGGACTCGTCAAGGTCATTACTGACATGTTCAAAACTATCATGAGTTTGGACACGACAGAGAGGGAGAAATTGTTCCAATTGACAGAAACATTAGGAACCAGAAGATACTGATTCAAGACAAAAGAAGACCAATGATGATGGCAAGTCCTTGAAGGACATTGGGGAATCAGATAGGCTATCACAACAATCAACAATAATTGCATCTAATTTGATTGGAAAATGGGAGGGAGAGAGGCTAGCTGAGCTGCTCTTGCAGATAGTTGATCATGACTGGCTTAATGGCCTCCTTCTGTGCTGTGAGCTATCATATGATTCTGTGATTCACTGTTTCCCCTTGTCAACCTCCCTGAGGTTTCATGGGGGCTGTGAATCTCCGTGTATGAAAACCATCACGATAATAAGAACTCTCAAAATGCTCCCTAAAGTTCACAGGAGTAATTTAAGCAGATAATCCAGGATGAATCTGCAGAGCATGCTATAGTTTCCATGGTGATAAGATTTAACCAAGCTGCAATCCATTGTTGATACTAAATGTCCCAAAATACATTTCAAAGACGAAGGTGTTCACCTGGTGCCCTGGTCAATGTTCCTTCCTGCAGCCAGCTACACCATAAAGACAACTCAATTGGCATCTGAACACTTTGTTTCTTTATCCTCTTCAACCTGCTGTCCCTTAGTAACATAACCAGCGTGGGATCAGCTTGAGAAAGATTGATAAGATTGAGGAAATTTGTACATGAGCGGCATAAATCTGTTTTTATGCTTTGCGCATTTAATGTTTATTTATCAATGTCACAAGTAGGCTTACATTAACACTGCAATGGAACCACTGTGAAAATCGTCTAGCCACCACACTCCGGCATCTGTTTGTGTGCACTGAGAGTGAATTTAGCATGGCCAGCACGTCTTTCGGACTGTAGGAGGAAACCAGAACATTCGGATGAAACCTATGCAGACACAAAGAGAATGTGAGGAGTCCACACAGACAGTGATCCAAACCGGGAAACAAACCTGGATCCCTGGTGCTGTGAGGCAGCGGTGCTAACCACTGCAACACTGTGCCAGCCAATTTATGAACCAGTTCAACTAAACCTTTTCTGGAATCCTCAGCTGCTAATGAACTCACATCTACTCCTTCCACCCACCACCCCCCACCCTTTTCCTCCCATTCCTCCACCGTTGTACACTACCCCATTCCCCAAACCACATGCCATGCTTCTAGAGAATGAGTGTTTCCTGATACCTGACCTGAAGGGGTCATTAATTTACACCAAATGTTTTAAGTGGAGAAGATCATGGCTGGAATTCTCTGGCTATCCACGTCCCATCGCTGGTGTAAGCGAGAACGGAAAAATTGGCACTCAGCCAAATCTTTGTTTATGCAG
Source organism: Carcharhinus amblyrhynchos (assembly GCF_965287045.1). Taxonomy (NCBI): domain Eukaryota; kingdom Metazoa; phylum Chordata; class Chondrichthyes; order Carcharhiniformes; family Carcharhinidae; genus Carcharhinus; species Carcharhinus amblyrhynchos. The sequence goes on along the minus strand of NC_137342.1, from coordinate 25,280,071 downwards.
TGGGCGCAGAGAATCAAGATTTGTGATGTTCCGTTGTGTTATTTGTTTAGAATTGCTTTAAAAATATTTCTCCTCACTGTTTTATCTGTATCAGTGAATGGCTTTTTTTAATGGTCTCAGAATGAATTACATTACAATTGTAAAAGCTTCCATGATTGAGTGATTGAACATACTGGGCCTAATGTGTGTAAATGATAGTTTGATGGGCTCAAACTTTACTTTTCAGACATAACGAAAAACTCGAAGGAGTTCCGGCCTTCCTCAGGCTTTGATAGTTCGCATGCTATCCACTTGTCATCTAGAATTTTATATTCTGATGAAATTCTTGGGACACTTGGAACAAGTAAAACACTGGAGTAAATTTTGGTGTAATTTGACATTTATGCTGTTTGGGGAAATTGGATTTTTAACTTATTGAACTCTTTCATAATCATAACCCCCTTTCAACTCTCCCCTTAGCTGTCTCTTTACAACATCAAAATGCCAAGCTACTCAATCATTCTGTGTCAATCAGTTCTTTACATTCTAAAGTGGCACTCTTAAGGGGTGGCATGGTGGCACAATGGGTACCACTGCTGCCTCACAGCGCCAAGAACCCTTAGTTTGGTTCCTGGCTCGAGTTACTGTCTAATTCTCCCCATGTCTGCTTGGGTTTCCTCCAGATGCTTTGCTTTCCTCCCACAGTCCGTAAGATGTGCTGGTTAGGTGCATTGGCCATTTTAAATTCTCCCTCAGTGTGCCTGAACAGGTGCTAGAATGTGGCGACTAGGAGATTTTCACAGTAACCTCATTGCAATGTTAATGCAAGCCTACTTGTGATAATAAACTTCTAATATCATATTATCTAACATCCTTTGTCTATGAATCCTTCTTGAATAAGAAGATTGAAACAAAATAAAATTTTTCCAAAATGGTTGCACCAAGATCCTGCTCATAATGATGCAGATACGTATTAAACTCTCTTGATTTATGTGTATAGGCAAGAACTTGGTTAACCTTCACATTTTGTGTCATGATCTGCTACTTTCAAATGGGACCCAAAATTCACCAATTGCAACAGTGGCTCAGGTGACTTTCCGGGACCTGTGTTACCTGCCCTAAATAAGCATTAGGCTCCTTTAACCTGTGAGTCAAAGTCTTACACTTCTTTAAATTCAGATACAAATGGGAGAGTAGGACCACTGGTGACCATGCAAAAAATAAAACGGCCTGGGGTTTGTGTTTTTATTTAGTGTGAGCCTAGGGGAAGAAGGAATACTTTATTTAAACCCTCAAAGCAAAACCCAGTCTGCTGCTGACATGTCCAAGGATCCTGAAGCCAGGGAAACTCAGCCAGTGATAATTAAACTTGTAAAAGTAACTAAAATCTGTGGCATCCAGCCTTACTTTGAATGACAAGCCACCTACTGGGGCCAGGTTACTTGCCTTTGTTCCATCTCAGTAATATCAGAAGTCAGCAGTTTAGAGCCTCTATCTGTCTTGATGGAAATTCTAGTCATTCAGCTCTGCCTGTCAATACACCCCTGCCAGCCTTCACTCCACTTGCATACAATTCCACAGCATGGACAAGTCGGGCCAAAGGGCCTGTTTCCACGCTGTAAATCTTTATGACTCTCTGACTTTCAAGGGGCCAGTTAGCTAAATGACTATTGTGTGGTTTTAGAATAACACCAACAGCGATGGTTCAATTCCCGTTCTGACTGCAGTAGACCTGAGACCAGCCTCCTCGACCTGCCCCTGAGAATGGAAGACAACGGCAAACCACCACTGCCAACTAAGTGACTCAGGATGAAGTATCAGTAGACAGTGAGCCAAGCATCTGCCTTCAGGCACAGCACATATGACATGACCAATGTTTCTATTAAAATAACACACAAAGCAATGTCACACAAACAAGATTCATTCAGTTGAACTATCAACAGTAATTTCTGGGAGCATGACAATTGTAATATTGTTTTCTCCCAAGAACATCATTAGCTGCCAAGCAAATATAGATGAAGTCAAAGATAGATAGATAGCATCAAAGCAAACTACTTATTTGCATATTTTGCAGTACACAGGCACTATGCTATAGTAGTATCTGAAATCTTCATGTACCCTTGTATGCACGCACAGAGAACGCACGTTCTAGCATTTGATGTGATTATGGCACAGGAGCTTAGAGCCTGTTAGCATTCAATTTTAACTGGAGAGAGGATCAAGCATTATCAACTCTATGAGATTTTGAACATCCTATTGTGGAAGATATAAATATCTACTTTCATCAAATATGATTCAATAATTCTGACGCACCATCATAGTATTATGAGATCATTGCTGTTTTATTGGCCACATCGAGCACAACTAGAAATAAAAGTGCAGGTCATATTAAAGAGATACTATGCCCCAACTTGTTAAATCAATATTTAGACACAGATATTTTAGTTTGGTCTGTGGGAATGGGTTGGGGGCATATTCCCCATGTTGTCAGGTTGTCCTTGAATGTCTGTGGGGGGAGGGGGGTCCCCATGTCTCTGTGGGGGATATATATTCTTTTAACTGGAGATCGGGGCGCCCTTTATTGAAAGCCAATGTTGCCAGACCCTCAGCATGACCATAGAACTATAGAATCCCTACAGTGCATTAGAGACCATTCTGTCCTTCGATTCTACACCAACTCTTCCAAAGAGAAGCTTATTCAGGCCCACCGGCCCCACCCTTTCTCGGTAACCCCGTACATTTACCATAGCTAATCTACTTAAGTTGCACATCTTTGGAGTGTGGGAAGAAACCTAGCACCTGGAGGGAACGCATACAGACGCAGGAGAATGTCTAAACTCCACACTAGGCCAGAATTGAACCCGGGTCCATAGCACTGTGCGGTAGCAGTACTAACCACTGTGCCATGGGAAGCATGGCAGGCAGTGGAACATAATTTGGTCTGACAGACAAAAATCAGTTTACTGACAGTGGAATGAACTTTAGGAATTCTGTTCTGGGAATTTTAAAGTTGTGTTAAAAATGGGTTGGGTTTCCCGACAAACAATATCAGGAAGCACCTCATGCACGTTCATTACAGGACAGCATGATGGGCGACATGGTGGCACAATTGCCTCACAAGGCCAGGGACCTGATTTCAATTCCAGCCTTACTGTCTGTGAGGAGTTTGCACATTCTTCCCGTTTCTTCGTAGATTTCCTCCAGGTGTTCTGGTTTCCTCCCACAGTTCTAAGAAGTGTGGGTTGGGTGGGCTGGCAACACTAAATTGCCCCTTAGTGTCAGAGGGGTTAGCAGGGTAAATACATTGCGTTATGGGGATTGGGCCTGGGTGGGATTGCTGTCGATGCAGGCTCAATGGGCCAAATGGCCTCCTACTCTACTTTAGGGATTCTATGAAGACTACACAACCGGAATCAAATTCTCATCCAAATTATTTTCCCCGCCAGCCAGAAATTAGATTGATCACTTTTGCGACTACACTGAAGGGTTGTGCACCCAATAAGGTAGAGTTCTTCCATGACTAATGGTGCATTCTTGCAGCTCTGTCCTCTTTGGGGAACGTCTGTAAGTGCTAATCTATGTTTGATACCAGATGGTGGCTAGCTAAGGACGGTGACCAAGCAAGGAAGGGCGTATTAGTGGCCAGGCAAAGGAGAAAGCAATAGTGCAGGCTGTCTGAGTGCCATTTAAATATGGTGCCCACACCTGTAACCCCATGAGGTAAAGACGGGGACAAAATGTTCCAACCTGCTCCCCACTGTGAGAATCAGCGAGCTCCTTTCAGATGCATATTTAATCTGTGGTCAGCCATCCCGCCCCCAACAAAATTCACTCCCACTTCCATGTCCACCACCAAGCCTTCAGAGCAGAAGATTCTGCCCATATTACTTTTGCATACATTACCAGATACATTTATACATTCCCAATAATAAAATAGAGCCTTGCCCATCTGTCATGAAATCTGTTGCCTTATGTTTCATGGCTACTTTTTATAACCTAATTTTCTTTCAATTTATTCAAGTTTACATCCATTATCAGTGTTCATCATTGGATTTTATATGGTCACTTTAAACTATAAATTTCCGTCATGCTGCTATAACAATAATGGGCCTCCAATTTTTTTTAACTATGACAATTGTTAGTTTTCCTAATTAGACTTTTGATCTACCTCCGTAAAGATGCAGACTGAGCTCTGTCATGACTCAAAATTAGAGAGGTTAAAACCATTTGACAGTCTTCAGTAACAGAGACATAATAACTGGACTCCTTAAATATAGAACCTTAAGCAAAATCCTACAATGGGTTCATTCTAATTTGACTCCTTACATATGAAAGGTGCAACCTGCTTCCCAGTTATATACAATAGTTCAGTCTCTGAAACTATGTTGTTGTTCTTGACCTATGGATACTCTCAAATTCCATGTCTTCTGTTACTTTTATCTTTTTTACGAGCTTTAACTTAATGAAGAGTTTTTTGTGTCCCTTTTGTAATCATCTGACAGCATTTGCCATCCAAATCTAAGAGAATTTAATCAACTCTAATTCTGGGCACAGCCAGTCTGTGATAACCCCTCATTTCTGGTGAATTCAAGGTGACATGTATCTGCATGGGAAGTCACAATAAAACTCTTGCTGGCTGCCTCTTATCTGCACTCGCCGTTATGTTGCTGACTCTACCAGTAAGATTTTTGCAACATGCTGGTTCTTTAAATAGCCAACCACTAATAGACAGCACTGTTCCAATTAATACTCTATTATTTTATTGTCTAATGAGGAACATAATTTATCTAAAAGCTTATGGTCCCATATTCTAATCTACAACACAGTGGAACACATTATAGCCATTCATATTTAAGATAATTCTGCAGTCTATTTAGGCCCAGGGAAGATTTTGTCAATACAACGTTTCACCTGGATCATTTGTCTTTCGAGAAGTTGGTTATTATCACTACTGCTGTCTCATAGCTTCATTAGTATATTAATTAATTATTCCATAATGGCTGTTGAAAGTATTAACCATCTTATGGAAGAGCAGTCCTTTGGCTTCAGCTGTTGATTACAAGCCTGCTAGATTCAAGTCTTTATATAAAATACACAACAGAGATGGCAGCCATTTGGCTCTCAAGCCAGTGTGGATCCTTTTTGAAATGCTACCGTGCTTCACATATTTCTCTTTCCTCACGCCTTTGAATTTTTTCTTCAACTTTTATCCATTCCCTTTTGCAGGCTCATGTCAAATCTGTAACCACTATCTTATCAGTCAGTGCCTTCCAAATCCTAACAGCCTTTTGCGAAATTAAGTTTTTCCTCAAGTTGTTTCTTGCTCTTTTATCAATCACTTTCAATCTGTTCCTTCTCGTTATTGATCCTTTGGCCATTTGAAACAGCTTGGCCAGAATTCTCCGGCCATTCACGCCTGCAGCATCCTCCGGTCCTGCCAGTAGTGCACCACCACCGTCACCCCCCCCACCTCCCCCCCAACCGCCTGCGGGTTGCCTGCCGGCATGGGGTAACGTCAATGGGAATTGCCATCGACAGCGGTGGGGCCAGAAAATCCCGCCGTTAGCAAACAATGCGCCACTCCCGCTGTTAGGAAACATGTGGCTGGAGGCCGGAGAATCTAGCCTCTTACCTTTACTTCCTCTGTCTTAAGCCTCTATGAAATTGGCTCTTAGCCTTCCCTGCTCAATGTCAAGAGAGAGGATCTGTTGAATATCTAGTTGTGACTACTTTTCTGATGTTACGTGTTAATCACTGCAATTGTATCCCACTGTATAGCCACTTTGCTTGCCATGTGTGACAGGTAAATTTGTTGCAATTGGAATATGATCAAGTAATTCTGTCCACAATCATGATGATTTTGGCAGAGTCCTGCAATATTCCCCATAAAAAATTATGTAGGATGTTAGAATTGCTGTGAAATATGTTTTTATATGGAAACTTTGTGTGCTTGTACAAAATTTCTCGCTACACTCGTTACTTTAAAATAAATAGGTTAACTCTTCTCAATAAAATAATAAGGAAAAGAGCTTGGTGCAAGCCTTTTAAACACTTGCATGCTGACATCACCTACACTCAGTTCTACAAGCGGGTTTTCCTTTCCTGTTTGAATTTAAAGAAGATACTTATAGTGCACGTGAGATGTTTTTGATTTAGTTTTTCCTCAAGCAAAGTTTGTGGACGCACTGTTTTAAGCTGTTGGCAAACCCAGTAGGGGAAAGCTGTATCACCATAGAATCATACAGTGCAAAAGGAGGCTATTTGACCCATCAAGTCTGCACCAATAACAATCCCACCCAGGACCTATTCCCGTAACCCCACATATTTACCCTGCTGATCCCCCTAACACTAAGGGAAAATTCAGCATGGCCAATCAACATAACCTGCACATCTTTGGACTGCAGGAGGAAACCAGAGAACCCAGAGGAAACCCACGTGGATATGTGGAGAATGTGCAAACTCCATACAGTCACCCAAGGCTGGAATTGAACCCGTGTCCCTGGCTCATTGAAGCAGCAGTGCTAACCACTGTGTCACCCTGGGAACGAACCATGTGGTTTACATTTCATCCCAGAGCCACCACAGAATTGCAATGGGCTCAGGGATATTGGGTGTTAGTAAGTTCATTGACGAGTTTAATTGACATCCCACTGCCAGTGACTGGGAATCCTGCACCAGCCCCTTCCATCCTGGAACATAATTGGGGGAGGTTTCATCACAGTCAAGGATGGAAGGAATTTTCTCGTCCCGCCTGTCACGGGAATCGTAACGGGTGGGAGAGGACCATGCAAAGGTCAGTTGACCTCGGGCAGGATTTTTTGGAGCAAAGGATGGCTGGAAAATCCCACCCTTGAGTGTCTCCTGCAATTAAATTGGCCTGGCATCCATGATTTCATTGGATGGGGTTGCATTAAATCCAGTCCATGCTGTCTCTCATGGCCTCCACTTGTCTGAAAAGTGCCTCCATCATGGCATTACAGAAACCAGATGTCCATTCTCTGCCACATTGTGACCATGCCCTTCAGCTTAAGTCTCCCAAAGTGGCTAACCAGCAGACTTCAGTCCATTAGTGCACCTTCCCTTTTAGAGGGAATGCACCTTTAAAAGGGGAAGGACACCTGGAATATGTGGTTTTCTCACGGTAGTTGGCACTGGCTGTGGCACCAAAAGGGGTGTAGCAAGGGAGCCACTTGGGGCCACATTAGAATCTAGAAATGAGATGGCGAATATATGTGAAGCTCACTTCATTTGGAACTGGCTGAGGTGCATCCAAAATTCAGGCCATTCCAATTTCTAATACTGGGCATTCAGGTTTTAATTCCAAAAATAATGTATTAACTTAGAAAATAAGAAATTAATGAACAGAAGCTGTAGCCACCATAACATCGGAGCAGCATTGACAGTCTGGTATGTTCTTGCTGGATTCCTATACAAAATGGGTGGAATTTTCCACTCTGGGCACAGACTGCTGGCTGAACTGAGAAAGTTGGTGTGTAGCTGTCCAGCTGCACAAGTGACTTAGCTCTCCAGATATTATGGCACGCTGCACAGAAAATCAGGAGATACAATTTTCACCCTCATGCTGGTGGAAGATCGGGACCCCTTTTTAAAATTTATGCTGAAAAAATATATTCCCCCCCCACACAGAAAAGGGCAAACCCCCCGCCCCACTCCCCCCGCAATGTATAAGGAGGCAGTGATGGGGCAGAGATGGGGCAGTGATGGGGCAGAGATGGGGCAGTGATTGGACAGTGATGGGGCAGAGATGGGGCAGAGATGGGGCAGTGATTGGACAGTGATGGGGCAGAGATGGAGCAGTGATGGGACAGCAATGAGGCAGTGATGGGACAGTGATTGGGCAGTGATGAGGCAGTGATGGGACAATGATGGGACAGTCATTGGGCAGTGATGGGACAGTGATGGGGCAGTGATGGGACACTCATTGGGCAGTGATGGGGCAGTGCCAGGGCATGTCCCTCTCGCCAGGGGTTATATTTACCTGTGCCTTCCTGGTGGCTACCTCTCGAATGCTTCACTTTTTAAAAAAGTAGCTGTAAACCTCGCTGACGTGTGTCAGCCAAGGGTGGATTCTATATGTGTGATTCTATATGCGTATGGCGAGGAAGCTTGACAAATTTATTCAAAGATATTGAACTGATGTCCCTGCTCTTTCTGGGTGGGAGCCACATTATGTCAAGGGGCGGGGAAAATCGCAAAACAAGATCTTGCTGGTGAGAATCTCGTTTTCCAATTCTCGCAAAATTTTGCACCCACAACGCCATTTCCGCTCAGGGCTAATCTGAGTGAAAATCACCCCCATCTGTGGAGACAGGTGGGATTGGTGGTGGTGTAATTCCATCATTGTATCACCAATCACAGTTACAATTGTGCTCGCATTCATTATGCAGGATACAGATGTATTCAATGAATTGCATAATCAATGCTGACACCAAACACAAGGTTATTGATACCCTTGCAAAAACAAATGGGTATTTGTGGAGGTGAATTGTGAAATTGACAAAGACTGAATAAGGAAGAGGCCTGATTGTGACCCAAACCCTACATTTTATTGACAAGATAATAAATTAAAATGTTTTAAATCCTACTACAGCCATTAACTATTTAGTGAAGCATGGTACAAAAATTGTCAATAGTGCAGGAAGTGTTTATGGGCAGAAACATTAGTGTCCATTCTATACCTTGTCAGGCATTCTCCAGTTAATGGATGATGATGCACAGACTTTATATCTACATATGTCCACTCAACCACATTTCCTGCCCTCCATTAGTTTATTCATAAAATAACGCTGCAATATCAGTTTCCACTTCCCAAGAACTAATAAGATTTTCTTTATTAAATTGAAGATTATTTGGTGAGTGATGAATTAGTTTCCAGAAACGTGTACAGACAAACTCGTTTATGGAGTTAAATTTTGTCAGCTGCATCCTGCTTTCTTGTTAACACCAAGTTATAAAAACCAGATCTTTAGCACAGGAGATCTGAAGGAAACCCTGACCTCTGTGATCCAGAATGCTGTAGCACTGATAGATAACAGCTGACACAACTGTCTAATTTAGGCAAAAACAATTTATCATCAGGCTTACTCAAAGTAACTCCAGCTGCTTCTGAATCCATGTCAACAACTTCAATGCGCTCAAGTAGCTCTGTTTTCACAAGGTAAAGGAGCCAAGCTTCACGGGAGTATTTATCAAACAGAATTTGACACCAAGCAACATAAGGCAATAGTAGGGCAGTTGACCAAAAACCTTCCCCTTTGGCCATCTCAAAGGAGAGGTGCAGGGGTGGAGAGATTTGGAGAGGGCCTTCTAGAACTTAGGGCCTTAGCAACTGAATGCAAGGCTGTCAAACGTGAAGTGATTAAAATCAGGAATGCTCATGAGGTCAGAATTAGAGGGTTTTCTGAAGGTTGTGGAGCTAGAGGAAATTAGCAATAAAACGGAGAAAGGCAATGGAGGGACTTGAAAACAAGGGTGAGAAATTTAAAATCCAGGCTTGCTTAACCAGCAGTCAATGTAAGTTCTGAAGAAGAGGCATCTGCTGGAACTTTCCGGTCATTCACACTAACGGGATTTTCCAGTCCCGCCGATGGTGCACCCCTGCCAGGGGTTCTACGGCAGTGAGTGGTGCATTCGATGGGAAACTCTGTTATCAACAGTGGGACCTGAACATCCCACTATCGGCCACTGGTGGGCTGCCTCTTGCCACTGCAAAACACGTTTTGGGTTGCGTGTTAAATCCTGTCCATATTTGATTCAAATTGTTAACTTTGTACCTCTCTCTGCAGATGCTGCCAGACCTGCTGAGCATTTTCAACACTTTTTCTCTTTTCATTTCTCACATTTTCAGTACTTTTGCTTTTATGCAAGTTAGCAAGCAGTGGGTTGAATGGTGAACAGGAGCTGGTAGACTATAGGCTGAAAACTTTTGTATGATCCCAAGTTTCCAGGGGGTTGGAATATATATTGGAGGCCGGCCAGGAGTAAATTGGAATAGTGAAATTTAGATTCCTCACCCTGACTCTCTGCTGCTGAAAACCTCATCCATTTGTCATATCTCAACAGAACGATTTCAACAAGTGACACTGCTACGAGTGAGCAACATTACACAAAATAATTAATCACCAGTCATTTCTGTGTTAAAATCATAACCAAAGCCAGTTTGAATTATTTTCCAATTAGTCACTTAGGGAAGTCTTAACTATGCAGTTATAACTGGATAATACTCCAATTAAGAAATGGTCTAATTTGCTTTATAATGATTAGGTAATATATTCATTAATTTACCGATATGTCAAAACAACTATGCTTAAATCTTGCTGCCTTTTACACCGACAGAATCTTACGGTCCTGTCATTGGCACAGCCTCACCGCATGTCTCTCAGTGATAAGAGGTGCATTCAGTGGGAAACCCTGTTGACAATGGCGGGAGCGTAATATCCCTCCATCAGCAAGCAGGATGCCGCCTCCTGCAACCATGAAATAAACTGCAGAGAGGGAGAAAAATCCCATCCCTACCGTTGATCTAAGTTGGTCTAAGTTGCCATCAATGATTCTTCATGTGATCGCCATGCATTTAAAAGATGCCATTGAACGTTACCACAGTAGGTAAGCCAACTAAGTTTACCTTTGTGTATTTGTTGGTAAGTAGATTAGGTAGATTTTTGAATGAAGGCCCTAACAACAGTCGCGGGATGATCGATCCAATTCACCAAAGATCCTTATGCAGCATCTTCCAAACCCATGACCACTTCAATCTACAAGGACAAGGGCAGCAGATACACGGGAACACCACGAGCTGCAAGTTCCTGTCTAAGCCACTCACCACCCTGACTTGGAAATGTATCACCATTCTTTCACAGTCGCTGGGCCAAAATTTTAGAATTCCCTCCCTATTGGCAATGTGGGTGAAACCAGAACATGTGGACAACAGCGTTTCAAGCAGGCAGCTCACCATCACCTTCTCAAGGGCAAGTGGGGATGGGCAATAAACGCTGGCCAGCCAGCGACGCGCTCATTCCATGAATGAATTTTAAAAAGTGAGCAGTCTGGTCAAAACTTTTCTGCCTTCCAATACTGCTGGGGAAAAGATGTCTAGTGTAACCATAAAGAGGGAAAATATGAGACATGTTTTGCAGCTTAAATGCAACTAGGAACAAAGCTTTGTGTCAAAGTATCCTCCAAATACAAATTGTACTATTTTGGAGGCTGCATGTTGTTTGCTTTCTTTCTGCTTTAAAGCATCAAGCATGTGCCATTCCCTCAAGATCTTGGAATAGGACGGGTGAATGGGCCTGTGTGAGATGCTTTTTCGGAGAGTCGGTGAGATACGATGGGCCGAATGGCCTCCTTCTGGGAATCTGCAAAAGAGGTTAATTACAGTTTCACCAAACATTTTGGAGGAATTCATTTCTGATTCCAAAATATCATCGGAATGTATAAAGTACAGATTTTGTGCTTGTTTGTGAATTGAAACAGCAAGAATCCAGTCTTATTTTAAAATTCTGAAGTACATCTCAAAATAACCCTTGTTTGAAAAGTGGCGCAAGTACCGATCCATTGAATCACTGGACTGTTATACTTGTTTCTCTGAACAGGTGCCAGAGTTGCAGTGAAGACTGCATTCTCCTGCCACTCTCGGTGCCTGTGGTTTTTGCCACATCCACATCATTGACTGAAAAATCCACTGATACCCCAATGTGCCAAACTTTCAGGACTTCTTTTGGATAATTTCATCCTGTTAGAAACTGATTTCACCCTCTGCTTGTTTTGAGAATCAGTTTACAATTAAATAACAGCCTTAAAGTTTTGTCTTGACAATATGATTTTAAATTGATAAGCATTTTTACTGTAAATTTCCATTTGAATCTGATTGTTGATGCAGTTTAAGGTTATGCTTTCTCATTACACATGTATACATGGGCTGAGCTGGTTTGACCAATATTGCGACGTGTTCAGAAAAATAAGCAATTTGCAATAGTTCAGCAGACGTCTATTAGGCAACCAATATATAAAAGCCTTCAAAAAAGCATAGTTAGTTGGTCAATACTGAGGACTAATTTTGTAGAATAAATTCATAGAATGTACATTGGGAAACAAAAACATGACTGTGGCATGGTATCTGAGCTACTATTTATCCCTGAACAGGATGTTTGATTTATTGTAGGACCTCCATCAATCCCAATACCAAACTGGTTCATAGTTCCAAGTAGTTGCAGCCAATTCTTCCAGTTTAGAATATTTTGATTTGCTTCTAACATTCAGGACTCTGGTTGTCTTCCAGCATCGCAGAACGTCTGATGGTGAAATAAAGCAGAATTGTGCTTCACAAACAAGGAGACTCATGCACATAGTCTTAAGTGGAGTTTTTAAAAAAATCTAAATCTAGACAGGAGGGAACTTGAACTCTGGATCATCTCTATTTCCTTAATCCTATTTCAGGGGTGGCACGATGGCAAAGTGGTTAGTACTGCTGCCTCACAGTGCCAGGGACACGGGTTCAATTCCTGGATTGGGTCACTGTTTGCGCAGAGTCTGCTTGTTCTCCCCCTGTCTGCGTGGGCTTCCTCCAGGTGCACCAACTGCTTCCAAAAGATGTGCTGGTTAGGTGCATTGGCCGTGTTAAATTCTCCCTCAATGTAACTAAACAGGTGCCGGCCCGTGGCGTTTAGGGAATTTGCACAGTAATTTCATTGCAGTGTTAATGTAAGCCTACTTGTGACACTAATAAATAAACTTTTTGTGGGAGGCCATGGCAATCGAAACTCAGTTCAGCTAAAATGTAATCCCCACTTTTATATTTAACAGACTGTGTTCCTGGATAAATTGCTAATGTAATTCATCATACTGTGCTGAAATTTAGTTTCTCACAAGGACAGAGAGTGAATCCAGGCTTCAAGTTTGAGAGAGCGCAGCGGTAGCCTTCTTTACAAGAATATTTTATTTCTTAAATGGAAAAATATGACTCTTATTTGCATATTGCTGTAATTTAATTAAGTAATCTTAATAGACCCACCGTGTCAGCTTAAGTGTCAGAAATTCTTGATTATTGGCCAATTTTCATTATCTACTGTGCCTGGGCAGGGGTTCTATTATGATTGGTAATCAGGGAGGTTCCATTGTAAATTCTGCACAAGAGTAATTGCATAATTAGGAAAAGTCACCATTTTTAATAATGTTTGAAGGTCTTCTTGGTTTTCAAAGTGCTTTGCCATTTCTTTTCAGAAATTTCAGTATTACCACATTGAATTCATACTGTAGGTGGTTGCCTTGGATTCAGTGTCTAGACAACAACTGTAGGAGTCCTTCACTTCCCTTAGATCCTGAGGAAGCATTATTTGACCAGTGTCTGAGTAAATATAGTGAGATTACCTTTGGAAAGGGAATAGAGCTCATGGTGTATCATACCCTGACTTAGGCTATGAACTATTAGGCAGTTTGCTGAACAGGAGAGATAAATAAATACTGTTTAATTTACTATGTCTTATGGAAGATCGAAAATAACGAAGGTGTTCTGTCCTATACTAGTCCACAATGTAAACTGGAGATGAATCATGATCCCTGACTCATAGCTTGTGGCCAGTCATTACAGACCAGCTCAAGGATTCATTGCTATTTCCTCATTTTCTGCTCCATGCCTTCCTCCTTTATCTTTTAGCAGCCACATCCATACTTGATTATCTTCTTACTGTGAATATACCTGTTATAGGGTCACAGAGGAATAGATATTCACAGCGTGGAAACGGGCCAACTCATCCATGCAGCTCTTTTTTTTCCACCAAGCTAATCCCAAATGCTCGCATTTGGCCCATATCCCTCTATACCCACCTTAACAATGTAACTGTCTAAATGCTTTTTAAAAGATAAAATTGTACCTGCCTCTAATTCTACCTCTGGCAGCTTGTTCTAAACACTCACCACCCTTTTGTATTTCTCCCCTCTCACCTTAAACCTATGCCTTTTAATTTTAGACTCTCCATCTTTGGGAAAAGATGTTGACTCTTTACCTTATCTATGCTTCTCTTTATTTTATTGACCCCTATGTCTCCTAGGCTCCAGGAGAAAAGTCCCAGACTATCCAGCCTCTCCTTATAACTCAAACCATCAAGTCCTGGTAGCATTCCAGTAAATCTTTTCTGCACTCTTTCTGGTTTAATAATATCCTTTCTATAATGGGGTGACCAGAACTGTACACAGTATTTCAAGTGTGGCCATACCGATGTCTTGTTCAACTTCAACAAGACGTTCTAACTCCTCTATTCAATGTTCTGACCAATGAAACCAAGCCTGCCGAATGTCTTCTTCACCACTCTGTCCAACTGTGATTCGACTTTGAAGGAGCTATGAACATCTACAGCAGATCTCTTTGTTAAAAACATTTTTATTCCCCTTCATGGAGTTTTCTTTTGTTAGTTTTTTGACTTGGTTTTTTTAAGGTATCTTTTTGTAACTTTTCTATTTTCCATCTGTCTGTCCTAACATTTTAAAATGATGTGTAACTGTTGAAGCTGGGATACCAACCCCCACCCTGGTCTCACTGTGGCATGATTTCCAGCAGTAGAGGCAACTTACCATTGGCTGCCAGCAGGATTTTCCAGTTACTGTGAGGCCCGTGGCGTTTTATATAACTCATCCATTGTATGGCCTTTGGCAGGACTGGAAGATCTAACTATGGGAAGGACTGGAAAATCATGCTTCCCCCCCACCTCCCCATCTCTCCCACCCCACTCAGTTTTCAGATATGAACTAGTCTTTTTATTCATCCCTGAAATGATGTCTTTATTTTCTATGACAGATATGTGCATGCAGAAGTTATTAACATGGTACCACGTGAGGTATTTTCCCTCATTAAGATCTAAGTTCTACTTAAAAAGAAGCTATTAAATGGTTTCTGACAAACTAAATATGAATGCCACCTTCTTATCAATGTTATTGTTACAACTCTTTGTTCTTTACTTAGATACAGAGTATAACACATTACTTCTTTCAGCTGTCTGGATACCTTACTTTTAGAAAGCACTTGTATCACCTGATCTCTAAATATGCAATAGCATACCTGTAATACAGGGGTGTAATAATAGAACATTCTTGTGATCTGGTTAGTTTATCTATTAGTGTCACAAGTAGGCTTACATTAACACTGCAATGAAGTTACTGTGAAAATCCCTTAGTTGCCATAGTCCAGCGCTTGTTTGGGTACACTGAGAGAGAATTTAGAATGGCCAATGCCCCTGTACAGCACATCTTTTGGACTATGGGAGGAAACAGGAGCACCTGGAAGAAGCACACAAGGAAAAAGTGCAAATTCCACACAGACAGTGATTTTACTGTGTCCTTTGCACCGTACATGAACCTCTCCAACCTTTTGGGGAGTTGGACAGAAATCAACTGGTGAAATTAAGCCAGATGCAATTCAGTAAACTGCTTTATTGCACAGATAGCAAGTGAACAAAAGAACATTCAGAGCATATTCCATTAATTTAGCTCTGATATATTTCTTTCTTCAAAAGCCTTGAACTTTTCATTGGCCAATTTATTTGCTATTGGCATTATATCTTTTTTAAAGTCCAACCTCTGGCTGAGTGAAGAGTTGTGATACATGATCTCTTACTTCAAGCCTAACTCCCCAGGTTATTCCTTATTCCATTTTTTTGTCTTGTCAATTTTAGCTTCAGGAAGTACATGGTGGTCAGGGGTTCACCAGGGAGCTTGTCTCCTCTCAAGAGGATATCCTCCACCAACACCTTATGCTGCCCCCACATGAATAGAATCATCCCCACCACAATGCGTGTGAATATTTGTGTGGTAATCTGAGACAAAACATTGTTTAACATCTCTGATCATTTGGTTTGCCTCTGGCCCATGGATTTTTTTTAAACTTGCGTGAATCCATGTTGCATTAAAGCACAAACCTTAAATAGAAATCAATCCCCAAATCTTTACCAAGGTTGCTTGGAAAACACCTTGCTCCCTTGTGACCAGGAAGGACAGAAGCAGCAATATTGTGGGATTGCCATCGCCTCCAAGTTCTCTTTCAGATCACACAACATTCCAACTGACCATAAACCACACCAATCCCACATCAACACGGGGTCAATATCCTGGGGTTTCCTCCCTATCAGCACTGTCGCCGCAAGGATATGCACCCTCCACTGCAGCTCAGGAGGTGGAAAAAATACAGTGTTGCTTGCACTATTGAATAAGTTGCAGCATAACACCAAGTTATAAAGGTAGATGACCCAATCAATGGGGGTGGTCTTGCCAATTTCAAATGGTGGTATGTGAGGGCTGGGAAATTTGGGCAGGGCCCCAATGCCATTCACGTATTTTTGATTAACCTAAAACATTCTTACATATTTAGTGCTGCAACCTTGCTTTACAAATTCAATTAAATGGAAATTCACATCTTTTTCAGTCTAGCTGTGAGCAAACAAAATGGAAACTTCATGCATGAGGAAGTGTTGAAGGTTTGTTTTTTGTGGATATTTATAAAAAATTTTGCAATGTTTCAATTTTAATATTGTTTATTTGTATTTATTAATTTCTGAAGTTTTTTGATTTTAATGTTGCTTTTGGCATCAAATAACGTAGAAAATGCTTATGTACGGGGAAATAACTACTAAATATTATATCAACTTAATCAGATAGCCAACCATAACTGAAAAATTAACAACTGTTTAGCAGAACATTAAGTTTATTAAAATAAAAGCTGCTATGAGAAGGTTTTTTACAATTCAAACTTTCACCGCAACTCAGAGAGTGACAACTTGGCCAAAGTTTTCCAACCCGTTCATGCCAGCGGAATTCTCTGATCCCACTGCAGTGAACAGAGATTTGGCTGATTGCCAAATTCTCAGTCCTTCTTGCACCGGCTTTGGGGGGTAAACGGCTGGAAGATTCCAGCCAAAACCTCAAAGTGCAAGTTTCATGGTAGAAGCAAGTTAATATTAAAATTATTTACAAAGATTCGTGCAAATGCAGTATGAAGTAGTACATGATGGAATAAGTCATTCTATAGTCATCAATTGACTTCCTACCCAGAGTGTCCATGTCTGCCACCAACCAGATTGGAAGTCATTGTAATTTTACGACACTTTAATAATTTCATAGTTATATTTACTAATACCAGCTTTTTCCTTTCAGATATTCATCTTTAAAATTGAATTTGGATTCTTAATCTGCCACACTATGGCAATTGAACTCAAATGGCAGAATTCTCCCATCCTGTGACGAGTTTGGTGGTGGGTGGGAGTGGAGAATCTGGCGGAAGCAAAAAAAATCAGGAATCTGCTGACATAAAATCACATTGTAATTCTCTCAGGGGCTGGTTAATGGTGGGTCAGTCTTCCCATTGCCTGGTGACACAAGCATCACTTTTTCACAATTTTTACAGATGCACCATAGAAAGCATTCTTTCCGGATGTATCACAGCTTGGTATGGCTCCTGCTCTGACCAAGACCACAAGTAACTATAATGGGTCGTGGACATAGTCCAGTCCATCACTCAAACCAGCCTTCCATGCATTGACATTGTCTACACTTTCTGCTGCCCCAACAAAGCAGCCATCATAGAACATAGAACATAGAACATAGAACATAGAACACTACAGCACAAACAGGCCCTTCGGCCCACAAGTTGCGCCGATCACATCATCACCCACCAACCTACAGACCTATCTATAACCCTCAATCTCATTAAACCCCATATACTCATCCAGAAGTCTTTTAAAAGACCCCAGCGAGTTCGCCTCCACCACCACTGACGGCAGCCGATTCCATTCACTCACCACCCTCTGAGTGAAAAACTTACCCCTAACATCACTTCTGAACCTCCCTCCCCGCGCCTTAAATCTGTGTCCTCTCGTAGCGACCATTTCAAACCGGGGAAATAGCCTCTGAGAGTCCACCCTATCCATTCCTTTCAACATTTTGTAAACTTCTATCAGGTCGCCTCTCAACCTTCGTCTCTCCAGGGAAAAGAGTCCCAGCTCCCTCAACCTAACTTCATAAGGCATGCCTCCCAGTCCAGGCAACATCCTTGTAAATCTCCTCTGCACCCTCTCAATAGCTTCTACATCTTTCCTATAGTGAGGTGACCAGAACTGCGCACAATACTCCAAATGAGGCCTGACAAGGGTCTTATAAAGTTCCAGCATTACCTCCCGACTCCTAAACTCAATCCCTCGATTAATGAAGGCCAGTACACCATACGCCTTCTTGACCACCTCCTCCACCTGCGAGGCCGATTTAAGAGTCCTGTGGACCCGGACCCCAAGATCCTTCTGCTCCTCAACACTACTCAGACTTCTGCCCTTGATAGTGTACTCGTTCATCCCGTTGGTTCTGCCAAAATGGACGACTACACATTTATCCGCGTTGAAGTCCATCTGCCACTTCTCCGCCCAGTCCTGCATCCTATCTATGTCCTGCTGCAACTTTTGCCATCCTTCCAGATCATCCACAACACCACCGACCTTCGTGTCATCAGCGAACTTACTTACCCATCCCTCCACTTCCTCATCCAGGTCATTTATGAAAATGACAAACAACAAGGGTCCCAGAACAGATCCTTGAGGCACTCCGCTGGTGACTGACCTCCATTCAGAAAAAGCCCCATCCACAACCACTCTCTGCCTTCTGCAGGCAAGCCAGTTCTGGATCCACAAGGCCAAAGGCCCTTGGATCCCATGCCCTCTCACCTTCTCAAGAAGTCTTGCATGGGGGACCTTATCAAACGCCTTGCTGAAGTCCATGTACACTACGTCCACGGCACTTCCTTCGTCAATGAATCATAATCGAGGATCCCATACTCTGTCTTCTTCTGTCGAGAAAAAAATACAAAAGTTTGAGATCATGTACTAACTGACTCAAGAACAGCTTCTTCCCTGCTGGCATCACATCTTTGAATGGTCCTATCACATATTAAGTGGAACTTTCTCCTTACTGTAACACTTTATTCTGCACCCTCTCCTTTCTTTCTCCTCTATGTACTCTATGAATGGTATGTTCTGTCTGTATAGTATGCAAGAAACAATACTTTTCACTGTATCCCAATACATGTCACAATAATAAATCTTGCATCACATCGACACCAAACCTAATTAGCAAAGGGTGGGCCGCACAAGACAACTCTCAGTTCAACTGTAACCCCCATCATCTCAACACACAGGTGAAATGGTGTTGTCCAAATTTGAAAGGACGATTGGTTCTGTGAGTTTTATGATGAAGTGAGCGAGAACTGCTAGGTTGGACTCTGGGGCTCCTATTTGCAACCCATGCTCATTTGTTGGCACTATTACAGTGGACAGGATTCAGGTCAATTACATAGGACACACACCCCATTGCCCAGTTAGAACAGCAAACCAGAAACTCAAAAGCCTTGCGTCAAAGTTTTAAAAGCTACATAGGGGAAGGCAGGAATGCAGCCATAGAGAGCAAAGGGTATAGTGAAAGGGGGACAGTTACATCAAATCTGCCATTCCATCAGTGAAAGGGAGTCACGGGTTAACAATTATGCCATTCCTTAGAGGCCAAACAGATCCCATTAATTCACTATGAGTGACCTAAAGCTCATAGCTCATAGTCAAGTGAATGAGTAGAGTTCAGAGCCACACTGGTTCAATTATGTAATTTCAGAAGTTCTCTCCCCCACCACCAGCCGCCCACAACCCCCCCCGCCCCCCCCACCCCTTCTAATAGGGCTCCAGATGTGGGCTGGAATGCTGCTCACTCCTATGCATGTGCTAGAGTCCCAGGGTAAGTAAACATGAGCAACAATGCCTTCTAAGGTGTCAAAGTCCAGCTGCCCCATATCTCCCACAGCTTATCCACACCTTCAACTTCAGCACTCTGCAACCTTTGCAATATCTCTTTTCAGAGCAGAGGCAAAAATAAAAATGAATTCAATGGTCCAGAGAGCTTTTCTCAGAATCCTCTTTCAGGAAAGGTGGCATCTGCGCATGCTGCTCCAGCAGGAGGTGCTACATAGTGGGAATGGCCAAGGAGAGCCTGAGCATCGATAGGAGACTAAGAAACAGCAACATAGAGAATCAAGACAGTGCACCACAGTAGGGGTCTATTGTCCATGAGTCTCCTACCTATACACGAATGAGAGGCAGTGCAGTGCAAGTCTGCGATTGTACAGAGATCCAGTCTGCAATATGTGCCATATGCTCTGAGACAACGTAATGGGTGGCCCTGAAGGTTATAGTAGCACTCAATTTCTTTGCCTCTGGGTACTGTGAATTATTTCACAGTCAGCAACACATTGCTGCATCCAGGAGGTGATTAATGCCTTTTACAGTAGGGCCCATCAATATGTAAATTTCCCCTGTGCGAGGATAGCCAGGTTCATGAGCTTTGCAGCTATCTCTGAGTTGCTTAGAGCACAGGCTGAAATAGACTGCACCCATTTGGCTATATGGGGCTATCTGGCAGCAGCCCTGACGTTCATCAATGTGCCATTGGTGTGTAACAATTAAAAGCAAACACTGCATGTCTGTGCATGGGTCCCGAGGAATTGCCATGACTCCAACATCGTCAGTCACTGCCAGGTGCGAGGGACTAGAGTGTCTGCAGGGATAGTTAATAGATATAAGGGCTACCCACAAAAGAAAGAGAAATGATGACAGGGGATGGAGCATCCTACACTAGGTGGTGCCTCCTACTCAGAAGCGATAGAGAATAGAGTGTGAGCAACTAAGTAGAAGGGACATTGGTATTGTGAAAGGTATCTTGAGAGCGTAAGTGTTGATTGGTGTCCCTGGTGAATTAATGTGTGAAGTCCCACGATATTGCTACCTGGTCTGGCTTACATGGGATTCTTGAGCCACAGCAATGTGGTTGACTCTCAATCGCCCTCTGAAATGGCCTAGCAAGCTATTTAGTTCAATAGCAACAATGGGCAATAAGTACTAGCCAGCCAGCAATGCCCATGTTCCACGAATTAACAAAAAAGAGAGCAGCTGTTTGATACATGATTCAACAGGATGGGATCACTGCTGCTGATATTAAATTCAATGCACGATATATATAGTCTGGGCCTGATTTTAATTCTTTGAAAATGCATGGGTTGTGAGTGAGTTAAAATCTGGCACTTTGTGTCATTATGATCTTGCTGTTTACAATTTAAGTCCTGTGTTCTTGCAACTTCTTATTTCCCTCGCCTACTTTAACACCCTCTTTAAAACTCACCCTTCCTAATCTTTTCTTCTATTGTTCAGCAACTTCTTTTGCTGATACCTTTATGAAACGCCTTGTAATTACTTTCTTCTATGTTAACAGCACCACATGAATTGTTGTGCTGCTATTGACAGTACAGTAATATTTGTTGAAATTTGCATAACACAAGCAGTATACCACTGGCCCTAAATTTCAAGAAAGCTTCTGCATTGCCTTCTCCTATTCTCGAAATACATTTATTGACCAGGTGTCCACAGCACCTTTCTCCAAGAGATTCAAGAACTTGAAATTCCTGGATGCGCCTCCAGTTAGCAACTATTTCTTTGTCAACTTATTAACCAAGGCCAGTCTAGAAATATTACAAGTTGAAAGAGCAGACCAATGATAAACACAATCCATGCTGTGTGTCTGTGCATCATGCAACTATCTGATATTCCAATGATTTGCTCTATAAATCCCAAATAAGATGTAACTTACCAAGAATTTCTGTTGTAAGTGGCAGCTAGAATATGTTCCTTTCTGTCATACAGACATGCATGTAAAGTTTTAAAGATCTGAGGTCATCCAAGGGCTTTGCATGAGTCAGGTATAATTATGAGTGGGCTGGAAAGTAACACTGTTCAGATTATATTCTTAGGATGCCCCTATTTGTTGTATTGTATCAATACTCAGCAACGTATGTCTATCTCCTTCTGAACCTGTTTCATGTTTTTAATACATAATCTTTTCTCTTTATTCTTTCATGGGATGTTGGCATTGCTAGCAAAACCAGTGTTTGTTGCCCATCCCGAATTGCCCTTGAACCAAACATTTCAGAGGACTATTAAGAGTCAACCACATTGCTGTGGGTCTAGAGTCACATGTAGGCCAGACCAGGTAAGATTGGCAGATTTCCCTCCCTAAAGGACAATATTGAACCAGATGGATATTTATGCAAATTGTTGAAAGTTGCCATGGTCACCCTGGCCATCAACTCTTGCCAAAATATTATACAGGTAATTTTTGTAGAAAGGATCCTGGAGCAATTCTTTTCTCAACTTCCTCATGCAGCAGCTCTTCCACAATCACAGGGGAGACCAGTCTAGGTGTTAGGCCACCCTATTGGATCATAGACTCAATTTCTTACATCTGCAGTTTTGCCATCCACTGGTTTTTAACAACCACTGCTTTTCCACCAAAATATACTTTATTCATAAAATTTGTAACAGTACATTACAAAAACAGTTCAAATTAAATATTACAGTGAGCGCAACAGAGTCCAACTTTTCTCCAACCACTTTGTTCACCAAAGGTATGTGAAGCCCACAGAGCCTTTTGTTATGGTTCAGGTCAGAAACTCCAAAGTGGTCTATGGAGGCCACCTGGATCATAAGTTTTGCATCTTAAGTTTGGCGAGGATAAGCATGATAGATTTCACTTCAGGTATGATTCAGATAACTCACTAGGGAGCTTTTATCAAACAATGGTTATTTAATAACATAGTTAACATGCATGGAAAGAAAATTAGCAAGAACTTATATCAATTACAAACAAAAGCAAAACAACCACAATAATGCATAACCCAATCAAACAAACCTTGTTATAGACAAAATCTTCCAAACAAGTTCAACATAGCTCACATGATGCTGGAATTGAGTCCTTTGATTGGAGAATTGAAAACAATCTTGTAAGTTCTAATAGTCTTGACAATTTGAAGTCAGAACAGCTTCCCAAAACCTCAAAACTCTGGTCAAGCCACTAACAGCAGATTTTCTACTTCAGGAAACTCGCAGAATGTCCAAAACCAGGGAGAGAGAGAGACCGACTTATTTTAAGCTTCTAAAACTCAAACCTGCAGCTCCAAACTGAAAATGAAAGAACTCCTCCCGCCTGACCTGCCAACCATTTTTCTCCTAACAATGCAGAGTCATAAACCTCCCAGTAAAAATAAACAAACCCATGTTTAAGCAGCAATAAAAAGACTCCTCTGGACAAACCGGTGCCACAGTGAAAAAGCTGAAACCGAAAAGGCCTGCTTACAACTGCAGAAAACAAGATTTAGACAAAAAAAAATACTTTAAAGGTACACTAATGTCACACTTTGAACAACCATCTATAAACTAGCAAGCCAAAAACGTAGTCACACCCGTTTAAGTGGCTTTACCGGCTGAAGTTCCAGCACTATAATTGGCAATTCTCCATCCTTTGACAAGCTTCCAGGAGAGGCCCAGTCAAGGGTAGGAACTCATTTTGCACATACAGGGCAGGATTTCCTGGCTGTGCTTACCCCAAGGACAGAAAATCCTGCCTGAGTTCAACAGACTTTTGCATAGTCTGTGTCCCGCCCGCTATAATTCCTGTGGTGGATGGGATGGTAAAATTCTACCCACAGTGTTCAAATACAGAAGATCCAACAGGGCTGGCTCAGAGTCTACTGCCCACTGATCTTGCTTGACTATCACTGGGATTAGAAGAACTGCCTTGTGGTATATTTCACAAGTTACTTCAGTAATGAACAACTTCGACCAGTGAGTGGGCCACATGAGTGTCCATCCTTCATCTCAGTGGGCTGCAAGATTGCAATCACTAACATGACCCCATGAATAAGATTGAATACATTTAATATAAGCCAAATATTTCATAATGAGTTATAGAAAATTCTCAATTATTTATATACTAATAGGACTACTGTCAACTTCAAATGTTAAAAACAAATGGAATATTTACAAATAAAATGAAGCTGTTTTTTGAGTTGATTGGTACATGATCTCAGACTTTTGTATCATTTTTCAAATGGAAGAAGGTGGAAGAGAGTATGTCCGGGGTATCTGGGGTCGTTGATTATGCTGGCTGCTTTGCTGAGGCAGTGGGAGGCTGGTTTGCGTGATGGACTGAGCTTCGTCATGACCCTTTGTAATTTCTTGTGGTCTTGGGCAGAGGAGGAGCCATACTAAGCTGTAATACAACAAGAAAGAATGCTTTCTGTAGTGCATCTGTAAAAGTTCATGAGAGTTGTAGTGGATGTGTCAAAGAAAATGGGAAAAAGATTGACAACGATGAACTGCATAACACAACTGTTATATTTAACATACTAAGAAGTCTCACAACACCAGATTAAAATCCAACCGGTTTATTCACCTGATGAAGGAGCAGCGCTCCAAAAGCTCATGATTCCAAATAAACCTATTGGACTTTAGGCTGGTGTTGTGTGACTTCTTACCGTGACCACCCCAGTCCAACAGCGGCATCTTCACATCCTATTTAACTTTAATATTTATAAAAATCTGCATTTAGCTCTTATTGGTTAAGCTCCAGATATTAGCAAGTTAGCTTTCCTATCAATAATCTTAGAAAAGAGAGAAACGAATATATAAACAATTCACTGACATCTAATTCAAGAGTTTAGAAGTTCCTACAACTACATAGATTCCCACAGAGAATACAGAGCTAACAAGCTCGTAAGGAGGGTTTAAAACAGCAGCTAAACAGCACAACTGTGCATTGGGCCCCATAACAATGATGTGAGCAATTCACTCATCTGCATCATGACTTGAAGTTTAAATCATATGTATTTTAATGTGGTGCAACTTGACAATTCAACTTATCAGATTTAACAGTTTTGAGAAGATCATATCAGGCTGTGCTGGTCATACTGCCTGTTGTCAAAAAAAAATTTCTCAGCAGAGATTGGAAACTCCTCACATTTCCCCCAGAGTTTCCACACGTGTGAATCAGGCTGAGCATGGATCATTCAACATTGTGACAACTTTGGGTTAGGGATGTAAGTGCCCAGGGAGAATGTGTGGGGACAAAACAATGCCAAAACACAACCATAGGACACAGGAGTGAGACTCGTAGCACTGAGGAGTCCTGGGTAGGCCGCACAGAGAAAGAACAGGTGCAGCCTCAGAAAGAGGCACTACTGGGGAAGCAGGTACCAGGAGGAGGAGACCACTGAGTGGAAACCACCGGGTATTAACCACTGAAGAGATAAGTCACAGGGGAGAGGAGCAAAGGTGGAGGCTCCAATCATTAAAATGCAGCACTTTGCAGGCTCCAAGTAGTAAGAGCTGAGGAGAAGCTCTGGAGTATGAGAAGGCAGCAGGATGTTGGTGATTCCATGCTGTGGGGCTAAGGTAACCCTTTGGGACATTGATGTTCTGCTTGGCATAGCTGAAGAGGAGTGTTACTGGGAGTGGTGTTGAATGCCGACTCAGGAATCCTAGGGAATGAAACCTGGGGAGATGGGATTGAAACCCTGGAAAGTGAGCAGTCATTGAGGCATTTCAAGTCAGAGCAGCCTTGGAGGAATTCAGAGAATGGATCTTCAAAAGTGAAAAGTTAACATTGCCACATAATGGAGTGTAACAAAATTGTATAACTCGCAGTAGAGACTGACACCTGGGTCACATTGGTCGCATTGTTCATTTATTGTACAGTGTGGTGAGTTCGACCACAGTTTGCCTGTTAATTCACATGTCCCTCATGAATATCCCAAATGTTAGAGTATAAGTTAGATATTGTAAATTGTTTAATTTTCTGTCTTCATGTAGTGACTGTGGAATCTTGTGTGATTATTCTCTGAACAAATACCTGGCATCTCAATCTTTCTCTACTTTAAGCAATAGGTTACTGGTCATTAGCTATGTCATAGAAAAAGTTTGGGACTCTGGTCTGGGATGAAAGCACTCTGTGTGATGCACTGCAGAGACTCACTAAGGCTTCTTAAACAACAGCTTCCAAACCCATGATCACTACTATCTAGAAGGACAGGGCAGCAGACATATGGGAACACCCGCCACCTGGAAGTTTCCCTCCAAGCCACACACCATCCTCATTGTCATAGAGTCATAAAGGTTTACAGCATGGAAATAGGCCCTTCTGCCCAACTTGTCCATGCCCCCTTCTTTTTAAAACCCCTAAGCTAATCCCAATTGCCCGCACTTGGCCCAAATCCCTCTATACCCATTGTATTCATGTAACTATCTAAATGCTTTTTAAAAGACAAAATTTTATCCGCCACTACTGCTACTTCTGGCAACTTGTTCCAGACACTCACCACCTTCTGTATGAAAAAAATGCTTCTCTGGATCCTTTTGTATCTCTCCCCTCTCACCTTAAACCTATGCCCTCTAGTTTTAGACTCCCTTACCTTTGGGAAAAGATATTGACTATCTAGCTGATCTATGACCCTTATTATTTTATAGACCTCTGTAAGATCACCCCTCAGTCTTCTATGCTCCAGAGAAAAAAGTTCCAGTCTATCCAGCCTCTCCTCATAACTCAATCCATCAAGTCTCGGTAGCATCCTAATAAATCTTTTCTGTACTCTTTCTAGTTTAATAGTATCCTTTCTATAATAGGGTGACCAGAATTGCACACAGTATTTCAAGTGTGGCCTTACCAATGCCTTGTACAACTTTAACAAGACATCCTGACTTGGAAATATATTGGAATTCCTTCATTGTCAGTGAGTCAAAATCCTGGAACTCCCTCCTTGACGGCACAATGGGTACACATCAGGGACAGCACTGGTTCAAGGAGGCAGCTCACCACCACCTTCTCAAGGCAATTAGGAATGGGAAATAAAAGCTGGCCTTGCCAGGAGTACCCACGTCCTATTAATGTAACTATTGGTTTTGGTTGTCCACTTCTAAAATTTCAACAGATTTAAGAACCTTATCATTATTATGCACTTATTGAATTTATAAAACAAAAACTTATTGATATTCATGTTAACAAAATTGTTTTCTTCAAGCAATTTTACCTGAAATAATAGAATCTATTTCAGTTATACGAACAAACTGAGTAAAGTGTGATCTGAAAATTAAAGAGATTGGTTCTTTTGTCGGTCTTGATCAGCTCATTTACAAGCATAAGTAAAGTTTATAAAGAGGGAATGACTTATATCATCACTGCTAAATAGTGGAATGAGGTATTGTTGATCTTTGTTTTAACTGACAACAGCCAAGCATGCGATAAGACAACTTTGCAGAGTGCCATAAGAATTGTACACAACCTGTGCCATTCCAATCCCAACTCTGTACAGATCCCAGACTGTGGTAATGAATTCATCCTTGCAAGCAGAATGAAAAGATAGGTGAACAATGTAGGATTAAAGCCCTGGGTGCCTTTTCCAGGCTAATTAGCCAGCACTTAAACATCTGTATTATCCAAGACAATAATGAGATAAACTTCTGGGACTGTGTCCAATTGGACATGGAAGTCTAGGTTCATTCTTAGGGTCCATTTTAACCTTGTTCACCATTTTGGAAGGGAAGGGTGTGTGTGTTTAAATTAACAGTGCAATGTTTATCACTGTGTACCTCACAAAACACTTCACACTATCTCCTAGCTATGAATGTAACACTATATGTTGCACCTTCTTTCCTTCGCCCTGATGTACTCTATGAACAGTATGTTTTATCTGTATAGTGCCCAAGAAACAATAATTTTCACTATATTCTGATACATGTGACAATAATAGATCAAATCAAACCAACTCAAATCAAATCAAATCAAATCTCTCCAGAATTCCACGCATCCGTCCTGCCGATGCACTGAAAGAATATGAATCAAAGTCATAAACCAACATGGGGCCATCTCCTCCTCATTTTTCTCAACTTTTCTGCAGCCTTTGATGCAGTCAATCATGCCACCCTCCTCCAACAGTCAATCATGCCACCCTCCTCCAACACATCTTCTCCATTGTCCAGCTGAGGTTGCCCTCAACACTTTTCACTCCCGGAAGGAAAAGATTCTCATTTCCCCATTTTACTCTTTTTTTTAACCTTCTGGGTTACGTATACCTGTAAGCTGAGATTCTTTTGCAAGGCTTCTCTTCCTATCATCCCTCCCATCACAAATACCTCTGCAACCTTTTACCTGAAGTATCATCAGAAATAGTCGCATGGCTCTGTGTTCAACAGAAACGACTGCAACCAAACATTCAGGAACTTCCAAACATTTATTATCTATCTCTGTACATAGTTGTATAAAGACTTCTCCCCGAAGCATCTCTCTCTGTCCCTGAGTTCCTGGTACAGGTCACACCCATTGACTAGGGAACTCAAGGGAGAGCCACGTCACTTTGCTGGGCTCAGGGGGTCAACCAAATTAAGTGGCTGTCAGGTCTGCCCCTGGGATTGAGAGAACTCTGGTGACAGAAGTTCCCTAAAGAGCTGCTGGGCAAACAGAACAGCAACTCTCCATTGTGCGTTAGTGCTACTGGGAGTGATGGCTGCAGCTGGTAATGCAGCTGAGCCCTCAGATTGATAAGGGATCTGGGTGCATGAATGAGGGATGGGATTGGAGGGATGGGGCAGTGTTATGTTTGATGGAGTGGAGTTTGGGTGCCAGAGCAGGGGGTTGGCTCTCAACAAACATTCCCCTCCCCAATAAAAACAGAAAAATGCTGGAAAATCTCAGCAGCTCTGACAGCTTCTGTGGAGAGAAAGTAGAGCCAACGTTTCCAGTCTGAATGATCCTTTGTAGGGCTGACAAAGCTGTAACAAAGGGTCATCTGGACTCAAAACATTGGCTTTACTCACTCTTCACAGATGCTATCATATCTGTTGAGATTTTCCAGCATTCTTCTGTTTTTGTTCAGATTGCAGCATCCACAGTATTTTGCTTTTATTTCCCTCCCCAGTGTGGGGTTCTTGATTGGGCACTGTGTGCCTTTGAAAGTGGGACATTCCCACCCTCTGAGATTTTTTGGGGGACTTTATAAGGAATGGGAAAACCACCTGAGTTAGTGAAAATTTCTGAACTCCACTACCCTCATCATAGAATCACAGAATCCCTGCAGTGCAGAAGGAGGTCTTTCAGTCCATCAAGTCTGCACTGACTCTCTGAAAGAGCATCTTACCCCCACCATACACCTATAATCCTGTGAAGTTACCATGGCCAATCCACCTGCACATCCTGGGACACTGAGCGGTAATTTAGCGTGGCCAATCCATCCAACCTGCGCATCTTTGGACTGTGGGAGGAAACCGGAACACCTGGACATGGGGAGAACGTGCAAACTTCACACAGGCAGTCACCCAGTGTTGCTCCAGTGCAACACTGGGCCAGAATTGAACTTGTGTCCCTTGTGCTGTGAGGCAGCAATGCTAAACCTCAGTGGGCTCAGGGATAATGATGTTTAAGTAATTCATTAAAGAGCCTACTTAGCCTGTGTCGTTTCCTCACGTGGGTCCACCCTTGCTGGTGACTAAATAGGGGTCAAATTTTCTGGATGCATGAACAGAAAGCATGGTCTCCCCCGCGATCATGCAGGCCAGTCTGCCACTTAAACTGCTCCATTAAACCTGGTCCAATATTAATAATTTGTAACACTTCTTAATCAAACAATAATTTCACTTGAACTATTGGCAACCGGGTTATAGTCACCAATATATTTAGCTGTTGCATTCTGTGAATCAGGAAACTTCTGCACCATTACTCTTCCTATTGTAAATTAACAATGCTATTTGCTGCTTGTGTTGACCTGGATAACATGTGAGGTTGTGCAACCTGGGGTTGTTATGATCTTTGGCTGACTGCCACTCCACAATGAGTCAGGTTGCAATAATAGGAAGCTTAGTCCAGAACAACAGCCTGTGGCATGGTGATTATGGCAAGAATATTGTAAACAGTCTGATCACATGGCTTATGTTGAGCTTGAAAATGATCTAAAGAATTGTTTGTAAACAGAGAGATTGAAACCTCTACCTGTTAAATATACTTCAACAGATCTGCTCTGCAGATAGCCATCTATGTGATCTTATTCAAAGAATCAAATGGATGTCTGGACTTGTGGCTACATACATTTCTAGCTACATTAAGAACTCGAGGAAGGAGCTTCCAAAATCATCTGGTGATAGCCATGGAAATGCAGGAAAAATGGGGTAAACTCTGTTAACGCCAGTAGTTTAGGGGGTTTCCAGGGCTCTTCTGCTGAAATAATGTCAGCTAAACAGGCAATGTCAGTAGAAATACAGTTCCCATGTATTCAAAGATACAACATACCTTCACGTGGGTCTGATTAATTCAAGTATTTTGTTTACTCATTTGAGGGACAGGCATCACTGGTTGGCCAGCATTTATTGCCCATCCCCATTTGCCCAAGTGCAGTTCTGGAGCCACATATAGGCTAGACCAGATAAAAGTTGTTTTATCTGGTCTAGAACATTTGTGAAACAGATGATTTTTTCCGATAATCAACAAGGGTCATCAGTAGATTCTTAATTCCAGATTTTTTTTATTGAATTCAAATTTCACCTGGGTCTCCAGAACATTAACTGAATTTCTCAATTAATAGTCTAGCGATAATACCACTAGGCCATCACTTCCCCTTTCAACTATAGCCATTTATTTATATGGAAAAGTTGTAGATGTAGGCTGAAAAATAATAAATGCAGAAGCTCTGGGTCCTACTCAAAATGCTCCCACTCGTTCCGACCATTTTCCTGCTCTCTTCTTTTCTCCATAAGGTGCAGACTCTTAGGCTGTGGTTCCTTCAGCATGACCCACTCTCTGATGATAGGTTGACCAAGCTTGGTGAAGGTCCACATATATCTCATGTTAAAGGGTTTGAAATTACATGGCTAATCATGGTAAGCCTTAAATCACCCTTGAAGCACCAAATCATCATCTGAATGAACAACAATTTAAAGGAAGATCAGAATTAGATGACTGGGAAAAGATCAGGTTTACATTTATCTCAAAGGTATATATTTGCTCAGTCATCCAAACGCACGGAAAGAAAATATTATCTTTCTGTTTCTGAAACATGATAAGGTCGTCTTGCTTTTGGGACCAATAATCGAATGAGGAAACAATACCTTAAAACAGGCTTCAAACCTATACAGGCATCGGATACTATACTAAATGATTTCACATTGTACCTTGCGGCAGTTTGTGTTACACACTATAGTCAGTTATTCTTAGCCAAAGAACACTTTTTGCTGTATTTAGAAGTTTTCTTTTATTTATTAGTGTCACAAATAGGCTTACATTAACACTGCAACAAAGTTATTGTGAAAATCCTCCAGTCACAACACTCCAGTGTCCGTTTGGGTACATTGAGGGAGAATTTAGCATGGCCAATGAACCTAACCAGCACGTCTGTGGGAGGAAACCAGAGCTCACAGAGAAAAGCCACACAGACACAGGAAGAATGTGCAGACAGTGACCTAAGCCAGGAATCGAGCCTGGGTCCCTAGCGCAGTGAAGCAGCAGTGCTAACCACTGTGCCCCATTTGTTTCTATTTTATAAACCTAGGTAAATTAAGTACTTAGACTAAATTGACCTATTTGTCCGAAGACAAACTATTTTCTTATTATGAGTTGTTATCCACTGTTCAATGTAAATTAGTCAAACTGAAAACCAAGAGTGGATGAAGCAGCTCCCTCGACAGTAACAATGACTGAGGCTGTTTTTAATGGACCAGCTTCTAACGATCATCGAGGCTATAGTAATGGCTGGGGTTGAAGCCAAAATAATGTCTATGTTATAATAATGGTCAAAGCTGGTTGAAGTTGTTGGGCACCACATTGGGTTTCAGCACCAAGTGGGGGGGTGGGGGGAGGTTGTTGGTAATTACAGTCTCTATACTAGTGATCCAGAGGCCCTGACTGATGCTCTGCAAACATAGGTTCAAATCCCAGCATGGCAGCTGGAAGAATTTAAATTCAATTAATACAGTCTCTGAAACATTTAGACAAAAGCTAGTTTGAATAATAGTGACCATGAAATTATCAACAATTGTTGTAAAATACCATTTCTTTCACTGATGTCCTTTAGGGAAGGAAATCTGCCATCCTTACTCTGTCTGGCCTACATGTGACTCCAAACCCACAGCAATGTGGTTGACTTTTAAGCTTAAGTTTATTTATTAGTGTCACAAGTAGACTTACATTAACACTGTAGTGAAGTTACTGAGAAATCCTCTCGTTGCCATTCTCCGGTGCCTGTCCAGGTACACTGAAGGAGAATTTAGCATGGCCAATGCACCTAACCAGCACGTCTGTGGGACTGTGGGAGGAAACCAGAGCAGCCGGAGGAAACCCACGCAGACACGGGGAGAACATGCAGACTTCACACACACAGTGACTCAAGTTGGGAATCGAACCAGAAGCAGCAGAGCTAACCATTGTGCCATAACTGCCCCTCTGAAATGACCAAGCAAGCCACTCAGTCCAAGGGGAAATTTGGGATGGTCCACAAATAGTCAACGACGTCCGCATCCCATGAAAAGATAAATTAAAAATAAACAACTTGAGGGATGTTGTAGAAGGCCTCCGGATACATGAGTTTGGTTTGGAATTACAGTGTTTTTGATCCGTTATAAGTGATTAGGCACATTGCATGCATTTTGAAGGTGCCAGAAACTGTAATGGAGGTAGTCTTTACTTGTATCAAAAAACACTGGCCTAAAAAAATCAGAAGAGCAGAGACAAATATAACTCATGTATAGCCAAGTTAATTGATATCATTGGCAAAGTTAGGGTTAATGTAGAAATGGAATTGAAAGAATTATTTTAATGTGTTAAAAATCAGAAGAAAGCACTGACAAATAAATATTGTCAACAATGAACCAGAGAAGCAGAGATTGTTCTTTAGGGAAGGAAATTTGCCATCCTTATCTGGTCTGTCCGACATGTGACTCCAGAGCCACAGCAATGTGATTCATTCTTAACTGCGTTCTGAAGCAACCGTGCAAGCCGCTCAGTTCAAGGGTAACTAGGGATGGTCAATAAATGCTGGCCAGCCAGTGATGCCCATCTCACGTGAAGGAACAAAAGAACTCAGTACACTTAACCATGTTGCAGGCAAATGGGTCATTCAATAGTCATTACTGGGAAAAGATTTTGTGAGTTGTAAATACTATGTGACTATGGGAAGCCCTGTAATTGGGAACATTTGCACAATTAATTGTTTTTGAAAGTAAATACCTGGAACCCATTCAGGGGAAGTGTTTAGCATTCAGAGTATTTACCCCTGCATTAAAGCTTCCCTTTAAATGAAAACATGTTCAGCTAGGTGGAACTTTAATAGCAAACAGCTATTTGGAACTTTACAGAGATCATAGATAAAAATGAATTATGAGGAACATTGCACCCATTCAAACCGTGGAAATTTCCAGACACCCAGGTAGAACTTGGAAGGCCTTGTTCTCGTAAAAATCAATGAGTGTTTTCAAAAGAATTTGTAAAATGAAGGGGTTATGTATTCACCTTACGGCTGCCTCACCTGCTGCAGTGTTTCAAAATGAGAGGGTGGTTTTAAACTACTGGAGGAGACGAGGTAACTTTAAAGCCTCTCTTCCAACAAAACAAAGGATTTGCATTTTGTTGGAAGTTTGAACGTAAAAAAGCTGCCCCCAATGGGGCAGTCGCCACACACCGGCACCTGTTTGGGTACACTGAGGGAGAATTTAACATGGCCACTGCACCTAAACAGTGCATCTTTCGGACTGTGGGAGAAAACTGGGCCACCTGGAGGAACCCCACGCAGGCACAGGGAGAACATGCAGACTCCATGCAGACAGTGACCCAAGCCAGGAATCGAACCCCGGATGCTGGGAGGTAGCAGTGCTAACCACTGTACCATCGTGCCAGCCATATAAGGATGCTGGTAAATGGCTTTTCAATATTAGGAAGCAGAAAAACCCAGAAAGCTGCTTAAAGCATTTACGTAGTGTTAGAAGATTTTTTTGCATGTCATTAAATGTTCCCCGCTAAGTAACATGAGAATAAAGTGCATCTTAGATACAGTTACCATTCAGTGATCTCTGTGGATGTTGGGCTAAGCTGCTTGCTGTAGATCAGCATTTTCATCAATGCTTGGCATGGCTGCATTCAAAATTTTGTAGGTTGCAAAACAACAAGTGAAAAACAGTTACAACTCAATTAGGATAATAGATTTCTGAGAAATTAGTTCAAGGAAGTAAAGATACTTAGAATTGATTCATTATCTTTATTATAGCCTCCAACATAATTCAATTAGTTATATTTTGCTGCAACCATTTAAGGTTTTAACATTATTATTTTCCGTGTAAGTAAATAATTATAACAAAACTATTGATTTAACATTAATTTTTACATACATTTTATGAGGATTTCTTGGAATAATTAAAATTTATACGCCTGCAGTTTGGAACCATACAAAATCCCATATGTAAGGGAACCTATTCTTAGGTGTATATATATATACATATATTAGAGAATCATAAAATCCTACAGCGCAAAAGAAGGCCATTTGGCCCATTGAATCTGCACCGACTCTCTGAGCAGCATCTTTCCCAGGACCACCTCTTGTCCATTTACCCTGCTAATCCCCCTAATCTATATATCTTGGGATACTAAGGAGCAATTTGGCATGGCCAATGCACCTAGTCTGCACATCTTTGGGCTGTGGGAGGAAACCAGATCATCCAGAGGAAACCCATGCAGACACACAGAGAACATGCAAACTCTGCATAGACAGTGACCCAAAACTGGAATTGAACCTGGATTCCAAGCACCGTGAGACGGCACCGTGAACCATTGTGTCACCATGCCGCTGGGTTTGGTTTAATTCCATGATAATGGTTTGTGCTTTCTGTTCACTTACAAATATCTTATAGGCAGCATCTATATGATAAAATAGTCAAAGACGCTTATTCCCAGAATTCTTCAGGGCATGCACTTACAATTGGCACACAAGCACAAGAAGATTTATTTTGCAAACTGAATAAGGCTTCAATGCTTCCAGACAAGGGGGTAGCCTACTTCACAACCAAACAAGATGTGGAGCTGCCAGTGTTGAACTGGGGTAGTCACAGTAAGTAGTCTCACAACACCAGGTTAAAGTCCAACAGGTTTATTTGGTAGCACGAGCTTTCGGAGCGCTGCCCCTTCATCAGGCACTCACCTGATGAAGAGTCAGTGTTCCGAAAGCTTGTGCTACCAAATAACCTGTTGGACTTTAACCTGGTGTTGTGAGACTACTTACAGTGCACAACCAAACAAGACAATGGTCAACAAATCACTTAAGAAGCTGAAAAAATATTCCCATACAAGGGAAGATGCTCATGACATTCACCCTGTAATGATCTTAAACTTTACTTCAAAACTTGTGGAGACAAATCTTTATTGCCAAATCTTTTCTTGCACAATGGAACTCTGTGCAAGAACCTCTCCAGCTACGTCGAGGGCAACATGAAACCTATTGTGCAAAGAACCCCCAACTTTTGTCGTGACACTATGGACTTCCTACGGAAACTCAGCACACATGGAGCAGTTGAACTAGGAGTCACTCCTCGTCACAATGGATGTCGCAGCACTCTACACCAGCATCCCCTGCGACAATGGCATTGCTACAACTGCCCCACTACTCAATGCCAACAACTGCTAATCTCCAGATACAATTTTATAACTCATGTGCTTCATCCTGGGCCACAGTATCTTCACCTTCAACAACCTGTTCTTCATCCAGGCATACGGAATAGCCGTGGGGACCAAATTCACACCTCAATGTGCCAACATCTTCATGCACAGGTTCGAACAAGAGCTCTTCACTACACAGGACCTTCAACCAATGCCATACATTAAATACATTGATGACATTTTCTTCTTTTGGACTCATGGTGAACAATCACTGAAACAACTATATGACGACATCAACAAGTTCCATCCCACCATCAGACTCACCATGGACTACTCTCCGGAATTGGTTGCATTCTTAGATAGATGCATCTCCATCAAAGATGGTCACCTCAGCACTTCACTGTACCACAAGCCCACTGATAACCTCACGATGCTCCACTTCTCCAACTTCTACCCTAAACACACTAAAGAAGCCATCCCCTACTGACAAGCCCTCTGAATACACAAGATCTGCTCAGATGAGGAGGATCACAACAGACATCTCCAGACGCTGAAAGATGCTCTCATAAGAACAGGATATGGTGCTTGACTTATCAATCAACAGTTCCGATGCGCCACAGCGAAAAACCGCACCGGCCTCTTCAGAAGACAAACATGGGACATGGCAGACAGAGTACCTTCATTGTCCAATACTTTTCCGGAGCAGTAGAAGCTACGACATCTCCTCCAGAGCCTTTATCATGTCATTGATGAAGACAAACATCTTGCCAAGGACATCTCCACACCTCCACTTCTTGTCTTCAAACAATCACACAACCTCAAATTAGACCATTGTCCACAGCAAACTACCCAGCCTTCAGGAGAACAGTGACCATGACACCACAAAACCCTGCCACAGCAACTTCTGCAAGACATGCCGTGTCATCAACATGGATGCCATCATCTCATGTGAGAATACCATCCACCAGGTACACGGTACATACCCTTGCAACTCGGCCAACGTTGTCTACCTGATCGTTGCGGGAAAGAATGTCCCGAGGCATGGTACACTGGGGAGACCATGCAGATGCTATGACAATGGATGAATGAACACCACTCGACAATCACCAGGCAGGAGTGTTCTCTTCCTGTTGGGGAACACTTTCATGGGCATTCAGCCTCTGATCTTCAGGAAAGCATTCCCCAAGGCAACCTTCACAATATATGACAATGCAGAGTTGCTGAGCAGAAACTGATAGCCAAGTTCCACACACGAGGACAGCCTCAACCGGGATCTTGGTTTCATGTCACACCATCTGTAACCCCGCAACTGGCCTGGGCTTGCAAAATCTCACTAACTGTCCTGGCTGGAGACAATATACATCACTTTAACCTATGCTTAACCCTCTCTCCACTCACATTGTCTGTATCTTTAAGACTTGATTCCTGTAAAGACTCGCATTCCAACCATTATTTTGTAAATTGAGTTTGTGTCTTTATGTACCCTGTTTGTGAATAGAACTCCCACTCACCTGATGAAGGGGCAGTGTTCTGAAAGCTAGTGGCTTGTGTTACCAAATACCTGTTGGACTTTAACCTGATGTTGTGAGACTTTTTAACCATACTTCAATCAGGCCATTGAAGTTGGCCTATTGGAATATGAATTCCCTGATTATGGAGTCAATTGATGGGCCAGTCAGGGAGACTTTTCTTTGCATTTAACCGGGAGTGTCAGTTCCTCTGGCACACCCAAAGATAAACTGCTGACTGATAGCACTCTGTATGGCTGTTGGAATTGTAAATAAAGGGATTTTGGTGAAGAGAGAATTGTGAGTACATTTAAAACAAACAAGTTACAGCATAAATAGTGGCTTACTGTAAGTCCTGTGCTTCTGAACTACTACTCGAGTTATCAATGTGTAACCAATCCAGTCTACTCAAGAGTTGTTTTATGGACCATTAAGACATTTTGAAATTACATTCCTTTGTGTGAGTATAACATTGAAAATGAAATTCTTATTCCTCCTGCTATGATTGTCCCATCAGTTAGCAACAACACATCTGAATTTATACAATAATGAAAGGATTATATTCATTGCGAGTTTTACCTCTGCCTCTGAAGACTTATTACAGTCCCTGATCTGGCATTAATGGACAACATTTTTACAGGCCTAAGGTTTGTTACTATGGAAAAAATCCTTCACTAGTACAGGGAGTAGTGCTCTTTTGAGGCTACGGCAAAGACATGTTGTTGAGGCCAAATTGAAGGAGTTTTGCTTTGTATCTGGCTGTTGAACTCCAAAGTGCTTTCAGGATGTCTGAGAAAAGGTTCTTTCTCCAGCACTGATATCCTTTACTTTGATGTGATTTTTGTTTCTAAAAAGGCACCAAAACATTCCAAGGCTCAACAAGCTCTATGTGGATACATATTTGGTGGAACAAAGAGGAAAGAATATTAAGTATTTTTTAAAGAGGTCAACAGTTAATGTAAGAGGTGAAATATTCACTAGGCACTCCATCTACTTCCTTCTCAGGATGATGTCCTGCATCAGCTGGTACCCAGTTTTAAGACGCACTGAAGTTTGGAGTAAGTAGATAATGATCTTCCTTCTCCATTGATCACCAGTCTGTTTCTCAAACGACTGGCTGTCTGCAAGCATGTTGAAAATTGGTATATTAAAATAAATAGTGGAATATGTTTGTCCTTCATACTGGCTTGCCTGCGCAGGAAAGTAACAAATAGTCTGAAGGGAAAATATGAGATTTAGTAAAACTCGCAATGAAAATAATCCTTTCATTATTGTATAAATTCAGATATGTTGTTGCTAACTGATGGGACAATCAGAGCAGGAGGAATAAGAATTTCATTTTCAATGTTATACTCACACAAAGGAATGTAATTTCAAAATGTCTTAATGGTCCACAAAACAACTCTTGAGTAGACTGGATTGGTTACACATTGATAACTCGAGTAGTAGTTCAGAAGCACAGAACTTACAGTAAGCCACTATTTATGCTGTAACTTGTTAGTTTTAAATGTACTCACAATTCTCTCTCAAAAAATACATGCGTCATGAATAGAACACAATTTTCTCATAAGGTACAGTGCTTAACAGCAGGACAGAATGAACCTGCAGCTATGTAAATGTTTAACTATTTGTAACAATATATATTGGTCATTTATTAACCTCACTACAATTTTAACCAAGAACAAGAGATACCATAGGTTCATGGTAATTTCCTGAGTTATGCTGAGAGTTTTATAATGGGAATTGAAACCAACCCAATATTGTGAGACATGAGGGAAATCAAGAGGTTATTTACACTCACCTTACAGGAAGTAGAATGTTCTTTATTTATATACTCTAGCTTCCGCACACTGCCAATAAAGTCTTATGGTTTTCATTGCGTATCTTTTTCCCCATTCCACTTCCTTTAGCAATGGAATTTAGTAGTGCTGTACCTATCACCCATGTCAGAATTGACAGAAATGAAATTCCTCTTGTAACCAAAATTAGGACAATAACTTTCATTTATCTGATCGTGAAATTGGATACTCAGAATTTTTCAGAAGCCACACAAATTTTGTTGGCCTGCCAATTTTTTTTATTTCAAGAGGACATATGTTTAAATTAAATAAAAGTAAATTTTGAACAACGCTGAAAAATGATTTCCTCTAAATGTGAATATATTGAGGATGATTGTAAAGTCAAAGCAGAGTCATTATCTGGAATTCAGGATCTACTGGTGACCATGAAACCATTGTCGATTGTCAGAAAAACCCACTCACATCCTTTGGGGAAGGGAATCTGCCTTCCTTATCCGGCCTGGCCTACATGTGACTCCAGACCCACAGCAATGTGATTAACTCTGAACTACCCTCTGAACAAGGACAACCAGGGATGGGCAATAAATGCTGGGAAGTCAGAGATGTCCATATCCCATGAATGAATAAATAAAATGAATAAAACAAAGATATTAGGGGAGTTCTAATGTATTAAGGCTGGGCAAGCTGGAATACCTAAGAAACAAAATAGTCTCAAAATCTAACAAACAATGTTGACCTGGAACTGTTTCTAGCAGGGCATCATTTGCATAATTAAACAGAGCATAGTATTGATCAACATCCTGAAGGTTACTGTTGACCAGAAACTGAACTGGGCCATCCAGACAAATGCTACGGCTGCAAGAGCAGGTCAGACACTAGGAATTCTGTAGCAAGCAACTCCCCAAAGCCTGTCCGCAACCTACATGGCACAAGTCAGGAGTTTGATGAAATACTCTCCTCTTGTCTGAATGGGCAACTCCAACAACATCCAAGGAGCTTGACACCATTCAGAACAAAACAATCAAATTGACTGGAACCCCATCCACCACCTGAAGCATTCACTCCCTTCACAGTGACAGCAGTGTCTACTATCTGCAAGATGTACTGCAGCCAAGGTGCCTTTGGTAGCACTGACATCTATTACTTAGAAGGACAAGATCAGCAGATTGCTACCAATTGCAGGTTCCCCTCCAAACCACACATCATCCTGACTTGGAACGATATTGCCATTCCTGCACAGTCGCTGGGTCAAGATCCTGGAGCTCCCTCCTTAACACACTGGCGGTGCATTTACTCCACATGAGCTGCAGCGATTCAAGAATGTGGCTTATTTCACCTTCCAAAGGGCGATCAGGGTTGGGCAACAAACGTTGGCCTAGCCAGCAATGCCCACATCCCTTGTGAGAATAAAATAAATGTATCGAACTTGAAAGCAAGCATTAAAAATAATCAAAGGGCAAAGCAATTGATTCACGGAAAGAAATAAATCACAACAAATCTGAAAATTGCTGATTGCCTCAAATTAATTCAAACAATAGGAAATGTAATTAATTCCGTGCATTCAACTAGGAAAAAGTGTACAATAGCAAAACCCAAAAAGGGTGACATTGTGATCAAGGAGCTTTGAGAGTTTGGTTTTAAGGGGGCCAGCGTTTGTTGCCCAACCCTGATTGCCCTTTGGAAGGTGAAATAAGTCACATTCTTGAATCGCTGTAGCTCACGTGGAGTAAATACATCGCCAGTGCGTTAAGGAGGATGGACAAAGTTAACATGGGAATTCCAGAGCCTAGGGCCTTGATGGTGAAAGACATGGCCACCATAAAGGAGGTAAAGCTAATAG
Source organism: Carcharhinus amblyrhynchos (assembly GCF_965287045.1). NCBI lineage: Eukaryota > Metazoa > Chordata > Chondrichthyes > Carcharhiniformes > Carcharhinidae > Carcharhinus > Carcharhinus amblyrhynchos. The sequence goes on along the minus strand of NC_137342.1, from coordinate 25,239,410 downwards.
GGGAAGTACAGGAGAATAGGGCTGAAGGAATGCAAAATTGTCAAGTGTCATGAGGTTTTAAGTGACTACGTGAGACCGAATAGATTTGACAGAAGGATGACAATTTTGCGTAAAAATTGATATTCTCACTGCAAACTAAGCATTAGCGTCAAATAGTAAGACATAGCAAGTGAAGAATTAACAAAGAACATTATTAAAGCAATGAAAGTGCACTAATGGTTTTTCAAAATTTGGGGTTAATTTGGCAATTTCTTGCAAAAGATGGATGTTTATATCTGTTGGGTCAAGTAGAGACTTTGAGGCAATTATATGACTGCTTTACTGAAACGGAGTTCTCTTTGGAGTATCTGTCACCTTCAGTGGCATCTGCATTGGAGACTTCAGAGAGCTCAGTGACAGGAACAAAATGAATTGTCACACTGCAGTGGACTGGCGCTCCACCAAATGATTTCTGGGGATTTTCAGCACACTGTGAGTAAAAATATCTATTTTAATCATCTCCCTTTTATTGCTTTCTTTTGTTCAAGAAGTCATTCGTACTAGCAAGTTTTAAAGAGGGTGAAAAATTCAAGGTGACAGCTTAAACCAATCACACAAGCCTTTTGGGGTAATTTGATCACTTCCTACCACTTGCCAATTTGGGATTGGTAATATTGGCAGAAGAAAACTGAGTCATTTAGTTATTTAGTTTTCTGCATGTCAGTGACCGTTAGTCAGGAAGCAGTCATGATGCCTTCAGTGTGTTCTCCGCATTCATCTAAAATTCAGTCTATTTAAACAGTTATATGCACATGTAAACGAACGTCCACATGTACAAGGCAGTTGTCATCCTTATGCTTCTGTACTGCGGTCAGACCTGGACTGTGTAACAGCAACACTTAAAGGCACCAGAGAAATTCTATCAGCAATGTTTTTGCCGCATCCTTCAGATTCTGCAGGAGGACATTTGAGCAAACACTCGTTCTTCTAGCTCCATAAGCAGTCAGGAAATCCTCCTGCAAAATCAACTTCAACGGACAGTGTCCAGTTGCTTGAAGGCCCTGTCTCTGCCAGTTCCTGGATTCTCAAATGGCCAATGTTCCAGGAGAAGGCAAAGCAAATGCTTCAACAAAAACTCAGAATCTAACATTGCAGCGTTGACCTTAACGACTTGGGGGAAGAGGAGGAGTTTCATTGACATGTCCATCATTTGCATCACGCTTTGCAACTCAAATGTCTCAATGATGAATTGGAATGGTGGCAGAGATGGAAAGAAAAAGAAGCAAATCCTGTGCTCCAGATCCCACAACCTCATACAATGTCCTGCCCCATGTGCCCAAAGATCTGCATGTCATGAATCAGCCTGTTTGTCACAAGAAGACTTTGTGACCCTAAGTAGACATCATAGAATCTAGAGTGCAGAAGGAGGCCATTTGGTCCATCGAGCCTGCACCAACAACAATCCCACCCAGGTATCCCTATAACCCCACATATTTACCCTCCTAATCCCCCTGACACTAAGGGGTAATTTATCATGGCCAATCAACCTAACCCGCACATCTTTGGACTGTGGGAGGAAACCGGAGCACCTGGGGGAAACCCGCACAGACATGGAGAAAATGTGCAAACTCCACTCAGGCAGTCACCGAGGCTGGAATTAAACCTGGTTTCCTGGAGCTGTGATGCAGCAGTGCTAACCATTGTGCCACCGTGCCACCCATTCTCAAATTGAGGGGCAGCCAGCATCAGCATGTTAACAGCTTCATCATTTTTGCCCAAGTCAATGACTGGTCTATTTGTTACCCTTTTGATATATTATCTAATCAGCTGGACATCTAATGTTTTGACTCCTGTGAGCTACAAAGTCAGTGCTAAAGAGCAATATGTGCTTGGAATAACATGCTGAGTTTGAGAGTGAAATCAAAGATATTGGGGCAATTAAAAATGCAATTGGTTTCTATGCTAATGAATTAAAATATGAGATTGTGAAATCTAATTGACTTTTTCTTGTGATTAAAAATTTCAAATATTACTTCTTTCAACTCAATCTTATTGACATTGACTTGTCTTCTGTCGCATACATTCATTAGTGAAATGAAACAGATAAACCCTTTTGATTGCTGAATGTTTTTTTTGGAACTTGCACATTAGAAGTATTTTTTTTAAGGGAACTCTATTTTGAAATCAGAATCCTTTGCAGCTTCGAGATTTTAAAATGTGACTTCTGCCCAATCACACTAGCTGGGGATGTGGATATTGAGGTTAATAAATGTTCTGATTTTTTAACTTCAAAGGCTTTTTTAGGCTGCATTTCCCCTTTTGAAATTCAGTGTAAATGATGTGGCAAAAAAGTGTCAAAGTTTATAATTTTTTTAAAAGTTTTTCTTCAGGTCATAACATGAGTTATTATTCCATGACCCTTATCAGTGTCAGTGCCGAGGCTGTGGGTAACTTGCAGCAATATATTTCACTTCAGCTAAACCATTTATGCTTACTTTTGGGTTTTTCTTTGCTGATTTTTGACTAGGTGCCCAGATCTCCTTTGATATGATATTCCTGTAATCGTTTGCATTCTTTACAACAATGCAGCAAAAACCTTGGTTGAGAACTGTTGTGACTGGATAATACACACTCAAGGATGGCTCATTTGTGTCTTTGATCTCTGCTGCTTTAAATTGCCATAATGGAAGATCAAACAATGACTGTAGGATAAATATTTTTCCTCCACCTCCTGTGAGTCTTCTGTCAACTGGTTTTTCCGGAGTCATTCTGCCTGGTCCAGCTACACTGTCCTTGCAGATAATTTTATTTCCCCTATCCTTTGCTTTAAATTTTGCTAACTTCTTGATTAGATTTGATTTATTATTGTCACATGTATTAGTACACAGTGAACAGTATTGTTTCTTGCACACTATACAAAGCATACCGTTCAAAGAGAAGGAAATAAGAGAGTGCAGGATGTAATATTATAGTTATAGCTAAGGTGTAGCAAAAGATCAACTTATTGCAAAGTAGGTCCATTCAAAAGTCTGTCGGCAGCAGGGAAGAAGCTGTTCTTGAGTCGATTGCTATGGGACCTCAGACTTTTGTATCTTTTTCCCGACGGAATGAAGTGGAAGAGAGAATGTCCGAAGTGCATGGAGTCCTTAATTATGCTGACTGCTTTGCTGAGGCAGCGGGAAGTGTAGACAGAGTCAGTGGATGGGAGGCTGTTTTGCATGACGGATTGGCTACATTCATGACCTTTTGTAATCCCTTGCAGTCTTGGGCAGAACAGAAGCCATACCAAGCTGTGATACAACCAGGAAGAATGTTTTTTCTGGTGCATCTGTAAAAGTTGGTGAGAGTTGTTGCTGACATGTCAAATTTCCTTAGTCTTCTGGGAAAGTAGAGGCATTGATGGGCTTTTTTAACTATAGTGTCAGCATGGGGCGACCAGGATAGATTGTTGGTGATCTGGATACCTGAAAAGTTGAAATTCTCGATCCCTTCTACTTCATCCCCATTGATGTAGATAGGGGCATGCTCTTCTCTATGCTTCTTGAAGTTGATGACAACTCCTTCATTTTGTTGGCATTGAGGGAGAGATTAATGTTTCTGCACGGTTCACCAGATTCTCTATTTCATTCCTGTACTCTGTTCCATCATTGTTTGAGATCCGACCCACTATGGTGGTGTCGTCAGCAAACTTGAAAAACGAGTTGGAGGGGAATTTGGCCACACAGTCATTTTATAAGGAGTATAGTAGGGAACTGAGAACACAGCCTTGTGGGGCACTAGTATTGAGAAGTATCGTGGAGGAGGTGTTGTTGCCTATCCTTACTGCTTATGGTTTGTGGGTTAAGAAGTTCAGGATCCAGTCACAGAGGGAGGAGCCAAGGCCCAGGCCACAGAGTTCGGAGATGAATTTCATAGGAATAATGGTGTTGAAGGCTGAGCTATGGTCAATAAATAGGAGTCTGACATAGGTGTTATCTAGGTATCTCTTTTGAAATGCTTCCCTGATTTTCTTTTCCAGACCTTCAATGCTGTATGACAACCCGTGAGTCACTCCCACAGTATAAATTTATCAGTGTCACAAGTAGGCTTACATTAACACTACTATGAAGTTACTGTAAAAATCTCCTAGTTGGCATATTCCAGCACCTGTTTGAGTACACTGAGGGAGAATTTAGCATGGTCAATGCACCTAACCAGCACGTCTTTCTGACTATGGGAGGAAGCCAGAGCACCTGGAGGAAACCCACACAGTCATGGGGAGAGCATGTAAACTCCACAAGACAGTGACCTAAGCTGGGAATCAAACCTGGATCACTGGCATTGTGAGGCAGCAGTGCTAACAACTGTATGAACAATTTGATGGCTTTACTAGCTGTAGTATTATATGAATATGCAGGTGTTTTGACCTTGATATGGTCAATTTAACCATGCCACCTCCTACCAGATCTCTTTTATTATAAGTGTTTCTCATAAAATTTAGATGCTGCAGTGCGGCTTTCTTGGCACCACTTAAATCTTTGTGGATGTTGAAACTGTCTTGCAGTTGTCACAAGTCATTGAATGCTGATCCAATGATTTGACTGGTTATTTAATAAATTATTTTGCTTCCCGTGCTAAAGATCTTTTTAAAAACTGCATTCTGTTTGTCATCTTGGGGCGTTTATCAAGGAATCCATGTTCATGTGCCAACTAACTAGAATCCATAAAAGAGAAAGGAGGATTACAAAAAGCATAGAAGAGAGATGCAGTTCCACCTGTGCACTCAAGAGACAGCCAGCTTTCCATTACTATACAAACCAAGACAATTGTTTTACAGTGGCACAATGGTTAGCATTTTTGCTTCACAACGTCAGGGACCCGGGTTCAATTCCACCCTTGGGTGATTGCCTATGTGGTGTTTGAATTGTTTTCCCATGTTTACGTGGGCTTCCTTGAGTGCTCCAGTTTCCTCCTGCAATCCAAGATATGTAGGTTTGGCGGATTACAATGGTAAATGTGCAGGGTTACGGGAATAGAGTGGGGGCCCTGGGCCTAAATAAGGTGCTCTTTTGGAGAATCGGTGCAGATTCAATGGGCCAAATGGTCTTTTTCAGTATTGTAGGGATTCAATGGGATTGCACCTGGATATGTCCAAGAACGTATACATGTAGAGGCTACAGAACTAAATTTGTCTTGGTGGCCCAGCAGCTTGCTTTACACTCCTCCTGATTTCTTCTTTCCATTGGATTCATGGAAAAGAAAATTTGTTGGAGTATAGAATGGCTGTTGCATGATTGCCTGCTTTATTGACCAAAATTAACTTTTCCCCTTTGGATTCTCCAAGGAGATTGTGAAGAATTGTGTAGCCGAACCTCAAAAGCACTTCCAGAACAGCGATGCTATGTGACTTGTTTTGCAAGTGGCCACTGTCACAGAATGTTATTCTATTTGGTCTTTCCAAGTAAGAGTAGCAGATAACTGTCCAATCCCACAACTTGCATTATGCAGTTGAATCCTATGGTTTTCCAGGGTAAATATGTCAGGAGATGTCTCAGGAATGTGGATTTCATATTCTTGGTGTTACTCCTTTCCCAGCTGAGTGAGAATCTGACAAGGCACTGGTGGCCGAAAGTGATGAGATGTGCTGTCCTTCAGACAGGTATTGCTGGACAGGGCAGAGAAGTAACTTCACACTCTGAAGACTGGAAAATAATGTTTTTCAAATAGCAAAGCTGGATGGCACAATAGCATAGTGGTTAGCACTGCTGCCTCACAGCCCCAGGGACAGCAGTTCAATTCCAGCCTTGGGTGACTGTGTATGTGGAGTTTGCACATTCTCCCTGTGTCTGTGTGGATTTCCTCTGAGTGCTCTGGTTTCCTCCCATAGTCCAAAGATGTGCAGGTAAGGTAGATTGGTCATGCTAAGTTGACCTTTAGTGTCCCAATATATATAGGTTGGGGGAATGGTGAGCTAAATATGTGGGGTTGTGGGGTAAGCTGGGTAAGAATTGGTGCAGACATGATGGGCCAAATGGCCTCCTTCTCTTCTGTAGGTATTCTATGATACTATGAGTTTCACAATGGGGAAGTGATCAATGATCTTTTGTCTGAAATGTGGACAGAAGTCTGAACAACCCTCCACAAATTTGTCTAATGCAGAAGATGAGCCCACCCACCCAAAACAGGGGCTAAATTTCAGCAGGTCTGAGAGAACAGGGAAGGGGACGGGGGTAGGAGTAGGCAGCACAGAACTAGAAGGGGATGTGTCACCCAGACCTTTGACATTATCACATTGGTTCCATATTTTATGAGTGGCAGGAAAAATGGAGGGCACAAGTCACCATGACGAAGGGTGGAACATCAATATACCTCATTGAGAAGGTAATTAAGCTAAATTTGCATGGAACTGCATGTCATTCTTGGGCCATTCCATATTTCACACACGGGGACACAGACCTGTAGATTCCCAATTGGTGAAAGGTGGCAGCAATGATGTCTCAGTGTCACCTCAATAAGATGACCATTTTGAAAATCTTTGATGACTAGAAGGGAAAAGATGGAGATAGAAGCAATTGCTAACCAGCAAGAGGCCTCTATGTGTGGAAACTGTAGTGGGTTTTCTTCAAAATTCATTTATGGGACGTGGAGTCACTATCGCTGGCTGACCAGCACTTTTTGTCCATCCCTAGTTGCCTTTGGAGGGAAGTTGAGAGTCAACCACATTGCTGTGGCTCTGGAGTCACAAGTAGTCCTGACCAGGTAAGAATGGCAGATTTCCCTCCCTCAAGGACATTAGTGAACCAGATGAGTTTTTCCAATAATTGACAATGGTTTCACAGTCATCATATTCTTAATTCCAGATTTTTAAAATTTAATTCAAATTCCACCATCTGCCATTACAGTTGTGTAACAATGATCACAGCTGCGGCGGGCTAGAATGATCTGTAAGGGGTGTAAAAGGACAGTGGCGTGTATTGGCTTTAATTGCATATTTGTTGCTTGCTCTGACCTCTCATCCTACCGCCAAAAGAATGGTCTGAGGCCAGACTGCTGCGATCGAAACCTACACACGAAAGTGGATTCTCTTGCCTGACCACCACTATACCCAGCCCCTGCAATGAAGATCAAAATTCAGGGGCAAATTTTCTATATGTAAGTTAACCAGAACATTGTCCTCTGCGCCTCCCCCACCCCCCACCCACCCAGCCCCTGCCACCTCCCATTGAGCATATGTTTAAAATGAACAGAACCATCACGGGAGCAGGCTGTATAATACATTCTTCAATAAAGAGACAAGTGAACGAGGCTGATAGCAGCAGAGTGTGCGGCATTCTTCGGGAACAATTAAAGGATGGAGATGAATAATTCAGCATCTTTTCGCTGCAGGGCTCCCCCACTGCATCTGCGTTTTGCAGCTCCTCCACTTCATTTTCAAAACAGCTCTTGCTTCTGAAAGCCCAACCTCTGGAGACGATCTTGCTGCTTAGAATGCAGGTGGCATTTCCACAGGATTTCTGGAAGAGCCCATCTGGAGGCGTATTGACTCAGCTACGCAAGCAGGGCTCCGAGGAGTAGCACGGCAAACACATGCACTGCCTGTGAGCAGGATTCTCCTGCGTTAGAACTCTCCCCCCTCTGACTTCGGAGAGCGGTGGCTGTAGGCAAAAGGAAGTCGTGGGGGTGCCACAATGCCAAAATGCTATTAAACTGAAGCTATCTTGTGCGATAGTGGAAAGGCTTTGACAAATGAGAAAGAGACTGGTCAGTCAGCAATTATAACACCGTAGCAGATAAAAGAGGGTGAGCGAGGGATGAGTAGGTGGCCAGTGATGTGCGTGTGTGCTTAGCACACAGAATGTCAATTTATTAATTTGTGGGTAGAACCGCGGACACATTCGTCCTTCACAAGACATTGTGGCTTTTTATTTCGCAGGAAACATTGTATTCGACAGAAAATGTTCTTTTACTGAAACAGCATAGGTTACAAATACTGGGGGGGACGTTCACAATAAATGTGTCACATACAAACTGGAGACATTCATATTAAAATGTGTTACACTGCAAGCATCAACATGGTGAAAAGCAAAGCTGACATTGTAACACGTGAGAAGTCATTTCTTTTAAAGAAAGGGAAGGGTTTTTTTAAAAAAACAAGTGTCACAGCATTTTCATTACTTAAGAAGAGCCAGAACGTAATATTTGCTGCCCGTGTTTTTGTTGGTGGGTTGACATTGCGTTAGAGTAAGCGGTTACCAAGGAAATGCAAGCGTGTGTCTGAGCATTCACCCTGCTGAATTTTAACAAGACCTCTTGGAGTGGATGCTACGTTTAAGCCAATCATCGGTGCTGCTCTCAGCGTATTCAGTCCTTATGTCTGCCTTCTTGAAGTCTCCACTGAATACAGAAATTCATTGCAACACTCAGCAGCTTCCTTCTGCAATTCCGCCGTGCTTCAAGTTGAAGCTAAGCTCATTCTGTGAAGCCACGCTTCCCCTCTTCAATGCCAGCGCATAAAGACAAAAACTATTGGCAGGTCGGCCTTTTATACAGCAGCAGAATGGCATCAATAAGCTGGTTTATTCAAAGTCATATGTTTAAACTCACGTTCTGTACTTTTTTAATCAAAGAAGCAATTGATTTTGATACAATACTGCGGATGCTGGAATCTGAAACAGCAACAGAAAATGCTGGAAAACTCAGCAGGTCTGATAGCGTCTGTGGGGAGAGAATAGGGCAGGCATTTCGAGCCTAGATGACCCTTTGCCAGGTCTTAGAGGTGAAGGCGATTATCCCTGTGTCCACCAGGATTTAGTGGTGACTCAAGGATTTAACGGACTCACATGACTTCCCCATGCATCCCAAGATCTTACAGATCGTATCAGACCTGTTTCAGGTTCCAGTGTCCGCAGTACTGTATCAAGGTCCAATTTGTTTGGAGGCTGTTAGTGAGGGGGAGGGGGTGAACAGTCCACATTAGGAAGGGGACAGTGCGCTAAAGCCACTGCCCTGTCCTTACGTTGAACCATTCCCTGCACTCACCTCCAAGTATCCTGCAAGTCCACCTACCCTCACTCACCTATCTCCAGCAATTTTCCTGATGGCCTCAGGGCAACAGCAGCAGTAATTATTACTGGAAAGCAGGTCGGTGGGGAATGATTTTTGAACTACTGGGCACTTGATTGCCACGGCAGGCTCGACATTGGCCAATTTAAGTGCCTGATTCCATCTGAATAACAGCAAGTGCCTATAGAAATGGCGATTAGCCTGGAAGTGGTCAATGATTCCTGAAATTCTCCTGTTGCGGGTTGTACTCCGAGCACATGTTTAACAGCACGTGTTTAAGGGAGTGCATTAGTTGGAAAGTTGAGTTCTCAAATAGCTGAGCTGGTGGCAAATCAGTGTTACATGTTGACTGACAACACAATTTACCTCTTCCCTGTACTTCCAACAGACAATTGCTGACTGAGCGCTAAATTCTGATCGTAATCATGTGATGTAGTGAGCGACAGCAGTGCATGTACACATCACGGACAACATTAACAACACCTATAGCATGAACAATACTGTATTTCACAGCATGCATCTCAAATTGGTGGAATGACCATTCACTGAAGAATGGTGCATGTCCACAGGATAATATAGCAATAAACTCATACTATATTGTGAATTACAGTGAGCACCATGTAGTTTGGGTTGCTATAATACAGAATGGCACCAACAGCACAGGTTCAATTCCCATGCAGGCTGACATTATTCATGAAGGCCCACCTTCTCAACTTTGCCCCTTTGGACTTTGAATACCATTTTGCTGCCTGATAAAAAGACCAGGTCTGCCAATAGTTTTTGTCCCTTGTCTGAGGTGTGGTAATCCTCAGGTTAAATCGCCACCAGTCAGCGCTCCCCCTTGCAGGGGAGAGCAGCCTGTTGCCATTTGGGACCATGGTGAATTTATCTTTAATGTGCAACAGTAAAGGTACAAACTCACACTTCTGAGTCGTCAAATGGTCAACAAATGAGTGCCTTCTTTAGAAGTAGAGAAATCACAGAAATGTTATGGTGTAGAAGGGGCCATTCAGCCCATTGAGTCTGCTCTGGCTCTGAAAATGAACTAGATGGAATTTTCCAGGATTGAAATATTTAGAACTTGGCACACCTTATCATGAAATAATTGGACTTAGCTTTCTATGGTAAGCATTTGACCACAATTCAAGAGCACTACTGCTGATCAGTCTCCCAGCTTGACCTACAGGGATTTGAAGGTCTAATCTGGCAACTGACTGAGAGTCATCCCATTTGTATCGAGATAACATGGTAAACCCAAACCCCTCACAGCTAGATGGCTGAATAACAAGAAACTTTCCAATGTTGTGCATTAAAAAGATGTACAAGATTAACCAGTTAACTTCAACAGCAGACAATTTCTTGCCAAATAAATGTCTTGATCTTACATGTACTTTACCATTCGGAGAATAAGAATTGCTTGTGTAAATTTCTTAGTAGCTTGGTTTCATAATTATTCAGTGTGTAAATAACAGATCAAAAGATTTCATGATTTTAATGTTATCTTCTTAATATGAAGTTAGAATTGTGGTGAAGTAGCACAGTTGGGGAAGATGGAGGAGTAGGGAAAATTGACTGAAAATCCTCACAGTACGTTTTTCTTCATCCATGGCAACAAATAAATCCAACAGGATTGTGCATTTCTTTAAGTAAAAAATGAACTCTTTCACTGGACAGACTCACAAATGCTTTGTGAGCAACAGAACCTGCATGAACATGTTAGGAATAGTGTTGAATTGTATTATGGTTTCACCCTGTAAATTGGGAACATTCTTTAAATTGTCTACAATCTATGTTATGGTATAGCCTCTCTGAACTGCCATAAACCATGCCAGAAGACATCAGCATTGTCCATTCTGGAGTGTTTAAAAATTGGGAAATCAAAGAGCTACGTGCCAGTCTGAGTGCACGTTACTGCCAGACGAAGAGTTCAAAATGGATTTAAGAGACAGGGACGCTAACATTGCCCGTGCTAAAATCTTGTTTACATGCCGATTGCAGCATATGCTTAAGACTTCTCAATTCAGATGCCAGGTGGGTGGGTTTGTGCCCAGGTTGGCGCTGGCACCAGGAAAGGGAGAAATCAAGGCCAGTGTGTGTTCATGTCAGGAAACAGCAAGTTAGACTATTTTCTTGCCTGTTTCTCTTGTATTTGAGCTTGTGAATTACTCATTCTGTCATGCTTCGTAATTAGGTGCTAAAAGGTTCTTTTATAATACAGACTATGAAAGGACCATACACACAGGCTGACTGGGTCATAGTAGAGAAACAAGAAAGCAATTGACTCATACTCTCGCATTGACGTAAAGCAAAATTGAATGTTTTTTAACAGTGTGGGGAGAGCACAACATGTTATACAATTACTAAAAGTAGACAGGGCTAATAGTTCGATGAGTATAGGTTAACAATTGACAATCAATATTTTAGATGTTCCTTCACGGAAAAGGTGATATAAAACTTTGAAAAACTTTTCAGATACTTTGTGCAAGCTATTGCAACAATTTTATCCTGCCAACGTAACAGTCTTAGTTCTAATGTCCACTGATCTCACGAACTTGAGACCGGTGGCAAAATAGAATCAAAATATATTCTTACACACAATGGACCAAATCTTCTGATAATTTGTCAGCTTGCCAGTTTCAATGAGAATGTGTAGCTCTACAGCTGCACAGCCGAGTTTTCTCTCCAGATTCTCTGACATTCAGAGCGCAGAGAACCTCGGGGCACAGTTTCCGCTATAACTCTGGTGGAGTGGAGCCTGATAGAGTCAGCAATATAGGCTCCACAGAGATTGGGGTGCCATCTATGAATCTGTATTAGGAATAAACTCTCCCACCCCATCCCCAAATGCCCATAGACATGTGGATCCCCCACAAGCATCGAGACAACCCTCTCCCTACATGAGCATCAGGACAATTCCCCCATACAAGCATCTGGACTGTCTCTCTCACACAGAAGAACCAGAGGTTTGGGAGATGCCTGTGCCAGTGCCAGGTTGGCACTGCCCAGGCAAGTCCCTTTCCCACTGGAACTATCCTTACTTTTGCGCCCCGATATGTTTCCCATGACAGCTTCCCTTCTTGCACCAGGTATTGTAAACTTCACCGATGTCACGTCACATCAGTGAGGAGGGAGTTCCCAACTGGGGGGAACATTTGCAGGGAAGCTATTTCAATACATTTGAATGTATGAATGGTGTAGCACCTGGATAAGATGCTCTGTTGGTGAGTCAGTGCAGACTAAATAGGGCAAATGGCATCCTTCTGCACTGTAGGGATTCAATATTCTAGATTTGTCAAAGCTCTGAAATTGATCCCTGATTATCACACATAAAAAAAGCTGCAATGTTAGAGATAAGAAGGATCAATTCTTTTGAAAAAATGTTTGAGTTTGACTTTCCTGCAAAATATATTAGATGATGTAGAATTATAGAATCCCACAGTGCAGAAGGAGGTCATTCGGCCCATCAGGTCTGTACTGACCACAATCCCACCCAGGCCCTATCCTCTTAACCGCATACATTTGCCCTAGCTAGTTCCCCTGACACTAAGTGGCAATTTAGCATGGCCAATCCACCTAACCCACACATCTTCAGCCTGTGGGAGGAAACCAGAACATGTGGAGGAAACCCACACAGACATGGGGAGAATGTGCAAACTCCTCACAGACAGTCATTCAAGCCTGGAATTGAACCCAGAACCCTAGTGCTGTGAGGCAACAGTGCTGACCACTGTGCCACTCCTTAATTTGGAGCTAAGGCTGCACTATTGTGGAATTGACACTAATCTGATCATGAATGAGAATTTGGACTGGGAGTTATGAATCCCCCCGTCAGTGGTACTGGGTTTGATTTGATTTCTTATTGTCACATATATTGTTATTCAGTGTAAAGTCTTATTTTTTGCATGCTATACAGACAAATCATACCGTTCACAGAGTACATCGGAGAGAAGGAAAGAGGAGAGCACTGAATGTAGTGTTAAAAATCCATTTATCTTACTAAACAGCTCTATTAAGAGCACATGTACCAATCTGCTTTGATTAAATGTACTGTTAAGTGCCTGAATATGGATTAGCTCTTGCAGTGAACTGTTTCCTACCAGGGAAGGGAGTGATGTGTGATTGGAGTTTGTGGCGGGGGGGCGGGGCGGTGGTGGTGGAGGAGGTGGGGGGGGCGGGGTTTGGTGGGGGGGGTGGGGGGGCGAAACCCAAATTATTCTTGTGGACTATCCGACTATCTATCCCTTTGAGAGTCATCATTCTGTGTTCTGAGCCAGGGAGCAAGCATAAAAATCGTTTCCATAAGAAAGTGTGGAAAGATAATTGAAACATATTCTCAAACATTCAATTAGTTCTTATTAATCATAGCCCTTTGTTGCCAAGGCAATAACATTTCTTATGGGTTAAAGTTGTGTCTGATTTTTTTTCCCTCCAATCTTTCTTCTTCTTACTGCCTCTTTGTAACCAGGAAGTCAGTGTAGGGTAATGATTCCAGACCCACACAGGAGAGTATTTCCTTGTGTTCTCTGCCCTTCGTCCCTGCAGATAGTGAAAACTGGCAGATTATTTCTACTCTTATTTGATGGCCACATACTTCCCGCTAGACACCAGTGAGGAACAGGAACTCTGGATTAACATTCCAGCACATGGCACAGTGGTTAGCACTGCTGCCTCACAGTGCCAGGGACCCAGGTTCGATTTCCAGTTTGGGTCACTGTCTGTGCTGAGTCTGCACGGTCTTCTCATGTCTGCGTGAGTTTCTTGCGGATGCTCCGGTTTCCTCCCACAGTCTGAAAGATGGGCCGGTTAGATGCATTGGCCATGCTAAATTCTCCCTCAGTGTACCCGCACAGGCGCCGGAGTGTGGTAACTAGGGGATTTTCACAGCACCTTTATTGCAGTGTTCATGTAAACTTGTGCGTGACACTATTAATGAATAAACGTTAACTTTCTCCAGCATACTATCTGACTGGCTCTTCGGCTGAGACCAAACATCTCAGTAGGCTGGGAACAGAAGCCGGATTTTCTTTGCCCATCAGAGCTCTCCTACCCTGGTGTTTTCAATCCAGAAAACCAAATGTTCAATACCCTGCACTAGGAGCTGATTTTCTATTTAGGACTAATTTCTTCAGGCTCCTTTCAATCTATTTCTGTAATGTCGGTAGATGATCTCTGTAACTCTGGTGGAATGCCACACAGTGTCAATTTTTCGCCATTCAAATAGGGGATCCACAAATGCTCAGTTGGCTGGACAGCTGGATAGTGACGCAGAACGATGCCAACAGCGCAGGTTCAATTCCCGTGCTGACTGAAGCTCTTCATTAAGGCCCCGTCTTCTCAACCTTGCCCCTGTCTGAGGTATGATGACCCTCAGGTTAAATCGCTTCCAGTCAACCCTCCCCATTGAGGGAAGAACAGCCTATGGTCATCTGGGACTATGGTGACTTTACCTTTGACTTTACCACAAATGTACCTTCAAAATTCCAGCAGTGCATTTGAGCTACCCGTGAACTTTACAAACACAGTTTTCAAATTCTCCCCAGGTGCACTGCTGGTGAGGTCAGCATTTACAGCCCATCTCTAAATGTCCTTAAGCTAGTGGTGAGCCACCATCTTGAGTCGCTGAAGTCCACGTGGTTAGGTACACCCTGTTAGGAAAGGAATTCCAGGATTTTGATCCAGCGACAGTGAAGGAACGGCGATGGTGTGTTGCAATAATCCTTGTAAAGGACAATCACCACAAGTCAGGATGGTGTGTGGCTTGGAGGGAAATTTGCTGGTGTGTGGCAGATGCAAAAAATTCTCGGCCTGAGGTTTAATGTTTTATTTTCTAAAATAATTTAACTAAATAAATAGAAGCTATCCCCGTTTTCCTTTTTAAACCTGGCCTTGATTTGGATCTTTTTTTGAAAGAAATCCCAGTTGATCGAATTCTTACAGCGCTGCTCGAACCTGCAGTTCCACGTGTAAAAGGGCAGCACAGGTAACCACGTTTCTTGTAGTGCAAGGAAACTGTAGCGTAAGTGAAACCACCATCGACTTATCGAGCAAGAGCAGGAGCCTTTCATTCTGCACAGTTGCATGGGGCAGCCTGCAGAGGGCTCTGGTGCGCTACGGTGGAGTTTTGCAGTAGCAGGGTGCGGCACCAAGCCTGCAGGTCAGCAACTACACAGTCTCTCAGTGTAAAATACAAGTGACTTCGAAATACCTCCTGTGAAATGAAGTAGAATACGGTGGGATGTTTGTGTTTCTCCTCGGTGGATGGCCCACCCTTGCAGATTTGGAAATTCTGTGCCAAAGGATCAATTTCGATGGAAAATATCGTTTTTTTTATACTCATATTATTTAACTGAGATTAAGGACAGGAATTTTCTTTGTAATTCACAAGAATCAGTCTTTTTTTTCTAAAATTGTGATTAGACAGGCCTTGCATTAGTTTGAAATGATGATCGTAAAACCGGTTACTTTTTGTATAGTGTCACTGCATGAGCAAGGTGCAACTGGGCACAGGCAACAATTCAGGCAATCTCTGGCGTTTCCTCCCATGATGTACAGATGCCGGCGTTGCACTGGGGTAAACGCAGTAAGAAGTCTCACAACACACTCCTGATGAAGGAACAGCGTTTCCGAAAGCTTGTGGGATTATTATCAGATAAACTGGTTGGACTTTAACTTGGTGTTGTAAGATTTCTTACTGTGTTTCCTCCCATGGCAAGGAATGCCCATTCCACAGCAGCCTCTCAGATTTAGCCTCCACGCCACAGGTCGTTATATCTTGGGCCTCAATTGATCATTGAACATTCAGAAAAATGGTGGGATGGGATGGGATGGTGGGGGCTTAACACCTACTGCATACCTGCATTCCCTGCTGCAGCCCGCTGTTACATAAACACTAGGTCTCAACTGCCGAGCGTGCGGAGGAGGAACTCCCAGTTTAGGGAATTTCACCCACGGCCTCACCACCTGCCTGTCATTTGACTTGTAAAGTTCGGATGAAAATTCCACCCTTTATGTGTCGGTGACAAAAACATCCCGAGATCTGGCAGAAGGCCCCTGGTATTTCAGCCCCTTGGCACTTTTGTTTACTCAATGTGTTGCTCTGTGGAGGGCGTGCCTATTGCTTCTTCAGGATCACATCTGAAAGAGGAAAGCTGACAAATATTTGGAAAATTCAGTCAGTGGTGAGCCTGTCAGCCGTGATTGTGTTGCGTCTCCGATGCTTAATGCAATTCCACTGGGAATAAAAGAGCCAGCAGAATTCCAGAACTTGCTTCCAACAGCTACATAAAGGTTGACGATGAAGAATACAGTGTTAGCCCATCCACCCAATGAAACATATCTGGGTGTTATTTCCATTCTTGATCTGACTAATTTATAAAAAGAACACGTCATCCTCGCTTGATCTCACCTTTCAGGTCTCTATGTAATTAGGATTTAAATCACATTTCTTTTGAATACTTTGGCATGTTCCATTGCGAAATACTGTTGGGAAAATGCAGGAGATGTGACACAAAAATTATGCTTACTTGGATAGCCCAAAATGTTTCTGCATAAAACCCGCAAAATTAAATTTCCATAGTAGATACCATCAAAATCGAATTTATTGATAAAAATAAACCATAACGTTAAAGGCAAGTTATCTTTTCAAGAAACTGGAAAACTCAAACACCTTTATTTCTTAGTCGAGCTTCTAATATTAGGGGGTCTAATTGGTCAAAGTATGGCTTAGTTTACAGCTGAGTTTTAGAGACAAGGAAGTTTTTGAGTTTCTCTCTATGAATTATACTGGCCTCAGCAAGGGTGGCAACAGACTGCTCAGTGTGTCTGGATTATGGTTAGAAAAAGTCAGCACCTTGTAGACCGATTCCTGCTGGACAATGATATATGTTTAAAGTTTATTTATTAGTGTTATAAGTAGGCTTACACTAACGCTGCAATGAAGTTACTGTGAAGATCCCCTAGTTGCCACACACTGACACCTGTTCAGGTACACTGAGGGAGAATTTAGCATGGCCAATGCATCTAACCAGCACATCTTTCTGACTGTAGGAGGAAACCAGAGCACCCAGAGAAATCCACGCATACAAAGAAGAACATGCAGACTCCACACAGGCAGTGACTGAAGCCAGGAATTGAACCCTAGTCCCTGGCGCTATGAGGCAGCAGTGATAACCACTCTGCTACCGTGCTGCCAGTTTAATGAGGACAAAGTCAGGTTTGGTGGTGATGCAGTGTAGCTATTTATATCTGCTGTCTAAGGACAATATGTGAATTCTGGCCTTTGGACAAGGTATCAACTGGTGGACAGGAATTTATTTTTAGGATGGTGATAAGAAGGAAATAAAATAAATTCTATCGCCAGTTAGTCATTAATGTAGATTCAATTACTAATAACCCCGTAGTTTATGTGACATTCTTGCGATGCCATGCACAATAGAGGAATAGCTGTCGTCTCTAAGGGCTATTTTTTTCAAGATGATGCACTGAGGGGCTGTGCAATCTGATTCTGATGTAATGTGGGGTCAGACGTGTTCCCAAATAGGGCTGTCAAAAATCTATGAAAGCTTCCAGAATCCCCAAATGGTTAAAAGGAGCAGCGAGATATTCCCAAAAGAAATGGTTGGATGGCAGTCGGCTTAGACAACAAAATCCTGTAGATTGTCGATGAATGGAAAGCTAAGGGATCAGATGCATTCTACTGCAATCTAGCTGTAAATGTGTTACAGTAGAATACACTGCAGTGAGTCTTGTAAGAACATAGCGAAATAAATAATTTTTATTTTAGTACAATTCATGCCCTCACTACATCCTAAAACCCTTCACCAACAGCCATTCAAAACCATTGTTGTTACATCCAAATTAGGGAGCTGATGGCCAAGTGCTATCGGTAGACAATTAATCTAGAAACTCAGCTAATGTTCTGGAGAACTGGGTTCGAATCCCGCCATGGCAAATGGTGGAATTTGAATTCAACACAAAAAAAGCCTGGAATTAAGAATCTACTGATGACCATGAAGGCATTGTTGATTGTCATTAAAAACCCATCTAGTTCATTAATGTCCTTTAGGGAAGAAAATCTGTTGTATTTTCTTGTTCTGGTTTATATGTGACTCCAGACCCACAGCAATGTGGTTGACTCTCAGCTGCTTTCTGAACAGGGGCCACTAGGGATGGGCAATAAATGCTGGCCAACCAATGATGCCATATTCCGCAAATGAATGAAAAATAATTGGAAGAAACATTCCAGTGCAGTACTGAGTGAGTGCTGCATTGTCGCAGATGCCATCTTTCAGATGAAACTTTAAGATCAGGGCACCATCTGTTCTCTCAGATGGGTGTAAGTGATACTGTGGCATATTTAGAAGAAGGGCAAGAGAATTATTCTCATTGTTCTGGTCAATGTTATGGCAGCCTTCCATCCAGTGAGACATTGGTTTGTGCTGTCTGGGTCAACTCAGTGCTGTGGCTCTGGGGCTCCACTCTGGCACAGCAGTCGCATTTGCTGATTCTGTGAGCTTTCTTTTCTCTGGGTCCTCTTCTCGGCCACCTGATTGTTTCCTTTTTGCTCACCTTTCCCAATGCCCTTCCAAACAGTCAGCCTTCCAAGATAATGACTGTCAGCGATAGTGCCCCAGTTTCCTGTGTCAATATCTGCTATCTTAATAACTCACTTGTGGGTGTCTTTGCGGTGGAAGTACATGAGGTCATGACCCAGTGGCCAATCCATCTGGTGAATGTGGCTGAAGCAGTGCAGATGTTGTTGGCTTAACAATGTGCATGCGCTGATGCAATTAGCATACTCCACAATGTCGGCCAGCTCTTGTTCTATCAAGAGATAGTGAGGATATATCTGTGAAAGCGAAGGTGGACACTGTTCAGCCTTTCCTCTTGCTTGCTATACGTTGCCTGGGTCTCACCACTATAAAGAGTGTGCTGCGGCGGTGGGCTTGGCAGACTTCCAGCTTGGTTTTTTTTTATGAGGGACGAAGAAGTGATGCTGATGAAGGAGCAGCATTCTGAAAGCTCATGATTCCAAATAAACCCTATTGCACTTTAACCTGGTGTTGTGAGACTTCTTACTGTGCCCACCTCATGCTGGAGTCTCCACATCATAGATTTTTTTTCAGTCAGGTTGCTGTTGTTCTGCGCTCTGTTCCACAGCTTAGATATAACTGCAGTTCCTGTGATGTGTGCATTGATTTCAGTATCAGGTGACAGGTTGCTGGCAATTGTGGAGTTCAGATATGTGAAGCTGTCAGTGCTGATAGGTGGCAGTGTGGCAACATCTTAGACCATGAAATCTTTCTTCCTGATGCTGATGGCCAAATCAAGCTCTTTACAAGCCTCAGAGCCTGTCCATTTGTTCCTTAATTAGTGCGGCATTGTCAGGGAGAGCTACTCTCAGCTGAGGATTGATACAGCTTTGTTTTGGAACTCAGGTGAATGAGGCTGGAAGTATTAGTGGGCACCTTGTGCAGATGACCTGAAGGCAAAGGAAAGAATGTGCCAAATGATGTTGATGTCAGAACGTAACCCTCTTTGACCACATGGACCCTGCCGTAGCTAATCATACACAACATATGGCACAGTGGTTAGCATTGCTGCCACACAGCACCAGGGACCAGGGTCTGATTCCAGCCTCAGGTGACTGTGTGGAGTTTGCACATTCTCCCTGTGTTTGCGTGGGTTTCCTCTGGGTGTTCCGGTTTTCTCCCACTCCCCAATGACGTGCAGGTTAGGTTGAATGGCCATGTTAAATTGCTGCTTAGCATCAGAGGGATCAGCAGGGTAAATACATGGAGTTACGGGGATAGGGATTGTTGTCGGTGCAGGCTTGATGGGCCGAATGGCCTCCTTCTGCACTGTGGAGATTCTATAGTTCTAAGTGGTCATGGAGAAAGCAGATCACATTCAGTAGCTATGGCGGGCAGCCCATTTTCTCCAGCAGTTTAAATAGATAGCTTCTTCTCACATGGCAGAATGTCTTGGTGAGAGGGATGAATGTGGTATGTATATGGTGTATTCTGTTCACAGTCTTTCTCTTACAACTGCCAGACTGAGACAATCACGCCAGCTGTGGATCTTCGGATTCTGAAACACATTCGGATTCTGGGTAGATCCATTCATCTAGATCCGCAGTCTGAGAAGGGCAATGCAGGCAAGTACCTTTCCCATGATACTCAGGAGGGAGATGCCACGACAGGTTGTACAATTGTCGTGGTCGCCTTTGTTCTTGTACAGGGTTACAATCTTTACATCAGGTAGAATCCTGGGGCACTTCTCCAACTGAGACAGAGACCAGGTGCTGCAGGAGTGCCACAGGTTTTCCTGTGCTTGAGCTCTGGCATTCTGATATCTGCACCTGGAGCTTTGTCTGTGGCAAATGAGTTAAAGCTCTGCTAAGCCCCTCCACTGTGGGTTCAGTATGTCATGATGCGCAGGATTTTTTCAGCTTCAAGGCAGTGTAATCATGATATCACTTCCTTGAATGATACAGGGGAGGTATATTGATGCTTTCTTCAGCCAAAACAGTAGTTTATTTACATTGAGCAGTAGAACTTCACTGCAGTTCTCCAGGCTATTAACCTGATGGTGTCTTTATCATTGCTTTCATAATGTTACTCTAACTTTTCAGAATTGATTTATTAATTATTAATTTCTTGAACATAAGAGTCTCTTCAGTGTCGTGTTTTCCTTCAAATACAACTCAAGAGGCTGACTTTCCAACTCTGCCAGCTCTGACTAAGGGTCATCCAGTTGCAAAACATTAGCTTTATTCTCTCTCCACAGATGCTGTTGGACCTGCTGAGATTTTCCAGCATTTTCTGTTTTTGTCTCCAAGTATTTATTGAAGTCAGTGATGATCTCCCCTGCCTTTGTTTTCACTGAAGCCATTTTCTTTGCTGATGAACCTATCGCCTTTTTGATCCCTCCATACATATCCCTATGTCAAAGGACATCTGGATATTCTGGCAAAGCTGTGCTGAATAGTCATTGGTGCATTGCCTGGCAGTTTGTGGATTTTACTTCATGCATTCAGAGCTCTCTTGCTCAGATCTGTCTTGTAATTATTGAGAACAAAGCTCTTAGCTTCAATGACAGGTTTCATCGCAGTAATGTTAGCCTTGAATCAGTCACTCCATCTTCTGATATATGGGAATGCAGCATTCTGTCCATGGAGTCCATGAGTATGTTCTATATCACCTCAGCAGTCTTTGGAGTGAGAATGCCATTCACTTAAGTTGAAGAACTGTTGGTTTTTATCTGGGCAGGCAGTACGGTTGGCGTTAATAGGAGGTCAGCATGTCTGCTTTGAACAAAGGACAAAGAAAATTACAGCACAGGGAGAAGCCCTATGGCCCTCTAAGCCTGCACCGACCATGCTGCCTGACTGAACTAAAACCCCCTAACCTTCTGGGGACCATATCCCTCTATTCCCATCCTATTCATGTATTTGTTCAGACGCCCCTTAAAACTCACTATCGTATCTGCTTCCAATACCTGCCCCGGCAGCGAGTTCCAGGCACCATCAATGTCTGTGTGGAAAACATACTTCGTACATCTCCTTTAAACCTTGAGTGGAAAAGCTTCAAGGGTTGTATCTCAGTCAGCAATGTGGAACTGCGTGTATCGAGAATGAATCATAGAATCCCTAAAATGCTAAAGGAAGCCATTCAACACATCGAGTCTGCACTTACTTTCTGAAGAGCATTCACCCAGGCCCACCACCTGCCCTAGCCTCATGATCCCGGGCATTTATCATGGCTAATCCATTGAACTTGCACATCTTTGGACCATGGGAGGAAATCGGAGCACCCGGAGGAAACCCATGCAGACATGGGAAGAACTTACAAATTCCGCATAGACTGTCACAAAGTTCTTGGTTCAGAACGTTTTCACTCCATCTGCCTCTCACTCAAGTCGGGCCAGTTAACATTATGAGCATCAATGCTCCAGCACTATGTTCCACACAGAGGTGAGAGACTAGTTCTATGTGGACATTTTTATCAACAGTATCCCTGAGTTAGAAGAACTATATCTGTCGGGATGTTTCAACAGAAGAGTGGACATGAATTATGGCCCTTCTGTCCTCGGACATTGTGGTTGGGAAGGTTAAATGTAAGCCTACTTGGAACATGTTCTTTCCTCCCACAGTCTGAAAGATATGTTGGTTAGGGGCATTGGTCATGCTAAATTCTCCCTTGGTGTACCCGAACAAGCACCAGAGTGTGGTGATGAGGGAATTTTCATAGTAACTTCATTGCAGTGTCAATGTAAGCCTACTTGTGACACTAATAAATAAACCTAAACTCATTGTTCAATTTTTTACCTTTCATGTTGGTCACAGTGATAGTGACCTGCTGCAAGTCTGTTGTCAGTTTCATACACATAGTCCTGACATTCCAGCTTGTCAGCTGGAGAGTTGGAATCTTTTTTCTTTGTGTTTGCTTGTCTGGTACTTTGGATTCCATCCTTTTGTTGAGCAGAGACAGTAACTTCCAACCACTATTGAAGCAGACTCATCATGATGGGCCAGCACCTTTACTAGTTGTGGGCTGCCTGACTTCAGGTGGGTGATAGCTGACCAATGGCCCAGGATGGTCTCTCCACCATCACAGACAGTCCATAGCATCCATTTTCAAAGCCATTTCAGTTGTGTCTGTCACTCCTAACTGCAGTCCTTTATTCTTTTTAAAAATGTATTCATTTGTGGGACATGGACATCACTGGCGATCTAAAATTTATTGCCCATGCCAAGTTGCCTTTGGAGGGTAATTGACAGTCAACCATATTGCTGTGGCTCTGGAGTCACACATAGGCCTGACCAGGTAAGGATGGCAGATTCCCTTCCCTAAAGGACATTAGTGAATGAGATGGATTTTCCCGAAAATCGGCAATGGTTTCCTGGTCATCAGTAGATTTTTAATTGCAGATTTTTAAAATTGAATTTAAATTCCACCATCTGCCATGGCTGGATTCAAACCTGAGTCGCCAAAGCTGTGTTTCTGGATTAATAGTCTAGGGATAATACCACTCGCCTCCCTGTAATGCCACTAGGCCATTGTCCTCCATCTCGTATGAACACTCTGCAGTGAAACAAGATTTCTTCTGTCAGGTGTAATCTTGGGAAAGATATATAGAGATCCTGGACTCCACTTCAGATTTTTTTTGTCAGGGCCTACTCCCTTAGCCTAGAGTTCTCTCATGGTATCCAAGAAGGTGGAGCTATTTGACCATAGCTGTGAGTTTGGTGCATGAATTCCAGGGCAGGTCAGCAGGCCAGTTGGGCCCAGGGTCAATTCTTTTTGATGGCTTGTCTTGAGATTTTCTTGAGAGCTACTTTTTGATTTTCAGTGACTCCATTTTCATTCTCACTAATTGGGATCTTAGTTTACACAAAATAGTTGCTTGCTTATCTTTGACAATCACTGCAGCTCAAGTAATTCACAGTATGTAAAACGCTTTGAGATCTGATAACAGGCAAATGCAATCTTTAGTTCATGATTATGAACATGTTGTAAATTATTCAATCTACAACAGTGTTCATTATATTATGGTTTTCTCCACACAATAGTCCCTGGTCTTCTGCTGCCTTAAGCTGGAGATTCCACGTTAATTTGCAAGGAATTCATTACCTCAGTCTCTTCAAGTTTTCCTGGCTCTTCATTAGTTGAGTATCGATGACAGGTTTTAAACTGCACTCTCTCTCCCCCTCGCAACTCTTCTCCCTTTCACAGCCTCTTTACCCACTGCAGCTTCTCATTCCTGATCAGTCCATCTCGCCTTTGCAGCAACCCCATCCCCCTCCAACTCCAACACATGCCGTAGCTCCCCCTGCAGCTTTGCACTCTCTCTCTCGTGGCTGATGTGTGGAGGCCAGCAGGAATGTTCTTGGGCTGATAGGTCCCTCAAGTGTGATTGTCTGCATCGAGCATCTCCAGTGTTGTGGAGAGGTTCACTCCACACACTGGACGCATTGGATGCAGGTGACCACAGGATTGAAGTTGTAAGTAAGCTCAGGCTATACTACCTTCAGCAGTTTATCACCACCTTCTTCAGGGCACTATTATGAGGATGGGCAATAAATGCTAGCTTTGCTGGCAATGCTCAGATCCCACGAGTAAGTAAAACAAAATAGAAAGAGCAGGCTCGTCACATGGTGTAACTCAGGCTTAACTCTATAGCTATTGCACTCAATAGTTTCCAGTGTGTAAATTTATTTTTGAGGACCGGACATATAACTATCGGTGAACTCCAGGGTACTTAGTCAGCCAGTAATCTCTTAAAATCAAAAGGTTCTTTAACTGTTGCTTGCAAATTGAAGACTGGTCACGATCAAGCATACTGACATGGTTTTTGTAGGTAATAAAGTTTATATTGGCCACTTTGGTTAAGTACTTGCTACACTAATCAATAAGAGGTTAATGTAGAAAGTCAAAAGACAAGTGCTTTTAGCTTTGCTTCAATGTACTGGTGCAAACAGCATAAAAGCATTCAAATGCATCAATACTTGTTTTTAACTAATGAACACTAAAGTAGATTGATGACTTTTGTTCTTTGTAAATGAGTCTGAATCTGTTTTGATGATAGTAAATTTTGAACAAGTTTTCCAAATTTAACTTTCGTGGTTACTGGTGCACAGTACACAATTTCTTTTCTTGCTTACCAATGGCCGGACTTAGGTTTTATTTAATGATTGATAATGTTGCTTCAAAGATGTTTTAGGATCATTGTGTGCTGCCTACCACTAAAGCGGTGATACACAGATTTATTTAAAAGCATAAGCAATGGAAATGGGGTCAAATTGATGAAGTGAGTATTAGGATGCAGCAAAATGCATGATCCAGACTTCATGACTTACAGCCACTGTATAGTTTCTTTATTTGCCTATAAAAGGCATACGTACAAACACAAAGGCAGACATTACACTCACCCTGTGTCTGAGTAAGACATGTTGTCACTAAGTATAAATAGATATTTTTCCTACCATACCAGAAAGCTATGCGAAAACCTCAATATTTTGGCTTGTTTCAAATCCTTTGGCCTTCTTGTTTTGAAACGACCGTTATAATTCTTCACAGCGCCTGCATATAGTTCTTTACTGTGGCTTGAATGAGCCAAACACATCTAAATCCTTTAAGCCAGTTGTTTAATTTGCTGGAAACCATATACAAAAAGTAACCAAATGTTTAAAGGAAATGCAATCCTCTATTAAAACCACAGTGTCTTTTTTTGAAGTTGTAGTCATGTGTAACTGAGAACTAAATGCATTTAGGGATGCGGAATTAAGTGAAAAGGTGATTTCTTTTTGCATTTTTCTATCCAGCTTTCAATATTTAAAACCAATTGAACTGCCAATTGTGCAAAGAAAAATGCCTTCAACTCAACAGTGCAGATACATTTTTCATTGACAAGTTTAATTTTTTTTGTTATCAGTCTTATTTTCTTCCCCTTTCCCTCAGAGGTGCTGATGGACATTGGGATGTGGGTCTGTAAGTGCAAACCATCTCTATAGCTCACCTATTCTTAATAAATACGTCTGGACAGTAGGTCTTAGCAAATTATTTGATCAAGAGGTGCACAGTTGAGTCTGTATTTGTCCTATGTTGAAGGCCCCTCCATCTGAGTTTACTGGGTAGCAATTGGAATTGAGGTAGTTGACTAACACTTTCCTTCCCCATTTCTGATATTAATTAAATCAGTTCAGAAGTTCATTGCAGTGGCTTTATTATTGTCCAGCATCATTGTGTGCTGATTAAGACTGATTGTCAGCAAGACAAATCCAACATACAGTGATGTAAAATTGAAGTAAAATTCTGACCTTTTCTCATCTCACGTAATTTCTGTTATACTGATTGACTCACTGGGTGGGGTTTACCAGCCACGCTCGCCCCAAAACCAGAAAATCCCACCCAATGGACCTTTTCATGGTCCGTCCCTTGCCCGCTGTGATTCCCATGGCAGGCGGAATGGGGCAATTCACCCCACTATTTTTGGACTGAATTGCTTTGGAGATTTCAAGATGCAGCACATCCCAGTCTGGAAGCATCTTTGAAAGTAATAGCTAAGCAGATATGCCTCCTTCCAGAGGCACTTCTATGGGCAGAATCCACTCTCTGTGCACAAGAATGACTACCATCAACACCGCAAACTGTTGGCTCCAAGTGGAGAGGATCTCCAAGAAGAAAATGACTACCACAAGAATGCCGGACGGGGCTTAAAATCTGGCGAAAACCGAAAATCAGCAATCTCATCAACAAGATTGTGATCTCTGATTTTTGCCGCCCCTCGTTGGCCAGAACGCATGTGACATTTAATACATTTCAATAAATTTCAATATTATTATACATCTGCCTCACTAAATTAACATCCTCACTAAATTCTCATACCTCGCCGATGTAACATAACACTGACGCGGTTTATAACAAGTGTATACAAATATAAACTCATCAAGGGGAAACCTCTGGGACACAAAGGCAAATATAACTCCCCAGGGGAGAGGGACTTGGTCAGGCAGTGCCCTGGCAATACCCCGGCAATGCCCCTGGATATGTCAACGTGTTACAGGGGGTAATGCCAGGGTGGACCCTAGGGGAGGCCACCTCATGTGTGGAGACTCATCTGTTTGTGGTGGTGAGGGAACTGGAGATGAGGATGCTGGAGAAGATCAGTGGGAAAGGCCTCAGATTACTCTGTTGTTTTGGGGTGGGGGGGGGTGGCAGTTATTATTATTTGTTATCAGGGCACCCTTTAAAAAGAGTGCCACAATCTCTGTGAAGCCAATTCCCTAAGAGTCTCCACCCTGCCCTGCCGGTATGATGGTACCCCTCCCACTCTTTTTTTACGCTTTCAAAATATCAAGACCTGGAGAGGAATCAGACCTGTGGAGCTACAGAGTTTCACATCGCTTTTCTTGTCAAATTTTGCTAAGATTCCCCTCTATGTTTCCTCACACAGCCTTACACAAATCATAAAGCCTGGCAGATAATGTCCTTGTCTGAAGGGACTGATGACACAACAATGACAACAACTGTCTTTGCGCCGAGGTGACATTTGGCCAGTTGTAGCGATGGTAGTGGCACAGGCTGAATGTGACACTGTCCAATCTCAGCTAACCCCCCAGGAAAACAGTCATATATTTAAAACAAATTAATGAGTTAATTGAGCTTCTAAGTTGTGGTCACACAACTGTGTCAGTGCTCGCAAACAACAAACTGTTGTCTAAGAGCACGCGCGCACCTATCTCCTGCAAGGGAAAATGGCAGTTATGATGAAAGAGCTGACCGTGAAACAGCTGATGATGTTTTTCAGAGAGATATAAATGAGAATCTCCTGGTGAAGTTGCTGATACCAGAAATAGAACATTTTTGAGCCTCAACAATGTTCCTAAGGCTCTACAGATCACCTGACAGGACATTAGAAATATGTGGAGTGTCTTAAATAGGACACAAACCAACTATAGAAAATATCTAAATAACGTTGAAACCATTGAGAATGTTACGGGAAATAACCTGCTGTGCTTCCTCCCGGCTTGCAGTCAAATTTTACATCGACAAGGAAGATAGTTTGCTTATTCTTCGCAGGCGCAGTTGAGAAAGTGGAATAATGGCTGATGCACGGTGGTTTTTTCTTCATGGGACATGGGCATTGCTGGCTAGCTAGCATTTATTGCCCATCCTTAGTTGCCCTTGGAGGACAGTTGAAAGTCAACCACATTGCTGCAGCTCTGGAGTTAAATGTAGGCCAGACTGGGTAAGGATGGCAGATTTCCTTCCCTAGAGGACATTAGTGAACCTGATAGGTTTTCTCGACAATTGACAATGGTTTCATGGTCATCAGTGGTTCTTAATTCCAGATTTTTTTTATTGTATTCAAATTCCACCACCTGCCATGGTGGAATTCAAACCTGAGTTCCCAGAACATTAGTTGAGTTTCTGGATGAATAGTCCAGCAATAATATCACCAGGCCATCACCTCCCCTCCTCAGGGATTTGATAATAACTGTAGTGTTCTCAAAGAAAGCCACATCCTTGTCACACCAGCCACTCAAAAATTAAATTACACCCTTGTAAAGTGCTCAAAATACCATGCTCCACTACCGCTGCCTGCGACAACACAGAATTTGGCGCTCAATGGGATCGGTGAATCTCAGCTGTGGGCAAGGTCGGAGAATTCCGGTGTGGTGATGTAAGAGAATTTGTACTCAAATATATTGTGCATAAATTGAGTACTGATCTCTGCTATAGCATCACTGGAAGGCATTGAATACTTCCATAATTCCTATAAGTAGGGAAGAAAATGAAAGAAAAATTTGTACTGGTTCCCTCAAACACAACCTTAGCAGCATTGGAAGAACCTAAAACCGGGGAAATCAGCCAAAAATTATGTATGCAGTAAGTGACTGAAGAGATAAAAGGAAAAAAGATACATTTTAAAGAACAATTTGCCTTCAAACAAAACCAATTATTTGTTTCATTAGAACACCCAAACAACATGTCACTGGTCTGTTGTTATTAAGATTAATCTGATGTTTGTAATAACGAGAATGATGCACATTATCTCCAGCACTTAAGTGACCATTACCAGGGGTGTAATATTTAGTCCCTTGCTATTGGCCTGTGAATAAATAATTTTAATAATGCTTAATTAAAATTGCATTGTTATTGAAATTATCCTTTCATTGATAGCTCCGTCTTCCAAAAGTTGATTTTTCTGTAATTAAAGTATTAACATTTCAAAGATTTAATATGCACTTCTGCTTTAGAAAACACCAGAGTTCTTAGTTACATAAGAATATTACATTTGTGTGTCTTATACCATAGCTTTACATGAGAAATCTCCAGAAGAATCCAATTGTGTTTAAACGAAATGTAAGCAATTGGTTCTGAGAGGAAATTTACACCATTTCAGATTAATTCAGGTTGTTTCTTGATTCTACTGATAACACATCCTCATTATAAGGGCAAGAATTCCCTGTCCTCATCTATGCTGTGATTCTCCGGTTCCACTGTTGTGAATGAAGATTTGGCTGAGCGCCAAATTCTCCATTCTCACTGGCAGCGGGTGCGGGGAACAGAAGACAGGAGAATTCCAGCCAGGGAACTTAAATGTGCAGGTATAATTGTTACTGATTCATGTTAGGTTATACATTTTTAATTCATTTTACAGGATATGGATATTGCTGGCTGGGCCAGCATTTATTGTCCATCGCTAATTGCCCTTGAGAAGTTGGCAGTGAACTGCCTTCTTGAACCACTGCAGCCTTTAAAGTTAGAGTTTATTCATTAGTCACAAGTAGCCTTACATTAAAATTACAATGAAGTCACTGTGAAAATTCCCCTAGTCACCACACTCTAGCAACTGTTCGGGTATACTGAGGGAGAGTTTAGCACAGCCAATCCAGCATGTCTTTCGGGCTGTGGAAGAAACTGGAGTATCCAAGGGAAACACATGTAGACGCGGGGAGAATATGCAGAATCCGCACAGACAGTGACCCAAGACGTGAATCGAACTCAAGTACCTAGTGCTATGAGGCAGCAGTGCTAACTATGTGCCACTATACTGTGGTCTCGGTACACCTACAGTGCTGTTTGGGACAGAGTTCCAGGATTTTGACCCAGTGACAGTGCAGGAACAGCAACATATTTCCTAGTCACGATGGCGAGTGCTTGAAGAGGAACATCCACGTGATGGTGTTTCTATGTATCTGCTGCCCTTGCCTTTCCAGATGGTCACAGTCGTGGGTTTGGAAGGTGCTGCCGAAGGAGCCTTGGTGAGTAGCTGCAATGCATCTTGTAGATAGTACACATGCCTGGCACCATGTGTCGGTGATGGAGGAAGTGGAAGTTTGTGGATGAAGTACTAATTGACTGGGCTGCTTTGTCTGTTGTGATGACATTTTATTCCAGTGCTGTATATGAACATCTGAAATATAAATATGATATATATTAGCTTATCTAAAAGTAGCTGTTCAGAAGTGCTCCCAAAGAGAATATTATTTTCACAGAATAGTTTTGGCATCTCAGGAAAGTGAGTGAAGCAGCTTTGTTTACTAATGGGCTTTAAATTAACATAGTGTTTGGCAAATCAACATTTTACACAACACTAAAGCTCAAGTTTGAACATGATGACAAAGAGTTGGATTGAGATGAAGCAGAACAAAGACGACAAATCAACTGGAAGGCCAAGTGCTGTCCACAAAGTACAACATCTGTTGCCCAATAATTATCGATAGCAAGAAAAGAAAGTCCATGATCAAGACTGTTCTAATTCTTTTATCTCAGAAGGAAAGACTGTATTGAGGAAGACAAATGTAGCAACAGAAGAGAGGCCAGGGATGTATGGCCTCGCCGTGGCATGTCTCCCTGCCCTTTCCTCTAATGGTAGGTTGGACTATTTAAATTGCTGTTTATTTCAGTGGGACAGTAATATCCCACCGGGTGAGACGGGTCATAAAGTCCTGGCCATAGTTACCAAAAGGATCACAGTAACAGTTAGCCTACCATGTCATTCCCAGCACCTGCCGGCCTCTCCCTCAGTACCCTACCCTGCCAGACCCTTAGCCAGCACCCCTTGTCTTCCATCCGCCAACTCCTCCTTAGCGTTTTCCTCCACTTCCTCTGGATGCTACCCCTCATCCTCCGATTTCTTCTCCTCCTCTTCCTCCAGGATGTTTCACCGCTGCAGTGCCAGGTTGTGGAGTGCACAGCAGACCACGATGATGCAGGAAACTCTCAGGGGGCTGTACTGAATGGCCCCGTAGCAGTCCAGCCAACAGAACTGCATCTTCAGAAGCCCGATGCATTGCTTGACGATAGGCCAGGGGGTAGCATGGGCCTTATTATAACAGGTCTCCGCATCAGTCTCAGGCTTCCACATCAGCCAAGCCCTCAGCCGTAAGCTCTTGACATATTTGTAAGGTTGCAGTGAGAGGGGCTTTTCCACACAAGAGCTGAAGTTCAGACGTGTCCAAGATTTTGTGGAATTTCTTTGGAATAAGAAGTAAGCAGCAAGTAAACAGCTGTGATGCTAATTATAGCCAGAGGACCAGTTTCCTTTTCTCTTGTCAAACTTGGGATCTTTCAGAAATAAGCTTTCAAGGAAGCGTTAAAACTTTAAGTCTTGTGGCTTGGTTGAAGATTACATTTTATAGTTTGATTTCAGCAGAAATGTTCGTTCTGATGTTAATTCCACATTCTGGTGTCTGGATTAGTAAGCAGGGCTTATAGGGAAAGGCTGCCCAAAGTCAAAGGGCGGGATTTTTCCAGTTGCGTTTGCCTCAAAACTGAAAAATCCTACCTGAGGTCAATGGACCTTTCCTTGTTCCGCCCCTCACCCTCTACAATTCCCGGAATGGGAAATTTCACCTCAAAGAGTTTTGGTGATGTGATGGATTTTCCATTGGTACATGATGAAAAACAATTGATTGTCTATAGCTGTTAACGAAGGAGCTCCCACCTCCCATGTTCAAAACCCACTGACATATAATAGAAACAGATGGCTGTCCTTAGCATTTCCCCTGTGCAGAATGATGAGTTCTCCTTTGTTACTAGGTAGTTGGGGAGACAGAAAGTATGAGGTTTTATTTCAAGGCTGTGTTGGGGTAACACAGATGGTCTAAGTATGTTCATTGTAGTCCACCCTTAGAAGCTTCCAGGAGCTTAGCCAGCTTGCAGTTTTGAAAGTCAGATGACCTGTGGCAGACATCTTAAAGACCTGCAGTGTCCTTTTTTAAAACTTCCTACAGGTTTTTTAAAAAATGTAAGGTCCTCACTTACAGATGTCAGTATCCTCCTCCTCTTAAATTAGACCTATATAAACAAAGGCTGTTTACCATCTATAAATTAACATCAATACCTTGCACCCCTTTAAAGTTGAATCAATATCATGCTGTTTCCATAACTTCTGAGTTGCACCCACACTGTTAATCCTCAAATCCCTGCTTTCAAAAAGTTATTGATTCTGTTCCTTTATCTCAATTGTCCTGTTCTGGTTCATCAGATTCCCTTATTTTCTGAGAGCTATATACTGCACAATGTTGCCACTGTTGTCAGTTCTAACCTTTTCTCTTACCTGCTATCTGCTACCACTGATGTGGAGATGCTGGCATTGGACTGGGGTAAACACAGTAAGAAGTCTCACCACACCAGGTTAAAGTCCAACAGGTTCATTTGATAGTAAACGCCACAAATTTTCGGAATGCTGCTCCTTCCTCAGGTGGGTGCTATTTGATAGTAAATGCCACAAGCTTTCGGAGTGCTGTTCCTTTGCCAGGTGAGTGCATTATTTATCAAATAAACCTGTTGGCCTTTAACCTGGTGTTGTGAGACTTCTTACTGAATCTGCTACCACTAACAGCATTCTTACTGCAAACAATATGTGCCCCCTTACATAGTGTAACTATCTCATGTCATAGTTCATCAGCTGTCCATTAACATATGAATAGTGGTTTTGATGGATAACAGCCTGGTTATCATATTAAATCAGTTTCGTTATAATCAAAAAAGTTCTCTGGGTTTAGCATTTCCAAGGAATGTGGGGTCCATTCAGATGCAGTGACTCCAATTCTGTATTATTAATAATAGTTGTACATTTTGTGAGATGTGTACCCATGTTGTGGTCTGATGGATTGGTTAGCTGTCTCTTGACTAGTATAAATTCTCCCTGGCAGGATCTTCTGGTCCTGTTGATGTCGAACCCCTGCTGCAGACCATGGCGAATATCCCACCAAGGCCATGGCGGGCTGCCTCTGCTGCTGCAAAACTCGCCACAGTGGTGTGGACTACCACACCCAGTGGGTGGGATTTTATGGCCTCACTCATCCTGAACCTGTAAAATCCTGCCTGAGGTCAACGGACATTTCCATTGTCCGTCCCTTGCCCATTCTGATTCCCATGGCAGGCAGGAAAGTAAGATTCCAACCACAGTGTCGGTGTCAGGCTTTCATCCTGTGGAATGCTGAGAGGTGGAGCTTGATCAATATCTGGAAATTGTTCATCACACACCTTTTTTTTGCTTTTACATGTTGGTTTCTGTTAAGTTGAACATGTTCTTGCTGAAGGATCAGCTACCTTACGTTGGCTGTAATCAATTAAATCAGTACAGATCAGGGATTGATTCAGTTAGTTATTCCCTGTTTAATAGGTTTTATTTGTTTGTATCAAACTCTTTTCTTTAATGCCAGTCCTTTCATGGTTTCTTCTGAAGAAAAAATAATGCTTACATTTTTGTACTAAGGCACAAATTTGCACACAATTCATAGAATCCTACAGTACAGAAGAAGGTTAATCAGCCTATCAAATGTGCACCAACTACAATTCCAGCCAGGCTCTATCCCCCCCATAACCCCGTGCATTTATGCCAGCTAGTCCCCCTGACACTAAGTGGCAATTTAGCACGGCCAATCCACTTAACCCACACATCTCCGGGCTGTGGGAGAAAACCAAAGCACCTAGAGGAAACCCTTTCAGATATGGGGAGAATATACAAACTCCTCACAGACAGCGACCCAAGCCAGGAATTGAACCAGACCCCTGGCACTATGAGGCAGTAGTGCTAACCATCATGCCACTGTGCCATGAAATTATCAGTAAAATGTAAACTTCCATGAAATGGAAGCATCATTTAAGGCTAATAGTGAGTAATATATTTAATTACAATTTACTAGTAAAATAGTTCATTTTGGTACTTATGAAAAAAATATCAAGCTAAAAGCCTGCCAATATCATTTAGCATATGTTGTGATAATTTTTTAGCCAGTAACAGAAGGTGGCATAAGCAAGAGCTACCTACCTATATTACAAAGGAAAAAAGCAGACAACTTCATAATAGACTTACATGTTCATTATTAAAAGTACAATGTGCCAGACATTCAAATGTCTTGAAGACTACACATTGGAGAGCTACCATTAGTTTTACAGAGTTTATTACAGTATCACAAGTAAATCAGATCTAATCAAACATTTTCTTAAGTCACTTTATTTTATTGATTCACATAAAGATTTT
Source organism: Carcharhinus amblyrhynchos (assembly GCF_965287045.1). Taxonomy (NCBI): domain Eukaryota; kingdom Metazoa; phylum Chordata; class Chondrichthyes; order Carcharhiniformes; family Carcharhinidae; genus Carcharhinus; species Carcharhinus amblyrhynchos. The sequence continues at coordinate 25,205,387 of NC_137342.1, read as the reverse complement.
TCTTTGTAATTTTAATGCTTTTCATATGGGATTCGTTAAATGTTATACTGTTGTTTTCTTAATGAGCTGCCAATTAGTTATGCCTCTTGTAAAAATCTATAAGTTGTTCTGGTTCACAATCACAATTTGCAAGAAGAAAATTCAACAGACGTTAATAGGATTTGCACTCGAATAAGGATGCGTTTTTTTTCATTAGTAAAAACTATTACGAGCAGAATTTTTTAAAAAATGATCATAAAAGATTTTTTTACAGCAGTTGTAAATCAATGACATGCCCAGCAATGTTTTGCCCGCCCCCAGTTGTGGTGGGCCTTCATGTTAAACTGTTGGAAGATGCTAACTAGAAAGTTCCAGGATCTTGAACCATCACGGATAAGGGAAAGATGATATGTGTCCAGTTTGGCATGCTGTATGACTTGGAGGAAAACTCGAGCTAGTGTTTCAATGCTATACGGTTATTCTTGTCTTTTCAGGTTTTGGCTGTCATGTGTTTGGATATTCACATTTGGGAGCGGCACGGTGGCACAGTGATTAGCATTGCTGCCTCACAGCTCGGTAACTCAGGTTCAACTCCGGCTTTGGGTGACAGTCTGTGTGGAGCTTGCATGTTCTCTCCATGTCTGTATGGGTTTTCTTTGGGTGCTCCAGCTTCCTCCCACACTCCAACAATGTGCAGATTAGGTGGATTGCTCATGCTAAATTGCCCCTTAATGTCCCAAGATATGTAGGTTGGGTAAGATGAGCCATGGTAAATACCACCCACCTGGAGCTACCCACCTGACAAAGGAACAGCCAGTTCTGAAAGCTAGTGGCATTTTATTGCTACAAATAAACCTGTTGGACTTTAACCTGGTGTTGTGAGACTTCTTACTGTGTTTACCCCAGTCCAATGCCAGCACCTCCACATCATCAAATATATGAGCCTACAGGGACAGGGTGGGGGAGAGAGCTTGGGTAAAATACTCTACCAGAGAGTCAGTGCAGGCTCGATGGGCCGAATGGTCTTTTCTGCACTCTAGGGATTCCATGATTCTATGAATGTTAAGTATGCTTTTGTTGTTATTATTAGGTAGGTCTTGCTGTGTTTGTTTTAAATGGATCAATGCCAAAGTAAACATAATGCAAAGAGAAATTTCTTGTAAACATGTTAAATAGTCACATGTGAATTTTGCCATATGGCACACACAAAAGCTGTACAGTGCAACTGTGCTGAATAAGCAAAATAATAATGGGTTAAGAACAAGAAAAATAAAAAGACACTGAATTCATCCAATGCCTTCCATAACTTCAGGATATCACACTACAAAAGTCAAAGTACTTTTGAAGTAGTAATGGGTGTAACACTGGGAAAAGTGGCAGCTAATTTGGACACAACATTTTCCCATAACAAAAAGGTAATTTTTTTTAAGTGTTGTTGGCAAGTGTTGCATAATTCCTTTGCCCGTCTTTGAATAATGCCATTTCTGTTCACATTAAAGGACAGATGGGGCCTCGGTTTAACGTCTCATCTGAAAGCCAGCACCTCTGTCCGTGCAGCATTATCTCAACGGTGCAGGAATGCATCAGACCAGATTATGTGCTCAAGTCTCTGGAGCAGGACTTGAACCTAAGGCCTCTGTCTCAGAGGAGAGAACACCACCAATAAGCCAAGGATGATACAAATGTTTTAATTTTTAATCCTCTAATGGACGATAAAAACTTACCGATGTCTACCTTGCCATTTTCTGTTTCCATCAGGTCTCAAGTGAGGCACTCCCACTGGTGCTTATGAGTCCATCATGTAACTTCTGCACTGACACACTCCTGTAATCTCAAAATTGTCAGGAACATTGGTATATGATTGCAGTGCCATTACAGGGACGAATTACTCTTCTCTTTATGTGTAACAACACCATGTGGTAGAAATATACCGTTAGTGGTAGTGAAAATATCACTTTGGCTACCTCTTATATGCCCAACCTAATGTTTTGAAATCAAATGAACAGAATATTGTGCGGGGAGTATGGTGAGCGGCAGTTGCAATCCTGTCCCAGAGAAATTTTCTTTTAAATCCATTCGTGGGGCATGGGCATCACTGGCTGGGCCAATATTTATTGCTCATCCCGATTTGCTTGAGGGCAGTTGAGAGTCAACCACGTTGCTGTGCTTCTGGGGTCACAAGTAAGCCAGACTGGGTAAAACAGCAGATTTCCTTCCCTAAAGGACATTAGTGGACCAAATGTGTTTTTCCAATGCTCAACAATGGTTTCATAGTCATTAGTAGATTCTTAATTCCATTTTTTTAATTAAATTCTAATTCTATCATCTTCTATGGTAGGATTCGAACCTGTGTCCCCAGAACATAACTGAGTTTCTGTATTAACAGCCTAGTGAGCCATCGCCTCTCATCCCTGAATTCAGGCAATCACCCGCCCATATGCAGCTCACTTTGAAAAAAAATTGATTGGACCGCTTAACGGATGCACAGTCATTCCAATCCAGTGTCTTGTCAAGTGCTGCTCTGTGCCAATCAGGCAAAAGCAGGGAATTTATTTTCGTCTTCACAAAATTGCTAGATCAGGTAGACAATCAATTATCTCAACCTTTGATAAGGTCATAAAAGAGCAAAATATATGCAGATATGCAACAATATTGAGGGGCTTGTTTTATAAGTTAAGATTGTTTCCCCACACCAATTATTTGCTAATGTCATGTTATGATAGATGGAGACTGTGTAAATACACATTGTAACAATGATCTACTATTTTTGAAAAGTGAACTGAAATAGTTTAACGGCACTGTTGGGATCAAAATTAACGACAAAAGTTTAGCACATTCCTCAAATACTATAATCACAGTAGGATTGAGAAGGACATGATAAATTCTTAGGGTGGGATTTTATGACCTCACTCAGGCGAAACTGGAAATTCCCGCCCCAGTTCAACCGAGATTTCCGTTGTTAGGTACTCCCCACGCTGATTCTGTGTTGGTTGATGTGATAGAGTTCCGATCTTAGTGTTTTCAAATACTAAGCAGACACACCCAACCAGTAAAACTACGAATGGAATGCAAAATATGCCTAATATATCATTTTATTTTAATGTCCATGATTTTAGGCTTATATATATCATCAAATTCCAGAAATAAATAGATGGAAACAGCTCAACCCACAAAGATAATTTTCCCACTGCTCAGGGCACATTACTGTAACGCAACGTAACTTTGAGTGAAAGGTCAATGGAGAGGATAGTGGGCTGAGGTCACGGTTAAGGAACCTGGTGGAATGCATCTCTTAGCATCCAGGAACTGTGGAGGATGAAGCAGCTATTGATGAGATTAACCTGACCTAAAAGATTATAGAGTTCGTAGCTGCAGCGTAACATTATACAAATCCAATTTAGAATTACGGAAGTGTGATATCTTTGTTCTCTATCCTCGTGGGCCTGTGCTTGGAGAGGTAAAATGAAAAAGTTGCCAGCTCCTCTGCAAATAATTTGTCCCATTTCCTCAGACAGCAAACATTTACATTACAGAACCTAGATATCTATTATAAGTAAACCCTTTCCATGCCAATTAGATGGGTTCAGTATAAATATTTGAATTTATGTTATACAAGAACCATTCCTTAATATATGCAGCTTATTTTAAGTTAGAGTCCCAATCTCGAGGTATAAATTCGGACATGACTTGTGTGTCTTTCCAAATAAAAAAGGTAGAGGCAAAAAATAGGAGAGAAGAGGTAGTATGGCAATTAGTTTGTTTTTGATAGTATTATGTAACTCTGAAAAATTACAATTAAATACTGTGTTAGGTTTCCCAAAACATTGTGCATCATTCTTCATCGGAAAAATATGCAAACAACCTGAGGTGTGCCTGTTGTAATGGTTGTAATTAAGTTGAAAATGTACAAACAGGATCAGATTTGAGATGAATTTATGTCTGGAGCAATTATTTTGATGAGGAGCCATAAACATTGTGTTCAATTCAATGAAAGAGACACACAAGATGCTTTGAAGGTAAAAGGACAATGGCTGCCATGGCTCCTTCTTGCTTCTAAATTAATTTTCCTGCTGCTTATTGTCATATGGATCTATAGACTTTTAAGTGCTACACTGCTTGATAAGCAATGTATTTAAACACTGAAGCCTGGACTCTGGGAACTGTCTAACCGGATCCCACACAAGCTGGTGATGTTACTTCAAAAGAATGTTTGGCTTGCCGGAGTCTGCCCTGCTTCACAAAGACTATACCACCCACTAGGATTCTGCAGACACAGGAGGGATTATGGCGGGAAGCAGCAAGAGAAAAGATTAAATGTGGGTCTCAAACGGGAAAAAAACTAGGGGAAAATGCTTCTGTGCAAATTGTGCAGAACACATTGAACAAACTGGGTCATCTGCAATGCATGTGAAAGTGAAGCTATTGAAGAGGAATGGGTTAGATACTACTCTGTTACATCTCTTTAAAAGGCTTTGGCGGGAAACAACATTATTTTCAGTTCAAAGTTTATTTATTAGTGTTACAAGTAGGCTGACATTAACACTGCAATAGAGTTAATGTGAAAATCCCCTAGTCGCCACACTCCAGCACTTGTTGGATACATTGAGGGAGAATTAAGCAATGCACGTCAACCCCTCTCTTCGTCCTCTCCCAGCAATAAAGGGTATTAAATGGGGTGAGTAACGTTTGGGGGCGGACGGGTCTCCAATGTCTGTGGGGGGAGGGGAAGGCTGTATCTGTCCCGGAGTGGGGAGCACCACAAAGCACCAGACCACCTGAAGGAAACCCACACAGATACAGGGAGAATGTGCAAACTCCACTCAGATGGTGATCCAAGCCAGGATTGAACCCAGATCCCTGGCGCTGTGAGGCAGCAATGCTAACCACGGTGCCACCTTACTGCTTGAATCATGGGTGGAATTTTATGAGATTTTTTCTAAGTGTCCAGCTAACGTGAAAATGGGTGAGTTGCTGATCCGTTTTTCAGGTGAGTTTTCATGCCCAATCTCATGCACTTAGACTTTGAAAAAATGGGCTGGACTGTTTCTAGCTGCTAGAGGCAGTGGGTGGGGCCTAATTTGCCAGACAGACTGTAGCTCAGATTGAAGCCACAAACTATGCATGTACAGGAAAGCCAGACAGAGAAAACAGCCTCCCTCACGTCAGATACAGTCTCCCCCTCTCCCCATAGACATCAGAGATCCTCCCGGTATTACTGATCCCCTTTATACCCATTACCAACGGGAGAGGGCAAAGACTGGGAGTAATGTATCTGAGATCTGGCTCCTCACCGCCTTTGAGGAGCGGGACAGGAGCTTACAGGAGAGGAGGAAATGCAGATCATTAGTGACAGTACGGTCAAGCAGGAGCATAGAAGTGAGCACCTGCCAACCCTCCACTTGTTGGAGAAATCTCAAGCAAGTTGCATGCAGCCCAGATTCCTCTCCCTCCCTTGCACTTATCATTGTGTCCTGTGTTGCGGGAAGGGACCCTGATGCGCCTGGGCCATATGGAATCACAGCCCCACTGCTGCTCTCGCCCATCCTGCCCCTGGCAGCTCGGAAGACTCCTCGGAGGAACCGAATGAAGGGACCGCTGAGGCTGGCACCAGTTTTACATCAGCTTCCACCTCACAACTCACCATTCCACACACACTCTCACATTGGTGAGTCACATTAGTGGTGAGGTATCTGGCTCACTCTCTGGTGCGCACGACACATCTGCTGATGTACATCAGGTTGAGGAGGGAACATCCGAGGCCTCTGGCACATGGGGGCCTTCTGGAGGCGAGGACTCAGCTGGCCCCAGGCTACATTCTGGGCCCCTGAGATCACTTCTCCCTCAGCTGCTGGAGATGGAGCAACAGAGCCAGGGAATGACGAACGGGCTGACAGCCACACTGGACCGACTGTGTGGCTGTTGGGAGGAGTACTAAAGCTTCCAGGTGGACCAGCTATTGCCTGTCTTGTGTGATTTCCAGGCCAAAACTGCAAGGGTGGCATCTGTGGTAGAAACCTGGGGCAGGAAATCCTCACCGTGAATGGCAGGTTGCAAACAATGACTGAGTCACAGCAGGCCATAGAGGAGTTCCAGAGGGCCATAGCTGAGGAACTCAGCAGGCTTCTCCAGATTCTGCCGCCCATGACTGAGAGGCTCGAAAGCTTGCAGGAGACCCAGCGGGACAGTGCCGAGATACAACGGGCTCTGGCAGAAGCCCTTGAGAATGTGGCCCAGTTTCAGAGGTTCATGGCTGAGGAGCTACAGAGCATGGCCCAGTCTCAGAGGGCACTTGCTGCTGTCATTGGCAGGTGACCCCTGACTCAGGGCCATTGCAGAGGGCTCAACTGCCATGGCAAGAATGTAGGTGGTCTTCTAGGACTGGCAGTACCAGGTGATGCCAAAGATTCTGAGCTCCCTGCAGAAGAACCCTCTATCCCATGGAGTGACCCAGGGGGTCACAGGAAACTCAAGGGAGGAGGAAGGGCTCGAGCCCAGGCTGGGGCCTTCCACCCTGGAGACTGCAACTGTGGCTACATCTTCTGACTCCCCCCCTTCCTGACACCGGGGCATGTCGGGGCAGCGGGATGAAGAGGGTGGCATGGATACATCGCTGTCACCTGGAAGCCAGCCAGGGCCCTCAAGGTCCAGGCCCTCCAGAAAACAATCACCAAGGGCATCAGAGGCCATGGAGTGTGGTAGGCAGCTGGCCATCTCCACCTCTGACGTACATCCTGCGGAGCCTCCGAGACATAGTGGTAGGGCTCCTAATGTTAAGAAATTGCAGTGGTGCTAAGATGACATGAGTGAAGGGCAACAATAGGTAGATAGAATATTTAGGCACTTCAAAGTCTCATATTCACACGTTTTTATATTATCACTTATTTTGAAAGCACTATTATTGGCAACGATAGATGTTAGTTCACTCCACACCTGTAACTAACTTGTCTCTAATAGCCTCTAACGGTCACCGGAGAGACCCTGCACGCTGATGTCAGTGGGGGAAGGATCCTCAATGCACTGGTCCTGAGAAAATCAAGGCACTCAAGTAATTCACTGGCTACAGCGGGTACTATACATTGGTAATGATTGACAACATCTGCCATGGCATCCCCAGAACCCACAAGAGATTCCCTCCTTGCCCATCCCACTTGCCTCGGGGCCCTGCATGGTGGTTTAGTTCTCTATTACCCACCACCCAATCGTGGACCCAGGTGCCAGCGTGCATTTGGAGCTCAGGGGTGGGTGGGTGGGTGGGGGTGGCAGGGCAGGAATGGAACCCATATGCAGCAACTCAGGTCCCTAGCAACCAATGCACTTGGTGATCAGGGCTTTCCTCACTCCCTCGCGTGCCTAATCCTTGCTGCTGCCAGTCCTCCAATGCCTGGGTGGTGTTGCCCGTCATCTTCTTCCTCCTCCTCCTCCTGCTGGCAGCCTCCTCCTCAGGGATGCCCAGCTGGTCGGCTTCCACATCCTCCTCCTTGAAAGAGTCTCCTAGCTGCTGCGCCAGGTTGCGTAGGGCACAGCACACCACCATAATGCGGGATCATATCAGGGGACAATATTGGAGGGCCCCGCCAGAACAGTCCAGGCACTTGAACCGCATTCTGAGGAGCCCTATGCACCGCTCCACTGTTGAACTGGTGGCAAGGTGAGCCCCATCATATCGGGGTGACCTCACCAGATTGTGGCAATGTATTCATTCTGGTGAGGAAAACTGAGTGTTTCTCTCCAGATCTGTAAGAAGTCTCACAACACCAGGTTAAAGTCCAACAGGTTTATTTAGAATCATGAGCTTTCGGAGTGCTGCTCCTTCCTCACGTGAGTCTTCTCTCCACTTTGAGCCGGCGATCTCCGGGTCTTATCACACTCCGTCAAACAGCTGGATGGGGCTTCATGTTATCAGGTGGTGGTGGGGGGGAGGTACTAAACACATTGGCAAAGCCCAGCTGCTCTGAGATCGGGGTGCCATCTTTAAACAGCATCCCAATCAGAATATGAATGATTCTCACCCCCCTGACCAGCACAGAAGTGTGAGGGGTTCGCCCCCACCCACAATTGGAGTCAGCATTCACTACCTTCCCCCTAGCGCCTTGCCCTCCTCATGCCTCCTAACAGTCAGTGCCAGCAGCCCCCTTTCCCCTGAACATCAGGCCCCTTCAACTTCAAATCCCACCCACGTTGTCAGTTCTGGCATCTCCCTCCCCTTCCCTCCAAACAATCAGTGCCAGCACTCCCCCCATTTCCTTTGAATATGGGACTCTTTCCTCCTCGACTACCCCCACAACAGTCAAAGTCAGCAACACCCCTCATTTCCCCATGAACATCAGACCCCTTCCTCCCCCCAACTCCCATCCATTTAGTCAATGCCAGCATTCACCTCCCCCATACCCCCTCCCACATTACACAAATGGCTATCACCAGCATGCGCAGCTCCCACATTTGCCCCTAGCCACCACCACGAACAAATGGCTCCCGCCCCATGAGGCTTCCAGTGGAGTCCACCCCAGCACTGCTCCCTGGCAGATCGGCAGTGCCAGCCTGTGTCATGGGGCATTGCCAGGCCACTGCCTGTCCATCTGCCTCACTCCCAGGGCAATACTTACCTTTACTCTCCCCGGGGGAGGATACCCATGAGGAGGTTCACGTCTGGATAAACCTGTTGTAAACCAGACTGACCTGACGTCACGTTGGCGTGGTGTGAATATACGACAAGGAGTCACCATGTGCTGAGGGGATAGATTAATGAAATGTAAATCCATGGAAATTAATTTAAATCAGGTTCACATTGATTGCAGGCATGAACCTGATGACATCGCCAGTGAGAGGCAGAAAAAAACAGAAGTCGCAAACTCACGGGTGACATCAATGACTTCTGGGATTGCTGCATTATGAGCCCCTGCCGGCAATCTCATGGATGGCGAGAATGGGGTCAAGATCCCACCCTCCTTCTTTGATTAAGGTTTGCCCTAATATTTCCGCATGTGGCTCAACATTAAAATATTGATTTGTTTCTTGTCGTGGACAGAATTTTTGGCTGGGACTTTCTGGGCCTTACTTGGCAGGTCTCCTGGCAATGGAGGTGGCTCGCCCTTGGCTGCTGGTAGAATTTTCTGGTCCCATTGGAGCCAATGGCCAACTGTGCCAATGGAGAACTTGCCTTAGGGTGGGGAGGTCACCTTCGGCAGGGCTGAAAGATCTCGCAGGAGAGAATGGCTGAGAAACCCTGGCCTATGCTACTTATTTCACTGGCCGTGACAAGTATGTTTGTGGAAGAAGGACAGGTTTTGTTTTTACCTTCTAGGTGAGATTCCCGAATAAAAGAATATCCAGTAGTAAGCTTTGTGTGAATTTAAAATGTAGGAGGTTATTTATTATCATCCATTTGTCCCAGAATTTAAAACACGGCATCTCAAGCCCAATGTGGCTAATATTTTTCACCCGCATTTGAGGTGAGATACCAAGACTACGCTAATAAGTCTATGGCGTTGTTCCATAGACATTATTGAAAAATATTATACGCTGTACTCTTCAGAGCTATTTTGGTCCCTTCAAACTCCACTTGACACTTGTTCAATTATCTTTTTAGATTGTTCTGGTTGCAATGTTCTTTTACATTAGTTTCCTTTACAATGAACAGTCTGCCTTAGACATGACAAAAGTGCATGTTGGTTATCTATTAGGAAGGATTTGTATCGTCGTCCTCCAACAATCATAAAATCACAGAATCCTTACTATGTAGAAGGAGGCCATTCAGCCCATTGAGTCTGCACTGACTCTTTGATAGAGTATCTTACCCAGGCTTTCTCCCCCTTCCTTTCTCTGTAACTGGGTGGGATTGTTGTCGGCGCAGGCTCAATGGGCCAAATAACCTCCTTCTGCACCATAGGGATTTTATGATTCTATCCTCATGCATTTAGCATGGCAAATCCATCTAATCTACGCATCTTGGGATACTAAAGAACAATCTAGCATGGCCAATCCACCTAACCTGCACATTTTTGGACTCTGGAAGGAAACCGGAGTACCCAGAGGAAACGCACACAGACACAGGGAAGATGTGCAAACTCCACACAGACAGTCAGCCAAAGGTTGGAATTGAACCAGGATCGCTGGCGCTGTGAGGCAGCAGTAAGTCAGTTGTTTAATGAGTAAATCTTCTACCTCAAAGTGAAATGCAGGCAGATGAACAGACTAACACACTAAAATGAATTGTCTTTTTCCTTTCTTTGACTTCAATTCTTCTAATTTTTCGTTTTAGTCAACAATATGTGTTTTTGACCATCGATGAAGGATTGTGAGAATAAACTTAACAAATTTGTAATTGATGTTCTCTTGAACTAATACATACCCTGTGGCAACTTATTACTATTTATTTTTATTAATTTTATATGGGATGTGGGCATCACTGGCTGGGCCCAGCATTTATTACCCCAAACCTTAACTGCCTCCATTTCAGAGATTGAGAGAATCAACCACATTGCTGTGGATCTGGAGTCAGAATAGGTCTGACTGGGTATGGATGGTAGATTTCCTTCCCTAAAAGTAAAATTTATTTATTAGTCATTAACACTGCAATGAAGTTACTGTGAAAATCCCCTAGTCACTACACTCTAGTGTCCGTTCGGGTACACTGAGGGAGAATTGAGCATGGCCACAGCGTCTAACTAGCACATCTTTCGGACTGTGGGAGGAAACCAAAGCACTGGGAGGAAACCCATGCAGACATGGGGAGAATGTGCAAACTCCCCACAGACAGTGACCCAACCCGGGAATTGATTCTCAAATCCGATGCTGTAAGGCAGCAGTTCTAAGCATTGTGCCACCATGCCAAGGATATTAGTGAACCAGATGGGTTTTTACAACAATGGTCGTCATTAGACTTTTAATTCCAGATTTTTAATGAATTCAAATTTCACTATATGCCATGGTGGGATTCGAATCGGGGTCTCCACAGCATTACCTTGGGTCTCTGGATTCTAGTCTAATGACAACATCACTACACCACTGCCTTCCCACAAGACTGTACGAGACAGTTTTAAATTCTGGGAGGAAAAAAAATTCTAGTTAAGTGTTGTCAGATATTTATGTCAATTATTAAAATAGAAATTTACTTGAGAGGACATTCTTATCTTCCTACCTTTATATATTTGTTCAGATGTAACTTTACAGTCTTACCACAGATCATTTTTCCTGAATAAATGGATTCACTTTCTTTCAAATTACATGAAAGGTTCCTGATTAATCACCAGCTGTTTCTGCGCATCTCATTGCTGCAGTTTTAAGGGATGTTTTTATCCTTTGTATACAGTTAAAGAAAGAAGTTGAAATAATTGGAATTATTCAAAGAATGATGTCAGTGTTTCAGAGGAAAACTTGTTTAGTTTTTCAGTTGGCTTTCAAATGATGTTTTGTACTGTAGAAGTTACTCAGTGGTTGGATCTCAGTCAAGCTTTGCTCCAGCTTTGCCCGAGAAAGGAAAAGAGTTACAGCTGATTGTGAAGCCTTTCTGTTCCGATCACAAAAGACCCCCTTTTCTTCGGGTAAAGCTAAGTTTCCGGTATGAGATCATCAAGTTCAAGAAGAGGAAAAACTCCTTTCAGTCGGAGCAGACAGCAGAGCAGGAATCACTGATTACTTGGCAGCCACTCAGTGCCTCTGTCACAGACTGGCTCAATGATGACAGCTTCCACAGCTGCAGAAAAGGAGAGACTAAACACTGGGCATTTATCAGCAAATGACAGGATACAGACAATATGACTGGAACAATGTGGTCCTCACAGAAATATATTTATTAGATTTGCCTTGTAAGGTATTTATATGTACCTAGTGAAAGACTGCAAAATGTAGTTGTCTTCGCAAATAAACTGCAAGTTGGCTGCTTGTCAAGGTCTATTTTCCTGCAAATGATATTAAAACATTTACTGTCCTCTCCACCAAACGAAAGCACGATTGGTCAGATAGCAAAATGGAATATGTATACGTAGAACTCACACCACAAATAAATGGGTGCACAGTATCATTCCGAGGGTGGTGGGAGTGGTGATGATAGTGGGTGGCAAGGGTGACTTTGACAGTCACTTTCAGATTAGCTACCTTTATACTTGCCTCCTCTTTTATGGGTTGCAGCATCTGTGCAAGGATGTCACTGCAAAACATGGATTAAAGGATGGATTTTAAGCCCAAGGGAAACTGCTCCGCCAAGTTGATTTTTTGCCGACTTGGCTACAAGGAGCTCATAGATGTTTCAATATCTCAGTTATATGCTACTGGGTGACTTTTGCACGGAACGGTTATAGGCAGCGGATGAATTGGTAGCACTTGATCACCTATCAACTTTGATATAAATGCTGGGGAGGGGTTTTTAAATGGAGGAGGTATGTGTGGGGGGTGCTGAGGTGGTCTAGTCTGGGGCAGCTAGACCTTTCCTTGTGGGGTCCAGGTGAGTATCTCCTGCTCTCGCTTCCTTGTAGCACAAAGGAAATGCTTTGACATACGTGGGGAATATCTTTTTTCTTCCAACAAATTGCAGACTTGCGTTAACTTAGTGAGAAAGTCTGGTGAAATACTACTGAGACATACTGGCATAATACTGAATTAGGAGCAGGAGAAGGCCACTCGGCCTTTCAAGCCTATCCCGTCATTCAATAAGATTGTGGCTGATCTGCTTGAAAGTTCAATTTCACATTCCTGACCACTGATAGGCTGTCACCCCCCTGTTAATCAAGTATCTTAACAAGATCTCATTTAAAAATATTCAAAGACGCTGCCTCCATTGGCTTTTGAGGAAGAGAGTTCCAGAGACTACAATTTTTCTTTCTCATTGGAATGTGTCTATTCTGTATATTCCAAAGTATTCCTTTAAATTTCTGCCATCATTAATTTGCATTAATTTAAAAATTCCCTGCTTGCTTTAACAGAAAATGCTGGAAAATCTCAGCATGTCTAACAGCATCTGTGGGGAGAGAATAGAACCATGTTTCAAGTCTAGATGACCCTCTAGACTCATCTGAGATTTTCTAGCATTTTCTGTTTTAGTTTCAGATTCCAGCATTCCCAGTATTTTACTTTTATCCTGTTTGCTTTACGCTGGCACCTTCATGGTGCCTGCAACTTAATATCAGAAATGGAGGTGAGAGGAATAGGGTGAAGTCTGAGTGGATATGTCATTTTTTTTAATTGTCCGTTCCTACAATTTCAGCTGAGTGGATTAGGTCAAAATTAATCAATGATTTTCATAGAATCCCTAAAACGCAAAAGAAGACCATTTGGCCCATCAAGTCTGCACCGGCTCTCTGACAGAGCATTTTACCGAGGCCCACCTCCACCCTATCCCCATAACTCCAAGCATTTTCCCCACTAATCCCCCTAACCTACACATCTTGGGACACTAAGGTACAAATTTAACGTGCCCAATCCACCTAACCTGCACATCTTTGGACTGTGGGAGGAAACCGGAGCACCCGGAGGAAACCTATGCAGACACGAGGAGCATGTGCAAACTCCACCCAGTTACCCAAAGCCAGATCCCTGGTACTATGAGACAGCAGCGTTAACTTCTGTACCAACTTGCCACCCTCAACATTTTGTTCAAAGTTGTAAAAATAAAGTTGTTACAAAAGCATCCGATAAGCTGGTGCCACAAGAAGAGATCATTACATAAATCTGGGACTAATGGAATTTGGTTGATACATTAGCAAGGATTAATGATTTCTTATGGGTAGAAAACAGTGTAGGAATAAACAGGACAATTTCAGGGTGGTACAGCTAAGATTATTAGATAGATCTCAGCTTTTTTACCATCTATATTAAAGACTTATGTGAGGTGACTTCATGCAAGTTTGCTGGTAATGTAAAGTTAAGCGGGAAAGAGGCTGGAAGGAATATAGACAGGTTGGTTTAGTGGGTAAAAACATGGAATGCAATGTGGCAAAGTGTGAAGTCATGCTCTGGGGAAGGAAATATAAAGGAAAAAGCTGGATGTTTTTTCAGTGACGTGAGACTAGGAACTGTTGGTATTCAAAGACCTGATTAACCTTGAAATGAGTCACAGAAAGTTAACATGCAGGTACAACAAACAATTAGGAAGACAAATGGTATGCTAATTTTTGTTCCAAAGGGATTGAGATATAAGAGTAAAGAAATTTTACTACAATTGTACAGAACAATGGTGAGGCCATACCAGAGTATTGAGTGCAGTTTTCATCACCTTACTTAAGGAAGAATATACTTGTCATTGAGGGAGTTCAACAAAGGTTCACTCAGATGATTATTAAGATTATTTTATGAAGAGATTATTGGGTGGACTAAGCTTACATTCTGCAGAGTCTGGAAGAATGAACATAGAGTGAATAACATAGAATATTACAGTGCAGTACAGGCCCTTCAGCCCCCAATGTTGTGCCGACCTGTGAAACCAATCTACAGCCCATCTAACCTACACTATTCCAATATCATCCATTTGTTTATCCAATGACCATTTAAAAGCCCTTAATGTTGGCGAGTCCACTACTGTTGTACGCAGGGCATTCCATGCCCTTACTACTCTCTGAGTAAAAAATCTACCTCTGACATCTGTCCTATATCTATTACCCCTCAATTTAAAGCGATGTCCCCCTGTGCTAGCCATCTCCATCCGAGGAAAAAGGCTCTCACTGTCCATCCTATCTAATCCTCTGATCATCTTGTATGCCTCTATTAAGTCACCTCTTAACTTTCTCTCTAACGAAAACAGCCCCAAGTCCCTCAGCCTTTCCTCATAAGACCTTCCCACCATACCTGGGCAACATCCTGGTTAATCTCCTCTGCACCCTTTTCCAATGCTTCCACATCCTTCCTACAACGTGGCGACCAGAACTGTACGCAATACTCCAAGCACGGCGCACCAGAGTTTTATACAGCTGCAACACGACCTCATGGCTCCAAAACTCAATCTTTCTACCAACAAAAGCTAACGCACCATACGCCTTCTTAACAACCCTATCAACCTGGGTGTCAACTTTCAGGGATGATCTAATGTTTAAAATTCTTAAGGGGCCTGACAGGACAAATGCTGAGAAAATGTTTCCCCTGACTGTGAAATCTAGAATGTATCACATAGTCACAGTCCCAGAATAAAGGTCTGGCCATTTATGACTGAGATGAGAAATTTCTTCACTCAAGTGAGAATCTTTGGCATTCTTTACTTTAGAGGACTGAAGATACTCAAGTTGTGGTGAGTATTCATGATAGAGGTTGATAGATTTTTAGATACTAAGGAAATTGAGGAACATCAGGACAGTGTAAGTCAATGGAGTGAGGTAATAGATCAATCATGTCTTACTGAATAGTTGAGCAAGCTCAAAGGACCAGATGGTCTTCTTCATTTCCTTGCACTTATGTCCTTATGTATTACAACAACAATTTATACTTACACAGCACCTGTAATGTAATGGAACATCACAAGTCCCTTCACTGGAAAGTTACAAAACAAAGTTAAACACCGTACTACATTCTAAAAATCGTCAGCTTGAATCTTGAAATAAAAATACTAATACTATACTAAAATGTTGGGGGTGATTCAACCAAAAAAATTCTAAGTGTGAAATTTGCGTAAAACTGGAATAAATCATGTTTTCTTCAGCAGAAGTTTAAAAATGCACAGCGCCAATATCGGTGACTCTGGTCTGCCAAATTCCCAATCTGCCCAGCCCTGCGACCCCCACATCGCCAGCCTTCCACCTCCCCCACAGGCTGATTGTTGCCCCCCCAAACATGCCTGGGCCCAACCACGACCCTCTCACCCTTCCCCCCCGCCACCACACCAGCACTCCTGACTCCACCCCGCAGAGCTGACATCCTCCTGCAGCCCTGAGCCCCTCAGCAGGCTGTGCCCCAACACCCCCACTCTAATGACTTTCCCTGATCACTAGCTTCCCTCTCTCCCCCACTGATCCTGACTGCAGAGTAGCAGCGGGACCCCCCCACCCCCAATAATCAGTCTCCATCAGGCCCTGACGCCATAGACCCTGCCTCCATCAGGCCCCACCCCATCAGGTCCCA
The DNA here is from genome assembly GCF_965287045.1 of Carcharhinus amblyrhynchos. Lineage (NCBI taxonomy): Eukaryota > Metazoa > Chordata > Chondrichthyes > Carcharhiniformes > Carcharhinidae > Carcharhinus > Carcharhinus amblyrhynchos. Next base: position 25,189,370 of record NC_137342.1, on the reverse strand, counting down.
CCCCCCTTGCACTGCCCCAGTTGGGGCAGACTCAGGTAATGTTCTTGGTACCTGGGTTCAAATCCTGACAGAGCATATAGTGGAATTTGAAGACAATAAAAAATATAAGGAATTAAGAATCTACTGATGACCATGAAACCATTGTCGATTATCGGAAAAACCCATTGGTTCACTAATATCCTTTAGGGAAGGAAATCTGTCGTCCTTTCCTGGTCTGGCCTACCCACAAAAATGTGACTGACTCTCAACTTCCCTCCACGGGCAAACAAGGATGGATAATAAATGCTGGCGAGCCAATGACACCCATATCTCACGAATGAATAAAGCTTGGAGCGATTGGGAGGGAGAAGAAAGACAACAGTTTGAAATGTAGTGCTTAAGAAGGATTCTTAAGGTAAGTTGTGATGTGGAAATACTGGCATTGGACTTGGCTTGGCGATTCTGCGATTGTTGTGTGTCATGAAACACTTACCCGAAGATCAGATGCTGAATGCCCTTGACTTCTAAAGTGTTTCCCGACAGAAAGAGAACACTTCTGCCTGGTGTTCATTCATCCATTGTCATAGCGTCTGCACGGTCTCACCAATGTACCATGCCTCGGGACATCCTTTCCTGCAGTGTATCAGGTAGACAATGTTGGCAGAGTCACAAGAGTACGTACCATGTAACTGGTGGATGGTATTCTCACATGAGATGATGGTATCCATGTCGATGATCTGGCATGTCTTGCAGAGGTTGCTGTGGCAGGATTGTGTGGTGTCGTGGTCACTGTTCTCCTAAAGACTGGGTAGTTTGCTGCGTACAGTGGTGTGTTTGAGCACACGGTTGTTTAAAGTGGAGGCGTGGGGATGGTCTTGGCAATATCACAACACAATACAACACAGAATCGCCTCACAGAAACTGATAGCCAAGTTCCGCACACATGAGAATGGCTTCAGTGGCCTCTTGGATTCATGTCACCCTATCTGTAACCCCCATAAATTTCCTGGGCTTGCAAAATCTCACAAACTGTCCTGGCTGGAGGCAATTCACACCTCTTTAACCCTCTCTCCACTCACATTGTCTGCACCTGTAAAGACTTGATTACCTGTAAAAAGTCTCACATTCCAACCATTATCTAGTAATTGAGTTTGTGTCTAAATATGCAAATCCTGCATTCACCTGATGAAGGAGCAGTACCCCGGAAGCTCATGCTACCAAATAAACCTGTTGGACGTTGTGAGACTACTTACTAAGGTAAATTGAGTGAAGAGAGAAAAACTAACGAGCATGTATTGAATGAGGTCCGAAGAACGAATGCACTCTTAAATAATGCCTAAAGAAGACAAATGTATTTTTTCAGACCTAATAGCTACCAGAAGAATTAGAGAGGGACTGTTAGCGAAGGAAGCTCCTAGACAACGTTAACCAGAACTCTAATAATGAGATTATCTATTGTTTCTACGATCAGAAAGCTTGAAAGACCATGGTCATCCAAAGCATTCAACTTGGCACTTAAATGACGACAGTCATAGAGTGCATAATCAAGAGATTGATCAAAAAGATGCATTTAATGAGTCTTGAAGAAAGGGAGGTATAGAGTGGGAAGAGTATAGGGAGGGAATTTCAGATGTTAGGGCTGAGGCAGCAGAAGATTCAGCCACAAATGTGATTTAGTTAAAATTGGGGATGCTCAAGAGTCTGAATTAGAGGAGCACAGGTAGGTTCTGGAGCTGGAGGAACTTACAGAGATGGGGAGGGTGAGGCCACAGATGGATTCTAAAACACAGATGAGAATTTTAAATTTGTGATGTGCTTCACTGAAAGCTATTGCTGGACAGTGAGTGCAGGGGTGATAGATGACCAAGACTTTGTGCTATAAGGATGTGAACAGCAGAGTTCTGAATGATCTCATGTTGAGAGAGAGTGCGAGCTGGCCAGATGGGCATTGGAATAGTCAAATCTAGCAGTAACAATGGAATGAATGAAGGTCAAAATGAATGAGAGTTCAAATAAAATCAAGATGAATGGAAAGGGACATATTAGTGCCTTTGATTGTCAAGTATTTTCTCACTCTAACATTACCATTGCCCAGTACCGATGACTGCTAAGTAACTGGGTCACCTCTGAGAGGTGCCTATGATTCATGAAGGAGGGAAGAGCGACCCTGGATGGAGGAAATGCCACTGAAAACAAATAAGCTGTTTGAACTAACCAATAACATCGACAACATGAGATCCATGGTGCAGCTGTAATTCACAAGTCAATGACACAGCAAAAATGGGCAGCTGAGAGCCATATCAGCATTCATGTCTCTGAGGTGTGAAGGATAGTTGAGGGAGCTGGGACATTTGTGGACTGACGATGACGAATATTAAAACATCGACAGTTTTGTCACTTCGATATTCAAATGAATGGATATTTGCATTTCACAAGGAAGAGACATTTTTGTTCAATTCAAGTAGATTAAAATACTGCACAAATTATTTTGATAAAGCTTTTCAAAATCATGTTTAAAAAAAACAGTTATTTCGTTAAAAGAGCTGGATGGCACATTGTTAAGATGCTTTACTGCTGACTTTGTTTTACAGTATGAATGGAGCTTGAACTACTTAGAACCACATATACAAGGCATTCTATGATATTCATTGCATCAGCTTCTTTTTTTAGCCTATTGCAGCAACTGAAACAATCCACTTTATTTGTGTATTGTAAATGTATTCTAAGTGTCCTATAGTTACCAACTCTGCTCAGCTGCAATTGTGCAGGCTTCACTGACTGCCAGCCAAACATTTTACATTCAGTGAAATACTTTTTGTGATGTGGCCACAGCTAAATGCAAGTCTCTTATCGTGGGTCGGGTGGGGTTGGATTGATCAGAGGTTTGATTTGATTTATTATTGTCACATCTATTAGTATGCAGTGAAAAGTATTGTTTTTTGCACACTATATGGACAAAGCATATCGTACATAGAGAGGGAAAGGAGAGAGTGCAGAATGTAGTGTGACAGTCATAGCTAGGATGTAGAGAAAGGTCAACTTAATACAAGGAAAGTCCATTCAAACGTCTGATGGCAAGAAGATGTTCTTGGGTCAATGGGTATGTGTCCTCAGACTTTCAGATAGATATGCAAATGTATAGACAGCTAGGTGGAGAAATAGGTCGTGCATCGTTTTGCTGACTCTGACCTTCCCTGGTAGTGGTGATGGTGGAGGGACAGGAGATGTTGAAATGAGTAGAGCATACACATCTTGGAGAAATTCTCTTTGGCCTCCAGTGCTCCAGTGGATCTTCTGGAAAGAAGAGGTTGGCAGAATCCATCAGAGTACAAATATTAAACGGGCAGGAATTAGTTGCTGTCTAAACCATTCAGCTCAGTTTCCCTTAAGTCAGTTCTGCCTATTTTCCTCTTAAAGCTTAGAATTGAAAAGGAAGGAAAGCTGAGCAGCACCACTTTGTGGGTGTGTTATACCCATTCTCACCATCACTACCCGTTACCCACCATCCATCACCCAGTAACCACCACCTGCTACCCACCACCCACGCCCCACTACCTACAACCCACTGCCCATTGACCACCATCCACTAAACACCATCTACTACCCACTACCCAACCCCACCACCCACCCACTGACTGCCCACCACCCAATGGAAGCATTAGACCCAGGCTGCATCAATGAAAATTTATCCTAACTCTCTACATGAAAAGCAAAGTGCTGGCCAGAACCTCTCTAGATTAAACACATTGCGGGTCTTTGGGTCAGTGGCCCTAAACAATTAATGAGAAATAAACATGGCTTGTTTAATGCCATTCTCAGAACAGAAAACGTATGGATTCATTTGGGCTGCACTTGGTATATTTTGCTGTGATATTTTTTAAACACAGCACTGGCAGCAATTCTTTCACATCAAAACTATCTTATGAGTGTCATATTGGTGTGGCTAAGTGACAACATTATCCAGAATTCAATGGGTGGAGTCCAATACCTCTTGCTCCTCCTGCCTCTTGCCCCATGACACCTCGCAACCCCCCACCTCCTTCCCATCGCCCTGGCTTTAGTGTGGGAGCCAGGGTGGGCAAGGTGTAATTTAATTGTGTGGGAGGGTGCCAGGTGGGACCCTGCCACCTTCCCACCTCTGCCAAGTTGTATCTGGGGTGGGAGGTCTAATGGATGGCCTTCCCAGCCAGACACTAACTGGGACTCTTAAATGATTGAGAGATCCAGCACTGGGAAAGGTGGGGGGGGGGGCTGCTATTGAAAGTCAACCCCCTCCCCCACAAGCCACCCAGCCCTTGCCTCAAACCCTCTTCCCCACCTCTCCCATGACCTCCACCCACCCTGTGACCCCCATCCTGCTTTCACGCAGCTTTGACCTCGACTCCCTGTTGATCCTGAGCCTCTGGTGAGTGCATTACAAGCAGTTGTAACTGCTGCCTGTAGTGCTGCTGGACAATGAAGAGCTGTCAGCCAATTAGAGGCTGGCAGTTTTTGGGAGGTGGGATTGATGTCCTGGGATCCTAATCCCAGGGGAGGCCTGGGTGCCACTTAGGTGCCTGATTGCCTCCTTTGGGGGAAAACCCACATAAGCTATATGGGTTCCTCGCTGTTGCCTGTATTAAATCATATTGATAGAAAATTATTCAGTACTCTCCTGAAATCAAAATAATCCTTTCTTTTTTTATATGGTATAAAGTGATGACAAAATGCATGGGAGGCTGATAATACTCCATAAAGATTTGAATTAATTTACAATATTTTGATAAATAATTCTCCAAAAACTCAGAATTGCACTCAATAAATTCATCTGAAGTCAGATATGGATCTTCATCTATTATGTAGAAGCCCCAGTTGTATTCCTCATCACTTTCACTGGTTTATATTGAACTCTCATATTAACAACTATTTCACCGTTCCATGCAGTCATGTGTGGAGATATTGGCCCAAGACTGAGCTGGGAGAACTCAGGAATGTCCACAGACAGACTCTGCACCAGTCCTGGAGGGAGATTGCGGAACAGCTGAATATTACAAGCATTACTTCCAGGCCATAGGCCCAAAGCAGGAAAAATATGAACAATCGTGACCTGTCTATGAATATGTGAATCAGGTTCTCCTCCACCTTATTCCGTCCAACAGATATTACCACAGTTCCACATCCCACAGTACACCAGCAATTCCCTCCTCCCCTGCATCACATTCTTTTTCTCCCCCAGTGTACATTGGTTGTAATCAGAATGCCTACAGCTGCTTCTGACCTCACAACTTGCTCAAGAAGCATCCCACATCCACGTGGCATCAACTGAATGCTTTTCAATCTTGCACATGCCGGATTGCAGCAACTTCCTTGTACTTGGCCGTCTTCGCAATCTGTTCACTTCTTGCTGCTTGTTTCTCCTTTTCACCATTTGCACAATTTCATTTAAGGGACTGATGATGCATTTAACAGGCAGTTAGAAAAATGCGTGAGAGAGAAAGAAGAAAATGATAGTTGATAAGAGATAGCGTGGAGCTTAAACATTAGCATAGACCACTTGGGCCAAACCGCCTTGCCATAGAGCTGAAAGTAGTGGAGTTTTGGGCCAGGCTAGAGGAATTGTGAGAAAAGGCTGGAGGATATCCTGCACAAAATCTCTGTCATTTTCTTTTACCTCAAGCAGAAAAACAGACAAGCAGCTTTGCGTTGACAATATTTGCGGTACCCAAATCTATTGATTCTTGTCCCACAGTTCTTCCAACAGGCCCTTCCATGAATTGGACCTTATTTTATCACTCATTCATGGGATATGGGGGTACATTGCTGGCTGGCCAGCATTTATTGCCTATCCCGAGTTGCCCTTCAACTGAATGGCTTGCTAGGCCATTTCAGAGGGCAGTTGAAAGTCAACTACATTGCTGTGTCTCTGGAGTCACTTGTAGGCCAGACCAGGTAAGGATGGCAGATTTCCTTCCCTAAAGGACATTATTGAACAAGATGGGTTTTTCCAACAATCAGCAATTGTTTCATGGTCATCAGTCGATTCTTAATTCCAAATATTTTTTATTGAATTCAAATTTCATCATCTGCCATGGCAGGATTCGAACACAGAGCATTAGCTGAGTTTCTGAATTATGAGTCTCGTAATAACACCACTAGGCCATCGCCTTGTTGGTGATGAACCCTCGTGCCCCGAAGAAGAAAAGTCAACGCCTTCATTTTAACTATAAGCGACTACACAGTAATCTGGATGAGAGAGATAATGGACTGAATGGCGTTTTCACAGCATGCAGCTCACAGAACTGTGAGCAACAACTGGCAGTCATAGAAGGGAGGGCAGATGATACAGTTGGCCAGAGAACAAGTCATTCCTTGAGGGGAAGGGAGGGGCAGTCCCACATTAACACATAGGCATTGCAAATTCTTGTGAAGCTGGACAATCTGCTTAGGAGCTACCATACCGTGTCAGACAGTGTGGAGAAGTTCACCCAGCTTGTGTAGAGGCCTGACATGAGAAATGAGAGCCTAATTGTCTGCCATGGAATATGTACCCTCCCCTATGAAAGTCACAGCAAAGTTATGACTTCAGGAATCATTGGCACCAGCTAGTCTAGCTGGAATATAAGTCAATCTTGGACCAACACATTTTACTCGTCGCATCCAGCAGCTTGGAAATTTTGGAGAAAATCACACAAGTTGGGACTTTCATCATGCCATGGACCTTCTATAGCATGTTTTCCCATTAATCAATAGGGGTCCTAACTCATAGTTCTGATAAACTTGTCACTTTTTGTTCAAATTACATTAAGATCCTATTAGTGTGCTGGGAGCCTGATTTACATAATGAAATGACTAGGCACCTAGAATTCGGCACTGCCCAAAATGCTTCTGCTCACATCTTTAAAGTTTATTTATTCATGTCACAAGTCGGCTTATATTAACATTGCAATGAAGTAACTGTGAAAATCCCCTAGTCACCACACTCCAGTGCCTGTTTGGGTACACTGAGGGAAAATTTAGCATGGCCAATGCACCTAACCAGTGTGTCTTTCAGGCTGTGGGAGGAAACCGTGGCACCCAGAGGAAACCCACGCAGACACAGGGAGAATGTGCAGAATCAGCACAGGCAGTGATCAAAGCCAGGAATGGAATCTGGGTCCCTGACGCTGTGAGGCAGCAGTGATAACCACTGTGCCACTGTGCCACCCTTAGTGGCATAAGAGGGCTGGTAAGTGCACTGCTCCCATTTTAAAGCTGCTGCCATTCTATTAATGCCAGGCCAGCTGAGTTAACATTGACCCTTGTAAATTTTGGCGACTGCCACATTGGATTCAATACATGGAATCTGAAGTTGTAAGATAAGAATTCAGTGGTGGTTACCCTCACATGGAACACACACAGTGGCACTTTAGATAAACAACAATGAAAATATTGTAGCAGAGTTAATGGTGCACCGGAGAGTAAAAGTGTTATCGAAAATAAACCCTGTTTCAGAAAGGAAATCATGATTCCAGGCTAATATAAGCAAACTGAGGTAACATTGCTTATTTCTTTATTACTGTATGGTATTACACTTTAATAAATAGGAGACACAGGTACATTATGTGTGTGTTTAAATATTGCCACGTTATTTCACCAGGGCTGCTCTCTGCATCATTCAGTTATTCATTCATGGGATGGGGGTACTTCTGGCAAGACCAGCATTTACTGCCCATCTCTACATGCCCTTCAGAAGTTAGTAATGAGCCACTTTCTTGAACTGCTGTATTCTGTGTGGTGAAGTTACTCTTACAGTGCTGTTAAATAGAGAGTTCCTGCATTTAGACCCGACAGGAAGATGAAGGAACATGGATATATTCCCAAGTCAGGATAGATGGGTTAAATGAGGCAATAGATGGAGCACAATGTGGAGAAAGAATTTAGTCATAAAAAGAGAAAAGCAGAATATCTTTTGAAAGGCACGAAGCCTGTAAGTGTTAATGTTAGAAGTGCCTTGGCTGTACTTGTGCAAGGGTCACAAAGTTAGCATGCCGAGAAGCAAGCAATAAGGAAAGCAAATGGCATGTTAGCCTTTATTGCAAGGAGATTGGAGTACAAGAATAAAGAAATCTTGCTGCTACTGTAGGGATTTTGGTGAAACCATACTTGAAAAACTGTGTGCAATCTTGGTCTCCATCTTTAAGGAAGGATATACTTGCATTGAAGTGAGTTCAGTGGAAGGTTCAGTGGATTGGTCCCTGCGATGAGAGGGTTGTCTTGTGACAAAAAGTTGATTAAAGTGGGTCTATATCCTCTTGAGTTTGGAAGAGAGAGAGAGTCTTCATAATCTTCATTGAAACATTGAAGATTATGAAGAGGCTTATTGGAGTAGATACTCAGATATTGATTCCCCTGGCTGGGGAATCTAGAACAAGGGGAGACAATCTCAGGGTAAGGGACTGATGATCTAGGAATGAGATGGGGGAATCTTTCTTCACTCAAAGGGTTGCATACCTTTGGAATTCTCTATCCCAGAGTGTAGTGAATGTGCCACTATTGAATATAGGCTGAGATAGACAGATTTTTAGTTTCCCAAAGGATTTGGGGAGTGGGCAGGAAAGTGGAGTTGAAGTGCTTCATATTGAATGGCAGGGCAGGCTTGACAGACCATATGATGTTTTTCTACCTCTATTTCTAATGTTGTAATAGTCTTATGTGTATGACTTGAAGGAGAACTTAGAGGTTGGTAGAGTTTCCTTGCGGCTGTGTAAGTGACCCTTGATAGCTCTGTCAATGACACTTTGCTGATGGTTAGGGTAGGCCGATTAGAAGGTAATTGACCAATTTGGATTTGTGGATAGCCCAATCTTTGGCAAATACGCACGTTTCCAATGTTGTAACTGAAGAGGAACAACTTTGCTAAAGGTCGGCTAGTTCTAGTACAAAGGTCTTCAGCACTATGATGGTGACGTTGTTGGGAACTGTAGCCTTTTCTAGTGCCCAGTGTGCTCAGTGTTATTGATATCACGTGAAATGAATCAAATTGGCTGAAGACTGATTTATTTTTGATGGTGGGACCTTGAGAGGAAGCTAAGATAGATCCCCCAAGTAGCAGCTCTGATGGAAGATGGTTGCAAATCTTTCAGCCTTGTCTTCTGCACCCATGTGCTGAGTTCTGCTGTTATTCAGGTTAAGGGTGTTCATAGAGCTTCCTCATTCGATCAGTTTCTTTTTTTAATTGTCCACCATAACTCAGGATTGGTTGTGACAGTACCAAAGAGTTTTAAATTTGATCTGATTTTTATGAAAGCATTCAGCTCTGTATATAGCTAACTGCTTCTGCTGTTTCATATACATTTACTCTGAGATAGCACTGCCAATTTGACACAAGTCCTAGATATCAGCGAAAGGGTTTTACAGAGTTATCTGCATGTGCCTTTGCTACATCCAAATTTAGTGTCTAGGTTGATAGTGAGTAGCCCATCTGCTTTCATTCTCATTATGCCTTTTCAAGCAGTTTGATATAATTGAGTTTACTTGCTAGGGTATTTCAGAGGGTAGTTAATTGTCAGCCACATTCTTGTAGGCCTGGAGGCCAAACCAGCTTATCTTCTTCTCTGATGGACATGAGTGAACCTGATGGCTTTTCATAACAATCTGATGCTTTCACAGTCGACAATACCGATGTTAACTTCTTATTGTAGGGCAGCACAGTGGCACAATGGTTAACACTGCTGCCTCAAAACGCTAGAGACTGGGTTCAATTCCAGCCTCAGGTGATTGTCTGTGAGGAGTATACACGTTTTCCCCATGTATGCTTGGGTTTCCTCCAGGTGATCCAGTTTCCTCCCAACTCCAAATATGTATGCAGGTTAGGTTGATTGGCCATGCTAAATTGCCCCTTAGCGTCAGGAAGACTAGCAGAGTAAATAATTGCGATTGTGGGGATAGGGCCTGGGTGGAGATTGTTGTCGGTGTAGGCTCAATGGGCTGAATGGCCTCCTCCTGCACTGTATGGATTCTATGATTCCAGATTCAGCTTGATGTTTTGGGGTGAGACTCCTTGGGGTCTAGATCCAATGTTTAGGACTTTCTGAGACAGTCCCTCCTGACCATATACAACTGTTAGAATAAAATCTGTTTCTAGTAAATCATTTTCTAATCATTTTTTCATTAATAACATCTAATGAAGTCAGAGATCATCCTAATCAACTATGGCCAGTAAATGACTTTGGAGGTAGTTTATTGGAGTCATGAATAAGCTCAGAATGGAGTATTAAATTTGATTCAATCAGATTTATTTTGTGTCTGTGTGACTGACTCAAATTCGTGGATCTTTTTCAGTTTACAACAAGACGAGGATTATTTGCTGCAGCCAATCTTCCTCTGTGCTGGAAATCCACAATAGGAAGTCCACACCTGAGTTTCGGAAGACCAATCAACTGTGAAAGACATCTACTCGTGATCAGAACATATACAGAACGGCAATCAAAATTGGAAGCTCCAGCTGATGTTCCTCTCTGAGGCTTATTGCAGCATTTGCACCTTTGTGTCACTAAAATATAGACATCATGAAGCAAGAGCAGCATGGTGGCACAGTGGTTAGCACTATTGCCTCACAGCCCCAGGCACCCGAGTTCAATTCTGGCCTCGGGTGACTGTGTGGAGTTTGCACTTTCTCTCCATGTCTCTGCAGGCTTCACCTGCGTAGTCCAGTTTCCTCCCAAAGATGTGTGGGTTAGGTTGATTGGCTGTATTAAATTGACCCTGGTGTCAGGGGATTAGCAAGGTTAAATATGTAACGTTATGGGGATAGGGTTAAGGTGGGATTTTGCCAGTGCAGGCTCAATGGGCCGAATGGCTCCTTTCTGCACTGTAGGGATTCTACAATTCCAAGTGAGTAACATCGGCAGGGAACAGCGAAGAAAAGATGTAGATAGTTGTGGTGCAAAAAGTTTCTTTTAACAAAAAGGATTCACTTTTAGTTCATTCAAATTAAGTAAGTCACTGGAGCAAGAGACTTTCACAAATGCTAAGGCACACCTTTACACAATAGATGCATGTAAAAACCTCATGACAAATAGAACCATAATAATCTCAATAAGATTGGTTATTTTAATCTCAGAAAATAATTAAGTAAAGTTCAGTAAAGAACAAAAAAATTACAGCACAAGAACAGGCCAACCATGCTGCCCAACTGGAGTAAAACCCCCTATCCTTCTGGGGACCATATCCCTCTATCCTCATCCTATTCATGTATTTGTCAAGATGCCCTTAAAACTCACTATTGTATCTGCTTCTACTACCTCCTTCAGCAGTGAGTTCTAGGCACCCATCACCCTCTGTGTAAAACATTTGCCGTGTATATCTCCTTTAAACCTTGTCCCTTGCACTTTAAACCTATGCCCCTGAGTACTGCATATTTTGTCTGCTGATAAAATGAGGCATGGGTGAAATTGGATTCACCATTGACTCAATGGAAAGAAAACTGGGCAGCATGTAAAATGAATTGCAGGTTCGCTACTTCCCATTTTGCTGCCCAAGATCATTCTCACTCCTGTATGTCCATACGGTATTCTATAATATTACTGGCATACAGCGGTGATAATTATTTAGCAATGATGCCCAGTTTGTCCCATTCACTATATAAGCTTAGCTTTTGGTTGATAAGAGAAACAGCTCCCTCGACAGAAGCTGTTTTTTGTAGCAAACATAAGTTAAGCTTGCTGGAGGACCTTCTGAGTTAAGACAAAGCTATTGCATCACAAAATTTCAAATAATTAGATCTTAGTCAACAGCATTTATTCAGTTTAAGCCTTTTAAAAATTTGTCAGTGTCACAATTAGGCTTACATTAACACTGCAATGAAATTACTGTGAATTAATCGCCACACTCCAGCACCTGTTTGGGTACATTGAGAGAGAATTTAGCATGGCCAATGCACCTAACCAACACGTCTTTCGGACAGTGGGAGGAAACCGGAGCACCCAGAGAAAATGTAAGCAGACATGGGGAGAAAGTGCAGAATCCACACAAACAAGGAATAGAGAGCTAGATAAATGAATGAAAGAATTACCCACTGACTTATTCATTTCCACTAAAGAAATTTTAGAATAAAACTTGGACGGCATGGTTAGCACTGTTGTCTCACAGCTCCGGGGACACGGGTTCAAATCCGCCCTTGGGTGACTGTGTGGAGTTTGCACACTCGCCCCATGCCTGCGTGGGTGTCTTCTGGGTTCTCCTACAGGCCAAAGATATGCAAGTTAAGTGGATTGGCCATGCTAAATTGTCCTTTAGTGTCCCAATATGTGTAAATTAGATGGATTAGCCATGTTAAATGTATGGGTCAAAAAATAGGGCAGGGAAGAGGGCTTGGGAAAATAATCTGGCTGTGAGTCAGTGTAGACCCGATGGGCCAAATGGCCTCTTCTGCATTGTACAGATTCTATGATTACTGAACTATTTCTCGGCATCAGAGGAATGAAAATACAGTTCCAGCGCAACATTGATTCTATGCAGACACCGCTTCCATCAGCAATAAGCATCTCAAGTGACCTTGCTCAGTAACACAAGATCAGCACATTTGAATGAGTATCTGTCATTCTAGCTACATTGCTCATGATTTGATTATAATTTCATAGAAAATGGACATCACTGCAAGGCCAGTATTTATTGTTCATCCCTAATTACACTTGAGAAGGTGGTGTTGAGCTAACTTGTTGAAGTACTGCAGGCCATGTGGTATTAGTGCACTCACAGTGCAGTTGTATAGTTAGGGTATAGGAGTGATGGGAACATTGTTCAAACATAACCCGCCTGCAGCTAACATCTTTGTACGCATATTTTCTAGTTTCTTAATTATGAATGATAAAGTCGACCTGGCCCAATTCATCTCATCTATCCCAGAATGATATACAAACATATTAGGAGACGGGAGCTGACTATTTGGTCCTTTGAATCTGCTGTGCCATTCGATAACACTGCCTGCATTATATCAGTGACTGCAACTTAAAAATAAGTAAGGCACAGGAAAGAAGCATTTGCTTTTATCATTTATGTAGTGATAAATCACTTTATGTTAGGAAGCTCAGAGCTGTGGAATTAGTTTGCTTTGCTTTTTGTATTTAAGAGGATGTTTGACAGACAGTGACATTCTTTCAACATCTCTTACTGAATTGTTGCTTTATTAAAAGTCTTGATTGGAGTGGTGTGGTCACTGGACTCTGTGGAAGAGTACTTCCTAATTGGTGGCCTTCTCCTTTGGTGTAATTCTATCCTGCCTCTATCATTTCCTCTTCCGCTTGTTCCTGTTTCAGTTCTGCCTCCACACAGTAAGCACCATGAGAGAGTGAGTGACGGAGCAAGCAATTCCTCTGCCCACAACTTCAGGAAGGCAGTTTGCAGAATCCCTCCTTAGTTGCACAGCTGAGTGAAAGGGATTTTCTCGCTAACATTTCAAAGGTTGACAGCTCAGTACTTCCTGGTTTCTCAAGCCATGCAGGGAAATGATCTCTTTTTCTATAACTTTAACTTCAGTCAGGTGAAATTCTAATGTGAATGCTGGAATTTCTGAGGCAGCATCTTTGGTTTTGATGGCGCAGTCACATTTTCAGATATGCACTAATTCATAGACGAGTATGTCACTTGACAACAGCTAATTTACCAAATTTATCTCCAAAATTCAAAACTACAAAATTACAGAAGATGTGCGGGATAGGTTGATTTGCCATGATAAATTGCCCATAATGCCCCAGGATGTACAGGTTAGAGGGATTAGCCGGGTAAATGTGTGGGGTTGTAGGGATAGTGCCTGGGGTGGGTGTTGTTGGTGCAGATTTGATGAGCCAAAGGCCTCCTTCTGCATTGTCGGGTTTCCATGATTTCTACTTTAAAAAATACCCTCAGGATTTCAGGTCCATTTCTTTTATGTGTGTTATGATATTACTGTTTCTTGCAATGCATTTCTTCTAAAATGATATAGCAATGCAATGAAATATTTTGACAAAGAACCTCACCTAACACCTTGATAGATGGGCCTCTAAACAAGAATTATTGTTCTTCTAAGCTCCTTTAGGGTCAAGTTGGGAAAGCATTTGGTCCTTAATGCATTATTTTTAAGTACCACCTGTATGCCTAAAATAAACTTTATATTGTTATTATCACATTAGCCTATAGTAAATGACTGATTAAAGTTTATTTAATAGTGTCACAAGTAGGCTTACATTCACACTGCAATAAAGTTACTGTGAATTCCAGCACCTGAGGGAGAATTTTAGCATGGCCGATGCATCTAACCAGCATGTCTTTCGGAGTGTGGGAGGAAACCCATGCAAACATGGGGAGAATATGCAGACCCAGCACAGACAGTGACCCAAGCCAGGAATCGAACCTGGGTCCCTGGCACTGTGAGGCTGCGTGCTAACCACTATGCCAATGTGTTTCTGTAAATTTGGATTTTCCACTCTTCAATGAACTCAGATGAAATGTAGGACATTCACCAAAGGGTATTAATTTTAGCAACAGGAGTTACCTTGACAAGAATGCACTTAAGATTTTCACTCTGCAAACCTCTAATGCACAGGATGTACAAGTGGGTAAACCCTGTTCTGAAGACAGGAAAGGTTATTAGCTGTCTGCTTGAATTTTTCCTGCAGGATGAATTCCAGGAGCATGTTGGTCCCTTGATGTTAACTAAATGGATCTGCCCTATTCTTCAGTACATGCATGAACACGAGGAATTCTAGGAAATGCTAAACTTCTCCATATTCTAAATGAATGCTGCAATTCTTTATGTATAATGCAGTTTATAAAGTCACCTTGGTGGAATATACCAGCATCTCCACAATGATGTTATCATTGATTGTGGGTCATATTATCAGGTAGCAGGAATGTTTAGGTAATATGTGATGAGGGTGAGAGCAGTTATTAATGCAATTGAATATATATGTTGCAATAATTATACTTTCTTTTCTGTTGCAAAAACAGAAGAAAAATGGTCCAACCATGGCTTACAAGAGAAATTCAGGATAATCTAAGACTTAAAGAGGAGTCATATAAAGTTGCTTGAAAAAGTCACAAATCTGAGGAGTGGGAACAATTCAGACTTCAGCAAAGGAGGGCCAAGAGACTGGGGAAAGATAGAGAATCATAAAATCCCTACAGTTCAAAAAGAGACCATTTGGCCCATCAAGTCTGCACAGACCACAATCCAACCCATATCCTATCCCCATAACCCCATGTATTTACTCTAGCTAGACCCCCTGACATTAAGGGGCAATTTAGCATGGACAATCCACCTAACCCGTATATCTTTGAACTGTGGGAGAAAACTGGAGCACCTGAAAAGAAACCCACGCAGACACAGAGAGAATATGAAAACTCCACACAGAAAGTGACCCAAGCTGGGAATCGAACACAGGCCCCTGGTACCACGTCGTGGGAGTATGAACTTGCGAGTAACGTAAAAGTGGATTGTAAAAGCTTTTCTAAGTATGTAAAAAGACAAAGATTAGTGAAGACACATGTAGGTCCCTTACAGTCCAAAACATTAGAATTTATAATCGAGAATAAGGATATGGCAGAGCAATAAAAACAATTACTTCAATTTGGTTTTCATGGAGAAAGATACAAATTTTCTTAAAAATACTAAGGAATCAAGGTCCAGTGAGAAGGAAGAATTGAAGAAAGTTAGTATTACTAAAAAAAAGTGCTGGAGAAATTGATGGGACTGGAAGTCAATAAATCCCCAGGGCTTGGTACTCATGGTATTAAAGGAGATAGCCATGGAAATAATGGATATGATGGTTGTCATCTTATAAAATTCTTTAGATTCGGAAGAGTCTCAACAGATTTGAGGGTGACAAATGTAATCCCACTATTTTAAAAAGGAAGGAGAGAGAAAACAGTGGCATGGTGCCACAGTGGTTAGCACTGCTGCCCACAATGCCAGAGATCCAGGTTCAATTCCTGGCTTGGGTCACTGTCTGTGCAGACTTTGCACATTGTCTGCATGGCTTTGCTCTGGTTTCCTCCCACAGCGCGAAAGACGTGCTGGTTAGGTAGATTGGCCATGTTAAATTCTCCCTCGGTGTACCCGAATAGGAGTGCGGCAACAAGGGGATTTTCACAGTAATTTCATTGCAGTGTTAATGATAGCTGATTTGTGACTAATAAATAAACTTTAAAAACAAGGAATTATGAACTGGTTAACCAAACATCAATGGAGGGAAACTGCTGGAGTCTATTATAAGGGATCCAATAACAGGACACTTCGAAATTATCATTTTTATTAGACAAAATCAACATGGATTTATGAAAGGGAAATCATGTTTGACAAAGCTTCTAAGACTTTTGAGGATGCAACTAGTAGAGTAGATAAAGGTGAACCAGTGGATGTAGTGCATTTGTATTTTCAGAAAGCTTTTGATATGGTTCCATATAAGAAGTTTGTGTGAAAATTAAAGTGCATGGGTAACATACTGACATGGATTGAGAATTGGTTAGCAGATAGGAAACAGAGTATAGGAATAAATGGGTCCTTTTCGAAATGGCAGGCAGTGACTACTGTGGTTCCCATAGGGATCAGTGCCTGGGCCCAAACTATTCACAATACACATCAATGATTTGGATGAGGGAACAAATGTAATAATTTCAAGTTTTCTGATTATGTAAAACTCAGAATGTGAATGGTGAGGAGGATGCTAAGAAGCTTCAGGGTGATTTAGACAAATTAAGTGACAGGGCAAAAACATGGCAGATGCAATATGATATGGAAAAGTGTGAAGTTATCCAGTTTGGATGAAGGGAAGGAGTAGCATAGTATTATATAAATGGTGATAGGTCGGGAAAAGTTGAGGTGCAAAGGGACCAAGAAGTTTTAGAATTTTCCAAACCTTTCAGGCTGCAGAACTCCAATGGGCATTTGGGAACTCCAAGTATTCTCATCTTGTTGATGCCCTTTTTTGCCAAAAACATAGAAATCAAATGTAAAAAAGATTTTTCCAGCTATATCTATGCACATATTAGGAATTAGGAATAAGTACACAGCCACAGATACATTCACCAGCTTCACAGCTCCCTTACATTAACTCCTGGTCCAGCCAACCCCTCATGGTCCCTGAACATTAACTCCTGAAACCCACTTTAGGAGTGCGTAATCTGGTAATAACTAAAAAGGTTCTTTTGTTTAAAAAAATACTTAAATTTTACCTTTCATCATTGTTAATGAGAGGAGCGGTGCTGGAAAGCTGATTCTCATATTGGAGGTAGTCATGATGTGGAGATGCTAGCGTTGGACTGGGGTAAACACAGTAAGAAGTCTCACAACACCAGGTTAAAGTCCAACAGGTTTACTTGGTAGCAAAACAAACACATACAAACACACACACACACACACATGCACGCACACACACATGCATACGTGCACACACAAGCGCACACACACGCATACACACACACACACACACACACACAGAGCCGCATCCCCCTCTCCGCGCTCTCACACACACCTCTCTGAGGCCCAAATCCCCACTGCTGTCTCACATACACCATCCTGAAGCTTCTCACTGCTTCCTGCCACTTGATTTTGCCACCCACTTCATTCTAAGGATCAATTCTTGATGTTGGTCAGGGGCTTTTCTGCCCAGCAACAGCGAGATGGAATAAACCACATTGGTCAATCAGGGAAATGCCTCTCAGATCGCTGATCACCCTCTATCAGCAATCAGTGCTCCAAGAGGCCTTGTTCTGATTGATCTATCCTATTGCTGTAATTATTTGTGAAATTGGTTAGGTGCCCCTTTCATACCAGTGATTGATGATCACATGGCAACAGCCAACTCTGCAGATCCCCTGGAGATGTTTCATGGTCCCCTGAGAACTTGCGTACCTCAGCTTAGGAACCCCTATCCTGGCACATCAGTCACTGAAAGCAAACATGCAGGTGCAACAGCCAGTAAAGAAGGAAATGGTACGTTGGCCTTCAGTGCAAGACGACTTGAGTACAGGAGCAAGGATGCCTTATGCCAGTTGCACAGGGCAACATAGTGTGATCACACTTGAAGTATTGTGTGCCATTTTAGTTTCCTTATTCATGAAAGGATATACTTGCCATAAAGAGAGACTACAGCAAGGATTCACCAGACTGATTCCTGGAATGACATGATTGTCGTCCGAGGAGAGATTGCGTCGACTGGACCTATATTCACTGGAATTTAAAAGAATGAGGAGGGAATCTAATTGAAACACATAAAACTTTGGCAGGGGTGAACAGACTGGATTCAGGAATGTTGTTTCCTCTGACTGGGGGTTCTAGAACAAGAGGTCACAGTCTCAGGTTACGGAATAGGCCATTTCATGTTGAGATGAGAAAATATTTCTTCACTCACAGGGTGGTGAACCTGTGGATGTGGAGGCCAAGTCACTGATTATATTTAAGAAGGAAATAGATAGATTTCTATACTATAGAGATGTCAAGGGGTGTGGGGAGAACGTGGGAGTATGGTGTTGAGATAGAAGATCAACCATGACCATTTTAAACATTGGAGCAGGCGCGAAGAGCTGGATAGTCTACTCCTACTTTGTATGTTTCTTTGATGGTGAAAAGTTTATTTGCCTAATGTGATCAAATTAGGAACAACAGGATAACAAGGATGAGGAGAACAAGGCATGGTGATACAATGGTACAGTGGTAAAATGGTTAGCACTGCTCCTTCATAGCACCACAGACCCAGGTTCAATTCCCAGCTTGGGTGACTGTATGGAGTTTGCTTGTTCTCCCTGTGTCTGTGTGGTTTTTCTCCAGGTATTCCAGTTTCCTCCAGGTGCTCTGGTTTCTTCCAAAGATGTGTGGGTAAGGTTAATTGGACATGTTAAACTGCTTCTTTAGTGTAAGCGTGATTAGTAGGGTAAATATGTGGATTAAGGGGATAGAACCTGTGTGGGATTGTTAAGGGTACTTCCTTCTGCACTGTAAGTTTTCGATGATTCTAAGAATATTTTGCAGCCTAATTGTAAAATCTCTTTAAACATTTTGCTGAGGTCCATCTTAGGCAAGTAGAGATGTAAATATAAGTAATGAGCTTACATCACAGCAGATACATAATTGAGTACATTTATAAGTAATTAATATTGTTAATGCTTTCATAATGACAAACTGGAAAATCCAGCAACTCTGTTCATTGCTAAACTGTATTAATTCAGTCTATTTCTCATCAGGAATATTGTGTGGGACTCTAACATCTGGCAATGTTGTCTGAGGTGGTCATTCCATCTGCTGTTCTGGGGAGAACCAATTATCCCATCCAAGACTACATCCATTTACTTATTAATGAAGAATTTGGAAATAGTAATGCTGACATTTGGTGATTCCGCAAGACTCCTTCCTTGTGTCCACCACGGGATGAGACAAGGGGACCTGATGACCACATCATGCTGAAAAATGCTTTGACATGTTCACCAATGGCATAGTTCAGTTTGACTTCGATAAAACGTTATTTCTTCTTTCATATCGATTTAGAATGAACCTCTCATCGAAAATAGTCACTCAGACTCATAATCAATAGACAAATAGTACACATGATACTATTTCAATATTGATAACTGTAGCCGAAAAAAAAGACTGAAGGAGCGTACGTGTAAGCATCTATTCTAAAATTGTATATAGTCCTACGGAAGGATTACCAATAATACAGGAACTGGTTAACCCGTATAAATGACTCGCTTGGGAAGAAAGCTGCATTGCCGGGAGGATGTAAATGTTAAAATAAAAGCTGCAGCTGCTAAGAGACGTCCATGTTACACAGAAACCAATATGCTTGGTTCATGTCATCTGCAGTTTTACAATGGAAACTAAAAACCAAGATGTGCTCTGTTTTAAGAAAGAGTTTGTGTAATTTGCCAACAAACTAACAATGAAATAACTACAGGGCTGACATTTCTTTTGGTCACTCTTTGCTTGTGATGTTAGGTAGACTTCCTGCGTTGGCTATTATCAGTGTAAAATCAGCTTCAATATCAGCAATTTTACTGGGAACAGTGGCAGAGGAAACCCTCCAGTTATGTTTACAGTGTTTCTGATGTAAAGCAACTGGAGTAGAAATCACCCCTTAGTTGTCTTTCATTTGTATCTTTATTAGACCTGACTCAAAATATGTACACATTCTTATTTCTCTACGCTCGTGTCACAACATGCTGACTAAAATTATAAATTGCAATAGAATTCAATGAAAAATTCCACACTTAAGGTATTCAAAATGATAACTAAGATACACGTAAAATAATATTTGAGATTGATGGTCACTTCAAGTTTCAAAACATCATCTTGCACCTAATCTGAGCAGCCAGATTTCTTTTAATAAATAGTGTCATGACAATTTATCACAGTGTTATACATGCCTTTAAATCAATTTGTTTGGCTTTTCAATTTATGGTCACAGTCTGTGTCATGTCTGTTGATTGTAAGTAAATAACGTCCCACTTCTCTTTCTCCAATCTTTTTTAAGTTCAGTGGAAAGGTTAGCAGGCCTTCCGTGTTAGGGGGATAATAATGTATGTTTCTTTACTTGCTAATAAGTGTACAATTTTCAACTCAATGTTATAAAGTTAGATACCGTCTTGCCGAGCATTCAATTTTAAGCTTCATCCCTGCTTTCACTTGTAATATTAACCAAATCTGGCCTCTGAAGGGCTTTTGAAAATATCTTTGAAAATGTGACAAGCTAGACCATAGGTTCAGTGACCCTATCCTAATTTCTAAACATTGATTTAGAATTACTAATCCATGGTTGCGTAAACCAGTAAAGCACAATTTACTTTCTTGTCTGTATCAGCAAATTTATGAGACTATTCCAGACGCAAATCAATAGTGGAAAATGCACTGCACTGAGCACCAACAATTTAGTTTCTTGCTTATTGTAGCTTGTCTAGAAATTATGCTGCCTTTAGAGCAAAGTGATGGTGCAGCAGGCAAAGATTACCTCCTGCTTACATATGCCACAGAAATGTAACGCAATGGCTGAAAAATGCCACCATTCGGGGCTAGCATTTGTCGAGAGGCTGTCAGATGTTGTGACCTTGTGCTTGTGGCTGTATTAAGGAATTCAAAATCAGGCCACGCTTAATTCTGTTGGTGCCAGACTAGAAGTACAACAGACCAATAGGGATTAGTTTTACTTAGTCACAAGATACAAAAACAAATTGGAGACCGTATCTTAACAGTTAGGGGCCGGAATGTCTGGTATTTCCACCTGGCAAGGGATTTAGAGTGCCTACAGTAATTTCAGATTATTTTACAATATCTTTTCGCCTTACATAGCCCTATATATGCAACTGTTTGGGAGTCTCTAAAGATGATGCAATTCATTTCAAAAATAGACAATCTGACCTATTGCTGCTGCAGGCCAAAGCTCTGATTTTAACCCTCTGTGCCCAATCTGGGAAGGAGGTCAGGGGTTAAAACCACAGCAATATGGTGCTAATGACTAAAATTTGTGCTACTCACTATGTAGGCAGCCTTCAGTGAGGTGCTTAATTGAAATGAAAATGTTGGGCATCTAATCTAGTCTCATTCAGATCCTGGTATCATTTGATGATGGTTTGCAGCGATGTTGGCACCTGTTGCCTACCTCACCAGTGCCTACAGGTGCCAAAAGCAGTAGACCCAGAAGACGGCCAGTAAGGTAAGTTTATTTTTTTATGAAGCAGTTTCCTTGTTGGCCAGATGGAGCAGGAGTGCTGTTACAGCTGGGAAACTAGCCATACTTCTCTCTATCAGGCTACTACCGCCATCTGTTACTTCTCTTCTTAATTTACGTTCTCCTTTTCGATGTGATTTTTCTTTCTCAAGTTATTTCCCTTTTAGTTTTTATTCTGTTTTGATATTTTTCCACATTTCATTCGGCTACTTGCTTGTTTCTCTCTTGCCCTTCATTCCTCTTTTTAATTCTTCGATGCTCACTTTACTTTCTGTCCTTTGCACTGGCTTATATCTATTTTGTGTTGTTTTGATTTTAGTTTTAATTTAGTTTTAGATTGATTTGTTTTTGTCACATGTGTTGTGATATAGCGAAAAGTATTGTTTCTTGCATGCCATACATACAAAACATAGTATTCATAGAGTACATAGGAGAGAAGGAAAGGAGAAGTTGCAGAATGTGTGTTACAGTCATAATTCGGGTGCAGAGAAAGATCAATTTAATATACGGCAGGTCCATTCAAAAGTCTGATGGCAGCAGGGAAGCTGTTCTTGATTCAGTTACTATGTGGCCTCAGACATTTGTATCTTGTTTCCAATGGAAAAAGGTGGAAGAGGGTATGTCTGGTGTGTGTGGGGTCCATGACTATGCTGGCTGCTTTTCCGAAGCTGCAGGAAGTGTAAATGGTGCCAATGGATGGGAGGCTGGTTTGCGTGATGGACTATGTTCACAATCTTTTGTAGTCTCTTGCAGTCTTGGTCAGAGAAGGAGCCATAAGAAGTAGTGATATATCCATAAAAGATGTTTTCTTTTGTGCATCTGTAAAGATTAGTAAAAGTCATAGCATGCCAAATTTCCTTAGCCTCCTGAGAAAGTAGAGGTGCTGGTGGGTTTTTTTAACTATAATGTCAGCATGGAGAGACCAGGACAGGTCGATATAGACACCTAGAAACCTGAAACTCTTGACCATTTCCACTTCATGCCCATTGCATAGACAGGGTCATGTCCTCCACTCTGCTCCCTGAAGTTGATGACTGTCTCCTTCCTTTGGTCATGCATCTTGATAGATCCCAGCTTTGCCTTGACACTATGGGCAGACTCGGTGCAAGATGATGAAAAAAATCGAGAGACATTTTTATAGTTCCTGAAGTTCCACAAAATATCCAGCAACACTTGAAGTGAATAATGGATATTGTATGCAATCATTCCTAGTGAAAGAATATTTGAACATTTTGTCAGAATGTTCAGATGGTCGTGCCTTCACAAATAGATTGTCTTTAAAAAACATATGTGTCGGAATTTTCCAGTTCCATCCAGCCAGGAATCAGAAATTCCCACCCGAGTTCAACGGACCTTTTAATAATCTGTTAAATTGCCCATCCTGCCCATGACGATTCCCAGTGCAGCTGGGTTTGGAAAATTTACCTCCACGGGGTCAGCCCACATAAAACATATTAATTCATTTTGATTTCCTATTGCACTAAACAAGGAAAGCATATGGTCAGTAAATCAAAAAAAAAGCATTCTGACACCATGATAGAAAGGCAATTTTTTTTTGCCTTATACTTCTTATTGAGAAATAAATTTAAACATGCTAACCAGTCTTCAATGTTTATGGGTGGCACAGTGGCACAGTGGTTAGCACTGCAATCTCATAGCGCCAGGGACCAGGGTTCAATTCCAGTGTCACTGTCTGTGTGGAGTTTGCATGTTCTCCCCATATCTAGATAGCTTTCCTCCCACAGTCTGTATTGGTCGTGCTAAATTCTCCCTCAGTGTACCCGAACAGGCTCTGGAGTGTGGTGACTCAAGGATTTCCACAGTAACTTGATTGCAGTGTTAATGTAAGCCTACTTGTGACACTAACAAAATAATACCTTTACAATTAGTGAAGAGTGTAAGGAAGAAATTTCTTTCTTCTAAGCTATAAAGGTGAGAGAAAGCCTACCTTTTTATTCTGACTAAAATTTAAACTATGTTAAAAAAAAGTGATGTCATTCCTGTACAAATAGGAAAATCAAGTATTTCATTTTTGTCATAAACAGCAATAAAAAGGCAGAGACATCTGGATTTGAAGGAGTAAAAAGTTTGGTCATGTATTTTATTGTATTTCCTTAAAGCAATGCTGTAATAGCTACCCTAGAGTGTGTGTGTGAGGAGGACTCACATGGGTATATCAGCAATGCCGTGTGATCCACAGCTCCTTAGGCACAAGTGAATGAATCACTCCTGTTGTGCTCTGCCTAAGCTGCTGAACAGGCTAGAGACATTTCTACTCTGCCATGCATCAAAGCAGCAGTCAAGCATACTTGATTGTGGGTTTGGTACTGATATTGCAGGATTGGTATCCTTTAACCTGTAAAATGATTGGCAAAACATAACTTTTATAATGGAAAGACCTCCTTGAAATTACTTAAGAACTTGTATGCTCTGTCTTTATTAGTATTGTAGTATACAATAGATATATAGAAAAATTGAAATATGTACATATTTAATATTTTTAGTAAGGTTTAATAAACACACAAATTAATGAAAATTAAGAGATGATTTCCACTGCAGGATTCTACATTTGGTCTTGTGGTATTCAGAATGGTGAAAAACTGTTAGATTACATTGCATTAAAGATGTACTAGATATTATTTTCAGAGAATTATAGAATCCCTACAGTACAGAAGAGGCCATTTGGCCCATTGATTCTGCACTGACTCCCTGACAGGGTGTTTTACCCAGGCCTTCCCCCCTTGCCCTATCCCCATAATCACACACATTTTCCCATGGTTAATCCCCTCACCCTGCACATCTTGGGACACTCTGAAACAACTTAGCATGGCCAGTCCGCCTAACCCGCACACATTTTATAACCTAGAAAATAAATTTACAGTCTATATGAGATGAAATACAGATTGTAAATTTTTTTCCTTTCTGTTCGTACATCGGAACTAGTTAGGATTTCATTGCATGGAAGGTAATTATAGAGTAAATGTTAAAGTAATAATGTGGCACTTAATAGTCAGAGAAAACTAAAATTTGTATTGAAATGTGGCTAGTGATTATCACAATTATTGTCTCCAAATGAGACATTTTTGAGAGCCTGTGGCCGTAAGTTATGGAACACTGATTGTGTTAGCCCCTTAACTGGTTCACACCTATATATAGAATTGACAAGTTGCGCTTGGGATGCTGCTAACCTATATATAGCCTTGAGTGGCGTTCACAGGAAGTACATGCTGCTCATATTATAGTGAACCCATTAGCCTGGCATGTGTGCCAGTGATATTCAATGACGTGCATGATAAATTGCATGTTTCCTGTATTTGTGCATATTTCCATTACATTTTTAGTCATTGTCCCATGTCCTGAGACTGTTACAGGGCAGGAGTTTCCAGCTGCGCTGGCCCCAAAACTGAAAAATCCAACCTAAGGTCAACGGATTTTTGTTTGGTTCACTCCCCACCCACTACAATTCCCATGGCGGGCTGGATGAGAAAATGCTCCCCATGGTATCAGAATTTTAAAAACCTTCTTCCTATTTTGTTGAATGAATACTCAAATACCACAGCACAAACATGAATTGGTTTGGTTGGTAAGCAGGTACCAAATTAAAAATTCTGTGCGTTTTACACTAAGACTTCACTTGTCTGTGTCATTTTCTTTATCTTGGGGGCTTTACTCAATGCTATATAATGTGCTGTAACAGCTTGCGTGCCTTCTCTGATGTTCTCTAGATGAGAAACTCTCCTGTTGACATGATTGAGGCTGACCTACTGGCTTTGTGCCAAAAATACAAGTAATGGTGGATGCAACATCTCTTCTTTATTTATTCATCCAAAAATATTTAACTAGGGCAACCCAAAGAAATCATCACTCTTATTCACATGGCTCTGCAATTTTCATGATGCAGATTTAATGAAATAGTTTGTGATGGAAGTCAGTGAACAGTATTGTTTGAGCCACTGAAGAGACCACATATGCTGTTTTAGCAGAACTAAAGTGTATCTTTAGCAAAGTGGTTCTTTCACCCATTACGAAATACATCATTGACTCTGGCCAATGTAATATTTTTGGCCGAATCTCTGGGCTGTTGCAGGGGCCTGATGTGAGATCGAAATAGCCTGCAAGACAGTTTCTGTGCTGCTGGTATAAGAAATCACAACAAAGTAACAGGATAAACAAATCCATACTCCACAAAAGCCTCATCCTGACCTTCATCTAAATCTATCAACACACCCTCTTTCTATTTCTTTGTTCAGTGCTTTTCTCTCTTTCCTTAAATATATCTGTGCCATTTGCCTCAACCAACTACTCTGTAGTAATTATTCCTCAATGATAGAATCATAGATTCCCTACAGTACAAAAGGAAGCCATTTGGCCCATTGAGCCTACACCAACAACGATCCCATCCAGGCCCTATCCCTGTAACCTCATATGTTTGCCCTGTTAATCCTCCTAACACTAATGGACAATTGATCATGGCCAATCCACTTAACTTGCATACCTTTGGACTTTGGGAGGAAACCGGAGCAACTAGAAGAAACCCATGCAGGCATGGGGAGAATGTGCAAACTCCACACAGACAGTGACCCAAGCTGGAAATCAAATCTGGGTCCCTAGTGCTGTGAGTCAGCAGTGCTAACTATTGTGCTGCCCACTCTCTGGATAAAGAAGCTTTTCATGAATTCTAAATTAGAGGTATTTGTGACTATCTTACACTTATGGCTGCTAATCCTGCTTTTCACAAGTGGAAAAATCTTCTCTACGTCTGTGATAACTAATCATTTCGCAATAATCGACCTCTATCCCCCTCTATCTTCTCTTTTCGAGAGTGAAGAGCCCAAGTTTGTCTAATCTGTTCTGATAGATTTCATAGAATTCCTGCAGTGCAAAGAAAGGCCATTTGGCCCATTGAGACTGCACTGACTCTCCAACAGAGCATCCTATCTAAGCCCACTCCCCATTCTATCCCAAGAACCCCACATATTTACCCTGGTCCACCTAACCTGCACATCTTTGAACATTAAGGGGAAATTTGGCATGGCCAATCCCCCGACCCACACATCTGTAGACACTAAGGGCAATTCAGCATGGCCAATCCCCCTAATCTGCATATCTATGGACACTAAGGGGAAATTTGGCATGGCCAATCCCCATAACCCACACATCTATGGGTACTAAGGGTCAATCCATCTGAGGTGCATATTTTGGGATGGCGTTCTCCCATTTTGAGACTGTAGGTAGCGGGAGACTCCAGCAATGCCTGTCCTGCCGACCAGAATAGCAGGATCCTGTGGTAGATTCTGCACTTGAATCCTCATTGTGCACAAGCGTGGCCCCCAGTACTGCTGCACACTATAGTAGAAAGGTGTTGCATCAACCTCAAACTCTCTGGCAAACTGAGGAAATCATTTCTGGCAGCCGAGATTGAAAGGCCTAATAGGATTCCAATGGGCAGATGTTTTGATAAATATTGATAAAATGCAGATGCTGTTTGTATTGCCCACCAGGGGAAGAATCCATTAGGAAAATGGGATTTTACGCTGGCGGGTTTCTGCCTTTTTACCTCTTGCCACATTCTCTGCACCTGTCCAAACCCAATTAATCACTTAGTTTGGATATCATTCTAGTAAATCTTTATCATAATTTAGATCAGAACTATTCACAACACTTTAAGGGCCATCTAATCAAGGTTCAATACCAAATTAACATAATCTCTCAGCTTGTCAATTCTATTACCAGAATTGAAACCCAAAGATCTGTTAATTTTTTGTGACCTTATTAATCTCTGTTAAAGTTTTAAAGTTTATTTATTAGTGTCACAAACGGGCTTGCATTAATACTACAAGGAAGTTACTGTGAAAATCCCGTTGTCACCACACTACGACACCCGTTCAAGTGCACTGAGAGAGAATTTAGCATGACCAATACACTTAACCAGCATGTGGGACTGTGGGAGGAAACTGAAGCACCCAGAGGAAATCCAAGCAAACACGGGGAGAATGCGCAAACTCCACACAGACAGTGACCCAAGCCGGGAATCAAACATGGGTCCCTGGTGTTGTGAAGCAGCAGTGCTAACTACTGTGCCACTTGTTAGGTGATTTATGTACCTGTTCACCCAGATTCTTATCTTCCTTTATCTTGGATTCTGATTTCCAAAGGGTATATGGCCTTTTTAGTTTTTCTACGAAAGTAGATTATCTTACACTTTGCATTAAATGGCTACAGCATAGCATCACGTAACCCTTCTTGTCTGTTCTGAATCAATGCAAGATAAGCTAGTTCCACACAATGCCTTTTCCTCTTAGTATGCAATTCGTTTTCTATTCAGGAACAACACTCTCAGATGCCTCTGCTCCAATGCCCATTTCAAAATTGTATCCCTTATTTCATATTTCCTTTCTAATCTCTTCCCACTATTAAGTATCACACTTCTCTGCATTTCATTTCATCTGCCATATATATCCACCTAAACCACTAGGCTATATCCTCTTAAAGTTCCTCATAGTTCACATATTTAAGTTCAATTACCAATTTCATGTCTGTTCCGCAAGGTTGTCTATGCCTTCCTATATTTTGTCACTGTACTCTCTGTATTATCTACATCCCCTATTCTGGTGACACCTGCAAATTTTGATATTATACTTTCACATAGAATCATAGAGTCTCTACAGTGCATAAGAGGCCATTTGGCCTTTCGAGTTTGCACTGACCCTCTGACAGTGTAACTTACCCAGGCCCTCCCCTATCCCCGCAATCCCACATTTTTTTTTGCCATTGATAATCCATCTAATCTGGACATCTTGAAATACTGTGAGGCAATTTAGCATGGCCAACCCACCTAAACTGCACATCTTTGGGCTATGGGAGAAAACTGAAGCACCCAGAGGAAACCTATGCAGACAAGGGAGAATGTGTAAGTTCCACATAGACAGTTATGCGAGGCCAGGATTGAACGTGGGCTTCTGAAACTGTGGGGTAGCAGTGCTAACCACTGTGCCACATGTCACCCTATATAGTTATAGAACATAGAACATAGAACATAGAACATTACAGCGCAGAACAGGCCCTTCGGCCCACGATGTTGCGCCGACCAGTTACAAAAACAATGACCCACTAGCCTATACCAATCCCTTTTCGTCCATAAACCTATCCAGAGATCTCTTAAACGCCCCCAAACTAGACGCATCTACAACTGCAGCAGGCAGGGCATTCCAATCCCTCACCACCCGCTGGGTAAAGAACCTACCCCTGACATCCGTCCTGTAGCTACCCCCCCTTAATTTAAAGTCATGCCCCCTCGTGCTAGCTTTCTCCATCCGAGGAAAAAGGCTATCACTATCCACCCTATCTAAACCTCTAATCATCTTATATGTTTCAATAAGATCCCCTCTTAGCCGCCTTCTTCCCAACGAAAACAACCCTAGATCCCTCAGTCTCTCCTCATAGGACCTCCCCACCATACCAGGCAACATCCTAGTAAACCTCCTCTGCACCCTCTCCAACGCCTCCACATCCTTCTTGTAATGCGGGGACCAGAACTGCACACAGTACTCCAAGTGCGGCCGCACTAGAGTAGTGTACAGTTGCAACATTACACTGCGACTCCTAAATTCAATCCCCCTACCAATAAACGCCAAGACACCGTACGCCTTCTTGACAACCTTATCTACTTGATTCCCAACTTTCAGGGATCTATGTACACACACACCTAGATCCCTCTGTTCATCCACACTATTCAAAGTCCTACGCACTATCCAAAGTTATACGCACTGTATAAATGTTTAAAAGATTCTAACCTTTTGGGCATTTCAATTTTAAGTTATGTCTGCACTGCCCATGCCAACATTGGACACAAGGGAAACGCCAGCATCCTTGACCCAAGCACTTCCGAGAACACAAGAGGTAGAATATTTGCTAAGTGACATATTTCTGCTATCCGAATTTTATTTCATTGTGCCTACTTGTATGCAATGAATGACATATTCAACTAGGAATAGAGAGGCAATGACTTAGTGGTATTATTGCTAGACTATTAATCCAGAAGCTCAGCTAATATTCAAGGGACCTGGGTTCAAATCCTACCACAGCAGATGGTGGAATTTGAATTCAATTTTTAAAAATTTTATTAATCTGGAATTAATAATTTGTTGACGACCATGAAACCATTGTTGGAAAAACTCGTCTAGTTCACTAATGTGCTGTGGGAAGAAAATCTGCTGTCCTTACCCTGGTCTGACCTATATGTGACTCCAGAGACACAGCAATGTGGTTGACTCTCAACTGCCCTTTGAAATGGCCTAGCGAGCCACTCAGTTGAAGGTCCACTAGGAATGGGTAATAAATGCTGGCCAGACAGCAATGTCCATGTCCCGTGAATGAATAACAGTAAAAAAAAGGAATGTGGAGCTTTACATAACTCCAATCAGTTCACTCTTTTGGTGATTCAGTGAATAAACTAACATTGCACTATCCCATTCAGGCAGCAGGAGCATGTTGGGAGTCCTTGTTCTTTGCTGAGCTGCCAATCTCAGCTATAGCACAGCGGGTCATGACAAGTAATATCCATGTTAAGCAACTATGTGTTTGGAGAAAGAAAACTGCTAAACATAGTGAAAAAGAGGAATTATGTGAAGAAAGTACACTGACAGGAATGGAACTTTTTAACATGGCACTGAGGTGATGTAACATAATTGGGTAAATAAAGCAAGTGCAGGAACATGTATAGATTTTTCAGAAAGGTTTGTTGCACAGGCTCTGGTGAAATTCGGATGGATGGTATAAGAGGAAATGTGAGAGCATGGATAGAATGTTGCTTAATGGACCGGGATCACTCAGTATGGATAAAAATAAATAAATGTTACTCATATTAGAGAAGAGTTCTTAAACATTACCACTTAGTGAATGAGTGGTTAGTAGGGCTCCAAAAATCTGGCAAAACTTAACAGATTTAAATTAAGTTAGCAAATATACAAAACAGACTCGACACTACAGTTTGAAAACCAGCCAAGCTGATATACTAACCCAATTTTTATCCAAATGGACATTTATTTCCAACAACAAAATATTATCATTTTAATATACCATTAGGGTGTAAGTACTGCAATAACATTTGATGCTACTAGTTGCCTAAAGAGGTTATATGTCCAGACAAAGTGAACATGAAGGACAGAATCCTCCCATGCCCCTGCTGTTGGGTTCAAGCGCAGATGGAAGGTTGGGTAGAGAATTCAATGGGAGTCCAAAAATCATTTTTTCACAGCGTGGAATTCCCACAAGATCTTCTGACGGTGCCCACCATGGCGGATAGGGAAACCCGCTTAATGCTCGCAAAACTAATTTGCATTGCACTAAGGGGGTTGCAGATAAAGGCCTTACCAGGATCTGACCCCCTATTCCTGATTCGCCACAAAGACAGTGATAAAACTTGCTGATCCAGAACATGTGGCCCAGTGGCACTGCTGCCTCACAGTACGGGGACCTGGTTTCAATTGGAGCCTCGGGTCACTGTCTATGTGGAGTTTGCTCATTCTCCCAGCGTCAGTGTGGATTTTTTCCTGGTGTTCTAGTTTCTTCCCACAGTTCAAAGATGTGCAAATTAGATTGATTGGTCATGCTAAATTGTTCCCTAGTGTCGGGGGATTGACAGGGTAATATGTGGGGTTAAAGGGATAAGGCCTGGGTGAGATTGTTGTCAGTGCGAGCTTGATGGACTGAATGGCCTCCTTCTTTGCTGTAGGGATTCTATGCTTGGAGTAATGTGGCATATAGAAGTCAGGACTTGTCTGGGATGCTTCTGGAGTTTGGGATAGAAGCGGCCAGCAACCCGGAACCCCAGAACATTGCAGCACTTTTTTTGTGGGAGTGGGGAGGAGTATCTACAGGTGGATCTCTCCGATTCGCTGCCATTAAGGAGATCCATCTTGCAGCCTCAGAGCGTCACTGAAGATCCATCTTCTCTTACCGGAAGTCCATCCTCTTTGTTCAAAAGTGGCTGGGTGATGTTGGCTGCCTTTTCAATATGGCACCTGCATGTGGTGGTGAGCCTCATGCCATCATTCCCACTTCACCAAGGAACTCTGAACTAAAACCCTGTGTGCGTAATTAGTGAGGTTGCGGCCAGAAGATGTGATGTGGTTTCCTGCCAGCCTCTCCAGTAGGAACCGCTCCAGTAGGAACGTTCCCACTCCCGCCATGGGACTTATGCCGGAATTCTTCAGCAATTCATGCCCCGCCACTACTGTCAGCGAGAATGGAGAATTTGGCACTCAACCAGATTTCCATTCACTGCAGCGGGACTGAAGAATCCCATCTGTGGGCGAGGTCAGGGAATTTAGCTCTTAGTCCCAGGTGGGAGATTTCCACCCCATGTACCTGAAATATCGTGTCAGATTCTCCAACCTCACCCACAGATGGGATTCTCCAGTCCAGCTGCAGTGAACAGAGATTTGAATGAACAACAAATTCTCTGTTCTCACCAGCAGCGGTAGTGGAACGTGAATGGCCAGAGAATTCCGGCCAAAGTTGGATTGTACTGCGCCTCTTGAGAATAGTGTAAGAAAATTTTGCTTCTTATATTAAAATTCTTATATAAGTTCCAGTGAAGAGCTTACAAATGTGTTGCACAGTTCTGCGCTAAGTAATATTCTTTCAAGTACTTAGACTTTTACATGTTCTAACAAAGATGGGTGAGAGCAAATGTAAACAGTTACAAAGATCAATTTCAGGGAAAGACACCCAGGAGCAAAAGAACTTGAAATACACACAACCAAATATTGGTTTTCTCAGGCATCTGGCAACCACATCAATTGGGCATTAGGCCTCCTACATACGGAGCAGGCTGTCAGAGAAATTAGGAAGCCCTAAATTCAGCATATGTTGGGCCTTCCCCATTCAAGGTTCTCTCCCAGATTTGAGTACGGCCTCCACCAACAAGAAAAATTATTATTTTTTTCGATTTTTGCTATAGAGCAGAAAACAGAACATTGTTTAAGACTGTGTGGTCGTGAAGTCCAGTACTACTGAAGTTTAATCTTCACTGTTTGAGAGATTAAAACAAAGAATGACCCTGGATTAATCGAGGGGAAAGTTTAATAACTGCTTGGACTTAACAGATAAAATATATTGGAATTTGTGACCTGTGCAGACAGACCATAAGACCATCACGATTAATGTGACAGATATTCCATTGATTTTATTGGTGCAAGAGAGCTGTTGGTTCTCTATGAATGCAGTTTGTGATAGGTCATGATCAGATATGGATTAACTGGAGCCTGTAACGATGTGAATAAAAATTAATGGCGGGGAGAGAGCTGTTCCCACTCCAATGGCATTATTTCACCAGACGTCCACTGGAAACCCCAACAAAAGAAAAAGAGGGTGAAAACTTTCCAAAAAATGACTGAGTTTCCTGTCGATGGGTTTTTGAACCGAACCTTATGCTTCATTAGTAATTATTTTTATACATTCTTGTGGCGTACTCCATCTGATTCACCCCCCCCACAATAACCTAACTGCTGCAAGAACTGGGGAACCAGATATAAATGGCTCCTTTGGAGTAAAATGAAGAATAAGCCATGAAGAAAAATGGAGTTAAAATCTGTTGCTCTCAGCAAAATAAACTGGTTCTAGAATCTAAAGAGAATAAAGTTTATTTAGGAAGTGGAGCTTTTTAAGAACAAAATAAGTCAAACATCTTGTGATGTGGCAGAGCTCTATCAGCAGTGGGTCAAAATACTAACTGTAGTTTTGTAGAAGGAATCATTTATAGAGAGCTATCGTTCATGTATCATTCCGATGAGATTTTAATTAGAACAAATGTCTGTTTTCAATCTAGCTCGCGACTTAGCAAAATTATTCTCCTCCAATATTACAATAATTGTGAACTTTTTTGTTCACGTATAAAATCTCCAGAGGTTAAAGGGGGTATGGACTGAATTTCTGGGCCTCCTGCCCAACAGAAAAGTGGTGGAGAGGGCTATGAAAATGATTGGAACTAGGCTTGCCTGTTTTCATTTTGTTGGTGGCCGTTGATTGTGGATCCAATCACTTGAAAAGGACAAAGGGTGCATTTAGATAGAATCATATAATCCCTACAGTGCAGAAGGAGGCCATTTGGCCCAGCAAGCCTGCACCAACAACAGTCCCACCCAGGCCCTATCCCTGTAACCCAATATATTTATCCTGCTAATCCCCTGACATTAAGGGGCAATTTAGTATGGCCAACCCACCTAACCCGCACATCTTTGGACTGTGGGAGAGAACCAGAGGACCTGGAGGAAACCCACACAGACATGGGGAGAACATGTAAAAGAAAGGCACCCGAGGCCAGAATTGAAGCTGGGTGCTTGGCACTGTGAGGCAGCAATGCTAACCACTCTGCCAGCGTGCCATCCTGATTAAAATCAGGGCCTGAATGATTCAATCAGGATCCTTTTTTTTGGGACTAAATAAAGTAGCCTACTCCACCCAGCTGCAGAGGAGTTCAAAAGGAATCACTTTGTTATTGTGAAGTTGTGAGAAGTATGAAGTGATCTTACCTGCCGTTCACGCCACGCTCCTGCTGCAGTGAGATCGGAGAATTTGGCAGCTAGCCAAATCCCCATTCACTGCGGCGGGATAGAAAAATCCTGTGATCAGTGATAAGATTCTGGCTGTAAAAACAGCTCCACCCACTCCAAAGATTGGGGCCTCAGCCTTCTGAAAAATTGACCTTGACTGAGAAGCGGCAGTGTGTTTTACATGCCACCTAATTTTTCTCTGCTCATTTCGCCACTCTTCCAATGGTGTCAAATTCATGAGAGCATCAAAGTTTTTAATTGCAGTTTCCTCTGAGTTACACAATACTGGACTGCCAAAACACTTGCCTTTGTTTATAAAAAGGTTCCCCTACTGTTTTAAAACTATTTTAATATTAATTTTCTGTTAGAGTTGTAACATAAACAATTAAGCTGGTAACATTTGACTGTAACCACAATTATTTGCAATTGACTGATAATAATCCCAATGATAATATTCTCCAACATCTTACTATGCTGTATGCAATTAGTTTGATTCAACATTCATGTCTGACAATGACAAATAATAAAATATGCTATTTGTCATCGTAGCTCAATATCAACAATACTAACCATGTTTTCTTTATCTTAGACTAAGTTTGGTAGCGAACGGTGTTATCCTTGTTTATTGATTTCATGCTGCGCTGAATCATTTAGATGTTCTCTTCCAAAAATATTTCCGTAGTTCCATCAATCAAGCAATCTTATTTTGTTTATATCCCTTAAGAAGTGTAACTAAATCTGCTACAAAAATAATCCAAAATTAGTACATACATCATGCAGTATCGCATAGATAACATAAGAAGGTGACACGGTGGCACCCTTAATTACCAAGGACCTGGGTTTGATTTCCGGCTTAGGTTATCTGTCTGCAAGTTCTCCCCGTATCTGTGTGGGTTTCCTCCAGGTGCTCTGGTTTCCTCTCACAGTCTGAAAGATATGCTGGTTAGGTGCATTGATCCCTCAGTGTACCCGAACTGGCGCCGGAGTGTGGCAACCAGGGGTTTTTCACAGCAACATCATTGCAGTGTCAGTGTAAGCCTACTTGTGATGCTAATAAGTAAACTTTAATAAATGATGTACCTTATTAACTGAAGTAACTGAAATGAACCAGCCATATAAATACTTTGACTGCAACAGCAGGTCAGAGGCTAGGAATCCTGTGTTGAGTAACTCACCTTCTGACTTCCCAAAGTCTGTTCACCATCTTCAAGGCACAAGTCAGGAGTGTGATGGAATACTCCACTTACCTGCCTGGGTGGAGCTCCAGCAATGCTGACAAAACTTGACACCCTCCAAGACAGAGTAGCCTGCTTGATTGGCACCCCATCTACAAAAATTCACTTCCTCTACCACAGACACACAGTAGCAGCAGTGCTTACCACCAACAGGATGCACTGTAGCAATTCACCCAAAGCTCCTGAGACAACACCTTCTATACCCAGCAACACTACCATCTGGAAGGAAAGAGCAGACACATGGGAACATTATCACTTGGAGGTTCCCCTCCAAGCAACTTACTGGTGATGGATCAAAATCCTGGAACTCCCTCCTTAACAACACTACGGGTGTTCCTATCCCACACGGACTGCAGCAGTTCAAGAAGGCAGTTCACCATCACCTTCTTGAGGGAAAATAGGGATGGGCAAAAAATCCTGGCTTGGCTTACAAAGCTCACATTCCTTGAATGAAAAAAAATCAGATGTTGTTAGAATATAAACAATCAGTGTGAAGCATATTAAGATCCAATCCTTAATAAGATGAGCTGCTGGGTAGAGGAATAATGTCCCTGTCTGTCTCTCTAATAGAAGGTTTTATATGTTATATCTAACATCAAATTTTGTATTGGAAAGACAGACAAGGTCAAATTCATTACTTTAGTCACTATTGCGTTTGAGATTAAACAAAGTAAATTGTTGGGTTTAAAAAGTAATTGAGCGCATGTTATAAGCATGTTGATATATAAAGCTTTGAGTAAGCCAATGCCATCCAACCTGTTGAGTCCTCTCCTTCTAATGCCAAAACACAACTTTAATTTGCTGAGGAAACACTAACTCTGGGCAAAACTCCGACTGCCCAAACCCGGCAAAACCTCTTTTCACTTTATCACACCCTACCCCTTCATCCCCACCACTGAAAAGCTGGTAAACATTCAGACCTGCTTGATCAAACCCTTTAAGAAGTCTTACAACACCAGGTTAAAGTCCAACAGGTTTATTTGGTAGCAAACGCCACATTGCTACCAAATAAACCAGTTGCACTTTAACCTGGTGTTGTAAGACTCCTTACTGTGTTTACCCCAGTCCAACGCTGGCAGTTCCACATTATCAAACCCTTATCAGTTATATTTCAGCGAGAACAAGTTGATGCTGTAAGGTCAGATTTTCCAGATGCACTTTCTGACCCTTAGAGAAAGCGCATTCTTCCTGTCGCCCAGGATTACAGTGATCTCCTGTTCCAGTGTTTTTTATAGGTTTGCGACACATGTTGCAGAGGTCTATCTCTGGCAGGTTCTGGTGCCTACAGGAAGTGCAGGAAAGACTGGTGCAGCTGCATTGCAGCCTTAACAGCTTGAAACCTTGTGACTGATGATGGAGATCGGAACTCAAGAAGTCTCATGTGGATTCTGAGGACACAAGTCTAAAAAGTCACCCTTAAATTCTTTCATATATTATTTGACTATCTTTTAGTTTTTATGGGAAACCTTCAATCTTTTTAAATGTCAGTCAATTGCTGGGAGGATATTATTTGCTTAAATGTCACTTTGGTAATGTGAGGGTTTACTATACAGCTCAGATTATCAATGTTGGCATTATTATACTGTTAGTTTTAAGTTTTAAACTACTTAAAAGAACATGCTCTGGCAAAGGCAGGTATCAGGGAAGATAAAGATTCTGCATGCCTCCTCTCAAGCACAGAGATATATTTCACGACAATATTTTCACAGAGTGGAAACCATGTCCAATTCATGATAGTCGATAATGTTACATGCCACAGGAAATATTTTCACCTGCTGAAGACTATTTCCTGCACACATCAGTTGCTGGAAACACTTGAACTATTTCCTTACACTTATTAATTCCATGGCCAATTGCAAATTAGTGTCTGAATCCCAGACCGTGGAAGGAAGTAAAATGTTACATTATATAGGGCTATAAATCCCAATATCTTAAAAATCCTCACATTGTCTAACAGCAGATTGTGACTCCTGATCTTAGAGGTAGCTTTCACCAACTTTGAAATTGTATGTTTTGTTATGAAGTTTCATGTGACTTGTATTTTTTTATTGAAAATAAGCCTCGAAGAGTTTAGTCAGATTTCCAAATGCTAGTTCTACAAGAGTTTAGCTATAACCATTTAAGGTCTGTTTCTACACAGCTGTAGACCTCATATTTGTAACATATTCCTCTTGAGTGATTCAAGTTTTGAGTTCTGTTGTGAAATAGTCATTTTTGTTGAAGCTTTTCATCTATGAATACTCAATTAATTGATCTGATAAGTACAAGATGAAAAGTTCTGACAAAAAATATTCTTTTTTTTTCAGCAATACTCAAGTACTCAATGGACCTAATGACTATTTGTTTTGTGGTTTCTTTTGAACTGTGGTGCCTATCTGTTCAGTGGAGCAAATGTTGTTGATCAGAGCAGGAAGTGTCCATCTCTCACGCTTGAGTGAGAGTTGCTTTGGAAATAACTCACTCTCAACCCATTCACTTTACATCAAACCTGGATCCAAGCCACAGGCCGGAATTCTCTGACCTTACCTGCGGGTAGGATTATCCAGTCCCACTGCTGGGAATGGAGATTTGGCTGAGAGCCAAATGTGGGCCATACTGTGGCACAGTGGTTAGCACTTCTGTCCCACATCACCAGTGACCCAAGTTCAATTCTGGCCTTGAGTGACTATGTGGAGTTTGTATGTTCTCCCTGTGTCTACGTGGATTTCCTTTGGGTGCTCTGGTTTCTTCCCTCACTCCAAAGATGTGCAGGTTAGGTGGATTGGCCAGGCTAAATTGCCCCTTAGTGTCCCAAGATGTGTAGGTTAGATGGGTTAGCCATGGTAAATGTGTGGGGTTTTAGTGATAGGAGGGGGGTACGGGGGTGGGTCTGGATAAGATGCTGTTTCAGAGAGTCAGTGCAGACCCTATGGGCTAAATGGCCTCTTTCCACATTGTAGGGATTCTATGGAATCCATGGATTCTATAAATAAAAACTGAAAATCGCTCAAAATTCGCAAACAGCAAAATGATTACTTTATTACAAAAATAGTGTTTGAACTTTACCTACTTTGGATTATTATAATTGTAGGAATTTTGTGTGCATGTTGTTTAGCATAGAGGCGATGCCACTACAATGAGCTGAGAGATTTCAGAAATAGACTGTTAAGCGAGCATGAGCGAACAAGGAAATTTCGGCATAGCGATTGGATGTGTCTCTGGTCATGAATGCAGATTGAATTTCCTGTAAGGTTAAGCATTTCATCCAACACTGTGACTGAACCAACTCCACACTGTACTTTCGTTTTGAACATTTTGGTTCAGTGACTGCCCTTGCTAAGGAATGTCAGTACTTAGTAAGGAACCAGTCCCTTGTACCAATGCTTGAAGATCCATGGCTTACACTGGGTTGAACTCTCTACATCACTCTCCTCTCAGCTTGAGCCAGTAATGGTTGTCCTTGCTGCTGCTCCTGCTGCTACTTCACTTTCTTATTTTCCCTTGATGACAAAACAGATTTTTCAATATTGACAGCAATTGTACAACTCACTCTATCACAGTTAGGTGGTCAGTGACATCACAGTGAGACAGGTAATTATGCAGAACCAGCAGTTGTGGCAGACAGACTGGTTCCTAAATTGGGATTCCTGACAATTCGAATGAGTACTTACAACATTAACATTCCCTGATGTTCTTCATGTACGTCTAACAAGAAGTAAGACTCGGATTTAAAGTATTCATGCAGGTTGTGGTCACTGTTCTATAAACTGAAACAAGCTAAATCTCTGCCTCTGCTGAGTATGTGTTTCTTGGCATTGGTCCCGCATCTTGTCAATCAATCCTGGAACCATAATAATGGTCATGTTATACCATTCCAATTAGATTGCCTGAGGAAAAAAAGACTCACAGTACTTCATCACTCTTGGCCAATCAGATTGCTTAAAAGAGATGGTAATAGTCTGTATTGTCATACAATTTGCCAAACATTGGTTCAAAAGAAACACCCAGCATCTTTTGTTTTTGCTAAATTCCTGCGGCACAATGTTTGGATGCATAGCATTTGTTTTTCAGATTCTATCGATGACCCTGGAGGTCCAAAATGACATCTGCAATGCAAACAGATACTTCTGCTATGAGCCCATACCAGATGTTAGGTTCGTGATGGTGTTAGCAAGCATTCAGTGAATCTGAAATGGATGTATGCAGAGGGCAAGTCATGATTTCAGTCAGAATGTAATGTTAATTTGATTCCAGTGCTGCATTTTGAGGTTCATTGCTCCACCTAGTTCCCTCTCTAAATCATACATGACTGAACATGGACTCAGTAGGAGGAAGAACATCCTACCTTTTCTATTGAAATGGATTATCAACTACTTCTAGGTTATTGACTCATTTCTACTGTTGTCTCAATGATTGTGCAAATGTTTTGTACTTTCTTGATTTTCTTAAAGCTACACTGCAGGGACCACTGTGGCAGGTGCTGAAGGACTTTGTCCTCATCTCAAAGAGTCTCCACAAACCAATTGCCCCTAGGCATGGATGCAGGTGTAAACATTCCCTTCTGCAGGGAGCGTGACTTGGAAAATGAGCAGAGGGAATGGAGAACAGGGCAAGCGATGAGTAAAGGGATAAGGAAGAAGGTTTGGGGGGCAGCGGGAGAGACATAGGTGGGGAAGAGGCCATTTCTACCCAGGATGCTCAAGGAGCCATTCACCTACCCGAGCCTTAGCAAGCAACAGACAAAGTTCCTTGAGGTGTCTGCAGTTCTGAAAGAGTATCTTACCCAAGTCCATTCCCATAACACAGTAAGAAGTCTGACAACACCAGGTTTAAGTCCAACCGATTTATTTGATAGTAAACTCACAAGCTTTCGAGGTTTCCCTCTTCGTCAGGTGGATGGAGAGCTCTGGCCTCAGACAGAGCATATAAGCATAGACAGTTGGCTATCAGGTTCCGCACACGTGAGGACAGTCTCAACAGGGATCTTGGGTTCATGTCGCACTATCTGTAACCCCCATGACTTGCCTGGGTTTGCAAAACCTCTCTTACTGCTCTACCTGGAGACAATACACATCTCTTTAACCTGTGCTTAGTGCTCCTTCCACTCACATTGTTAACCACTTTAAGACTTGAATAGCAGGTTAGGTGTAAAGATTCACATTCTAATCAGTAATCTGTCTATGCTTATATGCTCTGTCTGAGGCCAGAACTCTCCATCCACCAGACGAAGAGGTAAACCTCGAAAACTTGTGAGTTTACTATCAAATAAATCGGTTGGACTTAAACCTGGTGTTGTTAGGCTTCTTACTGTGTTTACCCCAGTCCAACGCCAGCATCTCCACATCATGATTATTCCCATAATCCCATGCATTGATCATGGTTTATTCACCAAACCTACACATCTATGGACTGTGGGAGGAAACCAGAGCAGACACGGGGAGAAGGTGCAAACTCTCCACAGGCATTTATCCAAGGCCAAAATCGAATCAGGTCCATGGTGCTGTGAAACAGCAGTGCTAACCACTGTGCCACCATGCTGCCGAGACAGATGACATGTGCTAGGTGTGTCCTATAGGCTGGAAAAATCGCATGGGCATGGTGGATGTGATGGACAAGATGAGTGTGGTGGATCAGACTGGTGGGACAGATCATGTGGTGAACATCACTTGGGTGGGCTGTATTGCACTGGTGGGACAGATTGCCTTGATCTGGCATCCTCCTTACAGAACATGTATGATTAGTTTCCCTTTGAAATCAATGGAATGAAGATCAGGTTGGTTCTGTGTAGAATATTAAATCCATCCTGCCAGCCTATTATCATGATAGTAAAGACAATGGGTGGGATTTTATGGCCTCGTTCGACCTGAGTCTGGAAAATCCCAGCCAAGGTCAATGGACTTTTCCATGGCAATGTCCTCCCCTCGTCCACTCCAATTCCCATGGCAGGCACAACGGTAGAATTCCAGTGAATATTTTACGAAGACCAGTCACCAACCTTCAACCAATTTTATCTTGTATACTATAGTCCTTTCTTTTCTAGGTTTTAAAAGTGACAAAGAATAACAATGAACCATGTACGTTCAGGAAAAAATGATGTGAAGCTGAAGATCATGAGGTAGACTTTTCATGCCAGGTGATGATGGATGACTGCTGGCAGTTAACAATATATTTATTGCCTAATGAATTCTGCAGTTAGATTTAAAATACTTAAATGGCATTGAATTCCTCTTGTGAGATTTCTCAGTGCAGCTTTGGATTGCCTCTTGATCTTCCTTTAAAAGCAGTGGAGCCACACATAACTGTATCATATCCCTTCATCCTTGAAGAAGCTCAGAAAAAAGGGACAGCTAACCAATATGCTGGATCTCTGTTCCCTGAAAATATGGTACAAAATTGCAATAATCTCTCACTGAAGATTTAGTTTTCTCAAAGAATAAAATGAGCAACAATTTTACACAAGGAGTAATCCCCCTAGCTTTATGTTCCTCTTTATTAAACGACAGGATTCTTCCCTTTGAGCGAAGTTTAGTTTGATAATATTTGATTAAGGGATGGTACTGAGGAATTTGTCCACCGTCATAGAAAATAAGACTACATGTGATGGATACATAATAAAAAGAGAAAATGCTGAAAATAATCTGCAGACCAGTGCAGAAAACAATAGAGTTAATATTTCAGGTCTATGACCTTTCTTCTGAATGAAAATGTTGCTAGAATTCTCCAATGTTCATAGAATAGAATCCCTACAGTGCAGAAGGAGGCCATTCGGCCCATCGAGTATACATCGACCACAATCCCACCCAGGCTCTATTCCCGTAACCCCTCATATTTGCCCTGCTAATCCCCGACAGGAGGGTCAATTTAGCATGGCCAATTAACCTAACCCACACATCCTTGGAGTGTGGGAAGAAACTGGAGCACCCGGAGGAAACCCACACAGATACGAGAAGAATGTGCAGACTCCACGCAGACAGTGATCCTAGGCCGGGAGTAACCCAGGTCCCTGGCGCTGTGAGGCAACAGTGCTAACCACTGTGCCACCGTATCGCCCCATGTTCGCCCTATTACTGCTGCCAGTGAGAGTCTGGCACTCAGCCAAATCTCGATTCACAGCAAGAGGACTGAAGAATCCCAGCCGTAGGTGAGATCCAAGGATTCTGGCCTCCATTCACAGCAGCAGGATGGGAAAATCTCAGCGCAGATGAGGTTAGAGGATCCCAACCCCTTCACTTCAATGGGGCCGAAGAATCCCAGCCGCAGGGGAGGTTGGAGAATTCCAGCCGTTAACTCTTTCAGTTTTTATTTCAGATTCCCAGCATCTGCAGTACCATTTTTAAAGCAAATTGTCCCCTCCTCTCAAAGCTAGCATAACTATTTATCATTCTGTGACAGGATAGTCAGATCAGCGGTTCCCATGACGATGGAGAACAGTTTGGCCTAGGTTGACCATTCTGATCTTTGTTCCGCCAAAAGCAACATGCTGCAGGTGCTGGAAACCTGAAGTGAAATGGAAAACGCTGCATTAACTCAGTGGGTCTGGCAGCACACACAGAGAGAGAAACACAGTTAATGTTTCAAGTCCATCAACACTTCGACAGAACCCATTCTGTCCTGTGTTTTCAGAACCTAAGAAGAAGCATCTGAGATGTTAGGATGTGCTGGGAAACAGGCCCATTGCCCACTCCTCAAATCTTATAACATCATCCTTCCCCGGCCATTTTGTGCTCTTTGAAACTATATACAAGTCCTGGAAATGTATTAATTTCATGGCAAGGACAGACAGAATTTTGTGCACAGTCATCATTTCTGCCTTAAATTCACCTGTCCTGCTCCTATTGCACCATTAGGGTACAGCCTTTTTCACCCACGACCTTCTGAATACAGAAATATACACAGCACAAAATGGATTTTTCAAAAAAAATCAAGTTTTATTAGGCAAATGATCACTGGCCTCCTTATTAGACAAGAAACTGCAAAGCATCATGAACGAAACTCAGTCCATCACTCAAACCAGCCTCCTATCCATTGACACTGTCTACACTTCCAGCTACCCCAGAAAAGCAGCCATCATATTCAAGGATCGCACACACCCCAGACATTCTCTCTTCCACTTTCTCCCATCAGGAAAATGATGCAGAAGTCTGAATCACATACTAACCAACTCAAATAACAGCTTCTTCCCTGCTATCATCAGACTTTTGAATGCACCTACCTCGTATTAAGTTGATCTTTCTCTAGCTATGATTGTGACATTACATTCTGCATTGTCTCCTTTCTTTCCCTGTGTATGGTATGCTTTCCCTGTATAGTGTGCAAGAAACAATACTTTTCACTTTATACTAATACATGTACCAATAATAAATCAAATCAAACGAACATTCTGAATAATTCCATAAAGGGAAATGAAAAACATTATCGTTAGTTTGTTGTCAGTCTTTACAATTAACTATTGACCAATTGTGGAGAACTTGCTTTATTATGCAACATTCATCATACAAAGTTAAAGAACAAGAGGACAGGGCCACCACTGGATGATGCTGGCTAAAAATGACAGAGCTAGAGTTTCCATTTGGAATGTAATCAGTGAGCCTAAAATCAATTGTGCCCCAAGTTGCCCTAGTTTGGAAGTGTTTTATATTCTCAAG
Organism: Carcharhinus amblyrhynchos; assembly: GCF_965287045.1. Taxonomy (NCBI): domain Eukaryota; kingdom Metazoa; phylum Chordata; class Chondrichthyes; order Carcharhiniformes; family Carcharhinidae; genus Carcharhinus; species Carcharhinus amblyrhynchos. Next base: position 25,145,328 of record NC_137342.1, on the reverse strand, counting down.
TTTCCACTCAAATTCAAGCGTCAATCACTCAGTTTAGGATCTTCCATGAGTGAGCACAATTAAGCAGTCTTTAACCTTGAGTCAGAACTGTTTCAGAGTGGTATTCAGCATTGGATTGCAACTGCGCTCCTAGTTCCCGACTGGAACTCCTGTCCCATCCAACATTCCGGTTCAGGCTGAGCATGATGGGAGCAGTGCAGCACATCCCTCTGGCCTAGCTTCATGAGCAGCTTTGGCAAAGGGAAGAAAGTCCCTTTTATTGTTAGAATGTTTCAAATGATAACATTGGATCTACCGAGTGACCTATGGTAACATGCTGTAAGGGTCAGCTGACCCAATTAACTATGTAACCAATGACAAAATGGTGTGGCTGTCAGCTGACCAGCTGTCTCAGTATAAATAAGAAGCTGCTGGGGCTGTGTGCTTGTTTGGACTGGTCCAGGGTGGGACCTGAATGTGGTGGAGTAATGATGCTGATTAGTAAAGTTTTTTTCTTTGTTTTGCAAGTAGGAAATTTTTTTATTTTATTGCCAAAAACTGCAGAGTACTTTCTGCTGGATGAACATTTATGGCCTGCCCTGGAGTGAAGGGGTGGGGTTGGATGTTGGGGAAGTGAATGTCAGGATCTGAGGTTGTCAGGCCTCTGAATGAAGTGAGTGGGCCAGGTCAGGTTGCTTTGACCCCTGGGAGCTGCTGGGCCTTGAAGTAGCTGGGTCATTCCTAGAAAAGAGGAGAGGGGAGGGAAGGGTTGTCAGACTGAGCCCTTGTGTGGGGGAGGTGGGAGTAGAGTCAGTCAGGCTGTGGGGAGAGACTTCTGGAGTGCTGGTGTTTTGAAGGGAGTCCTGTGAGTAGTAGGGGGATCTGTGCAAAGTTAGACATTCTAGAAAATGGTTTAATTTTTCAGGGTTGTATAATTTTAATTTTTGTTCAAATAAATATCTCAGTATATTTGAGTGGTAAAATACTGCATTTATACTGTTGAAAGCAGGCTTATCACAAAGCATGCTTGGTACCCAGCCTATCAGCCTTGATTATTTTGATATTAACTGGAAATAAATTTAAAAATTATATAGTCCCATTTGCTAGCTATATTTGCTTTACATCAGTCAGTTTCTTAGTAAAGTATTTTAAAAAGAGCCTATTGATATCCTTGTGTCCAAAAAGGAAGTTGCATTTTTGGGCCTACTTAAAGGTGTGAAATGGGTGGTCTTTGTGGAAAATCGTTATGGTGATTAATTCAACCTGAGCTGTTAATTTTATGGGTCAGGCTGGCTGCAACATAATCTTGAAGCTGGCATGAAAAAAATGCAGAGTCAGCTTGTGCAGGATATGATTTGTACTTAAATCCCACAATCCTCTCTGCTGTCTTCACCAATTTTTGGTGAATTGCACAAAAAAGTCAACATGACCGAATGGAAACTGCAGGCCTAAGTCTAATAGCTGCTTCTTTAACTGAGTCAAATTGCAACTAGGACATAGAGTATAAAAGCATTAGTAGAATTGACCAAATTTGCTCCAGTAAAAATGGTTTTGGTCTGATTCTGTTTCTACATGTAGGATGGGTTGCATCAATTTTTCACTTCCATGAGCCTTAGTAATGCCATTGTAGTTTGAGTGCTAAAATAAAGTAACATGGCACAATGATTAGTACATGGCCTCACAGCTCCAGGAACCTGAGTTTGATTCCAATCTTGGGAGTTTGTGTGTTCCCCTGTCTGTTGGTTCCCTCCAATAGCCCAAAGGGTTTGGGTTAAGTGGATTGTCATAGTAAATGTTGGGGTTACAGGGATAAGGTAGGGGAGAGGGCCTGGATAAAATACTGTCACAGTGCAGGTTCAATGAATGGAATGGCCTCCTTCTGCACTGCATCAATTCTATGGCTCTATGTATAATAGAGGTTGAATCGACTCCACACTTCTAATTCAGAGGCAAGAGTGGCTGAATGCCTTTTCTGCATTGTAGGGATTCTGATATCTTTAAGGTTAAAATAGTTTGGGATCAATGTGTTCATTACGTTCCTTGGTTGCAGCACCAGCTACCTCATCCTTTCAGCCTTTACTTCCTTTTTGTCTATATTATCATTACTGTGGCAGATTCAGGTCTATTGGACTATGGCTGAGGAAGAGCAAAAGTACACTTAAATCACTTTGCTTTCAGGGAGTGAAAGAACGTTTCAATCACTTCCTAACAAAGCACTGCAGTTTCCATAGTATTTGAGATGATTGGAAGTGCAGCCTTTGTTTATTACACAGGACATTGCTTTTGTTTAGAATTTCTATTTGTTTTATTGTTTAAATACAATAATAAAAGCAATTTTTACTGCAATTGTATAGGGCATTGGCAAGGTGATAGCTGGAGTATTGTGTGCAGTTTTGGTGTCCCTATCTGAGGAACAATTTCCTTGCTACAGTGAAAGTTTACCAGGCTGATTCCTGGGATGGCAGGTCTATCATATGAGAAGAAACTAGAGTCATAGACGTTTATAGCATGGAAACAGGCCCTTCAGCTCAACTTGTCCATACTGCCTCTTTTTTAACCCCCTTAACTAGTCCCAATTGCCCACGTTTGACCCATATTTCTCTATAGCCATCTTGCCCATGAAATAGTCTAAATGCTTTTTAAAAGACAAAATTTACCCATCTTGTCTATTACCTCTGGCAGCTTGTTTCACCCCCCCACCCCCCCGAAAGAATTGCCCCTCTGGATCCTTTTGTCTCTCCCTTCACCTTCAACCTATGCCGTCTCGTTTTAGACTCCCCTTCCCTTTGGGAAAAGATATCGACTATCTAGGTGATCTATGCCCCTCAGTATTTTATAGATCTCTATAAGATCGTAAGATCACCCCTAAGCCTCCTATGCTCCAGGGCAAAAAGTCCCAGTCTATGCAGCCTCTCCTTATAATTCAAACCAAGTCCCAGTAGCATCCCAATAAATCTTTTCTGCAGTCTTTCTGCTTTAAAAATATCTTTCACTGTCACTAATTTAGCTAGGATCAATGGAGTTTAGAAGAGTGAGGGGGAATCTCATAGAAACTTATAAAATTCTAACAGGGTTAGACAGGGTAGATTCAGAATGTCCCTGATGGTGAGGGGAGTTCCAGAATTAGGGGTCATAGTTTGAGGATAAGGGGTAAACCCTTATCAACTGAGGTGAGGAGAATTTATTCACCCAGAGAGTGGGGAATGTGTGGAATTCACTACCACAAAGTAGTTGAGGCCAAAACGTTGTGTAATTTCAAGAAGAAATTTAGATATAGCTCTTGGGGTCAAAGGGTTCAAGGGATATGGGGGAAGGAAGAGGGAATCATGATATTGAATTTGATGAGCAGCTATGATTATGAATGGTGGAGCAGGCTTGAAAGCCAAATAGCCTACTCCTGCTTCCAGTTTCTATATTTGTGTTTTTAAAGTAATTGTTTATATTGAGAATATGGCTATCACAGATTTACACTGCATGAGAGCTGGAATTCTATCCTTTTAGTAACCAATACCTATAAGTGTATCATTAGTAGAGTTTTACAACCCCTCCTGCCAGCAGGGTCTTCCGTTTCTGCTGAAGTCAGTGGAAATTTGAATGGCTGGCTGTATTTTACACATCCACTCTGGTACGGCAAGGCTGTAAAATTCCATCCCATGTAACCAAGCTGGCAGAGCTAAAAGAACAATGAAAACTTCTCAACTATGGCCCTGCGTGAAATGGATATTTCCTCTAAACAATTGCTATCAAAAAAACCTGAATGTTGAAGGGCGATTCCTGAAGTTGCAGGTTTCTTTGCCTAACAATCGGCATTGTGGGTGTATCTATGGCAGGTAGGCTGCAATAGTTCAAGAAGGTGGCTCAGCAGCATTTTCTCGAGGATTATTAGGGATGGGTAATAAATGCTGACCTAGCCAGTGACGCCTTAACAAAATGGATATGCTTTAAGAATGTCCGCAAGTGCCCAATAACCATCTCACAATACAATTTGAATATGTATTTTCAGTAGAATAAAAGGAAGTTTTTTCATGCAAATATCAAGAAAATGAGAGGCCCAAGAGAAATCAAGAATCAAAGCAATTCCTGGGGTGGGATTTTATACTCACGCTTGTCCCAAAATCAGCCACGATTGAATGGTGGAGCAGACTTGATGGGCCGAATAGCCTAATTGTGATCATATCTTTTAATCTAAGACTGTAAAATCCAGACCATAGTCGCCTACTCTGATGACCTTGGGTGGGGGTGGTAAAATCCGGTCTGGGCTCTTCAGGGAAAAATGATAATTATTGCAAGTTGGAGGTTGATAAATGACACTAAGTTCATGTTCCTGCCTCTGGTTTTTCATTTTGCTCAGTCATTTGTATTGTTTCATGAGGAGGGGGAGCATTGGCAGCAGCTGGGAAATATTACTGACAGTAAGGAACATTAACAGATACAATAACAGGAAAGTGTGTTAACACCGTTTTGAGCATGTGATTTAAACATCAGCTTAATTTGTGTAAGTGAACTGGCTAAATGTGACTATGTGGAGGGAAAAAAAGGACTGTTGGTCAGCTCCAAGAGATGTTTGTCTGAACACCAGTTATTTTCACTATTTATACCTTTTTGTGACTCATGTTACTGGACAGCACGGCCAAGGACTTCATCCTGTGGGGCATTGTCACTGCATGCCTGGCAAAGGAGCAGCTTATCTACACCTAATGCTGATAAGAAACTTACCATAGCATGTGAAATAGAGTACAGTATAGAAATAAGGAGTACGCAGTGATCAGAGTATGCATAGGGATAAACATAGCAAATTACCTTTTATTAACGTCTAATACTAAAATTACAAATTTGTAACATTTAGCAAGGTGCTATAGCTGTATAAATTTGTCTTGGTCAGTTCTACAAAATGGACATTAGGGAATTGATTCAGAGTGGCACAGCGGTTAGCACTGCTGTGTCAGTGCCAGGGACCTGGGTTCAATTCTGGTCTCGGATGAACTGTCTGTGTGGAGTTTGCACATTCTCCCCATGTCTACATGAGTTTCCTTTGGGTGCTCGGGTTTCCTCCTACAGTCCAAAGATGTGCAGGTTAGGTTGATTGGTCATGCTAAGCTGACCCTTAGTATCAGGGGAATTAACAGGGTAAATATGTGGGGTTACAGGATGGCGCCTTTTTGGGATTGTAATTGGTGTAGGCTTGATGGGCCAAATGGCCACCTCCTGCACAGCAGGGATTCTATGATTTATGACCCATTTCCATGCTTCTGTGCCTAAGATGAACAATGTCCAAAAGTACATAATAATTAATATGTCTACCTCCTGTGGTGGTAATGTTTTCACCCTTCCTTGCTCGTCTATCCATTTTTGGCTCAAATCTTCCAGTCAGATATTGTTTAATGTTGAATTAGCACAGTAGAGGTACGTGCGCCACTGAGTGCCCTCTTCACTTGTTACAATGGGCTACCTATACAGCTAAGTGCACTTTTGAGCTAATTTGCTCATTTTCTCTTTTTGGAACAGAAGGTTCTAATGTTAAGCCAAGAACAGCAATTTCCTGAGTATGAACAAGTCCACTTTCATCTGAAACAAGCAGGAGCTCAGATATAAACACCGCAAGAGCCATGTTCAGAAAGATTAAAGCACAAAGTTGATGACAAAGGGAAGCAGTGATAAGTTACAAAATTATAACATTGAGGAAAAGACCAGCATTTGTATAACATCTTGCACACCCTCAGGAGATTCAGAAGTGTTTTCAGCCAATTAAGTATTTTTCAGCTATAGTTAAGATGGGAATGCATGCTCCACAGTCAACAAAGGTAACTGACTAGTTAAATTAGCCTTGATTTTGTTTTCTGATTTGGTGATTTATTGTCACATGTATTAGTATACAGTGAAAAGTATTGTTTTTTGCGCACTATACAGACAAAGTATCCCATTCATTGAAGGTGCAGAATGGGGTGATAGTCAGTGTCGAGAAAGATGAACTTAATGTAAGGTAGGTCCATTCAGAAGTGTGATTGCAACAGGGAAGAAACTGTTCTTGAGTCAGTTGGTACATGACCTCAGACTCTATTTGGTAAATAGGGTTGGTCAGGATTATGGGAGAACTCTGCTGCTGTTCTTAAAATTGTGCCTTGGAACTTTTTACATTCACCTGAGATCAGAGGGGTTCTCCACCAATTAAAAGGTGGCAGCTCCAACAATGCAGCACTGCACAGATGTGGTCAGGGCTTGGAATAGATATTGAATTCCCTGCCAATGAACTCAGGTGAGAGTGATAGCCCTGAGTTAAAACTAACACCTTGAGGGGCCAACTCTTGTAAGACCGATGTCCAGCAAGCTGAGTGTTCATTCTGTATTATTTGGAGATACAAAAATGGGTAGACATGCTTTCCAAATAAATTGTGAAGATAATGTTATCACAGGTCTTTAATACATTTTTGACAAGTAGCCTAATTTTCATATGAATTTCAGTATGTGCCTTTAATCATGCATGTCTGGCAAATGGCATGCTACCTCATGCCATTAGAAACACACTGCGGGGAGGCCAGAGAATCTCCACCACCTTCTCCCACACCCAACCCCATCCCTAAATTTCTGAGGAGGAGGTGTAAAAGGACATATTCTGTGCAGATAGAACAGAAACATCAATGCCAGCATAGGGAAAAACACCCTTCTTAAGAAGCGCAATAGACAGAAACTCAGCTGCCTTCAAATCGCTACCTGATGAACCATAGAGGGCTTTGTTATAGGAATACTGCACCTTGACTAGAGTTGAATAAAATAAACCTGCTGCTGTGAACATAAGTCTACAGTGAACCCATCCTTCTAAAACCACAAAAGCAATAGAGGCCTGCATTATCAGTTTTCACTCCAGGGAAAAGCAAGTGCAACAGAGAATTCTTGAAATCATAGGATCAAAATGCACACTACTTTTAATGTGTATGGTGTGAGAGTGGCTGTAGTTGTGTATGTTTGCATGTTGAACAGTAATCACCTATCTTTTGTTTAAAACATGCAATAAAACCTGGTGCTCTTGAAGCAAAAGCTGAAAGCACTTTTTCCTTTTAACAGAGCACTCTTCACTCAGTCAAGCAGTAAAAGGGGTGGCACGGTGGCACAGTGATTAACACTGCTGCCTCACAGCACCAGGGACCCCAGTTCAATTCTGATCTCGGATGACTGCGTGTGGAGTTTGTGTATTCACCCCATGTCTGCACGCGTTTCCTCTGGGTGCTCCTGTTTCCTCCCACGGTCCAAAGTTAGGTTGGTTGGCCAGGCCAAATTGCCCCTTAATGTCAGGGGGATTAGCAGGGTAAATACATGGGGTTAAGGGGATAGGGCCTGGGTGGGACTGTGGCCAGTGCAGACTTGATGGGCTGAATGTCCACCTTCTGCACTGTAGAGATTCTATGAAAAAGAAAGGCAAGCTATCACTATCATTTCTCCCCTAATCCGTAACAAGTAAAATGTTCATATATATCACCAAATATCAGGTGAAGGAGGTTACAATTCAACTTTCAAGTACTCTGATCAGACCAGCACCATGAAACTGCATCCCAGTCTGCTCATCCAGAAACAAGAGAGACATTCAAATCATAGAGGCAGCATTGCGTCACAAGGTTGAACCCCAGCGTCAGGAGTCTGAGATATTTATTCTGAGGATGAAATATTTTGGTGAATTTTAAGAAAGCACAGTTTGTGAAATTATGCATTTTACACAGGTCGATTTTATTATTGAGTGTGTATACATGCAGACTAAACATTACTTCTTGGTAGTCTCAGTGGGCTGATGTAGGAATGCCACTTAAGTGGTCCATTGCAGGGGAAACTCCTAGTTCTGCATTCAGTTCAGGTTGTGAATGTTTATTTGTCGCAGAACCAATAAAGCTGCAGCAAGGTAGCTTGAAAACTTTCACGGCACTATTTTTAGTTTATTGATGTTTTTGCACATTGAATGCGGAAACAAATCCAGCTCAAAATGTTGCGCTAGTCCCAAGTGAAATTGCCAGACTAGTACTAGTCAATACTTATTACATCCCTTGAACGCTCTATTAGAATCAGAGTTATAGAATCCCTACAGTGCAGAAGGAGGCCATGCAGCCCATCGAGTCTGCACCAACAACAATCCCACCTAGGCGTCATGTAATCCCCCTGATACTAAGGAGCAATCCCACCAGACCTGTTCCCCAGAACCCCAAGTAATTACCCCTCTTATCCTCCTAACCTACACATCTTGGGACACTAAGGGGCAATTTAGCATGGCCAATTCACCTATTAAGCTGAAACGGATGCTGTAATGCTTGTGATAATTTTGTCATTGTGTGCTGCAGGTGTGATAATGTTCACATCCAGGTCATTGTACAGGAATTAATGTGGGATTAGCGCAAACTTTCATTTTATTTCATCAGTACTAAATTAGATGTTCTAAGTAACAAAGAATGCCATGCTCCTTCACCTTTTTCCATTTACAAGTTCTAATGATGCTAGAAATGTGCAGAAGTGTTTAATAAGGCACAGAATGCACACTTTTCAGAATGCAGCCTCTTGCCTGGATAACTGCTGTCCTGATAATCTGGTATCAGAGCAGCCCTTCAGTAGAATCACTGTAGTTAATGTTTTTTGATCATCGTGTGAGCAATAAGGACTATAAAATTCCACTTCTAAATACCAGATTTTAGTGACCTACATTTCAGCAGTTTCACATCAGGGAAGAATTACAATGACAATCGCCTGACATTTTCTGCCACAGAAGAAAAATGTATCATGTTGTGGTACTTCATCATTTTGGAAACCACATGTTATGAAGCACTCTGCATACCTCCAGTTTGGAAAAAACAATAAATCTTCCTCTGCTATATTTGAGCTGCTTGGATGTAGTTGTGTCACATGCATCAGGTCTGATTTTAACCCAAGTGGGAATCGGCAAGGTGGAATGAGATGTGAGTCACTGCTTTGCACAGAGTTAAGTGGCGTAACTCCTGGTTGATTGCAATCTGGGCCTTATCTGTGTGCCACTGATCAGATGTCCACATGAAGTGGGTGAGAAATGACAGTTGGGAGCAGATTATTGGTCACTGTCTCAGCCTGGAGGCACGGTCAGTCACAGTGAGGTAGATTGTAGGGGGTAGATAAGAATGGGAGAGTTGCCAACACACTGGTGGCTTTCACTTCCCTAATGAAGCCGAGAAAAGCACTCATACTCTTCCTGGGCCATGATGTAGATTATAAAGAGTAAGAAAACTACCCGTTTCATTCTTTCATTCATTCTGGTTCCAATCTACTTCCTGCCATCTGCTCCTGAGGAGAAAGGCACATTTTTTTTCCTTTCAGGCCACCAGTTAAAATTGAAGCCTTTCTCATATCTGATGCCAATCTAATAACCTTGTTTGCTTTAAAGGGCTTCCTGGCTGCTTAAAAAAAAGCAAGTTAAAATAGTAAACACTGAGGTTTATGTGGGGTGTGTTAGGAAACTAAAGGTAATTTTAAAGGATTTTTATTTGTATTGGTAATCATTAGAAATAACATGTAGTTTTAGATGATTTAATTTATTGTTTCTATGCCTGTAAGGGACCTATATTTAAGTTCATGTTAGACAGAGATGTCTATATGTGTGGGGATTAGTTTCAGTTACAATTGGGATTGTATTGTGCTTACAGGGAGCTCAGGCATATAGAATAAATATAGTTGCTTAGAGGCCCTTGTAAAGAGAAGGAGCTTTTCTTTGTTCTTAGTTTAACTGGAAGCTGGAGCAGTTGGTGACAGGCAGTTAAAGAGGGAACATCTCTCCCAGCTTTGCTAGAAGAAAAGTCATACAATGGACTATTAGTTAAGAAAGCCAGCACCAGAAATCTAAAGCCAGTTACACAAGAAAATTAACAAAATGTAAACACATTTCCAGGAAGTTAAGAGGAACTGGGAGCAGAACAGGTTACTGTTCATTTCAAGTCATAGGAGTGAAAATGAGCTGGCTAGTGAGAAATCAGCAAGATATCTGAAGTGATTCTAAGGTTTATGATATCTTACTACAGCTTGTGAGGCATTTAATTGACAAAATTGTGGAGCAATCGGTGGCTGGACATTGAGATTTGTATGTGTAAAAGCAGTCAAAGAAATTCTAAAGGGGTTGGTCTAAAACCCCAGAGTGGATTTATTGATTGAAGAGGAGCTCTGTTTAAAAGAGTCCTTTGGAAAAAGTGGACTGGATTTCATCATACAACCTGCTAATGAAAAGCATTATTATGAGAGAAGATTTTTTAAAGTGTGTTTTGGAAGTGGAGTTTGGCAACTCTCACTTGACAATCATCTGGGGGGGTTTCTGAGGAGAAATCTACAGCCAATAACATGGGTTCAGGGCAGAATGTATGTCAGATCACAGCCCATCTGTGTGCTTAAAGATAGGACTTTGTGTGACTGAGACCATTGTAGATTCAAAATCCACTGTGTTGTCCGTGTTAATTTTAAAACCTGTGCATATTTGCTAAGCTAAATGGAGAGTAAAGGAATACTGTGTTACTGTCCATTTTTTCATATTTAATTTTTTTTCTTGTTGTTAAAACTAATTAGTATTCTGATTCTGTTCCTCCACATGATTTTAAAAAAGTAAAAGTTATGGTCTTTTGAGCTTGGTTTCCATTCTGGGATCTTCCCGTCCAGTTATAATCCCAACTGGGATCATAATAGATGACAGCAGGTAACTCCCAGATAGAATCATAGAACTAAAGAGTCCCAACAGTGCAGAAAGAGGCCATTCGGCCCATCAAGTCTGCACCGATCCTTTGAAAGAACATCCCACCCAGGTCCTCCCTCTGCCCTATCCCCATAGCTCATGCATTTCCCATGGTTAAGCCACCTACTCAACACTTCTTTCGATATTAAGGGGCAATTTAGCATGGCTAATCCACCTAGCCTGCACAGCTTTGGAAGTGGGCAGAACTGGAGCACCTGGTGGAAACCCACACAGACACAGGGAGAATGTGCAAACTCTACACTGTCACCCAAGGCTGGAACCAAACTCATGTCCCTGGTGCTGTGAGACAGCACCTTGCCACAGTTAATTTGAACTGCATTTCCAATCCCATTTCCACAGGGGGATGTTTGTTGCTTTGGTTGTTTGTTTAACGTGCAAACTCCACATAGACAGGACCCAAGCTGGGAATTAAACTCAGGTCTCTGGTGCTGTGAGGCAGCAGTGTTAACCATGTTGCCCAGCTGAAGCTGATCGTTAGCTAAATGGGTGGATCTTAGACTGAAACATGTGATGCTGCTCACATAGGAAAAGAAGGTTGATATTGTATCAAACCTGATTTCTTTCATTAAGGACGGATGTTAATTTGGGTAAAACCTTCTAAGTAAACAAAAATGCTGCAAGGCCCTGGAGTATAAACATTGTGAAATGTTAAAGTAGGGTGAAAGTGGCACCAATACAACCAGAGGGCCTTCATTTTCTATGATTCAGGTTGCAGGAAAGGGACACTAATGAATTGTCACTTGTTTTCACTGCAAAAAACACCCCCCAATCCTCTGGGTTTGTGGGTTGGGGGGGGAGGGGTGCGGTGGTGGTGAGTGCATAGTGGGCAACTGATCTCTGATCAACTGTTATGTGCTGAATTATACCCTATCATCTTGCACCATTCTTATGAGATCAGGCTAAACACAGTCTGGTCACTTCTCCTCTTCGCATTTTGTTTACTGAAACAATAGTTGCCCACTGTTGATTTCCCCCCCGCCCCTTCTGAGAAAATAATATTTAGCTTTCAAAAAAATCTGACAGGATTTTTTAACCTCCCCAATCGCACCTCACCCTCTCTCCCCACGTCCCCCATTTCACCCCCCCCACCCCCCTCCCCCACCAGTGCATGTGCTGTGGGGGTCCACAGTCAGCTGGCAGCAGGACCTTCTAATCCCATTGCTGTCAATGGGATTTCCCATTGTTCACTCCCTCCGCTGCCTTGGAACCCATGGTGAGGAGCGGTCATTGATGGGACCAGAAGATTTCGATCACCTCTGATGTGCACGATGTACAGATGTGTAAAATTAGTGGCACAATTTACATATCAATGAAACCAATGCACCAGATCTTGTAGGAGTCATTGAATTGTGATTGATATTAATGCAGGTTCAGCTTTGAGTGGATTTGGGAGGGGGGGAGCGGAGTTGGGATTAGGAGATAATGGGCAGAAGATCACAATATGTCTGGAATCTGATTTCAACACAGATTTCTCGGTGTGACTTGTGTTTGTATTTTGCCTCTCCAATACACAGATATCATCATGATGAGCACCTGGAGGATGTGATTTCACCTCAACTATTTAAAGAGCCAATACACAGATGGAATTTTGAGGAAGTGGTTGAATTACTTTGAATGAAAAACAGGAAGGACAATGGCTAATCCCACTGTATTGTGATGAACCTTAACATAGTGCTGAGTAAAGGGGAAGGAAAGGCTCCTTATTTCCCAGTGATGGAAAAAAAAACTGCTTGAATCCAGAGTGTGTAACTGGAGTTGACTGAAGGGGTGAACAGAGGGTTGTGCTTGAGCTATGGTTTCATTACAGAAAGCAATCCATGGATCGCAAACGCTCCACCGTAAAACTTGAATCTTGATATAGATTGCACGTTCTCCCTGTGTCTGCTGGGTTTCCTCCCACAGTCCGACAGATGTGTAGGTTAAGCACATGCTAAATTCTCCCTCAGTGTATTCAAACAAGTGTCAGAGCTTGGCGACTTGTGGATTTTCACAGTATCTTCATTGCAGTGTTACTGTATGTCTACTAGTGACTAATAAATGAAGTTTAACTTTTAACCTTAACACTAGCACAGACTCTGACAATAGCCATGCAGACAATGGATACTAACTTTAATAGAATGGCAGATATATCAGCCATGGCACTACATAGCAACAACAATCTGCTTTAAGATGGTTTCATTTTATTCATTCATGGGACATGGCCATCACTGGCTGGCCAGCATTTATTGTCTATTGCTAGCTGCCTGAGAGGGCAGCTGAGAATCAACTGAAGTCACATGTAGACCAGACCAGGTAAGAACAGCAGATTTATTTCCCTGCAGGGTATTATTGAACTAGTTGGGTTTTTCCTACAATCAACAATGGTTTTATGGTCATCTGTAGATTGTTAATTTATTGAATTCAAATTCCACCATCTGCTGTGGCAGGATTCGAATCCGGGTCCCCAGACCATTAGCTGAGTTTCTGCATTACTAGTCTAGAGATAATACCGCTGAGGCATCGTCTCCCCTTTTGTTCTGCTGCAGAAAGGCAGAAATGATTTGCAGATGACCAGGAGAGGCAATGATAGTGAAAAGGGATAAGCAGTGAGAACTCTGCTCATAGTACTCCTACCCGTCACCCATTGTTTCCACATCCGATTCAGTGTCCACATGGCTGCCTTCTCTTCCTATGGTTGAGGATGCCTCTGCACAAGTAGAGGAGGAGCAGTCTTTGGTGGGACCATCCGTGGCTCCAACACCAAAGCTGTAGACCAGGAGCTGCTTGGACATATCACGGCAGCTCCAGAAGTCCGGCATAAGCCTTTGTGAAACTTTTGTTGCGGTGCACAACAGCGGATGAAATGAAATTCCTTGCAATTGCCGAATGTTTCCTGATGATTTGGGGATATTTGGATTGCTAAACATGTACAGCTGAAGACCAATCAAGAGAAGCCATGAAACCACCTATCATGATGTTCTCTGTGCATTAATATCTTCTCACTGCACAATAAAATCTCTCACAAGTACTCTCACCAACCAGCTTTCCAAAGAGAACTGCGAAACCAGCTGTCAGCATTGAGCTTTTATAAATCTTGGGATTCCTGATTTTATTTTTACAATCTTATGAAGTACCACTCAATCTCCTGTCAAGTTTCCCAGAGTTGCAGAAACCTATTCTCAGACACATTGATATTATTGTGCTTGGCAATTTAGGGTCAGGCTTTGAGAGTTTGACAAATTAACCTTGCCTTGACCCTCTCCCACGCATTGCCTGGGAATTAATATCAAACCCATTATTACCAAATATCACACAGCCTGTGGACCATTGTGACAAACTTGTTCTCTACAAAATGACACATTTTTCCCAACTATTTCAGGTGAACAGTCGAAACAGCTTATGCACTCATCTGATTAGAGTAAGAATATGTTCACATTGAAATTACAACTTGTAATTAAAATATGTTCTTGATCCAAAAAAGCTTGCCATAAATCAGCCACCAATAGACCTGTAATTAAAATGATTTTCATTACCACTTTGGCTCAGTGCTGTTTAATTATCACATGCCATATAAATATAGTGCCAGTTTTAGGTTGCATCTCTGCACTTACTAAAATTGTCACGACGGTGTTGAAAATCCAGTTATTAAACTGACAGACTCAATAAAACTGGTGTAATATCACAGGAATCACCCTTTAGCAGTGATCCCCATCAATTAATGTTCAGTGCTTGTTTCTTTAATAAGAGAAAACGTTATTCACACAAACCTCCCTTAACACAATATCAAAGCTATTGAACCCAGAGAAACAAATAGATTTAGACAATTGATGTTGGCTCTGCCTGGGCTTCCTGTTATAGTTACTGGGACAAGTCCCAAAGTCCCTGTGCAGACAGTTGTGGCAAATAACATTCACTTAAGCAAATACAGAAGTCCTTAGCTTCCTGTTTTTCCCAGTAAGGTCACCTGGAAAGAGCAAGTTGAATGAAATCAGGTGTTTGTGTTTGTTGTGTCACAGCAGCAGATCTGATGTAGAGTTTGGGATTATCCTTTCCTGTTATTTGCACCCTGGCAGATTTCCTTTGCTGATTATTAGCAGCACATCAGATGTATTAATGTTATTCGGCAGCTGTTCTACAATAGCTGTGTAAACACTTCTACGACTCTGGTTCCTTTCTACACAAACTTGCATGAGGAAACGGCATGGAGGGAAGAAAATGAGATCATAATTTTTTTCTCTCTAAGTGAACTATTAGTCATAATCAGCCAATTAGTTTGTTTAGTGGAGCGTGTAATTGTGTTGAATTTGGTCGAGTTTTCTGGTCTCAAAGAACTCTCACACATAACAGACTTATTTTACTGGGTCAATTTTGATTGAGATGTAATAAAAAGGCAACGAAGTAATGTGCGTTGTGACAGACGTACAATAAAACCAGACTGATAATTTACATTGTTGATCCAAACTATCTCCACTCTTGTGTCACAAGGCAGCATAGACAGCTAGCTGGACATGCACTGAACCTACACATCTCTGGACTGTGAGAGGAAACCGGAGCACCGGAGGAAACGCACGCCGACATGGAGAAAACATGCAAACGCCACACAACCAGTCACCCAAGGTTGGAATTGAACTTGCGTTGTGAATCAGCAAATGTCACCCACTGTACCACCGTGCCACGTCTTATTGCATAACAAAGTGGAAACACATCCCATTTCAATGCCACGTATTCCTGAATGACGATATTTTATTTAATTTTCCTTTATGATATAATAATGACTCTGTTATCATAAATGGAGGGCGTTGTTCATTATTGTTTCCTTACTTGCAATGTCACTTGGCCGGAGCTTCATTTTGAGAGGTGAAAACTATGCAAGTTATCTCCTCTTCTGTAAACGAAAGTTCTAAAAGCAAAACCAGGGAGTGGCAGAGGAACACTGACAAATATGCAAATACTACCTACTGCAACAATTAAAATGACTTAGTTATTCTGTTGAATAATCTCCTTCTCCAAAATATAGAATCAGAACAAGTATATAGAAATGCTTGAAAAATAAAGATATGAAATTAAAAAGTAACTTTCGTGCACCACAATAAAATTATCATGAGAAAGTAAACAAAATAGAAACTGGAATGTCAAAACTCTTAACCAGACCCTGTAATATTAGCCTTGATTCAACTGAGTTCAGGTTCAGGTCAGGTTCACTGGGTTGCAATTGGTTTAGATTAAAATCCAGCTGAAAGTATGCCTTGCGCATCCCTGCTAATTGTATTGAATCAATGAATAATAGGTGTGGCTGTGTCCTCTTCCTGAATCCACTTGATTGTTTTATTATTGAAAAATCCATTACTAGCCCTCACTACATTTCGACTGAAATTTAATCCAATCCTGCAGCTGTTTCTTTTCATTAAGCTCCATCTTAATGGCCAAGCTTAACTAAATTCACCACAAATTCAAAAGTCACCCCCCCTTCCCCTTAAAGTGCCCATTTCACAATTACCCCCAAACCAGCCACAGATGGTTTGGTCTAATTGTGTGTATTGTTTAATGCATTGGTTTTCCTTTTGGAGCAACATAGTGACTCTAACTACATTATTGTAAATTAAAGCCTTGTGACCAATGACTAAATTCGAGCATCTGAGGAAATATTAATGAGGTACTTTTGGCAGCGATGTGCGGCTACACTGAGTTCATGGTGCATTCAAGGAATCATGGGAATACTATTGGAAAAGGCCTAGTTGGGTGGGAAAAGGGATTATGTGAGCAGACTTTGTTTATTGACATCAGATGTCTCAGGTCACAAGACAGAATGAGGAAAAGTGACTTTTAACTTAGCACTGGACCACAGAGCAGCGCTGTAGGTTGGGCACCTAATATAGAAGTCACCTGATGTTCTAGATCATTGCGTTTAATGGAAAAGTAGAAGAGGTGTTTTCTATAGACATCGCCAACCAGCAATGCCAATTTTACATTCCAGAGGGGTATTATAACTTCTGTGAAATCATGTTAGGCATTGATTTGAGGCAATATTTGGAGTCTGTTGAAATCAAGTGTGTCTGTCTATTCAAAAGTCAGTCCAAAAATGCTCTTAGCTATGATGGCTTGGAACTTATGTGGGTAAGCCTGAAAGATGGCAACACACATAACTCCAATTATTTTCTTAGTTCCAGCTTATGTACCATTTGCTCTGACTGGTCGATGTCCCATAGACTATTCAATTGAACTGGTGTAAACAATTGGATCTGAATGTGTCTGCCCTTGTTTTCTGTGTTACAGTCAGCTGGTTTATATCAATAGGCACATACAACCTGATATATTAACTGCTATGTACTTTATATTTTTTAATTTTTCTCATCTATTTTGCTTCTTGTTTTTAAAAAAATTATGTAAAGTGGACAATGTTAAATTATGTCAGCCCTATAATGACTGGAAATGTAGCAGTGTACACAATGCCAGTACATAAATTAAGGATTCATGACCATAAGGTACAAGGGCTCATTTTTGAATCACTTTTCACCGGTGTCAACTTGATTCAGTTACTAAAATCCTCATCTGTAAATTAGATGATTCCAAATTGCCATGGCAATGCAGTATTGGCAGAGTGCCACATGGTTGTCAGTGCCATCTTTCAGATGAACTGTTAAACTGAGGTGTGAAATCAAAGATCTATACACTTTATGAAGAACACCGTTGAACCAGCCAACATTCTGCCCGAAAGCAACATCACCAGCAAAATAGCGAGGTTGACGGCACTTTACTATATATAGTGGGCTGCTAAAATTATCTGTGTGCTAAGGAAATGCAAATTATTTAATTACTTCTTGCTAATTTATATTTGTTTTATTTATGGGACATGATCTGATACCAGCATTTATTGCCCATCGCCAGTTGCCTTTGATCTGAGTGGCTTGCTAGATTATTTCAGAGAGCAGTTAAAAATCAACCACATTGCTGTGGCTTTGGAGTCGTATGTAGACCAGGTCAGGTAAGGATGGCAGATTACCTTCCCTAAAGGACATTAGTGAAGTAGATGAGTTTTTCCAACAATGGTTCCGTGGTCTTCAGTAGATTCTTAACTCCAGATATTTTTTATTGAACTCAAATTCTGCTATGGCAGCATTCGAAGCCGAGTCCCCAGAATGTTAGCTGAGTTTCTGGATTAATAGTCTGGCGATGATATGACTAGGCCATTGCTTCCCCTGTTATTTTGCCCACTCCTACGCCACAGCCAAGCAACCTGCCCCACTCACTAATATATCAGCTTTCGGATGATAGTAATATTTAGTCTCTTACCCATGTAGTTAACAATTTTCTACAGTTATTAATTGATGATATTGGGAGTCATATTCATTATAAATGGGATAGGAAATGATTTTGGACATAGTTTTTTTTTTCCTTTTTTCCTTTGGGTTGCTATAAGGGGTAAATATGAGTGTGAGACCTGTATGTTGTTGCCAATGCAACATGTGGGAGGTCTTGGAGGCTCCTGGCCTGCCAGACATCCACACCTGTGCTCGGTGTGTGGAGTTGCAGGCCCTACGAAACCAGGTTAAGGAGCTGCAAATGCAGCTCGAGGACCTTCGGCTAGTTAGGGAGAGTGAGGACGTTATAGAAAGGAGCTACCAGCAGGTAGTCACACCAGGGCAACGGGATGAGGGCACTTGGGTTACCATTAGGAAGGGGAAAACACGGGTGATGGGGAGCACTCCGGTGGATGTCCCCCTTCAAAATAAGTACTCCGGCCTGAGTACTACTAGGGGGGACAGCTCATCTGAGGGAGGAAGCGATGGCCAGCTCTCTGGAGCTGAGCCAGTGAGCCAAAAAATCAAAAAGGGAAGCAGAAAGGTAGTATTAATAGGGGACTCCACAGTGAGGGGGACAGACAGGCGTTTTTGTGGACGTAGAAGGGAGTCGCGGATGGTGGTTTGTCTCCCTGGGGCTGGGATCCAGGATGTCTCTGGGCGGGTCCCAGACATCCTGAAAGGGGAGGGTGAGGAACCGGAGGTAGTAGTACATATAGGTACTACTGATGTAGGTAAGAAGAGGGAGGCACTTGTGAAAAAGGACTATAGGGAACTGGGTAGGCAGCTGAGGAAGAGAAAAGCAAAGGTAGTGATCTCAGGATTGCTGCCTGTGCCAAGGGAGAATGAGGGAAGAAATGAAATGAGGTGGAGGGTGAATGCGTGGCTGAGGGACTGGTGTAGAGGGCAGGGATTTCGGTTCCTAGATCACTGGGACCTCTTTAGGGGTAGGTGGGACCTCTATAGTAGGGACGGGTGGCACTTAAATACCAGGGGGACTAGTATCTTGGCGGGAAGACTGGCTAAGGCTACCGGGGGGACTTTAAACTAGAAAGGATGGGGGGAGGGAACTGTGTTGGGGAAACTGGGACGGAGGAGGTTCGCTCCCAGGTAGGGGAGGACCGCAGGCAGTATGCGAGGGAGGTTAGACAGGTGGTGGAGATGGGAAATGCCCAGACTGAGGGGCTGAAGTGTATATATTTTAATGCAAGGAGTATAGTGAATAAGGTAGATGAGCTTAGGGCGTGGATAGCTGTTTGGGATTGTGATGTGGTGGCCATTACGGAGACTTGGATGTCTCAGGGACAGGACTGGGTACTTCAGGTGCCAGGCTTCAGGTGCTTCAGGAAGGACAGGGAGGGTGGCAGAAGGGGTGGTGGCGTGGCACTGTTGATCAGGGATAGTGTCATGGCTACAGAGAAAGAGGATGTCGTGGAGGGATTGTCTACAGAATCTCTGTGGGTGGAAGTTAGGAACAGCAAAGGGTCAAAAACTTTGCTGGGTGTAATCTATAGGCCGCCCAATAGTGACAGGGAAGTTGAAGTGCAAATAGGGAAACAGATTCTGGAGAGATGTTTTAATAACAGAGTTGTCGTGATGGGAGACTTCAATTTCCCAAACATCGACTGGAATATCCCTAGGGTAAGGGGTATAGATGGGGAGGAGTTTGTTAGGTGTGTTCAGGAGGGTTTCCTGACGCAGTATGTGGACAAGCCTACGAGGGGAGAGGCTGTACTTGACCTGGTACTGGCGAATGAACCAGGGCAGGTGATGGATCTTTCGGTAGGAGAGCATCTTGGATATGGTGACCATAATTCTATCTCCTTCACAATTGCGTTGGAACGAGATAGGATCAGGCAGGCTAGGAAGGTGTTTGTCTGGGGTAAGGGGAGATACGAAGAAGTCAGGAAGTTACTTGGACAAATAAACTGGAAGGAGGCGTTCTTAGGGAAAAGTACCGAAGGAAGGTGGCAGATATTCAAGGAATGTGTGTCTGGAGCTCTGAATGACAACGTTCCGATGAGACGAGGGGGTTTTGGTGGGTCGAGGGAACCGTGGTGCACAAAGGATGTGTTGAACCTAGTCAGGAAGAAAAGGAAGGTGTACAAGAGGTTCAGGGAATTAGGAGATGTTAAAGATCTTGAGGAGTATAAGGACTGTAGGAGGGAACTTAAAAGGGAAATTAGGAGAGCCAGAAGGGGTCATGAGAAGACCTTGGCGAGTAAGATTAAGGAGAATCCCAAGGCCTTCTATAAATATGTGAAAGGTAAAAGGATAAGAAGAGAAGGGATAGGACCGATAAAAGGTGAGGGGGGAAAGGTTTGTGTGGAACCAGAAGAAATGGCGGAGGTGCTTAACGAGTACTTCGCCTCAGTATTCACGGTGGAAGCCGATCTGGGAGATTTTGTTATGGATTTGCAGCAGATGGAAAGGATTGAGTACGTGAATATTAAGGAGGAGGATGTGTTGGAACTTTTGAATTCTATCAAGGTAGATAAGTCGCCGGGACCAGATGGGATGTACCCCAGGATACTGTGGGAGGCGAGGGAAGAGATTGCAGAGCCCCTGGCGATGATCTTTGCGTCGTCAATGGAGACGGGAGAGGTTCCAGAGGATTGGAGGATTGCGGATGTAGTTCCTATTTTTAAGAAAGGGAACAGAGATAGCCCGGGAAATTACCGACCGGTGAGTCTGACCTCAGTGGTTGGTAAGCTGATGGAGAGGCTTCTGAGGGACAAGATTTACGAACATTTGGAGAGGTTTGACATGATCAGGAATAGTCAGCATGGATTTGTCAAGGGCAGGTCGTGCCTTACAAGCCTAGTTGAGTTCTTCGATAATGTGACTGAACACATTGACGAAGGAAGTGCCGTGGACGTAGTGTACATGGACTTCAGCAAGGCGTTTGATAAGGTCCCCCATGCAAGACTTCTTGAGAAGGTGAGAGGGCATGGGATCCAAGGGCCTTTGGCCTTGTGGATCCAGAACTGGCTTGACTGCAGAAGGCAGAGAGTGGTTGTGGATGGGGCTTTTTCTGAATGGAGGTCAGTCACCAGCGGAGTGCCTCAAGGATCTGTTCTGGGACCCTTGTTGTTTGTCATTTTCATAAATGACCTGGATGAGGAAGTGGAGGGATGGGTAAGTAAGTTCGCTGATGACACGAAGGTCGGTGGTGTTGTGGATGATCTGGAAGGATGGCAAAAGTTGCAGCAGGACATAGATAGGATGCAGGACTGGGCGGAGAAGTGGCAGATGGACTTCAACGCGGATAAATGTGTTGTCGTCCATTTTGGCAGAACCAACGGGATGAACGAGTACACTATTAAGGGCAGAAGTCTGAGTAGTGTTGAGGAGCAGAAGGATCTTGGGGTCCGGGTCCACAGGACTCTTAAATCGGCCTCGCAGGTGGAGGAGGTGGTCAAGAAGGCGTATGGTGTACTGGCCTTCATTATTCGAGGGATTGAGTTTAGGAGTCGGGAGGTAATGCTGGAACTTTATAAGACCCTTGTCAGGCCTCATTTGGAGTATTGTGCGCAGTTCTGGTCGCCTCACTATAGGAAAGATGTAGAAGCTATTGAAAGGGTGCAGAGGAGATTTACAAGGATGTTGCCTGGACTGGGAGGCATGCCTTATGAAGTTAGGTTGAGGGAGCTGGGACTCTTTTCCCTGGAGAGACGAAGGTTGAGAGGCGACCTGATAGAAGTTTACAAAATGTTGAGAGGAATAGATAGGGTGGACTCTCAGAGGCTATTTCCCCGGTTTGAAATGGTCGCTACGAGAGGACACAGATTTAAGGTGCGGGGAGGGAGGTTCAGAAGTGATGTTAGGGGTAAGTTTTTCACTCAGAGGGTGGTGAGTGAATGGAATCGGCTGCCGTCAGTGGTGGTGGAGGCGAACTCGCTGGGGTCTTTTAAAAGACTTCTGGATGAGTATATGGGGTTTAATGAGATTGAGGGTTATAGATAGGTCTGTAGGTTGGTAGGTGATGTGGTCGGCGCAACTTGTGGGCCGAAGGGCCTGTTTGTGCTGTAGTGTTCTATGTTCTATGTTCTATGTTCTATAATATTGAAGAAAGGAATGAGCCTAATGGATGCCATCACTCCCTAGATTTCCTGAACGACATTTATGGTCAATATTTCTTTCATAAATTGTCAGATGTTCCGAAACACACCAAAGACTTTTTCTTTCAGATCTGATGCATCACAGCTTTCAAGTTAAATAACCAACAACTTTCTAAAGCTTGTTCTGAGTAGTTTTCAAATAACATGCAGGCTTACATTTGGATGTTTTAAGACACGTGGCAGTCTCTGTTCAGAGGAATGAAAAGGCTTGTAAACATAACTGCTACTGGAGACTCCGTGTTGTTAAAGAGTGTCAAGGTCTCTCCATGTGCGCTGTTTGTACTTGTACATGGCTTCCCTCGGGCAATTGAATGAGAATGGAAATAGAGCTTATGCTAATACTAACTATGAAAAGCGCAAAGGTGATGGATTGAATAGCTTTCTGCAAAGCTAAATTATCTTGGGCTGAATTTTACAGTCCATTGTGGTGCAGTTTTCAGGTCCTGTAAAATTCTAGGGGTGCCTTTCTCACTTCCTACCTGCCTGCCTGTGACTTGGCCATGACTTAATGGGTAGCAGGTGAGACCAGAGGCAGCTCAGCAACCTTCGCATCAATTGAGGCCTCAGTTAAGGGGCACTTATTGGTCACTTCTGTCCAACCACAACTTTTCAGACAGGAGGAGGTTGGCAACAGGTGGTAAGCCTGCGTTGGGTTGGGGGATGGGGTGCTTCTGTACAGGCCTCCTTTTCCTGTTCCCCTTGTCCTGCGGGCGCAGACATGATGCACGTACACACATGGCACACGCACATGCACCCACACACATGCACACAGTCCTGAGAAGCTACATGTTGAAAACAGCAGCCTTTGGATTTAGCCCTTTCCCCATGTCTTGTGGCATATGAGCTAGACTAAGAACATGCTTATGCTGGTTTCCATGGCTAGTTTATCCTGGAATAGGTCACAAACCTGTTGCCAGCTTGAAAGGTGCATGGCTGAGCAAGAGATTCTCCCACCTGTTCAGCCTGCCATAGGCCTACTGGAAGGATTCACAAATTGATATTCACTCACGTTATGAATGCATCCTCCATTCCCACTGAGTCCTGGATTGAGAGTTGAGCCTGGAACTCCAGGCTCAGGGGTAGTATACTAAACAAGAACACACAAGAAATAGAAGCAAGAGTAGGCCACCAGGCCCTTCAAGTCTGCCCTACCATCCTAGTGATTTATTAGGCTTATATTAACACTGCAATGAAGGTACCACACTCTGGGTGAATGTTTGAGTACACTGAGGGAGAATTTTGCCCCTAATCAGTACATCTTTCGGACTGTGGGGAAAAAACTGGAGCACCCAGAGAAAACCCATGCAGACATGGGGAGAACATGCAGAATCCGCACAGTGACCCAAGCCGGGAATCAAACTCGGCTCCCTGGTGCTGTGAGACAGCAGTGCTAATCACTGTGTCTCCATGCTGCCTCAATACCATCATAGCCAATCTATCCCAGCCTCAACTCCTTTTCCGTGCCTCATTGCCCCCTATTCCTCAATCTATCACATATTTATACATCACTAAATAGTTCTAATGATCCAGATACACTCTGAGGCAGAGAATTCCAGTGGTTCACTATCCTTTGTGAGAAGAGATTTCTACACACCTCAGTTTTAAATGGCCAGAGCTTTATCTTGTAGCTATGCCCCTTTGAGACTCTCCCACTATGAAAACATTTCACCATCTACCCTGTCAAGCCCCCTCAGCATCTTATATGTTTGAATAAGGTCACCCCTCACTCTTCTAAACTCCAAAAAGTACAGAGCCAGGCTGTTTAGTCTCTCTTGATAGAACAACCTTCTCATGGCGCCCCCATCTCAATTCAGCCAGGATTTGCCAGTGTGCTTAGCGCACCTGCCCCCCCACCCACCTTACCCACATGACAGTGAGAAATTCACCCAGCTGTTTTTTTTTGATGGAGTGCGGTAAGGTCTGGAGAGAAACATGTCATTTTTTGCGCTGGAACCAACACTCTGCCAAATTCTGGTAAGGTCAACCCCATTGCTTAAAGAGGAATATGAACAGGTTAAGTGAGTACGCAAAAACTTGACAGATGGAATTTCACATCAGAGAATGTGAAGTTATGCACTTTGGTAGGAAGATTAAAGGAGCTAAATATTATTTAAATGGAGAAAGACTGCAGAAAACTCCAACATAGAGGAATTTAGGGGCCCTTGTGCATAAATCACAAAAAGCTACCATGCAAGTTTAGCAGGTAACTGGGGGAGCAAGAGTTGCCAACTCCAATCAGTGGGTGGGGAAGAGGTGTTGACTCTGATCAGGGGGGAGGGAAGGAGGGGTAGGGTGTTGAATGCCGTCTTCTATTGAGGGGTGTTGGAGGATACTCCTGAGACTCCAGGCTTGGGTGACAGCATGGAGTTTGCACATTCTCCCTGTGTCTGTGTGAGTTTCCTTTGGGTGCTCCAGTTTCCTCCCACAGTTCAAAGATCTGCAGGTTAGGTGGATTATCTAAGCTAAATTGGCCCTTAGTATCCCAAGACGTGTAGACTAAGGGGATTAGTGGGGTAAATGCATGGAGTTACAGGCATTGGGCAGGGGGTGAGTAAGATGCTCTGTTGGAGAGTTGGTTCAGACTCGATGGGCCAAATGGCCTCCTTATGCACTGTAGGGATCCTATGGCTCACATGTAAATACAGTAATGTTGGTAAGGCTCATAGAACAAAGCTTACATCGATACAAAACATTCCATAATTAGTCTCGAAATCTGTAGTAATTGGTTGAGTTTGAGACAATCTCGGCTAATTTCTATACGTAAGGCACAGAAACAGCAATGCAATAAGTTAACGTATGTTTTGTGCTCTGCCCATAGAGTTTATGGAAAGGTTTTGTTTGGATATTGCTAATTGGACAGAGAGGTATTAGTCTGACTGATTTTTGCATTTTGTTGCAGCACAGCACTTATTAAACTAGGCTTGAGAGCTGGTTGGATGAATATGCTTTCCTCCAGCACTAACAATCCAGAGTTCAGCTGGATCGCATTTAATTTATAGATAGGATGCCAAGCTGCAGGAACAACTTCCTGTGCAAGGTCATTCCAGTTGGCCTGGCCATGCAGCAGAATCATGCCTTTGGAATTCCTTTCAAGGTATCAATAAAGGATCATTTGGATTCGGACCAAACAGTTGTTAAATGCGCCAACTGATGCTTTGTTGAGCGCTCCGGAGTAATCAGGGGAGTCTGAAACGCCAGATATAAACAGGCATTGAGCTGCAGAACAAACTAACTAATTGTAGCCATTAGCAACCGTGACAGGGAGCACAGCTCTGGTGGTCTGGTTTTCAGTTGCTTCCTCACAAAACCATCTGGTGACAATTGAAATTTTTGATCAGAATAAAGGTGCATCTAAGGATAGAGTTTGGTTTATGCAGCTTGACAAGTTGACTAAAACGGAGCTATCCAGAATTCTACTCTGCTTGAAATTTGTTTCTGTCCAAAGTATTTTGGAAGCACTTGATTCCAGATCCTGGCTGGCACTTTGGTTTGAACCGCCATTGATGCCAGTGCTCTGCCAAAAGAGGCTGTATTCACTCCAACCTTACGTTTAACCTCGTTTTAGGAGACTGATTCAAGAACTGGTTAACAGACTGGATTTTCATTTCCAGCTCCCAATCCCATTATCAGGATTCAATATATGTCAGGAATCCAGAATTGTTAGCGGCTGGATGTGAGGGAGATTTTCAATAACAGTGGATAGCCGGGAGACCAATTGAAGTAGTTTATATTCGCTGCAGTCCCACAGTCTTAACTGGGCGCTGCCTATATGAGTAGGGGAACACAATAATATCTTAAGATGCAAGTGTCCTTTTTAGAATTTAGAAAGTTTTAAATTAAAATGTGATCATTGTTGCCAAGCCATCATTGTGGAGGCCACCTTTTCCCATCTGACAGACTTTAGCTTCAGCTGGGGACCCATATGACATCTGGAAAATTCTGCACAGCATGGGTAGTCAGATGCTCTTCCCTAGGCTAGAAAAATCAACTACTAGGGGACGTAGGTTTAAGGTGCATGGGGAAAAGTTTAGAGAAGGTGTGTGAGGCAAGTTTTTAACACAGAGATGCCGAATGTCTGGAACGTGCTGCCCAGGGAGCTGGTGGGAGCAGGTACGATTGCTGCATTTATAGGGCATCTGGACGAATACATGAATAAGATGGGAATGGGAGGATATGGACTCCGTAAATGCATATGGTTTTAGTTTAAGCAGGCATCATGATCGATACAGGCTTGCAGGGCCAAAGAGCCTGTTCCTGTGCTGTACTATTCTTTGTTCATTAATAATAAACCCCTTGATAAGCACTTGAATTGACCCAACTGGCTACCTACCTCTGGCGAGCGGGTAGCTGTCACTCCCTGGACGCAGCCTGCCTCTAAATAGGACGAAGTGGGACCTGTCGGTAGACCAACCTCCCGGCCAGTAGCGCAGTAAATACTGGCATGGAAAATACAGCCCAAACTATCAACAGATTACAGGTTGTCTGAAAAAACAATGCGGGTGGGATTTTCCGGCCACACTTGCACCAAGTCTGGAAAATCCTGCCTCAGATCAATGGACCTTTGCATGGTCTGTGACCCTCCCACTACAATTCCCATGGCAGGCGGGACAGGAAAATTCTGCCCTATATGTTTGAGGAATATGAAATATATTTTTGGTCCTTGAACATAAACAGATTGTCAACAGTCAGGGCAATTTTTTTCCAGGTTCAGTGTTAATTCAGCAAGTTTGTGATCTATCTCCTTTCACCACAACTCAGGTGAGTTTGAATTCCTTACCAGGATATCTACGCACTTCACTTTGCTCTTCCTGCCAAACAGTACTTTTCATATGATGTGCTCAAACTCGACCTTGCAGCTAATTTACTTCATGAAGAATACTGAATGAACTTATATGCAAAGATATGAAAAGGAGGATGGGCTCTCAGGTCCATCAGTGTTTAGCTTTTATTATGCAAAACCTAGATGCACCAAATACAATCACTATTTATGCTAACCCCTTGAAGGGGCATAAGCATATCATTGCTAGTGCTGGCCCTCATCTATTCTTGGCAATCATTATATACCCCATTAAAACATTGGGGGTACAAGGCTTCCAATTTTATCCTGCCTTAACTTATGCTGATGTGTACTGGAAGAGGTAGAAACAATTCTGAGGCCCAGATTCACTGGGTTTAGGAGGAGTGAGATTGGAGCCACCAATCACCTAAAACACAGGCATTGATGTATAAGAGTGAGGAGAGAACTCCATTAATTGGGTGATCCATCATTCCTGGACCTTCACTTGGTTCTGGTGAGTAGCATAAGACAACACATACTGTGTTAACCAGAGCCAGTGGGATTCAAATAAGGCTTCTTGTCAGATTAGGACTCCAAAGAGAAAAAAACATCTATTTGATTCAAGCGATTTAAATGTGGCCTCCTTACAAAAGGACTTGCTAGAGACAATTTCAGTTTGTTACAGGGGGCAGTGGAGAGCCTGATATCCCCAAACTGCACCTTCACCCTGGGAACTTTGCCAATTTTTCAGCCCCTTTGCTGCAGTGATGTTTGGGGTACTTTATACATCTCTCTACTGGTGCAAGTTTCCAACACTTCAACATAAAACGAAGAAATGTCTCCCTGGCCACTGAAGACACATCGGAATCAGCAGTGCAAGTTCCTGGTGCAGACATCTCAACAATTATGCTCAGATTCACTATTGCAGCAATTTTTCAGACCTTAAATTATCACATCCTTTTGTGGAGAACATCCATAAACATGGACAATCCAGGAGGATGGGTAATTGTGCATTGGAGAAAAATCTTCCACTGGTCTACCCCATGTTTTCTCACGGTATCATCATCCACTTTAGAGACCGGGTCAAATTTAAGGAGATTGCTGCAAAATTAAACTTCAGTAACTACCTACAAGGCAGGATGAGAAATTGTTTAGTCAAGGAAATATAACACTATACATCCAATATAATGACTTTGCACCAGTTTTTCATTATAAGAACATAAAACAAAAACTAATAATTTCAGCATTTGCTGCTGAGTGCTTACATTTTCTAATGTAAGGTGTGTCAGTACTGTGAATCAGTCGATTGTGACTAAAATCAATGGACTGAAAATTTTGAAAGTAAGATTGCGTGTTCCCTACATGAAATCCCAGAACACCAGGATCTGTACAGAGAGAACTGGAGACAAACGCTTACTTCTGTAACTTTGTGTTAAATTTCTGAGAACTGAGGTACCTCCTCAAGAACTACTCCACAGCCAAGCATCAAGGAATACACTACTTTATTCGGCATGGTGGCTCAGTGGTTAGCATGGCTGCCTCACAGTGCCAAAGACCTGGGTTCGATTCCTGGCTTGGGTCACTGTGCAGTGTTTGCATGTTCTCACCATGTCTGCGTGGCTTTCCTCCCAGTGCTCCGGTTTCCTCCCACAGTCGGAAAGATGTGCTGGTTATGTACATTGACCCGAACAGGTGCCAGAGTGTGGCGACTAGGGGAATTTCACAGTGACTTCACTGCAGTGTTAATGTAAACCTTACTTTGACAAATAAATAAAGCAACTTTAACTTCATTCAGTCTATTCGCTCCACACTCCAATTGTTGACTGTTCACTCTGGGCAGTTTCCAACCAGCTCACCCCACAACCCAGGTCATCTGACCTTCTCCCTTAAAGGGAAACATACATAACATTTTGTTGTGTGAATGGTAAGTTATTGAACTTGGAGTTTTGTTGATGTTCACACAAAGGTTGTAAAGTAAAGTTTGCACTTTAATTTATCTGGGAATGGTGTGCTAAATTTATTCAACCAAAATTTGGTTTTGGAGCCAAAAGAGAACAGTACTTCAGGCAAAGGCAATCCACGTTTAAGTGATCAAACTGAAATAAAATTCCTACACTGAGAGAGTGTCATTATTTGGGATGATACATCATGCTGAGTGTGGCCTCGTCAATACAAAATGGACACATATCTGCTCAATGGCTCTGACCTGCTTTGTAGAAGGTGCAGGGTTCTGTCAGTATTTATAATACTCAAAATAAAAGTGGAAACTTTAATCACATGCTTCATAACTGTTGAAATACTGTTTTGTTTTGGCAGCAAGCATTTATTTACAATTGCGATGAACATCTTGCATGCAATTTTCAACTTTTTTGCTCAGCCTTCAACTTGCTCTGCCACATTTCTCTTAGTGAGTCACAATTTCTGCTGCATTACACCTGACAGCTCTCAATGTTTTAGAGGGTAAGAATTCCTTACACTCAGGAGGAATGTGTGTTTTATATTTACTTCAATTAAAATGCTCTTGTCTCCATTCAGTTCCTTGTTTCTATCCTGTATTTATTTTTATTCATTCGTGGGATATGGACGTCACTGGCTGGCCAGCGTTTATTGACCATCCCTTGTTGCCCTTGAGAAGGGAGTGGTCAGCTGCCATCTTGAATCGTTGCAGTCCATGAACTGTGGGTTGACCCACAATGCTGTTAGGGAGAGAACTCCAAGATTTTAACCCACTGACAGTGAAGAAACGGCAATATATTTGCAAGTCAGGATGGTGAGTGGCTTGGTGAGGATCTTGCAAGTTAGTGAGAATATGAAGCAGTGCATTTTCAAAAGCACTGTCATCATGAATAGGAGATTTACCGAAATGCAGAGCAAGTGGCACCCTCAAAAGTTATTGAAGGCAGCTCCAAAACACAAAGGACATAAGTGCAGAACAAATTCCGGAACATTCTGACTTGACATTTGGGCATCAACTTATAGGAGTCAATCACTGAAGAATCGAGCCTGAGCAATGGATGGGAAATAGCAATGAAGGCAAGGTTCAACAATGTTGAAGACACCCATTGCTGGTCTTTATGAGGCAGCTTCTCCTCAGGATCCCTGCATTTTCTTTCACTTCAGCCAAGCATCTTAAAGGATTAATAAAATCCCAGACAGAAGGCCGATGCTGGCAGCCACCATGCACCTGCTAGAATACCTAGAATCATAGAATACCTAAAGTATAGGACGAGGCCATTTGGCCCATCACGACTGAACCGACAACAATCCCACTGAGGTCTTATCTTTGTAACCCACATATTTACCCTACTAATTTCCTTTGATACTATGGCCATGCTAAATTACGCCTATCAATCTAACCTGTATATTTTTGGACTGTGGGAGGAAACCAGAGCACGCAGAGGAAACCCATGCAGACACCTTGAGAATGTGCAAACTCCACACAGACATTGAGCCAAGCCGGGAATCGAACCTGGGTCCCTGGCACTGTGAAACAGCAGTGCTCAACACTTTGTCACCGTGCCACCCCAAATACCTGATTCAAACATGGGAACTCACTCTGATATTTTGGCCTTTACCAATACGGGGGCCGATGCATTTCTAGCTCATAAGGAGCGTGCTTTTTTTGCCACCATATTGGAGGTTGAGGAAACTGTATCTGAAGAATGTGTGCTGCACAATCATGGTGTATAAATGAAAATGATGAAAAGGAATGAGAGTTCTCTGAATGATGTCTTGGAGGCTGGAGAATAAGAACTTTACCTTCTGTGGATGAAAAAAACTACATGTTGGGTACATGATCTTGGCACTTTTTCCAATAACACAGAACTTGTTTTGCATTTGCATTTGCTGGAGGTAGCAGACAGCGTTCAGTCACTCAACTAACTCGACCCGTGCAGCTTATATCTCAGTTTTAAGTATAAGCTTCATGGAGTCATTAACAAATTAAAGGTTCTTAGGTGTGTCTCTCATTGCTCATATTTCCTCATACTTATACTTTCACACCTCTTTCCTGTCGACAGAAAACTAATAAACACCTTTTATAATGGTGCAAAGAAGCCTTTGGCTTTCCAAATTTTGTGGCCACTAACAAAACGCAGGCCTGGCTCCAAGGACATGTTTTTCATAAATATTGAAATAGAGGAGTAGGTTTTGCTTGCAACCTCAGAAGAGGTCCAAGTTCTCCACTGTCGGTGTTTCCATGCTAGAAGTTCCTAATTTGCCAATCTCACAAAATGTATAATGAAAACAGAAAACGTTGGAAGGACTCAACAGGTCTGGCAGCATCTGCAAAGAGAGAAAAAAAGTTAACGTTTCGAGTCTGTATGACTTTTCCTCAAAGACTCCTTCACAAATTGTATATTTGCTTGTGAAACCGTACAATCCAAAACCATCTTTGGACTGTGGGAGGAAACTGGACCACCCAGAGGAAACCCACGCAGAGCACCATTGGTATGAACTGGAACTGAGACTTAAAGAGATCTATGTGAGGAGTCCAAAAGCTAGTCTCAAGTTAAAGTTCAAATATAACCTTTGAAAGACAAGGCAAGTAAAAACAAAGCAGGCAAAAGAAAATGACTAATTCAACAACTTGACTTTAAAAAAGAAATATTTTTTATGGTTTTAGACTCCCTACAGTGCAGAAGGAGGCCATTCAGCCCATCAAGTCTGCACCGACTCTGTCTGACAGTATCTTACCCAGGCTCTCTCTGTCCCACACTATTCCTCTAATCCCACACATTTAGCATGGCCGATCCTTCTAACTACACACTTTGGGATACTAAGGATCAATTTAGCATGGCCAATCCACCTAACCTGCATATCTTGGACTGTGGGCGGAAACTGGAGCACCTGGAGGAAACCCATGCAGACATGGAGAGAATGTGTAAACTCCACGCAGGCAGTGATCCAAAATTGAACTTCGGTCACTAGCGCTGAGAGGCAGCAGTGCTAACCACTGTTTCACTGCCATCACCATGTCATGTTATCTTAAATTATGGTTTTTAATTCATTCCGATAAAATATCTTGGACTGCATTGTTTGTAATGCACAATTAATCATGCGTATCTGATGAAGTGCTGGCAGTTTGGCACCTTTGCTCCGTCTGCTTATTTACATGATTGCTGCATGCTGCCAGTGCTCAGCAAGCTGTTCATTGGCTATGTGCATCAGCAGGACATTCAATATTGATATTTGCTTGCACTACTTAAAGCTAGCCTGCATCTCTTAAAGCTAGCCTGCATCTCTTAAAGCTAGCCTGCATCTCTTAAAGCTAGTCTGCATCTCTTAAAGCTAGTCTGCATCTCTTAAAGCTAGCCTGAGCTTCTTAAAGCTAGCCTGCATCTCTTCAAGCTAGTCTGCATCCCTTAAAGCTAGCTTGGGCCTCTTAAAGCTAGCCTGCATCTCTTAAAGCTAGCCTGCATCCCATAAAGCTAGTCTGAATCTCTTAAAGCTAGCCTGGGCCTCGTAAAGCTAGTCTGTACCTTGTAAAGCTAGCCTGCATTTCTTAAAGCTAGCCTGCATCTCTTAAAGCTAGCCTGCATCTCTTAAAGCAAACCTGCATCTTTTAAAGCTAACATGAACCTCTTAAAGCTAGTCCTATGGGGTGGCACAGTGATTAGCGCTGCTACCTCACAGTGCCAGGGACCTGGGTTTGATTCCCATCTTGGGTCACTGTCTGTGTTGAGTCTGTATTTTCTCCCTGCATCTGCACGGTTTCATCTGGGTACTCCAGTTTCCTCCCCCGTCCAAATACGTGAGGGTTATGTTGACTGGCCATGCTAAATTTCTCCTTAGTGTCAGGAAGATTAAATACATGGGGTTACGGGGATAGGGCCAGAGCGCGATGTGGTCGATGCAGACTCGATGGGCTGAATGGCCTCATTCTGCACTGTCAGGATTCTATAGTTTTGTGGCTCTTAAAGCTAGCCAGCACTTATTAAAGCTAACCCAAGCCTCTTACATGGAGATGCATGTGGCTGGATCAGGTACTGCCCCAGTAAGTACTGGTAAGCAGTTAAGTCCTGTGCGGGCTCAGAAAAGTGGAAGAATGGCTTAATTTGGCTGAGTGTGGGCAGACACCCAGATTTTCTGGTGCTGCTCTGGATGTTTTGGTGGAGGAGGTGGAAAGGAGCAGAGATGTCCTGCATCCACCTTCTGACACACAGTGAAAAGATAGTGGGGGCAGATAGTGGTGGAGGGCACTGCCAGGAGACTAGCCCACAAGACCTGGATTCAAAATCACAGAAAGCTTATTGTCCCCACAATAGTCAAGACCAGGGAATGCATTGACAAATGCTGTATCCTATCAACTAACTTGTGGTTCGGTTTAGCTCAGTTGCCTGGACAGCTGGTTCATGATGTAGATTGATGCCAGCAGCACAGGTTCAATTCCTATACCAGTTGAGGTTATCAATGAAGGTCGTGCTTTCTCTGCCTTGCCCCATGCCTCAGCTGTAGTGATCTTCAGATTAAATCACCCTTCCTCCCCCACCCCCCACTCAAAGGGGAGAGCTGCTTATGGTCATCTAGGATTATGGCACTTTTATCTATCAACTGCACCACTAGCTTTGTGCATGGCTCAAATCACCACAGGGCACATACAGAATGCATCTGCCTCCTTTCTCCCCCAATTAGTACTGAGCAAACCTCACACCCACATCTCACAGCCTGCAGCACACACTGCCAACTATTCAATCATCTCATCCAAATCCTGCAAACAGATTGCACCACACTCACTGACAGCTCTCCCTGTCTCTTACAGGAGAGCACAAACAATAGTTGTGGAAATTAACAAGAGGCTTGTGGGTGGGGGGTGGAGTTGGGGGGGTGGTGTGGAGAGAGGGGCCTGGTGTAGACAAGCTGGCATGATTTAACCCCCACTGGTCTGGTCATGCTGGCCATTATTCAAAGGGCCAGCTGCAGGACAAAACCATCAAAGGTGACAGCATTCTCATACTCAAGTATGCAATACGATATTATAATATATGATATGTTATAATTCTCATTGTTATCCCATTCAAATTCCACTTCCCCCTTTTCCCAAAATCTCTTCTAATCAACTAGCTGTGGATAGTACTTCATGCACCTCTTATTTCCCTGACCCCTACATTAAAACCTTATCCCCTTGTGCATCTTGCTTTCAGGTGCTCAAGAAGGGAAAGTTGCCCGTGCAGTGGACAAAGAGGGCGATGACAAAGACACACTGGGCGGAATTTTACCGGCACGTCTGCCTGAAGTTCGTACAATTCAGCCCGAGACTAACGGAGTATGCCGTTCTCCGAGCCTCGCCAGCCCCCAGGATCAGGATACATGTGCCGGTAAAATTCCGACCAATAGTCGCTCAATTTCTAGCAGCCAGCAGCTCAGGTACTGAGACTGGGCATACCTTAGAGGATGGATTGAACAGAAATTGATTCCAAAGTTTAAAGTTTATTTATTAATCACAAGCGTGGCTTATATTAACACTGCAATGAAGTCACTGTGAAATTCTCCTAGTCGCCACAGTCTGGCGCTTGTTCGGGTCAATACACATAACCAGCACGTCTTTCAGAATGTGGGAGGAAACCGGAGCACCCGGAGGAAACCCACACAAAAACAGGGAGAACGTGCAAATTTCACACAGGCAGTGGTCCAAGCCTGGTATCAAACCCGGGTCCCTGGCGCTGTGAAGCAGCAGTGCTAACCACTGTGCTACTGTGCTGCCTCTTGGTAAAATACACTTGGTAAAAGACTGAGAACAATGCGCTGTAGTCAATGGAGGGGAATGTGCAGTTACTAACTTTGCTGCAAGATGAGGTTATACATGTGTATAAGCTGAGGACTTTACTTGGGCAGATTACAGTAGACTGATAGGTGTACATAACAAAATGCTCGGTGCATTGGGTAACCTGCAGGGAAGCCTGTGTTCAATGTTGAGGAGCATGGAAGAGTCTAGCTACAGCTTTGGCACACTGCATTTTATAGAGCTTGGCGATCATCATTTGCATCATGGCAGAGGTTCCTGTGAAACAACATGCACACAGTCAATGGCACCCTACACCATGGGGAAGCCTGCACTTCCAGCAAGCTGTTTCAGCACAGCTACCACATTGGCTTCTACCCAGTGGAAAATTGCCCAGGCGTCTCCTGGTCGCAAAATGCAAGGCTAATCCAACCCAACTAATTACCACCTCATCAGTCTACTCTTGATCATTAGCTAAGTGAAGTACGTGTCTTTGTCATGGCACTTACACAGTAATAACCTGCTCACTGGTAATCAGGGTCACTCAGCTCCTAACCTCATTCAGTCATAGTCCAAATATGGACAAAAGAGCTGAATACAAGAAGTGAGAGACATTAAGGCAGTATTTGACCAGGTATGACATGAAGGAGTAATAGCAAACCTGAAGTCAATGGGAATCGGTGGAAAACTCTCCGCTGGTTGGAATCATAGCTAGCATGGAGGATGATAGTTGAGGTTGTTGAAGGTCAATCATCTCAGTCCCAAGGCATCTCTGCAGGAGTCTCTCAGGGTAGTGTCCTAGGCCCAACAATCTTCAGCTGCTTCATCAATGACCTTCTCTCCATCATAAGGTCAAAAGTGAGGATGTTTGCTAATGATTGCTCAGTGTTCACCACTACTTGCAATTCCTCAGAAACTAAAGCAGTTCATGCAATACATAGCAAGACCTGGAAAATGTTCAGGTTTAGGCTGATAAGTGATAAATAACATTTGCACCACACAAGTGCCAGTAATGACCATCTCCAACAAGAGACAATCTGACCATCTCCACTTGACATTCAATAGCATTACCATTGCTGAATGTCCCCAGTATCATCATCCTCAGGGTTACCATTGACCAGAAACTGAATTGGACTAGCCATATAAATACTGTGGCTGCAAGGGATGGTCAGAGACCAGGAATCTATGGATGGTAACTCACCCCAAAGTCTGTCCACTGCCTAACAAGGCACATGCGAAGAGGGTGTTGGAATATTCTCCACTTGCCTGGATGGGTACAACTCCAATAACATTCAAGAAGTTCAAAACCATCCTGGACAAAGCCACTCATTTTATTGACACCCCATCTACAAATACAGTGACAGAGTGTGTACCATCAACAAGATGCACTGCAGCAACTCACCGAAGCTCCTTCAATAGATCCTTCCAAGCTCATGTCCTCTACCATCTAGAAGGACAAAGGCAGCAGATGTTTGGGAACGCCACCACCTGCAAGGTTACTTCCAAGTCATACATCATTCTGACTTGGAACTATATTTTCATTCCTTCACTATTGCTTGCTCAAAATTGTGCAAATGGACAAAAAGACGGTTTAAGAAGGCAGCTCTCCAGCACCTTCCCAAGGTCAATTCGTGATCAGCAATAACTATTTGAGCCTAGGATCAAGTGAAGATTTGAGCCTTGGCTGGGTGCCACACCACCAGCAGCCACCGTCTCATCAGTGGCACCATTATTCAACTTTGCTGCCAGCCTCTGGCCAGCAGCTCTCGGCTGGTAAAGCCTCCACCCTGGTTGTCCTTGATCCAAGAGGAAGACCCACTACTGACCTCTTAACTACCTGAGTGGTGCGTGTCATGGCAGGCCTTCCCTAAAGGAGGTGGCATGGAGCTCTCACGAGCTCTCGAGCTGACAATCAAGACCCCATTGCCTCAACACAATTCCACCCAATATGTGAAACTTCCGTGCTCCAATAAGGACACCCTCATTGAAATCTCCCAACTTCTACAACCAAAAATCCACCTGAGCACAGAACAAGAACTAATTTACCAGTGACTGAGAGGATGACCATGACAATGAACTTGGCATCTTCCATGCTGGAACTGGAGATTTTGTTTTTATTTGTTTATTTGTGGAATATGTGTGGCACTGAGAGTTGAGTGTGGAGTGCGCATCGATCTGTGTCTTTAAATTAGTTTTGCAAAAGTTAAAAGAGGTTTTATTTCTTCCAGCTTTTTTTTGAGTAAGTATGAATGAAACTCTGGCAGAACTGTCTAAAATTAGCATTTAAAATTGCTTTATCAGATGGTTCCCAGCACAGCATAATTTCTCAGAGGAAGTTAATACATCTGAGAGATTATTATGCAAACCCTTACCTGGGAACACCTCAGAGGGATTCCCCAGTGCACCTAGCCCTCAAATTCAATGCGGGGAGCCAGAATGTTACGGTCCAATATATGTTCAACTGTGTGAGCTTAAAAGAGGGCAACAGGTTGATCCTTGAGTCACAAAATGATGGTATTGATATCAAATCAGCATTGCAGACTGATAGAAATCACAATTTAATCTACATCACTCTGGCAAATGACACTATGTACACACTAACATCTGCACCAAAGATGGCAGCCAAATGCTTTGCATCACAAGTGTGTGCATACGCTACAGATGCAGTTTTGGATACTTAAAGGATCTCATAGCACCCAAAGGCCAGGCGCTATCAATAAACTTAAACTTGTCCAGACGCTATTGGCTTCCATAATATTTCATGATTTCAGCAAGTTATTTTAAATGCTAAACTATCCTTGAGTAAATCAATGCAATTCTGAAGTGAGGTAAATGGGACTGTGGAGCTATGAGTTGGGAAATGAAAGTCAGACAGAGATAAGCCCACGTTTCTCTTGTCTGTGTTGTACATATGATTATTTGAAAAGCTTTCACAGGAATAATCATTGGAGAGTATAACCTCCAAAAGGGAAGAACATAATTTGGAGAACATTTTCACAGATCTGTGAATGTTAGTGGAAAAGATTCCCATGCTTTACCTGAAATTTAATGAAACCCTAACACCCAACATTCACAAATAAAGCAGGAAAATACACACCATACGGAAAATGGAAGTAAACTAACTCAATGATATGAAGAGACAAAATAATGATTTAATTAAGGAAACAATATATATAACATGTAATAAGAAATTGAGATGAAATAATTGGAGTTATTCTCAGGCATAGATTGCTCCCAGTGTGATGACGTTGTCAGCAAGCCTTGCCTAAGGCAGATTATTAGCATGTTCCATCTTTTTCATAATGAACTGAGTAATGCTATTTAACAGAAGACCATAATTAGCTGAATCATATTGTGATAAGCAAAGTAATTAAAAAGCAGTTACTAGTTTACAACAAAGAAATGCAAATGAGGATACCTGCTCAAAGGGTTATTCTTTCCAGTTATTCCGTAAGATTATCAA
The DNA here is from genome assembly GCF_965287045.1 of Carcharhinus amblyrhynchos. NCBI lineage: Eukaryota > Metazoa > Chordata > Chondrichthyes > Carcharhiniformes > Carcharhinidae > Carcharhinus > Carcharhinus amblyrhynchos. Next base: position 25,107,256 of record NC_137342.1, on the reverse strand, counting down.
TTAATTCAATTAGTCAGTAGGTGGTAACGAGGTGCTCCAATCTTCCACTCACAGACAAATGCATGAATGCCAAGGTAAGTTTTCAAATGTGTTTTAGTTTTATTAGAGTGAAACCACAAGACAAGGACATTGCAAAATCAAAAACAAAGAGAAAGCAAGCCCTTGTGACATGTTAGCTATCTCCTTTGTTACGGATTAAAACAAGTGCCACTCTGTAAAAAATGTATCATCATTCCTAGAAAGAGAATAGGGACTTCTCAAGTACTGACAGGACTTTACCACAATGGAAACACCCTGATCTTTCATCCTACTCTGGATAGAAGATTAAAGCACTTGCTGCAGCAATCAAATCTGATTTTTCATTGATGTGAATGACATGTTTAAATGCATTTTATCTTCAGGAAAAGATTAACTGGTGTTATGTCATAGAAAGGATCAAAAAATTGACAAAAATCTCACCCAAGGTTTTATTGGTTTTAGTCATCTACATCAGGGAATTACCAAACTGTGCTGTATTAGTTTAATGCTGTTTTCTGGTATTCAAGTAATACTACAGCTATTGATTTGAGAGGAGCTTATAATGTATGATCAGCAGATCCTTGTTATGCTGTAGGCTAATCTTTGGCTATACATGGAGGATATAGGGTATAATGTTGACTGGTGCAGAATGGGTGACTGAAAATCAGCAGGCTGATTTACATCTTTTATGATGTTACTTCCATTGAAGTCAATAGAAATAAAAATAGGGGGAATGTCAAGAGATGTGAAACAGACTGCTGATTTTCATTTGCAGTTTTGTACTCTTGTACATCATCAAAATTACAGTTAGAGATACACAGTGGACCGCCTGCAATTTTTAAAATGAGCTTTTCCTAGAGTTTTGCTGTAGCCAGTGCAAACATAAAGCATTGTGAGACGCCTTCATGGAAGAGTTCTTGGGCTGTTTAGCTTTAGTGTGGCTGAGTGTCAGGTTGGCTCGAACACCTAACTGAAATTGTTACTTTTCATGCATCAGATTATGCACATCCCCAATTTTAATCCCTCTACCATTGACAGCCACACCTTCAGCTGTCTGTGTCCTAAACTCCAGAATTCCCTTCTTAAACTTCTTTCCATCTTTAAGAAGCTCTTTGAAACCCATCTAAAAACATTGGCCAAATTTTGGGCCAAGACTCTCCAACCCTGTCCATGGCTGGGATTCTCCAATCTCGCTGCTGTGAACGGAGGCTTTGCTGAGCGCCAAATTCTACATTCTTGTACCACATTGGAGAACTCCAGCCTCAATCACATTTTTTAACATCTTCTTATCTAGTTCAGTGTTAAATTTTGTCTTATAATGCACCTATGAAGTGTTTCAGGACATTTTTACTATGGTAAATAAATGCAGTTATTCACCCCTAAAACATTGCATGACACAAATCTAACAATGTAACTGTACGCTTACAGCAAATCCTATTACAAAGGAAGTAACACTGAAAAGGATTTTATATAAGACAGTTGTCATTTTTATTTATTAAGTTATTTAACAGTTATTTCCAGAAGGCTTTTGACAAGGTGCCGCATAGGAGACTGTTAAATAAGTTAAGAGCCCATGTGTAAAGGAGAAGATCCTGGCATGAATGGAGGATTGGCTGATTGGCAGGAGGCAGAGAGTGGGGATAAAGGAGTCTTTCTCAGAATGGCAGCCGGTGACTAGTGGTGTGCCTCAGGGGTCAGTGCTGGGACCGCAACTTTTCACAATATACATTAATGATTTGAAAGAAGGAACTGAAAGCACTGTTGCTAAGTTTGCAGATGATACAAAGGTATGTAAAGGGACAGGTAGTACTGAGGAAGCAGGGGGGCTGCAGAGGACTTTGACAGGCTAGGAGAGTGAGCAAAAAAGTGGCAGATGGAATACAATGTGGAAAAGTATGAGATTATGCACTTTGGAAGGAAGAATGGAGGCCTAAACAATTTTCTAAATGAGGAAATGCTTTGGAAATCAGAAACAGGGACTTGGGAGTTATTGTTCAAAATGACTTCCAAGGTTAACATGCAGGTTCAGTCGGCAGTTAGGAAGGCAAATGCAATGTTAGCATTCATGTCAAGAGACTAGAATACAAGAGCAGGGATGTACTTCTGAGGCTGTATAAGGCTCTGGTCAGACCCCATTTGGAGAATTGTGAGCAGTTTTGAGCCCCATATCTAAGGAAGGAAAAGGTCCAGTGGAGGTTCACAAGAATGATCCCTGGAATGAAGAGCGTGTCGTATGAGGAACGGTTGAGGCCTCTGAGTTTAGAAGGATGAGGGGGGATCTTATTGAAACTGACAGGATACAGTGAGGCCTGGATAGAGTGGGTGTGGGGAGGATGTTTCCACTAATAAAAAAAACTAGAACCAGAGGGCACAAGCTCAGGCTAAAGGGATGATCCTTTAAAACAGAAATGAGGATGAATTTCTTCAGTCAGAGAGTGGTAAATCTGTGGAACTCTTTGCCGCAGAAGGCTGTGGAGGCCAGAGTGTCTTTAAGACTGAGATAGGCAGGTTCTTGATTACTAAGTGGATCAGGGGTTATGGGGAAAATGCAGGAGAATAGAGATGAGAAAAATATCAGCCACGGTGGGAAGGTCTTATGAGGAAAGGCTGAGGGACTTGAGGTTATTTTCATTGAAGAGAAGAAGGTTACGAGGTGACCTGATTGAGGCATACAAGATGATCAAAGGATTGGATAGGGTGGACAGTGAGAGCCTTTTACCTCGGATGGTGATGGCTAACACAAGGGGACATAGCTTTAAATTAAGGGGTGGTAATTATAGGACGGATGTCAGAGGTAGATTCTTTACTCAGAGGGTAGTAAGGTCGTGGAATGTCCTGCCTGCAGCAGTTGTGGACTCGCCAACTTTAAGGGCGTTCAAATAGTCAGTGGATAGGCATATGGATAACATTGGAATCGTTTAGGTTAGAGGGTCATTAGATTGGTTCCACTGTTCGGCGCAACATCGAGGGCCGAAGGGCCTGTACTGCGCTGTAATGTTCTATGATTGAATGGTGGAGCAGACTCGATGGGCTGAGCGGTGTAATTCTGTTCCTATGCCTTATGGTTATGCTGGATATGCAGAGCAGCATTTGAAATGCAATTATAACTGTGGTTTCCCAGTGTAAAACTGCACCAATTTATGTAATGGTGCATGAGGCCACATAGAGGAGGCTGCAAATATATATTTAGAAACGCTACTAGCGGCTAGTTTAAACACTTTAAAAGACGAGTGTCAAAGTTTTTAATGCTTGCAATGAAAACAACATCAGATGCAGGAACGTACACAATTCTTGCCTAATTAGTGAGCAGTGTGGATGATAGGGCATAACTCTATACTGTCACCTGTCAACACTCTGTAAATAATATCAGTGTCAAACACACTCCACCACATAAGTCAATCAACTGAATCCCATTGCAAAAATTTCATGAAAGAAAAGATACATCTACAATGCACTGCATGGAACATATAAATAAAATATCCTGAAGTACCTATGATAAATAGTTTACTTTTATTTATTAATGTCACAAGTAGGCTTCCATTAACACTGCAATGACGTTACAGTGAAAATTCCCTAGTCGCCACATTCTGGTGCCTCTTCAAGTATACTGTGGGAGAAATTAGTGCGGCCAATGCACCTAACCAGCACTTCTTTCAGACTGTGGGAGGAAACCAGAGCACCCGGAGGAAACCCACGCAGACATGGGGAGAACATGTCGATTCTGCACAGTGGCCCAAGCCGGGAGTCAAACTCAGGTCTCTTGCACTGTGAGGCAGCAGTGCTAACCACTGAGGCACTGTGCTGATATAAATACACATCAGGCAAAGTTTAGAATGACATTGTTCCCAGCATGAAACGGCACTCAATCGCAGTGTGTATCAGGGAATTGGTATCAAGGTCAGTGCATCTGAATCATGATACATTCAATTTTCCCGTCATTAATACTCAACAAATTGAGAATGGGTGAATTGGGATCACTGGCCCCTGAACCCAGTTTTCTGATCTATAATTTCTTAGAGCTAAGCTCCATGTAGTTAGTGTAGCCTCAAAATAACCTCGGAAATTAAGTTCTGTTTAAGTCTAATGTACAAAAAAGTTATTACTAAAGAGACCCTAGTCTATTTATTTCTTCAGTGAGTGTGCTAAGGCACTGTGGTATCACCAGTGTGAAATTATTGATTCATCTAGCTATTTTTTGAACATTGACCATCTATGATCAGGTTTCTATTATTCTCCATACATTAATTCTTTAATAAAGTAATAAAACAATTAATTAACCAATGAATCAATTGAGCAATGTAACAATTCACCACCAAGTCAAGTGAAAAGTGGTGTAAAATATTTCAAGAATACTAAACGTACAGTCTTTGAAATGTCCATATAGCACCAGTATCTTACCATAATTGTCTGAAACCATGCTCTTGTAGATATATTCCTCCATAGCATAAAGAGAGAATGGGGCTATCGTTTAATATTTACTTTTTCACTCGAAGACTTTTGAAAGCTTAACAATAGCCATTGGCTATTGTTCAATAGAACATTGCAAATATTGTAAAAAATGTAAGTCAACTGAAAGTGAACACAGCACACATAACCACCATGCTTATTTTGTGTGGGTGGAGTGGCACGGTGGCACAATTGTTAGCCCTGCTGCCTCACAACACCAGCGACCCAGTTCAATTTGTGGCTTAGGTCACTGTCTGTGCAGAGTCTGCACGTTCTCTGCATGGTTTTCCTCTAGGTGTTCTGGTTCCTCCCACAATCCAAAATATGTGCTGGTTAGGTGCATTGGCCAAACTAAATTCTCCCTTAGTGTAACCCAAACACGTGCCAAAGTGTGGCGACTAGGGGATTTTCACAGTAAATTCATTGCAGTGTTAATGTAAGCCTACTTGTGACACTAATAAATAAACTTTAAAATCATGACGTTATTTCACATTTGAAGCAGACTATGGAGTAGATAATATTCCCATTATAAAGACCTGGAAATATTTAATTCTACAAGGAATAAGATGCAAACGTTTGCTTGAAATTTCTCATCTGTCCTTTGTCTCAGGTGCGTATCCATACAGATATTTGAATTATTTAACAACATGATAAGATGACATACAAATGCAAATTATTCTTTTTGCTTATTCAGTAGTTTTGTTCTAATAGCTGGCTCACTGTTCTAAGTGGTCACTTAAATGATTTTCACAGAGCTTTCTTGTCATTCATAATTGTTATGTATATGTATGTTTTCAGAAAACCTTCAAATTATCACACACTATTACTTTCCAATGAATATCCCATGATGTTCACTTTTCTCTGCCAACATCCTCCCTCCCTGTTAGAAGTCCCCTGATGGAAGTTTATAAAATTATGGGAGATATAGAAAAGGTGAGCAGTTGGAAGCGTTTTCCCAGGGCAGAAATGACAATTACAAGGGGGCATACGTTTTAGATAAAGGGGGAAAGGTTCAGTGGAGATGTGCGAGGGAAGTTTCTTTACACAGAGAGTGGTGGGAGCCTGGAACGCACTGCCAAGTGAGGTAGTTGAGGCAGTTACATTAGACACATTTAAGACTTATATCCCTCTATTCCCTGGTTGTTCATATGCCTATCAAGATAAGTGGTTGGCTTAGATAGGTAAACATGATCAGCATAAGATGGGGGCCGAAGGGCCTGTTCCTGTGCTATACTGTTCTTTGTACTCTCACTGCACTATGAGTCTGCATATGCCACAATATTCCCACACACTTTGACAGGCCTGGCAGGTGGTTAGACTGTGAAAACATCATAGCCCAGTCCAGTATTCTTTCCACCTGTTATTCAGTGCCCATTTCCAGCGATGGTTTGAACAGCACTCACGAGTTAAAATTATGGCCAACCCATTTTCCAACTTGCTGACTCTCAAGTTTTTCAACATACAAATGGGGCATTTGTAGGGTAAAATTTTATCTTTTAAAAAGCATTTAGATAGTTACATGGGTATGATGGGTATAGACGGATATGGGCCAAATGCAGGCAATTGGGATTAGCTTGGGGGTTTTAAAAAATATATAAGGGTGGCATGGACAAGTTGGGCCGAAGGGCTTGTTTCCATGCTGTAAACTTCTATGACTGTATGATATTCAATGTAAGATATTCAAATTAAAACAATGATTTAAATCTGATTTGGTGGGCAGAAGACTTGTATTTCGCAAAACAAAATGGAGTTAGCATTGATTCGTATTATTCTATATGGAAATAATTTAATCTTTCTCATGAAATATAATGATGACCTCCAGCTTTCTCTGCTTTTGTAAACAATTCATCCCTTTTTTTTGCTCCCCTGTGCCAAGTACTGAATGAATAGCTGTGTGGGAACTAATTGGATGCCCCAACCTTCTTACATGACTAGCTTGATACATTTTACTCTGCTGTAGAAAGCAGCAGGCAAGTCACAATAAGCATTTGTTCAAATTTGGTCCCCAGAGCTGGAGAGCGTTTATTCTGAACTGAGATCACAATAAATCAATCTGCACCATTTCTGCAAACATTTTACCATGAAATGGCTGTAGGTTTGCAGTGACTGTGAGTTTGCAGTTTAATGAGGTGTAAAATATCTAAGTGAAATCCAGCAAAAGAATAAGGAACTGCATCCGCAATGACAGTTAATTACACAATGTAGGATGAGGTTTATTTCTTAAAAAAAACTGTCAGAATACTATCAGCTGACATTCTAAATTCCTAATATTTCTTCTCAATGTGTTAATAAATTAAACAGTAGTTAAATGTTATATTTTAGCGTGTGAAGAATGTGTAGTGATGTACAATTTAGCACAAATTGGCATTAGTATAAATTTTATAATCTGTGAAATTCAAAGTCAAGAAAATCCCAATCTATCAATTGCTCCATGACATGTTTATCTTTGAATTAGAAATGGAACTGAGGTCCCGTCTTCCTTCTCAGGTGGTCGCAGTAGAGTCCATGCCAATATTCCGATGAACATCGGGAGAATTATCCCAAATGTTCTGGCCAATATTTATCCCTCGTTGACACCCCAGGAAATGGATAATCTTGCCATTATCATATTGCTGTTTGTGGGAACTTGCCACATTTCCTACATTGCAACTGTGAACACACTTTCAAAGTACTTTATTGGTTGTAAAGCACTTTGGAACATCCTGTAGTGGTTGTGAATGACGCATGTTTAATCAGGTTTATCTTTTATCAGGTTTAATGTTTAATGACCTGATATAGTTTTTGTTTTAAGTTTTAGCTTATGCCACTGGCCCCATAATTTCCTGTGCCATCAAAAGTCAGACTGAAGTTAACTTGTCCTCTTCCGAATCTCACAACAAATATTTCATCTCTCCAATCCCCTTTCCACCTGCAAAACCTTCTCTAACTCTCCCATATGATAACTCGCTTGATTGACAGCCATCAAGGCCACCCGACTGTTCTAGATCCAAAATCCCCCAACACCCATTCCACTTACAGCTCCCCACTAAAATGTGAATGAGGGCTGATTATAGAAAGTGTTAAACGCTGCAGGCTCCCCTGACCAAATAGGTTACACGCCCCACTGACTTCCAGCTTGCAAGTTAAAATCCTCTTAAAAGACGAGAAAAGGCAAAAGTGATTAAGCAGCAACGGGTGTGAGTGTAGAGATGGGTGCAACTAGTTTTGGGTAAAAGATAGTAAGAAAGAATTTGCATTCATACAGCGCCTATTACAACATCTCAAAACCCTTTGCGGCCAGTGTAATAATTTTGAATTGCAGTGAATGTTGTATGGTAGGAAACACAACACTCAAATTGTGCACAGCAAGACTTCACAAACAGCCATATGATAACGTAATAAGTCCTCGAAGGCAGAAGTCCCTTCACCAAAATCCCTTTATTTACAAGTCTGACAACAGCATACTGAGTGCTTTTACTTTGGAATCTACACTGGGAGTCCCAGAGCAACTGACACTCCTGGTTAAATACAAAGCAAGAGGCTCCCTGATTGACCCATCAATTTGGCCCTTAATTAGGGATTCATATTCTAATAGGCCCACCTCAATTGCCTGATTAAAGTCATTACAGATAAAAACCATGCTACTTTAGTAATGTTGGTTGAGGGATGTTGTTCTTCAAAGTAATAGGGTGGAATCTTTTACAACCATCTGAGAGTGCAGCTGGTGTCCTGATTTGACATCTCATTCAATAGACAGCATCTCTGAGAGTGCAGCTTCCTCTTAGTACTGCACTGGAACATCAGCCCGCATTTTGTGCTCAAGTTCTTACAAGGGGATTTGAATTGCCAAAATTTCAGACTCTGACAAGAGTGCTACCATTGAGCTATGGTTCATTACTGATAGGGAGCTTGAAGCTTAGCTTTTGGTTTTTTAGCTGAATGCCAATGTTTCTTTAGATGGGGTAGGGGGGCGGTGGATGTGGGGGAGAGGGTGATCTTCAATTTCACTTTGAAATCTGGGCACCCATTGCAGTCTCCAGGTGGTCAGAGACATGACTGGGCAGTGCCAACTTGGCAGTGCCAGGTGGACAGTCTCAAGTGGCAGTACCAGGGTGCCAGGGAGTAGTGTTAAGGGGGGAGGAGACGGCATGAGCATGTTGGGCCCTGAGAGTGGAGCATGAAGAATATCCATTGGGAGGGCCCCATTGACCCAGTGCTAGTCGTCTATGTTGGTGGGGATGGGGGGAGAGTAGGTGGAGGGCGTAGTGAGGAAACATGACTTCAATGGGGGGATTTCAATGTCCATGGGAAGGAGGGATTATGGTCTTCAATTTCACTTTGAGTTCATGGGGTCTTTTGAAAATGTCCCCTAATCTCTGTGAAGCCGGACTTGCTGACGTGTTTAGGCCCCACCTCTCTTAGAATCTGTGTAAAACTTGCCACTGTCCCAAAATATGAGTAAGTATGGGAAGATCCCAATCCGATTCATGGTGGACATGCGGCAAGAATAGCATCTGCTTTCTTGGCCAAAATGACTCTTCATTTTAGGGGAAATCCTGCCCAATATGATCATAGAATAATAGAATCTCTGCAATGTAGGAGGCCACCATTTGGCCCATCAAGCCTGCACCAATAATAATCCCACCCAGGCCCTATCCCCTTAACCCCATGTACTTACTCTGCTAATCTCTCTGACTCTAAGGGACAATTTAGCATTGGCAATCCACCTAGCTTGCACATCTTTAGACGATGTGAGGAAACCTACGCAGACATGGAGAGAACATGCAAACTCCACACAGACAGTCACCCAAGGTCTGAATTTAACCCGGGTCCCTGGAGCTGTGAGGCAGCAGTGCTAACCACTGTGCCACCCAAGCACTGTGCCACTGTACTGCCCATCACTGTGACAGCATGCCACTGTACTGTTCACCACTGTGTCAACGAGCCACTGTACCTTATGCCACTGTGCCACCCATTTGCCTTGTGAGATTTTATCAGATATTCCTGTAGGTTATTGATGTAATTGCTGAAATGTTGGAAAGCACAATATTGGATGTAAGAATTGAAGCATAATTGAAGAAAAATTTCATTTGGTGCTTGCAAGGTCGGATGCAAGTATTATGTTCAAGGATAACATTATTCAAGTCTTTAAGAGTGTGCCAGTGAGCAATCAGTGCTGTGTAAAGTGTAGAGTGTCTGTCAGAGCTTGAAACAGTTATTCTAGGAATGATTAGCATCATCAGGATTTGAACCAGAAAATAACTATGTCCCATTTGAGTGATGAAACTTGTGAAAGATGAAGAACAATTGTCATGAGTAATTAAACATGAGATGGGAACCTCCAACTGATAATCCATAAGAAATGAACGGTATGATAGGCTGAAGAGAAGTTATGCTAACCTGAAGAATGAAAAGTAAACAGCATTTAACAGACAATGCTCATGTATTAAAGAATATAAGAACATAAGAAATAGGAGCAGGAGTAGGCCATCTAGCCCTTCGAGCCTGCCCCGCCATTCAATAACATCATGGCTGATCTGAAGTGGATCAGTTCCACTTTCCCGCTTTCTCCCCATAACCCTTAATTCCCTTGTCTATCAGAAATCTATCTACCCGTGACTTAAATATATTCAATGAGGTAGTCTCCACCACTTCAATGGGCAGAGAATTCCAGAGATTCACCATCCTTTGAGTGAAGAAGTTTCTCCTCAACTCTGTTCTAAACTGCCCCCCCCCTCTTATTTTGAGGCTGTGCCCTCTAGTTCTGTTTTCCTTTCTAAGTGGGAAGAATCTCTCTACCTCTACCATTTCTAGCCCCTTCATTATCTTGTAAGTCTCTATAAGATCCCCCCCCCATCCTTCTAAACTCTAAGGAATACAGACCCAGTCTATTCAATCTCTCTTCATTAGCTAACCCCCTTATCTCCAGTATCAGCCAGGTGAACCTTCTCTGTATGCCCTCCAAGGCCAATATATCCTTTTGCAAATAAGGGGACCAAAATTGCCCACAGTACTCCAGTTGTGGCCTCACCAGTACCCTGTACAGTTGCAGCAAGACCTCCCTGCTTTTATATTCTATCCCCCTTGCTATAAAGGCCAACATTCCATTCACCTTCTTGATCACCTGCTGCACCTGCAGACTGGGTTTTTGCGATTCGTGCACAAGGACCTCCATGTCCCTCTGCACTGTAGCATGCTGTAGCTCTTCACTCTTTAAATAATAATCCCTCCTACTATTATTTCTACCAAAGTGGATAACCTCACATTTGCTAATGTTATATTCCATCTGCCAGGTCCTCGCCTACTCACTCAGCCTATCCAGATCTCTCTGCAGACTTTCCATGTCCTCCACGCAATTCGCTTTTCCACTCATCTTTGTGTCATCAGCAAATTTTGTTATTCTACACTCAGCCCCCTCCTCCAGATCGTCTATGTAAATGGTAAACAGTTGAGGCCTCAGCACCGATCCCTGCGGCACTCCACTAGTCACCAACTGCCAACCAGAAAAACACCCATTGATTCCAACTCTCTGCTTCCTATTAGATAACCAATCCTCAATCCATGCTAACACTTTACCCCCAACTCTGTGTACTCCAACCTTCTGCAGCAACCTTTTGTGAGGCGCCTTATTGAACGCCTTCTGGAAATCTAAAAACACCACATCCACCGGTTCTCCTCCATCTAACGCACTAGTCACATCTTCATAGAAATCCAATAAATTCATTAAATGTGACTTCCCTTCATGAATCCATGCTGTGTCTGTTTGATCAAACCATTCTTTTCTAGGTGTCTTGCTATTTCTTCTTTGATAATGGATTCTAGCATTTTTCCAACTACGGACGTTAAGCTAACCGGCCTATAATTCCTTGCCTTTTGTCTGCTACCTTTTTTAAACAGCTGTGTAACATTAGCTGTTTTCTAATCCTCCAGCACTTCCCCAGAGTCCAGCGAATTTTGATAAATAATTACTAAGGCATCTGCTATTACTTTTGCATAATATAATAGCGTGTATTTAATATGAACAAGTTCAAGTTATGCAAAGTGCAAATGATAAACTGTATGTCCATTCATTATTACAGCCACTTGGAAAAAAGACTGTTTACAACTGGCCTGCGTGGTAGCATACCCCTTTAAGGGATGTGTTATTGGGGTTCACATGACCCATTAGGCCAACCGGCCGCACAAATTGAAAGTGGGTCCACCGGATTTCTGGCAGTTGAAATCTAGAACTCATGGAATTCATTAACATCCTTATCTTTGTTTTTTGAAGTTTATTTTTCAGTGTCACAAGTAGGCTTACATTAACAGTGCAGTTAAGTTACTGTGAAAATCCCCTAGTCGCCACATTCCGGCGCCTGTTCGGGTAAACTGAGGAGGAATTTAGCATGCCCATTGCATCTAACCAACACGTCATTTGGACTGTGGGAGGAAATCAGTGCACCTGGAGGAGACCATGTAGAGACAGAGAGAACATGCAGACTCCACACAGACAATGACCCAAGCTGGGAATCAAACCCGGGTCACTCGCTCTGTGAAGCAGCAGTGCTAGCTATTGTGCCACCGTGCCGCCCAATATATAGTTACTTTCCCTCAAATAAACATGCTCATTTCTCCGCCTTGTTGGTTGTCAGTTCCTTGCAGCTATTATGAGCTGTAAGTACTAAAAAATGCTAAAAATCCTAATGGATGTGTTTTCTGAGGACCTGATTTGTTATCTCCAGCCTTGGTATGGGGTACAAACAAGTTAAAATGTTCACTGTATAATCACAAGGGAATGAAGAAATAAAACTGACACATACAATTGCGGAAGAAAATTGTTTTATTTCCTTTAAAATGAATGGTTTTGTTGATTCTAAAAATAACCCTCCCACCAGGAAATTATCCGTGGGCTATTTGTGGAGATACCTTTCTGTGAATATGATTCCTCTGGGCCATCAGCACACTGCAGGGTAGAGAGGATATGGACAGATAAATTGGGGGAAGATCATTTTAAAACAATCCAGACAACAAAACTATTTTCAGGCAATGACCCCCCGAGGATACCGTGTTGCTAAACTACAGCACTTATCACTCTAGGGCTATGAATTAAACACAATTTGTTCACCCATCAGGAACATAACTCCTTTATCCTGTTTTTCAGCATGTGCTGAATTAATAGTTATGGCGCCTGGTGTTTTCCTCCACTAAAGCACAATCTGTAACGGAAGGTAACTGGCTTGTTTTTCCTCATTAAGTGAGTCTGGGGCTGAAAACATTGCTAATTGTTCCTGTTTCTGAAAGTTTAAAATAGATTTTTTTCCTGTTAATGCATACTGGAGGTGTATCCTAACAGTAGATTAAGCAAACACACATTGCTGCATACCAACCTCTTGCAGTTTACAAACCCCAAACCACTTTTGTTATGCTGTAATTCATTAGCACAAGCAGGTGAGGACAACTTGCTGCAGGACATTGTGTCAAATACTCAACTCTAATAAAGACTTACACTTATATAGTGCCTCTCATGTCCTTAGGACATTCCCAATTGCTTTAAGCTAAGGGAGTTCTTTCGAAGTATAATCATTTTGAAATATAGAAGGCAGAGCAGCCAGTTTGTATACATCCAGCAACGTTAAATTGTCCAGATAAACTTGCTCTTAATTATGTTAATTGAGTGATAAATACTGACCAGGACACAAGGGTAGCATACCTGTTCTTCTTCAAGATAGAACAGTGGGATCTTGGACATCTACCTGTGATAGAAGATGATGCTTCTGTTTAATGTCCCATCTTCAATACCACCCTGAAGTGTCAACCCAGATCTCTGTGTTCATGTCTCTGGAGCAAGACTTGAACCCACAAACTTTTGACTCAAAAGCAAGAGTGCTACTAACTGATCCATGGCTAATACCCTGAACTTTCATAACAATCAAAAAATTGTTGGAGATGCCACCCTTCGAATGGGAAATAAACCGACAACCCATCTGCCAGTTTTGAGGTCTGTGAACAATCCCACAAAGCTATTTCGTAGAAGTGTATGAGGAGCTTTCCCTGGTGTTCCGACTAATACATTCATCCTTCAATCAACATCATTAAAACAGATTGGAGGTTAAAGTGATGTTTGCCAGCAACATAATACAAGCTCGTAGTGAATCAGCAATCTGATTCATTAGTTTTTCTTTGTGATTGACTTGGATTTTTAATTTCAAATCAAATCAAGGCAAGAGACTCGAAAACAAATTTCCCCAAAAAAGAATGAGTAGTTGTTCAGTGAAATTCACTAGAAAGAAGGTTGGACACTGTGAAAAATCAGCTGCCAATTCACAAAGATCCCATTTGTCACTACTGGCATTGACCAGTTTCACCCCCATTATCTAATCATTATCACCTTTTGGTTTGTGAGATCTAGCATGGTGCAAATTGGTTGCCTACATTGTAACAGTGACTACACATGAAAAGTACTGAACACGAGGCACTTTGAGATATTCTGGTTTAATGAAAGGTATTGTATAAATGCAACTTTTTTTACTTTTAGTTAATAAAAGTTAGTTCAGCAGTCAGAAGCTTTTTCGTGGGTGGAAGAGTCAATTACTAGACAGCGTAGGTTTGAGGGGCAAGGTCTAAAGGAGATGTACGAGGCAAATTTTTTTACACAGGGTGGTGAATGCCTTGAACTCGCTGCTGGGAGAGGTAGCAGAGTATGTGAGGTAGTGGAGGTAGTGGAAGCAGATACAATAGTGACTTTTAAGTGGCGTCTTGACAAATACATGAACAGGGTGGGAATAGAGGGATATGGTCCACAGAAGTGTAGGGGGTTTTAGTTCAGACAGGTGCGTCATGGTCGGTGCAGGCTTGGAGGGCTGAAGGGTCTGTTCCTGTGCTGTAATTTTCTTTGTTCTTTGTCTTTGTTCTTTTAACAGCGGGCTGCATGAGTCGTGTGAGCAGCAAGTAAAACCCAACTAGATCAGAACACAGGAATAAGTATTCGATTCAGACATTAGCGAATGGTCGTGAATGAACTCATAAGTCTCTATGGTACAACTGAAATGATAAAGAGGAGAAAGTAAATTTACAGTGGATTTCTTACATGGGCTTCATTGACAGCTTTGTTAGATTAGTATCTGTGTGAACATAGGAGCCTTGAAAGTACTTCAGGATTGACTTGGAGTCTTCAGGAATTGAAGATCAATTCCAGGACATTTCTGTGTGTAATTCTGGAAAAAATCATAGGAACATTAAAAATGATCTTTTTAAAAAGATTTTGGGTGGGATTCTCAGGCCCTGATTTTACCAGCACACACGCCCCAATTTTTGGGCGGGCGGGACTCGCAGAATGGCACTCTTTGTTTGCCTTGAGTGTGATTTTTACAAGCCTCGGGCAGGCGTGCTGGTAAAATTCCGGCCTAAGGGTCAAATTCAGGTAAAAACTGGAGCAAATCCCATTGGTTTTTCAGCAGGATTTTCAAAATGAATCTCCCAAATTCTGTGCACTGCAGAGTGCCTTAGCGTAAATCATGCTGAAAATCAGTTGGCGGAGTCTATTCCCGCTGGAGAGGCCAGCAGCACAGCACTGAGAGGCCATTGCACATGCACCGAACTGTCAGTTCCAAGATCGGCACATGCGCAGTAGCCCCACAAGGCTAACCTAATCGCTGGCCAGACCTGTGACTCCACATCACTGGCATACTGAACACTGCCCCCCCCCCCCCCACCCACCCCACCCCACCCATGGTCTGATCGCTGGCCTCCTGGAAGTGTCCAGGCCAGCCTTGAACTCACCAACACCACCCCCCCTCCAATTGGTCTGCCTTGATTACCCCCCACCCCCTCTGCAGTCCCGATCTCACCCCCCGCAGTCCTGATTTACCTTCACCAACCAGCAGTCCTGACCTCCCTCTGAGTACCAACCCCATCCCTCCCACAGTCCTGAGCCAACAGCCCCCCCCCACCCACCCACTAGCAGCCCTGATCTCCCACCCTGCAAGTGGGGAGCTATTGTAAACCCTGCTGGAATGAAACACTCCTGACAGGAGGTGGGGGAGGGGGAAGGCTCTCGAGGACCTGGAGTCTTCAGTCCCAGACCCGCTAACCAGATGTAAATTCTCATTTAAATAGATTACACAGCTCTGTGCCGATTTCTGGCGTGGAGCTGACGGCACTGGAAATCCGGCACAGAAGACTCGCGGGGTCAACGGCGTCCAACAGCAAACCTGCTAAACGGCCTCTGCTTGAGTCTCCCAACCCGAACCTTTCTCATTATCAGATATAAAAGTATTAAAAATGAGGGAACAAAATGTTGTTTGTCTAATTGGATAAGTCTCTGTGCTTTCCAATTGGTGTAGGTAGACAATGTGTCACAAGGATGGATGCACTGAGTAACCAATGGCTGGAGTGTGGAGGCAGGTCATGTGATGAAGCCTCCAGGAAGACATTTAATCACAGTTGACAACTCTCCTTTTAATAAAATCTTCAGCTTCTCCCTTGCCCTTAGTACGGTGATTTACATTCCAAGTGAATGGACAGAGCAGTTCCTCCATTTGGGCCAGCAGCACCTGGAAGGCAAGGCCTCCATTGTCAATTAGATGGTGGCACCTGTGGTGGCCTGTTAACTAGCTGCTGCTGACAAAATGTTGTGCCAGGGTCCTAGTAGTACCTGTTGCCATGGCGTTTCATTTCTGCTTTCGGCAATGTGATCTCTTCAATGATGATAAAACTCAGGTCACAGTGTCAATCCATCGTCTACGAATAAACCATTTTTAAATTACTGGAAATGTCTTTTAAAAACTATGTTCTAGTTACATTTGGGGGAAGTCATGTGTCCAATTAATAAATGATTGTCCAAAATAGTTCAAAATGTCCTCATTCGTGTCTTAGCCTGGCAGCACAGTGGTTAGCATTGCTGCCTCACAGTGCCAGGGACCCAGGTTCGATTCCCGTGTCACTGTCTGTGTGGAGTTTGCACGTTCTCCCTGTGTCTGTGTGGGTTTCCTCCGGATGCTCTGGTTTCCTCCCATAGTCCAAAGATGTGTGGGTTAGTTGGATTGGCCATGCTAAATTGCCCCTAAGTGCCAGAGGGACTAGCTAGAGTAAATGCATGGGGCTATGGGGATAAGGCCTCGGTGGGATTGTGGTTGGTGCAGACTTGGTGGGCTGAATGGCTTCTTTCTGCACTGTAGGATTCTATGATTTTCATCCGGCTGAATTTTTGGAGCCTCCTTGAAGGCCTGAAAATGATGCAATTATTGGAAGCGACCAATGCAATTGATTATGAACATGGCTAGCTAGTGGGCAGGGCCTGTTTGTGGCTGTAACCAGTTTGTGGGCAGTACTTGTTTCTGTGTACCATGGGAACTAGCGTTTTATGGCCAAAGTCAACGAACGTTTTGTTAGTTCGTCAAACTTTCCATCCCACCCGTAGCGAATCCTGTGGAGAAAAGTTCCACTCTGTTCTTTTTGAACAACCGCAAAAGTTATGAAAACTGAACTGACACTGGATTCAACTCGCATTTAAATTCAACAATTTTTCAACCCCTTACTCTGACATCAGTGAAATTGTGTCAGAAAAAGCCAGCACCGTTCAGCAGAAATTCTATGAAATTTATAGCAGATTTAATTCTTTGATGGAGTTATTATTAGTATCCATAATAATGCTTTCTTTTGGGTTAGGATTGATAGCTTTTCCATGCTCATTTTGCTCAACTATTGCTAACTTCCCACTGGATCACATGCAAGTGCTAAAAATGTCAGATTATCTGATTTACACTGTCCTTGATTTTACTTTATTGTATTATGATACTGTACGTTTCAGCATTTTTGTTCATCATATGGCATGGTTTTTCCAGGGAAGAAATCCCTCCATTATTTCCGATTTCATTAGCAACATAAATTAACAATCTGCGTTCCTGTTGTACTGTAGCATATGTTTTGTAAAGCAACATTTTAAGATTGATTGCAAGTTTAAATTTATGAGTCCTCAGTGGATGACTTGGCCAACGTAAGACCTGAAGTTTCTGATTTATATCAGATTGGAATCAGCCACTCACCACAAATGTTTCCTCTATGACACAGTGAGAAGTAATGATTTATCCATTTTCAATGACTGTATATGCATGCCACTCATGAATTTAAATACCATGGAACTATTAAATTTCATCTTATTATGCTGTGCTGGATCAGACAGTTCTATCCTAAAGTTTATTTATTAGTCACAAGTAGGCTTACATTAACACTGCAATGAAGTTGCTGTGAAAATCCCCGAGTCACTACACTCCAGTGCCTGTTCAGGTACACTGACAGAGAATTAAGCATGGCCAATGCACCTAACCTGCGCAAGTTTGGAATGTGGGAGGAAATCGGAGCACCAGGAAGAAATCCACGCAGACACAGGGAGAACGGGAAAACTCCATATAGACAGTGCCCCAAGACAGGAATCGAACCCAGGTCCCTGACACTGTGAGGCAGCAATGCCAACCACTGTGCCACCATGCCATAGGTTTGGTTGCACAGTGTTGTGATGGATTGAGAGGTAATAAGTTGCAGGCTGTACTGGGTTACAAAGTGATGGACTGGACTGTAAGACAATGGGCTGTCCCAGTTACACTCTGACTGCTTTGACTTTTGCCTTCTTTGGCTGTTCTACAGATGGCAAGCTAGAAGAAGAGAATCTTGGCTGGGATTCTCCCAAAAACATTCTAATTGCCAAAATCACGTAAAAATTGGAGTAAATCCCATTGGTATTTTTTAGTGAGATTTTCAAAATAAATCTTCCATACTCTATGCATCACAGACTTCCTCAGTGTGAATCATGATAAAAATCAATCGGCATGGCCTATTCCTGTTGGAAAGGCCAGCAGCATAGTACTGATTGGGCCATTGCGCATGCACCGATCTGTCAGAGCAAAGATTGACACATGCATACTGGCTCCACATTGCCAGCTTCCCGATCACTGGCCAGCCTGATCATTGGAGCCTCCAAGCCATAGAAAATGCTATCCAATCCAGTCCAGTTTTTGTTACCTGAGAAAAGTTAGTATGTCTTTACAGGAAAACAGATAATTGATTGTTTGCTGAATATTTTGCTCATTTTCCTTCAAATCCATGAAATGTATTAGCAATTGTAAAGTTTCTAAGTTGTAAGGTTTATTTGTGGTAAAGATTATTGTATCAGTATTTAATGATTATGAATTAATAAAAAAAATCAATGAACATATAATAAAGATGGCAGGGCAGGTGATGTGTTGTGACTGTGGAATGTGGGATGTCCTGGACACTAAAGTAATCCAGGGCAAACCTATCTGCAGTGAATGTTGAGCTGGGGTGCTTCGGTTCAGTGTCATTGAGCTGGAGGCTGAGCTGTAGACAAAGCAGCAAGGAGGGGAAGATTATCTGGACACTTTGTACCAGGAGGCAGTCATAACCCTGAGGATAGGGTCTTCTGATTTAGTCAGTAGTCAGGGGCAGGAAAGTGTTACTGCAAGTGAGGACCCAAAAGTGGGGCAGCTTCAAACATTGCAAATGTCCAACAGGTTTAAGGTTCTTGCAGCCTGTTTGAATGAATGTGGTGGTTTCAGAGTGAATGAGCAAACTGACCATGGTGCAGGAAGCTATTCAAGCAGGTCAGTGAACAGGAATGTACTGGCAGTTGAGGACAGTATAATCAGGAGGATAGGCACTGTTCACTGCAATGGGAATTCAGATGGCTATGTTGTCTGCCTGGGACCAGAGTTCAGGACACCTGCTCTGAGCTGGGAGGAATCTGTAGAGGGAGGGAAACTATAGGGGAGATCCACTGGTTACAGCCAATGTAGGTACCAATGACATTGGCAGAACAAGGGAGCAGACTCGGCTGAAGGAGTATGAGCAGCAAAGGACTAAATTAAAAAAGCAGAATTGTATTATTACAAAAAGCAAAGAACAGTACCAGCATAGGAACAGCTCTTCAACCTTCCAAGCCTGTGCCGAATTTGATGCCTACCTAAACTAAAACCATATGCACTTATCCTTCCATTCCCATCCTATTCATATATTCATTCGGTTGCCCCTTAAATGCCGCTATTGTACCTGTTCCCACCACCTCCCAGGCAGCACGCTCCGGGCATTCTCCACTTTCTGTGTAAAATGCTTGCCTCGCACATCTCCTTTAAACTTTTCCTCATCTTAAACTTATGTGCCCTCATACTTGACTTTTCTACCCTGAGCCATAAGCAAATTGGTGTAGGATAAATCAGATTAGAGACTTAAATGCATGGCTCAAAGATTAGTATGGGAGGAATGGGGTTTTGATTCATGCGGAACTGGCACTGATCCTGATGTGAGAAAGTAGGAGCTGTACCTGCACCTGTGATGGGACAAATTACCTGGTGAGTCATATAACTAGGGCTGTAGAGGGCTTTAAACTAAATACTGGGGTCAAAGGATCACGTTTGGGGAGATGTGATGAAATAAATAAAGACAAAGCAAAAGGACAAGATAGGAATAAGGGAAATGATGAACAGAACATGGCAGGAAGGGACATTATGTACAAACCTAAGAAGTTACAAAAAAGCAAAAAGACAAAACAAAAGGCTCTATCTGAATGCATGTAGCGTCCATAATAAAGAATTGAAGAGCAAATAGTAATAAACACGTATGTTGTTATAGTCATTACAGAGACATGTCTGCAGGATGACAAAGACTGAGACCTGAATATTCAAGGATATGTGACATTTTGCAAGTACAGGAAGCCAGGAAAAGGTGGAGGGATGGCTCTGTTAACTAAGGATGACATAGTCACAATAGATAGGGATGACTTTAGCTCTGGAAATCAAGATGTAGAATCCATTTCAATCAAGATGAGAAATGGTAAAAGTAAGCAACCACTTGTAGGAATAGTTTATGGGTCGCCTAACAGTAACCACATTGTGGAGCAGGGTTTACGGGAAGATATAATGGTTGCTTATGTGAAATCTACCGCAATCACCATGGGTTATTTTAATCTACATATAGATTGCGCAAATAAGGTTGGCAAAGGTAGCCTGAATGAAGAGTTCATAAAGTGTTTTCAGGACAGTTTCTTAGGGCTGCACATTTTTTTGATTTCTTTATGGGATGTGGGTGTCACTGGCTGGATCAGCATTTATTGTAAAATGTCTGACAACACCAGGTTTTTTGTCCAACCGATTTATTTGATAGTTGGACTAAAACCTGGTGTTATCAGACTTTTTACTGTGTTTACCCCAGTCCAACGCCGGCATATCCACATCAGCATTTATTGCCCATCCATAAGGGCATTTAAGAGTCGACCCCACATTCCTGTGAATCTGGAGTATCAGGTAGTCCAGACCAGGTAAGGATTTCAGGTTTCCCTGAACCAGATGAGTTTTTATGGCAATCAGCATGGTCATCATCAGATTTTTAATTCCGGATTTATGTTGAATTCAAATTTTACCATCTGTCATAGTAGGGTTCACACCCTGGTCCCCAGTGCATTACGCTGGATCTCCTGGATTACTAGTCCAGTGACAATACCACTACACCATTCCCTTCCCAACCAAAGAGCAGGCTATGTGCAATGAGACAAGATTAACTAATAACCTCACTGTGAAAGCTCCCCACGGTAGCAGTGATCATATGATTGAATTTCACATTCAGTTTATGGGAGAGAGGATTGGATATGTAAGGCAAACATTTTAAAGTTAAACAAGGGCAATTGTGAGGACATGAAGCCAGAGTTTGCTATAATGAATTGGGAAATTATGTTAAGGATAGGTCAAAAGACATGCGATCCTAGACATTTAAGGAGATATTTCAGAATACTCAGAAAATATACATTCCAGTGAGAAAGAAAGACTCTAAGGGAAGGATGCACTGGGCAGGATTTTACAACCTCGATTGGGCAATGTAGAATTCTGTTCTGCGAGCCTTGCCTGTCCTGATTCCTATGTGGGCAAGGCAATAAAATTACGGCTACTATCTGTGGCAAACTAAGGAAGTAGAGCTGGTATCAAATTGAAAGAAAAAGTATATAATCCTACAAAGATGTGTGGCAGGCCAGAAGATTGGACAGAATATGAAGAATTTCAAAGAATGATTAAAATATTAATAAGGAGGGAGAAATTAGGATATGAGAAATACTAACTATAAATATAAAAAAAAGTAAGAGTTTGTACAGATATTTAAAAAGAAGAGTAGGTAGAGTGAGTGTTAGTCTTCTAGAGAGTGAGCGTGGGGAACTAACAATATAACATAAGGAAATTGCAGATGAATTGAACAGGTATTTTGGGAGGAATTCTCCTGTTCCACCAGCCTGCCATGGGAATCGTAACGGATGGGATGTGGGCAGGCCATGCAAAGCTCCATTGACCCCAGGTGGGATTCTCTAGTTTTGTTGCAAGTGCAGCCAGAGAATCCCACCTGTTGTATCAATGTAGAGGATATAAGTAACGTGTTAGAAGTACTTGTGAATCAGGAGGTGAAAGCGAGGGAGTAACTTAAAACAAATATGATCACCAGAGAAAGGGTACTGAGAGGATTATTAGAACTAAAAGCTGACAAGTCCTTGATCCTACTGGGTTTAATCTTAGGGTCTTAACAAAAGTGGCTGCTGAGCTGATAGATGCATTGGTTTTAATTCTCCAAAATTCCCTAGATTCCCTTGGAAAGGTCCCATAAGATTGGAAAATAGCAAATGTGACTCCTCTATTCAAGAGAGAAAGAGGAGAGAAAGTCAGAGTCTATAGACTAGTTAGCTTAACATTTGTCATTGGGAAATTGTTGAAATCTATTATTAAGGAGGTTATAACAGGCATATTAAATCACAATGGAATCAAGCAAAGTCAACATGGCTCTATAAAAGGGAATCATGTTTGACTAATTTATTGGGGTTCTTTGAAGAAGTACCAACCAACATGGATAAAGAGGAACCTGTGGATGTGCAGTACTTAGATTTCCAGAAGGCATTTGACATCGTGCCACATCAAAGATTACTAGTCAAAGTAAGAGATCATGATGTAGGGGGCAAAATATTAAAGGATTGGTTACAGCTAACAGGAAACAGAGTAGTAATGAATGGTCTTTTTAGCTTTGCAATATGTGACCGTTGGTGTGCCACAGGGATCAGTGCTGAGGCCTTAACTATTTACAGTTTATATCAATGACTTGAATGAAGGACTCAAATGTACGGTTGCTAAATTTGCTGATGACACAAAGAGAAGTAAGAAAGTAAGTTGTGAAGAAGACATAAGGACACAGATAAGTTAAGTGAGTAGGAAAAATTTGACAGATGAATGCAAATTTGTCCACTTTGATAAGAAGAATAGAAAAATGGCATATTATTTAAATGAAGGGAGATTGCAGAACACAATGGCACAGAGGGATCTGGTTGTCCTGGTACGTGAATCAGAATAAGTTAGTTTGTTGGTATAACAAGTGATGAGGGAGGCAAATGGAATGCTATTATTTGTTGCAAGTGGAATGGAATCAGTGCGAGATTTATGCATAAATTAAGTAACACGCAGTTCAGGGCCTTACATTATGACGGGCCTGTAAACATGAAAAAAAAGAAAAAGGTTTTACATAAATAGTTGAAAAAATAAGGGAGATGGAAGAAAAGACTTCCTAAAGTAAACATTTTGGTTCTGATTTGATTTAAAAAAAACATTTATTTAAATAGCTGCACAATTATTTGCATATTGAGTTTATATATTTGCAGAAATAACTATAATTCATATCCACAGTGCCACCTTTTTGCCAGGCCTTTGGCAGTCGCAAGATCCATGAAGACACTTCAATCGCTAAATAGAAGTGGCCTTTTCAAGACAATAATAAATATAAATGTATGTTTTTTTATTTAAAATGCCTTCCTTTAAAAAAAATTCCAAAAACCAATAATGTATGAAAAACAGATGTGATGCACTCGTAATCCATGATACAGTTGTCTGCAGGAAACTTTGCACAAAAGCATCAGTTTTGTCTGGTCCATATCACACAAGGATCTCCCTTCTGTCCTTGACACCAGGTAGATATCTATTATTGAAATATACATTTTGTATTTTTTACTTCTAAAAGTATTTTGTATTTTGTAAACATAAAAGATTGAGTTCAAAAACTTTGTCTAAGGTTAATTTTCTCATTATTAGAGACAGACCTGTTCACTGGACATCAGAAGAGATTAAAAGAAGCAGCAGCTTGAAGGGCGGATAAAACAATTACCGAAAGTTGACAGTTATTTCGCTGTGAAAAAGGAGGGACCTCATACTCAAGAGACTCAGCCGGGCCCACAGCAACCATGAGCATCCACCTCTTGTATTAAGATTGATGATACAGATGTGAATGTGGCTACTGGACCTTAGGATGCCACAGAGTCTGAAATCTCAGCTAAAGAAATAGATACACAAATGTCCAATGTCCTTGGTCTCTGGGGTGTCTTGATGAGGATGATATCTTATTCTGAACACAGAAAGGTGTCTCAGATTGAGTGTCAACTTTAGAATGACTCATTTGAGAAATTGAAGCACCCATTCAGAAACCAAATTAGATACTGTTGATTTAATTCAAGGAAAGTTAATTGTGAAAAATACAATTGGGAATGGCTAGTACATTGCCCAACAACTAGTCGTGTCTGTTGTTTTGCCTGCAAACTCATCTCAGCAATATCAAAAACACTGGCTAGTGATAGGTTTAATGATTGGCAAAGCCCATTATGGAATATAAAAGTAGGGATGCTTTTCTGCAGTTGCATAGGGCATTGGTGAGTCTACACCTAGAGCGGTGTGCACAGTTTTTGTCTCCTTATTTAAAAAGGATATAAATCTGTTCACTCAACTGATACCTGGGATGGAGTTGGGGTTGGGGGGTGGGGGTTGGGTGGGGGGGCTGGGGGGGGTGAGGGGGTGGGGAGGAGCTGTTACTGTATGAGGCAAGGTTGGACAGTGGACAGGTTGGCCTTGTTTCTATAGAATTTACAAGATTGAGAGAAGTTCCTATTGAAACATATAACATCCTAAGGGGAGTTGACAAGGTAGATGTTGAAAGGATGGGAGAGACTCGACCCAGACAACACAGTTTCAAAATAAGGAGTCTCCTATTAAAGATGGAGATGAAAAGTTTTTTTTCTCGTAGTGCGTCGTAAATCTTTGAAAGCGAGTGGTAGAGGTAGGGGCATTGAATAATTGTAAGGTAGAAGTAGGTGGATTCTTGACTAAAAAGGGAATCAAAGGCTATTGAGGGTAGATGGAATACAGAGTTGAGGCCACAATCAGATCAGCCATGATCCTATTGAATGGTGGGGCAGGCCAAATGACCTATCCTGCTTCTAATTCCTATGTTCAAGAGAAGTATTTGACTTCTCTCATTACGCCTTCAATTTTCTTACACTAAATTTTCTTAAACTGGACCATCTCGAGGGCAACATGACAGCTCAGAGACTATCTCTGTTGCTGTGCGGACACATGGATTTGGGCCTGTGTCTGTGGGAGTTTGCACGTTCTCCCCGTGGTTGCGTGGGTTTCCTCCGGGTGCTCCGGTTTCCTCCCACATCCCAAAGATGTGCTTTTAGGCTGATTGATTGGGTAACAAATTGTCCCCATATTGGACCTCCCTGATCCTCCTACATTAGGCGTAGACTAAAATCATGAATAGGTCACTGAGACAGTGGGACGGTGGCGCGGGCTCGTTGGGCCGAAGGGCCTGTTTCCCGTGCTGTGTTGTTCTTTGTTCTTTGTTCTTTGTAATATTGCTGCTGTCCTTTAACCATTGGTTATTCTCCACGCAAGTAGTTCACTATTCTGTGCCTTCCCTCTCCTTCCCATTGTTCTGTTGCTTTTAAATCCCTTGACACATGATATCTTCTAGTTCTGAAACAGGGTCCACACGTGAAGCATCAAGCTATCTGTTTTCTCCAAAATTACTGCCAGACCCACCAGTTTCCAAGATTTCTCTTTGTTTTTGTAAATTTACAGCATCTACAATAATTTTGCTTTTCGTTGCTGAGGTGTTGACGTAGCCCTCATGATGTTGGACTGGGCAACATATTACTATTCTGAGATGACTGATCCTGTATAGGCCTGGGTTCGAATGACTCTGTAATGTGATTGTTTAGTTACTTGATGCTGTTCTGGATTAGCTCACTTACATACCTAATTACAAAACTTTACCCAAAAAATAGTGGATAGACTGGATATTAAATTACTCTCACTCTAGACCATGACCCAGAGAATTGTTTCCTCTCTGATGTCATTTCAGTTCTTACTTGGAAGACACAGTGGCCCCGTGGTTAGTGCTGCTGCCTCACAGCACTAGGGGCCCAGGTTCAACTAGCATTTGCACAATCTCTCCATGTCTGTGTGTTTCCTTCGGGTGCTCCGGTTTCCTCCCACAGTCCAAAGATGTGCAGGTTAGGTCGATTGGTCATGCTAAATTGTCCCTTAGTGTCAAGAGAACTATCTAGGGTAAATACATAGTGTTAGTACTTGGGTGGGATTGTTGTCGGTGCAGGCTCAATGGGCAAGTGGTGCACTGAATGGTCACTATGATTCTTTAAAATGTCCACAAATGAAATGATTTATTGAAATCATTCTTTGGAGTTTCTCATAAAATTCCCTCAACCCTCCATAAGTTGAAAAGTCTGATTCATATGTAACAACCTCAAGATTTTTTTCCCCAAAAATAATATTCCAAAGACAGTGATAAACAAGAAAAGTTTAGATTTAGCCTTGTGCATTGTCAATGATGCTGACAATGAAAGATTTGGAAAGCCTCAAAGCTAAGAAATGTATTTGCTTTAGGTTAACAGGCTAGTGTGTGATTTTTTAAAAGCACTAAGAAGTCTCACAAGAGGTTAAAGTTCAACAGGTTTATTTGGTAGCACAAGCCACTAGCTTTCAGAGCACTGCTCCTTCATCAGGTGAGTGGGATTTCAGTTCACAAACAGTGCATATAAAGACACAAACTCAATTTACAAAATAATGGTTGGAATGCAAGTCTTTGTCTGTATCTTTACGATTACCTGTAATGTGAGTGGGGATAGGGTTAAGCACAGGTTAAAGAGATGTGTATTGTCTCCAGTCAGGACAGTTAGTGAGATTTACAAGCCCAGGAAAGTTGTTCCCGGGCTTGCAGATTAAAGGTTACAGATAGTGTGACATGAACTCAAGATTGCGGGTGGGGCCGTCCTCATGTGCGGAACTTGGCTATCAGTCTCTGCTCAGCGACCCTGCGCTGTCGTGAAGGCTGCCTTGGAGAATGCTTACTTGAAGATCAGATCAATCAGATCAATCTTTAAAAGGCCATAGGTAGACTTTTTCTATGGCTGTGTTCTGTTGGAGAACCAAGGTAACATTACAGGGAGTAGTGCTGTCAGTACAAAGTGCTTTCATCTCCATGTGGCAAGAAGTGATGCAGAAGCCTTGTAAGCAATCTTCCCATTTCCATTATTGATTTCCTCTCATGATGATCTCCTATTTCAAGACTCCCTTCACACCAAGAAGCCACTTTAGTAAGTAGCTTATGACAGCATTAGCGAGCTACTCCATCGAGGAACATAAGAATAGGTGCTGGGGGGTTAACTGGATCTAAATGTGAAGGTGCCTAAGGTTTAGTACAAGCCAAGATGCACAGTGATACCTAGCTGGTGCTGAGATTTCCAAGGCCGGGTACCTTGAAATCAGTATTCATGCTGCATGTGGAACCTTCCCCCCATATGGTGCCATTGCTAGGGACTCCTATCCCCTTACACAAAGTTTTCAAATGCAGAGTTCACCATTGCTTACTGAAATGGTCACTGGTTGCTCACCTTTAATTGGAATGTTGAGCGAATTGTATGAAATCTAAGTGGCCTTTTTGTATCCCATTATGATTTCTTCAGGTCTTTGCTCTCAGTAACATCTATGATACTGTTTTATTGCAGTTGTTTCTGGCTATAGCTCATTGATATGTGGGGACCACTAAAACATGGAAAGGAGAAAACATATTCAGCTGATCAGAATCTTGTTAAGGCGGGTATTTCTTAGAGCGAGAGCGCTGGATTTAAGATAAGCTTTCACTTAAGACTTGATGACTTTACAGCTTTCGCAGCTATTGATTTTTAAATGTACACTTATAAATGAGGTTGCATCTGCTAAACAGATTGAGGTTCTGTACTGAACATTCAAAACTATTGTATATTCTGGCTTTTGCCTCTGGTAATTGTGTGCTGCACTGTGGGAGTATTGTTAATTTTGAGTGTACATGCGAATGGCTTCATGTGCTTAATGGAAATGCAGTTTGAAAATCAGTGGGTTTCGAAACTCCTGCAAACATGAAATAAAATAAGGCATATTGCAAAATCTGTTTTTCCAAATATTTTTGCACTTCTAATTTATTTGTATAAGTAATGGCTGCTGGCAAAAAGTGCTGAGAAAAATGCACTGTGTGGTATCACGGAGGAGCTGAAAGCTGAAGTGCGTAGAAGTCACTTTATCACCTATAGGCAAATACTGCATAATTTTCACTAGGAACAAGCTGGATTGGAGCCAATTTATAACAGGGCTTGTCTATGCAGGACCATAATCACACTGCCTCACTACGCTTGTCAAAGATCCTTTATTCCTTTCCTAAGTGTCTTTCTTTACCCTTTCATGAATATCGTTGAAAAGGCCAGCATTTTCTGGTCGTCTCTAATTGACCTTGATTTGAGTGGCTTGCTAGGTGATTTCAGAAGGCACTTGAGAATCAGCCACACGTAAGGATGGCAGATTTCCTTCAATAAGGGCATTTGTGAATTAAAAGGATTTCTACAACAATCAATGATAGTTTCATGGCCACCATTACTGAAGCTAACCTTCAATTCTAGGGGTAAGATTTTACAGTCCCACTACAATGTATGTTTGGTCTTTATCCCCAGTTCCCCAACATCCAAAGTCGTCTCTTAAAGTGAAAGTTTCTTTGGTGTTTTCACCATTCTCTCTGATAATGGATCGCATTTCACCAATTAATGCTTTCAATCCTTCACAAAGTCATATGGACCTGTGCGTACAACAGGTTCCCCAAAATACCACCAGGCTAATGGAGAAGCTGAGTGAGGAATAAGCATTGTCAAAGACCTCTTGAAAAAAATGATGACTTTGAGCTCATTCTGCTTAGACATCATTCGACATTATTGCATAATGGGTTTATCCCGTGCAATGGGTCATAGATTTAGGACCTGACTTCACTTCCTGCCCCATGCTTTGCTACTGAGTGTCATAAAGAAAGACTATGATCAAGCCGGAAAGAAGCCTACCATGCAAGTCAGGCTCATACATTCAACCAGCAGCACAGATCTCACAACTTTCCAATTCTGGACAGATTGGCAGCATGGTGGCACAGTGGTTAGCATTGCTGCCTCACAGCATCAAGAACCTGGATTCGATTCCCAGCTTGGGTTACCGTGTGGAGTTTGCACATTGTCCTGGTGTCTGCGTGGGTTTCCTCTGGGTGCTTCAGTTTCCTCCTACAGTCCAAAGATGTGCGGGTTAGGATGATTGGCTGTGCTGAATTGCCACTCAGTATCTGGGGGACTAGCAGGGTAAATATGTGGGGCTATGGGGATAGGGGGTGGATGGGTTTGTGGTCAGTGCAAATTCGATAGGCTGAGTGGCCTCCTGCACTTTAGGGATTCTATGACATAAGACAGAAGGTGTGGATCAGAGTCCCCAGATTGTGTGGATATGATAATTGAAAAACTCTTGTAATGGAGATGGTACCTGATCAGGACACAGTCAAACATTGTTCTGTGGAATAGATCTGCCCTAATCCTGATAGACTGAAAAACATCAACAGCCTGGACAGATTTTGCTGAATCAGAGAAAAGTGTCACATCTGCTACACAATATGTGGAGGAAAGCAGTGATGACAGCCCTCTCAAACTGACCTCAGAGCAGCAACATTCCAAACAATGCCAGAAGGAGCTCAGCAGTCATTCAGGGTGAATGGTGAAACAACCAAAGAGACTTTTAGTTTAAGAGGATACTTTGAGGGAAGCGTATGGGAACTTGGGATAAAGACTCAGAGGGTGGTGGGGAGATGTAGTGTAAAGAGTTAGTTCTGATAAGACCACACTGAACATGAGCAAAAGAAGCTACATCACAGTAATGTCACTCACTCGTTGAGGGAGGATGTCTGAGTCGCATCACAGATGGCAGCTCCAGCTCTATGGCAACCTTTGTAAACAGTTAACATGTAAATAAATATTTCTTAACAAAGGCTTGTGCCTGTGGCAAGATCTCTTCTAGAATAAGAAGCCAACACATAACATGTCACAGCATGATAACAGCTACTCTTCCAACTCTTCAACCTCCTCCCAATTCACCTTTCCATCCCTTTCCATGTCCATCTCCATCTTTCCTCCCTTTCCCCTCTCTTTTGTCATCCCCTTTTCCCTCCCAACCTGTTCATTCTTTCACCCGCTCTTCACCCACTGTTGTTTCTCCTTCTCTTCCCAATAACTTCTCTTTGGTACCTGTCCTCTTCACTCCATTCCGACTTTCCTTCAAGTTCCCTCATCTTTCCTTGATGCAGCTTCAATCTTCTAAGAACTCTCACTTTGTTTAACCTAAACTCTGCGTTTAGTCTTTCGTCCACATGAACAATGCCCTGGGACATCAACCAGGTGGAGAAGAAAGATCCCATTTGTGTAACATTCGAAAAATCTCAGAAATGTATCAAATTACTTGTCATGCAATGAACCATTCTCAAGTTAAGTGACTAATTTTAACTTGGCAAGCACGGCAGCCAATTTGTACACATCAAGATCCCACGAAAAGGATCAAACTAATGACTGGTTTTTTGGTGGTGGTGGCTGAGAGAGAAATACTGGAAAGGATACCGTGGGAATACACTTTCTTCAGAAACTGCCAGTGGGTCTTTAACCTGTGTCACTAGAACAGGTAGACACACCTCAGTTTAATATCTCATCTGAGGATAACACAGTTGACTGACCTGTGACTCGGCACTCTGTCAGTACAGTACAGGGTAGTGACAATTGAAATTATCGGAGGGGAGGAAAGAAGAAAGTAAGAATTTAGATTTGTACATCCTCAGTCATGTACTGAAGCGTCAACATGTTAAAATCAATAAACCTTCTGATCTTCCACTTCCATCTTAATCCATCTTTGCACCATTGTCCCAGTTCTTTTCCTCTTCTGCCTCCAGCTCTATCCCTACGATCTCCTTCCTCCTATTTGTGATTACCCAGCTCTATTTGTCAAAACAAACTGCTCTATCAACACACACTCATCACTGCCACTGTTGACATATCACCACAGCTGCCACTATTCCCACCATCCGCCCCCCCCCGTCACCTCCCTGTATAAATAAGGGCTTTTTTTTAAAATGGGTTATTTTAAATAGACAAAAATTAAAGCAGATGCCCCATGATTTTGCGACCCAGACCCAAAAGCTCCCTAATGATAGCTTGTATTCATAAAATCAGCGGTAGAAAATTCAAATCTTTAGCTATGTTGGAGCGACTGAGAACTATCAAAATCGATGTTAAAATTCAAAAAAATAAATAAATTTGACATTATCTACACAGAAGCCATTCCTTTCAAATTAATGCAAATGTATTTTGAAGTAGTCCAGTCGCAGTTATATTGTGCATAGACAGATGGTAGAGGCAACTTAGAACCCAACTATTTCATACCTGATTAAATAAAAAAGCAATCCTGTTTAATACTTGTGGCTGCTTGAGTGTAAAACCAGGATTAGTGCTGCTATCATATTACCTCAAAGAGCAACAGTCCTATCCATGT
Organism: Carcharhinus amblyrhynchos; assembly: GCF_965287045.1. Lineage (NCBI taxonomy): Eukaryota > Metazoa > Chordata > Chondrichthyes > Carcharhiniformes > Carcharhinidae > Carcharhinus > Carcharhinus amblyrhynchos. The sequence goes on along the minus strand of NC_137342.1, from coordinate 25,076,090 downwards.
GACAGCACAGTCAGTTGCCTTCAGAATGGTAATGGGGCTAGTGCAGTTAATTGTACAGGCAAGACCAACTAATTTATTTGAATCTGGTTTACTGTATCTTAACCAGGCAACTTGGAAATTCTATTTTGGCGTAATGAATTTACTTAAAACTTTACAATTCTATTCAATTGAACTTTTTTTATTCAATTAAATTGAAAGGATGCAATGCATTCTGTAAATAGGCTTATAAATTAATATTTAAGAAAACTAAAAGCGCTCAAGTATTCTGTGCTTTCCTGCTATCACACAGGCCACTTATAACTTGGAAAGCTCAACTGGTAGCTGTGGAATGTGTTATGGTTAGTGTAAATCATTTTAGCATGATTTTAATTCCTGTTTAAAAAGGCAACAGTGGTCAGATTTGTGTCCTAAGCTGACCTTGTTTTTAATGAATGCTATTTTTCTGCAGTTCTGGCACTGGACCAGCCACCCCCATTGGGGTCCAGCTGGGCTTGGAGCAGCTCACAGAGGCTGCCTCAGTTCGTACAGCCTGCCAAGCGGAAGCCAGGAACAGTGCCGAGAACTGAAATAGATTAAAAAAAACATTATTTTGAACCCAAAAAAGAACACAATAGGCTCTCAAATGGTGCCTTGTACAAACAGGGCTTTTTCTGCAGGCAAAGAATAGCTCCATCAAACATGTCAGAAAGACACTCTGTGCTGTTGAAATGCTTCTCTTCTGGGGCTGTATTCTTGGCTGCCATACTCTGCTTATCTGCATCGTACAAAGTGGCAAACTCCCTCGGTTTTCTTGATTTTTCAGCTAAACTTGCACATTCAATCAGTGTCTGTTAAGACATGAATAGATCTATTGTGACTTAAGATGTAAGCATTCAGGCAGCAGCATTTTGACTCAAGTGAGTAATTAGGTGAAATGGTTGGTAGTTTCATAGCCGAGAGCACTCTCAGTGAATGTGACATAATACTTGAGAGCCTGCGAACATGTCAAAAACGTCAAATAGCACATGTTTATTTTTCTCATGTCAAGTTAAACCACATTACAATGGGCGGAGCCTCAGAAACCTGTGTTACCTTATCAGGGAATTACCTGATCAGCCTTCAACCAAGAGGAACATTATCTAACTGCCAGGAGTTTCGCCATAACATTTTGTAATGTTGACATTAATGTTGGTGCTTTTTTTTTGTTTACTTGGTGGGAATGTGGAACAGTTTTTGTGTCACTCAAATCTACCACTAGTCGCAAGACTGGAAAAGAAAGATTCTAAAAATTCAATTCAAAACCACAAACCACGTTGCAAGGATCTAAAGAGATGGAAAAGTGGCACAGAATTACTATCGAAGACCACTACTGACTTAAGAGTGTAGGTTTTGTTAGATATCTTATTATCTGTGTTTTCCTGCAACTTTACCTTTAGAAAGACCAGTTGGCACAGCGTGAGAGCAACAAAGAGGCTAGAATCGTTTTACGTCATGTGTACAGTTACCCTCACTTAAAACATCTCAGTTCAAAATGGCCAGTCACTAACACCAGCCATAAAATAATGATCACTATCCATGATGGCCTTGTGGTATTATCAGTAGACTATACGTGAAGAAATTCAGCTAATGTTCTGGGGATCCTGAATTTGAATCCTGCTATAGCTAGCGATGAAATCTGAATTCAATGAAAAGCATCTGTAATTAAGAGTCTACTGATGACAGTGAAACCATTGTCGACTGTCAGAAAAAAAACATTTGGTTCACTAATGTCCTTTAGGAAAAGAAATCTGCTGTCCTTAACCAGTCTGACCCACATGTGACTTCAGAGCCACTGAAATGTGGTTGGCTCTCAACTGCCCTCCAAGGGCAACTAGGGATGGGCAATAAATGCTGACCAGCCAGCGATGCCCATGGACTATGAAAGGATAAAAAAAATTCCATTAATTTCAAAGTTGCCGATGATAGTTTCTTAAATGCTCTGTTTATTCCAAAGCAAAGCATTCCAGTGCATTTCTTACAGTCCATCAGCTTAAATTGAACATTATTAAATCACTTGTTTAATCATTGCTATTTGTGAAATAAGTAACTAAAGTTACCGTAGTCCCAGATAACCATAGGCTTCTCCTCAAAGGGCAGAGTTGACTGGTGGCAATTTAACCCGAGGATCACTACAACTGGGCAGTACAGTGCCACAGTGGTTAGCACTACTGCCTCACAGTGCCAGAGACCTGGGTTCAATTCCAGTTCCAGGTGTCTTTTTGTATGGAGTTTGCACATTCTCCTTGTGTCTGCGTGGGTTTCCTCTGGGTGCTCTGGTTTCTTCCCACGGTCCATAGGTGTGCAGGTTAGTTGGATTGATCATGCTAGATTGTTCCTGAGTGGCGGGGAGATTCGCAGGGTTATCATGTGGCATTATGGGTATAGAGTCTGGGTGAGGTTATTGTCATTGCAGGTTCAGTGGGCTGAATGGCCATCTTTCTGCAGTGTAGGGATTCTATGAAAGTCCATTCTATACGTTGATTACACCTCAGGTGAGGAGCAAGATTGAGAAGGCAGGGCCTTCATGAAAACCCCATCCGGTATGGGAATTGATCCCGTGCTGTTGGTGTAGCTTTGCATCACAAACCAGCTGTTCAGACAACTGAGCTATACTAGTAACGAAGTCAGTAATATCCAGATGTAAAGTTATCTGAAACATGAGGCCATCTGTTCTTGTTCAGGTACCAGGAGATCTGTTGTGTCCTTTCAACATTCTTGTTTTGTTGTTATACCATGCTGAATTTTGAATGTTGTTTCCCTCTGGCAACTGCAATTGAAATGATGTTTAATTTGAAACATTACTGATGTACTGTGATAGCACTGCCTGAACACATTAGACATAATTCTACATTGGGTTCAATTCCAGCTTCAGATCACTGTCTGTGTGGAGTTTGCACTTTCTTCTCGTGTCTGTGTGGGTTTCCTCGAGGTGCTCCAGTTTCCTCCCACAGTCCAAAGATGTGCGGATTAGATTGATTGGCTATGCTAAATTGACCCTAGTGTCAGGGGATAGACAGGGTAAATATATGGGGTTATGGGAATAGGGGCTGGGTTGGATTGTGGTTGGTGAAAACTCGATGGACTGAATAGCCTCCTTCTGCACTGTAAAGATTCTATAAGCAGTGGAGACTGTCAGCAGCATCTATTGGATCTGTCCCATGTCTTCATGGGAGGACAAGAGTGGAAATACAAAACTGGGTAAGCTATATAAAATAAACAGTAGCCAATGTGTCCAATTTTAACTGACCAATGCCAGAGCTAATGTAGTGGTGGCAATGGTCTGAACATGGTGTCAGGAGACCTACCACAAATGCACGGGTTATTGGCTTGTCATCCTTTCACAGGGACCATCTCTGTTCTTCCACAGCACATAAAACATCTTCAGGATCATCTATAATGGAGCTCCTCATGACAGAGGCTTCAAGATGCAAGTTTCATGGAAGTGCGTAATATGGTAATTGTAGGTATATGCTTTTCCAGCTGTAAATGAATCAGGAAGAAATGAATTAAAATCAGCGGAATTTGTTTTGAAACCCTTAGTGTGTGGAGGCTTCCTTAACTTCCCATCACCATAACACCATCCAGGATTTTGACCAGTGTTTATTGACACCAAAGTATCAGCCTAGCAGTTGCATTGAAATAGCCATTGAAATGAAGTTGGAGGGGACTTATAAAGCAGGACTCAAACAAAGATTATTCACTTAGCAAATTGCAAAGTAAAGAAAACGTATTTCATCAGCAAATAGTGTCTATTTAAACAGGACACTATGGCAGTCTACAGAGTCTATTTTAAAATGTTGATAGAAAATGCAGCAAACAGAAATGGTGGCTGAAATAATTTACATTTCATCCAGCAGCTTTCAAAACATCAAGGCATCACAAAACACATTCAGGTACTATAAAGCTGCGTATACGGGAAATAATTGTGAGCAGTATATTTATTTGGTATGTTCTCTTATCCTGGTACATTTGGTACAGTCAATTTTTCCCATACTGTTCTCAAAGGTGGAATATTGTGAAATGATATTTGCTTTGGTGAATAACTCTGGCTGTTCTCTGTGGTTTGCTATACTTGCTCCATTGTTCCCATTTGATCAGTAAATCTCAGAGTGGGATTTACGTCGATTTCGTCCATGGGTGGGACTGGAAAATCCTGATCGACATTCCTGACCCGAATTCAAACATGCAGTTAAAGGAACAAAGAGCATGTTTGAGAACACATAAAAATTCTCCATTAGACTTCTGAGTGTTTGATACATGTGAGCACCTTAAAGCAGGGATTTACTCCTTCATTCCTATTGAAGCTTTATTTCTGTTACTTGGGTTACTTGTTGCCTCCCAAAAAGATGGTTACTATTCTTAATATTAATTATCTAATGTAGCATTATGACTGTGATATAGAAATACATTTCCAAAAGTAAAACAGTGCTTCATCAAATCAATGATAGGATATGAGTCTGAGGTAATAAGCTGCAAACTGTGTTTCAGGATCACAATGTACCACTGTTTAATCTACTCTTATGAAATTTCTTTGTCCATTATTTTAACCCATTTTACTTTAAATGGGTTCGCAAGTAATGCAAGTTAGCAATTGCTGCATGATGGCACAGTTGTTAGCACTGTTACCTCACAGAGTCTTCATGTTTTCCCCTTGTCTGCATGGGTTGCCTCTGGGTGCTCTGGTTTCCTCCCACAGTCCGAAAGACATGCTGGTTAAGTGCATTGACCATGCTAAATTGTCCCTTAGTGTACCTGAATAGATGCTGGAGTGTGGCAACAAAGGGATCTTCACAGTAACTTCATTGCAGTGTTAGTGTAAGCTGACTTGTGACACTAATAAATAAACTTTAAGGTGTAGCATTATAGAATGGTTACAGCACAGAAGAAGGCCACATTGTGCGTTGGAATTTCAGTGGAGGGGAATAGATTTAAACCCCTCCCTTGTTTCTATGATATTGCAAAGTGTTATTTCCCAGCCATCAATTGTTAGAAATATTTTCCACTTGCATTTGATGTATATGACAAGCAAAGTTGCATCACAAACAAAAACTGACTTTTCCTTAGTCAATAATTTGGTCAAACAATGCTGATTTTTTTTTTGTAAGTGCACCTTTGAACGATTTGTCAGGGAATGAGAATGAAGTATTGCAACCCAGCATTCAATACTAGCTCAGTGTTAGTGTGGAAATCCAACCATTATTTCACTACTGTTAAAGTATATAGCAAGGGAATACATGGATATATTAGCAAATTATACATTCTTCAAGGGTTTTTAAATTGTCCAATATTTTGACATGCACATTTATTTCCATTATTTGAAAACCAAGGTTAATACCTTGTTGTATGATAATATCATTGAAATATTTCCAGCAGTATATTCCTACCAGGAGGCAGAATTCATTGTCTTCCTAGTTAATTGTTGGCAGAATGGTGAACAATGCAGACTACTGAATTCTGTTGTGGTCCTTTTCTTGAACAATCTCACTCCTTATACCAGTCAAACTGTTTATTTCAATCTAATAGGCAGAATTTCACGAGATTTTTTTCGAAGTGCTCAGCTAGAAAACGGGACAGTTGCTGCTGTGTTTTTCAGGTGAGATTTCATGGTCTTTGAAAATATGGGCTAGACCATTTCTAGCAGCTACAGGCAATGGGCAGGGCTTAATTCACCAGACAGACTGCAGCTGAGATTGGAACCACAAACTGCACATGTGCAAGAAAACCGGAAAGAAAGCGGCTCTACTGACAGATACAGACATTCCCCCCTCCACAGACATCGGAGACCCTTCCCCCATCCTTCTCCCTCGACCCTCTTTCACATGGCTCACTCATCACCCTCCTTAGTCCTGATGGCTGATTGACATGACTTTCTCCCTCAGCTGCCCCTGATCATCTCAGAAGCACAAATCCCACCCCCCTCCATCAGCACATCTACAAGTGCTGACTTGGCTTCCCCTCCATGGTAACTGCATTAAACTCACTGGAATGCTCTAACGGGTGCGTGAAACACAGAAACTGCCTGTAGATGATCTGCCCTAACAAGAGAGAGCTCCATAAAAACCTCAAGGATGGATAGACAGACAGGCAGTGCAGGAAGATATGTCCTCGAGGGAGACAGCCCCCAGTTTTCCGATGCTGATCTTGCCAGGTTGCTGGAGGCAGTGGAAGCAAGGTGGGACACCCTCTTCCCCCCAGCAGGATGCCATCCCAGAGAAAGGGGTGGATCACAGCCTGGGAGACAGTGATAGCATGTGTTAGTGCCAGGGCACTGGTCAGCAAAATCAGAAAGCAGTGCCGCAAGAAACTGAATGACCTAATCGGGGCAGCAAGGGTGAGTGTTTTACCTCATAGATCATCTTTCCCCAGTATGACCTCCAGATCCCCTCACCCACAGCACTCTGCATGCTTTCAACCCGTGGCCCCAAGCACCTCCCTTCTCCCACCCAAGAGTATTACAACCCTTGTTCTCTGAGGGCCACCCATGGAAACCCTGTAGGACATATGCCCTCAGATTTAATACGGCTCCTTCTGTCCCCACAGGAAAAAAATACCCATCAATGCTGGGTCAGGTCAAAGACAGGACGTGGTGTGTCTGAGGTCCAGGTCCTCACTCTGTTTGAGGAGCAGGCACCGGAGCTTGTGGGAGAGGGGAGCATGCAATCATTAGTGACAGTATGGTCAGGCTGGAGAATAGAAGTGAGCACCTGCTTGTTGGAGAAATCTCAAATAAGCTGCACACAGCCCAGATTCCTCTCCCTCCCTTGTGTCCTGTGTTGCAGAAAGAGACCTCGACATGAGGTCAGTGCTCTGAGCCGGGTCCGTGCTGGGACTCAGTGAACAACAACAGCTCCCTAACCCCCACACACATGCAGCCCCCCCCACCCCGCCCACAGCCCCGCTCCCACCTGCTCCCCACCCCCCCCCCCCACCCCCCCACCACCACCACCACCACCCCTCTACAGGCTAACTCCTCAGATATCCCTTCTTCTGCTCAACATTACTCTATTCTTTTTTCATATGGGTGGCACAGTGGTTAGCACTGCTGCCTCACAGCGCCTTGGACCTGGGTTCGATTCCCAGCCTGGGTCACTGTCTGTGCAAAGTCTGCACATTCTCCCAGTGTCTGTGTGGGTTTCCTCCAGGTGCTCTAGTTTCTTCCCACAGTCCGAAAGACGTCTGGTTAGGTGGATTGGCCATGCTAAATTCTCCCACAGTGTACCCAAACAGGCCCCGGAATGTGGCGACTAGGGGATTTTCAAAATAACCATTGCAGTGTTAATGTAAGCCTACTTGTGACACTAATAAATAAACTTTAACTCAGGCACCCCAACATTAAAGTATTAACACCATGGCTCATCTCTATTGAGCTTCTAAAGCTTGAGTTTCCTTTATATATTTTGGTAAACAAAGTGGGAAGCAGTTATGGCCGATGATATTGACCAGTTTAACCATGACTTTCTCAGCGGCTATTTCCCTGGGCAGAAATGGTTGCTATGAGAGGACACAGATTTAAGGTGCAGGGAAGCAAGTACAGAGGAGATGTTAGGGGTAAGTTTTTCACTCAGAGGGTGGTGAGTGAATGGAATTGGCTGCCGTCGGTGGTGGTAGAGGCAAACTCGCTGGGGTCTTTTAAAAGACTTCTGGATGAATATATGGGATCTAATGGGATTGGGGGTTATAGATAAGTCTATGGCTTAGTAGGTATCGATGCAATCGGTGCAACTTGTGGGCCAAAGGGCCTGTTTGTGCTGTAGTGTTCTATGTTCTATGTTCTCTCATATATTTTCTGTTACAATTAAGCAGGCTTTCTCGATGGCTGGTTCTATATGATGGGCAATAAGCCTACGATGCCAAAACATTGAATGTATTCAAGAGGTGGCTGGATATAGCACTTGGGCTGAATGAAAGGTTATGGGGGGAAAGCAGGATTAGGCTAGTGAGTTGAAAGATCAGCCATAATTGTAATGAATAGCAGAGCAGTCTCACAGGGCCAAATGGCCACCTCCTGCTCCTCTCTCTATGTTTCTATGCTACTAAAATGCATGGGTTTCTTTCAACCTTGCCACCATTCCAATCCTATTCATGAGGTACCTCTGTTAGCCTGTTGATCAGAGATATATATTTGTCCTGCAGGTCCAGAATTATTCTTTTTTATTTGCTGCTCAATTTACTATCTTCTTGGGGATCATATATAAAATACCTTCCTCCAGTCTGTTGTAATTCTTCTCTCATTTCTTTGAACTTAGCTCTTGTCAGGTTATAAACCTGGCTTCTGGTAGAACTTAAACTCAGATTGCGCCTTGATCATTCTGTGGTCATTGTCCCCCTGAGACTTCTAGTTCCTGTACATTGTCTGAATATGAGGTCAAGCTGAGGGCTGCCTCTTGTGGTTTACTTCATTGCAATTAGTAATGACACAATTGTGTGTTGCATTTACAATTCTAAATCTGAACCCCTTGAGAAAACCAATTTCAGTCAAAATCTTAATTTTGCAGGGTTCTCAGTAATACAGGCCTATTTACAATTTGACCTGTAAGTAACACAAATTACCCTATCCTTAGCATATCAAAGGACTAAATACTTGCTGAAAGAAGGCACAGAGAAAAGTCATGCAAGTTCATTTTTGTCCACTATTATGGACATTAACAATTTGTCAGCTATAAAACCAGGAGATGCTGGAAGCACACAGCATGCCAAGTCATTGCCTATGGACAGAACAGACAGGCTAATGTTTCAGGTGTGTGTCCTTTATCAAAACACTGGAATAATTTTAACCCAACACTCCCAGCAGGAAACCAACCTGATCAAATCAGCTCCCCTTTTTGCATTTTGTCCAATTTTGATTTCTGTTGACCTCAATTTCAGGAGGTTTGTTAAATAAGGGCTGGCTCCCAACCAGGTTTTCAAAGCTTACTGTGAAAATTCCCTAGTCACCACACTCTGGTGCTTGTTTGGGTACAGTGAGAGAGCATTTCGCACGGCCAATGCACCTAACTAGCATGTCTTTCAGATTGTGGGAGAAAACCGGAGCACCCAGAGGAAACCTACGCAGACACGGAGAGAATGTGCAGACTCCGCACAGACAGTGACCCAGGCCGGGAGTCGAACCCGGGTTCCTGGTGCTGTGAGGCAGCAGTGTTAACCACTGTGCTGCCCCATGAGTTCAACTGAAATTGAAAGGACACCATCTATCTCTGTTTTGTTTCAGATCTCTAGCACTTGCAATATATTACACTTGAAATTTAACTGTTCTGCTGATATCAGACTTCAGTATGCTGATTTGACATCATTCGAATTTAATCTTGTGATCTTGTTTTGTGGAAACCTGCATTAATCTGTGACATAAGAATTTAAATTTGATTTTCCATAGTCTTCTGTGGTTCTATTTCAAGCCCTTTTTCCTCTTCAAAATGCATTCCCATCTCCCAGGACCTTTGTGTCAATCCAACAACAACATAAAGTTATATTTATAAAACACCTTTATCATAATAAAATATCCCACAGTCCTTCACAAAGGCATTATAAAGAGTACTTTCACATTAAGTTACATAAGGCAATATTAGGACAGGTGGTCTTTGACCAAAGAAGTAGGTTCAAAGAGATAGATAGATAGAGAGGAAAGACAGTAAGGGTGGGAATTACAGATCTTGGGCCCTTGGCAGCTGTAGGCATGGTCACAAGTGGTGGGGCAATTAAAATCAACATAAGAACATAAGAACATAAGAAATAGGAGCAGGAGTAGGCCATCTAGCCCTTCGAGCCTGCCCCGCCATTCAATAAGATCATGGCTGATCTGTCATGGCTCAGTTCCACATTCCCGCCCTCTCCCCATAACCCTTAATCCCCTCGCTTATCAAAAACCCATCAACCCGCATCTTAAAAATATTTAGCGAGGCAGCCTCCACCACTTCAACGGGCAGAGAATTCCAGAGATTCACCACCCTTTGAGTGAAGAAGTTCCTCCTCAACTCCGTTCTAAACCGCCCCCCCTTTATCTTGAGGCTGTGCCCCCTAGTTCTGCTGTCCTTTTTGAGCGGGAAGAGTCTCTCCACCTCTATCCTGTCCATCCCATTCATCATCTTATATGTCTCAATGAGATCTCCCCTCATTCTTCTAAACTCTAACGAGTACAAGCCTAGTTTATTCAGCCTCTCCTCATAGCTCAACCCCCTCAACTCCGGCATCAGCCTAGTAAACCTCCTCTGCACTCCCTCCAAGGCCAAAATATCCTTGCGTAAGTGCGGCGACCAAAACTGCACACAGTACTCCAGCTGCGGCCTCACCAGTGCCCTACACAGCTGCAGCAAGACCTCCCTACTTTTATATTCAATCCCCCTCGCTATGAAGGCCAGCATCCCATTAGCCTTCCTGACCACCTGCTGCACCTGCAAGCTGGGTTTTTGCAACTCATGCACAAGGACCCCGAGGTCCCTCTGCACCGTCGCCTGCTGCAGTTTTTCGCCACGTAAGTAATAGTCCTTCCTACCATTGTTCCTACCAAAGTGGACCACCTCGCATTTGCCAACATTAAATTCCATTTGCCAGTTCCTGGCCCATTCGCCCAGCCTATCTAAATCCTTCTGCAGACTCTCCACACCCTCCGCGCAATTTGCCGTTCCACCAATCTTGGTGTCATCAGCAAATTTCGACACCATACACTCGGTTCCCTCCTCCAGATCATCTACATAAATGGTAAATAGCTGAGGCCCCAGCACCGACCCCTGGGGCACTCCACTAGTCACCAACCGCCAATCCAAATAGCACCCACTGACCCCTACTCTCTGCCTCCTATTAGACAGCCAATCCTCTATCCACGCTAAGATGCTCAAGATGCTCAAGAGGCCACGATTAAAAGAGTGTATATACCTTGGAGATTTTTGTGGCTGGAGGAGATTGGAGATGGGAGGGAATGAGGCAATTAAGGGATTAAAGCAATTCAGGCGAGAATGTTAAAATCAAGGCATTGCTTGACTGAGAGTTAGGTCAGCGAGCACAGGGGTGATAGCTAAAGAACCTTGGTGCGAGTAAGGACATAAGGAGCAGAGTTTTGGATGACCTCAAATGAGGGTAGAATGTGGGAGGCCAGGGATAACAGAGACATGAATGAGTTGAGACAGAACAGAAGTCGAACAATATAATGGAGGGGGAAAATAAATATTTTTAGTGATGGTGAGGATATATGGCCAGAGGCTCTTCTCAGGGTCAATAAAGACATCAAAAATGCAAGCCGTCTGGATTGGTTTCAGACAGCAATCAGGGACATAGATGGATTTGGTGACTAGAAAAAGGAATTTTCAGTGGGGACCAATGACAGTGCCTTTAGTATTCCCAATAGTTAATTGGAGGAAATTTCAGCACTGGATGTTTGATGTTTATCAATAATAGAGGAGCTGGGAAATGGAGTGGTGAGATCAAGTTAAGCATTGTCAGTATACATGTCAAAACTTACTATTTTGTTTTTGGATGATATCACCAAGTGTAGCCCATAAAACAGGAAGAGGCCAAAGATAGACCCTTGCGGAATAGCAGACATAAGAGGAGGGAGAAAAGAAGCCATTGCAGCAGAGATAAAAGTTTGGGAGCAGGAAGAAAATCTATTGTCAAGGATACTCTGGTTCTGATTTAGATAGATCAGAATAGATCTAAGCAACTACAACCCCTTTGATGATAGTGGAGAGGTAATTGAGAACATAGACAGGTAATAAACTACCTCTGAAAGTGCCTAGTTAAGGATGGAATAATTTATGAATAGCATATAGCTTGTTGATGGAAAAAAAAGTGAATGCGAAATTTAAATAACTCAATAGGGAATAGAGGATAGGCGACAAAGTATGTTATCACACCCAATTTTCTAAATGTTACATTAAGAGTGATTGCCCCTCTGTTGCAATATCCCCTGAGAAGCAAGGGTGTGTAATCGCAACATAATTGAGCAATACTCGGCTACCTAAGTAGTCTTTTTCTTTAGCTTGCTATTTGTTAAATTAAAATGCAAATTTAACAAAACAGTACTGTAAATCATTCCTCATAATATTAAACCCAGTGTGTGGATTGATTATCTACGGGGTAACTCTTTTCAATATAAACGTTGTCGATGGCTTGTGTTCGTTTGTATTTATCTATCAGTGTCACAAGTAGGCTTACATTAACACTTCAATGAAGTTACTGTGAAATTTAGCATGGCCAATGCACCTAAACAGCACATCTTTCGAACTGTGGGAGGAAACTGGAGCACCCGGAAGAAACCCATGCAGACATGGGGAGAACGTGCAGATTGTGCACAGACAGTGACCCAAGCCGGGAATCAAACCCAGGTCCCTGGTGCTGTGAGGCAGCTGCGCTAACCACTCTGCCACCATGCAAGCATTGTAGTGTTTATATTTGTGTTCCAGATATATTTGGGCTTTATTAAGAAATTCAAACATTTTGGAATATTACTTTGTAACCTGTAGCAAACTATCTGATATTTGCCAATATCATTAGATTCAAGGTAGTGACTGCTGATGATATAGTTTTATTCTCCTTTTCAAAGTAAACACTTGTAATTGTGCAGTAGTTTTTTTATTCATTCACGGACATGGGTGTCTCTGGCTGGTCAGCATTCATTCCCCATCCCTAGTTGCCCTTGGGCTTGCTCGGTCATTTCAGAGGGCAGTTGAGAGAATAGTGCATTGCTGTGGCTCTGGACTCACAGGTAGGCGAGACCGGGTAAGGACAGCAGATTTCTTTCCCTCAAGGACATTACTGAACCAGATGAGTTTTTTTCTGACAATCGACAATGCTTTCGTAGTCAGCAGATTCTTAATTCCAGATAGTTTTTATTGAATACAAATTCCACCATCTGTCAGGACGGGATTCAAACGTGGGTAGTGGAATAATGGGTTATAAAATGATTCTGATAGAAAAGCTGTTTAACTTTCTCATCACTTAACCTTTTGGTGGCCCTCAATGTCACAATGCTGAAAACATTCCTTGTTTTCCATTGCTCTAATTCATGAACTGTAGCTTACACATTGGAGCTTCCCCAGGTCATATCCTCTTTGCTTTAGACTCCTTCTACACAGCGGGGAAGGGAATCAGCACTTGACCCCTTTCAACAGATATTCAATGGAGCAGATGATTCCCCATTACAGAGCTTATGACTAACCTTTGGTATCCTGCAGCTGAAAACTAAAAAAAGGGTTCATTCATGGCATATGACAGTCTGGGAGTACGGCATGTGCTGTATTTTCAATTTCCATAACTGGTTTGACATGAGTAATGGTCATGACTACAGTGAAAACCAGCAGCACAAATTTAAATCAGATTTACATTTAGGGAAAACATTGTACATATTTTATATTATTGCAAATTTTTTGGGGGGAGTGGAAACGTCAACATTTGTTTTTTTAAAGAAAGTACTTGAACCACTTTAGAGAAGAAATGCTTGGGGGAATCTGCTTGAGGTGTGTAAAATAATAATGCTAGATTGTTTTCATATAGACTGATTATTCCAATAAGCTTGGTCAGGAAGACCAGACACTGTGCATCGAAAGAAAAACTTGTGTTTATGTTGTGCCTTTCATGCCCTTAAGGCATTGTGCACTTTACAGCCAATAAAGTACTTCTGTATTTAGGTACGATTGTAATGTAAGAAGTTGTGTAAGGCTAAAACTAGTTAACTATCAGAAAGTTCTTTTTTTTCCACACAACAGTAGAACTATGGACAAGTTGACGGCTCTTGGGTCGAGTGCAGGTTCCCTGCATATAACTTGATCAGTTCCTGGCTGGAATAGAGATCAGGGCAGTTGAATAATAGGAAGGTAAATCATCATCAACGTGTTCACGAGGACTCATTCCGGTTACCTAAAAGGAAAGGAACGTTTCAATATTTCCCCTTTAAATTGACCTAAAAAATCATTTTCTTTTTGGTTCACTCAAGAGATGACAAGTTGGATGGAATAGGTTGTAAACTGTACTGCAAAAGACATCACAATGAAACAGAGCATGCTCAATAGATCAGCTTCCCCTTAACCTTTGCATTATTTCTTTAAAACTTAATTATGTCTACTACCTTCATTATTGTGGACTCATCCAGTGGTCACAGCCACCTTCGACTGCTTATGAGAGACCATGGAAAACATATCATTAATGTGGCAGAAGGTTTTATTTCCCCCGGTTTTTAAGGCTGTTCAATTGCTTGGACATTGTGTATGAGCCAATACTGCTTTTGTTTTGTATCCTATGATGGATGCTGTCCAGGAGTGGTTAATAGGCCATAATGGGAAGACCAATTGATTTTCCCTCCTCATTCATGGTCCTGAGGCCAGTTATAGAGGCATAGAGTCATAGAGTACAGAAAGAGGCCATTTGGCCTATCATGTCTGCACTGACCATCAAGCACTTACCTATTCTAATCCCATTTTCCCACATTTAGTCCACAGCCTTGTATGCTATGATGTTTCAAATGCTCATCTAAATGCTTCTGAAATGTTAAGTTTGTTCCCACCCTTTCAGGCAGTGAGCTCCAGATTCCCACCACCCTCAAATCCCTCTAAATATCCTGCCTCCAACTTTAAATCTATACCTCCTGGTTATTGACCCCTCTACTAAGGTAAAATGGTTCTTCCTATCTACTCCATCTATGTGCCTTATAGGTTTGTGCACCTCAACCAGCCTTCTTTGCTCTAAAGAAAACAACACCAGCCTCACCAGCCTCTCCTCTTAGCTGAAATGTTCCAGTCCAGGCAACATCCTGGAGAATCTCCTCTGCACCCTGTCTAGTGCAATCATATCCTTTAGTGTGGTGACCAACACTGCCATGCTAAGGTTCCAGCTCTTCCTCCATTTGAAGTGACAAGCTCAAAAGGACTTACACAATATAATACCTGAATAATTTTAATGCATAATTAAACCATTAGATTCCTATGCAAGTGAGTGTTAAGCACTTGTGCGTGCTGCACCCCGAGAGTTAAGTAGCTCATTGACTTTCACTGGGTGAAAGCCAGCAATGGCCACAAACAAAAGCAGAGACATTCTGGTTAAATGACTGAGATGTGGAGATGCCGGCGTTGGACTGGGGTAAACACAATGAGTCCAATAAACCTGTTGGTGTTGTGAGACTTCTTACAGTAAATAACTGAGTGCAGTGATCATGATGCCTCTATCTATTATCACTGAGGAATCTTGCATTTTTACTATTAAAAAGGGAAAACATGCCATCCATCCACTTGTCATTTTCAAGGAATGCTCTGCAGCCAAAGAAAACAAGGCTTGCAACAGATTGATAATTTTATTTGCCTGCATATGCACGCGCATGAATGACAACAGACTGAGTAATGACAGTCTACGCAGCAAAGGAGCAATATAAATCCTGTTCTCTGATGTGTTGTTGGATCTTATGTTTAATGGCACAAGTACTTTTGCACAGCAGTGAGGAAGAACATGCTTGTCCATGCTGCATCACATAAACTCAGACCCAGTCAGACGCCACTACGATCAGCAGCATGGCCTTGTCAATGGTAATTAAAGGAGCAATTATTATGGAAATCTGCAATTGATTGATCATCAGCTATTCCAAGTGTGAAGAAAATAGCTTAGCAGAGCAATATGACCTTAGGCTAACCTGCGACCTACAACTTTAAGTGATTCAGTTGCGTCATTCATTTTTCAACACAAAGCTAGGATAATAAGAAATTCTGACATTAAGGTTACACAAAATAATAATTGCTATCCATGAGGAGAACATGAAGATGATTAATACTAGTGCAATAGGCCCATCCTCATAAAGGAACAATTGACACTATTGCCTTGGAAGTTCCATGTGCTGATGATTTCAAAGTGTACCAGTGTACTGACTGAAGCAGAGTAGATTTAGCTTTCAGTTCATGTTATAAAGGACAAGAGCAATCTTTCAAAGTTACACGTGTTTCACTCTCTGGAGAATCTATATAGTAATCAATAACTACTTTGGAATTGTAATAGGCACACGGGAAATTGCTGCAGCCTCTCGTAGTTTTGTAGAATTCCTTTCCTTATTGTCCTCCAAATACAGTGACTCATACTCCAGTCTGATTCTAAAGTCATCATCGACCCTCTGCACCCTCACCCAAGGGTAAATCCTTCAGGTGTGAACCCAGTGAAAGTCAATGAGCTACTTACCTTTAGGGGGATGCATCATGCACAAGTGCTTGACATCCACTTGCATGGGAATCTAATGCTTTAATTATTCATTAAAATCATTCAGATATTATATTGTGTAAGTTCTTTTGTGCTGGCATGTCACCAGTGTAGCCCTGCTGCATTCCAGGTATTTCATCGATGCGGGCAAAGCTTTCTTTATGTGCAGTTTTCTGTGTGAATCGTTTTCTCTGACATCGTATCACCCACTCCTCGAGATAATAATTACTGTTTTCATATTGGCCCTCAAGTTGGGAGCAGGTGTCCGCTAAGCATTATAATCTGGATAACTTGTGATCCTTGCATCTCGTCTGAAATCACAGTGCTATCATAATGTGTATTGGCACATTGTTAGCTGCACTAATTAAGAGGCATGAAATCTCTCTGCAATATGTGGCCCAGGGACCTTGGGACTAATCTCTTGACTGCTGGAAAAGCCTTAATGGGGAGATAAAACAGGAGTTGACAATTGCCTGACAGGAATGAATACAAAGGAAGATTTTATAAACTCATGCACTTTATTTCTAATAGAAAGTCACCAAAATTACATATAAGAGGCTTTGGTCTAGAAATTCTTTGGCACTAGTCCTTGTTTACAGACAGAAAGTTGGAAACTACTGACAGAAAATTCATTCACTCTGATATTTCCGCGCTGGAGCTGCGATTTAATGTGTGTCCACACCCATTGGAAACAAGGTGGGCGAAGGCAAAAATATGTTTACTCCCTTTGGCTGCGATTCTTCCATCTCGACCCGCAACTTTTCTGTCGGGTTGGGGTGAGAGATGTGCGTCGCCAGCCTTGTTCTGGGATTTCACATGAACCAGGAATGCGTGTGCATCTCCTAGAGCAGGCAAACAGTCGCAGGCCAAACCACGCTGGAAGTCGGCGGGAAGGCAGGTAAGTGATTTGAATCTGTTTTTAATATGTTTTAAATGTAGCTTGAATGTAATTATCAGGAACTTATCAGTCCAGATTGAATCTCCCACCCCGCCAGGAGTACTTCATTTTGGCAAGGTTCAGACTAGCACCCCATGTTTGGGAATCTGAAAGGGGGGGCAATCAGAATCTAACAGGTGGTCAGACAGCAGGGGGAGTGTGCCCCTTGGGCATGGGCACCCTAGCAGTGCCAGCCTGTGCCCCCTGTTACTACCCAAGGGGCAAAGTGCGCATGGTGGCACTGTCCAGTGGGCATCGGGCAGTGCCCCTCACAATAACTTTTTGCTTATTAAACATTCCCTTGCTTTGTGTGCCCTACCCAATTGCATTATTTCACATTTTTCAGGGTTGAACTTAATTTGTCATTTCTCCGCACACTCATCAAACCGTTGAAATTTTTCAAAGTCGATAGCTATCCTCTTGACCATCAACTTCATGGCCAATTTTTGTTTCATCTGCAAATTTCCCAATCATGCCTGCCATATTTAAGTCTAAATTGTAATGTATACAACAAACAGCACGGGCACCAACACTGAGCCCTGTGGAACAGAACAGTACTAGAAGCTGTTTTCCATTCACATAAACATTGCCTTGTTTCTTGTCACTGAGTCAGTTTTAGATCAAATCTGCCACCTTCTATATCCCTTGAGACCTCACTTTTCTGACTAGTGTTCCATGTTGGATCTTTTCAAATGTCTTACTAAAATCCATATAGACAACATCCATAGTATTACCCTCATCATTCCTCCTTGTTACTTCCTCAAAAAAGTTCTATTAATTTAGTAAGACATTATCTTCCCATGCTGACTTTCCCTGATCAATCCGTGCCTTTCTAAACGGCAGTTTATCCTGTCTTCAGGATTACGTCCAATAATTTGCCCACCACCAAAGTCAAACTGACCGGCCTATAATTTTCTGGCTGATCCCTCATGTCCTTTTTAAATAATGGTACAGTATTAACAGCCCTCCAATCCTCTGGTACCCTGCCTGTTTCTAGTGAGGGTTGGAAAATTATCCTCAGAGCATCCACTTTTTCTTTTCTGGCTTCCTTTAACACATCTGGTCCTGGCAATTTATCCACTTTTAAGCATGCTGGCCCCTCTAGTACTTCCTCTCTCACAATGCTTATTGTATTTAATATTGCACACTCTGCTTTAACTAGAATGTCTGCATCATTCCTCTCTTTACTGAAGATAGAGACAAAGTACTCATTGAGAACACTGTCCATGTCTTCTGAAATAAACCAAAAGTTACCGTGTACATTTTTATAGGGTGTACCTTTTCCTTAGTTATTCTCTTGATCTTTATGAACTGGTAAAACATCTTAGGATTTTCTTTAATTTTACCTACCAATATTTTTTCACATCCTTTCTTTGCTTTCCTAATTTCCATTTTTACTTCACTCTTGCACCTTCTATACTCCTCTAGGCTTTCTAAACGATTAAGAATCTGTAACTGTGGCAAGCTTTCTTTTTATGTTTTATCTTGGCCTATATTAGTCTGGATAATCAGGGGGCTTTAGATTTGGCAGTATCAACCTTTTCCTTGTACCGACATGAGTACACAGTGGCTGTGGATTTTCACCTTTGAATGCCTCCCACTGATTTGACAGTTTCTTTCCTTCTAAAAGTTGTATCCAATCCAAATCCAACTCCCTTCCACTATTTGGGGGTCATTTGCTTGTGTTGCTTACTTAAATGTGAGTATAAGACCATAAGACAAAGGGGCAGAATTAGACCATCAAGTCTGCTCCATCATTCTATCATGGCTGATATTTTTCTCATCCCCATTTTCCTGCCTTTTCCTCATAACCCCTGATTCCTTTATTAATCAAGGGCCTATTTATCTCTGTCTTAATGATACTCAATGACCTGGCCTCCACAGCCTTCTGCAACAAACAGATCCACAGAGCCACCATTCTCTGGCTACAGAAATTCCTCCTCATCTCTGTTTTAAAAGATCGCCCCTTTAGTCTGAGGTTGTGCCCTGTAGTTCTAGTTTTTCCTACTAGTGGAAACATCCTCTCCGAGTCCACTCTATCCAGGTCTCTTAGTATCCTATAGGTTTCAATAAGATCCCCCCTCATCCTTCTAAAATCCAACAAGTACAGACCCAGAGTTCTCAACTTTTTTCAACTGTTCTCCATTCCAGTGATCATTCTTGTGAACCTGCTTTGGACCCTTTCCAAGGTCAGCACATCCTTCCTTAAATATAGGGCCCAAAACTGCTCACAATACTCCAAATGGAGTCTGACCAGAGCCTTATATATTGAATATCAACTTCATTTAAAAATAATCATCGAAACCTTCCGACCTCGTCCACAGCTGGTATTCTCCCGTGTTTATTTTTATTTCAAAAATATACTTTATTCATAAATATTCTGAAATAAACCATTGCAGAAATGACATTTCCAATAATTACAAACAGTGTCAAAAACGACCATATTTACAATACTTTACGGCGTTCTGTTCCAAGACATTACATTTATTACAATTCAGTTCTTCAACAAAAACTACATACATTCATCACATTTCACTGTGTGCTGTTTTGCAGAGTTGCACACAGTTAAGCAGTCCAAGGGTTTTCTACAGTTTCTGGCCCTTCGGTCTGTCTTGATTGAAAGGCTTTAAACGGTGGCCTTTCCCTCTTATGCCTTTGCGGCGGCTGCCCCAAGCTTGAGCACATCCCTTAGCGTTGCTGCAATGAATGATGCTGAACATTGTGCAATCATCAATGAACATCCTCAATTCTGGTCTTATAACGGCAGGAGAGTCACTGATGAGGGCAGGTATCAAGATTTTTGAAGAAAATGAAGATTTAAGAATGGAATAAATCAAAGGGAAAAAAATAGTTCTGGATAAAGTAAAGTTTAAAGAATTGGATTAAAGAGGAATTGATAAAGAGTGTGTCTGTTTGAAGGGGTTTTGATATGTGAATCAACTTAGCAGAATTAAATTTTTACTTAAGTGACTAGGAGGGTGAACAATGGAATCTCGAAGTAGGTGTTAGAACTAGAAGGGATGAGTTCAAAGTAGAAAGATAAGAATATAATTTATATTCTGTGCTAAAAGCCTGGTCTAAAGGGTTATTTAAATAGAATAACAACAAAGGAGAAAAATAATATACCAATAGCAAGGCTAACTGAGTGCTGCAGAAGGAGGGGACAAAAGCTGGCCATCAGTCATGATCTTAGCTATGCTCTGCTGGGAAACAGAGTTCTTGTAAAGTACAGAATTCTGGGGTCCAAGAAGCTGTTTAAAACTGAGAAAAACTAACCTGATGCACTGAAAATCTGCTTAACCTTGAGGATAACTCATGGGCCGTAACTATTTATTGGATTTATCTCATAGAGTTTTACTATGTGAGATGTTGATTTGGGCAAGTGACTTTTCTCAGAGTTCAAGAACATAGGTAGAAAAGAACAAGGGATAATTTCCTAAGATACTACATGTGTGTGTGGCCGTCAATTTAGTTTACATTTGATTGGTATCAGGAATTTTCTTGTGTATTTTCATTTAAATTAATACCCGTTCTTTTATTTGAATGGTAACAACAAGACTAACCTTTTCTCACTGGTTTGCATATCTTTCCTCGCATTATACAGAATCGAAAAATACAACAATAAGAACCAGTGTTCCAAATTATCCTTCGTGATTTTGGGATACTGTTGCATTTAACATCAGTGGGGTTCATAACACAGGGCCTAGGACGTTACTATGAGGAACTTCTGCAGCAATGTCTTAGGACTGAGGGCAGCATGGTGGCACATTGGTTAATATTGTTGCCTCACAGCTCCAGGGACCGGAGTTCGATTCCAGGCTTGGGTCACCGTGTGGAGTCTGCACGTTCACCCCGTGTCTGCTTGGGTTTCCTCTGGGTGCTCCAGTTTCCTTCCACAGTCCAAAGATGAGTGGGTTAGGTTGATTGGCCATGTTAAATTGTCCCTTAGTGTCCCAGTATGCACAGGTTAGAGGGGTTAATGGGGTAAATGTGTGGGGTTATGGGGATAGGGCCTGGGTAGGATTCAATGGGCTAAATGGCCTCCTTCTGCACTGCAGGGATTGTATGATTGACCATGGCTATATTTCTTTGTGCTAGATTTAACTCCAACTAGTAGAGAATTTTCTCCCTGACCCCCATTGACTCATGTTTTGCTTGGGCACCTTGATAGCACATTCGGTCAAAAGTTAACTTGATATCAAGGGCAATCACTCTCAAATTCACCAAGGTTGTCATTAGGCCAGGAGCTGAGTAGCTCTGGTGGAACTCAAATTGAGCATCACTGAGCATGTCATTGCTGAGTTTGTACCACCTGACAAGCACCTTCAATGATATTTTCCATTACTACTGTTGATCAAGAGTAGACTAATTGGAGCAGTAATTGGCCAGGTTGGATTTGTCCTGCTTCTTGAGTACAGAGCATTCATTGGCAGGTAGAGGCCAGTGTTGTAACTGTTCTGGAACAGCTTGGTTAGTGGTGTGGCTAGTTCTGGAGCACAAGTCTTCAGTACTCTTGCTGGAATATCCTCAGGGTCCGTAGCCTCTGCAGTGCCCAATGTCTTCAGCCCTTTCTTGATGTCAGATGGAGAGAATCAAATTGGCTGAAGATTGTCATCGATGATGCTGGGAATCTCTGGAGGGAGTTGAGATAAACTTATGCTTGGCATTTCTGGACAAAGATTAATGCCAAATGCTTCAATGATGTGCTGGTCTCCCCCATCATTGAGGCTGAGGATATTTGTGGAACTGGTGTTCTCTGCCCCTTCAATCAGAGCTGATCCTTTTCCTCATTTGCTGCTGATAAGCTCAAGAGCAGCAAATTGGGAAAGGAGCAGCCTGTAATTAAGGAGCAGCCCCTTTCAAAACCTTAAGTTTCACTCGCCTATCTTACTGGTATTACAGATGGCACTGTGGCGCAGTGGTTAGCACTGCTGCCATACAGTGCCAGGAACCTCGGTTCAATTCCTGTCTTGGGTCACTGTCTGTGTGCAGTTTGTACATTCTCTCTGTGTGTGCGTGGATTTCCTCCAGTTTCCTCCCACAGTCCAAAAGATGTGAGGGTTAGGTGGATTGGCCATGCCAAACTGACCCTACCGTCAGGGGATTGGCAGGGTAAATGTGTGGGGTTGCAGGAATAAGGCCTGGATGGGATTGTTGTCGTGCAGATTCATTGGGCCAGATGGCCTCCTTCTGCACAGTAGGGGTTCTATGATTTTGAACAGTGGCTCCAGGGGCCATGTAGAGGGGTTCCACAATGGGCTGCCCATTGGACAAGCCTGCTTTACAAACTCTAGCAGTGGTGAGATTCCAGCTGTGTTGGAAAAGTGAGCGCAAATCCTCTCAAAAATCGATCCTCCTTTCTTTTTAATATTGTGATAATTTTATGTCTGAGATCATTTTGGATCTTGATTCTGTTTGTTAAATTGTTGATCCATGAACATGAAGTAATAATTTCAAGCTTACTCTTTACCCTATAAGGTACTTAGAGCTATTTAGCTGAGAAACTACGTTTGTTGATATTCGTGAAGAAAGCTTAACGCGTTCATAAAACAAAATCCTCTGCTCTGCATTTTAATACAGAGCACCAATCCATTTCTTTAAATGGTTTAACACTTCTGCCATAATAGCTAGCAGAGAAATGTCAAACAAATGTGTTAGATTTGTATAACATTTCTCCGCTAACATTACCAACATTAACTTTTAGGTTAAATTATTCCTGAGCAATAACCTCTACTTGTTAATTATCCCTGTACATTATTGGCACTGCAAGCGTAATTCATGATGATAGGACTAATTCCAAAATTAGATTCTCCTGCATTCTGGCAGTACTATTACAATTTATATTTGTATGACGCCTTGTGAAATAACTCCTCAGCGGCCAATACCCATTCACCAAACTTAGATTTATTCACAGAGTCAGTAATACTGCAGTGCTTACGGAGTATAAACCCTGAATGCCAGTAACCTTGGCACTCCCTATTGTATACTTGGCAAGGTTTCCTGATAGGCCAACTCATTGCAGCCTTAATCAGGGAGCTCATATTCGAAGAGGGACCACCTTGTGGGCCTGGTTAAAGTCATTACACCTTCGATCTACTAAATTATCCCACAGTGCTTCAAGTTTTAATGGTTTTAAGTTTTAGCTTTGTTCAACAATAACTCAAATCTATGTAGCACTTTTAGCACACTTAAATTTCTGAAGTTGTTACACTGGAGCTCTATCAGACAAATAGTGACACTGAGCCACACCAGGGAATGCTAAGGCAGGTGACCAAATAGTTACTTAAAAATGTAGGGCAGAATTCTCCAGCCCCGCCAGGGCATGTTTTCCCATGTAGGAGGCAGCTCACCATTGGCTGTGGCTGGATCATCAGGTTCCCCCAAAGTCGATGGCGGTTTACATTCCTCGCCCATGCTGCCATCGAGGAACCTGTAGCAGGGGTGACTTCAGCAGGGCTGGAAGATGCTGCTGATGGGAAGGGCTGGAAACTTCTGCTTGCAGGTTTTAATGAATGGCTTAAAGGAGAGTCAGAGAGATTAAGAGAGGGAATTCCAGACTTGACTGCCTCGACAACTGAAAGTACAGCTTCGAATGGTGGGGTCATGAAAATCGAGGTTGTCTAAGAGAATAGAAGTGGAGCAGTGAAGAGATCCCAATGGGTTGTAGAGTAGGAAGAGAATGGTGATATCATTCTCTTGGCAGGATTTGAAATCAAAGCCAAAAACTTTAAGAATTGAGATCTGGATAGATTCAGAGCTGATTTAGGTCAGCAAGCAGGAGTGATTGGGATTGGGTGCAATTTAAGTTCAGAGCAGCAGAGTTTTGGATGTGCTTAAGTTTAAAGACATGGGGTGGGATTTAATGAAGTTGTGCCATACTTTTGGCCATGGAGGAGGCACCTACTAACGGCTGCCAGCAGGATCATCGAGCGTGAATGGCCGGAAAGTTCTGCCTTAGGGATTTAACAGGCAACAGAGGCGACTGTGAGTCAGGCGGCATCTGTAAGAAGAGAAAAGAGCTGATGTTTTGAGTCCAGATGACCCTTTGTCAGAGCTTTGACAAAGGGTCATCCGGGCTCGACACATCAGCTCTTTTCTCTCCTTCCAGATGCTGCCAGACCTGCTGAGATTTTCCAGCATTTTCTCTTTTGGTTTCCGATTCCAGCATCTGCAGTAATTTTCATTTATTTTGTAGAGGGGACTGTCATCCTATTGGTGTGAGCTGGATTTGAATCCTGGTCACAAAGATGAAAGGTCATGGAGAAACTAAAAGGACGTTCATTTTTTTTCTCCCCTTTTGTGAGTGGTTGTTAGTCAGTAACTTTAAAATCATTTCCAAGGACAGTAAAGAACACAGCATAGTTTATGAGCTCTACAACTGATCCAATCATTGCTTAATATGATATCTGTCACTCTAAGCTGGAAGCTTATTTCACAATGGGGAACAAAGGACAAGTTGTGGATGGAATGTATTTCATTTAAATATCAGTCACTACTGGTGGCCGCTATTGTTAATCGATATTAATTTAAAACTCACTTGCATGAAGAGTTGTGAAATCCAGGGCTGCGATACTTAGAAATCAAAGGTTCTGCTTCAAATAAGATTTGTAATCATTTACATTCTCATGTGCTCTCAGTAATTAAACATTGAAGCACTGGTAAACATAACCACATATATGTTTATAATATAAAATATAGTTTTTCCAACAGTTCACTGAGGAAAATACCATCAAATGGTCTTACTCTTGTGAAAGATACTTCTCATACATTATCTGTCAGGTGAATTTCAGAGGAGTCAAGAAATATGAACAAAGTGATACATTTAACCACGTGTCCTGTGACAATTTATCTGTCAGATGTATGTGGGATGGCATGGTGACACAATGGTTAGAATTGCTGCCTCACAGTGCCAGGAACCTGGGTTCAATTTCTGTCTCAGGTCAGTGTATGCGTGGAATCTGCTCATTCCCCCTCTCCCCCTACCCCCTGTAACTATGTGGGTTTGCCCCAGGTGGTTTAGTTTCTTCCCACAGTCCAAAGACGTGTTGGTTAGGTGGATTGGCCATGGTAAACTGCCCCTTAGAGTTAGGGTAAATTTGCGGGGTTATGGGAATAGGGGGTCAGTGGGATTGTTGTCAGTGCTGCCTTGATGGACTGAATGGCCGCCTCCTGCTCTGCAGGGATTCTGTGATTCTATGAAATTTGAGGATCTAACAGATCATTCCAGATATTAGTATTCATAAAAGTGTAATATAAAAATTCAATGATATGATTTTGTTGTTTAAATCCAGACCATAGGTTTTCTTACGTCAAATTAAAACTATTATTTTTGTGTGAGACATTAGTCTGGGGGAATGGAACATTTTCTACTCTTGTCACCCAGTGTTAATGTCAAATGGATTAGGGAAGGTGGCTAAACAGTGTGTCTGTGTCACATTTTCATTCATTCTGAATAAGAATTCTATTTATTGGGAAATATGCAGGGGCTAGAACTGAAGTTGCCCTCACAAGAAACTATTAAAAAAGTTAAATTTCCACTGGAGGTGTTTACATCTTGGCCTGACAATTCATAGAGAGAAAAAAAAGACGTTAGATTGATAAAGAGGGTAACTTCCATCTGCATAGCTGGTCGTAGCTTAGCGGAGTTCAGCTCCTTGTTGTCCATGTGTGATGATAGTATTGCAATTGATTTTATATATTTATGTTTAAGCTGATGTTTAAAAATTCAGCTTTATTCTCCAGGCAGTCAGTATGCCTGGTAGGAATAAAGGTCAGATGCTGAGAGAGCAGGATAATTATTAATTTTAGCCAGGTGTTGTTTACTTCAGATGAAGCTAATGGATTTTGTTTATAGATGGAGATTTCTCTTGGGATTTTTGATTAGATTGATTGAAAGGTCATGAGTTATCCATCAAGTGCTGATGTGGTAATGGGAGAAGATAGGTTTGTAGCAGGGAAAAGAACTGGGCAGTTGCAGTCTTTAGCTGAGGTCTAGCTAAAGCCATGTGCAGACTGTTCCTGAGAACTCACTCTCTCCACAAAATCTCTCTGGAAGCTTTAAAACTGTTAACACAATTTATAGCAAGTATGCCTGGGTTTGCAAACTGTACTTATTTCAAAGTGGATAAAAGAAAAATACTGCAAATGCTGGAATCTGAGACAAAAACAGAAAATGCTGAAAAATTTAAAAGGTTTGACAATATCTGTGGAAAGAGAACAGAGCTAATGATGATCCTTTGTCAATGCCATTTAAAGGTGTTTTTCATGAATGCACAAATGGGGGTTAGTTGGAACTGGAACAATCATAAGTGAGAAAGTAAAGTTACTTTCTTCAATTTATAAATGTTGTTCAACTGTTAATGGTTAAGCTGATTCATTTGTTAGAGTTATATTAAAACTGTGTTATTAAACAAAGCTTGTTTCACTACAAAAGATCCCTACTTTGTCAAAGGAAACACTCTGGAGAGAAATATCCTATCCTCACATTTATGCCAAAAAAAAAAGAAAAATTGTTGGGATCTAGTTTGGCTTCCTAACATAACTTGGGGTTCTTGTCCAGTACCCTAACAATGGAATTAAAATTAAGTAGGATGCAGATTGGACGGGCAATAGGCAACACTGGGTTGCTTCAAGGGAGGCAAAGATGGAAATATATCCTATGTTACCTATTTTATATTGCCATAGAATCATTGAATCCTACAGTGCAGAAGGAGGCCCATCTAGTCTACACCGACCATAATCCCACCCAGGACCTATCCCCATAACCCAATGCATTTACCCTAGGTATACCTACACACCCCCCACCCCCCCACCCTGCCCTGATACTAAGGAACAATTTAGCATGGCCAATCCATCTCACCTGCACATCTTGGGACCATGGGAGGAAATCCATGCAGACACAGGGAGAATGTGCAAACTCCACACAGACAGTAATCCAAGCTGGGAATCAAACCCGGGTCCTGGCGCTGTGAGGCAGCAGTGCTAACCACTGTACTATCGTGACACCCAACTTGTAAATATATAGAATTCCATCATACTTACCTGGTACTAACCTATGCCAGCTGAACAGCTGAGACTCAGACCCAAAACTATTTTAAAATAGTTCCAAATAACAAAGTATACAACATTTGATTATTTCCAACATTTGATGAATTCTGTTCAAACAATTGGGAAAACCTTTTCACCTTATGACTAGGACTAGGGGGCACAGCCTCAAGATAAAGGGGGGGGCGGTTTAGAACGGAGTTGAGGAGGAACTTCTTCACTCAAAGGGTGGTGAATCTCTGGAATTCTCTGCTCGTTGAAGTGGTGGAGGCTACCTCGCTAAATATTTTTAAGACGCGGGTTGATGGGTTTTTGATAAGAGAGGGGATTGAGGGTTATGGGGAGAGGGCGGGAATGTGGAACTGAGCCACGACAGATCAGCCATGATCTTATTGAATGGCGGGGCAGGCTCGAAGGGCTAGATGGCCTACTCCTGCTCCTATTTCTTATGTTCTTATTATGAAGTGAGAATGGTTCTCAAAATCATACATATCTATTTCATTTGTATGCTATGTGAATGAGTAACAAGAAATTTTGTTTGATGAATTTAGATGTCGCATGGTTTTCTCAATAGTAATTCATAATAATTATTAAGCTAGGGAGGTTCTTTTTGAATGAATAGTCTGTGAACTTTATTTTAATAAATTTGAAATCAGTCCTTGACCTGTTCTAAGTTTACACAGTTGGGATGAGAAGATGCTTCATAAATTAAATGCCGCAGAAATCAGAGGGTTTATGTTGACGTTTAAACACTCAATATAAAATCAAAAGATAAACTGAAACAGGATGGCAGTTTTCCATTGATACTCCAAACACAGCACTAAATCTTTGGCTCTTCATTCCAATTCTATGGCAATTCAGGAATTTACAAGTGCCGGTCCCTGCATCCAGAGGGTGATTTTTGAGGTGACGGGTATAAAATGGCTGCCTCTGGGGCTCCCATATCATTAATGATTAAGGACATGGCTCTCATAAAGAGAATCAATAGGAGGCCCGATATCTCTGAGAGATTGGCAGCCCCATCAGAGGTGAGAGCTGCCAATGTAGTTCGGGGTCAGAGGGTCGCCTCAGAGGCACCCCTCTGAGGAACATTACAAAGATTCATCATAAGTGGTGACTACAGCTGCTACACCATCATCGTGGAAGGATGGTGTGACATGGCTCCAGAGGGTGGCATGCTGAGGGAGCTGTGGCCCTTTGGCCGCTATGGTGGGAGGATCGGTGGTGAGGGCGGGTATTAAGTTAAAATATGGCGTCAGTAGCCCTCAGTCTCTGGGAGACTGTCTCAATTCATCTGCCAAGTTTTGGCCCTCACCCTGGTGATGGTGTTGGAGGGGTGGGGGAAAGGTGGGGGAGGGGAGAGGGCTGGGGGGATGGCAGAGTGGTTCTGGATGCCTTGGGGTTCTGGGGCCATCTGGAAAATTCCAGATAACTTCATTGTATGACTTCAGCAGTTTAATTGGTCTGATTGGGTACCCATCACTAGTGGACAGATAGGCATAACTCCTTTTGATTTGATTTATTATTGTCACATGTATCAGCATACAGTGAAAAGTATTGTTTCTTGCGCACTATACAGACAAAGCATACCATTGATAGAGAAGAAAATGAGAGGATGCAGGATGTGGTAGTCCTCTTCCAGCTATCAATCAAGTCTCAAGGAAAATTGAGGACCATGCTGGCAGATCAGCACCCTAGCTAGCTGTGGGATGTTGAGGACTTGCCCACCTATGGCCTTACCTCAGCGTCACATCAAAAATTCACCTCTGTGTTTGGAACTTCACCTGAAACTGAATTCTGGAAGGTGTGTCACACGATTGATCATTTAATGTTACTTTATCAATGATTTTTTTAATACATTTATTTATTTTATTATTTCCATGTACGAACAGTTGATCAATGTGTTCAATGAAATTCCCACTGATGTGAAAGAATAAACATAGAATAATGTAAGAGGCATTGCTCGGATTGCTTCATAATAATAGAATCTCGACAGTGCAGAAGGGGGCCACTCGGCCCGTGGAGCCTGCATCAACAACAATCCCAGCCAGGCCCTCGCACCTCAGGCCTATGCAAATTTAAAGATCAAACACTACAACCCCCATTGACCCATTCGTAATTCTATTTATTCAATGATTCATATTAAAAAGAGTACAAAATGATTCGTTTTTCAACATTTAAAAACTTGCTTAATTTTCTGTTTACAAGGGGACACTTCTCAGCAGTTTTGATCAAAAACTGTGCTTTTCCTTTGATTACTGATTTATCTATCACATTGCAAGTGATAGTGACGAGTGGGTAATCCAGATATTTTACAGGGCTTAATATGATTCCTATTCTTGGTCACATGATGCATCGATGCGCAGTAACGTATAAACATTGATGGAGAGTTTTTGCCAAAAGATGATCCATGGACAGATCTAAGTATCTTTATGAGATGATGCAAGTTTACACATTGTTGAGAATCTAGTTACAAATAGGATGCAATCATTGAATAATACAGGGTCTTTGTTGTGAGGTCACCAGGATGATGGCTGGCTGATTACACAGGGTTACCAATGCATTCTGCAGCTGGCTTGTGGCCGTTATCAAATTATCAAATTTAATTAGCTTTGGGAGCCCACAGAACTTGGAAGTTACCATAACAACCATATTAAAAGATATCAGAAGCGGTTGGGACTCCTTGTTCTCTCATGAATGCACAGTTTCAGTTCTGTAAGGCCAGACATGAAGAAATATACCAAAATCCTGGCTGACCAAGGGGACAAAATTCTTGACAAGAAGTGATCTTGTTCAGACCCCATTCTGAGAGAGCCACAGTTTCATGTTGTAGCTTTATGGTTCTAAGTCTCAAGAGGATCTCCTCTCTGGCTCAGGGCTTCTTTCCCTTCCCCCAGGCTGTCAGTTGTATGGTACTGGGATACCTTCTCTTTGCCTCCTGATCTTCTTGGCCCTCTTTCAAAGCTGTGATTGGTTGTTGGGATTGGGGAAAGAGGTAGGACCTCAGGAATCTTCTGTGGCCTGGAGAGACTCTCTGCTACTCCCACCTACTCCTGGGGCAAGGCAGTTTCAGTCCCAATCTCCTTTTGCTCAGCTGCCATCCACTCACTTGTGATACTGGTGAACTGACTGTCTCAGGCTGCCTTCACTTGAGCTGAATCATTATTCTCGAGAGGAGAAGTAGGCAATTAGAATGTCTCACCATCACACGCTTTCATTTTAGCTCTCAAAGACAATTTGCAAATGAGAATCGAGGGAGGTGGTGCCATGGTGGTATTGTTGCTGGACTAGTAATCCAGACATCCAGGATAATGCTGTGGGAACTTAGGTGTAAACCCCACCATGGCAGATGGTGAAATTTGAATTAAAAAAACAATCTGGAATTAAAAGTCTAATGATGATCAGAAAATGATTAGAGAACCAAATGGATTTTTACAACAATGTCCTTTTTCCTTCTTTTAGGGAAGGAAATCTGCTTTCCTTATCCAGTCTGACCTACAGGTGACATCAGATCCACAGCAATATGGTTGTCTCTCAAATGCCGTAAGGGATGGGCAATAAATGCTGGCTCAGCAAAGGGTTCTCAGCACTGCTACTGAGACCGACAGCAGCTCTGACAATGTCCCCTGGCTTGGATCTGATGAGAGTGAAGAGAACACAGACGGGTACAGATATGACCAGAGCAAATGGCCCAGCCAATGATGCCCACATCCCGTGAATGAAGAAAAAAATTGAGAACATTTGCTCTTGTCATATCTGTATCCTTCTGTGCTCTCTTCATTCTCATCAATTCCAAGCCAGGGGACATCATCAAGGCTTCTTTCTGTCTCAATAGCACTGCTGAGAACCCTCAGCACCATTGACTTTTACACTGTTATCCAACTCTCAATCTCCTGATGGGGGAGTGGAACCCAGGGAAATCCATTTCAATTTTTACAGAATGCATTTTAGATTCACCCATCCAGTTGAGAGCATCACGTTTTCAGGTATATGCTTTCAATATCATAACAAATGCTGAGATGTTTTAAAAACGTTCCTGTTGGGGAACAATCTCATGTTTGAGATTGAGCTGCGATCAATATCTGAGTTTTAAGCAGTGCACTCGAGAGAGGGAGAGAGAGAAAGATGGGGAAGAAATAGAGAGGCAGAGACAAAGAGTATGGTGGGGGGAGAGAGCACACAATGAGAGAAAGAGTGGAAGGAGCGAGAATAAGTGAGAGGGAGAGATAGGGGAAAGAGAGAGAACAAAGAGGGGAGAGAGAGGAGTGAGGGAGAGGGAAGAGCAGAGGGTGAAGGAGAAGGAGAAAGAAAGAGAGGGAGAGGGAAGAGCAGAGGATAAAAGAGGCAGAGGGATTGAAAGAGGGAGAGAAAGAGAGACAGAGGGAGAAGGAGGGAGAGAAAGGGAAAGAGAGGGAGAGAGAGACTGGATAAGAGATGTGGAGAAAGGAGGAAAGCAAGGTGGGAGAGGGAGGATGAGAGAGGAAAGAGGGAAAAAGTGGGTGGAGGAGAGAGAGGAGAGAGAGACATGAGAGAAAAAGGGGGAGAAAGGAGGAGGGAGAGAGAGAAAAAGAGAGGGAGAGGGAGCAAGGTGGAAAGGGAGAGACGGGGAAGGAGAGGTGGAGAGAAAATTCCAGCATCTTCTCTCTTAACTCAGTGGCAGGCCAGTGCTAGATAATTATATGCTTTATAGTTAAAATATTATTTATTATCACAGTAAATTGAATTTTCCCTTCTTTTACATAATATTTAATTGTAATATACTCTCCAAACAGCCAGCCTAATTGTTATCTGGATACTCATGTACAGTAAGAGATTGGGTAGCAAACTGAATACACCTTGGCTATGGATCAGAGTGAGGCTGGCCTGGATGGACCAAGATCATTCAGGGCAACTTTACTGCCACAGCTTTAAGGTGATTAGTTTGGCAAAGATAGAGAAGTACTCTTGTGTCTTAAGAGAAGCCTCTTTGAGCCTGGAAGCACAGCAGAAGAATCAGCCTGATTTGCTTATATTGGTTACTGGAAAGGGCTATCCAATTTTGTCCCAAGTAAAATTTTTTCATCGTAGCACTACAAATTACTGTTCAATGTTCATGTCCAATTGCCTTTGAAAAGTTCCTGTACCATCTGCTTTCAGCATCCTTTTAGGTAATGTATTCCACCTCATACACATCTTCTGCATGGAAACATTTCTCCTCTAGTTCTTTTGGATTATTTTAAATCATCATCGATTTGCCAGAGGA
This sequence comes from Carcharhinus amblyrhynchos, assembly GCF_965287045.1. NCBI lineage: Eukaryota > Metazoa > Chordata > Chondrichthyes > Carcharhiniformes > Carcharhinidae > Carcharhinus > Carcharhinus amblyrhynchos. The sequence goes on along the minus strand of NC_137342.1, from coordinate 25,043,691 downwards.
AATAAATTATCCCAACTTGGTCTATCAAGACTCCTCATAATTTTGAACATCTCCATTAAATCTCCCCTTAACCTTTTCTGGTCCAAGGATAACAATCCCAGTTTTTCCAATCTTCAATTGCTGCAGATATGATGGACCGAAGGGTCTTTTCTGTGCTGCATGACTCTACAGGACAAATTTTACTGTTCTGCCTACCATGAGAATTGGAGCAGTGAGGGGCAGAACATGGAAAGGTTCATTGACTTTGGGTGGGATTTCCTGCTTTTGGGGTAGGCGAGACTGCAAAATCCTGCCTATGACAGTGAAAAGTCATAGAATGATTTTTTAATCATTACAAAAGACTGTATAATACTGATATAATAGTGCTATTGTGTATGTGCAATGGTTTCTGATTGATTTAACAACAAGGAAAAAGGATTTCCAAAGTGCCATCTCGTGGGTTACTTAAACCTCCACTGTAACCCCGCCAGAGCATTGGCAGTCTTTCTAAAGTGTCATGCCCAGAATTGTATACAACATTCCAGCTAAGCAGTCATTTGCATTACTTCCTTGTTTTTGTACTCAGTGCCCCTATTTACAATCCCATACATATACTTTCTTTAACCACTTTATCAACTTGTCTTGCCATCTTCGAAGATTTATAAATATGTAACCACAGGTCCGTCTGCCCTTGTAACTCTTTCAAAACGTAGGGAACTGGTTAGCTCAGCTGGCTAGGTGTCTAATACATGGCTCAGAATGATACCTGTGGCACAGGTTTGATTCCTGTTCCTGTATCCTCACCTTGTCCCTCCCTGAATGAGGAAGCATCAGAAGCCAGCTTTGGGCAAAGTATGAACGAATGGTCTCCCATGGTCCTCTCACCAATGATGTTAGACTGACTGGCCTGTAGTTATCAGGTTCTCCATTTCCTCGCTTTTGAACAGAGCCATAACATTTGTGATTCTCCAGTTCTCCAGCACAACTTTCTTATTCAAAGAGTAGAGCAGCAATGTGCTGCTGAGCCAGTATAAGGCTCTGGTCATACCCCATTTGGAATATATCAATGAAGCAATTTTGGGCCCCATATATAAGGAAGAATGTGCTGGCTTCAGGGGGGGTCCAGAGGAAGTTCACAAGAATGATCCCAGGAATGAAGGATTTATCTTATGAGGAGTGGTTGAGGAGTCTGGGTCTATACTGGATGGAATTTAGAAGGATGAGGGGGGGATCTAATTGAAACTCAGAACACTGAGAGGCCGAGATAGAGTGAATGTGAAGGGGATGAGGACAATTCTCCCATCACGACCTGTAACTTTTCTGGCGGGTCAGGCTGGGAGATGCACGTTGTTGGCCTTTTTCTGGGATTTGCGCGTGCAACAGGAATGCATGCGCTTCTCCCAGAACCGGACAACAGTTGGAGTGCGGTCCACGCTGGAAACCGGTGGGAAGACAGGTAAGTCATTTGGATCTTTTTTTAACGTAGTTTAAATATGTTTAGCATTTCATTATCAGGAACTTGCCAGTCCCAACTGAATCTACCACCCCACTGGGGTACTTCATTCTGATGGGGTTCAGACTAGTTCCCCACTTTTAGGGAATAGGGGGGACCCTGCCAAAATGGGAGGCAACTGGGTGCCCCAGAGGGTCGAGCGGTGGGGAGTTGGTATCCCCTGGGCATGGACACCCTAGCAGTGCCAGCCTGTGCACCTTGGGCAGTGCCAGCCTGTGCACGCTGGCACTGCCCAAGGAGCAAAGTGCTCATGCCCAAGGGGGCACCTCGGCACTACCGCCTGGGTATCGCACAGTGCCAAGGGGGTGGGGCCTACTGTGGGCAGGGCCTAGGAGTGATCAGTGGATGGGGTGGTCCTGCTGCCACTCTGTATGACGATCGGTATGAGATGGAGGGAGGGTAGCGACTGGGCAAGCTGGACTCCCTGGGGATCTGCCTCCTGGTGGGGGTCAGACCCCAGGGGTTTAGTGGGGGGAGGGGAGTCTGCCAGGTTGAGGGAGGGTGGGGAGATTGCCACTGCTGGGTGCAGGGGACTGAGCATGGGGGTGGGGGAGTCAGGGTTGGCCTGGGAATTGTCATGGGGGCCACAATCGGGCTGTGGGTGGGAGGGCTGGAGGGGCAGCGCTGTGGAGTCCCGAACTGGCTAGCAAATGGCCAAACTGACAGATTGGAGCCACTGCGCATGTGCAGAGTTCCAGAACTGTCACACTCTGGCGCAAACAGACCCACCCTCCTGCCCCGGTTTTTAATAATGTTCACGAGTGTGACCTCTGCAGTGCAGAGTAGGGAGATTCAAGTGTGAAGTTGAACTCAGAAAACAATCCTGACCTAAAACAATTTTCCCACCAATTCAGCACTTTTGGGAGAATCACCCCGAACATTTCCACTAGTGGGAGAGGCGAGAACTCAAGGGCACAACCACAGAGTGAAGGGACGCTCCTTTAAAACTGAGATGAGGAGGAATTTCTTCAGCCAGGTGATGGTGAATCCGTAGAATTTATTTCCACAGAGGGCTGTGGAGGCCAGGTCATTGAGTGTCTTTAAGACAGAAACAGTAGGTTCTTGATCAATAAGGGGATCAAAGGTTACGGGGAGAAGGCAGGAGAATGAGAATGAGAATCATATCAGCCATGAATGAATGATGGAGCAGATTTTATGGGCCAAATGGCTTAATTGTGCTCCTATATCTATTGGTCTTATAGTCTTATGGAATATTGAATGATTGTGGTCAGAATTCTGTTATCTCCTCTTATCCTCTCCTGCTATCCACTTCACTATTTCCAACATTACCCACTTCTGTTCATTTAGCACTTCCATCGAGACTAACTTCCTGCCTTTTGTCCCTAATTGTCTCTAATCCATTTAACTGCCCTTTAACTCAATTGTAAAAGATTTAGGTTAACATCTCAATTAAAATAGGTGACAAAGAAATTTTGTTGAAATATGGTTGAACGCCAACATATGAAGAGTCTAATTTCACAGCATTAGGTTATTTCTGTTGGTGCTGCCAAAGCTAATAAAGAGATGGCTTGTATTTTGTTTGGACGCCAGGATATTTTGTTTGCAGTCATCACGATCTGATGATGTTCTTACTAAATGCCATTGCGTTAGTTCACATTATGAAGATAGCCACATTTATCTTTCAGACATCATTGTAAAGAAAATGGGCTGAATTTTCATTCAGCTGAAGAGTCAGGACCAGAGGCAGGTGTGCGGACTATTTTGTTGCCCCCTGGCTGGCTTGCCAGGTTGCCAGCATGTTTGCTCTGTATTTTCACAGAGGCCACTTCGGGGTGGTGATGGCTACCCACCTTGCAGAGGCTAATTAAAGTGTCTGCTGAGGGCACTCATCGGACACATTCTGGGATACTCTGGATAGCAAACTGGTACCCACAGTGAGGGTGAAGCCTGGTTGATAGATGGAGGTGGCCACCCAATGGCAGAGCAGGGAAAGCAAGTGACGCCTATTTTACACAACTGCCAGAGGACCACAGTTGTGATCGTTGGCCATTATAGAGGGGCTTCTCCTCCACAATATAAAGCCACTTTTGAATTTTCCCAGAAGTGGCATTAGGGCGTCACAATGGCACAGTGGTCAGCACTGCTGCCTCACAGCACCAGGATTCTGGATTTGGGTGACTATCTGTCTGGAATTTGCACATTCTCTCCATATCTGTGTGATTTTCCTTTCTGTGCTCTAGTTTCCTCCCATAGCCCGAAGATGGGCATGTTAGGTAGATTGGCCATGCTAAATTGTCTGTTAGTGTCAGGTAAATATGTGGGGTTACGGGCCTGCGTGGGATTGTTGTAGGCACAGACTCAATGGGCTGAATGGCCTCCTTTTGCATAATATGGATTCTATGTTTAAAGTTTATTCATTTGTGTCGCAAATTTGCTTACATCTTTATTGCAATGAAATTACTGTAAAAATCCCCTAGTTATACTGCTCCTGAAGATAAGCTGGAGAAGCCACTAGTGGAAGTGATTTTCTAGTTAATAATCTCTCTTTCTTACTGGGGAAGCACCCATTATTTCTTGTAAGTCTGGCTGAGGCTGGGAATACAGTGGGGGAAAAATTGGATAACAGCCGAAACAGGCATTTTTTTTAGCTTTTAAAATTTATTTATCAAGCTTAGATTTATCAGGCTTAGATTAGCAATGCAGGGAAGTTATTGTGGAAATCCCCTCGTTGCCCTACTCTGGTGTCTGTTTGGCTACACTGAGGGAGAATTTAGCATGGCCAATGCACCTAACCAGCACGTCTTTCAGTCTGGAAGTCTATGAACTGGGATTTTACTGGTTATTTGTTTGTTTGATCGCTCCCACTGACCCCTCTCACCTCCACACCACCACCACCCCCCGCAACATCCCACCTCTACAAACTTGCCAATGAAAAACGTAAAATTCAGCCCATAAAGTAACGGCTAAATGATACCAAGTAACACTTTAACTATTCAATGGATGGAAATTTGAGCCTGTATTAGCCATCAGCATTAACCGCAACATGGACCCAGAATGCCAAGTAATAACCATTTCAAACCTTTACTATATAACCTGCAGTTCAGAGGGTGAAAAAAACACCTTCTGCTTTTTGCAATTTTGCTCTGTTGATCTTGAGTAGCAATTTCCAATTGAAAAGAGTGAATAAGGAATTAATGAATATATATGTGCATCTTTGTTGTATTGAGTGGAATCTACCCCTCAGTGCCCTCCTGCAACTCCCGATGTACTGTCACACAATGCCAGGGACCCAGGTTCGATTCCTGGCTTGAGTCCCTGCCTGTACAGAATCTGCATTTTCTCCCCATATCCATGTGGGTTTCCTCTGGGTACTCTGGTTTCCTCCCACAGTCCACAAGATGTGCTGGTTAAGTGCATTGGCCGTTCTTGGGGGTGGAGGTGAGAGGGGTCAGTGGGGGCCAGGGGTGACTATCAGCAGGTTCCTGCAACCTTCACCACTGCCGCTACTCCTCAATTTTATGCTGGTTGGGCAAGGCTCCCATTTCCCTGTTGAGGCCCTTAAAGAGTTGGCCACATATGGGCCATTTCATGCCCCGCTTCAATTTTCAGGCTGGTGGGAGGGGTCTAGGTACAGAGGGAAATCCAAATATTAATCCTGTACAGACTTCAGCTATGAAGTTGGGGGCGGGGGGGGTACTCTCAACAGTTGCCACCTTTTAACATGAGGAACCCCCTACTACCACCCAAAAGGTCGACTCCCGCAATAGTTTCCTCATCCTTTGTGGTTCCCTTGCCCCACCATCCCAGCCTCTCCACCAACACTCCAACATCATTTTGGCTACTGCACCCCTTCCACCAGCCTCACTGATGCTTCAGTATTTGAAATCCCCAAAATCTACCTGTCCTGACCTCCTGGGTCATTTGGTAAATGGTTTATGGGATCATTATGACGTGAGTAATGAGCCCTGAGTCCTCGGCCTCTGCCGAGATATACAACCACTCAATAGTGTTTTCAGTGTTGAACTGCAGGCTACTACCACATAACTGACCAAGAAGCACCAAGTTTGCTTGCTCTCAAATGCTAGAATTCCACAATGGCAAAGAATGATTAACCCATTTTATAGACACGTATATCCATTAATTTCTTACTCACGTTCTTTTTTCAGTTGGAAATTGCTACCCAAGATCAACAGAGCAAAATTGCAAAAAGCAGAGGTGTTTTTTTCACCCTCTGAACTGCAAGTTATATATTAAATATTGAAATGGTTAATCATGTATCTCAATCCCACAGTGGTTAGCATTACTGCCACACAATGCCAGGGACCTGAGTTTGATTTCTGGCTTGGCTCCCTGCCTGTACAGAGTCTGCACCTTCTCCCCATATCCATGTGAGTTTCCTCTGGGTGCTCCGATTTCCTCCCACAGTCCATAAGATGTGCTGGTTAAGTGCATTGGCTGTGCTAATTTCTCCCTCATTTGATTTGATTTATTATTGTCACATGTATTAGCGTAGAGTGAGAAGTATTGTTTCTTGCGCGCTATACAGACAAAGCATAGAGAAGGAAACGAGAGTGCAGAATGTAGTGTTACATTTTTAACTAGGATGTAGAGAAAGATCAACTTGTATCCAAACAGGCGCTGGAGTGTGGTGATGCACGGATTTTCATAGTAACTTCATTGCAGTGTTAATGTAAGCCTACTTGTGAGACTAATAAATAAACTTTAAAAAAAATTTTAAAAATGCCTGTTTTCGGGTCTTATCCAATCTTTCTCCCACTGTATTCTCAGCCTCAACCGGACTAACAAGCAATAATGGGTGATTCCCCAGTCAGAAAGAAGGACAATCAACTAGAAAATCATTTTGATCAGTGGCCTCTCCAGCTCATTTTTAGGAGCAGTGTGAGAGAATGCCAAAGATAATTTTACCCTTGTGGTCAAGAGATGCAAATTACAAAGCAGGCAGAAGGAGAGAAATATATTCTGCTCTAAATCCTAAAAATAAAGCAGCATGACTTGTGGGCAATTATTGACATAACTAGATTGTTCATGCTTTTGTTGCTGGGGAATGTGAAAAATGTATAAAATTCAACTTGTGATAAGTTTGGCTGCTTGATAGGAATATCTTTGTTCAGTGAAATCACAAGAGGATATACAGAGTTAGATAATCTATTACAGGAATGCGTTTGTACTTGTTCGGAAATGCTGACTCACTCTGCTTCATCTCAGCGAGTCATATGAGATGTTTGTTATGATCACATGCTCCAGTCACCATGGTGGTGGCATTGGTCAATGTCATCTTGGGAATACGCACTTTGACTTTGCTTGTAGTTTAGCTCCTGTGAAACCATGGGCTCTTGTGAGCAACTATTATTCAAGTTAACTACTTGAGTACCAAATTTTACAGCGGACAGATTCACGACCTCACATCTTTACAAATAAAATCACCTTTGACTACTGCAGAGAAGAAATAGCAAATCGACAAAATGGCATGATTATATTGCAGAAAGAAATTAGAATCAAGCACATTATGCTAACAGGATCCTTCACTATATTAAGATGTGTAATACCTTCTGTGTGTCATTTGTCTTGTAAGGTGTAAGAGATGATAATTATGATTGATAACAGGGGAGACTATAATGAAATTCTTTTTGCACAGAGAAAAGTAATTAAACTGATTCAGAAAATTAGTGTTAATGATATAGGCTGCCATATTGTTGTGTCAATATGTTGTGAAATCCGTTTTGTAAACAAAACTAATCATACCATCAAAATAATCATACATTCTTGCATTTGATATGATCCCTGTCAGGTATTTTTAAACCAATCCCTCTTTTCCTATGCCGCTGTCTTCTGAATTACTCAAACAAATTATGAGGCGGCAAGTATATTAAGGAGAATTGCTAAGTCATTGTTCTATTAACAAGTAGGCTGTACTGTAAGCAATTAGCTTATATTACTTTGAAAGGCTTTTGCAACCCCTGAATTTTGTGGTTAAATGTTGTTCTATTTACTGGGTGCCATTTAAGAAAGCCTCACCTAACGTAGGACTGCAATATGTTAAAAGGGGAAGTATTATGTAGCAACATGTTTTTTTATAGAAACACAACCAGTGGCTAAATCTAGCCTTCAATATTTCATTGATCCGAGTATTGCTGCTGTCGATACCTGCCAATTAGAGATCAGTACGATAAATACCAATCAATTAAATTATTGTTATGTTTCATCGATTCTGCCTAGACAATAAGTCGTGAATGGTAAGCAAGGAAAGAGATCTCTTTGTGGGATTGTGATGGAATGCAGTAATGGGTTGGTTTTTGTCATGTTACTTGTTCCTGGTGCAATACCTCTGGAAACGTCTTCTGAATTTTTACAGTAATACATGCATAAGGTACCAACAACCGATCCTGAAAGCTTTCTCTGTCTTTCTGACAAGGAAAACTTATGGGGAGGCACTGGTCCAGTGCTATTATCGCTAGACTATTGGTCCAGAAACTCAACTAATGTTTTAGGGACCTGGACTTGAATCCTGCCACTGCAGACAGTGGAATTTGAAATCAATAAAAAAAACCTGGAATTACAAATTTATTGACGACCACAAAACCATTGTCGATTGTCAGAAAAACTCACCTGGTTCACTAATGTTCTTTTGGAGAAGGAAATCTACCATTCTTACCTGGTCTGGCCGATACATGACTTCCAAGCCACAGCAATGTGGTTGGCTCCCAGCTGCCCTCCAAGGGCAAATAGGGATAAGCAATAAATGCTGGCCAGCCAGCGACGTCCATGTCCCACAAATGAATAAAATAAAACTACCAAAAATTAAATCGACAATAGTTAAAAGATAATCTGTATTTATTATTTTGTAGCTTGGTTTTTGTATTTTCAATGCAGACTATCCATGTTACTGGTCTAATTTGAAAGTCCCAAATTTGAAATAGAGTTTTATTTCTGCTACATATTAACTTCAAGCATTTCAGTGACACTACTTTTCACTACTTTTTCCGATGTGGAGAGTCAAATCGGGGGCTGGCAGGGGAGTGGGTTGGGTGAAAATTGGGCATTCAACATGCTCACAAGCTCATCCAGTCCCATCAGCTACTCAGGTTAAAATCAAAGTTATAGCTTCTATCATATGTTATTAATAAATGATTTTCCATCCATCCTAATGTCTAGTGGGATTCAATACTTTAGATATTCCATAATGCCATGATATTCTGCTCAGGTGAGATATACGCCAATTTATTGGAGGGACAGAGTAGATTTGCCAAACTGGTGTGACATCAGATTATTGCGGAGGGTCTACTTGAAGAGTTCAGAGTGCTTCACTGTTATTGTTAGTTTTGCTTTGAATTCTCTGACAACATTGATCTTATGCCCTCAATTGACACACAGAATCATAGGGTTTGTAAGCCAGTACTCAGTTTAGAATACTATACCAGGCAAAAACTGAAAATCTGACAGGGCAGCCAATACCCAAAACGTCCCTCCCAGAGCCACACTTTTACATTATTACACATTGGCCAAGTTTACCCCATGGTTAATACTGGATTCTCAATAATTTCTCACAGCTCAGCAGAACAAAATAAAAGATTGAAAGGAGTGCCATGATACATAACATCATATATAAATGATAAGAAAATAAAGAGTCAATTACTTACCTGCATGGAATTTTAAAAATGGGTAAATGCAAACAATTTTAACACATTTGTACAGTCACGTCATTTTAACTGTCCAAATTGTGTCATTTGTTGAGAGAAAAACTGTGGATGAATAAATGACATTTGAAGGGATTTACCAATGCCATTTTAGCCTTAATGTGCTGTATTGGCTTGAAGTAGACTCCAGAGTGTGTGATTCTAACAGTACATAGATCTATTATCATATTCCACAATTGTTTTTGCCACTCAGAGTGTTGTAGCAGACACCGGTTTTAATAGTTGCCAAAGGCAAATTGTGGCATTTTATAATTAGTGATATTGTGACATATGGATTGAGAGATGCAAATAAATATCACAGATGTAATACATTGTAGAACTTAATTCATTTTTAATCAATTTATCCATTTATGACATGGCATTTGGAATCAAAGTTGTTGCATCTTTCCAAATTTGTTTATTCCCTGTCTCATCATCATAGGCAGCCGAAAGTAGTTTATTCCTATCTCTTCATTAGTGCAGCTCATTTTAATGCTAAATTTGAGAAAACCATCAGGATGTGCATCAGTAGAATAGCTTTTTAGTTACCCAATATTGCTCTGATTTTGCTTTTTTCCCACAGGAATTGTCTGATCTTCACTCAGCATTTCTCTGCAATGGCTGAGAATTCTGGTGGAAAATCCTTTAAAGATTCAATCCACGACAACACAGTTTATTTCTTTCACCAGCTCCACCAGCGTAGGACCAAGAATGAGTGCCTGGCCCAGCCAGTACTCCAGACAGAAAGGGTACTTCAATGGGCTGGATATGTTGTAGCAATAAAATGTCTTGATAGCTCAGTCAGGAAGAACACTGCTCAATGTGACACTAAACCTAATAGATTAGGAATATCCCTTGTTTGCTCTTTGATCTGTACTGGACTAATTGATAATAAACAACATAGCATTAAGGAAGTTACAATTCAGTCCAATGCCGCTGGGCTATGCAGGAGGAAAATTTAGCCAGATCGAGTTCCCAGTCCGAATTAACTTTCAACAATCATTGATGGAAATTATGTAGGCATTTGATGGGGATAGGTTTAGTTTCAGCTTTGACCTAGGAATCTCACTGCCTAAGCTAACAGGTAAAGAACACTCCCTGATTGCTGCCTATGCCACAGAATTGTACTCAAGCTGGAAAGTCCATCGTAGAAGAATCATAGAATCCTTACATTACATCAGCACTTACCCACCTTTTTAAAATTTTTACTCAGTCCCTATCCCATTAATCCTATGCATTTACTCCACTAATCCCATTAACCTTCACATTTTAGGACACTAAGGGGAAATTTAACATCACCAATCCACCTAACCCCCACATCTTTGGAGTGTGGGAGGAAACTGAAGCACCTGGAGGAAACACATGCAGACATGGGGAGAACATGCAAACTCCACATAGATCAGAATTGAACCCGGTCCCTGGCGCTGTGAGGCAGCCATGCTAACCACAGATGACTGGAAAATATAAATCCCAGGACAGTGGACATTTACAGGAAACACAATGGACTGACTCTGTACAGGACAGAGTATAGACGTGGGGATGTAAGGGACCCAGAAGTTCAGGTTTTCCCTGTCTGTCATGGGATTTTGACTGTACAACATACATAGCTTTCGACTTGTCAAGCTTGTCAGCCACCCTGATTGACAACTTTGGCTTCCAGCTAGATAGGAATACTCAGAGCAGCTCACAGCCACAGGTCAGTTTCCTGCGAGTGGTGGCCCAGACACTCAGACGGAGAAGCAACTACTTTCTCACCTCTCTTGGTTTCCCAAGGCTTGCTGAACAGTAACTAAAGTTGAATCAGAGCCTCCTGATTAAAAAATATTACCTTGGGTGAATCACCTCTTGGGAGTGGCTGATTGATCTTCCCTTGTCTTGCCTCTTGAAACTTGACTTCCCCCCACCTCAAAAAATAGGTCATGCCCAGGCAAGATGTTAAAACTTAAATCCACTTTTAAGAGTTTTAACATCTTACCTGACCATGACCAAATTATTTTTTGAAGGCGGGGGGGGGAGGTGGGAATCAAGTTTCAACCCATATTTTCTCTTTAGCAGTCTAATCTTCCCTACTTGTCCATGTGTTAATGGAGTTGCGTGTGCTTCAGGTCAGAAGTCAATAGTTTCAGAATGTCAGACTACATCGAATGCCTTTATCAGTGGAGAAAGCACAGTTTAATGCATCAAATGAGCCAAACCCTGTAACAGTCAACTCCCTTGATTATTTAAAAAGATTTTATTGTTCGCAATGTGTCTCAAACATAGGTTAAGAACATGAAATAGATGTAGGGTGAAAAAAATTCTCAAAATATACTCTGCAGGGAAAGGCATATACTATTCATCATGTTTACTCACAATAGTTCATAATAGTTCATACAGCTCCATGTGAGTGGAGCTGCCTTCATTAACTCACATGACTGAGTACTTATCTATTGTTATGTAAATCTCCAGATGGTTAAACAGCATTTTAGCAACAAACTGAAATATTTTACAAGTCAACACACAGCAGTTACTATCAAGCCTATAATTCAACGAATCACTTATTATAAGGAAAGATCACACTTTGTAAACATTCTTATCTATTTTCTCTAAAGGTAGATGATGGAGGACAATATTTTAACGTTCTCTACTTATTAAAATCATAGAACTCCTACAGAGGAGAAGGAGACTATTCGGTCCAACAAGCCTGCACCAGCAACACCCTTGTATGTATCCAGCTAGTCCCCTGATACTAAGGGGCGACTTAGCATGGTCAATCCACCTAACCTGCACATCTTTGGACCATGGGAGGAAACCCACATAGACACGGGAAGATTGTGCAAACTCCGCACAGACAATCATCCGAGGCCAGAATTGAACTCAGATCCCTGGTGCTGTGAGGCAGCACTACTGACCACTGCACTGTCATGCTGCCTGAATAGATCATGTGAAGTGACAGATCTGAATTACATATGTCTTGGTGCAGACAGTACTTTGACAAGAAACTTCCTCAGCAATAAGGCTGCTAAACTACATGTGGTGTTGGCAGGAATCTAATTAATGTATTTCTCCTGAAGTTGCAGTGAGGAATAGGAGATGCCACAGGAAAATCTGGGTATAATGTTCATAATACTTGCCGGGGGAGGGGGGAGGAATTAATATTTTTAAGGTTTATTGCTAGAAGCTGGATTCACATTCATTCGATGCAGAGTGTGGGTCCCCTGACAAATAACCCAGTGGATAAATGAGCAAGTAACTGTAACATGGGGTCTCTGTTTCATATGTATATTTATGCACCTGGCTGGGGTTGTGAACAATTATCCAAATAAGCTGATCCACAAAATTGAGTGTAAGTATACAATTATTACGGTAACAGAAGTGTACAATAATTGCGACCTGTCACTATCAGCCACATCTCAAGAAGAAATAAAAACAAAAGTTTCTCCTCTCTGCTTGCTGCAGGGTCTCACAAATAAAACTAGTTTGGATTGATCACAGTCTATTCCATGAACACCACGATCATGCAGATGAAAAGTGACTACAATCTGCATGAGAGTTTAAGTCAGACAGGCAGCAAAAGCAGCTAATTGTGGAAATGTCAATCTGCTACTGTTGGGGGATGCTCTGCTGAAGTTGGGCTTAGTATGTTGCTCATGCAGAGAGGAGGGCGTATTGTTCTGTAACTGGTCTGTTTGATACTAGACCGTGGGATGTTTGAAGCTCTGTGTCAAACATGGAATGATATTTCTTTCTCAATGTAATGATTTTAATCAGGCAATTGAGGTGTAAGCATTTTACAGTGAAGATTTATTTAGCCTATATTAAATATCCAGGGTACGACTTTGAATTCTGGGCCAGAATTCCATTGTTGGGGTCAAACAGGGTTCCCAAGCTGAACTGTGTCAGGACCAGACACTTGGCAATGATTTTCCCATGATTAGCCATTTAGAGTCCAGAGGGCATGCTCATTAACCAATTAAGGACAGTAGGAAGGCCTTTGAAGCAGGAGGACCAATAGGTGGCCCTCCAACACAGGAGACATGCCTGCCATTTGCACATAAAGAGGTCCCCATCAGTGGTGATTGTCCCTTTAAGGATCAATCTGCAAAGTAAGGACCACATGACCTGGGGAACCAATCGGGGAGCAGGAAGGGGGGGATCACCCTGGTAAACACTGGCTTCTATACTCAGAGCCATCCCGGGAGCTGATTGCAGCCATGAGGCTGTAAGCCTCTGTATTGTTATAAGTTGTGTTTTCCCTAAACCGGTATCATCTTTACAGTATCATGATGCACTCCAGCAGCAACTTGAAAAACCTGAAATGAAAGTACGATTACACCTATCGGGCCACAGTGTTGGAGGGGAAACTCCACTACAGGTCAGCAGGTGGATACAGCTGTAACCAAATTAGCAAGCAGAGGTCTCAAAATCTGCCTGGTGAGCTGGTCCCCTGGCTTGTCACTGGGCAGACATCTCCAAGAAAATGCTGACTGTGGAGAGTCGGGGCTGATAATTATCTCAATTAGCTAGCCACTGTCATGGGGAAAATGGCTCAGGATGCCTGAACTCTCAAATAGATTCAAAGTCTTGATTTTGTACTTCTTACCTGGTCAGCCTCTTCGTTACTAAGTGGAGATCTGCGATGTTAGCCAGCAAACTGGCACATGGGCTGCAAATTCACGTGCACACCTGATTTTTCCTTTGCCCCACAAATGGGTGAGAATTCTGCTTCTAATTTTCGATTAAGGTAGGATAGACAAAAGACAAGCTTATCCCAGCTAGCCTGTCCGAATGTTTGGGTTCTTGCTCTATGCTAAGTTGGATCATTTTCATCTTTCTTCTGCCTTCGTGTCAAACCTATATTTTTCTATTCTTTGTTGAATCACAAAAGATTCTTTTTTTTGTAAAGTTTGCATTTTTTGCACTATATTCAAAAATGTCTTTGTGGTTAAAAAAAAATGTGGGGTAGAATTACATATCCGCTGCTGTCTTATTTGCAATATCAACAGTTCCTAAAGCAGAAATTCTCCACCAGTATCCCATTAAACAAATTTCTCAGACAAGTGCTTACATGTCTTTCAAATAAGTGGTTTCAAAACAAGTTCCATTAAGATGTATATTAAAGCTTATTTATGCAAAACATCAAAGCAGTTGTTACACTAGAAACCGTTCCCAGTGGATTAACTTTCCTGATTCTGCAATATAAAATATGATTTTTTTTTAGAATAAGCAAAGAACACAAGGACATTGTTTAATGATCCTAATCCTAAACTGAGGAATGTGAATCTTGTGATACTCCTGTAAATCACATGGATAGCATGCATTCCTTAGGCACTTAAAGGTAAAACTAACCCTTTCACTGAAACCAAATATTAGGTATTACTTTTAATAAAATCTGTCAAGCAGACATTTGATGGCTAACTCTGAACACTGCCATAGCCCATCACTAATGTTGACAAATTTGTATTTTTTTAATGAATAATATCCCCTGAAGCTGCCCTGCACGCTGTATATCTTTGTGTTTTCATTGGAATGACACCTAACCTCTCACCCCTTGCATGGTTCCAATATGCGGATGGTACATTTGCTATACTTAAATCTGCAGCTGCATGTAATAATTTCCTTACATGTCTTAATGGGCTCCATCCTGTGCTCAAACTCACCTTTGAAATGGGGCAATCAGGTTAACTCCCTTTCCTTGACGTACCAGCTGGGAAATTTGCCAGGAGGTTCGTTGGTTTATCACAAGTGTCCATATACAAGCTGGAACTCTATTAGACCCACACGCTATAGGATTGGTCTTATTGGCAATCTTGGAAACAGGGCTGAGCCATTTTCTGACCATGCAGAATTAATGCTGTAATAGGGCGCATCAAAGGCATTCTGCAGTATGCGGGCTATGCAACCAGGTCATTTCACACTGTGTTTCCCACAAACTCATGAATGGGCCTAAAACCATCACTTTTGATCCTGAATAGTGCCCAGACTACCTCAGGTAAACCCCAGAAGGAAAAAGTATCTCAAAATTTGGAGCAACATGTGAAACTAGCTTTTTCACACTGCAACAAGTGGTATTCACCGCCAACAGAGTGCTGCCACCAAGCTAAAAAGATGTTTTGCCCAGCATGCAAATGAGTAATAAACAACATGTCTCTTGTGTTGTTCACTATGGGCAAGTTACAGGCTATATCCAAACAGCCCATATTTGCAAAACTCAGAACATTAGATGTGATTGAACAACATTTGTTAAATAATTCTCAACGTGCTAACAATCATGCTGGCAACCAATCGAAGATTGTCAGTCAGCCTTGCGTATGGCACTTCTACGTGTACTGTATGTAGCTACATATATTAGTTGTCTTGTGATTAAATTGAAAGATGGCAGGGCCTTTGGAGCAGCAGGGGCTTGGCCGCTGCCATACCCGCATAAGTGGGCTTGGAAGGCTCTGCTACCTGGGACAAAGTCACTGTCACAATAACGTCCAATCAAATAGTGCTACGCCTGCCCCGAGACTGCCCAGACGTACGGCGGAGTGTATTGGAACTGCTGTTTCTCCGTGGGGTTGCAGAGAAGGATGGGTGGGGGTCCTCTCTGGCCTTTATGTTAGGCACAGAGGGGGGGACAGAAAGGGAAGGGATTATGGGTATGGTGGGTTAGTTTTTTTTTAATGATCCTTCTGCAGGTTCACCTACGGAAACCTTGTTACAGCTTTTACTTCCTCTAGATAGTCAAGTTTGATCGTCTTCTCGGTGCTCTGCCAGCGCCGTTGCTGACTCTGGCGGGGCCAATCCGAGGACCTCACTAAACCATCCAATCGGTAGTAGTGATAGGCGGGGTGTACAAAGGGCAGGGACTTGATCAGTGCGAGATTATGACCCACACTTACCGGGAATTCCTCATTCATGGAAAATAATTGCCATTCCCAATCCCCATATATTAGTATACAGGGCCATGTTGTTTACAGACAGAAAGGACAGGTATACACATTGTACCCATTTCAGCTCATCAAAATCAATGACAACTATTCACTGATTCATTCATCTGCGAATACCTTGACAAACCAGAGTCAAGCTGCCTGGTTTAAGTTTCAAACAATGCTTGGCAGTTAATTGTCAGTCACCATCATCTGGTGCATTCTTTATGGCAATGCCTCTACCAGTCAGAATTTGCTTGCCAATCAATCATCACTCCCTTCTCAAACAGTAAAAGTTATTGTTCCCATACATTTGGTATTCTAGTGAATAGTCCTGAGTGTGAAACAAAAAGCTTCAATAAAACCATCTCTTTCTTTAGCAAGATTTGTCATTCCATAGTACATTTTATTGTGGTAAATATAGATTGAAAAACAAAGATTGGGAAATTTTTAACTCTCACTGACTGTTGGGAAGGATGTAGTGGAGCAGTTAAAGTAAGAAACCATCATCCATACCCTACACTGATTAGCAATTTTAACATTTGTGAATAGGTGAGATTGCTATCGGACCCTGTTATAATCATCATGAACAAAGAAAAATGGAACTTTAACTTGTTTATGAGTGGCTCACTCACTATAGACATCTTCTTCAGTGAAACTACTGGGATGCCAGTATGGCCAATAGTTTAGCTTTGATTTGATTTATTATTGTCACATGTATTTGTATACAGTGAAAAGTATTGTTTGTTTCGCACTATACAGACAAAACATAACCTACATGGAGAAGGAAAGGTGAGGGTGCAGAATGTAATGTTACAGTCATAACTAGGGTGCAGAGAAAGATTGCCAAATCTGGAAGGGGTTGTAATAGTAAATCATTAAAGAGTTTAAAAGAGTTAGAATAGTTTTAGAAGCATAGAACAAGAGTAAAAGATAGAATTAGAAGGTATGTTGGGCACAGCTCACAAGAAGTTGATTTGTTCCGACGCTATCTTGGTGACCCTTAATATTCCTCTGGGCCTTACAGGGAAAATCCAGACCTCTGCAGCCCTAGGCTCTAACCCTCCACAATACCACTCCTCCCAAGTTTATCTCACTGCCAACAGCCTTCTCTTAATGACCAATGATTGGACTGGAGGCTCCCCAACCTTCATCTACCTCAACAAGTCAAGCGATTGAATTGTTCAAGCAGCAGATCAGTTGCATTCCAATCAGGCCTGCTGATTAAAACTTGTTGGGCCTGCGGCTGAAACTCCCTCACAGGATTGCAGTTCACTCCCACTTACTTGCCGGGTAAATTTGGCCTTTGGAAATACGTTAAGAAACGCTGCAATCTTGCAGTGTCCTTAGTATTGGAGAGAGTAGTCAAACTATATATACTACCCACTTTTGTATACAGTTAGGAGACCATTTTAGTTTTGTTAATATAAACAGACATTACAGTAATTTGATCGTTGGTAAATTAAGACTCACTCATGTACAAAAATAATAAATTATTTTAACAAATAAATATAAATTTAGATTTAATTATAATGATTAAAACATTGTAGATATTTTTGTCTTTCTAATGATGAGAAACTGTAAGTTATCTGTTCCTGCCACGTTGCTGAGAGTCTTTATGTTATTTATCCCCAGTGTAGGGTTGCAGTATGTTTTGCCTGGATTACATGGGATGGGATTTTCCAGCCCTTTCTGCTGATGGGATCCTCAGGCCCACTGAAGGTGAACCCCTCGCGGTGGGTTCTCTGGTGGCGGGACGGATGAGCTACACAAAATGACATAGACCTCGATGGGACTGAAAGATCCTGTCTACAGGCAACGTCAAGCTGCCTCCGCTGCCAGAGAACATGCCATGAAAACATTCTTTCTGATTGTATCACAGCTTGGTATGGTTCCTGCTCTGCCCAAGACTGCAAGGGACTACAAAACGTTGTGAATGTAGCCAAATCCATCACACAAACCAACCTCTTCTTGTTGCCTCATCAAAGCAGCCAACATAATTAAGGATTCCACACACCTTGGACATTCTCTCTTCCACCTTCATAAAAGATCACGAATACTGGCGGGATAGAGGTTTTGTGGCACAGTGGCTAGTATCCCTATTTCTGAACCAGAATCTCTGGGTTCTAGTCTCAGACCCAGGACTTAGTGGCTAAGAAAGGTACATTCATAACAAGGCTAACAAATTGAATATCAACCTGCAAAATCCTTTCATTACACCAATGGCAGCCAAAAGAGCGGGAGAGACTCCTGATTGACCATGTTTGGTGTGGAGTGGTGCCCTCAAACTATGAGCCTCTGGTGACAGGTTACCAACCTGTTCCAGGTAAAACTCGCCATGGAATCAGATTGAAGTGCACTACTAGGTGCAGTAAGAGAAACAATAATTCTGGTTGGTGCTCGAGAAATTTTCCAGGTGAATTGTGACAGAGATGATGTCAATTATCAAAAGCTATAGTAAGTATTTGGCATTAATGTGCAGAGAAGGAATGAGGACTCAGTTCTTTTGTTGAGCTAGGCAGGATGTTGACATTAATGATAAATGAGCTGATCTAAGTGTGTAGGTCTGACATATATATGTATATAATAGTAGAAAACATGCTGCTGTGATGATAAAAGCAATGTGACACTGAATGAGTTAACCATAACTCAACTGAAAAAACCTCTTGTCTGAAGTTACATTCTGGGCAGCTCTGAGGACTATCATTTGATGACTCACAATGATAGTAAACCATGTGAACATGTTGCAGAGGTTCACCTATATATTACACATAAGGAAATGACGCAGGATGATTTGCATCAGCCACTACTCGTAACCTGTTCTGAATGCAAGTCCCTTGTGATTAACTCGTGCCTTAATCTCCAATCAGTAGTGAAATTGTGCACTGCGTAAGCCCAGATGCAGTCCAGTAGTCATAAGACCAAATAAAACCAGCAAGGGACAAAGTCTAAGCCACTAAATCAGTGTGACTCTGTAACTTCCAGAAAGATGTTCTCCTGAGAAATTGAGTAAAAGTACAAAATGATTTCTATAAACTAATTTTTAAAATAGGATATTTGTGAATCTGAAATTTAAGCCTGATGAGACTTTTAATCATTGTAACGCATCAAATTAGGAATTAACTAATATTGGTAATATTGCTAAGAAAGTCTAAGGCAATTCCATTTCTCTGAATTGTGTCATTTTGTTTTAGAACTAGGGTTGGGAACTTCCTAGAAGGGGGACAAAATTCTGATGTTGGGGAGTTTGTGAGATGGCCAACATCCTTGGGCAGGAGATAGGACATACCCTATAATGGGGAGGAAGTGGTGTAGTGGTTTTGTCACTGGGCTAGTAAGCCAGAGATTCAGACTAATGCTCTGGGGACCCTGGTTCATAATCCCACAATGGCAAATGGTGAACTTTGAATTCAATAAAACCTGGAATTAAAAATCTGGCCGTGACATACAACCATTGTCATAAAAATCCATCTGGTTCACTTCTGTCTCTTAGATAAGGAAATCCGCCATCCTTACGTGGACTGGCCTGCACATGACTCCAGATCCACAGCAATGTGATTGATTCCTAAATGCCCCCTGCGATGGACAATAAATGCCCACATATGAGAGCAATTGAGTTGCTGTCATTCCCATCCTTGGGAAATCTCTCTGGTGGTGGACTGCATTGGGGAGCCATTTGAACATGACTCCTTGGCACTTTACTGGACCAACCACTCCACCACCTCAACTCCCCACTCTTCCACTTCCCAACCTTAACCTTCATGTCCACCTTCCTGGGGTTGGTAGAATTCTGCTTTCGGAGGCAAGAAAGAGGTCTTGTTAGCATCCTTTTATGAACTATACTCGTACCTCTAGAGTTCCAAAATGGCATGTGTGTCTGCTTATGGGACAAAGTACATTCAATGCATGTTAGCGTAGTTGACACGCATGAGTTGAACGCCCACAAAAGTATGCCCACCAAGCAAACCGCAATGTCACTCAAGGTGCAATACTTATTTGTTGCAAGTGGCGTCATTTTAGAGTCATTTTAAGGACCTCCTGATTAGGCTGATTTAACAAGGTCATTAACTACTTATAGGTTAATTGCTGACTGATTTCTCCTAGTTCTTGCTACAATTCTACAAGGGCTTGGTTCTCTCTATCGGTGTTTCAAATTGGAATGTCTACAAGGTGTGGTGGGGCAGGTGCTGAAAATATTTTGCTGATTTCAAGGCTTCTGTATTAATCAGTTATTGCCAGGATTGGCAGGCATCTCATTATAGAGTGCACCGTGACTTGGAGAATGAACAGAGACCATGCAGAGAAGGATTAGCTGCTGGAACAAGGAGAAGGAGAAAGTTTTCAGCAGAGGCCAAATCTACAAGGGTGCTCATGGAGTAATTCTCTTATCAGAACCCAGTGAGATGCAATGTCTGAGATATCTATGGCTTCCTCTGGACATCCTGACTACAATTTGTCATCTCCTTTAGCTAAAAGTGTAACAACAGAGCGGGGTATTCTCAGTGACTGTAATGGTTACCCTAGTCATTCTGCACCCGGCTCCTTCCAGGCTGAAAATGTAGATATTTGCAACACCTTGCAGCTTTCCACCCTCTTTTACATTGGCAAGGTTGCTGACACACTCTATTCAATGAAAGCGGGTTACATATAATTCATTTTTGCACAGAGGGAAGCCTGAGGAGCAAGAACACATCTTTATTTGGAATGCTGCTTCACCAAAGTGCAGGATATCATTGATTGCCCGGGCATCATTTTGAAGGTGCCATATGCCAACTTTTCCTTATCTTAGAAGCAACAATGTGACCGTGGGCAGAGAAATATACACAACAATGCCCGACATCCTGGCAGCAACCATGATATTCTTCATTCTGTGGCAGTCCACTGAGGCAGGGTTGCTACTGGCTATCAAGGGCTATCTGCTGACTGTGCAGCTCTCAACTCTGGCACAGAACCCATGCACATGTATGCGGCATGCATTAGATGAAAATCATGCTGCGATACAAATAACCTTTCCTCTGCTTGAACAGCTCTGGAGGAGTCCTGCAGTACTTGGCTGCAGCTGTCAAGATTAATGATATTCAGCTACATGCTGAAAAGTCTCACCAACATGAGGGGACACTCCACATAGCTACTAGCTGTTGGCTGAGTATCAGATCAACAGCTGAATTAAGAAGAGAATGAGGAGGATCCAAAGATGTGTGGGTTAGGTTGATTGGCCATTCTAAATTGCCTCTTAGTTTCCCCAGTTGCATAGGTTAACGGAATTAATGGGGTAAATACGTAAGGTTAATATGTGGGGTAATGAGGATAGGGCCTAGATGGAATTATTGTTGGTGCAGACTTGATGGGCCAAATAGCCTCCTTCTGCGCAGTTGGGTTTCTATGAGGAAGAAGAGGGAAAGATTGAAATTAGACAGCCCCTTTCTGGCCAGGCTATCCATGAAGAACTCACCCAAGTAAAATCCCGTAACCACATCCCAACTTTCCCAATCACAATGACCAATAAGCGTAATGTAAAAAAAAACACACAAAATAATCATTCTGAACTAAATTGATAAATGAAATCACATACTGTATACAGGCACCAATTAATAGCAGAAAGGGCTGTCATAGTGTGAGTACTTCCCTTTCTCTTACTCCTTTCTGCCTCCCCCTTTTGCCTCCCATCACACCTGAAAGTAGGGTCACAGGCTGTTCACTTAAGATGGCAATATTATTAAGCATAAATCCGACTCACCAAACAGTCTTAAGACCATTCTGATGAGCAGCACAGAACTTCTTCAGTGTGCTCCAGGCAGGTGAATCACTGCTTCACTCTTCAGCTTTATTTGGGAACTTCCATTGCATGCATGGTGGGCACATGTGTGTGGATTGTCACGAACTATGTCATCGGTGGGTAGCTCCTGTCGCCCAGCAGACGCCCTTTGGTTTGTTGTAAATGCTGAAAAATGGCACACTTTGAGGACTGCTGCAAAATGAATATGTTGTGACTGTGACTAGAAGGTTCGAATTGACCTCCGTGACGTGCTCCCTGCGATCACATACCAGCTGCACATTTAGGGAGTAGAATTGCTTTCCTTTTAGGGTCATGGCAGAGTTGACATGAAGCAAATGCAGAGCAATGTGTGTGCAGCCTTCATGCTCATTCCACCTACTGCTCTCTGGCAAGTGGGAATTCAATTATTTTCTCTGACTTTGCAGAGACAGCCAAGTGATCTCCCTTGTTCAGCAATGCCCTGCAAACTGTGAAATGCTGCTCATGCCTCCAGCAGCGGCCTGCAAGGAGCCAGATGCACGAACGTTAACAGGTACAGTCACCATTAAAGCCACTGACAGTGTAATCCCTCTCCCTAAGGTTGGAATTGTGGCTTCAACAGATTTCAGGGAGGTCATCCATGCTGAAGTGTGGAAGTCTCAAACATTGATTGTGGATGAAGTTCAGGGAGGAGAATTCACTCCAAATACTCTGGGCAGAACCTTTCTGAACACTTCTCACCCTCCTCCATCCTCTAAAACTTAACCTGCTCTATGTGACCTCTTCTCATCCTCACCATCATGCCCAGTTCCAAGTGGGAGCTTTCCATGGCCATCCACACCTGGAAGCAACTGCTTTGTGCACAAGTTATCACAGTATATTTCTTTAGCACTGACCAGACTACCCACTGTCGACTGATGAAACTTCTAAACGAGTGTGGCAAATCACACAAAATGCAGAGGATTGCAGCAACAGTCAGAAGAAGTAGACCAGCAACTAACCTGCAAGAAGTTTAATGATCGCTTTAAGTAACAACTGGTGGTGGTGGAGGGGTAGCCGGAAGAGGGGCGGAGTGGGTGGGTGGAGTTTAATGTTCCTTCGTACCACTGAATGAGTGTTCAGCTATGGGAGGTTAAAAGGCACAGCTTAAGCATGGAGTTCCAAAATAGCAGCACTGGCATCAAACCAAACATCATGACCTTTCTGCTCTGCATAATTTTGGTGAATGTTATACGTGCATGTGTGCCAATTAAACCATTTTACAGCTTGGCTTCCAGTGTTCTTTGCATCAGGAGTCTATACACACCACAGATGTTATTTCGGATTGTTAAGGGGTCCCGTAGTATCCAAATAGAGGAACCACCAAACCTCATTCTATCCCCAAGGATTGTCCACTGGAGTGTTTCCTTTCCTTCAGCTCTGACCATCTAGAACAGTAAGAAGTCTCACAACACCAGGTTAAAGCCCAACAGGTTTATTTAGTAGCAAACGCCCCAGTCCAACGCCCGCATCTCCACATCATATCTGGAACAGTCTCATAGAGTCGTAGAATCCCTACAGTGCAGAAGGAGGCCATTTAGCCCATTGAGTCTGCACTGATCACAATCCCACATAGCTCCTGTCCCCGTAACTCCACCTATTTACCCTGACACTGAAGAACGATCATTTAGCCAGTCAACCTAACCGGCACATCTTTGGAGTGTGTGAGGAAACCAACGTCTCATTGTCACAAATTCCTACAGTCCCAACATTGCCAGTGCCATTTATAATTTCTATTTATTTCTTCTTGTTAATTTAGTTCTGTATATAATGGAATTACTGGCTATTTGAATTATATTCAGTAGATGGATTTAGCTTGATTCAGATTAATTTGTAACTAATTGCTCTTGTTTTTCTATTTAATAATTTCTTTGTTTTATAGCCCCTTGGCTCCTACTTACTATTTGCATATACCACATATTTATTCAATGCAATTCATTTATGCAAATAATTGATTTAATTGGCCCGCACTAAAGCTGATAAAATACTAGAAAGAAAAGTGAGGAAAATACAGCCCATAGGATTCACTCATAAGCAATGCAAAAATCTCTTAAATTGAAATTATTCCCAAGTCACGGACACAAACAGAGCGGCATCATGGCACAATGGTTAGCACTGCTGCCTCACAATGCCAGAGACCTGGATTCAATTCTGACCTTTAGTGACTGTCAGTGCGGAGTTTGCACATTCGCCCCGTGTCTGCGTGGATTTCCTCCGGGTGCTCCGGTTTCCTCCCACACTCCAAAGATGTGTGGATTAGGTTGATTGGCCATGCTAAATTGCCCCTTAGTGTCGGGGCAATTAGTAGGGTAAACACGTGGAGTTACAGGGATAGGGCCTGGATGGAATTGTGGTTGATGCAGGGTCAATGGGCCAAATGGCCTCCTTCTGCACGATGAGGATTCCATGAAACAGTGTGCAAGGGCTGCAAATTGGACAACAAAGCAAAATACTGGAGTGTGTTTTCTCAGTACACGGTCCACCCAGAGTGTACAAGGAAACCAACTTCCAGTTGTGCCCCACTCAGCTTGCCTCACTTGCTCCTGTCCACCAGCTTGATGTGAGGTTGTGGCAAGAGTCCAGTGCAGAGTCACCCAATAACACTAAAGAGTTAAAACGATTTGGGCTCCACAGCAACACGTCAGGGCCTGGTGATCGGCTCGCTGCCCCACACTTGCCACTCGTTCCGAGTTAAAGTCAATTCCGATAGGGCTCTGTTCACATTTCGTCGTAGCTAAAGTTTGAAATGGAACCTTTCATTGTGTATGGTTTTATGGTGTACATTCAGCCACCATAATATTGATGTATTCAGCTCTGAAATGCTGGAAAATACAAAAAAAATTAAAAATTACATCTTGTATGTATCTGTCTTGCCTTCTGGATGTCACACTTCAAAATGTTGTACTTAGCTGCAGATGCAAAACTATCATTTAAAAAAAAGAAAGTCGATGATTTTATGCTGCTTTCTTTCAATCCAGAGCCAAATTTTCACAAGATGGTACAAGTGATCAGTACATTATACAGTTTTCCAGCAACTACAAGCATCAAAATAGACACATTTTCCCACGATAGTTATGGTCTAACTAGACCTCCAATTCAAGTTTCAGCCTGTCCATCAGCAATGTTTGGTAGCTGTGCTAGATTTTTCTTTGAATTTCTAAGTGTCATATTACTTTGTATGCAGCATGACTCATGCAGAGATGTAATAGGTATACGCGACTGCTGACTGAAGCTTACATAAACCATGACTTAACTGTGCATGTAAACTTTATAGGTGATAATAAATCTCTTCATCTGGACAAGTTCATAGCTCCTTGAAAGTGGAATCACAGGTGGACAGAGTGATGAAGAAGGCATTTAGCATGCTTAGTTTCATTGATCAGAACATTGAATATAGGAGTTGGGACGTCTTGTTGAATTTATACAAGACATTGGCAAGGCCACATTTGGAATACTACGTACAGTTCTGGTCACCCTATTAGAGAAAGGATATTATTAAACTAGAGAGAGTGCAGGAGAGATTTACTAGGATGCTACCAGGACTTGATGGTTTGAGCTATAAGGAGAGAATAGATAAACTGGAACTTATTTCTCTGGAGCGTAGAAGGCTGAGGGGTGATATTATAGAGGTCTACAAAATAATGAGGGACATAGGTCAGCTAGATAATCAAAATCTTTTCCCAAAAGTAGGGCAGTCTAAAACTAGAGGGCATAGGTTTAAGGTGAGAGGGAAGAGATACAAAAGTGTCCAGAGGGGCAATTTTTTCACACAGAAGGTTGTGAGTGTCTGGAAGAAGCTGCCAGAGGTAGTAGTAGAGGCAGTTACAGTTTTGTCTTTTAAAAAACGTTTAGACAGTTACATGGGTAAGATGGGTATAGAGGGATATGGGCCAAATGTAGGCAATTGGGATTAGCTTAGGGGTTTCGAAGAAAAGGGCGGCATGGACAAGTTGGGCTGAAGGACCTGTTTCCATACTGTAAATCTCTATGACCCTATGACTGTATGATGAGGGAACAGCAGGTTCTTGCTCAGTGAGGCATCGTCAGTCTCTTGGGATTGCAACTCAGCAATCCAAATGGCGTGTTGGAGGATAGTTTCCTGGACTGCTGTGACACACTGCAGGCCCCTTGGAAAACTGGTATCCAGAACTGTGACATCCGCAATCTGATCTTTCACTACAACAGCCAGGCACTGCGTGCCTATTGTTTGTGTGTTCATGGAAGCTGAACCATTAGTCATCAGACACGACATCATGGCTGGTCCCACAAGTTATTAATTGAATTGAAGGTTTTCTGATAGGCTTCCCTGTATACCAAGGATTTTACTGTGCATACTCACAAAGTCCTCATCTGGCTCCTCTGCAACAGAACTGGCGTGCAGCTCGCTGGTTCTACTGTGCACTATCTTTTCCCATGTCCTGGCTGTGGTACACTTGGGGACAGTGTCTCACCATATGCCAATCCTCCCACTGTCCTTCCTATAAATTATTCGCAGGCCCACATTTTCGTTCCTGGGTCAGATATGCACACATGGGAATTCTACTGTCCATGTACACCCAATCTATAAAAATAATAGATTGCAGTTCTAATTTTGGACCTAGAGGATCGTGCTGGATTAGTGCTTGGGGCTGCAGAACTTGGGCTGAGTGGGAACGTGGCCAGGTGCAGAGGTGGACTGGGCAGAAGACCCATCTCTGTGCTCTGGAGCTTTGACGAATTTACTTAAAAAACAATTTAAACAAAAAACAGCTTCCAGATCCACTACCTCCCTCCTCCCCCCCACCACAAAGACACTCCCTATGCCCAATCCATGCAAAACTGTTCCAGCCAATGCTCTCATGGTCCCTCTACCTAGTCCCATGGTCCTTCATATACCCTATGTCCCTCTCATCCTCATGGCTTTTTCTCACTCTTCCATTTCAACTTAATGCCAACACGTGCTCCCACTTATTACCCATTGCTCTTAACCTCTCCTTGCGATCTCACCAATTATCCTTTAATAGTTATTTGACAGCTTGACAGCACTTTGAGAGCTTGACAGTTCTTTGGCAGCTTTGGCAGTTCCAATGGAGTTCATGAACATTTTATACACAATCATGCTTACTTGTAACAATTGAGAAAGGTCCCTATCTCTCCTAAAGGTGTCTTGGGACCATATACAAAGGGGTACCTTACCTCTCCATGATTATCTAAACAAATACGCCAAGTTCAGACTTGACTTTATCTGTTCTAGTCTACACACTCAGGGTTCCACGCACCTGGCCTACAATCATCACACTTCAGTGGAGCTAAGTGATGATTTAATTGTCTAGTTGTCTCTGAAAAACATGCATGCATGAACCTCAGCCCAATGCAAGCTCCTCTGAAAAAGCAAGTTCCATAATTGGGACCGGGACTGGGCTTGTCACCATTTTTACTACAATGGCAAGTTCTCCCTTGTGGAGAAAACCTGGGCCATGGTATCAGTAGCTTAGCTGCTCCTTGTCACCAAGTTGTAGAAATTAATTAGTAATTAATTAATTATAAAATCTCCAAAGTTGTACTCAATGTTGCTCAGGGTTCAGACATTTTCTTCTCATTTTCAGTATACAAAAAAGTTGAGGTCCTTAAGCCACGTTTCCTTTTGCAATTTTGTTCGCTTAGCAGTTAACGTCTGCTGTGGTCATAACGCAGCATTTGTAACTTGTGAGTTAGAAGAGGTTTAGGGGTGCAAGGCAACTCAGATTTGAGAAAAAGTATTAGGTACAAGAAAACTGTCAGCTTTAATCGCTTCAGCCATACTGGTGATCATGACCTCAACAAGTTTCCTTCTCACTATGGCCAGCAAAATCTTCTCAATGGGATTTTGTATGGGCAGGCTTTCCCCTACTCATTTGCTTAGGTTTTGCTGCCTCCAACTATGCACCAGTTTCTTTTGTGAGAGGGTGGGAAATACGTCAGGAGTGCTGTGTAATCAGTTTGCATGCAAGCCGTGAGTTGTGGATGTGAGGCTGGTGACAATGTTAAATGTGTGAGGGTCAAATGTGTGATGCATTAAGCATCCTAATTGATTGAGAATATTTGTAGGTGACTGATGGGGATGTGGTGAATTGAGCAGTGGCTGAGTCTATTGGCTTCAGTCGAATAGGGCGTCTGAAGTGCATTCACTGGAAATGCTTGTGGCACTGCATCCAGGTTCTTGGGGTTTGACTCCTGGCATTCACCACTGCAACTATCTCATCCCATTGTCTTCTCATCGTAGACTCATCAGATGGCAGAAAAGTGGCTAATGGGATTCAGCCAAGAGAAGTGTGGAAATATGCATTTGGGGAGGTCAAACAAGGAGAGGGAATAACATTTATTGAGAGGATACTGTGAAGTGTAGAAGAAATGAGGGACCTCAGAGTGAATGGCCACATAAAGGTAACAGGTTAAGAAAACACATGGAATCATTTCATTTATTCGCCAAGTTGTAGAAATTAAAAGCAGGAAGGCTCTACTGGAACTGTATAGCTCATTAGTTAAGCCATGACTTGAGTACAGTGTGATATTCAGGTCACCTCATGACTGAAAGGAGGTAATTGTACTAGAGATGATACAAAGGAGATGTACAAGGATGTTGCTAGGCCTGGAAGATTGCAACTATGAAGAAAGATAGGATAGACTGTGGTTGTTCTCCTTGGCACAGAGGGGGCTGATGGGAGATTTGATTGAGATGTACAAAATTATGAGTGGGAGTGAATGGGAAGAGTCTCTTTACTTTAGCAGAGAGATCAGTGACTAGGGGGATAGATTTAAAGCGATTGATAAAGGGAAGATGATGAAAAAAGTCACCTGAATTGCTGTTGGGGTTTGGAAATCACTGTCTAAAAGAATATTGAGGCTGAATCCCTCAATTTATTTAAACAATGTCTAGATGTGCACCTGAAATGCTGTAGTCTGCAGGGTTACAAGCAAATACTGGAAGGTGGGATCAGACTGGCTGCCCTATTTTTCAGCCAGCACAGACACAATGAGCCAAGTGACCTCTTTCTGTGTCACAAGCTTTCTATGATTCAATGCTTCATGTGTCTAAAGTGTATCCTGCCCCCCCCGGCATACAGGACATCACCACTCTACTTCCTCCACCAAACTATCAGTGCAGCAGTTGGAAACCTGACGGCTCACACTCTCCCATAGTCAGCTGTTCTTCTCTCTATTGGGCTAGATTCCGTTGCAGCACAACTCCCAGCATCTGCTGCATTTGAAGTGCGGACTAGCTTTCAGAAGTGCGAGTGACCAACAATCTTGGACTTCCTGCTGCAACGGCTAATTAATAGTATAGTAAGCACTGGAAAATTAAAGGTGTTATTAGTGGATAGCTGAGTATTCCATAGGACATAGAACATAGAGCATTACAGCGCAGTACAGGCCCTTTGGCCTTCAATGTTGCGCCAACCTGTGAAACCAACCTAAAGCCCATCTAACCTACACTATTCCAATATCATCCATATGTTTGTCCAATGACCTTTTAAATGCCCCTAATGTTGGGCGAGTCCACTACTGTTGCAGGCAAGGCATTCCCTTACTACTCTCTGTGTAAAGGAGCTACCTTTGACATCTGTCCTTTACCTATCACCCTCAATTTAAAGCTATGTCCCCTCATGCTAGCCGTCTCTACCTAAGGAAAAAGGCTCTCACTGTCCACCCGATCTAATCCTCTGATCATTTTATATGCGTCTATTAAGTCATCTCTTAACCTTCTTCTCATTCCCAGGCTTTTAGAAATCTGGTGGCTGAAGGATGCGGAGGATGTAAGTAATTGAAGGCCAGGGGGAACAGTCTGCCTCAGACCAAAGGTCAAATCTTCATCAGACCCTCGTCCTATACAAAGACCCTTGGGATCGGATCTTCGCCCCTCCTCCCCCAGTGAAAGCCGTGATGTAAAATACAGTCAATAGCATCATGGGCCTTTCAGGCCAGATATCCACGACTCTGTGATGGTGTGAGGGAAAAGTAATGCAAGTACTATTTAAGTGCTTGGTAAGCAACTAGTCAAAGTCGTAGTGGATTCTTCTACTTGATAAGATCATGAACTCTTATCTGTAGTGTTTCCAAATTCACAAATTATGGATGTTGTTTTGACGTTAATGGGCAACTTCAACTCATCCCCATGAGAACGTTAGAAACTGGAACAGGATGAGGCCATTCAGCCCTTCAAGCCCTTAGCTGCTATCATTGAGTGCCTACTGCACTCAGCCTAGTATTATGTGAGATTTTACCCATTCACGTGAAAAGCTCCTACACCTGGCATTTGTTCAGGAAATTGAAATCAGCCTGATCCCATGAATCCATGTAAATTATGCTTGATAACATGGTGCATAGTCATAGTTAACTTTTAAAGATAATTCAGTAACATAACCTAATTTAATTTGATGGCTGTATATAGGCCATTTTTTGATGAGTTATTTTTAATATCTTAACACACAGAGCGAAAGAGAGAGAGCCCAAACATGAACAGTTTAACGCTGACCCACTTTATTTCCAAATTGGGCTTTGAACATCACTATCTAAATAAATTAGCTGGTTAATCTGCGTACTAGTGGTATATAGTAAAGGTGACCCCATTCTCGGACTGTTCAATCTTACTGTTGTCACCATGTAGTCTGGGAAAACATAACAGCTTTCACTGTTCAATGGGAAGTATTTTCCACTTCCCCTCCCCCTTCCTCACCTCATGGCATGTTTTGCAGTCACAGAGGTGGTCCACCATTGGCTGGCAGTTGAATATTCTGGTCCCACTACTGTCAACGTAGTTTCTCTTTGTTCACACTCCCTGCTGCCGGGGAAACCTATGACCGGCAAGGCGGAGTTTCTTCATTGGTGGAATCAGATGATTCCACTGACGGGAAGGGTCAGAAAATCCCTCCCACTGTTTCTGATTAATAGTCTGTCATTTTATTGATTTTGTGATTCAGGCAACACGGTGGCAGAGTGGTTAACATTGCTGTCTTACAGTGCCAGGGACCTGGGTTCAATTCCTGGCTTGGGTCACTGTCTGTGTGGAGTTTGCAAGTGCTCCCTGTGTCTGCGTGGGTTTCTTCCAGCCGCTTCACTTTCCTCCCACAGTCCAAAGATGTGCAGGTTAGGCTGATTGGCCATGCTAAATTGACCCCTAGCTTCAGAGGGGATTAGCAGGGTAACAGGGTGGGGTTACGGGGCTAGGATGGGATTGTTGTCAGTGCAGGCTTGAATGGGCCAAATGGATTCTTCTGTACTGTTGGGATTCTATGCTTCAAGCTGTGAAAGTGAAAAGTTTCCCGAGCTTCATTTCTTCCAATTTGAAGCGTGCACTAATGTGCATTTGTGTGTCTCCACAATAAGTCAACGACAAACTCTACATCATCACAAAACATTACCATGAACAAGAAGGACTTCATGCAATAAACAGGAAAAATTTGAATAACTTCGCCAAAAATTTGGCAGCCAGCCCTATAACATCTTTGTAATATATTAAGTTGATCTTTCTCTATACTTTAGCTATGACTGGAAAACTACATTCTGCAGCCTCTCCTTCCCTTTTCTGTGAATGGCGTGCTTTGTCTGTATAGCACGTAAGAAACAATACTTTGCACTGTATACTAATACATGCGACAATAATAAATCAAATGAATTGTAGAGCTTGCCAGCTGCCCCTGGAAGCCTAATTACACCTGTCACTCACCAGATCTATGCTGATGAGGCCTGGGGCCTAATCTTTTGGAGAAAATCTGGGCCTTCAGCTACTGATGCGCACTTTCAGTGCGCAATCTATTTTAGGCCCAGAAATAGGTCAAAACAAATTTCTTCTCTCAATTGAGTATTATCATGGTTTTGCTAAACTGGGTAGAAGTTTGGAGGAAGCGGGTGGTTTGTGAGGGGGACAATTTAAATGGGCTGGGTCAACTACACCGAACTACAAAAAAAACTTTAAGAAGAGTTTGTAATGAACACAAAACGTGCTGCTCCTTCTAATTCTTCTTTTCAGTTTTCTGCTGAAGACAGGGTCCTACCCACAGCACTAACACCTCTACCATGAATAAGGCAAAGAGGTAAGTCCTGAATCCACTACAATCAGAACGGAGTTTGAATCCCATTATGTTGGCTGCAACCTGATCCACACTGGCCATCAATTCCCCCAAGGAGTCCAAGTTGCTGTGACAACATACAATTTTATATTTATGTTGTAGCCTGGAGGTATGAATAGTCATGGTACTTGTTGCAATTTCTTCCCATTACATGACTGACCAGGAATCTCTCCTGCATTTCCATTGAAATGATTCCCAACTTGATGTCAGCTTGTTATGGATACATTCTCCATGGCCAGCAAGGCTCGAACCCAGAGCTTCTTGTTCAGAAGCAGAGGCACTATCATTGTCCCATGAGATCTCCTTGGTGTTCCTTCACCATGGTGTTCCACTTGTCTCTGTACGCTTTGCTCTTGCCCATCTCAATTACCAAAGCATTGTATAAAAATCAAAAAATATTAATGACAATCAAATAATGTGAGTAGAGCTGGTGCATAGGCTGGACTGTACCTAATTATACTACAGTGCACCAAGCAAAGCCATGCGAGATGTCACCAAGTGTGTAATGGTTTTCCTAAAATCAGAGAATTTTACAGCACATGAACCTGTACTGACTGTGGAATAAGCAATTCACCTTGACCAATTCCAGAAATCCATCTCCTTTTAAACTTCTTTGTTCTAATAAAAGCTGTCTAGTCTTTCTCATTTCTCTTTATCACTCAACTTCTCAGTGCTAACTGGAGGAACAGCACCTCATCTTCTGACTGGGCGCTTTACAGCCTTCCGGACTGAACATTGAGTTCAACAATTTCAGAGCATGAATTTTCCCCTCCTCCTTCATCCCAACTCCATGTATTTTGTTTTTTCTTTTCATCTTATTCATCTATTTTTATTATTTTATATTCTTATTTTTAATTTTCCACTTCTAAAATCTCACTTCTCATCTTCTTTTACAACACTGCCCTCCCATTCCCCCACCCCCTAACCCCCCCCCCCCCCCCCCCCCCTTAACCCCCCACTTCACTAAGGCCAACTGCTACATTCCTCACGTTATCCTTAAGTTTAAGTTTATTTATTACTACAAAGAACAAAGAACAACCCAGCACGGGAAACAGGCCCTTCGGCCCAACGAGCCCGCGCCGCCGCATCACCCTACACCTATTCTACCCTGCATGTCTACGAATGGGACCCTACTCAGTCAGATTCAGGGAAGAAATAGTGTCAATTTGGTAAAAACCGATTAGCCTAAGAGCACATCTTTGGGGTGTGGGAGGAAACCGGAGCGCCCGGAGGAAACCCACGCAACCACAGGGAGAATGCGCAAACTCCCACAGACACAGGCCCAAATCCATGTGTCTGCACAGCTAGCAGTGCTAGTCACTGAGCTGTTGTGGCGCCCGTCTACCGGTCCAGGATCAAGCACACACACCGACATGAAGTACTAGGCCACTCCTGGACTTCCAAGAGCAGCCCACGCACGACCCGCCGTGTGCATGCCCCTCGCTTGACACGAGGTGGACCTCCACCTGTGGAATAAAGACAAAAAATATTAATCATACAGCCTGCCCTTCCGGTGTCTCTCGAGGTTTAACCCTATTTAATAGCCCCTACCATATCCCTCCATTCTCGTTTCACTCATGTGCCTATCTAACTGCATCTTAAACGAGTCCAACGTTCCTGCCTCCACCACCCTACTCGGTAGCGCGTTCCAGACCCCCACAACTCTCTGCGTAAAGAACCTTCTTCTCACCTCCAAATTATACCTCCCCCCCCTCACCCTTAAATGATGACCTCTCGTGTTCGTACCCAGTCTAGGGAGCAGTCTCTCACTATTAACTCTATCTATTCCCTTCAGTATCTTATATACTTCTATCATGTCCCCTCTCAATCTCCGTCTTTCCAAGGAGAATAGCCCCAGTTTCTTCAATCTCTCCTCGTAACCCAGTCCCCCCATGCCAGGCAACATCCTGGTAAACCTCCTCTGCACCCTTTCCAGAGATTCCACGTCCTTCCAGTAGTAAGGTGACCAGAACTGGACGCAGTACTCCAAATGCGGTCTAACCAACGTTCTGTATAACTGAAGCATTAGACGGCAGCTTTTATACTCTATGCCCCTTCCTATAAAGGCTAACATCCCATAAGCCTTCCTAACAACGTTCTCCACTTGTGACGCAACCTTCACGGATTTGTGAACCTGCACTCCCAGGTCCCTCTGTATGTCTATACTCCTAATCGGCCTACCTTTTATCACATAGCTCCTCTCTGCATTATTCCGTCCAAAATGCATCACCTCGCATTTGTCAGGATTAAATGCCATCTGCCACCTATCTGCCCACTGCACCAACCTATCTATATCCTGTTGTATCACCTGACAATCCAGTTCCGTACCCGCCAACCCTGCCATCTTGGTGTCATCAGCAAACTTGCTGATCACACCACCTACGCCCTCTTCCAAGTCATTTATGTAGACTACAAAGAGGAGAGGTCCCAGTACTGAGCCCTGCGGCACACCACTGGTCACTGGCCTCCAGCCCGACAAGGTCCCCTCCACAACTACCCTCTGTCTCCTATTTCCCAGCCAGTTCTCAATCCACCTAGCTACCTGGCCTCGTATCCCATGCGCCTTAACCTTTTCTACCAGCCTACCGTGAGGGACTTTGTCAAACGCCTTACTGAAATCCATATAGATGACATCAACGGCTCTCCCATCGTCAACCGTTTTTGTCACCTCCTCAAAGAATTCCACCAGATTCGTAAGGCAAGACCTCCCTCTAACAAAGCCATGTTGCGTATCCCTAATCAGATCGCAACTCTCCAAATGCTCATACATCCTACCCCTAAGTATTTTTTCCATTAACTTCCCGACCACCGACGTCAAACTCACCGGCCTATAATTCCCAGGGTTATCCCTACTACCTTTTTTGAACAACGGGACCACATTTGCTACCCTCCAGTCTTCTGGGACCTCACCTGTGTCCAAAGAAGAGACAAAGATGTGCGCCAGAGGCCCAGCAATTTCATCTTTCGCCTCCCTAAGCAGCCTGGGATAAATACCATCAGGCCCCGGAGCTTTATCCGCCCTTACGCTACCTAAAAGCCCTAGCACTTCCTCTCTCGTAATAACTATATCCTGCAACTGAACCTCCGCTCCCTCCAAGAGACCGCACGATTCCGAACCCCTCTCCTTTGTGAATACCGACGCAAAGTATTCATTCAGGAGCTCCCCCATTCCCTCCGACTCAATACACAACTCTCCACTCTTGTCCCTAAGAGGACCAATTTTCCCTCTAACTACTCTCTTGCCTCTAATATAGGAATAAAATGCCTTAGGATTTTCCTTAATCCTACCAGCCAAAGCCATCTCATGCCCTCTCTTCGCCCTTCTAATTCCCCTTTTTAGCTCCCTCCTACTCTCTCTATATTCCTCCAGCGCACACTCTGTACCCATTTGTTTTGACCTAACATACGCCTCCCTCTTCTTCCTGACCAAGTCTTCAATATCCCCCGTAATCCACGGCTCTCTAATCCTACCTTTCCCATCCTTTCGCTTAACCGGAACATACCTCCCCTGCAACCATTTCATTTTGTCCCTAAAAGCCTCCCACTTGCCAACCGTGGACTTGCCAGCTAACAGTCCCTCCCAATCAGTTTGCCGCAGCTCCCTCCTAATCCTGCCATAGCTCGCCTTTCCCCAGTTCAGCATACTCCCGTTCGGACGGCACTCGTCCCTTTCCATTTTTATCCTAAAGTAGACGGACTTGTGGTCACTGTTTGCCACATGTTCGCCTACCTCTACCTCACCCACCTGCCCCGGCTCGTTTCCCAACACTAAATCCAGTATAGCCCCTCCCCTAGTCAGGCTAGTTACATACTGTTCTAGCGACCCTTCCATAACACATTTCACAAACTCCTCTCCCTCCGTACCCCCAGCTCTAGGCCCCCTCCAATTCACTCCGGGAAAATTAAAATCACCCACTACAACCACTCTATTCTTCCTGCACCTGTCCAAAATGCCCCTGCAAATGCCTTCCTCCACTGACTTTGGGCTGTTGGGTGGCCTATAGTACTGTCACAAGTAGGCTTACATTAACACCGTAATGAAGTTACTGTGAAAATCTCCTAGATGCTACACTCCGGCATCTAATAAGGTACACTGAGGGAAAATTTTAGCATGGCCAATGCACCAAATTAGCACATCTTTCGGAGTGTGGGAGGAAACCAGAACACCCGGAGGAAACCCTGTAGGCACATGCAGATTCTGGAAAGACAGTGACCCAAGCCGGGAATCGAACCAGAGTCCCTGGAGCTGTGAGGCAGCAGTGCTAAGCACTGTGCTTGGCACTCTGCACCTTTGTTCTGCCATTCACACATTCTGATCTCTTAATGAACACTCTTAATACCATTCTGAGATTTTATCATCACCATTTACTCCGTGTGGAGTTTGCACATTCTCCTCATGTCTGTGTGGGTTTCCTCTGGGGTGCTCCAGTTTCCTCCCACAGTCCAAAGATGTGCGGGTTAGGTTGATTGGCTGTGCTAAAATTACCCCTTAGTGTCCTGAGATGTGCAGGTTAGAGGGATTAGTGGATAATTATGTGGGAATATGGGGATAGGGCCTGGATGGGATTGTGGTTGGTACAGACTCGATGGGCCAAATGGCCTCTTTCTGTACTGTGGGGTTTCTATGATTCTATGATTTATCTTCCCTTTAATAGGACAAGCGTAGGCAAAAACTCATTTACAGTCACCATCAATCTCCGCATCCCTTCCCTCCTCCCCCTCCACCCCAACACACTCATAGATTTTCCTTCTCTTCGGCTCTGACAAAGAGACATGGTGACTCAGAAAGTTGGCTCTATTCTCTCTCCACAGATGCTGTCAGGCCTGATGAGATTTACAGCATTTTCTGTTTTTGTTTCAGATTCCAGCATCCACAGTATTTTATGTTTTTCTCATTTAGAGACTTCACTTCTGATTTTTTTTTTCACTGTTTTGACACTCAGGCAGCAATAGAGTGGCAAAAACTAGAGTCGCCTAGCCAAAGATTTTGTATAGCTACAGTATTAACTCTGCTATTATACAGGCAGCCACCCAAAACTGTGAAAGCTTTAAGGGTAAATGAGATGTTAACTAAAAAAATGGCAGTAAGCCTGCGATCCACCATAATTAATGGCCTGCTAATTACATCAGCTGAACTTGCATGTTCCAAACCTGCGTGTTTCTGCAATTCTATGACTGGATTATTAATCATTAAAAAAAAAGGGCAAGCTCCCATTCTTCATCAGGGGGAATTTCACCTTCTGCCTGAGGCCTGTAACATTCAGCCATGCAAAGTGTCCTGGACACACAGAACAAGTGGATGTGGATGTTCCACAAAATAGGGGCAATTCTCCCAGTCTGCTGCGCTGCTCTAGCAGTGCAGTGGCCTGGGAGATATAAGCAGAGGCTGTGTACTGGGCTTCCTGCTGGACTACACGATCTTTGTGCATCTCCACCTGCAGGATTTCCAGCATCACCAGCTCCACACCAGAAATCAGTGCGGAGCTGAAGAAATTATGTAGATGATCATTGATGTCATTCGTGTACCCAGGACTGATGTCTACAGCCTGATGTCTGTGGCCAGCTAGCCTCTCACCAACCACCCCTCCCTTCTTGTGAAACATTCCTGGTTGGGGGGGTGGTGGCCCAACCCCATTGGAGTGAAGGGAAACTATGGAGACATACAAGGAGAATGGGGGTAAGAGGGGAGTGCCCCCTGGGCATTGCCAGCTTGGCAGTGCCAGCCTGGCCCCTGGCACTGCCCAAGGGGCAAAGTGGCAATGCCCAGGAGGTCCCTTGGCCACTATGGTTTATTAATCCACTATGATAGATCGACGCATGTGCAGTGGCCTGCTCAGCACTATATTACTGGCCTCTTCAGCGAGAATACATCCCACCTCCTGATTCTTCGGATGATCCACATTTGGCCTCTCTCCAGTGTACAGTGTGGGAGATTCATTTTGAAAATTCCACTGAAAAAAACAAAGGATTTACTCTAGTTTTTATGCAAATTCTGTACTTCAAAGTTTTTTTTAGGAGAATCCCATCCAGTATAACCTGAAGCATCCATGTGAAGGACTTTGAAGTATTGATCAGAAGTAGATACGAGGAGCCACTGCCTAAAGCTGGTGAACTTTCAAAGAAAGATTGAAGCCTTCAGTCAACTTGCACATATATTTCTTTTTTGCTAGCTTGCCTTGATTGAATTTTAGGGACCTGGATATTGGGAAAGATTTATTAGTACAATTGCCTCACTGTTCAGTAAATCCTGAATTAGGACAGTAATTTGGGAATGTGTCTATGATTTAAGAGATAAATGAACAAATGGGAGCATTAACCTTGGGTCTCTGGGGAAGGGTGGGTGGATGGAGTAAGTCTTGTTTCAGATGATTGATCAGAGGAAGCCACATAAAAACAGAAGAGGCCCAGGGCATTTCCTCTTTTTCAGGAATTTCCTCAACGCCTTGCAAGGAACAAAATTTCTAGTCATCTAGTAGTAAGCAATGAGAGAACTAACTTCGTAAAGTAAATCAAAGTAGAGGTTTAATAAAGAAACTTCATTACACCACTACTTGGGCCACATCCTGCACTACAAATGCTTCCCACAATCCCCATCTGCTTTCTATTTATGCCAGGTTAGTTGACCACCACATCATTTGGTTACATTGTCTCTGACATAGCTGACCAGCTGACCCTCACAGCATGTTGCCATCGGTTATGTTATAACAAGGAATGGGTTCGGGATAGAGTTCACTAACCCATTCATTAACCCAAAAAAGATCAGAAGTGAATCTTTTCACAAAATCACAACCACATAATCCATATCCATTGTACATTTTTTAGATTATTACTCTTTCAGGGGATGTGAACATATGTTTATATTCTAATAAGGTTCGATTTTTCATTCAAGGGATATGGGCTTTGTTGGCTGGACCAGCATTTATTGCCCACTACCTAATTGCCCTTGAGAAAGTGGTGGGTGAAATGCCTTCTTGAACTATTGCAGTCCATGTGGTGTAGATACATCCACAATGCTGTTAGGGAGAGAGATCC
Source organism: Carcharhinus amblyrhynchos (assembly GCF_965287045.1). Lineage (NCBI taxonomy): Eukaryota > Metazoa > Chordata > Chondrichthyes > Carcharhiniformes > Carcharhinidae > Carcharhinus > Carcharhinus amblyrhynchos. The sequence continues at coordinate 25,004,743 of NC_137342.1, read as the reverse complement.
AGGATTTTCACCAAGTGACAGCGAAGGAACAGCAATATACTTCCAATTCAGGATAGTGTATGACATGGAGAGGAACATGCAGGTGATGGTGCTCCTATGCAGTTGCTGCCTTTGTCCTCCCTGGGGGTGGTGGCTATGGGTTTGGAATAGCCATGGCTATTGTTTAGTTCCAGATTCATTTATTGAATTTAAATTCCACCAGCTGCTGCATCCCCAGTAAATTAGCCTGGGCCTCTGCACTACTAGGCCAAAGGCATTAACATTATGCCACCGCTTCCTCTTTGAACTTCCTGAGGGGATAATGGAAAGACAAAGCACTGACATACATAATTGGTGGTCCAGTGATCAGGATGAAGTATTTCTGTCACCAGAGTGGATATGGCACCAGTTTTTTCTTGTTGGTTGTGAACTGTTTCATCCTGCATTCCTTCATGGGAAATGATCATCTTCCGATCACAGTAATACAAGGATAACAAGCCTCCCTTTCAGAACTCAGTATCCAATTTACAGTGCTGTCAATATAGGCACTCCTAAAATATGTACAATGTAAAAATTCTTAAGAAGTTAATGAGGATTTATCGCCATTGTATTATGCCTGCATCAATGCACACTGATCACAAGAGCTCTCACTGCAAAGTGCATATGGTGCAGAGATACGTTTCATGGGGATAGATAAATTACTAAACATGTCACACTTAATATTTGGGCTTTATCTTTCCATTTGTTTTTCTCCAAATTCATCTGCTCAGTTCTAACCAGAAGCATATTAATGTGGAGCAAGTTGAGACAAATGTCTCCTTTATGATAGATTGATAACGGACGATATCAATTTCCCCATAATAGTTCACATGATCATTACAGTGCAAGCATATAAAAAGCTGTTAAACAGTTATTAGATATGTTATCATTGCCTGAGCGCACTTCAGCATAGTTTGACGCACAGCAGAATAATAAAGATAAGCAACTTACTCTATATGCCAGGTTGCCAATTCACATGTTGTCATACTATAAATAGAAGATATAATGTTATCTGCATCCTCAACATGACGTACAAATGTGTCTGTTCAAGGGATTAAAATAGCTAGCCGGAGCAAATGACATACGAAGCAAAATACTACAAGTGCTGGAAATCTGACGTAACAACAGAGCATGTGGAAATACGCAACAGGATTAGGTGCACCTGTGGAGATAAAAACTAGAGCTAATGTTTCAGCAGGAAACAATCCAGGAGAAAGCATCCCGCCTAATCAGCAACTCATTCACTACCTTATACATTGATCCCCTCCACTGCTGATGCACAGCGACAGAAGTGAATATCATAAACAAGTTTCACTGCATTAACTTACCATGGCTCCTCCGACAGCACCTTCCAAATCCATGAGCTCTACCACAGAAAAGCACTAGGGCAGCACATGCATGGGAACACTGCCAACGATAAGTATCCCTCCGAAGCACACCACCCTGATTTGGGACTATATTGCTGGTCCTACATCGAGTCATAGAGGTTTACAGCATGGAAACAGGCACTTCGGTAATCCCAATAGCCCACGTTTGGCCCATATCCCTCTATACCCATTGTACCCATGTAACTATCTAAATGCTTTTTAAAAGATAAAACTGTACCTGCCTCTACTACTACCTCTGGCAGCTTGTTCCAGACACTCACCATCCTCTGTGTGAAAAAATTTCCCCTCTGGACACTTCTGTATCTCTCCCCATGGTTGTTGTGTCAAAGTCCTTAACAGTATCTCGGAGTATCTGTACCACCTGGACTGCAGCAGTTCAAAAAGTTAGCTCACCACCATCTTCTCAAGGGCACTTAGGGATGGGCAACAAGTGCTGGTCTAGCCAGAAACACTTGCATCCTATGAAAAGGCGTGATGACCTTTTGTCAAAACCTTAAGAAAGTAACAAATGCAGATGTTATGGTGAACTTCCTCATTAAAAATGATCAAATGTTGTAAAAACACCATGTGTTATCCTTCTTTCATTTTTCTTACTCCTCTTCAAAGCAATTAACTTCAGATTGACAGTAAGGCTTTTTTGATGGCTCAGCTGGTTAAGACAATGAGCAAGGCAGTGGCATAGTGGTATTGTCACAGGAGTTGTAATCCAGAGTTGGTGGACATAAGAACTCGGAGCAGGAATAGGCCATCTGGCCCCTTGAGTCTGCTCCTAAATTTGAGTTCAATAAAAGTCTAGAATTAGAAGTCTAATGATGACAATGAAATCATTGTCGATTGTTGTAAAAAAAAATCCCTCTGGTTCACAAATATCCTTCAGGGAAGCAAATCAGTTTGGCCTATATGTGACTCCAGACCCACAGCAATGTGGTCGATTCTCAAATGTCCTCTGGAATGAAGGCAGTTAGGGATGGACAGTAACTGCTAGCCCAGCTAGCGATGCTCAATTCTGTTAAATGAATTTAAAAAAAACATGGGGCATTAAGATCCTGTGTGGGATCTCCAATCTGTACTAAATTGGGTTCTAGAAACTGCATCACAACTAGCTTCAACATCCCTGGATCAGATCTCACTGTTGATCTAGCTTCCTAAAGATTTAATCATTGGATGAGAACAATTTAGGACATGCCTGCCCCAGTTTGCTCTGCAAATATTTTCTTCAGGTATTTATTCAATTCCCTTTTTAAAGTCCCGGTTGAATCCTCTTCCATCACACCAGCAACCAGTGTCTTCCACATCCTAACCACTTACAGTGTAAAATAAATTTTCCTTCTGTCACCCATTATTCTTTTGCCAAGCACTGTATACCAGTGTTCTCTAGTGACCTTACTGCCATAGGAAAGAGTTCATCTCCATCTCCTGTGTCTGGATCCCTCATGATTTTGAATACTTTTATGAAATAGCCTCTCAACCTTCACTGCTTTAAGGAGAATAACCCCAGTCCTGCCAATCTATCCAAGTAACCGAAGCCCTTAATCCCTGCAACCGTTCTCATAAATCTCTGATGCGTTTGACAAGGTCCCACATGGCAGATTGGTACAAAAATTAAAATCACAAAGGATTCAGGGTGGGCTGACGAGAACTGGCTTGGCCATAGAAGACAGAGCGTAGCAGTGGAAGGGTGTTCTTCAGGGTGGAGATCTGTAGCTAGTGGTGTTCCATAGGGATCAGTACTGGGACCTCTTATGTTTGTAGGATATATAAATGATCTGGAGGAAAATGTGAGGGGTCTGATTAGTAAGTTTGCAAATGACACAACGATTGGTGGAGTTGTTAATATTGCTGGTGATTGTCAGAGGATACAACAGGGTATAGATAGATTGGAGAGTTGGGCACAGAAATGACAGATGGAATTTAATCCAGACCAATGCGAGGTGATGCATTTTGGAATATCAAATTTACGTGTGCATGCTACTGTTAATTAGCAGAACCTTTAGGAACATTAACATGCACAGGGATCTGGACTTGCAGGTCCACAGTTCCCTAAAAGTGGAAACATAGTTAGTAAGAGGTAGTTGAGAAAGCATATGGCATGCTTGCCTTCATTAGTTGGGGCATTGAGTATAAGAGTTGGGAAATCATATTGTAGCCATAAAAAACCTTGGTTAGGCTGCATTTGGAGTATTGTGTGTAGTTCTGGTCACCACACTACCAGAGGAACGTGGAAGCTTTGGAGAGAGTGCAAAATAGGTTCACCAGGATGTTGCCTGGTCTGGAGGGTGTTAGCTATTAGGAGAGGTTGAATAAACTAAGATTGTTTTCGCTGGAAAGATGGAAGCTGAGGGAGACCTGATAGAGGTCTACAAAATTATGAGAGGCATAGTCAGGATGGATAGTCAGAGGCTTTTTCCTGGGGTGGAAGTGTCAATTACAAGGCAGCACAGGTTCTAGGTGAGAGGGAGAAAGTTTAAGGGAGATGTGCGGGTGAGGTTTTTCACACAGACAGTTGCGGGTGCCTGGAATGTGCTGCCAGGGGAGATGGTGGAATCAGGCACATTAGTAACCTTTAAGAGGCATCTGGATGGGTATGTGAAGAGGGAGGGAATAGAAGGATATGGACTGAGTAAGAGCAGAAAGTTTCTTTAGTTTTGTTCAAGCATCATGATCAGCATGGGTTTAGAGGGCCAAAGGGCCTGTTCCTGTGTTGTATTTTTCTTTGTTCTTTGTTTTCTGCAGAACACATCTGTCCGAAAGTAGGCCGAACCCGTCGACTGATGTTATTTCAAAACATTTGCTGAAATTTTCTGTCTTCATTGTGGCTGGGATTTTCCAGTGCTGCAGATTAATGGAGTTTGGCTAGAATGCCAAATTTTCCATTCACGCTTGCAATGGATCCCATCATGGACAGGACGAGAGAATCCTGCCCATTGTGAATCCATCTTTACCAGACAAAAAAAAATTAAAAGTGACAAAGTAATTTTGATCAATAGATACTTAAACCACAAGATACTCAGTGTCATTGAGACTTCATGCCGTAATCCAACTTCAGGAAGGGGATTACCAGAGTAATAAATTCCAATTCCAACAATCTCACTTATGTTTAATGGGGGTTGTTTACCAATAAAGCAGTTAACATCACAAAACTGCTGTACATGTTTTTTTGGCTACATATGTATGTAGATGCATATTTGCATGTGTAGTATTTAAAGTGTTGAAACAAGACAGTAGACCATGATACCATAAGAATTAGGAATAGGAGTAGGCCATTTGGCCCCTCAAGCCTGTCCTGCCATTGAAAGGGATTATGATTGATCCGACATTCCTCTTGTCTACTTTCCTGCTCTTTCCCCATAACCCTCGATTCCCTTAATGAACAAAAATCTATCTATTTCAGTCTTAAGTATACATAAGTACTGTACCCTCAAAGCTCTCTGTTGTAAGGAGTTCCAAAGACTCACAACCCTCTTCATCTCAGTCTTAAATTGGTATCCTTTTGTTTTAAGACTACGCCCTAGACTCTCCCATTAGGAGAAATATTCTCTCAGCATTTTACTCTGTCAAGCCCTGTAAGAATCATATATTTTTTAATGAGATTGCCTCACGTTCTTCTAAATGCCAATGAATAGAGTTTCAACCTATTAAACCTTTCCTCATAAGAAAATCTTCCTACACCGGGGATCATTCTAGTGAAATTAATCTGAGCACAGGAGGTGAACTGAAGAAACTATGGCATTTTGTTGGTAGTATGTACATATCTATCAGTGATAATTGGGAATGTTATCGACTGGAAAGGGCGACTGCGATGTGCCCACAACCCATTTAAAACAGGATCTTCCCAAATTAACAGAAGTATACAACTTAGAAGTCAATACCATTACAGAAAAAATATAAAATCACTGCCAGCTAACCAGCAAAAAAAATTTGGGTAAGTGTTGCTGAATCCTGAATTCTCTCCAACTGAAACCTACTCAGTAGTAAACATTTTAGTGATCACAGTACGAGAGTATTAAATCCCTGAAGAGAACAGCAGTGAAGTCCTTACTCACGTGCACCTTATTTGCCTTTTCTTAGTTCTCCCCAGGTTTACTCTGCCCCTTCTCCTTCCCCCTTGAAAATGCAGACTCTAGAGTGAGGTACAGATTCACCAGATGAGTGGCACATTGGCACAGTGGTTAGTACTACTGCCTCACTGCTCCAGGGACCTGGGTTTGATTCCTGACTCAGGTTACTGTCTGTGTGGAGTTTGCACGTCCTCCCCATTTCTGCGTGGGTTTCCTCTGGATAGTCACGTTTCCTCCCACAGTTCAAAGATGTGTGGGATAGGTGCATTGGCCATGTTAAATTGCTCTTTAGTGTCCTGGGATGCATAGGTTTGTTCTATTACAGGGATAGAGCCTAGGTGGGATTGTTGTAGGTGCAAACTCGATGGGCCAATTGGTCTCCGTCTGCATTGCATTCTATGATTCTATGAGTACCAGTTGCCCTCTAGTAAATCAAGGCACATAAGTTCCATTAAAGTGTGATCCCAACAGGAATTGACAGAATTACAGAATCCCTACAGTGCAGAAGGAGATCATTCCCAACCCATCCCCATACCCCATATATTTAACATGTCCCTCCCCAACACTAAGTGGCAATTTAGTATGGCCCATCCACTTAACCTGCACATCTTTGAAGAGTGGGAGGAAATTGAAGCACCGGGAAGAAACCCACACAGACATGGGTACAAGGTGCAAACTCCACACAGATAGTGACCCAAGCTGGGAATTGAACCCAGGTCTCTGATGCTGTGATGCAGCAGTGCTAGCCATTGTATCACTGCGCTGCTCCTTGAGAGAGAGAGTGATTTGTATTGCCCAGTGTGATGAACAGTAACCCAGCAGAATTATCCAGCCTCAATATAACATTTTGGGCGTAGACCAGGCATTAGAAATATCGCTAATAGTGGGTGCAGTTATTTTGGAGTAGGGCTGAGGGTTGTGACACACAGTTGCAGGATTTAAAGGTTGCATTAGCTTATAGATGGGCATTATCATCACCATTCATTTCAGGAAAGGGAGGACAGAATGGCTGTGAGGCAGTGGTGCTAATCACTGGCAGGAGGGTAGAGAACCTTTGTGTCTTCTGATATAGCACTGAGAAATGAAGTAAGGGAAAAGAAAGAGGATGGATGTCTTTTAACACAGTGTGCTATGGGGCTCAAAGAGAAGGGCCCAAATGAAAGAAGACTTGCAGGCAATTGCTGCCATACGTCATCACAGGCTGTACCTTGATTCAACGATGAAGCCTACTCAGAGTCCAGAGTTTCTGCCATGAGTCCTCATGCGAATGACCAGGCTGATGCTCAAACTGCCAATCTTTGGCTACATGGGGCAGGATTTCCATGAGGTTTTGCCGTCTTGAGTGCAAGATTTGTTTGCTTTTTATCATTCTGAGCTGCACACTGCCTCATCATTAAGGTGTTTGGACTCACAGTGTGATTTAGCGTAATGGATAAGATGTTGTTATTTTGAGCGATTGGGAGCTTGCTTCTCCCAGTTATTAATGTCAATGCTTCCATGCTTCAAGGAGAGTTCAGAGTGTTTTTGTAGACTTTTCTTATTCCTTCCCTGGGATGCTGACCATCTTGAGAGTTGAGAAAACTGGAAATGGTGGGGGAGATGCCCATCTGGACAAGTATCCTGTCCATGGGAATTGATGTTGTAGGGTCTTTGCCTCAATACTTGTGGAGCTGGTGTCAAGGAGAACTCTGGTGTTTAACGATCCTCCCACTGAATTTGGAGGATTGGAGGAGGCATTGCTGGTGGAATTTCTCGAGCGTCCTTATGTGTCACTGATACATGGTCCAGGCCTCACTGCAGCACAAACCTGGTCGATCAGATAGTGGCAGAAGACAAGAAATAACCTAATATTTCAGCCTGATAAAGGAAGCAACCAACATCTTTCAAAGGTACTTCTCTGTAAACGACAGCCTACTTATGCACGTCTTTCCATGTTCTCTGTCCATAATAAATGAAAAGCAAGCAGCATTTACCAGAAAGACAAATGGATTGGCAGAGCGTGACTCTGAAACTCTAATAAAAACAAACCTGAACTCCAATATAACAAAAAGGGATTTGTCTTATTTTATTGACTTTGAAGCTGTGACCTTGATCATTGAATTTTAATCTTAGTTGTTTTTCAGTTGTACACTATTTTTGAGTTAACAGTTTTTTGGGCACCTTGTCAACATTTTTGAAGCTTGACCTATGCATTAACTTAAAGACATCAGGGTAATGTTCATCTTCAGCACTTGGCCTTCCCTCCATTGGTCACAGAGCCTCTGGATTTACCATCACCAATGGGCTGGTGAAATTCTGAACCCTATCTAGGTCACAGGATTCATACTCCAAAAACTTTAAATGTACATAATGCACAAAGTGATTCTGATTGCCAGTTCTATTACTTCAAGTCATTGGACCAATCTACATTTTTGACAACATACATAGATGAGCAAGCATTTTGCAAAGTTCTGCACAGTAAGTGAGTGATATAAGCCCCCAGGTCTGTAACAAAGTTAATGTCCTGTTTGGTTGAAGAAGAATGAGGAGTTTCTCACTGCATTTCTCATTTACCTGTCACCCTCTTACAATGTGACCTGTCCCCATCTAAAACTCTGATAGACTGGAAGATTGTTGCACAATTTCCAATCTTGCCAAAGATAGTCCTATTGGGGTTGGTAGCCAAGGACCACCAGGATGTCCAAGAAAGAGAGCAGTCCTACAGACAGCAAGATTCTGCCTACAACAGATGCGAGACATTTGCCACAGCTGCAAAAGAGTGACAGGGTCTGGGTCCCTGAGCTCAAGAGATAAAGAACAGTCCCTTCACAGAATAAGGATGAATCCCCATTCTACCAGTTTGGCACAGTAGAGAGCACAGTCAGGCGCAACAGGAGAAGTCTATGCCTGCTCCTTTGACTGGTTCCTTCCATCACACAGTTTTGGACTATTAATACCAAGTCAATCTCCAAATCAACAAGTGCCAGAACCAAGCGATCCTGCCATTCTTTGGACCAAGTGGTGAATGAGATGTGGAAGGGTTATGAAGCCACCTGACCACCTAAACCTTTAACTTCAAGGCATTGAATGGATAGTTAGAATGTTGTTGAGCTAATACTGTACTAGCAATAATTTACAATAGCATTAAGATTGTAACAATAACATAAATGCATAAGTCTTATAACAACATAAGACTTTGAGTAAACCAACATAACTCCAAATCCATGGGATAAATAAATTCTGGCCAGCCAGCCATGTCTCATGAATGAATAAGAAAAAAATAACTGCGGGGAGAGGTTTAGTAGAAGGTCTGGCACACATGGGATTAATGTGGAACTGAGTACAGTACTGCCCACACAATGATGGAAGTGGCATAGTGATTGGCCATGCTAAATTGACCCCAGTGTCAGGAGGTATGCAGGGCAAATGTGTGGGGTTACAGGAATAGGGGCTGGGTGGGATTGTGATTGGTACAGACTTGATGGGCCAAATGACCTCCTCCTGTACTGTAGGGATTCTATGACTCTAAGGAAGAACATGACCAGACCTAGATCAGTATGATGCTGGCTAGAGACATGTCAGGACCTAAAGGTGGAGACTGTTCTAGTCCTGTACTGTATATTTGTATATAGTTACAAGCAGTTAACGATGACTTGCTGTCATGAAAGACTATGAAGACATTTTTTAACAGGCACACTCTGGAATCAACAGCTTAACGGCAGAAAAGGCACTTGGACAAATCGAGTAACATAGATTTCAAACTGATCAGCAACTTGGCTTCAGGGGTTGAGTTTTACTGAGTTTGGGCCAATCACTCTCTGTTACACTTCTGCAGCCAATGCAAATTTCAATGGGAGCCAAAATGAACTCCATGGCCACTTCAGAAGTTTTCATAACTTGTTTATTTCTGTAAGGGTTTAAAGATCAAGTATTTCTTTCAAAAACAATATTGGTCCATGAAACTTATTGAAATTGATTGTAGAGCATTTGCTGCTAGGAATATTCTGCAAATTTCATCAACAAATCCACAGAATTACCACTTTAGGATCAAGGAAATCCTCAATCCAACAGTAGCTTATGAATGGTGTTATGCCACACTGACATTGCCATGATATCTTCCACTAATTTAATGAAACTTTCGCCAAACATTTCTGCCGCTGATTAACCGAGCATTGCCCACCCCCCACCATCAAGTAAAAGGATAACTCCAGAAAAAATTCTGAGCTTATGCCTGTTCTGCATGGGTTGTGAATTCATGCCTAAGATCTTACAATGTTCTTCAGCAATATCTTTGCTTTCTCCTCACCGAGTCCTGAACTGTATTTTCTCTGCATCTTTGAATTAAAATGTAAGTAAACTTCAAAGAACAAAGAAAATTAGAGCACAGGAACAGGTCCTCCGGCCCTCCAAGACTGCATCAATCATGCTGCCCATCTGCACTAAAACCCGTATCCTTCCGGGGACCATATCTCTCTATTCCCATCCTATTCATGTATTTGTCCAGAAGCCTCTTAAAAGTCACTATTGTATCTGCTTCCAGTACCAACCTCAGCAGTGAGTTCCAGGCACCCACCACCCTCTGTGTAAAAAAACTTGCCTTGTACATCTCCTTTAAACCTAGCCCTTCACACCATAAACTTATGCTCCCTAGTAATTGACACTTCCGCCCTGGGAAAACTTCCTTGCATACCTGTCGTTCATAAAAAATGGGTTCGATGGTTTTAAACTTTCATTTTCATATGTAAAGAGAAAATTCATGGAAAAATGTGACAATGGTTTGTCCCTACCCTCAGTCCTCAAAAGTTTACACTGATTTCCACTTGTTTGATGCAGGAGTTTATCTTCTGCCATAAGTGATGACTATTCTTGAGGACATTTTCTGTGTGAAAAGTAAAGGTTAAGGCTGTCAAAGCATCCTTTATGAAGAATGTGAGAAATCTTTTCAACTCTTAATGAAAATCATTCAAATCCTAAGATGCATTCAAAGATACTGAAATTTCAGCACTTAGTAGGGAGGAAACAAATAAATCACAGGGAAAAACATGTGAATTTTAGGGATAATTTGTAGATTACTTTTTTCAATAAGACACAAGACATGAAATGATTATATATTGGTGCTAAAAATTATTTCAATATTCATCGAATACCTACGGTACAAAAGGAGGCCATTTGGCCCATCAAGTCTGTACTGACCACAATCCCACCCAGGCCCTATTCCCACAACCCAGGAATTTATCTGCTAATCCCCCTGATACTTGGGACAATTTAACATGGCGAATCAACCTAACCCGCATGTCTTTGGACTGTGGGAGGAACCCCACACAAACACCAGGCAAACATGCAAACTTCATACAGACAGGGACCCAAGGCCAGAATTGAACCTGGGACCCTGGCACTGTGAGGCTGCGGTGCTAACCACTGTGCCACCGTGCCATCCATACCCTCCTCTTCTGTCATTCAGTTCAACGATTCACTCTAATATAGCCAACAAATTGACAGCAATGCGCTATTTACCTTCTCTTGTCTGGCACACATTGTTAGATAATATCCTTGGCCCCTCTACATGCTGCTCTTCAACAACAACTTCTTTAGACATGGGGATATCTTTCACAAGTGTGATAATCTGATAAGGTGCTCTAGCTCTCATTTCCGTTGATCTGTTGACGACTTGTTTGACATCGATTACTGGTTGAGACACAACTTCCTCCGGCTTTCAGGATATCGCTGCAAGAGTTCCTCAGGGTTGTGTCCTAGACCCAATCATCCTCAGCTGCTTAGTCAGTGACCTTCCCCAAATCTTAATGTCAGAAATGAGGATGTTCGCTGATGATTGCTTGGTGTGTATTTGATTCACAATTCTGCAGATTGTCAAATAATTCATGGGCCACATGCAGTAAACCTGGACATACATCCAGGACTGGGCTGATAGGTAGCAAGCAAAATTTGTGTTGTACAAGTGCCAAGCAATGACTATCTCCAACAAGAGAAAATCTAATCAGGTCCCCTTGACATTCAAAGACATTACCATTGCTGAGTAGTGCTACCATCAACATACAGCTCCAAAATAGGTGGGAACTTTGGTATTTTATGTTAAGATACTCCCTTCCTGACTCCCCAAAGCCTTTTCATCATTATTACAGAAGTCAAGAGTGTGATGGACTGATCTTCGCTTGCTTGGATGAGTGCAGCTCCAACAACACTGACAAAGTTCAACATCACCAGAAGCAAAACATTTCATTTGTTTGATGTATCAACCACTACCTTAAACTTATTCTTTATTTAGCACAACAATGACAGTGACAATGCTTTACGTTGGTGTAACACCTTCAATGCAATAAAATCTCCCAAAGTGCTTCACAGGAATATTACAAAGCAAAATTAGATATTGAGCCACATCATGAGATATAAGCCAGGGAAGATGGCCAAAAGCTTAGTCGAAGAAATTGGTGTTAAGGAGCATCCTTAAAAGAAACGTGAGAGACGAAGAGGTTGTAGTAGAAAATTCCAAAGCTTAAGCAGCGCTTGCTGAGCTTCCACCAGTGGTGGAGTAATTAAAATCAGAACTGGAAGAGGGCAGAATTAGAGAAGCACAGCTATTTTGGAGGGTTGGGGGAAATCAGAGATAAAAGAGAGGAAAGGTCATGGAGAGATTTGAAGAAAAGGGATGTGAATTTTTTAATTGAGCCAATCTAACTCAGTTAGCTCAGTGACAGATGAATGGGATTGGTTACATGGACAGATTAAACCAGTGATAAAGGAAAAACACTGTGGATGCTCGAATCTGAAACATAAACAGAAAATCTCAGCAGGTCTGACAACATCTGTGGAGAGAGTATCACCAATGTTTCAAGTGTGGATGACCCTTCGTCAGAGCTTCTAATGAAGAATCATTCCAGTCTCAAAACGTTGTCTCTATTCTCTCTTCACAGACTAAGCCAATGCCTTATTCACAGTTAGAAGCATTAAGTAAATAATTGGCTAGATTTGAGAAAGTAGGGACGATTATGGAGATGAAGTGTAGGAATTGGCTCTGCCAACTGTGGTAGTTCAAAAAGCAGACAGGTCCTTTTGGATTTGTAAACATTATAAATAACTGGTAAAAATGGTGATTGAAAATGATTCTTACCCATTGCCTACCTGTGAAGATTTGTTTCTTAATTTAACCAATGGAAAGATATTGAGTAAGATAGTTTTTTTTTAATTCATTCAAGGGAATTGGGCATCACTGGCTATTGCCCATCCCCAATTGCTCTTGAGACATATAATGGTGACCTGTCTTCTTGAACTGCTGTAGTCCATGTGGTTTAGGCAGGTACAACCACAGTGCTGTTACAGAGGGACTTCCAGGATTTTGACATCATGTCTGTGAAAGAGCGGCGATATGTTTCCAAGTCAGGATGGTGTATGCCTTAGAGGGAATTTCCATGTGGTGCTGTTCCCATGTGTCTGTTGTTCTCATCTTTCTCGATGGTGGCAGTTGTAGGTTTGAAAGTTGCTGTGCTTCTTGTAGATGGTACACACTGCTGCCACTATGCATTAGTGGTGGAAGCAGTGAATGTTTGTGGATGGGGTGCCAATGACGTTTGCTGCTTTGTCCTGGATGGTGTCAAGCTTCTTGAATGCTGTTGGAGCGGCACTCATCCAGGCAAGTGGAGAATATTTCATCACACGCCTGAAGTGAGTTACTCACCACAGGGATCCTAGCCTTTTAGCTGCTCTTGCAGCAACAGTATTTATATGGCTAGTCCAGTTCGGTTTCTGCTCAAGTGCATTTTGTGATTAGAATTAAAGAGCAAAGAATTGCTGAAGTTTCATACACACAAAGGGTAGGGAAATTCAGGGAGGGCATATTTTCATATTTGATATTCCTTCCCTGAACGTCTTCATCTCTGCATACACCTCCATTTTTAAAACCTCTTCAAATTTCTTATCCTCAACCTAGTCCTTGGCCACATCTTCCAATTTAATCTTACCTAATTTAGCCCCTACTCTCAATCAGCCTAGATGTGAAGATAGAGAAATGTAGAGTAGAGAACAGGAGAAAATATAGGAAGGATTATGAGGCCATGGTTTATACTACACTACACAGGTTAGAAACAAAATCATGTCAACTTTTAAGAATTGATTAAATAACTGATTGAAATAGAGAGATGTGGGAACAAAGTTAACATACAGCATTAGGGTAAGCGCCAACATGGTTGGTTGGATAAAATATCCTGATGATTTTTTTTGTATCATTCTATTTAAGTATCTTGTGATTATCTTACTTAACACGTGCAATATAAATGTAAGTATTGCTGCCTCACAGAGCCAGCAACTTGGGTCCAATTCCGGCCTTGGGTGACTGTGTGGATTTTGCACCTCCTCTCCTTGTCTGCATGGGTTTCCTCTGGGTGCTCCGGTTTCCCCCCACATTCCAAAAATGTGCAGGTTAAGTTGAGTGGCCATGCTAAATTGCCCCTTCATGACAGAGACACTAGTACTGTAAATACGTGGGATTACAGGGATAGGGCCTGGATGATAATGTTGGTGCAGGCTCAATGGGCCAAATCGCCTCCTTCTGCTCTGAAGGGATTCTATGATTCTATGATAATGTATTCTATTTTGGATCACAGGATAAGATGTAATGTAAATTAGTGTCATAAAGCTGGAATAGAATAGTTTGAACAAATAATTTACAAATTCCTATGTGCTCAGTATTATAAAGAATTATATAGTAATTTGTTAATTTTCTAATTTTTTTATAGTTTTCAATGACCTCTCATTTACTTCATTTCTTGTTCTTACCTACAGACGTTTTTGTTCTTTTGCTGCTCAAACCACATGGTCATTTCAGTAAATGTTCCACATTTCCAGAGAAAGCAGTGTCCTTGCCTTATAAATGTGACCAATTGAGTTCATACCTTACAGCCTCTCTTCAGATTATGGTATGATTTTGGCCTTTGACCTGATGACTACAAAATGATCAATGACTTCTTAATGTACTGACGTCAGTTTTCACATTACGATGTTTACTCAAACATTCAAACAACCCTCTGATGTAATTTTATTGTGCTGGACACAAATTGCACGGGGGAGTTTATTGACACGGATATCAAACATACAGCATCATAAACACTCATTAGTGGCCACTACTATGAATTGTTGTCACACCAAAAACTAACATCCTGTACCTTGGTGCGTCGGATGTTTTGCAACGTCAGTGAACACGGACAACTTTAGATCACACTGAAGTCATAAATGCATATAAATCTATTAACACAAATTTGTCCTTTAGCTTGTTCAGAAGCAATGTTGAATATGCACATACATGTTTAAGTATGCAAAAGTTTGTTTCCTGCTCTTGTCTTATCAAAAATGAATGTTGTGTGCACGCAGCTGAGGCAACGAAGAAATGAAGGTTAAAATTTGTACACAAACAGTTGAGAAATATTTCACAAATACTTACGTGGCACAGAGGCACAGTGATTAGCACTGCTGCCTCACAGCAACAGGGACCTGCATTCAATTCCCAGCTTGGGTCACTGTCTGTGTGGAGTTTGCATGTTCTCTCAATGTCTGTGTGGGTTCCCTTTGGATGCTCTGGTTTTTCCCACATTCTGAAAGACATGCTGGTTAGGTGCATTGACCCGAACAGGTGCCAAAGTGTGACAATGAGGGGAATTTCACAGTGCCTTCGTAATGTAAGCCTACTTGTGACTAATGAATAAACTTAAAAATGATTTTAAGGGAAAATACAATCAGACAAACCAAAGAAAGGAATATTTTATATATGATTACAAATATTAAACTATTAGATTAAGTGAACAACTCTAAATTACAGATATTCAATTATTTATTTTTTTCTTAATTTCATTGTACATTTTTTCCCCTTCCATTTCCTCTACTCAGTGCCAAAAGTATAATGATATTTTGTTCTTTAGGGGTAAGTTATAAACCATTGAACGTATTTCAGACCACACTAATTTTTCCTTTGGCATTTCTTTTAATGAGCATAGTTTAGCGCCATTATCCATGTTTCGAGCTGGAATCTACCTCACTTGATTAACCGCGGGTATCGCGTCCCTTGGGTTCTAGCCCAGCACCCATATTAAGGCTACCAAGCTATGACAGCAGATTAATTCCCAAATTTCCACCAGTCACAACAATATCGTATTACTTTAATGGAACTGGAGTCAAGGCATCAAATTTCAGGTCATGTTCTAAGGTATCATGCCCAGCCTTCGACATGCTGAATATATTCAGTTACACAGAATGCATATCCCACCTATTTATTGCAGCATCTCCAGGAGAATCACAGTAGAGGGGTATTAAAATATCAAATAAACAAAATAAAAATTAAAAGTAATCCAATTTACTTAGAATTTTATTGCTCCCTGAACACCGAGTTGTTTTTGTTCCTCCATCTAGCAGTGGGCTCTGTGCCAACTGCATTAAAGTCAGGTTGGGAATATGTTTGTTGTCTTGGTGATGTGCAGTGTAATAGAATAGGAAAAGCTGCTGGAAGCATGAAGTAAGCAAAGAATAAGGTCTGTGTATTTGCGATAAGAAAGAGCGTGCAGCAGGCATCGACTCTTAACTGGCAAATATTTAGAAGCTGACAAATTGCATTGGATGTAATGTTTTCCATACATATCAAATACACCAAAGTCTGGTGTGAGGAGTGTTTATTTTTGCTTTTACAACCATAACAATGCCATTCGGATTGCAAACAGGACTAGAGGCTGAGAGAAGCCTGTGTAAAAACAGTGCAGAAATTGCTGCTGATGCTCTTTCTGAGGATTAACTCTGGGTGACTAGTGGATTTTGAGAGTAACAAAGCCAACTTTTACTGATGAATTTTACTGAGAACTAACATGTGGACTACATGGGTTAAATTTCCAAACTTCTGAAAATGGATAGCAGTAGACGAGTAGCTCACATCAAGTTGTTGGGTTGCAAACAGCATGGTAAATTTGTGCTGCCTACTGCTTTACATGATTACTGTGGCAGTCAGCGCTACCCCCACTGTTATTGATCGCATGCATCAGCAAAGGATCTAATGTCACTGAAAGGTAGCAGTATTTAAAGTTGGGCTACTCCTCTTAAAGCGATCAGGCGACATAGTGGCGCAATGGTTAGCATTGCTGCCTCACAGCACCAGAGACTTGGGTTCGATTCCAAGCTTGGGTCACTGTCCGTGTGGAATCTGCATGTTCTCACCGCGTCTGCGTGGGTTTCCTGTGGGTGCACTGGTTTCCTCCCACAGACTGAAAGACATGCTGGTTAGGTGCATTAGCCATGCTAAATTCTCCCTCAGTGTACCCGAACAGGCATTGGAGTGCGGCAACTAGGGGATTTTCACAGTAACTTCATTGCTGTGTTAATGCAAGCCTACTTGTGACACTAATAAATAAACTTCAACACATTGCGGTTGCAAGAAATGGTGGGAATATTTACCAGGTGAGGACATAAGAAATAGGGCAGGGCCAGGCCGTTCAGCCCTTTGAGCCTACTTCCAGTTCAAAATTATTTTCCCGCGCTATTCCCATATCCTCTGATGCAGAAATCTATCAAGCTCAGTCTTGCATAGCTTCCACAGCTGTCTGTGTCACAAAATTCCAAAGATTCACACTATCTGAGGGATGAAAGCCGTCCTCATCTCAGTCCTAAATGGCCTGCCTCTTATTTTGAGACTATGCCTCTTGGTTCTAGACCACCCCTACCACTACCGTCCTCACCCCAGCGGGACGAAATATCCTTCCAGCATCAGCCTTGTCGAGCTCTGTAAGAATTTTGTATGCTTGAATGAGATAATTTTCCTAAGTTCCAGAGAATAAAGGCCCAGTCTATGTAATATTTCCTCATAGGATAATTCCTCCATCCCAGGAATTAGTTCAATAAACCTTTGTTGCTCTCCCTCCATGGCAAGTATACCTTTCCTGAGGTGAGGAGACCAAAATTGCACACAATAGTCCAGGTGCAGTCTCACTAAAGGTCTATATAATTGTAGTAAGACACCTTGACGCCCATACATAAATCCTCTTGAAATAAAAGTCAAAGTAATATTCATGGGACAGGTGTTGGCATCGTCGTTGAAGACTCAGGTTTGAATTCTAACATGTCAGGGCAATAGCATTCAAAGTTAGTAAAAAATCTGAAATTAAGAGTCTATTGATGCTCATTGTCTTCAAATCCCATCTTTATGATTTTATTTGATTTATTACTGTCACATGTACTAACAGTGAAAAGTATTGTTTCTTGCGCACTTACAGACAAAGCATCCTGTTCGTAGGGAATGAAAGGAGAGAGTGCAGAATGTAATGTTACAGTCATAGCTAGGATGTAGAGAAAGATCAACTTAATGCGAGATAAGTCCACTCAAAATATGACGGTAGCAGGGAAGAAGCTGTTCTTGAATCGATTAGTACTTGACCTCAGTCTTTTGCATCTTTTTCCTGACAGGAGAAGGTGGAAGAGAGTAAGTCTGGGGAGCGTGGGGTCCTTGATTATGCTGGTTGCTTGTTCGCTAATGCCTTTAGGGAAGGAAATCTGCTGTTGTTACTTGCCCTACATATGCGTCTGGATCCACAGCAATATGGTTAATTCTGAAATGGCCTTGCAAAGTAACTATCAAACCATTACAAAGTCTACGAAAAGAAATGAAAAACTGCTTGCTGTACCTGCATTTCAGTTTTCAGTGACTCATGAACAAAGACCCTGAAGTCCCTTTGAAGTTTTCAAATACTCTGTTTTCCTATTTTTCTGACCAAATATCACATTTGTACACATTATATTCCATCCGCCAAATTTTTGTCCACTTGCTTCAGATCCACTTCAGCCTCCTTACAACTCACACTTCCATCTAGTTTTGTCTTCTGCAGACTTAGAAATATTACGTGTAATCACCACATCCATATCATCAATAGAGATTGTGAGTAGCTGGGGTCCAAGCACCCCACAAGCCGAAGATACTCCACGAAACACAAATCTGAATGTGGCAAATTAATTCCTACTCTCTGTTTTCTGTCCATTATCCAGTTCTCAATGCACCCCTATCCCATGTTGGTCTCATTTTGTGTGGGACCTTATCAAAAGCTTTCCAAAAATCTAAATATACCACATCCACTGAGTTCTTTTTTCTATTCTGCTAGTTACATCATCAAAAACTTCAACAGGTTTGTTAAACATGTTACACCATACTTAAGGACCTTCTACCTTGAGTGCCCACTGGAATCATAGCAGGTGAGATAGAAAATTCAGCGAACTATGCAAAGATCCATTGAGGTCAGGTGGGAATTTCTGGTCTTGGGGCATGTGTGACTGGAAAATCTCACAGTCTTAAAGTCTGCTGATTTTGCATTTGGAGTAAACCAAGGACAGTGGTAGGTGCGAATTTCACAGAGGTGTTCTATCTAGGTGTGCCCACCCAAGACGAAAGTCCCCACTCAAGGTGATTAGACTTGGAACTTTCCAGAAGTTTCAGGTGGTGTGTGTTGAAATTGCCAAAGTCACCTAACTTTTGGCAGCCATTTTAATAGTTTTGTTAGTGCGTGTTTTCAAAATTGAAGGACAATTCTGGAAGCCGCCATACAAATCGGGACCATGTTTGGAATTCTGGATAGGGCATAACTTTACCGGGCATAATACACAATCTCAATAATGGTTAGGTTGATTGGCCATGCTAAATTGGCCATAGTGCCATGGGACTGATGGGATAAATACATGGGGTTATGGATATAAGGCCTGGGTGGGATTGTGGTCAATACAGACTCAATGGGTCAAATTGCCTCCTTTTGCACTGTAGGGATTCTGTGTGGAACCAGTGAATATTGAAGTCTGAATATGTCTTTAGGGAGCATACCTATTTACTTCTGTTTAGCTGTCTGTGCAGAGAGTTTGTCATTTGAAGAACTAACCACCAGTTTCTTTAATGTGGGCCGTTGGATGATCCTATGGACTGTTGTTCATAGTGGAGGCTTCACCTTCTTTACCAAGATAGAGTCTTATTCTAAATATAGGCTAAACTAGTATTGCATTGGATTTGAGAACACGTCCCAGTAAATAGGATAATTTGGATTACCTGAGGCTATGTAAGTTCAACACATGTAGATTATTGAAAGAGGTATATATATAATACCATGGACTCAGAATGGTTTGGGGTAATTTGAATATATTGTCTAAGGCTGATTACCCAAAGCATTCATTGTTATCTTGGTGCTGTTTCAATGAGGCAGAATGCAGAGCACGCAAGCATTCTTTCAGTTCGTTGAACATGCACAAGCATGCTTAAGTGGCTTAAGGAGTCACTTTATGGTTAGCACAGACATATCCTCCCAATATGGCACATGAGTCTTACAAGTTAGGATCATAAGTCAAACTGTCAATACAAGCTGCTTGCACACGATTTGAACATGTACTCAGGGCATTTGAGGAACACTGTTTCAGCCTTTCCAAGCTCCTATGTATGTACCTTCATTAGTTGCTTACAGGGAAAGTTCTCCCATAATGGACAGAAACCAATATAGGCTGGAGGAAGTCTCACAAAAATCATTTGTTGACT
Source organism: Carcharhinus amblyrhynchos (assembly GCF_965287045.1). Taxonomy (NCBI): domain Eukaryota; kingdom Metazoa; phylum Chordata; class Chondrichthyes; order Carcharhiniformes; family Carcharhinidae; genus Carcharhinus; species Carcharhinus amblyrhynchos. The sequence goes on along the minus strand of NC_137342.1, from coordinate 24,984,758 downwards.
CTTTCTAATGCAAGACCAATCAAAGATCCAAGTCTGGATGAATAGAATTCAATCCTGTCCTTCATGGTGAGTTTGGCAGGGGCACATTTATTCAGGCAGGAGGGTGGTCTGTGGGCACTCCACCACCTTCCCACACCCACCCCAATTAAGTTTTTAGCAGAAAGGCCCAAGGAATGCCTTCCTGCACCATCAAAAATTAAGGTCATGAAGTGGGCAATTAATACACATTTAAGGGCCTCAATGTGCCATTGCATGGGCTCCCCAGATGACAATTCCCCCATCCAGTGGTGGTGTTAACCCAGTGTAGGGGCCACATTCAAATTCATTCAGTGTCTGATGGATTGAGGGACCCAGCATCAGAAAAGGAGGTCTTCACTGAGAGATACTCTCCCAGCCTAACCCCCTCTTGTCCCATAACCCCTTCCCGACAAACTCCTCCAGCCATCACTCACCTGTGATTTACGATACAGTCATGATCCCAGGCAGGTATCATGATGGCAGTACCTCCACCTCCCCAGTGGGTCAATAGAACTGCCAGCCTCTGGCAGCTCTTAGTAGGTGAGACTCCACCTTTGGAATTCTTGATCCTAGGCTAGACTTTGTTGGAATGTAACCAATGGTATCATGCTGTGTGGGTCAGCTGACCCGGTAGACAATGTAACTAGTGGCAAAATGATGCAATATTCAGCTGACCAGCTGACCCAACATAAATAAAAAAAAGCACATAGGGATTGTGGGGAGCTTGTGTGGTCCAGGGTATGGTCTGAGCGCTAGTGTAATGAAGTTTCTTTATTCAACTTTTTTCTTTGCTTTACTTTGTGAAGTTAGTTATTTTATTGCTTGCAACTGAACTTACTCTTGGATAAACAAGCCTGCTCCTGTTCAGTTGAGAGTTTTAGTGGCATCTAATACAACTAGTCTTCCCTAAAATAGATGAGAAGGGGCACCCTCCAACTCTCTAGCCAGTGGATGAGACCTCTATCAGCTCCAACAAATACTGCCCAATGAGTGGCAGGGGATGCAGTGAGAGGACACATCCAAATACTGGGTAGCAACTTGCATTGCTTATTATTCTTTCTGATCCTATTTACTCTGTTATTTACTAATATACCATATACTGCACTGATGTTCCTGACTCATTGCCCAGATACTGGATAGACAACAGCCAGAAGAACAGTTTGTACAAGTAAACAAAAAATAAATGAACAGCCCCTTAAGAAGACACTAGCAAAAGAACAAAAAGTACAAAGAAAATTCATCAAATTAAAATAATGTTCCCGGGGGCTAACAATGTGTACAGCAACCCCTGCACATCCACTGGTTGTGGAAGGTATCAAGCGCACTGCCAAACACAACATTCCCTCTCTAAGGACACCTAAGATGGACATAACCAGTAAAAGAGGGGCAGACAGTCAGGTTGAAATACCCCTCAACCACCCCTTGTCTGAACCTGTCAGTGGTCACCTTGGCCAGGCCCAGGAGCAGGCTAATGAGTTCTGTCCACTCCTCCCTGCATTAGGTGACCAAATATCAGGAGCATGGGGCAGAGTTACACATGAAAGTTCAGGACCAATAACCCTCCCCCACAAACTGCCCCCCAACCCTCCCCCCAGCTCCCACACTGCCTCCAGATTCTGAACCAAGGTCTGCAACCTCACATACCCTATGTAACCATGGAACACAGACTCCTCAGGGCTTGGAAATCTATGAATCATCTTTTGTCGCAGAGCACTGCCGCAAGCAACACCCTCCACACCAAATCCCCAGCTGAAGCAATTTGCAGCGATATAGCACCTTTCATGCCCCAAGGCACTTCACAGAAGCATTATAAAGCCAAATTTAACACCAAGCCACATAAGGAGATGACCAAGAGCATGGTCAAATGGACAGGTTTTAAGAAGCCTTCAACAGGAGGAGGGAGAAATAGAAGGATGGAGAGGTTTAGAAATAGAATTCCAGAGCTGAACGCATGGCCTCCAATAGTGGTGTAATTAAACCTGGGAATACTCAAGAGGCCAGAATTCAACTAACGCAGATATCTCAGAGGGTGATGGGCAGGAGGATATTACAGAGGTCGAAAGGAGTAAGGCCATTGTGTGATTTGAAAGCAAGGATGTTGCTTAACTGAGAACTATTATAAGTCTGCGAATGGAGAGGGAATGTGTGGAATTCACGAGCACAAGAAGTAGTCGAGGCCAAAACGCTGTGTGATTTTAAGAACAAATTAGAAAAAGCACTTGGGGTTAAAGGGATCAAGGAATACGGAGGTGAGGGGAGGGGTGGTGGGAGATCAGGATGTTAGATTTGATGATCAACCATGATTATAATGAGTGGTGGAGCAGGCTCAAAGGGCCGAACAGCTTACTCCTGCTTCTATGTTTCTATGTTTCCATCAAATAACTCATGGGAAGTTTCACAGGAACTGGATAAAATATAACTTAATTCTTCCAAATGTTTAGATGAAGGAAATTACAGGATATCCAATACTGAAGGTTTTGCAAGTATTCTGACAACAGAAGGGTCAGGAAAGGTGTTGGCTACATTGAGCTTGATGTCACCAATGCACATGTGGAAGGTAACCCTGGAACTTCAAAGGATAAATGAGAAAGGAAGGGTTGGGTGAGTGGGGGGGTGGGGGGGGGGGAGCGGGCGAAGGAAAAGGAAGAATTGTTGAATGACTCCAGAGGTAAACTTGAAAGGGTGTGACAATAGCTGAGGACAGAGTTCAGATTGCAGCTAGCAGTTGGATGCAGAATATCTCCGATGCATTCTGATCAGTGGATATCCCTCTGTTGGTCTTCCTTTTTTTCCAATAATAATAACTAGGGAATCTTTATGAGGAAGCCATTATTGGTCCCATTAGCAAAAATGGTTGCATTGGAGCAGTTGCCACAATGATGCCTGACTACCTAAGTATGGTACAAAGTCTCTTAACACCAGGTTAAAGTCCAACAGGTTTATTTGGGAACACAATTCACTAGCTTTCAGAGTGCTGCCCCTCATCAGATGAGTGGGCTCGATCCCACTTGCCTGATGAAGGGGCAGCACGCTGAAAGCTATTGGCTTGTGCTACCAAATAAACTTGTTGGACTTTAACCTGGTGTTGTGAGACTTCTTACTGCGTTTACCCTTGTCCAACGCCGGCATCTCCACATCATACCTAAGTATGAACAACAATTAAAAAAAAGAAAACAATTGAAAAATAGTCAGGACATGTTTCTCTCAAATTTCAGACAGGCTCTTAAAATCCATTTCCTTATATATCTGAACATAGCAACCCTAGACTAGAGATATCAATGAGAAAGAACGTAAATCAGTTTTATGTGGGTGGGAATGACAAGTAATTGCTTTCCTGTCTAAATGATTTTGCAAGAACTTCACTAAATTCCATACTACCTGAACTGGAAATGCACAATGATGTGTTAATTTGGCAATAGAGATCTCAAACTGATGTTTCATTTTGGATTTTTCCAATTCATATTCATTAATGAAAAAATCTGATTAGAACATATAGCTAGAAAGCCTCAAATAATTCATACAGCAGCTGTTTTGGGTTAATGACCTATCACCAGAAGTCCTGCCATACGTGCTTACAACAGAGTCAGCTAGGGTTCTTGGGGAAATATAGAACATAATCGTCATTGAAAGGGAAAGCACCATTCCTCTCCAGAAATGTCTTATCATAGAATCCCCACAGTGCAGAAGAGGCCATTCGGTCCATCGACTCTGTACCAACTCTCAACATATTATTATACCCAGCCCTATCACTGTAACCCCACACATTTACCATGGCTAATCCATCAAATCGACACAACTTGGGACTGTGGGCAGAAACAGGAGCACCTGAAGGAAACCCAAGCAGACATGGGGAGAATGTGCAACCTCCATGTAGACAGTCAGACAAGACTGGAATCGAACCTGGGTCCCTGGTGCTGTGAGACAGCAGTACTAACCATTGTGCCACCATGCCAGATCTCTCAGAATTAATGACCATAAGCACTTAGTGAATTATGATTACAAAATAGGTGCAATTTTCATGCAATGTATCAGTACTGCATGACATAAGGGGCAGTGTGGTGACACAGTGGTGAGCACTGCTGCTTCACAGCACCGGGGACCTGGGTTCGATTCTTGGCTTGGGTCACTGTCTATGTGGAGTTCGTACATTTTCCTTGTATCTGCGTGGGTTTCCTTGGATACTCAGATTTTCTCCCACAGTCCAAAGATGTGCAGGTTAGGTTGATTGGCCATGCTAAAATTACCCCTTTGTGTCCTGAGATGTGTAGGTTAGAGAGATTGGCGGGTGTATATGTGGGGATATGGGGATAGGGCTTGGGTGGGATTGTGGTTGGTGCAGACTCAATGGGCCAAATGGCCTCTTTCCACACTGTAGGGATTCTATGATTCAATGATGATTTTATGATAACAACATGGTACAGCTGGAATCAAGTATGACATAGGTCTAACATTTCAACGAAGGTGTTTTGTGCCAGTACTAAAATATCCTATGAATTTGTACTAGAAAATGAAGAGACACGTCTTCAGCCTTTCAATGGCTGAGCACATGACTCTAGAATTAGGTCAATCCACAAAGGTTTTAGTTTTCCTTCACATCTTTGTTTCTCATGTTCTGTGTCAATAAAGTCACCTGTCCTTACAGATATAGGAGCAGCGCTTGTCTGTTCCTCCAGAAAGCCATCCACCTCTCATTTCACAAAGCTTAACCTTTCCAACAGTTTTTAGAGTGAAAATGGTGAGTAAGAGAATTACAGTTCATGTCAAATCACTGATCCTGCACTCAGTGTACCAGTGAAGGTTTGGGCAGTTCTCATTGTATCAAATCAGGATGCCCCCGACAGGAGCTTTCAGATTTCCCTGTGTCACAAAAATATTCTTCATGTCAAATAATGATTTTTTTTAATCCACTGGCTGGAAATCTGAGCTGAACTGTTAAAAAATAGAGACTTTTCAGATAAACTTTTAAATGGGCCTACCTTATATTAAGTTGATTTTTCTCTACACCCTAGCTATGACTGTAACACTGTATTCTTCACCCTCCCTTTTCCTTCTCCTCTGTGTACTCTATGAAGGTGATGAATGGGATGGATAGGATAGAGGTGGAGAGACTCTTCCCGCTCAGAAAGGACAGTAGGACTACGGGGCACAGCCTCAAGATAAAGGGGGGGCGGTTTAGAACGGAGTTGAGGAGGAACTTCTTCACTCAATGGGTGGTGAATCTCTGGAATTCTCTGCCTGTTGAAGTGGTGGAGGCTGCCTCGCTAAATATTTTTAAGATGTGGGTTGATGGGTTTTTGATAAGCGAGGGGATTAAGGGTTATGGGGAGAGGGTGGGAATGTGGAACTGAGCCACGACAGATCAGCCATCATCTCATTGAATGGCGGGGCAGGCTCGAAGGGCTAGATGGCCTACTCCTGCTCCTATTTCTTATGTTCTTATGTTCTTATGATATGCTTTGTCTGTATAGCAGGCAAGAAACAATACTTTTCACTGTACACTAATATATGCGACAATAATAAATCAAATCAAATCAAATCTTAAAACAGACGCTATTGACTTGAGCCCACAATCTAAGATGGCTACCCAATTTGCAAATTTGCATCAGTGTATTTTCCACTTTCTAATCCACTGAGATTGTGCAATTTTCCCATTTTGCAACATTGGTCAAGTAATGGAATGGGGAATGGCTGAGGCTGATTTTAATATTCAGTGGCTGATTTAAGTCTGTTTATTGAGTCCGGGAGCAATTGCCCAGCTCACTTGGATTTCTGACTTCACTGATGGAGGTCCACACCAGGGGGATCACAAATGTTCCCCATTGCAGATATGATGGCTTTGCTGGTGCTACCAGAGACCAATGAGGCCCTGGGGTCAGGGACAAGGGGGCAGTGCCCCTGGGGAAAGCCAGCCTGGCAGAACCCTGGTACTCAGTACCAAGTGCTTTGGCACTTCCAGCCTGGTACATTGGCAGTGCCCACGGGGCATCGGACAGTGACAAAGGGGTGGAGCCTAAGGGGGTGGGACCTCACAGCAGGCAGGGCCCGATGGAGGCAGAGCCAGATTCAGGGAGGATGTAGGAGGGGAGTGAAGGGGGGAGTCAGCATTGCAGTGTGGGGGGCTAGTGGTGGGCCCTCCCATTGGAAGTCAGGGTCTGTCATTGGGAGACCAGAGTTCAGCGGGGGCGGGGGGGGGGGGGTCTATTGATTAGGAGGCTGGCGCTGTCCAGGGGAGGAGGATGTAAACAACCTCCTGGTATACTTGGTGATCAGTGCATGCCCGATGGCTCCCTGGCCTCTCTAGTGGGTTCAAGCTCCAACCCCCTTACTGGCGTGAAACTCAGCTCATCCCAAAACCGGAAATTCTGTGTGAGGTAAATGGACCTTTACATGGTTTATCCTCCATCCACTATGATTCCCATGGCAGGCAACGCAGGACACATTTTCCCCTTTGAATTTTTTTTTTGGGAAAATCATGTCAGCAAAGACCAATTAAGGACAATGGTTTCAGGATAGTGTAAGGAAGCCTGGGCAGTTAGTGGGATATTCAACAGGGAATTGCCAAGCACGGGTCGGAATTCTTCGGTCTCACATAACTGCCGCTGCCAGTGAGTGTGGAAAATTTGGCGCTTGGCCAAATCTCTGTTCACTGTAACAGGACCACAAAATCCAGCTGCATGCAATATGGAAGTTCGGCCATGAACTCATCAAGCTACAATGAGCATATGCTTTAAATGCAATCACTTGAATAATGGCTCCAATTCTCAGATGAGAAAAGCCGTGTGAAACTTGTTGCTTCACACTTGTCTTTTCTCACAGCCAGCTGGAGAGACAGGCAGCAGAGTGCCCAGTGGGCAATTAGGCATGCACCAATCTCCAAGTATACCAGGAGATTGGTTCATATCCTTCTTTGCCAGGACATCGCCGGCCTCCCGGTCGCTGGTCAAAATCTGGACTTTTGAGACTGAGGCATCCTTTTTAAAGGTGCCCGGATGCCAAGGTTATATCTAAGGTCTGCCCACCCCATTCCACAGAGATTGGGACTCCCCCCTCCCTTGGAAATTGGGGCACCCTCTACGGACATGGCCAACAGGCAAAGGGAATACCCCCACATGCAGAACGGGAACCTCCCCCTCCCTTGCCCTCTGCAGGTTTAAACCTGTTGGACTTTAACCTGGTGTTGTGAGACTTCTTACTGATGGTTATGTGACAGATCTACTTGCTTCCTTTGCAATAAGAGAACAATCAGGTGAGAGAAGACTCAAGAGGGTGACCTCCTCCCCACCCCTCCCCTTTCAACAGGCAATGACTTCCTCAAGGAAAATAATCCTGCACTGGTCTCTCCAGTGGAAAGAAAAATCAACCATCTACATTTTTAAATCACCAAGGCCCCAGAAGCATCAAGAACGGAGGAGAAAGTCACAGGACTACCAAATTCAGCCTGAAGCCAACCAAGTCAACAGCCTCCACCAATCACATAGCCCTTTTATTTCTCTGGACTCGAATTTGATTAAACTATCCTTCCCTACTCCTTCGTGTGTGTGTGTGTGTGTGTGTGTGTGTGTGTGTGTGTGTGTGTGTGTGTGTGTGTGTGTGTGTGTGTGTGTGTGTGTGTGTGTGTGGAATTCAAAGCTTATTTTATTATTTCTATCTAGATCAAGTTAAATATAATAATGTGATCATTGCACATAAATATTTAAATACTCATTGAATTGACAAGAAAATCTTTTTCAAAAAAGACTTTTGCAGTCAAATGAGGAGAGGGAAAATTTAGGAATCATTCACCCCCCTCCCTCCCTCCCCTTCACTTGCTCATAATATCTGTTGAACTGCACACGTGCAGAGACCTGGGTTGTTGTCGTTTTCACAGTAATGAGCAGTAACAGTTAAGGGTGGCACAGGAGTGAGCACTGCTGCCTCATGGTGCCAGGGGCCTGGGTTCAATTTCAATGGGTAGCTGCCTGTGTGGAATTTGAATGTTCTCCCTGTGTCTGTGTTGGTTTCGTCTGGATGCTCCAGTTTCCTCTCTCAGCCCAAAAATGTGTAGATTAGGTTGACTGACCATGCAAAATTGCATCTGAGTGTCAGCAGGATTAAGAAGGTAAAAATGTGAGGTTACGGGGATAGGGCTTGGGAGGGATTGCTGTTGGTGCAGGCTTGATGGGCCAAATGGCCTCTTTCTCTACCGTAGGAATCCTAAGTTTGTCATCGTTGCAACTGCAAATTCCAACTCTTTATTAATACAATGTGATTTACAAAGCTGTTCTATCATTAGCCATTATAAGTCTAATTCCTGTAACAATTTACTTAAATTAAGTGAAGTTCACAACGCTTTTCATTTTAATGCCAGATTTCTGCATTCTAAGTTACATACAAGTTCATATCAGCCTTCCTTGCACTCCCCTCGTTTAGTCCAATATCAAATTTTTGTTTGACTCCTTCATTTGTGTACTGACTTGTCAAGCTCACAGTACAACTGTCAGCACAGACATTTACATGGTTATTTCTCATCAGCAGGGCTGCTCAATGTTGAACTTCGACTGTCTCAAGGAAACGGGTTCATGGGAGAGAGTAAGGTCTGGCAAATAAATTGTATTGATTTTTCTCAAGAGCTTCTTTGACCTCAAGTGAGTGCACATCAATGCTCAATTTGCCGGAGGGCAGAAGGAATCTTTTCTATTTGTCCACTGCAATATTCCTTAAGACAAAGAGTGTTAAACAGACGTGATGACCTTTCTTCCTCTTTCCATACCTCAGGTGTTTTTTTTTAATTTTGAAATTCATGTTTAATATTGTGCCAAACTTTATCTTTCCCAAATTTGCTCACTGGCCCCTGAGTGAGAACAATTTGAAATGTGCACCCACCACTCCCACCACCACACGAAAAGGATCTGAAATGCCTGTTCTAGAACAGGTATGGGTTTCCTCTAGGTGCTAATCCCCCAACACTAGGGTTAATTTTGCACGGCCAATTAACATAACCGGCACATCTTTGGACTGTGGGATGAAACTGAAGCCCCCGAAGAAACCCACACGGCAATGGGGAGAATGTGCAAACTTTACATAGACAGTGACCTGAGGCAGGAATTGAATCTGGGTCCCTGGCACTGTGAGGCAGCAATGCTAACCACTAATCATGGCTATCCTGGCCAGATCTTTGCTGACTGGATATCATACAGATTTATGAATGGATGTAAGGTAACCACTTTTTGTCCTGGAAAATGTCCAGTCCCCCTCAGTTTACCTTGGGGAGGTAAGGTGTCACAGAATTTGAACAACGGGTGAAGCTGCCTGTTTATGTTGCTACTATGAATGGTAACCTTCACTAACGGGATGCTCCAGTCAAGCCAAAAAGGCTGTCTGCCTAACACACTAGTGACGTAATGTGCTACATGAATTTCAGTGCTGGGGTGATAGCAGGCATGTTGGCTAGTATATCACAACAACTGGAAGATCGTGTGAAATAGTGCTTCCCTTTGGCTGCTTGCAACAGGCAGAGAGTACTGACAATACTCAACCTGCCTGTGTTTGAAACTCTCAGAGTACAGGGTCCAACATCAGATGCATTTCCGCAACTGGGCAGCTCTTATGTATCAATCCTGAGGCTACTAAGAATCACACTAACAAACCAATTCAAACAATCTCGCAATGTGGCTCACGTACACCTACTAGAAGCTACATACATTCACGCACAGGGCGCTGCCTCCTGTAAACAAAAAGAACATGTCCAGGCATCGTGCTTTTATCAGCGAAACAAAAACTTGGGTGACGGTCCCTGACGCATTCCCATGGCAACGCCTTGATCAATGAGTTGACTTGCCTGGTTTGAGTTTAAACGAAATCTTGGGAATGGCTGTTGGCTGGTGCATTCTCCATGGCAATACCTCGAGCTATCAGAGTCCACTTGCCAACCAATCAGCATGCTTTTCTCATGAAGGATAAATAGTTGTTCCCTTTGAAGTTTAATATATTTGCGATTCTGTCTCGATGACTGCACGATGTGGAGATGCCAGCATTGGACTGGGGTAAATACAGTAAGAAGTCTCACAACACCAGGTTAACGTCCAACAAATTTATTTGGTAGCAAAAGCCACTAGCTTTCAGAGTGCTGCTCCTCCATCACCACACTAAAGAATAGCATCAGGTAACTTCTTCAGCAGAATTTGTCTCATTCAACAATATATGGTGAAAGTGAGATGAAATTGATGACCTATACATTTTAAAATGTACCCTTTGCATTCATATTCTTCAGATGCAACTACATATATGCTTTTTGAAATTTGAACATAAAAAGAAATTTAGGGTGGTTGTGGCTGAGCAAGTGCTAGTTCTTGGGTGTCTGAAAGCAGAAAGTCAGAGGGGAAGGTTGATGTGAAGGAAGTGGAGTGAACTGAGAAGCCAGAGATAAATGATAACACCATTAACAACAATCATTTAAGGCAGCAGGACAAGAGTGGACTGAAGGTTTGAGAAAGACATTAGGCAGGAACATACTGTCACCCTCAATATCCTCAGTGATGCCAAACGCCATACTCTCACAGCTTGGCTACAACATGCTGACTGCCATCTCCTCCCCGGGGCTCAGGAGTCACAGTTGTCTTTGTACCATGCCAGATCTACTTGGTTCCCTTATATTGTGTGTCGTGCCTTGTCCTGCAAGAGCGGGTATGGAATACCAGTGAATATGTAGAGCTGCACTTAGGTGGTGTTCCTGCAGAGCTGAATAGTTGGAGATGTGTGGAGGTAGCAAGGGGAAGACATGTTGTTCTTTTAGGATTGTGCGTGATTGTTAATGTGTGTGGGTGAGGTGGAATATCTGCAAGTTAAGCATGACTCCTGAGTGGTAGGTAGCGTTTCAGGATGAGTGATGAGGTGCAGTGGCATTGAGTAATGAGAGCAGTTCATGGTGTTGTGGGTATGAGATGTCATGTGAAGACACACTCCCATATTGCCCCATGAAATCATTCTATTTCTTATGGCAATCCTTGGATTTAGATGCCAGGAATTGATGTCCCTGGCCAGCTGCTTTAACTTCTGCGGGTGATTCTCGAGAATCTCTGACTCCCCAGACTATGGCATCTTGCATCCTGTCCGCCAGCACCAATAATTACTGCATCCTAGAACCTCTATCTTGCCTATTGTACCATTTTCCATATAATATAATTCAGTATAGCTTCCCTTTAGGAGGGATAGACTGTCCTATAAGAAGAGCAGGATGTCTGCACCACGCACTATTTGTACAATGCTGCTCCGCACATACCACACCCCACACCACCTCCCAACCCCGCATGCTCCACTGAGTGTACAGGCAGCTGGGAAGGAAAGGGGCAGCCAGCAGTGAGGTTGATAGTCAGCCCTGTGCAACAATTATGTTAATCAAATGTGAAGGTTAACCCGAAATGTTAACTCTGTTTCTCTCGGCTGCCAGGCCGGCAAAGTATTCCCAGTGTTTTTCTGTTTTGATCCCAGATTTCCAGCATCTTCCTTTTGGAATGTAAACAGGGTGGGAGCACAGCATTTCTGTGGTGCGTGTCCTTCCCATGGAACCATAGTGGGCAGGTGGACATTCACAGCCACTGCACCCAGAGCCAATCCGCTTTTAGCCCACAAGTTGCTGGGCAAGTGTGTACACTTAAGGTTGCTCCTACTGCTTGCACAGTTGGGTATCTGGAACATTGGTACAATGAACGTTACCACCCACAAAGTCAGCTTTGCTCAATATTCTTTGCCGTCTGCAAACATACACTGTGATCATTGTCTTGAAAATGGCAGCAAAACAAAAAAAAAATCAAACACCAGGGAAGGCCACATGAAGGGGATCCAAAACCACAGGCCTTGTGCACTGTTTCCCAAGTGTGCACATCAACATACTGGAAACTTTGGACACATGTTGCTAATTAAGTAAAGAAGCCACAGAGCATGTTGTGTGTACACAGTGCAAATAAAATCTCCTCTGTTTTTTGAACAATGGAGAGACCTTAGTGTGGTTCAGTATCTTTACCCCACAGAACATTTCTTAAGGGTTTGTTAATGGATGGGTCCATAGAATCCCTACAGTGCAGAAGGAGATCATCCGGCCCATCAAGTCTACACTGACTCTCTGAAAGAGCATCTTATCCAGACCCAAACCCCTGTCCTATTGCTGTAACCCCACATATTTACCAGAGCTAACCCATCTAATCTCCACATCTTTGGACACTAACAAGCAATTTAGCATGGCCAATCCACTTAACCTGAACATCTTTAACCATGGGAGGAAACTGGAGCATCCGGAGGAAATCCATGCAGACACGGGGACAATGTGTAGGCTCGACAATGACCCAAGCAGGGAATTGAACCCAGGTCCCTCGTGCTGTGAGAACGCAGTGCTAAGCATTATGCCACTGTGCCACCCATCCAATTCTCAACCTCCACCTTGGAAAGTAGCCTTCTATTTTCAGCACTTTGCTCTGTCTCAGATCAAATTGTACAATTTCCAGTCAGTTGAAAGTTGAAAAATCATACTTTCAAATATAAAGGGGCAAAGGTTTAAATTTCTTGTTTTCTTTTAGAGTGTATGCCTTTCCCAAATCAGAATATATTTTACTATTTAAGCTGTGAACAATAAGGAGCCAATAAGTTTCTTTGAGTCAAAGGAAGGCCAAACTTTTTTACCCACTAAATCCAAGAAAAATATTAGAAGACATCAAGCATTCGACCGCCATGGAGGGACAACACCTTCCATTCTTAAAAATAAACGATATCCCAATTTCATTGTCAAAAGTACGATCGCTATTACATTGATTCCAAAATCCTTGTCCTCATTTTTAACCTTTCCAAGGCCTCGGTAACAGCCTTAGTATTCAGTATGAAGTCCCTGCCTATAATATCTATTCTTCCAACAGGGGTTTGCTGTATATTCCCAATCCCTCCACTCAACCATCTCTAGTGGTGCTTTTAAGTTCCCTCGCTACACTCATTCATTTTGTTTCTGCTCTCATCACCTTCAAATCGTCTTCAACAATGGCTTCTGCTATCTCATCCAATATTCCTCCTAATCCCATTAGATTTGATTGAGAATTGTGAAGTGTTTTGGGACACTACACAAATTTAATTTGATTTTGATTTGATTTATTATTGTCACATGTATCAGTATACAGTGAAAAGTATTGGTTCTTGCACACTGTACAGACAAGTAAACTAAAAAGTAAAGTTTATTTATTAGTGGGCTTCCATCCACATTGCAATGAAGGTACTATGAAAATCCCCTAGTTGCCATAGTCCTGTTCACGTACACTGAGGGAGAATTTATCATGACCAATTCACTTAAATTGTACATCTTTGGACTGTGGAGGAAACCGGAACACCCGGAGGAAACCCACGCAGACACAGGGTGAATGTGCAAACTCCACACAGATAGTGACCGAAGCCGGGAATCAAACCCGGGCCCCTGACGCTGTGAGGCAGCAGTACTAACCACTGTGCCATCGTTCATAAAGAAGGAAACAAGAGAGTTGCAGAATGTTGTGTTACAGTCACAGCTAGGGTGCAGAGAAAGATCAACTTAATACAAGGTAGATCCATTTAAAAGTCTCATGGCAGCAGGGAAGAAGCTATTCTTGAGTTGGTTTGTATGTGATCTCAGACTTCTGTACCTTTTTCCTGACAGAAGAAGGTGCAAGAGAGAATGCCTGGGGTGCGTAGTGTCCTTAACTATGCTGGCTGCTTTGCTGAGGCATCGGGAAGTGTAGACAGAGTCAACGGATGGGAAGTTGGTTTGAGTTATGGATTGGGCTACATTCACGATCTTTTGTAGTTTCTTGTGGTCTTGGGCAGAGCAGGAGACATATGAAGCTGTGATACAACCAGAAAGAATGCTTTCTATAGTGCACCTGTAAAAGCTGGTGAGAGTCGCAGCCAACATGCCAAATTTCCTTAACCTTCTGAGAAAGTAGAGATGTTGGTGGGCTTTCTTAATTATAATGTCGACATGCGGGGACCCCAGGACAGATTGTTGGTGATTTGGACACCAAAAAACTTGAAGCTCTTGACCATCTCTACATTTCTAAAAGCTCCAGTGGTTCTAATTGTTGACCAACAATAAACCATGGGGCCTTTTTGATTTGTTTGACTTCATGACTCACAGGATAAACTCACTGAGTGATTAGTGGAACCAAAACTGTATAGAATGATAGTAGGTTTGAGGCAATGATCGATTGAGATTTTCATCTGGCTTGTTTCAGGGAGAAATAATACCTCCAAGGTCATGCTGATGTCCACTACAGAGGTGCAAATGAGACAAATACCAGGAGGCATTTCCTTGTGCTTTGGCTGTAGCCCTCTAGAGGTAAGCACATTAACCATGTGTCAATTAGTTGCTTCTAAAACTAATGCTTTCTTCCTTTCTCCCCATGTATTTTCCCCTGATTAGTTATATGTTGAGTTTCTGATGATTTTTACCCTCACAACTGATCCAATAATGTACCAATAAACTCATTATAACAGAGTATATTAGATTTCAGAGTGACCTTCACAGCAAGACCTGCATCCTTCAACACAGTAACAACATTTCACACAAAAATCATTGAGAAACTTTAACCAGATGCTGCCCTGAAGGAGATCCATTCACTTAGTGTAGCTTCGATTAGAAGAAAATGACCTTGGAATTGACTGGTAGGTGAAGTAACTCACCTGTTCCATGAAAATTTACATCTGAACCTAGCTTATCAAGAAGACTAAATAATGTCCATTTATAATAACTGTCTGATCTTAGGAAAATAATGATATACTATTCATCAGTTTGGATTGTGGAGGCTATTTCACTGGGAGTATTCTTGTTACAACTTTCAACATGTACAAAGTAATCAATATATTTCTACTAGTTCTACGAGGGGAAGGTAAAGAAAGTATAGAGACGTCAACTTGTCTCCAACGCCAGATGCACTTTTCTCCATGTTACACAGAAACGTATAAAATAAAGCAGAAGCAGGCAATTTGGCCCTTCAAACCGGTTCCACCATTCATTTTGATCACGGCTGATCATCAAGTTCAATATGCTGATCCTTCCTTCCCCCCAAATCCCTTTAGCACCAAGAGCTATATCTATCTTTTTCTTCGAATCACACAACATTTTGGCCTCAACTACTTTCTGTGGTGGTGAATTCCACACTTTCACCACCCTCTGGGTGAAGTGACTCCTCCTCTCTTGAGTTCTAAAAGACTTATCCCTTATCCTCAAATTATTAGAATTATAGAAACCCGACAGTGCAGAAAGAGGCCACTCGGCCAATTGAGTCTGCACCAACCACAATCCCACCCAGGCCCTATCCCCATATCCCTAAATATTTACCCACTAATCCCTCTAACCTATGCATCCCAGGACATTAAGGGGCAATTTAGAATGGTCAATCAACCTAGCCCGCACATCTTTGGACTGTGGGAGGAAACCAGAGAACCCGGAGGAAACCCACGCAGACAAAGGAAGAAAGTGCAAACTCCACACAGACAGTGACCCAAGCCGGGAATTGAACCCGGGTCCCTGGAGCTGTGAAGCAACAGTGCTAACCACTGTGCTACCATGCCGCCCCCTAATTCTGGACTCCTCCACCATTTGGAATATTGGGGGCAATTCTTCCATTCCGCTGCACTGCTCAAGCACCACAGTGAGCTGGGGAATATCAGTAGCGGCTGTTTTGTGGGATTTCTACAGGTCGTCACAGCCTCTGTGCCTCTCCCAGACCAAGATTTTTGGCATCATCAGCTCTGCACCAGGTTATCATATAAAAATGCCATTCCAATTGACATTTCCATTCGATTAGTGGGCCGGGAATGGAATTCTCCAAACCCATTAGCATCTCCCTCCACAATCCCCCGCTGGGAGTGGTTCCCTCCAGTGGGGTTTGTAACTGCTCCCTACTAATGGGGAACAGGCGCCCCGATCCTGCTGGTTGGAACAGGAGCTAATGAGGCCCCCCCTGAAGGTTGGGGGAAAGGGGTGCCCTTTGTCATGCCAGCCTGGCAGTGTCATCTTGGCACCCTGGCACTGCCCAAGAGACAAACTGGCACCGCCCAAGGGGCACGGCCAGTGGGGGGTGGCGAACAGTGGGGAGGATACCCTGCCACTCTGCAGTTGAAATCGCTAGGCAATGGAGGGAGTGAGGGTGATTGGGACTGGCCATCTTTGTGGAGGTTGGGGTGGGGTGGGGGCTATTGGGACTTCAGGGTGCAGATTGGGGCTGGCAGGGGGGATGAGGAGAGATACCAGAGCTGGTTATCAGGATTGGGGAGGGGGCGGTTGGGACCGTTGGGGAGTGGGGTGTCGGGGAGATCAGGCGCTGGCCAGAAGGCGGGATATAGGAGCTGACCTGGGGAAATCCAGGAGGCCAGCGATCAGGGGTGGGAGATCAGTAAGCCAGTGATGGGGGTTCGCAGGGCTGGCCCGAAACTGGACTGGCCAGCGATTGAGAGATTGGCAGTGAGGGTCACTGTGCATGTGCCAATCTCGACACTGACAGGTCAACACATGCACAGTGGCCCGCTCAGCGCTATGCTGCTGGCCTCGCAGGGAGGAGTAGGCCCACCACTTTTCAGAAGGAATGATGCTAGGGCACTCTGTTATTCACAGAGTGTCAGAGATTCGCTCTGGTCAGTACATTACAAACAAGAGAGGATTTATGTATGTTGGGAGCTTTGATTTTTTTGGGGAGAATCCCAGCCATTCTTTCCGAACCTACATCAGATGTATTTAAAACACAGCGAGACTCCCATTAAGATAGCAGGGAGAAGATGCTGATGTGTCACATGATAATATTATTCACTGGAATTTCTAGGCCTTTATGCTAATCGGGGTAGGTCTGCACTAATTGCTCCCTTGTTCAGATTTCCCTTTGACAACTGGTCTGTGTTCGAAACAGACCCCTTAACACCACCTTCCCAGATTATATTTTTCAGATGAACAGAACTGAACTCCAGCAGATGTAAGGTCACATCTATTGGAGATGCAAAGATGATAATTTACTGATGGGAGTTGCACCTAGCCCATCTTTCATTGCTAGGTCAGATAAATTTGCTATTGTCGCTGATGTTATTCTTCACGTCAAACGCATGAATACTATCAACAAGAACGTAAACTGTTCAGTCGGTGACTGAAATCTAACGTGGTCGAATGCATTAATATTTTTAGAAGCTGATTAAGTTTGTGGTCTATCTACCAGGAAATTATTTTCATTATTTCGGGGTAAACAAGAGTAGCCACCTTTGACAAGTGCACTTGCGTGTAACATGTTGTCTATATTTGTAATTGGGAAGTATTACATTTTGCTCTTAGCTTGCCTCCTTATCCTTTTCATTAAATAAGTACATGAAAAGTCCATTGTCCTTTCTATCATCCAATCCACAGAGCTACATTTAGAACCAAATCTATCTTCATAAATACTCGTGACATAATTTGTTATAAGTTGCCAAATCATTAGAGAAATAATTAAGTGCTACAGTGGGGAGTAGGGGTAGGGGGACTGAGGATGGTTCTGGATGATTGAAATAATACAGGTAGTGTTTATTAGCAACAATTATCTAGGGGTCTTCTGATGAAGATGACAGGGGCAGGTGAAAGTGAGAATGCGGTTCCTGATTTGCGATTAGCAATGTGTTAGGAGATCCAGTAGTATGTTCATACGTATCACACAACACACTCTTCAGTTTTACACATCCATCCCTGCAAAGCTGGGAGCAACAGCAGAAGAGTACCACTAATTGGACAGCTCTTTCAATGATCCAGCAAAGGGCTGAATGGCCTCTGCTGTATTGTCTATATTTTTAGGAAAGGATTTTTAGGAAAGGAACAAAATGATCTTTCAAATTGCACTCGGTGAGGACCGTATCAAAGTGCATTATTTACAAAGGCTGACCTAAATGGAACCTTAACTACATGGAGCCATTATTATCCAATTATTTATTGAAGTATTAAAATAAATGGAAAGCTGTTCATTTAAATAAGTCAAGCTCCATTTTCAAGTTATGTGTGATTCATAACCAGGGAACAATGCACACACACTGCGATTGTTCCACAAACAATTGTGTTATAATTTGAAGCATTATACTCAAGGCAAAGTTCACTGGTTTTCTTCCCTGAAACTTTAGCTACTGGTATTTGTCTCGGTATGTTCTCACTGCAAGAAAATGACACTTTTGATGTTTCCAAAAGTATTTTCCCAATCTTTCTAAATATTACCAGGAGTGACCCCCCAGCAGACAAAGCCAAAGTAGGCAAACTCCTGACCTTTTTCCCCTCTGGTTGGCCCTCTCTTCCATTGGGTATGTTTGTATACGACTAGGGTTAACAATATCAAGGCTGCGCCAGCTGCTCATTTATAAAAAAAGGCTCCTGGGAAAATGGTGCTTCCACAGACAAAGGCTGCTGAATACGTACTTTAGAGGAGATTCTTATTTACATAAGCACATAAAGGCAAATCCCTTAGCAATTAGCAGTATCAGGAACCTGTCAGATTGCTCCTGAAAGGAGGACTGCATTTTTTTTTTCACATATTCAATCAATATAGTTCTTTATGCTTTTAATTAGAAGATCCCATTGTTACTTTAGTGTAACACTCAAGGGTCTGATGATGATCGGGGTAGGGGGTAGATTTATTAGTTAACCACATGTCAAAGTGTTGCCTCTTGTTCAGGCAGACATTTTATCTACAGCTTTATTCTGAAAATGAATGACAAAATGTCAATGGATTTAAATTTAAGCAGAAGTTTTCAAATACGAAAGCTTCGATTCCTAAGGAGATGAAGTTAACTTTTCACACAAAATCAAATGAACAGAAAAAATGTAGCTTTGAGCCAATAAATGAAATGTATCAAGGGATGTCCTATTCAGCTATTTAGGTTTAATACTAATTACTTGGCTAGTCTGAAAGAGATGAATTAAATATCACTGCCTTATTCATGCTACTCAGGGTACATAGCCACACACACCAGGATCCTGTTATTCTCAAAAACTCAGACGGTCACCTCCTGTGCTCAAATAGGTACATGTTGCATCGTTCATTATTTCCTTTCCAGATGCACTGTTACCCTCACTATTAACCAAACGGTTGGATCATCTTATGAATTTTAACTCTATGTGGAGCCTTACCTTTTGGCTGTGGATGCCAGGATTTTACATGTTCCCAGCATTTTTCACTCAATCCTTTCGATAAATTTCTGATATGTGCTCAAAAATGCAAAATTTATGAAATGACCAATTCTATTCTGATAACTTTCTCACATGATTAAAGATTATCTATTTATTTTAAAATATTTATTTATTGATTAATGTCACCTAAGGGGCTTATTAGGGGCATATAGTAACCCTGCAATGGAGTTACTGTGAAAATCCCCCAGTCGCCACACTTCGACGCCTGTTCGGGTACACTGAAGAAGAATTTAGCATGGCCAATGCGCCTAACCAGCAAGTTTTTCGGACTGTGGGAAGAAACCGGAATACCCAGATGAAACCCGCGCAGGCACGGGGAGAACTTGCAGACTCTGAACAGACAGAGATCCAGGTTGGGAATTGAACCAGGGTGCCTGGTGCTGTAAGGAAGCAGTGCTAACCACTGTGTTACTATGCTGCTCGGTTACATTACTTACATGTAACATGCATCAATGGTGGTGCAAAATGCACGCCTGCCCATTAAACACTCTGCCAGATTTTAATTGACTGAAAACAGTAGGGTATGAGTCAGAAAAAAAATTCCATTTATTATTTTAATCAACTGGGAATTGCACTGATGATAATTTGGACACTGCTACAGCATCTCTACTTTTCAAATTCGTTGATATCGTACATCAGTGTCTAAAACTGTGTTCTGTGGGTTCTGTTGGAGGCTTGCAGAGGTTCTATGGGAGCAAATATTGAAAACTTTTTAAAAAGTGTCTTTCCAACTTGTCCAGTTGGAGGTGCTTTACGCACTACATTGCAATATTGGATTTGATTTGATTTATGATTATCACATGTGTTTGTATACAATGAAAAGTATTGTTTCTTGCACGCTATACAGACAAAGCATGCCGTACACAGAGAAGGAAAGGAGAGAGTGCAGAACTTGGTGTTACAGTCACAGTTAGGGTGTAGAGAAAGATCAACTTAGTGCAAGGTAGGTCCACTCAAAAGTCTGATGGCAGCAGCGAAGGAGCTGTTCTTGAGTAAGCTAGCACATGTCCTCAGACTTCTGTATTTTTTTCCCAATGGAAGAAGGTATGCCTGGGATGTGCAGGGTCTTTAATTATGCTTGCTGTTTTTCTGAGATAGTGGAAAATATAGACATTGTCAATGGATAGGAGGCTGGTTTGAGTGATGGACTGGGCTTTGTCCATGATCCTTTGTAGTTTCGTACAGTCTTGGACAGAGCAGAAATCATACCAAGCTGTGATACACCAGAAAGAGTGCTTTCTATGGTGCATTTGTAAAAATTGGTGACAGTCGTAGCGGATATGCCAAATTTCTTTAGTCTTCTGAGGAAGTAGAGGCATTGATGGGCTTTACTAACTACAGTGTCGGCATGAGGGGACCAAGGCTCAGATTGTTGATGATCTGGACACCTAAAATCGTGTCAGCCTATCAGTAGCCAAAGCACCTGAGAAGCCAGTCTCTGATTAGACAAGATGGAAAAGCAACAAATTGCTCATGAAAATTTTGAGGCGGGGCAGCACAGCTGAGAGCCTAAGTGAGTGACAGATTGAAATCCAGAAGTGGCTCAAAGAAGCAAAGGCAGAGGCAGAATGAGGCATCAATGGAGTGAAGGCAGCAGCTCAGCGAAGGCAGTGATGGAGTGAGGGCAGCGACAGGCGAAGGGCCAGGGGTGATGGACACCTTAGTGGATGGTGGAGCAAAGGAGTGCGAGTGGAGGAGAGGGCCATGTAAGAGGGCCAGGAGGACAATGGAGAGAGGGCTCTATGAGAAGTGGGTCATGGAGAGAGGGCGATGGAGCGAGGGCCATGTGGTGTAAGAGTCATGGGGAGTGGGGGTGCGTGGAGTCAGGTGTAAATATTTTGTTGAATAAAATAGTGTTTTAATGATAACAAATGCATACATATCAATCACAAAGTTATGTTGCCCAGAACTGCACTAACATTTTGCTAGCTGGGATAATTGGCAAAGAACATGCCCAGCCCCCTTTTGAAGAAGCATAACTCATTGCACAAGTTGGGGCAACTTTCTCCACAGCTTAACGAACCTCTGAGAAAATACAAACACCCAGAACAAACCAAGTGCACAACATCACCCTTCACATGCGAGAGCAAAACCACTGTGGATGTTAGAAATCAGAGATAAAAACAGCAGATATTGAAAATTGTCATCAGCTCAGGCTGCATCTGTAAAGATAAAAAGCAATTTGTTTCCTGCCGTTGTGTTTTCGCCAGTCACAGAGAATTTTCTATTTTTATTCTGCTTACATAAGTGACTTTGCTTCTCCGTTAGCCGCTAAAGTGTTAAGCCACAACTGCACTATATAACGTTATTCAATTAGCTATAATATTCTTAGACTGGACTTGACCCTCTTAAGCAGTCTGCTGGTCCAGGAGTTGCAAGATCATTGCTGGGATTATTTAATCCATTTGCTGTTTATTTGTTAGTTCAATTGGTGATTTTCTTTGGACTCAGGCAGCAACATATTTAATTATAATGTAACAATGACAAAGAAATTACTGTCAGTTTCTAAAAAGTAAAGTTTATTTATTAGTCACAAGTAAGGCTTACATTAACAGCGCAATGAAACTACTGTGAAAATCTCTTAGTCATCACACTCTGGCACATTTTCAGGGATGATGTGGGTATGCCGGCGTTGGACTGGCGTAAACACAGTGAAAAGTCTGACAACACCAGGTTTTAGTCCAACCTATTTATTTGATAATATACTCACAAGCTTTTGGGGTTAGCCCCTTCGTCAGGTGAATGGAGAGTTCTGGCCTCAGACAGAGCATATAAAGCACAGACAGTTTAGAGATTACTGATTAGAATGCGAATCCTTACACCTAACCTGCTGTTCAAGACCTGAAGTGGCTGATAATGTGAGTGGAAGGAGCACTGATCACAGTTTAAAGAGATGTGTATTGTCTCCAGACAGTACAGTAAGTGAGGTTTTGCAAACCCAGGCAAGTCACGGGGGTTACAGATAGTGCGACATGAACCCAAGATCCCTGTTGAGACCGTCCTCATGTGTCCTCATGATGGCCAAGTTCCGCACACATGAGGACGGTCTCAACAGGGATCTTGGGTTCATGTCGCACTATCTGTAACCCCCGTGACTTGCCTGGGTTTGCAAAACCTCACTTACTGTACTGTCTGGAAACAATACACATCTCTTTAAACTGTGATCAGTGCTCCTTCCACTCACATTATCAGCCACTTCAGGTCTTGAACAGCAGATTAGGTGTAAGGATTCGCATTCTAATCAGTAATCTCTAAACTGTCTGTGCTTTATATGCTCTGTCTGAGGCCAGAACTCTCCATTCACCTGACGAAGGGGCTAACCCCGAAAGCTTGTGAGTATATTATCAAATAAATAGGTTGGACTAAAACCTGGTGTTGTCAGACTTTTCACTCACCTTTTCAGGGACACAGAGAGAATTGTGTATGGCCAATGTACCTAACCGGCACGTCTCGTGAGAGGAAACTGGAGCTTCAGAGGAAACCCACACGGACAGGGGGAGAATGTGCAGACTCTGCACAGACAGTGACCCAAGCCGGGAATTGAACCCTGGTCCCTAGCACTGCGAGGCAGCAGCTAACCACCATGCCACCATCATCACCATCATGCTGATCTGCATTTACCTTTCTGTTTTGATGAGTTTTAATGCAAAGCATATACAAATCTCAAACATTTAGGAATGTGCATGCACAGGAAGCTTTATTCAAAAGGGTTAGAAGTTGTTTTGAGAATAATTACAAATTTCTGTGACTGCGTACACCTCAGGTTACAGGATTGGGTGAGGTAGTTCATGTATTCTTACCACAGACAGAATGCCTGCACTATGAAACATGCCTCAAGCTGTAATATTCAAAATCATTATTCTAAAAAATGTAGCAGTGGCAAGGGAATTGGATATGCTTTAAATATCCAGCCTGCTTTTTTTTTAATCTGCAACAGATTCTTCCAAAGCTTCAAGCCAGTCCCAAATAAATAAGCATTTATTAAACTGTGGGTTTTTACAAGTTTTGGTGCCAGCTCTGTGACTGATTTAATGACTGCATCAAGCTCATATGGTTTCCTTAATGACTCTTCCAAACATCATCTGCTGTTACTGCAATGAAGGGATTGCAGTGAAAACTTCATGTCTTTCTATGTAGGTATATCAGTAAATGCAGAAGATTGACAAGGTGAATGACACTGACCCTGTGAATGGCTATTGGCTCAAAAGCTTTTTGCTGGCGGGAATTGTGCACATGGGGTCATAAAAGTGGTGACTCATGAATTCACTCACTCACTTTCTGTGTGCTAAGGGCAATGCGCGAGATCTCTGCGCTACTGCTTCCAGTCAGCAGCGCACCTTCTGATAAAGAATGCTCAATACCTTGATTAGCACTGCCAATCTTGTGGCTGAATCAGAAAGCGTGCAACTTTCCATTTGCGTACAATTTACTGGAAATTACCAGAACTCTGAGGAAGGTCTGGGGAGGGATAGCTCTAAAACGGTGAGAAAATGTGTATATGTGAGAATGCCGGGAGGAAGGAAGGTGGGAGGGGCATGTTGAGGGTGAATTGGAGCTAGCTTCATGCTGTCATAGCATAGGGAGTTGGGGAAAGATGAAGAAATGTCCTCCCACCCAGATGCCAATTGTGCCACAATGGCCAATTAAGGACCACTTCCTGTCGCATTTGACATTTTACTCGCAATGGATAAGCACTTCACCATGTGGGGGAGACAACCTGGTGAACCCTGGTAGACGTCCGGTGTGCTCAGGTTCTCTCCTCCCCCTGCCCCCACCAACAATCATCAAATCTACCTACCTGATCTGTCTAGAAGCTTGGTGGACTGATCTCCGTGACTTTGACCCTAGTTGTGTCCATCACTGCATATTCTCAGCTTGGTCAAACCCCTCAATGGCCACATTGACAACTCCATTGACACTGCTGAGATTGAAAAGCAGCCAGTCCTTAATTGGCTATGAGTTCTGGGGAGTGGGGCTGTGGGGTTGGGGGGGGGGGGGTGGCTGCGGGTGTGGTGATTTTGTTTAAAGGAAGGAAAGGCCCAGTGGCAACAGATTATTTGCTGGATGGGCCTATAATTCAACCAGTGATCCCACAAATGGCCATGTCAAGTTCAGCTTTGGCTTTTAAGCCTATCATTGAAAACCCCTCAGCCCTAACAAATTTATCCCAATATGTGCAGTGTGTTTCTCTCACTAACTCACATGGATGCTAATAGAAGCCAGCTTCAGGTTTTAAGGATCATTTGGGAGCCACACTGTTGTGTTGTGTTGCAAAGCGCCTCAGGAAACCTGAATGCTGTGCTTGCAGAGGTTTCTTCATATATTTCTTGGGTATCAGTTCTTGGGCAGCTTCCAATTAGGGGAAAGCCAGGATTTCCAGTGGGGGCGTTTGGTCTGAGTGGACATTTGCCAATGCCAATGATCTGTACACTAAAATCTTTGCAATGGTGGAAGTAATTGAGTAAAGACATTCTTTGAAATATTTCCTTTTGAACATTCAAGGTAGCATTCAGGGACCTACGTGTCATAATCGTGATTTAACTAAGGTCCCTTTGATGAGATCATTGGAGTTCCTGCCTTTATCTTTTTCCAGATGCATTGTTTAATTTTCCACAACTTTATTGGCCACCAGTAAATTGAAACATATGTTGATGAGCTAATATATCCACAGAATGAAGGAATATCCCAGCAGGTTTTTGTCCTGATTCCAAAACCGACAGTATCCAGGAAAGATCAGCTAGGCTAATGATATCAGTTTTCATTGTTTAATACGCAGCACAAGGAAAACATGTCCAGCTAAAACCGGAGAGATTAGAACAGTGACCAAAAAGGTGAGTTTTAAGGAGGAAGGTGGAGAGTTAAAACATTCAAAGAAGGAATTCCAATGATTAGGAATTTGGGTGTTAGAAGTATGGATGTCAATATTTGAGTGGGAGAATGGATGAAGATTTTGGGAAGGGTAGTCACAGGGCTGCGGAAGGTTACAGAGATTGGCCAGTCCATGGAGGATGGGAATATTAAATTTGTGGTGTCAGAGAACAGGAAGCTAAAGTAGGTTAGCAAACACAGGAGTAGTGGGGGAATCCAGGCGAGGGATATAATTTGGCAACAGGGTTTTGGATGCGCATGGAAAAAAAACAAACAAAAATGGTTATTTTTCTTCTGAAATAAATATTCATTAAAGCAGTCCAAGAATGTTTTAAAGTAATCCAAACGTAAACTGGCCCCTACCATGGTTAACAATTAGAGTTAACAATTTCTGGAAAAACATTTAGGATTGCTGATCTTTATAATCAACTCCTGATGGGAAGGTGCAGAGAGATAGTACCTGATCAAATATTTCCCATGTTACAAATAGTGAATCGAATTGAGATTAGATTTTCTATTAAATGATTCTCACTGTGTGGCACGGTGACACACTGGTTAGCACTGCTGCCTCACAGTACGAGGGACCAGGGTTTGATTCCTGGCTTGGGTCACTCTCTGAACGGAGACTGCACATTCTCCCCATGTGTGTGTGGGATTCTTCCAGGTGCTCCGGGTCCTCTAACAGTTTAAAAGATATGCTGGTTAGGTGCATTTGGCCATGTTAAATTCTCCTCCGTGTACCTGAACAGGTGCTGGCTGGAGTGTGGTGACCCGGGGATTTTCACTGTAACTTCATTGCAGTGTAAGCCTACTTGCGACAGTAATAAATAAACTTAAACTATAATATTTTCTAATTTTGAGTCCCAAGCCACTCAAAACAAGACTACTCCTTTCCTGCCACGTGTCAACCCAAAATATTTTGATCTTGTTTTTTTCACAGATTGTCTCCCCTTCTCCTGGAGAATTTATCTTCTTACTGGGATTCAGTTCCATAAGTGCCAATTGTTCTTTGCTCCTTTGTTACAGTGCCATCATTCACTGATTATGAGCAGTTTGTTTGACAATGTAAGGGAATCAGATGCCTACCTAATGAAGAAAGCACAATTTGCATTTGTATAGCACCTTTCATGACTGCAGCAAGTCACAAAGCATCCTATAGCCAACAAAGTACTTTTGAAGTGTAGCCATTGTTGTAATGTAGAGAAACATGACATTCAATTCACCACACTCAGTTCTCATAAGCAACAATGACACAATTACCAAGTCATGTGTTTTAGAGAAATGAAAACAAAAAATGCTAGAAATCACAGCAAGTCGTGCAGCGTCCATGGAGAGAGAAATAAGGCTGACATATCAGGTCAGTGGCCCTTTGTCAGAACTGGGAAACATCAGAAAACCAATAGGATTGAAGGCAAAAGAGAGAAGCTGGTGGGGTGGAACTTGATGAAAAGGAGAGGCCTGTCATGATATTGAAAGGAGGGAGAAGAGGTTAAGGTAGAAGCATGAAAACTATTGAGACGAATACAGTTAAGAGGCGGGAGGGAATCTTCATTTGAGGGAAAAGGAAGACATATTAGAGGTGCTGGTATGGAAGGATTCATCATCAGAGCAGGTGCAATGGAGACAGAGCACCTTTGTGCTTGGAATGGAATCCTTACAGGAAACAGTGTTTGGGAATTTCCTGTGTTGGATAGCACTTTCAGACGGCTCTGGCGTTCTCACCGGGTGCCAAGCTAGGAGGATCTGGCAAAGACATCAAGGATTTTGAAAAACCAAGAGGTGCGAGAACCTGCAAGGGGAGAAGACATTTGGCGGGGCCTTGCGATGAGCCCAAGGAGCCTGTTAAGAAAGAAATCTCTGCTGATTGCCACCAGCCCCCACACAAGAAACCTGCTGGGCTGGACTCATGCCTGAGGGCCTCTCACACCATTGCTTAAATCGTGGCAACACTGGGATGAGACCCTTAAATGGGCATGAACTGCCAACTACCTCAGTTGGCCCACCAGCTGGCAGGCTATCTGATGTTCCTGATAAATTTGCGGTGGGGGCAGAACATGCAAGTAGGCTGTATGCGGGCAGCCCAATGGATATCATGACCCCCCACTATCTTACATCCAGCCCATAGAGTTGTGTGTGGCAAATGTGTGTTAGTATGTTACATGGGAGCGTGGACATATCTGGAAAAGAACCAAAGGGAGACATTAAAGGAAAGAAGGCTTCAGACTTAACCATAACCATAGAATCCCTACAGTACAGGAAGAGGCCATTCGGCCCATCGAGTCTGTACCGATCACAATCCCACCCAGGTCATATCCCCATAACCCCACACGTTTACCCTGCTAATCCTCCTGACACTACAGTCAATTTACCATGGCCAATCAACCTAACCTGTACATCTTTGGACTGCGGGAGAAAACTGGAGCACCTGGAGGAAACCCACACAAACACAGGGAAAAAGTACAAACTCCGCACAGACAGTGACCTGATGCCGGAATTGAACACAGGTCCCGTGAGGCAGCAGTGCTAAACACTGTGCCAACCTCACCCACTATTGATTCCTCAATCATTTCTATGTCCATGAACTCAAGTGACCTTTCTCTCCAAGGTACAGTCTTATTCCTGACCCACATAAGTTTTCTTGCTGGGAGCGCAGGATTGTACAATTGACCATTAAGGACATTGAAATAAGCAAGACAAAACAGGATCACAAAATAGAAATATGGCCCTAAATTTAAAAATTGATATTTATGATTTATGACTTTTTTTCTGATCATTTTGCAGAATCAGCACCAACAGACCATATTTTTTTAACACAACTAATGGTGCTGCCAGGGTGCTAAGGAACATGTTGTCCTTTGGCACATGTGTGTTGCCATTTAACAGAATAAAGGACAGATGGCAGGGAACTTGACTTAGACAAAATTCAGATCTTTACAAACGTTTCCAGAAGGGCTCATTTGGATCACTTCAAGTTATGGATTCCATTTGCCACTTGGCTCTCTGTGATCTTTTTCTTTTGCTTTGATTACTATTCCTAACTGAATTCAAAATCAGGATGATTTGTCTGAAACAATTTGCATGGATAATTAAGCAGAGAACATGCAGTGCAGGTCATGTTTCACTCAATCTACAATGCTATATTGAAGCAGACTAAAGGGAATGCTTTTAGGCTAATTTACCCCAGGTAAAAAGACTTGTGCAGAACTTAGAATGTATCTGGGATTCGGGAAATCTGGTGAACACTTTTTACCAGGAAAGGAGAACATAACTCTCAACCATTATCAATAAGGAAGCTGTTAAAATGTTTTTTTAACCACATGGCGTTACTGACTTCTTCGCACACCTGAGGGGTGGGGGGTGATTCTCTGACTGCGCCACATTTGGTGCGGATCATTCTGGAAAATAGCGCATGGGCTTAAAAATTAGTTTCCCGTCTGGCGCAAAAATGTTTGCAGCTGTCCAGACCTCTTTCTAATGCCATGAACCAGGTCACACCCAGAAAGGGTGTGAAACCGATTAGCATATTTGAAGGAGCATTTAAATATGCATGGACCAGTCAACTCCCAGTGCACGGGATTCTCCCAGCCTTCGGGCACAACACGGGAATCACTAATGGCCTCCACCAGTGGAGACCTGGCACAATAGCCACACTGGGTTCTTGGAGGCCATTGAAGGCCTGGGGTGGTTAGGGGCATGGCCTGTTGGTGCCCAACATGCTGTGCCCACCTGGTGGTGCCCAATGGACACCCTTGTGGTGGCCACCAAACGTCCCGGAAATGCCAGTTGAGCACTGCCGGTCTGTCTGGGAGTGCAAAGGAGCTGGGGCCTAAATGAGGGCTATGACAGGAGGGGGAGGGCTGTGCAGAGGGCTATGACAGAGGGGCTCTGCAAGGTGGGTATTGCAGGGGTGGAGCATATCAGTGGTCATGATCGGGGGGCGGGGGGGGGGGGGCGGTGGGCACATGCCAGGGAAGGGATCCATCGGAAGGACCCTGAAGCCCCAGTGCCAGCAGCCTATGTCAGCAAGGGGGCAGGGGAACATGCCACCAATGAGTGCAGTGGGGGGTGGGGGGGGGTCCAATATTTGTGGCAGGTGTCAGAGGGTCTCCCAGTGCACTGTGAAATTGCCCTTGCCAAACGGCACCCGAGCACTCCGAAGCTGGCCTCACCAGCATGTTTAGGCCAGATTCCCACCCTCCTCCTGCAGTACCGGTGCAAGACTCCCAACTCTCCAAAGAAGTGACTGTCTGGGAAGATTGTGATGTAGAGTGTGCCCGAGAGACCGGCTCCACTATTCTCACTGTTATGGCACTTAATCA
The DNA here is from genome assembly GCF_965287045.1 of Carcharhinus amblyrhynchos. Classification (NCBI taxonomy): domain Eukaryota; kingdom Metazoa; phylum Chordata; class Chondrichthyes; order Carcharhiniformes; family Carcharhinidae; genus Carcharhinus; species Carcharhinus amblyrhynchos. The sequence continues at coordinate 24,955,379 of NC_137342.1, read as the reverse complement.
CTTTTTTGGGAGAATTCTACCCCTGATCTTCAGCCTGAAACATCGGGCTGGATTGTATGTCCCTGTGGAGGCAGATCTGCAGACAAGGGAAGGTTGGGGGATGGCAAAGTTCTGTAAAATACCATGGTCATATGCCCATCATCGACTCACCTGGCCCTACTCCCACGCAATGTTTCTAGCAGCAGCCAAAGGGGGAAGGCATCAAGCAGTTTGTTCAATCTTGAACCAATCAAGGACCTTAAGTGGCCAATTAACAGACAATGAAGGACCTTATCCCATTGGCACTGCAGCACAAGAGACAATGCCAAGCATCTACCCTGGCAGCTTTCACTATACAGGCTGAGAGCAGTCAAGAGGCATGCTTCCTTAACTGCCTCCCCCCCAACCTCAGTTCCCACACCTCCTTGAGCTTGCTCACTCTGGCTCCTACCCATCTACTGCCCTCACCAGGGCCTTCCAACCTAGCCCCAGCAATATGTACTTCCTTCTGCTGCTACTTAACTTTCACTGGTGCTAGTTCTGACTGCAGTTCTAGCTCCTCGGCACCAGGGGCCTGCTGCCTTGTGTTAAACTCTCCAAGCATATTCCACTGTGGGGCAAACCACCAGCGTGGGGGTGAGCTTGTTTCTGATGATGTTTTGCTGGAGGGGTTGTGAAAACCCTGGCAGCCATTTAAATCCAGACCATTAACTCTGTTCATACTGTTGTAAAAATCAGTCTGTTTTAACCCTTATACGGTGGACAAATAACTTTGAGTAGACGTCTTATTAGTACAAGCAATACTTAAACCCACACAATCAATAATCACCCACCCGACCAACAATAAGTTATCTTACAGAAAATGCTAGAATTCAAGTACAATACAAGACCTTGACTTAACTTTGCGTGACTGACAAGTCCCCAAACAGATATTGGCCTTTATCTCTGCACTGGTCTTGGTAGTAGTCTGCGTAGTCTGGTCCTTTAGTCTGGTGTGGTACCCTGGCTCTGATCTTCTTTCTTTCCTCCCTTCTCAGGTGTGGTGGCTGTCCGTCGTTGTAGCTTGTTCGTGGGGTCAGAGAGAGAGATTCCTGGTTGTGCAGCATCCTTTATACCCTGTTTGGTTTCACGCCCTTTTTTTGGCCATTGCCAATCAATCGATCAGGACTTGATCACCCTGATCGATAAGAGTCCAATCAGGTGCTACCACACCGATCTCTGGGTGTGCCCCCGGCGGCCATGCCTGTATGCGTTGTAGGCACATAGGTCACATACCTTCCTCCTAAATAAGGATTCATGGTGCCTTTACGTCTGGCACACAACCCAGTGTGACCAGAAAGTCTCTTTCATCCTGGAGATGGCCCATATCCCGTGAATTCACTCATCAGGGTTGCAGCCTGTTTGTCTGTCTTTAAACTGCAGCCTGTCAGTTTAGTTTCTTGCCCAGTTGTCCCAGAGTGCTTTACAAAATGCCATTTTAGATGGCCTGTTTGGCTACAATACTCTACACTTGTGGCTTGATGGACTTGGTTCCTAGGACATGGGGATGGTCCTATGATGGTCAGTACCATTTACAACTCCTCAGACATTGAAGCAGTCCACATCCAAAGGCATCAAGTCCTAGACAATAACAAGGCTTGGACCAATAAGCAGTAAGTGACACTCGTGCCATGTTGAAGCCAAAGATCGGCCATGATTGTATTGAACTGTGAAGCAAGCTCAACACGCCATATACTCCTGCTCCTATGTCTTGTATCCTACTGAATATTTCCAGCATTCTCTGCTTTTGCTCTGACTGTCCTCAAGTCCCACAGAATTCCCTGAAACTAACAATTGTCTATATATTGGTGTTGTTTTCTGAACTTGTGAGTCTTTTAGGAAATACTTCAGATTCTCTTTGCTACTATTGCCTAACACAGTGGGGAAGAAAAAAAGCTCACAGGAAAAGCCTGCTTAGATGACAGGAATTTAATGCCACTTATTACCATTATGAAATGGATCACTGATCACTGATGACTATTATAATTGCGAGGTATCTCCATGCTGCCAGCACAGAAATTAAATCGAGTTTTGGTCTCCCTAGCATTGCCTTTGCAATGCCCTTGGAGAAATGGGAGGGAAAAATCCACAAGGAAATCAGAAGTATGAAAAAAGGATGACCAGTGGAGCATATGGGCAAAATGGGGACCCTTACTGGTTCATTAGAGTTCATGTTGTGTAAGAATTAAAACAAGGGAGTTAGGAGCACAAATTCAGCTCAAAGATGATGGCACAGTATCCATTACAGTTTCCACTGATGGCCGCAAGCCAAGGACATTTGGAAATGAAGGGAAGTAGCAAAGGATGTCAGTAATGGTGATCGGACAGTGGAAACATCATGGACAGAGTTACAGAACAGTAAATGAGGCAAAGCCTCAGTAGGAGCTGTTTACTGACCTCCTCACAGCAGTGACGCAGTGGCCTGATGTACAAATACTAACATCAGGAAGACATGTAGCAAAAACACTATGGCTATAATGAGAGATTTTAATTTTCAAGTAGACTGGGAAAGGCAGACGATCTTGAGTAATAAAAGCAGTGACTTTCTACATTATATTCTGGGCAGTTGTCTGAAACAATGTACTTAAGGGCTGACTGGGTAACAGGACATGCTAGATTTTGTGTTTTTTATATTAACTATCAGGATCTGAACATTCTTGGAAAGGCTGGCATTCATTATCCATCCCAAGGTGCACTTATCACTCTGCTCAAGATTAGTTAACTCAGCACAGGCCAGGAGTTGAAACTGGGAACAACTGGAGTGAAATTTTACACCCCCCCACTCATGGGTTGAATGCAGTGGTGCCCTTAAAATACATTGCATGACCTACCTGCACTGACCCAACCATTTTATAGTGGAGGAGTGGGGTGGGGTGGCAAAGATATTGGCTAGACCAGATGAGAAAAGCAGAAGATCCGCACCGCCCCCCCCCCCCCCCCCCCACCCCCCCGACCACCCCCCCCCCACCCCCCAACTCACTGGGACAGAGACCAGCGACGCACAACCACCCTTTCCATCCACAGGGTACCACCTCCCCATACAAGACCACCTGTCACCCCACCACCTCATGTGTCCCACCCACGGGGGTCACCCTGCATGGACCTCCCCAATTGAAGCCTTCCTCCCTGGATGTGCCCCCTGGCAAAGCCCCTGGCAACCTGGCACAACCCCTGGCAACTTGGCACTGCCTCCTGACAACCTGGACTGCCCCCAGCACCCCACTATCTATGGTGGTACACTGCAAATTGCCTTCCTTCACTCAGCATTAGCAGGATTAACCTACTGGTTAAATATGTTATATAAAGCACAGTCACAATATGTTCCTGTTATGCAAATTGTTCCTATATACTTCATAGAATTTTTGCCAGATAGTAAAATTCACTATTACTTTTTATGCTTTTTTCATTACAAATATAAGTTATTTTTTATTATATGCTTAGCATTACTTTGAGAGTTAAGCATACTTGAATCCAATAACAACCAGATATAAAGTTAAAATATTACTGTTACCATTCACTTTTGTGTTAATTGTCAAATAATCTGAATATTAACATTGAACAGGTTTGATATATCATAAACTTCATACTGGGGCATTGAAAATTTAGTTCAAAACCTTAAGTATATTAAATGGCATTTGAGGAGAAGATGACTTTGCTTCACTTCAGCCACAGTTAAGATAGCCAGTGCGAAAAGGATTTTAAAAAGCTCAACAGATAGCTCAACTGAGTATTCTGTTGGTTCTTTCTTCACAATAACAATTTAAATGATACTCATATACCAGTAAATTAAGCTTTGAGCCCTGAGATGGAAAATCCATGTATTTTGTAGCATAACCCAGCTATATTCCCTCAGCAACATAGCAGGACTGAGGCTTCACAACAAATTTACAGAAGGTATGTTAAGGTTATTCTGCCTCTTTAAAGTCATGACATGTTTAATTTTTGGCCCTTTTTTATACAATCATGGGAGTTGGGTGTCGCTGGCTGGCCAGCATTTATTGCCCATCCCTAGTTCCCCTTGAGAAGGTGGTAGTGAGCTGCTTTATTTAGACATTGCAGTCCACATGTTGTGGATTGATCCACAATACTGTTAGGGAGGGAATTCAGGATTTTGACCCAGCAACTGCAAATATATGCAGATATATTTCCAAGTCAGGGTGGTGGGTGGCTTGGAGGGAAATTTACAGGTGACGGTTTTCCCATGTACCAGTTGTCCTTGTCCTTCTGGATGGGAGTGGCCATGGGTTTGGAAGCTGCTGTCTACGGATTTTTGGTGAATTGCTGCAGTATATCTTATACACAATGCTGCTACCAAGCATTGGTGGTGGAGTGAGTATTGGTGCCAATCAAGCAGGCTGCTTTGTCTAGGGTGGTGTCAAGCTTCTTGAGTGTTTTTGGAGCTGCACTCATCCAGGCAAATGGGGAGTATTCCATCAAACTTCTGACTTGTGCCTTGTAGATAATGGGCAGGCTTTAGGGAGTCAGGGGGTCAGTTACTCACTGCAGTATTCCTAGCCTTTGACCAGCTCTTTCAGCCACTGTTTATGTGGCAAGTCCAATTGAGTTTCTGGTCGATGGTAACCCCAAGGATGTTGACAGGAATGTTTTTATAAGATCTATAGCAACTAACTTAATATCATTCTATCAAAGGCCTTTCATATACATTCTGTGCAATGCATTTGATTCCCAGCTGACTCATGGCAAGCATACAACAGCCTTGTAAAACCTTAGTCATCCTGAATTGCTCTATAGGTGATCATATTTCTAAACCCCACTGTTAGCAAAAGTCTTTCACTTTGAAATTAGTTTGTGCCATGGTGCCTATCGATAAAATCCATTCTGAGGTCAGAGCCCCAGGAGAGCACAAATGCTGCAAGCGGACATGCCGTTATTATTAATTTAATTATAATTCATTCCTTCACTGCCTTATAATTTATAGACTGCTTATCCTTCCAGGAACTATAAAAAGAAACCAACACAGGGGAAGTGGAATGTTTCATAAAGAAAATTCATTCTCCTTATTAATAATTTACCTATTTGGATGGAGTGTCCAGAATCTATTGCGAATCTTCAACATACTGTGAACATTTACATCTGTGCTGGAATGAAGTGTAAATGCAGATTTGATTTGATTTGATTTATTGGGATAAATATATTGGGATACAGTGAAAAGTATTGTTTCTTGCATACTATACAGACAAAGCATATCGCTCATAAAGTACATAGGGGAAAAGGAAAAAAATAGAGTGCAGAATATAGGCAGGGTGAAAAGAAAGATCAGCTTAATATATGACAGGGCCATTCAAAAGTCTGATGACAGACGTCATTCTTGAGTCAGATGGTACGTGTTTTTTTGTATTTTTTTACCGATGGAAGAAGGTGGAAGAATGTATGTCCGAGGTGCATGGGGTCCTTGATTATGCTGGCTGCTTTTCCAAGGCAGCAGGAAGTGTAGACAGTGTCAATGGATGCAAGGCTGTTTTGCGTGATGGACTGTGCTACGCTCACAAACCTTTCTTGCAGTCTTGGTCAGAGCAGGAGCCATACTAAGCTGTTACACAACCAGTTAGGTTGCTTTCAATGGTACATCTGTAAAAATTGATGAGATTTGTAGCAGACATGTCAAATTTCCTTAGCCTCCTGAGAAAGCAGAGGCGTTAGCGAGCTTTCTAAACTGTAGCATTGGCGTGGAGGGTCCAAGACAGATTGTTGGTAATCTGAACACCTAGGACCTTGAAGCTCTTGAACATCTCCACTTCATCACCTATAAACGTCACTTATTAAATGTGTGCAGATTTGTTCCTGAGGAATATAATTATTAGTTTCCCTAGATGTGAATTTGAAAATGGTGATAGGGTGACATGGTCTGGATTTGAAATATGTATTTTTTTATGATTGGTTGAACAGGAGAATGTTTCAAAGTGAATCTTCCCATCCAAGTACTTGTGTTATTAGGTCACTTCAAACCTTTTCCACCCAAAATTATTTCAGGTTTCTTTAATGACTGTTCAGGAGTCCCTGTTTGTGCCTTGAGATCTCAATAACTGCAGTTAGCAACTATACTATCCTCCCACCTTTAAAAGATCCTCAGTGTTAGGAAATAGAGTCAGAGAGATATGCAGCGCAGAAACAGGCCCTTCAGCCCCACTCATCCGTGCCAACCAGGTTTCCTAAACTGAAATAATAGAGGATCATATCAGACTAAAGGATAATTATTGGAGAGAAAAACAAAATGATGACCACAGAGAAAAGGCAGGTGAGTCAGATTAACTGACTCTTTCAGAAAGCCAGCACATACAAAGGGCTGAATGGCCTCCTTTTGTAACCATTCTTTTAGCCTGTGAAACTATAAAGTCCTTTTGTTAATCAAATAATGAACAACTGGATCACACATTACCATGCTCTAATCACAAGGCAGCATCTTCTATCTGCATTTTCAGGTACAGTTGATGAAATTCTACAGAGGTTTTCCTGATTTCCCATCAGAACTTTTGCTGGAAATCAGGACAACGACGAAGGGGCTAACCCAAAAGCTAGTGAGTTTACAATCAAATAAATCGGTTGGACTGAAACCTGGTGTTGTCAGACTTTTTACTGTGTAATCAGGACAACCCCAGGGAAATACCCACAGTTGGGCCAGAGAGCAGGAACACCCCCTGGGTTTTTTCAGGAATTACCACTTTTAGCTCTAATTAAATCATAGAGTTACAACTGCCATGGATTAATTTTAAACACTTATTCATTTGGATTACCGTACTGTAAATTGTTCCTGGATTTTCTCTTGGTTTTTCCATTGTCCATTGGGATTCATGAAATATCCCCTCACTGAACATTTGAATTGCACAGAACTTTTGTATCTGCAAAACAGTTATTGGAATATCCTGAAATTTGAGTATCTAAACGCCCCAGTCCAAGTATGAGCTGTCAGCCAAATAGAAACTGAAGTAATCGCAGAGTCTGAAAGCTGTGTGTCAGAGGCCCTCACAGGACTATTTTTCTGAGCACCAAAACAAACTTTACAACATGTGGCAGGAAAAACTGGCTCCAAAATTTTGACTTAGCTGGCTGACAAAGTCATGAAGCGCAATGATTGGATGTCGAAGAGATAACCATTAAATCAAAACGTAGACAGCAATGTAATACTTCTGTTGCTTAGTATTGTTCCATTTGTCATATTCTTGACTTTGAATTAGAAATTTGTGGCTCCAAGCCCAATTTCAGGACTTCACGATCTAAGCAGCACATCACTGCAGGATAGAAAGAGTATTGCCATACTGAAGATACAGGGGTAGAGTTTCAACTTGCAAATCAATTGAAAGATAATTGGGAAGTTTCTGTTACAGGTGATCACTCTTTAAATACAGTTTTGCACCAAATTTGATTTATTATTGTCACAAATATTGGGATACAGTAAAAAGTATTTTTACTCTTGTTCATAGTGTACATATGGGAGAAGGAAAGGGTAAGGTACAGAACTTAGCTTAACTGCAGTTAAGAGAAAGATCAGCTTAAATTATGGTAGAAGCATTCAAATGGCAGCAGGGAAGAAACTGTTCTTGAGTTGTTGCAAAATGTTCTCAGACTTTCGTGTCTTTTTCTTGATGGAAGAAGGTGGTTATTTTCCAAAATTCTTTGGATTCTGGACTGGTTCCTACAGTTTGGAGGGTATCTAATATAAGCTCACTATTCAGAAAGGGAGGTAAAGAGATAACAGGGAACAATAGCCCTGTGAGCCTAAAGTTGTTACTGGGGAAGTTGCTGAAGTCCATTATTAAGGATTTCATAACTCAGCATTTGGAAGGCAGTGGTACCAAAGTCAGCATGGATTTACAAAAGGGAAATCAAACTTGACGAATCTATTGGAATTCTTTGTGGATGTAACTAGTAGAGTTGACTGAGGAAAACCACTGGATTGGGTTTATTTCGACTTTCAGAAGGCTTTCAACAAGGTCTCATGTAACAGAATATTATGTAAAGTTAAAACGCATGGGATTTCAGATAAAGTCTTGAGATGGATAGAAAGCTGGTTAGCAGATAAGAAGCAAAGAAATAGCATAAATGGATCTTTTCCTGATTGGCAGTCAGTGTCTTGTGAGTTTCCAAAGGGACCTGTGCTAGGACCCAAACTGCTCACGTTATATTTAATGATTTGGAAGAGGGAACTGAATGTATTATCTCCAAATTTGCAGATGGTACCAAAATGGGTGGGAGGATGAGCTGTGAGGGAGATGCAAAAATGCTTCAGCGTGATTTGGCCAGGCTGAGTGTGTGGGCATCTGCATGGCAGATCATTTATAATGTGGATAAAGGTGAGGTTATCCACATTGGTAGCAATAATAGGAAGATGGATTGTTACTTGAATGTAAGTTGAGAGAGGTGGATACTCAGTGAAACCTTGGTGTCCTAGTGTGTCAGTTGCTGAAAGTAAGTGCACAGGTATAGCAGGCAGTAAAGAAGGCAAATTGTATGTTGGCCTACATAGTGAGAGGATTTGAATATAGGGATAAGGGTGTTTTGCTGCAATTATACAGGGCGATCGTAAGGCCACATCTGGAGTATTGTGTGCAGTTATCTGAGGAAGGGTGTCTTTGCTATAGAGGGAGTACAATGAAGGTTTACCAGGCTGATTCTTGGTATAGCAGGACTGTCATATGAGGAGAGGCTAAGTCAGTTATGATTATATTCACTGGAGTTTAGAAAAGTGAGAAAGGATCTCATAGAAACTTATAAAATTCTAACAGAGTTAGACAGGGTAAATTCAGAAAGAATGTTCCCACAGTGGGAGGGTCCAGAATTAGGTGTCATAGTTTGAGGATAAGGGGTAAATCTTTTAGAACTGAGATGAGGAGAAATTTCTTCACCCAGAGAGTGGTGAATGTATGGAACTCATTACTACTGAATGTAGCTGGAGCCAAAACGTCATCTGATTTCAAGAAAAAATCAAATATAGTTCTGGAGGTTAAAGGGATCAAGTGATACGGGGAAGGGGGAATCAGGAAATTGAATTCGATGATCAGCCATGATCAAAATGAATGGCTGAGCAGGATTGAAGAGCCAAATGTCCTACTCCTGCTTCTAGTTTCTACGGAAGAAAGTATGTCCAGTGTGCATGGGGTCTTTGATTATGCAGACTCCTTTTCTGAGTGAATGATTGGGAGGCTGGTTTGTGTGATGGACTGGGCTACATTCACTGCGCTTTGTAGCAATCCAAAGCAGCAAGTTAGAACATAGAAAAACTACAGCACAAACAGGCCCTTTGGCCCACAAGTTGAGTGGATGATATCCCTAACTGCTAAGCTTACCTATAATCCTCAATTCTATTAAGTCCCATGTAGTCATCCAGAAGTCTCTTAAAAGAAACTATCGAATTTGCCTCCACCACCACCGACAGCAGCCGATTCCACCCACCCACTACCCTCTGAGTGAAAAACTTACCCCTAAGACCTCCTCTGTACATACTCCTCAGCACTTTAAACCTGTGTCCTCTCGTAGCAACCATTCCAGCCCTGGGAAAAAGCCTCTGAGAATCCACCTGATCTATAGCTCTCAACACCTTATACACTTCTATCAGTTGAAAACCTGCCCAAAGTCTTTGGAGGAGATGTTAGACCATGAACTCATCTAGCTGTCAGATGGACTTGGAGCATCCCACTGCCAGCACAAAATACAAAACCAAGCATGGCGTGCATGATGTATAATTCATTTGTGCCTATTGCTTCCAACATCAGCAGCATGAAAACTGCAACTTTGCAATGATTACAAGGCACATCCAGTGCTAACTGTGCTGTTGAGTAGCCACACACTGGGCACTTATGAGAGACTGGCATTAGTTCAAACTTTTAATCTCCCCGCCTCCCTCCACCCACTCCCTCATGCTAACAGTATAAATATCACCCTATTTTCTGTTGTATTCAGTTCTGATGAATGGTCATCCTGACTTGAAATGTTAGCTCTATTCTCTCTCCACAGATGCTGTCCAGACCTGCTGAGATTTTCCAGCATTTTCTGCTTCTGTTTCACATTCCAACATTGACAGTAATTTGCTTTTATATAAGAGATCAGACTTGCCTGCATGACTTAAAACCAGCCTCCAGTCCCACAGTAACTTCATTGTAGTGTTAATGTAAGCTTATTCATAATGCTAATTAATAAACTTTAAAAACTTTAAATTTTGAAAACTTTAAAAACTAATGAGGAGGTGCATTGTCGCTGCAGCAGGTTATGAAAGTCATTCTAGAAGTGACTTTGACCTCGGAAAATACACCCGACTGGCACAGTAAGGCATAGACCGAGCTCCATGTTAATCAGTGCAGTACTGGACACTTTAACCTGAACAATAGAAGAGGGGTATTTTATCAAAAAGGGACAGAGAGGTTCTCCAGATAGACATGGCAAAGGCACAGAGAAAAGATAACTTTGCAAGCAAGCCCAAGTTTGTAGCCCTACGGACATGGGCTACAGAAGTAGAAGTTTAATGATCTCAAATGAGTAGTCAAGGTCGGTGAACATGTCTTCAAATATCATATCCCACCAACTTACCCACAAACTCACATTCTGCTCAATTGTAACATACCCACTGACAGGACAATTTAGTTTTGTGTGGCTACTGAAGTGTTGATGGTATGGAAAACTAGTGCCGAATAAAGGCAGCATGGCTGCTTCCAGGATACTGGGCATTACTGTTCATGGTGCACTGAGTATGATAGCATATCAGCTGGACATTGAAGGAGTAGAATCTCTTTTGAGTTGCAATATATCTCCGAATTTATACATGCTGTCCACCTGCGTAAATTAATGATACCCTGCACCATGGGGAAGCTCACATTTCTGATCAAGCCACATGTTCGTTATGCCTGCTTCTCTCTGTAAAGAGTGAACGCAATGTATGCCCTGCCTTTACATACAAAATGTTAGTGACTTCTCTTGTATCACAATGATTGACAAACTGTTGGAGACATCACATGCTCCAGCCTGGAAGGAATCCATGCAAAGACTTGCGAGGCCACAGGCACTTCTTACAGCCACTGGCAATGCCGTCATTGTCTTATTTTGATGCTTAAAGACTGTCTACAAAAGGGACAGCTTCCAGTGAGCACCACCTTAATGAAATGGAAACATCACACACACTGTTCCTTGCTGAAATTGAGATAGAAGAATTGTTCCTTGAAGGCCCTGAGCAGACATGATCTCATGTTAAAGCCGTTCTCTCCCTCCTCCTCCTCTCTCCTCAAGCAGTATATCCTCCTTTGTGTCACTTCTGCTCATTCTCCCTGTCATCATGCAGGCCAAAGGCGAGAGCAACTGCAGCACCCAGGACTGTGAGAACTGAACAGAACAATCAACATGAGAACCATGGTCTTCACAGTCTGTCAAGGCCACACCGTACAGTTCACCAACGGTAAGCAACAGTACAAGCCCCCATAATCTTCCACCAAATCATCAGCAACTGACCTGAAAGTAGCTGAGTACGAAAGGAAGACATACAGAACAGAACTACCCAATAATTCATAAGATAAATTACAGTGAATTAGGCCTGCGTAATAGTTAATGGGTTACAGATTCCAGTAAAACTGACATCAACCAAGGAGAATTTAAAATGGCAAGTCCTGAAAGATGCGATGATTGATCAAATGGAAAAGAATGACATGTAAATTAGGTAATGCTGAGAATGTATTAAATATAAATATAAAATGAAACAACCAGCTCCTAAAAACTAAAAATTCTCCCAGCTTTCCCTTCTTAAGACAGTTAAAAACCCCATCATCCTTCTGCTTAATACCAGATATATCCAAATCCTGTGGAGGGCAGCTACTAGAGGATTATGTGAGCAATATATCCCTAATAAGCTGTGAACTCATGGTTTGTAATATTAGACAAGGAATAAGTATAATACAGATTACACAATGCAGTTGAATGGCTTAGAAATGTTTTCTTTTGTACCTTGTCTGGAGGTGAAGAAGGAATGTTATTTTGTACTGTTATTTTAATTTATTTCACACATGAGAAAATAATGAATTACATTATGCAGTATATAAATAAAATAAATACCAATTAACATACGGCACTCACATAATCAAAAGCAGTAGGAAGGAGTATAAGCTGAAGTATATGTTTGCTTGGGAGCTACACAATCTTCATTAATGACAAGATCACAAGGCCTATATATGTAAATCCTATTTTCATTATGAAGAAAACATTGGGTGAAACCCCCTCCCCTTGCTTCTGTGGTGTGTTTCCGGCTGCAGAGATGGCTCACGATTATCCAACAGTGGGATTGGGATCTTCTGGTCCTGCTGATTTCTTGTGTGGGTCACTGGTCATGCCACTTGGGAACCTGCTGCAGGGGATCACTTTCAGCAGGACCGGAAGATCCCATCAGTGGGCAGGGCTGGAAAATCCCATCCAACTCCTTTTCTAATGCCCCAGAAAAGAAGCTAATGATCCCAAAATGCTCTTGAGAACATGATTTTCAAAGATAAAAGCTAGTTTCCATAGTGAGGTGAAATTTGTGTTTCTGTTTTGATTATCAAACCGCCTGTTTCTAAGCAGAAGAATCTGTTTTGTGTTATTTGAGGATTTTGTACAGCAAAGTCTCAGATTACGTTGTGAGGAAGACAGATGATTCACTTTTGTAAGTGGCTGGATTTAGTTGGCGTTTCCCTCAGTACTTAAGGCAGGACATTTTCTCTGAAGCAGCATGTGCATTTGATGGTATTAAGTTTGGATTAATGGGGGGATAGAGATGATTGCTAACCAATGAATCCTGCTGGAAGTACTTACATGTGGATACAAGTGAGGATCGGGTCGAGTTCAGTCTGCATGTCTTTGCCTACACAGATTGAGAATGGCATTCTGGTGAAGTCATGGAAGGTTTCCAGCAGCTGTCAAACTATCCTCGAGTATGAATCATCTTTCAGGAGGGAAGAGAAAGAGAATATTGAGAAAAACAAAGTTAACCAACACAAAATCTGAATACAATTCTTCCATTGGTTCTTAGTTGGGATTATTTAAAACTATGGGATGTAAATAGTGCAGTGAATCGTATGCTATGCTTGGGAAACTAATTCATTAAATGAATCCCTACAGTGTAGAAAGAGACCATTCAGCCCATTGAATGCACCAACTTTTCGACAGATCATTCCACGTAGGCCCTATCCCCGTAGCCCCACATATTTGCCCTGCTAATTCCCCTAGTCTACACATCTTGGGACACCAGGGGACAATTTAGCATGGCCAATGCACCTAAACAGCACACCTTTGGACCGTGGGAGGAAACTGGGACGCGTGGATGAAACCCATTTAGACACGGGGAAAATGCGCAAACTCCACATAGATAGTCTATCAAGGCAAGAATTGAACCGGGCCCCTGGTGCTGTGAGGCAGCAGTGCTAACACTGTGCCACTATGCTACCTAATTCTTTAGATCCAAAGCATTTCAACAACTTAAGTTGTAACGTTTATCAGCATGGAGTCAGCTATTTATAGCTTATCCTGCTAGGAACTGGCTGCTCACCAGGGATTTGGTCAACAGAGATATCTAGAACCAAATGGGAAGATGCAGGTTCTCAATCATATGTCTACCTCCCTGGCTGTGTACCTGCTTGTTACAGATATTGGACTAGCAAGTCTACAGCACCGAGATGATAAGTTTCTGAACTCGCATCTCAATCCCAAAGGGACCCACACGGCTTCTCTCTGCTTCCACCTCTCCCACTGCTGCCTGGGAAATTGTCCCAAATCCATCAATAACAAAAATACTCATTGCTACTTGTGACAATAAAGAGTTAACATTTTATGCAAAAAAAATTGAGTAAACTCACTTAGTATTCAATTGATTTGCTGTCATTCTAAGATTCAAAGCATTGAATTACAAGAGAACAATGTGGATAAGCTAGTCAATTAGTGTGCCTCTTGGGCGCTCTGTCCATTGAACAACGCTGCCTTTCGAAAACAGCTAGTCAAATGGCGGATTTATTGATCAAGCGACAATTCTGCAATCAAGCCCAATGATCCTGGTTCTGAGGCACCTTTATTTTCATGGTACAGCCCATGACATTGCATCTGAACCTAGTGTATTAGGAGGAGTATGCAGAGGCAACTTAGCATGTCTGCTACGACTCTCATTAATTTTTACAGATGCACCGGTTGCATCACAGCTTAGCATGGCTCCTGCTCAGTCAGGAGACCACAAGAAACTACAAAGGGTTCTGAATGTAGCCCTGTCCATCACACAAACCAGCCTCCCATCCATTGACTCCAGAAAGCAGCCAGCATAATCAAGGACCTCACGCAGCCCGAACATACTTTGTTTCACCTTCTTCTGTCAGGAAAAAGATGCAAAAGTCCGAGATCACGTACCAACTAATACGAGTGACTTCTTCCTGGCTGCCATCACACTTTTGAATATATTATTATATATAGTCATTATATATTATATATTAAGCTTTTCCTTCACGCTCTCTGTAATTGCAACACTGTATTCTGCACCCTCTCCTTTCCTTCTCTCCTATGTACTCTATGAACGGTATGTTTTTGTCTGTATAGTGCACAAGAAACAATACTTTTCACTATATCCCAATATGTGTATAAGTCATTGGTGAGGCTGCACTTGGAATATTGTATACAATTTTGATCATCTTGTTATAGGAAAGACATTGATAAACTGGAAAGAGTGCAAAGAAGATTTACAAGGATGTTGCCAAGACTAATGGGCCTGAATTATAGGAAGAGGTTGGCCAGGCTAAGACTTTATTCCTTGGAATGTAGGAGAATGAGACGTGATATATTGAGATGTATAAAATCATGAGGGACATAGACAGAACAAACACACATAGTCTTTTTCCCGGGGAAGAGGAATAATAAAACTAGACGGCATAGGTTTAAATTGAGAGGGGAAAGATTTAAAAGGGGCCTGAAAGGCAACTTCTTCACACAGAAGGTAATACATACATGGAATGAACTGCCAGAGAAAGTGGTCAAGACAGGTACATTTAAGTGTTTTAAATGTTTTAACATGTGTTTTAACAGGCACATTTAAAAAGCATTTGGATAAGTACATGGGTGGGAAAGGATTAGAGGGATATGGGCCTAATATGGGCAATTGGGACTAGCTGGTAAGGCACCTTGGTCAGCATGGACCGGTTGGGCCAAAGGGCATGTTTCCATACTGCTCCATGACACTATGACTCTATGATAATAATAAATCAAATCAAATCAAATAATTCCTAATACATTGCATTACTGGCCATCACAGATAGGTTGAGCTGGTCTTCCAGCAGATCAGCAAGAAAATGTAGCACCTGGATGGCGCTCATGGCCTGAAAGTATAAAGTTCTGTAGGCAAACAGTGAGGGGGATGGAAGGGTTGACCAAAGAGGTATGCAACATTTTAATAAGTCCATTTGTTAAGACCTTTGACAGGTGTGACAGCAAAAAGGAGGGAAAAAAAGATGACATTAGATAATTGGTTAATATTTACAGTGATAACTGAATAGGATTTCAAAAGAAACATTATCGGTCGATGCATTAATGCAGACTTTTCACATTTTTGAGTAATGATTGCAGCAGATGTCTCTAACATTGTCCTGAATGGCGTCTCGCTTAATATTTGAAATAGTTTCAGCTGTCATGTGACATTAAACAACATAGGAAAGTATCAATTTTCTACTCCAAGGAGATGAAAGGCTTTTTAAAAAAATTTTGACTGTGAGTTGACTGTTATAGAGCTACGGTTAATGCAGAATTTTTCATTGATCTTTAAAAATTCTTGATCATCCAAAAGGGAATTCAAATGCTATGTTTTCAATTTTTTTTAGGACTTTTTTGTTTACTTGCTTGTACGATCAGTGAGGAGAACACTTTTAATTTAAAACAAATCCCTGAAGTAGGCACTCTGTTAAACAGCTGTTTTACTTTATCACTCAAAGCCCCAAGACGCTTTAAAGTTGGGTGTTATCTGGATGTTGTTTGAAGGTCATTTTTCATAACTCATGGGATTTTTGTTATCCTTCTTCCTTTGTTTCAGCGATTTTTTAAAATTAGATACATTTTAATAAATAATGCGCAATAGTGTCACAAGACAACTTGTGATGAAGTTTTGAAGAAGGATAAAGTAATTCCCTTCATGCGACATTTTCATTTTTTGATTAAACCAAATGCCCCTAGGGAGCCAGGGAGACTGAGAAAAACACAGACTGTATTATGGAGATTGTATTCTGCAATTCTAACAGGAAGAAGTCGCATGCTCTCTCAGATCATTGAAGCAAATTTCATAGATTCCAAAGCAGGACCTGAAATAAGTGGACTGCGGCCCAATATACTGGGGCTTCCAATAAAGAATCCATGTCTAAGTGGGACACAGTTCAAACCCATTTTGCATCTTTCCCTGACATCAGATACGGCTGCTCCACCCTCCGGACTTTGCTGGCCTTGACCCCTCAGCACTGTCGGATCCACCTGGGATCACATGTGAGAATTCCAGTTCTCTACATACAACATGAGAAAAGGCAAACCTAGAGTCTAGACATTTTGTGTCAAGCAATTCCCAGGAACCATATAAATCAAGCAATCTGATATGAGATCTATTGGTCTTGCAATAACAAGCTAACAAGAAGTTATTTGTAAGTCACCAAACCACTATATTACAACAATTCTGAATAATTTATTGATATCAAAAATATACATTTGATGGAAATATCAAATGTAAATGTATACATGCATATTTTATATATATAAAGTTTATTTATTATTCACAAGTAGGCTTACGTTAATATTGCAATGACATTACTGCGAAAATCGCCGAGTTGCCACAATCCGGTGCCTGTTCGGGTACACTGAGGGAGAACTTATGCACTTAACCAGTACACATTTTGGATTGTGGGAGGAAACCTGAGCACCCGGAAGAAACCCAAGCAGACACGGGGAGAATGTGCAGATTCTGCACAGACCGTAACCCAAGTCAGGAATCAAACCCAGGTCCTTGGCACCATGAGGCAACAGTGTTAACCACTGTGCTACCATGTTGTATATAAATCATTATACTACAGTATAGAATTACATGCTGACTTTTAGAATACATAGGCCATATATGTCATCAGAAGGTCTGACAGCTAGACAATTCCCCTTCCAGAAGTGATGCAATCTTTGGATAACTTTTTGGATATTATTATCTTCTTCAAATGTGAGTTCTACCATGAAGATGAGTTTTATTGTTATATAAGAAGCATATTATTTCATTACTATACCATTTTCCTCTTGCCATCCAGTATGCTAGAGTTTTCTTCAAATTCAGCTCTAACAAACAAACAAAATAATTCCGACTTTGTGTCGTGTGGCAACGTTGTGCCTTTAAGAAATGTATTTTAATCATGTTTCTCTGCAGATAGTTGAAGTAGGTCCAACCATTCTATTGGTACTGAGATGTCTGTAACCGGTGTCCTCTAATCGCCAGTGAAGCAATATGATGGATATCAGTCTGATTTTAATCTGTCCTAATGTCGTGTTCTGTGGTTTGATGGTCTTTTGAGAAATGCTGAGTGGGGCTTGATTTGAGATTGATTGACAGTATATGTCATGTGGTTGCCGATAGCTATGCTTCAGAGAAAAATCCAGTTTTTGTTTTACTTTCTCAGTTTTTGCCAGGACCTAGTGGGAGAAGGCACAGTGTTTCTTTCTCTCTCTCTTTGGAAGCTTTTGGAAAGTTCCAAGACTAGGAAGCTTCAGAGTTTTAATCCAACATTCAAAAGAGAAATTCACAGCAGGTGTTGAAAAGCTGAAGATCCAGCATCACCTGATTTTCTTTGTGCCGAGTCTAGAAAAGGGATGGCCTTTGGGATGGTGTTAGATTTGGAACAGCGTAGATAGCTAAAGTTGTACTGTGTCATGTTTAATTCTTGCAATTGGAATAAGTTATGCAAATTTTTTTCATTGTACTTTAACTGAATTTGAGTCATAGAAGTTTACAGCATGGAAACAGGCCCTTTGACCCAACTTGCCCATGCCACACTTTTTTTAAAAAACTCCTAAGCTAATCCCAATTGCCCACATTTGGCCCATCTCCCTCTATATCCATCTTATCTATGTAATTGTCTAAATGCTTTTTAAAAGACAAAATTGTACCCATCTCTACTACTACCACTTGTTCCAGACACTCACCACCTTCCGTGTGAAAAAATTGCCCCTCTGAAAACTTCTGTATCTCTCCCCTCTCACTTTAAACCTATCTAGTTTTAGACTCTCCTACTTTTGGGAAAAGACATTGACTCCCTCCCTCCTTGACAGATCTGGTTGATCTATGCCCCTCATTATTTTATAGACCTCTACAAGATCACCCCTCGGCCTCCTAATCTCCAGAGAAAAAAGTCCCAGTCTACCCAGCCTCTCTTTATAACTCAAACCACTAAGTCCCGGTATCATCCTAGTAAGCCTAGGTTTGTTTAAGTATATTTAGTTTATTTAAGTATTCTTAAATAAACTGTGTTTGATAAAAGCTCCCTAGTGGGTCACTTTAATCATACCTGGAGTGAAACACCATGTGCACACCCGTTCTGAATTCAAATGTAAAACTTGGGATCTAGGCTAACTTCACAAAACATCTTGGAGTTTCTGGCTTGGGTCTTAACAGCTGTCACCTAAAATGGACAAGATGAATGGGGTTTCTAATTACTGAAGTCAGGTTGGGAGCGACGTGTGATTGGTAGCTAATCCGATATCGCCCATTCCTCACTCTCACAGACCCAGGGCAGAAGTTTCCCGTCCCACCCACCACGGGAATCGTAGCGAGTGGGGGCGGATCGTGCAATGTTCCATTGACCTCAGGTGGGAATTTCTGGCCTTAGGAAGAGTGCGGTTATAAAATCCCACCCCCAGTGTCAAGATTACCCTACCCATGAGTGGAACGATATCTGAGCTTTTTATTTAAATGATGTTGCGCCAAGAAAAGTTCCTCACAAAAAAAATCAACAGCAGAAAAAGGAATCCTGAATGAAACTTGAGTCAAGGAAAGATTATTTCTATTTCCCCTTCTCTTAGGAAAAGCAATGTACCTTGTAAGCAGACATCATTAACATCTAAATCTAATATCACAGATTTATTCCATATGGATAGCAGTTGACCTCAGATTTCTGTGTGGCTTCTATTTTTTTGGGAATGCTGCCATATCTATCATAAAAAATGTTGCTATTCCCTTTTATCTTGTTAATTTGAAGTGTGGGGGAGTACATTTATTGGTATCTGATGTGCAATTGGCTTTGTGGAGAGAGTTGTAAATGGAATCTGAAGCAATAGTTGGCGTATGTTTACGGCACTAATTTTCTTCACTAGAATCTGTCCAAATACAGAATGTGAATTAATGGCATCAATCGAAGTATTTTCAGAACTGCTTTTGAAGACATTCCACGTATCATGTGACCATAACAGCCGGTGCAATGCCTCACTAAAGCAATTAACGACACGTGAAGTGTAGATTGAGCATGGCAATTAAGAAGATAAACAGCTGAATTAGGCCTCTGTCACATCTGACAAAAAAAGTGAGCTATAATTTCATTGCCGCCTTTCACAACAGATCTCCTTACAACTCAACGAAAACATGTCGGAAAATTCGTGCCCATTTCGAAGAAACCCAGCAGATTTTGTTGTGACGCGGTCCTACGCTGAGATTTATTTTCTTAAAAAGCAAAGCGACCACTCTGGTTCAATCACACATTGATGCTTTCAATCCACAAGCAGCCAGACATTACAGCCGTGTCACATGACTCATCACTCCGTCAAACCAAAACACAGAAAAACAGCATCTGTCAATGATTTAGCGCTCAGATTTGAGACTATCCCCGTGCCGTTTGATCAGCTAACTGCTTGCAGGTGGATGAAATGGAATATCTCCAAGAGAGTGAAGGGCGCAGGCTCGACAAGTTCAGCGCAGTGAACGAACTGTCGGCTTCTAGGATAGAAGGTCAGCGCAGCTGTGACAGGGCTGGAAAGTGAAACAGACGTGTGGACTAAACGCAGGTTTCATCTGCAGGCAGACAGATACTGTTGTGTTCTTCATTGCTTGTGTCATTTGCACTGAAGATAGACACACATTTGCGCACAGTATGCATAGTCAGCAAGGTGATACTCTTGGGGAACTTAACTCTTTCACCAGGGGCGGCATGGTGGCACAGTGGTTAGCACTGCTGCCTTACAGCGCCAGGGACTCGGATTTGATTCCTGGCTTGGGTCACTGTCAGTGCAGAGTCTGTACATTCTCCCTGTGTCTGCGTGTGTTTCCTCCAGGTGCTCTGGTTTCCTTCCACAGTCTGAAAGACGAGCTGATTAGGAGCATTTGCCATGTTAAGTTCTCCCTCGGTGTACTGAAACAGGTGCCCGAGTGTGGCAACTCGGGGATTTCCATAATAACTTCACTGTGGTGTTAATGTAAGTCTACTGCTAAATGAACTTAAAACATAAGTTGACATTTTTTTAAAAAGTAAGTATTATTTGGGGAATACTTTAGTCACAAGGAACAAAGTGGAAAAAATTGGATGAGACTGGTGATCAGGTCCAGGGGCTGTGATGCATAATTAGTCTGCACCCATCCATAGTGATGTATGCAGCATGCAGACTTCCTGCTGGTTTAAATGATGGTGGCAGCCTGACCAGTGCTAAGTTCACTGCTGAGTTGCAGCACTCCTCAGCAGAGAACCTCAAGTTCATGTGAGGTAGCCAGCACTACTTAAAGTCAGACATGAAAATGGGACAACTGGCCCAAGGTGGTGCTTCAAGTTTCTCTGACGCAGCACCAGAGGCCTTCCAAAAAGGGTCAGGAAGACCAGTCAAACAGGTAATATAAGGACAATGGGAATAGGGGCTCATGAGAAGAGATTGACTAAATTGGCATCTCTTCTGTGGAGTTTAGAAGAATGAGAGACAACCTCATGGAAACATAAATTTCTAAAGGGGCTTCACGGGATAGATGATGAGAGATTGCTTCTGCTGGTTGGAGAATCTAAAAGAGAGGGGCACAGTCTCAGGGTAAGGAGGCAATCATTTAGGACTGAGATGAGGAAAAACCACTTCACTCAAAGAGTTGTGAATCTTTGAAATTCTCTATCCGAGGATGTTGTGGATGATCCATCGTTGAAAACAATTAAGGCTGGTGTAGGTAGATTCTTGTTCTCTCAGGGAATTTAGGGGTACGGTGAATAGGCAGGACAATGGAGTTGAAACCAAAGATCAGATATGATCATGTTGAATGGTGGACCAGGCTTGATGGGCTATTCCTGCTCATATTTTGTGTGTGCTTGTGATCAATGCCAGCAATATATCTTTGAGAGCATGGATGCAATGTCACAAAACATTCAAAGATCCAACATGAGTAGTTAAAATCAGTGGATGCATCATCACAAGTCATATCCTTACAGATGAACCGTTAGACTTACATTCACCATGCTCTATTCACTCATGTTCCAACAGTCTCTATCAGACATGTCTCATACCCAACAATGCGGTGGCACAATGGTTATCACTGCTGCCACACAGTACCAGGGAGCTGGGTACAATTCCTGGCTTAGGTCACTGTCTATGTGGAGTCTGCACATTCTCCCTGTGTCAGTGTGGGTTTCCTCCGGCTGCTCCAGTTTCCTCCCGCAGTCCAAAGGCATGCGGGTTAGGTGCACGCTAAATTGCCCTTTAGTGTCAGGAGCACTAGGGTAAACACGTGGAGTTGTGGGGATAGAGCCTGGGTGAGATTGTGGTTGGTGCAGACTCGACGGACCAAATGGCTTCCTTCTGCACTGTAGAATTCTATGATGCTATGAAACATAGCCTCATTTCACCTTCACACACTAAACACTGCTGTCAGCCTCACACTCACTTCCCACAATATGCACATACCCTGTCAATATGATAAGCACAGCACTCAAACCCATTGCATCACAGGCATAACACATAATCCAGCAAGGCAAAGTGGCTCATACTCAGAAACAGAAGCACCTAACAGATGGGACACAGGTTTATGTCCTTACCTGATAGAAGAGATGGTGCTAACAAGTACTGCTTGCACTCACGACTCAGGCCTTGGCCATCATGGGGCTGAAGTAATTAAGGATGATGGTATATTCCTAATTAATACACTTTTCATACCCCACTTCCCTTTAATCTCACAATCTTCCTTGCTGTCTCTCATGCCAATCCTACGCTTGCGTCTTTACTTTTCAGGTATTCATGAACTACCAGTAAAAAATTGGTCTGCAAACCTGAAGTCCAAAAAGAACAAGGAGCCAGCAAAGAAGGGACATGATCTCTCAATCTCACAGTCACAGGCACCAGCTCAGATAG
The DNA here is from genome assembly GCF_965287045.1 of Carcharhinus amblyrhynchos. Taxonomy (NCBI): domain Eukaryota; kingdom Metazoa; phylum Chordata; class Chondrichthyes; order Carcharhiniformes; family Carcharhinidae; genus Carcharhinus; species Carcharhinus amblyrhynchos. Next base: position 24,933,047 of record NC_137342.1, on the reverse strand, counting down.
GCACTGTGCATACTTCAGATAGAGATTGGATCTACACATAGTTAATCACCAGCCCTGCAGCCATGGGGGGCTGTATACAAATTCTGCTGCAGAGGATACCAATGAGGACTTCAGGTGGGTGGGCTACAGCAAAATGTCGATGGGCATACACAAAGAAATACTTTGTGCATTTAAAGGCCTGTCAGAAAAGACAATGTCACTATAATGGAACACCGAGGTGTCCAACTCTACACTTGTTACGTATGAGCCTAATTGCAGACTATGAAAAGAACACAAGGTAAGTCAGTATAATTCAAACAAGGAATGGTTTATAGAATGTTTTAACAATAGCACAGCCAGTCCAAGGTTGACTTTTCCAAGCTCCATCCACTGTATCCTGGGTCAGCTGACACAGTCTCTTAGAGAGACATTAATTTCAACTACATACATAACAATACTGACACAGGGTTTGAAGCCTGCCCTGTCCTATTGAGTGTGGAAATGGTAGCCAACTCTATGAGAATACTTGAAGACGTGACTCCATCACAATGCAGCAATTGGTGTTTAATGCCTCAGCGTCCATTACAGCACCAGCAGAAGCCACACAATATCTGATTGATCACTGCAGTGAAGCTCAGACTGATGTCTTGAAATCACAGTTTGTAGCTCTGAAGGTTTAGCTTGGCACCATGCAGGCTTAGACAGTTGTGCTCATGGCTGTATGTAACATTGTTCAAAGGGAACTTTAGGTTCTCACTGCTGCAGCAATTTAGTCGGATTGTTGAGTACCACCCTACAGAGTGGTAGTGGCCATAAAAGTGCTGAACAGATAGAAAAGTTAAGTGTCTCACCAATTTTACCAAAATAAACCACACACTCTTTAATAAGTACTGGTTATTGCAGCTTTTATTACATCTGTTGTGCTATTTACACAGAAACCTTTATGGTAACAACAGTTATTTTAGATTATTTGTCATTGTAATTCCTGCTAAGTTCATAAAAATAAAACTTTCCAACACGCTCTTATTTGTGAAAAACTTCTGCATTTTAACTCATTTACTGCTATTTCTTGTTAATACATCAAGCACAGCCCATCACTTTTCAGAATTGAACCCAATCCCTGAATCGCCAGAATATCTGGTTACACAGTGAAAATTGGAGGAAAGGGGATCATTGGATCAGCCAATGTCTTATTTTCACTTGTGATTTGTGCTGACAGGTTAAGTTGCTATATTTGAATAATAAGTATTTTATTGATTTAACTGGTGTTGACAGGGTTGATAACAAATATCAGTCTTATTTTTAAGGTCCAATATACAATTGGACGTAGAATGCGAACAGAAATTCTGTTTTGCCTTCACAGATTTTAAAAGGCTATTCTCAACTGGTATATTGGGTCCTATTCTGGGTCCCACACTTTTCGAAGAGTGTGAAGGCATGTAAAGAGGGTGCAGAAAGGATTTCTGAAAATGCTTCCAGAGCAATGAGGAACTCAGCCACATGAGAATCGAGAAACTTGGGATTGCTCTCCTCAGAAAAAAGAACGTTGAGAGGGGATTGGTAGAAGTGTTCAAGATCACGAAGGATCTAGACACAGTAGAGGGAGCGGGTAATTGTTCTCATTGGCGGAAAGGGCCAAGAAACAGCAAACACCAATTTAGGGTGAATGGCAAAAGAACCAGCAGAGATGTAGGCCAGAATTCTCCAGTTCTTCATGGCCCACTGCTGCTGCCAATGAGCGCGGACAATTTGGCACTGAGCCAAATCTCCATTCATCGCAGTGGGACTCATTAACCCATTAGCAAAGCAGATGGAAATATGGAATTTGGTGCCTGAAGGTGTGGTGGATGTAGATAAAGTCAGAGCTTTCAGAAGGCAATTAGATAAGCATTTGAAGAGAAACAACTTTTAGGGCTACATGGAAAAGGTGGGGAACTGGGGAGTAGCTGAGTTTCTATTGCAGAGTTGATACAAACATAATGGGCTGAATGTCTCTTCTGTTCTGATTTCTGTTTACAACATTCACTGAAAATTTGCTTTCTGTTGCCTTTTTCACAGAATCCCTACAGTGCAGAAGGAGGTCATTCAGCCCATCGAGTTTGTACTAACTCTATGACAGAGTGTCTTACCCAGGGCTACCACCCCACCCTATCCCATGGCTGATCCAACTATTAAACCTAATAAACACATCTTGGGAAACTAAAGAGCAATTTAGCATGGCTAATCTACCTAACCTGCACATCTTTGCACTTTGGGAGGAAACTGGACCACCCAGAGGAAACCCACGCAGACACTGGGAGAATGAGAAAACTCCACACAGACAGTCATTCGAGGCCGGAATCAAACTCAGGTCCCTGATGCCATGAGGCAGCAATGCTAACCATTGTGCCACCGTGTGTGCCCCCTTTTTAAGACCCATTTTAATTTTTGAAAACTCAGTGTGAGAACATGAGTTTTATTCACAATAATGCATAAAAATATTCAGTTTTGGAAAATAATGAGCACGTTTTTATTTGAAAAAAAAAGCTCTGCACATTTATATAATGGCAGAAATATAAATGTGCTGTGACCTCTGTACTCTCTTTCCCTGTTAATGCTGGAATAAAGACTTTGCAGCTAATTTATATTCCTCTGGATTTAAGCCAAAGTTCAATGCCAATGTAGTAATATCACAACATTTTCCTTCCTTATCTTTGTTCTAGAGTCTAAACTCTGTAAATGGAGCATCGACTCTGACCTAAAGGATTAAAATAGAGAGATTCTGCTGTGCTCATTAAGCTCTGAAAGCAGGAAGCTTTACTGTGATGTTTACCAGTTAGTGCAAAGTTTCTCTCGCTGTGTCAGCCTGGCCCAATCAATGCACCTGTGAAAAATAATGGTCCATAACCAGCAAGCTTTTTTTTATATAATTTAGTACCTCTTAAGTAATTGGACACTTTGCAAGTGATTCTATGAAATAGCAGGATGGGTTTTAACTCTATGGTGGGATGTCAAATGAGGGTTGGAGATACTAATAATCTTCCCGTCTGGAAATATCCATGGGAAATCTCCATGGATTTTAACGATCAGCCTCACTTACCTCCTTTTGTTGGATGGAAAGAGACAACTGGCAGGCTTCAGGCAGATCAGGATCTCAGGACCAGACTTCAAGATAAACCATGAGGGAAAGAGGAAATTGGAGCCAAATTCACAAATGAGAGGGGACCATGACTTTCCTTGTGAACCCTAGGGTGCTTTTAGATCCATTCATGATTTTAGTGACAAATAGTAAATGTAGAAAATCTTCCCCATTGAATCTAGCAGCACAAAAGCCAAGAGTTCTATAGTGTGTGTGCCATACATGAACATATGAAATAGAAGCAAAAGTAAACATTCAATCCCTCAAGCCTGCCTCATAGAATCCATACAGTGCAAAAGAGGGCATTCAGCTCATTTTATTTCTGTTATGTAACACTTCTGCAATAATTGCTGGCTTTTCTCTCAAGACCTGCTGGGGAAGTAGTTGTGTTGTATACCATTGAAGCATTATAGACCATAATCTCAGCTACTGAAGTGATGAAGGAGGTGAAAAATTGACCAGTGTTCTTACTCCTAATTGTTATCCAAGAACACTCTGTTGGAATGTACAGATATAAGAGCCTAGATTTACAAGGATGCTACTGGGACTTGATGGATTGAGTTAAAAGGAGAGGCTGAATAGACTAGGACTTTTTTCTCTGGAGCATAGGAGGCTGAGGGGTGACCTTATAGAGGTCTATAAAATAATGAGGGGCATAGACAAGGTAGATAGTCAATATCTTTTCCCAAAAGTAGGAGAGTCTAAAACTAGAGGGCATAGGTTTAAGGTGAAAGGGGAGAGATACAAAAGTGCCCAGAGGGGCAATTTTTTCACACAGAGGGCGGTGAGTGTCTGGAACAAGCTGCCAGTGGTCGTAGTAGAGGTGGGTTCAATTTTATCTTTGAAAAAGCATTTAGATAATTACATGGGTGGGATGGGTATCGAGGGAATTGGGCCAAATGCAGGCAATTGGGATTAGCTTAGGGGTTTTAAAAAAAGGGGTGGCATGGACAAGTTGGGCCAAAGAGTCTGTTTCCATGCTGTAAACCTCTATGACAGCACCTTTCAAAACCTCAGAACATCACAACGTGCTTTGCAGTCAACAAAGTATGTCCCAAGTACTGTCGCTATTCTGGTAACAGATGCAGCAAGTGTATTTGAAAGATAAAGGTTAAAAATAATTTGGAGCAGTTGACATTCCAAATGCCTGAATTAATATATAGATTTACAGGGTGTTGGGTAAAACCACATCTTGAGTACTGTGTGCAGTTTTGGTCTATTTATTGAAGGAAGGATGCAAATGCATTGGAGGAGGTTTACGAGATTGATACCCAGAATGAATAGGTTGTCTTATGAGGATCAGTTGGACAGACTGGGCTTGTTTCCACTGGAATTTAGAAGAGTGAGGGGTGACTTGATTTGAGTAGACAACTTGACAAGGTGGACACGGAATGGATATTTCTTCGCAATTTGAACACAGCAAATTCCCAGTCGCACAGGTTGGTGTAGTTCCTCTTTCATAGAATCCCTACAGTGCCTAAGGAGACCATTCGGCCCATCAAGACTGCACCAACTCTCTGACAGTGCATCTTACCCAGGCCCTCTCCCTTGCCCTATCCCTGCAACCCCATGCATTTGCCACGCTAATCCCCCTAACCTACACATCGTGAGACAATGAGTGGCAATTTAGCATGTCCAATCCACCTAACCTGGAGTACCCAGAGCATCCGCAGGCACGGGGAGAATGGTACAAACTTCATCAGGACAGTCACCCAAGGCCAGAATTGTATCCAGGTCCCTGGCGCTGTGGTGCAGCAGTGATAATCACTGTCTTGCCTCTTCTGTCCATTGTAGTGCTAGATTAGGGGCAGAAGTCCCGCCTGCTGCCAATCAATGCTCATTGGAGCATAAATGGGCTGTAGCAGTCAGAATCATGGAGATTGTGTTCCTTGTTGACTCTTTTGGCTTGTGGAAGTGAGCTGCCCCTTTTGAAAAATCCGGGCTCATTGTTGTTGGTGAAATTGCTGTATGCAAATTGGCTGCCGCCATTATTATATTACAACAATTGTTAAACTATAAAAATACCTGATCGGCTGTTAAACTTTTTGCAACATTGTGAAGTCATGGAAGATAATATCTACATGCAATTCTTAACTAAAAACAGAAACTGCTGGAAAGACTCCACAGGTCTGGTGGCATTTGTGGAGGGAGAAACAGAGACAACGTTTTGACTCTTCTACAGAGCTACTTTAAATTGCATGTCTTCATTTCTTTCCTTCGTTGAGATTCAATGGCTGATTCAGAGAGCCCCCATCCAGGGTCCTATCATTCTTACCTGTGAGCTATTGCCTAAGTAAATACAAAACATTCAAATGTTGGAATTTCAAAGAACGGTGATTGTGCCAACTACGTATTAGTTCACCAACACAGAATACACATGTTCATACCTTACACAAACATCTTCAGCTGATAATGTTAATCAGCTGTCTCAGTTTGCAAGTTTCATGTGTAGCATTGGTAATATATTTCAGTGGCTGAAACAAAGTCTGTCTTGCTTTAAAATAGCAATACATGTGTACATATGTGAAATGGAAGAACAATTACCTGTGTATTTTGTTTGCCTTTTACTGAGTCTTTGCCCGGATGCAAGTGATTTGTAGTATATAGAGTCCATGGCCGTATACTTAAAGCAAGCAAAGGTTGAATGTTCTTACGTGGCATGACATTGGATCATGTAAACTTTTCTTTGCATTTGCTCTCAGAGAAAGAGGGGAGACTTGCATATATTTGCTCTTCTCATCCAACTTTTCAAGTACTATTAGGGGAGGCAATGGTATTTTCAATGGACCAGTAATCCAGACACCCAGGGTAATGCTCTGGGGATCTGGATTTGAATCCCATCACAGCAGATGGTGAAGTTTGAATTCAACAATAATCTGGATCTAAAAGTCCAATGATGACAACGAAACTATTGCCAATTGTTGTAAAAATTCATCTAGTTCGCTAATGTCCTTTAGGGAAGGGAATCTGCAATCACCTGAACTGCCCTCCGTGTGACTCCAGACCCATAGCCCCACAGGTTGACTCTTAAATTCCCTTTGAAAATTCAGTTCAAGGGCAATCAGGGATGGGCAATAAACACAGGCCCTGCCACCCCCCATGTACAAATTTAAAATGATGGAATGGTGCCACTTAGATCTGAACAGAGCAATCCTTTTTATCTGCAACTTCTGTCAAACATAAGACATGCATTTGAATGTTTATGACCTGGGTTTGCTACGTACAATATATATTTTACACTATTCATAAATGAGAAATAGCTTATATACTTATAAAACGAGCCACATTTTTTTTCCAAAAAGCCGTCGTCAGTGCAATGTAATACCAGTGTTTCTCAATCCATACTTCCTGTACACTATCCTGCTATATTCCCCAACTGTCAGTATCTGTTGAAATCTTTCCTAATATCTGTTGCTTTGTCTGAGTATCTCTTTACATTGTCAAGTGACTTGGGTTATGTTTACGTGCACTAATTTAAGGGGAGATGGTGGTGTGGTGGTAATGTCCCTGGGCTGGCAATCCAGAGACCCAGTCAAATAGTCTCGGCACTTGTGTTCAAACCCCTCCACTGCACCTTGCGGAATTTATATTCAGTTGATGAATGCAGTGTTGAAAGCTGGTCTTAGCAATGGTGGCCTTGACAACAATGATTTTTTTTTAATTGTAAAAACCTATCAAATTCACTAATGTTCCGTAGGGTAAGAAATCTGGTATATTTGTCTACGGTGGCCTACATGCGACTGTGCATCCACAGTAACGTGGTTGATTCTTAACTGTTCTCTATGGCCTAACAAGAAAGTTACTGTCAGTTTTGCTCTGTTATAATTGCTCCTATTAGTCCAGCAAAACCAGAGCCAACAGCCTACTTGATTCTGGGTTTTTAGCTGCAAACAGTTACCCAGGATGACTCAGATCAGGATGAAAGATGCTGCCCTGATTTCTTAGAATATCGTCCTTTAGGCCAGGCTAAATTTAATTCCATTGACTAAGTTCAGTAGTTCAGCATTCTGATTGGAACAGGTGCTGACATTTCAGAAGTTGTACAATATTTAACACAACAACGATAGGAAGGAACAAAAGAGAGGAAAATCAGAGAAGACCACAGATTGGGTGGCACAGTGGTTAGCATTGCTGCCTCACAGTGCCAGTGACCCGGGTTTGCTTCCCAGTTTGGGTCACTCTTTGTGCTGAGTTTGCACATTGCCCTCGTGTCTGTGTGTGTTTCCTCTGGGTGCTCTGGTTTCCTCCTACAGTCTGAAAGATGTGCTGGTTAGGTGGATTGGCCATGCTAAAATCTCCCTCAGTGTACCTGAACAGGCACCAGAGTGAGGCAACTAGGAGATTTCCACAGTAACTTCATTGCGGTGTTAATGTAAGCCTACTTGTGACACTAACAAACTTTAGAGGGCAAATTCTAAAACGAGAGTCCGCAAACAAAGCAAGGCCTCAGCAGAGGGAATTAGGGCCTCGAGCAAGAGACAACTCCAGACTCAGAGCGAGCAGTTAAAGACCCCAGAGAAGGGGATGCACTGAGAAACCCCGCAGAGGGGGGAGGTGGGGTGGCATTGGAAAACCCAAGGGAAAACCCAGGTAGAGGGCAATGGAAGACCCTCAGTGACAAACTGAAAGTCTGAAGGCAGCTAGATACAGTTGGATCCCATCCTGTTGCATTATAATTAATAGTGCCACAGTACTATAGAACCCCTACAGTGCAGAAGGAGACTATCCAGCCCATTAGGTTTACACCAACTTCTCAAAAGAGCATTTTACCCATGATGCTCCCTGCCCTTCCTCCCTGCCCTATCCCTGTAACCCAATACATTTACCATGAGTAATCCACTTAACCTACACATTTTTGGACACTAAGGGGCAACTTAGCAAGGCCAAACCATCCAATCTGCATATCTTTGGACTGTGGGAGGAAACTGGAACATCTAAAGGAAACCCACAGAGACAAGGGGAGAATGTGCAAACTCCACACAGACAGTGACCAAAGGCCGGAACTCAAACCCGGGATGCTGGCGCTGTGAGGCAGCAGTCCACTGTGTCACTGTGCCGTCTTCCATTCTTTGGAAGTTTTAGCAATAAATTACAGGCTAGCAAAAAATCTGTTGGCTGTAACAAAAAGCCACAGCAAAGGAAGAAGTAAGAATGATGAGAAAGGATTTGGGAAATTTCACCAAGAACTGCAGCAAATCAAAAAGGAGGTAAAAGCTTGTGACCCTAACCTAAAGGCAAAACAGCTCAGCTGTAGCAAAACTTGAAAAAAAGAACAAGTACTATGAAAAAGGTGACAATTGCTGCAAAATCCATTATGGTCAATGGAAAACAGTACAACCTTCATCAGCTAGTGCTGGAGAAATGGGATATAGAGCAGGAAAATGTGGAAGAGGGTTGAGAGAAAAAGTGTAAGCGGAACTCAGCAATTGGAACTTGAGAACAGCCAAGGAAGTTCTTGGTGATGGGCGAGAGTCCTGCTAGTCTCAAACTGAAATGCATCAAGAATTTGGTGTGGCACGGTGGCACAGTAGTTAGCAGTGCTGCCTCACATCTCAAGGGACTGGGTTCAATTCCCAGCTTGGGTCACTGTGTGTGCAGAGTCTGCACATTCCCCCCGCGTCTGCGTGGGTTTCCTCCGGGTGCTCCGGTTTCCTCCCACAGTCCAAAAATGTGCAGGTTAGGTTGATTGGCCATGCTAAATTGCCCCTTAGTGTCAGGAAGATTAGCTAGAGTAAATACGTGAAGTTACAGGAACAAGGCCTGAGTGGGGTTGTTATCAGTGCAGGTTCAATGAGCCAAATGGCCTCCTTTCGTATGGTAGGCATTCTATGATTCTGCTCTACTCCATGATTTGATCCATGGCAGTGATGGAGGACATCCTGTATCTTCTACTACAAGAGTCACTGCACTGTAGAAGCAGAGTTATCATTCACCTGGGAATCCTGTAGAAATCCAATGATCAAACTAGCATCGTGTGGAATACATCAAGGAGCTGGAGAAATTGGCATTCTGCAGAGAGGCAGAAACTGCTTGGTGTTTGAGGGTGCTGTGGAGGACATCGCAATGGACAAACCCAGAGAGAGAACACAACTGGCCAGCAAGTTAGCAACTCAGGAGAAATGTCTAATGAAAATGAGAAGTAGGTCAAAATGTTGAATGTAGGAGTAAAGTTGCAACCACAACCAAAGGAACATAATAATTCTCGACAAACTTACAGCGCATCAGTAAGGAGAGATCGTTATCTACGTGCTTCCAGAAGAGACTGTTGAGTTCACCTCGGAAGAAACTCAGAAATGGATAAGCTGAATGGATTGCAAAAGCACAGCAATGAGTTAAGAGTAAAACCAGTGCATACTGAGAATGAGAATCTGAAACCAAGCAGAACAGCTAAATGATTGGATTTAACCAAATCATGCATAAGAGATTGGAAAGGCAGCAGTTGGGAACTAAAACTGAGTTAGGAATGAAGTCAGAAATAGGTTGAAGGCTACTATTACACTTGCCACCCTGAAGGCACTGGTCAGACAAATGGAGGCCAGGGGAGGGACAATGCTTTTGCTGGCCCACAGAAAATATTCAAGGCAGATGCTGAGTTGTTGCCTCATGCACCCTCTTCATTTACTCCTTCCCCTTTGATCCTCCCACTCATCGTGAAAGGAACTATGACGTGGAAACCACAGATGGGTGTGATTGTTCAACTTCTCCTGTCCTCCCTCACCCCCAACTCTCCCCCTGTGCTTTTATGCTCTTAGATACTCAAGTACTGATGACTGCTCGGCCTCCACAGAGCCATAAAGAAGGGGGAGAGCAACCCCAAGAGGGCAAAGGAGAGGTCTTGCCACTTGATGTTACACTCTCGGCTACTAGATCAAATAGCAACATATAAACTGTCGAGATTTTACAGTTTAGGGTAGTGTATTTGCACACGGGAGCAGGGTGTAGGGTGGTGTATCGGCACATGGTGAGTAGAGTGTAGGGCAGTGTTTGGCAGATGGGCAGCATGGTGTAGGGTAGTGTACTGGCACATGGGGAGCAGCGTATAGGGTAATGTACTGGCATATGGTGAGTCACTGAGCATAAAGGAATAGGGCAGAACCTGTATCAGCTATACAGAGGAGAAGGTCACAGATGAGTTCTGTATCAGAGGATTAAGATGAAGACCTTGATGAACCAGAACAAGGTTCTTTGATGGCAATGCACACTAGATACTTGAAGCATTGATATGGCCGGCCAGCCAGACAACCTTCATTCACTGGCAAGGAACACTAGCACTCCAACATAATGGCAGGTATTGTGCAGAACTCAGAGATCATTACTTCCAGTGTGAGGTACCTCCACAGCAACACTACAAGACCAAATCATGATGGAGTGTCTGATGGTGACTATCGCAGCTTCCATTAAGGCTTCCCAGCAACTCACTGTTGCAGTGGGAGTTCAGGTGAAGGCAGGACTGCAGACACGTAGACCCAGAAACTGCCATTGTGATACTGGATCAACAAGCCATGCATGTTCTCATAACAGACCAGCAATCTGTGCTTCAACAGATTGGGCAGGTTGTGGCATAGTGGTATTTTCACTAAAATATCCAGAGACCCAGGACCTGATTTTACCATCGTATCACACCCGAAAAACGTGGTAAAGTCAGGTGTGAGGCCATTAATGCAATCCGTGCCCGCGTCCATGCAGATTGTTGCTTTACCAAAACCCAGGAATGGCGGCAATCTGCTTCATGCCCAAAACGGGCACATCAGCGATTTAAATGCATTTGCATGTATTTAAAATTAATTAATTAACTGCCCGCTCAACTTTATCAGCAGTTCCCCCTTTAGCATCGCGTTTGCCAATCCGTAATCGCGTCGTAATGGACCTGCTGAATAAAAATCTGAATCGGGCACTCCAGCTGTTGAAGAGCGAGTTCAGAGCTTCCAACGGCTCTCTGACTCAGATCTGTGGTGGGGAGGAGAGAGGCGGAGGTCAGATCACTCTCTGATTTGGTGGGGGGTGGGGAAGATTGAGACCAGATCATCATCTGTTTGGGGGGGGGAGGAGGAGGGGGCGGCTCAGAAGTATCTCTGCTGGGGGCGGGAGGCAGGGCCGATCATTGTCGATGTGGGGTGGGGGGGGCAGAGGAAATGGGACAGGTGTTTCTTGGGTGGGGGGGGGTGGTGCAATGAGTGAGACCAGACCATTCTCTGGACGGTGGGGGGGAATGAGTGAGGCCAGGTTGTTGTGTGCGGAGGAGGGAGGCGGGTAAGATGTATCTCTGGTGGGGGAAGGGGGAGGCCTGATCGCTCATTGGTTGGGGGCAGGGGGGGTCCACTGCCACTCTGCAGGCAATCTGTGGGGGGGAGGGGGCAGGGGTGGCGATCAGTCTGGGTAGCGGGGGGGGGGGGTGGATAGAGGGACAGCGATGTGTATGGGTAGTGGGGAGGGTGGATAAGGGGGCCAGTGATGTCTGTGGGGGCCATTGCTCCTACTTTTCACTCCCACTTTCTGTGGCCCGGAAGCGATCTGACACAGGCACGTGTTATCAAATTTTTTTTCTAACTGTGCGTGCACAGTTCAGAGCTCCGGTTGTTTCAGGCGTGCTAAACCCCACCCACAATGCGAATGGGACCCACGTTTTTTTTTTCACGCTGAGTGTGTATGGGGGCGCCTGAGAACAGATCTCCAAGTTGGATCTGCATTACGCCCAGATTCAGCACTTAGAATGAAAATGGTAAAATTGGGCCCCCAGGGTAATGCTCTGAGGACACAGGTCTGAATCCCACCATGGCAGATAGTGAAATTTGAATTCAATAAAAATCTGGAATTAAAAGTCTAACAAGGACCATGAAACTAGTGGCAATTGTTGTGAAGTCGTTTAGGAAAGGAAATCTGACACCCTTACCTTGTCTGGGGTGCATGTGACTGCAGATCCACAGCAGTGTGGTTGACTATGTTCTCTGAAAATGGCCTAGCTAACCATTTAGTTCTAGGGGAATCAGGGATGAGCAGTAAATGCTGGCCCAGCTAGCGACACCCACAAGCCATGAATTAATTAAAAAAAGATTGCTAGAGTTGTTGAAGTCCCGCCCTATTCACCGAGCAGAAAATTGCTATCATCTCTCAGGATGACAGCATTCCTGCTCTCCCCATTGCTCCTCTGTCAACACACCTGCATTTGCCTTGAGCCAGCCAGTGTAGAATTCTGCCAGCTTTGCCAAGGTGGTTTAATCTGAAAGAACTGCTTGATGTTAGCCTACAGGGCTGGCCATCCTCAATTTCCCCCAAAGAAAATCAATAAGCTTTCAATGGCCATGTTCCTCAAGTAGAATTACAAAGGTGCAATAGGGCAGGAACAAATTTGATTAAACACTAAAGGAATGCGCAAGTTGATAGTTCCTTTTTTGTAATGTTGGATAAAGTTTTTGAGTTGGATTTTGCTCTTAGTCTTTAATGATTATATTCATCAAGAGGGCTTTGTGAAGGGAAGTCTGATAGCTGGAGAATGGAATCTGAAGGTTCCTTTTAACTGAAGCAAAGTATCACCTCAGAGTCTCATATTCTGTGATCAGTTACATGTGGTCTGTTCCCGGATTCTACTTGCTCCTTCCACATGCGCTGCAGTGGTTCAAGAAGGTGACTCATCAGCACTTCCTCAAGAGCAATTAGGGATGGGCAAAAAATGGCAGCCTTGTCAATGATACTTGTATCACATGAAAGAATAGATCTATTGGTTTTATAACTTCACACTTTTCCTTTGAAGAATAGTGTAAGGTATTGAGTACAAGAGTTGGCAAATCACATTGAGCTATATAAAACCTTGGTTAAGCCGTATTTGGAGTATTGCATGCAATTCTGGTCACCGCACTACTAGAAAGCCGTGGAAACTTTGGAGAGGGCACAAAGAAGGTTCACCAGGATGTTGCCTGGTCTTGATGGTGTTGACTATGAGGAGAGGTTGAATAAACTAGGATTGTTTTCGTTGGAAAGACAGAGGCTGAAAGAAGACTTGATAGAGGTCAAAGGCTTTTTGTAGGGTGGAAGTGTCAATTACAAAGAGGCACAGGTTCAAGGTGAGAGAGGGAAAGTTGAAGGGAGATGGTGGGGGGAAGTTTTTCACGCAGAGAGATGTGGGTGCCTGGAACGCGCTGCCAGGAAATGTGGTAGAAATAGGCACATTAGCAACATTTACGAGGTGTCAGGGTGGGTACATGAATATGGAGGGGACAGAGCAATATGGATTGAATAAGGACAGGAGTTTTTTTTCAGTTTATTTCGGGCATCATGATCGGCACAGGCTTGGAGGGCAAAGGGCCTGTTTCAGTGCTGTACAATGCCTTTTTTTGTTCTTTTTGTCAAGGAAGCTTGTGGGCTGATAACAATCTGACAAGTTGCAACAAGGACACTCTTTCCATTGGAAGCACCATTTTGTTTCAGTTTACATGGTGCCTTTTATGTCCTCAGGATAACTTCACAGTCAATGAAGTACATTTGAAATGTAGTCAGTATCATGATGTAGGGAGAGACAGAAACCAGTTTATTCATAGCAAGCTCCCATAAAAAGCTTGAAGAAAATAAGAAAACAGTCTGTATTAGGGATAATGGGTAAGGAATAAATTTTAATCACAGCACTAGGAAAACTACCTTGCTTGTCTTAAAATAACCCACTTGAAGGAAAAGATCAGGCTGTGATTTATGACCAAAAGATGGCAGTTCCAAAATGGCAGCCTCCTCTCAGCACTGCACCAGGGTGTCAGCCTAGCTACTGAATTTAAATTAAATTCCTGGAGCGGGGCTTAAACCCACAACCTTCTGCCTCACAAAATGAGAGTGCTGCCACTGAGCCAAGGCTGTGGAATATATAACCTATAGTTCTCAGGGGGGTTGACTAATCTGCTCTTGCCAGAGCAACTCAAATTTTACTTAAATTTTTCATGGGAACCATATGGAATATTCTTGAAGCGATGTGTGTGTGTTTTTTTTAACATCCTTTCATTCTCAAAGATGCTTTTAAACTGTCTCTGAAGGGATTTAGGAAGCTTTTTAAAGAAAGATGCCTATTCAACTATAATGACCTTGTTGAGTGACATTATACAATTGTGGCTCACCTCAGTAGAATAACATTTTTTTCATTTGGTTTCAACAATTGATTAGTTCCTTTATGACATTTAATTGGAAATATGCCAAACTACAAAACATTATACTTCATCAATTCACACATTATATTCATAAACTATAGGTTATACAATGCAAAGGGGTTATGTTTGAGCTCCACAAAATGACTTGTGAACAACCTTGGAGCCTGACTCTTGGGGAAGTGGTTACCTCTGTCCTAATGTTTCGGCCTTTTAACTTCCATTGAAACCATTTCAATTATTCGGTAGTTTCCATCAATATTATCAAACAGGAGAAAGTCAGTTATTGCTTTTTGATAGCTGAAAATGTGGTATTAAAAAAAAGACTCAAGATATACAAAAGGTTGTGCACAGCCACATTCACAAATAGCCTTCCCCTATTGCCTGCATCAATTTCAGTCGCGAAGCTATTCAGATGAATATATTTATTGGACAAAGATGGAAAGATCTGTGAGCAGCTGTATTCAACCTCTAACAGAGAAGCGTGTTAACAGCATCAATCCCATAATAATCATAACTGGAATGCCCAATGAACTGTCGCGGCAATGTCATGCAGGTAGTGCATATTATAGATGGTAGTAAAGTGAATGCATAGCCTTCTACTTTTATTGTTAGTGACAGTATTTTACTTATATAACCTGGCAAATAATGTGGTCAAGTAGATTTGAAAAATAGAAACCAGAAGGAATGCCAGTGGTGATTTTCTGGCAATACTTAGAGCGCTAAAGAGCCGTGAGGTTATCAAAATGAGGCCTTCGGCTGAATTAACCTGTGATTAGTGCAAAGCTCCACCTTGGTAAAGGAATTGAAACTTGCACTACAGCTGCCCAGAGGATCGTGAAACAGTTGAATGCCACTTAAGTTGCCTATTCACACTCATTAAAGAAGCCACATGGCATTTATGTGGCTAATGCTTGACCTGACACTCTCTCCTACCAATGACTATCGGCCTGGGAGTTAACAAATCATTCCTGAGGATTCTGAATGCTGATTAATTTTGTCCTTCACTTGCGGTTGGAGGTTTGAAAAGGATTTTGAAACACATTGGAACATACTATTGGACACTTTGGGCGGAATTCTCCAGAACTTCCCGCCAAAGTCGACTCCCACTGTGGGTTCCGCATGGGCGAGGAATGTAAATCACCATCAACTTTGGAGGGATCGAGAAATCCCACCAGCGGCTGATGGCAAGCTGTCTCCACCATGGGAAAACTCACCGTGTGGGGCTGGAGAATTCCACCCAAGCTCAGGGCTTCACCCACCAACAATCAAACAACATTTATTTCTGGAAATTCTCCAAGGATTCACCTAAAAGTGTAAACACTGTTTATTCTACCTATTGGAAACCCTTCAGAGTCAAATGATAGGAAGTATTTGATCACCAACAATGTATTAATGGCCCCGTTTGTCGGCAGGAGAAATAGGAGAAGATGAGGCCAGGAGGTAGATGGTTCCTGGAAGGAAGAGGGACAAGAGGATGAGGAGTGACTTGCTGCACACACTCCCCAATCTGAGAGACCAATTGCTACGACCAGCAATTGTGTCAACAGGATCAAGCTCAGGAGCCACAAGAGGAAGCAGAGAAGGAGGTTGAGGAGGAGAGAGGGGCAGAAGGAAGAGGTAGACCCATTCCCTTCTAAGATAAGGACATTCCTCCTCCTCCAGCAGGACCTTCAATAACATATCCAACTTTCCATGAGTCCTCCCACTTGGCCCAGGAGTCACTCTGAAACTGGCTGCTGTCTAACCCACACCATGTCGTCAGTGAAAGTGGTTGAGTGGGACCCACATATATTGCGCTCCCTATAAAAAACATATCTAATCAGTGTTTGAGTGCTATACATACATATAACTCTGTTTTAACAACTCCACGGGCAAGTTCAAATTACGGTAATCAGAAATCAGGATTTAAATTGCAGATTAAAATAATACTTCATGGACTTTAAGAGAATGCATAATAATGTGGGGCATCCAGACTTGAAATGTTGGCTTCTGTCTCTCTCCACAGATAATGTCAGTCCTGCTGAGTTTTCCAGTATTTTCTGTTCTTGTTTAATTATGCAAATTGGCTGTCAATCACCAGGAAACTTCCCAGCTTTCCACTATTTTACTAACCAAATCCCACATCTATTCCCACCACACAGAAATTGGAGAAATTTTACCCATTGTTTCGGAAGTCAGCAATTAGTGTAATCTAGATGATAGCAAGATGACAAGGAATAGTTTGCTCTCTGAATCCAAGGATCTGTTTAATAATCCCAGATTATGTTTCAACTCAAATAATGAGTAGATGAGATGAAAGATAATTTAAATATCATAGTAAAACAAACTAGGGAAAAGTAAATTGAAAAGAAATGTGGTTCCGGCTCGAAATAATTCTTCTAAGATTTTCAGATTTTCTATTTCATTCCTGGAGATTAAGACAACACAGTGGTTAACACTGCTGCCTCACAGCACCAGGGACCCCGGGTTCAATTCTGGCCTTTGGTTACTGTCTGTGTGGAGTTTGCATGTCCTCTGCATGGGTTTCCTCTGGGTGCTTCAGTTTCCTCCTGCAGCCCAAAGATGTGTAGGTTAGGTGGATTGACCATGCTAAATGTGTGAGGTTACAGGGATAGGGTGGTGAAAGAGGGCCTGAGTAAGATACTGGGTGAGAGAGTCAGTGCAGATTCAATGGGCCGAATGGCCTCTTCTGCACTATAGGGGTGGAATGAAATCCATGAAGATTGAAGATATTACCCCTAGATGTTTCTGCTTCCTCAATGCTGTTTCAATAGATAGCATTATCATTGTAATACTAATTTAGCACAGTAGGCTAAATGTTATTTTAGCTGGTGTTGCTTTAATGTTCTTCTCCCGAGTTATATTATTGATTATAATTATAAGTTACAATCTTTTCTTCTGATCATTCTGCAAGAATGTAATTTGTTTGCACATACCAATGTCTTTTAAGTATTCAATACAATTATTTCTGCCGATTTAATGGATATACATAAATTCTACTAAAGATGTAAACTGCAACATAGGACTAATGGCTTGAAATCAAAGCCCCAAAAAGCAGTAACATGATTTTGTAAAACTACCCCTGATAGAGTTTGCAATTTTGCTGACAGTAATGGTAGCCTTAGTTGAGGTTTCTGAAATTGATAACAGCAACTTTGGAGGTAGCATAAGAGGGGCAGATGGTTTCTGATGAATACTGTGGTATTGTTCTTTGACTCGGATTCAGAAATGGGTAACTTTTCCAGTTCCGCCCGCCCACCACGGGAATCATCACAGTCAGGAAGGGAAATTTGACGGGCTATTGAAAGGTGTGTTTTAGTTTAGTTTATTTATTAGTGTCACAAGTAGGCTTACAGTAACACTGCAATGAAGTAAATGTGAAAATCCCCTAGTTGCCAGACTCCGGCGCCTGTTCAGGTACACAGAGGGAGAATTTTAGCATGACTAATGCACCTAGCCAACACAGCTTTCGGACTGTGGGAGGAAACCGGAGCACCTGGAGGAAACCCATGCAGACACAGGGAGAATGTGCAGACTCCATGCAAACAGTGATCCAACTCAGGAATTGAACATGTGTCCCCGACTTTGGGCAGGAATTTCCAGTCTCAGGGTGGGCAGGACTGGAAAATCCCACTCTGGAATGAAAGACAAGCTTTGATAATCATAAGAGCAACTTGCATTTATATCGTGAATTCAACACAGTAACATCTCAAAATGCTTCACAGAATGTTTAATACAGGAAGACTGGAATTTCCTACTCCCCATGCCTGTAGGTATAAATCACCTCCTCCCTGGTGGAATAATTCTCTTCTCTCCTCATGGTTCCTAAAGTAACATTGCCCTATAATCTGGATAATCCTGTAAATAGAGCATGGCTAACATCCAACTAAATCATGAGAGATGATGTGCACCAGTAGTCACAGTGGTTTTATGATAATCAGTAGTAAAATACTTCAATAAATCAGCAGGAACCGCCTTACGAATATCAACAGATGCTGAAAAAAGGTAAAGGGTATGTTGCTGATTTTAATTTCTAGATTTATAAGCAAATAAAAGACTGAAGAAATGAGTTTTCAAGTGATAAGTGTGAAGACAATGAAGTAACTTTCTGAAAAGCAGTGCCATAGAGAGCAGAAGCACATAAAATGTTAATTATTAGTGCTGTGTTGGGGTGAAATACCTGAGATTTGTAAATGGTGCACCATTGCTAAATCAACAGGAGGTCACTGCAGGGGATAATTAACTCACCTATCACCAGTGTTCCCAGTTGCTGTGAAAATAATGACATTAAGTGGGGGCAACAATTCGGAGTAAATTTGCTTTCCTGCTATCTACAGGAATCAAATGTTGGATTTGCACTGGAATGCAATCTAACAAAGAGGCAGAGCAAGGATAAAAGGAAATTTTGGTGGACAGTGGATTCTGAAACAAAAACAGAAATGCTGGAAAATCCCAGCATCTGTGAAGCGGGCATTTGTGGAATCACATCCCATAGTGCGGTGGAGTCTGCATCATTCAATGATTTCAAGAAGGAGATAGATATTTTTCTAAGTAAAAAATGGGTAAAAGGAATATGCGGAACAGGTAGGGAGGGAATCAGGTAAAAGGGATATGGGGAACAGGTGGGGAGCTGGATTTGTGACCAGGGAGAGATCAGCCATGATTTGATCAAATGGTGGAGCAAGCTTGAGGGGCTGAACTGTCCACTTCAGTTTTAAATCCTATGCATCTTTGTTCTTATGTAACAAATCTAACTGAGCTGAAGAAGGTCATCCAGACTCGAAATGTTAGCTCTATTCTCTCTCCACAGATGCTGTCACACCTGCTGATATTTTCCGGCATTTTCTGTTTTTGAGACAGAACAGGGAGCTGCCCAGTGTTGATGCAAAGAAAAATTATTTTGCCACTGCGCAATGTTGCTGAAAATCTGAGGTCTCATCTTTTGATACAGCCAATTAAAATAGCATGCAATTTTAGTAGTTATGGCCTGCTTTGTCTACTTTCTCTATTGTCTTTAACATTGGCAAGTATTTTCTCCTTCTCCTCTCTAGTAGTATTGCGCACTGAAATGAACTGAATTCAGGCAATGGCAGCTTTAAGATGATACTTGGTTAGGCAGTGTGGAGCTTCTGTAACTTATACAATATAAAAGTGAAATACTGCAGATGCTGGACAACAGAAAGTGCTGGAAATAGTCAGTAGATCTGGCAGCATTTGTGGAGAAAAAAAGTCAACATTTCGAGACAAATATGACTCTTCAGAACTGAAGGAAGGTAGAACTGTGATGGGGGTTTACACTGTTGAAAGGGGAAGGGGAAAAAAGAATAAAAGCGAAGGTCTGGGATAGGGTAAAGGGCAGGGACGATTAAATGACAAAAATGTCCTGAAGCAAAATACAAAGGAAGTGGTAATGATTCTAGTTCAGAAACAAAGTGAATACAAATGACAAAATAATGAACAGATCTGTCTAAAAGCAAAAGGCATGAAAAGCAAGATTCAGGCCGCCACATGGTCAAAACATCAAAATGATGGGCCTAATTAATGGTCCAAAGTTGTTGAACTTATTGTTGAGTCAAGAAGATTGTAAAGTGCTTAACCGGGAGGTGAAGTATTGTCCCATTAGATGAAAATAAGATACTGCGGATACTGGAACCTAAATCAAAAACAGAAAATGCTGGGAAATCTCAGCAGATCTGACAGCATCTGGGAAAGAGAACAGAGAAAAGGTTTCAAGTCTGGATGACCCTTCATCAAAGCATTGAGATTTTCCAGCATTTTCTGGCTGTGTTGCTGTTCTATGAGATTGTGTTGAGCTTCACTGGCACACTGCAGCAGTAAAAAGTCTGACAACACCAGGTTTTAGTCCAACCGATTTATTTGATAGTAAACTCACAAACTTACGAGGGGACTGCCTCTTCATCAGGTGAATGGACAGTTCAGGCCTCGGACAGAGCATATAAAGCACAGACAGTTTAGAGATTACTGATTAGAATGAGAATCTTTACACCTAACCTGCTGTTCAAGTCCTAAAGTGGCCGACAATGTGTGTGGAAGGAGCACTGATCACAGGTTAAAGAGATGTGTATTGTCTCCAGACAGCACAGTGAATGAGGTTTTGCAAACCCAGGCAAGTCATGGGGGTTACAGATAGTGCGACATGAACCCAAGATCCCTGTTGACACCGTCCTCATGTGTGTGGAACTTGGCTATCAGTCTCTGCTCAGCGACTCTGCGCTGTCGTGTGTCTTGAAGGCCGCCTTGGAGAACGCTTACCCGTAGGTCAGAGGCTGACCTTGGAGGGAGTGCAGAGGAGGTTTACTAGGCTGATACCGGAGTTGAGGGGGTTGAGCTATGAGGAGAGGCTGAATAAACTGGGCTTGTACTCGTTAGAGTTTAGAAGAATGAGAGGAGATCTCATTGAGACGTATAAGATGATGAATGGGATGGATAGGATAGAGGTGGAAAGACTCTTCCCGCTCAAAAAAGACAATAGGTCTAGGGGGCACAGCCTCAAGATAAAAGGGGGGCGGTTTAGAACGGAGTTGAGGAGGAACTTCTTCACTCAAAGGGTGGTGAATCTCTGGAATTCTCTGCCCGTTGAAGTGGTGGAGGCTGCCTCGCTAAATATTTTTAAGACGCGGTTGATGGGTTTTTGATAGGAGAGGGGATTAAGGGTTATGGGGAGAGGGCGGGAAAGTGGAACTGAGCAGCGACAGATCAGCCATGATCTTATTGAATGGTGGGGCAGGCTCGAAGGGCTGGATGGCCTACTCCTGCTCCTATTTCTTATGTTCTTATGTTCTTACGAATGCCCGTGACCACTGAAGTGTTCGCCAACAGGAAGGGAACAGTCTTGCCTGGTGATTGTCGAGCGATGTTCATTCATCCGTTGTCGTAGCGTCTGCATGGTCTCCCCAATGTACCATGCTTCGGGACATCCTTTCTTGCAATGTATCAGGTAGACAATGTTGGCCGAGTTGCAAGAGTATTTACCATGCACCTGGTGGATGGTATTCTCACGTGTGATGATGGCATCCGTGTCGATGATCCAGCATGTCTTGCAGAGGTTGCTGTGGCAAGGTTGTGTGGTGTTGTGGTCACTGTTCTCCTGAAGACTGGGTAGTTTGCTGCGAACAATGGTCTGTTTGAGGTTGTGTGGTTGTCTGAAGGCAAGAAGTGGGGGTGTGGGGATGGCCATGGCGAGATGTTCGTCTTCATCAATGATATGCCAAAGACTCCGGAGAAGATGTTGTAGCTTCTCTGCACTGCAGCAGGCCAAGGACAGAAATGTGAGTGTGAAAGAACAATAGTGAATTAAAATGGGAAGCAACCAGAAGCTCAGGGTTATAGCTGCTGCCTGGATGGAGATGTTCTGCAAAGCAGTCACTCAATTTGCATTTACTGTCCCTAGTGTAGAGAATACCACATTGAAAGTAGAGTATATATTATGTAGAAAACGCTCATCATTTGTGACCCACTCTATCATGAATTTGTTTATCCACATGAATGTTTATGTACA
The DNA here is from genome assembly GCF_965287045.1 of Carcharhinus amblyrhynchos. Classification (NCBI taxonomy): domain Eukaryota; kingdom Metazoa; phylum Chordata; class Chondrichthyes; order Carcharhiniformes; family Carcharhinidae; genus Carcharhinus; species Carcharhinus amblyrhynchos. The sequence continues at coordinate 24,911,308 of NC_137342.1, read as the reverse complement.
CCAAATTGTGGTTTGTGGCCCCAATTTTTCACTCACCCGCGATTTAGACTCTCATATTAAACTGTTAGATGATTAAACTCTTACCTTTGCCATGCCTTTCCCATGCAAAAAGTGCATGCACCGTCTCTGTACAAGCACATGTTCACCATTCGCAATTTCACCCTTTGTGCGATTCCATGGGAACAGCGAGCCCATAAACGAGCTGGTTGTGCTAAACTGCAAGAATAAAATAAATAAATAGCTCCTTCACAAGGACCTTGGAAGGTGGGGGGAGAGGAGGTAAAAGGAAAGGTGCTTGCCCTCCTGTATTTCATGGGAAGGTGCCGTTCGAAGGGGTTGGGGTGATGTTGGGGTGAGTGAGAAAAGATGGCATATATAACTTACAGCTTGCCTGTACAATAACATATAATGAACTGCATATAACAAGTGATCAACCTCTTATGAATCTATTAAGCTATGAGTAGAAATATGAGACCTTATACTTTTGTTTTCTCACTGGATGTGCCATGTAAAATACCTGATGGTGTAATTTGTTCATGGCCATTATCATACTTCAAAATAAGTTGGACAAAGTATATAAGAGAACAAAGCCAGGACAAGCATTATACAGACAAGCTTATCAGTATAGGAGGAAGAACTGGTGAAATGGCTATACTACATTTGATCATGAAATATCTCCAGAGGGATTTATCAATTCTAGGATCAACATCCTGGGAGTTACCTTGCACCAGCAACCAAGCTAGACCAGTCACTTAAATCCCGTGGCTACAAGAGCGGGTTAGGAGCTGGGAATTTTGCAATGAGTAAATCCTGGCAGGATTTTCCGGTCATTCTCACCCCAAGACCGAAGAATCCTACCCACGGTCAACAGACTTTTACACAGTCCACCCCCCCCCACCCATGATTTCCATGGGGGGCAGATGGGAAAATTCTGCTCTCTAACGTTTTAAAATCTGTCCATCATCTACAAGACTGGACCGTGATGGGGAATACTCAACCCTTTCCTTGATGAATGCAACTCCAACAATGCTCAAGAAACTTGACATTATCAGTCGCTTGATCAGTATTCTATCCATTACCTTGATTTACCAAGATGCACAGTGCTATTTACAAGATACATTGCAGCGACTCACCAAGACCTCTTCAACAGCATTTTCTAAACACACAACCTTTACAACCTAGAAGGGCAAGGGCAGCAAATGAATGGAAACATCACCATTTGCAAGGTCCCCTTCCAGCCACACACCATCCTGACTTGGGATTCTATTATCATTCCTTCATTGTCACTGTACCAAAATCCTGAGACTCCCTTCCTAACAGCACTGTGGGTATAGTTACATCACATGGACAGCTATAGTTCAAGAAGGTGACTCACCACCACCTATAGGAATGGACAACAACAGGTGGGCATTACCAATTCCATGCATGTCCTATGAAAAACAAAAGATGCAGGAAAAATCTGACAACATTATTAGATCTTGTTTCCAATGCACTCGGCCATTTCTTGATGTCATACGGAGCGAATCAAGTTGGTTGAAGATGCCATGGTGATGGGTGCAGACCTGAGGAGTAAGTGAAGAGGATCACCCACTCAGCACCTTTGGCTGAAGGTGGTTGTGAGTGTTTGAGCTTTGTCTTTTGTGCTCACACATTGCTTTCACTATCACTAAGGTTGGGAATGGACATGGAGATTCCAGCTCCCCATTGCTTACTTGTCCACTACTATTTGCGATATGATGTGACAGGAGAGCTTTGACTTAGTCCATTGATGGCAGGATTGACTATTTCGAGAGCATTCTATTTCTGTTGTTCTGCATGGCTGTGTGTTATAGCTCCACCAATTTGCTAATTGACTTCAGATACAAAGAACAAAGAAAATTACAGCACAGGAACAGGCCCTTTGGCCCTCCAAGTCTGCACCGACTTATCCTACCTGTGGGTGCTGCTCCTGGTGTGCCCTTCTACACAGCCTGATGAATGTGGGTGGAACAAGACTACCACTACAATTGTTGAGTAGCTGTTAGTTTTTTTATTAACCTTGGTTTTGGCACAATTGCTGGAAAATAATCATAATTATTGGAAATTAATCATAGGCACTATGATTAAATAATAACTAAATTACCAATTAAACTAAATGTTTTGAGGATTGAGTATGATAGGGCAGTCAGCTATTTTCCACATTGAGTAATCAAACGTGACCATGGGGTCGCAGTTGAAGTAAGGATAAATCTTGTTTGCACACAAACTCCTTCAGCCACATGTGTGAGTCAGAACCAGCTGTTCATTTTGGAGGGAAATGACTTTAATCAGTGAAAAGAGAACAGAGAAAGTGGAGAAAGAATTGGGAGAATCAGATATTATTCATTCAGGTGATTTTCTCAAATAATAAATAACAACGATGCAGTGTCTACAGAGTCATAGGGAGGAATTTTTCAGTTCTCAGACTAAGTGTGACGGCGGGCAGGATAGTTGGTGAGTTGCCCACTGTTCAGCAGGTTCTCACACCCAATCTTCCACTTGAAAACTGATCAATTATGCATCGGTAAACTAATCACTGAATCACCTGGTGGCGTGGGCACTGATTCAGCTGTCTGCCGTTATCTTAAGGGGTCAAAGTTACTGGTGCCATATTTAAGCAGTGCCCAAACACACATTCACTCTCCACAGGCCAGCTGTGCAGTGTGACCGAATGACACATCCCCCAGAAGAAGTAAGCCCTGTGCATTTCGATTTAGCCCTGACTCCCTGGTGGCTCTCCTTCAAGAAGTGAATAAATACTGAGATATTCTCTTCCCAAGGGCTGAAAGCAGAAGGTTGATCAAGCCGACTCCGCCAGTCTGGGTGTAAGTCACTAGGGGGGACGGGGGGAGGTCTGTGCCCATTGCCCACAGAAAAGAAACAAACTACAGTGCAGCAAAAGGTTGAATGATCTCATCTGTTCAGTCAGTACTTTTGTCTCAATCTAGATTCACTCTAATAAGGGCATCAGGTGCTCTAAGTGTTACAGTCCACATGGATCTCACACAGATAGGCATCTGCACTGATAATCTTTAACACAGTCCTCATCATAAGACCATAAGACATAGGAGTAGAATTAGACCATTTGGTCCATCGAGTCTGCTCCGCCATTTAATCATGGCTGATATTTTTCTCATCACTATTCTCCTGCCTTTTCCCCATGACCTCTGATCCCTTTATGAATCGAGAGCCTGTCTATCTCTATCTTAAAGACATTCAACGACCTGGCCTCCACAGCCTCCTGCAGCACAGAGTTCCACAGGTTCACCATTCTCTGGCTGAAGAAATTCCTCCTCATCTCTGTTTTAAAGAATCATCCCTTTAGCCTGAGGTTGTGCCCTCTGGTTCTAGTTTTTCCGACTAATGGGAATATCCTCTCCATTATTCTTCTGCACTTCTCCCTTATTCCCTTAACTCCACCCAAAAACCCAGTCATTCTTCTGCCTACCATCTCGTCACTCATTACCTTGGTCATCTGAAACCCACAACCTCCTCCCGCCCCACATGAGTCTGCCAATTCCTCCTGTCCCCTGCCCTTTACCCAGGCTGGTCTCTCTGGGTCTGGTATAGCACTGCCTGCACAACACACTGGTCTCACCTGAGGGAATATCTTTGCCAGTGGCCAGGAGATAGAGCAGTGAGGAGAGCTGACAGCAGCACAGCAAAACGTTGGCGAATGCTGGGTTTACGCACATTGAAGTTCTGAGTGAAGTGAAGGTGGACAGGCGTATGTCACTTGTATCCAGTTGTAAATCAGATGGGTGTAATTCCCTGCTGACTTGCCACTATGTTAGGAGGGAGAACATGATTCCAGTGAGACATCATTTTAATAAGTATTATTGGCATGCTAATGAATGCAGATCTGGCTCCTGACATGGATCAGGGTGAAAGTTGACTTGCCATTAGGCCGCCATGAAGTTTCAGAGGGAAAATTCTAACTTCTGTTCCTGCCAACTTTTGGTCTGTGTTCCTGCCCAGCACGATCACCATCACTGGTGGGAGGGAAGAATTGCGGCCATAGCTTGTGCTTCATTTTCACTTTGAATGAGGCATGCAGAAATCTTGCTGGATTATAACACAGTAGAGGAGGTTACAGAGAGACAGAGAGTCAAGGCCAAGGAGGGACTTGAAAAAAAGATGAGGATTCTAAAATTGACATGCTGCTAAATCAGGAGGCAATGTCTATAACGTTGCACAGAAGTATTGGATGAACAGGACCTTGGATACAGGTAGAATCTTTTTAGATGAGCTCAAGTTTATGTGGTGTTTAAGATGGAAGGCTGGCCAGGAGATCGTTAAAGTAGTCAATTCTAGAGGAAACAAAGACATGCATGAGGGTTGAAAGGTCAGATGAGGTAAGGCAGAATTGAATAGGTTTAGCAAAATACTGTATGTCTCTGCCATATAGCATGGATCTGGCTCAATAGGGAACAGAAAATGCTGCACTATGCACATTAAACAGTTGATGGGATAACTGCAGTACTGGACAGAATTGTTCTGTCCTGCCCACCAGGCACACCTTAGTTGGTGAGGCAGGGGTTGGGGGGGAGAACCAAGCAGGGGTCTGTTGATATCAGGTGGGATTTTCCAGTCTTGGGGCGAGCACAGCCAGAAAATCCCGCCCACTGTGCTTGAAAGTCTTTCAACCATTATGTAACTTGAATATTGATTGGTGAAAATGGATGATGCTAGAGTCATGTTTCTTCCATTGTCTAACAATCAAACATGAGCAGTCCCATTTCTCTCATGTTCCTGACTTTCTTTCGGTCAAAATACTTGGATTGGTAGAATAACTTAGCCATATTATTATAAACCTGAAACATCAAAGTAGTAATGGAAGAGATATCCATGGGTTTTTATTCAGAAGTAATATAAAATTAGAGGTAACTATGTCACCAGATGGCAAGACTAAAGGTACTTTGTGTAGCTCATCGAAAATTCAGAAAACTTGACCAGTAACATCCGCAGCAATAAAATTCAATAAGTTCAGACCTCAGTGTCAAAATTCCCATGTAAAGCACATTATGTGAAATAAAAGAGGATACTTTTCTCTGTAAGTCTTAGTTATTTAGTTGATTCTTTCAACACATGACAACATCGGAATCAATTCACATTTAGAGCACTTATACCCTTCCTGTATATATAAAAGGAAATAGATATCAAGTTCTCAAATTCAACAAACACATCAGAATTTCTAACATTGCTGTTCTGGGGCCATATCTTAGGAATATATATTGTTACAGACAGAATTGATGTGCATTATAATTGTTCGTAATCAATTGTTTTAATATATAAGTGTGAGAAACTAATGGCCTGAATCTCTGACCTCACCTGTGGCTGGGATTCTCCAGTCCCGCTGCTATGAGTAGAGATTTGGCTGAACACCAAATTTCCTGTTGTTGCCAGTGGGGTGTATGAAGTCAGAGAATTCCAGCCTATGTGTTCTTACCTTCAGAGTGGCTTATCCAAAGTTAAATAATTTCCAGCAGCAAGCTTTTGTAATTCTTTCTAAAATAAAGACAATTAATTTTGATCACTCTCATGCCCTGGATTCCTTAATGTGATGTGTACTATCACATGTACAAATATTAGGTACAAGTGAGGAAAAAAGTACAATTACGAGTTGAAAGGATTTAAATCTCCTTTGAAGCAGCTGAACTGGTGCTGCTGTGGGAATAGAGGTAAAATAAGAGCAGAGGATTCTCAGTAAGCTGCCAAGTTTCTCCTAGTTGACTTGCCAGGAAATCAGGTGAACATGAAGGTGGAACAAGCTGGGAGGGGGAGATTCCTTCTCCCTCTTTAAAGGTGCAGCTCTTGTTAAGAACCCTGCTGGTGTTAGCAATGAGGGTATTTCAGAACCTGAAACGTAACTTGGAACACTAGTTCTTAAGAGTGTTTATTTTTTCAATTTGTTATGATGTGAGGACCCATATGCAAAGCAGTGAGGTCTAGTCTTAACTTTTTATAAGCATGTTAAAAACTTGGCTGCCATAATCATGTGACTTATACAAGTCTAAAGACATTTCTCAAATGAGGTGGTGAGTTGGACCAATACATATCCCGTTTGTGGCCTCTCGCACTTGCTTTGAAATGGAGGGCCCACCACAATACGGTGGAGGGTCCTGGATACTTATTTCATATTCATCTAACACCCATTGACATCTCTACGTGGTGAAGCAGGGAGACAAATTGGTTGGTATCTCTCTAGCCCCAGTTACTTACAGATCACCCATAACAAGACAACTTTTAATTTCACAAGTTGCGAAGACTGTTCATATGAGATATTTGCTTGATTTTCATAAGAACATAAGAACTAGGAGAAGGAGTAGGCCACCTGGCCCCTCGAGCCTGCTCTTCCATTCAATAAGATCAGGTCTTGTCCAGAGCCAATATTGCCTAAGTCACATGAGGTAACGCCAGACCCAATTTTTAAAAATACAACTTTAAAATTTGTCATAGCTTCATGCTGGCATGACCGTATTGACCTTGGAAGGGATGCAATGCAGATTTGTCAGAATAATATTAGGACTTAAAAGGCCACATTTGAAATCAGATTCCATAAACGTATCTTGTATTCCCTCGAGTTTAGTAGATTAATAATCTGATCACTGATAAGAAAGATTTGATAGGATAAATATGAAGAAACGTTTTTGCAAGAGGAATCAAAAAGAAAGGGACATGACCTTAAAATTATAGTTCGGTCATTCAGAAACAGTGGCCAGAATTCTCTGACCTCACCCGTGGCTGGGATTTTCCAGTTCCGCTGTTGTGAATTTGACTGAGCACCAAATTCTCCATTCTTGCTGGCAGTGGTATCAGGGCGTACGTGGCCAGAGAATTCCAGCCAATATCAGGAAGCAGCTTTTCACAGTGGGTACTAGGAAAGTAGAGTTTTCAAGACTAATAATTGACTTGTGTTAAGACACAGGCATCGAGGGAGATGGAGCAAAGGTTTGTAAATGGAGCTGAGGTACAGATCAACCAAGATCTTATACAATGACAGAGCAGGCTCAGAGGCTGGATGGCTGAATTTGTTTCTAATACTGCTAGATTTCCATGTTCACAATATGAAAAAACATTGTTTTGTTGACAAACATGTCAACAAGAGGGAAATGAAAAATCTGTCTGTCAAATCTAGCATACAACAAAGGAATATTTTGCAGAAACATCTGGCTCTCAAGCCTGAATTAACTTCAGATATTGTGCCACGAATAGCAAATTCACTTCTCGAATTGCCAAGACACTTGGTGGTCCTTAAATATTTCGCTTCTCTTTTAGCCAGAAATCCATTTGTTACAATTACATGCCCTGAACATATGGAAAGAAGCTGCATATATCTGTGCCTTTATATCAACACAAAGAAGGAAGAATTGCACTGGTCATGGGGGTCAATGATACAATCCTGGTGCACTGGGAGGACAGTCATTCTTTTGAATGTTGTGCACATTGTTCTATCAGGCAAGATCACATACTAATACAAATTGAACTCATTGATGGAAAAATTGCTACACTCTGTTCCACAGTCCTTCATCCACAGTGTGGATGAGGTATAGGTAGGGTGGATTCTCGGAGGCTATTTCCCGGGGCTGAAATGGTCACGACGAGAGGACACAGGTTTAAGGTGCTGGGGAGTAGGTACAGAGGGGATGTTAGGGGTAAGTTTTTCACTCAGAGGGTGGTGAGTGAGTGGAATCGACTGCCGTCAGTGGTGGTAGAGGCGAACTCGTCTTCTAAGAGACTTCTGGATAAGTACATGGGGTTTAATGGGATTGAGAGTTATAGATAGGCCTGGTAGGTAGGGATATGATCGGCGCAACTTGTGGGCTGAAGGGCCTGTTTGTGCTGTAGTGTTCTATGTTCTATGTAATGCACAATCATTAGGTGAAATGAAGGAAAATATATATATGTATCTATATTACACATAAAATGCTATAAAATCTCAGCAGGTCTGACAGCATCTATGGAAAGAGAATAGATGTCACGTTTTGAGCATGGATGATCCTTTGTCAGAGCTGAAGACAATGTAAAATAGGATGAGGTTTATACTGTTGAGGTGGTGGTGGTAGTGGGGGGAAGGAGCTCTGGGAGCTGGGTAGAGAGTCAGTGGTTGGTGGAGATGGAAGAGATTGACAAAGATTGACAAAAAGACAAAGGGAATGTAAATGGTGGTGATTATGGCTAAGAAGGGTGATAACAGCGGCCCATTAGGGGTCAGAATGTGTTATTGGCAGAACAAACAGAAGCAGCATGTTAAAGGACAACTTGAAGCAAGTAACAAATGGCCCTAGTGGGGTGGGGGCGAGGGGAGACATTGATAAGGAGAAAAAAAGATGGAGAGATATATAAAAAGGAATGAAAACTGAAACAGTGAAAGAAATGAAAATAAATTTTAAAATAATTCAAGTAATTTGATGGAAATGGGGTGAAGGGGGAGGAAACAGTTCATCCTCTGAAGTTGTTGAACTCAATGTTAAGTCTAGAAGGCTGTAAAATGTCTAATTGGAAGAGGAGGTAGCTGTTCCTCCAGTTTACATTGGGTTTCATTGGAACATTGCAACAGGCCAAGGGTGGACACATGGTCATGAGAGCAGGTTGGTGTGTTGAAATAGCAAGCAACAGGGTCGGACAGACCAAAGGTTATTTGCAAAGCAGTTACCTAGTCTATGTTTGCTGTCTCCAATGTAGAGCTTGTCGCACTGAATGCAACAACCAGATTAAAGGAGGTGCACGTGAAGTGCTGCTTCACCTGGAAAAAAGTGTTTAGGGCCTGGGGTGGTGAGCAGGAAGAATGTGAAAGGACAGGCATAGCACCTTATGTGATTGCGTGAGAAGGTGCTGTGGGCAGGGGGTGAGGTGTTGGGTTGATGGGGGAGTGGACCAGACTCCCTGCTAATGATGATGGGGAGTGAGGGGAAGATGTGGTTGGTGGTTGCATCATGCTGGAGTTACCACTCCCTTATCACTTTCTTTCTTCTATTCACAATAATGGTGATAAAGAGACTCGACAGAACCAGGTGATGAGGTTGCCCAAGAGTTTCAATGGGATTTTGGTCACTTAAGCAGCAAAAGCAAGCAGGAGAAGAACAAAAATAGTACACAAAAAAATACACATGCACATGCCAGGTAGAAATCGGGTTCAATTAGAGTCGAGCAAGCAAGTAACATTGATTCTGCTTCTGTGTCCCTGAGATGATTGGAAAAGGGGGAAGGAGATATTTATAATATATGAGATACAATTGACCCACCAGAAATCTTTGGTAAAATAAACTTTATTTCAGGATATAGTTAGAATATAACAAAAATAATTAGCATAACTTTTATCAATTAAAAAACTTAAAAAGACACAGTATAATTTTTAACAGTTATCCATCTTTATACTTCCAATTTAAGCAATATCCCCAGAAACATAAATCCTACTTCAGAACCACTAAGCACCAAAAACAGATTTGCTCACATGGATGCTATATTTCCAGCCTTTTAATCTCTCTGGATAGATGCAGAAAGACACCTGCATTCCAACTCCCACACAGCAATTTCCAGAAAAGGATATATCCTCAAACAGCAGAATTTCAGAGAAATAAACCTAGTCTCCAGCAGATCCCAGTCGCCAGCCTTCAAAGAAAAAAAAGGCTACCTCTCTCCGCAACTTCCAAGCAGCAACTTAATTTTTACACGTAAACCTTGCTCTACCCACTCGCATGACCTTATTTGCCAATCAACATCATCAAACCCTACTTTACAAAACCCCAGGAGAAAACTCTAAAATAACAATTCCACATTAGCCCAGATTAAAACAAACATTGTAGCAGTTAAGATCTATTATGCTGCTGTAGGGACAGCAGGGCTGCTGGAGGCAGACAAAACAGCACCAATAATAACACAAAGTGCTAAAACAGATCCTGCACAAGAAATGACTCAAATGCATTTATTAAAGGCACAGTGTTGTCACACTAGGAGTGCAATATTGGAATCAAAGAAGTCAATGTGTATGAATGCCCTGCGGGTATAACCTGGAAGACGAACCAGTAAACATTTATATTGGATCCATGCATTCTATTCAGTAAGAGCACAAATATACATAAGAGTGAACCTCAACAAAATTTGATGGGGGAATAATGGAGAACAATGAAATGTTAAAATACATGAATATTCCTAAAGAAACAGGCCTGGATGAAATGCGGCTGAATATGATAAGATCACAAAGCATACATGTGAATGTTGTCCTGGAAATTCTTCAAAATGCATTGGACTCATAAATAATACCAGAAGGCTTGACGATCAAATATAGTATCATAGGATCCCTACATTGCAGAAGGAGGCCATTCGGCCCATTGGGCCTGCATGGAAGAACAATCCCACCCAAGCCTTATCTCCATAACCCACTATTTAATCTGCTAGTACCCCTAAAACTAAAGGGCAATTTAGCAATCAAAAACCTGCACATCTTCGGAATGTGGAAGGAAACCAGAGCACCCAGAGGAAAGTTACACAGACAAGAGGTAAATGTGCAAACTCCACACAGACTTTCACCTGAAAATGGAATTGCACCCGGGCCCCTGGTGCTGTGAGGTAGCAGTGCTAACCACTGTGCCACCGTGCCACCCATAACTGTTGCTATTTCCTTTCTTCAATGGTGATATAACTTAACTGATTTTATTTTCACCAGTCTTTCAGCAAACAACATTGTAAGATTATCAGATAGCATGAGAGCTCAGGTTGAGACATGCAGTTCTTCAGCTATAATTTTCCATATTAGTTTTCTTGTAATGCATGCTTCTAGCCTTTTTCCAAGGAGATGTTAAATTAAACCCCCATCTGCTTGTTCAGCTGGACATAGAATGAAAAGCCCTTGTTCTCCCACTGCTCAGGTCAGCGTCTGTATATCAGCCAACACCATCAAGAAAAAAACGAGGTTGATTGGTAATTGACATTATTTGTTGTTTATGGGACACTGCTTTATGAAATTGCCTGCCACATTTTCTTATAAACCAACTTGGCTGCACTCAATAAGTAATTCACTGACTGTGAAGAATGGTGCTACGCCCTGAGGACACAATAAAGTGCTACTTAAATTGGAGTTCTCCTTTTGTTGGAGAAGGCAGGAGGCAGGGGAAGGAATGAGAGACGAGATGTCACGAGTTCCATCTAAAATTTGTACTGCACCCCAACAGACTTATGCATTTTCATTGCAGCCAGAGTTCTACAATTTCCTGATTATTCCCCAAGTCTGAAAGCCAAGACAAATGAGCAGCAGGTCTTGATCAGAGAGATTCTATATTCTGATAATGCTGCCCTGGCTGTCCAGAGAGAACACAGTAAGAAGTCTTACAACACACCAGGTTAAAGTCCAACAGGTTTATTTAAAGTCCAACAGGTTTATAATCAAATAAACCTGTTGAACTTTAACCTAGTGTTGTGAGACTTCTCACTGTGTTTACCCCAGTCCAACACTGGCACCTCCACATCATGTCCAGACAGAAGACAACCCCAAAGGCTCATGGTTTATCTCTCCTGTACCTCTGGTGGATACATTGTCAAGAAAACTATAGTTATGGGGCAGACAGTTTATTTCTCTAGCCATGATCAGACCTGGCACACCACTGGAAGCAGTCAGTAGGTTCTGCTACTTTGGATCTACAGCAGCAGACAACATTTCCCTTGAAGAAGAGCTCAGCACACTTATTGCCAAGGCAGCCACCAACTTCAGCTGACTAACAAACAACAGACCCACCCACAAGAGCAAGATGCTTATCTATAAGGCCCGATTGCTCAGCATGTTGCAGTATGGCTGAAAATCCTGGATAGCTAATATCTACCAAGAACAGAAGCTCAGTAACTTATATCATCAGTGATAACACTGCATCCTTAGCATCATGTAGAAAGAAAAAGTTTGGAATTCTCCAGCCCTTCCAGCTCTGCCTAGGTCTACCCTTGCCGCAGGTGTCCTGATGGCGGCATGGGCAAGGAGTGTAAATCGTCATCAACTTTGACATGTCTGGATAATCTGCTGGAAAATTCAGCCCAAAGTCACTGCTGAAGTCTACTTAGCTAAGTCACTTAGTATTTTTCCCTTTTCAGGCAAAAATACTAAGCATGCCAGTGCTGATCTAGAAAAGAAGGCTTCACTGGCTTAGGTATGTGCACAAGATGGAAGATGTCTGCATCCCCAAAAGATGCCTAAGAGGAGGTAATCTATGCCAGGAGTCCAGCAGTTCTACAATTGACTCTCCTGAGGAAGGAGCAACACTCTGAATGCTCCAAATAAACCTGTTGGACTTTTATTTGGTGTTGTGAGATTTCTTACTGAGCCTAGCAGGGCACTCAAACTCCGATTCAAAGATTCTGTCAAAAGAGACATGGAAATTCTCAACATTAATCGTGATGCAAATGGTGACATCAATGGCAGCCAGGAGTTTGGTCACCACCCCGAGTGGTTTCAGAAGCTTCAAAGCAGATGCCAGCCCAACAAACAACATGTCAACCCAGATCATCCCTTCACCACTGGCAAGGGACAATGTGTGACATTGTGACAGTTCTTTGCCTTTACAGAATTGGCTCGCTCTGCCATCAAAAAGATTTGCAGCAGATGATCTCATTTGACCTCATCAAAATTCTGAGGTTGAATTTCCATCATCCCTAGCAGATGGAAGGATGTCAACCAAACTATGCTTTATTCAGGATGTGTGATTATGGGCAGGCATGTATGATCCTGGGGCAATAATTTGCTTGACAAACCTTAAGTGGCCAACAGTACTAACCACGCCGCTGTAGGTTGTAGCTTCTCAGAACAGTGATGGCACCTTAGCTTTGTTTCGGAGGCTGAACAAGGTGAGAGTATTGTTGCTGTTGGGAAGGATACATGCAGTGCTCAAAAGACCAAGTGCAGCAGAGCTGAACGTCAAACATTTGGTCAACAGAAACAAAATAATGACAGCAACGTCTGTCACACACAAGAAGCACAATTTGGTGTGAAGTAGACTGTGGCATTGCTACCTCAGGAAGATTTTAAAGGAAGCATTTCCATGTACTTCCATTGGCAATCAAAATAGTCAAGGAGGATACTGGTTGGAACACTAGGATCATGAAGGCAAATTGGAGAACAGAGAGATTTTACTCACAATAAAAATCTTATAATTTGCAGTACATGTTTTATTATTTTGCAATATGGTATTACAAAAATGATTTGATATTATGGGCACAATTGTAAATCCATCTGATTCACTGATGTCCTCTAGGGAAGGAAATCTGCAATCCTTACCTGACGTGGCCTACATGTGACTCCAGGCCCACAGCAATGTGGTTGTCTTTTAAATGCCCTCAAAGATGGGCAATAAATGCTAGCCCAGGCAACGATACCCACATCCCAGGACCGATTATTTAAACAATTGGAATTTACTCAGATTTGAATGTAATATATAATGGGTTGGGCCTGGATAAAGTGCTGTTTCGGAGAGTCGGTTCAGACTCAAAGGGCTGAATGGCCTCTTTCTGCCCTGTAGGGATTCTAAGTCCTCCCATTTTATTATGTAAAAGGCATGGTATAAAATGCTGGAAAATCTCAGCAGGTCTGACAAAGGGTCATCCTCTTCCATAGATGCTGTCAGATCTGCTGAGATTTTTCAGCATTATCTGTTTTGGTTTCCGATTCCGACATCCACAGTATTTTGCCCTTATCACTGTATAAATGTAATTGTTGTAGTTGTTCCTGTTGTGTGTTTTAAAATGATAGTCACTGATTTACTCTTTTGCTGAATAAATAGCTTAACTTTCATGTTATTTTAATAACCGTCCCAGCGAGCACAACACCATACACTGATAAACTGTGCTATATATTATTCCTCACTACGATTGCCCACATTGTTATTTACTGATTTGAGGATGATAGGGAAATGAATGTCACCCACTCATCTAAAGCTAATTTCACATTAATTGACAATTGGATTCTTTTATATTTAGTTTTGATTCAGTGGCTGCCCCTTTAAATCTAGCAACGACGCACAAACTGACTGCGGCCTGCATTGATGGAATATTGCCATTTTTACCACTTAGAAGTTGAAATCATCCAAACTCCAATGATGCTATCTATACCAAATGAATGGGGGTGGACAGAGGAATGAAAAATATGCCAACCAAGGTTTATAGACTAAGCCTTGTCTGACTGACTGTCGTATGGACAGCCAGTGAGTGAGAGACAGGAATAATGTCAGTGGGATAGAAAGGACAAGCAATCATCACAGAGACATTTGAGAAGGCTGGTATTGCAATGTGGGAATGACAAATGTGCAAAACAATCCAAAAGGAAGAAAATGTCAAGGCGTTCCGCATCTATGCGCTGCAATGACGTTGCGTATAAACAGATTATCTTCCTTATTCGGCGAAAAGACTGTAACTTGTTTTAATTAGTGAAGCATCCATGAATTAAATTCTATTGGAAAAATAGACAACTTACCAAGCTTCCCACTCTTGAGTGGGGATGGAATGCTTCACTTGTGTCACTGAAAAATAATGTATCCACATTCTTTGCAAATGTTTTAAAGTGTTAGCAGCCCACTTTGGCTAATCCCATTATACACTTCTTTAGCTGGCAACAGAAATGATAACTTGCATTTAAGCAGCATGTTTTAACATCATAAATCACACCAACTTGCTTCACAGGAACTTTACCACAACAGCAGCACAGTGGCACAGTGATTAGCACTGCTGCCTCACAGCACCAGAGACCCAGATTCAATTCTGTCCTCGGGTCACTGTCTGTGTGGAGTTTGCACTTTCTCCCCATGTCTGCATGGGTTTCCTCCGGGTTCTTCAGTTTCCTCTCACAGTCCAAAGGTATGCACATTATGTTGACGGACAATGCTAAATTGACCCTAGTGTCAGGGGATTGGCAGGGTAAATGTGTGGATTTACAGGAGGAAGGCCTGGGTGGGATTGTGATTGGTACAGACTCAATGGGCTGAATGGCCTCCTTCTGTACTGTAGGGATTCTATGGTTATCAAATAGAAAGAGATGTCTGGACAGATGATATAAAGTTTAATCAACCAGGTAACTCTTAATATGTGTCTTAAAGTTAGAAAGATATAAAGATGGATGGATATGTTTAACAACAGAACTCAAGGGTTAAACACGCCAGCAGTTGAAAGTGCAGTTATCAAATGATTACAGGCTGGAGGAGGTCACAGAGATAGGTTGGAGCTAAGGCTGTGTAGAGTTTTGAAGACAAGAATGAAAAATGTTAACACTGTTGTTGCTGGGCTGGTAGTCAATTTATTTAAGGGGGATATATTTTCATTAGAGACAGTTCAGAGAAAGTTCACTCAGTTGATTCCTGGAACGAAGTGGTCTTATGAAGAAAGTTTGAGCATATTGAGCCTATATCCGTTGGGATTTAGAAGAACAAGAAATGGTCTCGTTGGAACATGTTAGAATCTGCGGGAGCTTGACAGGACATTCTCAACCATACTCAAACTAGGGGCACTGTTTAAAAATAAGGCTGGGAAACTCTGACCTTGCCCAGAGCTGGGATTCTCCTGTCCCGCTGCAGTGAAAGGAAATTTGGTTGAGTGCTAAATTCTCTGTTCTTGCTGGCAACAATAGCAGGGTGTTTGAGACTGGAGGGTTCCGGCCATGGGGTCTCCCAGTTAAAGTGGTCATGAGGAGGAAGTTCTTTTCTCCAAGGGTATTTACTGTTAGGAATTCTCGCTCCTAAAGCAGTGGGTCATTGAATATATTTGAGACTAAACTAGACAGAATAAGGGAGCAGACACAAAGAGCTGAATGGCCTCCTTTTGCACTGTAACAATTTTGGGATTCTGTAAAGGGTTATGAGGGCAGTGGGGAAAGTGATGTTAAAGCCACAATTGGACCAGCCATGATCTTGGGCTGCTAAGCTCCCTTGAGAGGCCAATTGGCCCACTCCTGCTCCTATTCCTTATGTTATTATGAATGAAAGCATAGAATCCCTACAGCGTAGAAGGAGGCCATTCAACCTATGGAGTCTGCACTGACTGTCTGACAGGGCATCTTACACCCCCTCCCACCTTATCACTGTAACCCCATGCATTTACCCCACTAATCCACCTAAAACTCACGTTTTGGGACACTAAGGGAACAATTTAGCATGGCCAACCTGCACATCTTTGGACTATGGGAGGAAACCAGCGCACCCGGAGTAAACCCATGCAGAATGTGTAGACTCCACACAGATGCCCATCCAAGGCCGGAATTGATCCTGGATCCGTGGTGCTGTGAGGCAGCAGTGCTAACCACTGTGCTGCCCCTAATGTTAACCAAAGGCATGGATAAGGATTTCAGCACATAATACACTGAGGCAGGGGCTGAGTCTGCCATAAATACAGAGGTAACAGAGATGATGGAGAGGATTTTCTATGTTTTTATGTGTTGCCTCAAGCTCATTGTGGAGTCAAACATGAGAAAAATGACAGAAATGCTGGAAAAAGGTCTTGTGCCTTGTTTTGCTGCAAAGGATTAAGTGAATAGTTTGTTGTTTTGTATTAAACCCATTTCTCTAAAGCTGAAATAAAGAAAAACTGCAAAACAGAGCCATATGCAAATAAATATTTTATTAATTAAGATGATCATAGAAACATTTTCTTTACATAAACAATGCAACGACTTTTCTGTTGCATTCAGTGTAAAGTTCATCATTTTTAATCATGACCAATAGTAGGTAAGCGTGACACAGTGGCACAGTGGTTAACAGTGCTGTCTTACAACACAATGGACGCAGGTTTGATTCTGGCCTCAAGTGACTGTGCTGCACATTCTGAGTTTGCACATTCCCCCTCATGTCTGCATGAGTTTCCTCTGGGTACTCTGGTTTCCTCTCGCACTTGAAAGATGTGAGGGTTATTTAAGAACATAAGAAATAGGAGCAGGAGTAGGCCATCTAGCCCTTCGAGCCTGCCCTTTGATTGGCCATGTTGAATTGTTCCTTAGTGTCAAGGGGATTAGCAGGTTAAATGTGTGGGGTTACGGGGATAGGATGGGATTGTTGTCATGGCAGGCTCAAGGAACTGAATGGCCTCCTTTTGCACTGTAGGGAATCTATGATTCTTTAAAATAGCCACAAGGTGGAAAGCAGTTTTCCTATATATTACTCAGTGCAGTGTCTTGCTTACACTTTATTCCAGGCCCACACAGCAACTGGATATTTTAATTTAATATGTGAACCTCTGTCAGTGTTATAAAACCAATCTTTTTATATTACTTCAAGCAACAGATATAGGGTACCTGCAATATGTTTGTCATGCACATATCAGTTGCTTTGTGAATCACAAACTGGCTCTTTAAAGGGAGTTATTTTGCATGAATCATAGAATTATAGAATCCCTACAGTGCAGAAAGAGGCCATTTGGCCCATCGAGTCTGCACCGACCACAATCCCACCCAGGCCCTACCCCCATATCCCTACATATTTACCTGCTAATCCCTCTAACCTACACATCTCAGGACACTAAGGGGAAGATTTAGCATGGAAAATCAACCTAACCTGCACATCTTTGGACTGTGGGAGGAAACCGGAAAACCCGGAGGAAACCCACGCAGACACAAGGAGAATGTGCAAACTCCACACAGACAGCGACCCAAGCCAGGAATCAAACCTAGACCCCTGGAGCTGTGAAGCAGCAACATTAAAACCACCTATTTCTACCCCTGTAATGCCACCTGACACTGTCCCTGCTACAGTTCATAGATCTCTTTATTAGCTCTAGGCTTGATTATTGCAAAACATGATACCATCCATCTTGCCCACTCTGTAAAACTGAGGTCATTCAAAGCCCTGATGCCCATGTCCCAACTCTGCACCAAGTGTCATGTAACATCACCCTTGCCCTTATTCACCCACTATGACTCCTAGTTTGGCAATGCCTCATCTTTGTTTTTAAATCCTTCCATGGCCTTAACTCTTTTTATCTCTGTAACTTCATCCAGCCTTACAAATTCTGAGATATCTGCTCGATTAGCACTGCTGCCTCACAGCACCAGAAACCCGGGTTTGATTCTCGGCTTGGGTCACTGTCTGTGTGGAGTCTGCATGTTCTCCTCATGTGTATGTGGATTTCCTCCGGGAGCTCTGGTTTCCTCCCACAGACTGAAAGATGTGCTGGTTAGGTGCTAAATAATGTTCCTCATTATACCGGAACAGGCGCCAGAGTGTGGTGACTGTTGCAGTGTTAATGTAAGCCTACCTGTGACACTAATAAATAAAGTTAAACAAACTTTAGAATAAAAGCTCCTTCAACTCTGCCCTCTTTGGCATCCCTGTTCTAATTGCTATCCCATTGGTGGCAACACACAGCTGCCAAGGCCCCGGGCTCTGGAATTCCTTCTGTAAGCCACTCTTCCTTTCTTCAGAACATTTCAATGTACTTACCTCTTTGACCAAGCTTTTGGCTGTCTACACTAATGTCTCCTTGCAGGGCTTGGTGTAAAATTTCGTTTGATAGCACCCCTGTGAATTGAGACATTTTACTCAGTTGAAGGTGCTATATAAATGCAAGTTGCTGTTGAAGATGATTCTTATTCAAAATGTCATTTACACAGCATTTAGATTGGCGATTTTAAACTCACCTCTCCCTGAATACTAATATAAACAGTACTCTAATGTTACTATATTTGGGGTTGAAAGAACATCTTTCCTTTCACATCAAGAGAGGCATGTATTTAACAATTGATGTAGTGATGTGTAATTTTATATTATGAGATGGAAGTAGCTTGTATCATAATTAGAAGCTAATGTCTGCATTACTAAAGGAGGGAACTGGGCAGCCATCAGAGAGATGTGTGTCATCACATATTGGTGCAGAGACCAAGAATAGCCTCCCTGCTGTTTAACTACTTGGAATTGAACCTGCACTGTGCTGGGTGCCAGTGGGGTGCTTACTGACAAAAGCATTGCAAAAACTCATGGCAATCAGTATTAGTTACAAACACGAAGGATGAACAAACAAGGCTGTGCCAGTGACTTAAATAATTGTCAGGAACCAAAGAGGCAATGCCCCAGATGTTGGAAATGCAACAGTTGCTAAGCAACTAAGGATACACACAAACAAGATTGATAACTATAATTCGCGAGCAAACAAGACATAGTTTATAATTTCCAGTTAATGTTTCAATGGGACAGATTATGAAATCATTATGTATGTATATGAAAAAGCACTCAGTAATATTTAATTATTGTTTCAAGAAGCATCAATAATCATTGCAAGTTGACTTTGCTGTTCTGTCTGTTCTCCCAACTGGTTTGTTCTCTGACTGTATTTCAATACATAAATAGTAAATTTTTTCCAAAATGTTGCAAATATAATGCAGGGAGGACTGAGATCAGGCAACTGCGGCATGGTGGCACAATGGTTAGCACTGCCTCCTTATAGCGCCAGGAATCCCAAGTTCGATCCTGGCCTTCGGTTACTGTCTGTGTGGAGTCTGCACATTCTCCCTGTGTCTGTGTGGGTTTCCTTCGGGCGCTCCAGTTCCTTCCCATGGTCCAAAGGTGTGCAGGTTAGGTGGATTGGCCAGGCTAAATTGCCCCTTAGTGGTCAAGAATATGGGTTAGGTGGATATGCCATGATCAATGCGTGGGGTTAAGGGGTTAGGACAGTGGATTGGGCATAGGTAGGTGCTCTTTCAGAGGGTCAGTGCAGACTTGATGGGCCAAATGGCCTCTTATGCACTGTAGGCATTCTATGATGAAATGAGTATGCCACTAGCTGATCTGATCGATTTCCAGGGCCAGGAATCATTAACACTGTGGGGGTCAGTTTAGCTCAGTTGGCCGGACAGCTGATTAGCGACGCCAACAGCATGGGTTCAATTCCCATATTGGCTGAAGTTATTCATGATGACCCCTGTCTTCTAAACCTTGCCACTGGCCTGAAGTGTGGTGATCCTCAGGTTATATCATCACCAGTCAATGCCTTTGGTGATCTGGGACTATGGCATCTTTACTTTCTTACTAGTAGATTGCAAGCTGACAAAAAGCACATGTAGCCACTGGACTTGTAAATGTGGATCGGTGGGGGAGGAATCTATCTTGGGATATGGGAGGTATGTTTGGAGGTATGGGTGGGTGGGACTCAGATGAGGGATGCCACAACAGCAGTGACAGACTGTACTACTCAGTGACATTTTCAATAATGCCTCAAAATCTATCCCTGCTCCACATAATTTCCATTTGCATTTGTGCTCTGGATTCACCATGTTAATCAATTTGCAATTTATTACAAAATTCATACATGTATGCAGTAAATCTGAAGTGGGAACAGAAAATGCTGAAAATACTCAGCAACATCTGAGAAACAGATTTCAAATTAATGACTTTTCCAATAAAAGCTGAGATTGATTTAACTATTTAATCTATTTAGCTATTGTGAAATCTACAATTCGCCCCAGGCCTTCAGTTTCTTATTGGGGAAAAAAAAACACTGAAAATTATAGGGTGTATTCTAAAGAACAGGTTCACCTTACTTAGTCCACCCTTTGATTTACTTCTCATGCTTTTTAAACTCTCCAATTTTATAAGGATTTGGAGGCAGCATCTAACACCAATTTCTGGGCACCTCCCAGATAATACCCTTTCACCACAGATGGTGGCTTTAAGTGAATTTGAAGAGCTTTGAATGCCCCATTTCCATTATTGCCCTTGTGCTGAATTTCTGTTTAAGTGCTGCTTCTATTTTCAAGGGTTTGGGAACTGAACACACCCCCAGTGCTAAAAGAGAAGAAATGAAAGACAGTCATTTTTACTACCTTTAATACAAAATCTCTCCTCTGCTTATTTCATGTTCCCATCCCATTCCGGTGGCACAGTGGTTAGTGCTAATGCCTCACAGCGCCTGGGACCTGGGTTCAATTCCCTTCTTAGGTTGTCATCTGTGTGAAGTCTGCACATTTTCCACGTGTCTGTGTGGGTTTCCTCCGGGTGCTCTGGTTTCCTCCCACAGTCCAAAAGATGTGCTGGTTAGGTGTATTGGTCAAGCTAAATTCTCCCTCAGTGTACCCAAACAGGCGACTCAGGGATTTTCACAGTCACTTCATCGCAGTGTTAATGTGACCCTAGGTGTGACACGAATAAATAAACTTTAAACATTCCTTACTATAATATTTCTGCTAAAACCTTTACTCATTTCCTTCACGTGCCTTGTGGTGGTGAATTTGAAGTCTACCGCCGACAAACACGATAATTCAGTTAGCCACAGAGAGGGAGATGAAGCCCGTGCTCCTCACCTATCCTGTAATGTCAAATTCACACTTGAGACATTATCCAACTAGCTAGCTGAGTTTTTGCTTCTGATTGCTCAATAGAATATTTTAAACTCAAAGCTTTTCAGATGAAATTAAACACCATGAGATATCCATCTGCATACATTTTTTATGCGGTAATGATGCTCTCAAGGCTTTATAAGAGCTGACTGGACTGCAGCTAATTCCATGTAAAAAAAAAGACAATTAGAATCATCCTTATAAAGTTCCTTTAAACCATCTTTGAAACTATGATTAGCAGCAGGGAGGGCAAAGGTAAGGAATAAGAAGATGTCAAGTCCTCAGATGAGGAAAACAAGTGGTCCCTTGATATCTAATTTAATCCACAGATGCTGATTAGGTATTTTGATTCTAATGGAGGCATGATCAGCCAAACATTTGGACAGGTTTAATTCAAATCACTTAGTGACAGAGCCCAATTCATGCCACTGAATGGAAAAAGACCCATCACCAACATACAAATCTTCAAATGTAGCCGGAATGTGAAGAGTTCTCAACCATTTTGCTTTAACAATAATAAACTGCACAAAAGAAATTCGGCTCCTTAGCCAATGTACTACCAGAAGGGTGATGGTGGCACAGTGATTAACGCTGTGCCTCACAGTGCCAGGGACCCGGGTTCAGTTTCTGGCTTGGGTCACTGTTTGTGCGGAGTATGCAGATTCTCTGCGTGGGTTTCCTCCGGGTGCCCCGGTTTCCTCCCACAGTCCAAATGACGTGCTGGTTAGGTGCATTGGCCATGCTAAATACTCCCTCAGTGTACACAAGCAGGTGATGGAGTGTGGCAACCAGGGGATTTTCACAGTAACTTCATTGCAGTGTTAATGTAAGCCTGCTTGTGACTGATAAGTAAAATTCAATTTAATATTCTTAATCTTCAAAGGGGAGGTTATTTTCTTTGTCCCTTGTATTACAAAGTTGTAATTCCTGTGATAACGAATGTGTTAATGATTTTGTTATATTTGGGTATTAGGGAGTTTTTCCACTCCAATACGCTACCAGAGGATTGACCAGAGCTGAAGATGTTGAAGATAAACAACAACCTCAGTATTAGCCCCTCCATGATTATTTCAGAGCTCTGGAGACCCAGAAGCAATACAGAGATGGGAGCAGCCTTCCCCAGAAGGCAAACAGGGACAGGAGAGTTCTCCTCAAGCTTGCTATCTGCCTCTCTTCTGCCAGTCGCAGCCTCTCTCCATAGCCTACGTTACTATCTGCTAAGTCTATCCTCTCCAGCTGATGCCTCATCTGCGAATGTAGATCCACTGCGACCGTCTCTACCCCCCTTTACTTTCAACTGATGTTTGATCCCTGCTTGCAATTGCCAGGTACCATCCTGTCAAACTGGCTGGCTGCTGAGTGAAAAACAGCAGAAGTGAGTAGGAGGGCTTGCCTTGGATTTAGCAGGAGCTCAGCCTTGTCGAGTTTCCACCAGTGGAAAATGCGTTCAACATTTAAGAGGCTGGCACACATGGGTTTGTAATTGTGATTTTACACTCGGTGAAATCTGAGTCTTGGGCAGAATTCAGTCATGTAGAAGAGGCTGACTAACTATTCATGAGGAAGAAGGCAAATTAGCTGGGATGACATTCCAGAGTGTGGGAGGGATTTTCCACACATGCCATGGCTTGTTTCACAGTGGCAGTTAAGTAGCAGTTGAATCTTCTGGTCTTGCCACAATGAACCGGGTTTTGCGTTGTAGGCATACACAACACCCTGCCCCCCATCCCCTACCCCCACCCTTCCTGTCATGCTGGCACCAGCTGAATATTCAACATCTGGAACGAGCATTTGTTAATGTTACGCTGATGCGTTCAAATGAGGCTCACACCCTTCCCTGACATGTTCCACATCACTTCACCCAACAAGGTCAGTTCTAAATCAGAGAACGCAATCTCGCTGGCAAGAATCCTGTTTTTCCAAACTCTCCACATTTTGAGCCCATGGCACCATTCCCACAGATGGAGAGAGTGGCCTCAAGGTCCCACCCTTTGTCACTGAAACATGCACTGATTCTAGTTCTATGAATGCACAATGAGAATTTCTGACTGAGTCCTTGACCTTCTGGAGATATAAAAACTGAAACAATTTCTGAAAATTTACATCCAAATCCAAAATCCTTATTTGCCTTTCTAACTGTACCATAGAAGGTATGGCATGTACATACACTTAGAATAGAGTGTATGCATAGCTACATGCACATTGAAGAGAATTGAAACCTTTCGTTTTACCAAAAGCTCTTAGCCAAACTTCATCACAATTTCTTAGATTAAATGCGTTATGCAAAAGAGTATGGGATACACACAGGATGGCCTGATTCCTCTGACCGTTCTTGCAGGAATGTCTGATCCCGCCAGCAGTACATCCTTGCTGTGAGTTCCCCAGCAGCGTGGCCTGGCTTCAATAAGAAATCCCACTTTCAGCGGTTGAACCAGAGAATCCCACCACCAGCAAATGGCACATTGCCTCCCGCCACCGGGAAATACGCAGCTAGGATGCTGGAGAATCCCACCCCATCATCTAAGGCTGTGTATTGCTGTGGAAATCCATCTTATAACATTTGCTGTTTTCGTAATGTCAATAAAAATATTTAATTCAACATAAAATCACTACATAAAGAGAGAAGAAAAGATAGAATTAAAGGTAAAGATAAAAGAAACTGATGCGGTGGCACAGTAGTTAGCACTGCTGCCTCACAGCGCTAGGGACCTGAGTTTCATTCTGGCCTCAGGTCACTACCTGTGTGGAGTTTGCACCTCCACCCTGTGTCTGTGTGGGTTTCCTCTGGGTGCTCTGGTGTCCTCCCACAGTCCAAAGATATGTGGGTTAGGATGATTGACCATGCTAAATTTCCACCCACATGAACGGTGGTAATAGTCCAGACATCCCGGATCCAAAATTCAAAGACGGCTGCCCCAAGTCCATTATGTCAACTCAGCTTCTAAATTCATTGTCACTTCCTCACTAATGATACCTGGAGTCATTTAAATAAGCAACCATGATTTTGGGTCGTAATGCATGTGACGACATGATTTAGTGTAGTGAGATCCTGAATCTTTGATTTATGTGGAGTTCACCACATAAGGATTTATGCACAGAAATCATTAAATTTACTTCCTGCTTTGTCTTGTGTCATTTTTCATAGCTCAAATACTCCTTAACTAATAAAAATTAAAAGAGTTAGAGCACAGAAGAGTTAGAGATAATACAATCATTCCATCAACCTATCAAATTGTATGTGAAAATTACTAAATGAAATGCACTTCATAATGTTTTTGCCTCCTCAGGCAGTTACAGGACAGGCATCACCTTTCATTGAAGGGTTATTACACATCTTTACCACAAGCAGAGCTTTTTGTATTTACAGGTTTCTTTTTAAGTTTATTTATTAGTGTCACAGGTAGGTTTATATTAATACTGCAATGAGGTTATTGTGAAAATCCCCTAGTCGCCATAGTCTGGCGCCTTTTCGGGTACACTGAGGGAGAATTTAGCATGGCCAATGCACCTAAACAGCACTTGTTTCGGGCTGTGGGAGGAAACTGGAGCACCCAGAGGAAACACACGCAGACCAGGGGAGAATATGCAGACTCCACGCAGGCAGTGACCCAGATTTCTGGTGCTGTGTGGCAGCAGAGCTAACCACTGTACCATTATGCCTCCCTGATCGAATCTTGTGACACAGAGCCACACTGGTAGTAGGCATGGATGAGAAAATTGTAACTCCGCTTTGCTTGTGTATTTTGTGATGCCGCCAAGTTTCCAAGAGGTAATTTGTGGGACAAGCCAGACGGTCATGCTGCAGACATGGGCAAGTCTAATTTAATTGGAGCATTTCTACGAATCAGGTCTTACGAAGAATTTCATGATTGCAGGCATTGTTTCAAATTAGCACATACTTTGGCTAAATAACATAGGCTTATAATGAGTACATAGACCTGAATTACTTTGAAGTGTTTCCTAATGGAAAGTTATTGTTGGTCCCATTACAGTTTAAGCCTAATTTTTGAGCAGAAAACATTCCTTTGCTTGTGCATTGAATATTTTGCCTACACATATTTCCTTGTATATTTCTGCATTTTTGCAAAAGCCCTCAAACAATATAGAACAAGATTGGGATGATGGGAGTTCCTCTAAAGTGAATTTGAATTTAACCATGAATTGGGTGAGATGAATATCTGATTGGATAAAATCCTCATGTCCATTGATATTTCAAACAGGTTACTTATTTCTAACAATATCCAAAGAGCTATGGTTGAAGCCACACCAGTCTTAGCTGTGCATGCTGAAAAAGATGTATTTACTGTCGATACTTCATTATAGAAACGGTGGGCAGAATTTTACGGCCTTACTCGTCCCGAAACCATAAAATTCCCCCTAGGTCAATGGACTTTTCCGTGGTCTGCTCCTTGCCCAATTCCCGTGTTGGATGTGATGGTAAAATTCCAGACAGTGTCTGAGTCATGCCATTTCCAGTGAGATGTCTGTCTACCTGACATCAAATTCTGCGCAATATAACCCTTCCAAGCTGCAATAAAGGATTCTGCATGGGTTTTCTCCGGTGACCTGGTTTCCTCCCACACTCCAAAGATGTGTGGATGAGGTTGATTGGCTATGCCAAATTGCCCCTTAATATCAGGGGTTTAGCAGGGTAAATACGTGGGGTTAGGGGGATAGGATCTGGGTGGGATTGTTATCAGAGTAGGTTTGCTGATCCGAAAGGCCTCCTCCTGCAGTGTAAGGATTTGATGATTAGAACTTGCTCCCATGCAGAGTTCAGCTTCACTGGGCTCCTTCCACTTAAGCAGCTTATCCACACACTGCTGTTAAAGGTTAACCAGGCTTCAAAAATTATTTCAATAATACTGAAAGCATTTATAATGTTTGTTTAACTCAGCTGTAGCTATCTTGCCTCTGAGTCAGAAATCCTTCTCCAGGACTTGAACATGACAATCTCGACAGACACTTAAGAGAGTGTTGCATTATCTGAGGTGCCATGTTTTGGCTGATGTTAAAATGAAATTCAGTCTGAATATTTGGGTGGATATAAATTGCCATTATTCACAAAGTAAGAAGTCTCACAACACTGGGTTAAAGCCCAAAAGGTTTATTTGGTAGCATGAGCTTTCGGAGCGCTGCTCCTTCATCAGGTGAGTGCTTTGGTCAAAATTTGCCCCTCAACCCACATCACCAAAACTACTCATCACAGTGGGTGCCTCATTGAGCACAAGCTGACTGCCTTGCTTACTGACAAAGCAGGAGTAACGATACTTCAAGGAGTAATTCCTTGGCCATTAAATACTTTGGAATGGCCCGAGAACAAATCAGTGTGAGTTTGTTCACTTTCTGATTGAGAATAAATAATTGGAAATGGTGTTTCACATAGCCATTGTGTTCAGATAACCAGTTAATAGGCGGTAGGTGTGTCCCACTTTCCCCATTAGCAGGTGGCAGGTGTGTTCCCATATTGTAGAATGCTATTCTGATGAGATCACTGTGGTTTGATGAGAAAGCCATGCTGTGGTTCTGGAGAGTGAATTAAACCAGTGCTGACATTACCCCAAACTGAAGTTTTTAATTGTAATAGGGAGTAAGTTTTCTTGGAAAGATGCAAGCATAATGACTTGTTCAGGTTATTCCCAGGCTTGTACTGCAAGTAGCTGAGGTTTTTTTTTAAATAGAAGGTAGTTGGCTATCAAACTAGACACAAAGAGAAGAAGGGAACCAGCTCATTGTAGTAAGAGACATTTAAGAACTTAAATTATAGCCAATAAGGTAGTATTTTTTCATAATTTAATTTAGGAGCTCAGGTTTCAGCCAATCAGATAACACATCTTCACAATTTAATTTAGAAATTTAGGTTTCAGCCAATCAGGAAACACATCTTCACAGTTTAATTTAGAAATTTAGATTTCAGCCAATCAGATGTCATTTCTATGTAATTTTTGTTTGAAATTTGTTACAAAATTAAACACATGATTAATATCAGCATAATTGATCACTAAGTGAAGTGCATGAATACTTTTCAGCTCCGACTGCTATTCATGTGCCTTCAGTATTGCCTACAGTGCAATATGACAAACACACTTCATAATCTCAGCGTTATAGCTTGATTCATTTCGCCTGAAGGGCACATCCTACTGGATTCCTGTCCTGTTGTGTTTGACTTTTGTCACAATTCCTAAGTACAGCTCGATGACTAAATGGTATCCCACCTTTCCTTGAAGTAAAAAAAAAGTTTCTGTTTAGATTAGGCTACAATACTTTTTTGATCTCTCTGTCAATTAAAGTACATTTGCATATTATTCATTCTAGGCCGTTGACAAAGGAATTCCAAGTCACTATTCTTGGAAAAACCTTCAATGACAACTGCAGATTTTTAAATGATGAATTTTGCAACACTTGTCTGTTATAAACTAGTTTGGCTTTAAGGGAATTTTTGATTTTTTTCATCACAGGAAGAGTGACAATTGTACAGGCTTCTAATTGGTACGTAGGCTAATTATACATTAAATTTGCTAATTTTTTGCAGAGTCTCTGATGACCATCAGCCAGTCTTGCCTCCTCTACCCATTTCTGAAGGCAGTAACAACCTCCATGTTCTAAAAGGGTCTCACATTTTCTCATTTTAATTTGATTTATTATTGTCACATATTTTGGGATACAGAGAAAAGCATTGTTTCTTTGTGCTATACAGATAAAACATGGTACTCACAGCATACATGGAGAGAAGGAAAGGGGACAGTGTTAAATATAGTGCTGCAGTTACACAAAAAGGGCGTAGAGAAAAATCAGCTTAATATTAGGTAGGTCCATTCAAAAGTCTGATGGTAACAGGGAAGATGCTGCTTTTGAGCTGGTTGGTACGCACTCTCAGACACGTGTACCTATTTCCCGATGGAAGAAGATAGAAGAGATTACGTCTGCAATCCGTGGGGTCCTTGATGAAGCTGGCTGCTTTACCAAGGCAGTAGGAAGTGTAAACAGAGTCAGTGGATGGGAGGATGGTTTGAGTGATAGACTGAACTACGTTCACAAGCCTTTGAGGCTTCTAGCAGTCTTGGTCAGGGCTGAAGATATACCAAACTGTGAAACATCCAAAAAGGATGTTTTCTATGGTGTAACTGGAAAAAAAATTGTCTCATTTGTAAATCATAATTGAAATTTCTTGGGATGTGATCCTGGGACTCACGTCCTCTAAGGATCTCTGTCTCCAATGGAGCTGTGGTAATGAAAGATTGCCTAATTTAAACAGGTCTGGTGAATGTCTGCGCCTTTAGAGATGCACGAGCCATTGTCCTCTCAAACTGAACATGATCTGGGAATGCTTGTTTCTTCTCTCTAAAGGCATTGTCATCTAGTTCCTGCCTTTAAATTTGAGCATTTAAATCAGAAACAAAATCCTTCCTTTAGGGGATCCTGACCATGATTCTTGGTCCGATCTCACATGGTGAGTACCATAAATGCTGGTCCTGAGGCCAACTCACCCCTTTTCCCTATGAGTACGCATCTCCGAAGGTACCCCAACCTGCTCAAGCGACCAAGAATTCCAAGTGGGATCATTTCTTTTGCTTCAGTCAGTGGCCTTGTTTGGCAGGGGGCAAAGGCGCTGTATTCAAAAAACAGTGACAGTACATAACATTAGGACATGACCCAATGTATCCAACCCTTCATCGCTGTTCAGCTGGACTCCCACCAGAACACCCAAGCAATTTTTACAGTCCTAATATTTCAGGTGCTGTAACACTAATTCAACCTACATGTGGTTATGTGCTTGACTACAGTTTTGAAAATGTTTACAGACATCTGTTATTAAAATAAACATCTCCTTGTGTACAGTCAACAACAGAATGGCAGAAGTGCTTCTGGCATTTGATCAAATGAAAAAATGCTACTAATTTCAAAAAAAAATTCTCACAAACCAACCTAAAAAGTTAGTTCTCAGCTACAACTCAGAAAGCATATGTTGTCGCTCTATGAATTTTGCACCATTTACATAAAAAAGATGTTTGACAAACCTTATTGGCTGAGGACCATTAAGATGATAAAGAGCCAAGTATCATTCTTGTCACTGAGATATTTTGACACAACTTATGGCATTGTGCTGTGTGCCTGTAAACAATATGGAATAAAAGATTTGTCTTTTTTTTGTGAAGCCAATGTAAGAATAAATTTTAAAACAATATCTTGACGAGCAAAAAGCAATGTTGTTAATCAGATTTTTTGAGTTCACCTACAATTTAATTGCAGGTGTTACCTATTGTCAATGATAAATAATTACCCAAACACTCACTGGTAATGAGAGAATTTAGATATTTCAGCTTTATTTTGTAACTCCCCATCTTTTAGCCAAATTGAGGCACTTTTAGGGCAGGAATTCATCTTGGATGTGTGGGATCACCTTTGAGTACATGTTTTATAAGCTTCCCAATACTCGGGCTATTAATTGTGTTCCTCAGATGACATCTGAGGCATTTTGTTTGCCTAATTTTACTCTTGGTCAAACTGATTTATATACCCCTTCCCTAGGTATGCCTATCTGTTTCCTCACCTTCAAATGCATATGCAACTCTCCTTATAGATGTTCATCCACTCCGTTATATCAGTTGTCTTCTTGTCTCTCATTTTGTTTCCATTTTTGAGCAACATGGTAGCACAAAGGTTTGCACTGCTGCCTCATAGTGCCAGGGACCTGTATTTGATTCCCAGTGTGGGTCACAGTCTGTATGGATTCTGCACGTTCTCCCTGTGTCTGTGCAGGTTTCCTCCCAGTTCTCCGGTTTCCTCCCACGGTCTGAAAGACATGTTAGTTAGGTGCATTGGCCATGCTAAATTCTCCCTCAGTGTACCCGAACAGGCACTGGAGGGTGACGACTAGGGGATTTGCACAATGACTTCATTGCCTTGTAGATGCAAGCCTACTTGTGACACTAATAAATAAACATTTCCTTTTGTACATCCTTGTGCTCTTTTAAATAGAAACTCTTTAACTGCTTCTTATTTTCAATCAAAAGGAGGTGGGACACTACATTGAAATTGTTACAGTTGCGAGTGGACTAAGATGCACAAACGACCTGCATCAGTTCATTTTTACTGATCAAGACTGGGATCCAAGTGGAATTTTTGAAATGTCTCTTGCAATCTGTATATCTATAGAGGTGATAGATATCTCTGGGATCAAAATCCGCACTAGCCATCTGGTGGAAGCTAAGTTTGTAGACAGTTAAATTCTGTCTGTAATTTGCCCCTTACCCTTCACATGCAAACTTAAGCTGCAGAGTTCTGAAGGTGGACGGGCATTTGTCTACGTTAAAGTTCTATTACATTTTAATGCAAAACTGAGTAGGGGAGTATCCATGGCTTTGATATCAGGTAAAAATAGGTTGACCATGCCGTTTAAGGATGAGAAAGCCCAAAAACTAACTGAGAAACTTACCTTTGTGAGACCAACAGGAGGGGGGATGTCCTGAGCATCTTGAAGCATTAAACACAAATCTGTTCCTAACTTCTTGTCAAAGTTCTTCAATGATCATAGAATCCCTACAGTACAGAAGGCCATTCAGCCCATTGAGTTTGTACTGACCATTGTCCCACTCAGGCCCTATTCCCATAACCCCACACATTTACCCAGCTAATCCCCTTGACACTAAGGTCAATTTAGCATGGCCAATCAACCTAACCAGCACATTTTTTGACTTTGCAGGAAACCGGAGTACCCGGAGGAAACCCACTCAGACATGGGGAGAAAGTGAAGTGACCCGAGGTTGGAATTGAACCTGGGACCCTAGCGCCGTGAGGCAGCTTCTGTACTGTAAACAAACATGATAAATAAAAGTAAGGATTCATTTTGTATGCTTAAGAAGGGTGTGCGCTGAGATAGTATTTACTAGCTGCAAGGTTTTCCCCATGGGTTTTGGAACCCCATCATCTGGTCAAAGAGGGATTAAAAGCCCTCACTTTATGGTGAACATTCACCATTAATGATTTTCTCCAAATTGGTCAATAATTGGCCTGTGGATGGTTTGTTGTCCAGTACTAGGCTCTTGACATAAAGGGACCAGTAGGAGGCCCTTAAGCACTGAAGAAGGAATAAGATCCCTTTTTAAGTAAGCGAGAGAGAGAGAGAGACAGAAAGCACCCCAAAATGAAGACATCCTCTCTCCAACTTTCTAAAACTTGAACTGAATGATAAATGACTTCAACAACCGTGTCACCATTGTGGAGGGAAGTCTAAAAATTCTGCCCTATGTTGCTGGATTCAGGGGATGTTAGCAAATTCACTGACTGCTATTTTCTTGCAATAAGCTGAAAGGTTTGGGTTTTTCTGTTCTGCTAGCAAAGTGTGTACTAGTCTCGTGTTCCTTTGATTGATTTATCTCTTTTATTGCAGAGTTCCTGCCGCTGCATACTTCACATTTTTGTACGTTGAAAGACAAGAATGCTTCACTTTCCATCTACTGGGAACACCAAATATTCCATAAGGAACTGTAGGAGTGCAGCAGTGTTCATGCTAACACCAGCTTAACAGCTAGCCTCGGCCATTCCATACAAAATCCACCTTTATAGTGTAGACATCCTTGACAATCATTCTGAGGGAGGCAGGACAAAAATCAATGTCAAATGACGAGTGGATTTGTACATCAGAAATCTAGTTGGTTCTGCTGAAAAGAACCTCACAGGACAATTAATAGTTAGAGAAATATTGGATGAAAAAGCCAACAGTGGCTGCAAACTGGCGCGTGCTGCCCATGCATTTTCACATGGGCCAAGAAACAACTTGAAACCTGAGCAAGCAGCACGTTATAGTGAGACAGGCATTCAGCCAGTACTACAGAGTGTTGCTTATTGGCTGCACGCCTGTTTGAGGGGGTGTGAAATCAGGCTGCACTGATGCCACTTAAAGGCAGCTGGCACTTCCAAAGGTGGAGGTGCATTCAGGCTGCGGGCAGCATGGAAACTTTGCAATTGCTACACAAGGATCAGACCCAGGTTCACTGATTTGGAGGTCCTGGTTAAGGCACCGGATAGGAGATTCTATTACCTATCAAGTTTAGAAAGTCTTCCAGGTAAAACTTTCACTGCCAGTGGGAAGAAGTGATCAATACAAGGAGAGTGGTTCCCAGGACATGGCTTCAACGTCCTTGTAGATGTTACAAGATCTTGCCAGAATTATACACATCTGACGTCTCATGGCATTTACTCTCACCTCATTCTTACACCATTCTCTGAAATTCACCGCACCACACCTCCGTCCACCATTTCCTCACAACCTTTCTCCTCCTTACACTTACCACTATTGCAATCCTTACTCCCCCACCAAACCTCACATTCAGAAGTAGTTTATCACAAAAATACTAAGTGTCACGCAGCAAGTGCTGACCATGCCTGGATTTGAGGCTCCAATAAGAGCTGGAGCTCAGTGAGAGTGGTCTGAGTGAAAGCTCACTTATTAGCCACTTTACTTGTCAATGAATTTGAGGCATGAGGAATGTTCCCTGAAGACCCGCTTTAGGATGTGACCGCCTGCGCAGTGCTCGCCTCTTCTTGCGGCGACTCTTGTTTCCTTCTGTCTGCTGCCTGGAGGCAAATTCTCTCGACTGCCTGTAACTGCAGGACAGCTGTTTTCAAAGCAGGCAAAAGGAATCCAGGGATGCCACAAAGTTGTTCACAGTTGTCAAAATTCTCTTGTTTAAACACAAAAAAAATCTCTCAAGGCCCAGAAGTTAACTAGGATGACAAACTGGCATCGACTTGAAATGGAGTGGATGGGCCCTTTCATATATTGTTCCTGCAGGATGCACAGCTTGTTTGTGCCATGGTTTTTAGGTGGGTTTATCAAATGGGAATCAGGCACTGGAGTAAACCCAATGCATCTCAAAAGAGTACAGCAATAATGTAGAAGTAAATATAATAATTTTGAATGCTTTTATACACAGAGGATTTTGTCAGCATGGCAGGTAGCATGCTTCCAGAGTGAAATATGCCCATACACACCACAGAACAATTGAACTCTTAAACATCTTTTTATGCTTGCAATACAGCTGAATTTCTAAGCTATATTCACCCCTTTTAGTTGAAATCTTCTTTTCAGAGTTGCTGCGTTATAATGTGCCTCATGTAAGATTATCGAAATGTAACAAGCTACTGCGGCATCTCACTTTAAGTCAGTCTCATACCTCATTTTCAGACTTTACCTTGAAACTTGATGGATGCCAAATCATGAAAACATTTCCTTAACTGTGCTCAAATGTTGCCACACTTTTACACAGTCCTTGCAGACATATACAATTCGAAGTGTTTAATAGTGACTTATTGTTCAAATGACTGGCGTGTACACTGCTTTGACTATGTTTTATTATTCTGCCCACGCTGAAGACTGCAGTGATATTTCTGTAACACATCCAAAAATAATGAGAGATCAGAATTTTCCATTTTACTTCGACTAGACGCTAAACAAAAGAAACTCCACGGGCTCCGGGACCCTGTCATCGAGACCAAATGGTGATCCTGATTGACCACCCTAGAGCTCACCATCCTACTGAGGATGGCGGGTAGGCTCACCATGCTGCAGAAGGCTAGTAGCCCCTTACGGCTGAAAGACAACCTGTCTGGAGCAAACAGAGGTGGGCACCGTATTTCTTGCAATTAGGGAATGGAATTCTGATGACCACCTCCATTATGCTGGCACCTCTGCACATGGCAAGAGGTTAACAAAGAAACATTGAGAATAGAAGCATGAGTAGGCCATTCAGCCCTTTGAACCTGCCCCACCCATTTACTTGGATCATGGCTGATTGTCAAATTCAATATCCTCATCCATCCACCCCCTCCCACCCCCTCAATATCCCTTGATCCTTTAGCCCCAAGAGCTCTATCTAATTTCTTCTTGAAATCACAAAATGTTTTGGCCTTAATTACTTTCTGTGGTAGTGGATTTCACACATTCACCACTCTCTGGGTGAAAAAATTTCTCTGCACCTCAGTCCTAAGAGGTTTACACACTTATCCTCAAACCATGACCCTATGTTGTTCCACCAACAGTGAAATGCCAGTGAAGTCTCAAAAATTACCCCCACTTGGGGTTTTATACTGTCAATTGGCTGCTCAATGATCTGCCTCCAAGCCTGCTACTATAGATAACATTCAGAATTAATTCAAAGCTAAAAGTGCTATCACATAAAACTGTTGTTTCAGCCTCAGAGAAAAGGAAGAAATTCATCATTAATATTTTGCTTGTCCAGTCTCCACAGCATACTCATGGTATTTCAAATAGGTTCATTTCTCCCTTTGCTAAACATACAGCGTTTAAACTACTGGGTGGAATTTTCCCTGTTTTTGACAGACTGTGAAAACAAGCTTTCTCTGCCATATCATTAGGAACATTGATTTTAAAAAGTAGCAAGGGGTGGGCCCATGATGGTGGGGTGGGCTCTGATTGAGCTCACTCTGCCAGTAACTTAGTTTTTAAAGATCAGGGCACCGTATTCCATCTTGTAGATGCACTGCCTCCACTGTGCATTGGTGGTGGAGGAAGTGGATGGTGAAGGTGATGGATAGGGTGTCCATCAAGCAGACTGCCTTGTCCTGGATAGTGTTGAGCTTCTTGTATGTTGTTGGAGCTGCACTCATCCTGACAAGTGGAGAACATTCCACCAAACACCTGACTTGTAAATGATGGACAGGCTTTGGGGACTCAGCAGGTGAGTAACTCACTGCAGAATATCCAGGCTCTGACTTGCTCTCAAAGCTATATTTTTTATGTGCAATATCTAGTTCAGGTTCTGCTCAGTGGTAACCCAAAAAATATTGGTGTTCTTTAGCAAATAGTTGGATCAAGTCGCGTGATGGTTATCACAGTTCTGCAACAAAACCGGTTCCAGTAATATTTTCAATATAAAAGTAGTTACATATGCATAATGCATGCACAAAAGCAACTCCAGGACTCATTTCTTGGTCACCCCTCTGGTTGATGAAGGTATAGTTGGGATAGCCCTTACATATAACAGTGTGAAATCACCACTGAACTATCATCATTTCCTTCCAGTTCAGTTATTAGCCAGACAATGAGTTCAGAACCTCGAAAACAGATCTTACTTCATGTCTAATTGTTACCACCAGAGAGGAAAATATATTTCTGGTGTTGCATTGAATAGGATGCAGCCAGCAAAAGGGCAACAACATATTTTTAATAGGGTGACACAAGGAACAATATTGGAGCTACCACCTACTGCAATGACTTGTTGCAGTTGTGGATTCTGCTGGCAGAATGGAAAACTTGGGCATGCAATCTGATTGGCACTGAAGACAGGAAGCCCCAGAAGAGAGTGGAGCATGCTGATTGGAGGGAGGTGGCAGAGGCAGTCATCATAAGAATGGCCACACAATGGCTTCAATGACCTCATTAGGTGTGAAAATATAAGTCAGGTAACTGGAAACAATTTACACAGTTTCCCATCCCTTTACTCATCTCCGTGCATATCATATTCTTTTCCCTTGGCATCAGGGAAACTCATTTCTGAAAGGGGCAGGTTCCTCAAACACAAATACACATTCCTTACTCAAGTCCACTTTTACAATCAATTGAGGAGGGGTTGATGAATTTCCCTCTCCCCATTTGATTGCAACAGGTTAATTTATTAAAACAGATGCACTTGCCAATTCAGCCAGTTTTTAAACTTAGCACGCGGTGATTATAAAAGATACAATTAGATATGTTTTCATGAGTTTTAACAAAGGAAGGAAGATAGGTTTTATTGTACTTAACCCATCCGGAGCAAAATAATGAAATACACTCTGATTTCAGCACAGATACTCAAGGTTTACACACGTGCCAATAAGTTACTGAGTGGAAAGGTATGGACTGAGCAAGTTGACGTGTGGAAAATAGTAAAGGGGTATATAATTAATGGAGTTGATAACTAGACTGACTTTAGGCTGAATTTGGAGATTCTGATGTCTCCAGTGTCGAGGTGATTTGAAGATGCACACAAGCCATTTATCTCTTGGAGACGGCATTGTTGGATTGAATCCTTTTTCACCAGGGTTATTCACCATTGGGTGGCACGGTGACACAGTGGTTAGCACAGCTGCCTCACAGTGCCAAGGACCCAGGTTTGATTCCTGACTTGAGTCACTGTCTGCATGGGTTTCGTCCAGATGTCCCCCGTGCTAAATTCTCTCTCAGCGTACCTGAACAGGCGCTGGAGTGTGGTGACTAGAGGATTTTCACAGTAACTTCATTGCAGTGTTAATGTAATCCTACTTGTGACACTAATAAATAAATCTAAAATTAAAACGTTGGCAGGCAGGTTTCAAAAACTTGCAAATTGGGTGGAGAGAGGAAGAAGGAACCCACTCTGCATCGGGGTCTCATTCCTCAGCTGTCTTGTTCTGAACAGGGAACAGGTGTTTCTAACACAAAAGGCTGTCACATGACTTTCTCTCTTCAGCTGTCCAGGGATCTGAATGAAGTCACAACCAGTGTATTCCAACAGTACCTTGATTAGATCATGTCTTGGAATCCCTTTCTCAGCCAGAGCGCCATTGTTGAAATAGTTTTATCTAATGACTTGTCTCCACCTGGTTAAGTACGTAGTCAGTATCTGGACACGGTGCTATTGGAATAGGGGATGTGGTTCATTGGTGGCTTTTGTGGACAAGTAGACTTCATCCCAATTATGGTAGAAACTACAGTGGTAAAAATTCTGTAGCTATATTTGGCTGCAAGCTCAAGTCAATGGAATGCAGCTTTAGTCTTTTTAAAATAAAATTCAATCAAGGGTTTCCAGCCAACAAATTCAAACTTTCTTTTAATATAAACCATGTTTTCATGACACCACTCTCACTTAATGTCTTTTGTGTGTGTTCAAAACAGCTCTATTAAAGAAACAGGCATCTTCAATTCTTTTTATTATGGTATGCATGCCTATTTTATTCAGTCATGGGATGTGGACATCACTGGTTGGACCAGCATTTATTGCCCACCCCTAATTGCCCTTGAGAAAGTGCCAGTGAGCTGCTTTCTTGAACCACTGCAGTCTCTGTGATATAGGTACACCCTCGGTGCTGTTAGGGAGGGAATTCCAAGATTTTGACTTTGTGACAATGAAGGAAAGGTGATAAATCCACGTCAGAATAGTTAGTGGCTTGGAGAGGAACTTCCAGGTGATGTTCTCATGTCTCTGCTGCCCATGTGCTTCCAAATGGTGCTGGCATGTGTTTGTAAGGTGTTGCATAAGGAGGCTCAGTGAACCCCTGCCTTGCATCTTGTAGATGGTTCACACTGTTGCGAATGTGCTTGATGGTGGAGGGGGTGGAAGTTTGTGGATGGGTGGCAATCAAGTGGACCGCTTAATCCCGGATGCTGCTGCCAAGCTTCTTGAGTGTTGCTGCAGCTGCACCCATCTGGCAAGTGAAGGGCTCTCTATCACACTCCTGACTTGTGTGGTGGTGTCTTAGCCCTTGACCTGCTCTTGTAACCGTAGTATTTATATGGCTAGTTCAGTTCATTTACTGGTCAATGGTAACCCCCAAGATGTTAATAATGGAGGGATCAGCAATGGTAATGCCTTTGAGTATCAAGGGATGATGGTTAGGCTCTCTCTTATTGAAGATGGGCATTGATGGGCACTTGTGTGGCGTGAATGTTTCTTACCACTTATCTGCCCAGGCCTGGATTTGTCCAGGACTTACTACATTGGGCATAGACTGCTTTAGGATATGAGGAGTTGAGAATGGTGCTGCGCATTGTACAATTACCAAATGAACATCACCACTTCTGACTTTATGATGAAAGGACAGTCATTGATGAAGCAGTTGGGGATAGTTGGGCCTAGGACACTATCCTGAGGAACTCTTGCATTGATGTCCTGAAGATGAAATGATTGACTTCCAAGTATCACAACCATCTTTCTTTGTGTTGGGTATGATTCCATCCAGCAGAGAGTTTACCCACAATTCCAATTAGTTCCAGTTTTACTAGGGCTCCTTGATACCCCACACAGTCAAATGCCACCTTGATGTCAAGGGCAGTGACTCTCCCTTCACCTATGGAATTCAATTCTTTTGTCCATGTGTGAACTCAGACTGCAATGAGGTTGGAGCTGAGTGACTCTGATGGAACCCAAACTGAGCACCAATAAGCAGGGTATGCTAAGTAAGTGCTTCTTGGACATACTGTTGATGACCATCTCCATCACTTTACTAATAATCAAAAGAAGACTACTGGAATATTAATTGACTATAATAGAATAGAAACATAGAATCTTTACAGTGCAAAAGGTGACCATTCGGCCCATTGAGCTTGCACCGACAATGATCCCACCCAGGCCCTATCCCTGAAACCCTGCTAATCCCCCTGACAATAAGGGGTAATTTAGCATGAACAATCCACCTAACCCACACGTCTTTGGATTATGGGAGGAAACCGGAGCACCCAGAGGAAATCCATGCAGACACAAGGAGAACATTCAGACTCCACACAGATAGTGATCCAAGTAGGAATTGAACCCAGATCTCTATAATGTTCTAACTATGTTAGTGGTTGTGGGTTTTAAATAAAAAGAAAAGATGTGATTTGCACATGTAGATTCAAACTAACAATGACAATTATTCTAGGAGTGTTTACCTGTACAGAGTACAAACTGAAACTAAAATCCAGAGCCTCTGAAATACCCCAATGACATCACCATCAAATCATGTGACCTGCTCTTAAAACAATCAT
The DNA here is from genome assembly GCF_965287045.1 of Carcharhinus amblyrhynchos. NCBI lineage: Eukaryota > Metazoa > Chordata > Chondrichthyes > Carcharhiniformes > Carcharhinidae > Carcharhinus > Carcharhinus amblyrhynchos. The sequence continues at coordinate 24,872,285 of NC_137342.1, read as the reverse complement.
GCAAGTATTTAAATGTATAACATTGGTCAAATTGGATTTGTGCTGCTTTTTGTGTACAGGATATCATGGGCAATTTTTCACATTACTGGGTAGATGGCAGCAATTGTAGCTGCACTGGAACAGCTTGGCTAGGGTTGTGGTAAGTTCTGGTGCACAAATCTTCAGTATTTTTGCCACAATATTATCGGGACCATTGCCTTTGCAATGTCCAGTGTCTTCAGTCATTCCGTGATATCAAATGGAGCAAATGGAATCGATTCAAGAGTAATTTTCATGATGCTGGGGATCTCCAAAGGAGGTTGAGATGAAACTTCCAGTCAATACTTCTGACTGAAGACTGTTTCAGCCTTATATTTTACACTGATTACATTGAGGATGGGGATATTTTGTAGAGCTTTCTCAGCTCTACAAAATAGTTAATTGTCCATCACCTTTCACAACTGGATGTGGCAGAACTCCAAAGCTTAGGTCTGATCTGTTATTTGTGGAATTGCTCTGTACATCACTTGCTGTCTTTACTGTGTGGCACCCAAGTAGTCTTGTGTTGTAGATTCACCAGTTGGCACATAATTTTTAGTAATGTCTAATGCTTCTCCTGACATGCTTACCTGCATGCATTGTTGAACCAGGGTTTATCCCATGGCTTGGTGGTAATGGTAGAGTGAAAATCTGCCAGACCATGATATTACAGATTGTGGATGAATACAATTCTGCTGCTGCTTCTGATAGCCCACAGTTTCTCTTGATTGCCTAGTCTAGAGTTGCTAGATCTATTTGAAATCTATCCCATTTAGAATGGCAGTAGTATCACACAACACAAAGGAGGGTATCCTCTATGTAAAAATGATACCTAATCTCCACGGTGCGGTGGTCACTCCTATTCTTACTGTCATGGATAGATGCAATTATCCATGGCAGGTTAGTGAAGGTGACTGCAAGTATATTTTTCTCTTTTGTTGGGTGTCTCACCACTTGTTGTTAACCCAGTTTAGCAGCTATGTCCTCGGACTTGTTTAGCACGGTCAATAGGGGATCTACTGATGTACTCTTGGTGATAAACATTAAACTTCCCCATATGTTGGGTGGTGGGCAGGGGGAAGCAGGGTTGGGGAGATGGTGGTCACACTATCTGATAATCAGCAAGAGGTTTCCTTGCCTGGGTTACATCTGATGCCATGTGACCTCATGGTGTCCAAAGTCAATGTTGAGGACTCACAGAGCTTTGCGGTACACCTTCACTCAATCCACAAACATGACCTCTATCTTCCCATCACTTGCAATTTTAACACGACAGTTTGAAAAAAGAATTGTGTTGCTCTGTAACTTTGGGAGTGTGTCTCTGTTATATGGGATTCTCTTATTGCAGTAAGAGATAAAACCATAGATGTGAGAACCTGTAACTTGACATTGTGAACTTCACTTACCCTTCACAAAACAAACTCTTTCAAATTTCATTTAAAGGAAAATAACTGTTTTATCCTTGTATTCTTGTATTATGGCTAGATTTCCTTACATGGATTCCTTCACAAAATGTCACTCTGCAATAACACCATTGAACTGGTAAATTCAGCTTTTATGTAAAGGTTGAAACCTTTGAGTTAATAGTAATGCATTTGCTGACAAAAACCATTGGGTGAAGTGTATAATTTGCATTATTTTTCTCTATCTTTGTAAACACTACATTCTATCTGATCATACAATTCAATTACCTCTAGTTTTGTGCAAAATCAGTATTTTTTAACATTAGATCAATCTGAGTATGTCAATCCTTTTCATTATTAATAGTATCTTCATTTGTACAGCCAGGTGTTTAGACTTGAACACATAATACAGTTTGACAGTCCAGTGCACCACTGAGGAATTCTGACTGTTGGAAGTGTAATCCTTTGCATAGGACTTTTTTTTTCCATGGGCATTGTTGGCAAGACCAGCATTTGCTGCCCTTGAGAATATGGTAATCAGCTACCAACCTGAACTATTGCAGTCTATCTGCTGCAGGTCCACCTACAGCACTGTTGAGAAGGAAGCTCCTGCATTGTGACTCAATGACTGTGAAGGAATAGCATTATAGTTCCAAGTCAGGGTGGTGCGTGGCTTGGAGAGGAACTTGCAAATGGTGGTGTCCCAGGCATTTCTGTCCTCGTCCTTTTTTGGTAGCAGAGGTTGTAGATTTGGAAGGTGCTGTCAAAGGAGGCGTGGGTACTTGTTACAGTGCATCTCAGGCTGCTACTACAGTGCAATAATGGAAATCCTATTTGATCTTTTAGACGCAAATAAAAAAATCCTATTGCCCTAATATAAGAATAGCAGAGGAGCCCTTCCAGTCTTCTAGTCAGCATCTGTTATTATGTTTTATGTTGTAATGCCTTAACAAATGCAGATTGTGGGAGCTTGCTGTGCACAAATTACTTGCCACTAATCATACATTACAACAATGACTACACTCAGAAATATTTTATTGGTGGTAAGATACATTTGGATGTTCTGAGGTTATGTAAGGCGTAACATGATTTTTCCAATGCTGAGTTCCACGTATACACTATACAATTTTATAGTGTGTGAATCATAGACACTTATAAAATTCCTTTTGGTTTTGAACTTGTCTAATAACTCATGACTGAAGCACATGTGCACATACCAGCCTCGAGCCAATTCAGGACTGCTTACATCTGCAATTCACCCAAATATCCACAGTTTCAGATGTACTACCCCTGATGTACCTCTTGCAAGTGTTGATGTTTCCTCTTTAATATCCCGTTTTGGTCATTTTCATTTGGCATTCTGTGCAGTTCAAGGGTTGTGGTAAATGTTATTGTTTCATAAACATCGGTCAGTCTTCTGTAAAGCTAGCGTACAGGAGTTCCACACGATAAGCAGTTAAACCGTTTAGGCCAAGAAGATCAAAAAGAACTCAACTTCATGACCCACATTCCAAGCATTCTAGATGTTTACTGATGCTAACCACAAGTACATTTACTGCTGGGAGTAGGGAATGTGTAATTTAGCCCCAAGCCCATCCTGTACTTAGATCCACCACATCAAGCCATTGGCCAGTCGTCTTTTGATACTGTCTATTCTAAGCAATGTTATATCCTACGAAATCTCATCTTTAAGAATACATTCTTTTTATCTCCTCCACCAATTGTTTTCCTTAGGATAATTTAATAATGTTGAAACTTACATTCCTTTTCTCGGTACTGATTGTGTTTCATGCCCTGGTCTTGCCCCTTTTGGTTTTATAACTTAAATGAAGACTCACGTTATCAGGATGAAAATGACTTTCTTTCATCCCTCATTTAACATTAACTTGCATTTGCTTTTGAGTTACACACCTGTGTGCATGTCAGATCTCGAAAATATCCATTTATGTTAATCATGCTCACTGGAGCCCAGAACTAAACACAACAGTGGCTGTCACTTTCCCAATTTGTTTTCTTCTTCCAATGATTGGTTTATCAGTAACACAACTAGTTCTTCCTTAATGGAATTTAGGGGTGGGAATTTTAACCTCAATCCACTGCTTAATATTTCAGGTGGGGCCTCATTGGATTTGTCCTACTTTTTGTGGACAATCTGGCCAATTACTGTCAATCGTCAGCAAATTGATGGAATGTGTCATTGACAGTACTGTAAACGGCACTTACTCAGCAATAACCAACTCACTGGTGTTCAGTTTGGGTTTTCCCAGGTTCACTCAGCTCTTGACCTCATTGCAGTCTTGGTCCAAACATGTACACAAGAGCTGAGGGCAGAGTAACTGCTCTTGAAATCAAGCCACACTTTACTGAGTGTGGCATCAAGGAGAAACGAGGGGGAAACTCTCCACTGGTCATACCATACAAAGGAAGATGAGCTTAATCACCCCATTCCCAGGAAATCACTACAAGAATCCCTCAGGGCTGTGAACTAGGTCCAGTTCAGTTGCTTCATCAATGACCTTCACTCCATCGTAAGCTCAGAAGTGGGGATGTTACTGATGATTGCACAATGTTAAGCTCCATTCACAACTCCTCAGATAGTGAAGCAGTCTGTATCCATAAGCAGCAAGACCTGGATAATATTTAGACTTGAAATAATATTTACACCACACAAGTACCAGGCAATGCCCATCTCCAACAAGAGAGAATATAACCATCTACAATAGCATTGCCATGGCTGAATTTCCCACTACCAACATCCAGGGGGTTACCATTGACCAGAAACTGAATTGGACCAGCCACATAATTTCTGTGACTGCAAGAGACTGGGAACTCTGACGAGTAACTCACTCCCTGATTCCCCAAAGCCTGTCCACCAAGTATGTTTAAGACACTCTTCAAACCCCTACAAGACACAAGTAAAAGTTAAAGTTTATTTATTCATGTCACAAGTAGGCTTACATTAACACTGCAATTAAGCTGTAAAATCCTGTAGTTGCCATACTCCAGCACCTGTTCGCATACACTGAGGGAGATTTTAGCACAGCCAATCCACCTAACCAGCGTGTCTTTCAGACTGCAGGAGGAAACTGGAGCACCTGGAGGAAACCCATGCAGACATGGGGAAATGGTGCATACACTGACCCAAGCTGGGAATCGAACCCTGATCCCTGGCACTGTGAGGCAACAGTGCTAATCACTGTGCCACCACGCTGCCTCAAAGGAAGATGAGTTAATGCTAAGTCAGGAGTGTAATGGAATATTATCCATTTATCTGGGTGGCAGCTCCAACAACACTCAAGAAACTTGATACCATCAAGGACAAAGCATCCCACTTGATTGGTGCCCCCTCATTCACCACCTTCAAAATTCACTCCCTCCACCACCAATGCACAGTGCTTTTACAAGGTGCACTGTAGCAATGCACCAAGGTACCTTTGACAGCACCTTCCAAACCCATGATATCTAATACCCACAAGGACAAGGGAAGCAGATGCACGGGAACACTTCTACCTTTCAGATCATCTTCAAGCCACACACCATGCTGACTTTGGATTTTATTGCTGTTCCTTCACTATCACTGGATAAAAATCCTGGAACTCCTTCCTTATCAGCACGAGGGGAGCTTCTACAATACATGAGCTCATAACTTCATAGTTCCTCAGCATCGTATTTTGGGGGGGTACTCCACAGATGTGCTGGGAATCCCTGATGGAGCTTCCCACATAAGAGTTTACCCAGCAATTATCCTGAAGGGCAGCATGGTGGTTAGCACTGCTGCATCACAGCGTCAGGTACCCAGGTTCAATTCTGGCCTAGGGTGATTGTGTGGAGTTTGCACCTTCTCCCTCTGTCTGCATGGGTTTCCTCCAGGTGCTCCAGTGACCTCCTATAATCCAAAGATGTGCTGCTTAGGTTGATTGGCCATGCTCAATTGCCCTTTAATGTCAGGGAGATCAGTAGGGGTTACCGAGGGATAGGCCTAAGTGGGACTGTTGTCAGTGTAGGCTCGATGGGCCAAATAGCCCCTTTCTGCACTGTTGGGATTCTGTGATTGTGTAATTCCGCCAAGATGCTATCAAACTTATCATGCTTTGCATTTTCCAAAGCAGGATGAAGCAATCGCAACAATGTCAAAGAAAGCCTTACATTTATATAGATTCTTTCATGGTCCCAGGATTTCCCAAAGTGCTGTATGTGTCTATTGAAATATTTTTTGGATGTGCAGATTTAGTTGTGATTTACGCATAGTAGGTCCTCAAAAACCATAATGTGGGGCCATAATAGTGTTGGAACAATAAAATTAATAGTCTATGAATTGGTACTCAGAAATATCATGGATTTCTGCTCAGAATACAGAACATTGTGGAAAAAAAATGAATGACTTTTGTTGCAAAAATGATGCATTTTTGGTATAATCTTGTTTTTGTACTCAAAAGCTTAAATGGCCACACTAATTTTCTATAGAAAATTAATTCCATGTACAATTTTATCTTTTTCTATCTTAATTCCTCTTCCCCAGCTCAAGGCTTAAAGTAATTAAGTGCATGTTTTATGCAAATAACACCATTTTTAACATAAATTATGTTACAACCTTGTATTGACAGTTAAATAGTTTTCAGTTCCATCATTTACATCACAAAACAGGTGTTACTTTCTTTATGTTACACAAAATGAAGCAATCATCTGTATAAGCAGCATTTTAAAATGATGACCGTATGTGGGGCAGACTAGTTAATTAATAATCAAGAGCATTCACTAATATAATGTGATTTGCCTGCTTGAAAGACAGTCCGTCAGCTTTAAACTGCTTTCTGTAGCCTTCTGCTCCAGCGACGTTTCAAGAAACATGTCTAAAGTCAAATACTCTTCATGCTTTATCTGCCATGTTCTCTTATTTTAATGAATGTGGCTTTGTCACTTTGTTACACAACCCTATTCACATTTGTGTTGCCATTGCCTGGCTCCAAGGTCATCTAGTGCCTGATGCAGGGCTGGCATTATCCCATAAAAAGCAGGCAGCTGTTTCTCGCACAGAAAATTAAGTTCGTTGGCAGCACCATTTACCTGTAGCTGATAGAAAATCATTCTATAGAGGACTGAAATATCACTTAGCTCTACCTCAGGCAGCTAAAAATACACAGTGCTCATTCGCTCAGTTAGTAGGGCATCTCTTGATTCATACTAGGCAACTTCTGCTGTATGATCAAGTGCCATCCTTTGAATATGTTGAGGTTTATAGTGAAATATCAAAACTAGGGTTTCTCACTCAGAAATTATGTTCCTAGAATCGTGAGGGCTGGAATTCTGGCCCAGTTTTGTCAGAGAACTTCAAACTTGGATCAGAATCTGAATCTACTGGATTTAGAATTCAATGAAAAAAAAAGAAAATTTGGACATACAGGGTAAGGTGTGTCTTCTACAAGATTCACTACAGGAACTCGCCAAGATTCCTTAGCTAGCACCTTCCAAACTCATGACTGCTACCATCTGGATTGTCAAGAGCGCAGAAATCTGGGAACACCATCACCTAGAAATTTCTCTCCAGGTCACTTATCATCCTGACTTGGAAATATACCACCTTTCCTTTGTTACCACTGGGTCAAGATCCTGGAATTCCCTCCCTAACAGCTCTGCGGATCCAATGGCACAAAAAGTCAGCCCTTTGCACCTCCTCCTCTGCCCCCCCCTCCCCGCCCCTATATCTTCTCAAGGGTAACTAAGGGTGGGAAATAAATGCTGCTTTAGCCAGTGATGCCCACATCCCATAGATGAATGTTTTAAAAATGAGTTGTGTTCAAATTCATTGAATTCTAATTAAGGAATGTTTGTTTAAGATCACTCATTTTCAAGCTCTTTCCAAATGTCAGACATTTATTTTGTAAGGTCATAATGGTTTTAATGAACAATCAGCTTCTGTTCCCTTGTAACTCGATTAACAGTAGCTTCAAATATATTTTTTATTCAATCATGGGACATTGGCATCACTGGCTAGCCATTATTTGTTGCCCTTTCCTAGTTGCCCTTGAGAAGGTGCTGGTGAGCTGCCTTCTTGAATCGCTGCAATCCATGTGCTGTGGGTTGACCCACAATGCCGTTAGGGAGGGAATTCCAGGGTTTTGACTCTGACTGTGAAGGAATCATGATATTTTTCCAAGTCAGGGTGGTGAGTACTTGGAGGGGAATTTGCAGGTAATAGTATTCCCATGTAGCTGCTGGAAGTGGTTGTGTATTGGAAGGTGCTGTTTCAGGATCTCTGGTGAATTTCTGCAGCGCATCTTGCAGATAGTACATACAGCAGCTATTGAGTGGGTGCTAGAGGGAATAGATATTTGTGGATGTGTGCCAGTCAAGTAGGCTGTTTTATCTTGGATGGTGTCTTGGATGGTTGCACCCATCTAGGCAAGTAGGGAGTATTCCATCACACTTCTGACTTATGCCTTGCAGATGTTGGACAGGCTTTGGAGATTCAGGAGGTGAGTTACTCGCTGCAGTATTCCTAATCTCTGTCCTGCTCTTGAAAAGGTAGACTAGCAAGTGTCCAATTCATATGAAATCTGGTAATAGATTAGCAGTTGAGATTGATCAAATATTTAGAGCAAACAAAAAAAAAACAAGTTTATTAAATATAAGTTCATTCTTACAAATCCTGCTGATAGTAAACCTTCAGTTTTAAAATTCCAATGGTAGGAGTCAATCCTTCTCAATAGCATCAGCTTGACTATAATGAATAGCAGGAGCTACCCTGACTAATCCAGATACAACGATAGAGTGCAAGCTGAGACTAATTGAAAGATGTCCTATCGTATTGCGAATCCCACATGGTGCATGGATCTGTAGCCAGATCAGATAGGGTGCCAGCTGCACAAAAACTGCCATGGGACAACAGGTTTGGGGAGGAAAATGGCACAAGACAACATGTGCAAGGTGACTGAAGCCAGTAGGCATGCATGGAAACACAGAGTAAGAATTTTAGAGAATAAAACTGGGAAACATCGGTGATCAGGAGCATTAAGGGAGATCAAAATCTTAGTCTGCAACTAAGGATCTTTCTGGACTGTTAACAAGATAGATAGAAACAGTGCAGACAATATGAAGCAATCCACACTAGCATTTTGTTAATAAAATTAAATGGTGTTCAACTCAAATTAATCGTTTCTTCTTTTTTCTGTTGCAGCAATCCCCTGCTACCATGAATATCCTGGTACAACAATCTATTTTGCTGATCCCAGAAAGGCTTGTTAGTGATGTTTGACTGGAGCTTACTTAGTAGTTCATTGATCACAACTGCAGTGCCCTTGTGATGCTATTATCGCTAAAGGTTGTGTCAGTGAGGCTGTTGATCATATGGATGTTTGCAACCAGGGAGGTCAAGGATAGAAAATACAGCTTTCTTCAGGGACAATAAAGAGGAGAATTTCACTTCTGCATGAATTCCTTAATTATAGCCTCCTGCTATCCCAGCTCCTCTATTTCAACGATATAGTTGTCTTCCATCATGGAATGATGAGGCATGGGTTTAAATCTCCTGAGTAGGAAGAAACTTCACATCATTAGGCTAAAGGGCATCAAATTTACTTCTGGGTATATTGCTGCGTGTGTCACCTCAGCTTGCCCCTCAGCATTAACAGTTAGAGCACAAAGTTAGCAGAGACTGGAAGAAAATAAATATTTTCATTTGTGTATATTGCAATGATGAAACGTTGTATTGTATTTAATAATGAACTTCTACTTGGAGTGACCATCATTGCAAAGAGGAATTTAATTCCACCCCTTGGAACCAGGCTGGAAGGTGATGGAGGTGCTTAAAATTGGGAGGGAAGGTCACGCATGGAATGCCTGTCAAAATACCCAACTCCCCCCAGTTAAATCAGGGCAGGGAATGTTGATGATGCCCTTCCTGCCTGGAAGCCAGTTGATATCCACAAATAGCCAATTACTGACCACTTAAGGGATTCAACATATCACCCCCAGTGGAGGGGACAGCAATATGCCGTGTGGGGTGTTGCCCAGTAAAACCTGGCAGCCTTCCTACTATCCTGGGGTTTGGGAAGGAGGAGTTGGAATGCCCTTCTGATCTGGCACTACAGTAGCTCATGGAGGGTCTCTTGGCAACAAGGGCTGCCATGCCAATAGACTCCTCTTACCTGAACTTTGAATACATCCTCCTGCCTCACATGGGTTCTCTGACGTTTCCCCACTCTAGGATCTCCTCTACGCTGGTTGGTCTACATCAGCTGCAGTCCCAAAATGGCCATCCAACTTTTCCTCCTGTATCTCACTTCATAAATAATGAGAAAAATCAATTACTTTAAACAAAGGGAAGTACCTTTCAATAAAAAGAAATGGGAGATAATTCTCACTTAAGGTTCACAGTATTAATGTAGAAGATATAGGGGACAATTTTGAGTTCCCATTAGTCATCAGCCTAAACAACAACGGAAACCCTAAATCTTGTAAGAGTCAAAAGACCATCTCGCCGACGAAATCTCGTTTTCCGATTTTCCACGCCTGTTGCCGGTAAGGTAAGGAGGTTCCAGGGCAGGAACCTCATTTAAATAAATTGTAATAAATGTAAATATTACAAAAGTGTTTCCCTGCAATACATTCGATCCTTCACATTGAATATTCATACCTTGTTGTGTGATGTCATGTCAGTGACGTTTACAGCAGCTTTTTAAAACTTAAAGCAGTCAGGCAAAACCTGCAGGTACTCGGGGCGGGTGAGGAGGGACATGTCCTGAAAATGCCTGGCAATGCCAACCTATGAGGAGCCCCATGGGATTGGGGGGGGTGGATTGGGTGGTGAGGTTGCTTGCCCCATTGCTTGTGTGCAAGGGGGAGGGGGGTTGTGGGAGAGTGAGAAGAAAGCTCAATACTTGTATGGGAAGCAAGGCTGCTACAAAGCTTGTGGGGAAGATCTCCCCGATGTTTCCGGGGAGGGCAGGGGGTTTGCTCTGATGCTTGTTGGGGGGAGGGGTCATCCCCATGGGGAGGGTTAATCTCAAATGCAGATCGGCGTGCCATTTGGAGATGGCACCCCAATCGCTGTAGAGCCTGCAAGGCCAATGCCATTAAATCACGCACAGCCTCGCCAGCAAAAATCATGCCTCCAGGTTCTTTGTGTACAGAGTACCTGGAGAGAAAATTCAGCTTTGTGGGCTACATGTCTATCTTCTTGTTGCAATCGACACTGACAAATTATGGGAAGATCCTGCCCTCGCCACCCTCATCTGATTTCCATTTCCACAATGGACATGAAAGTAAAAAAGTGAATCAGTCCTTCTTAATTCTAATTCAGAATCTCTTCAGAAAATTGGAAGTCTGTCTACTCATCTGACCTACCTCATATTAAGTTAATCTTTCTCTGCACCCTACTATGACTGTAATGTTATATTCTGCACTCTCCTTCTCTATTTGCGGTATGCTTTGTATCGCATGCAAGAAACAATACTTTTCACTCTATACTGTAACATAGAATTATAGAAACCCTACAGTGCTGAAGGAGGCCATTCAGCCCATTGAGTTTGCACTGACAACAATCTCACCCCAGACCCTATCCCAACAACCCTACACGTTTACCCCACCAATCCCCCTAACTTCCCGGGACACTAAGGGGAAATTTGGCATGACCAATCAATCTAATCCACACATTTCTGGACTGTGGGACGAAACCGAAGCACCCAGAGGAAACCCACGCAGACATGGGGAGAACGTGCAAACTCCACACAGACAGTGACCCAAGCCGGAAATCGAACCCAGGACCCCAGAGCTATGAGGCAGTGATAAGAATATAAGAACATAAGAAATAGGAGCAGGAGTAGGCCATCCAGCCCTTCGAGCCTGCCCCGCCATTCAATAAGATCATGGCTGATCTGTCGCTGCTCAGTTCCACTTTCCCGCCCTCTCCCCATAACCCTTAATCCCCTCTCCTATCAAAAACCCATCAACCCGCGTCTTAAAAATATTTAGCAAGGCAGCCTCCACCACTTCAACGGGCAGAGAATTCCAGAGATTCACCACCCTTTGAGTGAAGAAGTTCCTCCTCAACTCCGTTCTAAACCGCCCCCCTTTTATCTTGAGGCTGTGCCCCCTAGTCCTACTGTCTTTTTTGAGCAGGAAGAGTCTTTCCACCTCTATCCTATCCATCCCATTCATCATCTTATATGTCTCAATGAGATCTCCCCTCATTCTTCTAAACTCTAATGAGTACAAGCCCAGTTTATTAAGCCTCTCCTCATAGCTCAACCCCCTCAACTCCGGTATCAGCCTAGTAAACCTCCTCTGCACTCCCTCCAAGGCCAAAATATCTTTGCGCAGGTACGGCGCCCAAAACTGCACACAGTACTCCAGCTGCGGCCTCACCAATGCCCTAAACAGTTGCAGCAAGACCTCCCTACTTTTATATTCAATCCCCCTCGCTATGAAGGCCAGCATACCATTCGCCTTCCTGACCACCTGCTGCACCTGCAAGCTGGGTTTTTGCGACTCATGCACAAGGACCCCGAGGTCCCTCTGCACCATTGCCTGCTGCAGTTTTTCGCCCCGTAAGTAATAGTCCTTCCTACCATTCTTCCTACCAAAGTGGACCACCTCACACTTGCCAACATTAAATTCCATTTGCCATTTCCTGGCCCATTCGCCCAGCCTATCTAGATCCTTCTGTAGACTCTCCACACCCTCTGCACAATTTGCCGTTCCCCCAATCTTGGTGTCATCAGCAAATTTCGACACTCTACACTCGGTTCCCTCCTCCAGATCATCTATATAAATGGTAAAAAGCTGAGGCCCCAGCACCGACCCCTGGGGCACTCCACTAGTCACCATCCGCCAATCCGAATAGCACCCGTTGACCCCCACTCTCTGCCTCCTATTTGAAAACCAATCCTCTATCCACGCTAACACCCTACCCCCAACTCCATGTCCCTCCACCTTCTGCAATAACCTCTTGTGAGGTACTTTGTCAAATGCCTTCTGAAAATCTAGAAAGACCACATCCACTGGCTCTCCTCTATCCACCGCCCTAGACACATCCTCATAGAACTCCAGTAAATTTGTCAGACACGACTTCCCTTTAATGAAACATTGCTGCGTCTGCTCTATCAAGCAATTCCCTTCAAGATGCCTCGCAATTTCCTCCTTAATGACGGATTCTAACATTTTACCTACCACAGACGTGATGATAACCACTATAGTTTAGGGATAGTTTAGAGAGGAATAGAGAGAGGGAAAGTTTGAACTCGTGGCTGAGGGGATGGTGCAGGAGGGAGGGGTTCAGGTACTTGAGCAATTGGGGCTCGTTCTGGGGAAGGTGGGACCTCTATAAGAGTGATGGTCTACACCTGAACCAGAGGGGAATCAATATCCTGGGGGGTAAATTTGCAAAGGCTATGCAGGGAGGTTTAAACTGATTCGGAGGGGGGGTGGGATCGTGAGTAGAGGGGGTGAAAGTGAGGGGGGCATAGTTGGGGAATGCAAGGCACGGCATAGTGGGGGTGGGGCGGAGCAGGGTTTGAAATGTGTGTACTTTAATGCGAGGAGTATTCGCAATAAAGTGGATGAACTTGCAGCGTGGATCAGTACCTGGGACTTTGATGTTGTGGCCATTTCAGAGACATGGATAGAGCAGGGTCAGGAATGGTTGTTGCAGGTTCCGGGGTACAAATGCTTTAGTCGGAGTAGAGAAGAAGGTAGAAGGGGGGGTGGGGTAGCATTGCTAGTCAAGGACTGTATCACAGTGTCGGAGAGGAAGTTTGATGAGGACTTGTCAGTTGAGGTAGTATGGGCGGAGATTAGAAATAGGAGAGGAGAGGTCACCCTGTTGGGAGTCTTTTATAGACCTCCTAAAAGTTCTAGAGAGGTTGAGGAAAGGATTGCGGAGTCAATCCTGGTTAGGAGTGAAAGTAATAGGGTAGTTGTTATGGGGGACTTTAACTTTACGAATATTGATTGGAATTGCTATAGTTCTAGCTCGTTAGAGGGGTCAGTGTTTGTACAATGCGTGCAGGAAGGTTTTTTGACTCAGTATGTAGATAGGCCAACTAGAGGTGAGGCTATTATTGGATTTGGTGCTGGGAAATGAGCCAGACCAGGTGCTAGACTTAGAAGTTGGTGTGCATTTTGGTGATAGTGACCATAATTCGGTTACGTTCACCTTAGTGATGGGAAGGGATAGGCATGAACCTCGGGTCAGTAGTTTTAGCTGGGGTAAGGGTAATTATGAGGCTATTAGGAGTGAATTAGGAAGCATAGATTGGACTAGGAGGTTACAGGGACTGGGAACGTCCGAAATGTGGAGTTTTTTCAAGGAGCAGCTACTGCGAGTCCTTGATAGGTATGTCCCTGTCAGGCATGGAGGAATTGGTAGATCTAGGGAACCGTGGTGCACTAAAAGAGTTGAGTCGATGGTTAAAAAGAAAAAGGAGGCTTATGTTCGGATGAGATTTGAGGGCTCAGGTAGTGCACTAGAAAGCTTTAGATTGGCTAGGAGGGAGTTGAAGAGGGAGTTAAGAAGGGCTAAAAGAGGACATGAGAAGATCTTGGCTGATAGGATTAAGGAGAATCCTAAGGCATTCTATAGGTATGTCAAGAACAGAAGGTTGGTCAGGGCAAGATTAGGGCCAGTTACAGACAGCAGAGGGAAGTTGTGTGTGGAACCGGAGGAGATTGGGGAAGCATTGAACCAAAATTTCTCTTCGGTGTTCATGCAGGGGGACATGAATATAGCTGAGGAGGACACTGGGTTGCAGGGGCGTAAAATAGACAGTATTACGGTTGATAAGGGGGATGTGCTGGATATTCTTGAGGGGCTGAAAATAGATAAGTCCCCTGGTCCGGATGGGATCTACCCTAGGATTCTCTGGGAGGCTAGAGAGGTGATTGCAGAGCCTCTGGCTCTGATCTTCAGGTCGTCATTGGTCTCTGGTGTAGTCCCGGAGGACTAGAGGATAGCGAATGTTGTCCCATTGTTTAAGAAGGGGAACAGAGACTTTGCCGGGAATTATAGACCGGTGAGTCTTACTTCTGTTGTGGGCAAGGTTTTAGAAAAAATTATTAGGGATCGGATTTATAGTTATCTGGAGTGTAATGAATTGATTAGAAATAGTCAGCATGGTTTTGTAGCGGGTAGGTCGTGCCTTACTAACCTTATTGAGTTTTTTGAGAAGGTGACCAAAGAGGTGGATGGGGGCAAGGCAGTTGACGTGTTATATATGGATTTTAGTAACGCGTTCGATAAGGTTCACCATGGTAGGCTTCTGCAGAAAATGCAGATGTATGGGATTGTGGGTAATCTAAGAAGTTGGATCAGGAATTGGCTATCAGATAGGAGACAGAGGGTGGTGGTTGATGGTAAATATTCATCATGGAGTTCGGTTACGAGTGGTGTGCCTCAGGGATCTGTTTTGGGGCCACTGTTGTTTGTAATCTTTATTAATGATCTGGATGAGGGTATAGTTGGGTGGATTAGTAAATTTGCTGATGACACCAAAGTCGGAGGTGTGGTAGATTGTGAGGAAGGGTGTCATAGTCTGCAGGGAGACTTAGATAGGTTGCAGAGCTGGGCCGAGAGGTGGCGGATGGAATTTAATGCGAAGAAGTGTGAGGTAATTCACTTTGGTAGGAGCAACAGATGTGTCGAGTATAGGGCTAACGGGAGGACTTTGAATAGTGTGGATGAACAGAGGGATCTAGGTGTATGTGTACATAGATCCCTGAAAGTTGGGAATCAAGTAGATAAGGTTGTTAAGAAGGCGTACGGTGTCTTGGCGTTTATTGGTAGGGGGATTGAATTTAGGAGTCGCAGCGTCATGTTGCAACTGTACACAACTCTGGTGCGGCCGCACTTGGAGTACTGTGTGCAGTTCTGGTCCCCACATTACAAGAAGGATGTGGAGGCTTTGGAGAGGGTGCAGAGGAGGTTTACTAGGATGTTGCCTGGTATGGTGGGGAGGTCCTATGAGGAGAGACTGAGGGATTTAGGGTTGTTTTTGTTGGAAAGAAGGCGGCTAAGAGGGGATCTTATTGAAACATATAAGATGATTAGAGGTTTAGATAGGGTGGACAGTGATAGCCTTTTTCCTCGGATGGAGAAAGCTAGCACGAGGGGGCATGGCTTTAAATTAAGGGGGGGTAGCTACAGGACGGATGTCAGGGGTAGGTTCTTTACCCAGCGGGTGGTGAGGGATTGGAATGCCCTGCCTGCTGCAGTTGTAAATGCGCCTAGTTTGGGGGCATTTAAGAGATCTGTGGATAGGTTTATGGACGAAAAGGGATTGGTATAGGCTAGTGGGTCATTGTTTTTGTAACTGGTCGGCGCAACATCGTGGGCCGAAGGGCCTGTTCTGCGCTGTAATGTTCTATGTTCTATAGCCACCATAAATCGAATCAAATCAAATCGAAAAATCATCTTTTTAAGTATAATAATAGCAAATATGTGGATGCAGAAAGACAAATACAATGTATACAGAAATATTATTACAGTCCACTACAAAGGTTCACTTAAAATGGGTCACAATCAGTAAATTTAGAGCTGCCTGAGCCTACAACAAGGATGAAGAAAAAATATCAGCTACCATTCTCTTTTTTTACAATTTTACACATTGCCTTGTCAATCTTTATGCTTTTAAGAGAACACTGATGCCAATGAGCACTTTCTATCTTAGGTGCTTAAAGCGCTTTGTGTAGGTGGTGTTGATGACTAACACTTCCGCTAATTCACAATGGGGAATTATTACTGCTTTAAATTTTTTAATGAAAATTGCAAACATAATAAAAACACACCCTCTGAGACATTAATTCATATGGTGCCTACTTAACATCTGACACACACATACTGTCAAATTTTACAATAGTAGCCACGTTAAAAAGAGTGATAATCTTATAGTTCCAACTGCTGTTTGAGACTTGCAAGGGTACCCTGAGGATCGAAACGGGAATATTTTCTTGCTAAAACTCTGGACAATTTCCATTGATCTATAAATCATCAGCTAAAATATGCAGTAATAATGAAATGAATATGTCCAACCAATCTTTTTACAAAGTCTAATTTTCTGCATGTACAAATATATGCCACATCATCAACATTGGTTGGAGGCCAGGCTGAGGTCTGGGAGGCAGACAACATGATTCATTATCCCACAGTGCAGTCCAAGGCTGTATTTACATTGCAGGCTGCAAAAGCTTCCAGACAATGTGTTTGCATTTCACCACTGCATACAGCACTTTGAATGGAGGCGCAGAAATTAATTAAAGGTAAACTTAGAAGAAAAGAGACACCGGTCTGAATGGTGGTAAAATTCACCAATTACTGGCAAGCAGAAAATTGTTCTTTGGCGGTAAGGACTATTTTGATGCTATGCCAGCATATTTCAATATGGGTTCTGTGCAATAGTAAATCATAGAATAGAATAATGGAGTCCCTGCAGTGCAGAAGGAAGCCATTTAGCCCACCAAGCCTGCACTGACAACAATCCCACCCAAGGCCCAATCCATGTAACCCCATGTATTTTGCAAAGGGACAATTTAGCATAGCCAATCAACCTAACCTTTGGAGTGTGAGAGGAAACCAGAGCACACAGAGGAAACTCACACCGACATGGGGAGAACATGCAGACTCTGCACAGACAGTAACCCAAGGCCAGAATTGAACCCAGATCCCAGGTGCTGTGAGGCAACAGTGCTAACCACTGTGCCACCACAAAGTGGTCTGCTAAACATATCAATTTAGCCAATTATAAGAGGATAGACCAATTTGCTGAAATGGGTTAGCCACATGTTACATCTTTACATTGCCAGCCCTGTAAATTACCTTCAGGTCAGGTTTTATTACCACAGGCGAACTTTTGTGTTTAATTTGATCTTTTATTATATTGCATAATCAAGAACATAGCATGAATGTTAAAATGTCAAATCTATGATCTCTACTGTTGGATGTATTATAGTTTCTTGAAACAAAAACCACTTCACACAAATATGGAACTGGTCTTTCAAGAGAATCATAGAAACCCTACAGTGCAGAAGGAGGCCAATCAACCCACTGAGTCTGCACCAACAACAATCCAACTCAGGCCCTATCCCTGAAACCCCATATATTTACGCTGCTAATCCCTCTAACGTACACATCCCGGGACACTGCGGGAGAATTTAGAATGGCCAATCAACCTAACCCACACATCCTTGGACTGTGGAAGGAAAGTGGAGCACTCAGTGGAAACCCACGCAGACACAGGGAGAATGTGCAATCTCCACACAGACAGTGATCCAAGCTAGGAATCGAACCCAGGTCCCTGGAGCTGTGAAGCAGCAGCATTAACCATCCCTGCCCTTTCTTTTGAATACTTGTGAGCTACTTTCTTCCCGATGAGCAGTTTTGATCCAATTAAACAAATATCTCATTAGATAATTTGCCGCCTCACGTAAATCAAGTTGAGTGGCTATGAATTGAAATATTTGACATTAACAGTCTAGACTGAAAACAGCTTGAAATTGGGCTCCCAGACAAAGATGTTTTTTTGTGATAACCTGCTAGGTCAAGCTGCCCTAGAAGAAGTGCAGTGACTGCCCTGAAATTTCCACACTAATTCATTATAATAGCTGCCCGAATAACTCTTGTTGTGGGGAGGAAGTATCCAGGTGGAGCAACTTCAATTTCTAGTTAACAGCACTAAAGGGGTTTTCGCACTTAAATGTGAGCATCTCCACAGAGGGATAAACATTTATTTTAGTTCTATCGAGCTTCAAATTCAATTTCATGTCATTTTGAGACTTGACCAAGGTGAGAAGGGAAGAACAGCGACAGCATCACTAGAGTGAAATGACACCAAATGAGGGGGAAAGGAGAGAAAGACTTGCCTTTATACAGTGTTTGTCATGACCACAAGATATCTCAAAGCGCCATTTTCCTTTTCATTCATGGGATATGGACATTGCTGGCTGGCTACCATTTATTGCCCATCCCTGGTTGACCTTGGAGAGCAGCTGACAGTCAACCACATTGCTGTGGCTCTGGATCACGTGTGTGCCAAACCAGGTAAGAATAGTAGATTTCCATCCCCAAAAGACATTAGTGAACGAGGTGGGTTTTTCTGACAATCGACACTGGTTTCAGAGTCATTCCAGATTTCTTTTTATTGAATTCCATCATCTGCCATGGCGAAATTTGAGCCTTGGTCCCTATAACATTAGCTGAGTTTCTGGATTAATAATCTAGCAATAATACCACACGACCATTACTGCCCGAATTGTTTAAGTGGACAGCCAATTAAATACTTTTTTGATGTACTGTCACTGTTGTTGTGTAGGAAAAGTACAAGACCGATTCGGAGAAGCAAAACAGCTATCTCTATAGCAGGGTTGGCTAGATTAACACACATGTAGTGGGTGTCAGAAATGTTTGGCAGTAAAGAGCGCCAAGGCACCTATGTCAAAGACCAGAACTTGTCGCTCAAAGGGTTAATAAATGGCTCACCAATCAAGGTGCTATTTGTGGAAGTGGCTGGCAAGCAGGCACAATGCCCTGTGCATTAAAGAACAACTTAGCTGCAAGATTTGATTTGATTTATTCTTGTCACGTGCATCAGTATAGAATGGAAAGTATTGTTTCTTGCACGCTATAAGACAAAGCATACCGTACATAGGGAAGGAAGGGAGAGAGCACAGAACGTAGTGTTACAATAATTAGGGTGTAGAGAAAGATGAACTTAATGCAAGGTAGATCCATTCAAAAGTCTGATGGCAGCAGGGAAGAAGCTTTTCTTGAGTCAGTTGGTACGTGACCTCAGATCTTTGCATCGTTTTCCCGACAGAAGAAAGTGGAAGAGGGTATGTCTGGGGTGCGTGGAGACCTTAATTATGTTGGCTGCTTTTCTGAGGCAGTGGCAAGTGTAGACAGTGTCAATGGATGGAAGGCTGGTTTGACTGATGGACTGGACTTCATTCACAACTCTTTGTAGTTTATTGTGGCCTTGGACAGAGCTGGAGCTGTGATACAACCAGAAAGAATGCTTTCTATGGTACAACTGTAGAAGTTGGTGAGGGTCGTGGCTGACATGCCAAATTTCCTTAGTCTCCTGATAAAGAGGAGGTATTGGTGGGCTTTCTTAATTATGGCATCCACATGGAGGGACCAGGACAGGTTGTTGGTGATCTGGACACATAAAAACTTGAAGCTCTCAACCCTTTCTACTTTGTCCCCATTGATATGGACAGGGGCATGTCCTCCATTATGCTTCCTGAAATCGATGGCTATCTCCTTCATTTTGTTGACATTGAGGGAGAGATTATTGTCTTTACACCAGTTCACCACATTCTCTATCTCTTTCCTGTACTGTGTCTCATCATTGTTTGAGATCCGACCCACAATGATGGTGTCATCACCAAACTTGAAAATCAAATTGGAGGGGAATTTGGCCACACAGTCATAGGTGTATAAGGAGTACAGTAAGAGGCTGAGGACACAGCCTTGCGGAGAACCGATGTTGCGGATGATCATGGAGAAGCTGTTGTTGCCTCCCCTTACTGATTGTGGTCTGTGGGTTAGGAAGTCTAGGATCCAGTTGCTGAGGGAGGAACCGAGCCCCAGCCCATGAAGTTTGGAGATGACTCTCGTAGGAATAATGTTGTTAAAGGCTGAGCTGTAGCCAATAAATAGGAGTCTGACATAAGTGTCTTTGTTATTCAGGTGTTTCAGGGCTGCTGATGGGGCAGGGAGATGGCATCTGCTGTGAACCTGTTGCAGTGATAGTCGAACAGTAGAGGATCCAGGCAGTCTGGGAGACAAGAATTGATTTGCGTCATGACTAACCTTTCGAAGCATTTCATAATGATGGATGTCAGAACCACTGGATGATAGTCATTAAAGCACGCTGCCTGGCTTTTCTGTGGTACAGGGGTGATGATCATCTTGAAGCAGGTAGGGAGCTCAGATTGTTGTAAATAGAAGTTGAAAACCCCTGCCAGCTGGTCCACGCAGGATCTGAGTGCTCAATTGGTTACCCCATCTGGCTAGTTGCTTCCTGTGGGTTGACTTTTGAGGAGGCTCCTCTTACATCAGCAATGATGACCTCAGATATACGTTCATCCAAGGCTTCGGGGATGGAGGGCGTGCTCTCGCTGACCGCTTGCTCAAAATGGGCATAGAATGCATTAAGCTCATTGGGGAGGGGTGCATTGGAGCCAATGATTTTACCTGCCTTTACCTTACAGCCTGTTATGTCTTGAAGACCTTGCCATAGTTGGCAGGAATCCATGTGGCTAGCCTGGAATTCTAGCTTGGTCTGGTAATGTCTGTTGGCATCTTTGATGGATCTCCATAGATGATTTCTGGCTTTCTTGTATAGGTCAGGGTCGCCCTACTTGAACCCCTCAGACGTGGACTTCAGCAGGCAGTAGATATCCCTGCTCATCCATGGTTTCCAGTAGGGAAACACATGGATTTACTTCTTTGGCACACAGTCTTCTACGCACTTAGTAATGAAGTCAGTTACTGCAGTGGCGTGATTATTCGCAGTGTTTTTAAATACTGACCAGTTTTCTGACTCTAAGCTGTCCCATAGGAGATCATCTGATTCCTCAGACCAAAATTGTATGACTTTCTCTGATGGATGTTCCCTTTTCTGTTTTTGCTTATAAGCTGGGAGCAGAAGCGCAGCCTTATGGTTTGATTGCAGTAGGCATTTTTGATATTTGTGTAGCAAAGACTTAGGGTGTTTGGGCCTCTGATGGAACAGGAGACGTGTTGGTGATAATCCGCTCTGGAGCTTGGCCTGTTTGGCCAGCTTGGCCTCGGTTTGTTTCACCTCATGGCTATTATTTGTGGTGGTGTATATTTTGTCCAGCGTGCTCTTCATGTCTGTGTGGAGTGGGATATAAACTGCTGCCAGGATAACAGAGGTGAACTCCTGCAGAAGGTAATAGGGGCGGCATTTTAGTGTCAGATATTCTAGGCCCCGGGAGTAGGAATTCGCCATGTCAAGGCACCACAAGATGTTGATTAGAAGGCAGATCTCACCTCTCCTAGTCTTGCCTGAGGCCGCTGTGCAGTCCATTTGGTGAATTGAGAAGCCCTCTGGTTGTAGGACACACTCCAGTTAATCAGGAGTGAGCCATGTCTCTGTGAATCAGAGCACACAGCAGTCCCTCAGTTCTCTTTGGAAAGTGAGTCTGGCTTTAAATTCACCTCGCTTGTGTTCCAGAAGTTGGACATTTGCGAGAAGTAAGCTGGAAAAGGAGCCTTGGGACTGCTTTGTTTCACTCTCATCTACAGGCTTGGTACATTGTCACACTACCCAGAGAAGGGATCGAGTTCTGCTCACGTAAGTTTCGGTGCATGTCAACCTCTAATCTCAAATTGCTCAAGACTGTTTTACTTGTGCTTTGGCCACATGCCATTTTAAGAGGATCAATCCAACTTGCTGAGCCACCTTAATAGCCAGTTTTGCTGTGACATGCCCAAGAAGGTCAGACAGCATCCATGGAAAACTACTTGGGTAATAGTGAATGATACACCAGCCACTTCAGGTTGACACAAAAATTGGTGGTTTGGCAAAGAGCGAGGTGCAAAGCCTTAGAATACAGAATGACATAGATGGGCAGAACAGTGACAAATGGAATTTAACTCTGAAAAGCATGAGGTGGTGAATTTTGGGAGGATGGACAAGGCAAGAGAAAACACAATGGTCGGACCCTAGGAAGTACAGAGAATCAGAGCATGTCTATAGATCTCTGACAATATTAGAACAGGTAGATAAGGTGGTCAAGAAGACATATGGGATATTCACCTGTATTAACCGAAGCATTGAATGTTATGATAGGGAGGTTACGATAGAGCTGTATAGAATACTAGTTAGGCCGCAGCTGGAGAACTGTGTGCAGTTCTGGTCGCCACACTGTAGGAAGGAAGTGATTACACTAGGGAAAGTACAGAGGAGATTCGCCAGGGCTGTTGCCTGGGCTGGAGCGTTTCAGTTATTAAGAGAGACTGGATAGGCTGGGGTTGTTTTCCTTGGAGCAGAGAAGGCTGAGGGGGGACCTGTTTGAGGCCTATAAAATTATGAGTGGCATAGATGGTGTGGATAGGAAGGAACCTTTCCCTTTAGCAAGGGGTCATTAACCAAGGGGCATAGCTTTAAATTAAGAGATAGAAGGTTTATAGGAGATGTGAGGAAAAACTTTTTCATCCAGAGGCTGGTGGGAATCTGGAACTCACTGTCTGAAAGGATGGTAGAGATGGGGACTTTCAATATTTAAAAAAAATTTAGATGAGCACTTGAAATGCTGTAGCATACAAGGCTACAGACTGGAAAATGGGATTAGAATAGATAGGTGCATGATGGGCTGAAGGCCCTCTTTCTGTGCTGTAAAAATCTATGGGGCGAATTGTCTCATCCAACCCACCAGGAGAATTGTAGCGGGCGAGGGGCAATCCATCTCATTTGCTGAGATCCGGTGAGATTTTGCGGTTTCAGGGCGAACATGGCCGGAAAATCCCACCCAATGGCTCCATGATTCCATGACTCAATCGGGCAGACATCTGATGAACCCTTTGGAAATCCTGTTTGACCCTGGAATGCAAGAAAAATTCCAAAGAAATATCCATCAGGTAACCAGTATTATTGAGTAGAATGATAAAGGTTTGTCAAGCTAAATATAAAAATAAATGAGTGCAAAATCATAAGGCATAGGAGCAGAAGTTGGCTATTTGGATTATTGAGTCTGCTTCACCATTCAATGAAATTATGACAATCTGATATGATAATCCTCAACTCCACTTTCCTGCCTTAGCTCATAACCCATAAATCCCTTACTGATTGAAAATCTGCCTCTCTCAGCCTTGAACATACATAAGATCCAACCTCTACAGTCCTCTGCAGCAAAAAATCCACAGAGGTTCACTACCCTTCCTCATCTTTGTTTCAAATGACAACCCTTTATTCTGAGATTATGCCCCCTGGTCCCAGCCTCAAAAGAGGAAACAACCTTTCATTCTGTCAAGCCCCCTGAGAATTCTACCTGTCTCAATAACGTTACCCCTCATTCTTCTAAATTCCACTGCTCACAGGCCAAACGTCTTCAGCCTCTTCTTAAAAAGAAAATCCTTCCATACCTGGGATCAACTTAGAATCATAAAATCACTACAGTGCAGAAAGAGGCCATTTGGCCCATTGACTCTGCACCCACTTGCACCTTCTAATTCTCCTAATCTATATATTTTGGGACACTAAGGGACAATCTAGCATAGCCAATCCACCCTAACCTGCGCATTTTTGGACTGTGGGAGGAAACTGGGGGACCCAAAGGAAGCCCATGCAGACATGGAAAGAATATGCAAACTCCATACAGGCAGTGACCCAAGGCTGAAATCAAGCCCAGGTACCTGGTGCTGTGAGGCAGCAATGCTAACCAATGTGCCACAGTGCCGCCCGACCTATTCAAGCTTCTCTGGACTGCCTCCAATGCTAATAAATCTTTCATCAGGAAAAGGATGAAAACAATTCCTAGTATC
This sequence comes from Carcharhinus amblyrhynchos, assembly GCF_965287045.1. NCBI lineage: Eukaryota > Metazoa > Chordata > Chondrichthyes > Carcharhiniformes > Carcharhinidae > Carcharhinus > Carcharhinus amblyrhynchos. The sequence goes on along the minus strand of NC_137342.1, from coordinate 24,848,366 downwards.
CCAGTATCTGGAACTAAATTAGACTAAGAAAAAATAAAATTCAATTTAGCAAAAGGAAGTGACAATGTTAAAAAGAATGACCAACCTGAAGGTGTCTTTAAAAGCTATAGGGAGGTGTGGGTTGTGGCTCAATGCCAGTAGCCCAACCCTCTGCTAACTATCTTTTCATGAGCTTGCTCCAATGAACCAAAGCACTGTAATTTGTAGTAAAGACAGGACATGCATTCGGTATGCACGCAACCAGTGCTAAGTATTCTGTAGAATAGTTCAACATCTGCACATACGATACAAAATACTAAGAGGTTAGCAACATTTAATGATTGCTTATGTTGTGAGTGGGTTGGGAGGAGTGTGAGTTTTATCTAGCTCCACAACTCCACAGATCATACCACTAATTTAGAAGTTCAATTTATTCACTAAAATGGCCAATTGTTCTTTACATAGTATCGAGAATAATAGAGACTTTAACCCAGCTTCTTTAAATAAACCCAGAACAATTGTTCATTATGAAACAAACCTTCTATTTAACAAATTAACAGGCAATTATATTTTGGAAGTATAAATATCCAGCTCCTCTTAAAGATTCGCCCCAGCACCCACATAAAACAACAAAGCACAAATAGCTAGGGGCTCCCTGCAGAGATGGGATTTAAAAATTAGGCATTATACAATAAATGATAAAGTTTGCAGGATCTCGATATTGATGATCTGATGTTCCCTCATGTGAACTGGGGCCAGTGATCCTGGGGGATATCTGGAAGTTCTCACAAATAGAATTTCAGTGTAGAGGAAAATACAGGACTGGATCATTTCCTGTCTCAGCTTTGCAGGTTTCCAAATGCAGACAGGTTACACTCAGATGAAGGTTCTCTGGCAGCTGATAGAGAACAATGTACAATTTCAGAAGAGACAGAGAATGAGAGTCAGGTAGGTTAGCCTTCCTTTCTCAGGTTATTGCCCAAAAAGACTGACTTCAAAACCAATAAATTCAAGACTTAAAGGTTGGCCCTGCTGTGTGATTTTCAGTAGTTTTTGCCTTTTGAGCTTTTCCCCATCATTAAAGTGGCTGCTATTCTCTCTAAGTTCCATTTCTGTCTGTGCTGATGCAGTGCTTCAGGCCCCGAGTAAATTAATAATGTAACAAAAATTGTTTAAAAAGAACCACACATTTATAAGGAGACACAATAAATAAAGCATTTGTACTGCTTTCTTTTGCAAACTGAAAGCTTTGCTTTTATATGCAGCCAAAGTGGTCTGAGTACATAAATACATAAGAAACTATATGGAGAAAGAAAGAAATAATTTCACCTTCTAGGCTGTTCTATCTATAATCATGTACTTTATTGTGTACTCTATCCATGTACATCTATAAGAAAATGTCCTATAAGTACTCTGTTCATGTCCAGTCAAGATAAATTAAACAATTCTCCACTGTCATATTTAGCAATCACCCTATATTGGGCCAGGTCTTGCTGGAATACAAGATTCTCCGAACTCCCAGCCATGTGTTTCCCACCAGCTGGACATGACGTATTGTTTGGCAGTGGCAGGATTCTCTGCTCCTACCGCTGTTCAATGGGAATTCCCACTGACGTCACCCTATGCCGGCGGGAAACCCGTGAGCAGAGATCCCGCGGGCAGGGGTGTGCTGCCAGTGGCCCAGTGAATCCCGCCAGCGTGAATGGCCAGAGAATTCTGGCCAACATCTCGCATCACAAGTCATTAATTCAGTTTAACTCTGCGTCCTTGAGATTGAGAAAATTTGGTTTTTTATGTTGCTCAAAGCGCAATTGCTGCAATGGGGCATCCAGGACTTTGGTGACTCCTTTTACAATGAGTTTTAATCATTAAGAAAAAAATCAAAGCAACAACAGAGAAAGGGGGATGAATTGGAATCAAATTGCTTATAGAAAGTGAAACAAAATAAGGGAAAGAAAAATTGAATTATAAGAGAGGAACAAAGAAGTTACGATGAATAAAAATTTAAATTTTGAATTTCATTCAAACCTCTAAGAGAAATATATTGTTAACCAACTCGCTAGCTACAGTATGCAAAAATGAGATTCAACAGTTGAAATTGTTCCCTTTCTGGTAAACTCTGAAGAGATTGATTGAGATTTCATTAATATCGAGCACACTGCTAAAAGGACACTTACACTATTATGCATGAGACCTAACTTAAGAAACAATTGGTATGTTTCGAGGAGGTGTATGTCAGAGAAAATGGGCACAGAAGCTATGTGCTGAAGTGATTGAATTCAAGAGGTCAGTCTAGAAGGCTGTCAAATAACTAGTGGATGAGTGAAGTTCTGGTTTTTTAAGCCTACATTGAGTTTTATTGGAAGCCTAGGGAGGACAAGGCAGGGTGGGAGTGGAGCAGAGCATTAAAGTGCCAGGTGTCTATAAGTTCAGTGCCACACTTGCAGACTGAACAGAGGCGTTCTGTCAGGCAGTCACCCACTGTAGACAGTGAGAATGGATGTTACAGTTTGCAGAGGGACATAAATAAGCTGCAGAGCTGGGCTGAGAGAGGTGGCAAATGGCAAACAAAAATTGTTTAAAAAAAAACACATTTATAAGGAGACACAATAAATAAAGCATTTGTACTGCTTTCTTTTGCAAACAGAGAGCTTTGCTTTTATATGCAGTCAAAGTGGTTTGAGTACATAAATACATAAGAAACTATATGGAGAAAGAATGAAATAATTTCACCTTTTAGGCTGTTCTATCTATAATCATGTACTTTATTGTGTACTCTATCCATGTACATCTATAAGAAAATGTCCTGTAAGTATTCTGTTCATGTCCAGTCAAGATAAATTAAACAATCCTCCACTGTCATATTTAGCGATCACCCTATATTGGGCAGAAAAGTGTGAGGTGATTCATTTTGGTAAGAGTAACAGGAGTACAGAATATAGGGCTAATGGAAGGACTCTTGGTAGTGTCAACAAGCAGAGAGATCTCGGTGTACATATGCGTAGATCCCTGAAAGTTGGCACCCAGGTTGATAAGGTTGTTAAGAAGGCGTACGGAGCGTTAGCTTTTATTGGTAAAGGAATTGAATTTTGGAGCCGTGAGGTCATGTTGCAACTGTACAAAACTCTGGTGCGGCCGCACTTGGAGTATTGCGTACAGTTCTGGTCGCCGCATTATAAGAAGGATGTGGAGGCATTGGAAAGGGTGCAGAGGAGGTTTACCAGGATGTTGCCTGGTATGGTGGGAAGGTCTTATGAGGAAAGGCTGAGGGACTTGAGGTTGTTTTCATCAGAAAGAAGAAGGTTGAGAGGTGACCTAATTGAGGCATACAAGATGATCAGAGGGTTAGATAGGGTGGATAGTGAGAGCCTTTTTCATTGGATGGTGACAGCTAACACGAGGGGACATAGCTTTAAATTAAGGGGTGGTAATTATAGGATAGATATCAGAGGTAGGTTCTTTACTCAGAGTGTAGTAAAGGCGTGGAACGCCCTGCCTGCAGCAGTTGTGGACTCGCCAAATCTAAGGGCATTCAAATGGTCAGGGGATAGGCATATGGATAACATTGGAATAGTTTAGGTTAGAGGGTCATTAAATTGGTTTCACTGGTCGAGGGCCGAAGGGCCTGTACTGTGTTGTAACGTTCTATGTTCTATGTTCTAATCTGTATCTGATCTCTCCATTGTGCATAGCCTCACAGTCAGTGAGAAATTGCAGTGTTGTTAACTCAGGGAAATGAGGCATTTTAGATTGTAGTAATTGAGCACCTGTCAATTATTTATGTGTGTCTGCACTGAAAAGATGACTTTAAGTCCAACATTTTTAAAAGGATGACATTTTATAGCAAGGTTAGCAATGTAGTTTGCAAAAGCAGTGGTGAGAAAGTTGCTACAAATCTTCACTGGCAGTTTTCTTTGGGAATTGTGGTTAATTAAAATGATTAATGAAAAAGAAACAAATTCAATTTGGATATTCAAGTCACTAATTCTTAATCATAGAATCCTTGCAGTATAGAAGGAGGCCATTCAGCTCATTGAGCCTGCACTGACAACAATCCCACCCAGGAACTATCTCCATAACCCCACATATTTAACCTGCTTGTCCCTCTGAGACTAAGGGACAATTTAGCATGATCAATCAACCTAACCTGCACATCTTTAGACTCTGGGAGGAAACCAGAGCACCCAGAGGAAACCCACCCAGACACAGGGATAGCACGCAAACTCCACATAGTCACCCGACGCAGAATTAAACCTGGTCTCTGGCACTCTGAAGCAGCAGAGCTAACCACCGCGTCACCCTTAAGCTCCCTTCTCATATGAACTGTATGGATACAATTTAAAGAGTCACACCATTTCTTGCCAATGGACAGTTTGTAAAAGCACATAAGCATATCTATTTGTGGATAATGATGTATACAGTGAGGGTGGTTGGCATTGGCATACCCAGCAGAAAACAGTCTTTGCAGCAGTAAGAGGAGAGGCTTGCAAAAGTAGATGATGGCAAAGTATTGCTGACCATGAATGATTAAAGGTGGTGCTCTGAATCTGCTGTTAATTTATTACTTGTCCCTTTGAGGCCCCTCAGTGAATGTAAAAACTACACATCCATATAACAGCATAACACACCTTCAGGGTATAAATTACATTTAGAATAGTTGTCACACTGAAATTTTAATGCTGATTTGCACAACAAATTGTGCCAACACAACTTCACTGCATGCTGACATGCTCTGTTCATGGCACACCGGCTGTAGAATGGTTAATATTATAGCATGAGGTACTACAGCAAGGAAGCTTCAATCACAATGGTGATTTATTGAAGGGACATTAAAGCTATAAAAATAAGCTCAGTACGGATACAGGTCTATTCCCACTGATTCCCAGGCAGATACTGAAGGTTTTGAAGGCGATATGCTTGAAAAAGGAGAAAACCAATGAGACAGCCACTGCTGCAATCCAGGAAAACTGCCTCAGAGAATCTAAAATACAGTAGGCTGGGCTTTTCCAACCTTCCCTGCCAGCAGGATCTTCCAGTCCTGCCAAAAGTGACCCCTGCCATGGGTTCCTCGGCAGCGTGGCTAGTAAGCAATGCAAATGACATTCACTTTGTTGGAACTGGGAGGCCCGACAAGCAACCAATGCCAAGCCTTGTCAGCCATTGGAAAACCCACCACATGGGGCTGGTGTGAGGTGGGAAATCCAGCCAGTGAAATGTCAGAAGTGATATCCTATTTGATCCCCTCAAAATCTAAAGATGTGCCGGCTAGATGGCTTAGCCATGGTAAATTTGTGGGGTTATGGTGTTAAGTGAGGGAAAAGGGCCTGGTTAAGATACTCTGTCAGAGAGAGTTGACGCAGACTTGGACTGAATGGCTTCCTTCTGCACTGTAGGGATTCTATTAAAAAAATCCTAACACAAATAACTGGATATATAGGACAGTCCGGTAAATATATGACTGGATGTGAATTCTTCTAAACCATTCTCAAAACAAGTTCTGAAGCCACGGGAATGTAGCAATTGAGTTTTTGATATGTAGTAAGTTCAATGCATGATGCTGAATTGTTCTTCTTGCAGTTAGATGCTACCTAGGGACCACCTGTAAAATTATCTCTCATTCCACCCTTTTGGAGCATCATAAATGTTTCAAGAGACATACTTCTTTCATTCAGACATCATCTGCCCAGAATCATTTTCTGTATATTTGTAATTATGAGTATAAAGCACAATCAGAGCATTGGGCCCACTGAACGTCATGTTCCTGGATTGTCTGAAAATGTCATATTCCTGATATGGTGCTGAAATTATACCGTGGTCTTCAAAGGGTAATTGTACACTACATCTATCAAGAACAATGATGCACTAAATGGGACTGTAACTCTTATTTAACAGACGTCCCATGTACTGAACTGTGCTCCTTCATGATTCATTTTTATTTTGCAGCTGTTGTTTAAGATCTCCCATAAATTAAGGGAAGGAGCCAAACTATAGTTTACATTCTTAGTTGGTCTTTGTGGTTGTGAGGGACAGTCCGTTTTATATGATAATGATGCGTTATGTCAATAATGTATTGGAATAACAATAATGGTTTTTGTGGAACCATTAGGTATATAGTTAGTCACCGAATGAGTCATCAAGTCCAACATTTTGAATAAATGGTGTCCAGAAATTCGTAAAGAATTTAAATCATTCACTTTAAAAACAAAATGAAAGAGGGGGCTCAAGAGCATATGCGCAATCATCTTGTGGTCTCGATTGCAGCTGCCAACAAAACACATTTGTCGTGAAAATTGCTCTTGAAGTTTTAATTCCAAACACAACATTTGTTCTTGCACTCCTATAGTTTGAGAAGTGTTAATGGATAAACCTGATGGTCTCTGAAATACTGATTGTGCAAAGTATTTTAGCTATTTGAGTTTTTAAAATTCATTTTGGGCACTGCTGACTAGAGCAGCATTTATTGTCCACCCCCAATTGCCCTTCAGAAGGTAGTATTGAGCTGCTGCCTTGAGCCGCTGTAGTCCCTGAAGCGCAGGTACACTCACAATGTTGTTGGGGAGGGAATTTGGGCTTTTGACCCTGCATGATGCATCAATGGGGGAGCATTTTCCATCCATGGTGTCCACAGATGTTGTTATACTCTCTAAATATCTACAAGAGCATGCTCTGCATGGCTCCAATCTTTTCCATTTTAGCTCTGGGTCAGTTGAGAGTGCATAAGAAGTAGTTTGAGTTAAACTTTGAGTGAATGAGTAGTAGTGTGAGCAAAAAACTCACCACCACTCTGGCAAAGACGCTGGGGCAATATAATTTGGCCGTTCCCCTCTCCCCACCCCCCCGCTCCCACCCACACACACACACACACATACACAGCCCCTTCACTGCATTTGAATCCTACTTGCTAATTTCCTACACTAACCAGGAGGAAAGCAGTCGACAAGAAGCTAAGAGATGGGATTGTCAGGTTAACCTACATCTTTCCAGCGATTGGGAAGGAGAGAACAGTGAAGATTTTGAACTCTACATCTGTCCACACAAGACTTAAAACTTATTTCTTTGGGCCTTTTCCAGCTGCTCCTCTTCACAACATGGTTGTCCTTAATGGGAAACTTACTGGCCAGTCTGGTAATCATTACAGTTGATTTCCAACGACACCGCCCAGACCTGATGCACAAAGATGGTATCCTTCCCACTAGCTCAAGAGAGCAAAAGACGAAAAGTGGAACCTGTCAGCTCTTGTTGGTATTAGGTATGGTTGGTAATCTGGATTAAAGTCACGGGGTGACGTTTCCTATTCCGTCCGCCACAGCAATCATTAACAGGTGAGGGGCGAACCATAGAAAGGTCCAATGACCTCGGGCAGGATTTTCCACTTTTGGTATTTGCGTAAATGGAAAATCCTGCCCAGAAAGTCATACGGTTGGAAAAAGGCCCTTCGACGGAACTTGTCCATGCCGACCAGGTTTCCCTAAACAGAACTAGTCCCATTTGCATGCATTTGGTCCATAACCCCCTAAACCTTTCCCATCCATGTAGCTGTCCAAGTGTCTTTTAAATGTTGCAATTGTACCCACGTCTACCATCTCCATTGGCAAATCGTTCTATATACGGACCACTCTCTGTGTGAAAAAGTTACCCCTAAAATCCCTTTTAAGTCTTTTCCCTCTCACCTTAAACCTACACCACCTAGTGTTGGACTCCTCTACTCTGGGGCAAAGACCTCGGTTATTCACCTTATCTATGCCCCTTATGATTTTATAAACCTCTATAAGGTCATCCCCTCATCCTCCTACATTCCAGGGGAAAAAAATTCTAGCCTATCCAGCCTCTCCTTGTAATTCAAACCATCCAGTCCTGGTAATACCCTTGTAAATCTTTTTTGCACCCTTTCCAGTTTAATAGTTAGTCCCCCTGACATTAAGGGGCAATTTAGCATGGCCAATCCACCTAACCTGCACATCGTCGGACTGTGGAAGGAAACCTGAGCACCCAGAGGAAACCCACACAGACACGGGGAGAATATGCAAAGTCCATACAGAGTGTGACGCAAATTGGGAATTAAACCCGAGTCCCTGGGGCTATGAGCAGTACTAAATACTGTGCAGCCCAATCACTCCTTGATCCTTTCCTTATTGTTAAAAATACATATACATTTCTGCAAAAGGTTAATTTTTCCATTTAGTTTGAATTAAGCAAAGAATTAAATATTTTAAATGAAGCGATTTTTGAATAAGAGGTATCAGTTTATTAAAACATTGGTTTACCGCTGATTTTTATGAAATGTTATCAATAACATGCAGGATGGTTAATACAGATGCTGTTAATAATTACTGAGCATGTGGCATTCGTCATAGGTGTCACTAATGGTTCCACACCAGATCACAGGAATGCAGAACAAAATACTCAAGCAACGTGGTGCAAACAAATCAGATATGCTGTAACATTAATGCTGCGGTGTGCAAATAACTGACATGTTTTTAAGAGCCATAACTAAGCGTGTGATCTGTTTGTGGTAACAAGCAATGTCAACTATTTTTAAATAGATTGTGCACACATTTCAGCTGTCTAATAATATTCAGCATATTGTTATGCAATCATAAGCAAACCCCAGTTTTGTATACCAAGTGGAACCTACTTTTGCCACTCAAAATGACCTATATCTCAGTGATCAGGTTATTGGGCAAAATAGAAACAAGAATCAAGGACATTTTGACCCTAGAAAGGACTGTGGAACTCAGTCATTGAATACGTTTGAGGGAGAAATGGATAGATTTCTGATTAACAATAATGTAAAGGGTTATGGGGATGGTGTAAATAAAAGGCATTGAAGTATCTGATCAGCCATGACCGTATTGAATGGCAGAGCATGCTTGATGAGTAAAGTGGCCTTTTCCTGATTCTATCTCTGCAGGCACTGCCTCTACTTGGATTCACTGCCCACAATCCCAATGCCACTTCTGCACACCCAAGAACAAAAAAACAACAAAAAAAACAGCACAGGAACAGGCTCTTTGACCCTCCAAGCCTGCACTGACCATGCTGCTTGACTGAACTAAAACCCCAACCCTTCCAGGAACCATATCTCTCTATTCCTATCTTATTCATGTACTTGTCAAGATGCCCCTTAAAGTCACTACCATATCCGCTTCCACAATCTCCCTGGGTAACGAGTTCCAGGCACCCACTACTCTCTGTGGAAAAAATTCGCCTTGTACATCTCCTTTAAACTTTGCCCCTCACACCTTAAACCTATGCCCTCTAGTAATTGGCTCTTCCGCCCTGGGAAAAAGCTTCTGACTATCCATTCTGTCCGTGCCTCTCATAATCTTGTAGACTTCTATCAGGTCTCCCCTCAACTTCTGTCGCTCCAATAAGAACAAAACAAGTTTCTCCAACCTCTCCTCATAGTTAATGCCCTCTATACCAGGCAACATCCTGGTAAATCTTTTTTGTACCCTCTCCAAAGCCTCCATATCCTTCTGGTAGTGTGGCGGCCAGAATTGAACATTATATTCCAAGTGCAGCCTAACTAAGGTTTATAAAGCTGCAATGTGACTTGCCAATTTTTAAACTCAATACCCCAGCTAATGAAGGCAAGCGTGCCGTATGCCTTCTTGACTACCTTCTTCACCTGCATTGCAACTTTCAGTGACCTATGTACTGTATAACCAAATCCCTTTGCCTATCAATACTCTTAAGGGATCTGCCATTTACTGTGTATTTCTTACCTGTATTAGATCTTCCAAAATGCATTATCTCACATTTGTCAGGATTAAACTCCATCTGCCATCTCTCCACCCAAGTCTCCAACCAGTCTATATCCTGCTGTATTCTCTGATGGTCCTCATTGCTATCTGCAAATCCACCAATCTTCGTGTCATCTGCAAACTTACTGGTCAATCCAGTTACATTTTTCTCCAAATCATTTATATATATTACAAACAGCAAAGGTCCCAGCACTGATCCCTGAGGAATGCCACTTGTCACAGCCCTCCATTCAGAAATGTACCCTTCCACTGTCTTTTTCGAACAAGCCAGTTTTGTACCCAAGCCTGGCTGAGAAAAATGTAGAAGTCCTGGAAGGTCTTCAGAGCTGGGATTCAGGAGTAGATTATTGTGGTAGTGTCATCCCTTTAAGGAAGTGTTCCTTGAGGGCCACGCATTTGGGCCAGACCTGTCGGACTGCCAAGACAGGGAGCCTGAGCAGAATGAGAGGAAGGGTTCATATCCCAAGTTGAGGAGATCCTGCTGTTATCTAGATTTTGATTCCTGATCCGTGTTCTGGTCGACAACCTGTAGCCCAGACCCTAATTCCTACCAGTTCTTTTGATGATGGATGCTGTAATACTAAAAATGCCCCTTTTTATTTGTTTTAAAGTTTATTTTTTAATGTCACAAGTAGGCTTACATTAACACAGTAATGACGTTAACGTGAAAATTCCCTAGTTGCCAATCTCCAATGCCTGTTCAGGTACACTGAGGGAGAAATTAGCATGGTCAATGCAACTAACAAGCACATTTTTCAGACTGTAGAAGGAAACTGGCGCACCTGGAGGAAACCCATGCAGACATGAGGAGAATGTGCAGACTCTGCACAGACACAGACCTAAGCCAGGAATTGAACCCTGGACCCTGGCACTGTGAAGCAGCAATACTAGCCACTGTGTCACCAGGTTACGACTGTAGCTGATGTTAATGTTGAGCAAGCCAGGTCTCGTAAGTAAATCCAGCTGATCATGTATTTTTTTCTGTACTGTAGAATTGAGGAGGAAAACATATTGAAGATAAAAAGCACTGAAATTCAATATTAACTATTAAAAACTTGAAATGTTTATTAAAAGAAAAAAACAAAAAATCTGAAACTCAAACACACATGGTAAAAGATACAAAATTAGAAAGAAATCTTACAAAATAACCCCCAAGATGCTTTATCAAGGGTAAAAATAAAAATATCATTTTGGCAACAACCCTTATATATTCTTAGCTATAATATCCAGGAGATATTACCCAGACAAAGAGATTGTTTTCACAGAAGAGTACAATCCATGACTTCTTGGAACAAATCCACTGATGTGTTTTTTTCCCAAAGAAAGGTTTTTTAAAAAGCTTTTTCAGGACAAATATTCTCCTGGCCCAAGATTGAGTCATTTATCTTCAATTAAAAAGTGTTTTGTGGCATTTCAATGCACTCCAAAACATCAGAGTTGCCTTTTGACTCTAAGAGGTAAGGTGGTATCTTTTTGCATTTTGTGATGAGACCTTACGGCAGTCTCCACGTTAAACAGAATCCATTCTTTACACACTCCCTGATGCACCATATTCAGTCAGGTTCTACCCGCCTGCTAAATTCTACTGTTGTCTCTCATAGAAATAGCAAATCCCACGTCAGGCCTTGCAACACCCTTGTAAAGTTCTTATTAACAATTGCTTTCTTGAAAGAAATAAAATAATTTTAAATTTCCTTTTGATAAAAATGATTTGCATCTGGAGAAAAATGGACAGTGGCAATTTGACTAACGGAATGGGAAAATATACTTGAGTAGCAATAGCATGGTTCTTTCCACCACCCCCCACCCCGACAGCAATTAAGTACAGTTGACAGCTTGTTTTCTTAAATACTTTTTCACCCCTTTCATCTCAGTTCTCCATTATCTTTAAACATTTCTTTAAAGCTCAGGTTCCCAAATATAAAAACTGTTAATGTTTCTATTTTATCGCTAGTTTGGGTCAATAGCATTTAACTTGTTTACTCATGAATCTCCTGTAAAATGCAAATGTTCTTTGGCACCTTTGAGACTCCTTTTGAAGTGAAACTGCTCAACTCAATTCAAAATGTATCCCCAAATGCAAATTTCAGATGTGCCCTGTTTTCTTATAAATCCAGACCCGTTATAAGGCCCCATTACAAAATGCAAACAAGATACCACCTTTTCTCTAAGAGTCTATAGACAATCTGAGTCCAACAACCTTATCTTTGACTAATCCTTACCCTTGCCAACACCGAATATATAATTAGTACAGAATATATATACAAGTATAGCAATTTAGAAGTATACACATCATCACACTCGCAAGCTCTTGATGTTTTTTCCTAATATTTGGAGAACATTGGACCTAATCATTCAAGTGAACTGTATCATATTTCTCAAACAAAAAAGAACTCTGGTTTGATATTCAGGTCATTGCTGCTCTACAAGAACACTAGGGACTCACACATCTATTGACTTTACCATTGGTATTGAAGTGAATCTCATGTATACTTTGTTCAAACACACTTTAGACCAGAAGACCTGTGTGAAAGGAGTGAGCATGCAATGATACAAATCTCTGCTTTCTGTTCCATACTATTGCTACTCAATATATTTTTCCCATTCCATTAGTCAAATTGCCGCTGTTCATTTTTCTCCAGACACAAATCATTTTAATCAAAAGGAATTTAGAATTATTTTATTTCATTCAAAAAAGCAATTGTTAAAAAGAGCTCTACAAGGGTCTTGTAAGGTCCAGCATGGGATTTTCCATATCTATGAGAGACAAAAGAAGAATTTAGCAGTCGGGTAGAACCTGACTGAATATGGTGCACCAGGGAGTGTGTGAAAAATGGATTCTGTTTAACATGAAGCAAAATTCTGTTCCTAAATTGAAACTATATTTCAAAGGGTTTATAGACCCGTAACCTTTGAATTGTTCCTTGTCTACTGACACTTCATGAAATGATATTTTGGCTTTTAATCACACAACAACTTAAATTATGTGAGGTGATTTTCATATCCTTAACATGCTGTTTGCATTTAAAAATAGACGAATAGCAAGGCCAAAATAGCACATGCAGCAGAAGCAGCAACTTAGTGCCCGTGCCCATGCCAATCTTCTGGTAGACATTGGCCAGCTCTTAAGCAGAAGTTCAATGAACATATATTAATTCTGGTCACATTATGAACCTTGACCTATTTTTACCTTTGTGCACTTTGCTCCTGTCAGTTTCTGCAAATGTCCACAAAATCACGAATGGTACAAACCAGTGCATGTTAACTCATTCATTCCAGGATGGCATTTTACCAGTCTTGAGACTGTGTGACTGGCAGTGCAAAGTTAATGGTAATTAATTACAAAGACTTTAACTGAGATCAGTGAATGCTAAAAGTTCATTGTACATGTACACACCTGTTTATGCAGATATCTATTTGCCAAGATATTAATATTGAATGAAAATGTGATTGGGGTGTTCTTCCTTTTGTACATAAACTCAAAATTATGTATTTTAAAAGACTTCAGCCAGAATTCTCCGGCCATCCACACCCTGCTATAACCGAGAACAGAGAATCGGCGCTCAGCCAAATCTCCATTCAGAGCTGGAGAATCCCAACTGCAGGCGAGGTTGGCTAATCTAACCCCTTGTTTTTAAATTTAAAAATTATCTCGGAGATCCAAATGATCTGGGTCCCATAGAAAGTAAATGACTGCCATTTTTTGCAAATTTCCCAATTTCATAGTCATGATGCTGATGATGTAAGTATACAAATTGATGACTCTGGCATGTAATATTTTCAAAGCTTTAGACATAATAATTACAGGAATAAATTTCTCAGAATGGGACACTCCCTGATCAAGCTGGAAGGGGGTTGCTGAGCTGAATTAAGTCAATAAAATAAATGCCGCCTGGAGTCATAAAGATTTGATGTGTGCAATAATGTTTGTACCCAAGGAATATTGCTGTGCAGCGCATATTTGGCATTGTTGTAATAAATGTCAAAAATTTAATGCCAAACATATAAAATGCTAAAAAGGAATTGACTGTGCTGTGAATCCAGGCAGGTGGTCTTTGCAGAACAGATAGGGCTGTCAAATTCTAAATGGTTGAAAAAAAATGTACAATTAAGCTGTGAATTAGACACTTCAAAAAAACAGTCTGCAAAGGCTGAAAAACATATTTTAGTGCCTTATCAATAAGCAAGTTAAAATATGAAATAAATGGTGCATGAATTGCACAGTGTGTTCAGTATGATAATTACTAAACCTATGTGAACCAGATAGATGTCAAAACAGAAAAGCTTTTCATCTGCATGTGGTTTAGCTTTTGAGTTTAACTCATTAGTATATTCTGCAATATTTGAATATGAATTTAAAGTGGTCAATGTGGAAAAGGGGGTGGAGGCACTTGCCTTTAAAATAGGTCTGCAATGGGTTATGAATTAAGGTAATTGAGAAAAAAAAGAGGAAAATGATAGTGAGAGGAATACCAAGGAGGTAACCATGGGACCCGTGAAATATCCACAAAGCAATGTAGAAAGCACTAGGAGAAACATCAGGGAACATGATGTATTGCTTAGTCTGGAAGCTGTGATGCCATAACTTTGACAGCAATTTGATTTCAACCAGGATAGGATTGGTAAACATCTAGAACACAAAAACTGAAATGAGATGAAAGGAATTACTAATCAAAGACAGAATTAAAGCATTAGAAAGAAAGGATATAATTAAAGTTAATGTTCTCTCTGGATTGAATCAAGAAATAATATTGGCTGTGTCATAATAGCCGACATCAATTTGTAGAACACCAGAAAGCAAGAAAGAAATAGAATGGAAGGTTTGTAGACAATTCAGGAGATTTACAAGTTGTAATAAGGATGTAATTTTATAGAGTCCCCTGGAATAACAAAATGTTGATGGTCAAAGTAGAGAAGGATTTACAGAATACACTTAGATCTATTTTGAAAGTTAATATCTTACAAGTGTAAGATGAAAAGATACAGCCCAGACTGAGTTCTGAGGCCCTATCACATGATCTGGCAATCAGCCACCAGTTCAGTTACTGGTGCCGCTTGAACCTCAGAAGCTGGTATCAGCATGTAGGAGTCATTGGGCATGAGTGGGCTACAGCCAGGCCCGGAGTAAAGGATAGGTTGCATGTCAGCTCAGAAGAGTTTAAAGTTACAGACTCATTCTTCGACACGCACTCAGATGAAGAATTAAATGGGGTGACATACAGGAGAATGTGAAACGATGATGTACATCAAGATGGGTGGTGTGTGGCATGGCCTGCCAGACAGCATCTAGTCATTGTCAAAGAACTTGGAGGCACCTGGATCCAATTTGGCAGAGGCATTGCACAAACTGGCTCTCTGCAGCTTTTGCTCCATCTCCCTGTTGTTCCAGTGGTATTTGCAAGCCCCATACCTTTTGGAAGATTCTAGAGACTGTTCTGAAGATGTAGCAATTTACAGCACAGAAGGAGGCCATTCAGCCTATTGTGTCTGCAGTGGCTCTCCAAATGAGCGTTTTATTTAGTGCCATTTTCCTGCCTTCTCCCTCTAGCCCTGCACATTGTTCCTTTGCAAATGACCAACCACTGCCTAACTTCTTTTTGAATGCTTCGATTGAACCCTCCTCCACCCCTCTCACTCATTGCATTCAAGACACTGATCACTCATTTGTGAAAACATTTTTTTTTGATTGGATTTGATTTATTATTATCACATGTATTAGTATAGAGTGAAAAATATTATTATTAGTATAGAGTGAAAAATATTGTTTCTTGCACACTATACAAACAAAGCATACCGTTCATAGAGGAGAAAAGCAGAGAATGCAGAATGGAGCATTAAAATCATAGCTAGGGTGTAGAGAAAGGTGAACTTAGTGCAAGATAGGTCCATTCAAAAGTCTGAAGGCAGCAGGGAAGAAGCTGTTCTTGAGTCGGTTGGTATGTGACCTCAGATTTCTGTATTTTTTTGCCCTGGTGGAAGATGGAGGAACAGAATATGTCCGGGGTGCATGGGGTCCTTAATTGTGCTGGCTGTTTTTCTGATCCAACAGGAAGTGTAAATAAAGTCAATGGATAGGAAGTTGGTTTGTGTGATGGGCACCTAAAATCTTGAAGCTCTTGACCATATTTACTTTGCCCCCACTGATGTAGACAGATGCATGTTCTCCACTACACGTCCTGAAGCCAATGACAATTTCCTTTGTTTTGTTGACATTAAGGGAGAGATTATTGTTGTCACACCAGTTCACCAGATTCTCTATCTCGTTCCTGTTCTCTGTCTCATATCACTTTTCTCATTTTATTTTTGCTTTGTTTAAATCTGTGGCCTCTTGTTTTTGATCCACACCCTGAGAAATCCAGCTGCGCAATGCTCACTTCCATAAACACTCCAGATACTTCAATAGACTTTGCAAACACAGAGGTTATTCAAAGTTACCAATTTTACCAAAGATGGTTGCCTGACCCTTTAAGTAACAGTAGTGCTTGGCTCCTTTTGTGCAGAATGTCTGATTTTTTTGTGAATGACGAGCAAAGTTTGCTGGTGACAAGAAAATTGGTTATTCAGTTCATAGCGAGGAAGATAACTATAGACTGCAGGAAGATATCAATGGACTGGTCAAGTGGATAGAAATGTGGCAAATGGAATTTAATCTTGAGAAACATGAGGTGATGCATTTGGGGATATCAACAAGGCAAAAAAAAATACACAAATGGGAGAATTTTGAGAGGTTTAGAAGAAGTGAAAGATGTTGAAGTGGATGTTCACAGATCCCTGAAGGTAGCAGGGCAGGTTGATGACATGGTTAAAAAGGCATAAGGAATCCTTTCCTTTAATAGCTGAGGTACAGAATATAAGAGCAGGGAGATAACGCTGGAACTGTATAAATCATTAGTTAGGCCACAACTTAAGTATCATGTGCAGTTCTGGTCACTTCATTACAGAAAGGGTGTAATTTTACTAGGGGGGTACAGAGGAGATTTATGAGGACGTTGGCAGAACTGGAAAAACGCAGCTGTTAGGTTGGGCTTGTTCTCCTTGGAACAAAAGAGTCTGAGGAGAAATTTAATAGAGATGTACAAAATTGAGCGGGGTCTGGACAGAGGATAGGAAGCATCAATTTACCTTTGTCAAGGGGTCAGTGACTGGGATTTGGGGGGCGGGTGGTTGCAGTAGATTTAAAGGGATTTATAGAAATATTAGATGGTAAATAAGGAGCAAAGTTTTGACCCATGGGTGGAAGGGATCTGGAACTCATTGTTTAAAAGGGCAATAACGGCAGAAACCCTCAGCTGATTTAGCAAGTGCCTGGATCTGCAACGCAAGGTTGCAAGTTTACATCTGCAAGGTTACAGGACAAAGGCTGGAAAGTGGGATTAGGCAGGAAGGTTTGTTTTCTAACTGGCGCAGGCATACTGGGCTTACTGACCTTTATCTTTGCCAGTAACCTTCTGTGATTCTATGATTCCAAACTCTAAATGGAAACAATGCAACTTATACCAACAGCTGTTGATCTAGAAAGATACCAACAGGAATATTAAAGTGTAGAAGAAAAGCAGAAATTGTGAGAATGATTGACTGAGGGAGATTCATATCCCTTCAGATCACAAATTTCAACAGTTATGCACAAAGTCTACTTAAAATATATTCCACAGCTTGTGTGAAGTAAAACAAAATTCGATTTAATTTTCCAGCTATAACAGCAAATCAGTTTTCACAGACAATGCAATATTGAAACTGCAACCAGTCCAATCCTTTGCAGAAGGGCAATGTTCTTCTTTCCTGCAAAGACCTACTGTAAATTAGATTCTATAGCAGCGTATGTATTAGTGACATGAAACAAGCAGCTCAATGGCAGTCTACAATGGTTTTCATTTTGATTATGATGGTGTGTCAGTCTCCTCAGTGTTGGATTTAGGAGGATTCATGCCAGCAGCACATCTTATCTCACTTCCA
The DNA here is from genome assembly GCF_965287045.1 of Carcharhinus amblyrhynchos. Lineage (NCBI taxonomy): Eukaryota > Metazoa > Chordata > Chondrichthyes > Carcharhiniformes > Carcharhinidae > Carcharhinus > Carcharhinus amblyrhynchos. The sequence goes on along the minus strand of NC_137342.1, from coordinate 24,830,667 downwards.
ATGTAAGTGCAAACACAGCTGAGACTATTTGGCAATGCTTTTATCCCCTAGCTTTTCCTTTATGCTCTTTAACTGTTTCAATCTCATTGAGGAGAATCTCAGCATGAGAGGAGACATTTAAGTCTCCATGTACCAAATATACCTCAAAGCACCAGGGACCAGGGTTCGATTCTCGGCTTGGGTCGCTGTCTGTGCAGAGTCTGCATGTTCTCTCTCTGTCTGCATGGGTTTCCTCCAGGTGCTCCAGTGTCTTCCAACAGTCTGAAAGACGTGCTGGTTAGGTGCATTGGCCATGCTAAATTTTCCTTCAATGTACCCAAACAGACACCGGAGTGTGGCGATTAGGGGATTTTCACAGTTACTTCATTGCAGCGTTAATGTAAGCCTACTTGTGAAGCTAATAACACAAAATTAAAAAATAAACTTAAATGAATAGGTACATACATGTATGTAAATACACCATGGTTAGAGTTGGTATTTAGCAGCATGTAAACCCACTCAATGTCACACAACCTCACCAGCAGTTGAAACTGGAGTTACATTTCTCCAGCCAATAAATTGTTCTTGAATTATTTTTACTGTTTTCTTTTTCTTAATACAAATCTTTCTCCTTTTTTCATCTTTCTGTATTTGACTTACATCTATCTCGCCTTTTCTGTTTCTTCCCTGATGTTTATATCTGATTGGTTGGAAGTTCCATCATTCACTAAGCTTCCAAAGGCCCTGGTGAAATTGTTCTGCTGTTATCAGTGAATGAGGTCAGCTTGACACTTAAAAGCTGGATGATCAACGCACCCTAACCTGCAATCTCAATTATCTTTGACATGCCATTCAAACAAAAGACTCAATACCATGGAGAGGATCAACATTTATATTTCCCTGGATGTATTCCAGTTTGACATGGGCCTTTACTTAAAACTCAAACACTTTAACTATTTGATTTCTTTTCAATTAATTCCTCCCAATTTTTCCACTTCAATGCACTCAGTGTTTTGGCATGGTGGCACAGTGGTTAGCGCTGCTGCCTCACAGTAGCAGGGACTCGGGTTCAATACCAGCCTCGGGTGACTGTCTGTGTGTGCAGCTTGCATGTTCTGCCCGTGTCTGCATGGGTTTCCTCAAGGTGCTCTGGTTTCCTCCCACACTGCAAAAATGTCCAGTTTAGGTGAATTAGTCATGTTAAATTGCCCCTTAGAAAATTAGGGGGATTAACAGGGTAAATATGAGAGGTTACAGGGTTGGGGTCTGGGTAAGACACTCCGTCAAAAAGTCGGTGCAGACTCAATGGGCTGAATGGCCTCCTTCTGCGCTGTAGAAATTCTGTGAGTCTATCTTTGCTCACTAACCAAGCAACACAACAATAGCTGGTCCGAACAGTATAATCCAGTGGTGCTCCACAAATGAAAAAATTATTTATAAGCATCATTTGCTATCTTTTACCATTAAGTTCAACAGTGCTCAATTAGAAAAATACAGCCAAAAGGAAATCTTTAGTTCCTCCAGATGCTTTTCTACTTAATTAAAGTGATACATACAGTTTATAAATTCATTTTTGAAGTGTTAACCATAATTTGAAACAATTAAATCCAATTCAGTATAATTATTAAAACACGAGGAGCTGTCTTTTCCACATGGGGATGGGACACAGGAGTTAGGACTGTTTTGGGGTCCCTCTGATTGAAGCTGACTAAAAACTGAAGTGGCAGGTTTATCTGGCTGCTCTTGCCCCAAGACTGGAAAATCCTGCCCGAGGTTAATGGACCTTTGTACATGTCTGCACCCCTACTCCCCACAACCCCCCCACCCCCACTACCCCACCCCTACCCAACCCCTCCCCCCATTACACTTCCCATGGCGTTTGGGATGAGAAAATTCACCCAAGATTTTCACACGGGTGAACCTTCATTTTACAGGGGGACTAGCGACCTGTACAATTAGGGCAATGGATGGGCTACGGATGCTGGAGGACCAGAGGTCTACAACAAGAAGCTGCCTTCTCAGCCACTTTTTATAATCTTTAAAACATACAAAAATCAGCCAGTTCACTACGGCGAGGGGTAGCAGGAGTACCCCTCCACAGAACAACTTTTAGCTGTACTACAACACAGGCATACAAAGAAGGCTCCTGGCTGGAGTGCTGACATCCCAGCTCACGATGGGGTACCTGCATCCAGGCAATTGGCCTGCCTCTCCTTCGTGTTCGGAAACTGGAAGCCAACTGGAGTATCACAGATGGCCTCCATCACCTACCTTTAACAAGACTGTTAATGGACCACATTCATAGCCTATGTCATGGGCCTTTCCAGCATGACAGCCAATTTGGCTGATGTTGAGAATGGGATTGGGAAACCAACACACTGGTCAGCCACATCTTGATTTATTATTGTTACATGTATTATATGATGAAAAGTATTGTTTCTTGCACACTATATAGACAAAACATACCATACATAGAGAAGAAAAGAGAAAGTGAAGAATGTAATGTTAGAATCATAGCTAAAGTGTCGAGAAAGATCAACTTAGAGGAGACAGCTCCATTCAAAAGCCTGATGACAGAATGGAAAGAACTGTTCGTGAATTGGTTGGTACATTACCTCAGACTTTTGTATCTTTTTTCTAGTGGAAGAAGATGGAAGAGAGTATTGTTTGGAATGCATGGGGTTGTTAATTGTGCTGGCTGCTTTGCTGAGGCAGCAGGAAGTGTAGACAGAGTCAATGGATGGGAGGCTGGTTTGTGTGAGGGACTGGGCTACATTCGTGACCTTTTGTAATTTCTTATGGTCTTGGACAGAGCAGGAGCCATACCAAGCTGTGATACAACCAGAAAGGATGCTTTCTATGGTGCATCTGTAAAAGTTGGTGAGAGTCATAGCAAGCATGCCAAATGTCCTTAGTCTTCTGAGAAAGTACAAGTATTGGTGGGCTTTCTTAACTATAGTGTCAGCATGAGGGGACCAGGACAAGTTGTTGGTGATCTGGACACCTAATAACTTGAAACTCTCAACCATTTCTACTTCATCCCCATTGACGTAGATAGGCGCTTCCTGAAGTCAATGACAAACTCCTTTGTTTTGCTGACATTGAGGGAGAAATTATTGTTGCCGCACCAGTTCACCAGATTTTCTATCTCATTCCTGTACTCTGCCTCATCATTGTCTGAGATCTGACCTACTACAGTGGTGTCATCAGCAAACTTGAAAATTTAGTTGGAAGGGAATTTGGCCACACAGTCATAGATGTATAAGTAGTATAGTAGGGGGCTGAGAACACAACCTTGTGGGGCACCAGTGTTGAGGATGATCACCCAACATCAGCAGGGCCCAAATGTTCAGAATAAAGTGTTTTACATGTTGATTCACAGTGTCAAGAATATCACATCTCAAAATTAGCACAATCGAGAATTAAAGTATTATAAGGGTGGTGTTAAAAAAGTCACATTGTGCAACTGGAAGGCTGCCTAATTGTTCAAGTAGCAGCTAATTGATGTCATACATGACAATGGAGTTAGTTGATGCTACGTTCCTCTCTTCAATATCTAATGACCATGGGCCAAACCCCCTCCAAGTTTTAGAAAGACTTAGTTAAGGATCATTAATGTTTTAGAATCATAGAATCATAGTTTTGTTGAAGTAATAAAGTTTGAGATGCAGTACAGTTGCCATGAGAATAAAGCTGAAAGATTCCATGGATTATGAACAAACAAAACTTTACCAATCGGGGTCAGAAAGATAAAACACTTACAATATCTATCTTATACTCTAACATTCACGATTATCAAAAAGTACATATCAATTAACAAGCAAAATGTGGTTGAACACAACACACTATAAATAGTAAATTCAACCAAAACAGATCCCATGGATTTCTCAACAAATCACCCAGACGTCAGTAAACATTGTGAGTCAACCAATTCCGTTGAAACTTTGTCTCCTTCATGAAGAACTCCAAACGTTTTACTTTGGAAGTTCAAGTTTCTGAATTCTCTCAAGGTCGCTCCAACTTGGGCTGCTTCACTGACCGCAATCGTCTTGGGGTTTCACTCTCATCTCCCAAGACTTACTAGACAATTTCAGTTCATTAATTGCCAGCTTCATTGGATTAGCACTGCCCATAGACTTCAGCAATTTCCAGTCTCCCCAGCCACACCAAACTGTCACTGGTCCCAAGGATTTCTTCTAAGTCCTAAACATTTCCAGCATGGAGCCAATGACCTTATGCCATTCCTCCAGTTTCCTCCATTGTCCTAAGTACACAGGGCTAAGAAACAGCTCCTGGCCTTCTTCTGAGCCCCAGCCATACAGACCCACCCAACATCAACACTCTGGACCCTGCTAACCGCAGCACCTTTTGGTATAGCTTTTTCTCCTGCTGCAAAACACTCATTCCCCCAACAAACACACTGATAAATTGAAGCCTGAGAACCTTCTTGCACTCCACAAATCTGCATGATGACATCATCTTTCAGGACTCACTGAACGTTTTTAAATTAATTGTAGCTTTAACTCCCAAAATAAAATCGTCGGGTCTGAATTTCTTTGCAAATAGTGTTGACAGCTTTAGCAGAATTTTCCAGCCCTACCTACCCACGGGCTAATCTTCTGATCCTGTTGAGCTGAAGTTAATCCTTGCTGTAGTGGGAAGGCAGGTAAGCCACATGAAACACCATAGACTTCGATAGAACTAAAATATCTCACTAGCAACCAATGGTGAGCTGCCTCTTGCAAAAAAGCCCTGCTCTTAGGATGGGGGCTGGAAATTTCTAGCCCTTGTCTCCAATTCTTTACTTAAGTAAGCCCACCTGCTTGTTTATGATCTTACCTTTCGAGCTGTTAACCCTTTAAGTTGACATGGTCCCAACATTTTAAGTGTAATTACTTTCAAGCTGCTTTGGTTGCATTTGTCCCATTTTCTCCAGTTAAACTTTAATCTTCCCAAAACTAAGAATTAGCTTCAAAATATTACCTTGCACAATGAACTATGTCATTATAATACATTGTGTATCTACCATGACATCTCTTACACTACAGTCTTGCTCTTCAGACATAGACATTTACTCTCTAACTCAAACATTCTCTCCTTATTAGTTCAAAGACCCAACTACCCTAGAAATTGGTGTACTTGCAAACTTAGGACAAGTAGTTTTAAATAATATTGTGATTGGAATTCTCCAACTTCATTTGCCCTGCCATACCTGCCAGTGAGAATGGAAAATTTAGCACTCAGCCAAAACTCCATTTACTACAGCAGGATTGGAGAAACCCAGGCATGGGCCGATGTCTACCATTGTTGCTGTTTCTCCTCTAAAATCTCACCCACCACTAACTTTCCAGGAGCTAAAAGTGGTGCCTGTAGAGTACTGAGCGAGCTGATTTGACAGTGCATAATGCAGACTTCACTGTCTCCTCCTTTACATGATAATGCACTTCTCTGCTCAGCTTTAGATCTCTAACAGTTCTCTCCAATACACTGAGACCAGCTTTAAGTGGGAGACATTAAGACAATGTGGGAACTAAGTAAATCCAGAATAAATTTTATGCAATCTAAATGAACTCACACTTAACAAGCATGAACAAGCGTTAAAAAACTTAATAGAGGGGTTCCCCTGTATGAAGGTGCAGCTGAAATTGCTCCCAGAAACAAGTTTAAGAGCATGGACATAATACTGATAATGTTCCATTAGCTAGAGCACATCAAAAGTAGCATTAAAGCACATAAATGCACAATTAGGATGTGCATTAGCTTGAAGACATAGTGCAATTTAACCCGCTATGAAATAAATTACTGTGCTTTGAACCTAGTTCAAATTTCTGTAATTACTTTACATTTTGTTTCTTTTGAAGTAAATGTACATTTTACAACAGGATTATATTTCTTAATGATCCTTCTTAGAAAGCATTCAATGCTGATTACTTTAGTACTGGTAAGTTTAAACTTAAATTAATTTCAAACGTACGTGGATTATGATGTGGAGGTGCTGGCGTTGGGCTGGGGTGGGCACAGTAAGAAGTCTTGTAACACCAGATTAAAATCAAACAGGTTTATTTGGTAACACAAGCTTTTGGAGTGCTGCCCCTTCATCAGATATGATTCACCTGATGAAGGGGCAGTGCTCTAAAAACTCGCGCTACCATATAAACCTGTTGGACTTTAACCTGGTGTTGTGAGACTTCTTACTAATATTGACTATGGAATTGTTACAGTGGAAGCATTATTTGTTACAATAAAGGCTGAAACATGAGCAATCGATAAGATGGATATCAGGAGGGTGTTTTCTCTTGTGGGGGAGACTAGAACCAGGGAACACATGATTTAACCTAGTATTGTGAGACTTCTTACTGTGCGTATCTGGTTTAAACAGTAAAACCTGATCACCTGATGAATCACCCCAGTGAAGTGATACGAGACACCCATGTGTCCTGCTGTGTCAGAATATAGATGGATATGATAGCTGAAAGGATAAGTTTGAAAGTTAAGTCTATCAAAACTGCAGTCTAGTTTCAATCTAGCAATGCATTATTCTGGAACCACCTGCTGTTCAATTTGATGGCAAGGTTTCACATTTTCAACATCATTATATCTCTTTAATGTTACATTATTTTGTACAGTTTACAAAAAAAATTGAATATTACCCAGGGCAATCAGCTAATCAATGATTATAGAGGCATGGTGACACAGTGGTTAGCACTGCTGCCTCACAGTGCCCAGGACCTGGCTTCAACTCCCAACTTGGATCATTGTCTGTGTGGCATGTGCACATTCTCCCTGTGTCTGCGTGGGTTTTTTACGGGTGCTCCGATTCCCACCCACAGTCAAAAGATGTGAGGGTTATGTTGAATGGCTAAATTATCCCTTAGTGTCAGGGGGACCAGAGGGTAAATATGTGGGGTTACGGGGATAGGGCCTGGGTGGGACTATTGTCAGTACAGACTTGATGGGCCAAATGACCTCCTTCTGCACTGTGGGGATTCTGTGACTAGACTGGCCTTGAATGTCTTAAGACCACACCATGCCATCATTTACTATTATTTTCACTTCTGGCCAATAAATTACCTAATGAGAGGGAGATGGCGACGCAGTGCTAACAATCACTGCTCTAGTAATCCAGAGATCCAGGCAGCATGGGCTCAAATCCTACCATGGCCACTGATGGAATTTAAATTCAACTAATAATAAAATCTGGAAAAATGCCAGTTATTGCGATGTTGAGAACTATTGTTTTGTTGTTTTAAAAACCCAGCTGGTTTACTAATGGCCTTTAGGGGGGGGGAAATCAGCCATGCTTACTTAGCTCTGGCCCACAAGTGACTACAAACCCACAGTAATGAAGTTGACTCTTAACTGCCCTCACCAGCCACCCAGATCAAAGGCAATTACAAATGAACAATGAATGCTGGCCTTGCCAGAGATAGTAAGAAGTCTCATAACACCAGGTTAAAGTCCAACAGGTTTATTTGGTGGCAAAATCCACTAGCTTTCGGAGTGCTGCTCCTTCATCAAGTAAATGGGTGTTCTGTTTACAAACAGGGCATATAAAGACACAAACTCAATTTACAAAATAATGGTTGGAACACGAATCTTTACAGGTAATCAAGTCTTAAAGGTACAGACAATGTGAGAAAAGAGAGCGTCAAGCACAGGTTAAAGAGATGAGTATTGTCACCAGACAGGACAGTTAGTGAGATTTTGAGGATGGTGTTCTCACGTAAGATGATGGCATTCATGTCAATAATCCGGCATGTCTTGCAGAGGTTGCTGTGGCATGGTCGTGAGGTGTCGTGGTCACTGTTCTTCTGAAGACTGGCTAGTTTGTTGCGGACAATGGTCTGTTCGAGGTTGTGCGGTTGCCTGAAAGCAAGAAGTGGGGGTGGCCTTAGCAAGATGTTCGTTTTCATCAATGACATGTTGAAGGCTGCGGAGAACATGTTGTAGCTTCTCCGCTCCAGGGAAGTATTGGACGATGAGGAGTGCTCTGTCCACCAGAGATGCCCACATTTCAGGAAAGAATAAAGGAAAAAACAGACACATAACCAAATGAGATTCATGTACTACCATTTACAATCTTCTTACAATGATGTATACTGATATTATATACAAATTACTCCTTCTAATCACTTTATCTATTGATAATTCCACCCTTCCAGTTGACAACTAATCTCCCATCTTTGGACTATGCTTTGAAAGTATGTACAAGGTAAGTAGTGGCCTAGTGGTATTATCACTGGACTATTACTCCAGACACTCAGTTAATGGTCTAGCTTTGAATCCTGCCATGGCAGATGGTGGAAATTGAATTCAATAAAAAATATCTGGAATTAAGAATCTACAGATGGCCATGAAACCATTGTTGAATGTCATAAAAACCCACCTGGTTCACTGATGTCCTTTAGGGAAGGAAATCTGCCATCCATACTGGTCTGGCCAACATGCGACTCCAGAGTCACTGCAAAGTACAAACAGCAGTGTTTTCAATGAAATGAAGCTTATGGAGGGTGGAAGAGGGTGGCAACAAGACACTGTTGGTACAATTGAATCTGGACATAACAAAGACATGGGTCAGAATTTTCTTGCCGTTCACACCATGAGATCCCGTCAACAGCATACCTCCGCAGATTTCCTGGAGGCAAGGGTTGAATTCAACAAGAAACCTCATTGATAATGGCGCCGCTGCAGCAACAAACGTGGAATTTCCATGGAAAACCTCACCCTTGAAATGCCCTCTGAAATGACCGAGCAAGCCAGTCAGTTTCGAGGGCAACTAGGGATAGGCAATAAATGCTGGCCAGCCAGCAACAGCCATGTCCCATGAATGAATTTTTTAAAAATTGCACTGTTGTATCTTCAGCGAGGTTTAGTTCTCACGACCAATGTAATAACTCAGGAATCCTGACTGGAAAGGAACATTGTTTATTTACAGAATGCAAAGTAAAACCACTACCATGCTTTACACACCAGTCCCTGTCTGAGACAAGTAGTCCAGTAGGCCCAGTCCTGTGTCTACTTTATTAACGGCTCAGGCAGACCGCTGCCTGTTACCAGGGGAACTCATACTCAACAAGCCCTACAGGGAGATCAATCAGTGATTCTCCAAGATCTTGTGCAAGTTATCATATCCACATAATCATGAGGATGCTGTTTTCATACAAAATCCTTTCCATCTTCTATATGTCTCTCTTCCTGTTGGCTGCTTTGCATTCTTTGTTGAAAACATTGTGGTCACTTGTTTCTGGCACCTTGTGATCTATTCAGCACAAAACATTCAATTCCACAAGGACTGAATTTAGCCCATTCCACCGGCAGAAACTTAGGACAGGATTTTGCAGTTTGGATCAGGACTGTGATCCCACACTTTGAAAGGAACAGTCATCCACCAGTGATTTTCTCTGAACTGGCCAAATAATTTCAGATCTTTTCAAATAGCTTTAAACCCATGCTTCCTTATTGTGTTATGATCATTTTAACAATACATCAATTTAAGGCCTTGTTCCGCATAATTACCTGATTCATTGTGCTTTGGAAGAGGTCGACACAAATTAGTGCAAGGTAAACTGTTATCAGTAAAAGTGGTAGGAAGCACTCTTTAGGGATTTAGATGCATTAGGGATCCTATCTACGCTCGGGAAAAGGATTGACTCCGTTGGTAATTAACCTTGTGTTTGTATAGTGATCTAACATCTTAATCTGATCTTCGTATTTGAATTCATGAGGAATGACTGAAGGTAATTCCTTCATTTGTTGTGCTGAATTTCAGCTTGTCTGTTCAATTTAAGAGACAGCAGGATAAGTCAAAAGGACGACTAGGGGCAGGGAGAAGTCTGTGACAAGGTGAGTTCACCTATGGCTGAAAGGGGACAGGGTTTCTGCAGAACATGCCATATTTTTCGCTGCAGCGGGGATGACCCACCATTGGCCAGTGGCGGATTTTCCACTCCTGCCACTGTCAATGGGGTTGAATGCAACCCTTGCCTACAGGAAATCTGTGCAGGGATATGCTGTCGACAGAACTAGAAGATTTCGCTGGCGTGAATTGGCAGAAAATTCCGACCCATGTCCTTGTTACCTCCAGAGTCAATTATACCAACAGTGTTCCTGGCCAGCCACCCAGCTTCTACCCTTCGTAACCTTGATCTCATTGAAAACTCTGCTGTTTGTACTCTGAATTGCACCAAGTCTCAGTCACCTGTCACACTTAAACTCATTGACGTGTATTGGCTCTCATTCCAGCAGCTCCTCAATTTTTAGTTCCCATTTTTGTGTTCAATTCCTTCCACGGCCCTAGCCCTCCCTAACCTCTATAAGTTCCTCCAAGATTTCCTCCACCCCCTCCCCACTCCTCAATTCTTCACTCTTGTGCATTCCGTTTTTATCACTCCACCATTGTCTTCACCTTCTCAAGTATTAAGCACTAGTGTTCCCCCCTTACAACTCTGCACTTTCCCATTCATGCTCTTCTGAGTCTTCCTTTAAAACCGACCACTTTGACCAAGCTTTTTGTTAGCTATCTTAACATTCCTTTTGTTGTTCTGCCCACTTTTGTCTGATGATGCCCTGCAATGCACATTTGCAATTTTGTTGATGCATTAGCGGTGCTACATCAATTCAAGTTGCCGAGAGTGGGTAGAACGGGAAGTAAATTGAACAGAACACTGGTTTGAATCGGCATGCAGGATTCAGGAAGAAACTTAGTCTAAGATGAGTGTGGTTCAAATCAAAACACATTTGTTTTGTATCATCTGACTGATTGATATCATTCCCAAATGTTGAATGATTTCATATTGGAACCAGACCTTAAACGTCAGTGTAAATAGGGTGAGATATCAATGGTTGCTGTCCTTGGTATGCTAAGAAAAATAATTTACTTAGTTAAGATAACTATTAAAATCAATACTTTCTCTAATTTGTAAGCCAAAGAGGCACAGTGGTTAGCGTTGCTGCCTCTCAGCGTCAGGGACCCAAGTTCGATTCCTGGCTTGGGTTACTGTGGAGTCTGCACATTCTCTGTGTGGGTTTCCTCCAGGTGCTCTGGTTACCTCCCACAGTCCAAAAGATGTGCTGGCTGAGTGCATTGGCCATGTTAAATTCTCCCTCAGGGTACCCAAACAGGTGGCAACCAGGGGATTTTCACAGTAACTTCATTGCAGTGGTAATGTCAGCCTACTTGAGACTCTGATAACATAAAGTTAAAACTTAATGTAACATTTTCAAAGCGGCTTATTTAAGTTGACTGCCTCTTCAAAAGTGAAGAGGGAGAAAGTTGCTTCCTGCAAGTCAAAAGTTATGGTTTGGAAAAGAAGCCCTTCCCTTATTTCAGAAAGAATGGAATGTTTGGTTTGAGAATAACTGATCATTTCCCAGGCTATTCAAATCTGTTTCAGATTATTTGAAAGTAATTTGGTTGGAAACAAATGCAGTTATATTTTTAATAAGAAAATGTGTTTTTTATTTGATGGGGAAGGAATATGTTTATGTTTTCACTTTGAGGCATAAATAAGGGAAATCTGTGGTGGAGGAACTTTGGCCAGATCTGTGCAGCCCATATGGAAGGAGCAAATGCTGACATTTCCATCTAAGTTAATCTGCAGGCGAATGTGTGTGCCTTTCATACCAGTAAAAAATTTTATACTTAAAGTTATATTTTAGTTCATGAGTTTTACTGACACGAGTGATACAAAGGTGATTATTGAATGCTGAGAGAGAAATATTTTCAATGATTATCAAGCTAAAAAGTTATATGTCAGATCTTCCTGTCTCCAGGTCATTGGAAACCGAATGTACAACGCAAGATGCACATTGAGACTCTGCGGAAGTCTTTGTGCATTGACCTCTGTGGGACTTGATTGGAAAGTTTGAACTTCTGACTGGCAATTCCCCTGCATCCCAGTATCCTTGCTGACTGTAAGCTAGCATCAAGATTTTGGACAGTTCTGTGGGACTTACCAGAATAAATATCCAGGATTTGTTAGACCAAAAGTCCCAGTCTAACTGCTGGGTAACTATAGAACTGACCCCACAGTTGCTCACTATTACCTCACTCTAACTTCCCCCTCAACCATCCTGACTATCCCACTATCCCCTTGAATACCACAATGCAAAATAACTACCCTTTCCATCCATACTAAACCCTGACCACCCACTCAACCATGCTAGTTCCTGACCACTTCTCCTAACCAGACCCGACTACTATCATCTAACTCCTCAACCTGACTTGACTAGCCCCCAAACTATCAACCTCTTCTGAGCCTACCTGACTATTTCTGAATCCACCTAACCACTCATCCAACTGCCCGCTTCATCCACTATCCACATCACCACCTGCCACCCCACACAGCTGCCACTCTATCTACCCTATTGACCTGCCACCTTACCTATCTACTACCCTATCCATTTGACGCCCTACACATATCCCTCTCTACCCATAATGTCAACCTACAAATCTACCACCTCATCCATTTACTATCCTGCCCACCTCACCTACTCTACCCACTTACCCATATTCTTCACCCACCTACCCACATTACCATCCAGCCTATTCACTCATTCATCACTTCCTGTAACAATCATTTATTCACCTGCTCATTGACAATCAGCCACATTTTAAACCTATTTATTGCTCCTATTGCCAGGAAAATGGGCGTAAATTGTTTTTCTCACAATGCTCTAGCACGATGATGAAGCTTTTTGTGGAACAGCACTGTCCGCCTTTTTGAAGAAGCTGAGAATACGGCCAGAAATGCAGAGCAGAGACAGGGCACAGAAAAGTACAAACAGATCAGCAATCCAATGGTGATTGCCGTTTTGTAAAGGATCCAGTTCATGGTCAGCAAGCACTGTAGTGATATTTGTCTTAGATGTTGCCAATAACTATAAGGCAATGTCATCTTTGAGATTGGCTTTAGTCACCAATAGTACTCTTTTCTTCCTGAATTGGTCTTATGTTTCTCACCTCTCCAATAACTACATGGCATCTTGAGAAGGGAATCTGTTGAATTGATACAGAGGGCATCACAATTGTATGGGACAGGTTAGACAGATCAGTTTTTTTTTTCCCCGTCTGTTTATCAATGTGCTTACGTGCCTCCTGGAGACTGATAACAGAAAGATCTAAGGACAACGTCTGTGAATGAGGCACAATGTGGCGTAACATACAAAATTATTAACCTCTTTGGAAGCATTCATTATCAACACTCGTCATACACCTTGTTTATTTTTCATTCATGGGATGTGGGTGTCACTGGCTAGGCCAGCATTTATTGGCCTTTCCTAATTGTCCTTCAGAAGATGGTGGTGAGCTGTCTTGTTGAAAAACTGCAGTCTGAACACTCCTTACTGCTTAGACACATAGGACATGAATTTTCCTTGCACCATTTTAATCCTGCCCCAATTGGAGCTATTAACGTTACTTACTGTCGTTTGCTTCTGCTTCATTTTGATTTTACTCCCAAGAATCTTCCCTGTCCATGCTTTCTGGAAAGCGATTGATGTATATGAACCACAATTTATGAATTGCCTTACAGTCTCAAATAATTCCAATGCATTTGTCAGAAAATAATTGCTGCTTTGATTATAACTCTTTGAATGCTTTCCTTTATAATGCACTTCAATACTTTCCGACCAAAGGTGGCACATTAATAGACTGATCATTGCTTCTGATCTTTATTTAATGATTGGGATAACTTAAGTTGTTTGCCATTCTTTTAAACTCATCATTGTGTTCAGTGAGTTGTGAGGTATTTAGACAGAGAGGTTTTTGACCCACAAGGGAGGTCAGGGTTGTGAGAAACAGACACGAAAGTAGAGCTAAGGCCACAATCAGATCTGCCATGATCTTACCAAGTAGTGGAGCAGGCTTGATGGGCCTAATAGCCTATCCCTGTTCATATTTCTTATGATTTTACTCGCATCGTATTTCTGCCATTTGCATCCTGAAGGTAGCTGTTGCTGAGTTCAGAGTGAACATCAGGGTGACACGGTGGCACAGTGGTTAGCATTGCTTCCTGACAGTGCCAGGGACCTGGGTTTGATTCCTGACTTGGGTCACTGTCTGTGTGGAGTCTGCACATTCTCCCCGTGTCTGTGTGTGTTTCCTCCGGTTTTCTCCCACAGTCCAAAAATGCGCAGGTTAGGTGGATTGGCCATGCCAAATTGCCCCTTAGTGTCAGCGGCACTAGATTGGGGATACGGCCTGGGTGGGATTGCGTTTGGTGCAGACTCGATGAGCCGAATGGCCTCCTTCTGCATTGTATGATTCTATGGTCTGTAGTTCTAAACTTTGTCATGGTGTCCTTGTAAAGTTATTACTTATATGTTTCTATATGGGTAGTTAGGTTTACCCTGTAAAACCTGGCTAAAAACTGAGACTTAGTGAGTGTAATAACCACAAATAAGTGAGAAACAGCAATATGTGATGAAGCAGCAACTACTGCAACAAAGCACTTTGGAAAAAGGTGCAATTAGGAAACAGAAAACGTTTCCCCTCCAGATATTAATTGATCTGCTCTCCATTTGCAGCACTTCCTGCAGTTATTTCAGATTTCTAACCATCACAGGACTTTTTTTATGGTTCTACAGAAGGTAATTTAAATTTCATGATGATCCAACAAAATATCTGGCCACTCGTTACACAGTTTATTATTATTCTTTGCTTGCAACATAACAGAGATGCTACACATTGTATCTGCCTGTAATCTGCTCCAGAATTATCAGTCTTCAGTACATATGTTATCACAACATTATAGAATTCAACATAATGGTCCATTTAACCTGCTTTATTACTAGCTAGAGATTTTTTTTTCTTGTACATTGTATTAACAGCAGAATTATTTTGAATAATTTTGTAATTATTCAAAATAATTCTGGCTAAGTTCATTAAAATTAAAACATTAAAAAAAAGTTAAAATGAATTGAATAAAATGAAAATTAGATGAAACATCAGAAACAACATGCCAATAATTGATGTATAGGTCCAAGAATTGATATTCATTTCATTTCATTTGTACTATACCAATCGGATGCTTAGCTCATTGGACGGGATTTTACAGCCTCATTTGTCCTAAAACTGCAAAATCCTGACCGAGATCAATGGACCTTTCTGTGGTACGCCCCTCGCCCGCTCCACTTCCTGTGGCGGGTGGGATGGTAAAATTTCTGCCATTGCCTTTTGATGCATCAGCTTAGGGTTATTTCCTGAGCAGATTTTCGTTGGTTTGCCATTGCCTTCCACACTCAGGGGCAGGAATGAACAGGCAAGTTGTAAACCTACCTCAACTGGAATGGAAATCAAACCTGCCCTCGTTTTTGTCATTCCGAATCACACTGGAAGTATTATTGTTAATTATTAATCCAGAAGCTCAGCTAATATTCTGGGACCCGGGTTCGAATCCCACCACGGCAGATGGTGGAATGTGAATTCAATAAAAAAAACTTGGAATTAAAAATCTACTGATGGCCATGAAACCATTGTTGATTGTCAGAAAAATCCATCTGGTTCACTAGTGTCCTTTAACACAGGAAATTTGCTATCCTTACCTGGTCTAGCCCAGCCAGCAGTGCCTATGTCCTATGAATAAATAAAAAAAAATCCAGCCAACTGAGCTAACTAACCCCCAGATATTCCTTTAATAAAGTAATAAAAAGTGTTTGATCTGATTGAAACTCTTTAGTCCAAAAATAGAGTACAAAAGTCAATAAGTTAATCATTAATAATAGAATTGTTTCCTCAGGTCATTATGTGAATCAATTGTATCATTAACATATGAGGTACCTAAGAACATAAGTAATAAGACCAACAGTAAATGATATGTCCCCTCGAGGTAGTTCCATTATTCAGTATGATCGTGACTGATCATCAGCTTCAACTCAACCTGCTCCCAATTTCCAGTGATTCTCTGAGAGATCAAAAATCTATCTATCTGAGCCTTCAATATATTCAATAATGGAAAATTCAAAGCCCTCTTGAATTGAGAATTCCAAAGATTTATGAAGAAATTGCTTGTCATTACAGTCTGTAACGATCAACACTTTATCCTGAAGCTGTGCCTCCTGTGTCCAAGATTCCCCAGCCAGAGGTAATAGCCACCCAATGTATGTCCTATCAAGCTCCTTCAGAATATATTTCAATAAGATCGCCTCTTATTTTTTTCCAGAGATTATAGACACAATTTTCTCAAGTCTCTCATCCTGGCAGAACCCTCTCATCCCAAGAGTTAATGCAGTGGACCTACCACCTCCATGGCTATTATAGCCTTCCTTGAACATGGAGACCAAGACTGAGTACATCACCCCAGGTGTGGTCTCACCAAAGCCCTTTACGATTGTAGTCGTTATCCCTATACTCCAATCGAATTGCAATAAAGGCCTTAATGCAATTTGCCTTCTTAATTACCTACTGCACTTGAATGCCATCTGTAATGACTTCAGTCAGACCATTGAGGAGGGGGTATTGGAACATGAACTCGCTGATTAAGGAGCCAATTGATAAGCCAATCAGGGAGTCTTTTCCTTGTATTTAACCGGGAGTATCAGTTCCTCTGGTGCTCTTGAAAATGGGCTGTTGACTGGTAGCATTCTGTGGACTGTTGATGGAATTGTAAATCAAGGGATTTTGGTGAAGGGACTTCTGCCTTCAAAGACTTATAATACTAATGTTTTGTATTCCTTGTACAAGTATCTGGGAAGATCAATATTTAAAAGTTTTATACCTTTTCAAAAAAGAGTACTTTTCTATTCTTATTACTAAAGTGAATATTTCTCCACTTTATGCTCCTTCCAATACCTTGTTGCCCACTATTACTATCCCTTTGCAGCTTCTTTCTGTCTTGCTCACAGTTTACATCCCCACCTAGCTTTCTAACGTCAGCAAATTTAGATACATTGCTCCTGGTCACTTCCACTAATTCAGTAATATAAATTATTAATAGCTGAAGTCCAAAAATTGATCCTTGACAGTTTGCCAGCTTCAGTGTGCCAAATTGAAGATGTCCCTTTTATTCCTATCCTCTGCTTTCTGTCTGTTAAACAATTTGCCTTCCATGCTGATGTATTACCCCAACTCCATGAACCCTTATCTTTCATATCAACCTTCTGTGCGGCACTTTATCAAATGTCTTTTGAAAATTGAAGTATATTACACCTATTGGCTTCCCTTTATACGTCTTATTAGTTACATTCTCAAAATGCTCTAATCAATTTGTCAAATGTGATTTCCCTTTTGTAAAACCATCTTGATTCTATCTGACCCTGTAATGATTTTCTCAATACTTTGTTAAGACATCTTTGATAATAGACTTCAGCATTTTTATAATTACTGATGTTAGGCTAATATCAGTAATGAACAGTGGAGCTACTTTAGCAGCTTGAATCCATCACTGCAATGCCAGCTTTAATTCAATTCTCTCAGCACTCTCACATCTGAGTCAGAAGGTTGCGTGTCCAAGTCCCACTCCAGGACTTCAGCATCAAAGCTGAGGCTATGTTTCTGAGTGCTGCACTGTTGAAGGTGAGGTGCTTTGGAGAAGCTGGTAAACCATGCTGTCCCAGGTGGATGTAAAAGATCCCATGATAGTACATGGAAGAAAAACAGGGGTATTATCCCAGGTGTCCTGGCTAATGTGTAATCTTCAAATAACATTGCAAAAACAGATTAGTGGGTCATTAGAGCATGTTTATCTTTGCTGTTTATGGGAGCTTGCTGTGCACATATTAACTGCAATATTTCCTCCAATACTACAACTCAAAAGTACATCATTGGCTGTGAACACTTTGAGGTATCTGGTGCTTGTGAAAGACACCATATAAATGCAAGCCTTCCTCTTTCCAAGGGTATAGGTGTATTGCCGAGATTCTCTGGTCCACCCTCAGCACTTTTCTTGGCAGCAGGAGGTGCCGCACCATTCACTGGTAGTAGAATCTTCTGGTCCTGGCGCTGTCAGTGGGAATTTCCATTGAAGCCACCCCACGCTGCTGGGAAACTCATGGCAGGGGGTGTGCCACCTGCAAGACCAGGGAATCCCACCCGTGTGAACAGCCAGAGAATTCCTGACTCTGAATTATCTGACTCTTGGAATACTGTGTACAGTTCTTGTCACCCTATTATACAAAGGATATTATTAAACTAGAAAGAGTGCAGAAAAGATTTATTAGGATGCTACCGGAACTTGATGGTTTGAGTTATAAGGAGAGGCTGGATAGACTGGGACTTTTTTCCCTGGAGCACAGGAAGCTTAGGGGTGATTTTAGAGAGGTCTATAGCATAATAGGGGGCATAGATCAGCTAGATAGTCAATATCTTTTCCCAAAGGTAGGGGGATCTAAAACTAGAGAGCATAGGTTTAAGGTGAGAAGGGAGAGATACAAAAGTGTCCAGAGATTCAATTTTTTTTACACAGAGGTGGTGAGTATCTGGAACAAGCTGCCAGAGGTAGTAGTAGAGGCAGGTACAATTTTGTCTTTTAAAAAGCATTTAGATAGTTACATGGGTAAGGTGGGTATAGAGGGAGATGGGCCAAATGTGGGCAATTGGGATTAGTTTAGGGGTTTTAAAAAAAAAAGCGGCACGGACAAATTGGGCCGAAGGGCCTGTTTACATGCTGTAGATCTTTATGACTCTATGTATGTGTTAAGGAATATGGGGCAGGGCAGGAATGTATAACATAAGTAGAAAATCTATTTTATCCTCAACACTTCACAATTATCCTCAAAACCAGTGCCCTGCAAGGCTGTGTCCTCAGCCCCCTACTATACTCCTTACACATTTCTGACTGGCCAAATTCCCCTCCAACACGATTTTCAAGTTTGCTGTTGACACCACTGTAATGGGTTGGATCTCAAACAATGATGCGATAGAGAATCTGGTGAACTGGTGTATTGACAATAATCTCCCCCTCAATGTCAGTAAAACAAAAGAGACAGCCATTAATTTCAGGAAGCATAGAGGAGAAAGTGCCCCTGTCAACATCAATGGGGATGAAGTGGAAATGGTCAAGAGCTTCAACTTTCTAGGTGTCCAGATCACCAACAACCTGCCCTGGTCCCTCCATGCTGACTCTATAGTTCAGAAAACTACCAATGCCTCAACTTTCTTAGGAGGCTAAGGAAATTTGGCATGTCTGCTATGACTCTCACCATCTTTGACAGATGCACCATAGAAAACATTCTTTCTGGTTGTATCGCAGCATGGTATGGCTCCTGCTCTGACCAAGACTATAAGAAACTACAAAGGGTTGTGAACGAAGCCCAGTCCATCTCACAAACTAGCCTAGTGTCTAATGACTCTGTCTAAACTTCCCTCTGCCTCAGAAAAGCAGGCAGCAAAATCAAGGACCACACTCACCTTGGACATACTCTCTTCCACCTTCTTCTGTCAGGAAAAAGATACAAAGGTCTGAAGTCATGGACCAACCAATTCCATGAACAGCTTCTTCCCTGCTGCCATCAGATTTTTGAATGTGCCTACCTTACATTAAGCTTGCCTTTCTCTCCTTACACATCACTGGCTGTCTGGCCAAATTCCCCTCCAACTCGATTTTCAGGTTTGCTGTTGACACCATAATAGTGACTGTAACACAACATTCTGCACCCTTTCCTTTACTTTATGAACAATATGCTTTGTATAGTATACAAGAAATAATGCTTTTCACTGTACACTAATACACGTGACAATAAATCAAATCAAAATCGGCCATGACCTTCTTGAATAACAGAGGTAAAAATTATTGTTTGCAATATTAACAGGTGAATATTTATTAAGGTCTACCTTCTCAAACTTGCCCCTCGCCTGAGGTTAAAATCAACACCAGTTGGCTCTCCCCCTTAAAGTTACCTGGGAATATGGTGACTTTACCTTAATTTATTATTTTCATAATCCTTTGTTCACTTTTTCAGTGGAGGCAATAATCCTTCTTAAATGACTACTTAACTGTTTATATCACCAACAACAATATCTAAATTTTTCTCTCTTTTCGGTGGTTGTACGTTGCTCGGAAATTAAGGTTTGTTCATAATATCACTCTCTATTTTCAGTATTCGGATGCAGAATTCTGATGGACTGTTATTTCTCACTCACACTTTCATCTTTTAACCATTATTCTTCTGATTTGAAACTTAACAGAGGGAGCCAAATTCAACGTCCTCTTTAAATCTCAGCTATGCTGATTCATCACTGGGGGATTGGGTGTGGAGGTTTCCAGTGTTCCCATTGGCAGCAGCTAAGCACAATTTTCAATGCATTAAATTAATCAAAAATGTGCCACATAGTATTAAATTTGCAAAATCCCAGATGTCTTGGCGATGGATCCTCAGTTGGAAATGAAAGCAACTTTAATCAAAAAGTTTGCTAAGCATTATTCACTACAAGGGTACAGATAGATTAATGAGGCGAGATTTTCAGAGGCTGATGGCAGTGGGACTAGACCGGGTGTACCTGGAATTTTACACCCCCTGCCAGTGTGTCAGCTTGCCAGAATTGTCCCACCTCAGAGCCATTTTCAAGAAAGCTGGGTCAGGGAACCAACTGCTTGAGTAATGCACCCATCTCTTTCACCAGCTAGAATTTTCCAGTTGGCTGACAGGTCCTACACCACAGGCAAAACATGGCCAGTGAGGACAAATCATCTCCAGGTGGGAGATGGTAGTGTAAAGATGCAGCACGTCAGTGTGTTAGGAAGCCCTCCACACTTGTGGCACAGTGGTTAGCACTGCTTCCTCACAGACCCAGGGACCCGTGTTCAATTCCGGCCTTGGATCACTGTCTGTGTGGAGTTTGCATATTCTCCCCATGTCTGCATGGTTTCCTCCAGATGCTCCAGTTTCTTCCCATACTACAAAGATGTGTAGGTTAGGTTGATTGGCCATGATAAATTGACCCCAGTGTCAGGGGATTAGCAGGGTAGATATGTAGGGTTATGTGAATAGTGCCTGGGTAGGATTGCAGTCGGTTCAGACTTGATAGGCGAAAGGTTTCCTTCTGCACTGTAGGGATTCTATGCCTACTGGATTACAGCTGTAGCTCCTGGCCATCTAGTGAAGCAGTCGTCCATTCACGATCACAGCATGGCTATTTTCAATGCTTTTTGCTATCTGGTCTTCAGGGGACCTTCATTATGAGGTTCACTCCTTATGCCCCTGGCATTCAAGAAGCTGAATGGAGAGGAATGATGTTTTATCCTTAAATCAAAAGTTAACCCTGTGGTTCACATGCATGCGTTCCGTCCAGATCAATAGTTCACTGGGCCCACTCAGGGGTCTGTTTTATCAAGGGCTCGGGTGAGAAGTTCCACCTAGATAGGCAATTGTCTATTACCACAAGAGTTCCCATAAGTCTGGAGTCCCTCAAGGAGATAAATTAAGAATTCCCTATGTCAGACCTGAGGGTTATCACAGCCCTTCAGATGGTAATGCTGCAAATGTGTCACGCTTGGATGGCCACCTTGGCTCTCCAGCCTCAGGATTCTGTCTGCTTTCCTGAATTGAATGGCCAAGTGGCCTTTGTCCATTAACTGATCAGCTCATCAAATTCCATGCCAGGCCACTGGTGGCTGACCTCTAATGGACAATCCATTGTTTGCACTTGAAGGGAGTTGAAGAATATGGGACTGGCAGGAAAGTAGAATATCAGCTATGATCTTACTGAATCACAGAGCAGTCCTGGAGGGGCTATATGGACTACAGCTACTCCCATTTAATCATTTCTTATCACAGCTCGTGACTAGAAAGGCAAGTGGAATGTTGTTTATTACAAGGGGAATGGAGTATAAAAGCTTTGCTTCAGTCATACAGAGCTGGAGTACAGTGCACAATATTAGTCTTCTTATTTAAGAAAGGATATATAAATGCATTAGAACCTATCCACTTGACTGAATCCTGGATTGGGGGTTTATTTTATGAGGAAAGCTTAGACACCCTGGGCCTGTATCCATTGGAGTTTAAAAGAGTGAGAGGTAATCTTACTGAGATCCTGAGGAGACTTGACAAGGTAGCTGCTGAAAGGATGCTTCCCCTTGTGGGAGAGACTAGAACTATGGGTCAAAGTTTAAAAATAAGGGGTCTCCCATTTAAGACAAAGATGAGTAGTTCCTTTCTCTCAAAAAAAATTGAGAGTCTTCGGATCTTACTTCCCTGCAGAAGTGAAGATCTTCTGATCATTGAATATTTTTAAGGCCGAGGTATATTTTTAAGGCAGAGATAGATAGATGCTGGAGAGACAAAGGTTGAGACCAGAACCAGATCAGCCATGATCTTATTGAATGGCGAAGAAGGCTCGAGGAGCTGAATGGCCCAGTCTTGCTCCTAATTCATATGTTTGTTTATTCTTATAGAATCTCTACAGTGCAGGAGGAGGCCATTCGGCCTATCGAGTCTGCACTGAGCACAAACCTAATCAGGCCCTATTCCCGTAACCCCTCATATTTACCCTGCTAATTCCCTAACATTAAGGTTAATTTAGCTTGGTCAATATATCTAACCTGCACATCTTTGGATTGTGGGAAGAAACCAGAGCACCCAGAAAAAACCCATGCAGAGACAGGGAGAATGTGCAAACTCCACACAGTCACCCAAGGCCAGAATTGAACCTAGGTCCCTGGCACTGTGAAGTAACAGTGCTAACCATTGTGCCACTGTGCCACCCAGTTGTATCTATGATACCTGGAATGATGCTGTTATCTCTTCTTCCCCAATATGACTGAAATGTGTTCACAAGATATAAGTACTCAATAAAGCTAAAGCAATCTTGGTGAAAAGAAATTTAAATTTGGCACCTAAAAGATTAATTGACATGAAAAAGGAAAATGCTATTGCTACTGTGTTTGAGACACTGGTAATGGGTACCCAATACTAAATCTAGCCACTGACAAGCAACACTTAGGGGCATTCACTCAGATTTTTTGAGTCACGGTTCATCACTCAATTTCTGTCTGAAAAATTAATTTGATTACAATGTGAATATAACTCTGTCTCCAGCATAATGTTCAAAATTTGTAAGTGTTTCAGGGTCGAGCGAAGGGACTGTCTACACAGGATGGACAAACTAATGCAACTAATGCTGCCTGATCTGCTCTATAGTTCCATTAAAAGTCAAGTAATGTCTTCGATATTCCTCCTTCACCTAACCACCTTTGGAGTGGAAACCGAACAATTCAGATTTCCTGAATTCCCTTGGTGTTAGATTCCTTACATGCACAATCACGAAATTACCACAGCTATTTAATTCAGCGATTCCATTTCAGTCGGGATTTCTACATTTTGTGACCGCATTGGTACAAATATAAACACACACACAAAATATCAAAGCTTGTTGGTTTGCTCCCTTATGCTTGGGTCATTCAGTAGCTATTTTCAGCATTTTACTGGAGAACCACAATCTCACCCCAGCTACGCAACATGAGTTGCACATGTATCCATTTATTGAATGTGGATGGAGAATTAAACACTACCAGAAAATGGAGTGATAGCCCAGAAAGCAGCGTTCAACAATTGTCATTGCAAGTCTGTACTGATGCAGAATGTCCATGCGCACCAGTTTAACATGTGATTGCGGCCAGAAAATCCCACCCTCTGTTTTGTACAGCAGATAGAGATGGATTCTTTGATCTTGCTCATAGCTGGGGTTCTCTGGTCCTGCTGCAGTGAATGGGGATTTGGCTGACTGGCAAATTCTCTGTTCACACTGGCAGTGGAGGTGAGGCGTGAACGGCTGGAGAGTTCCGGGTGTAAATATTCAGAATCTGCATCATGTCTGGTATTAATCGGATCTTTGTTTTTCTCCCTTGAGCCCAATTCAAATAATTGGTTAAATTGATCTTTCCTCAATGTAAAAATGTTACTACTTCTATTAAAGCAATATTAGAAACTGCTACCTGGCATAAATATCAACATTTTATGGCTTGCTTTACTGAGTTTACAGGTCCTCACAAAATGGTGTTGAAGTAAATTAGGTCATTCAGTTTACTTCCTGGTGCAATACAACATTTGTTTGGTTATTTCATCAGTTTCTTCCTGGAGACATTAACTCTTGCTGGAACAGAGTTCCACAGATCCTCCAGTACCTTCCTAAAATGGACATTTAAACCTTTGAGCACTGCGAATTGGGTCAGTGAGCTATCTGATTATCAACAGCATCACAGTTGAGCTAAATACTGTTATCACTGCAGACAGATAATTCCATCTCACTTTTTCACATTGATGTGTAGATAATTAAGCAGAACTTAATAGTTAGCTTCAAAACTTGTTTCCTGTTACTAACAAAAAAAAGAAAACTACAAGGCTTGATTTTTATTTTGAAGGCAAGTAGAGGGAGTTGGGAGAAATTCCAGCTTGCTGTCCCTGTCTCAGGAAAATGTGACTTGAAAGGTGGGTCTCATTAGTGATCTGCATTCACTTACTGTTAAAACCTCATTAACCAGTAGCCTAGTGGTATTATTGCTAGACTATTAATCCAGAAACTCAGCTAATGTTCTGGGAACTCAGGTTTGAATCCCACCATGGCAGATTGTGGTATTTGGGTTCAATAAAACTATCTGGAATAAAGAGCCTGCCAATGATCATGAAACCATTGTCAATTGTCAGAAAACCCATCTGGTTCACTAATGTCTTTTATGAAGGAGATCTGCTGTCCTTACCTGGTCTGGCCTACATGTGACTCCAGAAATACAGCGATGTGGTTGACTCAACTGTCCTCTGAGCAAGGGCAACTCAGGATGGGCAATAAATATTGGCCAGCCAATGATGCCCATGTACCACAAATGAATTTTAAAAAATCTGAAGTGAAATAAAGATTCTATTTGCATTGATCTTACTTTGAAGATGTACTCAATTATACCTCTCCTTTTGTTGGCAAAATTGTTTGTGTCTCTGGTAAAGTTGATTGCATGTGTATGCATGTCTCTTTCACGTGTTTTCCAGGTGTGAGAAAGAGACATGCATACCAACTCTCACAAATTTATAGCAGGAGACAAAATTTCTCCGTAAAGTTAAGCCTCTTCCACATTCTTACTCTGGAGTTTTGGTATTTTTCAAAGAAGTGGTCAGATTGAAATGACTTCAACTTTCTGGCTGCTGATGCACATTGTCCAAATCCATCAAATTGGCTTGTCTATCTCTTGACCTGCTCTGTGCAACAGCTGCCTGGGTCTCCAGATTACTTTGTTCAGGTCAGGAATTGAGCTGCTTTTAGAAGTTAACTGTTGCAGCAGAAGCCTCCCGTTCTTAAACTCTTGTCGGTTTTAGCTACCTCAGGTGGGCCACGTGTACAACTCCAAGCACTAAACCTGTGAATTATTATAGTGTGTAAACAACAACAGGTTCTGGTAGCGTCTTGGGATGGATTGCCAATTGTGGATGTTTGTTTGGGTGGGGGGTGAGGGGGGTGGTAATAAGGGGTATATGTGCTGTAGTTGTTTCTTAAGTATCTGGAAACATTTTGGTTTTGGTGGACTCGATGCAGTTGATAATTGTTGAAGAACTGTGGGACAATTGGTGTTTGGGGTGCAGGAGCTGTTTGTCTGTGTTCGGGATCAGGAAACACATGTTTTCTCTCATTGTTATGAATATTTAGGGGTTGCAGCGTAATTGAATGTTTGTGGGTGGGATTGAAGGAGAAGGGTGAATGGAGGATCAGGATGATAATTTTGCACTATTATGGTTTTCTGAATCTGGAACAGCTCTGTTGGAGAAACGGGTGATTCTGGTCTTTTTTGGGAGCTGACAGAAGGTTAGAAAGTGCTAGGCAGCAATACTTGTAAACGTCAGTTCTTTAGTTAATTAACCTCTGGGGATGTTGTGTAGACTCCTTAGCCTTCACCATTCATGAACTGGTTGAAAAGTAGAATACGCCTAGGGATGGAAGACCCTCAGACCTGTTCCCCCAAATTAGCCCAACTTCATGGGAAATAGCAGGGAACATGTGCAAAAATAACAGGCATGGAAGAAATTTGCTCGCACATTGCCTGCCCTGGTGAGTCTCCATAGCTACCACGCAAAAATAATTTCTCCTTTTTTTCAAACATTTATTGCAAGGCAATTTCAGATGCATTAATACAGTCCTGAATTCCCCAACCTCGTCCGCAGCTGGGATTCTCCCATTGCTATGAATGAGAATTTGGCTGAGCACCAAATTCTCCATTCTCACTGGCAGCGGTGGCAGGTCGAGCGAGATTGGAGAATCCTGGCTACAGATTTTTTAATCTGACCAGTTGGAGATTAAATCAATCATCAATGAGGTTTATAAATCAACTAAGAATTTATACTAAAAAAAAAACTCATGAAGCGGAACTTTTCTGTCCCGCCTGCCATGGGAATCGTAGTGGGCCGGCGTGTACCATGGAGGTCCTCAGGCAGGATTTTCCGGTCTTGGGATAAGCGTGGCTGGAAAATCCCAGCCATGATTTTTATTCAAAATCATCTGATTTCTAAGGATCTGTTTATGACCTATGAAATAGTGGGACAGGTATGTCTGAAAAGAATGGAAATCCACAAAAACATAAGAACTAGGAGCAGGCCTCTCGAGCCTGTTCTGACATTCAATAAGATCATGGCTGATCTTTTTATAGACTCAACTCCACCTACCTGTCCGCTCACCATAACCCTTAATTCCTTTACTGTTCAAAAATCCATCTATCTTTGCCTTAAAAAACATTCAACGAGGTAGCCACAACTATTTCACTGGGCAGGGAATTCCACAGATTCACAGCCATTTGGGTGAAGTAGTTTCTCCTCAACTCAGTCCTAAATCTACTCCCCCTTATTTTGAGACTATGCCCCCTAGTTTTGTTTCACCCACCAGTGGAAACAACCTCCCTGCCTCGATCTTATCTATTCCCTTCATAATTTTATATGTTTCTGCACTCAGCAGTGGAACTGGAGAATCCCAGCCATGGAGAATTCCACCTTTGCCTGAAATTTCTCCCAACACATTGAGTTAATTTGGATTGTTTTAATGTAATGGTCAATACTGATTGACCAAAACTTTATCTGGGAAAAGTCTAGCACTCAAGTTAAAATGATTCCGCTTGTGTCTTCATCTAGCTCCCTCCCTGGCAACAAGAACAAGTTCCCTAATGAAACCAAGCAAGGTCAAATCGAAGAGGAATTGAATAGAAACTCATAACCAACCTCCCACAGCTGGGAGTACAATGTAGAACTGCTGGAGCTACAAAGACAGTCACGCTTTAATCAATGAATGTCAATGTTCATTGCACGCTGGATATATCTTCATTTCAGAATGGAGTTAAAAACGGGGTTATTCTTCAAAGTGACCACATTTATCAAAGCCACGTTTTGCTGATGTAACAAGATGTACTGGAAAAACTTGCAATAGATATATAAATTGTCCAGAATATGGCAAATTATGTCAAATTTATTAGAGTAATAAATGTGGTAGAACGAAAAAAAAGAAAGGATAGGTGAATTTTCTTTGGATTTTTACTGATTTGCTGCTTTAACTTCAACAGAGGTTTATGGAAAACACATTTCTTCTGAAAAAATTTGACAGATTTCTTTTAGAAAACCAAATTTTTGGGAAATCATGTATAGGTAATTTGAGACATGGCATGTGGTCCAAGTAAGCATGCTTAAGAGAAAAGGCTGACTTTAAACTGATGGTTCCTAATGCTCTCCACCACTAGCATTTCCCTTATGTCACTTCTGAATTTATTGTAGACTGATTGGTAAAGATAAATTGCTATGATTAGTCAACAACTTCATTGCCATTGCCTCAGGTAATTACTAGGATGGTAGAGGGTGATTTGATTTGATTTGATTTATTATTGTCACATGTATTAGCATACAGTGAAAAGTATTGTTTCTTGTGCGGTATACAGAGTATACCATTCATAGAGAAGGAAACGAAAGAGTGCAGAATGTAGTGTTACAGTTATAGCTTGGGTGTAGAGAAAGATCAATTTAATGTGAACAAGGTCCATTCAAAAGTCTGATGGCCGCAGGGAAGAATTTAAGCATTGTTAGAGAGTTTGAAAGCGTTGGGGAAGCATTGAACGAGAATAAAAGATAAAATTAGGAAGTATGCTGGGCACAACTTGTTCGCTCTGGCACCATTTTGGTTTTAGGATTATGATTTCATCTTGTAATCTTGTAAAAGATATTTTCACTGCATTTCCCCAGAAGTTAAGGCAGAGAAGCAGGAGGAAGCTCAAAGAAGTTCACCCCACTGATTGTCACCCTGGATATTAAACTGCCAGCTAGCATCGTGTGTTAGTAAATAACTTTCCAAGGTATCTTTAATGGCCTGAGCAGCAATCTACACATTGCAGCCTGATCTACAATTACCTTGGTGGTCATTGTTTCTTCTTCTGATAAAAATGAGAGAAGACATCTGTTTCCCTTCAAAACTAAATTCTTTGTTCTTTCTTTGGAGAGAGTTGATAGTCAGAAACTTTTTCCCAGGATGGAAGAGTCAGTTATTAGGGGGCATAGGTTTAAGGTGCGAGGGGCAAGGTTTAAAGGAGATGTACGAGGCAAGTTTTTACACAGAGAGTGATAGGCACTTGGAACTTGTTGCTGGGGGAGGTAGTGGAAGCAGATATGATAGTGAAATTTAAGGGGCATATTGACAAATACATGAATAGGATGGGAATACAGGGATATGGTCCCCGGAAGGGTTGGGGGTTTTAGTTCAGTCGGACAGCATGGTTACCGTAGGCTTGGAGGGCGAAGGGCCTGTTCCTGTGCTGTAATTTTCTTTGTTCTTTGTTCTATAAATGCCTAACTTCTAAATTTGCAATTTCTGCTGTAGTTCATTTTCTCAAGTTCAGCAACTTAAATAGCCCAAACCTCTTATTCTCCATGATTAGACACATTCTGTTACCTGGAATTGGTGCTGCAGTGGTATTGTTGCTAGACTAGTAATCCAGAGACCCAGGATAATGCTTAGGAACCCTGGTTCGAATCTCATCACGATAGATAATGGAATTTGAATTCAGTAAAAATCAGGACCCTGACCATGATCATGATACCATTGTCAACTGTTGTAAAAGCACATCTGGTTCACTAAAGCCCTTTGGGAGAGAAAGCTTCCACCCTTACCTGGTCTGGCCTATATATGACTCCGGGTCCACATCATGATGGTTGACTCCTAACTGCCCCCTGAAAAGGCTTACCAAGCCACACAGCTCAAGGGCAATTAGTGATGGGCAATGAATGACACCAGTGACACCAGTTAGCCAGTGACACCCACATCCCCTGAATGAATAAAAAAAAAGTAATTTGATTTAGCACCCACAAACCAAACAGAAAACTCATGTTACTGTATTTGAACTGATTGGTTACTTGTTCTCATGCAATCTTCTTTGACTTCTGAAAGAAGTAGACTAAACAATTCTTGGAACATTTACATTATAAACTGTCAAACCAGTTTATTAAATAATGAATGGGTGAGTGAACAGAAACAATGATAAACAACAGACTTATAGTAATTCTCTAAATAACCTTTTTGTGGCATATAACTTGCGAGCTGTCACAAGATTTTCGCTGAGCTGAGGTTTTCTTCATTATTTTATAAAATATTAGTCAGGTCAACGGCATAAGTGGCTGAAACCACAACAGGCTCTTACATTTCATAATGTATCCATTCCCTGCTAGAGGTGCTGGAGCAAACATATGGCTGGACAACAAACGGTCAATCTGATGGCATTTGACAATCTTCCAAAATTGAAGTGCTTCCATCATGATGATGGCTGATCTATAAACTTAGCTTATGTAGTAGAGTCAGAAGGTTGTGAGTTCATATAAGGTTCTTTTAGGTTATGGATATTAAATAAGCATAGCCTGAGTATTAGTTAATGGACAGGACCAAACAGGTCATTTTCCAGTTTGCAGGTAGCAACTTGTGGAAGATCGCATGATCAGAGCTTGGCAAGTCTCAGTTATTTAAACCTATGACAGTAGATTAGATCAGGTTAACAAGAGTAACATAGCCAAATTAGCTGACAATCTAGTTAGATGTATAAGCAAATGGCCATGTGGATCAGAGCTCTCACTCCATGCCAGATCTTGAGCCTGGAGCTTTATCCTGGAGCAAAGTGGCCACCCTGCACTTGTTTGCAAGCAGGTTGAGACTTGTGGCAGCCACTTGAGATAAGGGGTGGTGCTGCTTCAGCCTGGATCCCCCGAAGGAATTAACCTCGGCGATTAGCATCGTATGAACATCCTCTCTCCCAACCCCTGCTCAGAAGTCTCAGGATAAGGTGGAGGCTTTTAGCATTCAGGAGAACTTTTTTCAATTAGAGAATTGTGAATCTCTGGAATTCTCTACTCAAGAGAGCTGTGGATGCAGTTGCTATGGACTATATTCAAGAATGAGGTTGATAGTCTTGACGTGCTAAGAAAACAAGGGGAAGTGGTACTAGAGTTGATTGTATTTGATCAGTCATGATCATATTCAATGGCAAAGACACTCAAGGGATCATATGACCTAATACTGCTCCTTTTTCTTATGTATTAAACACTAGTCCAGGATTAAGCACATCACTGCATTTGGCAATCCAGTGCAGTTTGGAGGAAGTCTTGCACTATTGAAGGTGATATCTTTCATATAATCCCATAGAATCACTCTAGTGCAGAAGGAGGGCAATCGGCCCATCGAGTCTGCACTGACCCCAATCCCACACAGCCCCTTTTCATGCAACCCCACAGATGAGGCATGAACTAAAATCTGGCCATCCTCTCAAATGGATATCAAAGAACCCTTAAAGAATTTACTTTTCAAAGAGGAATTTCCTCCTGATGTCCTGAGGAACATTTATCACATTGAGGCTTGTTGTGTTGCTGTATGAAAATTGACTGCCACAGTGCCCTGTATCACAACAGTGACAATGATTGAAAATGAATCAATTAGATGTCCAATATTTTAGCACTGGCTGAAGTGATGAAAGGTGCGATAAAAATACAAATATTCTTTATAACCATCGACAATAGTCATCTCCTTGGTAGAGTTAATATGATTTATTGCCCTTTCACTTGAAGTTCCGTAGAGTTTAAGCCATACTTTTCATATAATCATTACACACTTAACTCATGGGGGATCAGAAAAGACACTCGCTGGTCACCATCTGCTAGATCCACAGTCAGTCAATGACTAATTCTACTGCAATACCACAAATATTATATGGACATCTTTAAGGAAGTAAGTGGGCATCCCAGTTGAAAAACAGAGCCAAGTAAATGAGCATCTGGTAACATGATGACAATGGCATTAATTCAGAGCTCAACAATTATCTAAATTTGCACATTTAAGCCATTTTCAAATTCTGGATAGTAATAAAGCTTTCTTGGAAGAATAAGGTGGGTTTATTTTTTTTCCCTTTTGTGAACAGATTCCCAAAGCTTGGGTTACATGACAGATTAATGGGCAAACTAGTGATTAAATCCAGGGCCGGATCAGATGATTAAATAATGCATTGTTACACAGTACTAAGTTCGTGCTCACATATGAACTGGAGATCGTATGCTACAGCAGAAGGACACCAGGGGAGTGATTCTCTCAGCTCACTGCACTGCTCTAACAGGGCAACAAGCCAGGGGACATCAGCGGAGACAGAACTGATTTAAATATTGAAATTGACATTTGCATCCTATTAGTTGGCCCAAGACTGAAGTCTCTAGGACTACTAGCATCTCCCCTCCGGTCAGGAGTATTTCACTCCAGCGGAGTTTAAAACTGCTCCCCACTGGAGGGAACAGAAGTCATGGAGGCCCCCACGGATGGTCATGGGTAAGGGGGTGCCCCCTGGGCAGTGCCATCATGGCCCCCTGCCACTGCCCCAGGGGCAAAGTGGCAATGCCCAAATGCAAAGGGGACAGGCCCAGAGGGGCAGGACTTACTAGGGGCAGGGCCTATAGGGGGGGGCGATCAGTGAGATGGGGGTGGGGGTGGGGGTGGGGGGGAGTCTTTATGATTCTATGCTACTCTGCACAGGGATCAGTGGCAGAGGAAGGGAAGAAGGTGATCGGGGCTGGCCATCCAAGTTGGGCAATGGTGGGAGTGGGAAGGGATTGGGGCTAACAGGGGGGATCGGAGCTGCTGGGAGGGGGGACGTGTTGCTGGGGTGGGGGGGGAGGCATTCAGGGCTGTTGGGCGGGGTTCGGGAATGCCCGGGGGGAGGGAAAGTCTGAAGTGTCAGGCTGGGGGAAGGGTGAGCGGGTAGGTCAGGGAGATCGGGGTTTAGCCAGGAGGGGCTGGGGGTAGTGATCGGGTGGTGGTTGGAGGGTCAGAGGAGCAGCAATGTAGGGGTCGCAGGACTGGCCAGTGATCAAGTTGGCCAGTAATCGGGAGGTCGGCAGTGCAGGGCCATTGTGTATGCACCAATCTTGATGCTGACAGATTGGCACATACTCAGTGGCGCACTCAGTGCTATGCTGCTGGCCTCTCCAATGGGCATAGGCCCATCCCTAGCTCTTGAGAGTGAATCTGCCAAGGCACTCTGCAGTGCTCAGAGTGTCAGAGATTCATTCTGAAAATCACACTAAAAAAATCAGCAGGAGTTACTCCAGTTTTCACATGAATTCAGCACTTAGAATCACCCTCTACTTTTTTCTTAAATTAGATGCACCCAAGATATAAAAGATTGAAATGTGCCTTTTTAGTAATACAGGAATGCTGCTTGATACAATTGTTTTTCTGCTATGATATTATTTATCACGTACCACAAATGACCTGTTTCCTTCTGTTCAGTTTTCTTTTAAGCAATGTAAGAGGTTGAAGACATTTTTCTTGATATTCCTTGGGTGTGGGAAGATCACTTTCAGCACAGCAGAACTTGCAGTGATTGGAGGGAAGACATGTGTGAACAGTTTGAAAGGGCGTTTGAGACGGTTTCCTGCTTACTCAGGAATAGGGGCACAGTAGCTGCTCTTAGACCCTGCTGTCTATCTTCACAATCTCCTTTTCACCAGTGTTCTCCAACATTCGGTTAAATTCTGGAGCACTCAAGATTTTGTTCACCTTGGAGCTATAGTGAGGTAGCATTGTGGCTATGATACTGGAATAATGGGGATATGGTGACATGGGGCTAATGTCTCTGGTCTAGTAATCCAAAGACTAAGACTAATGCCCGAGCAATATAGATTCAGTACTTATCACAGCAGCATGTGGAATTTAAATTAAATTAATAAATCATGAATTTAAAAAAAATAATCTTAGTAACATTGACTATGAAACTACCATCAATTCTCAAAAAAACCATCTGGTTCACTCATGCAGAGTGTCCCTAGACGTCAATCTTCTGTTCTCCACAGCGGGTTAGTTGTCAGTTGACATTGAACATAAGAACATAAGAAATAGGAGCAGGAGTAGGCCATCTAGCCCTTCGAGCCTGCCCCGCCATTCAATAAGATCATGGCTGATCTGTCATGTCTCAGTTCCACCTTCCGCCCTCTCCCCATAACCCTTAATCCCCTTGCCTATCAAAAACCTATCAACCCGCGTCTTAAATATATTTAGCGAGGCAGCCTCCACCACTTCAACGGGCAGAGAATTCCAGAGGTTCACCACCCTTTGAGTGAAGAAGTTCCTCCTCAACTCCGTTCTAAACCACACCCCCCCCTTTATCTTGAGGCTGTGCCCTCTAGTCCTACTGTCCTTTCTAAGCGGGAAGAGCCTCTCCACCTCTCTCCTATCCATCCCATTCATCATCTTATATGTCTCAATGAGATCTCCCCTCGTTCTTCTAAACTCTAACGAGTACAAGCCTAGTTTATTCAGCCTCTCCTCATAGTTCAACCCTCTCAACTCCGGTATCAGCCTAGTAAACCTCCTCTGCACTCCCTCCAAGGCCAAAATATCCTTGCGTAAGTGCGGCGACTAAAACTGCACACAGTACTCCAGCTGCGGCCTCACCAGTGCCCTGTACAGTTGCAGCAAGACCTCCCTACTTTTATATTCAATCCCCCTCGCTATGAAGGCCAGCATCCCATTCGCCTTCCTGACCACCTGCTGCACCTGCAAGCTGGGTTTTTGCGACTCATGCACAAGGACCCCGAGGTCCCTCTGCACCGTCGCCTGCTGCAGTTTTTCGCCATGTAAGTAATAGTCCTTCCTACCATTATTCCTACCAAAGTGGACAACTTCACACGTGCCAACATTAAATTCCATTTGCCAGTTCCTGGCCCATTCGCCCAGCCTATCTAGATCCTTCTGCAGACTTTCCACACCCTCTGCACAATTTGCCGTTCCACCAATCTTGGTGTCATCAGCAAATTTCGACACCATACACTTGGTTCCCTCCTCCAGATCATCTATATAAATGGTAAATAGCTGAGGCCCCAGCACCGACCCCTGGGGCACTCCACTAGTCACCAACCGCCAATCCGAATAGCACCCATTGACCCCCACTCTCTGCCTCCTATTTGACGGCCAATCTCCTAACCATGCTAACACCCTACCCCCAACTCCATGCCCCCTGACCTTCTGTAATAACCTCTTGTGCGGCACCTTATCAAACGCCTTCTGAAAATCAAGAAACACCACATCCACCGGCTCTCCTCTATCCACCGCCCTAGACACATCCTCGTAGAACTCCAATGAATTCGTCAGACACGACTTCCCCTTAACGAAACCGTGCTGCGTCTGCTCTATCAAACAGTTCTCCTCAAGATGCCTCGCTATTTTCTCCTTGATCACGGATTCGATTGGGCTTTTCACAGATTGGGCTTTTCAATGTGGCAAACAGATATGACGGGGGTATGCATGCAAATCCACTCCATCACGGAATACATCACTAATCCCCTGCATGCATAATTAATGAGGTAAGGGTCAGAAGATATGGCTCATTTTTCCAGTCAGAGACAACAGCAGGAAACGGTCCCTGCCCCCACCACAGGACTTAGTTCCAGTTGAGAGAATTCTGCTCAATGTTCAAGAGCCTTTATGATTCTTTCTCAGGCCACACATTACAATTAAGATTCTAACCTGTTTAAGCATCCAAATAATGCACAGTGGGGAACCACACTTGCCATCCATGGGAACAGGAAAGGGATCTAAGGTGCTTTGAAACCTAGAAGTCATGGATCTCACTGGTAAGATCACAACTTCTAATTTCACCTCCCCTCACCAGTGACGTAATCAGGTTTACACCCACAATGGCCATGGACCTGATTTAGATATATTTCAATAGATTACCATATTAATAAAGACCCCTCCCCCTCGTCGTACGTTGAGTCCAAGGCATATCTTCAAGCCTCACCAAAGTAAGGTTGCATCAGCAAGGTTTACAATAGGTTAACCCAGATGTGAACCAGCTGTAGGGATCCCCCCTGGAGGAATAAAGGGGAGGATAGCCCCAGGCAGAGAAAGATATGGGCAGGCAGTGGCCTGGCATTGCCCCCTGGCACTGCCCCAGCACAGGTTGGCACTGCTAGTTTGGCATCATGCAGGATGGGGCAGGTACTGACACTGATTGTTGGGGGGAAGTGGGGTGGTGACTATTGGCTCTGATCACTGGGGCTGAATGCCTGCTCTCATCAGGGGTGGGGAAGACAGCCTCTGAGAGCTCTGTGGTGGGCAGGGGGGGAGGCAGGGGAGAGATTACAGGTGGGATTCTCCCAGAACAATTTTAAGTGCCAAACTCCTGTAAAACTAGAGTAAATCCAAGTGTTTTCTTCAGCGGGAGTTTCAAAATGAACCCATCACACTCTGTACATCACAAAGTGCCCTAGAATGAATCTCATTAAAAAGCTGTGAGCCGAGCCTATTCCTGCTGGAGAGGCCAGAAACATAGCACTGAGTAGGCCACTGCACATGCAGTGATCAGTTAGAACGGAGTCAGCCCACACTACCAGCCTCCTGACAACTGGACAGTTACGCGACACCACATCACTGCCCCTCTGATACCCCCACCCCTCCGAATGCTGGCATCCCCCACCTCAGCAGTCCCGTTCTCCCAGACAACCCCCCTCGCTACAGCCCCTCCAGCAGGCCGAGCCCCCCCCCAATCCAATGACCAGCCCCGATTGCTGGCTTCACTCCCTCTGTCACCAAGCCAGAGTGCAAGGAGGCAGTGGGATCTGCTACCTTCACCAATTTCCCCTCCTGAGGCCCCACCCCCCCTGGTCTGCCCCCTTGGCACTGTCTGATGCCTGGTGAGCAATGCCGAAGTGCCCCCTTGGCATTGCCATTTTGGCAGTGCCAGGATACTAAGCTCTCACTGCCAAGCTGGCAATGCTCAGAGAGCACCCCACCTACCTCCGACCTCCTGGGGAGAGCCTTCACGGTAACAGGAAGCTGTTGTAAACACCGCTGGAGTGAAACACTCCTGGTGGAGAGGGGAGACACTAGCGGGCCTGGAGACTTCAGTCCTGGGCCTGCTAATGAGATGGAAATCAACAGAACCGTAATTTATTCAGCTCCGTGCCAATTTCTGATGTGGTGCTGAGGATGCCGGAAATCTAATAGCTGGAAATGCGCAGAGGCTGTGGCGCTGAGCAGGGAGCCCACTACCAGGCCTATGCTTGGGTCTCTCAGGCTGGGTGAAGCGCACCCTTCATTTTGGTCTGATCATGGCACCCTTTAAACGTGGCACCTGATCTCGGTGCAGCCAGACTTTCAGCATGTTGAGGCCTTACTCCTCTACATGATCAATCTGGACAGAAAAGTTGCCAGTGGAGCTGAAGGCTATCACACCAGTTTTCATAGAACATAGAACATAGAACACTACAGCACAAACAGGCCCTTCGGCCCACGAGTTGCGCCGATCACATCAACACCTATCTATAACCCCCAATCCCATAAAACCCCATATACTCATCCAGAAGTCTTTTAAAAGACCCCAGCGAGTTCGCCTCCACCACCACTGACGGCAGGCGATTCCACTCACTCACCACCCTCTGAGTGAAAAACTTACCCCTAACATCACTTCTGAACTTCCCTCCCCGCACCTTAAATCTGTGTCCTCTCGTAGCGACCATTTCAACCCGGGGAAATAGCCTCTGAGAATCCACCCTATCCATTCCTCTCAACATTTTATAAACCTCTATCAGGTCGCCTCTCAACCTTCGTCTCTCCAGGGAAAAGAGACCCAGCTCCCTCAACCTAACTTCATAAGGCATGCCTCCCAGTCCAGGCAACATCCTTGTAAATCTCCTCTGTATCCTTTCAATAGCTTCTACGTCTTTCCTATAGTGAGGCGACCAGAACTGCGCACAGTACTCCAAATGAGGCCTGACAAGGGTCTTATAAAGTTGCAGCATTACCTCCCAACTCCTAAACTCACCAGAACTGACAGGTTTGCCAAAAATTCTCAAAAGATTCTGCCTCATGTTGAAAGCAATGAGAATATACTCTTATATTTAAGTTCAAAATATTTTCCTGGTGTACCAGTAACATTTCAAGACATTGTCTAAATAATTACATTTTTGAGACATTTTTCAGATAATGCCTTATTAAATTTATTCTGTAACTTTAAATTCACAGGAAAGATATTAGATGCCATTGATTTTTACTCCCTTTGTTAAGTTGTAATTAAAATATTCTGTGTGAATTCAGTAAACTATTACTGCTTCAATTAAAATCCCTTTTGGGATGCTTCCACTTTCTTTTTGTCTTCTTTTCTTCATAGTGTGCGACTGTGGAGAATTGTGACAGAGAGATAATTGAGTAGAGAGAATGAGAGAGCTTGGAGATAAAGAGACTGGAAAGTGAGAGAGGTGTATGAGTATTATGTCTCTATGTAAGTTCTGTATTAGAAACAGATTATGGAGAGAACAGAGCCAAGTGTGCAGTGGTAGAATGAGGAGAGAGACAGTGAGAAAGAGAGAGAGAGAGCAGATTTTGGAGGGAATGGGCAGGTTTTGGTTCAAATAAAAATCAGACTCCTGACCCAAATCCGCCTCCAACCCATCTACTTCTGACTTCAATTAAGATGGAAAAGTGGGATGGCAACTGATGCTCTCCGGGAATGGATTGACACTTTCTGATTACATTTTGAACCCCAGTGCTATTCTGTTTTTTGAGCTTTGCTATGGAAGACTGGGGTTTCCTGAACCTCGGGAAACTCTTCGGTTACATCAAAGTGTGGTTACCAGATCCAGGAGGTGAGAGTCTTCATGTTTATTTTATAAATCCAGCATAGCTGTCAGAGAAACACCTGCCGTCCTCCTACACAAGGCCTCTGACCATCTCTCCCTCAACTTTAAGTTAGCTGCCACCAAAAGTTCAATGAGGAAAGACCAGAGTCTATGGCCTTCAGGTCATAATACACTGAAGGGCTGGAACACTCCTGGACTATGTTTGATATAAAATATATATTATAAATAATTCTCAGCCTGTAGACTGGGTGGTCATGTGAATGTTGGCAGGTTCAAAAGGAATCACCTGTTGGCTATGTGTATCTTCTCCCGGACCAGGGGCGGACATACAGCAAGTAAGAGCTGCTCAGTTAATGTTAGTAATTATATATTATTGTCAGTCCTTATTGGGACCCAACACTTCTGCACAGCCCACTGTCTTCATCTACCATATATGAAGATAGATACTACATTATAGGAGTGGAGCTCTAGGCAACGTTTAGCACAAGATTGTCCACCAAGACACAAACCATCGTCCTATAAGATAGAAATTGCCAAAGACATGGGGCACGTTTTTACCTCCCTTCATTCTGAAGAACAGACATATTGGATTCAAAGCTTTGGGTGAAATTGTCCAATGTTTTTTCAGTGTCAGTTTCAGTGAGAAAAGTGTATCTCTCCAGTTGCACAGCCAAATTTTCTCTCCAGATTTCCTGACACACAGGGAATATTAGGGGGCTTGATGGAGACAGCATCCACAGAGATCGGAGGGGCCAACTTTAAAGGACTCCCGACCTGCCTCTGAAATAAATTCCCTCCAACACAACACCCCCATGGGTATGGGGGACACTCCCATGTACAAAAATCAGGACAGCTCCCTCCCCACAAGCATCAGGGTGACCATCCACCCGACCACCCACCCCACACATACACACATACATAATGGGATACCCCAGAGGTCCCACTCCTGGCACTGCCACCTTGGCAATGTCAGGGAACTGCCTGGGCATATCCCCTACACCCAGGGCCTATACAGTGAGTTGTCCTTGAATGCTTCAAGTTTTTAAAACCCTATTTTAAACGTTGCCAACATGACATCATATCAGCAAGGTGTGAATATTCATTGAGGGGAGGTATATATTTATACTATTCAGTTAAATCCTTTAATTATATTTAAATTTATTGAAATAAAGTTCCTTCTGGGAGGGAACCTCATTTCATCATTGGCGACGGGAGTGAAAAATGAGAGATCTCTGGCGAGAATCTAATTTTCTAACCCTCACAGGAGTTTTGTGTCCAGCTCACGTTTATATTGGCGGCTGATAGGGGCTAAACATCGCCCCCATTAAACCCTGTGTCTTCTCCAAGGATGCTGCCAGGCCTGCTGAGTTTTTCCAGTGCTTTCTGTTTTTTAACACATAACAAAACATGATGGCAGCAGACAGCAAATAAAAGACCCAGAAAACTTTAATAAGCAGCTAGAGAAATCTGGCAAATCAAGAGATCCTTGAATGATGGAGGAAACTAACACGTACAAGACTTATTTAAAAAAAAAGTTAGAACATTGCAGGTTCAGCAAACTAAAGCAGAGATCCGGAGTTTGGACATCAGTGAGCACTGACCCTAAGCAACAAGCAGCAACAGTGAAGTTGCAGGGTTCAGTAGAAACATTGAGCAGGATTTCGTCCCATGCCCGCCGCCCTGCAGTGTTTTTTGCAGTGATGGTGGCGGTCCACCATTGGCCGCTGGTGGGATCTCCTGGTCCTGCCTGGTCAATGTGGTTTCTCATTGTTCACAACCCCCACCCCCCTCACTGCCAGGACACCCATGTGGAAACTTGATGTTGGTGGAGCTGCATGATCCCACCAGTGGAAACTGCCAGTAGAACCCACCCATGGAATCCGAAGGATCGCAACAGACTCCAGAGCTGCAGCAACTGGGAAAGAAGTTCATGAGATGTAGAAATGCTTACACAAAAAGATCAAAGAGACCAGGTCAGCATATTACTTTGTGTCAAAGAATCTATTCTTCATGATGCGATAGCAAGGCAGGGAGTTGATAGGATATCAACTTCTTTTTACAAAAAATAGTCCGCAAGCATTTGATTCAAAGATACCAGAGCAAAATCGAAGGGATTGGTCAAGGCATCTCTGAGATGAAATGTGAAGTTTGAGAATTTGTGGGGAGAGATGTACAAGGATGTAAATGTAATAGGGATAACGACTTGGGGAATGGGGTCAGATCTAGAATAAAGGATTAATATTAGAAGAACATGATGATGTTGTATCATCACATGACTGAGTAACAGAGATCAGGTGGGAGTTTCAACCTCACAGAATTCCCAAAATAAAGACTAACTACAGAATATTCTGTGCAGTTTCAGTCTCCTTTTCTGAGGAAGGATGTTCTTGCTATTGTGGTAATGCAGCAAAGGTTTACCAGACTGCATCCGGGGATGGTGGGACTGATGTATGAGGAGAGATTGACTAAGTTAGGATTGTTTTCGCTGGAGTTCAGATGAATGAGAGGGCATCTCCTAGAGACTTATAAAATTCTAACAGAACTAGACAGGGTAGATGCAGGAAAGATATTCCCAATGATGGGGGTGTCCAGAACCAGGGGTCACAGTCTGAGAATACAAGGTGGACCATTTAGGACAAAAGTGGGGAATAATTTCTTCACCCAAAGAGTTGTGAGCCTGTGGAAGTAGTTGGTGCCAAAACATTGAATGTATTCAAGAGGCAGTTAGACATAGGACTTGGGATGAGCGGGATTAAAGGTTATGGGGTGAAAGTAGGATTAGGCTTTGAGTTGGACCATTTGCCATGATTGCGATGAATGGCAGAACAGGTTTGAAGGGCCGAATGGCCTAGTCCTGATCCTTTCTTTAATGTTTCTTTGTCTCGAGCAACTTACTTTGAGACAATAGAAAACCCCAAAGAACCCGCTCTAGAAGCTGAATACAGAATGAAATAGTAAGGGTATTGGAAGAAACTAGATCGAGAAAGAGAGAGCGAAAAAGAGCAGAAGTTAAACATGTCTTTGCCAATTAGAACATGTATCCATAAAAGAAAGTGAACATTGAAACTTGTAAATCATCTTAGGTTTCCTAATTGTGTTTTCCTTACCATGTGAAAGCCAATTAGAGCCAAAGAGAAAGGCTTGCAAAAAAAGTGACAAGTTTGTTAGAAATAGTGTTAATTCTAAATAATACATGCAGTCACTTTGACTACATTGGCTGACACTTCAACTGAGCTTAGTGGTATGAGATGTGCCAAACATACACATTATAAGAATACGTGTGGTGTTGAAGACAAAGTTATCAAACCTTGGAGACAGGTATGATAAAGCAGTTATCCTTTAGGTGGCTTGTGTTTAAAGGCTGTTAGGGAGGAAATGATCATAGCAGCATTAACTGTGTGATCTGGATTTCAGTCCTATTGAAACTATTGCATATGGAACAGATCTCAGATCATATGCCATCTGACTAGCTCACAGCAGGTGCACACATGTTCCACAAAAATATGTTTCTTTAATTTATGGCATGTGGCACGTTATTCCTCACTGTATTGTGGCCAAATCTCATGATATCAGATGCTGAAATGTCAGTATTGAATAATAAATTGGCCATTTTGTGAGTCTGAATCTATTAAGCAATTTGTTTTAGTTACTAGATTATCATAACCAAACAAAATGCAACTGCATCTGAGTGTATTTAAATATGGCCTTAATGAGCACCATCTATTTTGACAGAAATTATGCACATATTTTAAAATGATTTTTCAAAAAAAAACTCAAGTGTGAGTATAACTAAAGTTAATCTGCTGGTCCATCTTTCCCTGGTTCTTTTACAATACAGCAGTAAGAAAATTACAATCCTTCAATAATTATACACAGTTTGTTACCTCCAATCCAAATGTAATCTATGACATTTGGAAACAGGAAATGGTCATTGGTGCGTCAGTTTTTCTTGGCTAATAAATTGATGCTCCAGGCATTAATTTGTTATTTGCCAACTCTTATCACTCAGATCTGTGGCTTGAATAGGATTTTGCCCCTCTTCCAACTACAAACCTGTCAAGCTCCTTTGTGAAAGAATATAAGGGCCTTGTCTTTCACAGGGGGCTTGATGACAGCGTGCAGGATAATGAGAGCTGCAATTGGTACTGCAGGAATGGTGTGGGGAAACCTGCTAGCTGGAGACAAGGTGGGGGCTATAGAGGCCCTGCAGACTTTAATGGCACTGTCATCTCTGGGTAAATACTCAAAGGTTCCTGCCCATACTCTCTTCCTCATTCTTCCATCGGGAAAAGATACAAAGTCTGAAAACACTTACCAACTGAATGAAGAACAGTTTCTTCCCTGCTGCCATCAGGCTTTTGAATGGTTCTATCACATATAAAGCTCATCCTTCTCTTCACCCATTCAGTAACTGCTATACCATATTCTGCATCCTGTCCTTTCCTTCTCCCCTATGTACTCTATAGAACATAGAACATAGAACATAGAACACTACAGCACAAACAGGCCCTTCGGCCCACAAGTTGCGCCGATCACATCACCTACCAACCTACAGACCTATCTATAACCCTCAATCTCATTAAACCCCATATACTCATCCAGAAGTCTTTTAAAAGACCCCAGCGAGTTCGCCTCCACCACCACTGACGGCAGCCGATTCCATTCACTCACCACCCTCTGAGTGAAAAACTTACCCCTAACATCACTTCTGAACCTCCCTCCCCGCACCTTAAATCTGTGTCCTCTCGTAGCGACCATTTCAACCCGGGGAAATAGCCTCTGAGAGTCCACCCTATCCATTCCTTTCAACATTTTGTAAACTTCTATCAGGTCGCCTCTCAACCTTCGTCTCTCCAGGGAAAAGAGTCCCAGCTCCCTCAACCTAACTTCATAAGGCATGCCTCCCAGTCCAGGCAACATCCTTGTAAATCTCCTCTGCACCCTTTCAATAGCTTCTACATCTTTCCTATAGTGAGGCGACCAGAACTGCGCACAATACTCCAAATGAGGCCTGACAAGGGTCTTATAAAGTTCCAGCATTACCTCCCGACTCCTAAACTCAATCCCTCGATTAATGAAGGCCAGTACACCGTACGCCTTCTTGACCACCTCCTCCACCTGCGAGGCCGATTTAAGAGTCCTGTGGACCCGGACCCCAAGATCCTTCTGCTCCTCAACACTACTCAGACTTCTGCCCTTGATAGTGTACTCGTTCATCCCGTTGGTTCTGCCAAAATGGACGACTACACATTTATCCGCGTTGAAGTCCATCTGCCACTTCTCC
This sequence comes from Carcharhinus amblyrhynchos, assembly GCF_965287045.1. Taxonomy (NCBI): domain Eukaryota; kingdom Metazoa; phylum Chordata; class Chondrichthyes; order Carcharhiniformes; family Carcharhinidae; genus Carcharhinus; species Carcharhinus amblyrhynchos. The sequence goes on along the minus strand of NC_137342.1, from coordinate 24,787,361 downwards.
GCCCAGTCCTGCATCCTATCTATGTCCTGCTGCAACTTTTGCCATCCTTCCAGATCATCCACAACACCACCGACCTTCGTGTCATCAGCGAACTTACTTACCCATCCCTCCACTTCCTCATCCAGGTCATTTATGAAAATGACAAACAACAAGGGTCCCAGAACAGATCCTTGAGGCACTCCGCTGGTGACTGACCTCCATTCAGAAAAAGCCCCATCCACAACCACTCTCTGCCTTCTGCAGGCAAGCCAGTTCTGGATCCACAAGGCCAAAGGCCCTTGGATCCCATGCCCTCTCACCTTCTCAAGAAGTCTTGCATGGGGGACCTTATCAAACGCCTTGCTGAAGTCCATGTACACTACGTCCACGGCACTTCCTTCGTCAAAGTGTGCAGTCACATTATCGAAGAACTCAACTAGGCTTGTAAGGCACGACCTGCCCTTGACAAATCCATGCTGACTATTCCTGATCATGTCAAACCTCTCCAAATGTTCGTAAATCTTGTCCCTCAGAAGCCTCTCCATCAGCTTACCAACCACTGAGGTCAGACTCACCGGTCGGTAATTTCCCGGGCTATCTCTGTTCCCTTTCTTAAAAATAGGAACTACATCCGCAATCCTCCAATCCTCTGGAACCTCTCCCGTCTCCATTGACGACGCAAAGATCATCGCCAGGGGCTCTGCAATCTCTTCCCTCGCCTCCCACAGTATCCTGGGGTACATCCCATCTGGTCCCGGCGACTTATCTACCTTGATAGAATTCAAAAGTTCCAACACATCCTCCTCCTTAATATTCACGTACTCAATCCTTTCCATCTGCTGCACATCCATAACAAAATCTCCCAGATCGGCTTCCACCGTGAATACTGAGGCGAAGTACTCGTTAAGCACCTCCGCCATTTCTTCTGGTTCCACACAAACCTTTCCCCCCTCACCTTTTATAGGTCCTATCCCTTCTCTTCTTATCCTTTTACCTTTCACATATTTATAGAAGGCCTTGGGATTCTCCTTAATCTTACTCGCCAAGGTCTTCTCATGACCCCTTCTGGCTCTCCTAATTTCCCTTTTAAGTTCCCTCCTACAGTCCTTATACTCCTCAAGATCTTTAACATCTCCTAATTCCCTGAACCTCTTGTACACCTTCCTTTTCTTCCTGACTAGATTCAACACATCCTTTGTGCACCACGGTTCCCTCGACCCACCAAAACCCCCTCGTCTCATCGGAACGTTGTCATTCAGAGCTCCAGACACACATTCCTTGAATATCTGCCACCTTCCTTCGGTACATTTCCCTAAGAACGCCTCCTTCCAGTTTATTTGTCCAAGTAACTTCCTGACTTCTTCGTATCTCCCCTTACCCCAGACAAACACCTTCCTAGCCTGCCTGATCCTATCTCGTTCCAACGCAATTGGAACGGTATGTACCGTTATGTACCGTATGCTTTGTCCGTATGGCTCACAAGAAACAATACTTCTCACTGTACTCAATCCATGTGACAATAATAAATAAATCAATCATTCAATAAACCAACATCTGCTTGGATTGCTTACTTGTTTAGTGGATGGGCATGTAAATTTGGCCACTGCGAAAGACCTATGGCAATGATTCTCTGCAATCAAAGGCTTGAAGAGATGCCCTCAACTTGCAGTGGAAGGGGTCGCTCACCTTGCTTAACAATGATCAACTGAAGATGCCTCAATAACTATTCTAGATGGGTTTATGTTTATTACAGATTTGTTGTGAAGTTAAAGATAGTTCAGAAAGAATTAACTATTAGAAACCAGCAACTCGAATCTTGGCTAGGATAACTGAAAGCAGTTTACATGCAATGGAAGATTGCAACACTGTTTAACACCAGCTTCGAGAGCCCACCGGCCACCCTTCATTGATTTGATTTGATTTATTATTGTCACATGAATTAGTGTACAGTGAAAAGTATGTTTCTTGCGTGCTCTGCAGACAAAGCATACCATTCATAGAGAAGGAAAGGAGAGGATGCAGAATGTGGTGTTGCCAGTCATTGCTAGGGTGTAAAGAAAAATCAACCTAATGTGAGGTAGGTTCATTCAAAAGATTAATGGTAGCAGGGAAGAAGCTGTTCTTGAAATTGGTTGGCACATGTCCTCAGACTTTTGTATCTTTTTCCAGATGGAAGAAGGTGGAAGAGAGAATGTCCAGGGTGAGTGGTGTCCTTGATTATGCTGGCTGTTTTTCTAAGGCAGCGGGAAATGTAGACATTGTCAATGGGTGGAAGGCTAGTTTGAGTGACGGATTGGGCTTTGTTCACAACCCTTTGTAGTTTCTTGTGGTCTTGGACAGAGCAGGAGCCATACCAAGCTATGATACAACCCAACTGCATGGTTAGCATGCCACCTGACCATAAGTTGGCCAATCTAGTTAAAATTGATTGCTTGCTTCCCAACCCAAAATGGAAAATCTTGTCCTTTGACTCTGTGCCTCTCAGATAAAGTTGAGCAAGTGCAATTTTCGACCTAACACAATGATGAAAAGATAGCTCTTGCTCTTTGTGCAACCACAGACAGCTTGAGGAACCCCTGGTTGATAGCCCGTAAGGGGAAATGTTAGACTGGGTTGCTAAAGGATTGTTTTTATCTTGTGAGAGTGTTTAGTCCTTCAATCAGGGAAGAGTCACATGTTTCCTTGGTGGAACAAACAGCAGTAGAATATATAAATATCATTGTGTAACTCAACATTATTCATTCATATGTTTCTTGTAAAATAAACCATTTTATTAGTTCACAATTGGCCTCATCTTTCTATCATGGCTTTTTCAACTGCCTTGCAAAAAGACAAGAGAACATGTAGTGGATTTTGTGAGTTAATAGAATTTAATGCACTCAACAAAGGATCTTTGTCAGCTAACTGCCTGTGGATGGCCAGAAACAAGACACAGAGGCTCCAGATTGGGTCAGGTCTATCCATTCCTATACAGGGAGCCTACACTGCAGGCCAGCATGAACTACTTCATAGGTCATCAAATTTCCTAACAGTTTAAAAAAAAAGTACCAGTAGTGTTGAAAAATAATTGTGTTATTTACAGGTCATCCAGAACAAAAATTAATTCTCCCAACTACAGTTGGTCAATACTGGTTGTTAGTTGTTGGTTGAGCTCAGTGTCTACAACACTATGGTTCACGTCACCAAGCTGTCAATATATTCATCTAAAGCAAGCGTATTGTAATTATTATAAGTGGATCATAATGGTGGTTAGCACTGCTGCCTCGCAGAACCAGGGTCCCAGGTTCAATTCCCAGTTTGGGTCACTGTCCGTGTGGAGTTTGCATACTCTACCTGTGTCTGCATGAGTTTCCTCTGGGTGCTCCAGTTTCCTCCCACACTCCAAACATGTGCGGGTTGGGTGGATTGGCCATGCTAAACTGCCACTTAGTGTCAGGGGGACTAGATAAGGTAAATGCATGGGGTTATATGGATAGGGCCTGAGTGGGATTGTGGTTGGTCCACTTGATGGGCCAGTTGGCCTCTTTCTGCACTGTAGGATTCTATGATTCTATGATTAAGCTGATCTTTCTTTATATCCCAGCAATGACTGTAACACTACATTCTGCACCCTCTCCTTTCCTTCTCTATGTATGGTATGCTTTGTCTGTATAGCGCATAAGAAACAATACTTTTCACTGTATACTAATACATGTGACAATAATAAATCAAATCAAATTGAAAGCAAAATACTGCGGGTGCTGGAACCTGAAACTAAAATGGAAAATCACTGGAAAAACTCTGCAGGTCTGGCAGCACCAATGGAGAGAAAATAGAGTTGTTTATAGTCCATATGACTCTTCTATGGACTCAAAACGTTAACCCTACTTCCTCTCTCCACAGATGCTGCCAGATCTGCTAAGTTTTTCCAGCATTTCTCTGTTTTTGCATTGCAATTGAGATCCACCAAAAAAAATGAATGAGACTTAAGCAGAAATTGTTTTCCTACCCATAACAATAGTGGAAATTGAAGCCAAATTGCTTATTAAAAAAGGGAGGTAAATATTTAAATTCAATTAAAGGCAGGAAACTAAGTCGATTGCCCTTTCAGAAAAATGGCATGTGGATGATGGACTGGGTGGTTTCTTTCTGTGTTTTTGTCTGTGGGCCTTTATCTTTGACTCCCTCTCTTTCTTTCTGCCAGTTGATCTTCCTCTCCTTGTCACTCATCATTTTCTTCTCACTATCTGAGTACCAGAAGGAAGAATTCATTGCAATCAACTGAAGACTGAAACTGTATCTTACTGATGTCTAACAGGATTAATCGCTTACACTGAGAGCAGCTGGAACAATTGAGGAGTCCAACCAGAAGTCAGTTGGCACCCAATTTTGTTAGTTGACTTTGGCTGGTGGCTGGCTGTGTTTTACTGGAAAAAGTAAACTGGTGAACTGTGACTGGTAAACTGGGAGCTGTCTGGATGAAGTGCACTGACACCATTCCGAAGGACTGTAAAGTGGATTGAATCAACCCATTGAAAGAGTTTTCTGGCAGTCACCAAAGAACTACAATCTTAAGGTCATCAGGCCCGAGAATTAGCCTATGAATTCAAGAAAAGGGTCAATTTGGTGTCTTTGGCTGGCTCACTACTGGGTCCCCTCAAAACTTTGGTGTCACATCCAAGCTTCCACTCCCAAATTCATGAGGACTCTGTGCAGTTGGGTGTTCTGACTCACACAAACAGGAAATTGAGGTAGATGGGACAGAAATACCTCACTTTATTCGCACAAATCTGACTCTAGTTCTCCATCACCTTTCATGATTTCTTGGCACCCCAAAACGAATTACATTCCAGAAAGTCAGGTGGTGAAGAACAGAACCAGAGCCAATCTTTCCACATTTCTTAAGCATTTATTTATAGGGATACACTTTACAAACAAGCACATTCGCATAAAACCACTACAGCTTCAATCTGATCTTATTTATAGGAGCATTGGTGAATCCGCAGTTAATGCCCACAACCTGATATAAATTAATATTCAATCAAAACACTTTATAGCCAATTAAACATTTCCGAGGTGTCATTGTTATAATATAAAAATATGGCATTGCGGCAAGATCCCACAAACCAGAAAGCGAATGATCAGTTTTGATGGTGTTAGTCACTAGAGAAATGCTTGCCAGGACATTGGTAAGACCCCCTCTCTAACAACCACCCCCCCCCCCCCACCCATTCTTCTTCAAAATAGTGCCATGGGATTTGTTATGTTTTTTTCATTCATTCATGGGACATGGGCGCCACTGGCTGCCCAGCATTTTCATAGTATCTCTATAGTACAGAAGGAGGCCATTCAGCTCATCAAGTCTGTACAGACCACAATCCCACCCAGACCCTATTCCTGTAACCTCACACATTTATCCTGCTAATCCCCATTACACTAGGGTCAATTTAGCATGGCAAATCAACCTAACCCGCACACCTTTGGACGGTGGGAAGAAACCAGAGCACCCGGAGGAAACCCATGCAGACACACGTAGAATGTACAATCTCCTTTATTGTCCATCACTAGTTGCCCGATGGCAGTTGAGAGTCAACCACATTGCTGTGGCTCTGGACTCAAATGTAGGCCAGGCCAAATAAGAATGGCAGATTCCCATCAATAAAGGACATTAGAAAGCTTGATGGGTTTTTCCGACAATCGACAATGGTTTCCTTGTCATCAGTAGATTCATATTTCCAGATTTTTTTTTATATTGAATCCAAATTCCACCATCTGCTGTGATGGGGTTCGACCCTCTGTCCCCAGAACATTAGCTTAGTTTCCTGATTAATAAACTAGCGATAATCTAGGCTATCACTTTCCCTGTGTCCACTGGAGTATCCATGTGGATGATATGCTCAGGTTCTGAATGGAGACTGGAATGTATAACTTTCTGACTCATACAACAGGGTGACACTTAATAATGTGTGTCGTACCTTTTTTTCCCAGTATGCTGTATCATACACATATCCATATTCAATCTCATCTGTTATTATTCTGCTTAATTTCAAATTATACTTGATTTATTGTTAAGCTTGTTCGACTATTTTTATCTGATGTGACTGCTTCCTCCTTCCAATTTTTATGATCTTGACAAATCTGAATTAAGTTTCTGAACTTAAATTGTTTCTGCAAATTAAAAGCGCTTTGGGGCCCATTGATAATTAAAATTTTGCATCAGGCTTCATGGGACACTGAATGGTGCCTCAGATAAACAGTAAAATGGTTGACTATTTGTGGCCTTTTTTTTGGGCAGTTGCCTGGGATTGACAAACTCCACTTATGACAGAAGGACACTATAGGAAGGATGTGATATCACTAAGTGGGGTACAGAGAAGGTTTCCCAGGGGTGTTGCCTGGGATGGAGCATTTGAACCAAAAGGAGAGACAGGATAGACTTGGATTGTTTTCTTTGGAGAAAAGATGGCTGAGGAGGTAATATGATTGAGGTGTATATGATTATGAGAGGTTTGGACCAGGTGAGTAGGGAGCAGCTGCTCCCCTTGGTTGAGGGGTCAACACGAGGGAGCATAGTTTTAGAATAAGGGGCAGGGGATTCAGAAGGGATTTGAGAAAAAACTTTTTCACTCAGAGTGTGGTGGGAATCTGGAATACACTACCTAGGAAGGTGGTGGAGGCTGGAAACCTTACAATCTCCAAAAAAAATTTGGATAAGCGCTTGAAATATCGCAACATTCAAGTATATGGGATAACTTTGGGAAAATGGGATTAGTGTGACTTTAGTGGTATTTATTGTCATGCAGACTCGATGGGCCGAAGGGCCTATTCTGTACTGTATGACTCTATGAACAAAATTCTCCTGTCCTGCCTGCCATAGGAATCATAGTGGGCGGGACACGGACCATGCAAAAGTCCATTGATCTTGGGTGGGATTTTCCAGCCTTGAGTGTGTCTGGAAAATCCCATCCTATTATTCTATAATAGTGAGCACTAAATGATGGCTTTTCTTGCACCTTAGTGCTTGTAGTTATCAAGCTTCACTGCAGAAACACAGAAATGCAGGCTGTCACAAAATCAACACACCCCCAGGAGGAACAACTGCATGGATACTTGGATGATTGATTTTCAATGAAGACATGATGTTTGCAATATGCAAGATGACCCCACTGTGGCATTGGTCACAGTCTGAGGCCTGGAATGAGTCTTTATCCTGAGCTCTACTGAGCTGTTTGAACTCCTGACATGGTCTGCCACACCATCCCTACCAGCACCTGAATTAATGTCACAGCAATGTTCCACTGGAATGGTTAACCCGATAAAGAAGGAGAAAAAGACCCCTTACCAGAGAAGTAAAAGAGAACTGAAAGAAGCAGATTAACAAAGGTGTCCAGGAGATATGATAGTCAGACATTGGACTTTAACTCCAACCATACCAAGGTAACTGTATGAGACTGGAGGTTTGAAGAGTCTCCAGCTATTTATCTTGGAAGTGTTTCAAGTTATTTCTTCAGTCTCAATGAGTACCCAAATTTGATAAAACCACCATATATTGGCACAAAAGTGGCATTCTATGTACAGTCCTCAGTTCTTCTTTCCAGGCTACTATTCTTTCATTTTATTCATATCATTTATCTTCTATTTTCTACTTTGCTGATTTTTGGCTTTGCATTCTTGTGTATTGAATTTCTCACATTTTCTTTCCTCACTATGAGCTTTCCCCTTAATTATTTTTCTTGCATTCCTCTGTCATGTGGCCCAACTGCCTTCATATCTTCTGTAAATTTCAGCCCAGTGCTGGGAATGCCAATCACAACACCAAGAGGCAAAAACTAACAGCAAAAGGGAACTGTGGAGTTGGTTTAGAAATCACAGATATCCACAGTACAGAAAGATTGTGCATTCGCATCAGTGCAAAAGCATCAGGCCAAAGTAGAAATTTGAGCTGGATTTGCAAAGAGCAAGGCTCAAGTGCGTGTAAGATAGGCAGGGACAAGGGAAAACAGGGATATATTGACCATGAGATCTCCTGATATAAAAGCAGATGTTGAACCGGAAAAGTTCTGAACAGGGAATTAATAGGAGTCCCTAATCGCTGTGGAACTCAACTGAGAAAGGAAGTACTAGGTCCTGGAAAAAGGCGTATTGAGAAAAATATTCCTGAAGGAGCTTCAATGATCATAGAATTACATAATAACTTTTCCTCCTTGTTAAATTTGAGCAAATTATAGAATAGATAACAGAGAATCATTGTTTAAACCAACTAGATGTATAATGGATAGAGACTTTGTATTTTGCAGATAGGAGGGATTTTGGTTTTGTTTATATTATGTACAGCCCTAAAGTGAGATTAAGGCTGAAAATTTCTGCACGGGAATTGTAGCAGGTGAGACAAAAAATTTAGCGGACATTAAAACGTCTGTTGAGCTTGTGTAGGAATTCACAGTCTTGGGGCACATGTGCCTGGAGAATCCCACTCTCAGTTTACAAAGAGTAAACACCCAGACAGACACATGCCAGTGAAGGTGTTGATTAGATTAGGACATGGTGCAGTGTTGAAAAAGTTAGCTATCATATTAATTATAAACTCTTACTCTTCAATTTTAATCGGCACTGAGAGCGAACAGAACAGCTTACTGAGAGACTTCATTCAATATGCTTGGTGTGGGACATTGGCTGGTCAGAAAACGAAGCTGCCAGAGCCCCCATAAAATGAGTGAAGTGTTATTCAAGTTGATAACTTAGCAGTTTGTCAGGCCTACTTTCATCGTGCAGAGTTGTGAAAGAGGGTACACATCAACATCTTTCTGACTGGAGAGGGTAATAGAATCCCTACAGTGCAGAAAGAGGTCATTAAGCCCATTGACCCTCCACCAATAATAATCCCACCCAAGCCCTATCTCGGCAACTCCACATATTTACCCAGCTAATCCCCCGACACTAAGGGGCAATTTAGCATGGTCAATCAACCTAATGGGAGGAAACTGGAACACCCGGAGACATGGGGAGTATGTGCAAACTCCACACAGACAGTCACCCGAGGCTGGAATTGAAACAGGGTCACTGGCGCTTTGAGACAGCAGTGCTAACCACAGCGCCACTGTGCCACCCTAATGGTCAAATAAGGCATCAGACTGCAATTGTCTGGCATGTAAGAGAAAAGAACAGTGCCAAATAGTTCAGGGACAGTGTATTGAATTTAACTTATAATTTATAGAAATATATCTGTCCAACTGGAAGATTTTAAATGGTTCATGCAGCCATTAGATATATTAAAATAAAATGTTTTCTGATTAAAAGGACCTGGAGCTGAAATGTGTCCTTTGCATTGGGACTTCAATGCTAGGGTCAAATGGGGGTCACGATCCCATAAATTGTGGAAAACCCAGCAATGATTTGACTCAGATTGACTAATTTATGGATGGACTTACTGTCTGTGTGGGTTCTCAAAACTGGACAGCCAAATTGGACCCTCAGTAACTCCTTGAACATTTTAATTTTAGAAGGCCCTTAGCAGCCAGGCCACCATAGTGGAGGGCAGTTATTATGCAATGGCAACTGCAACCAGAATGATGGGAAGGGGATCAAAAACTGCCAGGGGAGCTGCTCTCCTGGCCTGCTGTCAGGTGACCACCTTCAGGAAGTTAGCTTAGTTCCTCACAGATTGGGGGCCCTGAAGTTTGAAAGAAAAGTTCCAGTTGGCCTTTGACATTTGGCCCAAATGTACCTTTAACCACTTCAATGGAATACCTGTTATTGCGGGCAGGTAGCTCTGCCAAATCCCTGAGAAAGGGCCTTGGGGGTAATGGTGCCAGACCTGGCTAGTGGCACATATTTGCATGTCCACCTTTATGTTCACCCCTATATAGGACTAAAATTCCTGCCCCTTGTCAAAATGGTGAGAACATACATGGCGACGTGTACAAGCCCACAGTGTCCAGTCCATATAATAATATCCAAATAGTGCCAAAGGCTAAATAGATTTTTTTTGGGAATGAAGATGTATTCTGGATCACCGCTGCCACCATTCCCGTTTCCCCCACCACCTACCCCCCCACTCCACACACACCCAGATAGCATGATGGAGTCTAAATTGTTGAATGGTTTCAAGAGGGAGATAGACATATTACTAATAAAAAAAGAAAAGAATATGGGGAACAGGTAGGGAAGTGCATTTAATACCAGGAAGAGATTAGCCATGATCTGATTGTAAGAAGTCCCAAAATACCAGTTGAAGACCAATAGATTTATTTGGAATCATGAGCTTTTGGACCACTGCTCCTTCATCAGGTAAGGAAGGGACTCATCTGAGGAAGGGGCAGCACTCCAAAAGCTTGTGATTCCAAATAAACCTGTTGGTCTTTAACTTGGTGTTGTGAAACTTCTCACTGTGCCCACCCTAGTCCAACACTAGCATCTCTACATCGTGATCTGAGGCTCAAAAGGCTGAATTTGCCTATTTCTGCCTCTAATTCCTATGTTCCCATCACAGGGGAGCAAGGTCAGCTAACAAAAGTGATCAATGATGATGAACACAAGAAAATGTCTAGCGTGGAGCTGCAAATTCCTAACAAACAGTCGTGGCCACATGGGATCTGAGTGGCAGCCCTCACCTGAACCTCTAAATTGTCTTTCAATCGTGTGGCACACTGCAAGCGAATTATAATTCAATTAAGTTACCCCTCTGACTGCAGCTGCTAATGGAGTCAAGCACTGCCCTACTAAACCTTCTGTCAATTCACACAGCGTTGCCTCACAATTCTCATATTAATCAGTTCGATTCAATTAATTTCAATTAGCATCAAGAATAAGTTAGGCTGAAAATTATTTTCAACAGCGGAGGATTTTTAAAGTCCTCAGTCACATTAGCCACTTTCTGTAACAGCTGTAATATGCGAAAATAACTGTAGTACAAGAAAACTGGGCTCCATTCAAATATTTTTCTGCTTAAATGCATTTTTTGTTTGTTCAGGGTGAGTGCCAGTTCTGTGATGAATAGACATTTTGAACAGGCAACAGGGACAAAAACTCTTTTGTCCTCTGGTGGTCTTGTCCTGCTTGGGGAAAATTAATGATACACAACATGCAATAGAAATGTGTGTGGCTCTCAACGGCCACCCTGGAATTTCATTTTGTCTGCAAAATCAATCAGAGACAAGATAAATATAATTGTGCCAAAGTATGTATTAAATAGTTTATTCAGTATTTAAATATATTAGGTACCCCAGTGCAAGGATGTGAGGGGGACGTGGGAATAAGAGTAAGCCATTCAGTCTCGCTGCTTTCGCTCCCTAACACTTAATATCCTTGTCCAACAAAAAAACTATCCATCTCAGTCTGAAACATTTCAGCTGACCCAGAGAATTCCATGTTTGCAATACCTTTTGAATAAAAATGTGCCCCTTGATTTCACTCCTAAATGGACTAACTTCTATTTGAAGATTATGTCCCATTATTCTGAATCCCCTCACAAGAGGAAGCAACCTGCTTGAAGCCCTGATTTCATTCTGGTGAATCCACATTTCACCATTTCCGAGGTCATATATTCTTCCACAGGTCTGGGGCCCAGAACTGAATGCAGTATTCCAGCTAGGATCTGACCAAGTGAAGGCACAACTTAAACATCACTTCCCCCTTTCTGAATGTATTGCAGCTTGGTATGGCTCTTGCTCTGACCAAGACCGCAAGAAACTACAAAGAGTTGTGAACGTAGCTCAGTCCGTCACGCAAACCAGCCTCCCATCCATGGACTCTGTCTATACTTACTGCTGCGTTGGAAAAGCAACCAGCATACTTAAAGACCCCGCATAACCAGACATACTCCCTTCCACTTTCTTTCATCGGGAAAAAGATATAAAAGTCTGAGATCGCATACCAGCCAACTCAAGAACAGTTTCTTCACTACTGCCGTCAGACTTTTGAATGGACCTGCCTTGCATTAAGTTGATCTTTCTCTTCTCCCTCACTATGACTGTAGCATACGTTCTACACACTCTCCTTTCCTTCTCCTCTATGTATTCTATGAATGGCATGCTTTTTCTGTATGGCACACAAGAAACAATACTTTTCAGTGTACATGTGACAATAATAAATCAAATCACCTCTGTATTTAAGCCCTCTGGCCAACATTTATCATTCATTTGATTATATTTTGTTTATATGATTTGTGCATACATGTCAGCAATGGCTCAGTTGGTAGTACTCTCACTTTTGAGTCAGAACATTCAAACACACGAATTAGGAGCAGGAGTAGGCCACTTAGCCCCTTGAGCCTGTTTCATCATTCAATAAGATCATGGCTGATCTGATTGCAACTTCAACTGCACATTCCTGCCTACCCTCAGTAACATTTCACCTCCTTGTTAATCAAGAGTCGAAAAGTTTGCCTTAAAAATATTAGCTCTGCTTCCACTGCCTTTTGAGGATGAGAGTTCCAGATACTCATGACTCTCTGAGAGAAAGATTTTCTCCCCAGTTCTATTTAAAAATAAGAAAACCTCATTTAAGACAGTGACCCCTAGTTCTAAATTCTCCAGCAAGAGGAAATATCCTCCCTACATCCATCCTGTCGAAACTCCTCAGGAATGGTGACACAATGGTTAGCACTGCTGCCTCACAGTGCCAGGGATCCAGGTTCAATTCCAGCCAGTGTGACTGTCTGCACGCTCTCCCTGTGTCTGTATGCATTTCCTCTGGGTGCTCCAGTTTGCCCCCACATTCAGAAGATGTGCAGGTTAGATTGATTGGTCATGCTAAATTGACCCTTAGTTCAGGGAGATTAGCAGGGTAAATACATGGGGTTACAGGGATGGGGCCTTGGTGGGATTGTTGTTGGTGCAGGCTCGATGGGCTGAATGGCCTCCTTCTACACTAAGGATTCTATGAATCTATAACCATGAATTTAAAGATTTTGATCAAGTCACCTCTTATTCTTTTAAACACTAGTGGATACAAACCTAACCTCTCTAACCTTTCCTCATGAGACAACCCGTCCATTCCTGGTATTAGAATATAAGCTCTGGTAAACCTTCTCTGAAGAGTTTCCGATACATTTAAATCAGAAGGTTGTGGGTTCCAATCCCTCTCCAGGACTCTCCAGCCCAGTACTGAGGGAAAGTTACAAAGTTGGAAGTGCTGTCTTTCAGATGATAAGTTAAGTGGATGTCCTGCCTATTTTCTCAGAGATCTCATAGATTTGAAGAAGAAGAAGGGAGTTGTTGGTTTTCTGGCTAATATCTATCCCTCAATCAACATTTCAGAAAGCACATTGGGGAGGTTCTCCCCAAGAGATTCTAAGTGTTGAATTTACATGAAAACTGGAGTAAATTCAGTGGGAGTTCAGAGAAGAATTTCCCATACTCTGTGCACTGCAGAGGCCTCCAGCATAAATCACATTAGAAATCAGTGGGCAGGGCCCATTCCTACTGGAGAGGCCTAGCAGCATAGCGCTGACTCAGCCATTGCACATGCGCTGAACAGTGATTTTAATTTTGATTTATTATTGTCACATGTATTAACACACATGTATTGTATGAGTATTGCTTCTTGCGCATTATACAGACAAAACGTACCATTCATAGAGAAAGAAAAGAAACGACGCAGTCATAGCTAAGGTGTAGAGAAAGATCAACTTAATGCAAGGTAAGTCTGACAGCAGCAGGGAAGAAGTTCTCGAGTCAGTTGGTACGTGACCTCAGAATTTTGTACCCTTTTCCCAAATGAAGAAGGTGGAAAAGAGAATGTTCAGGGTACGTGGTGCCCTTAATTATGCTGGCTGCTTCGCCGAGGCAGCAGGAAGTGTCGACAGAGGCAATTGACGGGACGCTCGTTTGCATGATGTATTGGGCTACATTCACAACATTTTGTAGTTCCTTGCGGCCTTGGGCAGAGCAGGGGCCATACCAAGCTGTGATACAACCAGAAAGAATGCATCTGTAAAAGTTGGTGAGAGTTGTAGCTGACCTGTCTGCCAGCCTCCCAATCGCTGGCCAACTCGATCACTGGCCAATCCCGTGATCCCCTCATCACTGGCCCTCCACCACCACCCCCCCACTCAGGCCGATCAATGCCCCATCAAGCATGCCCAGGCCCAGCCTCGATCCTCCCACACTCCCCCACATCCCCGCCTGCAGCCCTAAACCCCCAATCTTTCCCTCCCCACAGCCCTAGTCTCATCCCGCAGTGCAGTGCTAACCCCCACCCCCCGACATCGCAGTCCCAACCACCCCACAATCCGACCTTCCCCCCACAGTGTAGGCCCCTCCATCCCATTGGCCAGCAATGATTGCTGGTCTCCCTCCCTCTATCATTCAGCCCAAGTGCAGAGTGGCAGCGGGGTCCTTGTGCCCCACAAATCATCCCTGGAAGCCCCGCCTTATAGGCTCTGTCCCCATTAGGCTCCAGCCGCTTTGTACTGCCTGATGCCCAATTGGCAGTGCCAATATGCCCTGGGCCCACATGCCAATGCCTGGGGGCAACGCCGGTGCCCGACCCTCTGGTGGGGCTGCAATTGCCTCCCTTTCTCTCCAGCAGAGCTGGGCTGCTAGCTCCTTGAAAGTGGGGTAAACCTCACTGAAGTGAAATACTCCTGGGTGGGAGGGTGGGACACTAGTGTGCCTGGAGATTTCATCCCGCACCCACTAATAGCATTTAAATGATATTTAAATTTGCATTAAATAAGTTGTGGAAATCCAGCACCAGGAGACGCGCTCGGGACCAGGCATCCATTGCAGATCTCGCAGATTAGTCTCCCAGCCTGTGTGCTAAAAATCAGCGCAGCAGGATGGGAGAATCGCCCCCATTATCTGGTCATTGTCTCATTGCTTTTTGTAGGGGTTTGCTGTGTATATATTGGCAGTTGTGTATTCTACATTACAACAGTGGCTTACACAAAATAAGCTTCATTGGCTGTAAAGTGCTTTGGGAGGTTCTGTGGTCATGGAAAGCATTAAATAAATGCAAGTATATCTTTTTGTTTTGTATGTGGAACATATTACTTGCTGGGGTCAGATATGTTCAGAAATTCATGACATTCAGAATTTGCTTCTAAACTATCACAGATACACTAATATTTCCAGCCGTGTATTTTTCTTGCAAACACTATAAACCGGAGGCAAGTAAGTCAGTCATTTGAAACATATCTCACAGTTGCTTTCTAATTAATGGAAAGATAAGTAAAATAATAATGAAATATTCCCTGGGAAACACAATTCCTGAAAGTGCACAGGAATAAAGGTGTGTTCGCACTGGGTAGGAACATCATGAAAGCACTAAATGTTAATATTGCTGCTCTGTTTTGTCTTTAAACATTTTTTTTCTTCAGCTGAGGCCTTGCTTTCAATGCACCTGTAAACATGGCTTTGATTTGCCTCATTATCACAATACCAGGCCCTAACCTTGTGACAGCTGTTTCAGTTTAACGTGTAAATACTTTTCATTTTCTCAAAATATGTCAAAACAGCAAACTTGGAAAAAGAGAGCGATGTCTTAATTGTAGCAGATACAACCATCACTGTGCTGCTTTCAGCACTTCCCCACGCATGCTACCCGACTAGGTGGGACAGCCAGCCTATTCCACACTGCACACTCGACAGCCTGTTCCTCCCTCCTGGCTTATACTGGGCCCGCCTCCACTCACTTGCATCAACTACCTTTAAGGCCAGTCATTCTCAGCAAGCATTCTGGAAAGTCTCTATAAATCATAGAATCCCTACAGTACAGAAGGAGGCCATTTGGCCCATCGGGTCTGTTCTGACTATAATCCCATCTGGACCCTATTCCAATAACAGCACACATTTACCCTACTAATTCCCCACACTCTAGGGGCAATTTATCATGACCAATCAACCTAACCTGCACATCTTTGAACCGTGGGAGGAAGCCGGAGCACCCGAAGGAAACTCATGCAGAACGGAGAGAATGTGCAAACTCCACACAGACAGTGACTGAACCTGGGTCCCTCACACTGTGAGGCAGCAATGCTATAAATCATCAAATGTTTGTAGAACCCAGGCTGAGGACCATTGATTAAAGGGCAGGACCAAAGGGAACACAAATGAAATAAACACTAAGAAATAGAAAAACATGGTTCATGAAGGAGCGATTGTGCTGTTTTGAGGCTTTTGTGAATGTCAGGATAATGCTGCATTGAGATTTACAATTCAATTCTATCTCCAAAGTATTTTTGGGTCTAATCATTTTTAGATGCTGAGTGAGCTAATATGGAGAAACATTAATTAAAGTGTCACGAGAAGACAACATATTATTAATGTCAACAAGAAATTAATATCTAAATGCAAATGCATTTCTATGTTTGCTCCCAGTGTGCCAAGTTTTTTTTGATTAAAGATCCTTCATCTCCAAATCAGAAACTTATGAGGACGAGGCCAGCTCTAAGACTACAGCATATCATCTGGGATGATAATCCAAAGGAGCGCTGAGGAAGTGCTACATTGCCAGAGAAGCTGTCTTTTTAGTGATGTAGATTAGATAGGCCCTTAAAGGTGTTTTTTTTCTTTATATGCAACGCTTGTTGGTTCCGCCATCTTCATCTAATCAGCATCTTACACAGCCAATTATACTATAAAATTATAGGAACTTAAGATCATCAGTGGCCAGGAACTCTTTTCCCTGGGATGCCACTCCTAGTGAGAATCAGCATCTGGCCCACTACACTAAAAAATTAACACAGTGAGATGGGAGAATTGACCCAACGTATTTTAATCCGGACAATGTTACTTTATGGATTGGATTTTCATCCTCAAGGCAGGCAATGGGAGACAAAAACCCACCTGGGGAGAAAGTGCCAAGAGTGAGTGTCAACTCAGTTATGATAAAAAAGCTAAGGCCCTCTAGCCCTGGGAAACATGCCTGGGGCTGGATGTCCAGCACAGATCCCATGCCGTCTAATCTCCCGGCCTGCTGCACTAAAAAATGAGCACAGCGGGTTGGGAGAATTGCCCCCATTATCCTTCCTTGGCCATGAAGCCCTAGGGTGGGACGTGAACCCAGAGATTCTGGCTCAGGGGTAGGGACGCTATTCATTTCACCCCAAGACCTCCTCTGGTACTCACTGGAATGCAATAGCATAAAGCTGTTTTGTTAAGTGACCTTGTACAAACATCAATTTTACCAGTTGTATGATGTGACCTCAGTAATAACTGTTGCACTGAATGCTTCTCCTTACAATGGAGTAAAGAAATTTACACTGTAAAAATGGGCTTATCTAGTGCTACTTCAGGCCATCCTCAGGGAGACTGAAAAAGCACATGTGCATAAAGCATGGTGATCTAGTCCAGACTCAAAGGAGGTTTCCTTCTGTGACTCTTGGGCCTTGTTACTATGCATGTAGATGTAGTGCACTATGAGTAAAGTCTGAAAAAATAGTAAGATTCTCAGACTTCATATGGGAGCGATTAACATCACTAAGCCCAAGAAGGTATCTATGCCAGACTCATAACTGGAGGAATGTAAGAAAGAGATGAACATCACTAAGCCTGTTTTAATGACTAGAAAGAAAATACATGTATAAATAATGATGAGGGGGGAAAAGTGGATGAAATTGAAATATGTTAACAAATTGATTGCATGAATAGAGAATAAAGAATGTCATAGGCAAGGTTCATGTCAAAGAAAGAAACGGAACATAGTTGATTTGATTCGATTTTACTTATTATTGTCTCATGTATTGGGGTACAGTGAAAAATATTGGGGATGATTCTCCCAGCCACCAGGAGACACTAGCAGATGCCGTTTAGGGGGCTCCCTGCTGGGCACCACAGCTTTTGCGCATCACAAGGGCCAGGATTTACCTGCTCTGCACCCGAAATCGGCGCAAGTTGATTAAAATATTAAAATTTGAATCTGCATCTTATTAGGTGCCTGGGATTGAAGTCTGCAGACCCAATAGCTCCACCCCCCACACCAGGAGTGGTTTACTCCAGAAGGGTTTACAATAGCTCCCTACAAACAGGGAGCTGGTGGTCTGACCCTGCTGGAGTGAATGGAGGCCTCACCTCCGAGGTTAGGGATAAGGAGTATTCTTGGGCATTGCTAGCCTGGCAGTGCCAGCTTAGCCCCTTGCAACTGCCGAAGGGGTAAAGTGGCAATACAAGGAGCACTTTGGCACTGCCCACCAGGCATTGGGTAGTGTCAAGGGGATGGGATCAGAGGAACCAGGGCTTATTGGAAGACGGAGCCAATGGAGGGGGAAGATTGGTAGGTGTGGGGGATCCCGCTGCCACTCTGCACTTGGGATTGGTGGCAGAGGGAGGGAATGGGATGATTGGGGCTGGCAAGTGGGGTGGGGGTTGCTGCCAGTGGAGTCAGGGCTGTGGTGGTAATGGATAACAGGGCTGGCCGGATTCGGAGGGGAGCAGGGAGAACCTCAGGGCTGGCCTGGAGATGTCTTGGGGGGGGGGACAGTATTCAGGAGGTGGGGGATTGCTGTGCTGGCCAGCGATCAACCTGGCCAGCGATCGAGAGGCTGGCAGTGCGGAGCCACTGCCCATTCATCGATCTCTGCTCTGACAGATTGGTGCATGCCCAATGGTCCACTCACCGTTATGCTGCCAACCTCTTCAGCATGAATCTCTCTGAGGCATCCTGTAGTGCTCGTTCATTTTGAAAATCCTGCTGAATAAATCAGTGGGAAATACTCCTGTTTTTATGTGAATTTGACACTTAAAATTATTTTTGGGAGAATCCCAGCCATCGTGTCTTGCCCTGTAAACCGACAAAGCATACCGTTCATAGTGTACATATGGGAGAAGGAAAGGAGAGGGTGCAGAATGCAGTGTTACAGTTATTACAGTCATACATAGGGTATAGAGAAAGATCAACTTAATTTAACGTAGGTCTATTCAATGTTCTGATGGCAGCAGGGAAGAAGCTGTTCTGGAGTCAATTGGTAGAGGGTCTCAGACTTTTATATCTTTTTCCCAACGGAAGAAGGTGGAGGAGAGATATTTGAAATATGTAAGAGAAGTGAGATAATGCAGGGGATGAAGGGTGGCTGGTGAGAGATAGGAATAGGAAAATAGTTTGAATATTTTGTAACAGTTGTCACTGGAGAAAATATTGGCAATACTCCTTTTGATATTTGAGGTTAGTGACTTCTCTAGAGGAAATAGAAAATGATCATTAAAAGTTAGAAAATGTAAATATTTATCAGAAAACAAGACCAGATGGAACGCATCCAAGAATACTTTGAGAAATGAGAATAGAAGTGGGGTATGGCTGAAAAATTTCACAGCTTGTTGGGCACAGGAATGATAGCAGAAGACTGGAAAATAACTAATGTTATTCCAATCTTTAAAAAGAGGCCTGGAACTCAATCAATTGAACAAAGGTCGGTTAGCTTGACATCTGAAGTTTGAGACGTATTAGAGTCCTTTATAATGGAAGCAATTCAAAGCCATTTGACCATAGTCGAGACTGCAATTTTAAACCAAAGCAAGTCAGGCCCTAATAACTTATTGGCATTCTGTAAGAATGTAATAGAATTGAATAATGATAATGCAGTTAATATTATATGTCTTGAATTTCAAAACACATTTGTTAAGATTTCTCAACAGAGTTCTGGGACAAAGGGTACGAGTTGTAAATGGAATAATTCACTTGCTGAAAAGCAGCAAATAAAGGAAAGTGATCAATTGTGATGGCTTGAGAAACCAAGCTGTAATTACGTTTGCCCCAGGAATTGTCTTGAACGTTTTTTTCTCTTTTTTTTCCCCTATTGTATCGGTGAGGATGCTGTGAATAAAAGATCCAAGTCTGCAGGTTATACCAAATTGCGTGGGCAAGACGCTTTGTCAGAGGTATAATAGTCAAGGAAATTTACCAACTGGGAAGGCAAATTGAAGCTCACATTTAGTAACAGGATATATATGAAAATGGCTCTAAAATGGTAAGAATGCAGTAATTATAAAGTGGCAACTTTACCATTGAATATCCAAATCCTTACCACTATATATGACAGCAATTTGTAAAAGCATACCATAGGAGTAAAATAATTGAAGTGTAGGATTATAACAGCCCAGACAATGAAGGAAATGAAAAGGATCAGAGAAAAGCATGCAAGTTAGAGGTCAGCTGATGGATAGAGTCAGTTGTTTGACCTAAACAGATTTTTCTTACATCCATATGTCTATGTTCTTCCACACACTTTGCTTTTCTTAATGAGAATGCAAGAAGCCTCACCCCCCTGGTCACAGTGGCTTTACCAACAAGCAAAATAATTAGATTTATTTGTACCTGGAGCTATTTCATTTCATGCAGACACATCTTAACACTGTATAAAGATCACAGGGAATACAGTATGAAAATATCATTGCATCGTATGGCAGGCTGGGACCCCATATATCTATTTTCCCGGCTCAATGGACCGTATAATTTAATAAGGCTACAATTATCATTTAGGGGTATGTTCGGTGTACTTTACAATTACCTCTTACCTCTTCTGTTGAGGCTTCTTCAGCCTTTGCCCTGAGTAGCTCTTCATTCTTGGGACCTCTCACTGCCTGCCAAGAGAACTTCACTGGAGATTTGAAATATTCTTGAAATATGTGTGTGTGTGTGCATGTGCGTGCATGTGTTTTTGTGTATGTGTATGTGTGTGCGTGTGTGTGTGTGTCTGCCTCTCTGTCTCTGTGTGCATGCATGTGTATGTTATTTTTATTTCCTCTTCATTCATTGTGGGCATCACTGGCTAGACCAACATTTATTGCCCATCCCTTATTGTCCTCAAGAAAGGAGTGATGAGCTGCCTTCTTGAACCGTTGCAGTCTATATTGTGTAAGTACACACAGAGTGCTGTTGGGAAGGGAGTTCCAGGGTTTTGTGTGTGTGTGGTTTAACTCTTAAAAAGAACTGAGACCAAAATTGATCCCAATCAGCTGGGAAAAATATTTTATTGTCCAACTACAGGTTTTACAATAGTTAACGTATTGAAATCACCACTATAGACAACACACTTTTTATGAACAGAAGGGGGTTAATTTAAACAGCACTAAATTATCCCCTCACCGTCCATAAACAGAAAAGTTTTTGATTCCCTCTTTATAAGCAGTGGGGTACTTCCCAACCCGCCTGTTTTGGTGTAATCCAGTTTTCTATTAATAACCCCACAGCAAATTTGAGACAGGATAAACTTAAAGGATTAGTTTCACTGAACACACTCAAAATATGAAAGCAGAGTCTGCAATGTCCACCCACCCAAAATTAGCATGCATGCAGTCAAAAAGCAACAAAGAAATGGTTTTATAGTACAGAGGCCATAGAGAAAATAAATATTGGTTCATGTGGGTCCAGAGTCAAAAAAATCAAAGTCCAATCAGGTATTCCCTCACGGATACTGGTAGGTTGAAAACCGATGCTGGATAATTCACTTTTCTGGTGATGCTGAAGTCACACAATCAGAAAGGCATGCAATTAAATTAGTCTTATGGGCGATGGTATAAGATTTCCAACCGAAGCAGTATAGATGGGGCCAGATGTCCAACCTGGGCCAGAATTCCACGCCTTCAAAGCTGTCAGTCAGATGATAAAACAGTAGACTGAGACTTTGTTAATAGGCCAGGTAATATTACTGGTTCCACAGGCTGGAGGCCCAGATCACGGGACTTACACCTCTTCACAGGGTGTTTGACAAAGTATTTATATCCCTCATCTGGTTCCCCAGCATTGTTAAATGTCTCAGCCATTAAGACTTAAATGGAAGGGTGTGGAGCTCTTTGCCTTTGCAGATAGACACAGTCCTACTGACCTGCCTAGTTTATGACCTTTGAATTTGGTCTACACAACCAGGGACATTAGTGGTGGCCCTTCAGGGATAATGATGTACAAGTTTACACAACACTACAGGGTAAATTCTTTTGTTCAGGGTCACAGACAGATATAGATTCATCCGGTTTAGGTTTCTGTTCATTTTAATTGTTTTAAAAGATAGCAATGAACATACCTCTCTGTATTTTATGAAAGAAAATATACAAGCAGAGGTCTTAGTCCCTCACAATTCTGTTACAAAAAGGTAAAACTCCAGTGACATGTCTCAATATTTTCATGTAATCAAATGCATCAGTGCATCAATCAAGCTGAGAAGTCACCGTGACCATGTAACGTCATCATGCAGCAGGTATGGGCTGAATCCCAAAAGAGTAAACAGAATTCTAAAAATAGACAAATGTCCACAAAAAGAATAAAGGTGTTTTTTTTGTTAAAGGTAAATGCAGAGATACTTTCACAAATGGGGCGTGATTCTCCTATCGCTACCTGCAACGTTTCTGGTGGATCAGACTGGGAGATGCGCATCATCAGCCTTTTTCCCAAGATTTGCGCATGCGCCAGGAACACATGCGCATCTCCCAGATCCAAAGAACAGTCAGAGTCCAGACCACGCTGGAAACCAATGGTATGACAGGTGGGTGATTTGAATCTTCTTTTTGATATGTTTTGCATGTGATTATCGGGAACTTGCTAATCCCGATTGAATCTCCCACCCAGCTAGGACTACTTCATTCCAACAGGGTTCAATCTACCTCCCCGCATTTGGGGAACTAGCAGGAGACCCCATTGGAATGAAGGGGGAGCAATCGGGGCCCCCTGAGGGTCAGGCAGTGGGGGTGGTGCCCCCTGGGCATGGGCACCTTGGCATTGCCAGCCTGTGCCCCTGGCACTGCCCAAGGGCAAAGTGGACATGCCCAGGGGCACCTCAACACCACCACTGGGTACCAGACAGTGCCAATGGGGCGGGGCCTAGGAGCAATTGGTGGGAGTGGGGGATTGGTCTGGGCTGGAGGGAGGGCAGAAATTGGGGCCGGGTGGGGGGGGGGGGGTGGCCTGCTAGGGTGATGGGGGTCTGCCACCTGGGCGAGTCTGAACCTGGAGGGGATGTTAGTGGGTGGGCAGGGGGTCTTCCGGGGTGAGGGGCGTGGGGATGCGTCTACTGCGGGGAGGCTGGACATCAGGGCGCTCTGGGATGGGGGTGTCAGGTCTGGACCGGGAATTGTTGAGGGGGCAGTGATTGAGCTGGTCAGCAAATGGGGAGACTGACAGATCAGGACCACTGCGCATGCGCAGAGTTACAGAACTGTCAGAGTCTGGCGCGAATAGGCCCCGTCCCCCTCCCAGGTTCACAGATGTGACCTCTGAGTGCACAAAGTGCGGAGATTCGGGTCTGAAGTTGCACTGAAAGAACAGTGGGGAGCTAGAACAGTTTTCCCGCCAATTCAGCTCTTTTGGGAGAATCACCCCCAAAATTTCAACAATCCAACATCATGAAGTTACACAACCTAACAGTATGAACACCACTCCTTCCATCAGTTCAACTGCTAGATGAATAATAACTGACCCAGCTGAATATAGTGGAATTCACTATTTGATCACATTTTAGGATTACATTGAAACAGTTACAGATTATACTTTCACAATAATACTAGTGATGCAACTAAACTGAATGATGCTTTATGTTTTGCTTCCTTCTTGTCTCTTTTCCATCAGGGAGAGGTGGGGGGTAGGGCGGAGAGGTGGTGACGGTGGGGTGGGATCGGGGCAGGTTGGTTAGTTTAGAACAGAGACAAGACCTTGAGTTGCTGGTGCATTAATGAGGTGATTTGCGATGACAGAACGAGGACGCTGACCCTTCATAATCAGAACTGATTCCATCTCTGTTGAACTCATTCCACTTTCCAGAGTAAGTGCCTGTTTTTGTATAAGCAAAAGCAGGTATCTTCCTATTTGTAAATAAATGATGATGGTGGATGAATGTGAAGTCAGGAAAAAGTCCATCTGCTATCTCAATTATTCTAGTGTGCTATCTTATTCCCCTCAGGAACATACTTTGTGACATTTTAATAACCATTCAGATAAGCCATAGAATTCCTACAGGGCAGAAGGTGGCCATTCAGCCCATTGATTCTGCATGGAGCACAATTCCACCTGTAGCCCCAAGTATTTACCCTGCTAGTTCTTCTGACACTAAGTGGCAATTTAACATGACCAATCAACCTGACCTGCACACCTTTGGGCTGTGGGAGGAAAATGGAGCACCCGGGGGAAGCCCACACAGACATGGGGAGAATGTGTAAACTCCACACAGACAGTGACCCAGGCCAGGAATTGAACCCGGGTAACTGGCACTGTGAGGCGGCAGTGTTAACCACTGTGCTACTGTGCCACCTATGTAGCTAGGAAGATTAATTAACAAATATAATGTGTTGCATCCTTCCTACCAAGCTAAATCATCTCCAACAATATCACATTACCTCAGAATTTAAAACTACACTCGTCAGCTGATTTTAAGAGAACATCACGGTTGATTTAATCTTCGGCAAAGAGTCAGTGGTTGGTGGGTGGGATGGAGTTGCTGCTGCCCGTTCTTGCTGTTGGGGAGTCCAGGTTTCATTTCCATTCTGTCAGTAAGTAGTGGGCACCAGATGGGCACCATGCTACAGCTTGGCAGTTTTTGGAAGGGCGGGAAATAGTCCAGTTCCAACATTGCACCAGTTGGCAGTCAGAGCTTGAGGAGAAGGTGATTCTGAAAGTTGGAAAACAGGCTATCGGCAGCCCAGATTTTCACTGTGAGTCCAGAGCTGCTCCTTCTGCTGCCCAACTCCCCCGTACAAAATGGTGCTTCTTCCTGCCCAGCCCCCACTAGTGCCTTTACACTGCAATTGGAGCCTTAAATATATCATTCCACCAAAACCTTCATCATTTAATAGACTCTTTCCAATTCAAATATGTAAATGGTATACAGATTCCTACGTAATGGCAGACAGCAAATCTGATTTTACAAGTGCTACTGCTGGTTCTGGTTCAGGGAGCCAAGAATCATAGAATCCCTACAGCGCAGAAGGAGACCATTCGGCCCATCGACTCTGCACTGACCACATTCCTACCCAGGCCCCATTTCCACAACCCCACATATTTACCTTGTTAATCCCCCTGACACTAGGATCAATTTAACATGGCCAACCTGAACATCTTCAGAGTGTGGGAGGAATCCGGAGCACCCGGAGGAAACCCACGCAGACATGGGGAGAATATGCAAACTCCACACAAACAATGACCCAAAATCGGAATTGAACCCGGGTCCCTGGAGCTGCGAGGTAATAGTGCTAATCACTGTGTCACCATGCCACCCGAATGTCAGCTTTATTATTTTGTAGAAAATCAGAGAATGCTGGAAATATGCTGAAAAAGGCAGGTCAGGCAATATCTGCAGTATTTTGGATTTTTGCATGATCATGTCAGTTGTGTAGTGTCCTGCCCACAAGCTCAAATTTTAAATGCAATTCTTAGTATGTCACTGAGCCACACATACCCAGAACCTCCACCCCTATTTGGTGCTAACTGAGTATATGTTAGCTGAGTGAAAGGTTTAAATTCAAGTTCAGTGGGGCTAGACAGGAAATAAAATCATCGACGCAGCCTGCTGTTAGTTCCTATCTTGATTTGATTTAATTGATTAATTTACAGTGAAAATTATTGTTTCTTGCGGGCAATACAGACCAAACCTTGAGTATTTAGGGAAGAAGGAAAGAGGAGGATTCAGAAAAAAGTGTTGTAATCACAGATAGGGTGTAGAGAAAGATTAGCTTAATATATAGTAAAGTCCATTCAGAAGTATGACAGCAGCAGGGAGAAAGTTGTTCTGGAGTCAGTTGATATGTGTCCTCAGAAAGCAGAGACCCAAAACATCTGAAAGGGAAAACTGGGCGCACATTTGAAACAGAGGATGATATAGGGCTATGGGGAAAATACAGGAAGTTGGATGAAAACAGGAACACTCTAGCAAGGTGCCAGCATTGACACAATGGACTGAAAAACACCTTTCTGTACTGTAAATTTCTATGGTCATATGATGTAAAATTGAAATAGCTGTAAAAACGGCCAAATAAATATACTTCCAAACTCTGACAGAAAGAACTTTGCAAGAAACAGCATTGTTCCTATTTGATAGCTTGGGTGCTATTCTACATCGTGTTTTGTATTATTATGGATTTTAACTGCCCTCCTGCATTGAGATAGATTTTAAGCTCTGAAGAGAGTAAGTCAAGGCAGCAAAATGAATTTACAACATTGCCCTAATGACATTTCCCGATGTCAGCAAAAATACAAATTGTTTCAAGGAAATTCCAGGATTGAATCTGCTGTCCACTTTCAGGGCAAGAAAATTGAGTTTGTAAATATTCTGGCATGTTAGCATTGCTTTTGAACATTAAATGCCGTAGCTGTCAAATACAGATATATATCCAGTCAGGAGGGAGTAATTCCAGGGGTCAGTTAGCTCAGTTGACTGGACAGCTGGTCTCTGATGCAGGGCGATGGCAAGAGTGTGGTTCGATTCCTGTACCGGCATGAAGACTCGGTTTCGCAAACTTGCCCCTCGCCTGAGCGTGATGACCTTCAGATTAAATCACCACGAGTCAGCTCTCAAAAAGCGGGTAGAGCATCCTCTGGGACTTTGGTGATTTTCATCTATTTCGGTGTAATTGGATAGTTTCATGAACTAACCTGTGGAACCTGGATATAAGTGCAAAGGACAAAATCAAAAAACTATGTAAAAGAGAAACAAAGCTCCAGTTGTAGACAACAAAACAATAATTGCTGGTTACAGCCACATCTAGAGCAGAGTAAATACAGGGAGCTAATCTGGTGATTTAATATTCTGACCCCTCTATAACGGATCTCACTTCCAGTTTATTAGATGGAACTTAACACACTTGCAAAGCACAGCTCTTAAAGAGAGAGTAAGAGGGAGCAAGTAACACATGCAAATAATCTCTTTAACATAGGTACAAAGCTGTAGTTTGAATAGAAAGCATCCCAAAAATCTTACAAGATGAAAACGAAGAGAAGGTTATGCAAAGAAAGGACTATCGAACCCTTTTGTCCCGTGAATTAACAAGAAGGTGACAATAAGCTGGTGGAACATGTGGGAAAGTGATAGGACATCTTTCAGGCAGATTGATAGAGGTTAGATATCATGCCTTCTTGCATTTCAAAGGAACGGCATAA
Organism: Carcharhinus amblyrhynchos; assembly: GCF_965287045.1. Classification (NCBI taxonomy): domain Eukaryota; kingdom Metazoa; phylum Chordata; class Chondrichthyes; order Carcharhiniformes; family Carcharhinidae; genus Carcharhinus; species Carcharhinus amblyrhynchos. The sequence goes on along the minus strand of NC_137342.1, from coordinate 24,760,391 downwards.
TTCTTTATTTTTTCGCTCTGTTACCCCCTCACAGTGAGAACAAAGGAAATGTATTATATTGATGATAATGTTCCACCTTCAAACATCGCATGAAAGACTCTTTTCGAATAAAGAGCAATTAACATAACCACATGGGCATTTCAATGGGGCGCAGCACAAAACACCTTTTAATTTAAAATGTAAACTCATTCTCATTGAAATGTATAAAATTCTTCAAGGGCTTTGACTGAGCCGCTGCTGGGGTACTGTTTTGCCTTGCTAGAAAGTCTGGAACCAGGGGATCATAGTCTCAGAAAAAGGGGTCGGCCATTCAGCACTAAAATGAGGAAAACTTCCTTCACTTACAAAGTTTTGAATCTTTGAAAGTCTTTACTCTGGGGAACTGGGGATACTAAGTCAAGAATATCTTCGAGGGAAACAAGGAACAGGGAGATAGGGTAGGAAAGTGGATTTGATATAGAAGTTTAGCCATCATTTATTGAATGGCGAAGAGGCTGTGGGGGGAATTTGGTCTACTCCTGTTCTTACTTCTCATGTTCTTACATTTTTTTGATGTGCACTTAAATCAACATCAGAATGATATCTTTGAATTTTTTGTGCCTTCACTTGCTTCACAATGATGGAAGTAAGGAGTGCAATGAGCCAACCTTTTTACTTCGCTTATTTTTTGAAGAATTCCCTGACACACTTTTTGCTTACTTTGATTTTCTTTCTGGGGCATTCAACTGGAAATAGTGATTAGCAAACACCCTCTCTTGATGTTAGACTCTTCTTCCCAGCTTTAAAATAAAGAAAATGTCTCCTTAAAAAAAAGGTGGACTGCATTTCTATGCTATGAATTTTACACTCCCCCTCAGCAGTGGGTTTTCAGGCAATGTTGGGGGTGTTGCAATTTCTGTGTTTAACTGTGCACTTCCTGGTCATGTCGCCCAAAGATTGGAAAATCCATCCAGGGACAATGTCCATGTCCTGCCTGCTACGATTCCCATGGCAGGTGGGGCGGGAAAATTCTGCCCCCAAAGTTGCTGTCAGTTAATGACAGTGAACAAAGTATAACCACAACATTCATGTTAGTGGGAAAGAACAGGGAAAATGGATTTGAGTAGATATCTTGTAGTAGGGCAACCCAGGGAGCTTGGGCTGCAGCAAGAGAGCAGAGTATGGAAAGGGTAAACAGACAGCCTGACTGTAGTAATCACATTCATTGCAGGCAGACACATGACAAATTACAAACAACTACATCACAGATGGCACAAAACAGCCACACCCCAGGTGAGATCTTTCCGAGGTTACAGCATCAATAAGAGAATCAATGCCACTTATTGAGACTCCACAGTGTCAAGAGGAGCCATTGTAGCTCTGGAAAACTAACCATGTATGAAGGAAATGGGGACACAACAAACTGTTAAAATTGGCTTGATAACTATAGCGCTTTGATATTGCAAACAGGTATGCAGGGTATGTGCAGAAAACGATTAAAGACAAAACACACAGGACAATGGATCAATGTAATGTGATCAAAACAGAACTTTAACAAATTAAAGTAACAATATGATGACCTAATAGAAATGTAGTGCTTCTTATAGTGAAAATGCATAAGAATGTGTAGGCACCTATGATGAACCAAGTAGCTTGGGAACAAGCTGGAATTATAGCTCTGAGTACTGGTCTCTCTCATGCATATTGAATAAAGCTGTTTTTGTTGAAGTTCTATACGGTTTCAGAAGACTCAGCTTGTTCATTCCCTCCAACATGGCTCTGATATGAAACTATCATAGGATTAGATTAGCTCCTCCTATGCTTAGATGTCTATGTTTTTATAATGATAATATTATTGATAGGAATCAAAAAGACAATTGGTTTCTTTATTGAAGTTATTGATTAAGACACCAAGAATAACATTTCTGCAATAGGGCATTGGTGAGGCCGTAGCTGGAGTACTGTGTGCAGTTTTGGGCGCCGTACTTACGCAAGGATATTTTGGCCTTGGAGGGACCGCACAGGAGGTTTACTAGGCTGATGCCGGAGTTGAGGGGGTTGAGCTATGAGGAGAGGCTGAATAAACTAGGCTTGTACTCGTTAGAGTTTAGAAGAATGAGGGGAGATCTCATTGAGACGTATAAGATGATGAATGGGATGGATAGGATAGAGGTGGAGAGACTCTTCCCGCTCAAAAAAGACAGTAGGACTAGGGGGCACAGCCTCAAGATAAAGGGGGGGGCGGTTTAGAACGGAGTTGAGGAGGAACTTCTTCACTCAAAGGGTGGTGAATCTCTGGAATTCTCTGCCCGTTAAAGTGGTGGAGGCTGCCTCGCTAAATATTTTTAAGACGCGGGTTGATGGGTTTTTGATAAGAGAGGGGATTAAGGGTTATGGGGAGAGGGCGGGAATGTGGAACTGAGCCACGACAGATCAGCCATGATCTTATTGAACGGCGGGGCAGGCTCGAGGGGCCAGATGGCCTACTCCTGCTCCTATTTCTTATGTTCTTATGTTCTTATTTTAATTTTAATAATCCTTGTTAAATGAGTGGATGCCACTTAATACTATATTTCAAAAGGCGCAAAAAACACTACAGCTGGAATGTTATCACCATTCACACTGACAAAATTTTTCCATCCTGCTGTAGTGAATGGGGATTTGGCTCGGTGCCAAATTCTCCAACCTCACTGCAGCGGAGGGTGGTACGAAGGCCAGTAAGATCAGTCACTGTGTATTTCTGAGTGGAAGACTATGCAAATTACTATATTTCCAACAATTTCTCAAATATTACACAAAATATTCAATGGTCTCTTTGTTCATTTTCAGTTTGTATGTCCCAGACATTAGTGACCAGTTGTTGACTTCAATTGGCTACTATTGGTTGACCCCTGTTTTCATACAGACACAAGAGAAAGTTACAGGAAGTTGCAATGTTAAAGTGTGGCTGGTACCACCAAAATATATGGTGCTCACATGTAGCCTGGTTCCACACTGGCAGCAATTTATTTTAGGTGGGATTGTGGTCAATGCAGACTTGATGGGGCCGGGTAGAGATTCAAGAGATTCTATGACTCTATGGTTCTATAAGTTCTCCCTCAGTGTACCCAAACAAACGCCAGAGTGTGGTGACTAGGAAATTCTCACAGTAACTTCATTGCAGTTTTGATGTAAGCCTACTTATGACTGTAATAAATAAACTTTAAACTTTAAACAAGAAGATGAACCTAAAGAGGCCCTACTCCAAATATTGCTCATCAAGGTGCGTACCTTGTATGTTTCAAGAGAAGAGGGATAATATAAGCAATCATGCAACAGGGAATGGAATCCAGGTGGCATCGTTCATAGTGATTCTACAAGAAGACAAATTGCTCAATATCCAAAATCATTTTACAGTAATCAGGCCATCCACTAGTGTCATCTCAAAACCAAAGATTGCAGCTATCATTATCGACTTCCAAACTTTTCGTGAGATTTTTCCACATCAGTGTGTCAATATAGACATTTCTCAAGCCCACTTCCTTCCTAGGGCAGGCATGGTGGCACTGCTGCCTCGCAGCACCAAGAACCCAGGTTTGATTCTCAGCTTGGGTCACTGTCTGTGCAGAGTCTGCATGTTCTCCCCATGTCTGCATGGATTTCCTCTGAGTGCTCCCAATTCCTCCCACCTTCTAAAAGACGTGCTGGTTAAATGCTGTGGCCATGCTAAATTCTCCCTCAGTGTGCTTGAACAAGCGCCAGAATGCAGTGATTAGGGGATTTCCACAGTAACTTCACTGCAGTGTTAATGTAAGCCCACTTGTGACACTAATAATAAATAAACTTTAAAGGTTTTCCTAGCTATGGAGAGTGGATCCTGATTTTCCTACCAAGGAGCCCTGTAAGTGATAATGTATTAGATTACATCAGAGCTAAATTCACAAATTTTGCTTGATGTGTAAATGAATAAACATTATTTTTATAAATACAGGTTAGTTATATTACATTAAACAGTAGATCAGCCCATCCCCTTTCATCAAAGGCATTAACTATATTAAATTATTTCAGTTTATTGCACTCCCACCTGAATAAGTCTGTGCTACTTCGCGGAGGGTCTTGAAATGTGTCTCTGATCCAATCTGATGTGCCAGCTACTCTGTACACTTGGCATAGAATCTACTGCAATGCATCAATACCAAACGTGCAACAGACTCCCACTGATTTCACAAACATGTGAAGTTTGGCACCAGAAGTGTGACCACCTTGGAAAGCGTTACTATTTAAGCTTTCTTTCTGCCCAAAAAAAACCCCGCAACCTGTTTTATCCTCATTAACTTTCTAATGAATGAAAAGAGCTTCCTTTCCTGTCAACCCCTTCAAATCATTAGAAATCGCTCCAGCAGTCAGGCACTGATAACCAGCACTCCAATGCAAGTGTTGAGAGTACATAAACAGGGATCTGGCTTCATCTACTCAACTGTGCTCCACATTGCTATTCAGAATGTAGTCGGTACGGCACTAATCAGGGCAATACAAGTGGAACATTAATCACGCTATTAAGAGGTTTGCAGGTCTCAAAACTGCTATAAATGCATGGTAATCCCTGTGAGGACCACAATTAAAGGTTTAAAAATAAATATCTAGCAGAGGTTCAAGACGCCTCATGTTATTTTTCATGGAAATACTAAATGAACAAGGCAGCAATAGATGGGATTTGCTAACATTACCACATCAGAAAGGAATAGATCTCGCTTATTGTTGTGCCACAGAGTGGGTTCCACTGTAAAATAAACAAAGTTATTCAGTCACTCCAGATGGTTTAGCGGAACTATTCTGGAAATAAGTACTGAGCTACAATGAATAGCATTTGATATTTATAAAGTGTGACTGTAGCCAGATGCAGCAAAGTTATGCAGAATCTCATTGCCAAACACAGATATTGTTCATTCCTCCTGGTGCAACTTAATGGAAAGGTGATGCTACATTTTCATTAGATGCCATTCAGAGTTGTTATTAAGTACCGTGGTCAGTCTGAATGATTTATCGTCTGCCTGTATTCGTTGTAATATAATGCCACAAAATATATTACCCTGCTAGACATTTCTGAGCTATCAAGGAAAAATACACTCTAAATTACTTTGGAAATGGTTTCAGGATAATCCTACAAAATTTTCTAGCCTTTATTTTAGTCTCAGGAATCAAACAGTAACAGTGAGCTAAGCACTGGTTTATATACCATACTTGAATAGCAGAAGTCAGGTTTTAATTATTATGTTCTGTCAGCAAAATGATTAATAAAATACATTTAAAGACATTTTTAAAATCTCTGCCTGTATATATTTTATAAAATAACACAGATTGAAGCATATGCAAAAAGATAAATATAAAGCAACAGCAAAATGGATTGAATGGAGATCTCCATCCCTAAAGGTAAAAGTTTTTATCCACAGCATAAAAATCAGTGCACACATAGAAATGGCCAGGGAAGCGTTATATGTGTGCTGACCTAAAAATCACAACGTAAAATGGTGAAATCATTTAAATTGCCTTCTTCATTTTTGACAGGCACATGTCCAACTCATGCTCATACCTACAGCCCAAAATATGGTGCGAATGTGTCAGGATGCATGCCCAATGTCTTCCCATGCAATTTCACATGTTCCCAGGTCCAGCATGCTTCCAAACTTTGGCCTTAGTCTCAGGTTCGGAACTGTAACACCCCCTCTGGCCACTACAGGGCTGTGCATGGATTGGCTGTAGAGCTATCGGTCAATCTGATTGGCTGATGGCTCTCTAAGCTGGCACGTCTGTCCAAGTCCAGTCAATGCTCATTTGTTGGAGACAGCAGGAACACATCCCCTCCCTTCTGTCTCAATGATGGGCACTGAGCTTTCGCCATCCTGCAAATTCAGGCACTGGAGTACATTTTTGACTCTCTTTATTTTAGAAAAAGATATAAATACATTAGAAGCAGTACCGAAAAAGTTCCTGGGAAGAGAGGCTTATCCTATGAAAAAATGTTGAACAGGTTGGGCCGGAAGTTGTACAATACAATAGTGTTTCTGTGTAATTACTGTGGTTTATAGTTTGAAAAGATTATATTCAGTTGTAACAAGGAGCAGGAAAGAAGGGCCCTAGAAAATTGGATAAAATCTGAAAAAAAATCTTTCAGAAGTTTAATTTAAAGAGCTAAACCTGACAGGAGAACTCCAAGCTGTGGTTTTCTCCTCTTGCTCCATGTGGCAGGCAGGGGACAGTTCCAGTCCCCTGGATTAGCATGTGTGCAGGAAATCTCCAGATACAGTTCCACGAGTTTCAGAGCTGGAGTGACGGCTGAAGACACTGTGGATCATCTGAAAACATCGTGGATAGCTCATATAGAGAGGTGGTCACACTGCAAGCTCAGACTCCGCAGGCAAGAAGGAAATGGGTGACCACTAGATAGAGCAAGAGAGATAGACAAGTAGTGCAGGAATCTCCTGTGGCCGTTCCTCTGCAAAACAGATATAAGGCTTTGGATAATGTTGAGGGGAAAGCAGCAACAACTAAACTCGTGCTATGGTTGGTTCTGCTGCAGAGGGGAAGGGTAAAAAGTGTGCCAGTGCAATAGTTACAGGGGATTCAATTGTAAGGGGAATAAACACTCATTTCTGTGGCAGCAAACGAGACTCCAGGATGGTATGTTGCCTCCCTGGTGCTAGGGTCAAAGATGCCATAGAGCAGCTACAGGGGGAGGGCAAGCAATCTGTGGTCGCAGTACACGTTGGTACAAACAACATGGGCAAAAAAAGAGATGAGGTCCTAAAAGCAGAATGCAGGGAGTTAGGAAGAAAGTTAAGAAACTGGACTTCAAAGGTAGTGATCTCAGGATTACTATCGGTGCCATGTGCTGGTCAGAATACAAATGACAAGATATATTGGATAAATACATGGCTGAAGAGATGGTGTCAGGGGAAGGGTTTCAGATTCCTGGGGCATTGGGACTGGTTCTGGGGGAGGTGGGTCCTGTACAAATTGGACAGGTTACAACTGATAAGGACTGGGACCGATGTCCTAGCGGGAGTGTTTGCTAGAGCAGTTGGGGAGGGTTTAAACTAGTTGGACTTTAACCTGGTGTAGTGAGACTTTTTACTGTGTTTACCCCAGTCGAACACCAGCATCTCCACATCATGACTACCATTTTAAATAGCAGACAGAGTTGTGAGTCTAGAAATGTAATATTAAAATGTCCCAAAGGCCAAAATCTTAGATCACGCAATGTTACCCATTAATGGGTCTGTTCATAGAATTATAGAATCCATATAGTTCAGAAAGAGGCCATTCAGCCCATCAGGTTGCACCAACAACAATCCCACCTAGGCGCTGTCCTGTATTAACCTCACTTATTTACCCTGCTTATCTCCCTGACACTAAGGGGCAATTGAACATGACCAATCAACCTAACCTGCTCATCATTAAACTGTGGGAGGAAATTGGAGCACCCAGAGGAAGCCCATGCAGACATGAGGATAATGTGCAAACTCCACACAGACAGTTACCCAAGGCCAGAATCAAACCTGTGTCCCTGGAGCTGTGAGGTAGCAGTGCAAACCACTGCTAACCATTGCAGGCTAATGAACAGTTTCTAAGCCGCTGGTCAAAATCCATTGTTCACTTTTGGAGATTAATGGTGGTACCTTTCAGATACAATGAATTTCAATGTTTCTCGCTTTGTTATAGGACCACACTGTGGAGATTGGCTGCTGGCCCCTGGTTTCATTGATTGGGATGTGTCCTCACAATGAAAGGTGTGAAATTCTACAAGGATGAGTTTTCTCTCTGCAGCTGGAAGTTTCCAGACACTGTAGTCAACATGTGAATCATATAGCCTTTAGCAGCCGTCTTCTGGTCCAACAAAGTCCACTTTTTAAATGAGCAAAAAGATAAAGTTGGATTTAAACAGTTTATGTTCTCTTAAAGCAAATCAAAGAAGAATCATAGGGTACAGAAGAAGGCCATTTGGCTCAAAGTACCAGGCCCAGCATATCATTTTCACATACCCTGAAAATGATCCATTTGTTCTAATTCATCAACACGTTTCCCCTATTCTGCACTTATCCAATTCCCTTAGAAAGTTACTTTCAGTTTCCACCAAAAATTTAGGTAATGCATCCAAATTATAACTTGCAGCATTTTTATTCAATCCTTTTACGTGAAATCTGTGTCCTCTCTTACTGATTTGTTTACACGTGAAAATAGTTTCCCTTTACCTACTCTTTCAAAGTCCTTCATATTTTCCAATTCCTAGCTTCTCTCCTCTCTCCACATAACTGATGCCCCCACACTGGCATCATTCCAGTAAATCTTGCCAAACCCAAGGCTTAACATTGTTTCTAAATTGCAGTATCCAGAATTGAACACAGTAATCCAACTGAGACCTAACCTGTGTTTAAAACAAAAGGTCAAACACAATGTCTGAGCTTTTGTAATTGATGTCTGTCTTTATAAAGCCAAAGATTCCAATTGCCTATCACCAATAACCTGCTCATCAATGCTCACTTTGAATCCCGTGAATTAATAAATTAAAAATTAGCCTTCTTAATTTTGTCGGCCATCTTAGAAGATTCGTATATATACACCGCCATGTGAATATTCCTGCATCCTCTTTAAAATTGCACTATTTAGTTTATATTGTTCTGAAGGAATGAATACCTTCATCTGTCGTGTTATGCGGGAAATTTGATTGTTGGTTTTGTCCTGCCCGGATGCTACATGATACTAACGGCAGTGGGATCCAATGGCCATACCCATGGAGGCTTGGCTGTTTGCAGTGTATTTCCACATGGATTTATTTCAAGTTTTTCATAAACACCAGTGAAATTCTAAGTAAGTCAGCTCAGGTTTCGAAGCACTCCAGCACTCACAGCAATGTTCACCCCTGCCATCTTGGCAATGATTCCCCCATCTTCCAGTGTCAAACCCCATCCACAGCAATGTTCGGCTTCAGTTCCTGCGATATTCACCCTCCTCCTTTTCCCATTGCGTTCCCCCTCTCCCCTCCCCAGTACCACTCAACCCCAAACCCCAGTGATGCTCAACCCCACGGATGGTGTTTAAGAACATAATAAGAACATAAGAAATAGGAGCAGGAGTAGGCCATCTAGCCCTTCGAGCCTGCCCCGCCATTCAATAAGATCATGGCTGATCTGAAGTGGATCAGTTCCACTTTCCCGCTTTCTCCCCATAACCCTTAATTCCCTTGCCTATCAAAAACCTATCTACCTGTGACTTAAATATATTTAGCGAGGTAGCCTCCACCACTTCAACGGGCAGAGAATTCCAGAGATTCACCACCCTTTGAGTGAAGAAGTTCCTCCTCAACTCCGTTCTAAACTGCCCCCTCTTATCTTAAGGCTGTGCCCTCTAGTCCTGCTGTCCTTTCTAAGCAGGAAGAATCTCTCTACCTCTACCCTATCCAACCCTTTCATTATCTTATACGTCTCTATAAGATCCCCCCAATCCTTCTAAATTCCAACGAGTACAGACCCAGTCTATTTAGTCTCTCTTCATAGTCCAACCCCCTCATCTCCGGTATCAGCCTAGTGAACCTCCTCTGCACTCCCTCCAAGGCCAAAATATCCTTGCGCAAGTGCGGCAACCAAAACTGCACACAGTGCTCCAGCTGCAGCCTCACCAGTGCCCTATACAGTTGCAGCAAGACCTCCCTGCTTTTATATTCTATCCCCCTCGCTATAAAGGCCAGCATCCCATTCACCTTCTTGATCACCTGCTGCACCTGCAGACTGGGTTTTTGCGACTCGTGCACAAGGACCCCCAGCTCCCTCTGCACTGTAGCATGCTGCAGCTTTTCACCCTCTAAATAGTAATCCCTCCTACTATTATTTCTGCCAAAGTGGGTAACCTCACACTTGCTAACATTGTACTCCATCTGCCAGGTCCTTGCCCACTCGCTCAGCCTATCCAGATCTCTCTGCAGACTTTCCACACCCTCCGCACAATTTGCTTTTCCACTCATCTTTGTGTCATCAGCAAATTTCGTCATAACCCCCTCCTCCAGATCATCTATATAAATGGTAAATAGCTGAGGCCCCAGCACCGATCCCTGTGGCACTCCACTAGTCACCAACCGCCAACCAGAATAGCACCCATTGATACTAACTCTCTGCCTCCTATTAGACAACCAATCCTCTATCCACGCTAACACCTTACCCCCAACTCCATGCCCCCTAACCTTCTGAAGCAACCTTTTGTGCGGCACTTATCAAACACCTTTTGAAAATCAAGAAACACCACATCCACTGGTTCCCCTCTGTCTACCCCACTAGTCACATCCTCATAGAATTCCAATAAATTTGTCAAACACGACTTCCCCTTAACGAATCTGTGCAGCGTCTGCTCTATCAAACCATTCTTTTCTAGGTGCCTCGCTATTTCTTCTTGGATGACAGATTCAAGCATTTTTCCAACTACAGACGTTAAACTAACCGGCCTATAATTCCCTGCCTTTTGCCTGCTACCTTTTTTAAACAGCGGCGTAACATTAGCCGTTTTCCAATCTTCCGGCACTTCCCTGGAGTCCAGCGAAGTTTGGTAAATAATCACTAAGGCATCTACTATCACCTCTGCCATTTCCTTCAGAACTCTGGGATGCATTCCATCCGGTCCTGGGGACTTGTCCACCATCAGTCCCGTTAGTCTATCAAGCACTACCTCTCTAGTGACAGTAATCGCATTCAGGCCCTCAACTCCTACCATCCTTCTATCTTTAATATCCGGCAAACTATTTGCGTCCTCCTCCGTGAAGACTAAGGCAAAAAACTTATTTAAGGCCTCCGCCATTTCCTCATCTCCCACCACTAAATCCCCCCTCTCATCCTCTAAGGGTCCAACATTATTTCCCCCTTACCGCTAGATAATACTTACCTTCTCCTGCTTCTCCAACAGTTCTCAGCCTTCCCGTACCCCAGACGGTGCTCAACCCCTTCCCCACCCCCTCTCCCATTTGCCTTCTGGTATTTCCACTTCCTCTCAGGCTGGACTATTGTTGGGGAGTGAGTGAGATTGGGCATTTTCATGTTTTTCATGGGGTGAGGTGGGGGTGAGCACCATCGGTGTTGAGAGAATGGGGTGAACAATGTACAGTTAGCAGTACCAATGCAGTGAGATTATACAGTATTAGAGATTGATAGCTCCATTTAAAACAGGATAAGCCAAAGTAAGTCAATGAACTAACAACAGATGTTCAGGGTTATTCAGTTCATCATGATGAAAGCAGATGCAACAACATAAGAATTATGTTCAACAATTGGCCTCCTGACTGTTTGCCCTTATGTCCCTACTGGAGCTGGCATGGGAAAGGGCAAAGGCTCCAGTGTAAGATGGTAATCATAGAATCTTTACGGTGCAGAAGGAAGCCATTTGGTCCATCAAGCCTGCACCGACAATGATCCCATGCAGGCCCTATCCCCATAACCCCATATATTGACCCTGCTAATCCTTCTAACACTAATGAACAATTTAGCACAGCCAATACACCTAACTCGCACATGTTTGGAATGTGGGAAGAAACCGGAGCACCCAGAGGAACCCATTGCAGACGCGGGGAGAATGTGCAAACTCTGCACAGGCAGTGACCCAAGCCAGGAATCGAACCTGGGTTCCTGGCACTGTGAGACAGCATTGCTAACCACTGTGCCACCGTGTTGCCCTGTTGATGTGGGCAGGTTAAATCAGAATCAGCATCAAATGCACCCTGTCTTAAACTGACCAGAAGATCTGGGCCAAAATCTCTAAAAGCAAATAAAACCTTAATTGATGAAAGGTTCCTTGGCAATAATTAACACATCTCAAACTCTTGAATGGGATGTTAAACCAGAATGGACAAGACCTACCTTCCTGTGTTCCATACGGATAAATAAGTAACGAGCTGAAAAATGCAAAGTCATACATGGTCAGTCATCCCACTGCAGACTCCACTCTGAACAATGATCAGGGTGAGAGGGGGCAGTTAGCAGTACCATTTTCTCAAAATGCTCCAGATTTCAAGACTGGGGGTGGGAACATGGGCCTTTCCCATTGTAGAACCCGGCAGGAAAATGCACCAAATCTTCCTGCCACAAACTCATTAATTATGCAACTGGGTGTTTTATCCTTTATGCCATGGAGGGGCTGGCCTGGATGTTGCATATTCTGCCATGGTGTCCAGGTTACTGACCCACTATTGGAGAAAGGAGGAGGACATCCTGAAAATGATGATAAATCTCTCAGAGCAGTCTGAGGCCAATTGATGGGCCCCCATGAGGACACGTAGAAGTACCACCTGTAGATGCACACCCAACACTCCACTATAGAATCATAGAATCCTAAAGTGCAGTGGAGGCCATTTGGCCCATCAAGTCTGCACCAACCACAATCCCACCCAGGCCCTATCCCATGCATTTACCCTAGCTAGTCCCCCTGACTAGTATGGCCAATCCATCTAACCCACACACCTTTGGACTGTGCAAGGAAACCAAAGTTCAAGGGTTGTGGGGGGCTTCCATCGTGAACCCCAGAGGCAGCTCCAGACATTGTTCAAATGACTCTAAACATCTGTATGTCACATCGTTCCAGACATGTTTCTTGTTGGTGTGTTTTCCTGCAGGCAATGTGGAGAATTTAGTGTGGGGTTGAGGGCTGGAGGGGGTGGGGGGACCAGGTCTTCATTTGCATCTCATTAAGAGGATGTATATGACGTTCACACCTGTCTCTGTTCCAGTGGGCACCAGTGGAAGGTCCTGCTGTAAATTCACATTGAGGTGAAACTGAATTCTGGGCCTCCCCCCTTTGCCCACCTACAGGAAATTGAGGGGATTCTACCCTCTCACCTTTGCCCCCATGACCTGATCTAAACCTCAGAATGGAAGTTCTGCCCAATGTGGGAGTTTATTTATAACATCTATTAGAATTGAAAAAAGCCATTAATTTAACATTAAAACATAAGACAGAATAGTGAGTTGATACTTAAGAGATCACCATTAATTAGAATCATTTAAATCTATCTTTTCTCTTGATTGATAAGTGAATTTCCAACAAACTTTGATTTTAGTTTAAATTTTTACTTTTTTAGTTTTAGCCTTCAATTTCTAGTAGAACTGAGAGTGATCACCAGCGTTTTAAAATTTAACAGTCGATCTTTAATCATTCTGCAATCCAGTGAAGAGTACTCAAGAGTAGGAAAGCCATACTTTCGCAAAGTGTTTGTCAGAACTGGTCTTGCAACATCATTACAGCAAATCCCAAATTCCATTCTCTGGGAGCTCATCTATCTGTGGTAACGCAGAGATAAGAAAGTACTCCTGTACTTTCTTCTAACACCTTCCCCAGCCAGTCAGCAACCCCATTCCCCATGATCAATCCCACCCTTGCTCGCCTGGGGCCTGTGTCCCTTTGGTGGATGCATTACTGGCAGCAGTCACTATTTCTGGTGGCCCCGATGGGCAAGGGAGAACTGCAGCTCTTGGAGAGCTGGATTTCTGCCACTGGAATCCTAAATCCCAGGAAAGGCCCAGTGCTGATGAATTAAGTGCCTGAAGGGCACTTATTTCCAGTGGGTGTGCCTTAATGGAGGCAATACAGAGCTCTTGCACATTCTCCAGTTGGCAGCCAAGACCCCGCTCACTAACATTAAACTCTGCCCCTGAGCTGCCATCTAAGTCTCAGCTCGCTACCCGCACTACCCAAAAGTTTTTTTTTATTCAGTCATGGGACATGGGCAGTGCTGGCTGCCCAATATTTATTGTCCATCCCCAATTGTCTGAGGGCAGTTAGGAGTCAAACACATTGTTGTGACTTTGGAGTCACATGTAGGCCAGACCAGGTAAGGATGGCAGATTTCCTTCCCTTAAGAATCAACAATGGTTTTACGGTCATCAGTTAAATCTTAATTCCAGATATTTTTTATTGAATCCAAATTCTGCCATCTGCCGCGGAGGGCTTTGAACCTTGGTCTCCAGAACATGAGTTTCTGGATTAATAGTCCAGCGATAATACCACTAGGGCTTCACCTCCCCCTTGCTGTAAATCTTTTCAAGAAATTCAATAAAGTCATTTCAATTTAAGATGAAAGAGCAGACTGAGTATCAGCTGAGAATGAAGTTATTTTCTGTCTCAGCTCCCTGAACACAGATAACAGCTCTACCAGGTCTCTGATCTCTAAATGATATTCACAGAATTCTTCTAATTTTGACAATCCCTAGACAACAATTGTGGTTTGATTTGAAAATAGTTGATGAGACATCCGTCAAAAGCAAGTAAGGGAAGGACAGAAGGGGCTGAAGCCAGACAGTTTGGGGGAGGGTGGAGTTTAGGGGAAAGTGGTTACTGTAGCACTGGAGAAAGTCTCAACGATAACAAGCTGGGGAGCAACTTTAACACAAAGATGGGGGTAGGTCAACTGGTACCATGAGGGCAAGAAGTTGATACAGGGCTGGGTATGAGCACAGAGGTGGTTTTGCTATCAAGAATTGGAATATTTCCTGGGTTAATGGTTCCACGCTACCTTGTTAATGGGCCCCGTGCAGCTTCCATTCACACTGAGCTCCTCCTGTCAATTTGGCCTTGTTAATAAGGCCTGATCATTTCCATGGCTCCTCAGCTCACAGTTTGCAGTTCCCTAGCACCTGCCAATGGTTCCCGACTGTACCTATTAGTGCTTCCTGAGCAGTTCCGCAATCTTGAAAGCTGACGAAGCTGGACTGAGAACATTCAAACTTCCTAAACTAGTTTTGGGAATTCATAATCTAACTGGCACATTTTACAGTGTTGATTTATTTTTGGAAAGGCTGCATATTTCTTTTTGCTCCCTCTCCACTGCTGAATGTTTTCTACCCTATTCTTTTTACAGAAAAATTGTTTGCTGACAATGTTTCCTCTAAATCACCTAGAGAATACAAGAAAAATTGGAACCTTTTAGGGAACTATACTTGCCTCTGAAAACAAGTTCAGGACAGTTTCAGAAACTCTATCCTCAGTAACATAACTCATTTCTCTGGTAAATGGTCCAAACTCATTCACAAATCTGTTTCGTACCAATAGTTCTGTTCCTGCATAAAAGCTTCTTCCCTGCTGCCATCAGACTTTTGAATGGACCTACCTCATATTAAGTTAATATTTCTCTATACCTTAGCTATGACTGTAACATACATTCTGCACCCTCTCCGTTCCTTTTCTATGTATGGCATGCTTTGTCTGCAGTGTGAAAGAAACAATACTTTTCATTGCATACTAATACATGTGAAAATAATAAATCAAATCAAAGTCACCTGTCAAAGCCTTTATACGGTGAATTACTTCATTAGTTTGTACACAGTTAGCCTGACACTTTCACTCTAATATTGCTACATTAGCATGTACAATGTGTCTAAACATGTTCCTGGTAGAATATATTGCAATCTTTTATTTACAGTTCTAGAACAAATGAAAATTCCTCTCTCCATCAAGATTGCAATAGTGGCTAAATTACCTGAATTTAAGAAATTACGGTCTTCTGAACTTGTTTTCAGTGGCAAGTATAGTTCCCTAAAAGGATCCAATCTTTCTTTTCTTCTCTGGGTGATTGGAGGGAAGGAAACATTGCCAGCAAGCAATTTCTCTGTAAAAAGAATGTTTTTTTCAAAGAGCCCCCTAATGTAAAAAAGATAAAAATAAAACAAGGGACCTGCCACCTCCAACAAGGAATAACCCTCCTTCTAACCATAGAAACGGCCTCCACGCCCAGCCCTGACCTCCCTCCCACCCACCAAAATGGACATATCCCCACCCCCTCTCACTGATATGGAATGTGCTGCACCTCCCCCACAGAACACCCCCCGCCCTGCCCCGCAGTGCCCCTGGAACTGACCGCCCTCAACTCCTGCCTCTCAATCTGCCCTGTCAACCAACACCCCAAGCGTCCTCTGCCCAGTCCCCCTTGGGCCTCACCATCCCTCCCTATCCTGAGGCCCCTGAAACATATCTGGTACTGGACTCCTCGGTACCTAGATTCTGGGGACAGCTTGAAGTCCCAATCCCAAGCCGGGCAACTCTGAGATGGGGCTTCCTCCTGAGTGAGGAGTGGTGGTCCTGCTTCCAGCAACTGATGGTCATTGGAGCATTTAATGGGTATGGGGCGTTCGGTATCAACGATATTCATCACCGACTCCACAGGTGGCGGGAAGGGAGACACGGTAACTGAAAAATCCTGGTCATGGTTATTCCCAACAATGTAGGCCCATCCCTAACAAAGGGGCTTCATGAATTCAGCAGAGGGATCAACACTGATGCAGACTGGGTGAAGCTACCACACTGCCCATGAACATGCTTTGCACCCAAATTATGGCTTAAAAATAGGTTCACCGCACACCAATGCCTAAATAGAATTTTTTCAGTACAAATTGGCATCAGACTAGACTCTCAAATCTCTGTCTTTCCACCATTTAGTTTGCTACCATTTGAATTCATCTCCCTCATTGGGGACAGCAGGAGTAATAGGCAACATGAAAAGGAATCAAAAATGAAAAGGAATAATTGGAGTGAATCAGTGCATGAAGGAGTCAGAGATAGGTTTTTATTCTGCCCAAGTTGATGGTGACATTTGTGCATGTTAACCACTGCCTTGTAACTGCATGATTTATAGACCTGGTTGTATCCCTGAATGTAGATGATTCCCAGTGTTCTGGAATGATTACTCTTTCCAAGTATTTACATGACTCATCCACAAGGCCATGTCCTGCAGATTGTTACAGCCCTGGGCTGAGAAGGGGGTGGGGAATGGTGGTGGGGAGAGGGGAGGAAGGTCAGGAAGGAGGGGGCTGTGGGGGGGAATGTGGGGCATGGAGTTGGCTCAAAATATAACTGGGAGATCTAGGAAAAATCTTCCGCCCTTCATAAATTTACGTTCGTCCAAAGCTCTGCTGCCTGTATGTTAACACTCATGAAATCTGTTCACCTCTCAGCCCCGTTCTCACTGACCTGCATTGGCTCCCAGTAGACCAACACTCTGATTTCACAATTCTTATCCTTGTTCACAAACCCCTGCCATAGCCTTACTCCTCCCCATTGCCTGTAATCCCTTCTGGTTCCACAACCTTCTGAGATTCCTCTCATTTTGGCTTCTTGTCTGCTTCTGATTGAATTGCTCAGCCAATTGGCAGACACAGCGTCAGATGACAAAGCCCTAACCCATGACGCTCCCTCCTTAATCCTCTCTGCTTCCCTATCCTTCTTTCCTCCTTTAAGACACGATTTAAATCCTCTTCTTTGACCAAGCTTTTTGTCATCTGTCCCTTTATGTAGCTTGGTGCCAAAATGCTGCTTGATAACATTCCTGCAAAGTACTTTGGGATATTGTGCTACATTAAAGGGCGCTATATAAATGCCAATTACTGTTGGAGCAGTGCAAACAAAACAGCTTAACTGAAACCAAAAGCTGATCCTGGATTACTGAGCATCTAAGCTGTGATAACAAAATTTATATGATGGAGGTTTCATTGGATTTACCCTGTCCCATTATATGTTTGCTTATATATGAGAGTCACTTGACTATACACTTGCATCAAAACTTTGCCCTTTAATATATAATCTGAAATGAATCCAAAATCTAACTATGTCAAATTTTCTGACGAGATCTCCATAATATATGGATGGAATGATTATAAGGGAGGAATGTTATGAGCCTGCGTTACTGCTAAATTCTCCAACAGCAATGCAAACTTGTTAAATAAATCCCTTGTATTTTGAGTGTCTTAAAGAGCCAAGTCAGGTCTTTCCCCTGCTGTCTTTGCCAGTCAGGATTAATCCCCGTTAAAGAGAATAGGTGGGAAATTACGGCTACTGAGTGCAGAAGGTGAAATTCCCATCGACCCAGTCAAAACACACTGGTACTGCTGACCGTCGCATAATTAATTAGCAAGGCAAGTTAAAACTCTCTTAATCTTCATACTGTGTTTCCTTCCCCAAGACTTGATCACTGATTGGCCTACTTATCCATGCTGTAGTGTAAACCGCTTTACTGCTTTGAGTTATGCAAGGCAAATCTCCATGAAGATATGGGTCAGGTTCAGTCTTGTCATTGTTTACTTTACCTGTGCTGTGATGAAGCATCCATTCTTGTCAGCAATGAAGCACTGCATTGCTCCAGTGTGCCACTCCTCTATGTTGGTATCTAACTGCCTTTCTTGGCACTGCTAACACCAATTACCCCACAATTATTTTTAGGGGCATCAAAACAGAGGCAAACCCTAAAAACCAAAGTAATTTCTTTGCTGTCTGCTGGAACAACCTGAGTAATTGTTTTCATTCCTCTACACTGTATAGATTTGCACACAACACGAGTAATCTTCAAAATCACTACAACCCTGAGGAGCACATGGCTCATTGTAAAAACAATGGCCAAACAGAAGTTAGGTGGGTTCAGCTGCAAAGTGCTTGCTCTGCTAGGTTACCACCTGGTGACAAAGTTGAAGATAATGCCTTCTAATTTTACATTGCCAGGGTTCCTCTAATCATGTATATACAAGATATATTTTATTCTGCTTTAGATTATGATACTGGTTTAGATTATGATTGGTACTGCTGTCTCACAGTGCCAAGGACTTGGGTTCAATTCCAGCCTGGGTTTATATGGACCTTCTACATTCTCCTCGTGTCTGCGTGAGTTTCCTCTGGGTGCTCCAGTTTCTTCCCACAATCCAAAGATGTGTGAGTTAGGTTGATTGGTCATGCTAAATTGCCCCTTAGTGTCAGGGGATTCGCAGAGTAAATACATAAGATTTTAGGGCCTGGATGGGATTGTTGTCAGTGCAGGCTCAATGGGCTGAATGGCCTGCTTCTGCACTGTACGTATTGTATTCTGTTCTAAATATCTGTAATGACACAAATGGGCAGGATTCTTGCCCCTACCCTCCCTTGCTGCCACTGAGAATGGAGAATTTGGCACTCAGCCAAAACTATTCATTACAACGATACCGGAGAATCCCAGCGGCGAATGGGGTTATAGCGATTATTTCCATCTTGAAGTGGCATTGCAATTTTTGTCTGGTTTACGCTTGCAAATAAGGTTTATCTGAACTGTGGTCCTGTTTATTGGGTACTTGCAGCACACGATTTGACAATGAGTAGACCACTTGATCATGGAAAACATAGGTGCAAAGCTCGATCATATTTTCATCCGACTTTTACACGTTTATAGTTCTCAGCCCACACCACTGGGCAGTGAACAAGTCAAGATCAATTCTAGTCTCGCCATTGTCACCTTGACTTAGATCAACGCCCAACAGACCAGCATTTCAAGCTGAAGAATTTTCTGGGCAGCACAATTCACTAGGCAGTGCATTATTCAAGATGAGCTACTCCTAAAATGGAGGTTACACATATTTTCGATGTGATGTTGAGGAGTGCATGTTGTTTTAATGTTACACATGGAATTGACATTTGAAAAAAACACCCCGTATATCTGAATTTTAAACAAAATGAACAAGTGGGGATTCCAGACTAGAGACTGGTATAAGCCACAATACCCCTGTGGCCATACTGGAATGAAGTAAATATCAAGGGAGTCTGGTTTAACATTGGTGGAATTAACTTTTCATATTTCTCATCTGTCTCTAGGCAATAAGAGACAACAGTGTCATGGCTCAAAGTGTCTAACTGAGCAGTCGCCATTCCACACCTGCTGCATAAAACCCCAAAGGACCAACACTCACTCCGATGTAAATACTGCTAGCCTCCTGGAGTGAGTGTAATCAGTCAAACCGTGCACTGATAACAGATTTTATTGTCTCCATTTTAAAAAAAATGCTATTGCACAGGGGATAGAATGCTCATTTTGTCCGCGAGAAATTAAATCTACTCGGTGCTAATTTTAACTGATTTTCCCCTTTGCGATGCGAGCAAATTAACTCACATGTGAAGAAAGAGATTATTAAAGTAACCCACGTCAAAAGAAATCTTTAATCCCATTGAAATACAGACAAATTACAACTTGCACTGGAACCAAACCAAACCCTTTAAATAAACTTATTTATCTGAGTCATCGTGCAGTTCCTCGACACCTGTGCTTATGCAAGGACACTAAGACAGATAATGAAGGTAAACAGGGAAGAAGGGAATACCTCAAGCCATGCTTTGTCTTAAATAGGACATAATTTATGAACTCAAATTGATATCAAATCGAGCCACATTTTTATTTATAGTTCAGTTGTATCTTTATTAAGTTCCATTTGTGTGGCTTCAAACACACAATTTATTTCTGTTAAGGAACACATCTTTATTGACTGGAAGCGTATTGATTTAGCATTCCTTCAGATAATTTTGATTCCACCCCATAACCTACTCCACCCGCAACCCCCACCACCCACTCCAGCCACATGAGATTATGGGAGATATATAAATAATAAATGTTCTTGTGATTGTAACATAAATATTCATGTATAAGCAACACCAAGCAAATGAGCTCTTTAAGATGAATTGACAAAAAGAGGATGCTGTGTGTGTAAACACCTTAAGATGAAGGAACAGCATATAGACACTTGAAAGGATTGGTTATGAGCACTGAAAAATGAACGGACTATCAGTAGGGCTGTTCCATTCGACAGTGTGCATTTCCCGCAAGAGACATTTTAACTTCTCACAGAAGATTTCTCAAATCTATTCAAATTATCAGTCCCCAGTTTCATAGATTTTCAGGGACCCAGCAGGTAAAAGAAATCAATCCCCGTGAAAGGTACATGTGTAGATATGAGAAACGTCAAGATAAAGACAGTCAGAACAGCTCTTTAAATCAAAGGGAAGGGGCGATTGCCTCAGGATGGGGGTGATAGACAGCATTTTGAGCCAAAATGATTTAAAATGGATGCCTCAAGGTGATGTGATAGGTTTCCCGAGAGCTTCGGGTGACAGTGACAGGGTACATGAACAGTGACAAAGGTACATGAGCAGTGACAGGGTACATGAACAATAGCAGGTATGTAAGACGCTTAAGCTGCAGTAACAGATTATAAGTAGCTCAAGTTGAATTTGCCTCAAGATGAAATGGTAGGGAATATAAGGACAGGTCCAATTATGTAGCAACACTTGTTTCACAGCTATGGAATTCGATTTCCCTCTTGAACCAGTTCTTGCTCCAGCCATAGGTTCACAGACTATGACATGCAGTTCAATAACTGAAGAGGATGGTTTGGAAAAGAAAGCGGTTACCAGGAATTTTGCAAAATGAAATATAAGCTGTGTGAAAGTTGAGTTAAAAAGATGATATTTGTGACAAGTTAGATGCATTTTTAAAAAAGTCAGCATCTATTAAAGTTATTCATTTTGAAATATACCACATCATGGCAGGTGCATCCTGTGCAATTTCTTCCTTTACTCCTCTCTCTTTCCTGAATGTGGTCATTTATGCTGTGAAAGGGTGCTATAGGTTCAGTGTTTTTCCAGTGTTTAACTCAAGTGACAAGTTTGTTTGCCAGGGAGCTTGGATAGTGAATATCCATGGGTTATGGATCGATGTGGCATCTGGGGTCTTCACAACCTGCACCCAGCAGCCACTCATGCATCCTGCGAGCCGGTGTCATTAGATAACTAACCAAATTGATGCATTTTTACTGCTCTTCCAATTTAAGTCAACTGAAAGCGTTCCAAGAAGAGCCACATTGGGCTCGGAATGGAGATTCTGTCTCCACTGATGCTGACTGACCTGCTGAGCTTTTCCCAACACTTTCTGATTTTAGTTCAGATCTCCACCCTCGACAGTACTTCACTTTTATTCTATGAGAAAGAAAGGAGAAAAGCTCTGTATTTATGTTAAATCTCTGAGTGCTGAGATGTCTCCTCAAGAACTACTCCACAGCTAGGCGTCAGGGGGCACAGGTCTTTATTCCGACTACTTACTCCACACTCCAAACAACCGCCCTCTCAGGGCGAGTCCCAACCAGCTCACCCCACACCCAGGTCACATGACACATTGCCTTAAAGGGGCGATGCCCCAGTGGACATGATAACTTATGTAATATCTTTCACAGCCATAAGATTTCCTAATCTTGAGCCATAATTGAAGCTGAAAGATCCTGGGGTGAATTTTACCATTCCGCTCACCGTGGGAATTGGAGAGGGTGAGGGGCAGAGCATGGAAATGTTTGTTGACCTCGGGCAGGATTTTCTGATTTTGGGGCAAGTGAGGCTGGAAAATCCCATATCCTGTTTTGAATAACTAATTACACATCACATGACAGATTTAATCACTGAGTCACAAATCACTGAGGGAGGGTTTTTAAATTTAAATTATATTTTCAATATGGTTGCAAAGTGGAGGGGGGCTGGGGGAGGACAGTGGCACAATAATTAGCACTGCTACCTCACAGCTCCAGGGGCCTGGGTTCGATTCCCAGTTTGAGCCACTGTCTGTGTGGAGTTTGCACATTCTCCCCGTGTCTGCATGGGTTTCCTCCAGGTGCTCCGGTTTCCTCCCACAGTCCAAAAATGTGCGGGTTAGGTGCATTGGCCATGTTAAATTGCCCCTTGGTGTCCCAGGACGTGTAGATTAGTGGGATAAAATGTGGGGTTACGGGGATAGGGTCTAGGTGGGATTGTTGTCGGTGCAGACTCGATGGGTTGAATGGCCTCCTTCTGCACTGCAGGGATTCTATGATTCTAAGACCATTCAACTGAACTACCTGCCAGCCAAAGTAACAGGTAAATTGGTGGCTTTGGCTCAACACCAAGTTATGTTCAAAATCATTTTCATTTTAAGAAAACATTTTTATTTGTGCTGGAGAGATGTCGTGATATACGACAGCAGCAAAGCCAAATGAAGCAGTGCAGCCACTGGACAGTAGTAGTGGTCTAATTAACTATAATCAACTGATGCATCTGTCACATGCTCAAGATTTATTTGATGCTTGAAAACAGCGGGAGCTTTATTGCAAGCCAATGACTTTAAAAAGCAATGCATGTACATTAATCGAGGTATTTTAAGTTAAATAGTCTGCATTTTTTTTCCCAGGGACTTGCACCTATGCATTTCCAGTGCAGGGATACTTAAATACTTGGAAAGAAAGGAGAAATGATAGCATGACTGATGCATGCTATTGATAATACCATACCATGTTTTTTGGAGAACTTTGAAATGCTTTTCTGTAATGCCCCACCCCATTGAAATTAATGGTGATCACAAATTTCTTGCATTTAAGCCAATTTTCACACTGCTGTGACTTAGATGGAAAAATAATGGTGGCAATGTGATTTATTGACTTTATATGGCATTCACTGATTGCTTTTAAATGACGCGCTAAATGTGTTTGCTGCTTGGAATTTGTTATTACTGAACAGTTACAGGACGTATTTTACACCCCAGGCAACCCTAAGCTCTGGCTTCATTAATAATTTGAAGCCTTGGTTTATTAATGAGATTGCTGTTCCCCACAAACAGAATTTATCTGTTGAGTCGTTGAACATGTAACTTTTATGGCTTTCTTGCATTTGATTTTAGAACCGAAGAGGAGGAACCTGATCTTTTTCTAATTGGTAATTGTAGGCCAAAACTATTCTATCCCTGATATGTTTAAATTTTAGTTTCCTTGCAGCTTTCAACAATCTTGGGGCAGTATGGTGGCACAGTGGTTAGCACTGCTGCCTCACAGCGTCAAGGACCCAGGTTCAATTCTGGCCTCGGATCACTGTCTGTGTGGAGTTTGCACATTTTTCCCTGTGTCTGTGTGCATTTCCTCCAGGTGCTCCGGTTTCCTCCCACAGTCCAAAGATATGCGGGTTAGGTTGATTGGCGATGCTAAATTGACTGTGGTGTTGGGGGGGATTAGCAGGGTAAATATGTGGGATTACAGGTAATAGGGCCTTCATGGGATTGCGCAGGCTCAATGGGCTGAATGGCTCCTTCTGCATTGTAGGGATTCTATGATGCTAACCTAGTCCTGATCACTAACCAATGAGTCAACAGATTCTCCTGGCTGTTGGACACATTCATTAAATTTAGTATTTTCAAGAATTTTGTGACTTCTTAGGTTAAAATAAACATTGAATAATTTTAAAAGATGATTCAATTTTTCCTTGTTTAGCAATAATGTTGTCCGCTATCAGGCCTACTGAATAAAATAGTGTTTAACTTGTTCACCTTCTGACTTTTTTATCCAGACCTGAAACAATATTGGATCTAAGGACACATTGTTTTTCCCCCAAGTCCCTAATTATTTGATTGTTTTGGACCTTGGGTAAATCCAAATTGATCTGGATTCATAGAATGCCTACAGTGCGGAAGGAGGCCATTTAGCCCATCGAGTCTGCAGTGACCACAATCCCACCCAGGCTTTATCTCCCTAACCCCATGCATTTACCTTAGCTAGTCCGCCTAACACTAAGAGGCAATTTAGTATTGTCAATCCACCTAACCCCCACATCTTTGGAGTGTGGGAGGAAACCGGAGTGCCTGACGGAAACCCATGCAGACACGGGGAAAATGTGCAAACTCCACACAGATAGTTACCCAAGCCAAGAATTGAACCTGGGTCCCTGGCATTGTGAGGCAACAGTGTTAACCACTGTGCTACTGTGCCACCCATAGTGTGGACTTATGATCCATGGTTTTAAAAAAAATGAAGTGCATGTACAGCTTTTTAAAAGTAGCTGAAATTCAAGATGGTGCCACCATTTGTTTGAAGACAAAGGCAGGACTTTGCACTTGTTGGCACAAATGACAATTTTGGCACAAAATCCTGCAAGAAGCCAAAAGCGAGATTATCATTGGTGAGATCTCATCATGGTGCCATCGTTCCTCCCCTCCACCGTTGGCATAACCAGGAAGGTTGGATCCTCGTTTAAATACATTATCATTTCATTAGTGGGCTTCCCTGCTATTTGTCCACTGCATGGAATTCCACTGCGCCCCCCCACCCTCCCCCACCCCACCCCCCCCACTCCGCCCCACCCCGCCCCGCCCCACCCCACCCCCCCGCCCCACCCCACCCTCCCCCGCCCCGCCCCGCCCCACCCGCCCTGCCCCGCCCCGCCCCGCCCCGCCCCACCCTCCCCCGCCCCGCCCCACCCCACCCGCCCCGCCCCACCCCACCCCACCCGCCCCACCCCACCCCCCCCACCCCACCCCGCCCCACCCCACCCCCCCCAGACTTACAACAACTCTAGAGCAATTTGAGATAGGTGAAGAGACCACACCTGCACAGGTGGGTGCAGCCTCCAGGAGGGCAAGAGGAACATGGCTCAGCAGTACACTGGCACTGCCCATGCACTGCCTCATGGTACTTTGTGGGGGGAGGGGTCCTTTGGGAGAGCTCCATAGGGGAGGCAGGAGTTTTGTAATCCTTTAAAAAAGTGCCCTGATCACTGGAAAATTGTTGTGCTGGCCCCACCTGCCAGCATGATGGTGTGGACACATGTCCAGGATTCTTTTCTTCTTCTAAAGTGCCGGACAACATGGCAAGAAAAGTTGGCTGTGCAGCCAGCATTTTGCACATCGCCTTTCTTGGCTGTTCCAGCAAGTCGAAGAATAGAAGTGGAACTTTCCATTCAAAGGGTTCAGCCATGCTTGCTGGTTTTGGCAGGATCCCATTTCAACAGCCCACTTTAACCAGCCTTGAAAGGGTTTAAATAATGGCTGCTTGGATTGACTTCTCCATCTCAGCGTTTGCAAAAGCTGGCCTTGCTGCTCTTTAAAGCTAATTATTTGGTGGCAACTCTTCCAAATGTTTTTTTTCCCCATTTCAGAGCGAGCTTGGATTCCACAGCTGGGCAGTGTCAAGTTGAAGTTGTGGTGGAAGTGGGGTTGCATTGCATTGTGGGGGCAGCTCCATGTGAACTTTAGTGCACTGGGGCGGCCATTAAAAATGGTGCCCTAATCTTTAAGAAACTAGGCCCTGGCAGGGTTGTCTCAATCAGATCCTGCCAGCAATACATTGTGGGAACTGTCTCTTGGTTTTTTTTCTTCTATGTTACCAATATGATGGAGAAACTCCAATGCCACATTTCTCACTTGCTGTCCACTCTGTCAAATACTGAGAAATGGTGCATCAATGTGAGAATTCTTCCTGTTCTGCTGGAAGTGAGTGCTTTTCCTTTTTGTAACACCCATGGTCTCACGATAGTACAGTTGGCACTTCTCCTGTCCACTACTTCCTGCCATGCTTTTCACCCTCAGCCTGCTTCGATGACAGCTGGGAATTCTCCCATCTCTGCACCACTGACACAGAAGCAAAAATCTGGGCCTGACACTCCAATAATAGTATTGGAGTGCTGCAATACCAGAGGCACTGTTTTTCAGATGAAGTGTTAAACCAAGGCCTTGTTGCTTCAACAGTAGACATTAAAAAATTCAAAGGTACTCAGAAAGACAAAGAACTTAATCCTACAGGGCAATATTTATGCCCTTCAGTCGTACCAAATTGACTGTAAGGCATTCTGGGATGTCTTGAGATCATGAGTAGTACTACACAAATGCAAATATTATTTTATTTTAACATTCTCACCTTTCTTGCTGTCTCTTTCAATAAGACACTGCCAATACAGGACCTGTATTATAATGTAACCAATGATAACATTGGAATCTGTTTTAATGCAACCAATGGTAACATGCCATCAGATCAACTGATCAGGTCACCTGGTAGGCAATGTAACCAATGGTAAAATGATGTGGTGGTCAGCTGACCCAGTATAATTAGAAAGCAGATGGGAATTCTGGGGAGCTTGTGTGGTCCAGTGTGGGTGTAATGAAGTTTCTTTATTAAACCTTTTTCTCTGATTTACTTTGTGAAGTTAGTTTTTTTATTGCTTGCAACTGAAGTATCCTTGTTGCCAGATGAGGAAAGCAATGCCTGTGGCACCATAATTTCAATTTAGTTTTGCTAAACTCAAATTTGCACAACTGTAGCTGTCTGGTGGCCTCAATTGGCAACACATGTGAAAGACAAATGTGGTGGAGACCAAACTTAACAGCACCCTTTTACCTCTGAGCTGTATGCTGGAAATAGATGGACGCAGGGCCCAACGCAAAGCAAGAGCTGTCTAGAAGAGTTTTGATGTGGAGATGCCGGCATTGGACTGGGGTAAACACGGTAAGAATTTTCACAACGCCAGGCTAAACTTCAACAGGTTTATTTGGTAGCAAACGCCACTAGCTTTCGGACAGGTTGCTGCTCCTTCGTCAGATAAGAATTCCCAGCTGCCATTGAAGCAGGCTGAGGGTGAAAAGCATAGCAGGAAGTAGTGGACAAGAAAAGTGCCCCTCACCTGACAAAGGAGCAGTGAGTGCTCTGAAAGCTAGTGGCGTTTGCTACCAAATAAACCTGTTGGACTTTAACCTGGCGTTGTGAGACTTCTTACAAGAAGAGTTTTCTCGTTGAATTGATATGGAGCTGCTTTGTTATCACTGCACGTTGAGTAGTTTCTGCAGCCCCAAACAGTATCAGTGAGAGCAGCGAGTTCCCAGGCTTTGTTAGCATTATCTTTCAGCTTCTACAGATTCCCATTGTTTGAACAAAGGACACTAACAAAGCCTGGAATATAATATTAAAAAAAACTGAAGTAACATCAAAGAGTTGGGCTTCACATGACTCATGGCTGCACCTGGGTTCTCCTTTCAAGAATATTTAAATTCCTTTTGTAAAATGACCCCACAATGTGAAAATCAAATGCAGTTATGATAATTACTCACACAGAGTTACGCAGAGGTTAAATTCGTAGTAACAAGTACGACCTTGCCCTAGCTGAGAAGATGAATTAGATAAATAAATTAAGAATGGCCAGCACATCATGTTGGTGTGTGAAGGAAAATATTTGGAGGAATGAAACATTTTGGAAAAATGACTTTTCAACACCCTGTTTCTATAAACAGGATATTCACGCAGCGTGGAGTCTTTCGCCCTTTCCCACAACACCAATACTTAGACTCATCTGTTCTTTGACTTATCGCTGAGGTGACAACTTGCAGTTACTTGGCTGAATTGAAGATACCTCAGGTGTAAATCAGCTGTGATGTTATCTCTAATGCTCCAGGTGTTCCCATTAAAGCAATATTGGCTCTTTGCGTTGCAGCTGTACATTTGTATTCCTATTTGACCAGCTGACTCACATTAACTGTTGCAGGATAAACAGGTTGGTGCTATTGACTCCAATCACAAGAAGGAATCATGTTAGCAGGGCTGACCTTGAGCACCTAGCATGGGACTCAGATCAGAGACTTAAATAATCATCGATTTGAACCCACCCCATCATTTTGTATTGAGATGAGCAGCTAAAAGTATAGATTGTTCTAATTATTCGGTGCTATTTCTGTGCAACTGGATTCAGAGCTCATGAACTTCTTTTAAGAAAAATAAACTCTTGGCATTTGGATATTTTTTGTTTTTTTATTTGATTTATTATTGTCACATGTATTGGTATACAGTGAAAAGTTTTGTTTCTTGCATGTTATACAGACAAAGCATACCATACAGAGAGAAGGAAAGCAGAGAGTGTAGAATATAGTGTTACAGTGTTATAGTGTTATAGCTAGGGGTATAGAGAAAGATCAACTTACTGAGAGGTAGATGCATTCAAAAGTCTGATGGCAGCAGGGGAGAAATTGTTCTTGAGTTGGTTGGTACATGACCTCAAACTTTTGTATCTTTTTCCCGATGGAAGAAGGTGAAAGAGGGGATGTTCAGGGTGCATGGGGTCCTTAGTTATGGTGGCTGCTTTTCCAAGCTAATGGGAAGTGTGGACAGAGTCAATGGATGTGAGATTGGTTTACATGATGGATTGGGCTACATTCACGTCCTTTTGTAATTTTTTGTGGGATATTGATGACATTCTGAACCCCAATTGTCGTTGAGAAGGTGGTGGTGGTCCTTTTAATCTTATGATGAAGGTGCTCTCAGTGTGCCGTTAGGATGAAAGTTCCAGAATTTAACGCAATGATTGAGTGGTTCTTTTTCATTCATTCATGGGACATGAGCAACACTGACATTTATTGCTCATCCCTAATTGCTCTTGAACTGAATCAACTACATTGCTGTGGGTCTGAAGTCACATGTAGACTAGACCAGGAAAGGAAGGTAAGAATGGCAGATTTCCTTCCCCAGAGGTCATTCATGAATCAGATGGGTTTCAGTAACAACAATGTTTTCATGGTCATCATTAGATTTTTTTGAACTGAATTTTATTTCATTATCTGTTGTAGTGGGATTCCATCTCAGGTCTCAAGAGTATTACCGTGGGCCTCTGGATTACTAGTTCAGTGATAATGCCACTATGCCTTCACCTGTCCCCAGTGTGACTTAGAAGGGAGTTTGAAGATGATTGTGTGCCTATGCATCTGCTGCCCTTGATCATTTAGATGGAAAAGATTGGCAAATATTGTAAAAGAAACAAATTGCTGCAGTGAATCTTGCAGATAGGATCCACTGTTGTTATGGTGTGTTGGGAGGTAGTCGCCATATAATTCAAATTCTGTTGATCTGCTTTCCATTTCTGGGGAACATAAGAGCCATAAGAAGCCAAGACCACATCCAAAATAATGGGTAGCCAGGGTGCATCATAAACAAGTAAATTTGGACAAGTTTGTGTTACTAATGGAATTACAAACTCGGATTAAAGATGGTACACTATACACATCTACTGTCACTGACTGCTGTTTTCTAAAATGTGCACAACGTCTTTCTGTTAAACAAGATGTTAGATGGCAAACATGTTTTGGCAACAGCACAGACAACAAAATGATCACTGAACAACAATGGGTGAGTGACGTCACAAACTTATAAACACAATTGAACCCTGACACGGGAGACACAACGAACCACTGATAGAAAACATGAACAGTCCAATACCGGAGAGTACGTCTTACACAAGCTATTTTCAGAAAAGGAAATGGCTAAAGTATATTTGTGTAAAATAAGAGTGTACAATAAGAACATACATACATGCTGACATGGACAAGAAGGGTCAAACACCCTCCTTCTCTGCTGTAACTTTCTTACAGTTTCTATATGTCCAAAGGTGAAGTACAGATTTCAATAATTGAAGTAAAGGAGTTGGGCTTTTTCTAGCAGTGAACTATAGGGTGAAGGATGCATAGAAATCCCAGAGGAATGGCATAAACATCATTTAGACCATTTTCTGGAATCTGCCACCAAGGTGAGAGTGAATGATGTGAAAATTACCGATGGAAATTCACCGCTAAAGTGCTTGAATAATATTGGAAGCAATATAATTGAAGTCCAATTTGATTTCAGCTTCTGTAGAAGCCGAACTTGCCACTACAGAGCTCTGAACTTGTTCAAAACAAGCATTTGGGTTCATGACCCATCCTTTAAACCTGAGGATGTGGGTCTTGGTTGACAATAAATGGATTGTAACCTCTCCAGTGGCTAATAATATATAGGGGCTAATGCCACTTTTTTTATATTGCTGACCATGTAATAATGTTATAAGTTCAGTGACAATCGAGTTGTTATCTAGTTGTGATGAAGAACAGATGATGCTAATAGGGGAAATGTTAGTGCTCATATATAAAAACCAGCTTTCACCTGGTGTGGGAGGAAGGAAAAGTAGTCTGCATGAGTTTCTGAGGTCTTTGCCAAATCTCAGCAGATTAACACCAGCTGTTAAGTAATGTTGCTGTCTGTTATATTTTGTTTGATATTCTATATATCCTGAGGAATTTAATGGAAGGACATTGCATGATTTTCTTCCATTTCCAATCTGTCAGCTGGCCAGATCGAGAGGATTACTGACAGTCAGTTCATAGAATCCCTACACTGCAGAAGGAGGCCATTCGGCCCATCAAGTCTGCACCATCCACAATCCTACCAAGACCCTATTCCTGTAGCCTTGCATATTTACCTTGCTAATCCTCCTGTTGCTGGAGTCAATTTACCATGGCCAATCAATCTAACCCCATATCTTTGAAGTGTGGGAGGAAACCCATGCAGGCGTGGGGAGAATGTACAAACTCCACACAGAAAGTGACCTGAGGCTAAAATTGAACCCGGGTCCCTGGCACTTTGAGACAGCAATGTTAACCACTGTGCCACCATTGACAAGACCTATGCTGGAAGGGAAAGACTGAAAGAAAAGAGGGAAGAAGCGATGGGGGAGTAGGAATGATATATCAGAAGTTATACAACCAATGACCCAATAAAGTCATCTGATTTATGGAAAATAGCCAATAGCAACCAGCTCATTTTCCATCACGTAGCCTTTCTTTCTGAAATCATGCATGGAAAATCATATTGAGGCAGAACCACAGCATATGCGTTGATATTAGAGGTGCAGAGAAGATTTACCAGTATGATACAGAGGATGACAGGCCCCAGTGATGTTCTGAGATTAGAGACACAGGGGTTTGAAAGGGACCTGAGGGGCAACTTTTTCACACAAAGGATAGTGTGTATATGGAATGAGCTGCAAGAGGAGGTGGTAGAGGTGGGTCCAAATACAACATTTAAAATACGTTTGGACAAATACATGGATAGGAAATGTCTAGAGGGATATGGGACAAACGCAGGCAAATAGGACTTGTTCAGTTTAGAAACCTGGTCAGCATGGACAGGTTGGGCCGAAGGGCCTGTTTCCACACTGTATATCTCTATGAATGTATGATTTTTCTTTGAAGAAGCTTAGGGAAGATTTAATAAAATTTAATTTAGATTCGGTAGTGTAGATCAGAACAAACTGTTTCTATGGCAGGACTAAACTATACAGATTTAAGATAATTGGCAAACATGCCTATGGGTGGAGGATATGTTTATTTCCCACACAGCAGGTTATGATGATCTGGAATCCACTGTTTAAAAAGAAGGTGGTACAGATTCAATGGTCAAGACTTTGCACCCCATGTGCTGCCTATATAAATAGCGACGGGAGTGCAAAATATTATGAAATGCAAAAAATGCAGTTTGCAGTGGCGAGAATTCCTGGAGCAATTATTCCCAATCCTGCCAGTGATATAACAGGATTCCTGCCATGCAATGCTGGGAACCCCATCTGCTTGCATTATCATACTATTAGTGGGCCTCCCCACACCATTTTTCCCCTAGCGTTGGAAAGTCCACCCCCAGCAGCGTGATGTCATGTCAACGTGCTTCACGGCATCTTTAAAAACCGAGAACTGGCGAGCTCGCTTCTGAGGGGAGTTTGGAGGTGAATGCATACTTTGTTACGGGCCTCCAATGACTCTCTGGGGAGAGAGGAAACCAGAAAGATTGGGTGGGCTGAGGCGGTGGGGGGGGGAGGTTAAGGGTTCACAAGACGGTGCTGCTTTGGGCACCAGGAGGATTGGGGTAATGGGGGGAAGCTGTTGTGTGGTGGTGCCAACTTGGGATAGAGGGGCAGCTGGAGTGAGGATGAGAAGACTCGCTATCCTCTGGCATTG
This sequence comes from Carcharhinus amblyrhynchos, assembly GCF_965287045.1. NCBI lineage: Eukaryota > Metazoa > Chordata > Chondrichthyes > Carcharhiniformes > Carcharhinidae > Carcharhinus > Carcharhinus amblyrhynchos. The sequence continues at coordinate 24,728,053 of NC_137342.1, read as the reverse complement.
GCACTTGTGGATACTTACAAGTGCTTACATTTTATAATGCACATTATGCGCTATTGTGTTCATGCTCTCCACCAGTGCAGGGCAGAAATCCTGCACTAAGGTCTCCATTGCATCTGCCACCCTCGCAGTGTTGACCTGACTCCCTCGGAGAGCTGGCTCAGCCTCCTTGGACAGAACGTGTTGGGACTCCTCCATTTGGCCTTTCAATATGAGCAGCATTGCTAATATCCCTTCCCCACATTCCTGACTTTGCCATTGGAGCTCCAGGAACATGGCCAAGTCCAGTGCTTGTCATCTGACTACACCTCAGCAGAATCCTGGCCTCCAGCAATCTTCCAAGTGCCAGCTCCCTGGGACGGCTCTGCCTCCGCCTGCTGTGGATTAGAGAGAGTGAGGTGCATATCAGATTGTGACCCCCGCCCCTCTCTAATACTAATCATCCCCGAGGTGCGTGTCTCTGCACTGGTGAAGGGTGTGGGTGAAAGATGTGATGCCTCTTCAGTGTCCATTCATTAATGCTTGTACCTAGTGCCTGGCTGGTGGAGACAAATGGCTGCTCCCCTGATGTGCCTGCAAGAGAAGGAAGATGTTATTAGTGTTTCTCAGGGGCGTAAAGATAGAAGAGACAAGGCTCATGTTAGGTTGGTGTGATGGATGATGGTGTTGAAGATCCACACTTAGTTTTTTTGGCACCCACCTCAGCCTTGTTGCAGCACCTCAGTAACCAGGAGGGTCATCTCCTGGAACTGGAATAGGATTTTGATTTGGGCCAATCCTCTGCCCGTCTGGATATCTCCCATTTGTTTTTAGTCAGTTTGTCCTGCAAGAAAACAGATGGGGAGAGTGTAAACCGACTGCATGCCAGGGCAGTTGGCAATGAGGCCTGGCATATGTGGTTAGTGAGTGGGAGCAGGGAGGTGATGATGAGATGAGCCGCAGGGGAGATGAAGAAGCGTGTGGGAGAATGAGTGGTGCTGTCCCTTCAGCTGGCAGCGAGTGAGCTCCCTATCGGTGTGTGATGGGTCTGTGAGTGGATGAGGGGTGATAGAAGAGTGACTTCCCTGGCTGAACAGACGAGATCATTCAGCTCCTTGCAGCACTGGATACCCGTCTTCTCCTGCAGCAAGCTGGTTCTTACCAGCACTGCCATCGCATCCCACATGGGGAGGGTCTCCTCCCCATCTGCGGGTACAAGATGTGCCACCTCTCCTCCATGACACCCAGCCCTCTGGTGAGGGGGCCCTCTGAGAGCCTTGGGGCAGGTTCTTTGCAGACATTCAGGTCAAACTTGGGGCGCTCTGCAGTGACCTTTTAAATGCAGCACCCCATTGACTGAGGCGCTCAGCTGTTGGTGGGGCAGATGAACCAAAGCCCATCCACCATGGAGGCAATATGAAAATAATTAAGTGCCTAGAAATATGGTGAGAAAACACCAACGCTGCCAGTGGGCTGCAATCTGTTTTTCCTGCCCGAGATGGCACTTTGCCAAAATATGGGAAAATTCCACCCAATATTAACTTAAAAAAAAATTGGAAAAATTCTCGGAAAGGAAACATTTGCACACCACAGGGATAGCAAGGAAATGGGACTCATTGATTAGTGTTTTTGAAAAGCTGACACTTCATGATGGGCTAAATGCCTGCCTTCTGAGACCCTGTGATTCATTGAAGTTGCCAAATTGACCATCTAGTTCATAGCTGAATTATGTGGCAATTTTCATTTAGTTGCTTCAATTTTTGAGATATATTTCAAAAATGTCAAGCCAAGGATGTTGAACTTTACCTGTGCTGCATTTCACATGTTCTTACTTTCACCCAGTCATTACACACTACATTTCAGTTATAAGGACCTAATGAAATCTTCTTTATTTCAAAATCATGCACAGGTTACATAGATTAGTCAGTAAGTGATGTTCACTGGAGAAGGTTTTGGTTTGAGTTCCAAAAGCATTGTTAATTGTACATCAGTTGTTGAAACTGACTCTCTGGTGTTATGGATATTTAGAATTCCATAGAATATCATTGCCAGAGCTTCAGGTGTTTTGCTGAAATATTTTTCTTTGATTTGTCCTTCCCTAGAATCCCTACGGTGCAGAAAGAGGCCTTTTAGCCCATCGAGTGGGATTTTCCAGCCACGTTTGCCCCCCAAAACCAGAAAATCCCACCCAACGTCAACTGATCTTTGCATGGTACCCCCCCAGCCCCCACCATGATTCCAGTGGCGGGCGACACATAAAAATTACCCTGATCAAGTCAGCACCGAGCATCATACCCAGGCTCACCTCCCCTTCCAATACCCACAACCCCACACATTTACCGTGACTATTCCGCCTAATCTACACAATGGAATGGAATCGGGGTCCCTGGCATTTGTGAGGCAGCATTGCTAACCACTGTGCCACCTTTTGGCTCAGGGATTATTGTTACTTGTATGTATTTTGACTTTGTAAAATGGGCTGTATCAGGTCAGCTGCCTGGTATGCAATGGAAATGAAAATTCACTGCATTTTGTGCCCCTGCTGATGTTACCTTATTCTTGTATGGGCTGTAATCACACTGTGTCTTATTGTTGTGTATTTCTGATCCAGGAATGTTTAACACATTGCCATCGTTCTTTGTCCACACATGAAAATGGCTGCAGTGGCATTAACAACAAAACTGGGAATTCAAAACCTGTTGTTAAATTATTTTCTGTTTAAAATGCATTCAGCGGTAATCATATAATCAGTTGTAAATAAAACTATTAGACACTTCCCAATCTATGTAGTTAACTAGTTAGCACTTAATAGTTAAATAATTCAAAACAGTACAGAGATTTGAAGTCAGTTGAAAGACGTGAAATATACTCATGCCAACTGTGTTATTTCAGTGAAAAACTGGCCATACAGTTGAAAAATGTCACAAGAATTCAAGCAGCAACATCTTTGGTTGCCACACAGTGCAAAGCGTCTTAGAGACCACTTCATTACGAAGGCTGTTAGAGCTTGATAATTGGAAAACACGCGAAAAGGTCATTTAGTGCATTAAGCTGCCTTCCATAAGCAATGTGTAAAGATTTTTAAAGTCAGTTTTAATTGGCAATTTAAAATCTGCTTTTGCAGCTTTTATTTGGAGTGTGAAAAGGGAGAAAATCATTGGGAAGAATTAGACCTTGATCCTATCAAAATAATACGTTGGAAATCAGTTAGATTTTTTTTTATTTTGATCACTAAAACTCAAGCGCACGATTTATATAAGTGTGATGTTAGTGTACCTTTAAGTGTATTTTTTTATTAATGCTCAGAGCCTTAGCTGATGTCATCATAGAATCCTCACAGTGCAGAAGGAGGCCATTCGGTCCATCAAGTCTGCACTGGCCCATTCCACCCAGGCCTGTTCCTGTAACCCCACATGTTTACCCTACCAGTCCCCCTAGTGGCAGGGTCAACTTAGCATGGCCAATCAGCCTAACCCACACATCTTTGCCTTTGACAAGGTACCACATGGTAAGTTGTTGCATAAGGTTAAATCTCACGGGATCCAGGGTGAGGTATCTAAATAGATACAAAATTGGCTTCTTAACAGAAGCCAGAGGATGGTTGTAGAGAATTATTTTTCAAACTGGAGGTGTGCCTCACGGATCAGTGCTGGGTCCACTGTTATTTGTCATTTATATTAATGATTTGGATCAGAATATAGGAGGCATGGTTAGTAAGTTTGCAGTTGACACTAAGATTAGTGGCATAATGGACAGTGAAGAAAGTTATCTTCAATTGCAACAGGATCTTGATCAATTGGACCAGTGGGCTGAAGAATGGCAGATGGACTTTAATTTAGATAAATGTGAGGTGATGCATTTTGGTAGATTGAACAAGGGCAGGACTTATTCAGTAGGGCATTGTGAAGAGTTACAGAACAAAGAGATCTCGGGGTACATATTCATAGCTCCTTGAAAAGGAAGTCACAGTTATCAGAGTGGTGAAGGAGGCATTCAACATGTTTGGTTTCATCAGTCAGAACATTGCAGGAGTTGGAATGTTTTGTTGAAGTTGTACAAGACATTGGTAAGACCACATTTGGAATACGGTGTGCAATTCTGGTCAGCCTATTATAGAAAGGATATTATTAAACTAGAAAGAGTGCAGAAAAGATCTACTAGGATGCTACCAGGACTTGATGGATTGAGTTATAAGGAGAGGCTGAATAGACTGGGACTTTTTCTCTGGCGCGTAGAAGGCTGAGGGGTGATCTTATAGAAGTCTATAAAATAATGAGGGGTACACATTAGCCAGATAGTCAATATCTTTTCCCAAAGATAGGGAGAGTCTAAAACTAGAGGGCATATATTTAAGGTGAGAGGGGAGAGATACAAAAGTGTCCAGAGGGGCAATTTTTTCACACAGAGGGTGGTGAGTGTCTGACAAGCTGCCAGAGGTAGTAGTAGAGGCGGTACAATTTTGTCTTTTAAAAAACATTTAGGTAGTTATATGGATGCAATGGGTATAGAGGGATATGGGCCAAATATGAGCAATTGGGATTAGCTTAGGGTTTTTTTTTTAAAAAAGGGCAGCATGGATAAGTTGGGCCAAAAGACCAGTTTCCATGCTGTAAATCTCTATGGCTCTATCATTGGCCATTGTTGGGAGGGGGGAAACAAAACTGTGGGCAGGTCAGGTGATTTTCCATTTCAGTTTGAAGCTGCAGATTTTGAGTTTTTGGTTTTACTTTAGAAGGGATAGCATGCTAAAAAGAAGTGTTTTCCTCTCTCCCTGTTGTTTTGAAAATTCTGTTTGTTTTCTGATTTTTTTTCCTGAAGGTGAAAGCTTGCTGTTGTTGGGGGCTGGACCCGAGTCTCTCAGGTGCTTTGGGAAGCTGTTTTGTTCAAACTGTTTGGAGTGAATCCAGAGAACTGCAGACGTCAACCAAAGGACTGAAATTTCCATTGTCACATGAGCAGAAGTCTGTTAAATCTGTGGAAAGGATTTTTCTTTGACTGTGGGTATTGGTTTAATCGGAACATGTTAGAGATATTCATGAAAGGTTATATATTACAATGGTTGGTTTGTTTCTTGTCCGTAATTGATAACAATTCTTGCTAATTTTCTTACCGTGTTGACTCTGTTCTTAAATTAAAGCAAATTACTGCGAATGCTGGAATCTGAAACCAAAAGAGAAAATGCTGGAAAATCTCAGCAGGTCTGGCAGCATCTGTAAGGAGAGAAAAGAGCTGATGTTTTGAGTCCAGATGCTTCTTTGTCAAAGCTCTGACAAAGGCTCATCTGGGCTTGAAAAGTCAGATCTTTTTTCTCCTTACAGATGCTGCCATATTCTTAAATAAACTTTGTTTAATCGAAGTTCCTTAGTGGGTGACTTGAATCATACTTGAAGTGAAACATCTCATGCTTATCCTAGCCAAATTCAAGATGGAAAACTTATGATTCATAAAACACTTTGGAGTTTCTAACCTGAACCATAACAGAAAATACAATTAAGTAAAATGATAGACCATAATTATTTCTAAAGTTCATGCACACCATTTAAAGATGGAGTCTCTCCATCTGACTTCTCATTTAGCAATGAATACGCTTCTTCAATTAAAGGTTAAATTGTTGTGGTTACAGCCACTTAACTGTCACTCTGGTGGTAGTATAATTTTTAAAATGCTGCAGTTCTGCAGTTCTTGCATAGATTGAAGGTTGTGCTCTTGCTTGTAGTAAACATGACCTGAGTTAGCTTTTGATTGAGGATTTCAATCTTCATGAGATTATAAGTGTGGTAATTACACCAGCGCAGTGTTTCCCTTCATCCTTGTCTAGGAATTAAAGATTAAAGGTTGCTGCAGTATAACGAATATGTGCTGCAAATTTCCGCAGCAGCTTTTCAGGTTGGCTATTGCAACTCGTGTGGAAGGTCAGATGGATAGTCTGTTTAAGCGTCCACCCAGAGTTCATGCCAATTCCCCACCAAACGTTACAGCAGCCAGTTGAGAGAAACTCCCGAAGGAAATTCCCAGTGATTCCCGAACAGCAGCTAAGTTTGTTTATTCATTAATGTCACAAGTAATGTCACATTACCACTGCAATGAAGTTACTGTGAAAATCCCCCAGTCGCCACAGTCTGGCAGCCCTTTGGGTACACTGAGGGAGAATTTAACATGGCCAATGCACCTAACCAGCACATCTTTCGGACTGTGGGAAGAAACTGGAGCATCCGGAGGCAACCCACGTAGACACAGGAAGAATGTGCAAACTCCACACAAACAGTGACCTTTGCTGGGAGTCGAATCTGAGTCCCTGGTGCTGTGAGGCAGCAGTGCTAACCACTGTGCCACGACCCGAGCAATGATACAAACTTTATGGCCTTCTTTCGTTTGCCTGCTGAAAACCAGCTTCAGGGTGTGCATGCATCACCTCCACAATGTGAGCACAGGTCTTCTACATGCAACATGTATGCTGACATCCCAGACGCATTTCACATGCATTTCACACTTGACGTTAGACAGAAAACAATGCCAAATCTATTTCATTTTCAAATCTGGATAGACTTTTTTTTAATCAATTCACCACCCAGAAGCGTAAGGCTAGGAATGTATTGTTTAAGATGGACAAAAATTGATTTTAATTATCCTTGAGCATTTGACGTTTGCTCTGCCAAGCACTCCTATCAGCAAATTGCACAAGGAAAAGTTCTACACTGCGTCTTCCTACTCCAAATAATCTAACTTTACATTCTACATTATTCACCCTGAAATGATTGCTTTCCTTCAACATGATATTTCGACATTCCCAACAGTTCCGGGACCATGATGTTCCAAACAAAATTGGATCATTACTTTCTGTACTTTTGTCTGGCATCTCCAATTCCATTCTCATTTGTAGCCTTTTTCTCTGTGATATGTTTTTGTTGTCACATGCGGGAAACTGAAGGTCACATCAGGATTACCGTAATGTGTTACTGTTACATTCTTGTGAAATGTCACAGTTCAGTTCAGTTTATTTGACTACTAAGTCAACAAAGATTGTGTGCAGACAAATCTAACTATCTTGCATACAAAGAATCTGTAATTTGTACATCAGAGCCAGTATTAAAATGATTCATTACGCACTATCAATAATGAAATTTTTAAATTTAAAAAAAAATCCATGTGGCAAATGGAACTTTTGGAACTTGTCCTTCTCTGTAGAAGGACCTGTACCTCACATGTGTTGTTCTGAATTAATGTAGATATTAACTGGGCAAGACGTTTGTCTCAGGCAGTAGTGGAAAATGAGGGTGAGCAAAATTGGCAGTCAATTTTACAACTCCATCTCATTTTATTTTAATTTAATAGTAAAAAAATGAGTGAAGCTTACATGGGCCACCCAATACACTATCACTTATTTTTCAGGACCACTCAAGAAGCATTTTATCACTGTGTCTCAGGTGTTGTCATTTTGTGGATTTTGCGGCAATAGGGTGGATATTAACTTCATTTTCCATTGCCAAAAACAATCCTGATTAAAGTGATGTGATGCACATTCCCTACAGACCCAGTGTCAAAAGTACTTTCAGTGTTAAAGCAATTAAAGAGTTCCTGCACAATCTCTCTGACTTGACTCTCAAGTAAAATGTTACCGTCACGCACTCAAAGGCGAAGTGAACTGCAGATTAAAAAGTGAGAAGCACAAATACATGTGAAAAGGACAAACTCAGCAGAAATCAGAAGCTAGTCTAATAGGAAAGTGCTCTGCATGCATCAAACAACCTCACGGGGATGGCTAGTGCTGGTGTCATTATTAATGTCAAGGGCATTAGTTATATTGCTATGATACAGCATAGAATCTCTACAGTGCAGAAGGAGGCCATTTGGCCCATCAAGTCTGCACCAACAACAATCTCATCCTTACCCCTGTAACCCCATGTATTTACCCTGTCAATCCCCCTGACACTAAGGGTCAATTTAGCATGGCGTATCAACCTAACCCACACATCTTTGGAGTGTGGAAGGAAACCAGAGCACCTGAGGAAACTCACACAGACGTAGGGCAAATGTGCAAACTCCACACAGGCAATCACCCAAGGCCAGAATGGAACCCGGGTCCCTGGCGCTGTGACGCAGCAGTGCTAACTACCATGCTGCCCATATCAGCATTTAAGAAGGAAAGCTGCTGAAATTTCTATAAACATGTAAACTTTTTTGTATTATGAACCATTATATGCGATCAGCATTGCCACGCCATTACCAGCGATGATGACAGCATTGATCAAGTTTCAAAGCATATGAAGTCCTTTGAGATGTTGATCCTGAGACGCAGTAAGGCACATATGAATGTTTTCACCAATATTTACTACCTCTGCTGACGTTTAACCTGCTGTCACACAGCATAATTAAATTTAACTTCTCCAAACATTTCAGGCATTGAAATGAAGTGCTTAAAAAAAAGGAACAATGAACAACACACAGTTGCATTCACAGATAGTGACATTTCAAACCTCACTCTTCCTGAAATGTAAGCACAGCATTTAGCTTCAACTCCTGCCAATTATGCTCTGTCACTTTTCCAGTATAAAATAGCAACAAGTTTACAAATATTTTGGCTGTGCACCTGAGTCTACATAAGAATGCAAAAGCCTCCTTTATCTACCATTACTCATGAGGACAGATACTACTTAATTGCTTTGGAAACAAAAGCACATCTGTCAGGCTTTGGGAAAAAAAAGAAACAAGTTACTATTTCAGGTAAATATGTTTGTAGAACATTCAACCTTTTCATCACATGTCCTTCATTTTAAGTCTTTTTATTAGTGTCACAAGTAAGCTGATGTTGACACTGCAATGAAATTACTGTGAAAATCTCCTAGTCGTCATACATCTGTTCGGATATAATGAGGGAGAATTTAGCAAGGCCAATGCAACTAACCAGCATGTCTTTCAGACTGTGGGAGGAAACCAGAGCACCTAGAGGAAACCCACGCAGACATGGGGAGAACATACAGGCCCCAAAGAGACAGTGACCCAAACCGGGAATTGAACTTGGGTCCCTGGGTCTACGAGGTAGCAGTGCTAACCACTGTGCCATATCGTTTTGCTGTGTTTAACACTTCATTGCATTTCCCGTGCACGAGGTGTAACATTTTCTCCTCCTGACACATAACTCCTCTTGAAGTACATAAGAGGATTTTATTTTCACACTTCTGAAAACTGACCAGCTTATTCCGTGACTTTTACTGGGCAACAACGCTGTAGATTTGAAAAGTGCAATGAAGAGCTCTCCTGAAATAATTATTTCAATGCAGACTGCCTCCTCAAAAATTCAGAATGGTTATGATAAGAGGCTCAATCCTTCTCAGGATTCCAGGCCCTAGAATCATGGCTTCATCCATACTGACTCTCTGCAGTGTAATCCAATCAGTCCTACTTCCCATTCTCTTCCTGTAGCCCAGTAGAATTATTTCCCACTCTTCAGGTGGGAGTTTCCAGCCCGTCCCACCAGCAGGATCTTCTAGTCCCGCCGAAGGCAACATCTCACAGCGGGTTGCCTGGTGGCGGAACTGGCAAACTACACAAAATACCATAGGCATCAGCAGGACTGGAAGATTCCACTGGCAGCCAGCGAGCAGCAAGCTGCCTCCACCACTATAAAGCACACCGTGGGAAAGTCAGAAACTATCACCTTTCTAAATGAGCTATTCAAAACAAATAACAATAGAATACGCAAACACAAAACACAAGTCTTGACCATGGTTTGAAGTTTTTATTAATGGTTTGTTGCTTACAGCATCTAAGTGCAGGTAAGGTACTTTTTCAAAAAGTTTAGGGTCTCTGTCTCCACCACCAACTCTGGTGGCAAATTCCAGACACCCACCACCCTTTGCGTAAAAAAGTTCTTCCTCACGTCTCCTCTCCATCTATTGCCACTTATCTTGAATCTATGTCCCTGGTCCCAGAATTCCACACCAAGGGAAACAATTTTATCCTATCCACTCTGCCAACCCATTGACATCATTTTGCAGATTGTAGCTATCCTCTACACTACTCGGCCATCCTTTGAATCCTTTTAAAGTTTATTTATTAGTCACAAGTCAGGCTTACATTAACATTGCAATGAAGTTAATGTGAAATTCCTTGAATTGCCACGGTCCAGCACCTGCTTGGATCAACGCACCTTGTCTTTCATAATGTGGGAGGAAACCCACACAGACACAGGGAGAACGTGCAGACTCTGCACAGACAGTGACCCTGGTGCAGTGAAGCAGCAGTGCTAACTACCATGCTACTACCACATTGGTGACGGACTTTGGTGAACCAGATGGATTTTTATTTTAAAAATCCAGTAGTCTCAAAATTAATGCTTTTATATTTTTTTTCCAGATTCACCTATGAATTGGATTTATTTAAACATTAGTCCAGGCCCCTGAACCACTTGTCCAGTAACATTAGCAAAGGCTAATTTCCCTGGGGGCCAAATAGTACCCATTATTAAGTTAGGTCTGTAATGAGCAAAACAGATCTAACATTTGCCCCATTTAAGATTCATCCAATGGTTACTGTGGCTCAAGCAAAGACTGTCAACTAAACGCTCCTATGGAACAGGAGGGCTCGGCATGCACCTGCAACTCTCCTGAGGGGTGCTGCAGCTCTCCCTCACATTCGGCTGGCACTGCCCACAAGGCAGGCAGCCTGAAAGTTGATTCTGCAAAATCTGGGCAGACTACCAGCACCTGCCTCCAAAAACAGCTCAGCCAGGTTATTTACATAAGGCCTGAGGCCCAATTTCGGGTGTTCTCCAACTCTGGGAGCACACTGACACCACAGTTCTCACCTCTGTGACTCAAAACTGTTGCCGTGAGATTTTACCCACATCATCAATTGCTTAAAAACAAAACTAAGAAGTTAATCCCCTAATCTGTGGCTGAGCTGAGAAGCTGCACTTGCGGGAGAATTGCAAGTTGGAGAATTAATGGTACAATTTTGCAGCGTCGTTTCTGATGCACGTCTTCTATGACTTGGCTTTCCTGCTGGGAATTGGTATTGCCGATAAACTTCTTAAACCTAACTGTCCTTTGCTAGACCCAATCTGGTCTCAGTGAGATAACTAGTGTCTAAAAAAACCCCACTTTTTAGCTTCTACAACTATATACGTCTACATTTAAATATACAATATTTTGCTGGATAAATGTAAGTAAAATGCCATTTGGAAACTTTCCATTATTCAAATCCTTTATAATGCTGCTTCCAAGTTAAATATCAAGTTAAATATCAATGTGGCTAATAAATAAACTTTAAACATTGAATAATGAAAGTGCAATGTGACTCACTTGGACTTAAACAATTGTAGCAAATATTGGAAGACACAAATTTCTTTACAATTCTTGGGAACCAGGATGGATACGTAACTCTAGGCGTGACTCTTTAAATACAACTTCAAATTGCTGGATTATTTACATTCCAAAACAGTAAGGTTTGCGCAAAAGAGACCGTGCTTTTCTTATGCAAACATTTTTACTCTGAATCATAATCTGCTCAAATGTCTAATGTTTATTTAATCAAGTTAGTGGTGTTCATAAAGCAATCTATAGCCACTATTGGTTGAAGTTAATGAGTGTGGCAGTGGTCGTATCCACTCGCCAAAGAGCCAGTGTCAATCGTGTGATGGCCACTTCCAGAGCTTCAGTGGGTTTATGCCCCACACAGGCACATACCTGCCTGCAGGCAGGCCTTCAGGATGAGAAAGCTGCCTCTAAGAGCTGGCGGGGATCTGAATGCCCACCAGGAGCAGTGGCTATTGCTGGGACTGTAGGAGCCTCAGGATCCAATCCCTTGAGGATGAAGATCTCTTAATTACCCCACTCCGGCGCCTGTTCGGATACACTGAGGGAGAATTAAGCATGACCAATACACTTACCAGCATGTCTTCCAAACTGTGGGAGGAAACTGGAGGATCCGGACGAACACACGCAGACATGGGAAGAATGTGCAGACTCCACACAAGACAATGACCCAAGTCAGGAATTGAATCCAGATCCCTGGCACTGTGAAGCAGCAGTGCTAACCACTGTGCCTTTGATGTCGTGAAAAAGATCCTGATTATTTTCCCATTTATTTTAGTGAAAGCTCAATATTTCTTTAAAACATTGTATTTACAGCACACAAGCAAGCTTGCTGCTGTTCATGTTTCAAATGAATTTTCTCCCAATCTAATTAATCCATTTGACCCTCATGAATTCACCTTCTATTCTCCCTCATGTATGTACCTAGCTTCTCTTTAGATGTATCCATGTTACTTGCCTCAACCACTCTCTGGGGAATGAACCTCTCCTGAATTCCTTATCAAATCTATTAGAGACCGCTTGTATTTATGATCCCAAGTTTTGGAGACCCCCATCCGTGAAATTATCTTCTTGTGGTTCGCAGGTCTGGCTTGGTCTGGTTTCATCCTTCTCAATCAGTTTTTGCATTTTTTCCAGTATTTTGCAGTAATATGAAGACCAGAGTGGAACATAGTACTTCAGGAGTGGCTTTTATTGTACACCTTTATTTTTATCCACTATATGGTGGTTTGCAGATCCTCCTCTAACATGTAATTGAGGTTAAGTGTGAGCCTGTTTAATTACTTCAATTATTGCATCTCAGCATTGAACATCATAGCAGTGTGAATAATGCAATATCTCAAAGATTGAAATCCCAGATACAAATCTAAAACATTACTAAGGCTTATTGAGGATGGTGGTTTAGTGAGCCATTAAGACTGGGTTGGCTGCAATGGGATATATGAGCTATATTCAACCGGCATAATTCAATTTTAAACACGAGTGAGTTGTTTGTGATGCTCCAAGAGAGGCCAGTTCACGAAGTAGGTGAGGAATAATGCAGGCAGGGAGGAAAGGCTATTGTAGGTGAAGAGAGGACGTCAGGCCAAGACAGGAACAAGTCCACACAACTGTCATTGCCATCAAGCAATGATTTAATTTGATTTATTATTGGCACATCTATTGGTATACAGTGAAAAGTATTGTTTCTTTCACACTATGCAGACAACACATACCGTACATCGAGAAGGAAAGGAGAAAGTGCAGAATGTAGTGTTACAGTCATGGGAAGAGTATCGAGAAAGATCAATTTAACATGAGGTAGATCGATTCTAAAGTCTGACGGCAGCAGAGAAGAAGCTGTTCTTGAGCCGGTTGGTTCCTGAGCTCAGACTTTGGTATGATTTTCCACTGTGGATATTAAAGCATTGAGAATGTGGCTTTGTGAGCCATTAAGACTGGGTCAGTTGCAGTGGGATATATGAGCTCCCTGCACAAAGCCCATAATCCAACAGGGATTACATAATCCTGACATATGTAACTGCTGCTGTACATATCTACCCACTGCAATGAACCCAACTCCTCCTCTTCTGGATTCGTATCATATTCAACGCAAAATGTTAACTGTGTTCCTGTCTCCACAGGTGGTGCCAGACATGTTAAGCTTTCTCGGCACACTCAGGTTTATATCCTCAGTTCCGAGGCCGATTTCTGGAACTTGCCTGACCCTTACTCCGAAATTACAGTATAAAATCAGATGAACCTTTGCACATAAACTCAACGCCTGGTTACTTACTTAATCTGATACTCTGGAGCACTACATTCAACAACTCATGACAAAATAAGGATATAACGATGCAGGAGTCAACAGGAGAGGTGGGACAGGGTCATTGAATTGACCAGCAAGAGGCATTGTTGAGTTTCCTACCTACTCACTTCTCCTGCTTCATGGGAAAACACTTCACTCAAGATCTGGCATCAGCTATTTGTTGTGTAGGAAATCTGAAACTGGTGACATCCCTATTGCTGATAGGGAATATATCAGAAATCAGTTCACCGTGCCAATGAGCTACCCACGCAATCTAGGTAGATATCGGCACATAATGTCTAGTTCCAGGTAAAACAGTAGTTAATTACCAAGTTATATGGAAATCAGACAGGTACAGTAAATACAGAGCAGGTCAAATGGCGCAAATATTTTAAATACAATAGCATGACACAGCCACATTGCTGAATTTGTTTTTGATATTGGGCATATAGAATCAAACTTTCTCGATGCTCATCATGGGAAAAGATGCAAGTCTGAAGTCACATACCAACTGGCTTGAGAATAGCTTCTTTCCTGCTAGCATCAGACTTTTGAATGGCCTATTTCATATTAAATTGACCTTTCTCTACACCCTATCTATAACTGTAACACTACATTTTGCCTTTCTTTCTCTATTTATGGTATACTTTGTTTGAATCGTAGAATCTCTACAGTGCAGAAGGAGGCCATTCAGCCCATCGAGCCTGCACCAACCACAATCCGACCCAGGCCTTATTCTCATAACCCCATGTATTTACCAGTGCTAAGCCCCCCAACATTAAGGGTCAATTTAATATGGCCAATCCACCAAACCAGAACATCTTTGGACTGTGGCAGGAAACCAGAGCATCCAGAGGAAACCCACGCAGACATGAGGAGAACATGCAAATTCCACACAGACAGTGACTTGAGGCCAGAATTGAACCCAGGCTCCTGGTGCTGTGAGGCAGCAGTGCTAACCACTGTGCCACCGTGTGCCTAACATGCAAGAAATGATACTTTTCGCTGTATACTAATACATGTGACAATAATAAATCAAATCAAATCGAGTTATTGCTCAATGACAATGACGGTTGTGTAACTTGTTCCTCTCTTGGCCTGATATCATCTCTTTGCCCACAACAGACTCTTCTCTCTGCCTGCATTATTCCTCACCTACTTCCTGGCCTGGCCTCCCTCGTAGCATTGCCAGCCACTCACTGGTGTTTAAAACTGAATTATGGTAGTTGAATGATTAAAAGCAAAATCCTGCCAATGCTGGAAATCTGAAATAAAGTCAGGAGATGCTGGTCAGGCTTGGCAGAATCTGTGGAGAGAAACAGACTTAGCGTTTCGTATTGACTCAAATCCATAAATCTGCCTGCTGGGCAGATTTTCCCCACTCCATCCGCCATGAGAATTATAGCGGGTGGGATACAGACCATGCAAATGTCTGTTAACCTCAGGTGGGATTTTCCAGCCTTGGGGCAAACACGGCTGGGAAAGCCCAACTGCTGATTTTTTCCAATATTTCCTTCTTTTATTTCTGCTAAATGATTATTGAAAGCTGATTTAATATCTATACAAGTTTTAGATAGACGTTAGCTCCCCAGGTAATCATAGAATTCCTATAGTACAGAAGGAGGCCATTTGGTCCATCATCAACAACAATCCCATCCTGATTCTATCACCGTAACTCCATGTATTTACCCTGTTCGTCCCTCTGACACTACGGGACAAGTTAGCATGGCCAATCAACCTACATATCTTTAGACTGTGGGAAGAAACTGGAGGATCCAGAGGAAACCCACACAGGGAGAAGGCTTGAGTATTTGCAACACATTGCTATTTTATTCGCTGCAGAGGAACAAGACCTTCATGCCCTTGGCATTTATGAATTCCAGTAACGTTGACCCTATCGCACTGGTCCCAAATGACGAAGGGCGGCTGGAACCAATCCCACAGAGGTTTGCTTTAGTTTATCAAAGATTAGAAGTTGGGGCTTCTACGGAAAACTGAGACTTGTCACATAAAGAAAATTACACAAACCTGTTTGTTCCATTTTCTGATCATTCTTAACATTGCAATGAGCTGGTCAGTTCATGAGGTAGCTTTAGATTTCCATGCACAGAATGGCCTATAGCAGCCTGTAACCCCTCTGAGCAATCACAATGTGCCTTGCACATAGAGAAAATTTCACGTTGAAAATATCTATTCATAGAAAGACAATGCCATGAAAGGGAAATCTTTGAAGAATCACTTGGAGAGGAAGTCTCACTTTCAGCACGGCTTTTAAATAGGAACAAATTGTCCTTTTTCGACAGCAGGCCCAACCATTGAATGAGTGAACTCCCAAAGTTACCCTTGTAATTTCCTTACGTTATTCCCCACTCTGAATCTCCAAAGCAGTGTATGGCCATTTCTCCATATTGGGCTAAATATCCCCATTCTTTTATTCACAGAATTATAGAAACCCTACAGTGCAGAAAGAGGCCATTTGGCCAATCAAGTCTGTACTGTCCACAATCCCACCCAGGCCCTATCCCCATAACCCTGCATATTTATCTTGCTAATCCCCCTGACACTAAGGGATAATTGAACATAGCCAACCAATCTAACCTGCACATCTTTGGACTGTGGGAGAAAACCGGAGCACCCGGAGGAAACCCACACAGACACGGAGAGAGCATATAAACTCCACACAGACAGTCATTCAATGCTGGAATCAAACCCAGGTCCCTGGCGCTGTGAGGCAGCAGTGCTAGCCATTGTGCCACTGTGCCACCGTAGAAATTTTGGCAGGGTTAGGATTCTGACAAGCAGCAATTACAGAACAACCACATTTCACTCTTTTAAATGGATTTGATTCACTTATCTTTTTGTGATGAATTGCTTCTGACGGCTGACCATTTAAGTGTTCAGCTGTGAACCATACAGATACAGTCAATCAAAGGACAAATTACAATAGCTTTTCTGATCTGTTTTATTATTTTTCCTCTGGAACACCAAGTGCTAATATCATTGAAGCCAAAAGAACCCTAAGGAAAAGTGGCAGAGCATGATGGTGTGAGACCATGAAGGTAACTCAGTGTGGGCCCAGTAGGAGGCTATGATGAATTTGACTACCAGGCCCATTCAAATGATCCCATTTAAAATGGACATGAGTGAAATAATTCCTCAGAAGCCAGTGCCCCACCATCAGATTCCATTCATTTACAAACTCAATTCCACTCGTAAGAGTGCTTCAAGTACGCAGTCAGAATCAGGAGTGCCAGTGGACCTGTCACTCCTATATTTAAACACAGGTGAGGCTCCTAGATTGAGCAGGCAATTATGGCCTCAATTAGGGAGCCTCTACTCCAAGAGTGCAACCTCATGGGCCTCATTACAATGAGGACCAATTTCAGCTACATCTTCCATTGCAGAAGGTACAAGTTTCCAATATTCAATTCTGGTTTTAAAAATGGGTGACAAATTTATTTGGAAACACCCAGCAGAGTGAAAAAGAAATCACCACTTACTAAGGAAGACTGTTTATTATTCTGTGCCTGATCAGCACTGTCAGTGACATTTACAGTGCACATTCGGGCAAATTCTATTGTGGGATTTGACAGCAAGCAAGGTTCAGCCTCATTAAAGTGGAATAGTGTTAGGCATGCAAGTTTCAAAGGACCGCAAACAGAAGCTGCCGTGATTCCTTTTTCGCTAACCAATGGCATTCAGCCCAAAAGGAGATCTGAAAGGGACTGAAAGCCGTTGGGTTAAAGGTAAGGAGGGCTCTTATCAGCTTCTCAGCAGTGCATAGCTATTGTGATGATACCCACTGCTAGCTTTCATATGCCTACCAGACCTAAATTGTATTTTTAAAGAGATTGCCGCTGTGAAACCCTTGCCTTTCAGCACTTTTCTCACAGTAGTTGATGTAACAACACTGATGACTACGACAGGAGCCAATACATCCGTTGATGATTGTAAACTGCAACTATTCAGAAGATTCAAAGCTCTTTGTACCTGTGGGGAACTTGGGTGTGTTATTCTACAACAGTTTTTATTATTTGCTTTATTTCAGCAATGAGATTTTTAAGCTGCATTTTGACGAGAGGCAGGCAAAATTGTATTTTGTCATTTTTTAAGACAAGATTTCAATAAGGTGGAAAGTATAAAAGAAGAAGAATTCTGACTTTACTCCCAGCTTTTCAGGGCATTGTGATATTTTGCATCAAGCCAAAGAGAAGGTAATTTTGTTTTGTTCTAATATGTACAACTCCACGACAAAAAAGTTGGATACCAGAAAAAAAGAGGTACCTTGTACACCAACATACACAAAGGCAAAGTGGCACAGTGGTTAGCACTGCTGCCTCATAGCGCCAGGGACCAGGGTTCAATTCCCGGCTTGGGTCACTATCTGTGTGGAGTCTGCACGTTCCCTCCGTGTCTGCGTGGATTTCCTCCAGGTGCCCTGGTTTCCTCCCACTGTCCGAAAGACATGCTGGTCAGGTGCATTGGCCATGCTAAATTCTCTCTCAGTGTATCCGGACAGGTGCCGGAGTGTGGCGACTAGTGGTTTTCCACAGTAACATCATTGCAGTGTTAATGTAAGCCGACTCATGACAGGAATAAATAAACTAAATACTTTAAGTTCAGCTGCAAAGACAAAATACATGCAGACAGAAGTCCATGGCTTTTTTGTAATTGTTGCCAATACAAATTAATGCTGACATGAAACTTAGAACTGATTTTCATCATAATTATAGGTCATAATTTTCTAATGTTGCATGCCCCATCACGCTGCCAGAGAGAACAGAGGATTTGGCGCTCAGTCAAAGCTCCATTCACTGCAGCGGGATTGTGGAGAATCCTGGCTGTGGGCGAGGTTGGAGATTATTTTTTATTCATTCTGGGACATGGCCGTTGCTGGCTGGGCCAATATTTATTGCCCATTCCTAGTTGCCTGAGGATAGTTGAGAGTCAACCACATTGCTGTGGCTCTAGGGTCACATATAGACCAGACCAGGTAAGGATGGCAGATTTCGCTCCCTAAAGGGCATTAGTGAACCAGGTCAGGCTTTCCTACAATCAACACTGGTTTATAAGAACATAAGAACATAAGAAATAGGAGCAGGAGTAGGCCATCTGGCCCTTCGAGCCTGCCCCGCCATTCAATAAGATCATGGCTGATCCATCGTGGCTCAGTTCCACATTCCCGCCCTCTCCCCATAACCCTTAATCCCCTCACTTATCAAAAACCCATCAACCCGCGGCTTAAAAATATTTAGCGAGGTAGCCTCCACCACTTCAACGGGCAGAGAATTCCAGAGATTCACCACCCTTTGAGTGAAGAAGTTCTTCCTCACCTCCGTTCTAAACCGCCCCCCCTTTATCTTGAGGCTGTGCCCCCTAGTCCTACTGTCCTTTCTGAGTGGGAAGAGTCTCTCCACCTCTATCCTATCCATCCCATTCATCATCTTATAAGTCTCAATGAGATCTCCCCTCATTCTTCTAAACTCTAACGAGTACAAGCCTAGTTTATTCAGCCTCTCCTCATAGCTCAACCCCCTCAACTCCAGCATCAGCCTAGTAAACCTCCTCTGCACTCCCTCCAAGGCCATGGTTTCATGGTCATCAGTAGATTCTTAATTCCAGATTTTTTTTATTGAATTCAAATTCCACCAACTGTGGTGGTAGGATTACGAACTCGGTTGCCAGGGCATTTTCTGAGTTTTTGGATTAACAGACTAGCAATAATACCACTAGGCCACAACCTCCTCTAAATTCCAGTTATAGGTGTGACTCAGGTTGGACCGTTGCAAAGGCAACCTGGATACTTTGCTCCCACTGAATTCTGAAGTGATTCAATGCATGAAATAATAGGTTTGAATATTAGCCAAAGATGTCCTGCATGAGGACTTGCAGCATCGTGACATGGTAATACGTAAGGACTCTTGAGTAGCACCAAACAAACAGAATATTATGGGCTAAGTGAATTATACCATTAAGAATATTACTCTACGGTGCCTACGGACTTTTGCGCCCCTCTGCCATTACCCTTACCAAAAACAGTTAGTAAGTAAATCTGGGGAATGATCAATGGTGGGAAATGGTAACTTCATCTCCACTGATGCTCACTGACCAGTGACACATTTCCAGCATTTTCTATTTTGAATTCCAGATTTCTGGCATCTGCAACATCTTGCTTTTACAGGAAGTAATTATTATAATTGCTCTGTTTTTTAAAAAAATCGATGCTAATCACTATTTTACTTCATTTAAGCAAGTTTTCATGCCACTGCCACTTAGAGTAAAATATAATGGCATTGGTGGCCTGCTTTTAAATGACGTGCTAATGTGCTTGCTGATCGGGACTTTGTGTAAGACAAGTTCTTAAACCAGTGCAATGTTACGTTGGTAAAATCATATTGTTAATGACTCTTTTAAATATTTTAAACAGTTTCTTTTTAAACATTGATCTATAAAGAGTAGAATTGTTTTGAAATGACATTTGCACAAATAAACAGGGTTGTAAAATGCAGTAAAGGTTCTTATAAAGATTATCAGTTCCTGAAGTCAAGGAGCTGGAGGATTCCTAGCTAGCTCCAGTTCTTCCCTCATGTTTAGATTCTGGCACTGGGATTTTCTCATCCTGCCCGTCACAGGAAGCGTGGCAGGAGGGGGGGTGGACCATGTTAACATCCGTTGAACTTGGATGGGATATTCTGGTTTTGGGGCAAGAGCTGGACCAGAAAACCACACCCTGCATCTGTTGAAAAGCCATTTTGATGGATCTGTTAGAATCATAGAATCCCTACAGTTTAGAAGGGGGCCATTCAGCCCATCGAGCTTGCATCAACAACAGTCC
The DNA here is from genome assembly GCF_965287045.1 of Carcharhinus amblyrhynchos. Classification (NCBI taxonomy): domain Eukaryota; kingdom Metazoa; phylum Chordata; class Chondrichthyes; order Carcharhiniformes; family Carcharhinidae; genus Carcharhinus; species Carcharhinus amblyrhynchos. The sequence continues at coordinate 24,707,643 of NC_137342.1, read as the reverse complement.
CACCCAGGCTCTATCCCTGTAACCCCACGCATTTACCCTACTAATCCCTCTGATATTATGGGGCAATTTAGCATGGCCAATCAACCTAAGCTGAACATCTTTGGAGTGTGAGAGGAAACCGGAGCACCCAGAGGAAACCCATGCAGTCACGGGGAGAATGTGCAAACTCCATACAGACAGTGGACCGGGGTCGAAATTGAACCTGGGTCCGTGACGCTGTGAGGCAACAGTACCAACAACTATGCCACCCTGCTGCCCTGTTATTCTTCGCTTCTGCACAACTTGCCGTTTTTAACAAAAGTCCTGTAAAAGTATAAACAGCTGGTCATAAAACACCTGTCTGAACAATTCCACTTTTAACTTCTGTAGCAGACGCTTGAAATTATCACGTTCACTCCTGTTCCCCTTAACGTCTTTACAGACCAGGGCAGATGATATTCCTTGACAAATACAACAGGCTCTTAAATGGAACTGATATTTCTCTGCACACTGCTCGAATGTATCATTTGGCAAAGTCAGGAACCCACCAACTGTTAGTCCATAAATGACTGCCAAACTGTGGAAGTCTATTAATCCATGCGGCAAAAAATGGTAAACTGAGGATCTTCGGCACCAGACTATTTCCAGACCTCTGGAAGTGTCACTCTTGAATCAGTCACCTTAAGGCAGCTGCTAAGCAGTGGCCCAACTACTCCTGCTCTTGCCGTCCCACAGCTTCGACCATGTTGGATGTCACTTTATAATGAAAATATTAAAAATCAGGAAGGATCTATCAAATCACACCTGAAGAGAAATGTCATCAGTCAATTGATTTTCATTTTTTTTTAATATAAGACAAAATACAACTGATGCGATTCGTGTTATAACTACTGAACATCCCGACTTAACCCAGCAATTCTAGATGTAAGGAATAATACATGAGATACAACACACCTCTCTCTATGTGGCTTCTGGCGCTGACATACAATGTGTTTTACGATGGGGCTGCCCAAGTTAACAGTATTTATTCATTTTCTTTATGGTTTGCGTTTAATTTTTATTGGTATGGAAATGATCAAATTCACCTCTAAGTAATTTATCCAGTCCAAAGTAACATGGTCTGGATGTTTCATATCACTAATTTTATTAATTACTTTGGCATAGACTTTTAATGAGTGGAAACAAAAAATAATTACCATCTGTCTACCTAGATCATCGATACCCAAGGGATAGGATTTACTGTGGATTAAATTTGTTAGAAACTGGAGATGTGCACCATATTTCGGATTGCTATGGGGCATACTTGGCACGTCAGCAGCATAGGATTAATTTTCGACACCTAAGGAGGAAAACACAACATAGAGGAAAATTCTAATTTAGAATGTATGGAATGAGAAAGGACCTTTTTGACCATCAGGCACATTTCCTCCACAAACTGTGTACACATGGCAGGCTATGGGTGCCATGGCTATCCTCCAACAACGCGCTTGGCAGCCAATTTAAAATTGACATTGAATGTTGGCAGAGAGGAGCTCAATTCTATCCTCACATTTTCCAGTACAACTCACTGGATACCAATCAGAAGCAGGAAATTTGGCTGATGTTTTCCATTCCCGGCGTAGGGATGCTGACATAAATTTAGTATTCCTACGACTTAATACTCTGAAGTTGCTCGGCAGAGTGGACTCAGAGGCCAGAATTTTACCACCCCACCCGCTATGGAATCAGAGCGGGTGAGGGGCGGACAATGGAAACGTCCGTTAACTGCGGGTGGGATTTTACGGCTTTGGGACCAGCGAGATTGCAAAATCCTGCCCTGAGAGATTGTTTCTGCTGGTCAGGGAATCCAGAACATGGGGGCCCATTCTCAGGAGGGGAAAGGGAGGGGAGGGGAGGGTTTCAATATCACTTAGGGCTGAGATGAGGGGAAATTTCTTCCCTCAGGTGGATTGGAATTTTTGGAATTCTTCACCCTCGAGAGTTGTGGATGTGCCTTTGTTAAGTTTATTCACGGCCGGGGTTGATAGCTTTTTGAACCCTCAGGGAATCGATGGGAAAAGGGAGTGGCTGGAGAGTGGAATTGGGGCTGAAGAGCAGCTATGGTGGTATTGAATGGTGAGGAAGGTTTGAAGAGCCACGTGGTCCACTCCTGCTCCAATTTCTCATGTTTGGACAATGACCTGAAATCAGTATGGGCCAGAGAATGGACTTTGGCACATTGCTGGAGTATGGTGGTAGTGTGTGACAATTCACTCAAGAAGATTGAGTTGCTGTGGCGACATCAACTGATACATTCATGCTGTCGTCTGGAGCTGTGGATAGTGCTGGTGGAGGCTCCAACTTCTTTCCATCACATGGTTGGCCGGGACTCTGGAGAGTGGACTTGGGGCTGAAGTGCAGCTATGCCATCTGCATGTGTTGGAAGGATTTTGCAGCTTAATTATCAACCTATTTGACTGTTTTATGAGTGGACCTTCCTTGACCATCAAGTTCTAGAGTAGGAATCAAACCTGGAGCTTCTTGTTGAGAGACACCACCCACTGCACCACAAGACTTAGTAGGATTCTGCCATCCTGGAATTAAATCCTCATCAACTGTGCACCAGGGGTTTTGTGCCATATTCTGTGGCAGGGCAGACCTAATGATGCTTAGTCGATCATCCTATCCAGGTGCCATATTGAAAAGGTGCCCAACATCACTGACCCACTACTGACAAAGGAGATGGACCTCCTGAAAATAAAGATGGATCGCCGGGAGTATGCTGAGGTTGGAAGGTGAATTTCCTGAGAAAGAAGATGGATTTTCTTTTTTAAAGTTTAATATTTATTTATTAGTCACAAGTAGGCTTACATTAATATTGCAATGAAGTTACTGTGAAAATCCCCTAGTCGCCACATTCCAGAGCCTGTTCGGGCACAGTGTGAGAGAATTTAGAATGGCCAATGAACTTAACCAGCACTGCTTTCAGACTGTGGAAGGAAATCACAGAACCTGGAGGAAATCCACACAGACACGAGGAGAACATGCTGACTCCGCACAGACAGTGACCTAAGCTGAGAATCGAACTCAGGTCCTGGCGCTGTGAGGCAGCCCTGCTAACCACTGTGCCACCGTGCCGCCGGGAATATGGACCACCACCAGGGCATTGAATCAGGAATGTCCATCTGTAGATGCTTCCCCGCACCAAGTACTATGATGTTATGGGATCCTAGGTTGCCAGCAGCCTCCAGCCTGTACTCCAAACACAGCCACAGGCATTGTTCCAAATAACCTCGACATCTGCATGCCACACTTTCCAAATGGGCTCTACACCAGCGTGTTTTCCCACTGCTGCTGTGGGGAATTGGGTGTGGGTTTTCAGACCTTCACCCCTGCTTCCCATTAGCGGGATGCAGATGAGTTTCACACTAGCATGCAGCTGGTTTTCTGACCAGCCGTGGCGGACATGAGCGGAGGAGTAACCTGCGGGAAATTCACGCCAGCATACAACTGATGTTTGGGCTTCTCACCAAATTCTTTCTGTCCGCCCATCATTGAACCCATCAGCGAGGGCTTGGGACACTGGTGCTATTCAATTAATTGGAGTTGGGCAGATCCCCCTGAATCATCTTTCACCCATGTGATGTTGCCCAATTCAACACTTCCCAATCACTTGGTAAATACTCAGTGGTGATATTTTCATTTTATTCAGTTACAAAATGCTAACAACTTCCAGTATAGTATACCAGTAAAATCTTTTTGATCTGTTTTTCTCAATGTTGTAATAATATAAAGTCCCTCTGTCTTTCTCATCAATTGATGTGCAGGCTGATAGTTCCGATTGTTAACAATGGGCTTTACTATATCCTTAGGAAGCATGTAGTCGAAGTGTTTATGTATGGTGGGAAATCACAGAAAGAGATTTGTTTAATACCAGAGAGGATATGATGAAGCCATAACATACCCCGGGGATCTGATAAGCTTATGAAAGCTCAAAAGCACTATCATCTCTGGCATTCCTACTGTACTATTCACACATTGTTCTACGTCAAATTAAGCTTGAGAAAGTGGTTAAAAAGGCATATGGGATCCCGGACTTTATAAACAAAGAATAAAGCACAAAGGCAAGGAGGCTTTCAAAAGGAGAATTGAATAAAGTGCTGAAGAGAAAAATAAAATTGCAGGGTTATGGAAAAAGAACGGGAGAAATGATCTCATCGGTTTTCTCTTGCAGGGAGCTAGCATAAACTTAATGGGGCGAATGGTCTCCATTTCTGCTGTAACTATTCAAGATGAATCTATAATTCTGTTGACAGGAAATGTATTCACTTGGTGATTTTTTTTGTTTTACAGACAGTCATTTAAAGATTTTTACAATAATAAAACAATATACAAGATTCAAGATAGTGCTGGAATGTGGCAACTTCTTGCAAACTGTCCCCAGCATACCCTCAAATTCTATCTTTTACTCTCGTTCTATTGTTTTAAAACTGTGCTCTAACTCTTTCTGACTGTAACACTATGTACTCAATGCACAGGATCCTTTGTCTATATAGCACACAAGAGACAATACTTTTCACTGTAAACCAATAAATGTGACAATAATAAATTGATCCAAATCAAATCAAAATCAATGTAAATAATTCTACAGTGAAAGATTTTTGGTTATTGAAAAGCTAAAACCCTGCATTACCTTTGAATTTTAAATGCATAAAGGTGAGGGATGTCATTGTTGAGGAATGGGCAATACAGTTACTTGAAGCTGTCTACTCGACATTATCTACTGACAAGTCATGCACTGCAAGAGCATATGGAGTATATCTTGGATTTTGCCCTTTTAAAGTGCTTTTACCCCACCCCCCCCAAGGTAGGGTTGTCTCACCCTGCTACAGTGCACGAGTATAACATTTCCACTTCATACAGCAACCATCTTTGGAGTCCCTCTAGTTTAAAATGCCAATTTACCACCAATTAGATGCAAATTATGGGGATTTCTTTTAAAAACTGTGTCTCATTAGGACTATTAGGACTTAAATTAAAACTGCTCAAACTAATTTCATTTAGATTGCATAAAGAGGAGTTCTGCACCTTATCACTGTGCTCTGGATTCAAATACAGATCTTAGCGATGAATCATAGAATCATACAGTGCAGAAGGAAGCCATTCAACCCATTGAATCTGCACCAGCCACAATCCAGCCCAGGCCCTATCCCCATAACCCCATACATTTTCCCTAGCTAGTCCCCCTGACAATGAGGGGCAATTTAGCTTGGCCAATCCACCTAACCAGTGGGAGGAAACTGCAGCACCCAGAGGGAGCCCACACAGACACTGGGTGAATGTGCAAACTCCACACAGACGTTAACCCGAGCCAGGAATCGAACCCAGGTCCTTGGTGCTGATGAGGCATCAGTGCTAACCACTGTGCCATCCTGGTTCCCGAAGAATGAGAAGAAAGGTTACTAACTAGTAAGATCAAAAAAAATAATGCAGATGCTGGAATCTGAAACAAAGACAGAGAATGGCTGAAAAATCTCAACAGGTCTGACAGTATCTGTGGAGAGAGAATAGAGCCAACATTTAGAGTCTGGATGACTGTCATTCTGACTCAAAACAATTGGCTCCATTCTCTCTCCGCAGATGCTGTCAGATCTGCTGAGATTTTCCAGCATTTTCTGTTTTTGTTTAAGCTGTGCCTATGAATCTCAGCAGAGTATATATTTCCTATTAATAACATGATACTTTTCAGGAAGGTAGCCTGCTTTTCTGAGATGTGGGGTGGACATTTCTTGTCCTGCCTGCTGGGGAAAGCATAGCCGGTGGGATGTAAATTCAGCGGACCATGCAATGGTCTGTTGATCTGGAGTGAGAATTCCTCGTCTTGGGTCAAGCGCAGACGGAAAATCAGGTTAGTCAGTTACTCGAACATTTCTAATCATAACAGTAAAAGCTGTTGAAAATTGAAATTAGTAGCACTGAAAAAGCTTAGTTGCTTGGTTACTAAGCTATACAATATATTACTTTAATTAGGAGAATGTGGTTCATTTTCTTTCTTGCCTACTTTATATATATGATGAAAGAAAATATATGGGTGTTCTGAAGTCACAGATTTGTTGTTTAACAGGCATAATACTGTTGGAGAACTAGCTCAGCACCTTCTGAGTGATTCATCATCATTTATTGAGCTTTGTATATTGTGAATTTTGCACTATTTTAGAATCATAGAATCCTTACAGTGCAGAAGGCCATTCGGCCCATTGAACCTGCATCAACAATCCCACCCAGATTCTAACCCTGTAACCCCATATATTAACCCTGCTAATTCTCCTGACACTAAGGGGCAATTTAGCATGGCCAATCAATCTAATCTGCACATTTTTGGTGGTGGGAGGAAATCAGAGCGTCCAAGGAAACCATCACAGACACAGGGAGAACGTGTAATCTCACAAACAGTCACCCAAGGCGGAGTTGAATCTGTGTCCCTGGCACTGTGAAGCCACAGTGCTAACCACTACGCCAGTATTTTGGTGGGGCAATATGATTTTCCTCATGCTAGCTTCAAAAAATGCATGATAGCGCTGCCTTTATTAAGCAGACATCAACATAAACAAAATACTGACAGCCATAGAAACGATTCTCACTCATTTTCTTTTTAATGACTTTATTGTGATGCTTAAAGTGGCCTATCAGTGCATGGTGGCACAGTGGTTAGCACTGCTCCCTCATAGCACCAAGGACCCGGGTTTGATTCCCGGCTTGGGTCACGTCTGCTTGGAGTCTGCACATTCTCCCTGTGTCTGCGTGGATTTCCTCTGGGTGCCCCAAATGCCTCCCACAGTCCGAAAGATGCGTTAGTTTGGCCATTCTAAATTCTCCCTCAGTGGAACCTAACACGCACCAGACTGTGATCACGAGGGGATCTTCACAGCAACTTCATTGCAGTGTTAATGCAAGCCTACTTGTGACACTAATAAATAAACTTGAAACTATATAGCCATTTCTCCATTTATTTATGTTCCTCAGTTTTGTTTTTGCATTGTTTGGTCTTTACATGTATCTGACTGAGAAATTTGAATTATTCAATAGTTCAAATTAGACTTGAACAATGCAGGAGGTTTTCATTGAATAATTTTGCTGAACAGATCATTTGAATTAAATGACTTTGAATTAAGAATCTGGGCTTCCTTCCATCGCAGCTTTAGTTCTGGGGTGATAACTGAGCAGATATTCAGTACTGTTTGCATTTCTTATTCTCCAGTAAACAGTGGACCAGAAGAACAAGGCAGGATTATTCCAAGTCCCATACAGCAAGTAAAATGACATATTAAAATATAATCTTAATCTAACTATTAGCGCTGAAGCTTTCGTCCCCAAGCGAGGAAATCCAACCTCCACTTGGTAACTGCTCAGTGAGTCAAGATTGAAATCACATATCATCATTCGGGGGTGTAATATGGAATGGAATTCTAGAATGGCCCTGGTACAAGACATTGATGGAGACTGTGGCTTTCGGAAACAACCTTCGTTTGGAGAGAACAGACAAACACTTCATAAACTAGGTTAGGAGGAACCAGGGAAATAAAAGCTACTTAAAATGCTTATTAGACACATACAGAGTTCTCTGGTTGGATCTTTTATTGAAACCTTGCACGTTGGACACAAATCTTCACAGCGATATTACAAAACACCAATTACTGTTGTCCCATTACATCTCTGTGTGATCAGAACACTGCAAAATTTACCCCACATTTTGTCATCAGCTGAAAGCACAATTATAAAGATTGGCTGGGTGTCTTCCATTGCTGTCACACGATGACATTAGTGTAGTGAATAGTTACAGGACAAGGAACTCACAATGAGCTCTTGATTCACGTTCATCGCTAGATTACCGCAGTAATACTCATGTTATTCAGCAGCCATGTCCTCACCCCATTACTGGGAGGAATTAACCACTTGCTGGTAAATTGTGCTGTTTACCTTCATGCTTCATTTAAACTGAATTTTGTGAATGTGTGAAATACATTTAGTGGATTTGTTGTGCATGGTGCACAATAACCTAACCTACAGCTGGGAGGAGAATTTAAAGTTACCATAACATACCAGCCACAAGCATATGCCCTGAAAGTTAACAAAAACAAATATAATAATGTGTTTTGAGCCATCTGGAGAAGTTGCTTATTTAATGTTTATAATGTTTTGCTTTCTTGGAAACCCTTTAAAAGATCTAAATTGTTCTGTGTATGTTTTACTTTCACTGGAATTCAGTTCCAAATTGCCCAGGACTTTAAGCATAATGCGGAGGTGTGTTCTGCATTGATTAACCTGCAGTTAAAGCAGCTAGAGGTTGGAGAATGTGCTTTCAAGCTAACTATCTCAACACTGTCAAATGGTGCATTAACTGGCATAGAATGTTGTCAAATTGCATGCTAATAGATATTCAACTTTTTTTTCATATAAAGCTCATTCCGCAATCAAAGAATTGAAATATCAGGTTAAGGAATATTTTAGAATCACACTAAGACCACACGTGAAAGACTCAGAAACTTTATGGATGTGAGTCCTGGACATGTCACTGCTGTCACATTGACATGTTTGACAAATTTCATTGGCAAATTTTTAAAAATCTGCTTGTCAAGCAGAAGGACAAAATCACCAAATGAAGAAAGTATTCCAAGAGCATCACCATTGATTTAATGCTGAGAAAATCAAACTGCACTGGTCAGGAAATGTTTTCCATGTTGAATACTCCACATGTACGGCGGCACAGTGGTTAGCACCGCTGCCTCACAACGCCAGGGACCCAGGTTCAATTCCCAGCTTGTTTCACTGCCTGTGCGGAGTCTGCACATTCTCCCCCTGATCTGCTTATATTTTTCCTGGGTGCTTAGGTTTCCTACCACTGTCTGAAAGAGATGCTGGTTAGGTACATTGGCCATGCTAAATTCTCCCCCAGTGCACTCGAACTGGTGTCAGAGTGAGGAGATTTCCACAGTAACTTCATTTCAGCTTACTTGTGACACAAATAAATAAATATTGTGGCATTTAGCTGATAGAAGAACCTGCTTCTTGATCTCCTGAAAAAAGTAATGAGAACCGCAGGAAAGCGACCAATCCACGGACTTCAGGGGTACTGAATGGGTCTGTGAAATGTGGGAGAGTGCATTCTCTCATATTCACCTCAACAGCCACCGACACAATAAAAGTTGTCGTCTTCAAGTAAAAAGTACGACCCTGGCATGTTTTCTCATTAAAGGTATGAGGTATAGATGCCTGGGGGGGCGTTGGACTAGGGTAGGCACTGTAAAAAAATCTCACAACACTAGGTCACAGTCCAACAGGTTTATTTGGTATCACAAGATTTCAGAGCACTACAGCTCATAATTCCAAATAAACCTATTGGACTTTAACCTGATGTTGTGAGACTTCTTACTGTCGTTATGTGAAACAGAAATAAACATGAGTCCATTTTATGATGAAAGGTTAGAATTGAAATGCTGATCCACCTTTCTCATTGATGCTAGTCAGTCTATTGCAATTTTCCTGTTCTTATTTCACAACTCCAACTTTCACAGCTGTTCTTTGATAGATGTGATAGTAGGTATTTATGTTTAGAATGATAAAAATATTATTGATGAACTACAGGCTTGGGATTTAAAAGCAACTTGTGATGAAGTATCTCTGGGGATATTAATTTTCGGCATCTCCACATCATCAATATTAATTTTGTCATTTCTTGAATCACCATCTCTGTTTCTAATCCTAAAATTATAAAGAATCAAGAGATTTATCCTAGCTTGATTAAAGCAAAATACTGCGGATGCTGGATTCAGAAACAAAAGACAGAAAATGCTGGAAAATCTCAGCAGGTCTGATGGCATCTGTGGGGAGAGAATTGAGCCAACATTTCAAGTCCAAATGATCCTTCATCCAGCTCTGACACAGGGTCATCTAGAGTCAAAACATTGGCTTTCTTCTTTCCCCACAGATACTGTCAGACCTATTGAGATTTTCCAGTATTTTCTCTTTTGTTATCCTAGCTTGATGTCTTTTAATGGGACTTCCTATGAGGGAAGAGGGTTCCGACCAAAACGCAAGTGGCCCATTATAATTTTGTTTGTAATTCGTCAAAATATGGTGGGTGGCATCTCCCAGTCTGCAGGTAGGGCTGTTAAATGCCCGAGAGGGTGGGGTGAGAGTGGGTGGGAATGTAGAGCTGCCTCTTGCATTGGCATGCTGATTTCCCAGTGCTGAGCCAGTATATTCTAAGTTTAAAAGGCTCAACCAAGTGCTTATAGAGTCATCCAATGGGTGGAGTTTTCCATTCTGCGTACAGAGTGCTGGCTAGGGTGAGAAAACCAGTGTGCAGTAGCAGGTAAGAAATCCCCCCTCAATGAACTGATGTCACACCTATGAGGTTTATAACTGAGGGGTGGGGGTGGGAAATTATAGCCCCTAGGAAGAGAGGGATATGCCCTGAAAATATCCCCTGGCACACTGGCTGTGCCAACCTAACAGTGCCAGGGTAGCAGTGCCAAAGGGGACAGCCCCTATTGGGAGCCTCATTGGAGGGATTCCTCTAGTGTGTGTGTGTGTGTGTGTGTGTGTGTGTGTGTGTGTGTGTGTGTGTGTGTGTGTGTGTGTGTGTGTGTGTGTGTGTGGAAAGGGAGGGGAGGAGGACGGTTGCCTGGGTTATGCGTGTTGGAGATTGTTTGTCCTGGTGCTTGTGTTGGAGAGGGTTGACTCAGTGCTTGTATGGGGGGTGAATTGGGAGGGTGCCCTACTGCTTGTGGGGAGGGGAGTTTTCCCCGGTGTTTGTTGGGGGAATGTTTGCCCCAGTGCTTGTGTGACAGGTATGACCCCATTGACAGTTACAGGGAAGTTAGATACGTCTTTGTTGTAGAACCCATAGAACTCATTCAGTGGAGAAGAAAGCAATTCAAGTCTGCACCAATTCTCCAAATTTTACCCAGGTCCAACCACTACCACGCCTCCCCCCAACCCCCTATTCCTCTTATCCCATCCATTTGCCATGGCTAATTCACCTAACCCACATATCTTTGGACACTAAAAGGCCAATTTCGTTTGACCAATCTACCTAACCTGTACGTCTTTGGTGTGTGGGAGGAAATCAGAGCACCCGGAGGAAACACACGCAGACACAAGGAGAATAGGGTGACCTGTTGGCACAGTGGTTAGCACTGCTGCGTCACAGCACCAGGGAACGAGTTCAGTTCTGATCTCGGGTGACTGCCTGTGTGGAGTTTGCACATTCTCCCTGTATCTGTAATGGTTTCCTCCAGATGCTCCAGTTTCCTCCCACATTCAAAAGATGGGCACGTTAGGTGGATTGGCCATGTTAAATTGTTCCTCACTATCAAGGAGATTATCAGAGTAAATATGTGGAGTTATGCTGATAGGACCCGGATAGGATTTTTGTTGGTGCAGGCTTGATGAGTTGAATGGCCTAAAAAGTTGGAATAAAAGTACCAAAAGGTACCAAAAAAAACCCCACCATTACATGCACATGTTTCTCATGCACCGCTAACTTTATCAGGACAGAAAGATGTAATTATGAAATAATTTAATATAATGAATATTCATGGATGCAAATGAATTACAAATAAAACCCGCCACTGGACAGCTCGAGGCTTGACCTGCCATTAACACCACTGAGTTCAGCTCCAAATTTGAACCCACCGTCAGGAAGGCAAAATTCCAGTTCTGCCAAATCCAGCTACCCAGCCTGTCATGTTTCCAACTTTTCGAGACTTCGTAAAATCTTGTCTCTCCAGCCCCACCAGCCCATTCCCCGGGAATATGTCTTGAACCCCAACTCTGGGGAGCCAATGGCCTAGTGATATTATTGCAGGACTATTAATCTAGTAACTCAGCTGATGTTCTGGGGGACCTGCATTCAAATCCCACCATGACAGATGGTGAAAATTGAATTCAATAAAAAAAATCTGGAACTAAGAATCTATGATGACCATGTAACCAATATTGATTGTTGGAAAAACCCACCTGGTTCACTAATGTACATTAAGGAAGGAAATCTGTCATCCTTATCTGGTCTGGCCTACAAGTGACTCCAGCCCCACAGCAATGTTGTTGGCTCTTAACTGCCCTTGGGCAACTAGGGATGGGCAATAAATGCTGGCCAGCCAGTGACGCCCATGTCCAGTGAATGAGTAAAAAATAACTTACCCACTCTAGTGGTCAAATTAAGTGAGGCAATTACTTTTTGCAATTATTACTTTTGAGGCAACTTAATGGTTAATAATGGTTCACTGATTTCTGGCAGCACAGAGCCAGTTTTCAGTATGTTTCATATTCACACACCATAAGTGGTTTTAATGTAATGTATTGCATTGTGACAGTTCAAACAGGAACTGAAGACATTCAAATAGAATTCAGAGAAAACTTCTGAAGTGCTTTGGACTCCAGCTTTTTAACTTTTTCATCTTGAAGTACAGATCTTCCGGCAAATTGATATTGCATTCAAATGTACAGTTCAGATCAGAGGAACATTTGAGAAAGAACTATGAAGCCTATCACAGCATTTAAGAACATTTCACCTCATTACATGACATGTACAGATTGCAAACTCAAATAAACCATCAAACCAGCATAAAAATTGACTCTGTCAGTGACTTTGATCACTATTTATTAGCCTGTTGATAATACACCACATGGGTATTGGATGCCACCACACTGGGGAAGTCTGATTTGTTTAATTTTGTGGCTCCCAGATTAATCAGGGTCACTTGAGATTCACATAATAAGTGTCTGTGGGACTGTGTCCTAGCAAAGAGACAATAGAGATCATTTTTAAACTTCAAATCAAAACGGGCACAAGATCAGCAGTGCCACCCACCCAATGCTCCCAATCAGGAGGCTAAAGCCATTTTCAGGCCCTGATCGCAATTGAACTTAACTAGCGAACCATAAATGTCCAATGGACAGGCCACTCCATCTCGTATGTTTGGAAGGTCAAAAATCAGCTAACGTCTACACAGAACAGATTAGAAATGTTATAGGAATGAGGAGGTTGGGATGGTGCCAATCGCCCGGCCATGGGTCACTGTGGTTTAGTATGGCCACAAGGAGCACAATAGCCCCACGTACATTCCAGCCAACAGATTTCCAAAGCTGTTTTGGGGGGGCCTCCAGCAATCCGTTCATTACTGGTCAGGCAATTCTGCCTTGCACATTTTGGTCCGAGTCTCCAATTTGCGTGCTTCAAGCAGCCTTTTTGCTTGTTTTAGGTGCAAATGATAGGCCTCTGAAAATTAAACATACTGGGGCTTGGGTGTCCAAGTGCCTTCCTGGTTTGTTTTTTGAGGCCTCTTTCATTGAGAAATTGGCAACTGTCTTTTGAAAATCACCTCTACTCAGAAGAGAAAGTGGAGCGAATAATAAAATGGGGAAGAAAAGATGCATAGAGACAAATGCATTAAGGAGGAACGTGCAATACATTTGCTCTACTTGGGTTAGAGTTTCAAAGAGCCATGGCTAGCACTGCTGCCTCACAGCACCGGGGATCTGGGTTTGATTCCGACCTTGGATTACTGTCTTTGTGAAGTTTGCACGTTCTCCCTGTGTGAGTGTGGGTTTCCTCCAGGTGATACGGTTTCCTCCCACAGTCCAAAGATATGCAGGTTAGGTGGATTTGCCATGCTAAATTGCCCCTTAGTGTCCCAAGATATGTAGGTTAGGGGGGATGAGCATGGTAACTACTTGGGGTTATGGGGATAGGATCTGGGTAAGATGCTCTGTCAAAGAGTTGGTACAGACACGATGGGCTAAATGGCCTCCTTCTGCATTGTAGAGTTTCTATGATTCTATGATTCATAGGGGCTGGGCCTGGCACCAGTGGGATTTGAATATCATGGGTCAGAATCTTGTGTTCTCACTGGTGGCAAGTTTGTAGATGTGAAAGGAAAGGAACAAGTGGGATTCTCGTACCGGAACACTTGTTGCCTTCTTACCTCTGCCAGAATTAAATTTTGGGTGGGATGGGCCATGGTTGATCCTTCTGTCCGGCCATCAGATGAGGTCTTTAAATGGCCAGTTAATGGTCCTCATCCTCCAGCAATGATATTAAACCAGGTGGGCCTATCACCATGAGGCATATGCAACAAGTTGTGCAGCAAGCTTGTCAGCCCCTGGGGAAACAGCCGCACTTTGATCAGAGGCACTCAGTGCCTGATGGAGGGGCTGGGCACTGGGGAGATTGGAGGGGTTTGGGGGGGGGGGGGGGGGGCGGGGGAGAGTGGGGGGGGGGGGGGGGGGGGGGATGGTCACTGAGAGCCACTCCTGCCGGTGTTGCTAACCTTTCTATAACACTCTCCCCACCACCTCCCCATCCTGCCACTCCAAAGTTACTTGGGCCTGTGTTGCTCCATGATCCTGGCAGTGCAGTGAATGTTGTTCTGTCACCTGGCATGACCTCCCCAGTTGCACCGCTGAGCACGACTGCTGCCAGATTGGTCGGCAGCTCTGCTCGACTTCCGTCCCCGTGACCCTGATCCCAGAGGAAGGTCTACCACTCACCTCGTCGCTGTGATTGATGTGGGGTTCAGCAGGCCTTCCTGAAAAGAGGATAATGGTTCACTTGCCAGCTCTTCTTGCCAGACTCCTGATGCCTCAGCATTATTCCACCCCAAATCTCCGGATCCTGGCACCACTGGGGTTGCTGGCAATGGGAAACTTGCCCTTTATAGAAGCTCCTTCAGGAGTTTGTTAAGGGACCAGAACTGTGCAGAACTAATTTTCAAACTTTATTTTGGCAAATCCAAACAAGTTGGTGTATGGCTGTTGGGTTTGCAGTGACACCAATTAAAGTTCATCTGTCTTTGTACCTGATTTTACCTGATTTTTTTCCCAGGTATTTCTTGCCCTGTGCAAGGGCCAGTCCTTCATTTTGCTCCATGGTCCTTTCCAGGCCTGTTGGCATTGCCAGCCCTCTGAAGAGCTGCTTTCTGTCTTCAACAAGACAATGATAGAAATATCGGAGTAGGCCACTCGGCTCTTCAAGCCTGTTCTGTCATTCATTATGGTTATGGCTGATCACCAAATTCAATATCTTGATACCCACTTCCCCCCATATCCCTTGATCCCTTTAGCCTCAAGAGCTATATCTAATTTCTTCTTGAATCAGACAACATTTTGCCCTCAATTACTTTCTGTGGTAGTGAATTCCACACATTCATCACTCTCTGGGTGAAGCACTTTCTCCTCACCTCAGTCCTAAAAGGCTTACCTCTTATCCTCAAACTGTGACCCCTAGTTTTGGACTCCCCCACCATTAGGACCATTCTTTCTGAATCCATCCTGTCTAATCCTATTAGAATTTTATAAGTTTCTATGAGGTTCCCCTTTACTCTTCTAAACTCTAGTGAATACAATCCTAACTAACTTAGTCTGACCTCATATGACAGACCTGCCATCCTAGGAATCAGCCTGGTAAACCTTCGCCGTACTCCCTCTATAGCAAGGACAACCTTCCTCAGATTAGGACACTGCACACAATACTCCAGGTATGGCCTCACCAACATCCTATACAATTGCAGTAAAATATTCTTAATCCTATACTCAAATCCTCTCGCTATGAAGGCCAACGTATCATTTGCTTTCTTTACTGCCTGCTGTACCTGCACGCTTACTTTCAGTGACTGATGCACAAGAACACCAAAGTTTCGCCGAGTATCCTCCTCTCTTAATTTACAGCCATGATAGAACATAAGAACATAAGAAATAGGAGCAGGAGTAGGCCATCCAGCCCTTCGAGCCTGCCCCGCCATAGCCCCCAGTGTAACTACTGAATGCCTTCTAGAAGTACTGGACACCTCTAATGAGACATGGAACTTGCCTCCTAGCTAATTAGGCCATGTGAATGTTGAAATAGTGATGCTCCTGTGATACTGTGGCAGTGCAGGGTCAGGACCCAGCATTTATCCAGGTGTTGGGTTCCCAAACTTACCTTGAAAATCCTGTCCATTATATTTTGTAACCCACCTTCAAAATTGAGATAACATCCGAAAGGCCCATGGTTTTCAAAGCCAAACAATCCTCTCCCTCTTTCTTTAAAAAAATCTAATTCCCTTCCTAACTTCAAAGGGGTTAATTCCTCTGCATATTCTAACCAAAATCTTTTCACAGTCTTTTCCTGCTTGGCACAGATCCCTTTGCTGCAGAAGAATTAGAATATTTCTTCCTTTCAACATCCAAAGCCAAATATCAGGGTATAGTCATGACAGATGTGTATATATATCTCTGAAAAAGCAAACTAATACAAGAATACATCTGATATTAATCCAGAATATTTTAGAGTGGCCATTTAAAATGCCAATCATAATGAAGACTATTAAGTGGGTTTGGATTGTAGAATAACATAATAGGACACACTTTGAAATTTTCTTCTTTAAACATATCAGCACTGAAACGTGATAGAAGCTCATATAACGTGTTGCACATTTCACATTTTCTTTGTGTCTTATGTTTTCACCCTTTCTTCTTTGAACTCAGATGGAGAAACCTAACAACTTGGCAAACAAAGTTACAGGATTAAGATCCTTTGAAGACTCTGGTGTTTTGAAAATTTTTTTTTTAAACTTTATTCCAATCCAATCAAGTCAAATTAAACCCAATTCAGAGTCCCAACAAGTTGGGACATTCCCGATCCAAGCTGATAAGACAGGGCTCTCAACTCCTGTCTTGGGCTTGATCTACATGATCCAAGCTGACTGGAGTAGGTGTAGCTCCTCCTCCAGGGCTTGATCTTATTTGCATCTTAGCCAAATGTTTTGAAAATTTTTTTGGTGTTCCACAATTGAGATCAGGAGATGCTAGTACTGGTGAAAATGTAGAAGATCTCAATACCAATGGACCCATGTGCACTTGTAGGTGATCCTTATTTGTTACCGGGTAAAGGCGAAGGTTTAATCGGTCTTTTGGCTAAGATCAGGTGTAGTATCAACATGCTGCGCTTGGTTGAAGCCATGAGGTTACATTTCAGCTTCATTTGAAGCAATTTTTAAAAATGGCATCTCAGTCTTTTAGCTAAGAGGCAAATAAGATCAAGCCTTGGAGGAGGAGCTATGCCTACTCCAATCAGCTTGGAACATGTAGATCAAGCCCAAGACAGGAGGTGAGAGCCCTGTCTTGTCAGCTTGGATCAGGAATGTCTCAACTTGTTGAGACTCTGAATTGGACTTGATTGGATTGAATTGGAATAAAAACAAAAAAAAAGCTGGAATATTCCTATTAATCTCTGTGAAACACTGATTTTGCTAGTTTTCCCAACATAAATATTGCAGCATATTCCAAGATGATTGTAGAACCTGATTTCATTCATATTAACAACTGTCTTCTGTGTCCAAGTTGTTTAGTTACTGCAATATATGTTGAAGTTCAAAGCAAAATATACTGCAAATACTGGAATCTGAAACAAAAACAGAAAATGCTGGAAAATCTCAGCGGGTCTGACAGCATCCATGGAGACAGAATAGAGTCAAAGTTTCGAGTCTGAGTGACCCTTCATCAGAGCTGAGAGCAAAGAAAATCAAAAGAGATTTATACGATGAGAGTGGGGGAGGGGGCGTAATTGGACAAAAGGAATGTAAATGAGGATAAATAAGGTTGAGAAAGGTGATAAAAGTGCCATTAAGTGGTCAGAATGTGTGAATGTCAGAGCAGAGGCACAGATGGTTAAGGCAGTTGCCCTGAAAGGTTGGGGGAAAGTGGGGGAAATGGTGAGTGGGAGAAATGGAAGTGGGAAAGAAGGATGATAAAACAAGATGGAATGAAAAGAAGAAACAAAATGAAACAAAAATGGAAATGGGGTGGTGAAAGTGACAGAGAGAGTTCATGTTCTGAAGTTGTTGAACTCAATGTTCAGTCTCGAAGGCTGTTAAGCACCTGATCAGATGATGAGGTGTTATTCCTCCAGTTTGCATTGGGGCTCATGAGAACATTGCAAAAGGCCAAAGATGGGCATGTGGATAGGAGAGCAGGGTGGTGTATTGAAGTGGCAAGCAACAGGACGATCTGGGTCCTGTTTGTGGACGGACCAAAGGTGTTTAGCAAAGCGATCACCTTTGGTCTCTCCGATGTAGAGTAGACCACACTGGGAGCAGTGGATACAATAGACCAGATTGAAGGAGGTGCATGTGAAGTGTTGTTTCACCTCAAAAATGGTGTTTAGGACCTGGGATAGTGAGCAGGGAGGAGGTGAAAGAGCAGGTGTAGCACTTCTACGACTGCATGGAAAGGTGCCATGGGTAGGGGGTGAAGAATTTGTTGTGATGGTGGAGTGAACCATAGTGTCCGGGAGAGAACAGTAAAGTTAGTTGGCTAACCAGCTGCCTTCACTATTGGTTGGTATTAATCTTGCTCCAAATATCCCACTTCTCAAACTGTCCATAACTGGGGAAATTTGCATTTGCATGAAACAATATTTGGCTCAGAGTTTGGTCATTGAGTGTGAAGTTTACTATTGGCTCAAAGGACTCAGTGTCTGTAATTCAGACTATAAGGGGGGATTTTATCCCAAGGTCGGGGAAGCCCGACTGATAAAAATAGAATGCATGTGAAAAGTAGGCACACTGTCTTCTTGAAATATTTCACTGATTGACTCATCTCTTGAAAGCAGGTTAATCACCTATGCCCCTGTGCCAACTACACACTCATCCTGCCCCTGTCAAAACTGGAAGCAGATGGATTTGAGGCACGTTGGTTTCAGGTTTCAATACTTTTTCAGCTTTATCTTCCCATCTGGCATGAACCCACCCATTTTCAAAGGTTAAAATGACTCTCAATAGAAGTTGCAACACAGCAGGACAGGGCTAACTAATTCTTTGTGCCTGTGGTAGGGGCCAACATTCAACTGGAGTTATATCTACTTTTACTGTAATCCTAGCTTTCAGCATTTTGCATCTCTCCTGTCAAGAAATGTTTATTGTTTTGTAATGACTTCAATCAGGTTGGGCTATTGTAATGTGGACTCCCTGGTTAAGGAGTCAATTGGTAAGCCAATCAGGGAGTCTTTTCCTTGTATTTAACTGGGAGTGTCAGTTCCTGTGGCACTCCTGGAGGTAGACTGCTGACTGATAGTGCTCTGTGTCCTGCTGTTGGAATTGTAAATAAAGGGAATTTGGTGAAGGGATTCCTGCCTCCAAAGACTTATTACATGTCTCACAAGTGACTCCTATTTTACCACCAACCTCCAGCCTCTTTCATTCCATTGTCTTTCTTTAGTTTATTTTTAATTTAAGTGCTTTGCTCTCTTATTTCTCTTATTCATCATAACATTCAAATAGGATCTTATTCCTACCTACAAACCCACTCAGAAATATTGATTTGTTCCAGCCAGGAGTGCAAACACATGCAAGTCTTAGCTTTCCTCAGACATTCCCGCCCTCTACTATCTTCAGATTTTGTAACTGAGTTAGACATCTGATAATTAGCAAGTACTAATTTACCTCTGCAACCTTTTCACCTTTGATAATGTCATGCAAGACAGATGCCAACTCTTTACTTTGATTTTCTAATGAGCAGCACATCAGGATAATTGTGCAAGAATTGGCACTAAATTGACATTCAGACACTGATAAGTCATTCAGGGTTTAAAAATATGAGGAAAGATCATCTGTTAAATCAGCACACTTTTGTGAAAATTGTTGCTGTTTTCCCAATCTGGGCTGAAGCAATGTTGGAATTGCAATAAAAAGATAAAACAGGGGGAACAAATGTTAAAGTGTGGGTAGATAAGGAGGCTGTAAAGGACAGATATTGTTTGAATGAAAAGCCAAATTTAAATAGCTACTAATGATAAAGCGCCAAGTTTTCAATTTCTGGGTGTGTGCAAAAGCAAAGGCCTCGAGGGGCGGATGCCCTATTACTTTCATGTTCACCACATTAAAAGCTGTGAAACATACTTATTTTAAGGAGTCATCATGTGTTGCTATTTTAATTGATGTACTTTGCTTCTGAAGATTCCAGTGAAGCAAGTTCCACATTCGCAGTAACAACTGTCAGCTGCTGAGAGGAGGATAAGCACCAGAACTTAGACAGCCCGTGTGAACATAAGAACATAAGAAATAGGAGCAGGAGTAGGCCATCTAGCCCTTCGAGCCTGCCCCACCATTCAATAAGATCATGGCTGATCTGTCGTGTCTCAGTTCCACATTCCCGCCCTCTCCCCATAACCCTTAATCCCCTCGCTTATCAAAAACCCATCAACCCGCGTCTTAAAAATATTTAGCGAGGCAGCCTCCACCACCTCAACGGGCAGAGAATTCCAGAGATTCACCACCCTTTGAGTGAAGAAGTTCCTCCTCAACTCCGTTCTAAACCGCCCCCCCTTTATCTTGAGGCTGTGCCCCCTAGTCCTACTGTCCTTTCTGAGTGGGAAGAGTCTCTCCACCTCTATCCTATCCATCCCATTCATCATCTTATACGTCTCAATGAGATCTCCCCTCATTCTTCTAAACTCTAACGAGTACAAGCCCAGTTTATTCAGCCTCTCCTCATAGCTCAACCCCCTCAACTCCGGAATCAGCCTAGTAAACCTCCTCTGCACTCCCTCCAAGGCCAAAATATCCTTCTGTAAGTACGGCGACCAAAACTGCACACAGTACTCCAGCTGCGGCCTCACCAATGCCCTATACAGCCGCATCAAGACCTCCCTACTTTTATATTCAATCCCCCTCGCTATGAAGGCCAGCATCCCATTCGCCTTCCTGACCACCTGCTGCACCTGCAAGCTGGGTTTTTGCGACTCATGCACAAGGACCCCGAGGTCCCTCTGCACCGTCGCCTGCTGCAGTTTTTCGCCCCGTAAGTAATAGTCCTTCCTACCATTCTTCCTACCAAAGTGGACCACCTCGCACTTGCCAACATTAAATTCCATCTGCCATTTCCTGGCCCATTCGCCCAGCCTATCTAGATCCTTCTGCAGACTCTCCACACCCTCCGCTGGTTCCCAGCAAAGTTCCTGCCCACACAATGCACACATATACAACCTGGCATCATGTATGCCTTCTGAAAACATTTCTTCCAGTCTGCAGCAACTCTTGATATATCAGTCAACTGTTAAAAACATTTCAGCCCATGTGGGTTGAGGGAGGGCAAAGTGTTTCTAATAAACTCCCAGACATGGTACAGCATTAGTAAACCATGTAGGCCTGACCTCTTCAGACAGCCAGCAACAATCCTGACACCCTGGTGAATGGGACATCAACCAAAAATCAGGATTGACCTGATAGCCCCACCAGCCCCAACTGGGTACCCACCCATAGCTGGCGACAACCTGATGATCATGCAAATACTTTCATCTCCACAGACTGACTCCTGCATTCCTGGACTTGTTAACCTCTCACAGTCTGGCATAGTCCTGTCCTCATGCAGAAACCCCCAATCACGGGGACGATTCTCCCATCCTGCTGCACTGGTTTTTTAGGGGCCGGATTAACGTGATCCGCGCTGGGAGTTCGGCCCCGAGCATGTCTCACAGCGCCAGATTTCTAGAAGTAGGTACGGAGCTGCATTATATACGCAGCCCTTCATTTTAATGCAATTAAAATATAATCAGCGGGCCCAGGACTGAAGTCTCCGGGTCCGCTTGCATCTACCCCACCAGGAGTGGTTCTCTGGAGTGAAGGGAGGAAACCTTGAGGGTCCCCCCAGGGGGTTGGGCACCAAGGGATGCCCCCAGGCATTGCCACCCTGGCATTGTCAACCTATGTCCCCTGACACTGTCCAAGAGGTAAAGTGCCAATGCTCATGTGGCACCTTGTCACTGCACATTGGGCATGGGGCAGTGCCAAGGGAGTGGGGCCTAATGGGGTGGGGCCTACTGGGGGCAGAGCCTTATGGGACAGGGCTTAATGGGGCTGATTGGTGGGGGTGGATGGTCCCACTGTCACTCTGCAGTCAGGATCAGTGGGGTAGGTAGGGAGGGAGGGAGGCCAGCAATCAGGGCTGGCTATTGTGGTGGGGGAGGAAGCCCACTGGGAGGGTTTGGGGCTGCAAGGGGGTGGGGGCAGCGCTGTTGATGGGATGGGAGCAACTGGGGGGGTGTACAGGAGATCGGAGGTGGGGGGGGGGGGGGAGCGGTCAAGGCTAGGGCCGGGCATGTTTGGGGGCCCTGCACCTGGCCCTTGGGAGGGTGGAAGGGCCAGCGATGCAGAGGTTACGGGGTTGGCCAGCGATTGAGCTGGCCAGCGTTCAGGAGGCCAGAGACAGGGACCACTGCACATACACTGATCTTGATGCTGACAGATCGACGCATGCCAATGAGCCAATCAGCACTACACTGCCGGCCCCTCTAGTGGGAATAGGCCCCAACCCCTGATTTTTTTATTTATGCTGGTGGCCTCTTCAGTGCACTGAGTGTGAGAGATTCTCCCACTGATAAAACCCACGTAACTTACTCCAATTTTCATGCAAATTCTAACACTTAGAATTTTGGGGGGAAAATCATCCCCAAAGTATATCAGATGGGGGCCTGGGCTAGCCCGTTTGAATGGGGTTGTGTACACACTGCCAGCGGCAGTGCAATTTACTCCTGTTTTCTCACCTGTGGGTTACTTAGCCTGAAGATGGGACAATTCCAACCCTAGTGTTAGGTGTAATATAATGAATCTCATTATCGATTGTCAATTTACGTACAACTTGCTTTGACGTCTTGCACAGAAAAAAAATGCTTTTCAATTAATTGATTTTTACAAGAATGATCTTTTCTTCAACATTCTTTCATGATCTACAACCCAAATCAATGGAAGATCAAGAAGACAAAACACTTTTTCACTTTCTCATCCTTGTTTACCTTGAATTTTACTCTCCTTGAACTTTTCATCTACTTTCCATTGTTTATATTATCTCTTCCAAGATAAATGGACTGGATCTTGACGTCGCAATAGCAGCAAACACTGAGGCAGACAGGGGCTCCCCACACTGATGGTCCCACTGGGAACTGTCAGCATATAAACTTGGACTGATCACACAGGACTTTCACTGTTGTCTCTGCCGCTGTATTTGGGGCTGCTCTTAGCAGACAAACAATTTGTTGCAGCAGCATAGCCCTTTGAATCAGTAGAAGTGGCAAAACATTGCAGCACTCCAGTCACCCCAATACGCCCGGCAAACTACAACCCCCCTCCCCCCATCAACTACCCCATCACCCATTCCCCCAGCTCCCCTTTTCAACCCATCCCAGCAACAGCAGCTCTGTTCACCTCCCTAACCCCTGTCACTCCAAGCTCTACTTCCCCTGCCTCCCTCAAACACTTGGCACCGCTGCGTCCACTCATCCTGTGGAGTTTAGGGATGGGGGGGTGGAGTTTGAGGGGAGCTGGGGTTGCTGATGGAAATGATGGGGATGCCGGAGATGGGATGGGAGCAGAGTCAGAGATGTTAGGGTTGAGTGTGAGTGGAGCCAGGATAGAGTGGGAAGTAAAAGTCAAAGAAGATATTTTAAACACTTAAAAACATTTTAAAAAATTTTAAAAAATGCGTACCTGTCATTGATCTGAAGGCAGACCTCAAGGAGCGTGTCTGTAATTATTGGGCCGTGATTCTCCAACATCACCCATAGCTGGGATTCTCCAATCTTGCTGCAGTGAATGTCCATTTGGTACGGCCTCAAATTCTCTATTTCTTCCAGACAGCACTGGAGAAGTCTACAGCACCAACAGAGAATTAGGGCCATTTAGCTCAAAGGGAGCATAATTCTGTGAGAATTGACCTTGACATTAGGTCTACCTACATCGTGTGCTGATGGTCCCAGGTTTCCTGTGCTGCGGATTTGTAAGTTCACAGCATGCATTTTTTTTTACAAAGTTTCCCTGTCCTGATTGATAGTCTTGGCTTCCTCTTGGACACAGAGCATGCTCGAAGAGGACATAGGCAAGGAATAGATGGGTTTCCTGCTCTTTAGGAAAGCAACTGTGGGCTAATGGGGATAGTAAATCAGGGTCTGGAGGGGAGGGGGTGACCACAGGAGTTGGGAAAAGTTGAGGGTTTAGTGTTTGTGTGGTGTGTGGGACTTGGTGATCACAGAGATGTCTGATTACATGGGCAGGGGTGCAGGAGGTTGAGTCTGATATCCGGGAGAGAGGCAGTTAGCTCAGGGGGATGGGTGCGGAAAGCTCTCTGCTCCTCCTGACCCACAAGCAGTGCTGGAAAGGTATTTAGCTCTTCCATTCAAATGTCCTCATTTCCTTGAGAACTCCAGTTTTCCAAGACCCTCAAATTAAAACTGGAAGAAAGGTACAATCTAATGCAATCAAACTCAGTAAAGATGCAAACATCCACCTTGGTGCAAAAAGTAGAGTCATTAACCTTGCAGGTTAGTCAGTGAAAGGAGGAACGAAAGATGAATTCAACTCTCTATTTCTCCAGCTTTTCCGATGCACAACTCATTCTGCCTCTCCCAGCATTCTCAAAGATTCCCTTGTTCTCATCGTTCTGGGGACTACACACTATTCAAACTCACCAACACTCAAATACAGAATTATTTATTTTTATTCATTTATGGGACATGGGTGTCACTGGCTGGGCAGAAAAGTTTGTGCATCTCTCGTTGCCTGAGGGCACTTGAGAGTCAACCACATTGCTGTGGTTCTGGAGTTACATGTAGGCCAGACCAGTTAAGGACAGCAGATTTCCTTCCCTAAAGGACATTTAGAGAACTAGATGGTTTTTTCCGACAATCCACAATGGTTTCATGGTCATCAGCAAATTCCTAATTCCAGATTTTTTTTTATATTGAATTCAAATTCCACCACCTGCCATGCTGGGATTTGAACCCAGGTCCCCAGAACATCAGTTGGGTTTCTGGATTAATTGGCAAGCAACAATATCACTAGGCTATTGCCTCACGTATTTAACTTGTCCATTTGACTCAGTCTGTGTATCTTCACCCCCAATAACCACCAAAAATGATCTCAATATGCAGTGCTATGAAAATAACCCGAACATTGTAACATGTAATACACTAAACTTTACTTTATTCAGTAAAATGAAACATTAAATCATACACAGTACAATTCTTGCTGACCCAATAGTACTGTTATGTCAGGTGGATCACAGATAATGACAACAATGGGCTGTACATTATCCTTACTCATTATGTCCAATTTGTTGACACTACATCCAAGCTAGCTTGTGGAATACATATTTCACTAAATTAGCATCAAGAGTTCAAACTCTTGCCTGTATACTAAAACATATAATACCCACCTGAACTCGCCAAGTGCCACTCCAGCACAAAATAATTCAACTCTTACAACTGCATTTAAACAAAAACACGGAAAATTCTGGAAAATCTCAGCAGGTCTGACAGCATCTGTGGCGAGGGAATAGAGCCAACAGGGTTCATTTTACCACTGCATTGTTTTCAGGCACAAAGCAGTGGTAAAGTGGGCCGTAAAGCGATTTGTGCAATTGGCGCCGATTTTCGCTACCTGCGCCATTTTGTGAGCTCCGGATTTCTGGAGCAGTCAGCCTCTCGCCGGAAATGGGCAGGAGGCAGGTTAATGTATGGAAATTTATTTAAATGCTGTTTCACATCTGCTTACTGAGCTGGGTGTTCAATTGTCCAGGCCCGCCCCCCCCTCTTTGCAACCTCGCCAGGAAAGATTCTCACCAACGAGGAATAAACATGCTCCTCTTAACAGTGGATCAGGAGGCCATGAAGCCTCCTAGGAAGGCCAACAGCAAGGGGAGTGTTCCTCGGGCAGTGTCAGACAAGCAGTGCCACCCTGGCACCTGGACAATGCCCAATGGCAGTGCCGGGGGCAGGGAAAATGGGGGGGGCCCCTGCAACTCTGCAGCAATTGGTGGGAGGAGTGAGAGACGGAGAGAGGGCCTGCTGCCACTCTGCAGAGATCGGAGGGGGGGAGGGCAGTGGCTCCATGATCAGTGGGGAAGAGTGGTGGGTCCACGATCAGTGGGTGAGGGTGGCGACTCCACCACCAGGTGGTGAGAGGGGGTCCGCGTCGGTCTGGGCTTTGGGACGGGGTGGTAGGAGCCATAGCTTGGGCCGTGGGCCCCCGTAATTACGACGGGGGGAGGGGGGTGGCTGCTGCTCCAGGCTGCCTGCGCTAACAGGGGCCTGACAGCTCTCTGGGTCTGAAAACACGCCCAAAAGACAGATCTGAAACTCCCCCAGTTTCATGTCGGCCCAGCACTTAGAAAAAAATGGTAAAATCACCCCCATTAACTTTGTTTGTCTCCACCACTGATGCCTGTCTAGCCGAGTATTTCCAACAATGCTGTTTTTTCCTAAAGTCAAATGTCTGTTCTGTTTATAATTAGGTCCCCAGGAGAAATCAGATCCAAAAATGGTAACTTGCATTTATACAGCAATTCTAACAAAATGAACAGCTCAAGCTGTTCCACAGATGAGAAAATGATGCACAGAAATAGTGGAAGAATTAGGTTGGATGGCCAAAGGCAAATTATGGTTTATTGAGACTTCTAAGAAATGGAAGGTTAACCTTTGTATTTACAACTCCATTTTCTCCTTTAGAACATGCCTCAAAATCCACGTCTTTGACAACCTAACATCTCCTTTTGGCTGGGAATCTTTTTTTGCGATTAAACCCCTGTGAAACAGCTTGCAACGTTTTTATATGTCAGGGTTCTGTATTAGTGCAGGATGTTGTTTAGGAATGAATTTGAAAGGAAAAGGTGAAGATGGCTATCTTACCATTGGGAGAACAAAGGGAGAGGATACATAAGAGATCACCTTTGACAGGCTGAAGGCCAGGGACTGAACAGTGAGTCAGACGAGGTTAGATGAGAAAGTCAGTGAAAGTTGGGCGAAGTAAGGGCTGCGATTCTCCCATTGCAACCCACAACCTTTCTAGTGAGTCACTATAGGAGATGCGTGTCACCGGCCTTGAACAGGGATTTGCTCATGTGTCAGGAACTCATGTGCATCACCGGAGCTGGTGAACAAACACCGGTCAGACCACGCTGGAAACCAGCAGTTAAGTCATTAAAATCTTTTTTGCATGTATTTCCGGGACCTTTCAGGTCCCAATTGAATCTCTCATCCTACCAGGAGTACTTCATTCTGGCGAGATTCAGAGCTAGCTCCTCACCTTCAGGGAACCAGCAGGAGACTCCGCCAGAATGAAGGATGTGCAATCGGGGGCTCCCCAAGGGGTCAGGTGCTCGGGGGTGATGCCCTCTGGGCATGGGCAACTTGGCAGTGCCCAAGGGGGTGGGGCCTATTGTGGGAGGAACCTAGAAGCGATCAGTGCGTGTGGCGGATCCCACTGTCACTCTGCAGGCAGGATCGGTCTGGGATGGAGGGAGTGGAGGAAGGGCAGTGATTCGGGTGGGCTGGGGGAGGGGCTAGCCTCTGGGGAGGATCTGATTGGGGCGGGGGGTGGCAGCGATGGGAGGGGAGTGGTGTCTGCCAGAGTGAGGGGAGTGGGAGGATCGCCACTGCTGGGGGATGGGACCTAGACATTCAGTGGGGGGCGGGGTTGTGTCAGGGCTGACCTGGAAATTGCTGTGGGGGCCATGATCGGGCCAAGGTGGGGTGGTGCTGGAGGGGCAGCACTGTGGGAGTACCGGGCTGGCCAGCAATTGAGCTGGCCAGCAAGTTGGGGGGTTGACAATTTCTGTGCAGAGCTCCAAAACTCTGGCATGAATAGGTTCCCCCCACCCTGTATTTTTAATGAGATTCACTACTGGGACCTCACAGAGTGCGGAGATTCAGGTGAGAAGCTGAACTGACAGAACAGTCAGGATCTAGAACAGTTCTCCCACCAATTCAGCACTTTTGGGAGAATTGCAGCCAAGGTGGGCAAAACTGCGGAAGTGTGGATATGTGATCTGAAACTTAGGGTCAGCTAGGGCATTGAAAGGATACATTTTTAGGTTCACCCTGACAGAACAATTGAGAATTGGGTTTTAGTTAGGGGCAACCATGATACTGGGCTAAAAATGCTCTTAATGTGAGGAAGGTCCAATGGATATTAACATAGAAACTATTGTAGAAAGAAAAATAAGGATTTTTTATATTTAAGGATATTAATGTAATATATAAGAATATTAATGTATTTAGCATGAAGGAAGGAGAGAGTGAGAGTACTTCCTGATGACCTATTAATAGTCCATTAACAAAATGTAATTTCAAAACTGGAAGATTGCGAGGTGCATTGAAACAGGTCATGCAGGATGTATACATTCTCCTGGAGTCTTCATCAAGCTAGCAATTTTCAATGAACTGTAATATTTATGGGTCAGTGAACTATGTATCTCAAAGGGATGGAATGATGATTGTATTTCTTTACTATTTGCAGGCTACGGAAAAATGATCTTTAAATGTTCCTACTCTTGTTGGCACATAAGGACAAGATGTGGATGTGCCGGCGTTGGACTGGGGTAAACACAGTAAAAAGTCTGACAACACCAGGTTTTAGTCCAACCGATTTATTTGATAGTAAACTCACAAGCTTTCGAGGGGACTGCCTCTTTGTCAGGTGAATGGAGAGTTCTGGCCTCAGACAGAGCATATAAAGCACAGACAGTTTACAGATTACTGATTAGAATGCAAATCTTTACACCTAACCTGCTGTTCAAGTCTTAAAGTGGCCGACAATGTGAGTGGAAGGAGCACTGATCACAGGTTAAAGAGATGTGTGTTGTCTCCAGACAGCACAGTGAGTGAGGTTTTGCAAACCCAGGCAAGTCACGGGGGTTACAGATAGTGTGACATGAACCCAAGATCCCTGTTGAGACCGTCCTCATGTGTGTGGAACTTGGCTATCAGTCTCTACATAAGGACAATGCAGGAAAGCCACCCATTAAGTACAAGAATGAAAGGAAGAGAGGCCTGAATAAAGGGAGGAGACAAATTTAGTCATGATGCAGGAACAGTGATACATAAGATTGTTCAGCAAATCCATAAAACTTGATGTTGTAAAATGACAAAATAATGCCAATCATTTTTACTCAATCTGGATAGTCATGAATGCAGAAATGCCAGGGGTTTCTCCTGTCTGCACAGAATCTGGGAAAAGTTACAACAGTAGAAGCTGCAATTTGTTAAAAGCGAGTGATTCACATCTTGATTTATATCCTTGCAGTCATCTCATACAATACGACTCATGAATAATTGATCAGATGGGAGCTATAATGTCCGTAATCAATAAAAAAAAATCACTGATTAGTCCTGCCTGGAATTTAGTGAATCAACAAAACCCCGCTGTGTGGAATTAAAGTAGGCTGCACGCACAACTGCAGATTCCGAATGTAGCATATGGTTTAAGTACGGCCTTCCTGAGTAACTGTTCCATACTCGTCCCTTGACACTGTCAGTAGTGTGAAGTGTTTTATGAAATAAATGTTCTCGGTGTAGCTCATAGCTTCGAACAACCTGCAAAGGTTAAACCATCACTGATTCCCTGCAGCCCTGGGGTTTATTTGATGTCAGCTTTACATTGCTGCCCAACCTTGAATTGTACAGGTTCCAGCTTGCTTTCCTTCCCTAACAAATAGCCTGCAGCATGGTCCATACTGTCTGATGGTAATCTGATATGTTAGCAATCACAGCAGCAGATTTACTGTTATCAAGAAAGAACCAAATTGATCAACTGCAGATACTGAGAGGTCAAGTTTGCACTCTATTGTTTTCAGCTCCATCAGCTTTTTGAGAGCCATACTCTGTCGACATCATCACCTCATTGTTGGGTGGCACAGTGGCGCAGTGGGTAGCACTGCTGCCTCACGGTACCAGGGACACGGGTTCGATTTCTGGTTTGGGTCACTGTCTGTGCGGAGTCCGCACATTCTCCCCATGTCTGCGTGGATTTCCCCCAGATGCTCCGCTCTCCTCCTACAGTCCAAGAGACGCGCTGGTTAGGCGCATTGGCCATGCTAAATTCTCCCTCAATGTACCCAAACAGGCACTGCAGTGTGGCAACTAGGGGATTTTCACAGTAACTTCATTGCAGTGTTAATGTAAGCTTACTTGTGACACTAATAAATAAACCCTAAACTTTCATTGTGGCTCCTCCCTTCACACAAATTTAGCTAGTTAAGCCAAGGAGTTTAATCCCACCTTCTCCCAGAATCATCAAAATCACACTTCGAGTCTTCAAAACAAAATTATAACAAAAAAACTAAACGTCAATATAAAATGGAATTGTCAATATCTGACGTGATGGAAGGATCCTACCCTGACAATTGCGTCTTTGGCTTTGTAACATATAATGCAGTAACACCTGAGGCATATGGATGAAGACAAATGATCTATAAATAGCATGAACTGAATCTTTCTTGGGCAAGAAGGTTGATTTATGGCAGACAGGTAGAGTTTGACATTCATGGGCTGTGGAATGAGAATATTTTCACAGAATTACAGAATTATTAAAGCACAGAAGGAGGCCATTTGGTCCTTCGTGCCTGCACTGACTCTGCTGAGGAGCATCATGACTTCGTGCCATTGCCCTGCCTTTTCCCTGTAAAACCTGCACATTGTTTCTATTCCAATAATCACCAAACACCCTACTGATAGCCTTATTGAACCTCACTCCACCACACCTTCAGGAGCTGTGCATTGCAGATCCGAATCATTTACTGTGTGATAAAGTTTTTCTCACATCACATTTGCTTCTTTCTCATTCCTGGAAATATTCTTGTAAACCTCATCAGCACTCTCTCCAATATGTTCACATCCTGCCTGCAGTGCAGTACCCAGAACTGTGCTCAACATGCCAGCTGAGGCCTAATTATTGCGTTGTATAAGTTCAGCATAATCTCCTTGCTCTTGCACCCTACACCCCTATTAATAAAACCCAATATACTATGTACTTTATTATCTGCTTTCTCCTGTCCTACCTCCAATGATCTATGCACATATACATCCAGGTGTCTCTGCCCCTGCACCACCTTAACAATTTTACCCCTTATTTTACACTGTCTATCTTCTTACTACCAACATATGTCATCTCATACTTCTCCACTATTAAACTTATGTCACCTATCTGCCCACTCCAACAGTTTGTCTATGTTCTTTTGAAGTTTTGATTTACCAGAATGATATCCAGACAGCGAGATTAAATTACAAAATGGCTGGCAAAAGGCTTTGCTCAATTAATTCCGGATAATAATCAGAAGGTGGATAATTGGAATATGGATAATAGACATTCCACTGCACTATAAAAAGCAAACTGAATCTGTGAAAAGCACATCTTAAAGAAGCTGGAATCTGTCACACAGGGATGGTGAGATTATTAACTTGCTAAATGCTTTTGATTATAGATTTCAGTGTCTGTTTAATATTATGAAAATGCACTGATAGCATGACAAAGATTTTGCTGATGAACAAAAGAATGGCAGTTTTGAAACTGAAAATGTTGTGTAGGCTGTGAAAGGTTTTGCAAACTCTTCAGAAATGAAAATATCAACTTACTGTCAATGACACAGCTTGCCACCTAAGCTATGCCTTTAACTAGAATTATTTTTGAGCAGACATTGCAATTTAAAAAGAAAACATTTGGTTGTTGAAGCCCTACCCAACACTGAGTCACACCAGGATTCAAAATGATTCAGAGTTTTCTCATAAGATCAAACATTGTTGTGTAAGCAATGTAACTCTTCAGCCAGAAGATGCTTTGTTTTCCTGTGGGTACTTCATGGTTGCTAAAGAATGCAGCCCAGAGCTTGTGCTCATTTGGTGTTTGTACTTCTTCCATTTGTCTTGTTATGTCCAGTTTGATAGTTGGTTTGACATTGTTATTTGATCATCTCACTTATACCAGGAGCTCATTCAGCATTTCAGGTGTTTTGATGTGGTCATTGGCTTTCACTGTTGAATTTACCCTCCATTCCTCTGTGGCCAGCATCAAAAGAATGACCCAATGATGGGCCAATCATTGACCCAAATTGATGTGGCAAAACAGTCTATCAAGAGTGAAAGTTTTCTTTAAGTAATTCTCGGCCTTTTTGGCTAAGATCAAGTGTAGTATCAACATGCTGTGCTTGGTATTAAGTTACATTTTAGCTTCATTTGAAGCAATTTTTAAAAGCAGCATCTTGTCCTTTTGGCTAAGATGCAAATGAGATCAAGCCTTGGAGGAGGTGCAATGCCTACTCCAATCAGCTTGGATCATGCAGTTCAAACCCAAGACAGGAGGTGAGAGCCCTGTCTTGTCAGCTTGGATCGGAAATGTCTCAACTTGTTGAGACTTTGAATTGGACTTGATTTGATTGAACTGGAATAAAAAAAAGGAACTAGGGAAGTGTCAGTGACAATTGTATTATATCACAGCTTATAGAACCATACAAGGGCAATTGTAGAAAATATGGTTTTAAAAAGTGTACAATATCAAAGGAATGCTTAGACCATGTGTAAGAAGTCCCAAAGAGTTAATGAGATGGGCAACAACATACATATTAAGAAAGAAATTGCAAAAAATTGCAACATCAAGAAAGACACCAAAGTGATAGAGATATATAATGGTGAGAAGCCATCCATAGCCTATTAATAGAAGCAGCCTGTTGCTATAGCCACAGGTAACAAATATGCTCCTTTTTAAGTCAAAATCTAAGTGAGGCAATCTGCTCTCTCAAAGCTGTACTATATAAAGAGATTTTTAAAAATTTGTCAATGAATTGTTACAGAAGCTGTGAAAAACATTGAAGAAAAAGCTTTTATCTCTTGCACATAAAACAACATAATCTAATGTGAAAATCAGTGAGTGGGAACTTTTTAATGGCATACGGCAAAATGGAATTTGATGAGGAGTTGCAGATAATGGCCAGAATGTCACCACCGTTCATGCTGATGGGATTTTCCCATCTTGCTGCAATGAATGACGATTTGGCTGGGCGCCAAATTCTCTGACCTGAGACGCTTAACTAAATCAATTTGCTATACTATGCTTCATAGTATTTCACCATTGCTCTACTTGCTGTAGGCCAAGATGGAGTCCAATAACAAGCCATTGATCAGAAAGGGCGATGACTTGGGCCATGAGAACCACATCTCCTGTGAAAACAGCAGATGCTTGCACTTATTAGCCAAACTACTCAAGTTGGTCCCCTGTAGTTAGGAGTCGATCCAACACAAACAGCCATATGTGTTCCAGGGACATCTGAAAAGATGGCCAGTTTAATTGATCCTCAAATGCATGCATATCTAGTCCTGTCCCATAGACATCAGTTTTGCTGTGCATCCGAGTACATGGCAGAAATATGTTACAAGCTATGAAAACAGAAAGCGCTGAAAATATTCAGCAGGTTTCGTAGCATCTCTGGAGGAGATAACAGAATTAATAAGAAAGATTTTCAGCTCTTGCCAGGGTTGGAGATGGGCATAAGCAGCAGGTAGCCAATTGCTCTGATGAAGAGACTTATTAAGTGAAATTAAAAGATGGTGACTGGGATTTTACAGTCGGCCTTCAATTCCCTGCGCCGTTGGAGCCTGTTTGAGTGCTTGGGACAAGCGCTTGGCGGCACATTGTGGTGACAATGCTTCACGCAAGTTTTGAGATCCCCCCACCTCCCTCCCCATCACCACCTGCCCTGTCCACCTGAGTGTGAGAGCTGGTGAAAATACTTATCAATTCAAGATGAGAAAAAAGGACATTGAGGGAAAGTGTCTTCAAATGCCCTCTCTGTGACTTAATTGCCATCACAGCCCACTGTGCCTTTCGATTCTGAAAGGTCTCTGATTGACCCTCCCTTTTTGAGAGGCACCTGACAACCTTAATTGGACAGCACACTGTTTCCATGCCAATGAAGGCTGTGAAACACAGTAAAAATGCCGTGAGTTATTGTTTCCCCCGGGACCATGTTCGGGACTCAAAATCAGTCCCAATGTCAGTTTCTTATTCTCGGTGTGAAAATTCTGTCCTATGTTTTGGGTCGATTGCCTTCTGCTAGCACAGATATGACTTAAGTAACCATTTTTAAGCAGGACAGGGAAGGAGTATTAAAAGGCAATGCGGTTGCCGTCGTTGGAGGAAATGTGTTTCCAATGATTCTTTGAATGACGGGGTGGAAACTCTATCATTCGAACTTCCTAGCTCATTACACAGCTACCCTTCCCTAATAGAGATGATGCGAGGTTCTCACCAGCTCTCCAGCTTGTGACCAAGACATCCAACCCTCCATAAGATACTGACCTTGGTTTCAATTAGTGTCAGCTCTCAGCTGATGAAGACACCACATGGTTGTTATGTATGGCTGAGAATAAGGAGGTGATGCCCTTTGAACATCAACAGTCACCAAACTGTCACTGAGTGCTTCATATAGTCCAAGCAGCAAAATACTTCACTTCTGTAGACAAAGACACGAGTCGGAATTTTACCGCCTCACCTGCCCAAGGCTTGTAAGATCTCATCCAAGGCCAATGGAGAGAGCCGTTCCGTGAGCCTAAAGATCAGTTAAAATCCAGCCATGGATCACCAGTGGAGGGCAAGCAGAGCACCTTCAGGGTGGACAGGAGACTTCTTAAGGAAATCTCCTTCACGCATTGCCACGACTGAATTGTTTAAGGATTGAAACCCTGAGCGGCACATTTCAGATGAAAGATGCTGAAAAGTAAATCATGCATCTCAGTGGTACCCAGGTCATCGTGGAACATGTTCCTCCAAAAATTGATGGAGGGCTTTTCTCAGTGAAGCAACTAGCCTGTTTAAGGATTTAAAACTTCCAATCCTGCCCAACTGCAAATTTTAGAATTTTCCAGCCGTGCTTGCCCCAAAACTGGAAAATCCTGCCTAAGCTCAACAGACCTATCCATGATCCGCCCCTCATCACTATGAATCCTGTGCAGGCAGAAGAAGAAAACTTAGCTTTGTTTCTCGTGCTACTTTTTCACTGTTTCTTTTCCCAGTTTTTGAGTTCATAATTTTTCTCTCTGCTGTTAGTCAGATTTTGGTAATAATTTAGTGGTGTGCTCAAATGGAGGATGTGTCCATATACAAAGGAGATATAAGCTTACTGTCTAACACACCACAACACAGGGTGTTTTTGGTCTCAGATTACAAAGTGTTTTGAAAACTGATTCAAATCCTCAGAGGGAAGAATGGTGAGTCCCATGGAAAGAATGAAGCCACTGTGGAGGTCACCACTTCCTACTGAAGGAGACCCAATCAGTCCCTGAATCCTCATCTTTTGGTTCATAGAACAGCCTCTGTAACAGTTGGCACTCCGAGCAAGACATTGACATGGCCACAGCATTGGCAGTGAGTGCCTATTTCTAAAGCTCTGAATCCGTGTGTGTGTGTGTGTGTGTGTGTGTGTGTGTGTGTGTGTGTGTGTGTGTGTGTGTGTGTGTGTGTGTGTGTGTGTGTGTGTGTGTGTGTGTGTGTGTGTGTGTGTGTTTTTGGGAGTGGAGAGAGGGCAATAAGATTTCTGAGCAGTCTGGGACATTTACCCTAATTAATCACTTTCATCTGCCAATAATCCATCAACACAATGATGGCATCATTTGTAGGTATGAGAAGCACATAGGGGCACAATGTAAGGAAATGTCATTTGGTGCAGGCCACAGAGAGTGAAAAAGAATGAGGCTTCACATTAAAAGCATTGTGCCTGTTACATTTTGGGCTTTCTCCAGCAATGTAATGAATCTTTGAATAGACTTCCCACAGACAGGTTGCATCTCCTGAGTACTGAAACCTGTTTCTTTGCCACACTGAGTTAACGTCACCAGATCTAAGACTTAAACCCGATGGTGGGAAATTACTTACCAGCGGATACGTCAGATACCCACTGTGTCTGCTGTCAATTCAGATACTGTGAAACTTCATGCTGTTCGACCACCGTATGCCAGATCCCTGTCCAGAATTATTTGCAAATGAAATGATTCATCGAAGCAAGGACACAGGCTAATTATTGTACAGGTTAATCAGTTCACACTACTTCCCCGAGGTTCTCATTGACATATGGAGGGAGAATATGTACTCCAATGTGGCATTTTGGATCGCATTGTAGCACTTAGAAATAATGTAATAGCAGAATTAGCTCCACTTTCCAGGTATATTGGGAAGTGAACTTCTCTCACTTGTTTGCTGAATTTTGCTATAAGAGCAATGGCAACATGAGATAATTGTATCATTTCTCTGGGGCTTCTGCAGTCCTTCTGGCAACGTTATGTTGTATGGAGGAAAGGCACCCTGAAGAAATTAAGCCCCCAAATGATGGGGGAGCTGCAACAGGATGCAAATCCTAATTCCACCCTATTCGAAGCTCCTATATCATGCAAAAGGGTCTGAGTATTTTTCACGTAATAATCAGGTTTGATAGACTAGAAGAAATCAGGTCAACACATGTTAACTTACAGACATTGTAATGTTAGCCAAACTGGAGAGAATGGCATTAGTGTATTCATAAGTGAAGCATGCCTTTAATTGCTAGCAAACACTTCATAGAATCACTACAGTGCAGAAGGAGGCCATTCAGCCCATTGAGTCTGCACCAACCACAATCCCACCCAGATCCTATCCCCATAACTCCACATATTTCCCCTGCTAATCCTCCTGACAGAAAGGGACAATTTAGCATGGCCAGTTAACCTAACCTTCATGTCGTTAGTGTGTGCTTAAACTGGACCAGATGCTGGGCAAGACGACAGCTCAGTGACTATCACGGTTTGCTGTGCAGACACATGGATTTGGGCCTGTGTCTGTGGGAGTTTGCGCATTCTCCCCGTGCTTGCGTGGGTTTTCTCCGGGTGCTCCGGTTTCCTCCCACACCCCAAAGATGTACTATTAGGCTGATTGGCAGTAATAAATTGTCCTTAAGTTAGATTCCCTCAATGTGGATGGCCATAGAACAATAGATAAGGGTCATGGGTGGAGGGGGGGAACTGGTAGTGTTAAAATGGCGGCACGGGCTCATTGGGCCGAAGGGCCTGTTTCCCGGGCTGCTTCTGTTCTTTGTTAACCTGCACATCTTTGGCATGTGAGAGGAAACCCACACAGACATGGGAAGAACATGTAACAGACTACACAGTCATCCAAGGCTGGAATTGAACTTAGGTGCCTGGTGTTGTTAGGCAGCAGTGCTAACCACTGTCCCATTGTGCTAACCACTGTGCCATTAGTTGGCAGACGTTAACCATGGGAAAGGCCTTCATGTCAGAACTTTCCAAGAATTACATCCTCACCTAAGATTGAACAAGATAGGATGTAGAAACAGCAATAGATGATTCAATCTCATGTATCTGTCCATGATTAAATTTGATCATCTCTGTATCTCAACTTCATTTACCGCCTATACTTCATAACCCTTAATACCTTTAACAAATAAAAATCTGTCAGCCTCTGTCTTGAAAGCTTCAGTTGACCCAGCATCCACAGGTGGAGTGAGTTCTAGACTTCAAAGATTCTTCATAGTCAGGATTTTACCCTCGGGGCGCACCCAAAGTTGATGCAGAGAGAAGTAGATGTGAAACCCATTCCTGTCTGAAATATATTAATGGGATATTACACTGGATGGCCAACTAAGGCTCTTCCAACACTTAACACATCTGCTGATTGGGTCTGTGTGCAGCAGAAGCAGGAAATGTGCCCACATCATGATGTCCGGGGATGGAAAGAGAAGGTTGGCCTACCTGACTAAGAAGGCCTGAACAGAGTCACTGGGCACGACATTGTGTGTCACACTTGGCTGCAGTGCCTCAAAAGGCTCAACAATCTTCTGTGCTCAACAAGGGTAAGTGAGGAGCTGGCATGGAACTGTGCAGACACTGAAAATTGGCCAGAGGGCACTCCCCAAGGTCATCACCAGGACAGCAAAGCCATCAGGCTGCCTCCAATGTTATCAAGACACAGCACCCACTGACTAAAGCACAAAACGGCCTTGTCATGGATGACTTTATTTGTGTTTATTATTTTGAGTTTTCAGTTAGGTTTGGAATATCTGTATACCCTTTGAGTTTTGTGAAGTCACATAAACATTTTCTTTAATTCACTGGGCTGAGTTGGCTGCATGTTTTAAACACTGGCCAGATGTTGCACAGGCCTGTAGCTGTTGGACATTTTGTGGTGCTGGATTTCTGGTTTGGGTTCTAGAGGAAAGTTTTATTGCGACTAAGACTTTGCCATCAGACTGAGTCGTTCTATATGCCTTGGGTGCCGAGTTGATTGTTCGCTAGATCAATGCATCCCTTGTTTCCCTGCCCCCTGAATGTTCCTATTGTCCGTCTCAAAGTCCTCACCCTGTGTGATCCCAGGCTCATCCTCAGCCCATCACTGGAATCACCCTCCAGGCCTGTGGTCCTATTTCACTCTCCTCAATCTCCTTGTCAGAGAACAGTCCCCCGCAATTACCCTCCCTCCCCCGTCAGAGCAAGGTTGTGCAGGGTGCAGCGTATGTAAACTACGAGGGAAACACACACTGACGGCTATTCCAATGATTCCCTGGGTTCGTTAAGGCACTAGAAGTGCATCTTGAGCAGTCCGATTGTCCTCTCTCCACCAATGTTCTTCTGGAAGTGTGGCTCCTGTTGTGTTTCTCCTTAGCCTCAGTTCTTGGGTGATGGGATGTGGTGATCAATCACCTTTTCAAGAATTAACCTTCATCGCCCAGAAACCATCCATCCAAATTTGCAGGAGCCACAGACAGCCTTGGTACTTGTGAGTGTCACAAGATGTAAGAATTGTGTGACCCCTCTGGATAATGGGCATGAACTTGGAGAATCTCTTTCCGGTGGTCACGGACAATCTGAACATTCATTGAATGGCACCTTTTTTTGTTTATTAAAGCTCTCCTACAAATGTTGCCCACATGCATGCAGTCTGTAACACCCTGGATGTAGGGGAGTCCTCCCGTCATGGCGAACCCTCGTGTTCTGTCTGCCTGGCTGCCCTCTCTGTCCAGTGATGAAAATGATGAAAATGCAGGGCAGTCTGAAGATGACATTGGTCACTATCCTGACACAGATGTGTGCAGCAGAATTGTGAGATGCTGCACATTGAGGGCAACTGTGACTTTGACCCACCAGCATTAGATGCCTCCCCCCACACAGTTGGAGGCAATTTCAGGACTATAATGTCACAATCTGATGAACTGGTGTGGCGACAATAATCTCCCCTCAACAGCAACAGAGATAGCCATTGACTTCAGGAAGCCCACCAACGCCTCTGCTTTCTCAGAAGACTAAGGAAATTTGGCATGTCTGTTTTGACTCTCATCAACTTTTATAGATGTACCATAGAAAGCATTCTTTCTGTTGTATCACGGCTTGGTACGGCTGTTTTGATTAAGACCGCAAGAAACTACAAAAAGACTGAAGCCCAGTCCATCATGCAAGCAAGCCTACCATTCGTTGACTCTGTCTATGCTTCCCATTGCCTTGGAAAAGCATCCTACATAATTAAGCACCCTACCCACCCCGGACATACCCACTTCAACCTTCTTCTGTCAGGAAAAAAAATACAGAAGTCTGAGGTCACGTAGCAACTGACTCAAGAACTGTTTCTTCCCTGCTGCTGTCAGACTTTTGAATGGACCTACCTCAAAATATGTTGATCTCTCGCTACACCCTAGCTATGACAGTAGCACTATGTTCTGCATTCCCTCCTTTCCTTCCCTATGTACGGTATGCTTTGTCTGCATAGCGTGCAAGAAACAATACGTTTACTGTATACTAATATGT
The DNA here is from genome assembly GCF_965287045.1 of Carcharhinus amblyrhynchos. NCBI lineage: Eukaryota > Metazoa > Chordata > Chondrichthyes > Carcharhiniformes > Carcharhinidae > Carcharhinus > Carcharhinus amblyrhynchos. The sequence goes on along the minus strand of NC_137342.1, from coordinate 24,668,051 downwards.
GTAACAGTAATAAATCAAATTAAATCAAAATCAAACAGATGTCACTGTGTCCCTGGAAAGGTGTAGCCTCCTGCAGTACTGCACCTTAAACATTTGCAGGTAGTTGGTGCCTGTATATCCCAGCCACTGGATAGTTGTGTCTTTGGCCTCCCTGCATGCACTACACCAAGTGAGCCAGGCCTCTCCTCCTACAGGTCTCTGTAGCTAAATGCTAACATTAAGGTTGTGTTCATTTGTCCTGGATCCCCTACCAGTTTTCCTGTGTCTACTCCAGCAAATCCCTTGATCATTTTAATCACCCCAATTTAGACTATCTCTCAATCATCTCAGCTCAAGAGAATACCGAGACCGAGTTTATGCAACCTATCCTCATAATCCTACCTCTTAAGCAAAAATATTGATGGTGAATCTGCACTAAAGCTCTGATGAAAACAGTATTTCTTTCTTGGAACACTGTGCCCAGAACTAAATGCAGCATTCGGGTGGGATTCGATTAACTCTCTCCTCAGCTGGAGCATCCATTCCTCGCCTTTTTTGACCTCCAACTCCATTAGGCTTTGCCAGAGATCACATTTAATGGGATTCCTTTCAGTGGAACAAGAAGATTTGTGAATTGAAGTGACTTTAATATATCTGAGGAATACAGAAAGCCTTGACTACATAGAGTGTTCTCAGAGTGAGGGTGAACTGTTCATGTGTTACCACAAGATGATTCGAAATGAAGTACCTCAAGATTGTGTAGATGTTAATGGGATGTATCTGTTTTTAATTGATTATGATATAAATATAATCTTTATACTGTAAATTCCATATTCCTTGTATTGCATTCATAGTATCATAGGATCCACGCAGTGCAGAAGGAGGCCATCCTGTATACATTTATATATATATATCATATATAATGTACACTTCACAATAAGACTCTGTCTATTCCCTGAGTTCCATGGATTGAATCTAATAGAAATCATTTGCACACGACCATGAAGGAGTGGTCTGTGCCACTGATACTCTGGACCAATTCATGACTTCAGCCTGAGAATCTCCAGTTTCTCACACTTAACATTTAATTTTTTTGCAAAATCTTGACCCAACTAATGCACTGCTAAGGACTGAAAATTAGTAACTTTATTGTGAACAATGTTCAGTCATTAGAAACTTGACTGGGAATGGCAGATTAGTAATTAATGCTGTTTCGGAGTATGTAGGCATAGAGATCTAACTCCCTCCAGATGAAAACAATGCTGAAAATGTAAGCAGTAGGTTCTTTTTATTGCTTGTCATGAATTGGAAGGCATTGACAAGGTCACTTTTGTTGCCCTTCTGGAGTAATACATAAATTGGTTCAGTCTAATAGGCATTAACATTCTTCAATGCAACCATCTCATGCCATGCTTCACTTTTGCACCACTATGCTCACAATCAATATTGGACCATTGCTGGCTGATTCAAGCTGGACTCCTATGCAATATGGTGGATGGCCTTTACTTGCCTTTTTCTCTTTCCTCCCACCTTGGCAGGGAATATTCTGAAAGACCTCTGTAGCACTTAATTTAGTTAGTTTGCAAATATTCTGAATGCATAACATTTGAGAGATCAGATAACTTATAGGTAACTCCTGAATCTATTGCAGTCCCTGATTCTAGAAGCTGCACTTGGATGTCCAGATCTAGAGAATTTGGTCATGAAAGTAATCTGTCCTCATGATTTTAAAATCTCATGTTCGTCACTAAATATTCATATTGACAATGCCCATCTCACTCTCTAAGATAATATTGTACTACCCCATAGTTTAACTCAACATTCTCACTTCTCAGAGATTCTAAGCTTAACATGGTGGAGTCTCTTGTCATCCAAACTCTCTCAACATTGAGCTTCCCTCTCCACAGACGCTGTCAGGCTTGCTGCGATTTTCCAGTATTTTCTGTTTTTGACTGAACTTACTCTGGGGGAGTAGTTAATTTAGTGTTTCTCATAATCATGCTTAAACATGCAATTATATACAGATATGCAGTTGCATACAGATCAGTAAACCTAGTTTTTAAACAGTCATATATTACTCTTCTATATCTGTAATAATAGTATACGTTATACATATATTATCCTTTCCAAGGCCAAACTCCTACCAAATGCATGCTTTGAAAGACACCAAATTGTTGACATTTGATAGGATTCTGGCTAGCATTCATCATATTCTTGACATTTTTTTCTTTGACCCAGGAAGGGCCTGGGGGCACCTCTGGTGCAGTGGATGTGAATTGCACCCCTTCCAAAGATGGATTAGAACATGTGCCATCAAAGCACCTTCAGCACCAGTGGATTCTCCTCACTAGGTCATGTTTCTGCAATTTGGAACAGAATCTATGGTCATATTGAAAAGATTAGAGCTTCTAGCAGCACTGAAGAAGTGCAACTCTGCTGAAATTTTACATCCAGCACAATCAGTAACAAAGGGTGGTGAAGTGGCACAGTGGTCAGCATTGCTGCCTCACAGCTCCTGGGACTGAAGTTCAATTTCAGACTGCCTGAGTGGAGTTTGCACCTTCTCCCCACTTTCTGCGTGGGTTTCCTCTGGGTGCTGTGGTTTCCTCCCACATTCCAAAAAAGAGCAGGTTAGGTGGATTGGCCATGCTAAATTGCGCTTGGTGTCCAAAATGTGTAGTATATGTGAATTTGCAATGGTAAATGTGCAGGTTTATGGGGTTGGGCGGAGAGAAGGGCTTGGTTATGATGCAATTTCAGAACATCAATGCAGTCTCAAAGGGCCGATTGGCCTCCTTATGTCCTGTATGGATTCTATGGTTCCAAGACATGAATGGGAAAAGCAGTAATGTTTCAGTTTTGATCTGAATTTTAAAGATTAAGTGTGCAACAACACTGACACCCAAATCACTGTTTAAGAGTGCAAAATCAGATTCTGAATAACATTTAAATATGTATAGAAATGTGTATTTATTTTGTGATTTGCTTGAAGAAACTGGGGAGGGTCTGAGTCAGGCCATAGATCAGATCTTTGCCATTCAATAACGCACCACAATAGCCGAGTCTGGATAAATGCTTCCAGAATCATTTAACTGCAGGGATTCAATGTGGAATAAGTTTTTCCAGTCTCAACTTCACTTTCTAAAGCACAACAGTAGACTGATTTCCCATTAAAAGGGCAATCACACCAAGACATACAATAGGACAACAAACACACAACATGAAGTATATGGCACACAACAGTGCAAAAGAGGGTGCTTGCTGAAGGTTGTGCCTGATGCCTGCTACTCAACACTAAGACAAAAAAGCATTCTGCACTTATAGTTGATCACTGGAGCACTGATGGCTAAGAGAGGTTTTAAAATTGATTATAGCTTTTTAAGGCTGAATAGTGAAAATTTGCTTTCATTAAACAAACCGATCAGTAAAAAAAAGTACAGTTATCATTAGGAAGGAGCATTCGGATTTTTTTTGCCTGCACACTGCCATCTCACAGCGCCAGAACACAGGTTCGATTCTCAGCTTGGGATAACTAATAGAGTCAGCACGTTCTCCCCGTGTCTGTGTGGGTTTCCTCCAGGTGCTCCAGTTTCCACCCACACTCCAAAGATGTGCGTGTTAGATAGATTGGCCATGCTACATTGATCTTTAATGCCAGGGAGATTAGCAGGGTAAATACATGGGGCTACAGGGATAGGGCCTGGTTGGGATTGTGGTCGGTGCAGACTCGATGGGCCAAATGGCCTCCTTCTGCACTGGAGGGATTCTATGAAATTCCATGAAACTATTGGGGCAAGTAATTCTTTATCACAATTAATTACTGAGGTAAAGGCTATAGCAACATTTAAAATGGAACCAAATAAATAATTGATAAGAAAAATAAAAAAAGGTACAGGCAAAAAGCAGGAGCGTGGAACAAAATACAGACCAACGTTTGAAGAAATATCAATGGAACAGACACAATGGGCATGATTTTACCATCCAGTTGCATCATTCCTCAGGAACGAAAAATTGGTAAAATCGAGTGTGAGGCGAGTAGCGTGATCTGTGCCCACCTCCGCGCCGGTCCCCTCTTTATCAAGGCCCGAAAATGGACGCGATCAGGACCGTGCCCGAAACGGGCATGATGGCCATGTAAATACATTTGCATGTATTTAAATTGAATTAATGGGCTGCTTGCCCAACCTTACTGGCACTTCCCCCTTTACCACCAAATTATTGTGAAACAGACATGTTCCATACAAGCCCAATTCGGGCGCTCCATCAGTGAAGGTTAGTGAGGAGGTAAGTGCACACTGTCCGAGGGCTCTCTGCTGTTCACGGTGTCCTTTTGTTGCGGCCATTTTCTTTCTTGGGTGGCGGAGGCTCTGCGAGTGGGTGGGGGTGGAAGTTGTTACTCTGCAAGATCTCTGATGTCTAATTTGCAGCACAAACCCGGGTCTCAGCTCTGACCTTGGGTCTTGCGGTGTTGCTGGGACCAGTGCACTCAGCTTACTTACAGCTGAAGGCTGTGCTCAAAATTCTTGCAAATTGCACTGCTACAGCCTCTCAACTTTGAAAGGAGCTGTGATTGTGGAGAGAATGTGGCTGGGGGAATTAGGGGTGGGCTGTGATTGGGGGAAACATGTGGCTGGGGGAATTAGGGGCGGGCTGTGATTGGGGGAAACATGCAGAAGGTCGAGGGACATGGAGTTGGGGGTAGCGTGTTAGCGTGGATAGAGGATTGGTTGTCAAATAGGAGGCAGAGAGTGGGGGTCAATGGGTGCTATTCTGGTTGGCGGTTGGTGACAAGTGGAGTGCCCCAGGGGTCGGTGCTGGGGCCTCAGCTATTTACCATTTATATAGATGATCTGGAGGAGGGAACCGAGTGTAGAGTGTCGAAATTTGCTGATGACACCAAGATAGGGGGAACGGCAAATTGTGCGGAGGGTGTGGAGAGTCTGCAGAAGGATCTAGATAGGCTGGGCGAATGGGCCAGGAAATGGCAAATGGAATTTAATGTTGGCAAGTGTGAGGTGGTCCACTTTGGTAGGAAGAATGGTAGGAAGGACTATTACTTACGGGGCGAAAAACTGCAGCAGGCGACGGTGCAGAGGGACCTTGGGGTCCTTGTGCATGAGTCGCAAAAACCCAGCTTGCAGATGCAGCAGGTGGTCAGGAAGGCAAATGGGATGCTGGCCTTCATAGCGAGGGGGATTGAATATAAAAGTAGGGAGGTCTTGCTGCAGCTGTATAGGGCATTGGTGAGGCCGCAGCTGGAGTACTGTGTGCAGTTTTGGGCACCACACCTGCGCAAAGATATTTTGGCCTTGGAGGGAGTGCAGAGGAGGTTTACTAGGCTGATACCGGAGTTGAGGGGGTTGAGCTATGAGGAGAGGCTGAATAAACTGGGCTTGTACTCATTAGAGTTTAGAAGAATGAGGGGAGATCTCATTGAGACGTATAAGATGATGAATGGGATGGATAGGATAGAGGTGGAGAGACTCTTCCCGCTCAAAAAAGACAGTAGGACTAGGGGGCACAGCCTCAAGATAAAAGGGGGGCGGTTTAGAACGGAGTTGAGGAGGAACTTCTTCACTCAAAGGGTGGTGAATCTCTGGAATTCTCTGCCCGTTGAAGTGGTGGAGGCTGCCTCGCTAAATATTTTTAAGACGCGGGTTGATGGGTTTTTGATAAGAGAGGGGATTAAGGGTTATGGGGAGAAAGCGGGAAAGTGGAACTGAGCAGCGACAGATCAGCCATGATCTTATTGAATGGCGGGGCAGGCTCGAAGGGCTAGATGGCCTACTCCTGCTCCTATTTCTTATGTTCTTATGTGGCTGGGGGAATAAGGGGTGGGCTGTGATTGGGGGAAACATGTGGCTGGGGGAATAAGGGGTGGGCTGTGATTGGGGGAAACATGTGGCTGGGAGAATAAGGGGTGGGCTGTGATTGGGGGAAACATGTGGCTGGGGGAATTAGGGGTGGGCTGTGATTGGGGGGAGCATGTGGCTGGGGGAATTAGGGGTGGGCTGTGATTGGGGGAAACATGTGGCTGGGGGAATTAGGGGTGGGCTGTGATTGGGGGGAGCATGTGGCTGGGGGAATTAGGGGTGGGCTGTGATTGGGGGAGCATGTGGCAGGGAGAAGATTCAGGGAGGCTGTGACTGTGAGGAGCATGTGGCTGGGGGGATTAGGGGGTATGGACAGTGACTGTTAATATGCTAGGGGCAAGCAGCACTCCTAAACACCTACATGTTCCTCTCCATCTCCCCCCCACCCCCACACTCCACCCTCCCCCCATCCTTAGAGTGATGGGATGGCTTTTGCAATGCAACCAATCAATCTTGCTGTTCTTTTGGTTCCTGCTGGAGCTGAGGAGGAAGAGCCGGAGGAGGAATTTTGGCACAGGATGCCTGGTCCTTACCATTTACAGGAGTAGAGGGAAATGACCACCAGAGGCAGGAGGTGGCCGCCATTCACCCAGAGGGGGGCACAAGAGAAGAACAGAGTAGAGACCCCGGCAGTTCCATACATGAGTGTCATTTGAACAGATGTTGGACACCATGTGCCGCCAACACTTCTTCCTCCGAAAGGAGACAGTGCAACACCTGTGCCACGTTGCAGGACCTGGAACCTAGAGGGCAGGGGGGCACCCACTCTCAGTGACTGTCAGACTGATGGCTGCTCTGAACTTTTATGCGACTTGCTCCTTCCAGACCCTGAGCAGAGGTGTCTATGGCATCTCAAAATCAGCCATGCACACCTGAGTCAAGCAGGTCACTGAATCCCTGTATACCCGGGCTGGGCAGTACATCAAATTTAACCTGGACCAGGCCCATCAGGAAGCCCAGGCTGCAGGCCACTGCGATGATGCCTACCATACAGGGACCATCGACTGCACACACGTCACCCCCAAGGACCCCCCTACAGAATCCATGGAGATTCATCATCAGAAAGGGGTTCCACTCCCTGAATGTTCAATTAGTGCGCGACCATAACATGAACATTATGCACGTCTGCGCAAGACACCCAGGGAGTGTGCATGACAGCTTCATTGTCAGGAGCTCGGATATCTCGGAGACACTTGAGAAGGAGCCCAGGCTGGGCGGGATGGCTCATGGGTGATAAGGGTTACCCACTTTGGACATGGCTGATGACACCTGTGTGAAGATCAGTTCTGAGGCAGAGACCAACTACAATGAGGTCCATGTAGCCACCCATGCGATAGTGGAGAGGTGCATTCGGCTCCTCAAAGAGTGACTCCGGTGCCTGCACCGATCTGGCAGGGCCCTACAATACAACCCAGTGATCTCTTCCTGCACAGTGGCCGTGAGCTTTGCCTGCACAATCTGCTTCCTTAGAGAGGACAAAGAGGACGTGAAGACTGACCAGCCAGGCGTCGCTAGGGAGGATGACCAGCAGGAGAAGGAGGAAGATGAGGAGGAGAAAGAAGAGAAAAAACTTGCCGAGGAACATCATCCAGGCGCTGGAGAGCTGGCAGCTCAAATGAGGCATGGGAGGGCAGCAAGGGATGCCCTGATCACATAAGAACATAAGAAATAGGAGCAGGAGTAGGCCATCTAGCCCTTCGAGCCTGCCCCGCCATTCAATAAGATCATGGCTGATCTGTCGTGGCTCAGTTCCACATTCCCGCACTCTCCCCATAACCCTTAATCCCCTTGCCTATCAAAATCCTATCAACCCGCATCTTAAAAATATTGAGCGAGGCAGCCTCCACCACTTCAACGGGCAGAGAATTCCAGAGATTCACCACCCTTTGAGTGAAGAAGTTCCTCCTCAACTCCGTTCTAAACCGTCCCCCCTTTATCCTGAGGCTGTGCCCTCTAGTCCAGGCGGTTCACACTGGGGGGAGAGATAGAGGTGTCACACAGCCATTGGAGTCTGGAGGAGATGGGGGCCTTGTGCAGGAGGGTCCAAGGTGAGGGTGAGGGGATCACTCCGCCTGATACCTGTAGGGTGGAGAGGGGAGAGTGGATCTCTCTGCCTGAGATCAGTCGGGGGGAAGGGGAGGGAAGGACCCACAATCGGTCTGGGTGGTGGGGAGATGGGGGGATAAGGGTGTCAGTAATGTTGTGGAGTTGGGGCAATGTCTGTGAGGGCCAGGGGGAGGCATTATCTGGCCCGGGAGTGATATGGCAGGGGACTGTTTTCCTATCTTTTTTCTCTTGCACATGCACAGTTGGAGACGCCGATCAGAGCTGCAGGATTTTGGACGTGTTAAGCCCCAGGCTTGTGCAACGCAATTCAGAATCACTGATATCTTTTCAGGCAGAGTGCATTTGGGAGCGCCTGAGAACGGGTCTAAAAGTCGGATCTGAAACACTCCCAGGTTGAAGTCCACCCAGCACTTAGAATCAAAATGGTAAAATAGGGCCCAGTGGGTGAATTTTCCCATTCCCCCTACCACGGGAATCATAGTGAGCGAGGGGCTTACCAATGGAAAGCTCTGTTGACCTCAGGCGGGATGTTCCAGTTTCAGGGTGAGCGCAGCAGGAAAATCCTGCCCAACGGGCTTGATTTTACCTCCCATTCATACCACACTCCCACTGCAGCAAAGTTGGAGAACGAGGCAGCAAGGCAAATCTCCGTCCACTGCAACGGAATGGAAAAATCCCGCAGACGTGATCACTTGGAAAATTCCGACCAACAGGTCTTCTGTGCTGAAATTGGTGTTTCCATATTATAATCCATATTATGCCTGACTTGAGACTGCTCGACACTGGCACTGAGTATTTTAAAAGGAAAAACTATTCCATTTACCAGTGCTGACATTCCCCAATTCAAAGGGCTCAAAATCCAACAAAAAAATCAAAGTGAAAATGTTTATTCAAACATTGTTACCTCAACGACTTTGAGGGAGAAAATGTTTGGAAGCATTTCTTTTGTGTGCACACTTGGACTAGAACAGTCATTGCATATTTCGGAATAGTATTGCTGAAGCTTCAATAGCATGTCTGTCTTTTCAGCAACATTCAAACTATCTTTGCATTGAAACACAAATCAGACATACAGTTATTATTTTCAGTTGTAAAGAAACAGGTTTACAATTTGCAACAAGAAGATTTGGTGATGTGTGCATGGCCTGTTCCATCTGTTCGGCTGGCAAATCAAATAGGAAAATTGGATGGAAGGTATTCAAACTGATGGTCCTTTAAAGTTTATTTATTATGAATCACACATAGGCTTACATTAACACTGCAATGAAGTTACTGTGAAAATCCCCTAGTTGCCACACTCCTGTTCGGGTACATAGCCAATGCACCTAACCAACATGTCTTTCAGACAGTGGGAAAAAAAAAACAGAGCACCCAGAGGGAACTCACTCAGTAACAGGGAGAACATGCAGACTTCACACAGACAAGAACCTAAGCTGGAAATCAAACCCGGGTCCCTGGTGCTGTGAGGCAGCAGTGCTAACCACTGTGCCACCGTGGTCCTTCTTTGATATCAGTCTAATTCATCGTTCCCTTGTTCATTCTTCCTCCTGCCGGTGGAATTCTGCAACCAGTATATAGATCTTCCACTAACATCTGGAGCTATCACAAAACCACTTCTCTGCTCATTCACAAAGCAGATGCCCATAGGGAAAATTAAGCTTTTTGTGCCACATTTTTTTCTCAGTTTCATTCATGCAATATCTACAATGAAACATATCTGCCCCATCGTGGAAAATCCCGGCAAGAAAAGCATTTAGACATTTGTGAGCTGTTGAGGACAATTTGGCGAAGCATGAAAAATCATAAAATATCATTAACAATGTTCAGTATGACGCTTTCAGTGATAATGGAGCCATTTTAATGGAGAGTAAGGAATTGTAAAATTTGTGCTGTTTTGTCTTAATGTATCTTAGAAGAATCATAGAATCCCTACAGTGCAGAAGGAGGCCATTCAGCCCATTGAGCCTGTGCTGACAACAATCCCACCCAGGCCCTTTCTCTGTAACCTCATACATTTACCCTGTGAATCCCCCTGATGCTAAGGGGCAATTTAGCATGGCCAGTCAACCTAACCCTTACATCTTTGCAGTGTGGTAGGAAACTGGAGCACCCGGAAGAAATACATGCAGTCACGAGGAGAATGTACAAACTCCACACAGACAGACAGAGGCCGGAATTGAACATGGCACCCTGGAGCTGTGGGACAGCAGTGCTAACCAAGGTGGCATCATGCCACCCTGGTTAATTTATACCTGACATTGTTAAACCAGGTAGAAAAGAAAAAGATGCAGATTTCAACTAGTGAGGCATGCACCTTACCTGCAGCATTAGATGTTTTGATATTTCTTTGAATGAGAACAACATGCTTCAAGAAGACAAATTCTAAGAAATTTGATTTATAAGACATACTTCATGAGTTTATGATTTGTACTTCACAACAAATTGAAGTCATCTAAAGCACTGACAGTGTTGTAGTGTGGGGAAAATAGCAGCCAATTTACATAAGCAAAGGTCAAAACGCAGAAAAGAGATTCATAAACTAGAATCCTTACAGTGCAGAAGGAGACCATTTGGCCCATCAAGTCTGTACTGACCACAATCCCACGCAGACCCCATCCCTTAGCCTCAAGTGTTTACCCTGTTAATATTTACCCTGACACTAAGGGTCAATTTAGCATGGCCAATCAACCTAACCCACACATCTTTGGAATATGGGAGGAAACCAGAGCACCCGGAGGAAATCCATGCAGATATGGGGAGAATGTGCAAACTTCACACAATGACCCAAGACAGGAATCGAACCCGAGCCCCTGGTATTGTGAGGCAACAGTGCAAACAATTGTGCCACTGTGCTGCCTGATAAATGGCTTCATGGTGTGTTATTAACAATGTGGCTGATTGGGGCATTTACAGTTGATCTTCTTTAGATAGTACCTCCTACCTCCACCTGAGAGGGAAAACACAAGATTGGTTTAATTTCTCATCCAAAAGGTGGCACTTCTGACAACCAACACTTGCTTGAGTGGAGAATTAAAATGCAATCATCTGAATTAAAAAGGCAAGAGTGCAATCATTTATCCAAAATAGATATCAAATTTCAACCTAGCACACATAAATATTTCCATTTTCTGTTTTTCTTTCCTGTTTCCTTTGTAGTGTTCACATATGGCTTCTTTCATCATTTTATTCTGCTCAATGACTTATGTAGATGAATATACAGAGAAAAGTTAATCCACTTCCAAAAACTTAAAAAATGGTAGCAAAATACAAGTCAATTATTTGTGAAATGAAGGTAATGGTGGTTATTTGCTTTCAGTTTCCCTATCCTGTGACCCAGTGCAATGTTCTCAGGTAGTAATATTGAGATTTGAAACACCACAGCTTGGTAGGGCTCCTGCTCTGACTTAAGACTACAAGAAACTACAAATATTTGTGAATGTAGCCCAGTCCATCGCAAACACCCAGCATCCCAACCATTGACTAGATCTACACTTTCCAGTGCCTCGGGAAAACACTCAACAAAATCAAAGACCCCATGCACCCTGGACATACTCCCTTCCACCTTTCTTGGTCAGAAGAAAGATACGAAAGTCTGAAAACATGTACCAGCAAACTCAAGAATGGCTTCCTTCCTGCTGTCATCAGGCTTCTGAATGGTCCTGACATATATTAAGATGACTTTTCTCTGCACCCAAACTGTAACTGTAACACTATATTCTGCACCTATCCTTTCCATTTCCTCTCTGCACTTTATGAATGATATTATAGCATGCAAGAAACAATAACTTTCACTGTATCCCAATGTATGTGACAATAATAAATCAAATCAAATCAATGTCTGAATACTCTGAGCTTCACAAATTTGTTTCACAGTATGGTGGCACAGTGGTTAGCGTTGCTGCCTCACAGTGCCAGGAATCCGGGTTCAACTCCAGCCTTGGGTGACTGTGTGGAGTTTGCATGTTCTTCCTGTATCTGCGTGGGTTTCCTCCAGGTGCTTTGGTTTCCTCCCACACTCCAAAGATGTGGAGGTTAGGTTGATTGGCCATGCTGAAATTGCTCCTTTGTGTCAGGGGGATCAGCAGGGGAAATACGTGGTGTTACAGGGATAGAGCATGGGTAGGATTGTTGTTGGGGGATGCTTGGCCTCCTTCTGCACTGTAGGAATTCTATGATTAACTTTGAATTCAAAACACACGTGCATAAAATGTGCAGGATTCCAGGCCACCAATTAACTGAAAACAAAAAGTCAGTCAGAAACTCAGTGACCCCTCATAAGTCAGAGATTTATGTTATATAACACAGACAGGCTAAGCAGAGTATGTCTGATTTTCTGGTTCTATGTTGGTCACCCCATCACCCAAACATTCCAGTTCGCTTACATAAACTTGAACTGAACCTGATTTTTGTTATAATTTTGCTTTTTTCAGCCCTTAATCTGTTTAAAACTAAAAATGTGTCATTAGAATATTGTTTTTGTATCATTAAATATAATTGCATACTAGAAGAAAATCACCTCTTAATGTTTTTAAATGTTAAATAACAGTTATTTAAATGAATTGTAATGCTTAATGTTGATAGCAGAGTAATATTAAATATCTGGAACAAAATTGATAATATATTATTCCTAAACTCTTTTGTTTCATGCTGTCTACTCCATGCAGACTGTTTTCTTGCCTTGGCTAGATTAGAAGTTGGAGATTCTTGAGCCAAAGCAAACATTGGAACGTTCAATATCTTCATGACACTTGTGTCAAATTATACTTTCCTTTGTCTTCTTACAGCATGTCTCCAGCTGCAGATCCTGGAGGTCTAGAGCAGCAGCTGCCGACACTGTGAAGCATCCACGAGGCAGAGAGTATCATGAATAGTACGTACAGAGAAGTAGTCACATCGCAGGCTAAGACTCCACAGGCAGAAAGAGAATGAGTCACCATCAAGCGAAGTAGCAGACCAGGAAGGCAGTGCATGAATCTCCTGGGGCCATTTCCCTGCAACACAGCCTCTTGTCTTCAAGCCCTCCCATCTTCTGGCCAGCCCCTTCTAAGGTGATTTAACTTGAGGGTCATCACACCTCAGACACGGGACAAGATTGAGAAGGCTGGGCCTTCATGGATAATTCAGCTGGTATGGGAATCGAATTCATGGTGTTGGCATCAGTTACCGCCCTGACCTCAAAATTGAAGAGCCAATGTTTGGGCACTTGGAAGCTCCAGTTAGCAAGTAAACTGGAGCACATGACCAAAGTAAAAAAAAGTGTTAAAAGTCCTGCTTAATTAGAAGGGAAAAATTATTTTTATCAGAGAAAACGCATCTACTGATAGATGCGCAAGATCAAAAGATGCATACAGATGAGGTGAGCTATTCATCGTAGCTTACCCCATCTGGCCAAAAAGTAAGCCTCATACTCCTTCGATTATCTTTTCCAACTGGATGTTAAATATACATTTTCACTTCCCTCGCTGGATGCCTTCTCCAAATCTTGATATGGAAAGACATCCTTCCTTGTATCAGACCTAAATTTGGCATTCAACAGTGTGAGACAATCCCATTCCCATGTTTATTCTGAAGTAATGCTCTGGATTTACCTATCCGACATGTTTAATGTTTCATATACTTCCACAAGGTTTCAGCTCTGCTTTCTCAAACTTGCTGCCACAGCTTAGTTGTGGCTCAAAACAAATGATCGTGTACAAGGTGAAGTCAATGGAACAGACGGCTAATCCAATATCTCTCGTTTCACACCATCTCCCACAGTCAAAATTATGCGCCATTAGTGTCAACCTGAATATCACTGTATCTTTGTACAAATTTGTAGCTATCATTGTGCAATTAAGTGATTACATCTGCCTGGCATGAAATGTTTGTGGAACGATGATAGCACAGAGGAATAGGCCACAACAAATTCTATAGCTGTTAAACGAAATAGCTGCGATAGTTATGTAAATATCCCATTCAGAAACCAATAACGTCACCCACCACTCATAGGAAATAAAGGCAGCCATTCACAACGAGCATGCTAATCATGATCTGATCTGAAATTTGGAAGTCTGGTATTCTGCCTCCCTGTTAGTGCAAGTTTTCCCTAATGCTAATTTGGAGAATGTACTTCAACAAGTCTAACATGGTTTAACTTAGACCTATTGATATCATTCTGTAAAGATGTTACGTAAAGGTTAAAAATGGTTCAGGGCTTTCTTATTATCTCTCCTATTCTCCCTCATTTACTGGACTATTTTTTGGTAAACTGCTTTATGGTGCTGTAATTCTGCATCTGAATCCACTACTAAATAAAGGTATCTATGCCTGTTGATGCCTTTTTTTATTCTAAAGGAGCTAGTGTGAACTGAAAGTTTGTGTCTTGTTAAAACACAACTTTGGATTATTTGTTCTGGACTGCTTTTGTATTATCTGTTTACATGAATATTAAATGATAAATGAAATGTGAGTCATACTTGTTAAGGTGATGACTTTTCCCAGTCTAGTTAGTCTTGCTGGGATAATGAGCATTTTCCTTCAAGTCAGACTAACACAATCTAGTTGCTGAGGAGAAAATTATGGTATTTTGTGTGAGTGATGAAATAACTCACTAGTCTATTTATTAGTGTAACAAGTAGGCTTACATTAACACAGCAATGAAGTTACTGTGAAAATCCCCTAATCGTCATACTCTGACATCTGTTCTGGTACACTGAGGGAGAATTTAGCATGGCCAATGCACCTAACCAGCATGTCTTTGGGCCTGTGAAAGGAAACTGGAGCCCCTGGAGGAAACCCACACAGGTACAGGGAAAACATGCAGACTCTGCACAAACAGTGACCCAAACCAGGAATTGAAGCTTGGTCTCCTGGCACTGTGAAGCAGCAGCACTAACCAATGTGCTACTGTGCCACCCTCAACTGAATAATGTTCAGAAAAAGTTTTGTTTCTGAAAGCATGTGTTTGCCAGTTATTGGTGGGTAATTCTCAGTGGGAATGGAAGAGGAAAAGAGAAAGAGTTGGCTGTAGGCAAGGAAGATAGCAGAAGTGCCCCAAGCAAAGAATGCAGAGTCACTTACTTAACCATGGCAAAGGGACAAAGAATTAGGAGGCTTCAGCTCACCAAGAAGATTGTGACTGAAATGTGCCATCTGGGCTACAAAGTCCAGCAGGGATAGTCAACCATCTGCCATGGTTTATCAATAGCAATGAAGGTCACCACTCCCCTCACTCTGTATAACAGTGTGTCCATTGCAAGAATTAGACACTTGCTTTTGGTATTTGGATTTATAACGTTTTCACTTCTGCACAAAGAAGCAGAAATTGAAAGAATGTTATCTATTTTTGCAGAGGTCTAATGAATTCTAATCACTCATGTTCCTACAGTACAACAGTTTATTGGCTGAGAAGTATTTCAGGATGTCCTGAGGATGTGAGAGAGGCTAAATATCTATATTCTGCACCCTATCCTTTTCTTCTCCCCTATCTACTCTATGAATGATTTGTCCGTACAGTGCGCAAGAAACAATAATTTTCACTGCATCCCAATACATGTGACAATAATAAATCAAATCAAATAATTGCAGGATTATTTCTTTCACTGTGTCACAAGTCTCAGTATTGCTGGCATGTGCATCTTAGTAAGAGTTGATCCCATAGGTGAGGAAGTAACATTTGTATATGGTTGTCAAGAAGGTCCACTGTATGTTCCATGACTATTTGAGATTGACTTACCTCAGTATGTTTTGTAGGAATTATAAACTCATTAATTGCACAGGAAGCACCGACAGCTATTTGTGCAGGAATACCGAGGCACAGAACTACTTCTAACACAAGTGTCAATTGGCTGCCCTGACAGTCCGTGCAAGCTGCTGGTTCAGTGCATTCCCATCGCCCAAATTTTAATATAACACTCCCAGCAGGAACATACCCAGTTTGGGGGAGGCACATTCGCACAATGGCTCATGCTGCTACCTCACAGCGCCAGGGATCTGGGTTCGATTCTGTCCTTTAATGTTTGTCCATGTGCAGTTTGCAAGTTCTGCCTGTGTTTCCATGGGTTTCCTCTGGGTGCACTGGTTTGCTCCCACAGTTCAAAGATGTACAGGTTAGGTGTTTTGGCCATGCTAAATTTCCCCTAAGAGTCCAAACATGTGTAAGTTAGAGGGAATTAGCCATGGTAAATGTGCAGGGTCGCAGGGGTAGGGTGAAGGGGGGCCTGAGTGGGATGTTCTTTCAGAGAGTCGGTGCAAACTGGATGGGTGAAATGGTCTCCTCTTTCTGCACACCAAGGGCTTTATGGATCAGATACCTATTTGAAATCTGGCCTGCTTTTATACTCCATTTTTCAATGGGATACAATTAGGAGGATATCAAATGGGTGGCAAACCCACAAGCATTCTGCACACAATGCAGGCTTAAGGCCCAGTCATACCTATGTCTACAGAAAGTATTGTGTTAGAACATGGGCCCCATCAGTCAGTATTTGAATGCCAATTGATTCCAGGCTAACCATTGGGAGAAACAACTTTATCATCAGCTCATAGGTCTGTAGCACTCAGTTACTACCAGTAACCATGATGTGGAGGTGCTGGCATTGGACTGGAGTGGGAACAGTAAGAAGTCTCACAACACCAAGTTAAAATCCAATAGGTTTATTTGGAATCATGAGCTTTCGGAGCATTGCTCCTTCATCAGGTGAGTGGCGAGGTGGGTTCACAAACAAGGCATATATAGAGAGAGACACAATTACAAGATAATGGTTGGAATGTGAGTTTTTATAGGTAATTAAGTCTTTACAGGTACAGACAATGTGAGCAGAGAGAGGGGTAATTACACGTTCAAGAGATGTGAATTGAATCAAGCCAGGGCAGTTAGTAGAATTTTGCAAGTCCAGACAAAATGGTGGGAGTTACGTGTAGTGTGACAGGAGCCCAAGATCCCGATTGAGGCCGTCTTCATGCGCAGTGATTCTGCGTTGTCATATGCTTTGAAGGCCGCCTTGGAGAATGCTTACCCGAAGATCGGAGACTGAATGCCTTTGACTGCTGAAGTGTTCCCCTGATGTGGAGATCCAGCACTGGATTGGGATAAGCACAGTAAGAAATCTCACAACTTTAACCTGGTGTTCTGAGACTTCCTGAATGTTCACCGACAGGAAGGGAACACTCCTTCCTGGTGATTGTCGCGTGGTGTCCGTCCATCCATTGTTGACAGGAAGGAAATACTCCTGCCTGGTGCTTGTCCCACGGTGTCTATTCATCCATTGTCGTAGTGTGTGCATGGTCTTGCCGATGTACCAAGCCTCGGGACATCCTTTCCTGCCACGCATGTGTTAGACAACGTTGGCCCAATCGCATGAGTATGTACCGTGTACCTGGTAGGTGGTATTCTCATGTGAGATGATGGCATCCATGTCGATGATACGGCACATCTTGCAAAGATTGCCGAGGCAGGGTTGTGTGACGTCCCATCACGACCACAGCAACCTTATAATGGTAGTCACCACATTCTGGAATTTGGTGTGGGTCATTTAAGAATCAGAGCTGTAGTTGGGGAGGTCTGGCGGTGCTAGAATTTAATCCCTTCTAAATCTGCTATTTTTAGTGAAAGTGGAAACACAATTTTTTGTTTGGCACAACATTGGGTGCGAACAGAGTTTGTACCATAATTGCCCAAAGAACTTGACAAGGAGTCCATGACATTTTCACTGATGCAAGTTCAGCCAGTTTGTCAGCGTGAGTTCAACCCCCTGTAGGCATCTTACCGAGATGGAGAGCGGGAAATTCAATGAGATTGCTGATTTTATTGGTCCTGTAGTAGTGCTTAAAGGGAAGGCATGGCAGCATCAAAACCAGGATGTACAAGTTACAAACAGCAGCACAATTCTGTAGCATTCATAGCAGCATAATCATCAGAGGCAGTAAGCTAAATAACCCACAAGCGACCATGCCAAATTGGCATCTAGTTTTCCCAGGCTTTAGCTGTAGAATTTCTTTAACACGTGCAAAATGACCACTTCCTGACTTCTACTTCCCACGTTTGGTGAACATGAGAACAGAAGTTGGCATTAATTTACAGGGTGTTGCGAGTTTTCACTTGGTCATTTACTCCTAATTAACATGTATTATATGTGAGGCCCTTTTCATTTTTGCTGTTAGATCAGGCCACCTTGGATCAAGGGTTGACTGGAAATTGGAACAGAAGGGAGGCATGTAGTAACTAGGCACTTGTTATCTAATCAAACTATTTGGGTTCACAGAATCACAAAATCACACAGTGCAGAAGAAGCCCAGCCAATCTGCACCGGCACATAAGAAACATCTAACCTAGCTACCTATTCCCATTTACCAGCACTTCATTCATTGACTTGAATGTTATGACATGCCAAGCGCTCATCCATGTATTTTTGAAGGATGTGAGACAACCCACTTCTATCATCCATCCAAGCAGCGCAGTCCACACCACCATCACTTTCAGGGTATCAAATTTTTTCCTCACATCCCGCCTAAACTTCCTGCCTCTCACCTTGAACTTGTGTCCCCTCATGACTGACCCCTCAGTTAAGGAGAACAGCTGCTCCCTATCTACCCCGTCCATGCCCCTCATTATCATAAACAAAGAACAATACAACACAGGACCAAGCCCATCAGCCCACCAAGCGTGCGCCAATATATAGTTTCTGTCCCTCTGTTCCCCTCCCGTTCAGGTGTCCATCAAGATACACCTTGAACGTTACTAATGTGGCTTCTTCCTCCACTTTCACTGACACTGCGTTCCAGGCACCCACCAGCCTCTGTGTGAAAAACTGTCCCCGCATGCCTCCCCTAAACTTCCCACCTCTCCCCATAAACCTGTGACTTCTTGTAATCGACCCTTCCGCCCTGGGGAGAAAGCCTCTGACTATCCACCTTATCTATGTCTCTCATGACTTTGTAGACTCCTAACAGTTTGGCTGGGGCGGAGGGGGTGGGCAGAGGGGGGAGGGTGCAGGTCAGGGGAGGGGAGAGGGACACTACGTGAAACATTGGGACATGAAAATTGCCCCCTTGCTCTTTATAAATAATGATGTATTAATAATATAAGATCCCAAATACATTTAGTTCGTATGCAATTGGTCAGCAAGTTTTCACTTTAGAGGGTAGTAAAGTTGGTACAATACATCAAAACACACTAAACTTTGGTATAAATATATTGAACCCAAAATTTGTCATCTTTGAATCGTCTATTAGTCAGCGCTGAAAGATACTCAGAACAAAAATATCTGAATTTGTACGGAGGATTTTTGATCCAATACTGAAAAACACTGAGCAATAACTACCAAGCTGACACTTGCATAAACAATGATTGCAGTTTTGTCATATCTTTGCAATACTGCAAAATTTGTGGTTTGTGTAATGCTTTTTAGCTTTAACTGAACAAAGTTAACAGGACAGGAGAATGGGGGTGCTGTAGTCTTTACTCACAGATTAGTCATCCCTGAACAACGATTGAGCAATAAGAAGAAATGTATGTGAATATTTGTCACTTGTAGAAAAATAATTAATATTCATTGTGTATCTAAGGTTCCCTCAGGGGGTTGAAAGAGCATCTGCCAGAACTTGATGTGCAGACTCTCAAACCCCATTGAAAAAGAATTGCCAGTAAATTGGTGACTCAATCATTAGAAGGTGCTCTTAAAAAAGTGCAGCACGTACATACTGGCAGTGTGACTGGTCAGTGTCTCAACAGAGTGACATCTTGCTGATATAATTTTAGATGAGTGTTCATTAGTCGTTTGTTCATGTGTCCGACTGCATTCCTACTTTTGATAAAGAGACCAGATAAGTTACTTCGCATGCCTTCTCGAAACTCCACTTGTGTTCTTTCTTTGGGCTGATAAAGAATTCCAGGTTTGTACTGGGCTGGATTTTCTGCTGGTGAAAAAGGGAGAAGGTTGACTGTCAAGTGTTCACCCAATTTGGCGGTCATTCTAAAAAGTCTCATTTAAACTCTCAATTCTCAATTATTCTCAATCTGTATTGGGCCACAGACTCGGAAATAATTGCAATGCACCTTGTTTTAACCAACATACCCTTTTACTGGAATAAAGGAGGTTTTTGGGCGGCACAGTGGCACAGTGGTTAGCACTACTGTCTGAAAGTGCCAGGGACTCGGATTTGATTCCCAGTTTGAACTGTCTGTGTGGAGTTTGCATGTTCTCCCTGTATCTGCGTGGGTTTCTTCTGGGTGCTTTGGTTTCCTCCCACAATCCAAAGATATGGGTTAGGTTGATTGGCCATGCTAAATTGCCCCTATTTTCAGGGGGATTAGCAACGTAAATATGTGGGGTTACTGGGATAGGGTGGGATTGTTGTTGGTGCAGCCTTGGTGGGCTGATTGGCCTCCTTCTATACTGTAGGGATTTTATGTAACTCTATGTAAAGTAAGTGTCACAATTAGCAGCATGTTTCCTTCCATAGATTCATAGAACTATAGAAGCATTAGAAAGAGACCATTTAGCCCATCACATCTGCACTGGTCAAAAAAGAGATAAAACTAGCTTCCCATTCTAACCCTACCTTCCAGCACCTGGGCTGTAGCCTTGCAGGTTATAGCATCTTTTAAATGAGATGAGCGTTTTTACCTCCAACGCCAAACTAGGCAGCAAATTCCCAATAACCACCAGCCTCTGTTGAAGAAATTTTTCCTCATGTCCCTCTCTAACCCTCCTACCAAACACTTGAAATTCTGGTCTGCTCCAGCACCTGTGTTTCATAATGTCTTCATCCTGTGAAGCATCTTGGAAGTTTTAATCAAACAAAACTTGACACCAAGTGAGGAAAGGAACTATTAGGACACGTGACCAAGAGCTTCAGAGAACAGGTAGGTTTTAAGAAGCTCGTCAAGGATCAGAGGAGCCAAGAGTGGTGATGCTACAGGAGGGCAAGTTCAGGCTTCTGAAGGTTCATCTTGGATGAAACCAATCAGGCAGAGGGCTGTCATATTTTTCTCCATGGCAAGATTCCCTCAGGTGCAGGGGTGATGAGCTGCACCCATTTTTTTAGGAAGACACACACTCAGGTCTTTTGTGAATTGGAAGGGCGTCCATGCCCTTCATGTTCAGCTTATCCATGAACACTGTAAAGCTTCATATGTACTTCTGCAACGTTCCCAGGTAGCCTGTCACAACTCCTTCATTGTGAGGCAATCTCTGGTGACCCAGCCGTTAGCCCACCACAAGATCTGAAGTGATATCGTTCCAGTCTAACAAGGAATATCCACTGAAGGCATAGCTCATGTGGGCCATCTGGTACACAGACAGCCCAACTGTTGCCATTGTTCCATAAGGTCAACCATCAAACAGGCTGGAGGATGACTCAAGGTATGTTTCAGATGTCTTGATGGGACAGCCCTCCAATAGAGTTTCTCACGTAGTGGTCGTGTACAACACCTTGCACAACATAATGATGCAGAAAGCAGAGGAACTGGAGAAAGCTGATCAGTTTGAGCCTTGGATATCCTTGACTGAGGAGGCTTGAGAGAAGCTGCACTTGGGGAAAGCTGAGGTTTTCTCTGGGACATCAGCAGTTGGGCATCCATTGCCAGAACACTCGGGAATTTATGCCAAAGCTTCTTACAAGGGGTTCATCCTGCTCTCAACAGATTTTGACATCTCCTCCATTGATTCACATATTAGACATTATATATTAACCCTCTGCCTGATATATCTGAAAACAGAGCCTAGTGCTTCCATATCCATTGCTTTCCACCACCCCATTGCCACACTTGGGCTCAACTTTATCATCAAGTTGTGCCCGTTTTCAGGCACAATAACTTGATAAAGTCAGGCATGAGGCAAATAGCACGATCTGTGCCTGCCTCCACACCGGTTCCCCCTTTATGAAGGCCTGAAAATGGCTGTGATCGGGACCATGCCCAAAATGGATGCAATAAGCATTTAAATGCAACCTTTCTGGCACTTCTCACTTTGCCACCGTGTTCGCCCATCCAGAATCGGCGTAAAACAGACATGCTCTACAAAAGTCCGATCTGGGTGTTCCAGTGAGTGAGGAGGAAGGTGCCCAGCATCCGACAGGTTGTCTGCTAGAGATCAGTGGATGGAGGGGAGGATGGTTGTTCTGACGGCTCTCTGCTAAAGATCGGTGCATGTGGGGGTAAGGTGGGGTCTACTGCCACTCTGCCTGAGATCAGTGGGAGGGAAGGGGGGGTTCTGCTGCCACTCTGCTTAAGATCAATGGGTGGAAGGGGGGATCTGCTGTCATTCTGCCTAAGATCAGTGAGGGGGCGGGGGGGGGGTTCCGCTGCCACTCTGTTTGAGATTAGTGGGGGGAAGACGGGGTCCACTGCCACTCTAAGATCAATGAGGGAGAAGGGGGGATCTGATGCCACTCTGCCTGAGATTATTTAGGGGGAAGGGGGAGGTCCACTGCAACTCTGCTTGAAATCAGTGGAGAGAGGGGCCCACAATCGATCTGAGTGGTGGGAGGATAATAGGGTCAGTAATGTTGTGGGGTGGGGCTATGACTGCGGGGGCCAGGGGGAGGCATTATCCAGCCCAGAGGGGATGTGGCAGGGGAGCCGGATTGTATCTTTATTTCTGCGCATGCCTAGTTGGAGGCGCCGATCAGAGCTGCAGGGCTTTGGTTGTGGTAAGCCCTGCCCATAGGCTTATTATGAGCGCAATTCAGAATTGCTGATATTTTTTCAGGCAGAGTGTGTATGGGGGCATCTGAGAACGGGTCTGAAAGTTGGATCTGAAACAATCCCAGTTTCAAGTCCACGCAGCACTTACAATCAAAATGGTAAAATAGGGCCCTTTATGTCAGCACCATATATAATACACATGAGAAGGGCTTTTAGGAAAGGCATTAAACTTACAAGGCTGGAAACAAATGAGTTTTCATTCAAATAAAGCATCAGAGCATTTAACACTCAATGAAACATGCAGACATGTGTGGCCCTTGGTAAAACGACAGTAATTTGAGGTCTTTGACTTGGACCTCTTCCTGGTGCTCTCCTGTGGCTAAGGTTGACACAGAGAAAGTTCTTCCATTTCCTGATGTAGCAAAGGAAATATCCATAGCCACTGTTCCCTGGGTTGCTATACCCATGAAGGATCAGCCGCATACTGCCCCACCATCCTCAGTCATGGAGGAAGGAACCAGATTGTGTATCGCGGGTAGAGAGGCCCAGGGGCTGGCCAATGACTTCTTGAGGAGGAGCCCCATCACCAGGATGCTTGCCTGCATAAGCCCTTTCAGGGCAGAGTTACACTTGGTGCTGTGCAGAATCAGAGGAGCACCTACCAACATTTCTGTTCATTTGCCTGGCATCACAGCCACACCACTCTCAAGGCTTCTGGTTGTCGCAGTCATTCACAGCACAATGCCTCAAACCTTTAATGATCTTCCCAGGTCTGGAAAAGTGAGTGTCATCAACCCACTAATGACAGATATAAGGGCCTTTTGACATCTACTGAGCTGGACATTGTGAATGTTCAGCTGTGAAAGTCCCAGCAGCACTGAGCCTTGTGTGCCCTGGGCCATGTAATGTATGAAACAGCACTGGCAGCATAGTCACTCATGGAAGATGCCAGGATGATAGCATGACAGCAACAATATGTAAAGAGTTCTTTGGCATGATAATATCTCTGAGCTTAACATTATCATTCATGAACATGCAGAAATAGAGAGCATATAATTCTTGGGAAAGAGGGAAAATGCACCACTAATCCCTGCAGGTTCAGGAACAGGAATGGTTCTGACTCTATACTTACATCCAGATAGCACAGGATTCTGCCTAATATCTTTGCCACTGTGGAATGGACACTTTCTCTATGTGGTTACACTTAGACAATTGTGGAACATAAAACAATACCTATGACAGGAAGTCCAGAGGTCAGTCAGTATCTGGAAGAGAAAGGAAATGGGATCAGGTTTTGTTTAAGTCTGCATTCTTTCACCTCCTCTCCAATGAAAACGAAAAAAAAAAATCAATCACTCACGTTAACCATAATACCTTGAAGCCAGGAAGAACCGTATTGCTACATTGCAATCAGTGATAATTACTGTTTGGTTGTAAAGTGGTTTTCTCAGATAATTCAGTGAATGGAGTTGATGTCTCAATGTTATACGTGAGTAGCTACACACTGTACAGATCATCCCATCATTAATTGTTTGATTAGAAAAAGGTGTCAGTGATGAACAAAAAACAGCTGACTCCTTTAATTCAGCATGGGGAGGAATTCAGTTCTGGGCAGACAACTGAACAAATCTTCACAAATATTGGAGCTTAGAAGGCATTCCAGTTAAAGTCAAAGATTTTCCGGCCTCGCTCACCCCAAGGCCAGAAAATCCTGTCCGAGGTCAATGGACCTTTGCATGGTCTGTGTCCCGCCCGTTACAATTCCCATGATAGGCGGGATGGAAAAATTCCGCACCGCATGATTCTAATACACACACTCAGCACGGAGACCAATTCCCTCCAGAAATAATAATTATCTTCACTTTAACAGGCAAACAAAATCATCAATGCAGACAGTTGGATCTCAACACTGAATTCAGAATTAACTAATAAATCACTGAAATCTTTCCCTTAAGTTAATGTCATTCCCAATAATTTCTGTTTGTTGTGTAGCTAAGTATCAGATTAATCGTGGACCCAGATTTTAACACCGTGCATGACCATAGACAAGTGAATCACAGGATGAATTAGCTGTAAAGGCAACAGAAAACAGGCTCAGAAAATATTAATCCCCTTGCTCCCCGCTCCCCCCCCACCCCCCATTGCTTTGTGCCTCTTGCAGGGTGGAAAGGCATTCCCAGCCTTTGGAAAACCAGCATCTCTTGGCCAATTACAAGCAATTGAGTAAATGTGGAGATGTGTGTTTCTGAAGGATCTTATGTTGGGGAAGTGGTGGGAGGGCAGAGGCTGTGATGGGTCCCATCAGAGGAGATTCCTGTATCTCCTTGTGCCAAAAATCATACCCTGGCAATGGCCTCTACTTCAGCCTATATGCAGCCTGATATCATCAAACCCCAATCTGCACAATTAGAGAAGACTGGCTTTGGACAGATGCTAAATCTCTTAGCACCGAGGGGGTCCCCTCAGGAACTACTCCACAGCCAGGCGACAGGGAACACAGGTTTTTATTCAGTCCACTCATTCCACACTCCAGATGACAACTGCCCTCTCAGAGCAGTTCCCGGCCTGCTCACCCCAGGTCATATGACCTGTTCCCTTAAAGGGGCTATGCCCCAACACACATAACAGTGCCATCTTAACTTCTTATCTAGAACATGGAGAGAAAACAGTATTTGAGCTACAGTTTCCAGCAGTTTAAGTAACTGGGGGGCCTTTTTACTGCCTACCCATCTAATTTCCATGGGTACGGTTAATATAGTGCACTGTTAATCATATAAATATTTGTGTCAGAGTTTGGTATGAGGCAGCTTAAAGGCTTTTATCCCTTGAAACTTATTTCACAAATGTGTTGTTGGCAGCAGGACAAACAGCAGCAACAGGTTGAGGACAAATTACGGTGACCTACTTATTCAGATTGGATTTCAGACAAAATGTCACAGCAATGCCCAAAATATTGCCTGGGACTGTGAAGTAGGTTTGTACCCAGCAGGTATGTGCCTGATGGTCAGGTCCTGCCAGTTTTTGATGGAAAGTGAAACTCAGTTGGGCAGGTTATTGAATGCTTTTATGGCACGTTCGTTTGGGGCTCCCCTCCATATTAACCTCAGGGGATCACGTTCAGTTAAGGTTATCCTGGCCCAAGCTGAATGCTGTCTCTACAAGAATAATGTATAAATGAGGCCATTTACTTCTAATTCAGGAAAATTGCAACTCCAGGGATTGTATTACAGTTATTTAGACCAGTTCAACAATCTATCTTTGCTTTAATGGAGCCAAGGACTGTTTGAATTGGAGTTAATATTGGTTTCATGGTCCATGCCTATCATTTCTCTGCTCTGCTCAGTGAAACATTCATAATTTCACCTTAAAGTAAAATGCTGGTCCTGCCTGTCGCAATGCGTTTTGATCCAACTTCAATAATTAGATCAATTAGCTTGTCCCATAGTATATTGGTACAGTCATCACGTGAGATGATTTTCAGACATGGGTCCCAGGTTTGTTGTCATTATATTCCACAATATCCCTGAGTCAAGTAAAAGGACGATAAGCATTGGGGCATCGTAACAGATCTCAAAAGAATGGAAACCTCCATTGGTCAGAGGTAGAAGGCCATAGATCTGTAGTTAAATGATTTCTTTCATGGTCTAGATTTATATTGGAAGAATATTTGGCAATGAACTTTCTTACCTTGGCATTTGGATTGATCTGGTGGACCCAAACTCCTCGATTAGAATCTTCCACTTTCCTCCCCCATGACAAGTTTGGAGGTGAGACGGATGGTTGGAGGTGGGGCCCCTGCTACATTCCCACCTCCATTCTGTTAAATCTGTGACAGGGAGACTCGTGGATGTCCTTTCAGGTCCAAAATGAATAACCACACACTTGCTTAGATTAAAATTGGTTAGCACTGCTGCCTTACAGTGCCAGGGATCCTGGTTTGATTCCTGCTTGGGTGACAGTCTGTGTGGAGTTTACACCTTCTCCTCATATCTGCGTGGCCTTCCTCCAGGTGCTCCAGTTTCCTCTCACAGTCCAAAGATGTGCGGGTTAGGTTGATTAGCCATGTCAAAATTTCAGGGAGATTAGCAGGGTAAATATGTAGGGTGATGGGGATAGGATGGGATTGTTGTCACTGCAGGCTCGATGGGCCAAATGACCTCCTTCTGCATCGTGGGGATGCTGTGAAACCTGCTTGTTAACCTTTGTTGTTGGTTGTGCAAAGTCTCGATGTTTAAGTTCTCGCCCTTGTTTTCAAATTCCTCCATGGCTTTGCTCTGTCCTTTCTCTGTATCTCCTCTAGCCCTTCAGCTCTCCAGGAAATCGACACTTCAATTTTGGCCCTTTGCATTTCCCCAATTTTAATAGCTTCACCATTGGCAGCCATATCTTCTATTGCCTAAACATTAAGCTCTGGAATTCCTTACCTAAACGTCTGTGCCTCTCTAGCCTTCTTTTCTCCAAACTAAGTTCTTTGGGCATGCATTTTGTTACCTGTTCTCATAGCTCCTAATCTGATTCAGTGTCTAATGTTGTTTGCTAACACTGCTATAAAGCACTTTGGGATGTTATACTATGTAAAATGTGCAACATAAATTGAAGCTTTTGTCGAATACATTAAATGCTTGCCTGCTAGTGGTGCCAATGGTACGTACTTAGTAACATGAAGTAAATCTGTTCGGCCCTGATGGCTAAATGGGGCCTTGAACATGACTAAGAAGTGTCAAACATTCCTGCGTATGCTGCCTGTGATGACCTGTTATGTGCAAAACTCACCAGTGGCTCAAGTGACAAAATTCACCACGTGACACCTTTAAACACGTCCAAAATTCTAACAATGCTCTGCCAACCTATTTTCTTTCTTAGTGACATTATCATTTCCAAAGGTCTTAATTTATCAATATCTTCACAGTAAGGGTGTTTTCCAGATTCCAATATTCTTCATACAGTCAGTCAGTTTTATCAGAAAAGGCTGCATCATTTAGGCATTCACGCCATCACATGCCAATTTGAAATCACGGTCATGCTATGTGATACGATTTACTGTCACAGCTTTGCAGGGTGCTGAGCTATCTCCCATTTCAGTTGGCTGTCGAAAATAGATGGTGGAGAGTGCCGTTTGCTTTTTAAATATTGCGAGCTCTACAAAGCGGTGCAAGTGAAGCCTTTGAAAGTGCTCTCCACAGGGGAGCCCCCCCTTACTGAAACATGCTGTTATATCTACTGATTGCCTTTATGATTCTTTGATGTGTAATCACAGCAGTCCTATCTGATTAGCATAAGCATGTCAACTGATGCTCATCACTTTTCTTTAAATGATTGCCTCTGGGGTTAGTGATAGAGATTAAAATTAATCCCTACTCTTCGGTTATATAGTGCAGTTGATATTTGTTATTTGTTGTGGAATCCCTGCTCATGTCGCTTCTCGTTCATGTCTAATATACATCAGCAATGCTTTATCCTGCTGCAGGTGTGTATGAGAACACTGAGAGATGCATGCGATTGGATATTTGATTGCACTATAATCGTTTGATCTGAGTCAAGAAGTGAACTCTGGAAGGCCCACCATGATGGGCATCACACCCAACTGTGCTCAATCCCAACTACAACTGTGCCACATGGTATGTTGTTGAGAGCAGCCCCATCTCCATCCAGGGTTCCAATCTGAAACAGACACTAGGCCCATTGCCTTTGTAGATTACAGGTACAATGCCTTTATCATGGACTTGAGCATGATCATGGAATCATAGAATCCCTACGGTGCAATGAAGTCTATTCGGCCCATCGAGCCTGCACTGACAACAGTCCCACCCAGGTCCAATCCCCATAACACCACATATTTAGCCTAGCTAGTATCCCTGACACTAAGGGGCAATTTAGCATGGCCAATCCACGTAACCCACACATCTTTTGACTGTGGGAGGAAACAAGAACATCCTGATGAAACTCATGCAGACATGAGGAGAATGTGCAAACTCCATATGACATGTCATGACGTGCGCTGTTTATTTTCTGGGGTGCACAGTATCCACACCAGTGGTCCTTGGAAGTGCAATATGTTCTACTGAGCCACCGTTGCAGGAGCTGCCCCTCTCCCCCGAACACCTACTCCTCCACTGCCCACCCCCCACCCTCCCCTCGCTCTCCAACTAAGTCCCACCTTTCACTTCCCTGTTCCTGAAATTTCCTGCAGTGCTCGGCCGAACTTCGCACAGACCAATCCCACCATTTTCCAAAATGTTCGATTGGCTGCCTCCCAAACTGTAATGCTCCTCCCAATAAACGATGGCACAAGTTGGATTATTTCTTATGTGAAGCCCCATCCCCACAGACTGTTTCGGTTTACGCAGTGACTGTTGCACCCACATCGTTTGCAAATAGACCAAATTCTAAGCTGCGATTTGTGAGTATTTTTCTCATAGGTTTAATTTACCGACATGTTTGTAGGGCATTGGAAGGCCAATGAAGAAAGAAACAATTCTGTTTATATAGAATCATATCATGTTCCCAGAGCCTTCCAAAGCACACTCATTAATGCATTGCTTTTCAAAGAGCCAAGAGTCACAACAAAGTGCTATTATCAAGGCAAATGGGACAGTCCACATGTACACAGCAAGCTCCCACAAATGCCAAAGTTGTAAATGATCAGATAACCAAATTATTTGGTGAGATTGGTTAAGGGAGGAATATAATGAAGCCACCGGGAGTACCCCTTGCTCTTCTGTCACTGTGGATTTTGCAACAACCTGAGCATCCAAAAAAGGCCTCAGCTTAATGATCCTGACCCCGGCTGGAATAGGGCATCACACGCTGTTAATCCCCTGGAGTTGATGGACAATCTATGTATTAAAAATGATTACTTCTCCTGCCCCCCCATTCACCTTTGCTCTCCCAGTCTTGCCACTCCAAATTTGCTTGCCCTCATTGCCTTCCCCTTTTACTTGCAGCTGGGATGCAGCAGTCTGGAAGTCAAAGTCCCCTCCTCACCAACTGTGTTTCTGGACTACCAGCAGGCACCTAGCCTGAGGCCCAATGTCAGTTTGTACCTTGGATGCCCATGGAGGTGCATGGATTTTTCCCTGGATCAAGTTTGCACCAGCAGGCCATTGTGAAAAAAGTTTTAGGCTTCAACATACAGCACTCACACTTATCTACCTGCCTCAATATTGAACAGTTCTGGCACAGAGCACTGGTATGGGTATAAATGTATTAATTTTCAAGTCATAATGATACCAACTAACCAAGCTGAAATTTGCAGGAATTGTAAAGATGTCTGCACTTTGGCGCTTCTTTTCTCAGGATGCATGGACATTGGGTGCTGCATAGCATTGGAGGCATTTCCTTCACACCAATAATGTACAACAGGGATGGTATTACACTACAGCACATTCTCAATATCAATTTACATACCAGAGTCATTCTCAAATTTGTTCTCAGCAGTTACCATGTTCGTACATGTTGTGTGCCATATGTATCTGTCACCTGGTAGATGGGAGATCCTCATCTCTAACAGTTTGGCACACTGAGATTCTACTTTATTTTCTCTGCAGTTGTTTGCAGTGAGATCTGTGAAGTTTTGTTTTGATTTTCTGTGCTCTCTTCTCCTGTAAGGAAAGAAAATAGTGACCTATGAGTGAGAATTATGACATGCTGTACAGATAGATGGAGACCTTTGCTCATTGAGGTGCCTGACATTGTATAAGCCTGAGGGTGTCTATCAATGGTGGGTACACAGATGAGAATGCAAAGAGGTGCATAGATGGGGAATATATCGGAAAAACAATTTGGTGTGAGGAGTGATGTATGGAATATGAGCTTGAGAAGGCAGCATGAAGAGGGTGCAGTGATATAAATATCATTATGTAGATGCGTGTGATATTGCTTTACCTTTCCTCCTCTGCTTAGGTCTTTGAACCATATCCTTTCTGTGCCTGCTGCTGATCTCCACCACCATGTCAAACTGCATCTTCTTGATGTAGCCAGGGGTTTTTACCTCTGCAGCTCAGGCACAGTTTATATTGTTGGTTCTTCATAAGCTGCCTGTCCAGAGAACCTTTGCCTTTCTTGACTCTATTCTCCCACTTCTTTCATTTAGGCTCTTCACCCCAAAGGGGAGGTGATGGTCCAGCAGTATTACGGCTCGACTATTCATCCAGAAACTCAGCTAATATTCTGGGGACCTGAGTTCGAATTCTGCCACAGCAGATGGTGGAATTTGAAATCAGTAAAAAAATTCTGGAATTAGGAATGATATTGTAACATTGTGGCATAGTTTAAAGCTGAAACACACTCCATTAACTATTGGGTTTCCTGCATGTGATGGACTGACACAGCCCACATCCCCAATTCCACCCTCACCATCCAAGCCACTGCTCCCAGTGCAGTACAGTATTAAATTTCAGCCCATTGCCCATCTATGACTCTATCCTAAGCAATGTTATCAGATAAGCAAGAGAAAATAATGCCTCTGATGACTCCTTGATACCTATTGTTCCCACCCCAAAAGGTCTTAAAGAAGAGGAAGGTACAGATGCTTTCGCCAATCCCGCAAAGTTGTCACAATTCAGCAACTGTCTTGAGAGTTACAAATATAGCTTCATTAATTAAGAAAGATGAGAGAGACAGAGACAGAGAGAGAATCAGGAAACTATGGAGATTTTAGTTTAACATCTGTTGTGGGAAAGTTATTGGAAAACTTAATTAAGCATAGAGTGACTGAGCACTTCGGGAAATCTCAGCTGATTAGACAAAGCCAACGTTGATTTGGAAAGAATAGTCATGTCGAACAAACTTAACTGAAAGGTTAGTTTGTGAAAGTAAATAAAGTCGTAAATAGGGGAATGTCTATACGGACGTAGTTTGTATTGACTTCCAAAAGGCATTTGATAAAGTTCCACACAAGAGACTATTAGATAAGCACATGGAATTGAAGAGAAATTATTGACTATGTTAGGTGATAATAGACATAAAGGAATAATAGTTATGTAATCAGGAAGGGAGGGACAAGTCTGGGCAAAATGGTGGCACATGGGTAGCAATAAAGATAAAATTTCTGCTCATATATTTCAGACTATAAAGGATAGATCTGAGAATTTTTAAATGGTGAAAGCTACAAACAGTGGAGGTCCAAAGGGATTTATGGATCCACGTAACATAGATCACCAAACTGTAGTATGTACTTGTAACAAAAATCAAAACTGACAATGGAATGTTAATCTTTATAACTACAAAGCTCAATTAGGAAAATACGTTTTGCTACACTTAAGCAAGCCCTCATTGGATCTCATTTGAACGTGTACAGCTCTGGACTGGGATGTATTAGCCTTGGAAGTAAGCAGAAGCATCCAAATGCCATCAGGGCTCCAAAGGTTAGGTTATGATGGGAGATTACAGAAAGTAGATTTGTATTCCTAGAATATAGGAGGTAAAGATGTGATCTGAAGGAGGATTACTAAAGGAATTGTAAAGTAAGTTTGTTTGCTGAAGGTTAAGACCTTCAAGGTGTTTTGTGAAGTTAGCCTAGATCCTAAATTTTACATTTTGTTTTGCAATCAGTGACCATAAAATATTTCACTCCAGGTATGATTCAAATGACCCAGTAGGAAGCTTTATATGAAACACAGAACACAGTTAGAATATAACAAAAAGAATTAGCATAACATTTACCAATTATAAGACTTAAACATGATACAGAATAACTCTTAACTGCTAGCTATCCCTGTTATTCCAATGTAAAACAATGTCTCACAGATACACATCCTTCTTCAGACTTAGCACAAAAACAAGTATGCTCACATGATGCTAGGTTTTCAGCTTTGTAGCAATTACGGACAGAAATCCAAATCAGCAGTTTTCAGAGAAGGATATATTCTTTAAATAGCCAAACTTCAGAGAGGTAAACCCAGTCTCTGGCAGCTTCCAGAAACATTCATACAGACAACAGAACTTTCAACTCCAAAGAAGGGGAAAAGTACTGCTGTCTCTTCCAGCTTTGATCAGCTTCTGAAAAACAAAACTAATACTGGAATGCTCTGTGAAAAATAGCTGTCCCCTGGCATATCACCTGACCTGTCAATTATCCTAAATCAAGCTCTACTCTGCAAACCCTGGAGAACATTAAAACCACAGAAGACTACATTTGTTCAGATTAAAACAACTATGATGTCAATGATATTGCTTCGGTAACAATAAAGACACCAGCTACAGATGACACAGTGCTGCTAACATCCCAGGGACTGCTAAAACATTTTGCAGAGAAACATGATTAAAATACATTTCTTAAAGGCACAGTACAGTCACACCATAGAACCATAGAAAATTACAGCTCAGAAACAAGCTTTATGGCCCTCCTTGTCTGTGCCGAACCATTTTTTGCCCAGTCCCATGATCTGCACTTGGATCATATCCCTCCACACCCCTCTCATCCATGAAACCATCCAAGCTTTTCTTAAATGTTAACAGTGACCACGCATTTACCATTTTATCTGGCAGCTCATTCCACACTCCCACCACTCTCTGCATGAAGAAGCCCCCCCTAATATTCCCTTTAAACTTTTCTCCTTTCACCCTTAACTCATGCCCTCTGGTTTTTTTTCTCCCCTAGCCTCATTGGAAAAAGCCTGCTTGCATTCACTCTATCTATACCCATCAAAATCTTATACACCTCCATCAAATCTCCCCTCATTCTTCTACGGTCCAGGGAATAAAGGCCTAACCTATTCAATCTCTCTCTATAACTCAGCTTCTCAAGTCCCGGCAACATCCTTGTGAACCTTCTCTGCACTCTTTCAACCTTATTTACATCCTTCTTGTAACTAGGTGACCAAAACTGTACACAATACTCTAAATTCGGTCTCACCAATGCCTTATACAACCTTACCATAACACTCCAACTTTTATACTCGATACTCCGATTTATAAAGGCCAATGTACCAAAAGCACTCTTTATGACCCTATCCACCTGTGACTTCACTTTTAGGGAATTCTGTACCTGTATTCCCAAATCCCTCTGTTCAACTGCACTCTTCAGAGTCCTACCATTTACCCTGTATGTTCTACTTTGGTTTGTCCTTCCAAAGTGCAATACTTGTCTGCATTAAATTCCATTTGCCATTTTTCAGCCCATTTTTCTTGTTGGTCCAAGTGCTTCTGCAAGCTTTAAAGACCTTCCTCACTGTCCACTACACCTCCAATCTTTGTATCATCAGCAAATTTGCTGATCCAATTTACCACATTATCATCCAGATCATTGACATAGATGACAAACAACAATGGACCCAACACCGATCCCTGCGGCACTCCACTAGTCACAGGCCTCCACTCAGAAAAGCAATCCTCCATAACCACTCTCTGGCTTCTTCTATTGAGCCAGTGTCTAATCCAATTTACAATCTCCCCATCTATACCTAGCTACTGAACCTTCCTAACTAACCTCCCATGAGAGACCTTGTCACACAAAGACAATGGCATAACATTTTAAACTCAGTGCCATTCTATTCAAGCAGTATGATGGGAAACAGTTCTTCACTCCAGAGAAGTGTGGAGCTCTCTCCCACACAAAGCCCAATTAATAATTTTAAGTCTGAGATTTTACTCGACATATAAATGGTATGTAGCTAAGACATGGAGTTACGATACAGATTAGCCATGGTCTAATTGAATGGGAAAACATGTGCAAGTTGTTAAATTGTCTAGCCCTGTTCCTATGTACCTTAATACAATGGTGACTGAAACGATTATCAATTTGTCAGCTTCAGAGTTAATTATTCCAATTTTTTCAATGCAGGTTTTCATTCATCCAAATGCCACATTCTGTGTCGTATCATGTCTGCATTAAGCCGAAAAGTCCACTACTCCAGTCTTTCTGGAGCTACACTGACTCCCTATTCCCAATACATTCAATTTTAAATCCTCATCAGTGTTTGCAAATGCTTCCCTACAAGGTTTTTAAAACCAAGTTAAATTGTACTGATATTTTATACATAAATAAAAAAGCAGAATAATTACCTTCAATACTGATACCTTTGTTACAGTAAAAATAGCTAAGCAGTTTTTCAACTGGTGTTTTGCAAGGCTACATCTTCACAAGTATCTTCCACAGAATAAGTCACCAAGTACAGCATCTAAAACAGCCCATATAATTGTGCAAGGAATGTTCGCATCCCTGTGCCTCATTTTAAAAGGTGATAGACAACAAACCACTGCACTGGGAGGTGATTAATGAGAATGCATTAATCAGCTAACTTGTGATGCAGGGATGCAGTTCAATTCTGCAACAGTTCCTAAGCTTGTACAATCTCTGTCACTTGCTGGAGGTGGGGTGGAGGATGTAGAGAGAACTGATGGACTTCTTTACATTTTCCAGTCACAATGATAGACATTTGATTTCTATTCAAGAGATTCATACAAGAAAGATATGTGGCTTCAGGCTTTTATTCTGCCAGATATGCTGAATACTTTGAATGTTTGATTGAATTCCTTGGTGCAAATCAAGTCCATTCTATTGTCTTCATAATCTTTCTCAGAAAGGACATCTCTCCATTGAAATAACCATCATAAGAGATATGGATTAATGATCAGCATGAATGAAAGAATCAATTCTGAACAAAACTTGCATCATGAGATACATTTTGTTAAAAAAAGTACTTTGCTTATG
Source organism: Carcharhinus amblyrhynchos (assembly GCF_965287045.1). Lineage (NCBI taxonomy): Eukaryota > Metazoa > Chordata > Chondrichthyes > Carcharhiniformes > Carcharhinidae > Carcharhinus > Carcharhinus amblyrhynchos. The sequence goes on along the minus strand of NC_137342.1, from coordinate 24,632,854 downwards.
AAACTTGTGAAAGAAACAAATTAAGTATCCTTAATATATTAGGTAGTGTACCACAACATTTCATTAATTGATTTATCACACTAAAGATGCCATATACATGTAAGTTGTGGAACTATTCAGTAATTTCATCTCTGTAAGCTTCATTTTTGTTGGATTTGAGATAGTTCTGCAGTTAAGGTTCATCTTTCACAATCTCACCCGTGTGAAGTTTTGTTTTTGCCATTTTGTATAATGTTAAACCATTACTATACAACAAACTAAAACTTTTTTTAAGAAAATTATTCTGCTCACATTTTCATCCCCAGCTAAACTTCATCTGTATACTCCAACTTTATTTTGCTGTGAATGATTTTAATGTGATTTATATTCCCTGCTCTTAATCTCCTGTTTTGCTGCCTGTGAGAATTCATCATTCTGATTGGCCGATTGGCTTGCCTGCTCCCTGCCCTGCTGTTGGAAGCCCTAGATCCCCTACAGATGGTGATAAGATGAAATTAACATTGGAATGAGGAAATGTATACCGTTGTGCTTGCTAAATCTTGAGATGCTGCTTTTAGAGGTCAGCCGTGGGTGTAATCATTTTGCTTCTGACTACAAAATCCGGACTGATTTTCCCAGAAGTACAAAAAATTCATTATAATCAATTACTATACAAATGTTCAAAGCAGATATTGAAGGTCATGAAAGACTTCTAAAGCTAGATTTATGAAAATAAGGTCAAGATCTCTGAGTCAACTCTAGATAAAAACTACGAAATATAATTTATTTTGTTTGACCATAAAAGTGAGGGATAAGAAACAGAGTGGTTATCTTAAACAAACGATTTGCAAACACATTAATCTTTTCAATTAAAGTATTTTGCTGAAATTAGATTATTTTAACACTGAAGCAAATTTGCTCAAATTACAGAATGATCCTGCTAAATAGTTTGACACAACATGGCATTCAAACAGAAAATGCTCAAAATACACAGCAGGTTAGACAGCATCCGTAGAGACATAAACAGAGTTAATGGCCTCAGCCTCAGCAATGATTATCTGATTTCTGCTGCATTTGTAAATGCTCCTGACTGGACATAACTGTGCATTTCGTGCTGGGCCTGCCGTTTCCAGTTTTGACAGAAATGCGCAGTACAGTTTCCCTAAGAGGACACTATCAGATCACAGGAGGGCAGGGTACATCCCTATTTTACGGTACTAGATGATATAAACTAAGTTCAAATGTGCAGTCTGGAAGTTAGTGAGTGAATGGGTGAGTGAATGGGTGGCTGGCTGTTGTGGGGTAAGTGAGTAGGGGGTGAGATGGGCAAGTGGGAAAATGGGTAGGAGGGTAACATGGGTGGATGAAGCTGATAACTGGGTAAATGAGTTGGGATGAGTGGGTGAGGTGGGTTGGAAAGCGGGGTAGGTGGATAGGTAGGTAGGGGATAGGTGGGTGAGTAGTCAAGTCAGAGGGAAGTCAGGGAAGGCAAGTCAGCTGGTTGGGAGGGTAGTCGAGTCAGGAGAGGATCAGGAGAGAAGGGGAGGAAGGGGTTGTCAGGGGTGGTGATTGGGGGAACCAGTTGTCTAGTTACCAAGGAGTTAGACTGGGTTTTAATTTTAATTTTCTGGGTAACTATCCAGGTAATTGCATCAGAACTATCCCAAGTATCCAACTCTAGCTGAGAGTCAGAGACAGGGTAGTGGGAATCTGGAATTCACTGCCTGTGAAGGTAGTGGAGGCTGGAAACCTTACAACCTTTAAAAAGTATTTAGAATAACACTTTAAATATCATAACATTCAGGTGTGGGAAAATAGGAGTAGCATGCCTTTAGTGGCAGTTATTGTCAGCGCTGACTTGAGCAGCCACAGGGCCTGTTTTGTGCTGTTTGACTCTATGATATTTGCAGAGCATTCTGGAGAGCAGGGGGAAGTGCCTACCAGATGTTTAAACTTCCTGGGCAATTTACACAAGTCCTAACACACATTTCAATCGTATGTCCAATTTTTGACAATGTGGAGATCAAAGGATTTGGCCCAATATTTCAGGCTAATGACCTGTCATAGGAACTGGAAATGTTCGAGGTTTAACAGATTTTCAGTGAATAGAGAGGAAAGGAAAGGGATGGGGAGGGAAAAGCAAAAGAAAAGCTCTGCAATTGGATAAAAGGCAGAAGAGGCTAAATGGCAAATGGAATAATGGTATCAGGCAAAATGAGATGATAATGGGATAAGAATCAGAAGGTCTGACCTAGAGGAGGTGTAAATGACAACAGCAAAATTGTTACCAACAGCTGTAATTTGAAAAAAGGAGCAGTAGTCATGCTCTGAAATTGTTCAGCCTGTAAGGCTATGAAGTCCCAAATCGATAGATGAGATGCTTTTCTCTGAGTTTCATTAGAATGGTGTGGCAAGTCAAGGATAGAGAGATCAGTGTTGGAGTGGGTGGAACATTACAATGACAAGTGGCCAGAAGCATAGGGTCACACCAGCATACAGATGGAGATGTTTACCAAAGTGATTCTCATTTGCTGCCCTCGCCCCCGTCTTGTGTTGAAGAAGTTACATAACAAACGATGAATGGCACAGAGTAATTTGAAAGAAGTGCAAGTAAATAACTGTATCATCTAGAAAGAGTGATAGGGATCCTGAACAGTGGGAAGCAATGTGAAAAAGCATGCGTTGCATTCCCAGAACTTGTATGGGAAAATGTGACTGTACTTACTGAGCAGTAGGCCAGAGGTAATGGTCCTTCTGCAATCCTGAAAAGGAAGGGGAAGATTTGTTTTGTGGTGATGTTACGTTGGAACTGATGGAAGTGGTGGAGGATACCCCATTCAATATGGAGGCAGCTGGGATGGAAGATGAGAATGAGGTGAGCATGATTGTTGTTCTGGGACGGGGAAGGATAGAGAAAACAGTAGTGCTGGAATTAGGATGGACGCAGGCATGGGCTCATTCAATTACGATGAAGGGATATCGTCTGTTGAAGAAAAAGGAACTGAGAGCATTGGTTTGAAAGGTGGCAACATCAGAACAGGAGACAGAGAAACTGGAGTCCTTATCCCAGAGTCCTTACAGGAAGTGAAGTGGGGTAGGAGAAAGTGTAATCCTAGAATCTCTACAGTGCAAAAGGAAGCCATTCAGTCCATCGAGCCTGCACCGACAGAAATCCCACCCAGGCCCCCTGTAGTTGTATAAGTAGCCCCCTGTAGACCCACATATTTATCCTGCTAGTCTCCATGGCACTGAGAGGAAATTTAACATGGCCAATCAATCTAACTCATACATCTTTGGATTGTGGGAGGAAACCAGAACACCTGGAGGAAACCTACACAGACACGGGGAGAACGTGTAAACTCCAGTGACCCAAGGCCAGAATTGAACTCAGGTTCCCTGTGCTGTGAGGCAGCAGTGCTAACCACGGTGCCATCATGCCATAATGAAGGTAGCTGTGGTTGTCAATGGGCTTATAACAGACACTGGTTGTCAGTGTAAACCAAGAAATGGACATCAAGAAGTTGAGGACAGGAACAGTTATAAAATAATATCCCACCCCTCTCGCAATATCCTCTTGGCAGCTTAACAATCTCAGTATGATCTGTCCTGATAACACCACCTTACATAGCTAAATGTGCATTGATCTGCCTCTATTACGATCAGAAATGGGTGTGTTCAGTACAAGTTGGTTCCCTATTTCAGATGTTTAACTTTTTACCTTCCAACTGGAACTAAATTCACCCACTCTGGAATGGGCAAGATGGGAGTTTGGGGCGAGTGGGGTAACATCACCCCCATTGACTGTTTCTCTCTCCACAAATGCTGCCTACCTGACTGAGTGTTTTCACCTATTTGCTGTTTTTATTTCCGGCTTCCAACATCTGTGACAATTTATTTTTGCACTGAAAAATATGAGGCTGTACTTGCAAAGGAATGGTCTCAACTGTCATCTTTGTTAAGTGCTGCAATTAGCAACAAAGCTATGTTAATTTCACAGCCAACACTTTTTAATTATAGAACAATGCTTGATCACCTCAATCACTTCACTCAACGTACACATAATTTCAAGTCTATTTCATAACATTCAACATTTATAATTTTCCCTCAGGCTGCTGCAGCCGAGGTTCATTTTTTTCCCCTAATATAATGTGCAGAGCTCTTAAGAAAAGAAAATTGAATAATGTCAGTGCAACACATTTGTTTAAATTCAGGTACAGTTTTCTCATTCATCTTAATTCTTATTTCTAATTTCTAGAGATTTGCAATTAAAGTTCAGCTCAAATATGCAATGGATGAGCTGAGCAGAATGCGAAAGTGGATAAGAAGAGCTGGTGGCATGATACATCTCACAGTAAAGGATTATTTACATGTCAGTTCGGTTCTAAAATCCCTGCAGCTAAATATCAAGTGTAGATATGCCATTTTAGTCTTTCTTCTGGATCCCTACTCTACAGCCCTCTAGGTGTTTCCAGATTTTATGCTTACACTACTCCTGTGTGAAGTAATGTCTCCGGCCAAGGTTAGCACTGCTGCTGCACAGTGCCAGAGACCCGGGTTCAATTCCAGCCTCGGGTCACTGTCTCTGTGGGATTTGCATATTCTCCCCATGTCTGCTCGGGTTTCCTCCGGGTGCTCTGGGCTCCTCCCACATTCCAAAGGTGTGCAGGTTGGGTTGATTGGCCATACTTAAATTGCCCCGGAGTATATGGGGAGATTAGCTGGGTAAATACGTAGGGTTACTGGGAAAGGGCATGGGTGGGTTTATTGTCACTGCGGGCTCAATGGGCCAAATGGCCTCCTTCTGGACTGTGGGGATTCTATGATTCAAAGAACTGCTTATGTCCAGTTATGCGAGCAGTTACATTTTTACTACTGCGGGAATTTTCCTGTCCCGCCCACCACGGGATTCATAATGGGCGGGACAGGACGATGCAAAGGCTCATTGACCTCGGGCCTTGGGGCGAGCGCAGTCGGAAAATCCTGCCCTTGAGTTTGTGTGCGGTAAACATTGTGAGAAAGGTAGATTGGATTGTGTGATTGGATTTAAACTTGTCCACAAACTGATCTCAATCAGATAGCTTCCACTGTCAGCCTCCCGTTGGTCTGTTTGGTTGCAACAGCCTTCAATTCTGCATCAAATCAATCTGATTATTTAAAACTAGACAGGTTGGGAGTGACATCCTTCTCTTCAATCGCCATGAAGATATTGGTTTCTTTTCCAGTAAGCCGGTTGAAATACTGACCCAAAAGCATGATATTGTGGATGCTGGAAATTTAAAATGAAAAATGGAAATATCCTGATGAAGAAAAAGCAGGAGTAGGCCATTCAGCCCTTCAAGCCTGCCCCACTATCCATTTTGATGATGGCTGATCATCAAAATGAAATTCCTGAACCCTCCTTCCCCCCATATTCTTTGATCATTTTAACCCCAAGGGGTATATCTAATTTCTTCTTGAAATCACACAACATTTTGGCCTCAAGTTCCACAGATTCACCGAGGTGAAGAAATTTCTCCGCACCTCAATGAAGTTTATTTATTAGGGTCACAAATAGACTTACAATAACACTGCAATTAAGTTACTATGAAAATTTCCTAGTTGCCTGTTTGGGTGCACTGAGGGAGAATTTAGCATGGCCAATGCACATAACCAGCGCATTTTTCAGGCTGTGGGAGGAAACCGGAGCACCCGGAGGAAACCCACACAGACTCAGGGAGAACCTACCATGACCCAAGGCAGGAATTGAACTCTGGTCCCTTGCGCTCTGAGGCAATAGTGCTAATGACACTAGTCAAGCAACAGCCTGACACAGCCATTCTCATGTAATTGTATCTTTCAGCCATTGCCCCAGGCACTTTCACTAGCAAGGCCAGTGGCACAGTTGCATAAAATCAGGAGAAGTGGCATTTACTACACTTCCAAACTTAATTTGCAAATTTCAGAATTGTGCCCTGTGCTTTAAAGTCCACGGCCAGGATTTTCGATCTCACGATTTCCCTGGCGAGATGTTTTTTTCAAACTCTCTCATTTTGAGCCTGCGCCATCATTTCCGGGCATGAAAAGAGTGGGCTCAAGATCACCCCCTTAATCCATTATATCTGATTACGGCATCTTGCTGCGTATAAACTAGCTGCTGCTTTTGCTTACATTATAATGACTCTAATTTAAAAGTACTTCATTGGTTATGAACAGTAATCTTGCTCGAGTTAGAAAGCCATGGATTTAAGGCCCACTTACACATTTAATCTTGACTGGCACCAAGGAGGGAAGTACAGCAGTACCACAGGAATTCTGCATTGTCAGAGGTGTCATCTTGGATGAGATGTTAAACATTTCTGTATCTGTACTCTTAATGTGGATTAAAAGCAGGTGACTCTATTTGAAGAACAGAGAAGTTCTCTTAGGCAACAATTATTTGTCAAACATCAAAAACAAGTTAGCAGGCCATTCATTGCTACTTGTGAGACTTTCCAGTGAATAATTTGACAATCACACTTCCTTAGAAAAATATTTTGACTACTCTTCAGAATTATCCATCGGTTACAAAGCATTTTGGGGCATTCTGAAGAACTGAAAGACATTGTATAAATATCTGTTTTTTTTTCTTTCATCACATCAACGGACTGTTTCAGCAATTAAAGTAATGCCTTAATATTAGAACAAGTTATTTGATCTAGCTGTGAATATGCAGTAAAAGACAAACCTTCGTTAAAGGGGATGGTCTTGCATGAAAGGAGTGGCTCCTTTTTTAGAAAAAAAGGAGTCAAATAAACCTAGGCAATCTAGCTATACAGCACACATCCTTGTAAACATGCGTTTGGATTTGGCACTGTGCTGACAACTCTCCACGTGCCCAAAGCTAGATTACCGATGCTTGCAAATAAAGGTGAGATACTTCTCTACAGCAGCGATGGGAAAAATTAGAAGACACGTCACATCCAGCCTATCCCCTGCATCTCCTAGCAGCTGTCTCAAGAGTGAATTGAACTGAAGTCTGGTATCATATGTAGGATTAATCATTGTGCCGAGAATTGTGAAGGAGGTGAATTCGCAAAAACACAGCTGAAACAACAAGGTTGCTATAGCACCTCAGCTTTATAGCAGTGTCTTTATGCTGTTAAAACTCAACTCTTTCACACTGCCACTCTTGGTAGCTCCTCCAAGCTATTTCCTTTCAATATGTCATTTGCACTTATTAAACAAAAATATTAATAAGACATTTTAAAACAATTAGCAGCAGTCAGAATTCACATTATCTCATTTTTTAGAAACAGGTCCTCTTTCGTTTCTTTCAAATTTGATATTTTCCACATAATAATATATTTGGGAAAAATACTTTACATTGCAGCTACTTCTCACAGTCAAAATATGTACGTTCTATGGGAAAGCAACCAATTGTTATCCCCTCGAAAATTGGGAAAACAATGAAAGAAGTGTCCCTTTTCAAACCTCCATTTGTCATCAAACACTTCTATAAAATTTCAAAGATTATCAAGATGTAAAAATAGGAAATCAAAAGAGAAATGGGGAATATTTAATGTATTCGTGGGACATGGGCATCGCTGGCTGGCCAGCATTTATTGCCCATCCTTACTTGCTCATGAGGGAAAAGATTAAGTAAAAATTTTGTAACCGGAAAAAAAAGTATTTAATATTTCAGACGGGATGCATTATTTTTGTATTCAAAGGATGCTTTAGAACACATAAGTGTTTTTTTTCCAAAACAGTTGCAGGAATTGAATTGTTACTGTTAAATATTGTAGCAGAGTTTTCCAATAATATTGACATCGGCACTTATCCTGCAGTACTCCTCCATAACCTCGATACGAACTTAGTATGAAAATGAACTGTGAAAAGTCCTATCAACAGCCAGTCTGAACCAGCTTGGACTGGGTAAGAGGGCAAGGACGTTGTGGTATTTTGCAACAACATACCATTGAGGAACAAAACTAGTTTACAAGCATCATTTTATCTGAGAGTTCTGAACGTATTCATGTCTTTGTGTTTTATAATGAGTGCACAATAACAAACTGAGCTCAGAGGCCTAAACGGCAACCTCTCTCATTCCAGAGATTCCTCTAGCCTTATTGGTGAAGGCAGACAATTCATCTTATTGTGGTAACAATTTGAACAATTTGCAAATCAATTATCCAGGAATGAATGTACGGTATTTCAAACTCCCTTAAAGGCCACAAGCAAAATACCACGGATCTGAAATTAATAACAAAACAAAATGCTGGAAATACTCAGCATCTGCGGAAAGCAACCTTTCAACCTGTCAAAGATCACGACCCGACGCACTAACCTTTCCTTCTCTCCCCACGGATGCTGCCAGGCCTGCTGAGTATTTCCAGCATTTTTTATTTTTGCCCCCTTAAATGCGATTTGTGGTTGCCCCGAGGTTTTGCTCTTCCCTATGGATTCAATGCGAGCAAAGGATTTTGCATTTAAGGAGCCTTGACACATTGGAATTTGGTGTTTAGGAACAGGAGGAGGTAACGGCATGGTGGCACAGTGGTTAGCACTGCTACGTCACAGTTCCAGGACCCAGGTTCAATTCCCGCCTTGGGTCACTGTCTGTGCGGAGTTTGCACATTCTCCCCATGTCTGCGTTGATTTCCTCCGATAGTAGTCATGATGTGGGTATGCCGGCGTTGGACTGGCGTAAACACAGTAAAAAGTCTGACAACACCAGGTTTTAGTCCAACCGATTTATTTGATAATACTCACAAGCTTTCGAGGTTTCCCTCTTCGTCAGGTGAATGGAGAGTTCACCTGACGAAGAGGGAAACCTCGAAAGCTTGTGAGTATTATCAAATAAATCGGTTGGACTAAAACCTGGTGTTGTCAGACTTTTTACTTGATTTCCTCCCACAGTCCAAAGATGAGTGGGTTAGGTTGATTGGCCATGCTAAATTGACACTAGTGTCAGGGGGATTAGCAGGGTAAACAAGTGGGTTATAGGAACAGGACCTGGGTAAGATTGTGGTCAGTGCAGACTCAATGGGCTAAATGGTCTCCTTCTCCATTGTAGAGTTATATGATTCTATGGCAATGGGACCCGTCAAAGGTATACTTAATTGTCACTTCCAATCTGTCGGCTCAGCTCGCCCACTGAGGCAAAGAACATCTGAGGACCAGGATTTCCATCCAGAGATTAAGGTCAGGTTTAGTAGGCAGCAGTGATGTCCATACTCCTATACGCTTTGGAGTTTTGGACAAGCTACAGCTGGCAGTAGCAGTACCATCTGCAGTGTCCTCAAGATCCTTCAAATCCAGTGGCAAGGAAGACAGTCCAACAGATGCGTCACAGTGCCAGGGGCCCGGATTCAATTCCTGCCTTGGGTCACTGTCTGTGTGGAGTTTGCACATTCTCCCCATGCCGGTGTGGATTTCCTCCCACGGTCCAAAGATGAGTGGGTTAGGTTGATTGGCCATGCTAAATTGACACTAGTGTCAGGGGGTTTAGCAGGGTAAACAAGTGGGTTACAGGAATAGAGCCTGGGTGGGATTGTGGTCGGTGTAGACTCCCCCCCCAGGCCAATATACCCAGCATCAAGATACTAATCACTCATAACCAGCTCTGCTGGGCGGGATGTGTGGTTCCATTGCCTCACACGAGACTCCGGAAGCAATTGCTTTACTCTCAACTCAGTGGCAGCAGGAGACTCGCAGGCGAGCAGCAGAAACACTTTCAGGATGTCTTCAATGCATTCCTGAAGAGGTCCAACATCCCCTTTGACTGATCGGAGTTCCTGACCCGTGACTGACTGGAATGGAGAACGCTCATTTGGGAAAGCACCAAACACATTGAGAGGCTTTGTCAGAAATGTGCCAAGGTGAAGTTAAGGCACTGGAGGGAGCACACAAACCTCCAAACAATCCATCTATCTAAGCCTTCAAGCATCTGCCCAGCATGCAGCGAGTCTGCAGATTGAGCATTGGGCTTAGCAGCCACCTCAGAACCCACTGAGCAGAAGTGGAAACAAATCATCCTCGATTATGAAGGACTGATTCTGAAGAAGACAGTGGGGTCATTTCATGTGAATATTCTGGCAATTTAAATGTTTCAGCCCCACGCAACTACATAATATTCTGTCTCCACAGACTCAAGCTGCAGTTCCTATCCTGACTTATAATATCATAGAATCCTACAGTGCAGAAGGAGGCCATTCAGCCCACTGAGTTTGCACTGATCACAATCCCATCCACACCCAATCCTCATAACCCCATGCATTTACCTTAGCTACTCCCCTGACACTAAGGGGCAAGTTAATATGGCTAATCCACCCAACCCACATATCTTTGGACTGTGGGAGGAAACTGAAACACCTGAAGGAAACCCACATAGGCACGGGGAGAATGTGCAAACTCCACATAGACAGTTATCATGGGCGGCACAGTAGCACAGTGGTTAGCACTGCTGCTTCACAGCTCCAGGGACCTGGGTTCGATTCCTGGCTTGGTTTATGTTGATTGGCCATGCTAAATTTGCCTCTTAGTGTCCTGAGATGTGTAGGTTAGAGGGATTAGCAGGTAAATGTGTAGGAATATGAGGGTAGGGCCTGGGTGGGATTGTGGTCGATGCAGACTCGATGGGCCAGATGGCCTCTTTCTGCACTGTAGGGATTCTATTATTCTATGATACCCAAGCCAGGAAATGAACCTGGGCCCCTGACACTGTGAGGCAGCAGTACTAACCACTGTGCCACCGCGCTGCTGTGGAAGATGTATGCACTTTGTCCCTGAGTGGGACGAAATGATTGCACGTACAATAAAAATAGGTGTTGGATTGACTTAAACAATACTTACATTGTTTTCCATGTTGGTGTCATTGAATCATTGAAATAAATGCTGTTTCTGTTCATAAATGTTTCAGTGATTACAAATTCACAGAGTATGAAAAAATTGGCCGTTTTGCACTTACTGTATCTAAAGATGAGCATTGCCCACAACAGACAATGAAACAAGTATGCATTGTTCCAGACTCATGTTTATGAAATGATTGTGTTATCATTCTAAATTGTATGTACTAGATACTGTTAACTTTGAATGATAAGCACAGTACACAGTGTCTACTGACCAAAAGGAATGAACAGAAAATTGTTTTTCCAGAACTCAGTGCTCATAGAAAAGCAACATGTAGGCAGGATTAAACAGGACAACTCTTGGCAAGCATTTGTTTTGTTATGACATCAACCTAAACATTACATTTTACCTTCTCATAAATCAGACAGTTTAACATAAGAACAAAAGAACTAGCAGCAGGAAGTTGGTGTGTTCCCTCTAGCGCCTTAACTTCACCTCGGCACATTCCTGACAAAACCTCTCGATGTGTGCGGCTCTTTCCCAAATGAGTGTTCTTCATTTCGGTCAGTCGTGAACCAGGAACTCCGATCAGTCAAGAGGGATATTAATCCTCTTCAAGGATGCATTGAAGACATTCTGAAAGGCCCCTCGAGTATGCTCCACCATTCAGTAAGATCATGGCTAATCTTTTCATGGACTCAGCTTCACTATTCCCACTGGAGAGGCCGGCTGCATAGCGCTGAGCTGACCCTGAGCATGCTCCTGCATTGCCAGCAGTGCAACCCTCCCATGGCCTGATTTCTGACACCGCCCCCCACCACCCCGTCCCCCCCACCCCACAATGCACAGCCCTGATTGCTGGCCTCCCTCCTTCTATTACTCAGCCTGAATGTAGAGTGGCAGCGGGACCCCCATGCCACCCTCACTGATCTCCCCCCAGCGACCCTGCCACTCCATCAGGCCCCACCCCCATTAGGCCCCACCCCCTTGGCACTGCCCAATGTCCAGTGAGCAGTGCTAAGATGCCCCCTGGACATTGTCACTTTGTCCCTGGGGCAGTGGCGGGGACCCAGGCTGAGACTGCCAGACTGACAATTCCCAGGAGGCATATTCCCTGACCCTCAGAGGGGCCTCGATGCCACCCCCTCCCCCCACTTCACTTCAGCGGGGCTGGGTTGCCAGCTTCTGGCAAGTGGGGAGCTATGTTAAATCCCACTGGAATGAACCATTCCAGTGGGGGGGTGCTGAGTGGGGGGGGGAGGGTAAGCTAGCGGGCCCAGAGATTTTAGACCCCAGGCCCATTATTGGGGTTTAAATTCGATTTCAATGTTCATTAACATAAATTATGCAGACAGCACCGGAAATTCAGCTGCTGGAGACTCACAGAATCCGTGGCACCCAGCGGGGAGTCCACAAAATGGCCTCTGCTCGAGTCTCCCGGCCCACTACACTACAAATACAGCGCAGCTGGATGGAAGAATTGCCCCCTATACATTTGAAGTATTGTCACTGTGGTAATGGAGAAAATATTGCAGCCAATTTGCACACAAACGCAAACAGCCATGTGATGACGACAAGATAATCTGCTGTTTGATAATGTTCACTGAAGCATAGGTATTGGCCAGGTCACTGGGAATAATTCCCCCAGCAGTGCTCTCCTTCCTAATAATTTCAGAGGATGTTTTGCATCCACTTGAGATCAAATGGGGCTTTGGTTTAAAATCTCATCTGAAAGGATGACACCTTCCAGTTGCAACACATCCTCAGGGTGGCAAACTGTAACAAGTGAGGTTCTACAGGACTAGTGCTGAGGCTTAACCTATTTATAGCACACGTCAATGCAAGGATTGAGTGTATTTGAGCCAAATTTGCTCGCAATAGAAAGATGGGTAGAAAACCAAGTTGGGAGGAAAATGCCTGCTAAGGTATATAGAGAGGCAAAGTATAACTTTTGACAAATGCTGTATCATTTAGAAGATGTGAGGTGGCAGGAAAAAATAGAACATATTATTCAAAATGAGAGAGGCTAAAGAATGCTGTGAAACAGAGAGATCATGCATGAAGCTATCCTCGCATATGAATCACAATACGTTACCGTGCAGGTACAGCAAGTAATTAGGAAGTCAAAAACAATGTTCGCCAAGGGGAATGGAATATAAACATTGGGAAGTCACACTACAATTTTACAGGACTTTGGTGAGATTATACCAAAAGCAATGTGTATAGTTTGCGTCTCCAAAAATGAAAATACCTGCATTGGAGGCAGTTCAGGGAAGGGTCACTGGGCTGATTCCTGGGACAAAGCAGTTGACTAATGAGCACCTTGGGCCAATACTTCTTGGAGTCTAGAAGAATTAGATCTTAGTGACAAATATAAGATTCTGAGGGAGCTTGGCAGGGTAAATGTAGAGAGGCTGTTTCTCCTCATGTGGGAAACTAGAACAAGATGGCACAGTTTCAGAGTAACAAGTCACCTTTTCAAGACAGCAATGAGAAGAAATTTCTTTTCTCAGAGGGTCGTAAATCTTTGGAATTCCTTGCCGCAAGCAGTTGGCTCCTTGGATATATTCAAGCAGGAGGCAAACTGATTCTTGAACTTTAAAAGAAGTCAAGGGTCAGGATTATAGTCAACATGGAAGGAAGTGGAATTGAGGTCAAGTTCAGATCAGCCATTATCTTATTGAACGATGAAGCAGGTTCAAGGAACCAACTCCGGCTCTGATTTCTTACGTTCCTCAGCAGAGCTCTGGTGTCAGCCTATATTCTTGCGCTCAGGGTCCTGGAGTGCGATTTGAACCTGCCATCCCCTGACCGGTGAGAGTGCGATCACCTGGGCCATTGGCAACACCACAAGGCTAAACAACCAGTCACAGCCATCAACAGTGAATCTATAAACACTAACTGCTCCACCAGCTTTCAAGCCAGCAGGCCAACAACATCAGGTAGCAGCCGATCAGCCTGCCACCACTGGAAATCAATCGCCTGAAGCCTGATGTTAAAAACCACCAGTCGCCAGCAGCAGCTTTTAATTCCCAAACCGTCACCGATGTGATCCAGGCTGGGGAGGCCGCAGTTCAGGAATGAGTGAACTGATTAAAATAAAGGCAATGACTGGCCAAGAGTAAGAGAGTGAGAGAGAGAGCAGTAAGTGAGAAGTGAAGGAAAGGAAGAACATCTAGAATGAAATAGGAATAGCAAAGTACCAGGCAAAGATGGAGAAAGTTTGTAGACCAGATAACAAATCAGAGGCGTGCACAGGCCGGAACTGTGAGCAAGGCAGTGAGGATGGCAGGAGAACTGGCAGCAAGAGAGGTAAAAATATCTGGAGCATCATAGGCACATGAGACATAGCTTTACAGTAAAATTAATGATTAAGTATTTAAATAGTAAGGTCAGCTTTGTCTCGACACATGTTTCACAGCACTAACTGCATTGTGTATAAAGTGCTTTGAGACATTTCTAAGAGACCTGACTATAGCACATAGAACAGAACAGTACAGACAGGAACAGGCCCTTCAGCCCCTGATGTCATGCCGAACATGTCGCCATATTGAACTAATCACTTCGGCCTCCCCTTGCTGCATATCCGTCATTCTTGCATATTTATGTGCTTATCTATAAGCCCCTAAAAAGACCCTATTCTATCAGCCACCCCCCGCCTCCTCCCCCCCGGCAACATGTTCCAGACAACTACCCCTCTCTGTGTAAAAATACTTGCCCCTCACATCTTCTTTGAACTTTCTCTCTCTCACCTTAAATGCGTGCCCCCGAGTATTAGACATTTCAACTCCGGAAAAATTATTCTGTCAACACTATCTATGCCTCTCATAATTTAATAAATTTCTGTCAAATCTCCCCTCAGCCTCCACCGCTCCAGAGAAAACAATTCTAGCTTGTTCAGCCTCTCCTTATAGCTAAGACCCTCTAATCCAGGTAGCACCCTGGTAAACCGCTTCTGCCTGCCCTCCAAAGTCTGCACATCCTTCCTGTAATGTGGTGACCAGAACTGAACTCAATACTCCATGTGTGGCCTAACCAAAGTTTTATAAAGCTGCAACATGACATCCTGGCTCTTGTACTCAATGCCTGGATCAATAAAGGCAAGCATGCCATATGTTTTCTTTACCACCTTATCTACTTATGCGGCACTCTCAAGGAGCTATGGACTTGAGTCCCAACATCCCTCTGTCCATCAATGCCATTCAGGGTCTTACCATTAACTGCATACTTACCCTTAACATTTGATCTTCCAAAGCGCAGCATCCCATACTTGTCCAGATTAAACTCCATCTGCCATTTCTCCGCCCGTACCCGCAATTGGTCTATATCCTGCTGCATCCTTTGACAACTTTCTACACTATCCACAACTCTACCTATTTTTGTGTCATCTACTAACCTACCTATCTACATTTTTATCCAAGTCACTTATATGTAAGTGACTTGGATAAAAATGATGAAAACAGGGCCTTTGCCCTGTTTCTGATCAGAACTCTCCACTCACCTGACAAAAGAGCAGCGTTCCAAAAGCTTGTGGCTATCAAATAAACCTGTTGGACTTTAACCTGGTGTTGTGAGACTTCTTACTGCATGAACCTCCAGCCAGAAAAACACCCTTCCGCCACTACTCTCTGACTTTTACAGACATGTTTCTTTTGGATTCAAAGTCTGATTTCTGTCTCAAAGGACATGAACATAAGAACATAAGAAATAGGAGCAGGAGTAGGCCATCTAGCCCTTCGAGCCTGCCCCGCCATTCAATAAGATCATGGCTGATCTGTTGTGGCTCAGTTCCACTTTCCCGCCCTCTCCCCATAACCCTTAATCCCCTCTCTTATCAAGAACCCATCAACCCGCTTCTTAAAAATATTTAGCGAGGCAGCCTCCACCACTTCAACGGGCAGAGAATTCCAGAGATTCACCACCCTTTGAGTGAAGAAGTTCCTCCTCAACTCCGTTCTAAACCGCCTCCCCTTTATCTTGAGGCTGTGCCCCCTAGTCCTACTGTCTTTTTTGAGCGGGAAGAGTCTCTCCACCTCTATCCTATCCATCCCATTCATCATCTTATACGTCTCAATGAGATCTCCCCTCATTCTTCTAAACTCTAACGAGTACAAGCCTAGTTTATTCAGCCTCTCCTCATAGCTCAATCCCCTCAACTCCGGTATCAGCCTAGTAAACCTCAAACATATCCACTGTGAGGAAGAAAAGCAGTAAATATGTAGTGTATGCTACTAATTAATCTTCACTTTACTCAGAAATGTACTGAAAAAGACATTTCTTAAAAAACCTTGGAAGGAATTGATAACTTGTAGCTGATAAGAATTGAAAATAAAGTACACATTTAACTCTGTTGCTCAGAAAACTTTAACTTCCTCTTGGGATTTGGGGAAACAAAGAGTAATGCACTGTAGCTGCTCTTCCTAGAACTTTGTGGAATGTGTTTCTGTATCAATCTGTTTGATAATTGGTATCTAGAAATGCTGGATCGAGTAGCGTTTGGCAGAGCAATGATCCCCCCCACTCCCATGCCTATGCAGATTGCCACAGGCCTGCAATTTGGCTTTCATCTGGACCTGGTAGCCTACTTGACCATGGGGTCCATTGCAGTTCAATGTAGTTGTGCTCATACACAGCCTGCAGCAGGATTTCAATCCTAAAGAGAAAACCTAGCCTATTCTCTCCTTAGGTGAAGTGTGACTTACCTCAGCAGCAGGGATCAGCTAACTCAGTGCAGATCAACTAGCTTGAATACAAGACACTGAAGTAGGGAAAGGGTCAATGGAATCTCCCAGATATCAGTGGACCTCATTACATCCCTTTGTCTTATAACTTTGTGTGAAAAGTTCTGCTCAAAAAAATTATGATTGAATGTTTTGTTGAGAATTAGTGGTGTTCCTTCAAATGAGTTTCCAAAGTTAGGCAGTGGCCTAATGGTATTCTCAATGGACGAAATGGCCTTCTGCACTACAGGGATTCTATGATTCTATGAATTAGGAACACAGGCCCATCTGCAGTGGCGTGATGCTCTGGGGACCATCACACAATGGCAGATGGCGAAATATGAATTGAATAAAAATCCGGAATTAAAAAGTCTAATGATGACCATGAAACAGTTGTCGGAAAAACCAACCTGGTTCACTAACATTGTTTAGGGAGGAAAATCTGCCGTCCTTACCTGATCTGGCCTACTTGTGACTCCAGACCCACAGCAATGTGGTTGACTCTTAACTGCCCTTTGAAATAGCGGAGCAGGACACTCAGTTCAAGGGGCAATTAGGGATGGGCAATAAATGCTGGCCCAGCCAGCGATGCCCACATCCCATGAATGAATAAAAAAACAAGCTTTCTTTGCAAGATGGAAACAAAGACTGAGATAGCAAAGGCAAATTGTTATAGTTATGGAAAACTAATATGTTCAAACTTTGAGATCAAAGCTAAAATAATATAGCTTACATCAGGGCAGCACCATGGAACAATGGTTGGCACTGCTGCCTCACAACACCAAGGACCTGGGTTTGTTTCCTGGCATGGGCACTGTCTCTGTGGAGTTTGCACATTCTCCCTGGGTTTCCTCCCACAGTCCAAACGATGTGCTGGTTAGGTGCATTGGCCATGCTAAATTCTCTCTTAGTGTAACGAAATAGGCACAAGAGTGTAGAGATCAGGGGATTTTCACAGTAACTTCATTGAAGTGTTAATGTAAGCCTACTTGTGACACTGATAAGTAAACTTTAAAGTAAACATTGCAGTAAGGTAGTTCAAAGTTGTAAAATTGTTAAGAGTGTTGCAAAAGCGCAGACTAATAAATTGATTGACATAATCAGTCATTCTGTAACTGGGGGCATAGACTGAACACCAGAAGAAAGAAGATTTAGATTTACTTAATTTACACAGAAAATGGTGAATGTATGGAACAGATTATCTGTGCAGGAAGGCATAAATACTGCTGGTGAATTGAAGAAAATGCCAGTTAATGTTTGGGAAAAAGAGAGATGGAATATAAGAGTAAAAATCCTTTCTAAAACTTAGAGATGATCTAGCTGATGGTTTTCTCCAGTATGTTATGTAAAACTCATGAGGAAAGGATCTTATTTCCCTTTATGGGCTATCTTTCAGAGTGAATTCCCTCAGCAATCACACCCTGCCTTCCAATTTCTTCCAAAGTTGTAGCAGGGGAATGGGAGGTGCTCAAACAAAATTCATCCCATTCCTCACAACCAATAGAACTGCTCAGCTGAGTCCTCATGGCGAGAGTGTGCCAAGAAAGGCAAGAATGTTAAGAAATATATTGAACAAAGGAGAAAGTACCAAATTAAATCTTCATTATAGAATCACATTGGAAATAATATGCAGAGCCCGAAAGCTCAGCATTAAACAGTATGCTGATATGATTGATATGCTACAAAGATGGCATTAAATCTTTATTTCTGACGTCTCCTAGTGATCCAAGGGCAGGGATATTGATTCAAATTGCAAGAATCCACAATGGAAATAAAGATGTTATCCCCATGGCGTTATCACTGATTGATCTATTCAAAGGAATAATTACTGGGAAATGGCCAACAAATAACAAGAACAAATATGTGCTTTAGATTTAGTCAGCAAAGTCAGCGATACATGTTTTGAATCCTATATATTGAACTGTTCATGATGATGGAGTAGAGTTTTTTTTCAGGTTATCGTGGTTAAACAGATCATTATCACATCCCGGATTAGGAAAAGTGTCATGACAGGTGCTTGAGAGGTAGAATTGTGGGAAAAGTATTCATCATCATTGAAATTAGGTTTATTTGCCATGCCAAATTGACCCTAGTGTCAGGAGGATTAATAGGGTAAATATAGGGACGGGGTGGGATTGTGGTGAGTGCAGACTCGATGGACCAAATGGTCTCCTTCTGTACTACAGGGGTTCTATGATTCTATGAATTAGGAACACAGGCCCATCTGATGTTACGTTCCAAACCCCAGCCGATCAACACTCTGACTGCCAAAGTCAAGGAAATTCCTTTTCTGTGTACCATTGTAGAAGATAAGATATGGCAACATCAATATCCAAGATCAAACTGCCAAAATTCTAATTGCATCAAGAAGCTTTTCTTCTTGAAATAATCACATTAAACTCAAGCAAAATATTGCAGATGATGGAAATGTGAAATACAAAACCCTCCAGGCAAACTGGACGATGGCAGCAACTCACGCAGCATCTGTGGAGAGAGAAACATTTACTAGCCAGAATTCTCCCATCCCGTCCGCCACTGGAATTTAGCGGGCGGGTTTGGAGAATGTGAAACATCATTGACGGTCAGGTGGGAATTTCCGGCTTTTAGAGAGCGCGGCCAGAGAATTCCACCCACTGTCTGAATTTCTGATGAAAGGTTATCAACCTGAAACATCCTGGGCGGAATCTTTCAGCCGTTCACACTGCTGGGATTTTCTGGTCTCACTGCAGTGAGAGGAGATTTGGCTGGGCACCAAATTCTCCTTCCTTGCTGTAGAGGTAGTGAGGCTGGTAAGATCATGCCCTCTGACTCTCAATCTCATGCTACATATTTGCCACAGTTTCTGGGCAGGATCTTGAGGTCGCACTGTCTGTCTGTCTGCAAGATCACTGGTGGGGGCTCCAGATCTGGTGAAACACGGAAATCGCAAATCCTGTCGGCGAGATCTCAATGTCCGATATTTACTGCCCCTTGCCAGTGATGTAATTGAGTTCACATTCATAATGGCCAAACTGTGTATTTACATGGTGCCTTTAACATAATGAAATGTCCCAGGGCACTTTTATAGTGATATTATCAAGCAAAGTTTGTTATTAAGCAACATGAGGAGATAATTTTTTTTTCTTTAATTTTTGAAGAGGTGACAAAGATAATTGATGAGGAAAGGGCTGTGGATGTAGTTTGTATGAATTTTAGTAAAGCGTTTGACAAGGTCCCACGTGGCAGACTGGTACAAAAACTAAAATCACATGGGATTCGGGATGGGCTGTCTAGATGGATATAGAACGTGTTTGGTTATAGACCACAGAGAGTAGCAATGAAATGGTGTTTTTCAGAATGAAGATCTGTAGCTAGTGGTGTTCCGCAGGAATCAGTACTGGGACCTCTGCTGTTTGTAGTATATATAAATGATCTGAAGAAAAATGTGGGTAGTCTGATTAGTAAGTTTGTGAATGACATGAAGATTGGTGGAGTTGCTGATAGTGCCGGGAATTGTCAGAGAATGAAACAGGATGAGATAGATTGGAGACTTGGACACAGAAATGGCAAATGGCATTTAATCCAGACAACTGTGAGGTGTGATGCATTTTGGAAAATCAAATTTAGGTGTGAATGACACTGTAAATGGCAGAATACTTAGGAACATTAACATACAGAGGGATCTGGGTATACAGGTCCACAGTTCCCTAGAAGTGGCAACACAGATGGCTGAAATGATTAAGGTGGCATGTGGCATGCTTGCCTTCATTAGCCGGGCATTGAGTACAGGAGTTGGGAAATCACATTGCAGCTATATAAAACCTTGGTTAGGCCACATTTGGAGTATTGCATGCAGTTCTGGTCACTACACTACCAGAAGGATGTGGAAGCTTTGGAGAGAGTGCAAAAAAAGTTCACTAGGATGTTACCTAGTCTCAAGGGTGTTGGCTATGAGAGAGGTTGAATAAATTAGGATTGTTTTTACTGGAAAGATGGAGGCTGAGGGGAGACCTGATAAATGCCTGTAAAAGTATGAGAGGCATTAACAAGGTGGACAGTCAGAGGCTTTTTTCCCAGGGTGAAAGTGTCAATTACAAGGAGTGTAGGTTCAAGATGAGAGGGGGAAAGTTTAAGAGAGATTTTTGGGGAAGTTTTTCAGAGAGTGGTAGGTACCTGGATCATGAAGTGGTGGAAGCAGGCACATTAACAACATTTAAGAGGTAACTAAATAGAAAGAGAATAGAGGGATATGGACTGAGAGAGGGCAGGAGGTTTTTTTTAGATTAGTTAGGGCATTATGATCGACACAAGCTTGGAGGGCCAATGGGCCTGTTCCTGTGCTGTAACTTTCCTTGTTCTTTGTTTTTCCATTTATTCTTTGATGGGATATGGCCATTTGTTGAGCTGAGTGGCTTGCTAGATCATTTCAGAGGGGCTGTTAAGAGTTAACCACATTTCTGTTGGTCCGGGTCACATGCAGGCCAGAACAGGTAAGGACAGCAGATTTCCTTCCATATTAGTGAACCAGACTGGTTTTATGACAATCGATGTTCATTCCATAGTCACCACTAGGTTTTAATTCTAGATTTATTAGTTCAATTTAAATTCCACCTGCTACCATAGTCCGATTTGAACCCCTGTTCTCAGAGCAAGAATCTGGGTCTCTGGACTAAGTGCCCAGAATATTCATTTTGGGGTTTAGATGTATATTAAGTTAAAGTAATAATCTTAAAATATAAAGTAGCTAACCATCAGTTCACCAAAGCTCCTCACATTCTCAAGAACAGTGGGTGGGATTCTCCACCCGCGCTTGCCCTAAAACTGGAGAATCCCAGCTGAGGTGAATGGACATTTGAGTGATCCTCCCCCCCCCCCCCCCCCCCCCCCCCAGCCCCCCAACCCCCCCCCCCCCCCCCCCCCCCCCAGCCCCGATCCCGGCCTGATAAATTCCTGTGGCGGATGGGACGGGAGAAATTCCCCCAGTATGTTTTCTAGAATTCTATTACACTGGTCTCTGCAATCAAAGGCACATCTCCATGGCAACTGTCTTGACATAGTACAAAACGCTGAAAATGTATTCAACTGATACTATTCTTTTCACTCAAACTGAAGTACATTCACAAAAGCAAACCATTTGTAACATGACTGAAAATAGTTGTAAACATGATCCTGCCTAACATAATGCTTCACAACAAGAAGTACTTTGCATTCTAAAATTAACCCACTCAACAGCAACAGCAACAACTTGCATGTGCATAGCAATTGGCCCAAGTCATTTCACTAATCAGTATCAGACAACAAGGCTTGTCTAGCTGTAAAAGTTTTGAAAAATATAAACAGGATGTATATAGGGGAAACAAAACCAACTTTCATTTCTATACTAGGCAAGATTTGGTGAAAGGATACAAGTCCCATTATGGGTGTTTTGTATGGTAAAGGAGGCAGCTAATTAAGGATGTGAGTGAGCCTTTAATGTTGCTGGTCCATTTGCAGGGCCAGCATCACCACTGAGACATGTTGCCACTTCTGAAGCAGCAAGGAGAATGTGAAACCACCCCCATTTTGAAGCACACATTTTGAGAATACATAATAAAGTGTGGAAGATAGCCCAGAAATCTATTAGCCTATTGAAACTCCTAAGCCCTAGATAAAACAGTAAGAAGTCTTGCGAGCTTTCGGAGCACTGCTCCTTCATCAGGTGAGTGGCAATATACTCACCTGATGAAGGAGCAACACTCCAAAAGCTTGTGATACCAAATAAACCTCTTGGACTTTAACTTGGTGTTGTGAGACTGCTTTCTGAGCCCACCCCAGTCCAATTCCAGCATCTCCATATCTAGATAACATTTACTTGATTGACTATCCTGACTCTCTGATCTATGCTGCCAGTTACATCAGGTTTATTAACACAAGGTAAAGAGGTTTCAGCTTTTAATGATGAAATAGTTCAAATGATTGATAATTTTATTGGAGTGCAGTGAAAAGGATTTTTTAAGAGGTTGCAAAGTTATCAATAAGTAACTTCTAACAACATATTTTACACGTCTTGCTGTCGCTGAAGACTTTATTGCTGCTATGCAGTATAGAGTGGGTGAATGCACATGCAAGTGCCGTTGCTTGATATGGGGCTCATGAGCAAGCATGGATGGTGAGTGGTGGATGTATATTGACATGATTGGTGGGGGGCGGGGAGGCATACAGAAGACCATTTAAACTTACCTTTCAAATCGTTTTCCCATGCAAACTGTAGTTCACAAAATAACTCCAAAAATCTGGGAACACCAGAATCGGCAACTGCCCTCCATTTTTAACTGGCTCTCAAGCCATCTTGACTTTGAGAAAATCCAGCCCATGATTATAGTTGCAATGCTGGGAAGAATTGTCATTCATTTTCAAACAGCAATGTCCCACAAGTAGGTAAAGAACATAACAATATAAGAACATAAAAACAAGAGGCGGGCATAGGCCACCTGGGCCCTCGAGCCTGCTCCGCCATTCAGTACAATCATGGCTGATTTTTTTGTAGACTCAGCTCCACTTACCCACCCACTCACCATAACCCTTAATTCCT
The DNA here is from genome assembly GCF_965287045.1 of Carcharhinus amblyrhynchos. NCBI lineage: Eukaryota > Metazoa > Chordata > Chondrichthyes > Carcharhiniformes > Carcharhinidae > Carcharhinus > Carcharhinus amblyrhynchos. Next base: position 24,609,796 of record NC_137342.1, on the reverse strand, counting down.
TTACTGTTCAAAAATGTATCTATCCTTGCTTTAAAAACATTCAATGAGGTAGTCTCAACTGCTTCACTGGGCAGGGAATTCCACAGATTCACAATCCTTTGGGTGAAGAAGTTCCTCCTCAACTCAGTCCTAAATCTGCTTCCCCTTATTTTGAGGCTACGTCTCCTAGTTCTAGTTTCACCCGCCAGTGGAAACAACTTCCTTGCTTCTGTCTTATCAATTCCCTTCATAATCTTATATGTTTCTATAAGTTCTCCCCTCATTCTTCTGAATTCCAATGAGTATAGCCCCAGTCTGCTCAGTCTCTCCTCATAAGCCAACCCTCTCAACTCCGGAATCAACCTAGTGAATCTCCTCTGCACCCCCTCCAGTTATTTACTTTATTCATTCATGTCATGTGGACATTGCTGGCTGACATTTTATTGACCTTTCCTAATTTCCTTTGAATTGACTGGCTTATAAAGCCATTTAAGAGAGCATTGAAGGATCAGCCACATTGCTCTGAATCTGGAGTCATATATAGGCTATACTAGGTTAATATGACAGATTTCTTCCCTTAAAAGATATTAGTGAACAAGCTGGCAGTCTGCTCCCATGATTATGTTGGCTAAAACATTGAGTCATTTCCCCACTGCTATTCAGCAAAAGCTGGATGGTGTGGGATCTTTTACATATGAAATTTCACAACTTACCAGACTCGTTTCAGCCCAATGGGCCCTATTAGACCAATTTGCACTGGAGGGAGGCAGGGCCAAAGTTAACATTGATCCATTGAAACTGGAAGCAGATCCTAGGCGTCTAGGGGAGCGCACGTGTGCCAAGGTGGGCTGGTTACGCAGTTCACCTCAGTTCTCTGGGATTTTGTCCCAGTTACTTTAGAAGTTGTTAGGCTCTCTAATCCTCAAAAACCTCTCACACCCGTATCCTTTCCCCCAACCCCCACGCCCTGTCATATCCCTACGAAACCCCTCTACAACCACCTACCCAGTGTCAAAATGAATTTGTGTATCACAGAAAGTCCTAGCGTGAATCCGGTGAAATATTAGTGAGCTGGGCCTATTCCCGCTGGAGAGGCAGGCAGTATAGCACTGAGTGGGCCATTGCACACGCACTGATATGTCAGCGCCAAGATCGGCGCACGTGCAATGGCCGTGCACTGCCGGCCTCCTAATCGCTGGTCTGCTCCTTCTATCACTGCTGAGTGCAGAGTGGCAGCAGGACACCTCACTCCACTGATCATCCCCTCTATCCCTTATGGGCCCCACCCCAATAGGCCCAACACCCTTGGCACTGCCACTTTGCCATTTTGGCAGTGCCAGGGGACCAGGGTATCACTGCCAAGCTGGCACATTCCCCCTTATGCCCAGCTTCCAGGGGGTGGGGGGGGGGGGCCTTCACTCCAGTGGGGTTGGGCCGCCAGATCCGTGTAGTGGGAAGCTGTTGTAAACCCCACTGGAGTGAAGCACTCCTGGTGTTGTGGGTGGGGCAGGCGGGTGGGAGGGGGTGGGGGGCGGGAGGAGGAACTCTAGCAGGCCTGCTAATTACATGCAAATTGTGACTTAAATACATCATGCAGCTCCTCAGCGATTTCTGGCACAAAGCTGATGGTGCCCAGAAATCTGGTGGCCAGAGACCAGCAGAGGCCTTGCTTCCACTTGGGAAGCCCGTTACATGCCCTCCACCTGAGTCTCCCTTCCCCCATACATGAAAGACAGCTAATCCTTTGATAGCCCCTTTAACTTGAAAATCAAACTGTTAACTCAGAATCATCTGCCAATATAAGTCAAACTTTTGAAATATAGCCTCGCATTCAGAATTACACAAAAGCCCTTGGAAATTATAAATACAAGGAGTAATTGAAAACTTTATATTTATATGAGGAAACAAGAATTTTGAGAATTTAGAGACCACAATATTAGCTGGGGGAATTTGATTGTGCTAAAACCAATTGAGTAAAGAGAAGCTTGTTTAAAAGGAGACTGAAACATTTCCCTTGGCAAAGCGAGAATAGGGAATCTCTTAATACCGGTAATAGTTAACCTTCAACTTAAGAATACATGGCTAAAGAGGGTACTGTATAATGTAAAATGTGATGTAGGGTTATAGGGACGATACCTTTTCCGTAGTTTAGAATATCAGTTGCCTACTAAGTAATATTTAATCAATGTTGATTTTAGTTTGTTTGTTGTTTTAAAAGTCCGAATATGTAAAATCTTGTGTGATCCTTTAAGCTGGTCAGTGGGGAATTGATAAATCTTTTCAAATGTTACCAGCCTATTCAGAGATCAATAAACTATCAAAAAGAAGAACTGTAGCAGCTTAATTTTTGCACCTTATATCCACATCACTCTGACAAACTATTATGGAAGAATTTATAATCTGATTTTATGGGAATCATTCTTTACACTGAATATAATAAATATTGAGCCATAATATCCTGCATACTTCGGGGTTAACTTCTGTAGTTCCATATCGCTGAAACAGCAGAAACCTCCCAGAAGAGAGAACCTCCATCCATCTTCAAAGACTACATAGAATAATGCCAACAGGAGATATCTTAAAAGGAGGCCTGGAAACATTGTATACCGAGGGAATAGTTCATTATTTAGGCTGCTGCTCAGTGTTGCTCATTACTGATGTTGACTCTCCCTCCAGCTCTTAGTATTCATCAGGGAAATGATAATTGACAGTTAAAATATTCCCAAGTTCCATAAAAATGAAAAAAAAAGGGGAGGTCAGAACATACGATCATGCCTGGAGGCTGAACATTTGAAGGACTATAGTACAGAAGTTGAGGGAAGGAACCACTTTAAGGAGAATATAAATTCTATCTCTTGAGTCTTTATCTTTTTCTTCAAAACACTGCGTCAGGAAACTTCTAGTAGAAGTTGGAAAATTCACAGGATTTATGTCGCTGAAGTTAGAAATTGGTAACAATAGCCTTGCAGCTGGATGTCAGTTTGATATCTGCCTGTATGCCATCCTTCTTTCTATATTCCACATCTCACATACACGGTACGTATTATATACCAGACTGATTTTATATTCATAGTTCCTGGATTGTAGAATTGTAATTCTCCAATTCTGCTTGATAGAATTAACAGGTTCTAGGTAGTCACATCAGTCTTGCCTTCAATAGATATACCAGGATTACTTTTTTAAATTCATTTGTGGGACATGGGCTTCGCTGGCTGGGCCAGCATTTAGTGCCCATCCCTTGGTCAGAGGGACAGTTGAGAGTCAATCACATAGATGTGGCTCTGGAGTCACAGATAGACCAGACTGGGTAAGATGGCAGATTTCCTTCCCTGAAGGGCATTACTGAAATAGATAGGTTTTTTGGACAATCAACAATGATTTCAAGCAACAGGTTTGTAGTATTTCAGCACCAGTCAGTGTACTTCCTGGAGATATTGAAATTTTAACCAAATATAGAAAGCACTCAAAAAATGTACAGTTGCAACAGCAGCCAGAGGAAATAAGCCAACAACTAACCTGGAAGTAGGTTACGATTCTTTCAAACAGGGCTGGTGAGGGTGGGCGTGGAGAGGGCGTCTTTCATGCCATTCACTTTAATGTTCAACTATAAAGGCTAAAAGAAGCAGTACCCTGGATCGTGGAGGAGGATGCTAGCATCAAATCTATGTTGCACACTAACTGATGTCACGATTTGCTTGCTTTGCAGGCTGTCAGTGGGCCTCAACTGTGCAGATGCCAACTCCTTTGCCAAATGGGAGTCTGGAGCACTTCCCATTGGAAATATTCACACTTGCCGATGGATGGCATTTTGAAATCTCACGGGGTCATGTCCATTTTTGCCCCATCTTCCCTCAATTTGCATTCATACATTTTGTTTGCAATCATAACACTTAAGTTAAGAATTAATAATCTTTTCCACAACCTGTTGAAAGAATAGTCAATAGGTGCCAAAATACGGTAACTGGTTTCTAAATAAACGTCTCAAAATAAACTGTAAATATCATACCATCATGGCCGGAATTCTCTAACCTCATCCGTGGCTGGGTTCTCCAGTCCCACTGCAGTGAATGGAGTTTTGGCTGAGCGCCAAATTCTCCTTTCTCGCTGGCAGCGATGGCAGGGCGGAGAAATTCAGCCCATATTTTTCTGCTATAAGTTGTGTCTCTTTGGGTTTTCTGCTCTTTTCCATCTAACTCTTGAATTTTATCTGAAATAAATGCTAACTACAAGGGTGTTTCAATCCAGAATTCTGTCTTTAGTGAACATTACTTTCGAAGAATACATATTTGGCCAAGTGGAAAAACTCGAAGCTCAATTTAATTTTAAATGCAACCTATAGTGAGAATTATGATTCCTGTGCTTGAGTTTATAAAGGGAATTGATATTGTGGGTGATGAGAAGTTCTTAATAAAGGGAGAAGAATAAACCACCAACAGCTACAATTATATGTTTAGAAGAGCAGGAGCTACTGTGACGCAAGTTCTTAGGTTCTTCACATGTAACACTGTAAACATAGGGAACAAGTACCCACTAGATAGGAAAAATATAGCACAGTGTTTCTTTTTGATAAAGAAATTGACAAATTTCTGATGAGGAAATTATAGGAATATGCACCCGTATTATCATGTGTATATATAAAGTGAAAATATTACTCTGTGGTGCTAGACCACTCTACTGATACTAAATTCTCTCCACAGCACAGATGAGCATGCTGGCACAGTGGTTAGCACTGCTGCCTCACAACATCACTGACATGGGTTCAATTCCAATCTTTGGTGACTGTATGGAATTTGCACATTCTCCCCATTTCTGCATGGATTTCTTCTGGGTGCTCTGGTTTGCTCCCACAGTCCAAAGTTGTGCGGGTTTGGTTGAATGGCCATGCTAAAATGGACCCTTAGTGTCAGGGGCACCAGCAGGGTAAACACAGGGATAGGACCTGGGTGGGATTGTTGATGGTGCAGGTTCAGTGGGCTGAATGGCTTTGTTCTGCACTGTATGGATTCTGTGCTTCTGCGATCACAAACAAACTTCAATAAAAACAAATTGTTTATCTAATGCTATATTTGTATAGGTGAAATTAAGAGCACTCCTGCAGGATATGTTTGATGGATTCTATTATTTCACAATGCCAAATAACTTTGGTAAAACAATTACATGAACCAGTTTGCACTTTTACCAAGTTTGAATTTTCAGTAAGCTCTCAATATGAACAATTTTAGAACACCTATAACATTTTGCTTTGAATTTCAGTCAACTGGAAACATCTTGGTGGATGAAGCCATTGACCTGGAGTGAAAGTAAAAGCGGTAACCAAATCTACACTAACAAAATAAATTGTTCCCACGTCCTATAGCTACTTACACTCTACTTCATCTAATTGACATCCGTTCCCTCCAGCTAGTTTGGTGTCCAGTGTCAGCTGTAAATTTACAACCCAAAATAAAAGTTGCCCAACTGAATCAGTGAACAATAAATGCCATTATAATTAACTCATATTTTGTGGTTCAAAGTATAAAAGCATGAAGTACAAGATTCAAATTAATGTAGAACAGGTCTAGACTACATACAAAATTACCCAACCATTCACAAACATTAAGACAGTTATAGTCAATTGTGTCTTTATTCAATGGCACTTGACTGTGGTGCTTCATTCGATGCATTAGTCATTGTAAAAAGAGGAAGGCTATGCAAATTATAAATAAATAAACGTCAAATTTTCTGATGACTGGTGAAGTAGAGAAGACAATGGGCATCATCGTACCTGCCATTCATGTCACGTACCCACTGCAGCAAGATTGGAGAACTTGGTGGCCAGCCAAATTTCCGTTCACTGCAGCAGGATGGAAAAATCCCACCGGTGAGAAAAGATTCCAGCCAATGGCTGAGATTTTTCGACCCCCTTGTGGAGGGAACTGCCCGCCACATGAGATTTGATGGCCCAGCCAAAAATTCATTGACTTATGGCAGGACTGGATAATCCCGGCTGCAGACGGGGCCAGAACAGCCCACTCAATGGGTGGGATTTTCCGCTGACGCTCCCCCCCCCAAAACCAGAAAATCCTGACCAAGGTCAAGAAGTGGGGCATGGTCCACCCCCTCCCACCTGCTACGATTCCCGGGCAGGCCGGACAGGAAAATTCCGTACAATGTGTATTGTTACTTCCAGAACAATTTCATCCTTACTTAGCTCATAAAGGAAGTTTCATCTTTGGCAAAATGTCAAATCGTCAGACTTTGAATATTTTGACTGAATCATCAAATATTAGATGTGCTCACAATTCAAACATCTGGAGCAGGATTTTCCAGAAAATTGCTGCCCTAGGTCAGCGGACATTGAAATGGCTCACTGGATTTTCTGTCCTGCCTATTACAATTCCCATTATGGGTGGGACCAGAAAATCTCATCCTTGGAGTCTCAGAATTGAATACCCTCCCCCATGGCACATTTAGTTGTTGGGGGGACATTTCATCAGGTAGGAGGTGGCAAATGGGGGCCCCATCACATTCCCGCCTCCACTTTAGTTAAATCCATGTTGGGAAGGCCTTCTTCCTATCCCACTGTCAACAGCTGCCCACTTCAGGGATTCATCTCCATTCATATGGAGATATTAGCCCTGTGATGGGCAGTACAAGCGAAGTGGTGCAGTGTTTCCTGCAGACACCCGGGGGTGAGGCAGGATGAAGGAGGGGCAGGGGAGTGGGGAGGGTGGAGATGAGGCCCTCATTCAAAAGGCACTCAGTGTGGGGGTTCAGAGCCATCCCTTCTGCCCTTGCCACAGAACCCCTTCTTCCCCTCTTTAGACCATCCTACACTGCAATCCCCCTCCCATCATCACTCACCTGTGGCCTGTGATCCAGTGACAATATTGGGCCTAGAGTGTGTGTCAAATTGGCAGCAGCCACCACCTCTCCAATAGCACTCTCATGTAATAGAGCTGCCAGCCTCAGATTGGGCAGCAGTCTCGAAGGATGGGACTTCTGGCCTAGGGTCCTCTAACCGCCAGAAGGCCTGAGTGGCACCTAATATAGTGGACCATGTTTAATGGAGTCAAGCAGGCGTCAATAGTGAGACCCCTGTCATCTCCTTTAAATACTGAGCCAAGACTAATTCAGTAAACCCATTCAAAATGACTTCAGGATAGAGGTAAGAATACCACGTGATTACATGGATTGGTTTCGCAACCATTCATCTTTTTTCCTAGTGAAAAATTCTTCTTAGGGAACCCCTCTGAGTCAAGGATGACTTGCTTTCACACCAGAAATGTTCCTAGGTGATTGAGGAGTCCAGTGAGCAGAGTGGGAGATGGGGTGCCTGGGTTGCATTGAGCTCCTTTTGCTCTCAATGTTTGGCTTCAGCTTTCTCCCAGCAATGACACTCATTGTTCCGCTCCTCCAAGGTGCTTTTCCTCTATTTTGTGATCTTGGGCCAGGGATTTCCAGGTGTTGGTGGGATGTTGCATTTTTTTCCAGAGCCACTTTGAGGGTGTCCTTGAAGCATTCCCTCTATCCTCCTGGGGCTTGCTCATTGTGTCAAAGCTCTGAGTAGAGAATGCGTTTCAGGACTCTTGTGTCAAGCATTCCAACCATGTGGCCTGCCCAATGGAGCTCATCAACATTGGCCAATGCTTTGATGGGTGACACGGTGGCACAGTGGTTAGCACTGCTGCCTCACAGTGCTATGGACCCAGTTCAATTCCAGCCTTGGGTGACTGTGTGGAGTCAGCAAGTTCTCCCCATATCTGCGAGGGCTTCCTCTGGGTGCTCCAGTTTCCTCCCACAGTCCAAAGATGTGAAGGCCAGGTAGATTGGCCATGTTAAATTGCTTCTTAGTGTTTTAAAATGTGTCAGTTAGACTGATTAATGGGGTAAATATGTGACGTGGGCCTGAGTACAATGCTGTCAGAGAGTCAGTGCAGACTCAATGGGCCAAATGGCCTCCTTTTACACTGTAGGAATTCTATGATTCTCTGATGTTGTGGATGTTGGCCTGAGCAAGAATATTTATGATGGTGTACCAGTGCTGCCAATGGATTTGCATGATCCTGTGGGGGCCATGTTGGTGACTTCTCCAGAGTTTTGAGGCGTCTGTTGTACATAGTCCACAGCCCTGAACCAAAAAGGACGGCAGGTATTACTACTGATCTGTAAACTACAGAACAAACAAAAGTCTGATAAAACCTCCACTGCCTGCAGGTCAGATCCAAGGTCATCCCATACTCTGTCATTGAAGATGTATGGAGATGATGCTTGTGTCTGCTCACACATGGAGGATGAGCTCCATCTCATGATCAACATCTTCACCGAGACATGGATGAGCATGGGGCTTACACTAAACATCCATAAAACAAAGGTCCTCAACCAATTTGCTCCTGCCACACCGCACTAGTCCTCCCCCAGTTATCAAAATCCACGATGAGGCCTTGGACAATGTGGCTCACTACTTCATAGCATGGGAACCAACTCTTAACAAGGGCCAAAATTGACAACAAGGTTCAACATTGCCTTCAGTGTGTCAGCACAACCATTGGTCCCCTGAAAAAAAGTGTGTTTGAAGACCAGGATCTCAGAGCCAGCATAAACTCATGGGAAAGAATAACATTACAGAAGTAAGGGCCAAGAGCTTCCAACTTGATGCAGCCAGGAATCCAGTGCAAATTGCATCTAATATTGCACCATCTTTAAGAAGTTTATCCTTCTCAAATATCAGCTCAAATCAATTTGCATATCACCAAGTGTAAAATTAGCTGCAATAAGCCAGCTAATATTTACTTTAAAAATATTCCTTGATACAATTAAGGATGGGAACTTGGTGTGGTTTGATTAAAACAGCTGGAAACAGATTTATTATATAAAAAATAGCATTTTTAATCAGTGTCTGATCAACCATCTGTGAATAACCCAATTTTAAATCATTGGAAGATGGCTTTGAAGAAAGATATAGAGCTAATTACTAGTTGGATTGCTGTACTGTTGTTGGTATATTCAAAAGCTTTTAAAACGTACCAAAATATACTTGCACAATAAAAAATTAACTTAATTTGAGGAGCTGCATCAAAGATTTGCAAACGAGGACAGTTCGTAACAACTTGCAACATGGTTATTAATTCAGTTGGGGATGTGGCCATTTTGTGGGTGGAGCCAGTTTCTAGCATGTTTTATTTTAACAAAACTTTTGGTAAACAATGTGGAAACTCAGCACAACCTTAGACACAAACTGCGCTCGATATTCTGAGGAACATTGCATTGACTTGCCTGGGTGAGTTCAGTATCAACACTCAAGACGCTTGACACCATCCAAGACAAAGGATGCCACTTGGCATCCATTCATCACTTTCAATATCCACTCAATTCATCACCAATGCACAGTGGAAGATGTTGGTACCATCTTCAAGAGACACCGCAATAACTACACAAGGCTCCCTCAACAGGACCTTCCTACCACTGAGAAGTATACGGGCAGCATGAGAACACCACCATTTGCAAGATCCCCTCCCGTTCTGACTTGAATTATATCATGGTTCTTTCACTGTCTCTGGGTTAAAATCCTGGAACTCTCTCCCTAACAGTACCTACACAACATGGACCGTAAATGTTCAAGAAGGCATCTCACCAACATTATCTCACAAGGACAATTAGGTATAGATAATGAATGCTGGCCTAGCCGGTGACACCCATGTCCCATGAATAATGAATAAAAAACAAACAGGAATGTCTAAACGCATCGAGAAAGAGGTCAACGTTGAAAGAGTGATCGTAGAACCAAAGAATTTGAACACCTTTAATTTGATGTGTCTATTTTAGAAGCATGAAGCTCTTTAAAACTGTTGGGGAGGTGGTTTTCTAACATGTACATACCTGCTGCTGCAGCTTCTATCCGAGATGAATGCTGTTGAGGATCCTACCACACACTGTTTCCTGTCTCCCTGTCCGACATTCTCTTAGTGGTTCACTACAATCTTAATTGCCACACAGATGACTAAAAATGAGCAGCCCCACGATATCAATGCTAATAAAGAGACAAGCATGAGCGGAAGATGATGGATTTTCTTGAGAGAAAATTATGACCATTGATGAAACTCAATTACTGCTCCCTGCTGTCTTCACACTGATAACAAAATGCAATTGGCATTAAGCATCCTGCCTATTCTGCACCCGTCAGTATTGTATTACCAGCTTCCACAACATATAAATCAATGACTGTTGGCTGATCACAATTCACCGATCCATTGAAAGAGTCAAGTAGAAGTCTGTTGGTGTAAAATTTTTATGGGCATCTTTACCAAACTCAGCTCAGCAGTGACGAACGGAAAGTCAAACTGGCTCACACCTCCTTATCACGGAATAGGTGGGCTGCCAGCAGGAATTCAGCCCATCTAATTGGGGGCTTGAACACACTAGTGGCCGGAATTTTACTGCCTTGCGTGCCCCGATTCCGGGGCGGGTAAGGCCCGCAGAATGGAATTTTCTGTTGGCCTCAGGAGGGGCTTTACAAGCCTCAACTGCGCCAGGTCGTAAAATCCGAGCCACTGTGTTTGTCTGTACTTAAAGGTTACCTTCACTCCTGAAAGGGAGGTGCACTTTGGTTCCTGGTAACTGGAAGGAATCACAATAAATTTCATGATAAGCTTTTCAGATATTGGACTATTGGACTGGAGAGCATGGTGGAGGTTGGCAGGAGGAGGAAGCCTGTTCTTTTTAATGTGTGCATATCCCGTCACGCTATGCAGCAGCAGTGGGTCTATTTGCAGAGGGTTTCAGCAGCAGGTTTATTGGGTATGGAAAATTAAAATAAGTTTGATGGTCTGATCATCACTAATAAGGTATGTTTCCCACTATTTTGAAGCATTCTCTGCATAAATGCGTATTATCTGAAGTTCCAACTCTAATCATCCTTCCTTCCCCCTGCGCCCGTTCACTCTTCCATTGAGGAAAGCATATTTCACCCCTCAATGTTACTTCCTTCTGCATCTGCTACTCTCTTCATTGTTACAGCCTGCACCTCTGCTATCCTTCAGACTCATTGAATCATAGAATCACTACAGTACATAAAGAGGCAACTTGGCCCATCAATCCTGCACTGACAACAATCCCACCCTGTCCCTGTAACTCCGTGTACTTGCCCTGCTAATCTCCCTGACACTAGGGGGCAATTTAGTATGGCCAATCCTCCTAACCTGCATAACCTTGGATTATGGGAGGAAACAGGAGCCCCTGGAGGAAACCCACACAGACATGGGGAGAATGAGAAAACTCCACACATTCACCCAAGGCCAGAATTGAACCCAGGTCCCTGGCGCTGTGAGGCAGCAGTGTTAACCACTGTGCCACTGTGCTGCCATGTTTCAGAGTCAGTCACAGTTCAGTGAACAGCACCCTTACCTCTGAATCAAACCATGAAACCTTCTGATTCAGAGGTCAGGTGCCACTAAGGGACTGTTATACTGTCAGAGATACTACCTTTTGGATAAAGCATTAAGATTGGGCCCGATCTTCTCTCTCAACTGGACATGAAAGCCCCCATGACACTACTATAAAGAGGAAAAGTAGTGTTTTCCCAAAGTTCATGGCCGATATCTATTCATCTATCAATATCCTCCCAAAAGATTATCTGGTCATTATTACATTGCTGTTTCTGGAAGCTTACTGTGAATAAATTGACTATTGCTTTTTTTTACATTGCAACTGTGACTACACTTCAAAATTAGTTCATTGCCTATAAGATGCTTTGGGATGTCCAGTGGCCATGAAAGGTACCATCTTAATTCGTCCTTTCTTATTCAATCTTAAAATGCACATCCTTAACAGCTCTCCCTGGCTACCACAAACACTCTTCAGATCAAAGAATAATTTATTACAAGCTTATAAATGTGTCAGTCAACCAAAGTAAACAGCCCTCTCCTATCTGTGTAAACATAACACAGCTGTTGGTTCCTTTAGTAAGGCTTGGGGGTCAGCCAAACATTCTTAATGAGGCCATCTGGCAACTATATCAACAGAAACAGATGGCAAGACATGGGCAGAGCATGGTGAGGGCATGGAAGACATGGAGAAGACATGGGAGGCATGGAGAGGGCATTGGCAATGTGAGGAGACATTAAGTGGTGAGGAGAAATGAGGGGTGAAGGATAGAAAGTCTAACTGCCTTTACTATAACTGGCCTGAAGTCCCAGAGAATTCAGGAGGGCTTTCAAACCATTGGCATCCTCCTGCTTCCATGGCATCCTCCAAACGGCCTCCAAAGGTGACAGGCCTAACTCCACCCTGGTTCCATGCCTTCTGGAGAAAAATAAAGCAGGAAGGGTATTAAACTTAAAACTATTCCCCCCTCAGACTGTAACATTCTTTAGTGGGGAGCTGCAGTGATCGCATCAAACTGTCCTGGCAGCCAATTACATTGAAGAGCTCACACAGAAAGAAAGCCAGAAAATTAGAATTAATGTTAAAAAAGAAAGAGACGGCCTACCAGGTCAGGAGATTTCCTGACTCAACCTTCCTGCCTCTGTGCAAGAGTCAAGTCCTTGCTCTCTTTGAATGGTATCAACTGTTCTACATGTAGCAAATCAATGCAAATCTGGAGACTCACATGAACCTCCTGCAGGCACCAGGCTTCTCCTTGAGGATTTCTATGACTTGCACAGTACAACCTTTCATTTGTACTTGGCTTTCATTGTATCAGTGTCTGGTGGCTATGCCCAGATTTGTGAGCCTACAGCAAGGACCCACAAACAGAAATCGTACCATGCTCAGATAACCCATTTTTATCTATTTATTGTTGTCACAAGTAGGCTTACATTAACGCTGCAATTAAGTTACTGTGAAAATCCCCTAGTCGCCACGCTCCAGTGCCTGTTTGGGTGCACTGAGGAAGAATTTAGCATGGTCAATGCACCGAACAAGCATGTTTTTCAGACTGTGGGAGGAAACTGGAGCACCCGGAGGAAACCCACGCGGATATGGGGAGAAGGTGCAGACTCAACAAAGACAGTGACCCAAGCTGGGGATCAAACCCAGGTCTCTGGCACTGTGAGGCAGCTCTGCTAACCACTGTGCCACCGCGTTGCCCTTGTGATTAGTGATGATGATTGATCAATACTGACCAGGACACTGGGGAAAACCTCCCTTGCTCTTCTTTGAATAGTGCCGTGGATTGTTTAAATCCAACTGAGAGCTGACAGGTTTAGTTTCCTCAGAAAACTGGCACTTCCAACAGTACAGCTCTCCCTCAGCACTGCATTGAAATGTTAGCTTACAACAATCTAACTGCTAGTCTTGCTATAGTGGTTAAACTTTACAACATAATTCATCGTCTGTGAAGTGCTTCGGCAGTGGAGTTAAGGCCACATTAGATCAGTCATAATTAATGGCTGAGCAGTCTCAATCGGTCTTATCCCTTATGATTGTAGATCTGAAAGAAGCAACACTTACTTACAAGTTCATGAAAGAAGTATTTTTTCAACCACCTTGACATACTCGAGGACAGGTCCTGTTGCAGGGTTATCACAGTCATTTGTTCATTTAATTTTTCTTAGAATCTGGGAATCAGTGTATCAGGAAATTGTACTTTTGACTGATTTTAAAAATAAACCTTTCGTTCAAAAGTTGTCAAATCTTGTTTGTCAATCACCACTGTGCAACGCCTTGAGTCTTTTACACGTTAAAGGTGTTATATTAATGCAAGCTTCTGTTGGGTGGTCATAGAATCAGAAAATTCCTAGAACCCCTACAGTGCAGAAGGAGGTCATTCAGCCCATCGAGCCTGCACCAACCACAATCCTACCCAGCCCCCTATTCCCTTAGCCCCACATATTTACCCTACTCATTCCCCCTGACACTAAGGGCCCGATTTTGCCATTTTGATTCTAAGCGCTGAATCTGGGTGTGATTCAGATCCGATTTGTAAACTCTGTTCTCAGGCACCCCCGTACGTACTCAGTCTGAAAAAAACTCGCAAATCTGAATTACATTGTGGACAAGGCTTATCGTGCCTGAAATGCTGCTGCTCCGATTGGAGCCTTCAACTTCGCGGGCACAGTTTTAAAAAAATTGAAAAATGCTGCCCTGCGACATTGCTCCCGAGCTGCAAAAAGCGGATAAAGCGCCTGGGAACGATGGCCCCCATAGACAATGTCACACCCCCACTTCATAACTGTCCCTCCCCTTTATCCACCCATCCCCCTGCTACCCAAACTGATCATAACCCCTGCCCCACTTCCCCCCACCCATTCACCTGCAGAGTGGCAGCGGACCCCTCCTTCCCCACCCCACCAGAGAGCGAGCTGGCCTCCCTCTTCCCCCCCCCCCCCAACCCCCCACCAGAGAACGATCAGTCCCGCCTCCTTCCCCCTTCCCCACCAGAGAATGATCTGGCCTCCCTCCACCCACCGCACCAGAGAGCAATCTGGCTTCGCTCCTCCTCCACTCCCCTGCCAGCACCCCCCAACCCCTCCACCCCTGCCAACCAGAGAACAATCTGGCCTCCCTCCTCCTCACTCCACCAGAGATACATCTGACCCACCTTCTCTCCCCCCTACCAGAGAATGATCTGGCCCTCCTCCTCTTCATGTCCCCCCCACCCCTCCTACCGCCACCAGAGAATGGTCTGGCCCTCCTCCCTCCCCTCACACCTCTGATCTGAGTTAGAGAGCCACCGGAAGCTCTGAACTTACCTCTTCAGAAGCTGGAGCTCCCAAAACAAACCTTTGCCAAGCATGTCAGTTTCGTGCTGAATCTGGACGGGCAAACGCGATGGTAAAGGGAGAAGGCAGATAAGTTTGGGTGTCCAGCTTATTAAGTCAATTTAAATGCATGCAATTTAAATTTACATCACGCCCGTTTTGGGCCTTGGTAAAGGGGAAATCGGCATGGACGCGGGTGTAGATCACGCTATTTGCCTCACGCCCAACTTTAACAAGTTTTCACATCCGCATCTTTGGACTGTGGGAGGAAACCGGAGCACTCGGAGGAAACCCACGCAGGCACGAGGAGACGTCCACACAGACGGTGGCTGTCTGCTCGAATATATTTCTGAAAGAAGTTCAGAAGCCCGAAAACTGAAGGCCAAGTCCCAAAAAGATCAGAAAATCTCAACCTACAAAATTGATGAAGACACAAGCAAAAGGTCGGGGTCGGGTTCTTCCAGAGTTTTCATTACAAAATACATTCCCTTAACCACTGGACTAGCATCCTACATTAAGGGAGGTGGGCTATCTTTATGACCTACCCATCTCCCCCTATTGTCCATTACATCTCATGTCAATTATTGATGTTATTATCTCATTGTTTACCCGAATAATGAAACTGTTTCAACAATCGTGCTTTTAAATTGCAAAAGCTAAAATAAATGGGAGAAAGCAGGCAGTGGAAACAGCTTTCCTGTAAGGATAAGCATTCATTTTCTCCTCCCTCAGTAGAACAATTCATAACAATAATGTTAATTCTGTCCGGACAATAGCTGACTCTAGAGTGCATGTATCATGAGCTGTAATGAAATAATTCACAAACACCACTTCAAACCAATAAACTTCAACTTGCTTTGTGCTGACACGGCCATTGTACAAGCTGGGTTCTGAGAACCATTACAGCTGAACTCTCATTTACGGTTACTTTTATCTCGGTTACTTTGCTGATGGTTCACTGAGGTTAAAAAAAAGGTCATCAAATGCTAATTTTCCAAAAGCAAACTTTGAGCAATGCTGAACTTCTGATTATTTCTTGGGGAAAAAAAATATGCTTGTCCATGAAAGCAGAATCTGTACTTACTTTGATTTTCTCTCTGGAACTGAAGCAGACAAGGATTAAATTCACTTGGAAATTGGCTACCTGAGTATCAATATTTTAAAAGCTTGAGCGAGGATCAATGCAGTTGATTTGCAATCAGTGTTGTACTAATTCTTAGTCCTTTGTGGCTGAAAGAGTGAAAAAACACAAAAGCAATAACTAAAAAGGAAAGTCCTGAAAGGAATGAACACAGAACAATCTTACAGAGGGAAACAAATATTAAGAAGTTGCTTTCTGTCCCATCTCTTTGTTCTAATATGCTCTAATGTTCTCATTAGAATTAAATTCTACTTAAAATAAAGATTCCAGTCCAATGAAACGATTTCAAATAAAAAAAGGAAATGCTGAAAAAACTTAGCAGGTCTGTCACTGGAGGTCAAACATCACTGGAGATTAAAAAAAACGACAAACCCTTCATTCCTGGGACCATTCTTGTGAACCTCCTCTGGATCCCCTCTCAGGCCAACACATCCTTCCTTAGGGATGGGGCCCAAAATTACTCACAATTCTCCAAATGGGGTCTGACCAGAGCCTTATACAGCCTTAGCTGTACATCCCTGCTCTTGTATTCTAGTCCTCTAGAAACGAATGCTAACATTTGAATTTGCCTTCCTAACTGCCAACTGAACCTGCACATTAGAAAGAGGGACAGAGTTAACGTTTTGAGGCCATATGACCCTCATGGATTGGAAACATTAACACTGGCTGGGACTTTCTGCTCCCAATCACGTTAAGTGGGTTCAGTGGTGGGAGCAGAAGGTATCACAAAGACAGCCAAATTGCATCATGATGAAATGATGACGTGAACTTGCCCTCTTCCTTTCAGTGACATTCAACATCATGAAACTCACAATGTGCATTAATGAACATGTAATTATCAGGCCCCCTACAACTGAATCATTGCCCCCACATCCCCATCAGAATGTCCATTCATGTCGGTGTGAGAACAGAATGACATGAATCATGACTGGTCTCCCAAAGTGTGCACCCGGCTAGCTGACCTCCCAGTGGAGCTCCGATGAATGCATTGCTCGGGGGGAGGGGAGAGGGCCAAGCTTGGGTGCAGTCCAGACTTTACCCCTTGAAACTGCCCAGTCACTGCCCCTGGCACTGCCCAGGCTGTGCTAGGGCAGTGTTTGGGTAGTGCCAGGGAGCAGTGCCGGGGAGGTGGGAGGTTCTAAGTTGAATTCCTTTGCACTAGGACAACCTTTAAAAAGGACACCTCAATCCTTGAGGTACTAAGTTGCTGGTGGGGCAGGTGAGTCATAGGCCACCTGGCCAGTGACACATCGTGAGACCTTGATGTTTTTTTCTCCCCCCGTGTCCTGCTCTATATAGTGGAGAAAGCTGCTGTTGCTGTCGGTGACTTCAAAGCCACTTTTCCTGCTTGCTATTAGTCTTTGCTGATTTCCAGGAAAATCTCTGTTTCTCTCTCTGAAGATGCTGCCAGACCTACTGAGTGTTTACAGCAGTTTCTGTTTTATTTCAGATTGTCAGCACCTGCAGCATTTTGCTTTTATTTTGAAATGATTTTGAGTTTTTCCTTCCTATCTGTGCATTTATTAAAATTGTGGCTGCAACAATTTTTAAAAAAAATTCAGTTAAGATCTTCTGTCTAAAATTTCATTGAAGACCAGTTCTGGGCATGGGGTCCATGTTTCATTATTTCCTCACGCCTTGTCCTGTTGAGGTACACAATGTGAAAACATTGTGTTGTGTCCTCATTGCAATGAATGTGGCATTGTGCTGAGTGAGGCCTGCACTGCTGGCTGGCTTAGCACTCAGCAGGAGGCCTAGCAATGTGTGTGCTGATGGCAAGTGATGCTGATAGCCAGCAACTCTTAAATACAACCTGTCCCTCTTAAAGGAGAACTGTACATATTGGAAGGAACTGCTGCTGTCTGTCTGTACTGAAACTGGCTGCAAGAATGAGCAATACAAATGGAGCAACAGGGGAGCAGGTGCCTAGATTCATGGATGTGATTCATCTTGACAGTATGTTACTGTCTTATTCCAATTCTCAACTGTCAACTCATCTTCATCCTGCCAACTGATGTAATGTGCAAGCAGCAATGGAAGGCGTGATTATTAATAACCTATTTTACCTCCAAAACCCCTTCTCTCACCCCAGTCATCCCCTTCTGACTTTACGTTTTCAGATACTAAGAACTGTCATCTGGCCTACAACAGCAGTCCTGGGGGCAGAGCAAGCAACGCCACACCAACAATGAAAAAGCAATGTTGCTTCAACCCACACTCACAGCCGGCAGCTGAGCTACTGATGCTGCGTGAAATTTAAGGGCTAGTACAGAGTCTGAGTATGTACTTGGTGCGTCACAGGACAGGAACAGGCTACAGCCAGGGTGAAGGGATGGCTGGTGTGCCAACTTATCATAGGGTGCGATGGCAATTGAGCTCTGCCCAGGATGAGGTCTTTGATGGGTGGTAAACAGGGAAAAAGGTAGTTATCTTGCTGGTGGAACTGCAGATCTGCCAGCGAGTCTCCTATCAGTGTCTAGGGGAACCAAGAAGTTCAGCTGCAGCAGGACAGAGGATATCGTACAGAGCTTAGATCTTATCCTTTCCAGTGTGGCAGTGTTAGCCAACACCATGACAGCACTTGATGCAGGCTTGACACAGAGTCTGATCTTGCTGTCTCAATTTCCACTAGCACAGACAGAAACCAGCCAATGTCTGACAGCTGCTGTGGAAGCTCAGACAGAAGTCCAGGGATCCATTTCTGCTGAGCTCAGGGTGCTGCCACTATGGCTGTGGATAGCTGTGATCAAAGGCTCTCATAGCAGTACACAAATTTGTCCTCTAACAGATTATTAGAATGTTGAGGTACTGCTCAGTGTGGATGGCAGTGACTCCACAGCGCACAAACATAAAAACTAGGAACAGGAATAGGTCATTCAGTCTTTCAAGCGTGTTCCACCTTTCAATTTGATCACGGCTGATCATTAAATTCAATATCCTGATTCTCCCCTTCCAACCATATCCGTTGGTCTCTTTAGCCCCAAGAGCTTTCTCCAATTTCTTCTTGGATTCACACAACGTTTTGGCCTCAACTACTTGCTGTGATAATGAATTCTGCACATTCATCATTCCCTGGCGAAGAAATTTCTCTTCACCTCAGTTTTAAAAGGCGAAGAGAACTATGGCCCCTAGTTCTGGACATTCCCCCCACCTTTGTGAACATTCTTTCTGAATCTACCCTGGCTAAACATGTTAGAACCTACTAAACATCAGAAGATTCAACTTCTCAATACTACTTCTTCATTAATGACTGTATTGCTTCTTGTCAGCCAGTCCAGATGTCTGCCACCCATGCTGAGATGGTACAGTCTGACTTGGGCCCTCAAGGAGCAAGTTGACGGGCAAGGAAGGGAATGCACAGGGGTCAATAGTAAAGTTACAATTGTATGGTTGGATGTGTTAAAAATGTTACAGCAAGTTCTTGCTGGTGTCTTTTATTGCAGGATTCTGGCCAAGAGGAGGATGTGATGGGACATAATTTATGAAATGTTTTTAATGAAGCAATGGTAGGAACATAGAACTTAGCAGCAGGAATAGGCCATTCGGCCCTTTCAGCTTGCTCTACCATTCAATAAGACCATGGCATATCTGGTTGTGGTCTCAACTTCACTTACCCGTCTGATCCCCTGTTACTCTTGACTCCCATGTCCATCAAAAATCTATCTAACTCAATGATCCATCCTCCACTGCTTTTTAGGGCAATATAATCCTATTTTCAAACAAGTTTCTGAAAGAAAAATAATTCCCTTCTCCATCTTAAAAGGGTGACAATACTGTGTCCCCTACTTCTACTCTCCCCATAAGAGGAAACATCCTCTCGGTATCCACCCGATCAAGTCCCCTCAGGATTTTATATATTTCAATAAGATCATCTCGCTTTCTTCTAAACTCTAATGGGTATGAGTGCCAATGATTCAATTTTTCTTCATAAGATAACCACATCCCAGGAATGGTGGTGATGGGCTGGTGTCCTAAGGGAATCAGATCTTGATGAGTAGGTGCTCATGGCAGCCCATCCAATGTGAAGGTGTCTTTTCTCTCTCTCATCCATCTCCTGACCCTCCTCCTTTCAAACAGAGCTTCTCCGTCTCACAGCTTCTGCTCCATCCTCACCTGGCATCCACAGCAGTGTTTAATGGACAAAAATGAAATCTAGAAGCCCTTGTTGACTTTTGTCTTCTTAGCCCAGAGACACAGGCATCAATTGTATCACCTACACCAGAGAAGATCAACACAAACCGAGAATCAAAGCTGGAACTTCCCATTGAGGTCTCACTCATTGGTTTCATACTTCACCTTGGCTATTGTGCAGAACCTAACTGGAGAAACCTTCTGTGAAAAGGCATTAGAGATTTTTTGATAGATCAACATATTTGGGAACTAAGAATTCAAGTGATACGCACAGTGTACATCCCAGATTCAGTCTCAGGTCTCTACTATAATAGTTGATCTAATCTGGATCGTGGAAGCATATTTGACGAATATTGGTCACTAACAATCAATGGGTCCAACACAATCTTTTCAATCCATACTTTAAAATGACTGTTCAGTCAATGAAACTTGAGCGAGCGAAAAGAAAATAGTAGGCAAAAATATTTATAAAATGACTGCTACTTTGTAGTGAAAGTATTACCTCTTAAAACTTTCCTTTGCCTTTCTCCTGCCAGACTGCGCAAAATGTATTCCTCCCTGTGGTGCAAAATCCCGTTGATGAAATTGAAACTCTTTGAAAGGCAATGTAAACTAGCGCACTGTGCAAGTGATTGCTCTCTGTCGCAGCTGGTGTACCAGGTACCTGACTCTTGCTAACCAAAACAACCTGAGTGTCTGAGTTTCCAGAAGTCTGTGACATAATCATGTTAGTTTTTTTAATGCATGATAATGCACTGCCTGCTGAATTGTTTCCTGAACTGGGAATGGCCCAATTCATAAGTTCAAGAGTGCGGTGGCTACTCAAAAAACCTATTTGAATACGATAGCAATCAGAAGCCCATTATTCAGTGATCTTAGCTTCAAGCTTGTTCAGAAAAAATGCTTAGGTAAATAGAGCCAGCTTAGTGTTTATACCAAATATAATTACTTTAAAAGACGTTGATTTTAAAAAGTCACAATTTGAATGTAAATTATTTTCTCATTTAGAAATAATGTCCTAAAGAATAGATTGCAGGATTACATGATAATAGCCCACAGATTAAACCTATCATTTCCTGTGGGAAGAATGTTCGCTTAGCTGAGCTGTCCGGCTATGGGGGTACTTGTTCTTATGCTATAATGAGAGTGATGCTACTGTAAACTCAGCAGACTATATATATTTTATGCACCGGTGCACACCACCTGAATTCATGGATTTTCATCTGTTCTATATACTGCTTGGATTGCTGTAAGCATCAGCAAATCTAATGTGACATAAAGGAATTGGAAACAGGGTTTTAATGTATCCCAATGATGCCCAAACAAAATACAGTGGATGGGAGGAACCGGCTGGAGACCCTCTACATATAATGCAAGCACCGAATCGTAGGATCCCAAAACAACAGAAGGAAGCCATTCAGCCCATTGAGTCTGCAACAACAACAATCCCACCCAGGCTCTATCCCTGTAATTTACCCTGTTAATCCCCCCAACACTAAGGGGCAATTTAGCATGGCCAATCAATCTAACCTTCAAAAACATGCAAACTTCACACAGTCACCCGAGGCAGGAATTGAACCCAGATCCCTAGCACTGCGAGACAGCAGTGCTAACCATTCTGCCACGGTACACCCTGTTTGACTCCAGTGGCAGTAGTAAAAAAAACTGATCTATGATTTTCTAGAGAATGGCCCTTCTTTTAAAGTTAAACTTTATTTGTTAGTGTCACAGATAGGTTTACAAAAACACCGTAATGAAGTTACCGTGAAAATCCTTTAATCGCCACACTCCAGCACCTGTTCAGGTACACTAAGGGAGAATTTAGCATGGCCAATGCACCTAACCAGCACATCTTTCGGAATGTGGGAGGAAACTGGAGCACCCAAAGGAAACCCACACAGACACAGGGAAAATATGTAGACTCCACACAGACAGTGATCCAAACCAGGAATTGAACCTAGGTCCCCGGCACTGTGGGGCAGCAGTGTGAACCACTTTGCCACCATGCTGCCCATTTTTTTTCAGCACCTTACACAAATTATGCAATATTTCAATTGAATTTCTGTCTTAAAATGACCGTGAGCTTGATCAAAATGTTTGGTTTGTCACCCTCAATGTAATATGAGGTGGGCTCTTTCAATAAGAGGTTACGTGGTTCAGTGATCATCAGTCACTACGCCAAACTGCAAACATACACTTCCAATCAATTGATTAATACCTTGACAAAGTTAACACATATGGTAGTCACCTCACAACTATGTCTTATGTCAGCATTCAGTTCTGCCAAGCACTTTAAAACCCAGTTAAAAAATAAAGAGGGTTAATTCTCACAGGGGATTACCTTCATCTTCCACTATAACTCAGCGGAGGAGCAGTGGATACTCAGCGTAACCAAAAGTGACTCTTTCCATGACTCTTCTACCAAAGGTACAGCAGAAGAGCAGAAGCCCCGGATACAACTTCTGTGAAATACATAGGGATGTGAAATATTTAAAGTTTATTTATTAGTTTCACAAGTAGACTTACATTAACACTGCAAAGAAGTTAGAGTGGAAATTCCCTATGTGTAAGTATACTGCACAGATGCAAGTTGTTGTTGCTGTTAAGCCTGATGGAAATTCAGCCTTTGTTCTTGCTCACAGCCTTTTTTTATTCTTCACCACTTTACCCTTCCATTTTTCTCCTGTCACCTCCTTCCCCAAAGTACTGACCTCTTGAAGAGGTACAGTTCAATAAGCACTAAGCATCCTGCCATGCCTAACCCCAGTGGCCATTATTCACATGCGAGTCTTGATGTGAATGTCAGTAGGCCATTTAAGCACAGGGAGTGTAACATCCTGAACGTGAACCCTGACCTCAGGCAGCATTCAGACAGGCACACAGTCACTAGAGACCAGAGCTGTCATTTCCCCTTTGCAGTGTGCTTGAGTGAACCAGGACTTCGGTCTACCCCTGCAACATGGAGGGGAAGGCCTCTATTTATGCAGGGCAGGCTTTTACAGCTTCGCTCAGGCGAGACCAGGAATTCCCATCCAAGTTCAACGGACATTTCCGCTGTCCGCCCCTCGCCTGCTTCAGTTCTGTGGTGGGCAAGGCAGTAGAATTCTGGCAATTCCGCCTTTCACAACCTCAGGACCTTCCTAAACACGTCACAGCCAAAAAAACACCTTTGAAGTCTCAACGCAGTTGCAACATAGGAAATGTGGCAACAAGTTTGCACATAGTGGGTGAAGTCTGACCAAAAAATGGCAAGATGTTGTTCCCAGTGAGGAAACTGGTGTATTTCTCTCCAGATCTTAGGACATCCTGCCAAAAAAAAGGTGCGTGTTTCACACCGTCATTCGGGGCAGAGGGGGGCCTCAACATGCTGGCAGAATGCGGCTGCACTGAGATCGTGACACTAGTCTTGAAGGGTGCCCCGATCTGAACGTGAGTAATCCACACCCCACCCCACCCCCAATCGGAGTCGGTATCCATCATCGCCCTCCAGCCTAATCACCATCGCCTTCTCTCCCCCCACCACCACCACCTCCACTCCTCCATCATCAACCTCACTCCATCATCATGCCTCCCCCACCGCCGGCGTCGGCCCCTTCTCAACCCCGATTCTTGGCATCTTCCCACTTTGTCTCCTTCCTGCCTTCCCTACAGCCTGAGCCAGAATTCACCCCTCTGCAAAGACTATTATTGGCATCACCCTGCTCTTCTGTCTAAGCTACCAGTGATGAATCCTCCTCCCCACTTCCACCAATGAGGCTTGCACTGGGGCCTGTTCATTGGCACCAGTTGGCAGTGCCTGGCAGTGCAAATCTGTGCCTAGGGGCACTGCCATGGGGGGCATTGCCAGGTCACTGCCAGGTCTTGCCCCTCTCCCCCAGGAGTTATACTTGCCTTTACAGTTAGGACCCCCATCTGAATAGATTTCAATGTCATTGTCAGGTCCTTTTGCCATAATATCATGGCTCCTGTTCGCGATCCCGTTGGCTTGAATCTAGTGAGCTCTACCTGCCGGAGGCACACAGATAAGTATGACTCCCGGAGGGGAGAGGGTCAAGCCCAGGCAATCTCCTGGCAATGCCCCTTTACACTGTCCCCTGGCAGATTTAAAATCTAAATTGCTGAGGGGCAGTAGGGGTGGGGGAGTGTAGAACAGAATCTGCCTCTTAACCTCTTTTGCACTGAGTGACTGAAACTGTGGCAGAGGAGGCTGACAGCTTCACCCTGATCTTCCTGCCCAGTGTGTCATTCTGCAAATAAAATCAGAAACCTCTGCCCAGGGCCTTTAACAAATATTCAGTTCAAAACAATCCAAAGAAACTGTGACATGAGCACTCACTGATTCCACACAAGGATTTATTGAGGTGTCCCAAGTGCCACACCATCTGGAATTCTGATACAAAGCAGGAAGGTCAGAGTTCAATCCATGGCCTGTGTAGAGTTAGAGTATCTGAACTAAGGAAATATGAGGAGAGTTAAGCTTGTCATTTAGAAAAATATTAATTTACAGAATGGGCAACACGGGCAAGTCATGATGTGGAGATGCCGGCGTTGGACTGGGGTAAACACAGTAAGAAGTTTCACAACACCAGGTTAAAGTCCAACAAGTTTATTTGATAGTAATCCCACAAGCTTTCAGAAACACTATTCCTTCGTCAGGTGAATGGAAAGTTCTTTCCACTCACCGGACAAAGGAACAGCATTCTGAAAGTTTGTGGGTTTACTATCAAATAAACTTGTTGGACTTTAACCTGGTGTTGTGAGACTTCTTACAACACTGGCAAGGCCAGGATTTATCACCTATCTCTGACCTCCTTTGAGGAAGTGATGAACCATTGTGGTCATGTGATGTGTGTACTCCCATAATGCTTTTAAACAACATGTTCCAGAATGTTGACCCAACAGCAATGAAGGGAAAGCGACGTATTTTTGAGTTTGTGCAGTATATAGCCAGGAGATTGCTGTGTTTATGTGTATCTGCCTTGTTTGTACTTCTAGGTGGTAAAGGCCACAGGATGTGGGTGGCACGATGGCATAGTGGTTAGCACTTTTGGCTAACAGTGCCAGGGACCAGATTTAATTCTGGCCTCAGATCACTCAGTCATGGTACATATGTGAGGTTATGGGGAGAGGTTGGGACAGAGGGACTGGGAAAGATACTGTGTCAGAAAGTCAGTGCAGACTCAATGGACTGAGTGGCCTCCATCTGCACTATCGAGATTCTCTGATCTATGAAATGATTGGCAAAGGTGGCACAGTGATTAGCACTGCCACCTCATAATACCAAGGATCCGGGTTCAATTCCCGGCTTAGGTCACTGTCTGTATGGAGTCTGCACATACTCCCTATCTCTGAGTAGGTTTCCTCTGGCTGCTCCAACTTCCTCCCACAGTCCAAAGATGTGCAGGTTAGGTGGATCGGCCATGCTAAATTGCCCCTTAGTATCAGGGGAATTAACAGGGTAAATACTTGGGGTTACAGGGTTAGGACCTGGGTGGAAATGTTATCAGTACAGGCTCGATTGGCCGAATGGCATCCTTCTGCAGTGTAGGCATTCTGTGATCCTATGTGCTGTCCTGGACTGCATAAGAGAAAATAGATAGTCAGATTTCTGCTAAGTTGTGCTGGAAAATGTACGCATAAGGATATTGTGCAAGGACAAGATTAACGTTAATTGTGGTATTCCCCTTAGTTGAATTTCTTTCTGATTCTCATTGCCCATGCTTACTGATGATGAATAGCAGTCAAGTCCTGCTCGATGAATCAGACACTTCATGAGATGAGAGGGAAAGATGGACTGAGGAATTGGGCAAGAGAAATAAATACCAATGTGTTAGTGAAAATATTAAATAATTTCTTGACATTGGAAAAGGACACTGGTGCTGACTTGTACTTCTTGCTACTCAACCAGTTAAACCTACTATTAACAACAAACACTGGCATAAAATCTTGAACATCATTGAAAGAAAAGCGTGACTATTACCATACTTGGACTGATATCAGACCTGTTGTTACATGTAATTGTCCATCAGTAGCTCGGAGAGAAGGGTCAATAAATCTCACAAAAACATAAAACTGACAAAAACACATCTTTTCAAAAAATATGTTGACCCAAATGCATGAAAAACTTGACTGTGATTCTCAGACTTCAAGAGCTGATTGCTTCGGAGGCTACACAAATACCTCAATTGTGAAGTAACCCCTTTAAGCTTCCAGCATGATAACACATACTCTGCAATCTATGGGGCGGTGCTACATCAATGTAACCTTCAATTACTGTCAATATTTGTAAAGTGTGTGTTAAATGTGTACAACCAATACTTTAATCGGTGAATACATTTTTCTTGTGCCAGTAAAATTCTTAAGAGTAAATGAGCTTGCATGCATCAATCAATGTTTTGAGCCATTTTAGTGTACACATATTATTGTATCTATTTCATTAATGGTTCTGGCCACATGCTGTTAGCACTAGTGAGCTTTAGATGTTCAATCAACCCCATATAATCAATCAATAGCTTGTTTAGTTGGGTTTACTGATCTATGTTCCCTAAAAGGAAGTGCGTTATTTTTAAAACAAAGAGAGTGTTAGTGAACTATATTTTCTTAGTGAGCACACTTTATATTTTGTATGCTGTTTATTAATATTTAGAGGAGCTGGTGGCATGGTGGTATTGTCACTAAACTATTAATCCATGGCAACATCTGGGGAACTGGGTTCAAATCCCATCACAACAGATGGCAAAATTTGAATTGAATAAAATCCTGGAATTAAAAGTCAGATGATGCCCATGAAACCATTGTCAATTGTCATCTGGTTCACCACCACCCTTTAGAAAAGGAAATTTGCCATCCTTACCTTGACTCCAGGCCCACAGCAATATGGTTGACTCTCAAATGCCCTCTGAAATGGAGGGCAGTTAGGGACGGGCAATAAATGCTGATCCAGCCAAAGAAGCCCACATCCTGTGAATGAATAAAAAAATATATATTTTATGTTGTTAAAAATCAAAGATCAGTTTATTACAAGATGGGTTTGCAAGTTCCCAATAGCTTCAATAACTGTGATTAGCAAAATATGAAAACGGCTGCCCATTTATTTCTTACGGATTTAAAATATTTAAATATCTGCAACTTGATTTATTAGTGTCAAAAGTAGGCTTACATTAACACTGCAATGAAGTTACTGTGAAAATCCCCTAGTCGGCATGCCCCGGTGCCTGTTTGGGTACTCTGAGGGAGAATTTAACATGGCCAACGCACATAACCAGCACGTCTTTTGGACTGTGGGAAAAAACCAGAACACCCGGAGGAAACCCACACAGACAACATGCAAACTCCACACAGAGAGTGATTTAAGCCAGGAATCGAAGCCAGGTCACTGGCGCTGTGAGGCGGCTGTGCTAACCATAGTGCCACTGTGCTGCCCTGTGCTAGATTGCATCAAAAATACATTTTTATTTGGTAACAGTACAGCAGTTTTTTTTAGCACTATTAGTGACCTGTATTTAAAGCTCCACAACAGCTATAATAAGGTTAAAATATAATGATGGCCAACTTATGTTACCTTGTGCCAGTGAAGCATTTCAGATGTCTGCTGGAACAATTAAGCATCAACCAACCTGCAATGTGCAAAGCTTTTTCTTTGATTGCTACTATCCCGCTCAGGAGCAGTTCCACTGGCCGGAATTTAATCATGATGGCGTTGGTGTTACCCATCTGGTGGAGAACCTGCCTTGCCTTTCCATGGGAGATCCAATGCTATTCCGAGGATATCAGGCACTTAACTGTGCTTAAGGCCACAATGAGACAGAAATCCACCTCCCAAGAACTGCCAGACAATCAGAGGTGTTGGTGCTAGTATTGCACTGGGGTCTACCCGGGTGATCAACAATGTATCGGTGACAGGTAAGTAGGGCAGGTTAGGGTTCCAGTTTCTTGAGGGAGTGAGGGAGATTGGACCAGGGATCAAGAACATGGGTGGGGGTTGATTTTCTCCTGTCTCTCTCCCTCCTTCCTGATGTCAGTTCCCTCGATCGGGCACAGATTGCCTTTGAAAGAGACACCCTCAGGAGACTAATGGAAAACCTGGCAGGATTTGCTGGGCGGCTTCTCTGGGTGGCAAGTTCCCCCTACCTGCTGCTGATTAATGCCAGTGATGGCAGAATGAGGCCCTTAAGTGGAAGGCTATCTAGAAACCTTCTTGCCCAGCAATTAGTTGGAGGCAAACCAGAAGATGGCACCTGCAACTTCCTGTCCACCTCAGAACCTACTCGAAGGGTTGTTGGGGGGAGGGGGACAGTACATTCCACCCACCATCTTTGTAAAAATGCTGTAGAAGAAATGAAAATCTAAGCTACATCTAGTTACATTCTAATTAGGCCTAAAACTAGAGGGCACAGGTTTAAGGTGAGAGGGGAGAGATAAAAAAGGGTCCAGAGGAGCAATTTTTTCACACAGAGGGTGGTGAGTTGCCAGAGACAGTAGTAGGGACAGGTACAATTCAGTGTTTTATAAAGTATTTTAGACAGTTACATATGTAAGTTGGGTCTCGAGGGATACGGGCCAAACTCAGACAACTGGGATTAGCTTCGTGGTAAAAATTAGGCGGCGTGAACAAGTTGGGCCAAAGGGCCTGTTTCAATGCTGTTAACCTCTATGACTCAATGATTACATTTACTCTACAAGGCAGAAACAGACCACTTAATCCAGATTTCAGCATTCTTGCTCCACATAAGCTTTATCCGCCTCTGCATCTAACCCTATTCTTTACCCTTCTTTTCCTTTTCTCCAAGTACTGATTTGTTCATGGAATAAGGGCATCACTGGCAGTGCCAGCTTTTGTTGCCCATCCCTCATTGCTCTTGAACTGAGCAACATGCTAGATCATTTCCGAGGGTATTTAAGAATCAACCACGTTTCTGTGTGTGGCAATTGTGGTGATTGTCCCTTTAAGTACAACACAATAGAAGAGGGTCACCTGGCTTGAGGGACCATTTGGAACACAGCGTAGGTAATCACCCCATGGGCTGGAGTCCTCTCTTAGGCAGAAGACATCTAGAAGGCATGTAGAAGATATGTAAGGACTGGGGCAGCCAGTGAACTGCTGGCCTTCATACAGGTTTTCCTTATTAATAAATACCAGTTGTGCTTCTGACAAAGTCATTACACTGTGGGGTACCGGAGTCAGGCCAGACCAGGCTAGGATGGCAGATTTCCTTTCCTAAAGGACTTGAGTGAATTAAATGGGTATTTAATGACAATTGACAATTGTTTCATGGTCATCATCAGACTTTTAATTCATGTTTTAGGTTCCCCTTAAATGTGTCTATATTAACAGCTTCAACTACTTAAGAAACATGGAAACCCTACAGTGCAGACTTATAGGAGCATATTTCATTTTTTTTACCACTCTTTGGATAAATAGATTCCTCCACAAATTCCCTGCTGAATTTAACAGTTTTTTATATTTATGATAGTTTTGGACTCGCCCCAATTGGAGACATTTTCTTTTGCATTTACGCTATCAAATCCTCTGATTATCTTAAAGAACTACAACTTTCTCCTTTTTGGAGAAAAGGACCCCAATCTGTTCAGCTTTTTCTGACCAGTATATCCTCTTGTTATGGCATTATCCTTGTGAACTTTCTTGGCACCTTTTCAAATATCTCTATAATCTTTTTATAATGTGGAGACTCTAAATGAGGTGTGACTAAGATTCTGTATAAGGTTCACATAACTTCCCTATTTTTCCATTCTGTATTTTGAAATGAGTTATTAAATTTGCTTTTTATGGCCTTGTTAACCTATTTAGTGATTTGTGAATCAGTGGCCCCAGATTCCTTTGCTCCTTTGTTGCATTTAAACATTAATTTTCCAAAACTGTATGGGACAGAATTCTCCCCCACAAAAACTATCATAATGGGAAAAATAATGGAGCGATCCATTCTGGCCTACCAGGCACACTCCACACTGCAATTGTCTCATACTCAGTCACTTTTTGGGAGAGTGGTGAGTTACACACAGTGAGGCTGACTTTAGAGCACTTTGGAAGCCATTTTGCAAGGGTGCCGTGATCTCATAGTACATTGAAAGACTCCCCCCTATCCAACCCCACCGCCCCTCCCCTCACTTCTCCCCCGCACCCCACCCCCCCAACAGGCACCATGATCCCCACCCCATTCTCAATACAGAAATCCAGCATTTGGCCCTTCCAATGGGTTCCCCTGCCTGACCCCCAACATGCTTCCCTTTCATGATCCATCCTTCCATGACCCCTCTGCATAGCTCCCCTCATCATAACTCTCCCCAACATAGACTCCCCTGTCATAGCCCCAACCCCTTTGCACTTCCAGGGTGCTCAATTGGCACTGCCAGATGCTCGGTGGCCATTGCCAGGATGTCCGGTTGGCACTGCCAGGAAGTCCGGTGGGCACTACCAGGTGGGCACTACCCAAAGGGTACTTCCCAGCCATGCTTCTGACCACCCGGGGGCCCTGATGGCCTTTGAACCTGCCGGCATGGCCATTGTGCCATGTCTCTGCTAGTGGAGATCAGTAATGATCCTTGCCATTCTTGCGCCATTCCCAAAATCCAGAAAATTCCATGCACTGGGACTTGAACGGCTATGCATATTTAACTGCTACTTTAAGTACAGTAATTTACTGCGCAGTCCAGTTTGCGCCTCTAGGAAGGGGCCAAGAAGATTGCAAACTGTTTGGGGGTCGGGCGCAAAAATGATGTTTTAATGCACGCGCTATTCTTTGGGATTGTGCAAACTGCACCAGGCACGGCGAGTTCGGAGAATTGCCCCTATGTCATCTCTTTATTCTTCTGAGCTGAATGTACCATGTCGCACTTAACTGAAGTTGAAATTCAGTTTCTAATTTGGTGGCCATTCTGCTAACATGTTTTTGTCACATTCTTCCTTTATATTAACTATTCTTCCACTTCAGGAACTGTGGCCGCGATTCTCCCATCCTGACCCGTAACTTTTCTGGTCGCTCGGATTGGGAGATGTGTGTCGCCGGCCTTGTTCTGGGATTTGCACATGAGCCCGGAACGCATGTGCATCTCCCAGAGCCGCCAGTCAGACCATGCCGGAAACCAGCAGGAAGGCGGCTAAGTAATTTGAATCTGTTTCTAATATGTTTTAAATGTCTTTTACATTTCATAATCAGGAAATTACCGGTCCCGATTGAATCTCCTACCCCACCAGGAGTACTTCATTCCAGTGGGGTTCAGAGTAGCTCCCCACGTTCGGGGAATGAGTGGGATACCCCACCGGAGAAAGGGGGAGTAATCAGCGCCCCCCAGGGGGTTGGGTGGTGGTGGAGGATGGTGCCCCCCTGGGCATGGGCACCCTGGCAGTGCCAGCCTGTGCCCCTGGACACTGCCCTAGGGGCAAAGTGCCCATGCCCAGGGGCACCTTGGCACTGCCCACCAGGCATTGGGCAGTGCCAAGGGGGTGGGGCATATTGTGGGTAAGGCCTGGGGCGATTGGTGTGGGGGGGGGGCACTACCATTTTGCATGGTGATCGGTTTGGGATGGCAGGAGGACAGCAATTGGTGGGACTGGGGGTGGGTTTGTCATGGGGTGCCCTGCCTCCCCGGGGGGTGACAGCAGGGGGGTGTGTCTGCCAGGGTGAGAGGGTGGGGAGATCGCCACTGGTGAGTGGGGTGGGCCTGACATTGGGGCGCTCCAGGACGGGGAGGGGTCAGGGCTGGCCCGGGAATTGTTGTGGGGCCATGATTGGCCGTGTGGGAGGGGCTGGAGGGGCAGAACTGCAGGGGTCCTGGGCTGGCCAGCAAACAGGAAGTCTGACAGATCGGGACCATTGCACACGCACAGAGTTCCAGAACTGTCAGTCTCCGACAGAAATAATCCACACCCTCCGGGGTTTTTAATGAGATTCATGACGGTGGCCTCTGCAGTGCACAGAGTGCAAGATTCAAGTGAGAAGCTGACAAAACAGTCAGGATCTAGAACAGTTTTCCCACCAATTCAGCGCTCTTGGGAGAATGGCGGCCCATGTTTCCAATTACATGGTCCAAATCATTCATAGGAATTTGAAATGGTTTCAAACCCATGTAGAGGAATTGTTGCATGGTCCTTCTTTGTTTGTGGTAATTAACTGGCTTTATTTAAAGGTACTGAATACTTTCCTTTGCCCTTTCAATGTTTTCAGTGTTTCCCCCCATTTCATGCTGAAATATAGTTCTTAGAACAATGGGTGTTTTCTAACACTGTGCCCCATAGAACGTCCTTCATATTTGTTATTTACTTAGAGATACAAATCCTTGATGACATGTGATAACCTCCTCATTTATTAAGTTTAAGGTCCACTATTTAGTCTATAGAGAGGATACTCCTTGTTTGTGTCTCTCTACAATTGCATGAAGAGTTTGTCTTGAGGTTCTCGTGGTGGAGGCTGGCTGCACAGGGGTCCTGGCATGTTCTGACCTTGAGTGGCATCTCATCCACCATCTTAAACATTCACTCCCTCCATCACTGACACATAGTGGCAGCAGTGATTACCATCTACAAGATGCATCCATTTACCAAGGCTCCATTGAAAGCACCTTCCAAACCCATCACCTCTACCACCTAGTCTAACAAGGACAGCAGATATATGGGAACGGCACCACCTGCAAGTTCCCCTTCAAGTGAGTCACCATCCTGACTTGGAAATATAAAACTGCTTCTTCACGGTCACTATTCTGGAACTCTCTTCCTCAGCACAGTGGGTGTTTTTGCAACACACGGACTGCGGCAGTTCAAGAAGGCAACTCACCACCATCTTCTGAAAGGCAAATAGGGATGGGTAATAAATGCCGGTCTAGCCAGTGATGCCCACATCTATGAACAAATAAGCAAGTGGGGTTTATCACAAGAAACTTGTCAGTGACTTCCTGTGTTTCTCCTTCCTTGATCCAAACGATGTCTGCTGGTAGATCCTTCATAGGAAGGTCACTCTACCTAGGCCCCTGAGATGGAAGGTACGTAGTAAGTGTGATGAGCAAAATATAATAGAATGGTAGGTGAGGGGAAGCACAGACAGTTTCAACTAACCTTATGGTTTTTTGTCAGTCGGCAGATGTCTGTGTGTGTGCTGTTTGTGTGTGTGTGTGTGTGTGTGTGTGTGTGTGGGGAGGGGGCGGGGGGAGTTGGGGGGGGGTTGCGGTGGGGTGGATGTCATTATTTACCAGTACAGGAGAGTGATAGAAGAAAGCTGAGTTCCAGGTATAATGCAGAGTTTGATAGGGCACATACTGAGATCTGGAGTATTATGGCAGCAGTGCCCCATGTAGATCCACCATTCTTTATACACAAGACCAGCCAATTGGTGTCAAAAGACCTTTTACCGGTGGTGACATCACAGCAGAGGTCAATCTTGTTCCCACCCATCATCCGGGGACATGGCACCCATGGTGGTTGCTGGGCTATTGTTCTCATTATTAACCTGCGATTTGGAGGCTAAATACAACATTCACTCTGCTCTCAGGGCAGCTCAGAGATTAAACATAGAACCTTCTTGTCAACATATTAGCACCCAATGCAGTACATAGTCCCAATGACTTATGAAAGTAGTCCTGCTGAACCTTTTTAACCTAAACTAGTCTCCAGGCCACGTCCAAACATGGGTTATAATGTGGATTACAGCTTCATATCACAGACACCATCCAGCTCGTTACAAAATTTTAACACGCAAATCATGTAATGCATGATCTGTTTCAAAGTGTTTATCAGACTTCCACAAAGGTAGAAAATAATCTACGGTGGCACGATGGCACAGTAGTTAGAACTGCTGCATCACTGCACCAGGGATCCGAATTCAATTCTGACCTCAGGTGAATGCCTGTGTGGAGTTTACATGTTCTCCCAGTGTCTGCCTTTGGGTGCTCAGGTTTCCTCCCACAGTCCAAAGATATGCAGGTTAAGTGGATTGGCCGTGCTAAAATTGACTATTAGTTTCAAGGGGATTAGTGGGGCAAATTGGTGGGGTTGAGGGGATAGGGCCTGGGTGGGATTGTTTGTTGGTGTACGCTTGATGGGCCAAATGGCCTCCTACAATGTAGGGATTCTACGATATTATAAAAAAGTAATTTTGTATATGATATTTAATGAACTCTGTGGGTATTACTTCAGGTTAGATTTGGTGTATGGGACTTACAGAGCTCCTGAACTGTACCAATTCTCTGTGTTGATGGAGTATTTGTTTTATATATAACAGATTCAGAGGGTTCTGGTGATCACACCTCTTTAATCATTTCTTGCAAAGAAACTTCATTGCCAAATTCCATGACGTTTGAAGGCAATAATTAAATTGATTCACGTTGGAATGAAAAACAGAATTTGTAACCATTCCAGGACTCAATGATTTATCAATGTTTCCATATTCCATATCTGCTGATTATTAAAGCTAAATTCGGTATCTCTACGTTTAAAGACATAGCCAAGGTTGTACAAGTTAAGGACAAAATAATGATAGGTTTAACATGTGACATTATAAAGGTCTCATGTGTTAGACAGAATTATGATCATTTGCAGCTGAACGCGTAACATTTTCACATCAAATTAGTTAGCACGTGCTCTATGTTGGGGAGGAGCTGGTGTTGCTGGGGAAAGAAGCTTTTGATTAGCATTGGTACAATCATTCTACAATTTCTAAATGATCAAGATGTACCATGTCATATATATTTGCTGTCCCCTCGAAATATGGGCCAGAATTCTCTGGTCATTCACATCAGCCAGATTCTCCAGTCCCGCCGGCAGCACACCCACCTCCCACCCCCGCAGGTTTCCCGCCAGCGTGGGGTGACATCAATAGGAACTTCCATTGACAGTGGCGAGACCAGGGAATCCTGCCGCTAGCAAACAACACGCCACCTCCCGCCACCAGGAAAATCACAGCTGGGAGCCTGGAGAATCTCACCCATAAAGTAGGTTTCTTGATACTCAGCAATAGCTTATATTTAAATAGCAACAGTGACAGAGTAAAGCACCCAAAGGTACTTCACTGGAGTGTTACGAAGCAATATGTGATGCCAAGACACATCCAGAGATGTTAGGGCTAATAGTCAAAGCTTGGGGAAAGGGTTAGTTACATTATAAATGCAGACCAAATGATAGAAAAGTGGAGATGTTTAGGCAGGGACATTCAGAGCTAAAGGGCCCAGGCTAAGAATGGTGGAGTATTTAAAACTAGGGGTGGCCAGAATTTGGAAGCATGGTGGCACAGTGGTTAGCACTGCTGCCTCACAGAGCCAGGGACCAAGGTTCAATTCCAGCCTCGGGTAACTAACTGTGTGGAATTTGCACATTGTCTCTGTGAGCCTGCGGGTTTCCTCCGGGTGCTCCGGTTTCTTTCCACACTCCAAAGATGTGTAAATTAGGTCAGTCGGCAATGCTAAAATTGTCCCCAAGGTGTGTAGGTTAGATGGATTAGTCATGGGATAGAACATGCTGGTGGCCCAAGGTAAGGTACTTTGATACAGAGCTGGTGCATCCTCGCTGGGCCAACTGGCCTCTTTCAGCAGTGTAAGGATTCTATGATTCTATTCTGAGTGTATTTCTTGCATCTTTCCCGGCTGGCAGGCTGATAAACTGATAGATTGTTACTCGGTACATGATTGCAGTGCAACAGTGAATGCGGAACCCCATAAATATGTTCACGTAACAGTTAGTTCCTAGCATTTTCTAAATCAGATAACAATAATACAGGCAGACAAAACATGAGGAAGGCTTGATGCACTGATTATCAACTGTTAGGAACCAATGTCACTCCACAATGTCTAGTCTACACAACATTGAAATCAAGATTAAAATTAATTTTGAACTCTTGAAAAGAATGTATTCAAATATGATTCATCTTTCCCACCTAGTGTCATGAGATGAGCAAAACTTTTATTTTTTAGGTTCATCCTCTCAGAAAATCTTTAATTGAGCCAAAAAAGGGTGGCACAATGGTTAGCATTGCTGCCTCACAGCTCCAAGGACCCAGGTTCGATTCCGGCCTCGGGTCAATGTCTGTCTGGAGTTTGCATGTTCTCCCCGTGCCTCTGTGGGTTTCCTCTGGGTGTGCCGGTTTCCTCCCGCAGTCCAAAGATGTGTGGTTTCGGTTGATTGGCCATGATAAATTGCCCCTTACTGTCAGTGGGAATAGGAGCTTTAGGATGTGGAGTTATGGGGATGGGACCTGGATGAGATTGTTGTCAGTGCAGGCTCGATGAGCCAAGCAGCCTCCTTCTCTACTGCAAATTCTATGATTAAATTGGACAGAGGGAAACTCACTGCCTTTCTCTTTTGCCTTAGTGAATGAGGTGCAGAGAGGGAGTGGGGTTGGGGGTTGATAAGACAAACAGGCTGAGAGAGATGAGTTATGGATTGACTTTGATTAGGTAAACATTATTTAATATTACATGTGTGCCACTACCCTCCCCCCATCCCCCACATCCAACCCCCACCGCCCACCAATGGCGCTCACATGAAGTCCCAGGGATCTAAGGGAAATAGAGAATAACTTTCTGATGGGTCCTGGGAGCTGCTTTGGTCTTCACATTACACTTGATGCTCACATTTATGGTCATAGCAGCAAACATGAGCAGAGCCGTATGCTTCCCAGAGGCAATGTACCTCTGTGCACCACCCTCCCGGGACTGGAAACAGATTACAAAACTGCTTTAACATTCCCACAGATCAACTCGTGGTGCTCTGAACTCATGAGACTGTTGTGTTTTTTTCCCCAGAGCTGCACCTGATCAAACGCCAGCAGCTGGGTTCCTAAGAACCTGGCAGAGACTGTATGTGCAAAGTGGAAAATCAAACAGTGGGAGATCAGAAAGGAATCCTGGGGCCACAGGTGACAGGACTCTCACAGTGTGGAGAGCTTGTGGAAAACTGGTGTCAGATTGAATGTTGACAGAGTAACCGCGCATCATTAACACTTAAAAGGATAAAGGTGGTATTGATTTATGATAACACTTCGCAGATTTCTTGCTTTTCAGTTTTAATCCATGCTCCACTCTGAAAAGGACAGGGCTAAAATGACAGAGATTCATAAACACTTTTCATTCATTCACAGGTGGCTGGTTGTAAAGGTTCTGACACAGATTGTGAGAATTTCATGTGGATGCTTATGTTGTGATTTTGTTCCGTATTTTTAAAGAAAACTGAGTTTAATACAAAATTTTGCAATATTTTGAACTCTCAGCATTTCCCATAGCAGCTGCACCAGCAACACCGACAGTTCCTTGATGGAGAGGGATGCAAAGATGATGCCCAGACAGGGAGAGTACTAAAGCATTATGCTCACCATACCACCAAAGACGCAGCTTCCTGGATATGTCAGTGGAGCACTGCAGTCGAAACCTGTGGTTACAGTGGTTGCAGCAGTGCAATCAGAAGCATTGTGGCACAATGGTTAGCAGTACTGCCTCACAGCATCAGGGACCCGGGTTCGATTCCCAGTTAGGGTCACGGTCTGTGTGGAGCTTGTGCATTCTCCCTGTATCTGTGTGGGTTTCCTCTGGATGCTCCGGTTTCCTCCCACAGTCCAAAGATGTGCAGGTTAGGTGGATTGGCCGTACTAAATTAGTATCAGGGAGATTAGCTAGTGTAAATGCATGGGGTTATGGGAATAGGGCCTGGTTGGGTTTGTGATAGATGCAGAATCAATGAGCCAAATGACCTCCTTCTGCACTGTAGGATTTTGTGATTTGTGTGTCCTGGTGAAGGAGACCTTAGAATCCCTACAGTGCAAAAGGAGGCCATTTGTTGCATTGAGTCTGCACCGACCACAATCACAGCCAGGTCCAATTCTTATCACCCCACATATTTACCCTGCTAATCCCCCTTACACTAAGGGCAATTTAGCATGGCCAATCCAGCTAACCTGCACAGGTGCTTGAATGTCTGAGGGAAACTGCAGTTGCAGGACACCTGGTCACCTGTCCATGGATCTTTCCATCAATGCAACTGGCCAATTAATACTACAGAATGTGATATGTACTCTGTGCATGGCAGTGTATGCACTCTGATTGATGCATGTGTATTCAGTGGAGGGACTCATGTTATCCCATTGTTGTGAAGGCATTATGGCACCAGCATGATAAAGTACATGAGTAATGCAAAGCTGTGTATTTGGGTACTCTGTGTAGCTGATGGCCTGCTCTATAGTGTTCTTCTTGCTGAAGTGACAGGTTATAGTGACTGTGCCTCTGGTTGCACATGGAGGCAGTAGTCATTTCTTCAATGGGTAACCCCTGTCGCCTTACAGCTGTCCATGAAGTCTCCCTGGTGGCACGGATATATGCACACCGGTGATTACCCCTGGATAAAGGCATCATAGTAAAGGCCAAGAAACCTTGCAGACACCTGCAGAAATCACTTGTTGTACTCTGTGCATGGCAGTGTATGCACTCTGATTGATGCATGTGTGTTCAGTGGAGGGACTCATGTGCTTGCAAACCTGGGACATTGTTGAACACATCTCAAAAATGCTCTCATCCAATCCCTGCCCAATTTGCCTGAGGGAACTCTGACATTTGGCATCACACATCTCCCATTGCTGCCTCCAAAAGGCCCACTGTGTATGTGACTCTAAAACTTGTGCAAATCCACCCAGTTGAGCATAACTGGAGCTGTCCTGTATCCTTCTGGGGGTACTGGCCACAGCTACTGACCTCCCCCAATTCACATGTGAACTGCTGGTCATCTTGTGTTACCTGTTATAAATGGGTGTGTAGCCCCACCAAGATGACTGCATCTGCGCTGGTGGTTGTGTGCTTGACTGCTGTGGTGGTGTTGCCACAGCCGCCTCTTTCTCCTTTTAAGGTGTCACTGACTGAGGAGGCAATGGCCTACTGGTATTACCACTGGACCACTATTCCAGAAACTCAACTAATGTTCCTGGGGACCTGGGTTCAAATCCTGTCAGGGCAGATGGTGGAATTTGAATTCAATGTATATTTTAAAAATCAGGAATTAAGAATCTACTGATGACCATGACACTGTTGTCAATTGTCAGAAAAAACCCATCTGGTTTACTAATGTCCTCTGGGGAAGGAAATCTGCCGTCCTCACCTGATCTGGCCTACATGTGACTCCAAAGCCACAGCAATGTAACTGACTCTTAACTGCCGTCAGGCAACTCGGGATGGGTAATTAATGCTGGCCAGCCAGTGATACCCATGTCCCACAAAGTAATGAAAAAAAGTGACAGGGCACAGTAGTAGGCTGAGGCTGCTCCACCACAACTGGCCCTGTGGGAAGTATGAGATGTTGGCCAGGAATTCCCTCCCATGTCAGTGACTGCTAATACAGAGCTGCAGCAGCCCAAAACAATTTTTGTATGAGGCATTGCCTTCAGTTATGGCTCATAAAAACATCGATTTGGTATTGCTGGCACCTTCTCAGATAGGAATAGCAAGTTCCTAACAGAACTTAAGCATAAATAATCACTCAAAAGTTATTCAAATAATATAATTGAATCCACATTTAGAATATGTAATAAGTGAACTCCCAAGTCTCAGTTTTTATTTCTACTGCAACTTTACTTTCCAACTGAAACATTGCTACTCTTGACAGATTCTCCAGATATGCCTACAGGTAAACCACATACAATGCAAAAGAAACTTCTTGAATGTAAACCAATAACTGAATGAACAAAAGCATTCAAAGATAGCTTCACAACAATCAGAATGTGGTGTCACCAGGGAGCTGCTGCATTATTGCAGACGAAAGGGTTAAAAGGAGCATTCCGTCCCTCTGATTGCGATTAAAAATACACAGAAACTCACAAACTAATAAATACTGCACGATCCTCCCTGTTCACTGTTCTCAATGCGTCAGCCCAAATAATGACCTTTACTTTTGAGATGAAATTTCAAAGGATGTCTTTGATCCACAATACCCTCAAGTAATAGATAATTAATGATTCCGCTATTCTGCAAATGCATTCAGGCTTTCGAAACAAACCAGGAAAATGGTGCAACTGGCCAAACTGCACTCCTTGATGCGTTCAGTGCCATTAGCACAGGAACCATGGTGTCATTCCAAGGATCGATGCGTCTTTGCCACTTGTTTATATTTACCAGTGGGAAAGAAGAGAAATGAAAGAGAGAAAGAAAGATGAAGAAAGACAAAGATATATTAGTTTTCGTAGGGTATATACACCATTGGTTCCTGAAGCATGGGTAAAATGTAACTATCAACAAATACAAAATGAAGATGACACATCCGTTACCGTTGGCGTTTATTAGGTGTTCTCACCCCTTGGAACATAAACCTTTTTTTAATTCATTTGTGGGACATGGACGTTGCTGGCTGGTCAGCATTTATTGCCCATCCCTAGTTACCCTTGGAGGGCAGTTGAGAGTCAACCACATTGCTGTGGCTCTGGAGTTAAATGTAGGCTAGACCTTGCAAGGAAGGCAGGTCTCCTTCCTTAAATGACATTAGTAAATCAGATGGGTTTTTCTGACAATTGACAATAGCCTCATGGTCATCAGTAGATTTTTAATTCCAGATTTTATTTTTATTGTATTTGAATTCCACTATCTGCTGTGGTGGGATTCAAACCCAGGTCCCCAGAACATTCGTTGAGTTTCTGGATTAATAGTCAAGCGATAATACCACTAAGCCATCACCTCCCTCTCAGGACAGAATACAAGCTGCTCTTTCCTATTTTTTGCATTGTATAGGTATAGTGAAACCTGTAATTATATATACTTGCTGCTGTACAGCAGGTTCAAAGTGCTACCATGGTCATGACCAGTGGAACTTGGACAATATGTTTACACCACATTACGAAACAACAGCTGTCCACTGCCTTGGACAATGAATAAGGGTCAGGCGGAAGTGACAGTAAGAATATTAGCAATAACTTCTATTACAAACAACATCAAAACAACCACTATAACGTATAACCATCAATGAATACAGGAGCTGTCCCAATCAAGCCAATCCCTTAAACAAGCCTCTTCAAACAAGTTTACTACAGCAGAGTCTAATGCTCATGTAATACTGAAATTGAGCCCTTTGGATGAAGTCTGCAGTTCCCTGGATAGATTCAGAACAGTTTGAAGTCAGAACAGCTCCTCAAAACACCAGGGGACTCTAGGCAAGCCACCAACAGCAGATTCAGCTACCCACCGCACCACACCACCCCCCCACCCCACCCCATTTCAGGAAAGCAAGACTTTGCTTTCAGATGCCCAGCAGAATTTCCAAAACTAGAGAGAGAGAGAGACTTTTTTTCAGTTTGATGACACTTCTAAAACTAAAACTCACACTGCAGCTCCAAACTGAGAATGAAAGAACTCCTATCATCTGACCTGCCAACCAGTTTTTCTCCTAACAATGCAGAGACATAAACATCCAGTCAAAATAACCTCCCTTTAAGTAGCAATGAAAAGGCTCCTCCAGACAAACCAGTGCCATAATTACATCAGCTCAGGCTGTGAGTTGAGAAACGTTGAAGCTGTGAAAGCTGCAGAGATCATGCTTTCAAAAAAAACTCTTAAAGGTAGACTGATGTCACAGGCTAATTGCAAGAACACTTTTATGGGAGCACCCATAATGAAATATCTGATAGTGAACACTTCAGCTTCCATTGAAACAGAAACAGAAGCTATTCTACATCTGAGTGAAAGTTTGGATTGAAGTCACACAAGCTCAGCTTGTTGCTGTGCAGGTCATTATGTCTGCACATAACAGTGAGCAATGGATGTCCAATAATCTCTACTTAGGCACACTGCTAGAATTGCTCTGTTGTAGCGGCAGTGGCTCTGTGGGATATGGACCTGTTCTCCAAGGCTGCACTTATCTCCCACTGTTTCCATTCCAGCTGTGCTCTTTGCCATTCAGCCCAGTCTACTGCTGCCCATGCTGTCCAAAGATGGATTTTCCTGCGTGAGAACTATTTGAGATTATCCTGCCGTCCACAGTTTTCACACTCAAATTTGAGTTTTGGAAATTAAAAGATTTAATCAAGTTTAATTGTTAGATAATAGAATGTGGATAGTTTGAAAACTAAATTTAGAATTAGAGTTAATGATTACTATTATTACAAACTGGGTGATAAATAATGCACAATCATACCTCAGTTGTCAGCATTCTCACTTAAGTCGGAAAGTTCTGGTTCAAGTTGCATAAACTTGGCAGATGGAGTGTAATGTGGGAAAATGTAAACTTGTCAAATTTGGCAGGAAAAATAGAAAAGCAGAGTATTATTTGAATGGAGAGAGACTGCAGAACACTACAGTACACAGGTGCCTGCGGTGTCCTGGAAGTGACTGGAGTACAAAACTCTAGGCTGCCAGCCCAGTGGCACCAGAGCAAGGCAACTTCTTGCAAGCTGACAACAGCATACCCTCTAATTGCATCCTTTACTCCCATTCCACACTTCTAAAGCTGCATTCCTTTTAAACTATCGAATAACATTTTGAATTCTCTTACAGAGTTGACAATCCTCCGGACTCCAATACCACTTTCTCCTATTGGGAAAAGGATACAAAAATCTGAAATCACGCAAATCTGAAAACAAACAACTTCCCTGCTGTCATCAGACTTTTGAATGGACTTTTCATATATTAGGATATCTATCCCTTCGCCCTACCTGTAACTGCAACACTATATTCTGCACCCTATCCTTGTCCTTCTCCCCTTTGTACTTCATGAATGGTATGTTTTGCCTGTATAGTGCAAGAAACAATACTTTTCATTGTGTCCCAGTATGTGACACTAAAATCAAACTAAATTAAATCAAATCAAATCAAATCCGTGCTGTATTGAGGGAGTTCTGCTGTTGTTTGGATGAGATATTAAATAACCTGCTTTCAGATGGATATCTCAGAACACCAGGTTAAAGTCCAACAGATTTATTTGGTAACAAAAACCATCAGCTTTCTGAGCGTGCTGCTCCTTCATCAGGTGACTCAAATAAACCTGTTGGACTTTAACCTGGTGTTGTGAGACTTCTTACTGTGCTTACCCCAGTCCAACGCCAGCATCTCCGCATCTCAGATGGATGTGTCAGATTCTATGGTACATTTTCAAAAACAGTTATTATCCATGTCTCCCTCAGTCCACAACAGTTTATCTGATCATCATCACATTATAGTCTGTGGAAACTTGATGCAAGCATTGGCTGCTTACATTATTACCGCACTGACTGCACTTCATAAAAAAAATCTCAATGACTATAGGTTGCTTTGGGGCATACTGAGGTTGTGAAAGACACTATATAAATGTAATTTTTTTGGTGCAGAATTGTCACTCAGTTTACTTCCTCACTGATTATCTGCCAGAATGTTTAGCTTTGTGTGCCACAGTCTGTCACCAAAACAGCTATCGAAACGAAATCGATCTTGCACTGCAAGAAAAATAAATTTGTTATTACGTACATTGCATTGATCTTCACTTATTGCTTGGATTATTACAATTTATTTGCAAGACCAGAATTTGACTTATTTTTACTATCTGCAGAGAAAAATGGTAGAGATTCCATCATGTTTAATATATTAGTACCACAGTACTGGAAGAAAATAGTAAATCAACAATCTGATTTAATGTTGTATCAATCCGTTCTTTGGTAGTACTCTTAATTCATTATCTCACATTTATTCTATCGCTGACATTGGTCGTGACAGACCCATATCAATACCTCGCTGCAATGTTAACTAGTTCAAAAGGTTCCCTGCAGACAAACAGCTGGGTAGATTTCTGATTTGAATTGGGCATAGCATAGAATTTCACATGCCTGTCTGTATTTGTTACAAAAATCTGGTTGGAAGAAAGCAGCTGCAGTGAGATTGCACGTAGATTTCAACCATCCACTCTTAAGCTTTACTGAAATTTTAATGACAATGCTGATTTATTTATGATGATGATTACTGATTTGTTCAGATAGAATATTAGTTGTTTTGGCATGTACAGTAATCTATTCCAGTCAATTACCAGCCTAAAACAAAGTGCAAACATTATGTTCCTCTGCCCCGGAGGATTTTCTCAGTGTCATGGAGGTAAGCGCCAAAATCTGCACTGAATGAGGCACAATTGCATCTTGAGTTCTGGCTAAGCATCTTTGAGATAACTGTAGGCTATCGCATAAGGTGACCTTGTGTTCAAGTTAAAGAGAGGGCACTGGCCCTTCATGACTGCATCATATCTAGTTAGCATGAATATGAAAACATGGAATGAGATTGGTACATGCATGGCTTCTAAGTGTCCCGTGCACATGAAGACATTTGATGGTTCACATCATGATTAAAACCAAGTGTGGAAACAAAACCTTTATTTGAGATTAACGCCAGTGATGTGACGGAGGAAAGGAGCTAAAAGCTGTTACAAAGAATAAAGACACTTTGCTCTAATTCCAAACCATTTTGTAATAATGTATTTTACACCATCTCTCCTGTAAAAATACCCCATAGCTACAAAAGGTTCCTCATGTCACACAGGGACAGCTGAATACTTCATTAATGACTGAGTGGATCAGAGCGACCACAAAGCTTTCTTGGGTGGACCTAG
Organism: Carcharhinus amblyrhynchos; assembly: GCF_965287045.1. NCBI lineage: Eukaryota > Metazoa > Chordata > Chondrichthyes > Carcharhiniformes > Carcharhinidae > Carcharhinus > Carcharhinus amblyrhynchos. The sequence continues at coordinate 24,565,341 of NC_137342.1, read as the reverse complement.
ACTCATTCAGATTCAATTATCTTAAACTAATTCAATTTGTTCCCTTCTGTCTGAATTGCACCCCATTCTCTGTTTTTTTTCATTCATTGCCTATTGTAATGAACATTACTTCTTTACTCATCACTTAGGGAGAGAAAATAATGCGTTGTGTACTTTGAAACCCTTAAATAGAAACTTGAGAGAAAAATAAATTTAGAAAAAAGTACAGATGTACAATTTTAAAAAAATGTACAGATGTATCTCACACTTTAAAGTGAAGTGTTGTGTAATTACTAAGAAGGCTACCTTGAAACCCAAAATAGGCATGAGGAACATGTATGGTTAACCCGTACCCATTGCTCCCAATGCAGACAGTATACCAAATTCCTGCTGCCTGAAAATTTGCATGATTGCTGCATGCAACCAGTCCTAAGTACATGGTGAAGTGTCTGCAGTAAGCAGCCAAAGTTCAGAGACGTTAGCACCACTTAAAGCTAACTTGCATCTGTTAAAGGGGAGGTGATTTCTGGCAGTGGTAAGTACTAGGACCATTTGTGGAACAATATCTGAGGATGAAGGATTAATTATGATGCAACAGGGCAGTGAGCATGCTTCAAGTTTCTTGAAAGGTGACCTGGATGCCTTGCTGGAGGAGATGGCAAAGAGGAGAGATGCAATCTACTCACAAAAGTCCATGAGGCTGCATAGAAAAGCTCTGCAAGGGATCAGATGATTGTGATGGTCAATACCTGGAATTTATCTCCAAAGGCTTACTTGGATGCTGTGTGGCAAGAAGTTCAATGACCTCACATATGTTGTCAAAGTCAGTGCGTATATCTTCAAATACAACATGCCCCAGAAGCATTAGCCACACACTTATGGCAATAGTAAACAAGCAGCTGCATTTTGTGGCCAAATTGTTCAAATAAAATTAATATATCAGTTCCAACTCTTGTTATATTCGAGGTCCACTGACTCCGTCAACACTTCCACCTGCCTCAGAAAAGTAGCCAGCATAATCAAGGACCCCACACACCCGGACATATTGTCTTATTCCATTGAGGAAAAAAATACAAAAGTCCGAGATCATGTGCCAACCGATTCAAGAACAGCTTCTTTCCTGCTGCCGTCAGACTTTTGAATGAGTCTATCTTATATTAAATTGATCTTTCTATGACTGTAAAACTATATCCTGCACCCTCTCCTTTCCTTTCCCCCATGTACTCTCTGAATGTATGCTTCATCTGTATAGTGTGCAAGAAACAATACTTTTCACTGTATACTAATACATTGCATTGAATTATCTTTAATTTAAATTAGAAACATGGCAAAATTACTGACCATGTTTAAATTGCTTCATTCAAATTTCCAGGTCTTTTTTCTTCAATAAAAAACAAATTCCTATTTAACTTAAGTAGCCAATGTTCCACTCCTAATTGTTTGCAATTGAGACGTCAATACTCAAATGTTTCCTTTAATTCTTCAAGTCATTTGTCAATTAGACTGATGCTCCAGAACATAAGGTGAAAGCTTAAGTGCACCTTTCCCTCCGATTAAAACATTGCAGAAAAACATTGTGCAGATGCCTGAAGCATTTTAGTGGTGCATTGGCTGCTGAGAGGCAGATCTGCTTTAGAAAATCAGGATGTCAGCTGGGTCTGGTGAAAGCTGGACAGGATGTTATAATTGGGTGAATGTCAGTAGCCCTCCATTAGCTTTAAGGCACTGAGCAATATATTGCTTTAAATGCGGTGATGGGGCATGATGAGGGCAAAGAGGAAGATCTGGACTTCTATCCTTCAAAGAGAAGACAGTGTTTTTGGAAATGGAGTCCATAATGATCATTTAGGGAAACAAAGTGAAAACAGAATCAATTATCCATTACGAAAGGCAAGATCAAAATAGAAGCATGGGCTGCCACTAATGAACAGTGTGAATAGCTATCATTGCACTGAATAATGGGGAGGTATGATGGTTTGCCATATTACTTAGAACATTACAGGAAATGCCACAAAACATGTGACAGAAATCTTCTGCTTTATTTCGTACGTGTCATTTTTCCTTATGTTTTCAATTTATAATTTATCTTTTCTACTCCCAGGACATTTGCATATATTCATTTTAAAAGGAATTTTGCAATTTTATCATCAATGTTGTTACTAAACAAGATCAAAAGGAAATCAATCCCCTCATTTAATTTTTTTTTTAATTATTTTTACTTTATTCCATTCACAAGCACACAAAACAGAGAACAGAGAGTAAGAGTTGAAGTATTAAAGGAGGTAAAACATGGTGTTTACAGGAATGATGCTAGGACTGCTATGGTTCACCATTTTTATAAATGACTTGGAATCAGGAACCAGAAGTGCAATTTTAAAATTTATAAAGGCAACAAATTTTGGTTTATGGTTAACAGAAGAGGACTTCAACAAAAACAGGAAGATTTTGATGAACTGGCAAGGTTGGTGGGTAGCTGGCAAATAGACTTTAACATACATATATACCTCTATATCTGTTGAGTTTAAAAATTGGTAAGTCATGTTGCAGCTTTATAGAACCTTAGTGAGGCTGCACTAGGAATATAGCGTTCAATTCTGCTCACTACACTACCAGAAGGATGTGGAGGTTTTGGAGAGGGTACAGAAAAGATTTACCACAATGTTGCCTGGTATGGAGGGCATTAGCTATGAGGAGAGGTTGGAGAAACTTGGTTTGTTCTCATTGGAGCAACAGAGGTTGAGGGGAGACCTGATAGAAGTCTACAAGATTATGAGATGCATAGACAGAATGAATCGTCAGAAGCTTTTTCCCAGGGTGGAAGAGTCAATTACTAGGGTGCACAGGTTTAAGGTGAGAGGGGCAAGGTTTAAAGGAGATATACAAGGCATATTTTTTACACAGAGAGTAGTGGGCGCCTGGAACTCATTGCCGGGGGAGGTATTGGAAGCTTATACAGCAGTGACTTTTAATAGGTGTCTTGACAAGTACATGAATAGGATGGGAATAGAGGGATATGGTCCCCAGAAGGGTAGGAGATTTTAGTTAAGTTGGGCAGCATTGTCGGTGCAGGTTTGTAGGGCTGAAAGTCCTGTTCTTGAACTATTCATTAGTGGCAGCCCATGCTCCTGTTTTGATCTTGCAGGGCCGGAAGTCCTGTTCTTGAACTGTAATTTTCTTTGTTATTTGTTCCATATTCTATATCAACACAAGTGTTAGCACACTGAGTCAAAAGGATGTGAGTTCAAGCCGCACTCCAGGAATAGATCAAGCCTGACATTCAAGTACAAAATTGAAGGGCCCATGCACTGCTGGAATTGCCACCTTTTAGATGAGATGTTAAACCAATGGCTCACCTATCCTTTCAGGTGGATATAAAAGATCCTGTGACACTATAAAGAAGCGTAGGGATTTTCTTCCCTAGTGTCCACCAATATTCAGCCTCCAGTCTACACAGCATGAGCAAAATGGTATTTGGTCATTGCCAATTCGTGTTTTTGGAAGCTTGATGTGAACAAACTGTCTGCCACATTTTCTATATTACAACAGCAACCACACTTCAAAGTTACTTCATTGGCTGAAATGCAGTTCACAATGTCCTGAAGTCATGAAACAGTCTGTGTCCAAGTGCAGCAAAACCTGGACTATATCCAGGCTTGGACTGCCATGAGGTTGGACTGGGTTGGACACAGTAAGAAGTCTCACAACACAAGGTTAAAGTCCAACGGGTTTATTTGGAATCACGAGCTTTCGGAATGCTGCTCCTTCATCAGGTGAGTGATCCAAAAGCTCCTGATTCTAAATAAACCTGTTGGACTTTAACCTAATTCTGTCAGACTGCTTACCAGGCTTGGACTGACTAGTGACAACAGCCAGACAATGACCATCCGCAATAAACAAATACCTAGCAATCGGTCCTTCACAGTCAATGGCATTGCCACGGTTAAATCCCCCACTATCAACATCCTGGATGTTGCCATTGGCCAGAAACTTAACTCACCATATAAGCATTGTGGCTACAGGAGCAGTTCAGAGGCTAGGAATCTCAATTTGATTTGATTATTGTCACATGCATTAACATATAGTGAAAAGTATTGTTTCTTGTGTGCTATACAGACAAAACGTACTATTCATAGAGAAGGAAATGAGGCAGTGCAGAATGTAGTGATACAGTCATAGCTAGGGTGTAGAGAAAGATCAACTTAATACAAGGGAAGTCCATTCAAAAGTCTGACAGCAGCAGGGAAATAGCTGTTGTTAAGTCGGTTGGTATGTGACTTCAGATGTTTGTATCTTTTTCCCGACGGAAGAAGGTGGAAGAGAAAATGTCCAGGGTGCGTGGGGTCCTTAATTATGCCGGTTGCTTTGCCAAGGCAGCAGGAAGTGTAGGCAGAATCAGTGGATGGGAGGTTGGTTTGCATGATGGACTGGGCTACATTCACGACCTTTTGTAGTGGTCTTGGGCAGAGCAGGAGCCATACCAAGCTATGATACAATTAGAAAGAATGATTTCTATAATGCATTTGTAAAAGTTGGTGAGAGTCATAGCTGACATGCCAAATTTCCTCAGTCTTCTGAGAAAGTAGAGGCGTTAGTGGGTTTTCTTAACTATAGTGTCAGCATGGGGAACTAGGACAGGTTGTTGGTGATCTGGACACCTAAAAACTCAAAGCACTCAACCCTTTTTTTCAAAAGAAGCAAACAAAGAACTGGGCCTCATTCTTTCGGAAGGGTAGAATGGAGAAGCAGAGAGGTTATGTTAAACTTACATAGATCACACTTGGTCACTTTGTTCACTTCCAGTCCTCATATTATAAAACAACATGGAGAAAGGGCAATGAAGAGTCATTAGGATGACACTAGAAATGAGAGACTATGCTTACCAGATGGGACTCTTTTTATAGTCAGAGAAGATAGAGGGTGGGCTTTTCCTGCTCTTCCCGCTGATAAGATGGTCCAGTCTCTCTGATGGTCTCCCTAGGCATGATGTGGAGAAGCCGGCGTTGGACTGGGGTAAACAGTCTCCCTAGGAGAAGATGGTGTGAATAACAGGAAACATTGTTGACAGAAGAAGCTGCAAAACACACCACAAGTGGGGTGGAAAATCCCACCCAGAAGATGGCTTGATAAAGGTTTTTCAGATTATGAAAGGATTTGCTGGGGTAGGTTCAAAGCTGATTTATCAGGAGACCAGGTGAGAGGGCATGAATATAAGGTAGTCACTAATAAGCCCAATAGGAAAATCAGAAGTAATTTATTTACACATGGAATGGTTAGAATGTGGAACTCATTACCACAGGGAGTTGCTGAGGTGATGAGCATAGATGCATTTAACAGGAATCTAGATATACGTGGGAGAAAAAGGGAAGGACCTAATAAGGTTAGAAGGAGAAGGGTAGGAGGAGGCTTATGTGAAACATAAACACTAGCATGGCATGTTGCCTAATTCTGTGCTGTAAACATAATGTAAAGAAAGACAAGGGCAGCAGATGCATGGGAACATCACTACCTGAAGTTCCCTTTGTCATTATAGAGTGGCACAGTGGTTAGCACTGCTGCCTCACAGCGCCAGGGACACGGCTTCAATTCCAGCCTCGGGTGACTCTCTGTGTGGGGTTCCTCCCACAGTCCAAAGACGTGTAGGTTAGGTTGATTGGCCAAATTAATGCTAAATTGCCCCTTAGTGACAGAGAGATTAGCAGGGTAAACATGAGGGGATAGGGTCAGGGTGGAATCGTTGCCCATGTAGGCTTGATGGGCCGAATAGCCTCCTTCTGTACGACAGGTAGTCTATCATTGTGACATCTTGATCAAATATCGCAAATTATTTTTAAATAAAACATTGTCTCCAAATCACAATTATCAGACCATTAGATGTACCAGTATTTTAAAAGGAAATATTAAGGATATATAATGGCATAACCTCTGGAAGCACATCAATTTCAGGCAATGTTTTTCCAGAACAAAAAGTGTGTCTTATGGACTAGCAAATATGGTACTTTACATTTTAAGCATTGTTTTGATTTGTTTCCAAAAAGGTTGTGTGGGATCATTTAGTCAGGCTTCAATGGACACGTCCAGTCTTCCCACCAATGCTCCAGTGCTCCAATCAAGCTCTTTCTGGAGAAGCCTGACTCAAACATCTGGCCAGAAATGGAGGCTAGTGTTAGGGTGTAATACGAGCAGAGGCAGCAATCTGACGATTATCGCTTCTTACAAGATGCAAGCCATCAGGTACAGACTTTAAAAACTTAACTTTAAAAGTTGACCTTTTGATGTTGGACATTGACGTCCATAAAGTAAGAACTTCAAGAAGTTGTACGTTTTACTACAGGACTCTTTACTGGAATTTCGAATGGATCATCAAATATATTTCTTATTCAACCTGTGTGTGGCTTTAACAATTAGGTCCAATTAACTTCAAGATTTTGGAGCAAACTTGTATTTGTCTGTGGTCATCAGTTAAGCACTAGGGTAGGGTGGCGAATGCCACTCGTATTAGCCTGTGCAAGGGAGGGCACATTGACTTTGTCTGTTGTACAGCCAGAAATCCCGCAACAAGATGAACTGTATTGGAATATAATTCAAAGCCAGTTTATGGTCAATTTACAGAGAATCTGTTTCATTAAAATTAATTGCAGAGTAACATGATCTTTGAGCTCAACTGATGCATATAATGATTATCCTATTTGTTCCTGTTAGTGCATTTTTTTCCCACATAATTCATGAGCCATATGGGTAAGCAGTCATTTCTGTTTGGCCTTTTAAATTGTCATCTCCTGCCAGCAGATATTCAAATTACAACAATTACTGCTGTTTTGAATACTTAATTCTGTATAAAACTTGTACTCAAGATAAGGGACAATGCACTGAGGAGTAGAATGATTTCCTTAACCAAAGCTCTTTTGCTCAATGTCTGACATTAGTATCAAACATAGGGCAATTGGAGATATCTGCGCTCTGTCCCAGTGTATTTACTTTATGCTGAAGGAAAATGCCACACTTAACGTAGTGAATTTCATCATTTTCTATACAGTCTTTTAAGATTAACAATTTCTGTAAAATTCTTGAAGGCTTTATGCCATGAAACCACGCCTGCTAGGAATATAGTTAGGATTGTCTTAAAGTTATTTTATTGCACCTTAAAGAGACTTATCTCATCACTTTACCTGTTTTCAGTCTCAATCATTTTTAGGTTCATATGGGCAGCATGGTGGCACAGTGGTTAGCACTGCTGCCTCACAGCACAGGGGCCCAGGTTCAATTCCAGCCTTGGGACACTGTCTGTGTGGAGTTTGCGTGCTCTCCCAGTGTCTGCATGGGTTTCCTCCAGGTGGTCTGGTTTCCTCCCACACTCCAAAGATGTTTCGGTTAGGTTGATTGGCCATGCTAATTTGCCGCTATCATCAGGGGACCTGGCAGAGTAAATATGTGGGATTACAGGATAGTGCTTGGGTGGGATTGTTGTTGGTGCAGGCTCGATGGGCCGAATAGCCTCCTTCTGCACTGTAGGGATTCTATGATTCTATATCATCAGTAATTACAATTTGTAAAACCAACCATTTTGCTAATTCTTCACCCAAAAAATACCAACTATTATGAATGCGAAATCCAAATTAATTTTCATATCAAACATTCAAATTAAAAAAAGATAATTGTGACAGTCCTATTATTAGTTCATTTTATGCAATCAATATTCTATTAATCACTAACAAATGTCAAATTTTTTAATAGTTGTTCCTGCTTGACTATAATTCTTCTACTAAAACCAATAATTTAATGCAATCATGTGTAGCAAATTAGAGATGGCACAGGCATATTGTTTCATTTGGTGACCTTCGTAAGAGAAAAGAATGCTCTTATTCAACTGTCAGTGTGTTAAATGTTCTTTTTTTAAGTGCATTTATAGGAAAGCATTACTTTGCTCTATATAGATTGCCAGCAAGATGATTCACATTACAGTTGAAAGTTAAATTGAGAATGAGTTGAAATATACAGGCAATATTCCTGATTTTGCATTCTAATTGTCTCAACTGGAAGTACATAAAATCTAATATCTCCAGAAATAACTCATTCAATTGGTAAAAAGCAACGGTTTCTAAACAAAGACTGCACTCTCTATTAGGCTTGCTGTTTGCTGATGCATTTTGCACTATTTATTTAATAAGGTTTATTATGATGACTAATGAACATGTTCACTAACTCTAGGAACAGGTTACTTACTAATTGTTTGATGGTTGGAGGGGTAAATTCCATGACACACCCTAAGAAATATCATTGTAATCTACAACACCTAACACAAATCAGTTCAGAACATGATTCACAGCACTGTAATGATCCATGTGCTTTTCGGGGGGGGCAGGGGGGTGTAGAATCTTATCCTAGGGTGATGGTCCTTTTAAGAATCTTGGAACTGATTTCAGGTTTAAGACAAGCATCTTTGAGGTGATGTCTTACCTCTTTGTTCTCCCTCATTTAAAGTTTAGAGTTTATTTATTAGTGTCACAAGTCGGCTTACATTAGCACTGCAATGAAGTTACTGTGAAAATCCCCTAATTGCCACACTGCAGCACCTGTTCGGATACACTGGTAGGGAATTTAGCATGGTCAATGCACCTAACCAGCACATCTTTGGACTGTGGGGGTAAGTGGAACAGGGAATATCACGTCTCAATAATATGCCTCCTTGTAATAAGGTAGGTATCCACAAACATCGGTGCACAGTTTGCCAAGTCCCTGCTTTTCAGGACCTGCACCAATTCATGACCGTGTGACTTCCACGTGGAGGATGTGGGAGCATCTCGACCGTCCATTGAATCGGCCCAATAATGAGGTGTTAAGAAGGCTATTTGAATATAAATAAGCTTCCCAGTCATTGCCTGGGAACCCAATCAGGGCCGGCAGCACAGTCTGGGAGGGTTGCAGCGGTTTGACAACTGGCACAGAACCCATTTTCCCACCAACTCCCGATTCTTTGGGCAAGTGTGCCCAAAGAACCCCCTCCTCCCCTATATGTAACTCATCTAATTGTAATTTATAAGTTTTGACATTACTACTTAAGATCAAGTAGTTAGTAGCTTTCAGGTTCTTTGAGTTATATTGCATCACAAATTAAGTGTCAGCAAACTACATCATAAAATCCCAATGTGCTCCATTTACAAAAGGGAAGTGCACTGTTCATCAGAAAATCACACCTCTTCTTTTTTTCCTTTCTTTACAGAGGAAGATAACAAAGTCTCCATTGTATCCAGTACTGGCAGCAATTCATAGTTAAAGTCATCACTCACTTAATCTTGCTCAGAAATGTCTAACCTGGGAGAGTTTTGAAAGTGACCGAGAGGGGAATACTGTGATAAACAACATGTAATTTCTAAGTTGAATTTACTTTTGTTGTGTGTGCAAAAGAAGACAGAGTGATTCTAGTTTCACTTGTTAGTTATGAGCTGTGAGTCCACTCACCTGATGAAGAAGCAGCACTCTGAAAGCTCATGGTTCCAAATAAATCTGTTGGATTTTAACCTGGTGTTGTGAGACTTCTTACTGTCCTACCCCAGCCCAACACTGGCATCTCCACATCATAGCATTTGTGGAGAGAGAGTAGAGCCAACATTTCGAGTCTAGATGACCCATTGTCAGAGCCTTCAACTGGGTTGGAACCATTGGCTGTGCTCTCTCTTCACAGATGCTGTCAGACCTGCTGAGATTTTTCCAGCATTTTTCTGTGTTTCTTTCAGATTCCAGCATCCGCAGTATATTCTGTTTATCTCAGTTCTTTTGGGTTTGTTTATCACATATATATCAAATATTTAGTGAGCTTTTACAACCCCTGAAGTTAAATAGAGGCTAAAAAAGGGGTTAGAAGTTTAATAATCTTGGGGGAAAAAAATAGAAAACGTGGCTACTTCTATATTTTATAATGTGTGCTTCACTGGCAAGGCCAGTATTTATTGCACACCCCTTGACAAGATAGTGGTGATAAAGAGGGAGTTCAAGGATTTAGATCCGATGACAGTGAAGGAATGACATTACATTTCTAAATCAGGATGGTGAGCTGTTTAGAGGGGAAATTCTAGAAGTTGGTGTTCCCATGTCTCTGCTGCTTTTGTCCTTCTATGTGGTAGTGGTTGTGGGTTTGGAAGGTGCTATCGAAGGAGCCTTGGTGAGTTTCTGCAATATATCTTGTAGATGACACAAACTGCTGCTCCTGTGTGTCAGTGGTGCGGGAAGTGAACATTTGTGGACATACTGCCAGGCAGGCAGGCTGCTTTTCCTGAACCAGTGATAGAGTTCAACTGACACATAGAGAAAGACAGGGGCTGGAATTTTTCAGCCATTCACCCCAATGGGATTTTCTGGACCCACCAATGGCACTTCCCTGCTGCAGTTTTCCTAGCGGTGATGGGCGCATTCAACTGGAAACCCCAAAACACCATTGACAATGATGAATCGAGAAGATCCCACCATCAGCCAATGGTGGGCTGCTTGTTGTGCGGAAAACCCTACCCAGAAGCTAGGAGACAGTTCAGTCAGTTGGTATCAGAGTGGGAAGACAAAAATTTTAAACTCTCCAGTAAGAAAAAGTATAAGTTTATGGAACTCATGCTTTGCTATTGAAGCAATAATGAGTTTAGAGTTTGGTTTTGGGTATACTGAGGACAAAAAGCAGCTGGGTGTAAAGTATCGAATAAATGCTCAGAAATTCACCAGAAGAAGTTTGTTGGCAACTGTGTCAGTCCAAGCAAGGAGTATTGGTGTCAAGATAGTGGTAAATCTTCACTGGCTTTTGTGTCTATGGGAAGATTGCTGGCTAAAGAAATATTGAGAAATTGAATTATCTTCTTGTGTTCACACTGAATCTTTCCAATCTTTTTGTTTGGTGTAACATTGTTTTTCTTGTTATAATAAATATTTTATTCTTTGTGTTAAAAGTTCGTCAGCAGACTCTCAAGAACTTGTTCAGTTACTTCCCTGCACGGTTTCTAAAAACAAGTTAGGATCTATTCATCCAGGTTTCGCTTTGGGATCTGATTTGTCCAGTATAACATGAGCCAGGATCGTAACAGTGCGCTAAATGGTATTAAACATGGGTGAACAGGACTAGCTTGGTGGCACAAGGAGAGAGATATTGGTGACTGAGGATAAAGATATGTTACCTCTTGATGGAAGAGGCTAGTCATCTTGACCACAATACTCTTGCAAAATATCCAGTTTTAATGTAGATATTGGGGCAGATATAAGTGTATTGGTTTGGATGGAGGATGAAGAACATGAAGTGCACTGCAATTCTGTTCATTTTATATGCCAGCTGCAGGAACATCTGCAGAGTCGCCATAACAGGGCTGCTAAGGGCAATCTGTCCTTCTACCATTCTCAAACTCCTGTCAAAGAGGTGAGTGATTGGAGAGAGAGAGCTATCTCATCTGGCTTTAATGGGGTTAGCATTCATTTACAGACAATTACAAGGAAGAGATTTGATGATCCCATTGGTATGAGTTTCCCAAAGATCAGTGGGCCCTGCTGAATAAACGCTCAGCACTAATCTTCAGCTTTGCCTTCTCATGCACAGAAATACTGTATGAAGGGAATATAACAGATGGCCTTAACACCAATGGTATCACATTCCCCAGCACTCACATAGGGCCCTTATAGCAAGTGGAGCACTTTCCCATCAAGACACAGTGTTTGCTTTAGCAATCTCTGATCTATTATACATTTGTTCCAATTTTCCTATTGTCTCAGATGGCAATTCTGTTTATCTTGGGACACTGTATGCATCTCTAAATGCTCTAAGTCATGTCTCCCTAATACCTGTCCTTTCGCTTGTGGGAAAAAAAACAGAATTTGACTAGCTTTCCTTTAATAGCTTCATCCATCGAAGGTTAAAGTCCTATGTGTAAAACCCTTCTCTCTACCAAAACATTGAACTAGTTCCATTCAAATATAATTACACATTTATTTTAAATCAAAATACACACACTTGCTGACAATGAGTTCTATCTGACACTTTTTAGCTCATTCCTCCATTTTATCAATGTCCCTTTTGGTCTATAGCTCCAGCTGCAAAATGTTGGCATGACCCTCCAGGCAAGTATCCAGAACATTGATATGAACAGTAGACATCATTGGATTCAGTACTGATCTCTCTGGGGTATCACTACCTGCTTTCAACCATTGTGCAAAATGGTCCTAAACTACTATTCTCCACTTTCTCCTTTTTAACCAATTTTTAATCCAATTTATTATCACCACCTCAAATGCCATACTCCATAACTTTTCTAGTACTTTCTCAGGAGGTTGAGGAAATTTGGCACATCCAGCCTGATTCTCAACAATTTTTACAAATGCATTGGAGAAAGCATCCTATCCAGATTTATCACAGCTTGGTATGGCTCCTGCACTGACCAAGACCACAATAAACTGCAAACAGTCATGAACAAAGCCCAACCATCATGAAAACCAGCCTCTCATCCATTGACTCCGTTGACACTTCCCATTGTCTCAGAAAAGCAACCAGCATTATCAATGCATCCCAGACATTCTCTCTTCCACCTTCTTCCATTGGGAAAAAGATACAAAAGCCTGAGATTATGTGCCAACCAACTCAAGAATAGCTTCTTCCCTGCTGCCATCAGACTTTTGAATGAATTTATCATATATTAAGCTGATCTGGCTATGACTTAACACTACATTCTGCACTCTCTCCTTTCCTTCTTCCCTATGGGCTCTATGAATGGTATGTTTTGTCTGTACAGCATGCAAAAAAAAATACTTTTCACTGTATCCTAATACATGTGACAACAATAAATCAAATCAAATATTGGGGTACCTTGCCAAAGGATTTATAAGAGCACATGAATTGAGAACAGGAATACGCCACTCAACTCCTTGAGCTTGTGACAGGTTTTATTGAACTGATCTTAAGATGTCTGCCTTTAGAGGCATCATCATGATATAGTCACACGACTACACAAAGTCAGAACTGTCAATCAGACAGGTTAAATTTCAAAACCCAAACAGAGCCTGCTCTGCCATTCAATAAGATCATGGTTGATCTGATTGTAATCTCAACTCTACACTTCCACCTTCCCTGATAACCTTTCACTTCCTGGCTTATCAAGAACCTATCGAACACTGCCTTAAAAATACTAAAGACTCTGATTTTACCACCTTATAATTTTGTCAAATAATTCAATGTGGCTTGTGCAGCACTATTATTCCCCTTCAAACCTATGTTGGATTCTTTCAACAACTTTCTCTTCATTTGGATATGTGATTATTTCATCCTTAATGGCATTCCAGTAATTAGTGAGGGAGTGTTAGCCTACAAGCGGGCCTATAAACTGAAGCCTTGATTGCCTTCTCAGTGGGTGCAAAAGATTCAGTGTCACTACTTCAAAGAAGGAAAACAGCTGTGCTCCCCCCACCCAGTGTCTTTGTCTTGTACACAGGTGATATTGTGGAAGGCAGGCAGTCTTGGTGGTAGATTTGCTAGGCAGTGGGATTGATGAACATTAATCTGTCAACTATTGTCGGCGTATAACTCCAGCTTCAAAATGATGCTATGATTCCCTAGGTAAGCCCATGAAGCATTGTGAGCCCGTTTGCAAAGAATGCAGACACTGTTTTGAAAGAGTGTCCCGATCTCACCGTGCACTAGGAGACCCTCTCCCACCCCCATGGACATTGGGACACCCCTCTCATCTGCAACAGAATTCCCCACCTCATCCCTAACATGGGTTGCTGGCATCAGTGAATTAGGCCCCTCTCAGTGGGTCCCCATTCATGACCCCCAACATATCCTGCTTCATGAGCTCTGACATAGCCCCCCTTCATGCCCCATCCCTTAATAGCCTTCCCCCTGCATGAGGCCCACTCCCACCCTGGCCCCATCCTCTTGACACTGCAATTGTGCCAAGTTGGCATTGCCAATGTGCCAAATTGGCACTGCTCGAGTGCCAGGTAGGCATAGTTAGATGGACAATGCCCAGCCATATAGCCGACCACCAAGGACTTCAATGGCCTCCACGTCTCCTTGCATGGCCATCATGCCTGGTCTCCAGTCGTAGAGACTAGTAGTGAACCTCGCTGGGCTCATACTTCACCCGAGGGTCAGAAAATCCCAGGAGCTTGATGAATCTGGGGTCAAAAGAGCCAAGCATATTTAAATACTACTTTAAATGTGCTAATCGGCCTCACTCCCTTTCTGGATGTGACCTGGTTTGCGAAAGGGACAGGAACGATTGCAAACAGTTTGGTGCCAGGCGTGAAACCCATTTTTAGGCCCATGTGCAATTTTCCGGGTTTGGCTCGAACTGCGATAGAGGCGGAGAGGCCAGAAAATTCTGGTGAAACGTTAGTGAATGTTCAAAATTGCTCTTTCATTGTTTCATAGGAACTGCAGTTGTCCCACAGTTTACAGGTTGGTGGATGTCATGGACTAATTGAAGGATTTTGATATAATTTCTTTCAAGAGTCGCAACCTCTCCTACAGGTATTCAACTGCTTGAAGCTATTGACACACTTGCTGGAGGTGACTGTTTACATAAGCATCAGTGCTGGTCAGGAACAAGATACTGTTATGATGTTAGCAGGTTTTAAATCTGAGCTGAATAGGGATACACCAAATCTGCCGTACCTTAATTCACAGTTAGCACAAGTACGATCTGTAATGCGTACAACAATTTTCTCCTTCTGTGGCTGTAGCATTAGAAGTTTTCAAAACAATCTCTCATAGAAAAATATTTTAAAACAAAATAGGTCCGGCGGCTGAATTAGTAAGTAGCTGAGTCATTTAGGCCAGCAACATCAACATAGATTCCCAAGTCTGAACTGAATTCACTTATCTAAGTAGATCAAGGAATTAAGGAGGGATTTTGATCAAAATCCTGGAACAACTTCTGGAAGTGAGCATACAGACTTTGCATGAGAATAGGATCCAACGAAGGGGAGGCGATGCCCTCGTGGTAATATCACTAGACTATTAATCCTGAAACTCAGCTATGTTCTGGGAACCAGGGTTCAAATCCCGCTACAGCATTTGATGGAATTTGAATTCAATAAAAAAAACTGGATTTAAAAATCTACTGATGACCATGAAACCATTGTCGATTGTCAGGAAAACCCACTTGGTTCATTACTGTCCTTTAGAAAAGGAAACCTGCCGTCCTTACCTGGCCTGGCCTGCATGTAACTTCAGACCCACAGTACTATGGTTGACTCTCAACTGCCCTTGGGCAACTGAGGATGGGCAATAAATGTTGGCCAGCCAGTGATGCCCATGTCTCACAAGTGAATAAAAAGAAGACTTGGCTTTGATATTCTCCCACTTAAAGTTATCTAGACTATTGCCAACATTGAGACGTCTGGAGGTATTGGAGCATGACCAGTGTTGGGGTTTTATACTTTATCAGGTAGTCAGTGCGATCAGAAGAGGTGGAAGAAATTAAGTGGTTTAAAAAGTCCTGCAATTTCAAGCGTATGTACTTTGACACTGAAATCTGCTGATTGCATGACAATAAAATGTTTGATTTATTCACTGTTCACCAGGCAAGGAAAGGTTCCAGAGGCCAGCGTTCTGCAGGTTCATAATGACTCTGTCCTATAATGCAGTGGCTTCTATTAATGAGGTCTGTAAGCACATAGATGGAAAGATATTTTTAAAGGAACAATACATCATTGAATCTATACAGTGCGGAAGGAGGCCATTCAGCTCATTGAGTCTGCACTGACTCCCCAACAGAACATCCTACCCAGGTCCTATCCCCGTAATCCCATGTATTTATCCCGCTAATCCCCTACCTACAAATCTTGGACACTAAGGGGCTAATTTATCATGGTCAATCCACTTAACCCGCACATCTTTGAATTGTGGGAGAAAACTGGAGCACCTGGAGGAAACCCATGCTGACACAGGGAGAGCGTGCAAACTCCAAGGCTGGAATCAAACCCAGGTCCCTGGCTCTGTGAAGCAGCAGTGCGAACTACTGTGGCAGCGTATCATTTCAATCGCCATCACAAGTATAGTTGTCAGCTCTCTTCGGCAAGATTCTGATCTTGTGAAGGTGCATGATTTCTTCTGGTATATAATGCTTAATCAAACTGAAGGGGCAAGTAAATGCAAAGCAAGGAATTTAGCCTATCCAAAAATATTAGTTTACCTGGCACGGGGAGAGAAAAGTTTCTCTTTGTTCTGTTCATTATCTTTTGGCTATATGGAAATTAGTCAAAAGTACATAAGTTCATAAGATCTAGGAGCAGAATTAGGCCATTCAGCCTATTGAGTCAGCTCTACTGTTCGATTATGGCTGATATGCTTCTCATCCCCATTTTCCTGCCTTCTCCCTATAACCCTTGAACCCATTATGAATTAAATATCTATCTAACTCCTCCTTAAATTTACTCACTGTCCCAGCATCTACTGCACTTTGGGATAGCGAATTCCACAGATTCACAACCCTTTGAGAGAACTAGTTTCTCCTCAACTCTGTTTTTTAAATTTGCTGCCCCTTGTCCTAAGACTATGACCTCTCGCCCTAGAATGCCCCACAAGAGGAAGCGTCCGCTCCATGTCTATTTTATCCATACCTTTTATCACCTTGTATACCTGAATTTCACTGATCAACGCTTAAGTATGATTGCATTCTCCAATAATTCAGTTTTGCACTGAGAGTGTATAAATTAATCCTTAAATGTGTATAAACACTTGATGGACCTGGTGACAGACCTTCTGCCACCCTTCAACACTCATCGAAAAGTATGGCCTGTGAAGAATGGACACTTAAGTCAGCAGGATCTGACTGATATTGTCCCCACAGAATGAGGCACTAAGCAAGAAAGTGGAGAATAATTTTTTGGGTGTGGGGGAGAGAAAAGAATTAAGAACGTAATGGCTGGAATTCTCCGATCTCACCTAGTGCTGGGATTATCCGTTGCTGCTGCCATGAACGGACGTTTGGCTGAGTGCCAATTCTCCGTCCTCAGTGGCACAGTAGCAAACGTACGGGATCTGAAAATCCCAGCCAATATGTTTTGGGAAAAAAATGCATAGCATTGAAAGCTTCAGGAGGCCTTGGAGAAGAGGACTAATAACCAGACTTTTACCCAAGTGTACCAGTTCATAAGAACATAAGAACATAAGAAATAGGAGCAGGAGTAGGCCATCTAGCCCTTCGAGCCTGCCCTGCCATTCAATAAGATCATGGCTGATCTGTCGTGGCTCAGTTCCACATTCCCGCCCTCTCCCCATAACCCTTAATCCCCTCTCTGATCAAAAACCCATCAACCTGCGTCTTAAAAATATTTAGCGAGGCAGCCTCCACGGCTTCAACGGGCAGAGAATTCCAGAGATTCACCACCCTTTGAGTGAAGAAGTTCCTCCTCAACTCCGTTCTAAACTGCCCTCCCCTTTATCTTGAGGCTGTTCCCCCTAGTCCTACTATCCTTTCTGAGCAGGAAGAGTCTCTCCACCTCTATCCTATCCATCCCATTCATCATCTTATACGCCTCAATGAGATCTCCCCTCATTCTTCTAAACTCTAACGAGTACAAGCCTAGTTTATTCAGCCTCTCCTCATAGCTCAACACCCTCAACTCCGGCATCAGCCTAGTAAACCTCCTCTGCACTCCCTCCAAGGCCAAAATATCCTTGCGTAAGTACGGCGCCCAAAACTGCACACAGTACTCCAGCTGCGGCCTCACCAATGCCCTATACAGCCGCAGCAAGACCTCCCTACTTTTATATTCAACCCCCCTCGCTATGAAGGCCAGCATCCCATTCGCCTTCCTGACCACCTGCTGCACCTGCAAGCTGGGTTTTTGCGACTCATGCACAAGGACCCCGAGGTCCCTCTGCACCGTCGCCTGCTGCAGTTTTTCTCCACGTAAGTAATAATCCTTCCTACCATTATTCCTACCAAAGTGGACCACCTCACACTTGCCAACTTGTCACAAGAACAAGGTGAATTATTATTAATACCTCATCCTGTCTCTTGGGAATATAGACCAGAATTCTCCAGCCATTCATGCCAGCAGGATTTTCCGGTCCCACCAACAGCGCACTGCCACCCATGGGTTTCCTGCCACCGTGGATTGATATCAATGTGGAATTCCCATTGGCAGCGAAGGGATCAGCGAATCTCGCCGCTAACAAGCAATGTGCCACCTCCTGTCAGCAGGAAACATGTGGCTGGGAGGCCAGAGAATCCCGCCCCTCGTATCAAGTTTCTCGTATTTCAAAAGTAGTTATTTGCATTCATAGCTGTAGTAGGTGTATGTGATACACATTTTATTATTATGGGGGCGGCACAGTGGCACAGTAGTTAGCACTGCTGCCTCACAGCACCAGGGACTTGGGCTCAATTCTGGCTTTGGGGTCACTGTGTGTGTGGGGTCTGCACATTCTTCTCGTGTCTGTGTGGGTTTCCTCCAGGTGCTCCAGTATCCTCCCACAGTCCAAAGTTGTGCAGGTTAGGTTGATTGGCTAAGCTAAATTGCCCCTTAATGTCAGGGAGATTAGCAGGGTAAATATGTGGGGTAAAGGAGATAGAGCCTGAGCGGGATTGTGATTGGTTGCAGGCTTGATGGGCCAAGTGGCCTCCTTCTGCACTGTAGGTATTCTATGATTAGTAGAATTCAACAGAGAGAAATACATGTTTTTTAATTTTCTTGTTTGGTGCTGTTTGAGAGAATATTGGCCACTAGGTCACTGGGAGAATTCCCTGTTCTATAGCATTGCATCATGGGATCTGTCAATCTGCCCAGGTAGATGAAAACTTGGCTTAACAGCTCATTCAAAGGAGTCATCTCTAATAACATAACTCTCCCTCAATACTCAACAAGATGCCAGCCTGGATTGTGCCAAAATTGTGGAGAAGCGCTTAAACCCATGATACTGCGCATTGAGGCAAGAGTTCTAGTAACGGACCAAGCTTACACTTGAAAAGCAATATTGGGACTGACTAAATTCAAATGGAATAAAAAGCTGAATAAAAGTCGAAGCTTTTACATTTTTGAAACCTGATCCAGATAGGTTTGCGAAGAAGCGGGGAAGAGTGTTCAATCAGAATTTCCTAAGAAGCTGGGGAATGATCAAAAAAATCTTCTCCCTTTCTAGCCATGAACATTGTAAAAGCAGTTTTTGGAAAAAAAAATCAAATACTTGACCAGAACTAATTGAGTGGTATTAGAAAGCAGAGTTGAGCAAAAAGGGCATTTTCAGGGTGGCAACCTGTAAATAATGTCATGCTGGAGGGTTCCCTGCTGGGGGCCACAATTATTTACAATATGTCTCAATGACTTGGACAAGGGAACTGAATGCATTGTTGCCAAGTTTGCAGATGACACAAAAAATGGGTAGAAAGGCAAAGTGATGAGGATGACACAAGAATCTACAGAGGGACGTGGATAGATTAAGTGAATGGGCAAACACTCGGCAGGTGGAATATAAGGCAGGAAAATGTGAAGTTATGCACATTGACAGGAAGAATAAAGGAGCTGAATATTATTTAAATGGAGAAAGACTGCAGAAAGCTACAGCACAGAGAGATTTGGGGATCCTTTATGCATAAATCACAAAACATTCAGTAGGTAATAGGGAAGGCTAAATGGAATGTTGGTCTTTGTTTCAAAAGGAATAGAGTATAAAAATAAGGAGATTTTGCTGAAATTATATGTGCACTTGTTAGACCACACCTGGAGATTTTGTCCTCATATCTAAGGAAAGATATACTGGTATTGGAAGCAGTCCAGAGAAGGTTCATTGGGTTGATCCCGGGTATGAAGGGAATTTTCTTATGAAGAGACGCTGAATATGTTGGGCATGTACTCATTGGAGTTTAGAAGAGTGTCTCAATAAGGTCCTTATTGAGACACCCAGGGTGGGATTTTCCAGCCAAACTCACCTCAAAACCAAGAAGTCCCACCCGGGGTCAATGGATCTTTGCATGGGCCATACCCCGACATCCTCCCCTCCACTAGCACCACCACCACCCCCCCCAACCTGCTATGATTCCCGTGGCAGGCAGAATGAAAAAACTCCCCCCAAAGGATCCCAGGGGGCTTGACAGGATTGACATTGAGAGATTGTTTCCCTTTGTGGGAGAATCTATGACCATAATGCATAATCTCAGCATAAGTGTTGGCCGTTTAAGACAGAGATGAGAAGGAATTTCTTCTCTTAGAGGGTGGTGAATCTATGGAATCCTTTAGTGCAGGGAGCTGTACTGGCTGCATTCTTAAGCATGTTCAAAATTGAGATAGACAGATTTGCAATCAGTAAGTGAATCAAAGGTTATGAGGATAAGGCAGGAAAGTGTAGTTGAGGATCATATCAGGTCAGTTATGATCATATTGAATGGCAGAGAAAACCCAATGGACTGAATAGCCTATTTCTGCTCCAGTGTCTTATGGTCTTATGTGACTTTGTTATTCATTTACAGGAGGTGGGCATCCCTGGTCTTAAAGTAGAAAAAACATAGGTTTAATTTTGCTACTCAGGCATTACAGTCAAATCACCAAGGACATCACCAACCCAATACAAGTAACTGGAGATTGTGGTTTAGATATAAGTTTGCATATGATTTTCCGTAACTTGCTTTAAAAGGACAGCATGTACTTTTTATCTTCAAAAGACACGAATAAAGGTCAAAAAGCAAGGAGATAAAATTAAAAGATAATGCTGGGCTTGCTTGAAGCAGAGGCTTTCATGTCCTAGTATAACCTTTGCTTGTACAATTATGTGGATGGAAAATATTGTTTGCATGGATTCTAAAATTAGATCATATTCCAAATGCACTCCTGCATGTTCACGACTGCAACCCATTTCTAACAAACCACTATTTTAACAATTATCATTATCATTAATGGCATGATGACACAATGGGTGGAATTTTCCCACCCTGCCTGACACAAGAATTGTAGGAGGTGGGACATGGACCATGCAAAGATCCATTGACCTCAGGCGGGATTTTCCAGCTTTGGGGTGAGCACAGCCGGAAATTCCTGCCCTGAGGGTTATAAAAATTAGTCTTGGGAGATTGTGCATCATGGGTAATAACAAATCAACAGTTCATTTTGCATGCCGTATGATTTTCTATCCAATGAATTAAAGACATATTTGTTCCAAAGATTGCCCCCAATGTCCCAGTTTAACCAACTTGGCCTATGTTTAGTCATGAGTTTTAAGCTGATGTAAAACTAAACTGGCAGCAAACACATCAATATGTTTGAGGGGAACTTAGAGCAAAAATAGCTCAATTTAAAAACTACACTTTGAAACAAAGTAAAACTTTATTGTTGGACTTATTTTGTGATCTATTGTTCTGGAAATTTGCAAGGAGTCTAAGAAAGAGTTCTTGCGATTATAAATATCACAGTTGAGCCAAAGAAAATAAATATCTGAAGCTGATATCAGCAATTAATAAATGTGTATGCTTGTGTGCACAAGATGAAAGAGGCAACTGCAATTTCATATAGTCTAAGTTCAAAATATTGCTTCTTAAGATTCCAACTTGATAAGGCTGTAAGCTTAAATAATGCTTAACATGTTTCTATGATATACCTTGTTGACCATATTAAATTAGCCCACTATTTGTCATTGAACTCATTTAAAATAAAGATGGTAAATATCATTCTGTCCCTGTAAGAAGCGTAGCGGGAAAAACATAGGAATATTTAAATAGCTCAGCAAATCAATCATGTGGTAAAGACAAATGGGAGAAGGCTCCCAGGTTCAGAGTCTGATCTCTGCTGTGCATTTTAATTTCTGCCAATGCATGCAACATTTGGCACACTACATTTGGTCTCTGTGCACAGGTCACTGAGGTGAAAAATGACAATGGGAGTGTTCTATTCCTGCATATTATCAAATGATCGCTGCTGGGATTTGCACGTATGGCGATGGCAAGTGAGGACACTGTTAGGTTTGGCTGCGAAATTCCCTTATAGCTGTGCAGCCAGCAGACCTTGATGTCTGCATCCACATAACGATGTGGAGATGCTGGCGTTGGACTGGGGTAAACACAGTAAGAAGTCTCACAACACCAGGTTAAAGTCCAACAGGCTTATTTGGTGGTAAACACCACTAGCTACATAACTGTAGTGAACGCCACTAGCTAAATAATGACATGCCACATAACGAAACAGCAACTGGGAGAAGCAGTGGGCCCCTATTGGAACCTATCTCAGCCGGACTGAAAGACTTCAGGATGAGAGAGGAATGGGGAATGAAAGGAACACTGAAAACAAATTAAGTTTGGCTATTTTTGCTTTATGATATAGAAGCAGAAACACCTTAACTCCACAAGACCATTATTTCCCCTTCGCTCACAATTCTTCTTTCACAATAGACTTCACCATTGAATACTGAATTTCCATTATGACAAAAGCACATGTTTTTCCTGTTCTTTTTGAAGCACCCTCCAACATCGCTGGTGTGAAATCATTGTAGCATGTTAGCAAACTATTCACATCCTTTGATAGATGTCTCAGCTTCACTAGTTTTCATATCTTTAGTCGGATCACTTTTATCCTGTACTTGCATGGAAATGCTTACTCCAGTCTTCGAGCCATCCCCTTCCTGCTCCATTCACTTCCCCTTGCATTCACTGTATGTAGATGTGATTGTGCCGGACTTATGCTGTAATTTGCACACAATGCACCCATACAGAATGTGAGGACAACTTATCCTACCCAGGCCAAATGTCCCATCAGATCCTTGAAATGTGACAGTGAAGGAAAACTGAGAACCAGGGAGAAGGGTGTCAAAATTAACTGTACCACTTAATTTACTAAGATAAAAGCAAAATCTGTGGATGCTGGGAACTGAAACAAAAATAGAAAAATCTCAGCTGGTCTGACAGCATAAGAACATAAGAAATAGGAGCAGGAGTAGGCCGTCTAGCCCTTCGAGCCTGTCCCGCCATTCAATAAGATCATGGCTGATCTGTCGTGGCTCAGTTCCACATTCCCGCTTTCTCCCCATAACCCTTAATCCCCTTGTCTACCAAAAACCTATCTACCCGTGTCTTAAATATATTTAGCGAGGTAGCCTCCACCACTTCAACGGGCAGACAATTCCAGAGATTCACCACCCTTTGAGTGAAGAAGTTCCTCCTCAACTCCGTTCTAAACTGCACCCCCCCCTTATCTTGAGGCTGTCCTCTAGTCCTGCTGTCCTTTCTGAGTGGGAAGAATCTCTCTACCTCTACCCTATCCATCCCTTTCATTATCTTATATGTCTCTATAAGATCCCCCCTCATCCTTCTAAACTCCAACGAGTACAGACCCAGTCTATTTAGTCTCTCTTCATAGTCTAACCCCCTCATCTCTGGTATCAGCCTAGTGAACCTCCTCTGCATTCCCTCCAAGGCCAAAATATCCTTGCACAAGTGCGACGGCCAAAACTGCACACAGTACTCCAGCTGCAGCCTCACCAATGCCCTGTACAGTTACAGCAAGACCTCCCTGCTTTTATATTCATTCCCCTCGCTATAAAGGCCAGCATCCCATTCGCCTTCTTGATCACCTGCTGCACCTGCAGACTGGGTTTTTGCGACTCATGCACAAGGACCTCCAGGTCTCTCTGCACCGTAGCATGCTGCAGCTTTTCACCCTTTAAATAGTAATCCCTCCTACTATTATTCCTGCCAAAGTGGATAACCTCACACTTGCTAACATCGTACTCCATCTGCCAGGTCCTCGCCCACTCGCTCAGCCTATCTAGATCCCTCTGCAGACTTTCCACACCCTCGGCACAATTTGCTTTTCCACTCATCTTTGTGTCATCAGCAAATTTCGTCACCCTACACTCAGCCCCCTCCTCCAGATCATCTATATAAATAGTAAATAGCTGAGGCCCCAGCACCGATCCCTGCGGCACTCCACTAGTCACCAACCGCCAATCAGAATAGCACCCATTGATACCAACTCTCTGCCTCCTATTAGACAACCAATCCTCTATCCACACTAACACCTTACCCCTAACTCCATGCCCCCTAACCTTCTGAAGCAACCTTTTGTGCGGGACCTTATCAAACGACTTTTGAATATCGAGAAACACTACATCCACCGGTTCCCGTCTATCTACCGCACTAGTCACATCCCAATAGAATTCCAATAAATTTGTCAAACACGACTTCCCCTTAACGAATCTGTGCTGCGTCTGCTCTATTAAACAATTCTTCTTTAGGTGCCTCGTTATTTCTTCTTTGATGACGGATTCAAGCATTTTTCCAACAACAGACGTTAAACTAACCGGCCTATAATTCCCTGCCTTTTGCCTGCTACCTTTTTTAAACAGTGGCGTAACATTAGCCGTTTTCCAATCTTCCGGCACTTCCCTGGAATCCAGCGAAGTTTGGTAAATAATCAATAAGGCATCCACTATCACCTCTGCCATTTCCTTCAGAACCCTGGGATGCATTCCATCCGGTCCTGGGGACTTGTCAACCATCAGTCCTGCTAGTCGATCAAGCACTACCTCTCTTGTGACAGTAATCGCATTCAGGCCCTCAACTCCTATCATCCTTCCATCTTTAATATCTGGCAAACTATTCGCGTCCTCCGTGAAGACCGAGGCAAAAAACTTATTTAAGGCCTCTGCCATTTCCTCATCTGCCACCACTAAATCCCCCCTCTCATCCTCTAAGGGTCCAACATTCACTCTAGCCAGCCTCCTCCTCTTTATATATTTGTAAAAACTCTTACTGTCCTTTTTTATATTTAGTGCTAGTTTAGCTTCATAGTCTATCCTTCCTTTCTTTATCAACTTCTTAGTCAATCTTTGTTGATTTTTAAACCTCTCCCAATCTTCTACTCGCCCACTACTTTTAGCCACTTTAAATGCATCAGCTTTTAATTTAATACTCTCCTTTATTTCCTTTTTAATTTAACACTCTCCTTTATTTCCATCTGTGGAGAGAGAATAGAACCAGAGCGTAGAACTAACGTTTTGAGTTGCATTATCCTGCATCAGAGCAAAGGGTCTGATGAAGGGTCATCCAGACTCAAAACATTAACTTTGTTCTCTCTCCACAGATGCTGTCAGACCAGCTGAGATTTTCTGTATTTGCTGCATTTAATTAACTCCTTGCAGTGACTTTGGTGACAGAATAGCTCATCTTAAATGAAATAACCAATGGAAGGATGTTGCAAAGGAATGGGGCACCAATACCATCATATTGTATCCTAGTTTGGTAATAAAAATAATAGGAGAAATTCAATTTGATTCAAAACTATCATGCTATCATGGTGCAATCAGCCATAGTTCAACAGCATAAAAAGCAAATAAGTGACGCACTTGCTGCCTCTGTAGCTAATAATAGCTACATTTTGACAGAACTGTAGTCTTCAGCATTTGGAATGAAGGCAGCTAATGCATCACTGATACATTCACACACTTCAGCCGTTTGAAAAAATTCCTCCAATTGTGACAATACACTTCACCAAGTTCTCTTCCACCCAGTTCTTTGTCACATTGCCCCGACCAAGTGTTACTTTGCTGTGGAGAATTTGTTTGTGCAACTTCATTGTTGTCATTTGTGACTCGTAACTTTGTCCTTTTCTACAGCAGTCCCTGTTAAGGGTGCTACAGGGGATAGGTATGTAAACTGTAAGAAACTTCAAGAAAACAAGGTTCAATAACCAGATGGCCACTTGTAAACTGCTGACGTTGGTAGAAAACAGAATTATCATTTTTGTTTCTTCTTTGATGGGATATCAGTGTCATTGGCAAGGCCAGCTGCCCATCACTTCAACAGAGTGGCTTATTAGGCTCTTACGGAGGGCAGTTAAGATACAACCATATGGCAAAGGTCAGACCAGATAAGGATGGTAGATTTCCTTCCCTAAAGGATATTGGTAAACCAGACAGTCTTCAATAAAGAAAAGGTGGAGAAGTGAAAGGAAATTTTACCCCATTGTGTTTCCTACCCTCCCAATTTTGGGATCTGGGACTTTCCCGCACTGGTCATGGCAATAAAATTCAGTTTTCTGAAAGGGTGATCCACTTTACTTCAGTCTCCTGCCTTTACACGTTCTTGTTATCTCACCCTCATTACAACTATATGGATCCCATCGAATCCACAATCCACAATCATTGTTTAGGACATCCTATGTCCTATCAACCTTCGGTACAATAAAAGACCTAGGCCGGAATTTTCCAGCAGGATTCTCTGGTCCCACTGCGGTGAACGGAGATTTGGCTAAATGCCAAATTTTCTGCCCTGGCTTGCAGTGGCAATGGGGCACGAACAGCCAGAAAATTCCGACCCTAACTTCTCCCTTTGTTATTTGGAAGGGAAGATCGGCTTATGGCTTCTATTTGTCAACTGAACTCAACATTTGAAATAGTTTTTTTCCTTATTTATCTTATTAAAACCTGACATTTTTGAAAATCTCAATGTTTGTTTTAATCTGGAGTTATGAAGAAAGGTTAGAGAAACTAAGATTCCAGTAAAATAAAGGCTTACACACTTTTTATCTTTGTGTAGGGCATCCAAACCTTAGCAAGATTCCAGCTGTAATCTAATTAATGGCCATGTATAGGCAATGCATTAACCTGTTTCCAGTTTAAAAGCTATCTAGGGTTACTTGTGGGAAGAACTTACCCTATTGTATCCAAAGACTTTTTGTATTCTCGGATACAAGTCATCAGGGTTAGTTGACTTTTTCATAGACCACCACCATTGTTTTCAGGAATGACAAACAAATGAAGAAATTGGCAACTTTTCCATGGCTTCCTCCTGTACCCTTTCATTCTTATTATCATACTCTTGTGAAAACCAAAGTACCTTCATTCGATATCCCAGTAATTCTTTCATTACTCATAAGTAATTATTTTCTTATCATCTCAATCTTTTCTTTCCACATTTCAGCTTTATAAAATCTTTTACTGGATTCCAGTCTTTATTATTTTTCACTTAGAATTGACATTTTTGCTCCTCCCTCAGTGTATTCTGAACAACATTCCATTACACGTCTTCGACCATAAGGTGTAGGAGCAGAATGAGGTGATTTCGTCCATTGAGTCTGCTTCATCATTCCATGAGATTGTGACTGATTTTGTGTGATAATCCTCAACTCCACTTTCCCGCCTTATCCCCATAACCCTTGATTCTTTTACTGATTAAAAATCTGTCTATCTCAGCCTTGAACGTATTTAATGATCCAGCCCCCACAGCCCACTGCAGTAAAGAATTCCACAGATTCACTACCCTCTGAGAAGAGAAATTCCTCCTCGTCTCCATTTTAAATGGATGACCCCTTACTCTAAGATTATGCCTTTTGTCTTAGGCTCCCCTACAGCCTCTCCGCATCTACCTGTCAAGCCCTCTGTGAATTCTACCTGTCTCAATAAAGCCACCTCTCCTCCTTCTAAACTCCAAAGAGCACACGTTCAACCTACTCAGCCTCTCCTCATAAGAAAATCCCACCAAAGCTCAGATCAACCGATTGACCTTCTCTGCATTACCTCCAATGCCAGTATATCTTAAGATAAAAGGACCAAAACTATTCATATTATTCCAGGTGTGATCTAATTAGTGCATTATCTATGTCTTACCCAATCATCTGGAAGTCTGCACAATATTTGGATCTCCCAGTTATAGCTATTCCTATGAATGATTCTTGTAATTATGGAACCCCACTATTATTGCACTTCTTTACTTGATCCCTCCCTTTTTGGTACTAATATTTATCCTCTTCCAATTGGTTGCTATCATCATAAGTATTCAGCACTGAATATCTATGTCAATTCAGCACAATTTGGGGGATCCCTACATTGCCTGCTGTCTTCTCTTACCACCCTGATAAATGATCATCACTTCCCTTTTTAGTAACGTACTTTGCTAAGGGTTAACCACATCCTGGAATGTGTGGCTTCCACAAACCCATCTGCCTCCTGCCTGTCCCAGCATGTGCCCAATGGCTACACTTGAGTTCAGACAGATTTCCCACATCTGGCATCACTCCAAACATTTGAGGCATCTGGAGAGCTTCCTGCATTGTGCAGGTACCACACATTATAACTTTCAGCTTTACCTCCTTCCCCAACACCGCTCACCCCATCTAATTTTTGTTCACAAAATTTTAATAAAGATCAAACAACAAGATGATTTAACCTCCTCAAATATATTGAAGCTACCTGCACCTAATGCTTATATTATAATTCACATTTGACTTTGCACTCTGCAGTCTACAGCTTCTCAGTGCCATAAAGGACTGTTTAGCTGGTAAATCAACTTTATACTCTCTTGATACACACAACAACCCAATTGCCAGAAGAAGCAGGCACTGATAGGCAGATCACTTAATTAATCAATTGCTAATTCAACCCAGCCAGCAAGTAAGATACCAAATTAATTAAGTCAGAATAAATGTACAGTTAAAATGAAGTAAATTACAGCTAAATTGCAGCATGATAAACAAAACTCAGCATTGCTGTTGTGTAATTTTATTCACGTTATCATTTCAAATATTAGGAGGACAGAGATGTAAAAGAAGAAAGATTTCCATTTATATGACATCTTTTTTAAATTCGTTTTGTGGTACATGGGTGTCACTGTCTGGTCAGCATTTATTGCCCATCCCTTGTTCCCTGAGGGCAGTTGAGAGTCAACCATTTTGCAGTGTGTCTGGAGTCACATGTAGGCTTGACCAGGAAAGGACGGCAGATTTCCTTCCTTAAAGGACATTAATGAACCAGATGGCTTTTCCCGACAATCGACAATGATTTTATGATCATTAGTAGATTCTTAATTCTAGATATATTTTATTAAATTCAAATTCCATCAGCTACCATGGTGGGATTCGATCCTGGGTCACCTGAGTTTCCGGATTAAGCCTAACGATAATACTACTAGGCCATTCCTCCCCTATCACAATCTCAGAATGTCCCACCTTTTGAAGTACAGTCACTATTGTGCTGTAAGAAATGTGGTAAACAATTTGTGCACAGCAAACTTCTACAAACAGCAATGCATAATAACTAGAAAATTAAATGCTAAAACATTGCAAGTAAATATACAATGTCATAGTTATTAAATATGCAATTCTGTATTTGATGTGTGAATGAATAACACAAATGACCTGACATTATCCTTCTCTCCACTCACATTGTCTTTACTTGAAAAGACTTGATTATCTGTAAAGACACCCATTCCAACCATTCTTCACATCCAATCTGTAGTTATCTTGCAATTGTGTCTTTGCCTATGTATGCTGTGCTTGTGAACCTACTTCTCTGCTCACTTGATGAAGGAGCAGCGCTCCAAAAGCTTGTGATTCCAAATAAACCTGTTGGACTTTGACCTGGTGCTGTGAAACTTCTTACAACACAAATTGGGAGAGTTATATTTATGATGTAGATTTGTCAAACCTTGTCCTCAAGGCCTAGATTGATTGGCAAACAAGTGGAATTGATTCCCATTCAATCAGAGGACCTTTTTTTGTATATTTCTAATTGTCTCATTTTCTGCATCAGGTTAGTATTCACGATGATGGGACTACTTTTATGACCCTATAGAGACAAATGCTTCTTAAAAGCAATTGAATTTTCCAGTGGCCAATAGAATTAACTGTAGGACAAAATTTTACATTTTAAGACACCTACTGGAACAAAAAACTATAATGAATTTTGATCAAATATTACTCAACAGGCAAGTAACATTTCAAATGAAAGAAAAGGTAATCTCACAATAATTTGCTGAAGTAATTGAGATATATCTCACAACATCTTTTGCTGTGCCCTTCCAACAGATTTGTAGCATTATAAGAACAAGTCAAAAGATACACCTTGCTCTCCAGAAGGCACATTTCTTTCTGCTGTACAAGGTCAAACCTTCCAGTGTCCTACAAAAGTCATTCTATTAGGTCTGAGTCTTCCAGGCCTGACTTTCACCAGCAAGGTCCACCTTGGTGACTCCTTGTTCCTTAAATCTCAAATGGTTCAGTCAATTCTGTCCTCTTCATTTTGAACTGAACCCAAACTCTCATTAGCATTCTAATTGGTTGGTAACACAAAAACACAATCTTTCTCTTCTCTTCATAGCAGTAGCAGCTTTGCTTCTCCACACAGCAGTATTTGTTGTCTTTCTCTTGCTATGTGTCACAAAAGCAGCTGTCCCTGTACAATGAGTCATGGTGGAAAGGTTTGGAAACCATGACTTGATATTTCTGCTTCTGTTTGAGCTTCTTTCCCTGCGGCAACCAGATCAATGGTCCTGTCTCTGAGAAGAGTTTAGTATGACCTCACCAACCCCCTTTCCAAAGCATTTTGTTTCACCTGAAGTTGAAGGAGACATATTAAAAATATAACTGTCCTGTGAAGTCGAGCATTCATAACACTGTAGACAAAGAGTAGCTTTGTTATTGTTATGCAATAGTGACGAAGCATAAACCTTTTTAAAAAAGTGACTAACTCAGGGAACTTAGAATTCATTAAACTTGTCAGATCTCTAAGTTTCAGGTAGGTTCATAAGTAGATGTTAATAGACAGTTGTTGGGTTGTGTTTTCCCAGTGGAATGGAAGCTACTTCAAATATAGAATGGTGTTTATTAAGTCCTAATTGATATAGAGCTGAAACTGCGATAAAACAAATATGTTCTTCTATTATCACTTGTGTTTTAAATGAATACTCTTATTTTGGCAATAAAATGCACATTAATCTTTCTCTTGAATTAAATCAATTCACGTATGTTGTGGTATTTGTAAGTTATATGTATCTTCTACTCACAGAATATCTTAAATTCTGAAGAAATTGTAGTTCTCCCTAAGCAGCAGGAATGAAGCAGGGGAGTTGTTAACATGGAAGCTTCATTTTTTACACAATTTCCACTGATTCCCCTTTTTAATATTCCTGATTTTGGTGGTGGTTGTGGTGCCCTCTCGCTGCTGTTGACATGCGTAAGAGCCCAACATTATTTTAACCTGCTCCTGAGTGGGGCATCTACAGTGCCAACCCAGCTGTTGGGCAATCAGTGAGTTCACTGTAGGTAATAGGAAACTCTTTTGTTCATGAGGCCAGGAGGAGCAAGAATGCTCCACTGGGCCGCACCAGAGGGAGATTGGTTCTATGCTGCCTAAGGCCCCCCGTAGCCCGCCACACACACTGCCCTACCCTCCAGCCCACACCATCCAACCTGTAAGGTTTTCAGAACATTACCAACACTTCCACAATCTTTGACTTGCCTTCTGTTTTCAGTCTTCTTGTTGTCAACTAGAGTCAATGGAGCTGCCGGATCTCCACATCTTCATAACTCATGTGCAGGCCAACAGTCACTCTCCTCCCCAAAGGGTGAGCAGCTGTGGTGGCGTTAAACATCTGCCAGGCCTAGAGCTTATAGCCCGAGGTGTCCATGCTCCTGCCAGCTTCCTGCTGCTAGATAAAATCAGCTCTGAAGTATACTCTGTTAATATTAATACAGTAATGCAGGGAGCGCACTCCAACTTTACTATTGCAAGAATAATCTCGACTTAACCTGAGAGCTCATTTGCAGTCAGGCCTTGTGGGGAAAATGTATTAAATATTAATAGGTGAACATTTCCAGAATAAATCATTCATGTTAGAGGATTAAGAAAGTGAGTAAAGTATTCCAAAATGTTTTCAATCTCCTTTAATCTTTTCTTCTTATTTGTCCCCCTTATCTCCCTTCTCTTGAAGGTGGCAACCTGTATAGAGGGATTAATCCTGTGGGCATCTGCAATCATTCTGGTATTATGCCCAGATATCCACTCTCAATGTTAAAACCAGACAGTGAATGGTGCTAAGCTGTTGAGATATAGGGTGCACTGCTGTTGTCACCAATCGAGTCCTTAACTGATTATCCACATGTGGATATTTTTTAAAATCATGTGTTACTGGATTGTGATCAGAAGCAAATAGGAACACCATCTGACCTTTCCCATGTATTGGTCAGGATGGTTAAGGGTAGATGTAACCTCCCTTATAACAGCCCAGGTTAAGATGATTGAAACAAAACTGAGACTACGGGAGGAATTGTCCCATCCTGCCTGCCACAGGAATCGTAGCAGGCAGGACATGAACAATGCAAAGACCCGTTGACCTCAGGCGGGATTTTCCGATCTTGAGGCGAACACGGCTGGAAAACTCCGCCCAATGCCTAGCCTGTATTCAACACAGTGGGTGTGCAGAAATTCTTTGCTAAGTGGTCTCGTCTTCACTTGGAGGAGGTACGTAGAAATCTAGGATGAAGAAAATATACATTCATGTAGGTTTCTGACATCCCTTTGCTGGCAATAGGTCTCATTGCAACCATGGGACGGAATGGTGACGCATTGGTTAACACTGCTGCCTCACAGCACCAAGAACCCAGATTCGGTTCTGGCCTCGGGTCACTGTGTGGAGTTTGCATATTCTCCCCTTGTCTGCAAGGGGTTTCCTCCGGGTGCTCTGGTTCCTTCCCACAGTCCAAAGGTGTACAGGTTAGGTTGATTGGACATGTTAAATTATTAATTAAATTAATCCCTCTAGTGTCAGGGGATTAGCAGGGTAAATATGAGGGGTTACCAGAATTGGGCCTGGGTGAGGTTGTGGTCAATGCAGATTTGTTGGGCCGAATGGCCTCCTTCTGTACTGTAGGCATTCTATGATTCTATGAAAAGTGGACATGTGCAAAAATGCATTGCATTGCCGCAGTTGACATAAAAAAGTACCCCAAGGCACTTCACAGGAGTATTATGAAATAAACTTGACATCAAACCACATAAGGAGATACTAAGTCAGATGACCGAAGCTAGGTCAAAGAAGTTGCTTTGTAGGATTGTGTTAAAGGAGGAAAGAGGAGTGAAGAGGGAGAAAGTTTTAGGGAGGGAATTGCAGAGATTGGGACTACAGTCGAATGTATGACCAGCAAAAGTGAACCAATTAATATGAGGGGTGCTCAACAAGTCAGAATTGGAGGAATACAATTTTGCTCCTGCCGATGGCCCACAGTAGCTCATGCATGCTCACTTGTGAGCTGCTAGATCTGTTCAAATCGATCCCATTTAGCATGGTGGTAGTACCACACTGCAAGATGGAGTGTATCCTCAATGTGAAGTCAGGACTTTGTCTCCGCTAGTGCTATACAGTGTTATAGGTGGATTGATCAAGATGAGACCAGGTAGGTTTTTGCCTATTGTTAGTTCCCTTCCCACTTGCTGATGACCCAGTCCAGCAGCTATGCACTTTAGGATTCAGCCAACCCGGTCAGCAATGGTGCTACCGGATCACTCTTGAAGATGGACATTGAAGTCCCTCACCCAGAATACATTATGTGTACCCTTGTCATCAATAGAGCAACAAGTGGTGTTCAACATGGAGGAGTGCTGGTTCATCAGCTGAGGGGGGTGAGCTAGTAGGTGATGGTAGATTTCCTTGCTCATGTTTGACCTGAAGCCCTAAGACTTTCTGGGATCCAGAGTCAATATTCAGGACTCCCAGGACAACTTCCTCCTGATTATATACCACTGTGCTGCTACCTCTGATGGGTCTATTCTATCACTGGAACAGGGATGGTGATATTGGGACCAGGATTCTGGCTGTAAGGTCTGATTCCATGATTGTGACAATGTCAAGTTGTTGCTTGACAGCTCTCCCAATTTTGGCACAAGGCCCTACATGTTGGTAAAGAGAACTGGGTGCACCAATATCATTTCTGGTGCCTAGGTTGAGACTGGGTGGTCTGACCAATTTCATTATTCCTTTTGGGATATCAAATCAGTTTGATACATTTAAATGGCTTGCTAGAGCATTTCAGAAGACATTTAAGAATCATTGCTGTGGGTCTAGACTCTCACCAAGTTTTGCAGATGCACCATAGAAAGCATTCTTTCTGGTTGTATCACATGTTGGTATGGCTTCTACTCTGCCCAAGACTGCAAGAAACTACGAAAGTTTGTGAATGCAGCCCAATCCGTCACGCAAACTAGCCTCCCATCCATTGACTCTGTCTACACTTCCCGCTGCCTCGGCAAAGCAACCAGAATAATTAAGGGCCCCACGCACCCCGGACATTTTCTCTTCCACTTCTTCCTTCGGGAAAAAGATACATAAGTCTGAGGTCCCATACTAACCGACTCAAGAACAGCTTCTTCCTTGCTGCTGTCAGACTTTTGAATTGACTTACCTTGCATTAAGTTGATCTTTCGCTACACCCTAACTATGACTGTAAACATACATTCTGCACTCTCTTGTTTCCTTCTCTATGAATGGTATGCTTTGTCCATATAGCATGCAAGAAACAATACTTTTCATTGTATGTTAATGCATGTGACAATAATAAATCAAATCAAATCAAATCAAATCATGAAGGTCAGATCAGGTAAGAACAACAGATTTTCTTTCTTACAGGACATTAGTGAACCAGGTTTTAATGACAATCAGCAATGGTCTCATTGTCATCATTCGTCTAGTATTTGTGTACTGAAACAGAGCAGACATCTGATTGAAAAGATTCAACACAGAGTTCCAGAAAAGATGAGCACCATTAATGGAGATGACATACTCAAGGACATTGGAAATGGTGTGGCAGTTTGCAAGGATGGAGGAGACAATGGTTGGTTTTTTTGAGGAGTAGAGTGATGCAGCAGAGGATCCCTGCGCCTGAGAGCCAGGAACCATTAAAAATATCAACATGGAGGCCAAAAATAAAGTTAGATGGCCAGCAGTTTCATGGAGAATGGGGCTGAGAGAGCTGGATGTGGGTCTCATGGACAGAGAGGGCGTGAAGGCAGATTCAAAAGGAACTCAAAAAGGGTGCAAATTCAGGGCTAGGACAGAAGGTAGCCACAGAACAGTTCGGTCCAGCAACTAGGGGGAGGGATGGGAAGGAAATGCAGAGGCAGCTTACTGGATAGTCACAATCTTCGCGCCATGAGCTTCTCACACTTTTTTTGAAGTAAGGGTGAGGAGGCAGAGGAGAGAGGGAAAATGGGATTGCAGTGGGAATGTCACTGGGCTGGCAATCATCCCTTACCTCGGTTTCTGTCAAGGTTGTGATATCAACTCTATTATGCATTATGGGCGGAATATTACCAGTACATCCGCCTGAGGCTCATACGACCCTGCCTGAGGCCAGTGGAGAATGTCAGCCTCCGAGGCTCGCCCACTCCTGGAATTGGGGTGGGCAAGCTGGTAAAATTGTGTCCTATATCTCACTTATTCCCCAGTGGACAGATTTAGAAGATCAGAGTACCTGAGAGGCAAAAATTAAAAGGAGGAATGATAGGGGAGAGGTGTTTCGGAGGGAACAAAGGAAAAGAAAATCCCAAAAAAAAGCGTTGATAGCTACATAAAACAAGCATATAAAAGCTATTGGACTGGATTACTTTGGATCTATTAATATTTCAGTTTGAATTTGAATTTTAAATAATGCAATTATATTGTTTAGATTTATTCTTTGAGTGTTTATATTTTGTTTGATCCAAATGCGCTCTGATTTTGTCTAAATGTAAATAGGAACCACCAAGAAATAATTAATATTTTCATTTTTTTTTCCCTTTACTCCTTATTAATATTAACACTTCAGTGCTGTCATGTTGTGCAGGATATACTAATCCTGAATTATAGTATAACCACAGGAGTAATTGATTGAATAATTCTTTCTATTACAAGCAGATCAGAAGAGTTCGAAGAGCTCCAATCGTTTCCCTCTCATTTGACTGCAACAGATTAGACAAAAGGATACCTTTGTCACGTCTACTTAACTGTTTCCATGCCGTGTTCATAAAATAACTAGTTGAACACATTTCCTTGAGTTCAATAAAGAAGGAGATTAGTTTTAGAGGCACAGTGGCACAGTGGTTAGCTCTGCTGTCTCACAGTGCCAAACACCCAGGTTCAACTCTCAGCTTGGGTCATTGTCTGCATGGAGTCTGCACGTGCTCCTGTGTCGGTGTGCGTTTCCTTGGGGTGTTCTGGTTTCCTCCCACAGTCCAAAAGACGTGCTGGTTAAGTGCATTGGCCATGCTAAATTCTCCCTCAGGCACTGGACTTTGGCAACTTTCACTGTCATTTTACTGTAAAACTTCCAATTTTCATTATAATTTCATTGCAGTGCTAATGTAAGTCTAATTGTGGCGATAATAAATAAACTTACAACTTAAATTATAGCCCATAGGAAATAACAAAAGTTTATAGGTCATAGCTTGGAGGAACTAAAGACTGAATATTGCGGTTTTCTTTTTAGCGTTGAAGACGTTTGAAGGTATAGGTGCACTTTTTGTTTTTCAGGAAGTCATTGCTATGGAGTTGAATACTTCCTTTAAAAAAATCTCTCTATTGCAAAACAGAGACAGAAGTCAAATCATCAGACATGGTCTGAGCTTGTTAGATAGAGAGAGCGAGAGAGAGAGAGAGAGAGAGAGGAAAGATCTTCACCAGTATGCTAAGAAAGCTATGCGCCTAAAGCCACACAAAAAAACTTGGGCTGGTAATGTGATCTCTCTCCAACTGCCAAAAATTCAAACACAACTGTTTATTCCTATTAACTCCATTAGTTTGTCTGGAGAGCTATCTTAAAAATCAAGTCTTTTCTTTTTGCCTAATCAATTAACCTCTGAACGGTTCATCTCCAACTATTGAATACGGCAGGTGCTTCTGTTAATAGGGCAGAAAGGAAGGTCTTTTAGAGATTGGATGGGGCGAAGGGGCACTAATTTTCTTTGGTTAGTTTTGCAGACTTGCCATCTCCTTTTCCTACGGTTGAACTGTGGGATACATATGGTCGTGTGCATTGTTGACAGTCATCTTGATGTAGATTTGGCAATCACTTTAGTCTGTTTCAAAAAATCTGTCCTTTTAAGAATCCAAAAGCCAATGAATTAAAAATCAACATTTGATTAAGACTTTAAGACAGAGATAGGTTCTTGATTAATAAAGGGGTCAGGGGTTATGGGGAAAAAGCCGGAGAATGGGGATGAGAAAAATATCAGCCATGATTGAAGATGGAACACACTCGATGGACCGAGTGGCCTAATTCTGCTCCGATGTCTTATGGTCTTACGATTTTAAAAAAACGCCTTCATAACAACATTTCCCACTGGACTTCAAAAGTGTCACATTTGAAAACCGATATGCTTGCTTACACTAAGTTTAGATAATTATAGTGATAAACCCCCACAAACATACTCTGAAATTCGTTCCAGTCATGTACGACTGACCTAGGTCAACCCTTCCCTCTGTCTCCACTCATCGTTGTCCTGCCTGTTGGTGTGTGCAGCTTTAGTTTAATGATTGAGTACTGCATGCAGAACATATTCATTATTGAGATAATCAGCTTCTGTTACACTTCAAGGGCGATTTGAATCAGTTCAGATGGCTTTTGATGCTTTGAGTCAAGATGCCAAATTCGACCACCACAAGATTAAATCTGGACTGAGGAAAGTATCATTTGATTTGCACGCCAAATGGAATCCTATTATTTCTAACCCTGGTGCTGTTAAGCAGAGACACATTTGGAGTATTTAGAAAATTTCCAGTAATCAGGATATACAGGATAATCCAAGATTATTATGAAACTAGAGACATTTTCTAAGAAATGTAAGAGACAGAGTAACTACTAATCTAAAACTGTTACAGCAGGAAATGGGTTTAAAGCCTATATCTGAATTCTAATTGGTCTATTGCTGATCGCTCTTTTAAGTGTTTCAAGTTTGCATTTTCTTAGTAATGCTTTTAAGTAGTTCAATCAACACAAGCCACACAAAATGCTACTTCCTTCCAGTAAAGCCACAAGAAACCGTATAATGTGGGTGTGAAATAGTCCAAAATAGCAATGGGCTATAGCTGTATATTTGGTTTGTTTTCTGTTGGATTGATGGTTGTGTGTTACATTTTTAGTATATCTGTGGGACATACAATTGCAAAGTTAACATAGAATTACATAGCATTTTATAATTTAAAAAAACAATTTGTTGGACCTTACTGGTCTGTGCTCGCACTTGAATCTCCTCACACGCTAGATGGAATTTTCCACGCAACCGGTCACGTATTTCACAGCAGCAGAGATAGCCCACCATTGGCCAGCAGTGCAATCTTCCGGTCTTTAGAATAAAACGCATCATGCCTAGGCATAGGGCTCCGATCAATGGGGCAATGATCAGAGCCAGGGTGCTCTGAATTTGCTGATAGACTCATCAGCAGCCAATGCAGAGCAACATCAGAAAGTCTTTTTTAGACAAAGAGCAGAATCCTGCCAGACAGTTGCTAGCAAAGCCACCGATATTGGACTTGAATTCACTGGATTCCATTTGATTGGAGTATTTGCTCATGTATTGAACTTCTTCTGACTCATTCTGTTCTGCACTGGCCTGTTGCTGTGCTGCAGTCATCTCATCAGCTGATTTCTCCATCTCATTGCTCATCAGCCAGTTCCATGTGTGCTCATCTCAAGACTCACATGCCGGGATTTTACGACCTCGCTCAGGCGAGATTGGAAAATCCCTCCCAAGGCTAACGGAGAATTCTGTTCTGCGAGCCTTGCCCGCCCCAATTTCAGAGCAGACAAGGCGGTAAAATTCCAGCTATAGATCACAATATTAACCATCTCTACCATAATGCTGACAGCAGGCAGGCTTGGATTTCAGTTGACCATCAGCTTCCCATCCATTGACTCTGTCTACACTTTTTGCTGCCTCAGCAAAGCAGCCAGCATAATTAAGCACCTCTCATACCCTAGACATTCCCTCTTCCACCCTCTCCCTTCAGTAAAAAGATACAAAAGTCTGAGCTCATGTGCCAACCAACTCAAGAACAGCTTCTTCCCTGCTGCTGTCAGACTTTTAAATGGACTTGCCGTGCATTAAGTTGATCTTTCTCTACACCCTAGCTATGACTGTAAAACTATATTCTGCACTCTCTCATTTCCTTCTCTATGAATGGTATGTTTTGTCTGTGTAGTGTGCAAAAAACAATTCTTTTCACTGTATGTTAATACACGTGACAATAATAAATCAAATCAAGTCAAATAAAAGGCTTGTTTTCTCAACTTACAAAACACTAAAGCCGTTAAGCAGTGATTTGTCATTTGAGTTTTTTTTTGTATTTTTGCAGCCTGCATTGTGTATTTAAATTTGAATTCATCAATTATTGGCTTGTTTTCATCATGACAAAGCACTGAAGCAGTGATTTGTGTAGTTGTACTTTTCTGAGTTCATGACCATTGCATTATGGATTTGAACTCATCTATTACAGGTTTGTTTCCATAAGCTAAAAAGTACCGAAGCAGTGATTTGTGTATTCTTCGCTATTTTTGTGGCTTGCATTGTGAGCTGAGCATGGCCGTTGATGTTATTTGAAGGTGGGGCTTGATGTCATTTGGGAAGCGACTTGATGTCACTGGTGGGCAAGTCTCAACATCACTGGGGGATCTCTACTATGTCCCAGAGTGACATGATGCCATGGATGGGCCCTGGCATGGAAATAGAGTGTAAGTCCGCCTCCGGTCCCTCCATTGTCAACGGCACCACCGGAAAGCCCATAGTGGAAGTGTGCCGTCAGTGGGATCAGCTGGAAAATTCTGGCCTTTATTCCATCTCATCCTATCAACATATCCTTCTTCTCTCAGGTGAATAGCCAGCTTCTCCTTGAATAAATCCATCTCAACTTTACCCTGTGCCAGAACTTACCACATTCTTACCATTCTGTGAGCAAACTAATGAAGTTTCCTTTAAAATATCCCTGGATTTGTTTGTGGCTGTCTTAATATTCATTGTTCCTAATTTTGGACTCTTGTACTCGCAATTGACTATGTCCTTATCTCAGATTTTCCTCTCTCAAACCCTCATCCATTTCTTTGATATTTTGTGACTTGACTATCCACTGCACTCCTGACCACATCTCCCACCTCCCAACCTCCTTGAGGTCATCCTCTGCTGCTTGCTTCCTGACTTGCACCAAATTCAGTTTACACACCACCCCTGAGCTGGTTGAACTACATTGACTCCCAGCTAAGTAATTCCTCAAGTTTAAAATTCTCATCTTTTCTTTCAAATTCCTCTCTAGCCTCATCCTTTCCTATCTCTGTAAACACTCCAATCTCACCTAACCCTCTGTGATATGTTCTGGCCTCCTGTGCATCGCTGATTTCAATCACTCTGCCATTGGTGGCCATGCCTTCAACTGCCTAAGCCTGATGGTGTGGAATTCTTCCGTAAATCTCTTTGTCTCTTTCCCTTTCTATCCTCCTTTAAGACACCCCTTAAAATCCATCTCTTTAACCAACCTGTTGGTCACCTGCCATTATGTCTCATGGTGTTGTTCATTGTCACATGCTGTTTTACAATGTCCCTGCAAAGCACCTTGGCACTTTTCATTGATCATAGAACATATATCAAAGAATCTGTAACATGCAGAAGGAGGCTATTTGGCCCATCGAGTCTACATCAACCATAATTTCACCTAGACCCTATTCCCATAACCCAGTATTTTTACCCTAGTTAGTCCCCCTGATATTAAGGGGCAACTTAGCATGGCCAATCTATCTAACCTGCACATCTTTGGACTGTGCAAAGAAACTGGAGCACCTAGAAGACACTCACCCAGACACAAGAAGAACATACAATCTCCACACAGTCAGTGACCCAAGCTCGGGAATCGAACCTGGGTCCGTGGCGTGATGAGGCAGTTGTGTCATCGAGCTGCCCACTCTCATTATGTTAAAGTACAGTTATAAATACAGGTTGCTATTTTGCTTTTATGGTACCTAATTGTTTTATGGTGCCTAATTGGATGGTGAGCAGTACAAGATCAATTTTATTTTGCTTTTTTCAATCACATGGAGATCAGTTCCTATGGGTCATGTCAAAGTGCTAATACTAAGGGGGCAGTCACTTTCTGCTGGATTGTACTTGTTGTTGGCTCCCGTGTTGCTCTATATGTTGGATATCTGACACATTGCCAGCATATAATTACATACAACGCATTTCCTCTGATGTTCACAATTCCTCATGCTTGAATCTGTCCTATCCAGGATAATGTCAGTATCACTTTGTTGCAGCACATGGCCTATTATCTCAGAGTTCTGAATAGTATTATTAATGTATTCATCCC
The DNA here is from genome assembly GCF_965287045.1 of Carcharhinus amblyrhynchos. NCBI lineage: Eukaryota > Metazoa > Chordata > Chondrichthyes > Carcharhiniformes > Carcharhinidae > Carcharhinus > Carcharhinus amblyrhynchos. Next base: position 24,524,320 of record NC_137342.1, on the reverse strand, counting down.
ACACTTTTTCGAGTTTACAATAGGCTTCTGTCATTCAGACATTAGACTTGTGCCAGTGATACTGAATAAAATATGCATTAGGTTAGACCTGATTTATTTTTAAGTTTAAAGTTTATTTATTGATGTCACAATTAGGCTTACATTAACACTGCAATGAAGTTACTGTGAATATCCCCTAGTCGCCACACTCCAGTGCCAGTCCGGGTACACTGAAGGAGGAATTAGCATGGCCAATGCACCTAACCAGCGCGTCTTTCGGGCTATGGGAGGGAATTGAAGCATGCAGAGGAAACCCACGCAGACTCAGGGAGAACCTGCAGACTCCGCACAGACAGTAACCCAAGCGGGAATTGAACCCAGGTCCCTGGCACTGTGAGACAGCAGTGCTAACTACTGTGCCACTGTGCCATCCTTCCTTGTGGGATCTTACTTTGCATAAACTGGATGTCACATTTAGCCACAAGAGCTGAACTTCATTTTTTCTCTACCTCAAAGGCACCTGCTTCCACCTACTGCCAATCTCCATTCTGTCTCAGCTTATCTGCTGTTGGACCCCTCATCTATGCAGAATTCCAGAATTGAATATTCCAGTGCTTTTCTGGGCAAATTCCCAAGTTTCATCCTCCATAAGCTCATCCATAACCCTGCTTCCTATCTTAATCCATACTATGTTCCATTTACCCATCATCCTTGCAGTTGTTGACGTATGTTTGTTCCCAATACCTTTCTCATTCTCTTGTTCAAATTCTCCTGTCTCCTCCCTATCGCTGTAACCTCTTCCAACCATACAGCCATCACAGCACTCTACATTCTTCCTGCTGTATTGTACATCTTCATTTCCTTCCCCCCACCACCCCGCCTCCCCCATCCCCACCCCCACCCCCAACATTGACAGACTTGTTTGCAACCATTGAGGCCCCAGTGTCTGGAATTCCCTCCCTCAACATTTCCACCACTTTCTTCCTTTAAGATCCTCCTTAAAACATACCCCTTATCAACAATGTAAAAGGAAGCATTAAATAAACTTTTTGCGTCAACAATCACTTCTAACAGAATCACTTCAGCTATGTACAGTGGTTGTAACAGGATCAATGTTTTTTTTAAATCACACTACTGAAACATGATGGCATGGTGCAATGGAAGGCTGAACAAGAGGCTGCAAGTTAAAGAGATTAATTAAAAAAAAACATAATTTACAATGTAATTCAAGCTTGTTAGAGTTAAAGTGTGACACAGAGAACTGGTGGCTGTAGTCAATACTGTGAGAACACCTTGGGGCAAAATTTGGTAAAACTAAATACTATTACAATGACTTTCCACAGGTTCATATTCTTCACACATATTGCTTTTCAACTAAGCAAAGAAATTAGCTGAACTTTTCATCTTGCTATTATGTAATTCCACCTGAGGTCACTGAGCAGATTTAAATGAAATTAATTATATACTGTAATGAGTTCTTTATCCTTGGCTTTACAACCATTTTTAACTTAACTGCATTGATGTCGCCTAGCAGCTGGTCCACGAGGCAGATAGGCAACATGAGAAGATTCAGGTAACACAGGGAGAGCTTTTGTTTCCATCCCATTTTGCCTTTTCACTGCAAGTTATTTTTCATTTAGTCGTGAGACACAGGTGTCGCTGACTGGCCAACATTTATTGTCCATCCTGAGCTTCCCTTGAACTGAGTGGCTTGCTAGGCCATTTCAGAGGGCAGTTAAGAGTCAATCACATATCTGTGGGTCTGGAGTTACATGTAGGCCAGACAGGGCAAGAATGGCAGAGTTCCTTCCCTAAAGGACATTAGTGAACCAGATGGGATTTTCTGAGAATTGACAATGGTTTCATGGTCATCAGTAGATTCTTGGTTTTAGATATTTTTTATTGAATTCAAATTCCACCAGCTGCTGCGTTGGGATTCGAACTTGGGTCCCCAGAACATTGGCTCAGTTTCTGGATTAATAGTCCAGTGGTAATACCACTAGGTCTCCGCCTCCCCTGGCGCTGACATATGTTTGGGTTTGGTTCTAAAAGACTCAGGAGCTTTCTGGTATTTTGTCAAAGTGGCCACTGTTAATGTGGGGAAATTGGCAATTCATTCAACCATCAATGTTGTCAGGCCACACCTTCCCCAACTGAAGTCCATTTATGCATATAGAGCTAACAAGTGGGGGCCACCTGGCTGATTATATTTTCCCTCTTCCTACAGCCCAGGTGTGGGTAATTAATTGTTGTATCCTAATTGTCAATCAGGCTGAGACCAGCTAACTCTACATAGGCCAGGAGTCCAGGCAGGTCATGTGACAATGGATAGCACACTTCCTCCACAATCATCAAGAAAATCCCCACCAGTCAAGTTTTGACCTGGGCAGTCTTTTTTTGTGAGAGGACAGTCAGGAAATCTCTGGGTTGTAAAGCAGAATTCTCAAGTTTATTTCTTTTAGTGAAATAGAAGGCACATGTGTCCACACTTTTCTGCATTTAATAGTTTGGAGGCTATATGGCATAAATCTTCTGATCTCTAGATCATTTGGGATAGCACAGTAGAGCGATATATACATTTGAAAATCCTGACAAGGGAATTAACCGGGGAGCTTCAGCTTCCGATGGACAATTGCCCAGATCCCTTATGAATGACTCTGATTCTAACTCAGTGTCTAGTCTAATTCCTGGGTATCTCTAGAACTGATCCCCCCAATCTCTTACACTAACTCCCTGGCTACCCCCTAACTTCCCAACTACTCGACTACTCCTCCTGACCACCCTACAACCTTCCCTCCTGCCAACTACCATCATCCAATGATGATTCAAACTTATATCTTGCTGTCCTCCAGACGGGCCCATAAGACATAGGAGCAGAATTAGGCCATTTGGCCCATCAAGTCTGTTCCAACATTCAATCACGCTAATAATTTCTGAACCCCATTCCCTGTGTTTCTCATAACCTTTGTTACCCTTACCAATCAAGAACTAATACATCTCTGTCTTAAATGCACTCAATGACCTGGCCTCCACAGCCTTTTGTGGTAATGAATTCCACAGATTCCTCTGGCTGAAGAAATTCCTCCTCATCTCGGTTCTAACCGGTCATCCCTTTACTCTGAGGCTGTGGTCTTGGATCCTAGATCCCCGGGCCACCTGGCTACATTGTGTCCCCTCACCGCTGTTTATCCTTCCTGAGGCCCCCAACTGCTCACTGACCATTCTTCCCAGCTACCTTCCCAGCCGCCCAACTAACACCCAACTATCTCACAGGATCCAGGGTGACGTATCTAAATGGATACAAAATTGGCTTCTTGACAGAAGCCAGAGGGTGGTTGTAGAGAGTTATTTTTCAAAATGGAGGCCTGTGACCAGTGGGGTGCCTCAGGGATCAGTGCTGGGCCCACTGTTATTTGTGATTTATATCAATGATTTGGATGAGAATATAGGGGACACGGTTAGTAAGTTTGCAGATGACACCAAGATTGGTGGCATAGTGGACAGTGAAGAAAGTTATCTCCAATTACAACAAGATCTTGATCAATTGAGCCATTGGGCTGATGGATAGCAGGTGGAGTTTAATTTAGACAAATGCGAGATGATGCATTTTGGCAGATTGAACCAGGGCAGGACTTACTAGTTAATGGTAAGGCATTGGGGAGAGTTACAGAACAAAGAAATCTAGGGGTATGTGTTCATAGCTCCTTGAAAGTGGATTCAAGGTGGACAGAGTGGTGAAGAAGGTATTCGGTATGCTTGGTTTCATCGGTTAGAACATTGAGTACAGGAGTTGGGATGTCTTGTTGAAGTTGTACAAGACACTTGGAATGCTGTGTGCAATTCTGGTCACTCTATTGTAGAAAGGATAATATTAAACTAGAAAGTGTGCAGAAAAGATTTACTAGGATGCTACTGGGATTTGTTGGTTTGAGTTATAAGGAGAGGCTGAATAGACTGGGACTTTTTGCTCTGGAGCTTAGGAGGTTGAGGGGCGACCTTATAGAAGTCTGTAAAATAATGACAGGCATAGACAAGGTAGTCAATCTCTTTTCCCAAAGGTAGGGGAGTCTAAAACTAGAGGTCATGATTTAAGGTGACGGGAGAGATACGAAAGTGCCCAGAGGGGAAATTTTTTCACACAGAGGGTGATGAATGTCTGGAACAAGCTGCCAGTGGTAGTAGTAGAGGCGGGTACAATTTTATCGTTTAAAAAACATTTAGATAGTTACATGGATGTGAAGGGTATGGAGGGATATGGGCAATTGGGTTTAGCTTAGGGGCTTTTTTGAAAAAAGGGCAGCTTGGACAAGTTGGGCCAAAGGGCCTGTTTCCATGCTGTAAATTTCTATGATTCTATGAGCCCCCCCACCACCCAATTACTCTTCCCATCAGCCAGCTGCCCTTCTCATCTGATCCATCTATCCCCTGATCTGACTACCCACTCATCCACTTACTGTCTACCCACTTATCCACTTCACCCACCGACTCCCTACCCACTCATCTACTTACCCTTCCATTCACTCAATCACACATTCAATCACCCTCTCACTAACAATAGACTGGCCATTTAAGCTTACCATATGGCAGCTCGTTCTGTGTAAAAGGTAGGTGACTTGTCTTCTCCCAACCCCACTACAATATCAAGGGTGCAACGTTATGCATTTCTGGGACAGCCAAGTTCAGAAGACAGTGATAGAAATGCAGAACAGCGTCAAATCAGACTAATCTCTATAATGATTGCCGCTCCTCAGAAGATCCAGACTGATATATATTAATGCAATGGATGCTTAGTGAGCCTCCAAAACAATCATTAAAAGCCAGGACAGCCACAATCCTCAGTTCTGACACAATCCTGATTTAAGAGAACTGATCAAAACTATCAATGCAGTCATTTGCTTTATGCATTGGAAAAGAATGAGTTATTAAGTACATTTCAGTGGCAAATTCAATTTGAAAAAAATGAAGTGGAACAGTATCTCATACATAAGTCATCATAAATAAATCTAGTCATGTGTGCGTATAATGCAAATTCTGAAGTGGTTCAAAGGTTTCCACATCAATGTTTCTGTCATCCTAACTTCATGGCCTCAGGGAAATACAAGCGTTCCTCAATGCTGACCACTTTAACAACTGTCTTCTTCAAATGGCTTAACCTGAATTCCTGGCAAACAAAAACACGGTGTGAAATTATACTGTGCACTTTTGTTCGTGAGGCATTTTTACAGGTTTGCTTAGTTTCAGAGGTCATAGGGACAGATTATGAAGCATATCGAATATGATTCACATTTACTGCTAGTAATTCATTGGCTTGGAATTTATTCAGTAAGTCGCTTTACTTCTTTGGTCTTAATAGAGCGAATAAGAGGAATCCAAGATTACGCACATATTGAATATTAGCTACAGGAGAGAAATGTACTGCACATGGAATCATAGAAATGTCAGTGCAGAAATAACAATTTGGATCAGGCACTTATTCGAGTTCCACACAAAGGCTGCAGCCCAATTGCATTTCTCCATTCATCTCCACAGTCTTCAGTTTTCTTCTTCAGGTAGTTCACCTATTTTCCTCTTAAACATTGTGATTGACTTTGTTTCAATAGCCTCTGATGGTATATAAGTGAATCTAACAACCAATTGTAAAAGGTAAAGTTCATTTATTAGTCACAAGTAGGCATACATTGACAGAGCAATGAAATTACTGTGAAAATCCCCTAATTGCCACACTCCGGCGCCTGTTTGGGTACACTGAGGGAGAATTTAGCATGGCCAATGTACCAAACCACCACATCTTTCAGAGACTGTAGGAGGAAATCGGAGGACCCAAAGGAAGCCCACACAGACACAAGGAGAACATGCAGCCTCCACACAGACAGTGATCCAAGACAGAAATTGAACATGGATCCCTGGCACTGTGACATGGTAGTGCTAACCACTGTGTCACCATGCTCTTTCTCTTCAATGTTCTGCTTTTATGCTTCTAGTCTTAATCATGTCCCTGCTAGCAATGGAAACAAAATTCCCTATTTATCCTTTGCATTTCCAATTTTCCTTAGTAAATTTCTCTGCTCTTGTGAATGAAGCCATGATTCTCAAATTTCATCAGAAAGGGTGCATTTATACAAAATATTTAAAGTTGATGAAAAGAAGTTTTAATTTTGTGCAAGTGCTAGAGGTATTAGCAGTAACTGGATTGATTTGTAAGTTTGCGGATGATACAAAGACTGGTGGATTTGTGGATAGTGATGAGGACCATCAGAGGATACAGCAGGATATAGATCAGTTGGAGACTTGGGCAGAGTCATGGCAGATGGAGTTTAATCCGGACAAATGTGAGGTAATGCATTTTGGAAGGTCTAATACTGATAGGAAATATACAGTAAATGGCAGAACCCTTAAGAGTATTGATAGGCAAACAGATCTGGGTGGACAGATACACAGGTCACTGAAAGTGGCAAAGTAGGTGGAGAAGGTAGTCAAGAAGGCACACAGCATACTTGCCTTCATCGGCAGGGGCATTGAGTTAAAATTGACAAGTCATGTTGCAGCTTTATAGAACCTTAGTGAGGCCGCACTTGGAATATAGTGTTCAGTTCTGGCCGCCACACTACCAGAAGGATGTGGAGGCTTTAGAGAGGGTGTAGAAAAGATTGACCAGGATTTTGCCTGGTATGGAGGGCACTAGCTATGAGGAGAGGTTGAAGAAACTTGGTTTGTTCTCAGTGGAACTAGAAGGTTGAGGGGTGACCTGATAGAAATCTACAAGATTATGAGAGGCATGGACAAAATGGATAGTCAGAAGCTTTTTCCCAGGGTGGAAGAGTCAATTACTAGGGGGCATAGGTTTAAGGTGCGAGGGGCAAGGGTTAAAGGAGATGTACAAGGCAGATTTTTTACACAGAGGGTGGTGGGTGCCTGGAACTCACTGCCCGGGAGGTCGTGGAAGCGGATAAGGTAATGGCTTTTAAGGGGCGTCTTGACAAATACATGAACAGGATGGGAAAAGAGGGATATGTTCCCTAGAAGGGTAGGGGGTTTTACTTAAGTCGGACGGCATTGTCGGTGCAGGCTTGGAAGGCTGAAGGGCCTATTCCTGTGCTGTAATTTTCTTTGCTCTTTGTTCTTTGTATGTGCAATAAACCATATTAAGACCCAATGTGACTTTGAAACAGAGTGGAATGATGTGCCTTCTCACTGAAATATCCTACTGCTCTGACATTAGACTGTGTCCTGACTATGGAATTTAAGCTACATGTACACCATACCTATACAGTGTGTGTGAAGAAAAAAAAGCTACTGCTGCAATTGTAGCCTAACCTGTTCTTTTTGTTTTAATGACTTCAATATGCTTTCTATAACAGGATGCCCAAAACTGCAAACAGTGCTCTAATTGTTATACAACCAAGTCTTGTACACCCCTTTGCTTTTGTACTCAGTGCCCCTTATAATTTTTTATTCACTCACAGGATGTGGGCGTCGCTGACAAGGCCAGTGTTTAAAACCCAAAATCCTACTTGCTCTTTTTATAGCTACTTTCCGCTTGCAGTCTTGCTTTTAAAGGTTTGCATCCTTCATCTCGCTAGTCATCTATTCCAGTGAGAATTTTACCATTTAGGTTCTATTTCCATTCTTTTCTCCAAGATGTACTGCTTCATATTTATGTACATTTAAACCACACTTGCCACAAAATCTGTCTCTGTTCCCCCTTCATTCATCCTCATAGATTTCAATAACAGGCAGTTTTGTGTCTTCGGCAAATTTTGATGTTATTGCCTCAATGTCAATGTCCAAACCGTTTGTTTGAAGGGGAACAAGAGAGCCCCACTCAAATTTCTAAAGGCTGCGTAACTAGATACAACATGGTCTCACTGAAAAGTACACCTGTGTGAATATAATCAAGGATAGAATCACAATTGACGACAAGGTTCCTCCCTTTATATAAGAATAGTTTGTCAACAGCACAAATTTAAAGCTGCAAGGATTTGATACCAGCTTATCACTGCAGCTGGAAGAACTCTATCTCGATATTGAGTTGGCACCATCAAGACAAGAACTTGGAAAAATAAATATCTAATGAAGTGCATTCACCCTTTGGCCACTAAAAAAAATCATAAGTTTAAGTTTAATACAGTAACTCTTCACATGATCAAAACCTTTACAATCCTGAGGGATATTGACAAGATGGATATGGAGAGGATGCTTCCACTTGTTGGAGAATCTAGAACTATGGGTCACTGTTTAAAAATAAGGAGTCGCTCATTTATGATGGGGATGAGGAGACATTATTTTCTCTCAGAAGATCATGAGTATATGGAACTCTCTTCCTTAAAGGGGAGGCAATAGCCGAGTGGTATTGACCCTAGACCAGAAAATCAGATAATCATCTGGGGAGCTGGGTTTGAATTCTGCCATGGGTGGTGGAATTTGAATTCAATAAAAAGAATCTGGAACTAAGAATCCACTGATGATCATGAAACAATTGTCGAGAAAACCCATCTGGTTCACAAGTGTCCTTTAGGGAAAGAAATCTGCTGTCCTTACCTGGTCTGACCTATATGTGACTCCAGAGCCACAGCAACGTGACTGACTTTCAACTGCCCTTGGGCAATTAGGGATGGGCAATAAACACTGGCCAGCCAGCAATGCCCATGTCGTACCAATAAATAAACAAAAAGGCAGTAGAAGCAGAGCCTTTGAATATATTTAAGATGCGGAGATGCCAGCATTGGACTGAGTTAAGCACAGTAAAAAGTACCACAACATCAGGTTAAAGTCCAACAGGCTTATTTGGTAGCACGAAGTTTCAGAGCGCTGCCCCTTCATTAGGTAGGTACACCACTCACCGGATGAGGGGGTAGTGCTCTGAAAGCTCATGCTACCAAATAAACCTGTTGGACTTTAACCTGGTGTGGTGAGACTTCTTACTGTGAATATTTATGAGGCAAAGCTAGGTCAATTCTTGGTTGACAAGGCAAGGTGGTGGGGGGAGTCGGGGTAGGCAGGAATGTGGAGTTAAGTTTACAATCAGGTTAGCCATTATCTTATTGAATGGCAGAGCAGGATTGAAGGGCAGAGAGGCCAACTCCTGCTCCTAATTTGTATGTTCATATATTTGTATGTACATAATGAATTTATGCTCCTGGGTGGGCCTAGAATGCTATCCATTTGTTGACATTTCCCAGTGTTGGGTTTAGTATGAATATTTGGCTGAGTTTCAAATGGTCGAGAACAATTTATCTCAGTGAGTACTACATTCCCATTTTGATTCACAATTCTAACAAGTTATTAAATGATTATCTATCATTGATTTGTAAGTGGACAAATATTTCTACAACAGATTTGTCCATCTACATTTACACCTTTTAATAATTTTTATGGAGGAAAGTTCATTTTTCAGTATGAAATGTCTCTGAATATGACAGCTCTATTTGATTGTTAGAAGTTCTTTATGTCCATTTCAAAGATATCCTGGGGGCTGCTCATACTGGATAGTAAGTTGGTGGATATTAAGGATACATGTGGGGCATGGGAAAATGAGAGGGCATGGAGAAGGTGCTTGCAGTGACATGGGGTCATGAGGTGCCATTGAGGGAGCTTGTGGGGTGATTGGGTTGGCATTGGGTTATGAAGAGGCATGGAGGGATAGGGGATGCGGGTTGGGACACAAGGATTTAGTGGCATAAGAAACATGTTTTAAAGTTAGGTTGATGCCTCAGTGAACACAGGCGGGCCTTCTAACCAACTTGCCTCAGCATTTGCAATCCTTTGACGCTGTTTCAGATCTTAGTAAATCTGCACGTTGCCTGTCCAAGTCCCCGGGAGATAAAAATGTAGTGGCTATGAGTAGAGGTGATAGGCTCAATTTTCTGAACTTGCAAAGTGGCCCAATTCACATTTCCCATGGAAATCCAGCCCTTTGATATTGTTCAGCAGATATGGGATGAGACTCTAGCTCAGGGGGTTATCAGGAAATATATCAAAAGTTTGATATGATGTCTGTCATAAGTTATGAGTGTGAAGTCAAAGAGTCTACTATTAGGACTTAAAATGTATATTTTGTTCGGATATATACTCCAAAGTCAACTTATTCATAGAATCATAGAATCCCTACAATGCAGAAGGAGGCCATCCAGCTCATCAAGCCTGCATCAACAACAATCCCACCCAGGCCCTATCCCTGTAACCCCATGTATTTACCCTGTTAATCCCCCTTGATACTAAGGGGCAACTTAGCACAACTAATCAAGTTAACCTGCACACCTTTGGTCATCTTATTATGTAAAAATTCTGCTCATTGAGACCAACATCTCTCAAAGTTTTTGTCCGCTGACCACTTAGGTGGAGAAAAAGATCCCATGGAGCACCAAGGAGCCCTACCCCAACCATTTTCACTGGCCATCGTAAAAGAAACTCATCAGAAGTAATGAGAAGTACAAATATTTTGCTGCATTTTTGCTTCTAAATGTAACAAATTTACATGCATTCATTTTAAAAAATGTTATCTTTAGTAAATTATTAACTCATACCAGAAATAAGTATATGGACACTTTCATATTATAAATATTATTACTACAAGAGTGCATGTTTATTTGGAACATTCCAAAATATGTCATAAATTTATCATAATGATCCTCTTATCTGACATCGATATTAATGAAGCAAAACCAACAATAACCCAAATTTTGCTTCTAAAAATACATTGTTGTTGCTCGAACTTATGATCACTTGTGTTGCACATGCAGGAACCAGTCTAGCTGTTTGGCCTCATGTGGGTGGTGGGCTGTGTTCTTGTCTTTTCTCTCATGTATCCTTGGCTACCATTCCTGTGTCAGTGACTTGCATTTTGGACCAGCCTGAAGAGAAGCTAGAGGACCCCCATTGGCTATGCTTCAAGAACCACTGGTTTAAAATTGTTAATTTTTGTCTAATTTACCTGGTCGGGAGGGATAGGGAATGTGTTACAGGGAATGGTTAGAGAGCAGGAAATGAGCAGGTTTGAAACATTGACTGTCAGCCAGTTGTGATACGTTCATTGTGAAGTCACTAGAAGTCAGACATGATTTCTCAATCCATAATCTCTCAAATCCTGGGTTTAGAATACGTGGTTCCAGCTCCTAATGTTATTAGTTGTAGAACACTCGAGAACTCTAGGCAAGGGGTTATGAATGAGCCTCCAATTACTTTCTATTTGATTATAATTAGCTCTCTAATTAGTGACAATGAACATTTTGATTGTGACCTTATTTTAAAATTTACACTTCAGCCCTTAGCCCTAACTAATGATACCATAAAACCCCAGAGTTCGAGAAAAAGAAATGAAAGTGAACTACAACTGGGGCGGGATAGATGCTGTTATATCTTAGTCCTTTGCAAAAGAGTAATACCCTTACAGTGATTCCCCATGAGCACATTACTAAAACTAGCTCTGCTCTATCGAGCAGCAGTATCAGAGATCCAAAAAAAACACCCCGGTATCTATAGAACCAAGTATGCCTCTCTGTTGCTGTATTTTACTAAATTAGGAGATAGTTAACTAATCAAATGAATAAGGTTAGACAGACACAAGAGGGAAAGTGATGTGCTAAGACCCTAACTTGTGGGATGCATTGTAGCCCCAGACAGTTATAGCGACAGAAAGGGCAGGATTTTCCAGCTGTGCTCGCCCCCAAGACCGAAAACATCTGCCTGAGGTCAACGGACCTTTGCATGATCCTATCCTGCCTGTTACGATTCCCTTGACAGACAGGAAGGGAAAATTCCAAGTATACACACCTTAACCAATTTTGGCTGAGGGTTGTTGAGCTGGAGTGCAAGCTGCTGACATTGTGGAATGTTAGGAAGCAGGAGAGTTCTCTGGATTCTTTGATCTGGGATGCAGTCACAACCCTAATCTAGGTAGGACTTTGGCATTGGCCAATGGTCAGAGACAAGAGGATGTGACTATGAGTCAGAAAGGGATAGGGATTCAGCACATGGTGAATGAGAAGCCTCAACCCTTGACATTGATTAACAGATACTTTCTGTGTGGATGAGAGCAAGGACTGCAGGGTGGATGAGCTAACAGACTAAGGCACCAGGGTGCAGGATGGTGCTCAAATGTTGTGGGGGGAGAGCAGAAAAGAATATTGTCATGGCCAGGGTCAGTACAGTCAGGGGATAGGCACTGCTCTCTATGTCTGCAGTTGGGAGCTCTGAAGGTTCTGTTGCCTGCGCAGTGCCAGGATTAAGGACATCTCCTCATGGCTTGGAGCGGAATGGTATAATTCCGCATGTTGTGGTTCACAAAAGATCCAACAACATACTTTGGACTAGAAATTCTCTGCTGAGAGAGTTATAAGATTTCAGGAGAAAATTAAAATGTAGAACCTCCAAGGTCACCATTTCTGGGTTGTTACCTGAGCCATGTGCCAACTGGCACAGGGTCAAGCAGATTAGAGAATTGAACACGTAGCTCAAAGAGTCATGTGGGAAGGAAGGATTTCAATTCATGGCTCACAGGTAAGGAGCTGTTTCATTGTGATGGTCTCCATTTAAAATATGAACATATGAATTGGGAACAGGAGTAAGCCACATGGCCTTTTCAGCCTGCTCCACCATTCAGTAAGATTATAACTGATTTACTTGTAATTTCAATTCTTCATTCATGCCTATCCCTGATAAGCTTTCACCCCCTTGTTTATCAGTAATCTATGTATCCCTGCGTTAAAAATATTCAAAGGGACTGCCTCCACCACCTTTTGAGCAAAAGAGTTTCAAAGACTCATGACCCTTTGAGAGAAAAAAAATTCTCATCTCTCTCGTCAATGGACAATTCCTTACTTTTACAATGTTCCATATTCTGTGGATGTGCTACAAATGAAATGTGATCAGTGTCCTGATGAAATGCAAAACTAGGGGTGTGTTTATTTTATTCTTATGGATGTGGGTGTCGTTGGCTAGGCCAGCACGCTCATCCCTAATTACCCTTGAGAATGTGGTGGTGAGCTGCCTTCTTGAATCGCTGGAGTCCATGTGCTATCGGTGCACCCACAGTGCTGTTAGATAGAGAGCTTCAGGATGTTGATCCCATGACAGTGGCGATATAGTTTCAAGTCAGTGTAGTGCCTGCTTTGCAGATGGTGGTGTCCCCATTCCTTTGCTGTCCTTGTCCTTCTAGATGGTAGAGCTCATGTGTTTGGAAGGTGTGTCTAAGGAGCATTGGTTGGAGGGTACAGGGTGGGGGATGGGTGGAGAATATCATGATGTTGAGATGCCGGCGTTGGAGAATATCACCCAGGGAGGTTAATGGCAATTGATTTTTGTGCAGCAAAATTCTTTTGATTTAGACCATGAACCTCGTGGCTTAATTCTACTAGTGAAAATCTTGGTTTTCAGATGTTAAAAAAATAAAAGCAGCACTGCCTCCACCAACACCATACCAGCAGGGATAAGCAACCATAAATCTTTGGATTTCTTTGCCCCAGAGAATTGGTGACGTTCCATCATTGAATATATGTAAGGTCACATTCGGGTTTGAAAAAGAATTCAATTCATTGTTTCTCAAAGGATATCACAAGAGGGTGTAGGGAAGGTAAGCTCATAGGGAATTCTTAGTAATTCTTGTGAAGTTTTGGATTCTGCTAAAATATTCACTGGGAAATATATGCATTCATAATGTGAAAATTTACCTTGGAACGTAAGGTGGGTAATTTAAACTTTACCCACTTGGAGGGTACCTGAATGTAAAGTTGATTTGATTTGATTCAGTTTGATTCATTATTGTCGTATGTATTAGTATACAATGTAAAGTGTTGTTTCTTGCATGCTGTATAGACAAAGCATACTGTTCATAAAAAAGAAAAGGATAGAGTGTAGAATGTAGTGTTACAGTCATAGCTAGGGTGTAGAGAAAGATCAGCTTAATGTGAGGTAGGTCCATTCAAAAGTCTGATAGCAGGAAGAAGCTGTTCTTGAGCCTGTAGGTATGTGAGCTCAGACTTTTGTATCTTTTCCCTAATAAAGTATGTCCGGGGTGTGTGTGGTCCTTGATTACAGAAACATAGAAACGTGGAAGATAGGAGCAGGAGGAGTCCATTTGCTCCCTCGAGCCTGCTCCACCATTTATTATGATCATGGCTGATCATCCAACTCAATAGCCTAATCCTGCTTTCTCCCCATTACCTTTGACCTCATTCGCCCCAAGTGCTATATTATGCTGGCTGCTTTTCCGAGGCAGAGAAATGGAAAATGAGTGGCCAATTTGATCCCTCATGTGGAGATGCCGGTGTTGGACTGGGGTAAGCACAGTAAGAAGTCTCACAACACCAGGTTAAAGTCCAACAGGCTTTTTTTGTAGCACAACCCACAAGTGGCACTAGTAGCACAAGTAGCTTGTGCTACCAAATAAACCTGTTGGACTTTAACCTGATGTTGTGAGACTTCTTACAGTTTGATTCCATCAGTCGTAAACGATATATTAGGAAACTACAAAGGGAAAATGAAATTATAATAGGGAATTGAAAGTATTAAAGAACAAATTGCAGTAATATTTCACATTTCAGAGTTAGAAGATATGAAAAATGATTAATACCAGGTTTCAAATACAAGGTAAGAGCGCTACAAGAATAACAAAACACAATAGGTGTAACTTCAACCACCCAAAATCGGGAGATGGTAGTGTAGTGGTAATGTCACCCTACTACTAATTCAGGTTAATGTTCTGGGGCACAAGTTCATGCCCCACCATGGCAACTGGTGGAGTTTTAATTTAATTAATAAATCTGGAATATGAAGTAGATACAATAATGATGACCATGAAGCTACCATTGCTTGCTGTAAAAACCCATGTAATTCACTAAATCCTTAGGGAAGGAAATCTGCCATCATGATCAGGTCTGGCCTATATGTAACTCCAGACTCACATTGATGTGGTTGGTTCTTAACTGCCCACTGAAATGGCCTAGCAAGCCATTCAGTTCAAGGGCAAAATATGTTAGTCTTGTAAGTGATGCACACATCCCAAAAAGTAAACTTAAAAAAAAGTTTGGCTTGAATGCAGAAGTGAGAATTTAAATCTTGAAACCACCTGTATCTGATATTAATGAAGAGGATGCAAAAGTTGGGCAGTCACTCCAAATTCAGGGGTGGCTCAGTCATTATAATCTTTTAAGGAGGCAGACCTTCCCAGCTTTAAAACTCTCCAGGCATCAGGATCAACTAGACGGCAGCTCCACCAGGGGAGTAGGTGCTGCTGGGGCAGAGAGGGGAGCGCAAGGGCACCATGGAATGGAGACACTTTCGGAAGTCTGCTGGAAATGATAGAATAAGGAATGCATTTTGGACTATCATTGTGGAGAGGGGAAGAAAAAAGTTAATAAAAATTAAAAACTGCAGGCTTTTTGGGAAGCTAGTACTTCCTGACTTCCATTCATAACCAACACCCACCCCTCCACAACCCCCCACCCAACTCCCCCCCCCCCCCCCCCCCCCCACCCACCCAAACCTCCCAACTCTGAAAACTACTGCGGCCAATGTCAACCTGGGTGCAGAATGAGCTTACAGAAAATACACTCAGCAGAGTGACTTAATGGTAATGGAAGAAAGGATGGTTGCTATTAAAGATGCAAGAAAACCAGAAAGGAAAAGAAAAGTGACCTGGAACAGCATCTTAGTGTGGTGAACTATTTACCAAAATTCCTGCCTGATTTGTCAAATGTCACAAAACCACTAAGAAAGCCACTCAAAAAACACATGTAGCTTGGCATTGAACTCATGGGAAAAAAAAATTCCAGTAGATGTTGATGTGGGATATCAGTTAGCCTTGTCTGAAATTTATGTCAACATGCTAATCTTGCTAATCTTCTGTATTTTTCCAGTTCCTGGTGCCTTTGATGTATTTTTGCCACAATAACTATTCTCTAGCAGGCAAAAAAGAATTGTCATGACTGGAGATAAAGCTTCGGTCAATAGCTAATTAAGCCTCAATGTAGTTGTATCTCAGAACCAGGTTCAGGAAGTCATGCCAAGAGGCTTCAGATTTTAGAATGATTTGTCTTTAGTTTCCCATCCATCACCCAAGTGTAAGCCCTGTGGCACAATGGGTAGCATCCCTGCCTCTGAGCCAGAAGCTCTGGGTTCAAACCCACTCCAGAAATTGATGGTCAAGGAAGGTACACTCATGCTCCGAAATTCTACCGCCCTGCCCGCCATGGGAATCGGAGTGGGCAAGGGGCAGACCATGGGAAACTCCATTGGCCTTGGGATTTTCTGATCTCGGATTGAGCGAGGCCGTAAAATCCTACCCTATGTTGTGACCAATAAGGTTAGACTGTCACCAATGACTGGTGATAAGAACAGGAGAGATTTGTTGCTTGTCATGTAAAGGAAAGAAATTGGAGCCTCCATCATCACTATCCATAGCTCCAGTCTACAGTATGCACATAAGAAGGGCTGGATAGCTGCTGTGAATCAGGCTGGTTCTAACAGCAGAAAGCTTGATTTCCCCATTCTGGCTGGAGTGGATGTAGGGCTTGCCTGGCTTATGGTAGAGATCATGATGTTGTGGGTGAGATGTGCTTTCAGACAAAGAACTCAAAAACACATCACCCAAGTCTTGCTTTTGACCAAAGATGGGATATCATGCACACACACTAAGCCTAATTTTAATTATATGTAAATAAGTAGATTTCCAATTCATTAAAATTCAATTTATTGTCCCCTAATATCACAACCAAGGTTAGGAGATTAAGTTTCACCTATTCCACCCATCAGGAAATTTAAATTAGATTGAAAGACACAACCTCACCATCAAATTAGCATTAATCCAATGGAAAATCCACAAAAGGAAAGATTATGGAATGCATCTAACCCTGTTTGATTCTGGTAATACAACTGGGGATAATATAATGTTGTCAGCAATTATTGATGAATCATAGAACAAAGGCAACATTTCTCATCTCAGGACAGGCAGCATGGTGGCACAGTGGTTAGCCTCACAGTGATCCAGGTTCAAGTCCAGCCTTGGCTGACAGTCTTTGTGGAGATTGCATGTTCTCCCTGTGTCTGTGTGGTTTCCTCCAGGTGTTCCATTTTCCTCCTACACACTAAAGATGTGCAGATTAGATTGATTGGTCATGCTAAATTGCTCCTTAGTGTCCCAGGTTGTGTAGATTAGATGGATTAGTGAGATAAGTACGTGGGGTCATGGAGATGGGGCCTGGATAGAATGCTCTGTCGGAGAGTTGGTGCAGACATGATGGATTAAGTGGCCTAATTCTGCACTGTAGGGATTCTATGATCTGTGCTATGATCAGGACAACTGCACAAACCAAACATTGTCAAAAGAATTTCACAACATCTCAAGTATAAGAGGGGTATATGGTAACTGAGAATCCCACCTTTAAGACAGACAGTGAATGGACAGCAAGTCTGATAAAATAAAATACCATGATGTGGGTATGCCGGCGTTGGACTGGCGTAAACACAGTAAAAAGTCTGACAACACCAGGTTTTAGTCCAACCTATTTATTTGATAATATACTCACAAGCTTTCAGGGTTAGCCCCTTCGTCAGGTGAATGGAGAGTTCTGGCCTCAGACAGAGCATATAAAGCACAGACAGTTTAGAGATTACTGATTAGAATGCGAATCCTTACACCTAACCTGCTGTTCAAGACCTGAAGTGGCTGATAATGTGAGTGGAAGGAGCACTGATCACAGGTTAAAGAGATGTGTATTGTCTCCAGACAGTACAGTAAGTGAGGTTTTGCAAACCCAGGCAAGTCACGGGGGTTACAGATAGTGCGACATGAACCCAAGATCCCTGTTGAGACCGTCCTCATGTGTGCGGAACTTGGCTATCAGTCTCTGCTCAGCGACTCTGCGCTGTCGTGTGTCGTGAAGGCCGCCTTGGAGAACGCTTACCCGAAGGTCAGAGGCTGAATGCCCGTGACCACTGAAGTGTTCGCCAACAGGAAGGGAACAGTCTTGCCTGGTGACTGTCAAGCGATGTTCATTCATCCGTTGTCGTAGCGTCTGCATGGTCTCCCCAATGTACCATGCTTCGGGACATCCTTTCTTGCAACGTATCAGATAGACAATGTTGGCCAAGTTGCAAGAGTATTTACCATGTACCTGGTGGATGGTATTCTCACGTGTGATGATGGTATCCATGTCGATGATCCGGCATGTCTTGCAGAGGTTGCTGTGGCAGGGTTGTGTGGTATTGTGGTCACTGTTCTCCTGAAGGCTGGGTAGTTTGCTGCGAACAATGGTCTGTTTGAGGTTGTGTGGTTGTCTGAAGGCAAGAAGTGGGGGTGTGGGGATAGCCCTGGCGAGATGTTCGTCTTCATCAATGATATGTTGAAGACTCCAGAGAAGATGTCATAGCTTCTCCGCTCCGGGGAAGTACTGGACGACGAAGGGTACTCTGTCCATTGTGTCCCGTGTTTGCCTTCTGAGGAGATCGGTGCGGTTGTTCGCTGTGGCGCATCGGAACTGCCGATTAAAATAAAATACTGCAACAAGCTGAATCTGAGATAATGAAGGGTAACCCAGAACCTGGACATTTTGGTTTAAGAAAGTGTACTTTTGTCGTGCCTTTCACAAGCTCAATGTGTAGTTTGGGGTGTAGTTAATGTAATGTGTAGTTACCACTGGAATGTAGGAAATGTGGCATAACAAGTTCCTACAAACAGCAATATGATAACAACCAGACAATCGGTTTCCTGGAGATGCTCATTGAGGGATAAATTTTGGCCAGGACAACTTCAATAATTCTCCCACTCTTCTTCTAAGCAGTGTCATGGGATTTTTTTATGTTTACCTAAGAGAGCAGATAGGAATCAGACAAACATCTCATCTGGAATATGGCATCCCCAACAATGCAACACTCACTTGATACTGCACTGGAGTGTCAACCTGGATTGTTGCATTCAAGTGTTAATGTTGAGACATCCCGTAGACAGTTTTCTGGAAGTTGCTCATTTAGGCTTCAAATCTTTAGGAATTACTGTGAGGGTAAATTGGATGGATCCTGAAAATGAATCCTGTGCCAATTCAGTTAATGGAGTTTTGGCTGAGCGCCTAATCCTCCATTCTTGCTGCCAGTGGGGCAGCCATGGATGAGATCAGAAAATCCTGCCCAAAACTGCCATCTAACCTGAAATTAACAAGTAAAATTTATGGTGCTCTGTGTGGTGGTCTCAGTGATGCAATAATAGTCCATTTCTTATTGCTAAGCTGAAGATTCATTCAGAACAGATCATTTGCCAATTGCCTCTGTAACAATATATTGACATATCTTTTGCTGGGTTTTAATAGCTAGTTTACTAATGCGTGTCTAGAATTATCATTCAAAGTTTCATTTCATTCTTTTTATTTCAGACTTGATTTCTATCAGTCCAATAATCCACTAACTCCTATCAATACATGTTAGACATTGAGATGCTGCCCTTTAAAAGACTTGGCTTTGTGGGCAAAAATACCATAGACAAGTAATAAGTCTTTAGCTGCATAAAAGAACAGTTCATCTTACAGCCAAGTTGTTGCTAAAGTGAGGAAAGGAACTAGATGGATAACTGTCAAAGGCCATATATCACTTTGTACTTTGCTCCCCCTATATTAGCCTATTTAGTTTTCATGTCAGGAAGAAGTGGCATCTGAATTTTGGATGTGTCATCAAAGGTTACCTCCTTCCTAACATGCCTATACAATACTTGCAATAAATGGCACTGGAATTCAGTGATAATGAGCAAATCAGATTTATTTGGCTGCATTTTTATTGAAAGCAGAAAGGCACAAACCAGAAAGAAATTGTAATTATGGGAACATCTTAGAACAGCATGGCCCTAAGCTGTTACCATAGTGATGACATTAAAGATATTGTGCTGGAATCTGAATATCCACAAAATCAAAGCTTTCATCGTGAAATGAAATAAACTCCCAAATATTCAACTGATTTTTCGATATCTGACTTCAGTTTCATAACATCATGGGAAGCAAACATGTGAAACAGTTCTCACTTTTACCTCTTGGGCGAGCACAGAAAAAAAATCTGGCAGGCAGGATCACAAGGCCCTGAATAGACCAAACTTTTGGGATTTTCCTTCCATTAAGCACAATACAAGAAAAATCAGGTGCAATTTGCCAATGGCATCCTCATCAAAATGGGGTTGAGAAATTTAGCAGCCATGATTGAATGGCAGAGCAAACTCGATGGGCCAAATGGCCTAATTCCCCTCCCATTTCCAATGGCCTCATCGCCCTATTTCCCTGCCCCATGTTCCTTTCTGCTCTGAGCCCAGACAATGCTTACTGCCCAGGGATCTATCTCAAGAATTTGGGCTGATGTTACTTTGACTGTATTTGTTCTCATTTTATTGATAGTAATATTTTAAAGTGTGCTCTGTGGTGTTTTTTGTACAGTTTTTGAATACAAACTTCCTAAACCATATTTCCTTCAATTAATCTAGACCAACTCAATCTAAACAGCCATTTACTAATTTGTTAAATTTAGTATAATTGCTTATGAGTAGGATGTGTTTGTACATTCAATCTTGCTGAATGCAGTACTTCCCGAACAGGATGTATTTTGAAATAGTTGGGAGTAGTATTTTCCAAACTTTCCAAATAGATAACAATTATTGACCTTATTTCTTGTACAGAATTACATACAGTTGAAGTCTAACACCCAAAAACAAATGGGCAATCCCTACCCCAGTTTGTCTCTAATCTGGGTTTAATGGTGGCAAACCAAAGGTGAGCAGCCATGCTGCTCCCAGTTGTCTGTTGGCGATTTAAATATTTCAATCAGGTTGGCAGCTGTAGGTTGAGCAGTGATCGGCTGGTTTCACAGCCTTTGGGAAACCCCTCAGCAAAAGGGAGGCAAGGACACCTTTGGGAAAAAGATAAGTGCCTTTACAGTATCAGCATGAGCTAGGAATGCTGTTCATCATCTCCCCAAAGTAGTACCTTTGTCCCCCAAACCCACCCCACACATCCCTTAGAATTGCAACCACCCAGCTCTCAATAATGGATGGAGATCTGAAGTCCCCATGGTCATGGACCGGACCATACCTCTCCTCCTGGAGTCAAGGATCTGAGCTACCTGCTCCAAATTCCTCCCTGATCAACATGAGGTCAAGATGGTCAATTAGGTTGACCTCCAGGCAGGGTATTGATCAAGGACAAAAGGCATACACTGTAGGGTCTGAGCCACAACATGTACAAAAACCTGGGCCTCAATATTATCTTTTGAGTGCAGCCCCAAGTGGACATAAAGCTCTTTCCCAGACACTGTTTGCACAATATTATGCTAGCTAGCCCACTCAGCATAAAATGCAACTGTTCGCTGGCTTTTCAGTGCATCAGGTGTGAACCTGTTGGGTACCTGGTCCAAAGGAAACTGCCAGGATTTTATAAACTGAACTAGCAGCTCCCTGAAGGCTGAGGGAGGGCGAGGGAGCTGTCTGCAACCATTAAAATAACTTTCCTGCTGCTCACTAATGGCCTCAGCACCTGGTAGCCATGGAATGCAGGAGGGCAAGTTTGGTGATGTACTCTACCTGCCTCTTCCTTGTTTCTCAGATGAGAATCCCGGTGAGTACCAAACAGCAAATCCTAATGCCCAGGGACAGCAAGATATGGCCATTTCACCTGACCAAGAGGCCTTGGCAGAGGCTGCCACCCTGGTGAGTAGGAACAACATGGTGCATCGCACGTGGCTTCAGTGCCACAAAAGGTTCAACGTTCTTCTGCAGTCAGAAAGCTAAGTGCACTGATAACATGGGTCTGTGCAGCAGTGTAGTTGGGTGCCCATTCCTCAGGATGTTCAGGGGTGTAAGAGTGTGTGTGTGTCAACTGGCACTGAAGCTTGCCCTGCCAAGGCTGGGGTGTCAGCATTCTTGGCCTCAGTGTAATGCGGGATGGGGTATGCCATCGTGGCACAGTCTGTCAACCAGCTGTGAATAGAACAGACCTTCAGGGAGATGGAGTATGAGACATTATATTTTTCCTTGTCAGGAGAAGAGAAGGCATTGGAACGCCAAAAAACCAGTGGAGGAGCTTTAAGTTTCTACATCTTCACTAAGCACAAAAGCGATGCACTGGAGTTGGAGTGTCACTGGCCAGCTCACTCCCCCAGTCATAGTGAGGTGGGGGTTTCAGATGAAGGTAAGAGTGCAGTTTACATATGAATCTACTGTGGGTACAAGAAACATTACTGACTCCTCTCATCTGAAATGGAACCGTTGCTGCCAGAGTGCCCATCGAAACCCCAATGCAGACGCCAACATGCTGGAGGTCTCCATTATCTCCTCAGTCTGCCTAGCATACATAGTAACTATGTTGATTGAATCTGATGATTTTTTTTCCTCCTCCCACAGAAACACCATCTGCAAGAGCCACTGGCAATCCTGAAGACTTCCCATTAACCTCTGAGGAAGACATCACACTTACAGCAGCTTCACGCTCTCTCTCAGAGCCCATGTACCATCACAGATATCCAGAGGTCCATGGGTATTAGGTTGTCAGCTCGTGGGTATATCAGCTCCCCTGCCCCTCTTCAGGCTGCAATGACTGAGGAGTACCCAGCCATGAGGCTGGAGGCACTCTGCTAGGAAGAGCCTGCTCAGGTTTTACCAACCAGAGGATGGCCACCAAGCTCATCAGGACCACCAGGACAGCAAAGTCAGCAGGCTGCCTCCAGTGGGTGGCCATGATGTGGAAATGCCGGCATTGGACTTGGGAGGTCACAGGAAGAAGTCTCACAACATCAGGTTAAAGTCCAATAGGCTTATTTGGAATCACGGACTTTTGGAGCGCTGCTCCTTCCTCAGGTGAATGGAGAGGTAGGTTCACAAAGACTGCATTGATAGGCAAAGTCACAATTGCAAGATAGTGGTTGGAATGAGAGTTTTTACAGGCAATCAAGTCTTTACTGGTACAGACAGTGCGAGCAGAGAGAAGGATAATCATAGGTTAAAGAGGTGTCACATCTCTACTTTTTCTTCCTTGATTTATTTAGCTTGATTTTACGCCATGGCAAATTTAGTTGTTAAACGAGAAAAACTCCATCTTAAAGAGAATAAATTGATTGCAAATTTCCATAATAATATGATAAAATGACTACTTCCAATATTTCCAAAGCTATTTATGATGCAGCAGATTAAGTTACAACAGGGTCCTTTTGGATGCCAATAGATTTTAAATGACAATGGTGAGATCTTGGTTTAACAGATACTAAGTTGAGAAGGCTGTTTTTTACAAGTATATAAGACTTGGCTTTGCAAACAGAGGCCTGAGGCCTAATTTTAACCCGTTCACAGCTCTCCCACTTTCGCATTGAAATTAGGCTCCCCACCTGGAGTACCAAATTGACGTTAAACATTGTTAAATTACTGGATTGGTCCCAGGAGAAGTATAATTCCAATTCTAAGCCTCACACTTTAGAAAGGATGTCAAGGCCTTGGAGAGGTGGCAGAAGAAAGTTACTTAAATATTACCAGGGGCACAAAACTTCAGTTATCGCAGAGATCACACCATAGAAGAGTGCAAGGCCAATTAGCATATTTAAAGTAGGATTTAAATATGCATAGCCCATTTAAATCTCAGCACACAGAAGTCTGCAGCCTTCGGGGCAGCATGATAACGATGAGAATCACTCCTGGTCTCCAGTTGCTGAGATCTGGCACGATGGTCAAGCCGGGAGCTCAGAAGGCACTGAAGCCCCTGGGTGAAACACAGACACTAGAAGCAGGAGTAGGCCATTCAGCCCTTTGAGCCTATTCCGCCATTCATTCTGATCATAGCTGATCCTCAAATTCAATATCCTGCTCCCCCCTCACCCCCATATCCCTTGATCCCTTTGGCCCCAGGACCCACATCTAATTACTTCTTGAAATCAGACAATGTTTTGGCCTCAACTACTTTCTGTGGTAGTGAATTCCACAGATTCACCACCCTCTGGGTGAAGAAATCTCTCCTCACCTCAGTTCCAAAAGGTTTACCCCTTATCCTCAAACTATGACCCCTAGTTCAGGATTTCCCCACCATCCAGAACATTCTTTCTGAATCTACCCTGTCTAACCCTGTTAGAATTGTATAAATTTCTAAGAGATTCTCTCTCACTCTTCTAAACTCCAGTGAATATAATCCAAACTGACTTAGTTTTTCCTCACATGACAACTTGCCATCCCAGGAATCAGCCTGGTAAACCTTTGCTGTATTCGCACCATAGAAAGGACATCTTCCTCAGATAAGGACACAAAACTGCACACAATACTCCAGGTGTGGCCTCACCAATGCCTGATACAATTTCAGCAAAACATCCCTGCCCCTATACTCAATCCTCTCATTATGAAGGCCAACATACCCATTTGTCTTCTTTTACTGCCGACTGTAAAATAAAGAAGGTAGACTTCCTGAGAATTAAGATGGATCCCCAACATTCTGAGGCTGAAACATGGACTCCTTTCAGGATAGCTAATCTGGAAAGTCATAGACACATAGTGACAGTCAGGGGCATTGCTGGGTGGTACCCATCAGGCAGTGCCCACCTGGCAGATCCCACCTGGCACACTGGCAGTGCCCAACAGACACTCCAGCAGTGGCAGCTGGGCATTGCCAGTGTGCCAGTTAGGCACTGCTGGGGCAGTGCCAAGGGTGTGGGACCTGAGTGTAGCCTATGATTCGGGGGGCTATGATGGGGGTGGGGGCTTCCAAGGTGAGGGAGTATGTAGGGGCTGGAGGGCATTTTGACATGGGATGGAGAGTCCAAGCTCTGAAGCCAACCTCACCAGTGTCTTTAGGACCCCCTCCCCATCCCTACCCCCACCCCCTCCCCCCGTGCCAGTACAAAACTCCCAACTCCCCAAAAAAGTGACTGAGTGTGGGAGGATTGCAGTGTGGTACATGCCTGTTCTCGCTGTTATGATACTTAATTTTTTTGGGAGAATTCCACCCAACGTGGCTTCATCTGGCCCCAAACCAAGTAACTTCAAGCATTGGTTTTACAGGCTTCTTTCTTGTTCCACCATGTTTTACTTATTAGGTGTATTCATGGATATGTTTTACTGAGATGGTTAGAACATAGAACATAGAACACTACAGCACAAACAGGCCCTTTGGCCCACAAGTTGCGCCAATCACATCTATACCTACCAAGCCATAGAACTATCTGTAACTCCCAATCCCATTAGGTCCCATATACTCATCCAGAAGTCTTTTAAAAGACCCCAGCAAGTTTGCCTCTACCACCACCGACGGCAGCCGATTCCATTCACTCACCACCCTCTGAGTGAAAAACTTACCCCTAACACCTCACATGACATAACTCCTAACAGCACGGACTCGTTGGGCCGAAGGGCCTATTTCCCGGGCTGTTTTTGTTCTTTGTTCTTTGTTTATCTCCTCTGTACTTGTTTCCCAGCACCTTAAACCTGTGTCCTCTCATAGCAACCATTTCAGCCCTGGAAAATAGCCTCCGAGAATCCACCCTATCTATTCCTCTCAACATTTTATAAACCTCTATCAGGTCGCCACTCAACCTTTGTCTCTCCAGGGAGAAGAGACTTAGCTCCCTCAACGTATCTTCATAAGGCATGCCTCCCAATCCAGGCAACATCCTTGTAAATCTCCTCTGCACCCTCTCAATTGCTTCCATATCCTTCCTGTAGTGAGGCGACCAGAATTGCGCACAGTACTCCAAGTGGGGTCTGACAAGGGAGTTCTTATAAAGTTGCAGCATTACCTCCCGACTCCTAAACTCGATCCCTCGATTAATGAAGGCCAGTACACCATACGCCTTCTTGACCACATCCTCCACCTGCGAGGCCGATTTAAGAGTCCTTCGGACCCGGACGCTAAGATCCTTCTGCTCTTCAACACAGCTAAGAATCCTACCCTTGATATTGTACTCCTGCATCCCATTGGTCCTGCCAAAATGGACCACTACACATTTATCTGCATTGAAGTCTATCTGTCACTTCTCCGCCCAGTCTTGCATCCAAACATTCTTAACATTTCACCAGATTTCTATGTCAGCCAGAAGAGCAGCAAAGTTTATGCTCCAGCATCACAGTCACCTGTGAACGCTCCACAGATAATGTGGGCTAAGCACAAACGGATGCTCCACTGTCAGGCTGAAGGATTTCGGATGAGATGATAAACTGGGACTTCTGCTGTCTTGGGATATAAAAGATCCTATGGTGCTATTTCAACAAAGAGTAGGAGAGTTCTCCCCTGCGTCCTGGCTAATTCTTTTCCATCAGTCAACATCAGTGAAACAGATTATCAGGTCATTATTGCAGTCTGAAGGATCATGCTGTGCATGAGTCGGCTGCTATATTTCTTCCAACACAATAGTGACTACGGTTCAAAAAGCCCTTTGTTGGCTGTAAAGTGTTCCGGAACTTGCTGCGGTCATGAGAGTTACTATATAAATGCAAGTCTTTCATTTGGGGCAGACAGTGGCCTCAGGTGGGACCCAGGTTCAATTCCAGCCTCAGGTGACTGTCTGTGTGAAATTTGTACATTCTCCCCATGTCTCCTCTGGTTTCCTCCGGGTGTTCTGGTTTCCTCCCAGAGTCCAAAGATGTGCAGGTTATGTTGATTGGCCATGCTAAATTGACTATTAGTGTCAGGGGAATTACAAAGGTGGGGATGGGGCCTGGATAGGGTTGTTATTGGTGCAGACTCGATGGGCTGAATGGCCTCCTTCTGCACTGCAGGGATTCTATGATCTTTTTTAGCCGAGTATGTGACAATAATTGAGTGGTAAACCCAATGCTGCAATTTTAACTCCTGCCATTTAATTTCTATTGGACATAGGGACTGTAATTTTATTGGGCCACCCGCCATGGGAATCATAACAGGCGAGGAACAGACCATGCAAAGGTCCTGTTGACCTCAGGCAGGATTTTATGGTTTCAGGATGAGTGAGGCCGTAAAATCCCCTTGAGGGAGTTAAAAATTCCTCTCCAATCTATGCTGATAGCCAAATCTCAATTCAGGTCGTACGGTCGTCAATATTAGCCCTGGAGAAAAGAGACGAAAGCTTAACCGATGTAGTTAACTCTGATGGCTGCCCAACGACTTTGTAGGAAAGTGTATGTGTGTAGGTATCAGGTGAAAACCAAATCAATGTTGACTATTATGCTCTCGAATGGTAAGTAGCCTGCCAAGAAGCACTCATCGTCCAAGATTATAAATGAAGAGTGAGCACTTGAAAGAGTTATTGGAGCAGTGCCAATGTTTATAAAACTGCCATGCCTGTGCCTTCAGGAGACAAAAGGGGAAACAATTAGCCAAAATAAAGAAGCTGAATAAGTATTCAGTGTGAGCAATGAGATAAGAGATAGAGATAGCCATCAGCACTGGGTGAGCCAATTATATATGTTCTGAGGGAACAACAGCCCTTTGCTTGGAAGGGAGATTCAATGTGGAGGGTTGCAGATCGACATATGTTCTGGGTCATTAGCTTTGTTGGGCTGGGATATGGTAGGGGAGGGAATTTTTTGAGGTAGAGCATTTCTTTAAATTAAATAAATCAGCTGGAGAGGGTCATAGACATGTCACCTGTCAACGAGGAGTGGGTGACATTAATTTAAGGGACTGACTTTTGTCTTTTTTTTAAGCTTTCATATCATTTTTAAGCCAGTAATAAAATTTTTGATATTTTCTACCTGTTCTGCTCAAAGGCTTAAAGAGAGGAAGATCAGGACCACTGAATTTATGATGGATTTTTCCAACATTGGCTGTTGAATTTCTGTTGTCTGGTTTCTAAAATCCTGAAGTGGAGGGGTTGGGGGGGGAGGGGGGGGGCTGATTTTCCCCAGCAGCTTCATTGCTACAGATCCTCCACCTTGGTTGAGATGGCGATCGAGCTGATGTGCTGATTTAGCCTGGGTTTCATGCCAGACAGCCTCTTGGAAAAGGGTTTGAAGTGCCTGCTGGAAATGACCATCCAGAGGATTGTTAAGAGGATGATTGCCACTTAAAACGACTGCCCATGCAGGCTACGCAGCAGATACGGTGGCACAGTGGTTAGCACTGCTGCCTCGCAGTGTCAGGAACCCAAATTCGATTCCTGGCTTGGGTTACTGTCTGTGCAGAGTCTGCACATTCTCCCCGTGTCTGCGTAGGTTTCCTCTGAGTGCTCCAGTTTCTTCCCACAGTCCAAAAGACATACTGATTGGTCATGCTAAATTCTCCCTCAGTGTACCTGAACAGGCTCCAGAGTGTGGTGACTAGGGGATTTACATTAACATTGCAGCGTTAATGTAAACGTACTTGTGAGACTAATAAAAAAATTTCAAAAGATTAATGGCAAACATTTCAACCAACACTCCCAACAGTGACCAGTTGTATAGGAGTAAACATGGCATTGGTTTGTTCCTTAAAGGAACACTCACCCTTTTATGTTTACTTGTTGCCGGAGCTGTGAGGAGGACCTCTGGAGCTCATTGGGAGATGTTCTGGGACACTTATCATGACCTCACCAGTGCTCCAGCACCATTTGTATCGGAAATTCTCCGAGCACTTCACCTTAAATGGAGGAAGGCCTGTGCTCACCCACATTATTTAACAAATTATGGGATTCACTAGGTAACAGAGAGTCTCAGGAGCATCTTAGTACATGTTGGTCTGGAGGAAGAATGAAAGGATAACATGACTCTCTGCCATCTTCTCCAGTCGGGAAAGAGATACAAAAGTCTGAGATCACGCACCAACCAACTCAAGGATAACTTCTTCCCTGCTATCATCAGACTTTTGAATGGACCTACCTTATATTAAGTCGATCTTTCTGACTATGCCACTACATTCTGCACTCTCTCCTTTCCTTCTCTATGAACGGTATGCTTTGTCTGTATAGCGTGCAAGAAACAATACTTTTCGCTATAAACAATTACGTGTGACAATAATAAATCCAATCAAATGAAGCCAGGAACAGCAACACGAGATGTTGTAGGATAGAGGCTCAGGAGGTCAATAGGACGTCAATTACTCCTAAGCATATGGGACAACCGTCCTCCTTGGTCCTGTCCCCATCAGGATCTTCTGTTCTGAGTCTGAAAACATCACCCTCACTTCCTGCACTACGATATGCCAGTACCTGCCATATCGTCAGTGAAAATGGGTGCAAGGTCCTTACAAACACTGCTTCATGAAAATTGTGTCTAATCAGCATTTAAGTGTTGAATCTGCAGGTGTCTACTTTGTGCCTCTAAGCAAGTTTAAATTGTGTAATCTGCAATTAAGATCTAAATTTTGCGCTAATTCCAGCAGGCTTTCAAATAGACATTTCTGATTAAAGTAACACCAACCAATTTCATCCTTTAGCCAAAGTAACTCACTGAATGCCCTTCATTGAATAAATTCAAATTATTTTATCCACAGTGTTATAAGCATGAAGTCAAGGGAAAGAGTTATAAACCGGCTGCTTCCAGCTCTTGAGAGACAGAGTACCTCATTATAATATTTAAATCAGGCTCCCAAAATGCAATTGGTTGCCTCATTTAAATTTAATAGTGGCTGATTGAGTTTCCTGGGGCAGCTGGAGGGAGGTTGGACAACTGGATCAAGAGGAAGTACTTTTGAGAGCATTGCTTGTGGGTCAGGACAAGAAAGAGTGCATCCTCCCAGACTCTCAAATAAATATTTTATTTAATCCTTTTATGGGGTCTGAGCATTGCTGGCAAGGTCAGCATTTGATGCCCATCTCAAATTATTATGAGAAGACCATAAGATCTTAAGATATAGGAACAAAATTAGGCCATTCAGCCCATTCATAGAATCATAGAACCCTACAGTGCAGAAAGAGGCCCTTTGGCCCATCGAGTCTGCAATGAACAGGCCCTACCCCCATATCCCTACATATTATACTCACTAATCCCTCTAACCTACGCATCCCTGAACACTAAGAGGCAATTTCTTAGCATGGCCAATCAACCTAACCTGCACATCTTTGGACTGTGGGAGGAAACCAGAATACCCAGAGGAAACCCACGCAAACACAAGGAAAATGTGTAAACTCCACACAGATAGTGACTCGAGCCGGGGATCGAACCCAGGACCCTAGAGCTATAAAGCAGCAGTGCTAACCACTGTGCTACCATGCCGCCCATTGAGTCTGCTCCTCCATTCGATCATGGCTGATATGTTTCTCAATTCCATTCTCCCATCTTTTCCCCATAACCTTTGATCCCCTTATCAATAAAGAACCCTATCCATCTCTGTCTCAAATACACTCAATGGCCTGGCCTCCACAACCTTCTGTGGCAATGAGTTCCACAGATTCACTACTCCTTGGCTGAAGAAATTCCTCCTCATCTCGTCCCTTTACTCTGAGGCTGTGCCTTCGGATCCTAGTCTTGCCTACTAATGAAAACTACTAATTTTCCCCATGTCCACTCTATCCAGGCCTTTCAGTCTTCTTTAAGTTTCAATGAGATCCCCTCTCATCCTTCCAAACTCCATTATGTACAGACCAGAGTTCTCAAACGCTTCTCATATGTCAAGATTTTAATTCCCACGATCATTCTCGTGAATCTTCTCTGGACCCTCTTCAACACCAGCACATCCTCCCTTAGATACAGGGCCCAAAATTGCTCACAATATTCCAATGTGGTCTGACCAGAAACTTATAAGTGGCAGGAGTGAGCCACTCTCTGCTGCAATCAGCCAGTCGCCAATACATCTCATCACCCCCTTCCTTCAGATTGTTTTTTTTCCACCCAATACCCCCAGCAGCTTCCAATCTTTCCTGTTTGGCAGGGATCATGCCCCACAGTCCCTGTCTGTGCTCTTTGGTGGCAGACTTTCCTGCCCACCAGCCACCCTGTCAATCCGACTGGCTGTCAAGTGGGAAGCTGTGTTTAGAAAGCGGGAGATAATAAGGTTCGGTCCTCCCCACCTCTCGGATATGTCTGGAACATTGGAGCTATAAATAGAGCACTGGCAGTACAGATTAACTAATAATTCAATTAAACTGAGAACACCTGCCCCTCCTCAGTCTCTTTACCAAGGCTGAAGAGTAAAACTGTCAAAACACAGAGCTTCATAGCCTTCTGATTGAATAACATTCACCAGAAACTAACGGCAGCAGGCTGAATGAAAGAGCTTTCAATTCCTCATGTCACTTTTGAAACCTTTCTGATAAACGTTACTTGCTCCTTACAAAATACTTGGACAAAAATCTAAAAATAATGACATTAAGGTTTCAATAAAAGATAATGGGGCCTAAATTTAATCATGTTTGAATTCGACCGTGTGCCAGAATAAAGAGGCCAAGGACCATTCCCAATCTGTCCTCTAGCCTCCTGATCATAATTGCAGCCAATTGTCTCAACCCTCATATAATTCATCAGCCATGGCCCTTTGCATTCCAGTCAGTCCCTCGTCCTCCCAGTTCTACCTTAATGTAACTTTAAACATAAATATCTGCAGGGTTCTTCCAAAGCCTCCGGTGACCACTGCTCAGGCTGCCATAGAGCCTGAAAGGGTAGGTGAAGGGTCAACTACTTTTCACCAATTTTAAGAAACTGTCTGGAGTTAGGCACAAGTGCCCATTCATTTCAGATGGCCACCATGGTTGCCCAAGAAGAGGATCTGTCCAATTGAGCAGTTGCACAGTGGTTAGCACTGCTGTCTCACAGAATCAATGAAACAAGTTCAATTCCCAGCTTGGTCACAGTCGGTGTGGAGTTTGCACGTTCTAGCCACACCTGCGAGGGTTTCCTTCGGATGCTCTAGTTTCCTCCTACAGCCTGAAAGACGTGCTGGTTAGGTGCAATAGCCATGCTAAATTCTCCCTCAGTGTACCCAAACAAGCACTGGAGTGTGGTAACTAGGGAATTTTCACAGTAATTTTGTTGCAGTTTTAATGTAAGTCTACTTGTGAATGTGGGTGAATGTGCAAATGTGGCTTGGATTTTCCTGTGACTAAATTTGTCATGACAGGAGCATGAAATGAAAGCAATGATGTGGAATTTGACCCTGATCTTTTTACAACTCACATCTGTTACAACTGAATTGAGAAAATGTTGATAATGAATGAAAACTTTCTTCTCTTTTTATTACTATCACAAGTAGGCTGATATTAAAACTGCAAAGAAATTTCTGTGAAAATTCCCAGTGCTTGTTTGGGTCCACTGAGGGAGAATTTAGCATGGCCAACCAGCATGTCTTTCAGGCTGTAGGAGGAAACTAGAACACCTGGAGGAAACCCACGCAGACATGGCTAGAATGTACAAACTTCACACAGACTGTGACCCAAGCCGAAAATCGAACTCCGTTCGCTTGTTCTATGAGGCAGCAGTGCTAACTGCTGTGCAACCATGATCTTCATTACATAAGAACATAGTTGAATCATAGAATCCCAACAGCACAGAATGAGGCCATTCAACCCATCGAGTCTACACCAACAACAATCCCACCCAGGCCCTATCCCCATAAACCCATGTATTTATCCTAGTAATCCTCCTGACACTAAGGGGCAACTATACCATGGCCAGTCAACCTAACCTGCACATATTTGGACTGTCCAGTGATCTGCGGCTTAGGTTGACTGGCCATGAAATTGCCCCTTAGTATCAGGGAAACAATTTATTTTATACAGCTTGATTTTAGATGTTTGTTAACCATCCTAATTTGGTCAAAACAAGGATACTCTTCCTGTCCATATGTTAAATTAGTTTAGTATTCCCCAAATAGTTTCCTTCATAAGATGACTAAATCAGTGCAGTTTGTAATCCTTCCCCTCAGTTTCTGTGAGGGCTGCAGACTCCAATAAAAGATTGATTAGATGTGACAATGCATCAAGTTAAATGGAAAATTCCTTACAGCGCACGGATCATAACCCTCCATACCTAGATCTCACTAAACTCAGTGCTGATATAAGCTACCATCTCTTACTGTTATTCATTTAGAAACACTGTTAGCCAACCTGTGATCATGGCTAATGTCAGGCTGTACGGCTGGCCGGGAATCTGTTGTCTCAGCAGGATTAAGATTAATTTCATTGACTCTCTTTGTCTGTCTCCCTGGCTTCCTGTCTTTTGCCTGTTATCTCCAGCTAGCTGTTCCTGTCATTACTCATTTTCTTTCTAGTCATTTATTTTCTCCACACATCTCTGTGCCTTTTTAATTCAGGTGAGTTTGGCACTTAAAAACCAGAAATTTAACAGGTGAAGTGCAGGCAGGGGCATCTTAAACCAGCACTCCTCCCAGTAAACGAAGCCATAGATTTCTCATACCACATTCACAACTGTTTTTATAACAGCTTTGTATTTTGATGTCTCACACAAAATCTGAACAGTATCTCTCCTTTAGATGTAGCAGACTGACTCTTGTTCATTTTATTTATTTTTGTAAGGTAATTATCAAGCTAATTAATTTGATCAGTCCATGCAAATAATATATTTTTTTAAACTACTGAAACTTGAATCTTCTGAGCATAAAATGCTTTAATTAACCCATTCAAGGTTGTTTTAGTATAAAATAAATATGGATTCATGAACTGAATGTTGCAATTATTTATGGTGTATAAAAAACTCACAACTGACTAGCATAAATAGTGAATTGTAAGTTTCTCCGACATAGTTAAAGACAATAATGGCAG
Organism: Carcharhinus amblyrhynchos; assembly: GCF_965287045.1. NCBI lineage: Eukaryota > Metazoa > Chordata > Chondrichthyes > Carcharhiniformes > Carcharhinidae > Carcharhinus > Carcharhinus amblyrhynchos. The sequence continues at coordinate 24,490,750 of NC_137342.1, read as the reverse complement.
AAATCAAATAACAAAATACCACACTGACCATAGTTTAGATTTTCTTTAATATCAAAAAGTTTGGGATTTTTTCTGCCGAGTTTGTTAATGTGCGGTAACCTTGCCCCCCCGGGCAATCTCTACATCATATTGAATGATGGTACAGGCTCAAAGGGCCAAATGGCGTATCCCTGCACCTATTTTCTATCTTTCTATGTGAGGAAGAGGAACTGAATCCTTTGCAGATTTAGTGTTAGCTTAATCATATTGGGAGTCACAGTGAAAAAAGCAAAAGGGTTCAGAATACTATGATAAAAGCAAATTACTGCTGAGGCTGGAATCTGAAACAAAAACAGAAAATGTTGAGAAATGCTCTGACCTGGAGTCAATCAGACTCAAAATGTTAGCTCTGTTTCTCTCTCCACTGACGCTGCCAGACCTGCTGAGATTCTCCAGCATTTTCTGTTTTGGATTGGGTTTAGAATACTTCTGGTTGTATATCAGAGTCCCACACGTAGACAGATCTGCTTACAATAGATGGGATGTACATTAGATGTGAAATCATTGATACATTCTCCCGCAAAATGAGGAGGAAACTAAAAGTATAAATTGCACTTGCTGACAAGTAAGGAGAAAGAAAATAAGGGAAAACAGAAGAAGCTGTCTTTCCGCCTCGCCACTCTTAATCATTGTTGAATCATGTTAGGTATAACCCGTCTGCTATTTTACCATTGTACTGTAAAGATTTACAGTACAGATGCGACCATTCATTACCAAGAATAGTATAATTATTAGCATCATGTCAACATGAAACATCAGTCCAAACCATTATGAGGTTCAAACAAGGAACTAATTGTAATTGAGGAATGCTAGTGGAGTGTGCATCATTTGAGTTAAGATTCATTTGAAGAAGATTGGCACAAGGCCACATTTACAATGCTTGTGTAACATTCTGACACAATAATTGTTTAAACAGCTCCGGAAAAGGATCCTCACCGAAAGAAACCTACAATTTATTAAGTTTTTTTTTGCCAAGTATATTTTCAGACAAATATCTGTGTCACATCTAACCTCCTCCATACGCTTTGAATTATCACTTAAAATCCTCTGCCTTTCACCTTGATCTTTTCAGTAATCTTTCTTTTTTTGGGCTAATCTTCCATTCAGCTGCTTCTATTACCAAACAAATGCTTCTCTTGAGGAACTGGAGTCCAATTTTTACAGGAGCTAATGTCAGTATCGGTGTTGTTTTTCATCAGCAAAATCAAAGATCGAAATTACCTTAAGATACATACATGTCATTTTGTTGAACAGAACTTTTCTTTAAAAACTGCACCATTGCTAGATTTAAGGTCTTGAATGACTAAGGTCATACACATTTAATTATTTATTACCTTCTGCCTGGAGGTTATGGTGTTTCATTGAATGCCCTCCCTTTCATTTGCACATATTTAAAAATTCTTTTTACCAGCTCCCTGATCCTTTGATTGCACAAGATATATTCTTCTTTGAAGTACCTCTTCACTAAAAAGAGCCAGGACCAATTTTGATAGATTACAGCGAATAAAATATTCAAGACGGTTGTTTGGATTGACTTTGTCCATTGTCCTTTAACCTCTGGGCTGGCAGTAGAAATCCAATCTGCCATTCTGTGTTGCAAATCTGTAATTATTTAGCAATTGCAAGGATTAGCAACCACCAGTTAGTATAACGAACTATAACTTTATTTTTATTCATTTCTGGGGCATGGGTGTTGCTGGCTGGCCAACATTTATTGTCCATCCTTGGTTGCCCGAGAGCAGTCAAAAGCCAACCACGTTGCTGTGGCTCTGGAGTCACATGTAGACCAGACCAGGTAAGGACGGCAGATTTCCTTCCTTAAAGGACATTAGTGAACCAGATGGGTTTTTCTGACAATCGACAATGGTTTCATGGTCATCAGTAGATTCTTAATTCCAGATATCTTTCATTGAATTCAAATTCTATCTGTCTTGGTGGGATTTGAACCCATGTCCCCAGAATATTAGCTAAATTTTTGGATAAAGCTTTGACAAAGGGTCATCTGGACCGAAACACAGCTCTTTTCTCTCCTTATAGATCTGCTGAGATTTTCCAACATTTTCTCTTTTGGTTTCAGATTTCAGCATTTGCAGTAATTTGCTTTTATCCACAATTAGGAAACAATTCTGTTCTAGGTGAATATGAAATACTGCAAAGCTGTCATTTACTTTGACTGCCAACAAAAGAACTCTTTACTGAAACTGAAATAGAAGAAACTCATTTTGCCATTTAGTTCCGTACTAGAACTATGAAAATATTTAAAGAACATTTTGCCAACTTTGCACTCCCAGCATGCTAGCCAGGCCATTGGGAATGTGGATTCAGAAAATTAACCCAAGAATGATCAAATATTGTTATTTAATAAGTTGGATCTCAACTTAAGAGCAAAAGTGTACATTTATATAGTAACAAAATGTGTCTGTGTACTCTGCAGTGAGGTAACAAGAGAAATAGGACACGAAAATGGGGAGATAAAGTAAAGAGGTTTTGAGAACTATAAGAGTTATAAGGAGAGGTTGATTAGACAGGGACTTTTTTCTCTGGAGCATAGGAGACTGAGGTGTGACCTTATAGAAGTGTATAAAATAATGAGGGGCATTGGCAAGGTAGATAGTCAATATCTTTTTCCCAAAGGTAGGGGAGTCTAAAACTATAGGGCATAGGTTTAAGGTGAGAGGGGAGAGATACAAAAGTGTCCAGAGGGGCAATTTTTTCTCACAGAGGATGGTGAGTGTCTGGAACAAGCTGCCTGAGGTAGTAGTAGAGGAGGGGTACAATGTTATCTTTTAAAAAACATTTAGATAGTTACATGGGTATGATGGGCGTAGAGGGATAAGGGCCAAATGCGGGCAATTGTGATAAGCTTAAGGGTTTCAAATAAAAGGACGGCATGGACAAGTTGAGCCGAAGGGCTTGTTTCCGTACTGTAAACCTCTATGACTCTGTAACAGCTGAGTTTTTAAAAGATTTTTAAAGGATTAGAGAAGGATTTTAGAAAGGTCTATGATTCACTGTTTTATACCAGATTGTATTCATCTCCCATTTTTGAGTAAAACCATTTACTGCATTGGAAACTGAAACTCTGTCTGATACAATCTCCATTCAATCTATTTTTCATAGAGAGGCAAATTAAGTGGTGGCACGTGATTATATTTCAGCAATTGTTGTGCAGAATGAGATATGTATTATGATTCCTGGAATTTCCATTATCTACCTAAATATTAGGCAAAGAATAGTTACACTCCAGATCATAGCTACCCAAAGCCTAGGAATGGCTCATAAAGCTAAACATGAAACATTTAGCAAAAAAATCCCCAGATCTTGACGGCTATTATATACCAAGGTAATACTGACAACTGCCATAATTCATATCCCCTGGTGCTGGCATGCTGCAGACATACCAACATCAGTAGCACTAAATCTCAGAATCTCTCCAGCACAGCCAAACCTCTGCTAAACCTGCCTCCTCTTGTGATGATCCCTGTCATAATATTATAAAACCACAGGAATCTCATACTTCACCCAAAAACCAGCAAAAAATCATAGGATCCCTACTGGGAAGGAGGAGGCCATTTGGCCCATTATGCCTGAAATAATGCCACCTAGGCCTTATTCCAGTAATTCTATGTGTTTACCCTAGCTAGTCCCCGGCAATTTAGCATGGTCAATCCACCTAACCTGCACGTCTTTGGATTGTGGGAGGAACCCGGAGCACCCAGAGAAATGTGCAAACTCCACTCAGTCACCCAAGGCTGGAATCAAACCTGAGTCCCCAGCGCTGTGCGTCAGCAGTGCTAACCACTGTTAACTTCATCCATAGTTCTGCAGAACAATAGAATAACTCCAGTAATAACTCCAGTAATAACTCCACTATGCCCTAGTGTTTGTTCAGAGCTCCTAGGTCACATCCCAGTTTTCCAAGACCTTCACAGTGGCATGGGCCCAAACTCTACCATCTCGCCCACCACGGAATAGGAGCGGGCTTGGATCCAACAATGGAAATTCTGTTGACTTCGAACATGAATTTCTGGTCTTGCCTGAGCGAGGTCATAAAATCCCACCCATGGTGTCTCACTGCATGCCTCAGCCTCCTCCATCCCCACTGCAGCTAAACGTACCCAATTGTTAATGCCCTCAGGTACCCACTTCATGACAGGCCTGTTACACAACAATAAAAAGCTGATTCTATCATGGATATTCTAGTGGTACTTCCCACAACCCCATTCCCATTCCACCCCAGCCAGACTCCCCTGAACTTGCTCTTTCATCTGTATCTGTTGTACCTGTCTGATCACGATCCATACTTCCACCTTGGTACATAGCTCCAAACAACATCGCTTCAAAAATGACAAGGGTTCAGTAATGGTTAAAGGAGCGTGTTTGAGGGCCACAAGGATAGAGCGACATAAAAAGGAATGTAGTTTCACCAGAAGGACAGACTTAGTTAAACAGACTTATACAGAGAAACTGTGAGAAAATAAATAGATAAACACCCAATGAAAACAATATTGAATCTATGAAAGGGGAGAAAAATATTGTGGGGGTTGTGGGGGGCAGTTTTGCTTGAGATGTCAGTCTAAAATACATAACGTCCCTCCGTTATAGATCTCTTCAACTTTTCATTTCCATTGACTTTAAGGTGCAACTGAATTGTTTACATTTGAATCCAAAATCAAGGTAATTACCATTGCTTGAAAAGGAAATACAAAGACATGTTGAATTATGCAAAACAGATTTGAGAGTAGAACAGTCAGAGAAAGAGGGGGAAAAATTAATCTTTATGTTTCATCAGGAGCAATGAGATCAGCTGTATCTACATAATAATACAAAATGGATTACATTACATAAACATCCCCCTCCCAGCTTATTGATATAAAACAGCTTATCTTCTTAGTCTTTGAAAGTCTTGAAAGATACAGGAGTTTAGCATTTTTCAAAGAATTATCGAGACATGCAAAGTGGATTGAAAATGTAAGCGTCAGGTACCAGAAAGAGCAGGTGAAATATCAAAGGCGTTTAACCAGCAACTCAATACAGACACACACAAGCGGGTCTTTAGAAATGAGACTGTGACGCATAAGGAGGACTCTCAGGTTACCGTGGCCAAAGGCCAAATCTTCGCCCCTCTCTCCATTTCCAACTCTTAATGATGTCACCATAACTTATTAAATGGGTTTCAATAAATAATTACGTTTGTGGCCAAATAACAGTTCTTCTGCTATTTCGAACTTTTATTTTAAGCACTTCTTCACAAACATCCTTAGGGGAATAGTGGGGGAAGGATTCCCGAACTGATTATCAGCCTGTTGAACCACATTATGAACTCTCCTCCCACAACTAACAAGTCCTGCCCTTGAACACGGAGTTTCTGGTCTCAATGGAGTGACGCTATCCACTGTGCCACACAACCTCAAGTGCATAACCATGAAGGAATTGCTTCCTAACACCAAGCACTTAAGTAGGTTGTGACTTGCTACCCACATTACTCGTGTGATTTATTCCACTAATCCATATAACGTGAGTACATGAGGAAAAAAATACATAAAATGGTCATACAGCCTGTGGCCTACCATGACCCTCATGTTACAGAATGCAACAGAATTTATTTCAGAAACTGTGGCAAGTATTGGCCCATAAAACACTTGGTAGTACAAACCTATGTTTTAAATGTATCTCTGAAGATATTGACTCCAGAATCATCCCAGGACCCAAACTAAATTCTTCTGAATGCATGGATAAATCCAGCATGTCTGGTGCATTCAGAACTTGAGCATACTGTTCAACTGAATGGGCCTGATAATTATTTATCTTGGTTTAGTAGAGTTTATTTAATAACATAGGGCTGTTAGAATGTGCAATTATAGTCATTATACTTTTCCTACTTTACTGGCTCTATATGATAATATCAATAAGTATCTATTACAGTGAACAGCTAAGCTTGTGATTTTAGATTAAAGTTGGGGAAGTCGTGCTTGATGTTTAAACCACTTCAGTAGGAATTCTGCCTCGTGCAGTCACCCTTGCTTAATGACACAAGAAAAGACAAAGCGTTCACCTCTTCCCCAGATCTGAAACCTATCCAAGTGGCAGGCCGTTTCTAACCAATCGGGACACAACTTTGCAAAAGAAGCCAAAGAAATTCTCTCTGAAGTTTGCAGTGACCTGTAAACGGTGACTGATTTACAGAGTCTGCTCTGGCTGTACTGTCAGTTTAACCTATGCTGACTCACTCTTTAGAGTCATTTTTATGGTTATTTTTGCCACTGACTCCTGAAACCCAGTTGTCGGCAGCAGTGAACACAACCTGAGCCATATTGCTTTTAGGACAGGCGATCTCGTTTTTCAACCGAGACTGTCCCACTGCCTGTTTTTGTGACAGGAGCGTCTTTACTGGCAGTGACTTTCATGAAACATTAAGAATCTATTGATGGCCATGAAATCATTGTCGATTATTGGGAAAACCTATATGGTTTATTAATATCCTTTAGAGAAGGGAGTCTGCTGTCTTCACCTGATCTGGCCTACGTGACTCCAGGTCCACAGCAATGTGGATGACTCTCAACAGCCCTCAGGCAACTGGAGATGGGCAATGAATGGCACAGTGGCACTGTGGTTAACATTGCTGCCTCACAATGCCAAGGGCCCAGCATTGGGTTATTGTGTGGAGTTTACACATTCTCCCCATGTCTGTATGGGTTTTCTCTGAGCGCTCCAGTTCTCTCCCACCATCTGAAAAATGTGCTGATTAGGTCCATTGGCTATGCAATATATCTGAACAGCACAGTTTTAATGTAAGCCTACCTGCAACACTGATAAATAAGAATAAATAAAATAAGTTCCCTGACATATTTAAACCCTGAACCATTCAGTGAAACTCAAGATTACTTCAAGCCTGAATTTCGGTTGTGCTACAAAAATAACACAAATCATTTTAAGTGCATTTGTTAAACCCCTATCAGTTTATTGTTATTGTGTCCCTTATTCTAATTTTCTGTCTCTGTGCTTCTGCAATAGTGTCATATTACATTTGTATGTAGGTAGGACTAACTGCGAAAAAAAACTATTCCAATAATATGAGCTATCACAGCATGGTTGTGAGGCACTTAATCATGTTTTCAAAGCGAAGGCCATCGTGAGGCAATATTATAGTCACAATATCTTTTGATATTTATTTAACTTCAACGTACAAATTCAGCCAAAGTCTGTACAATGGAAGGCAATAGACCAAGCCACATTAACTTCAATGCAAGAGCATCTGGAGGAAACCCACGCTGACACGGGGAGAACGTGCAGACCTCACACAGACAGTGATCCAATTCAGGTCCCAGTGCTGTGAGGCAGCACAGAATAGAATCATAGAATCATATAAACCCTACAATGCAGAAAGAGGCCATGTGGCCCATCGAGTCTGCACTGACCACAATCCCACCCAGGCCCTACCCCATACACCGACACATTTACCCACTAATCCCAGGACATCTCATCTCAGGACACTAAGGGGTAATTTTAGCACGGCCAATCCACCTAACCCACACAACTTTGGACTATGGGAGGAAACCAGAGCACCTGGCTGTCCCATGCAGACACGAGGAGAATATGCAAATTCCACACAGGCAGTGATCCAAACCGGGAATCGAACCCAGGTCCCTGGAGCAGCAGTGCTAATCACTGTGCCACCGTGCTGCCCACACTAGAGAGGCTAGAAAAACATTGGTGATACAAATCCTAAACTGTCCTGATTTATCTGATTTCATATGATATAGGAGAACGCGTGCATGAGGATGCATCTGAATTCAATATTCCCATACTACGGAAAAGGGAACTTTGCCACACAATCAGTCCTGAATGCAGTTCAGCAATTGCAGCTGCAAGTGTACATTGGTGGAAGTTAGGTAAGTGCAGGTCTGACCTCAGCTATGATGTATTACATGGTTGAATAGTTCATCAATACACTATATCAAGCCTACACAAAAAGAATTGAAGTATGGCACCAGTGGACTAGCACTAATGCCCAAAACCTTTAATCCTAATTTACGTGGTCATTCAACTTGCCAAAGACAATTAATTCACAATCAAACAATTTTTATTCAGTGACTGACGGAGAAAGTTATGAGAAGTTGAATATCGGTGATCTGAGCGACTACAACAAGGGTAGTCAAACACAATGGCCAGAATTCTCTGATGTCATCCGCCCCTCCACCATTGTCAGCAAGAGAATCTGGCAGTCAGTCAAATCTCCATCCACTGCAGCAAGACTGGAGAATCCCAGCCACGGTCGAGGTGGGAGAATTCTGTCCAATGTCCGCGATTCTCCTGACAGAAATCTAAGGGCTGCCGCCGGTGGGAAAATTGGTGTGTTTTCCACTGGTGCTGGCAGCACTACTGAGGTGGGATTCGACCAGCTTAAATCTCTAAACAATGCCCCACGTGAATCACATTGGGTCAAATACACCAGGTTGTGAGGCTCCTGAATCAGTGATCAGCTGTTCAACTGACATTCAAGAACATATCCTACTTTTCCTTCTCTCAGAATAACTGAAGGAAGAAAAACCCAGTTTCATATTAATGAACAAAGCATTTCATGTTAGGTCTTTTACGAGATCACAATTTTTGAGTTATAATTGTGGATTTACATCTGATAGTCTCTACTGCAGCAAGAACCCAGAAAAAAATCATTGAAGCCTGTAACTGAACTTCTCCCTAAAAGTTTAGTTCATTACAAGACTAATTAGATGTTCCACACAATGTTCTTTTAAAATGTGATATAACTGAATCAAACCTGTAACTTTCCCTACGACAACTATATTTTACTGGTTCTGTCTTTCACACAGACGTATGATAATAGAATGAGGTGCAGTTCTGAAATTGTATTTAGTGAAAGAGCATCAGAGTGGCACAGAACACTAGGATTTTGAGCTTCTACACAATAAAGCAGAGAGATGTGGATAAGTACTTACAAAGCTTCACGAGTTTCTAATCCCATCTAATCATTAAAAGGCAAATTCTCCCAGCACAGGAAGGGAGAATTACCTAATACCAACTCTTACATCCTCTTCGTGACCAGCTACCCACCATCTCACTCATGGGGTGGGATTTTCCAGTCAAGCTTGCCCTGAAACTGGAAAATCCCGTTCAATGTCAAAGGACTTTTCCATTTTTCCCTTACCCGCTATGATTCCCGTGATGAATGGAATGGGAAAATGCACCCCATAGATGCTGAAAATGAGAAAAGGGTAATAAAAAAACTTACGTTCTTGCATAACATGCCATCATGTACTCATGATATCTAAGGCTGCTAATGAATTATATTGAAATTTTGTTAACAGTTTTTGAGAAGGTGAATATTGATGAGGAGAAAGCAAAATCACATAGAATGAGTCTGGTGCTTTAACTAATAGTCTTCACATATAAGATGTGAAGGTGTGACATGTTTGTTAGGTATGGTATTGTAATAAATCTAAGATCAATTTCAAATCCAGTGGAGCCACAACAAAAGTCAGACTTAAGAGCCAATGAAACACTAAGGAGGAATTTTATGGCCTCGCTCGAGCAAGGCTGGAAAATCCTGCTCAAGGTTAATGGACATTTTCATTGTCCGTCCCTTGCCTGCTCCAATTTCGTGGTGGGCAGTGTGGTAGAATTCGGGAAACAATGAGCCAATGTTCAGGTTTAGAAGCTTTCTGCCTCTAACCTCTCACCCCCACTCTCTGGTTAAAATAATTTTGCTCAACTCCTTTTTAATTCTTCAACCTATCGCTTTTAAACTATGTCCCCTGTTGACTCCTCCACTTTTAGAAATAGGTCCTTCCATATGCACTCCCTCATTATTTTATGCATTTCGATTAAATCTTGCCTCAGCCCCCTCAATATTAAAGATGAAACCTCCCAACCTATCCAACCCTGAAGCATGGCAAAGTTGAACAAAATGCTGAGAGAAAAAATGGTAATATGAAGTTTTTAGGTTTAGTGAGAAGTTTTGCAGTCAAGGAAAAAAAAGCCAATTGTAAAAAAAATACAGTATTGGAAAGCATATCTACTTTCTAGGAAGGATCAAAGACTTGAAAAAAAGTTGCAGTGTTGAAAAAAAGGGGCCAATTAGAACAGATGTGGTGGAAAAAGATAGTATTCCAGGCTTAATGGAGCATGAACTGTTTGTATCAACAATGAACTGTTTGATCTGCTCTGTGTCTGTCAGTCAAAAAAGCTTTTAGCAGCTAATTGACCATCAGTTCCTAATGTAAACAGCTAATCCAGTCTTTGAACTGCTCTGGAGTTGTCGATCAAAGCAGTTCCAAGAGTAGCGAGGGCTTATGATAGAAAGGAAGGGAATCTCCCCAGTGAAATTAGGGAGGCGATGGCCTAGTGGTATTATTGATAGTCAATTAATCCAGCACTTCAGCAAATGTTCTGGTGACCTGACATGGCAGGTGGTGGAATCTGAATTCAATAATAAAAAATATCTAGAATTAAAAATCCACTGATGACAACAAAATCATTGTCGATGGTCGGAAAAACCCACCTGCTTCACTAAGAACCTTTGGGAAAGGAAATCTGTTGGCTTTACCCGACCTGGCCTATATGTGACTCCAGAGCCACAGCAATGTGGTTGACTCTCAACTGCCCTCTGAACAAAGGCAGCAAGGGATGGGCAATACATGTTGACCAACCAGTGATGCCCATGTGTCAGAAGTGAATATAAAAAGAATTGAATGCTCCTGTCAATCAAAATATGGGTGGCTGTGTTTTTGGTGGCACAGTGATTAGCATTGCTGCCTCTTAGCACTAGGGGTTAAATTCCAGCCTGGATAACTGGCTGTGTGGAGTTTCCGTGTTCTCCCAGTGTCTGGATGATCCGGTTTCCTCTCTAAGTCCAAAGATGTGCAGGTAAGTTGACTGGCTATGCAAAATTGCCCCTTAAGTTAGTGGGGTTATGAGGTAAGCCTGGGTAATAGCCAGTGCAGACTTGGTAGGCTGAATCACCTCCTTCTGCACCCTTGGGATTCTGTGATTAAATGAATGCACTTTGAAGCGGTTTGGTGATACCTGGAGCTCCTGAAATCAACTAAGTGTGTTCCCTGCTGCAGAATGGAGGGCTGCTACGATTTTGAAGGCTTCCAGGTGTTCAGGGGGCATAGATTTTCATGAGACCAGGCCACCTCAAAAGTTTTATGAAACATATACAATAATAAATAATTTTACCAGAAAGGTGCCCGAGATCACCGTTCTCAGTGATTTCCATGTTTTCCAGGGCAGGAAGAAGTCCAGCTACAAGTTCCCCATCCTGATGGACAGCACCAAGATCAAACCCTTTCCTCCTAGCACAAATCCCCTCCAACCCCAGGTCCCTTGAGGGACTGTCCCCCTCCTGCACCCTGGCAGCAACAGAGGAGCCCACTAGCACAGCTGGAGACAATACTTACTTCCTTGCCTGCCCTCGGAGTGCCAGGCGCCTGCTTGTCAGAACCAGGCGTATTTGGAACCACGTGAGTTCCCACTGGAGGGGGAGTGAAGGAGCATGTCAGGAGGCCCGTTAAAGCAGTCTTCCAGCCCACTAATCCAATCCAAATGTTTTTAAATCAGTTCTAATCAGGTTTTCACCTGTATTGGGAATCTCAGCTGGAGCTAGCGGGCCCTGGAGAATCACCCCTAATCGCAGCTCTCGACAAAGCAACTGTTTAACCAGAGATCGAATTTACCACTGTGCTACACACTTCAGCAAATATTCTGTTGCTAAACACAGTAGGCACAAAAGACACTTTGATGAGCCTCAGCTGTCCTGTTCTGAACACACTTGTAAACTGAACTTGCCAGATAAAAATCAAAATTAGTAATTAAAGCTAACGAATTACATTAACAAAAACTGCAGAACTGAACAGAGTGATATACCTGTTAAAATTGTTGCAGCTGGTTTACATGAATAATGAATGTTTTTAATGGAGGTTGATTCATTCAAATGTAAATTATTATTGAGCTAATCAAAAAAAAACACAGAATGGCAATTTGTGCCAGATTCTAACCTTCCTGTCCAGTGTAATAAATGTTTCAATAACACTGGTTAGTGGACAAGGTAAAAAGCTTTTTTAAGTGTAGCCCTTGAAATATCCCATATGTTTATTTTTAATAGTATTTGAATGTGGAAGTAGTTTTTCAATTCTTCTTCTCACAGCTGTACAAATGTCCATCTTATTGGTAAGAATTTAAAACCAGCCTGCTTTGGCAGCTGAGAGGATCTTTTTTCTTCACTGATGTTGAAAGATACCTACTGGAGTTTATGGGTGGGACTTTACGGCCTAGCTTGCCCATGCCCTGCCCCTTGCTCACTCCAATTCCCATGGCGTGCAGACTGGTAAAATTCCGGCCTATAAGAATAGGAGGCGATGTTATTGAAATGTGTAAGATTCTGATGGAACTTGATAGGGTGGATACCCTGAGGATGTTTCCTCTTGTAGGGAAGACTAAAACCAGGGGGCCTAGTTTAAAAACTAAGAGGACTTGCTTTTAAAACAGAGATGAGGACAGTTTTATTTTCTCATAGAAAGGCTCATTGGTGTGTGGAATAGTAGAGGCTGGATCATTGAATTCATTCAAAGCAGAGATAAACAATTTGATAAAGGAATTAAGAGTTATGAGAGACAGGGAAGTGGAGCTAAGACCACAGCCAGATCATCCATGATCTTATTGAACAGTGGAGCAGGCTCAATGGGCTACTCTGCTCCTATGTTTCTATGCTAATGCTAATGAGAGTTACTTTTCCTTTACTCAGTACCGCCTGAGATAATTGATTGCAAGGTCTGATAAAAAATCTATTTTTATGGGTTAAGTTCCCCCTGTCCCCAATTCCTTATCTCCCCTGCTTAACGTGGGTGCTGCGCTGACTGGAAGAATGTGTGGGGGAAGACAGGAGGTGGGAGATGTTGCAGCAGGTGACGGATGGTGATAGTTGTCATTTTGTGGGCACTGAAAGATAAGGGGACACACACAGTGGTGTGTTTGAGATCACAGCATTACAACAAAGGATTTTGTGGTCCTCAGGCCATGCCACACTTTATATATTGGGTAATGTAAGCAGAGGACCCAGGGTTTGCTTACATGAGGGATCTGTGATGCCAAATCCAAGATATTCATAGAATCTACAATGCAGATGGAGGCTATTTGGCCCATCCAACTTGCACCGACAATTCCAATCAAGTCCTATCCACATAACCCTACATATTTACCTTACTAGTCTTCCTGACACTAAGGGGCATGTATCATGGCCAATCAACCTAACCTGAATGTCTTTGAAGTGTGGGAGGAAACTGGAGCACTGGAGGAAACACATGCAGACACGGGGAGAACATACAAACTCCACACAGACAGTGACCCAAGCCATGAATCGAACCAGGTCCCTGGCACAGTGAGGCAACAGTGCTGACCACTGTGCCACCATGCCACGCTCAATATAATGCCTAATAACCTGATAATATCCAGTGAAAACTCAAAACTTGCACCTACACCCATTGCTTAAACTGATCTTCTGAATAAATGACTTACTTACACTTCAGTCAGGATTTTTCAGTCCTGTCCACTGCCAGGATTTTCCAGTTCCACCAAAAGTTAATGGCTCTGATTCTCCAACCTTGCCTGCACCTGGGACTCTCCAGTCCCACTGCAGTGAACAGAGACTTGGTTCAGTGCTAAATTCTCCATTCTCGCTGGCAGCAGCAATGGGACATGAAAGGTTCAAGAATTCCACCCAATGGACTTTTAGCTGCCCTGCAACAGCACAATGGTGGGTCCCACCACAGCGGGGTCAGAAAATCCCAGCCTTCATCCACGGATATCAATGATTAGCAATGACAAAGGTTGAAATTCTCCCATTCCACCCACTCACGGCAGGTCTGATGTCAGCCGGGACAGAAGAATCGAGCAAGAACCAAAAAGTGGGAGTTCAATTCCTGGCTTGGGTCACTGTCTGTGTGGAGTTTACACGTTCTCTCCATGTCTGTGTGGGTTTCCTCAGGGTGCTCCGGTTTCTTCCCATAGTCTGTCAGATGCGCAGGTTAGATGCATTGACCCAAACAGGTGCTGGCCTGTGGCGACCAGGGGAATTTCACAGTAACTTTGTTGCAGTATTAATGTAAGCCTTACTTGTGACTAATAAATAAACCTTAACTTTAGTGGCAGTTGGGCTTTTCCACTGATTGGTGGCATGTGACCTATTGCATTCATTTGCATCTCATGAATGCTCATTAAAACAGCTTTTTGCCAGCTTCTCACCAGGCCTTCCAATCTTGCATGATGCCAGCAGGAAATTACATTGGTCTAAAACCCAATCACTAAATATTGGCTTGCGCAAGATGTTCCTCAGTTTGCAAGAGACTTTGGGGTGAATGCAAAGCCACAATAGTGCACTGTACATCACTCTGCTGGGGCAGACTGGTTTCTGCCTTCCATTTCCAGCTGAGCTGGTTTTTGTGAATAGCACCATGCTGCTGGACCCAGGGACCCTCCTATGTCACATTCTCAGCTCAATACTACACCTGAGGTTGGGGAGTACAGGGGGCTCCTTCCCCCTAGTGCCAGGTACCAGTGTCTATCTGGACAGGGTTGTGTTGTGGAACTCATGCTGCCATTGCAGCAGTGATTCAAAGTTCGACCAAAGCAGGGTGCAAGGTGAGAGTGAGGTTGGGGGGTGGGGGGCGGGGGAGCGGTGGTTGCTTTGGCCTGACGAAGACAAGGCCGGTGGAGGGGGGGGGGGAAATGTGGCAGGAGGACTGTGCGGGAAGAGCGATGTTGAGGGCCCACGATGGCAGGCAGAGGGACAAGAAGATGGATGGGGATCAAGGGCAATGGGAAGGCCAAGGACAAGTAAGCTGGACTCCACAAGCCTGCATGAAAAGATCATTGTTTACTGGAAGGGAATGCACAAAGGCTCCAGGGGCAGTGAATAGAGGTCCAAGTGGGGCTGGGCACCTTGCGGGTGATGGAGTCAAGGGGAGGGTGGGTGAATGGAGGAACAGACTTCTTCTTGAGGCTGCTACTCTTTTCCCTCTGGATTGCTGATGTCCTGCACAGTCTGGTGAAAACAGATGGGCTGGAGATAGTATTTGAGTGTCCTGATCTAGTATTTTACTCTGGCGCCAGGATCTTTGAACCTGCCAGCTGACGGCATGTGGACAAATCAGCTGTTGGCCCAACAGGAGACTCAGAGGGGAATGCACTTGTGCATAATTAATGAAGTGCCAAGCACAGAATCTGGCATGGGATCCTGCTATTCTGACCAGCGGGAAAGGCTCCACTGAAACTACCTGTCACATCACATAGTCTCAAAATGGCAGAATTCCACCCAAAGACTAAGCAGACACAGATATCAGTTTAGATTCTTTAGCCCTCAATCAAACTGCACAAGAAACGCTTTCCTCTCCTGAAGGTGTTGGATTAGGGCTTTATTTAGCCCATTGACTTTCACCACCTTATACACATGACATTCTTCGTGTGTGATTCAGAATAATGAGTGTTCGCAGTGTACTTGACTGAGTCCCATCACATGCACACAATTTTCTATCTCAGAGGTTACGAATAATAGACAGAGGAACTCCCATGTCATGTTTTATTGCAATTAAATATCAGCAAATGGATTTCTCAAGGCATTTTCATGGATTGTGGATACACAGGCCAGAAATCCCTGTCAAAGTGGTCTTCTTTCATTTCCAAACATGAAGTGAATGTTGCGAGACTATTCGACAGTGGAAGGCATCGTAGCTGAGTTCAATCTCTTTTCACCCAATGTCTAAACACACACATTTCCAGCGTGAGTAACACCAACCCAGAGTAGGAACCCTGATGGACTTTTTTTCACTCTAACCTGTGATGTTATTACCCAATGTTAATACACTTACAAAACCTTAACTGCGAACAACTAATTCAATACAGATCAACAATCAATCCTGAAAGCTCTCAAAGCCACAGCAAAGGATATCAGAGATGTCGTTTATGTTGTTTTCTTAGTAATTTTCTCAGTCGCCTTTTATAGCCAGGCATTACTGTTATAAAACTAAAACATAAAATGTTGGAAAATCCCAGGAAGTCAGACGACACCTGTGAACAGAGAAGTCAAGTTTACAGTTCAGGTGATGACCATTCATCAGACCTGGGTTCTGACATCAGGGCATCTTCTGATATTTGTGCTATGTTCCAATTTATTCCTGCAGATTGATTGAAACCATATATTTCACTTAACTATCATTGACATTGTTGCGCTCCGTCACATACACTAATCAGGTGCATGTAGTGTTTGCAATAAACAAGTTCATAAAATTCTTCCATTCTCAAATAACATTTGGGAGCATTGTTTAAATTCCCACTAACATGGTGTACAATCCAAGGAATCCAAGAGAAGACTCAGATTACTTTGCTGTAAAATAAACAAGCCACACAGAGCCGTTCAAATTGCCTTATCATCCACCTGCACTTGCTTCCAGTCACTTGAATGAACATATCTTTATGTCACTGATTGTAAATGTTGATATTACATTTGTGTGCTAAATATTTGCTACAAAGCAACTGCTGCAATGCAAGTAACCCCCTTCCAGTAATGACTGTTCACTGATTTTGTCAAGAATCAAACTTATCCTAATGGGGAGGGTGGCACAGTGGCACACTGCTGCCTCACAGCGCCAGGGACCTGAGTTCAATTCCAGCCTTGGGTGACTGTCTGTGTGGAGTTTGCACACTCTCCCCATGTCTGTGTGGGTTTCATCGGTTGCTCCTGTCTCCTCCCATAGACCAAAGATGTGTGGATTAGGTGGACTGGCCATGCTAAATTACCCCAAGATGTGTAGGTTAGGGGGATTAGCGAGGTAAGTACATGATGTTATGAAGATACAGCCTGGGCAGGATTGTTGTTGGAGAGTTAATGTGAGCTTAATGGGCTGAATGGCCTCCTTCTCCATTGTGGGGATTCTATCTATGAAGAAAGAAACATTTTTTACTGCATCCCATTGTTCATATTTTTGAGAAATATTCTTTAAAGTACCATGAGGGAACATATCTGTTTCAAGCATTTTAATCAAACCTATCGAGTTTTCCACGAGTTAAAGAAAATTACGATTGATTGTAACTTCAAATTATTATCAATTATCAAACTGAGTTTGTTTCTGAATTCTGATTTTGTCACTTCAGATGATAAACGTTAAAAATCAGAGGTCAAACTCAGCTGCCTACAAGCTGCCCAGGGACGAGGTTCTGAAATTTCTTGGTAATCGTTTTTATACTTGATCACTCATTTTGGTTGTTAACAGTGGTCACGGTGGCTGTGACCTTATTCTGGAAATTGCTCTTTAACTTTATAGCCCTAATACAACATTTTCCTTCTCTAGTTAGTCGATGCAGTCACTGGCAATAAATAATATTGGCGGTTAATGGTTATCATTGCAATCTCTGGTTTGAGCAGCTATAAACATTCTGAAACATGATCTGAAATGGAAGCATTAATGATCATTTACAGGAGTGATGTTAAGATTCTCCCCACAGAGCTCTCCCTTAATCTTTGCAAATGTTCCCATTAATAATAGGGTGCATTTACAAGAGGATTCTCATATGTGCACTCAAGTAGCCAGTGAGCTGTACATTTCATGGAACAATCCTTTGATAAATGAGACTTTCTGTGCTAAGAATTTTCTCTTAGATTATGCTCAAAATTTGACCTTAGTCCCTTAAATCTGCATGCTTTTCCTTATTTTTTAATGCATTTAGAAACTTCACATTCTGAAGTTCTACTTTAATGATGGCAGAATTGGGGTAATTGGGTGTGAACAGCACAAATATAGAGAAAATTGGACACAGAATGAGAAAAATAATGGTCTAGTATTCTGTAGATTATCCATCGATGGATTCCAGGGCTTTCATTACACGTATGTTAAATAATGCCTGAGACAGCTCAAGTAAGGTGTCAGCTTTTTCAAAGTCCAACCTTGGGATTTGGACACCACTGGTAAGGTTGATGTCTATTGCCCATCCTTAGCTTTTAATAGCACCCAATCCTCTGACTCAAAAACGTGTTGTTTTGATCTCCACTTTAAGATTTTACAGATAATCCACACTGACCAAAGTCCAAAGATTTGTGGGTTAGGTGCATTGGCCATGCTGAATTGTTCCTTAGTGTCCTGGGGTGAGTAGGTTAGAGGGTAAATATGTGAGGTTATGGGGATAGGGCTGGGTGGGATTGTTGGCGGTGCAGATTTAACGGGCCAAATGGCTTTTTCGGCACTGTAGGAATTCTATGATTCTAAGACATCCAGCGAAGTCATGAAGCAATTAATCAAGACCTTGCTTACCAAAAAATATCTGCTCTGTTCAGGTTGCTATAAAGATTCCATAGAGTTCTGCCATTATCCTAACCAATACTGCCACTTCAACACCATCATTGGAAAATAGCTTAACTGGCTAATTATTTCACTGTTCTTTGTGAAATCTTCCATGGTTTCAAAGTGTTTGTCATACTCAGATAACAATAGTTACCACACTTCAAAGTGATTTGTTGTATGTGAAGTGCCTTGAGACATGTCAAGTATTATAAACGTCTTTCTACGTCTGGGTATGTAGGCAGACATCACCAAACAACAAGTAAAGAAATACAGGAATTCTTGAACATATGCAAATCCCATTTATGGAAACTGAAGAGAGATTAAGGCACAGAGGTTTCACAGAATCAAAAAAAATCCAAGTTTTCATGTGATTGTGAATGATTTTTACAAAAAATATAGCATCGAGATTCCACTTCCTTGCTGTGTATTTAAATGATGTCCCAGTTGAGGAACTAATTGCATAGTTACCAATGCAGATTGCAAAGGTATTTCACACGTGCAAATTAATATTACCCAGTGCTTTCTTGTTAAGAACCAGCTCATAATACTTTGTCAAATACAACATTGGACTTCATGGCAATTCGCAGAAAGCATTTGGCAAATGTGTCCTTTCCCAGGCTGAAGTAATATCTTCCATACCTGATGATGTATGGGAAGCTCCAAATGGTTCCAATCTATTGGTAAGTAGCAGGTTGCTGTAAATTACACAGCCTTTAACTTGTGTATTCAGCTTGCTGCTAACTTTTTTTGCTGAATTTTGCCTGACTTGGCAGGGTTTTAAATTCTGTGACTTTCCTTTTCACAGCTCTAATGAATTGACGACTCCCCCTCCCCGCCAACCCCCATACAACTCTCACATTTCCCATGGTTAATGTACTCAAAGCCTGGGAAAGTATTAACATTTACCACTTCTCATCACAAGATTAATGTGCATTACGATTTACAGGGGCCAAAGGTGATAGTCTGTCACAGCAGGCTGAACTAACCCTGAGGTCACCAGTAGACAGTACACTCGGATGTTCAGAACACTGACACCTGTAACAACGGGGAGAAAACAGCCATAAAGGTAGTGCTCTCTTTTTTCTCTAGTTATCTCCCAAAGCATGCTTCCTTTGTCATATTTGTAGGTTGAATTTTAAAGGTAGTTTCTCAAGTATTTTAACATTGTGCCAACATTCCAAAATAGCAATGAACAGAATCACTCAGGTAGTGTGCATTTTGGTTAAGGCTTTTGTAAACAGTACTAAGTGATTGACAATGGCTGTTTGATCTCTGTCAATCACTTCTACTGCCCTTTGAATCCTTCTTCTGTCACTTTCCCACTGATGTTGCTCTATACGGCTGTTTTGAGTCTATTTGTAGCATGAGTGCCATTGCTAACTATTTAACTGATCAATTAGTCAGGAAACGATGGCTAGAACCTCCTGTAATTATATGAAACCATCAATCTGGTAATAATCAGTGACCTGTGCCCCCGATTATTATTGCCAGATAGCTTTGATTCAAAATTGCGATTGTGTCTTTCATTTACTGCGTGGAGCCTTCCCCAGTGATTGACGGCATAACAGGCCATTATTGTGAAAAATGCAAGGCTGAATACTTAGCCCGGAGAAAATAGCAACCAGCACCACTTGTTACAGCCATTCACCTTTGTCCACAGCAACACTGAGGTGGATTCTCCCTCCTCAGGCAGCAGTGTCAACACTTCATTGATGTTACAATGCTACAGCCATGATTAGGCCTGATCACAAGTGCACAGCAGCAATATGAAATTGCTGCATATAGTGACACCACAAATCCCAGGAAGAATGGAGATAATTGTGGAATTTCTCCCCCCCCCTCCCTCCCTGCCCCCCAACAAAGACACCTGTAGGTGGCACTTATTATAAGAAGCTGGGATTGATCCCAGGAATTTACATTTATGTAAGACCCTCCATGTCCTGCATTCATTGGAAAAATAATCCTGTTGTAGCTGGGAGAGTTTGTTTAATAAGACTATCAGTTATAGGAACAGAATTAGGCCGTTCAGCCTGTCAAGTATGCTCCACCATTCAATGATGGCTGAAAAGTTTCTCAACACCAGTCTCCTGCTTCTTCCCCGTAACACTTCATGACCTTACCAGTCAAGAACAGATCTATCTCTGTCTTAAATGCACTCCAGTGACCCGGCCTCCATAGCCTTTTGTGGCAATGAATTCCAAAGATTCACCACCCTGAAGAAATACCTCCTCATTTCGATTCTAAAGGTCTCCCCTTTACTCTGAAGCTGTGCCCCTTGAATCCTAGTCTCTCCTACTAATAGAAACATCTCCCCACATTCCCTCTATGGGCCTTTCGTTATTCTATAGGTTTTAATAAAATCCACCCTCCCCCAATCCTTCTGTAGTCCATCGAGTACAGGCCCAGAGTCCTCAGATGCTCCTCATGCATCAGGATTTTCATTCCCGGCATTATTCTCGTGGACCTCCTCTGGACCCTCTTCAAGGCCAGCACGTCCTTTCTTAGATATGGGGCCCAAATTTGATCACAGTATTCTAAATATGGTATTCTAGTTGTTTGTGGTGATTTCAGTCATGAGTTAGGTGACTCTCAAGTCCTAGTTATCACCAATTCATTGACTAACATGATCCAATACCTTAATCTAAAATAAAGAAAGTTCCAACAGAAACGTTAAGTTAGACCAAATGATATCAAACCAAATACAGATACAATGACAAGTGAATAATTACTTTTTGTTATAGTAGTGTTTTTTTAGATAATAAAGTAATTAACATGCATTTAAAAAAAATTAGTATGGAAACAATTGTAGGAAATAATTCATATTTTATTACTGTGCAACATGGTCAATGCACTCCAGGCCATAGACTTGTTTCTGATCTATGTTGTAAGTGTGGTGTTAATAAGTTCAGCTCATTGGAAGCAATGAGGTTTACTAAGAAAACCAGGAACATTAATTGCCAACATACTGAACTTATTTTACCATAACAGTGTAAACAAGTGAAACTTGACAAGTTTAGAAATGTTAATGGATTCAAAAATAAAACATATGAGAGCAAAAAAAAACTTAATTGACATTGTTTCTAGGACAAGCCTGATTATGTTCAGAAAGTTAGTTTCAGTCAGAGAATCCAACTTTCTGTCATTCAAATATACCCTTAATTGTTGCACATCTTAGACATGCAATCATATTCCAGGCTGATTCTAATTATGACAGGAAATGCATCATATAAATGCAAGAAGCACATTTTGTTTTGCCCTGGGGCTGGCTGACCTCAGTTGAATTCCATACATACGCACGTCAACTATACATCTGCAGATCAGTAAGCTGTTTCGGCAGCACCGTCGAATAAATTGATAATATTCTTGTTTGACATTATGAAGGTCTGAGTAGTTAAGTTTATTTATTAGTGCCACAAGTAGGCTTACATTAACACTGATGAAGTCACTGTAAAAGTCTCCTAGCCGTCACACTCCGGCGCCTGTTCAGGTACACTGAGGGAGAATTTAGCATAGCTAGTACACCTAACCAGCACATCCTTCAGACTGTGGTAGGAAACCGGAGCACCCGAAGAAACCCACGGGGACATAGGTTTCTGAAACCGTAAAATCCCGCCCAAAGTCAACAGACCCTTCCACCTTCTGCCCCTCGCCCCCTCCGATTCCTGTGGCAGGCAGGACAGTATAATACCACCCAGGGAGTGCGTGCAGGGTCCACACAGAGTGTGACCCAAGCCCGGAATCAAACCTGGGTTCCTGGTGCTGTGAGGCAGCTGTCTTAAGCACTGTGCCTCTGTGCCATTCATATATCTGTGCAAGTTTGTGAGATTTTTGCTTACTCTGGGGATTTAATCCATTTATTTGACCTCATATTCAGACTGCAATAACCAGGCCAAAACACATTAAAACAAATCCAATCAACCTCACAGTGCTAGGTGTATCTGCTCTCTTGCTTTAACCCTGTTGCACCTGTTAACTCATCTTCTCTAAGTATTGAAAGTGGGTTTGGAAATATTAATTGCAAATTTATTTTGAAGTAACAATCTGCACTAAAATTGGAGTCAGAATGCTGGAAATTCAGAGAAGTTTTTAGGATGTGCTTAATAAGTTAGCATATGTAGCAGTTACTCATAGAATCCCTACAGTACAGAAGGAAGTCATTCAGCCCATCAGTCCATACCAACCATACCTCAACCAGGCCCTATCTCCGTAATCCTGCTAATCCCCCTGACACTAAGGGACAATTTAGCATGACCAATCAACCTAACCCACACATTTTTGGACTGTGGGAAGAAACCAGAGCATCCCCACGCAGACATGGGACGAAAGTGCAAACTCCACACAGACAGTGACCTAAGGCCAGAATAGAACCCGGGTCCCTGGCGCAGTGAGGTAGCAGTGCTAACCACTGTGCCACCGTGCCGCCCTATGGACCATTGAAGTGCTTTCTCAAGCAATTGGCTATACCTGATAGGATTCAAATAAAATGGGCTGATCTTATAAGGAATCTTCCCTCTGTAGACCATGAAACACTTTGGTTTATGATCCTCGATATTAAACTCTGCATTACAAACTGGAGAGCAAAAGCAGCAGTGAAAGAGTTAAAAACTGGAAACTCTTATCCCCAACTTTCTATTCAGGCACTTGCCATCTATTTTATGAAAGTGGGCTATCAGGGTGTTTGGGCTTCCTTCAGTGGAAAGATGGGACATCTAAATATAATTTTGAAATCAGGCCCCCACAGTGCAATTAGGAGCCCAACTGAAAATGTCAATAAAGATCATCTGGACTCGAAACGTCAGCTCTTTTCTCTCCTTACAGATGCTGCCAGACCTGCTGAGATTTTCCAGCATTTTCTCTTTCGGTTAAAAATGTCACTGCTGCTGTGCAGGTTGCTGTCAGCGAACTCAGCAGGGAAAGGAAGGAGATGGTTAATGGCCAGAGCGGCCATTCATCCAGTTTTATATTGGACATTCTTATTTTTAGTTGGTGAGACCATTGTTCGGTATTGGATGCCTTTATGTCGAGTAATATCTGGAATTAAGAACTAAGAATCTACTGATGAACATGAAACTATTGTTAATTGTCAGAAAAAAACCCATCTGGTTTACTAATGTCCTTTAGGAAAGGAAATCTGCCATCCTTACCCTTGTCCTACATGTGGTACCAGAGCCATAGCAAAGTGGTTGACTCTCAAATGCCCTCTGAAATGGGCCTAGCAAATCATTCAGTTCAAGGGCAACTAGGAATGGGAAATAAATGTTGGCCAGCCAGCAACACCCATATCCCATGACTTATTAAAAAAAAGACTATGCAACCATCAGATACAGGAGCGTAAAACCCAGGAATATACTGCAATTCAGTTTGCCATTCTTACTAACATTCTCCCATTAAAATTAAGCCTTCATACATACAAAGACATATGGTGAGGCAGTGAAGTCTTCCTCCACAACCCTCCTTCCAACCCAGTGGCCTGGTATCAGGTATTCCTCGTCTCCAGCAGTGGATTTTTCAGCACCCTTTGTACACCAGGAGGAGCAGGATTGCTTCTTCTGGTTTTTCAAGGAAGATTGAGCGCCAGATTCCTCCTGCCCTCCAGCCCATGGGCCTTTCCCTGCTCCCAGTTGCTGAGGACCATCCCCAAGGCTCCCTCAGTTGCAGACAGCTACTGCTGACCAGGCCATCCATTTGGCTAGCTGTCAGGTGGAAAGTGGAGCTAAGAAGTATTACTGAAACTTTGTCAGTTCATTTGGCCATTTACGTCCTTACGCCATCCAGGAAACATTAGGGCCTATGTGATTATCTTACACACACTACACGCTAATATCATTTTCTGTGTGGGGCTACATTGGCCTATATTGTGACAAAGTAGTCTGTTGTCTGTTGGCTTAAAAAAACTGAATCAATTCAGATCAATTGGTTGTATTTGGTTCATATAAATGTTGATATATCCATTATTGTAAAACTGTTGACCTCGTGTGATGTGCAAAGAGTTCAGTATTTCGTAGAATCCCTACAATACGGAAAGAAGCCATTCAGCCCATCAAGTCTGTACCAACCACAATCCCACCCAGGCCCTATTCCCATAACTCCATGCAGTTACCCTGCTAATCCGCCTGACACTAGGGTCAACTTAGCATGGCCAATCAACCTAACCCTCACATCTTTGGATTGTGGGAGGAAACTAGAGCACCCAGAGGAAACCCACACAGACACGGGGAGAATGTGCAAACTCCACGCAGACAATGAGCCAAGGCCGGAATTGAACCTGGGACCCAGGCACTGTGAGCAGTTTCTAACAGAGGGAATAGAATATTTACACTGACTAAATGATTCCATCCAGCCCTGCAAAATTTCATAAACCAAGCCCACTCTGATTTATGACGCTTACTATATATATCTATCTGTCACAAGCAGCAAGCATCTTTCCACCTCTTCCTGCTGTATCATAAACTTCAATAAAGAAAAACATTAAATATATAAAGTAAGGAGCATATTATAATAATCAAGGCACTTATTGGTGCACTTATGTCTTTTAATGGAAACATGATGTGGATTTGTAAATTCAAATCCTAAATAATACCACGACAGTGTTCAAATAAAAATGTTTTAACAACAGGAGTCACATATTTTAGTTGTGTAGCAGCTGTATTAATTGATTTTCCCTGGTATTAGCCTGTAGGTCGGGGGGAAGTGGGGTTGGGCATGTTTTGAAACTAGGAGATACAGGAGAATGGGATTCCCTCAGGTCCTGCTGAGTTGGACCTGACCTGTCATGTCCTGGCTACCTATATTTGTTCTCCATTTTCTGGTCAGCGCCATCCAATTGAGAGGCTGACTGACGGTGGGTATCAGGCCAAAGACACTGAGTGGAGATAAAGCATCAAGCAATTAGAAGGGCTGATGGGGGGATTGAAATGGTTGGGGTTGGGGTAGTGGGGAGATTGGAAAGGTCCTGGGGGGTGGGGGCATTGGGTTTCATTGCAGGAGATCTGAAGCCTCATAGGGGAGGCTGGAGGCTTTTGGAGAGAGAAGATCGGAAGCGTTTTGGTGAAAATTAGAAGGATAGTGGGAAGGGGCATTGGAAATGAGAGGGGCAGATTGGTGATGGGGGCCAGGGAGCAGAGATGAGAGAGGAGGGGGTCAGAAAGAGTGGAAATTGGAGATATGAAATATCAAGAAGTGATGTAGAAATAGGCATTTACCGGCTGGATCCAGCAATCTACACCTCCCTTAACTGTTGAATTTCCCAAGGTCAGGTTAAACTTAAAAATGTGATACAATGTGAGCATTACAGTCAGATTATTATATCTAATTGGCAAACCACCTTCTGGGAGTGAGGTGTTTGCCATCCTGTCTCCGTCTAAACTGGAATTTCCAGGCAGGTTAAAGATGGATTGATTTCAGGTTTGAGGGCTTTTAGCATTTTAACATCTTATTGGCGCAAAGCCATGCTAAAATTTTGCATCTTGTGTCCAATATGGCATAGTTACCCCATTGTTACAAAGAAGCATGTCCTCCAACTCACAGTCAATAATACCATGAGAGGTTACCTGGCACAGGATTCAATTTTATGTGCGCCGAGTGTTGTGTTTCCATAGGGATAGTCTTCCGCCAGATTTGGGCTTGGAGCCTGTCCATTATTTTTCATGTCATATCTGCAGGTCACTCTGTGATGCATTGTTCATTCCATTGCTCATTCACGTTCTGGAGACCTGGGTTTGAATCCCACCACAGCCAATGATGGGAATTGAATTCAATATTACATATCTGAAATTAAGAACCTATTGATGACTGTAGAGCCATTATCAATTGTTGGAAAAAGCCATCTGGCTCACTTTAGGGAAGGAAATCTGCCATCTTTACCTGGTCTGGCCTATGTCTGACTCCAGAGCCACAGCAATATGGTTAACTCTCAGTTGTAACTAGGGATGGGCAATAAATACTGCCTGCCAGCGAAGCCCATGTCCCCCGAATGAATAAAAATGATTCAAGTTTGTTGATACAGTAATTGTTGATGTCCCTTCCCCAGTGAGGAATTTTAAGTGTCAATGTTCCTAGGCATATTGCATTTGAGGCAGCAGTGCTAACCACTGTGCCACTTTCAGTTTGAAAGAAACACCTTTCATAACTACTGAGAGCCTTTTTCCTCAGATGGTGATGGGTAACACGAGGGGACATGGCTTCAAGTTAAGGGGTGGTAATTATAGGACAGATGTCAGAGGTATGTTCTTTACTCAGAGGGTAGTAAGGGCATGGAATGCCCGGCCTGCAGCGGTTGTGGACTCGCCAACTTTAAGGGCGTTCAGATGGTCGGTGGATAGGCATATGGATAACATTGGAATAGTTTAGGTTAGAGGGTCATTGATTGGTTCCACTGGTCGGCGCGACATCGAGGGCCGAAGGGCCAGTACTACGCTGTAATGTTCTATGTTCTGTGTTCTAGGATACCCGAAAGCACTTTATAACCAATGAAGTACTTTCGAAGTGTGGTCACTGTTGTTATGTAGCAGTCAATTTGCATAGAGCAAACTTACAAATGACATAATGATAATAAACACATAGCCATTTTTTTTGTTATGTTGATTGAAGGATAAATATTGGTCAGCATAATGGCAATAAACCCATTTGCTCTTCTTCCAAATGGTGCTGTTGGACCTTTCGAATTCAAGTGAGAGGCAGACATGGCTTTGGTTTAATGCCTCATCCATAGCACTTCCATCATTGCAGTATTCTGACAGCACTGGAGTGCCAGCCTAGAATTTTTGTGCTGAAGATATTTCTCTAAAGCATAGTCAACCTGGTAATTTCCATACATATTTATGTTCAGTCTGGAGAGGAATTTACACCACATTTAGTCATAGGAATCTTCTTGTCAGATGCTTCCTTGCACCGCACTAATGCAGCACTTTAAAGTAATCATATTATCATAAATAACTTGTGCAAGATTAGAAGTGTAACAATGCAATTGCTTCTTAGCTACTGCTTTCCAACCATTGTCCAATATGAATAAGGAAATTGCTTGTGAACAAAAGGGAGGCAATGGGCCAAATCTTTGGAAGAATGGCCATCACCATCAGATTGGCACTACGCTCCTGTTTGTTTTGCAATCGATGGAACTCTTCATTCTTGGCCCACATCTCCAAACTCGCCCCCTTCAGAAATGCTGTTCTGGGAGTCTGTCTACATAACACAGAATTGTCATGGAAATCCAAGCCACATCTTTTTTCTAGCTAACATATTCAGGTGAGTAGAGAGTTTTAAGGTCGCTTTGAGATGTTACAGAGAGAAGGTAGGGCTGTGAGATAAGTGCGTTGGGGGATAAGGTGGCAGCATGTAGGTGGGTGAGGGGATGAGGTGGATGGGGAGTTGGCAGCGTTAGTCAGGGGGTCCAGTTGGAGTCAAGGGAGCAGGGCATCAGTAACAGTAGGGCAACAGACAAGGTGACACCATCACCAAGCCATTCACCATCCTAACTTGGAATTACATTGCCGTTCCTTCACAGTCGCTGGGTCAAAATCCTGGAATTCCCTCCCTGAAGGCATTGGGAGTCAATCCACAGAACATGGACTGCAGTAGTTCAAGAAGGCAGCTCACCATCACTTTTTCAAGGACAACTAAGAGTGGGCAATAAATGCTGGCCAATCAGCAATGTTCATGTCCCACAAATGAATTAGAATTGGTTTTAGTCATTCCAACTTTCCCTGGGTAACTATTCCTGAATAATTCTGGGTAAAGCCACCTGAGGTTTCTGGCTCTAACTCAGTGTTTTAAGGGTTCCGACAGAGAGGGATTGCCCATTGGAAATCCAAATTTCCCAAGAAATTCCTGCGAGTCAGGGTATCAGGGCTTCAGAGGGGTCTGCCAGCATATCTTCAGGGCTACCTCCAGAGTATGACCATATGGAGATGCAAAGTTCAGGGCCAGTGAGATGGTGGAACACATGGAAAGAGTCCCTTGGCACCATTATCTACAACATGAGGGCCAAGTCCAGATTACACTGCAACTACAATAGCCCATTTAAACTCCACAAATGCAACTTTGATGCTGAGAGGCTGCAACCAAAACGGTAACCCCTACACATGTTCTGTTCAGGTTCCCAGATTGATCCACTCTTCACAGTAGTTCTGTGCAATCACAAGGATAAAGGCCGGATTCATAATCCAAAACAATATAACCAACATAACCAAGTCCCTTCTCATTCCTGCCAGCCCTCTTGATGACAGGTGTGTAGCTGAAGGATCTGTAGGCCACATCACAATCCAAATACCTAACCGTTGTCGCTGATCTCCTGTGGCCAAAACAAGAAAGGCAATCTTATGAAACTGCAGAAAAATTGCCTGCGGGCAAAAGTGGTTTCAGCCCTGCCCAAGATTTTAAGGTGCAGCCATTGGAAATGCTGCTGGAGCAAGTTAATAACAGAAAGTGAATTGGTGAACGAGAAGTGGCACGATGCACATTTCTCCAGGACCTGGCTGCAGCACTCAATGAAATTATCTCTCGAGGAGCAACAAGCTAAGGTTTCACATCTCGCTAATTTCCCATAGTTTTTAAAGTTTATTAAAATATTGCCATACGTAGGCTTACATTAACACTGCCATGAAGTTACTGTGAAAATCCCCTAGTCGCCATACTCTGGCGCCTGTTTGGGTACATCAAGGGAGAATTTAGCATGGCCGGTGAACCTAACCAGCACATCTTTCAGACTGTGTGAGAAAACTGGAGCACTCAGAGGAAACCCACGCAGACACGGGGAGAGCGTGCAGACTCCGCACTGAAAGTGACCAAGGCTGGGAATCGAACCCAGGTCCCTGGCGCTGTGGGGCAGCAGCGCTAACCACTGTGCCAACGTGCTGCCCCTAAAGGGCCCAACGTTAGTCTCAGCACAATCAATCCTTCTATTCCCTGCCTACCGTGCCTCTTTATAAATCAACAGCGAGAAATACTTCACTTGAACTTCCTTTCTGCTCCCACTCACACACTCACAATCTGCCACTTGTTTCACAACTATTTCCCCATTTGTAACTCTTCATTTGCCTCGGAAAATATGCTGCAGGCTTCAAAATTTTAAGCTGTATCTCAAGAATGTCACCTGCTAATATTTTGGGCGAAATCTTCGCAAAAAATGGCATAGTGTCGGGGTTGGATTGAAACCGACGTGTTTCTCTCCGGAGAAACCAGAAGGCTTTCGCTCCAAGTCTTATGACAACTTGTCAGAAATGTGTTTCACACTGCCATTTTGTTTAGGCCCAGCCCAAACACGTTGGAAAAACTGGCTGCACTGAGATCGGAGACTACTCCCTGATCAACACAGGCATCTCATTGCCCCCAACACCCCCCCCACCATCCTTTCCTACCTGCAGCGCAGCTTGCCTAATGGCCAGATCCTATCAAAACACCAGTGGAATAGGATAGTAGTGACACCATCAGAGTGCCCAGCCTTAACATAGAAAACAGTTGGCCTCACGCACACATGCTGATATGGAAAGGTCAGCCAAGGAGTTTCAGCATTGTGTCTTCCAGTCAGTGTGAAGTTATTTGGTGGGGATTCTGCACTCCGCAGATTGCTTTGGACAGTTTGGTCACCTCCAGGGACACTAAAGATACCGCCTCAGAAAGGGAGTCTGTGCTTTCAGCATCTGCGGCTTTGGTTCAAACAACTGCCACACAATCCCTGGGCTTCACTTCTGAGACACTGATGTCCTATTTGCACTGATTGTCAGACCAATTAGACAGGGGCTTTGACGGAGTCACTGATTTCCTGCAGTCTTCTCTCTCAGATGTAAAGTTGACCTGTCAAGCTTCTTCAAACTGGGTCTAGGTGCAGTAATGGCATGGGGTTTTTGAAAATTTATTAATGGCTGGAATTCATCTATTGCTGAGAAAACAAATAAACAGTCATAACAAGGGAAACCAACATTCTGATTACTTCACAATGCGAAAGAAAAAGTGAGAGAGGATGAAAAATAGTTTGTTAATTAGTGTCACAAGTAAGCTTACATTACTTTCATTACGCAATGAAAATTCCCTAGCCATCATACACTGGTGCCTTTTTGAGTACACTGAGGGAGAATTTAGCTTGGTCAATGCACCTAACCAGCATGTCTTGACTGTGGGAGGAAACCGGAGCACCCAGAGGAAATGCACGCAGACACGGGGAGAACGCGCAGACTCCGCACAGATAGTGACCCAAGTTGGGAATCGAACCCAGTGCTGTGAGGCGGCAGTGCTAACCACCGTGCCACCTGGAGAGAGAGAGAGAGAGATAAAGGAATACAGAAAGAAAGAAAAATGCTTGCATTTAATTTGTGCTCTCCCGACCTCAGGAAGTCGCATCACTTTACAGTCAATGAAGCACTTTTGAAACGTCGAAACTGAAAACAGTCAGCCGCAGATTGAGACAAACCTCATCATTTAATGTAAACAGGAGCTGAATTAGCAAGAAGTCGGCAGGCATTTTAGCTCCAGAAATGTACATCTAACTGTGAACCAGAAACAGAATAAACAAAACCTTGCTTCCTTGTCAGTTTGATTAGTTTAAATGAATCTAGATCTCCTGCTGCTCCAGCACTGGCAGCCTGTGTGACAGTGTTCTTGTGGGAGAAATTACATGGCCAAATCCACCATGCCTGCCTCCTGCCACCTTGCCCTCCCTCACAGTGGTTGTGCTATCACTCAGCCTGGGTTGCTATTTATAATGAGCCCTCGCAAATGTTACTTAAAACTGAGCAGGAAAACTCAGTCTGTGAGCTGGAGCACAATTATGTTTATGTGCACCGTGTTTGTAGGTCCGCCCCACTGGGGCAGAGATGGCAGCTCAGCTGTGAGGAACCATGGTAACATCGTGGGAAGGTGTGGGAGGTCATCTCCTTTTAAAATTTTAAGTGGAGTTGGCAGCGGCAGTTCTTCTTTTAAACAGATGTCACGGGGAAAGAAGGAACTTCCCTTAAAAAAAAAAGCTGAATTTATAAAATCATTTCACAATCTGATGGAAGAAACTGAGCTCGTAATGTCAGAGCTGTCTGATGGAAAGCAATGGATGTTCATTAGACTATAAACACAGATACTCAATTTCTTTACAAGTGACTATAAACGATTTGTATTAATCTTGCAGGAATGTGCTCGACTGATGACTTTGTGTGTGAATGCACTGCTTATACTGTTACTTGCCGGAATTCTACAGCCTCTCCCACCTGAGGCTCGTAAAATCCCACCTGAGGCCCAACGGAGAATGGCGTTCTGTGAGCCTCGCCCACACCGATTCTGGGTGGGCGTGCCAGTAAAATTCCAGCACCTGAGTCCAGCTCACTAGGAAGGTCTCAGGTTCAGCTTTTGGTGCTTTGACAGTTGACTTTAGTGAGGTAAACTATTCTCTTATTGAAGATTGGATCTTCCTTTCCACTACATATGCCAATATCTTCCTTGCCATTGATCTGAGCAGGGGCAGACATTTTTAATTAATGGCTCCATTTTTAACTTCTTCCTCTGCCTGCCTCTCCCTATCTCTGTAACCTCCTCCAGTCCTACTAGCCTTTGAGGTATCTTCACTTGTTCCATTCTGGCATCTTGCTCTTCCCAGATTTTAATTGCTCCAGCACTGGCATCTGTGCTTTCAGTTGCTTTGGCCACAAACTCAGGAATTCCCTCCCTAAACCTCTATGTTACAAAATAAAGTAAAATAAAGAGGTGCCTACATAAGGTAAATAGTCAACATCTTTTCTCAAAGGTAGGGTAGTCTAAAATTAGAGGGCATAGGTTTGAGGTAAGAGGGGAGTGACACAAAAGGGTCCAGAGGGACAATTTTTTCGCACAGAGGATGGTGAATGTTTGGAACAAGCTGCCAGAGGCAGTAGTAGAGGCGAGTACAATTTTGTCTTCTATAAAGCATTTAGACAGTTACATGGGTAAGATGGGTATAGAGGGATATGGGCTAAATGCAGGCAACTGGGACTAGTTTAGTGGTAAAAACTGGGCGGCATGGACAAGATGGGCTGAAGGGCCTGCTTCCATGCTGTAAACCTATATGACTGTATGATCTCTCTACTCTTCTGCTCCTTTAAGACATTGATAAACTACCTATTTGACCTAGCTTTGAGTCAGCTGTCTAAATATCTCCTTCTGCAGCTCAGTGCCAAGTTTTTATTGATAGTTCTCTTGTGAAGCACCTTGGATACTTTATTGTCAGTTAAACGTCCTGTATAAATGCCAGTAGTTGTTGAGGTACTGGGCAACCGACAATACAGGAGCAAAGAGAACTTGAGGTGAACGTGCAGAAGCCTTTGAAGCTGACTGGATAAGAAAGGAAGAACGCTAAAAAAAAGCCTATTGACTTTATTAATAGGGGAATAGAGCATAAAAGATTAAAAAAAAGCAATTCTGCTAAACCTTTATAAAATACTGAATGGCCCTCAGCTGGAGTTCAATTGTAAGTGCCACATTTCAGAAAGGATGACAAGGCTGAGAAAGGATGCAAAAGACATCATTGAATGATATCAGGAGTGAAGGATTTCAGTCATGTAGAGAGACTAGGGAAGCAGGGGCTGTTCCCCGTAGAGCAACAAAGGTGAAGAGATTTGCCAGAGGTGTTCAAAATCATCAATGGTTTTGATGGAGCAAAATAAGGAGAAACTGTTGCCAGCGAGAGAAGGACAGGTAACCAAATGGCACAATTTTAAAAGTGACTGTCCAAAAAAAAGACCACTTGAGGAAACGTTGGGTGAGATGCTGCAACCTTCCATCTGCATGTTTCCCACTGGGAGGTGGCATGTGGTTTGCTAATGGCGGGATTCTCTGGTTCCACTGCTGTCAATGGAAATTCCCATTGGTATCACCCTACACTGGCGGGAGACCCAGGTGCAGGGGTGCACTACCAGCAGAAAAAACTCACTGGTATGAATGGTAGAGAATTCCAGCCCATATTTTTACTCAGGCAATTGCTGCAATCTGGAATACACCGCCTGAAGCCCAGTGGAAGCAGATTTAATAATAATACTTCAAAGGATTAATACTTAACGAGAAAATATTTACAGGGCAATGGGGAGAAAGGGTGGAGATTGAGACTAATTGAATGGTTCTAAGGTCTACCACAGAGCTAGCGTAGGCACAATGGGGTCAATGGTTTCCTTCTGGGCGGCACCATTCTATGGTTTTATGACATCTAAATGCAAGAATGAGGCAATGCCAGAGTTTTCCTGTCCCGCCTGCCACAGCAACCAGAGCGGGCAAGGGGCGCACAATGGGAAGGTCCGTTGACCTCAGGCGGGATTTTATGGTTTCAAAATGAGCGAGGCTGTAAAATCCCACCCAATGGTTATCAAACAGAACCATCCAAATCAATGATATAATTGCCTAAAACAGAAATTGCCTGCAAATATTTCTGGTGCAGTGGGACTGCCCATTTCAGTTCTAGTTGAAACCTAATATGAAGCGGGCAGAAAAAAAACAAAGTAATGTTTACTGTGGGCAAGTGTGAAATGCATTATCCTCAACATAGCAACCATGGTCACTTTCTAGTTTATACTTATACAAAATTATACCACAAAGAAATGACCATTGCTTCCTAGAAAGCTATAATTAAATAACTGTGTGGATGAAATTAATCAAATCTGTTCTTTGAAAGAGTTACAAGTCTTTGAGCCACCCAATTCCGCTTCGTGATAAGAATCTAATCTATAATACAATGAGACTAGTCATATGTAGTAGAACTGTAATTACATTAACCGATGAGTTCCGTGCACCGAGCAGTTTCTTCTGATCAGTAAGGAAATTGAACAGCATAAGGAGCAGTATGCAGCTGTCAGCTTTTTACAACGAAAATATCTTTCTGTCTGCTTATCTTCTCCAGCAATTCATATAATGATCATATGTCAGGATTTGGTCAAATGGAGACTCCAGTCTGGAGAAAGAGATACCTGTCTCTTTAATTGTGTTTGTATTTGCTTCTCTTCTGTCTGTAACATGCCAATTTGTTGTTGCTGCTTGCCACATCCACTTTTAGTTGAGAAGAAACATAGGAGCATGTGCAGTGGCCAGTCGCACAAGCCCTTCCTTGTGCCCCCTCCCTGGTGTGCCTAATCTCTCCCCATCCAAGACCCCAAATTATGTGGGTCCAGATGCCATGTCTGCCCTTCTCATTGGCCTGCTTGTGGATCCCAGAACTGCCCACTACTCAATTCTAGTGCTGCTGGGACTTTTACAGCTGCTTGTCAATCAAATCATTTGCCCACCCCCTACTCCTCTGTTGGAAGAGCCAGCTGGCAGCTGACACACAGAAGAGAATCCTACGCCACACACTAGTTAAACCAACTGAGACTGGGACTTCCACCATTCAGTCAGAGGAAGACCTACCCCCCCAAGACTTGTCTGCCAAATCAGCCCTTGGCCTGTTTAGTGTAGTTTTTACAGCTACGGGTTGAACTTTTTGATATGTCGGCTACTGGCCGACTCTTACCACAAGGGCAAGCAATCTGCTCCCAATTCTCCACCGCTCCCCTCCGCCCCACATCACTTCCCCACACCCCTGTAGAATTCAGACCACAGTGCATATTATAGACTAGGTGCAACTGTGACACATCTGACTTATGGCCCAACTTGTGCACCCGCGTCTTTCATGATGTGTGGTCTTAAAATAGAATATACGTTTTAAAAAGCTTCACACGTGCTCTTTCCTCATTTGCCAGCCAAGAATTTAATTTATGTTCGGAACCTCTTACTCACAGCCATATGAGTCCAGCTGTGGATATACCACTTCTAAACAGTGCTTTAGAAGGAGCCAACACAGCATACAACTCCAAAGATGTGCAGATTAGGTTGATTGGTCATGCTAAATTGACTCACAGCGTCAGGGAGGTTAGCAGGGTAAATACATGGAGTTACGGGAACAGGGTTTAGGTGGGATTGTTGTTGGTGCAGGCTTGACAGGCTGAATAGCCTCCTTCTGCACTGTAGGGATTCTATGATTCTAACTGGACCATTTATCATCAAGAAGGTGAAATAACTGAATGATTGCCTTCTCTGAACATGAAGTACAAACAGAAACAACAGTACTCACAGTACCCAAGCACACTATATTACTCAACATCAAAGTAGTCTAAATGTTTAGTCTGCCATTTTTTTTTACAATTAATTGACTTTCCAAGTCATCAGTTCAAGTAGCAAAATGCGACTGGAATAATTCCCAATACATTAGCAAAGAGACTAGCGTAAGCATAATGATCCAACTAGAAAATACTTTATTACTACAACTAAATGCAATTAATAAAATATGAGCAATGTAACAGGAAAATTGAAATCAGATATTCCATACAGATCAAGAAAATGTAGAATTTGACTTTTTAATGGTTTAATCCAACATTAATCTATTTTTTCAATTGCCAAACAAAATGTGATGCATTTTTTAATCCTTTATTTATCTATTTATCTGTATATCCATTTGCTAAACCATGATGACAGTTAATTAGCTTGCCACAACACAGAACAATCCCAAGGTCTTTGTTCCCCCAAAAAAATTAGCAATGTAATTTATTCTCATTAACTGCCTATCTTGTTTAGGCCTCCGTGGTGATTGCTGTGCTTTATGAGCCATCAAATGATGCAGACAGGCCAGCGGAAATGTGTCAGTAGACAACAGCCAAAATCACAAATACAGCATTGCAGAACTGTTAGCTGGAAAGTGTCTGAAAGGGAAATTTGAGAAACAAAACTGGAACCAGTACTGAGAGGAGGTCATGCGAGTTGAAACTAGAGCAAAGCCTGAACAGGACACAGAGAACAGGCATCTCAGCTTCTCCAGGCTGAGACTTGAGGGCAATTATAACCTCACCATTCTATTGGCAAACTGGTTAGAATCTTTCTCTCTTGCCTCACTTCATGTCATTTGCCAGTGAAGTCAGTGGGGAGTAATAAAACCTGAATTCCACTGGATCCCCTGGTAATATTGAGTTCAATTCTCCCCCAAAACTGTCTTAAAATATACACTCTGCGCTCTATTTTGTCTTGCTTTCTCTCTAAGGAAAGTAGTTAAAGCTCATTTATCTGTCACAAGTAAGGCTTACATTAACACTGCCTTTGGTCGCGATTCTCCCATTGCGACCCATAACTTTTCTGCTGGGTTAAGGTGGGAGATGCACGTCACCAGCCTTGAACGGGGATTTGCGCGTGCGCTGGGAACGCATGCACATCTCCCAGAGCTGGTGAACAGTCGCCTCTCAGACCATGCTGGAAGGCAGCTAAGTCATTTAATACTTTTTTAAGTGTATTTTAAATATGTTTATCAGCTCATTATCAGGAACTTTCAGGTCCCGCTCGAATCTCCCACCCTGAAAGGAGTACTTCATTCCAATGGGGTTTAGAATAGCTCCCCAAGTTCAGGGAAAGAGCAGGAGACCCGCCGGAATGAGAGGGGGCAATGGAGTCGCAAGGGGGGGTCGTGTGGTGAGTGGTGGTGTCCCTTGGGCATGGGCACCATGGCAGTGCCAGCCTGTGCCCTCGGCACTGCCCAAGGGGCAAAGTGGCCATGCCCAGGGGACACCTTGGCACTGCCCATTGGGCAACAGGCAGCATCAAGGGGTTGGGGCCGATTGTGGGCAGGGCCTAGGGGTGATCGTGGGGGGCGGGGGAGGGGATCCTGCTGCCATTCTGCAGACAGGATCGGTCTGGGATGAAGGGAGGGCAACAATTGGACGGCTGAGGGGGATTGGTCTGCTGGCCGGGGGGAGCCTGCCTCCTGCTTGACCCTGGAGGAGACAGTGGATGGTGGGGGAATGGGTCTGCCGGGGTGAGGGGAGTGGGAGTATTGACATTGCTAGGGGGGTGGTTTGTGTATTGGGCACTTTGGGATTGGGGGGGGTGAGTTGGGGTTAGGGCTGGCACGGGAATTGCTGTGGGGCCGCGATCATGCCAGGGAGGTTCTGAAGAGGCTGCACTGCAGGGGTCTCGGGCTGGCTAGCGATTGGGCTGGCCAGCAAATGGGGAGTCTGTCAGATAGGGACCACTACACACATGCAGAGTTCCAGAACTGTCAAGCTCCAGCGCGAATAGGCCCCAGCCCTTCTGGGTATTTACTGATATTCACGACTGGAAGCTCTGCAGTGCACAGAATGCGGAGATTCGCGTGAGTAGCTGAACTGACAGAACAGTCAGGATTTAGAACAGTTTTCCCACCAGTTCAGCACTTTTGGGAGAATCGCCCCCAGAGTTACCATGAAATTCTCCTAATTGCCACAGTCCGGCACATGTTTGGTCAATGCACCTAACCAGCAGTCTTTCAGAATGTGGGAGGAAATCGAAGCACCCAGAAGAAACTCACACAGACACAGGGAGAATCTGCGGACTCCGCACTGACAGATCCAAGCCAGGAAGTGAACGCAGGTCCCTGGCGCTGTGAGGCAGCAGCACTAACCACTGTTCTACTATGCTGCCCTCTACTACTATTCAGGAATTGCAAAGAAAGCTTTAAAGCAACAGTGCGTACATAACTCCTGTCCATTTCTGAGTTTGCTGTTATGATTAGGACCTTTCCCAATTCAGGAAGAGGTCCATATGGGCCAAGGATAGTGAAAACATTTTGCTGACCTTTGCCAGTTGGGCAGACAGCACAGTTTGCCCATGGGCAGAGCCAAGTTGGCAGATCAAACACAACTGATGCTAACTTAGACACCAACAATAATTCGCTGTTGAAAGCACTCAGGCACGGTCTAATCCCCAGATGAGTTTTGTCACTGCTCACAGCATTGGCACTGGGCTGCTTACATTATAAAATTGCTTCTGTATCGGAGATGACCCCACAAGGTAATTGGAATAAAAGACTGCTGTTAAACTCAGTGTATAGTGAAGATAATAGTGCCATTAACTAAAGCAATGCGGGGAACTGATTCACTAAAAAAGAACAATTATGATGTGCACAGTAAAAATAATCAAGGTCAGTACATTTAGAAAGCACAATGATACCTTTAATGGAAAAATATATAGTTAATGAGTTTTGCTGATTCCGGTGAGATCAGATCAATTAAAACTGGTTTAAAATGAAGCAAAACTCAGGGCTTTGAGATTGATTTAGGGCCAATTGTGCTGGAGCGATGATGACTGTTGCAATTTTCCAGGTATATCAATGGCTATTTTAGAACAGGTGATTATTGCAGCTCAATCAGCCCTTACAGAGTTATCATTCTTTAGACCAATCACAAAAAATCATTCATTCACAACAGACAAACCTTTTTTGTTAAAACTTAACTGTCTTTTGTGGTGAATCTTTAACAACGTGTTATCTGGTTAGGAAGGTTTCAAACTGCTTAACAATTCTATTTCTTTATGTTCACTCCCTCACTGAAACAGTAAGATGAATTTGTATTCAGTTCCTCCGTCCATTAGAACCAATAGTTAGAGATCTTGTCCTCTGCCATTTTCTAATCAATTAGTCTGCATGTTTAAAGAAAACCAGCAGTCACATTAGTGGAACATGAAGAATGAACACATTGAATTGAAACATGTTTTTTCTTTAAAATTGTCATTTAATCTAACAGTGTCTTTATGCTGAAAATATGAGTTATGTTTAACACAGGCCAGAAATGGCAGTCACAATGTTAACTAATAATGGGCAAATAATGAAAAGAAAAAACAATTTCACTCTCTGAAATATTGGAAACACAGACAGTTTTAGTGGGCCTCAGCATTCTGAGATACTTGATCATGGAAAAAAAAGCCTTGTCAATGATAGTAACAGGCAACCAGTGCCCAATTCATTCCTTGAGCCATAAAACATTGATAACTCACCAGAGATTACATTTGGGTAGTCACTTGGTTGATTTGAAGTCAGAGACTGGAACTTGCCGACTGTTCACACCAATGGGATCTTCTGGCGCACCCTGCTGTGGTTTTCCTGGCAGCATAGGGTACAGTCAAT
Source organism: Carcharhinus amblyrhynchos (assembly GCF_965287045.1). Classification (NCBI taxonomy): domain Eukaryota; kingdom Metazoa; phylum Chordata; class Chondrichthyes; order Carcharhiniformes; family Carcharhinidae; genus Carcharhinus; species Carcharhinus amblyrhynchos. The sequence continues at coordinate 24,451,468 of NC_137342.1, read as the reverse complement.
GGGAAATCCACAGGCCAGAATCTTAGCACAGGCCATGCTGACGGGACTTTCCCATCCCAACGTAGTGAACAGAAGTTTGGCTGGCTGCCAAGTTCTCCAACTTCGCTGCAGTGGGAGCATGGCGTGAACGGCAGGTAAGATTACACTGATTGACTCCCACTTCAATTAACATGCCACAGGGAGGACAGAGAATCCCACCCAGAGAGTTTTAGAGCACAAAAAGAGGTCCTTTGGCTCATTGTGTCTGCACTGGCCATCAAGCACCTATGTTCACAAATCCCATTTTCCAGCATTTGGCCTTATATGCTATGGCATTTCAAGCGCTCACCTAAATGCTTCTTAAATGTCGTGAGGCTTCCCACCTTTACTACTCTTTTAGGCAGTGAGTTCCACATTCCCATCACCTCTAGGTAATAAGAGTTTCCTCAAATCTCTTTTAAAGTTCCTGCCCCCTATCTTTATATGCCCCCTGGTTATTGACCCCTCTAATAAGGGGAAATGTGCCTTCCCATCTATCCTATCTATTCCCCTCATAATTTTGTACACCTTGATCAGGCTCCCCCTCAGCTTTCTCTGTCCTAAGGAAAACAGCCCCTGCCTAACCAGCTTCTCTTTGCGACAGAAACACCCCAGACCAACATCCTGGGGGAGGCGGGGAATCTTACCATTTCGCCCCACTAGCCAATGGGCAGCATGAGCTGATAAGATTGCAAGAGAGCCATGAAATCAGGTTCATACCTGATTTTTTGCCTCTTGCGATCTTAACAGCATCGGATATCCAGCGCGAACAGCCACACGCCCATTACTGGCGCAAGACTGAATAAATTATTTAAATTTATTTTAATGTGAATTTGAATGTGATTAGTGAGCCTGGGATGGAATCATTCGGGTTCACTTGCCTCTGTGGCCTTGCAAGGGGAGGTTCTCTCCAGCGTGGATCACATATGGTCACCCATCAATGGGTACCAGATGCAATGGCCTTGCTAGTAGAACCAGAAGCCATTGAGGTCTCCCCAGGAGGTTGGTGGCTGGGGGTGTCCCTTGGCTAGTGTCAGCCTGGTATTGCCAGCCTGGCACCCTAACATTGCCAGCCTGGAACTGTGGCACTAAGCACTGCCAATGGGGTGGAGTCTGAGGGGCATGATCTGCTACAGCATGGCCAGACTGGGTGCAGACTGATCAGAGAGAGAGGTTCTGCCACTCCGAATAGCATTCAGTGAAGTGGGGGAGGAAGGGTGGTGATTGGTGCGGCCAGTGAGGGAGGTGTGCGGTGTGATCGGTCCAGCCGGGGGCTAGGAGATGCAAGAGGCAATCAGTCCGGCTGGGGCAGAGCGGGGTTGGGGGAGTGGGGGGGGCGGGGTCGATCCATCCGGTTGGGGTGGTGGCTTGCAATCATCCATGGCACTTCACGGTAGCATGGGAGGGACACCAGAAAGAGGCCACAAAGGCCTGCCAGCTAAATGGCAAAGGCTATATGACAGGTCTCTGCTCCTCTCAGAATAAAGACGTGCACATACACATTTGTGCCCTCTCCTGCTATATGCTGACTTTCTGGCAAGTTAAGCCCCGCCCTCTCCTCCTACTGGCGAGACAAGATTTCAGGATGTTTTTCGTGCACTGAGTGTCTAAGATTCATCATTTGGACTTGCTGAAAAAATAATCCAAAACACTTGCATTTTCACATTCTTTTCGGACTTAGGATCTTTTTCATAAGATCGCTCCGCCCTCCCCCCCCTCCCTCCTCCAGGTGAATCTCCACTGCACCCTCTCTAGTGTAATCATCTACTGGGACATCCCATGGAATTAAGGAATAATAAACTTCATAAATGGCTAAAAGTTTGATGTAAAGATTTCTTTTTCACGTAATTAAAAGCAATGCAATGTGAACATATTTATGCATAGTCATTTTTCCTTTTTTCCCAGATAGCATTTTAAAGACAATTTGTGTGTTTATGTGTGTGTGTTTGTGTGTGTGTGTATGTGTGTATTTTATTACAATATAACAGACTTACAGAATAGTTTGGAAAATCCTTCAGGACTACAACAATTTGTACCATCAATACTGGCATTTTCCATTGGAAATTACATCAGGTCGAGTATGGGAAAGTGTATTATTGTTGGATACAAATGACAATGGACAATATTTAACATATTTCCATATTTGTACCTTCACGACACTAAGGACAAAAAATGACAGGATGTGCCTGGATTGCAATAAATGGCAAAGGGAAGGATTTAAATCAATTTGTGGTTTATGATATAATGGTGCCGAGGAATCAATGGCAGGAACACAGTACTCCCTTTATCAGTGCTGCTCTTATTTATAAATGATCTGGCAGCAGTGGGGATTCATATTTCATGCATTTTGCAGTTTTGCCCAAAATCATGAAGTCAGTTTGCTTCCCTATTTGTTATTAGGTCCAAGGATCCATAACTTTAACTTAGAGAAGTAATAAGCTTTAAAAAAACAGAAAGACAGTGGCATATGGAGGTGTTGGGTTTCTGTCTGAGCATTGTACTCGCTGAGATTCCTGTTATAGCAGCATCAGACTCTGAATCTAGTGAAATAAAACCTAGGCATTTACAGACTTACTGAAGTTCTCTTCTAAGGATAAGGTTAAATTGGCCAACCTAATAGTAACAGTGAAGAATGCTATGGCTTTGGACCTGTCAGAAGTCTATGTCATAACAATCCAGAACACGACACTGTACATTTCTTGTCATATTTTACTATTTTGATATAATGGACTAATGATCTGGATGTGGAGTTGCTGGAGTTGGACTGGGGTAGGCATAATAAGTAGTCTCACAACACCAGGTTAAAGTTCAACAGGTTTATTTGGTAGCATGAGCTTTCAGAGCGCTGCCCCTTTATCAGGTGAGTGCAGGATTTGTTTCACGAACTGGGCATACATAGACACAAACTCAATTACAAGATAATGGTTGGAATCCGAGTTTTAACAGGTAATCAAGTCTTTACAGATACAGATAATGTGAGTGGAGAAAGGGTTAAGCTTGGGTTAAAGAGCTGTGAATTGTCTCCAGCCAAGACAGTTAGTGAGATTTTGCAAGCCCAGGCAAGTCGTGGGGGTTACAAATAGTGTGAATGAACCCAAGATCCCAGTTGAGGCCGTCCTCATGTGTGCAGAATTTAGCTATCAGTTTCTGTTCAGTGATTCTGCATTGTCGTGTGTCGTGAAGGCTGCCTTGGAGAGTGCTTACCCGAAGATCAGAGGCCAAATGCCCATGACCACGGAAGAGTTCCCCGACAGGAAGGGAACATTCCTGCCTGATGATTGTCGAGCAGTGTCCATTCATCCATTGTAGTGTCTGCATAGTCTCCCCAATGTACCATGCCTCCGGGCATCCTTTCCTGCAGCTCATCAGGTAGACAATGTTAGCCAAGTCACAAGAGTATGTATTGTGTACCTGATGGATGGTGTTCTCACGTGAGATGACGGCATCCATGATGATGATCTGGCATGTCTTGCAGAGGTTGCTGTGGCAGGGTTGTGTCACTGTTCTCCTGAATGCTGGATAGTTTGCTGCGGACAATAGTCTGAGGTTGCACAGTTGTTTAAAGGCAAAAGTGGGCAGGGGGTTGAGGATGACATAAGAACATAAGAAGTAGGAGCAGGAGTAGGCCATCTAGCCCTTCGAGCCTGCCCCGCCATTCAATAAGATCATGGCTGATCTGAAGTGGCTCAGTTCCACTTTCCCGCTTTCTCCCCATAACCCTTAATTCCCTTGCCTACCAAAAACCTATCTACCCGCGTCTTAAACATATTTAATGAGGTAGCCTCCACCACTTCAAAGGGCAGAGAATTCCAGAGATTCACCACCCTTTGAGTGAAGAAGTTCCTCCTCAACTCCATTCTAAACTGTCCCCCCCTTATCTTGAGGCTGTGCCCTCTAGTCCTGCTGTCCTTTCTGAGCGGGAAGAACCTCTCCACCTCTACCCTATCCATCCCTTTCATCATCTTATATGTCTCAATAAGATCCCCCCTCATCCTTCTAAACTCTAACGAGTACAAGCCCAGTCTATTCAGCCTCTCTTCATAGCTCAACCCCCTCAACTCCGGTATCAGCCTAGTGAACCTCCTCTGCACTCCCTCCAAGGCCAAAATATCCTTGCACAAGTGCGGCGACCAAAACTGCACACAGTACTCCAGCTGCGGCCTCACCAGTGCCCTGTACAATTGCAGCAAGACCTCCCTACTTTTATATTCAATCCGCCTCACTATGAAGGCCAGCATCCCATTTGCCTTCCTGACCACCTGCTGCACCTGTAGGCTGGGTTTTTGCGACTCATGCACAAGGACCCCCAGGTCCCTCTGCACCGTAGCGTGTTGCAGCTTTTCGCCCTGTAAGTAGTAGTCCTTCCTACTATTATTCCTGCCAAAGTGGATAACCTCACACTTGCCAACATTGTATTCCACCTTGGCGAGATGTTTGTCTTATCGATGACATGTTGAAGGCTCCGGAGAAAATGTTGTAGCTTTTTTGCTCCAGGCAAGTACTGGACGACGAAAGGTACTCTGTCAGCCGTGTCCTGTGTTTGCCTTCTGAGGAGGTCAGTGTGGTTTTTCACTGTGGCACATTGGAACTGTCGATCGATGAGTTGAGCACCATATCCTGTTCTTTCTGCACTTCGAAAGCTCGTGCTACCACAAAAACCTGTTGGACTTTAGCCTAGTGTTGTGAGACTACTTAATGATCTGAAATGTGAGCTCGGAACCCATCACATCAGAGGAATCAAACTTCATAGTTGAAAAAAAATTACAATAAAAAGCTTGTATTTATAAAGGTGAACATGAAACTGCTGATGTCCTTTAGGGAAGAGAAGCTCCAGTCCTTAGCTGATCTGACCTACACGTGACTCCAGACCCACAACAGTGTGGTCGGATCCTCACTGGCCTCAGAACTGGCCCAGCAAATCACCCAGCTGTATTCAAGAAGGTGGCATGTTTCCCTGGCTGTGGTGAAACCATGATCAGGCAGGAAACGAGGCTAGCCCATTGCACTGGAGGGTGTGCTGACGCCAGTGGTCATGGTTTGCCTATACTAGGTTAGAATAAACGATCAGGGAAGCAAATGAAGTTAAACCGAGGCTTTGCCTGATGCAATTTTTCAAAGCCATGTGGGCGTTTTGGCCAAGATGAAGCATTACATCAAGCCCGAGATGGGGGTGCAATGCTGTCAGCTTGGAACTGGTTTGATTGAGGCCATGATGGGATGCAAAGTCTTGGCTTGTGAACTTGGAGTTTGTTTGCCCCTCATGTGGGAACAATGAATTGGATTCAATTTGAATTGGCCTTTTGATTAGAACGAAAGTACCAAAAGGTAAATAAAAAAAGGTGGCTCATTGCACTTTCAAGAGGGCAACTAAAGGTGGGCATTAAATGTTGCATGATCAGCAGCACCCACATCATGTGAATAAACAAAATACAACAGTTGTAAATGTAGTCAACAAGAAATATTGCTTAAGATAACCCACAGGCAGCATAGTGTAAATTGTATTTGAAACACTTTGGATGTGTTGGTTTGCTACATTGTTCTTTTTCTGTTGCAACAAGGGTGGAGTGAACAATATAAATATGTGTATATTAAATACAATAGTTGTGTGTCTTGTAGTGAAGGATTGGGCATATCTTATGGTGACTGCTTATTACAATTGGAACATTATAATGCATAGGATAACATTCTTCATTCCTGAGCTCTCCAAAGCATCATTTTAAAATGAATGGGCAGAAAAATGTGGGGAGGAAGCATAGCATTAAGAAGTGCTGGCCCAAGTTTATGGTATGTTTGGAATGTTTGTTTTTGAGACTATGGGCAGAATTTTCCACTTATGAGACTAAGTGCAGTGGCAAGTGGTTTTGGTGGTGCCCACCCATTGGCTTGAATGGTAGGAACTCATGCTGTGCTTGGAAGCTCATTAATTATGCATAGGCGAGTACCAGGCTGAATCGCCTGATGGGTCAGGAGCGTTGTCTCCCCTGCTGTCAGCTGATGGGGTCAAAGTTCCATATTTAAACACTAGTCCAACACATTCATCTCACTATCTCCAGACCAGTTTTCTTCAGGAGACTGTCACAGATGTCTCGAAGAACAAAGCTTGCATCTTCAGGAAGAAAGCAGCACCCCACCCCACGTCTTCACCCACTAGGTCCTCCAGGCTTTGATTAGAGGAGTATGGGCATGTCTTGTATCCCAAGGATTGTTCCAGGAACCACAGTGACCTCACATCACCAGGCTGGAAGGCCATCACAGAGCAAGTCACCCAGCTGGCAACCACAACTGAAACACTATCCAGTGCAGGAAAAGGATGAATGATCTCATTTGCTCCATCAAGATAAATCAGCCTTCAACTCCCTCCAATATCAAGCTCTCATCCTAACATCATGTGCTCAAATAACTACTTCAGGGATCTCACACAACCATTAGTGGGGGATACAATATCAACACTCATTCCCTCATGGAGACAATCACATCACCACCATCCCATCTATCACGTTGTTCACACTCTATTCTCTGCCCCTTCTGAGGAGCATGGGGGGCATGTATCTCACCCAACCTCTGCTCCACACAATCATCCTGAACACCAGTGCCCCATAAGGCTGTGTCCTCAGCCCCTTGCTATATTCCTTGAATACCTGAGACTGTGTGTCCAAATTCCCCTCCAATTCGATTTTCAAATTTGATGATGACACCATCATGACCTCCACATCATGCTTTAGTCAAGAAAGCCCATCAACGCCTCTTTCTCAGGAAGCTAAGGAAATTTGTCATGTCTGCTACAACTTGCACCAACTTTCACAATCTTTCTGGTTGTATCACAACTTGGTATGGTTCCTGCTTTGTCCAAGACTGCAAGAAACTACAAAAGGTCATGAATGTAGCCAAATCCATCACACAAACCAGCCTCCCATCCAATGACACTGTCTACACTTTCCACTGTCTCAGAAACGCAGCCAACATAATAAGGACCCAACACAGCCCGAACATTCTATCTTCCACTTTCTTCCATCAGTAAAAACATACAGAGATCTGAGGACACGTACCAACCAACTCAAGAGCAGCTTCTTCCCTGCTGCCACTGGGCTTTTGAATGGACTTATCTTGTAAAACACCTCTACACCCTAGCAATGACTGTAACACTACATTCTACACTTTCTCCTTTCCTTCTCTTCATAAGGTATGCTTTGTCTATATAGGCACAAGAAACAAACCTTTTCACTGTATACTAATACATATGACAAAAATAAATTAAATCAAATCAAATCTCTCCTGATCACATGCCTTTCTTTCCTCTCCATGTAGGCCAAGCTGGCACACAACAGGTCACAGACTGAGGGAGAGAAGGCCAATGTCATTGCCCTTGAGTTCGAGCTGGGGAGGAGAGGGTTTGCACCTCTGGGAAGGGGGAGATCAGCCTCTCCTGGTAACCTAGTACAGATCACAGCTTTATCTGCTCATCAAATTCTGACCATCACTGTAGGTCACATGCAGTCTTATATTCCTCATCAACTGAAACCCTATTCTCCAATTTCTAGGCACCAGCGGGTCAAAGTCCACATAGCAGTTGGGCAACACCAGACCTCATCCAAGGAGGTGGCTCATGAAGAACTGTCACAATGCTCATGTGCACCCTCCATCAGTGCCGAGACATGCACCTCAGTGAGACACAGCTTTAGATTAGACTCGGGCACATATTTTTGAGAAGTCTCACAGACATGTGCCAACAACTGTCGGAGGCAGTGACAGCCCAAGTTTCTGGCACTCGGCGGGCTGCTGGATGCCAGCCAGCCACTCAGTCTGAGTCTGATGATGAGCCTGTAGAAGCAGCCGCCAACTCAACGCTGGAGATGCAACGACAGGCAGAGATTCAACTATCACTCAGCAGGCTAGAGTGAATGATGGTGGAGTCTGTTTGCATTCTGTCTGATGTTGTGGCTCCAACAGGCAAGTGCTGAAGGTGGAGCAGGGTGGTTTGGGTGGGCACACTGCTTTCCTTAGTCCTCAAGACAAAGGGGAACTCTGCAAAAGTCTCTGGTCTGGGACCTGCAATTAGCAGTCACAAAGTACAGACAATCCTGAGGCAACGTGGAAAGGAGGCACATAGTCCAGGGGCTATGTGGACCTCACAATCAGAAATCACAGGCAGGAGACAGAGACAGGAGACAGTCCAACGGTGCAGAGGGCGTGCAGTAGGAGGAGCCATTGGAAGCATGATTGACCTCAGCTGCAGGGAGGGGCTTTGAGCTACAGAGGGAAAAGCATAGTATAGGCACTGCTGCCCATGCACAGCCTTCCTTCCCTATTGCCCTCCCCCTCCCCCCATACCCTGTCTATCCATCCCCACCCTCCTCTCACACTCTACCTGTGGTCAAAATGTTTGTTTATAAAATGGAGTTCTGCATGAGTAACACTGTGCAGTGGTGCCCTTGTGGACAATGGTGTCAGCTACTCTGGGCAGGAGAGCCCTGAACTCCCCAGTCCCAAAAATACTACTGACCAGTGTCTGAAAGTGGAGTTTTGCGTGGGTAGTGCAGCACAGTGATGTCCTTGTGGACAACAGCAACACGGAGCAGGAGCAGATCAGCCCTGTACTCCCAGCACGGCATTGTTCATTGCAACAGGAATGGTGCAGCACTATGGTAGATTGACTATGTATATTGCACTCACCTCAAAGGCAATGCTATTGAGACATTGGCATTGCACTGGGGTGGGCACAGTAAGAAGTCTCACAACACTGGGTTTAAGTCCAACAGGTTTATTTGGAGCAGTGCTCTGAAAGTTCATGATTCCAAATAAACCTGTTGGACTTTAACCTAGTGTTGTAAGACTTCTTATTCACCTTAAAGGCACAAGGGAACTCAGGTCCAAGTTGTGCATGCCAGTAATTTTGAGGTTAATGTAATTTCCCTCTGACATGACGCAAGATTGGAAGGAATGAGGACATTCCAGGGAGCAGCTGTCTTCATGAGCATTCATAAGTATTAGTGAATGCAAATTGAATTCATGCCACTGGGTAGCAGGATAACCTGACCTGCCATTTAGCTGCCATCAGGAAAATTACCAACTGTTTTTACACTGGCAGCTTTCCAACTTTTTTGCCAGCTGCTAGATTCTCCACTTGTGCCCACCATGAAACCCAATACAGGGGAGAAATGGGAAAATTCCACCCCACGTGTCAATTTTCCCAAAGAATGTGTACTTACATGTGTTTTAAAGTCCTGTTCTCAACTATATCAACTCACTCACATTTCCCAGCAATCAGCACTGAATGCCAGGAATGGGAACTTCCAATGATTTAATTTCCCATCAGAGGCAGCAGTGGAAGTTGTGCGTGGAGCCTGAAGAGATAGGAGAGGCACTGAATGAGTATTTTTTGTCAGTATTCACGCAGGAAAAAGTCAGTGTAGTCGAGGAGAATACTGCAATACCAGATAGTAGACTAGACGGGATTGAGGTACATAAGCAGGAGGTGTTGGCAATTCTTGAGAGTGTGAAAATAGATAAGTCCCCTGGGCCGGATGGGATTTACCCTAGGATTCTCTGGGAGGCTAGGGAGGAGATTGCAGAGCCTTTGGCTTTGATCTTCATGTTGTCATTGGCTTCAGGTATAGTGCCGGAAGACTAGAGGATAGCAAATGTTGTCCCCTTGTTCAAGAAGGGGAGTAGAGACCATCCTGGGAATTATAGACCAGCGAGCCTTACTTCTGTTGTGGGCAAAGTTTTGGAAAAAATTATAAGGGGTAGGATTTATAATCATCTAGAGGGAAATAAATTGATTAGGGATAGTCAACATGGTTTTGTGAAGGGTAGGTTGTGCCTCACAAACCTTATCGAGTTTTTTGAAAAGGTGACCAAAGAGGTGGATAAGGGTAAGGCAGTTGACGTGGTATATATGGATTTTAGCAAAGCGTTTGATAAGGTTCCCCATGGTAGGCTATTGCAGAAAATGCAGATGCATGGGATTGAGGGTGATTTAGCAGTTTGGATCAGGAATTGGCTAGCTGATAGAAGACAGAGGGTGGTGGTTGATGGGAAATATTCAACCTGGAGTTCAGTTACAAGGGGTGTACCTCAAGGATCTGTTTTGGGGCCACTGCTGTTTGTCATTTTTATAAATGATCTAGATGAGGGTGCAGTAGGGTGGATTAGTAAATTTGCTGACGATACCAAAGTCGGAGGAGTTGTAGACAGTGAGGTTGGATGTTACAGTTTGCAGAGGGACATAGATAAGCTTGCAGAGCTGGGCCGAGAGGTGGCAGATGGAGTTTAATACAGAAAAGTGTGAGGTGATTCACTTTGGTAAGAGTAACAGGAGTACAGAATGTAAGGCTAATGGAAGGACTCTTAGTAGTGTTGACGAGCAGGGAGATCTCGGGGTACATCTGCATAGCTCCCTGAATGTTGGCACCCAGGTTGATAAGGTTGTTAAGAAGGCGTACGGTGTGTTAGCTTTTATTGGTAGAGGGATTGAATTTCGGAGCCGTGAGATCATGTTACAACTGTACAAAACTCTGGTGCGGCCGCACTTGGAGTATTGCATACAGCTCTGGTCACTACATTATAAGAAGGATGTGGAGGCATTGGAAGGGTGCAGAGGAGGTTTACTAGGATGTTACCTGGTATGGTGGGAAGGACTTATGAGGAAAGGCTGAGGGACTTGAGGTTATTTTCATTGGAGAGAAGAAGGTTACGAGGTGACCTGATTGAGGCATACAAGATGATCAAAGGATTGGATAGGGTGGACAGTGAGAGCCTTTTACCTCGGATGGTGATGGCTAACACAAGGGGACATAGCTTTAAATTAAGGGGTGGTAATTATAGGACGGATGTCAGAGGTAGGTTCTTTACTCAGAGGGTAGGAAGGTCGTGGAATGCCCTGCCTGCAGCAGTTGTGGACTCGCCAACTTTAAGGGCATTCAAATGGTCAGTGGGTAGGCATATGGATAACATTGGAATAGTTTAGGTTAGAGGGTCATTAGATTGGTTCCACTGGTCGGCGCAACATCGAGGGCCGAAGGGCCTGTACTGCGCTGTAATGTTCTATGTTCTATGTTCTATATTAACCAAAGTACACTGAGACTAGTTATGTTGTCCGAAGAACAAAACTGGGACCTGCTGGTCTCCCATCTCTAGCTTGACAAAAATCAAAGAATCATAGAATCCTACAGTGCAGAAGGAGGCCATTCAGCCCATTGAGTCTGCACTGACCATAATCCCACGCAGGCCCTATCCCCATATATTTGCCCAAGTCAATTCCCTACACACCAAGGGGCAATTTTACCGTGGCCAATCCACCTAACCCACATATGTTTGGAATGTGGGAGGAAACCAGAGCTCCCAGAGGAAACCCACGCAAACACGGGGAGAATGTACAGACTCTGCACAGATTGTGACCCAAGCTGGGAATCGAACACAGATCCCTGGTGCTGTGAGGCAGCAATGCTAAGCACTGTGCCACTGTGCTACCAAGTCAAGCGCATTTTATCACGAAGATTTTGGAGAAGTACTGTAGACAGAAAAACACTCAACAAAACCTCAAAAGTTTCCATGGAAAGCATGTTGAAAAGGCCAATGTAACACACTTGAAAGAATAACATAAAAGAGCCAAATGAAAAATTATTCATTATATGATCATTTAGGGTATGATGACCCCACAAAGTACAGTGTGTGCTTATGTAAATGTGTTTGCCATCTTTCCTTTGAAACACAGCCACAGCTTTGAATCAAAGTGCAGGGTTTTATTTTATTTTTTTGCTACCAGTGTCTATCTTGCCTGGGAGCGCGTGGACAACCACTCTCACAGCTGTCTTTAAATCAAATGGATACTGCTGATATTGCATAGCCTGCCATGCAGCTACTGCAGACACACAGTCAGCATAAAGTATAACAGAATAAGCAGTCTATGAATCTCTAGGTTGTTGTGAGCTGAGCCGAACCTGTATTTTGCTGCAGGATTGCCGCTGTCTGTCAATTAACACAATTGGGCTGCGATAAATAGTTCTGTTCTTTGTTTCCCTTAAAAATGGCCACTATCTAATGAGGGCAACTGTGGGGTAAATGTGGCTGCAAGGTGCAGATGAATTTGTTGCTGCTGTAACGAATAATGAAACTACTGTTAATAAGGCAGACCCACGGAGCTATTGCCTTTGTGGAGAGTGTGTAATTGGTAGCCAAAGTTTCTCCACATAATTAGAAGCATTATGCTAATGTTCATTCTCGCAATATAATTAAACTTCATTTCTCTCCTGCAAAATCACAATAATTTATTGATTATGATCATGTAAATTTTAAATTAATAGTCTGTTATGGAAGATGAAAACAATTCTGCCCCACCATACAGATTCCAAAGTAACCACCTGCATCCTGTTTCACTGGGAATGTTAAACTTTTACTATAATCCTGTGGGATCGGATTGTATAAGAAATATGGAATAATTATGTGAGAACTTCTATTTTTCAGGTGTGATGAAGAGGCAATAAAGGACATTTCTGCTAATTAGATTCCACGTTTCAGGATGGGCTTTTAGCCAAAGTCCAAGAGCAGAATTTTTGTTATGTTCTGATACGTATTTAATATTTGATTGAGCAAAGAATGCCTCAGTCCCTGCGTGACCCATTAAAAGCTCTGATTACATAAGGAGTGGCTTTATGTGTTGACGGAAGTTAAACTAATGTCAAAACTCCCAGACAATAATATTTTTCTGCGCCAACTTTGACCAATCCACAGGGACCAATTTAAAAATCTGCAATAAAAGTAAAATACCAAAATATTTTTTTAAAAATCATACCGGAGTATGAGACTGGGAAAATAATAAGGGGAATCAGAAATTGGCAGAGCAGTTAAAACAAATACTTTGCGTTAGTTTTCAGGGTGGAAGACACTAATAACATTACAAAAATGCTAAATTTTGGTGGCAGAAATGAGGGGGGAGTAAATACAATAACTATCACTAGAGAAAAAGCACTAGGGAAACAAATGCAGCTAAAGGCCAATGATGAGTATGAAAGGAAGTAACTACTGGGCATAATCTTACAAGAATCCTTAAATTCCGGGATTGAAAAACTGCCAATGTAACACTTGTTAAAAATGGAAGATAAAAACAGGTAACTATAGGCTAGTTAGCTTAGCTTCTGTTATTAGGAAAGTGTTAGAATCCATTGTAAAGGATTTAAAAATACATAATATAATCAAGCAGAATCAGCCTAGCTTCATGAAGGGGAAATAATGCCTGACAAATTTATTAGAATTCCTTGAAGTAGTAATGAGCCTATTTTACCATTTTGATTCTAAGTGCTGGGCAGATTTGAAACTGGGAGTGTTTCAGATCCGACTTTTAGACCCGTTCTGAGGGCCCATATGCACTCTGCATGTAAAAATATCAGCGAGTCAGAATCACGCTGCAGAAGCCTGTGGGCGGGGCTTAACACACCCAAAATCCTGCAGTTCCGATCAGTGCCTCCAACTGCGCACACGGAAAGAAAAAGATAGAATGCTGCTCCCCTGCCGCATCTTTCCTGGGCCGGATAACACCTTCTCCTGGTGCCCACAGATACTGCCCCAGCCCCGTAACATTGCTGACCCCTTATCCTCCCATCCCGCGCCTCTCATACTGGTCGTGGCCCCCTCTCCCCCCCCCACCCTTTCCCCACACCGATTTCAAGCAGGGTGGCAACAGAACTCCCCTTCCCCTCCACTGATCTCAGGCAGAGTGGTAGCAGACCTCGCTTTCACCCTGCCCCCCTTCACCGACTTCAAGCTGTCGGATGCTAAGCACTTACTCCTCACTAACTGGAGCGCCTGAATTAGACTTGTATGGAACAGGTCTGTTTTACGCCGATTCTGGATGGGCGAATGTGGTGGTAAAGAGGGAAGTGCTGGTTAAGTTGCGCGTGCAGCCCATTAAATCAATTTAAATGCATGAAAAGTGGGCGTGGATCGTGCTACTCATCTCATGCCCAACCTTACCAAGTTTCTGTGCCCGAAAACAGGTGCAACACGATGGCAAAATCAAGCCCAGAGAGTTGGGATAAGAGGGGAATTTTCAGGGTGGTAATCTGTAATAAATGGGATCTGAGATAGACAGAGTTTTAATCAGTAAGGGAATTGTGGGGATAAGGTGGGACAGTGGAGTCGAGGATTATACGATCTCATTGAATGGCAGAACAAGCTCGATGGGCTGAATGGCCCACTTCTGCTCTTGTGATCTAAGTACAATATGTATATATAAGAATGGCAATTCTTATGACTTTTCCCAAATATTATTTAATAGTTCAAAATGTTCTTGTGTTGTATTCCCCTCTTCACTAGAGTGGCAGGGTCTAGATAATTCCCTATGTCTGGATAGGTAAAGATATATTAACTCCTGAACAAGCAACTTAAGTAAGTCAAGGGAAGCCTTTATGGAAAAATTGTAAAAGGCACAGTCATACAGTGTAGACTAGCTAAAACAATACCATTGATGGTCAACTAAAGTTATGAGAGGTGACTTGAGATACTGGGACTATAGGAACCAGGAAGTTGTGCGTTCAAGTCTCTCTTCAGAGGCTTGACTATAAAAATCAGGACTGGCTTTCCTGTGCAGTACTGGGGGAATTTTTACAGATGCACCTCAGAAAGCAGCCTTTCTGGATGTATTACATTTTGGTATGTCTCCTGCCCTGTTCAAGACCATAGTAAACTAACAAAAGTTGTAAGTGTAGCCCAGTCCATCACTCAAACCAGTCTCCCATCCATTGGCATCGGCTACACTCCCTGCTGCCATGGAAAAGCAGCCAGCATAATCAAAGGCCCCACGCACTCTGGACATACCTTTTTCCATCTTCTTCTATCAGGAAAAAGGTACAAAAGTTTGAGATCACATACCAAACGACTCAAGAACACTTTCTTCCCTGCTGCCATCACACTTTTGAATGGACCTAGCTAATATTAAGTTAGTCTTTCTCGAGAGAAAGGTTAACTGAATATAAGTGTAGTGTTTAGCTATGCAGTGTACAGCTGTGACTGTACAATATATTCTGCACCCTCTCCTTTCCTTCTCCTTTATGTACTCTATGAATGGTATGTTTTGTCTGTGTAGCGAGAAAGAAACAATACTTTTCACTGTATACCAATACATGTGACAATAATCAATCAAATCAAAATGACTGTCAGAGGTGTAGAATGGGATCTTCTGGCCCTTCTCGCCCCAAAGCCAGAAAGTCCCAACAAAGGTTAACAGACCTTCTCATGGTCCGTGTCCCACCCGCTACAATTTCTGTCGTGGGTGGGATGACAAAATTCCGCCCTGAGTCTTTGGATAAAATGTTAAAATAAGGCCCCGTTTGCCCTTTCACTGCATGTAAAAAATCCCATGGCACTATTGTGAAGAAAAGCAGGAGAGTTCTCCAGGTACCCTGACTTATCAGACAACCCACGTCACGGTAACAGATTACCTTGCCAAGATCATATTGCTGCTTATGTGAGTTTGCTGCATGCAAATTAGCTATCACATTTCCTAGATTACAACAGTGACTACACTTCCAAAATACTTCACTGGCTGTAAAGCATCTTGGGATGACCTGAGGTTGTGAAAATTGCTATATAAATCAGTGGATGGCACAGTGGTACAGTGGTTAGCACTGCTGCCTCATGTTGCCTGAGGCCTGGGTTCAATTCCAGCCTCAAGTGACTGTGTGGAGTTTGCATATTCTCCCCATGTTTGCGTGGATTTCCTCCGGGCGTTCTGGTTTTCTCCCACACTCCAAAGATGTGCAGGTTAGATGGATTGCTAAATTGCCCATTAGTGGCAGGGGGATTAGGATAGCAAATATGTGGGATTACAAGGGTGGGACCTGGGTGGGATTGTTGTTGATGCAGGCTTGATGGGCCAAATGGCCTCCTTCTGCGCCTAAGTTCAGGTGTTTCTTGCCTTTCTTTCTTACTATCACAGTGATGATTGAATGGAGATTTAATGGGGAATTTTAAATGTATGAAAGGTTTGATAGTGAATAGGCAAGGTTATATTTTGTAGTAGAAGAATCAGTGATGGGGGAGGGGAGCGCATGGTGGGGGAGAGAATCAATTTCAAATTGTTACAGAGGTTTGTTTCTTTCGGTGTATGAATAGGATAATGAAACCTAAGTGCAGAACTGGTAAAGCTAATGTCAAGAGGTTCTGATCAATACATTGAATAGATTTCTTGATACAGTAATAAAGGCAAATCCCAGGAATTATTAAATAAAAACAATGAACTCTGTAAAAAGATTATAGGGAGAGAATTTCCACTGGATTTTCCCAGTTGCAGTAACTTCACCAGAACATCAACAGAACCGCCCCCAAAATGGTAGAAACAGTTGCAAATATTTTGCCAGTTCTCCAGCATTTCTGTTCATACACTGAGGTTACATGGGAGATCAAGAGAATTATCCACTGATACTGGGAGAAAGAATATGATCAGACATTTACTTCAAGCTAAAAGGATTTATTATTTTCCTGCTGCATTTCATTCTCATTGTGTACACATTGCTTATTATTCTTTAACACCTCTATGACAATTGATATGAGGGCAATATTCAGAAGGCTTTCCAATAACACACGGGTTACTGTAAGGAATGTAATCATATGAATGTTCAAAATCCTCTCCCTGCTATTTTAGCAGAGTCTGTACCACATTCACCGTAAACTGCAAGTGTTCACACATTTGCCTTCACACTTTTCGGGTGAACATACGCTGGAATTCTCCGGGCATTCACATCAGTAGAATTCTCTGGTCCCACTGGCAGCGCAATCCCCGCTGTGGGTTCTCGGCAGCATGGGATGGCTTCAGTGGGAAATCCCATTGACAGCAGCAGGACCAGAAGATCCCACTGTGTCCAGTTCACTCTCACTTCGAGCACTGTGTCCAGTTCACTCTCACTTCGAGCACTGTGTCCAGTTCAGTCCCACCTCGAGCACTGAGTCCAGTTCACACCACCTCCTGCCACTGAGAAAAATGTTGTCGGAGGCCACAGAATCTCATCCACAAACTATACCAGCAACGCAAAGTGGACCTGAAGTGAATGGGCAACCAATTTTTCACCACACCAGTTTTCATTTTCCATTGACCTGAAAAATATTACCAAGATTTCTAATTTCAAACCAAATTAAAGCAACCGTGACACTCAAAAATTAGTCTCTAAAAGGAGTTTGAGCTATCATCCCATAAACTTCAGTGGAGAGAAGATTACATATAGTGAAAGACTGGTTGTAGTTCACCTGCTTCTCATGCTAATTTAAACCAATTCCTCAGCATGGTGGCACAGTGGCACAGTGACTAGTACTACTGCCTCACAGTGCCAGGGACCCAGATTTGATTCCTGGCTTGGGCCACTGCCTGTGTGGAGTCTGCACGTTCTCCCCATGTCTGTGTGGGTTTCCCCTGGGTGCTCCAGTTTCCTCCCACAGTCTGAAAGACATTCTGGTTAAGTACATCGGCCATGCTAAATTTTCCCTCAGCGTATCTGAACAGGTGGCTAGGGGCTTTTCACAATTTCTTCATTGCAGTGTTAATGTAAGCTTACTTGTGACATTAATAAATAAACTTTAAACTTAAATCCTTCTGTTTCTTCTTGTGTTTAATAGTGAATGTTTTCTCCTTCATGCAGCAGAAAGTCACCTCATCATTTTCTAAAAAGATGCATCCTTACATTTTATAGGACAAAATTTTTTATTTAAACTGTTCATGAGATTGGCATCTGAACATTAGCGGCAATTTCCTGGATGCCTATATTTGTATCTTTGGCCAGAATTTCGTAAGAGGTCGGCAATTGACTAGGTCCACAGAGCTTCTTAATATCAGTGACCTTCTCATTTGTCTTGTGAGTTTATGGTGATCATTAGCACTAAGATATTATTTACTGACTCCCATAATCCAATTATATGTGTGCAAAAAAGTTAATAAATCTTGATGTCTTACAAATATCTGATAAACTAATCCTCATTACGTTCCCATAAATCTTCAACTAGTAACAGTAATCAATACGGAACTATGGATTAAAAATGTATATAATACTTAGGACATATAACTGATGAATTTCCAAACGTAATGTTGAGGAGAATAATAAGCAAAATTAATATATTTGTAGTCATACGTAATTATATTTCCAAATTACTATTTAAGCATGTGAGCCAATGATGACATTATTTGCTCCCTAATTGCAAGTATAGTTGAAATAAATATTGAAAGGTATGGAAAATAAAACACAGATTGAATGATGTGTAAAACCAAGGCATCAGTTAGTTGTAACCAGGCATGGAGAAAATCACAGATCAAATTCAGTCAGGGCAGGAATCTAAAATATTCTGGAAATGATGGTTAACCAGTTTTGATTGAACAAATAAAGCAAAACAAAAGATTGAAATGGATAACTGTGGAATTTTTTTTAATCCCAGGAATTTTGAAAGTATTCCCTGTAAATAGGATTCAATTGTTGGCTTGACTAACGTATAAATCATACAATCCCTACAGTGCAGAAGGAGTCTATTCGGCCCATCAAGCCTGCAACAACAACTATCCCACCTAAGGCCTATCCCCATAACCCCATGTATTTACCCTGCTAGTCCCACTGACTAAAGGGCAATGTAGCATGGCCAATCAACCTAATGCTCACATCTTTAGAGTGTGGGAGGAAGCCAGATCGTCCACGCGAAACAAATGTGCGTAAGAAGAGAATGTGCAAACTCCACACAGAAAGTTATTGATACTACAGGTTTGATGGGCTGAATGGCCTCCTTCTACACTGTAGGAATTCAATGATTCTTGATTTGATTTGATTTATTATTGTCACATGTATTAGTATACAGTGCAAAGTATTGTTTCTTGAGTGCTATAGAGACAAAGCATACCGTTCATAGAGAAACAAGAGAGAGCAGAATGTAACGTTACAATCATAGTTAGAGTGTAGAGAAAGATCAACTTAATGCAAAGTAGGTCCATTCAAAAGTCTGATGGCAGCAGGTAGGAAACTGTTCTTGAGTCGTATGGTACGTGACCGGAGACTTTGTATCCTATTCCTGACGGAAGAAGGTGGACGAGAGAATACCCCGGGTGCATAGGGTCCTTCATTATGCTGACTGTTTTGCTAAGGCATCGGGAATTGTACACAAAGTCAATGGATGACAAGCTGGTATGCTTGATGGATTCGGCTACATTCATAACCTTTTGTAGCTTCTTGCGGTTTTGGGCAGAACAGGAGCCACAACAATCTGTGATACAACCAGAAAGAATGCTTTCTGTGGTGGATCTGTAAAAGTTGATGAGCGTCATAGCTGATGTGCCAAATTTCCTTAATCTTCTGAGAAAGTAGAGGCATTGGTGGGCTATCTTAACTATAGCGTTGGCATGGGGGGGACCAGGGCAGGTTGTTAATGATCTGGACAACTTGAAGTTTTAGACCATTTCTACTTCATCCCTATTGATGTAGACAGGGGCATGTTCTCCTTTACACTTCCTGAAGTGATGACACTCTCCTTCGTTTTGTTGGCATTGAGGGAGAAGTTATTGTCATCACACCAGTTCACCAGATTGTCTATTCCTGTACTCTGTCTCATCATTGTCAGATATCCAACCCATTATGGTGAATCTATGATGAACGCTGTCCTTCTGATTAAGTGGCCTGATTTTCCTCCTATTTACTCCTCCTCTGGTGACGCATTTGATTTGCTCACTGCAGCTGTGAGTACTGACTGTAATTCTTAGTTTAGAGGAGGAAGGGAGATTTGTGATGTGGTGGGGGAGGCAAGTGTGTTGGCATGACAGCTGCCTGGTGTTCACCCAAAGAAAGACGTGCTGCCCAAACATTTACGTAGGCATCAGAGATGAGTCTGATGCGTGGGCACATTGATAAGTACAATAAGGCACAAGATTTTCATTGTGAACAGCCCTGCAGCCCTGCAAGAGCAATCCTAATAGTCTCTCTGTAAATAGAGTTTATTATAACCTATTCCAGTACATAAGATTGTGTTCGCACCACATTAAAAAAAATTGCTGATGGTATTTTCTGATTTAGAAGTTACATGGCAGGACTGCCTGACCCAGATGATAATTCTCATTTCTGAAGAAAAAAAACACTGTGAATAATGGGCATGTGAAATAATAGCAGATGCTGGAGAACACTCAGCAGAACAGGCAGTACCTGTGAAAAGAATGAAAGACTTGCATTCATATAGCACTTTCACAGCCTGCTAAGTGCTTTAAGGCCCATGTACAAAATGGAACAGTGTCGGAACTCTTTCTTCAGTGAAAATTGTGTGTTTTGTTTTATTTGAGTGATTATATTTGGTTCTGCTTTCACTGTTTGGCTTGCTGCACTTTACCTCAATTGTGTTTACTTCATCCTAATATATGGTTAGAATGGGAGTGTGAATTCAGAAATCTGATAACCAGGTAATAGGGGATTAAAACCCTGGCTCCCCTTTATTCACTCGCAAATGTCTAAATGGTAAAAGGAATGAAAGGTTTTGTTTATTTGGAGTCATTCCAAGCAAGTATTGGGGAGTCAATTAGCAAAAGTTTTCAGAACTTCTATCTCGAAACTCTCTTTACTTCTCTGAGAAGGGTTAAAAGAAATTTAAAGACAAGTGAATAATGACTGACTGGCTGATTTTTGATTGTCCTCACTGAAGTTTAAAGTTTATTTATTAGTGTCACAAGTAGGCTGACATTAACACTGCAATGAAGTTACAGTGGAAATCCCCATCATCACCAAACTCCGACGCCTGTTCAGGAACACTGAGGGAGAATTTAGCATGGCCAATTGGCAGAGCAGACTCAATGGGCCGAGTGGCCTAATTCTATTCCTATGTCTTACGGTCTAAGTCTTCCAGGCTGTGGGACGAAACCAGAGCACCCGAAGGAAACTCATGCAGACACAGGGCGAATGTGCAGACTCCGCAAAGACAGTGACCCAAATCAGGAATTGAACCCGGGTCTCTGGCACTGTGAGGCAGTAATGCTAAACATTGTATCAGCATGCCACCTCCCCTAATGGCTGAAGCTGAGGTGATGCAGAATGCACATAGAGCAGAATGGTGGACTTGTTTCTCTTTGCATAGCAACCACTTCATAGGACAACAAAAAGAAATGGGGGACAAGAAGGAGACCACACTGTTTATTGTTCAAATTTATGCCCATGATAGCTGATATTGTCCTTGTAACTGCACAGTTCTGCATCTGCCTGCACACCAGTTCTGTATAACCATTGGAATGTTGTGTGTCTCCGATTATAACTGTGGATAGGGGGGTTGCTGGAAATGGGTGTAGTCTGCCTCTGGTGCAGTCTGATCTTTCTGCTATCAGTCTATGGGATTTAGTTCTGAAGTCACCATCCTGCTAACCGCCATCGGGTAAGCGTTCGCCAAAGCGGCCTTCATGACACACGACAACGCAGAATCACTGAGCAGAAACTGATAGCCTGTGTTCCACACACGTGAAGACGGCCTCAACCGGGATCTTGAGTTCATGTCACACTATCTGTAACCCCCACGACTTGCCTGGACTTGCAAAATCTCACTAACTGTCTTGGCTAGAGACAATGCACACCTCTTTAACCTGTGCTTAACCCTTTCTCCATTCACATTGTCTGCACCTGTAAAGACTTGATTACCTGTTAAGACTCGCATTCCAACCATTATCTTGTAATTGAGTTTGTCTCTGTATATGTCCTGTTCGTGAAACAAATCCTGCACTCATCTGATGAAGGAAAGGTGCCCCGAAAGCTCATGCTACCAAATAAACCTGTTGGATTTTAACCTGGTGTTGTGAGACTACTTACTCTGCCTACCCCAGTCCAATGCCGGCAACTCCACATCATGACTGTCCATCTATGGCACAGCTAAGCTTTAATCAACTTATCAAGGATGGATCTAAGCTGCAAACTGAGAAATACTGACATAACTAGTCTTAAGGCCAAGTTGAGAATAGCATAAACTTGCATGTTGAAGCTGAAGGCCAGAGATTGGTGCGTGGAAATGAAATGGAGTTTGTCCTCCACAACCACATTGATTGAGCCTCAAGTGATTGAGGGGGAGTCATGGCTTCCCATCCCCCAATGACCTCAGCCCTCTCTCATAAGCTCACACATGAAGAACAGTTACACAAATAAGGGTTGTGAGTGTTCAAGTGAACACACTACAACATCAGCCTTGCATTTTCAGCAGAGGAGAGGAACAAGAAAAGGAAGGAAAATATTGCTTTGTTGTAGCAATACATTGCCCACCATTTACACTGTCCTTGCTTAACCCAGACAGCTGCCTATACTAGAGGAAAAGCAATGATTATTTGCCATTGCCATAAACATCGATTACAAAGGCAACACAAACCATTTTACGTGCAGTGACTATTTTGTGTGGGTCAAGTCACTATTCTCTACTTTGTTAAAATGCCACAGCTCTCCAATAGGTGAAAGTGAAGCAGGAGTACTCCTCCTAGGCACAAAAAATAAATGCCATTGTTTTGTCAGGGATTCAAGACCATCCACCCACTCATTCTGCCAGAGGACTATCTCCCCTCCCCTTCCCCACACCCCCACAAATACCTGACTGGATACTGTTGAGAGGGGACTAAATATCTCAATTGGTGAATACACTGGAGTTGGCATTGGTGCCTTATTCAAACATAGAAAGAAGCCTTATTTGACATACTAACATTGCTGTTGGTTGCACGTCTCATTGGGATGGCCTAAACAAGGGATGTCTCATAGCAGCATTTAAACAAGGTCCAAAGCCAAATTTAGTTCAGGGCTCAGGTTGGCACTGCACCTATTTTACAAGTTTATTTATTAGCATCACATCTAGACTTACATTAACACTACAATGAAGTTACTGTGAAAATCCTCTAGTCGCCACACTCTGGCACCTGTACGGAACACTAAGAGAGAGAATTAAGCATGGCCAATGCACCTAACGAGCATATCTTTTGGTTCTGTGGGAGGAAACCGGAGCACTTGGAGGAAACCCACACAGACACAGGAAGAATGTGCAGACTCTGCACAGACAGTGACCCAAGCCTGGAATCGAACCCTGGCACTGTGAGGCAACAGTGCTGACCACTGTGCCACCATACCACCCATATTTTGAATACAAGAGGGATTTTGCACCACCTTTTCCCATGTTTCTGGCAATTTCCCAGCCACTACCCAACAGAATTTCTGGGCAAATTACTTTAAACACAAATGCCAGAATTCTATCACTTTGCCCGCCAGGGAATCGGAGCGGGTGAGGGTCTGGCAATGGAATTCTCTGTTGACCTCGGATGGGAATTTCCAGTCTTGCTCGAGCGAGGCCGCAAGATCCCGCCCAAGGTGGTTATGGGCCTTATGAAAGATTTTGAGATCACCTTGTCTCAGTAAAAGCAAAACAAGAATCAAACTCATTTGCATCTATAATTTGTGCTGGCCATGTTGTCTGTTGACTGCAGTTTAGGCTGTGGCAGATGTTCTCAAAAATAATTGGCCTGAGGGCATGCGTTCTGAGAGAGGGTAAAGCTTTCAGGTTGACCCACTCAATCATGTGTCTAAAAGATCTATTCTTCTTAATAAGCATTAAAAGGGCATGGCCTGCTTTCCAAATTCCATGTACCTCTCAATACACGTCACATATCATTTGATACTGCATTCTAGTTCTGTGCAATATCAATTTAAATAAAGCAATTGCTATTACTACATCCCTTTTGTCCACAGAAGCTTTTTCCAATATGTTAATTATAGATTTTAATTTAGTAGGAAAAGGTCACTGTTGAGGTAAAGATTTTCTGATTTAGAGCTTGTTTAAGGTCTGTGACTGAGTCATGTTCTTTCCATTGGGTTACGTTGCAAAAATTGCACGTGGCATTAAGAAGTGTATCTACAACTACAAACTGTATTATATGTTTAACGTAATAACAGCCAAAGCATGGATTTAACAACACATTGTTTTGGAGATGGACAAAATGTAATTGTGGAAAAGTGGGCTTTATCTACCCTCGGAGATTATTTTCTTTAATTTATAGAATGACAATAAATTCCCTGCTGAGCTGTAATGCTCGAATAAATTTTACAAATCACTGCTCCCTGTGTATATTCACTGCTAACTTTCCTTTGCTGTTAACATTTGTGGTAAGTTATTACAAAAGTGTAATTTTACAAAAATTATTTCTCTACCTGATAATTTCACCTTGTGTTGAAGTAAATTTCAGCCAGAATTTTATCGTAAGTTGAACCAAGACTGCCGAGAAGTCACTTGTAGAATCATAAAATTCCTACAGTGTAGAAGGAGGCTATTTGGTCCATCAAACCTGCACTGACTCTCCAGCAGAATTTCCCACCCCTGTCCTATCTCCATAAACACAGTAAGAAGTCTCATAACACCAGGTTAAATGTATCTAGTGTATAGCATCGGTTGAAGGTCCTGTGCAGTGAAGAGGTCTTGTTCGAACCAGTGCATGAAGATGTTGGCATATTGAAGCGCGAGTTTGGTCCCCATGGCTGTTCTGTGTGTCTGGATGAAGAACTGGTTGTTGAAGGTGAAGACCTTCTTACTGTGTTTACCCCAGTCCAACGCCAGCATCTCCACTATCTCCTTAACCCCATGTATTTACCCCACTAGTTCCCCTAACTTACACATCTTGGGAGACTAATGGGCAATTTAGCCAATGGCCAATCCACCTGCCACCTCATGGTGAAAATCAGGCCTGGGTTTAACCTGCATGTGGAATTGAATATGGGTCAATATGCACTAGAATCATGGAACGATTCAACTCAGAAAGTAGTGTTCAGCCCATCGGGCCTATGACAGCTCTTTGGTAGACTAACCAGTTAGCAATGGAATATCGGTGAAAAGTGAACATACAAACATAGAAACATAGAACATTACAGCACAGTACAGGCCCTTCGGCCCTCAATGTTGTACCGAGCTATGTCCAATCCCAAGATCAAGCTATCCCCTCCCTGTAATTCTGGAGTGCTCCATGTGCCTATCCAATAACTGCTTGAAAGTTCCTAAAGTGTCCAACTCCACTATCAGAGCAGGCAGTCTATTCCACACCCCAACCACTCTCTGAGTAAAGAATCTGCCTCGGACATCCCTCCTATATCTCCCACCATGAACCTTATAGTTATGTCCCCTCGTAACAGTTACATCCACCTGACGGAATAATCTCTGCACATCCACTCTGTCTATCTCTCTCATCATCTTATAAACCTCTATTAAGTTACCTCTCATCCTCCTCTGCTCCAAAGAGAAAAGCCCCAGCTCCCTCAACCTTTCCTCATAAGACCTACCCTCCAAACCAGGCAGCATCCTGGTAAATCTCCTCTGTACTCTCTCCAATTCTTCCACATCCTTTTTATAATGAGGTAACCAGAACTGAACACAATAATCCAAATGTGGTCTCACCAACGTCCAGTATAGTTGCTGCATAACCCCATGGCTCTTAAACTCACACCTCCTGTTAATAAACTCTAACACATTATAAGCCTTCTTCACGGCTCTATCCACTTGAGTTGCAACCTTCAGAGATCTGTGGATATGAACCCCAAGATCTCTCTGTTCCTCCACGTTCCTTAGAACCCTGCCGTTGACCCTGTAATCTGCATTCAAGTTTGTCCTACCAAAATTAATCACCTCACATTCATCAGGGCTAAACTCCATCTGCCACTTTTCAGCCCAGCTCTGTGAATTAGGAGCAGAAGTAGGCCACCCTGCCCCTTGAGCCTGCTCCGCCATTCAATATGATCATGGCTGATCTGAATGTAACTTCAACCCAACATTCCTGCCTACCTCTGATAACTTCTCACCCCTTGTTAATCAATAACCTGTCTAGTTCCGCTTTGAAAATATTCAAAGACTCTACTTTCACTGAGTGGTTCTGCACGAATTGACTTTGGGGCTCTCTGCACATAAATGTCACGCATGAACCTGAACCCTAAAGCTGCAGTTACAGTGTAAACACAGATTCACTTTGGTATCAGAATCAGCTATCAAACTTGACTGAAGTTTCCTGGATGAGAGTGCTCTTGCCGAATTGCTTAGGAATCAGTTTTGGACCTTTAACTCAGTTTCCACTCAAGATGAAATGGCTTGAAAGTCATGCTGACAGTAAAGTTGCAGAGTATGAATTTAATATAAATGTGCCAACATGGGCGGGTAAAGTGTGAGAACCCAATCTTCTGCAAGGAGCTGAAGGAGAAAATCCAAAGGAAAATTACCCCAGATTTGTGCAGCCTGTGCATCTTGGTGAAGATGGAAATATTGCCAGGGTAATGGAAGAATTAAAAGGAAGAAAGAAGAAGAAATGAAACACAAATGGAAAAACTAACTGCTAGTGGAACCAGATGGTGCCTAAGTAGCACATTCCAGCTTGAATCACATGGCTAATGTCATGAACTGTTAACTGAGACTCAGTTTCCACAAAAGTTTTCATATATGTTTACTGTAACTTTGACAAAAAGTTATGGAAACTCTGAAAAATGATAATGCTTTTTATATTCTATATTGACATGATTCCTGAGCTCCTCCACAGAAGTCACAGTTAATGGGTTCAGACATTCAACTCCTGAATAATATGCGGCTCAAAGCAGCATTCTTGATACCCATGGTCCGCATGAGATGGTCTTAGATACTGTGCCAAGTGCATTTTTCCTAATTTGTGGAAAAAGTGACCCTATTACCCAACATCCCTCCTTACCAGATATATAAAGGCCCCAAGTTGCTAAGAACCTGATCCCACGACTTATGCAGCAATATCACCTGCCTACCAGTAATCTCCATCAAGAAATTTGCCAAGAGTATTTGCAAAGGCCCAGCAGGCACCCACTTCACTGGAAATACACCTTGGACAGCTTTGTTGACCTTGAAGTCAGAAAAAGCAGCATATAACCCTCACCTCCTGGAAATACCTGTGTCTCCAAGGGTGCAATTGAAATTTGTCTCCTTGACATCTTACAGCAATAAATAAATCTGTTTTCATGCTGTTTCTGAAGAGGAGAGATGATAGCAGAGTGATTAGCACTGCTGCCTCACAGCACCAGGGTTCTAGGTTCAATTCCAGCCTTGGGTCTGTACTGAGTTTGCACATTCTCCCTGTGTCAGCATGGGTTTCCTCAGGGTGCTATTGTTTCCTCCCATTGTCCAAAGATTTGCAGGTTAAGTGGATTGGCATGATAAATTGTCTCTTAATGTCCCAGGATGTGTAAGTTAGATATATTATCCATGGTAAATGTGTGAGATATATGGGGGTGTCAGGCTGTGTAGGATACTCTTGTCAGAGAGTTAGTATAAACTCGATGGGCCAAATGGCCCCCTTCTGCACTGTAAGGATACTATGCGTGAAGTGTGAAGGTCCTTTCTGAGCATTTAAGGAGGATTCAAATAGGATTTACAAAGAATGTTTTAAAATGTTGCTTGGAATTTGGGTGGCATGGTAGCACAGTGGTTAGCACTGCTGTTTCACAGCTCCAGGGACCTGGGTTCGATTCCCAGCTTGGTTCACTATCTGTGTGGAGTTTGCACTTTCTCCTCGTATCTGCATGGGTTTCCTCCGGGTGCTCAGGTTTCCTCTCACAGTCCAAAGATGTGTGGGTTAGGTTGATTGACCATGCTAAAATTGCCTCTTAGTATCCTGACATGTGTAGGTTAGAGGGATTAGTGGGTAAAATATGTTGAGATATGGGAGTAGGGCCTGGGTGGGACTGTGGTCAGTGCAGACTTGATGGGTCAGATGGCCTCTTTCTGTACTGTAGGGATTCTATTCTATGAACTTCATTAGCAACAAACAGAATAAGAATGTAACATGATCAGATCCAATTATGTAAATTCAACAGCATAGTTTTTAGCACCAGATGAACACTTGAGTCAGAAGCATTTAATATGTTCTGGGAGCTGTAAAGGCCTTCTGCAGCATTAAAAAGGAGAAACACATCCTGCATGTAACCAGTTTCATCTCAAAGCTCATTCTACCATAACCACTTCTAAGTCCTGGATTTCACAGTAAAGATGTAAGGAGATTACATAAAATTATTTCTTTCTGTCTCTACCTCTCTGAAATTAAATGTTTCAAGCAGCATCTGCATCTTTTATTTGTTCAAGGGAGATGGGTGTGGCTGACAGGACCAGAATTTATTACCCATCCCTTATTGTCCACGGATAAGAAAATGAGCTGCCTTCTTGAATAGGTGCAATCTGTGTGATGAAAGTACTACACAGTGCTGTTAGGTAGAGAGTCCCAGAACTTTGGCCCAGCAACAATGAATTAAGGAATGATATAAGAGTGTAATATAAGGAAAAGGAAAGCATGTAGTATTGTTGAATTTCCCGATCCCGCCTGCTATAGGCATCGTAGCAGTTGGGGGTAGACCATGCAGATGTCCATTGACCTCGGGCAGGATTTTCAGATTATGGGGCAAGCGTGGCTGGAAAATCCTGCCCAGAGAGCAATTTGGCAGTGATGGGAATTTGAGTCACAGCACTTCATTGCAAACTTGATACATAATCAAGAACTCCACGCATCCCATGTATATATACTCTCTTTCACCTTCTTCCGTTGGGAAAAAGATACAAAAGTCTGAGATCGTGTACCAAACGATTCAAAAACAGCTTCTTCGCTGCTGCCATCAGATATTTGAATAGGTCTACCTCACATTAAGTTGACCTTTCTCTACACCCAAGCTATGAGTGTAACACTACATTCTGCACTCTGTCCTATCCTTCCCTGTGTGCGGTATGCTTTGTCTGTATGGTGTGCAAGAAACAATACTTTTCACTGTATACTAATACATGTGGCAATAATGAATCAAATTAAGTTTGAGTAACTTTCCTTATATCATAGAGAAAATCACAAATTAGAAACGAGCAGAAAATTGGCAGTTTTGGATTAATTGTCCAATGTATCCAACTGATTTTCCTTCCAATTGACGTTGCGATAGACATCCTACAACGGTTTTTGTGTTCGAAGTGAACATCACTCCTACGTCAGAATGCTTTTGATGTTTATGCAGCTTTTGAACCACAGAAGCCAGCTGATATGTCAAAGCACAAAACAACACGTGCATGCATGTAACACAAGCAGTTTAATGAAATGTTAGTGAACTTTTTAAATTCTTTCATGAGGCGTGGGCGTGTAACACAATGCAGCATTGGTAACACATTCCCTAATTACCCTTTAAAGGCAAGTAAGAGACAATGACATTGTGGTGACTGTGGATTCAGTAGACCAGATCAGGTAAGGGCAGCAACTTTCCTTCTCTTAAGAATATTAATGAACTAGATGAGTTTTTACAACAATTGATGGCAATATCATGGCCACCATTACTGAGCTTATCTTTTAATTCCAGATTTTTTCTGAATTTTTTTATTCATTCGTGGGGTGAGGGCATCACTGGTTAGGCCACCCATCCTAAATTGTCCTTGAGAAGATGGTGGTGGAGCTGCCTTCTTGAACTACTGCAGTCCATGTGGTGTTGATACATCCACAGTGCTGTTAGTGAGGGAGCTCCAGGAACTTGACCAAGCTACAGTGAAGGAATGGTGACAGATTTCCAAATCAGGATGGTGAGTGATTTAGAGGGGAACTTTCAGGTGCTGGTGTTTCTTTGTATCTGTTGCCCTTTGTCCTTCCAGATGGTGGTGAGCACTGGTTTGGAAGATGTTGTCTAAGGAGCCTTGGTGCAGTGCATCTTGTAAATGGTGCACGCTGCTGCTACTGTGTATCAGCAGTGGAAGGAGTGACTGTTTGTGGATGGGGTGTCAAACAAGCAGGCTGCTTTGTACTGTATAGTGCCAAGCTTCTTGAATGTTGTTGGAGCTGCACCCATCCAGGCAAGTGGAAAGTATTCCATCACAAGTATGACTTCCACCTTGTAGATGGTGAACAGGCTTTGGAAATCAGGGGGTGAGCTTCTCGCCACAGAATTCCAAACCTTTAACCTGATCTTTTAATCACAGTATTTATATGGCTAATCCAGTTGAGTTTCTGGTTAATGGTAATCCCTAGAATGTTGAAATGAGGATTTCAGCGATGATAAGACCATTGAATGTCAAAAGGTCAATGGTTAGATTCTCTCTTGCTGAAGATGGTCATTGCCTTTCACTTCTGTGGCACAAATGTTACTTGCCACTTGTCAGCCCAAGCCTAGACATTGTCCAAGCCCTGCAGCACTTTGACATGGACATCTTCAGTATTTGAGGAATTGCAAGTGTTTCTGCACATCGCATAATAATCAGCAAACACCCCGACTTCTAACCTTATGACGGAAGGAAGATCAGGAAGGAAAGAAACCCTTCAGTGTAGAAACAGGCCATATGGTCAATCAAGTCTCAGATGAAACATTCCGTCCAGGCCCTATTCCCGTATCCCTACATAGTTACCCTGCTAATATTCCCTAACCTACACATCTTGGGACACTAAGGGGCAATTTAGCATGGTCAATCAACCTAACCCATCTTTGTACTGTGGAAGGAACTGGAGCACCCAGAGTAAACCCACGCAGACATGGGGAAAATGTGCAAACTCCACACAGATAGTCACCGAAGGCCGGAATTGAATATGGGTCCCTGGCGCTGTGAGGCAGCAGTGCCAATCACTATGCCACCCATCTGTGATGCAAATCTCCCGATTTTTGTACAAGCTCCAAAAGTTGGTAAGGAGAAATTTGCATGATTGAGAGAGTCAAAGTCATTGTGGATGCCAAGTGATCCATCCATATTTCTTGGGGTTTGAAACAAGTGGCTTGCTAGGCCATTTTAAAGGGTATTTAAGAGTTAGCCACATTGCGTTAGAGCTGAAGTCACATATAGACCTGACCAGGTGAAGATGGCAGAAGGACACCAGTGAACTGGATGGGTTTTTACAATAATCAACAATGGTTTCATAGTCATTCAATTCCAGATTTTTATTGAGTTCAAATTTCACCATCTGCCATGGTGGAATTCAAGCCCAGATTGTCAGAGCATTATCCTGGGTCTCTGAACTAGTAGCCCAGTGACAATACCATGATGCCACTGCATACCCAAGCAGATACTCGATTGAATTTAAATTTCACCAACTTTCCTGATGGGATTTGAATCCAAGTGTGCTCAGCAATAGGGTGGACCAAGTTTATGAGTTCAATGATGTTAGCATTTCACCACCAACTCCTCAGTAAATTCGCTATTTACCAGGACAAAGCTTTTGAGGAAAGTCCACAGCTGAATCCCACAGGTCCAGCTGTCATCAACCTTTGGAGTTGAGGTTTTAGAAATAAATCATAGAATCCCTACAGTGCAGAAGGAGGCCATTTGGCCCATCGAGTCTGCACCAACCACAATCCCAACCTGGCTCTATCCCCATAACCCCATGCATTTACCCTGACACTAAGCAGCAATTTAATATGGCCAATCCACCTAACATGCATATTTTTGGATTGTGGGAGGAAACCGGAGCACCCGGAGGAAACCCGCGCAGACACAGAGAGAATGTGCAAACTCCACACAGACAGTGACCCAAGCCGAGAATCGAACCCAGGTCCCTGGCGCTGTGAGGCAGCTGTGCTAACCACTGTGCCACCGTGCCACCTGTCTGAGAAGCATTTCCTCACACTGATCTGGAAAGTCCATTGACTTGTCGAATGCGCTCTGTGTGCATTCAAAGACTAAGTTTCAGAAATACTTCTGCTGATTTTGTACTTCAGCTGAGAAATCTTGTTGCAATAACCACAGATGCATAACTTGTAATGTTGTAATGCAAAGAAATCAAAGAGATCCCTCCCAGCCAATCATCCATCCGCTGCCCTTCCAGACCACAGCTCAAGAGTTCAGGAAGGAAACAATCATTTCTATTTCTTCAATGTTGATAAAAATACATTTCTCTGACATTTATGGAGACAAATCTAATTTTGTGCTGCTGTAAAATTGTGAAGTCTTGATCCTGTTACCAATATTACTGCCGGATAAATGTGTAATTATTTCTTTTTACAGTCTATTATACAGTAGGCAGCATGTAAACAGAATGGGTTGGCTGCCTGTAGGCTGAGTGCCTTTCAAATATTGCAAAAATGGAAGGAGAGGGAGATGATTACAGAGACCATTTCCATTCTACTTTTCTCAAACAGGTTACAGCTTGAAGCTGGACTTTACCAAGGCCAGTGTTTTAACAGGTACATGTTTGGTCTGAATTTGTACACCTCTACCTCCACTGTGGTCCTGTTTAGATCGAAACCTCTTATCGGCTCAAGTAATTAGTGTTGGCTTGACTTGCCTATAAGCATCGGCCTGCACGCGGAATTTGGGTTTGCAAATCCAGCTGCCAGTCTTTCAAGCTGCTATCCACCACCTGCTAAAAAGTCAATCTGCCATCACCACTTTTAGATTTCCCATTTTTGCTATCCACTCTGATCCTGCAATTTGAAAAAGCATCAGAAACCAGGGCTGCTTCCAGTATCTGCTAAGCATCCTGTATTTAGATACCCACCCAGTGAACTTGGGAAGTCTGAAAATGTTGGTTGCATCCATCAATCACTGTGGCTTGTGGCTGTTCCTGTTTGTGAGTAAGCATTCTCCCCACCACACCCTAGGGCATTCCCAGGGCTTGCTCAGCTAACATACAGGGACAGTGTACTGTCGTAGACGTTGCAACATTTGGCAACAAGTCCTGTTCTCCACTGGAACAGGGATTGTGGTCTGAAAGTCAACACAGTCCTTAGCTTCCTCACCACTAGCTCCCTCGAGGGTGCTACAAGGAACATTAGGTTCACCTTCCTTTTGCGGTGCCTATTTGAATTGAGCACACCAACTGCTTTGCCAGTATTCAGCCCATTGCTTTCCCTCATTGCCCTGACTCCCAACACAGGAGAACTCTGGGGTTTGTAAAGTGGTTTGCTTCCTTCCTGCCCAGAGCATCACTCACTGCGCACATGTTGCCACCTGTGGATCAGCTAGCAGCTTCATGAATTGGAAAGGCTACCATACCTGAAACCTCCTTCCCAACAGCACTGTAGGTGTATCTACACAACATGGCTTGCAGAGGTTCAAGACAGTGGCTCACCAGCACCTTCTCAAGAGCAATTAGGGATAAGCAATAAATGCTGACCTAGCCAGCGAAGCCCACATCCCAAGAACAAATTTTATAAATCCAGATAGTCTCCTCCAGGATGCACAAAGATAATTAGGGCCTCTGCAGCCCCACATTCAACCTCACAATCACCCCAGCCCCTGAAACACACCTTGCTGGAGGCTGCCACTCCCAAGACCTTAGTCAAATGAATGTGCATTGTGACATTGGCTCATTACCTTGCAGCTTGCCTGCTGGATATAAATGGGACTCAAAATCACAAGGGTTCTCTGTATACCAGAAAGTGCAAACAGTCAATTGTGTTACATCAGTCGCTTGCCTGATGCGAAAATTAACCCAAGAGATTTCTCTAACAATTTAGAACCTCACTGGGTACAAACGTTGCCAAGAATCTGCTGGGAAGGAACAGACTGCAATACAAATTAGCACAAGCTTAATTTAAATTTGAAAAATCATTCAATGATTTATAGACCTACAGCCAATTGCAAAGTTTAAGGATTCTGATTGTGTTTCCCATGATTGCAAAGCCCGGAATGTCATGAAGAATCTACACTGCAGGACCCCCGTAGGACAGGGACATTTGCTAGATAAACCAATCTGCCATGTATACCCAAATGAGGCAATAAACTGTGCTTTACCATTGGAGAACAGACAGCAAATTGGAAATGTCACTCTAACTTTTACTGGTTTTCTGTCTTCTCAAGATTCTCAAGCATTATGGGTGGCACCCAAAGGCTTATCAGGGCCTTCCCATGTCAACTCTATACATATATGGCTAAGAAACAAGGCAACTCCTGTCCCGCAATGCAAAGGTCTGTTGACTTTTGGGGCAAAATCCCACACATTGAAAAACAGAATTATTGAAACAGAATGCTTACAGCATGGATGGCCATTCAGCCTGTCATATGTGTGTCAGTTCTTTCCAATAGCAATTTAGCCAGTTCCACTCCTCCAATCTTCCCTCGTAGCCCTGTACACGTTTCCTTTTCAGGTGCTTATACAATTTCCCTCGGCAAACAAAGGAAAGATTTGCATTTCAGTGAGTCGTGGACATACTCTACAGCTTCTGAAGTACTTTTGAAATGTAATCACTGTTCTCATATAGGAAATGCAATGACCAATTTGCACACAGTGAATGCCGACAATCAGTGACATAACGATGACCAGATAATGTGCTTTTACGATATTGATTGAAGGATAAATATTGTTCAAATCACATGGGATAATTCCTCTGCTTTTCTTCAAAATTGTGACCTGAGAGGGCAACAGGA
The DNA here is from genome assembly GCF_965287045.1 of Carcharhinus amblyrhynchos. Classification (NCBI taxonomy): domain Eukaryota; kingdom Metazoa; phylum Chordata; class Chondrichthyes; order Carcharhiniformes; family Carcharhinidae; genus Carcharhinus; species Carcharhinus amblyrhynchos. The sequence goes on along the minus strand of NC_137342.1, from coordinate 24,417,142 downwards.
CTTTAATTTATTGCCTCATTCAAAAGAGAGCATTCTCTGGATATGCCAGTTTTGATTTTTGTACTCAAGCCACAGATTGTTTCTTGACCTCAGAATCACCTGGCTGAGAGGTGTGGTGATAACCAACTGAGTCACAGCTGACAGTGGACTGGTGGCACGGTCGTTAGTACTGTTGCCTTACAGTGCCAGGAACCTAGGTTTGATTTCCAGCTTGGGCCACTGTTTGTGTGGAGTCTGCACGTTCTCCCTGTGTCTACGTGCGTTTCCTCCGGGTGCTCCCATTTCCTTTCACAGTACGAAAGACATGCTGGTTAGGTTTATTGCCTGCGCTGAATTCTTCTTCAGTGTACCCGAACAGGCACCGGAGTGTGGCAACTGGGGGATTTTCACAGTAGCTTCATTGCAGTGTTAATGTAAACCTACTTGTGACATTAATAAATAAACTTAAAAACACAAGTGAATCTGCCTCCACCACACTCTTAGGCAGTGGCACTCCATATCCTAACCACTCACTGCGTTAAAAATATTTTATTGCTTTTGGTCCAGGGTATTGCATTTATTTTGTTACCCCATTCAAGGAGACCATGCCTGTTCTCTGACCTTGCCTTTCCCTATATCCCTTAATACTTTAGGTTGATTCCACTGATGTCCAGATAGTGGCTGGAATTATCCGGTCTCGTAAGTCCCCTCACTGCTACCAGTGAGATCGGAGAACTTGACACTCAGCCAAAACTCCATTCACTGCAGTGGGATGGAGAATCCCAGTTGTGGTCAGGGTTGGAGAATTCCGGCCAGTAACTGACCACAAGCCATAGATACAGATAAAGCACACACCACAGATTATTCTGGGGAGCACCAGCAGGTGCAATCATCATGATTTAGTTGTTTGCTGTTACTGTACAGCCCAGTCGGGGGGTTGGGTGGTGAATTTCCGCTCCTGTTTTCAGGGGAGGGACATGGGAACAGGAGAAGGGACGGAGGATCCAGTGGGAGTCCCAAAGGTTTCTTCCATGTTCCTATCTTGTAAAACCCAAAGTAGCTGGTGGGCTGGGCTCATTCAGAGCCCCTGCCGCCAGCATGACATCCTGAAACTTGCCCCTTGGATTTTTTTGTCAAAGAGTTTAAAAATACGCGGCAAAAAGCCAGCAGGCTGCCCACCACTTTGACAAAAAAATTGGTCAGTTCCGCCCTAGGGCTGGAATTCTCCGACTCACCTGCAGCTGGGATTCTCCAGTCCCGCGGCTGTGAGCAGAGATTTGGCTGAGCGCCAAATTTTCCGTTGTCACTGGCAGCAGTAGCGGGGCATGTGAGACTGAAGAATTCCAGCCTTTAAAGCATTATTGTCTGCTGCATGCTGCGCTATTGCCAGGCATCGAATGCTAATGATGCAGCAAGGTAATGAGAACTGCAGTTCTACAGGAAGAACATGAAGAAAAGGAGGAGGCGAACATGGAGAGAGCTGTTCTGCAGCCTGCAGGTCAGGAACTGTATGTGACACTATGATTGAGAACGATTTCCAGTAATTGACATACTTGCTTCAGAACATTTTGCCTTTACAATGAAAAACCTCTCAAAGAACACGCTGCTCATTATCAACTATTGAGGTTTAACTAAAAGCAGAAAAGCTCAGCAGGTCTGGCAGCATCAGTGGAGAGAGAAACACAGTTACTGTATTGAGTCCAATATGACTCTTCAGAAGTTCATGCCAAATGGCCTTGGCAATGCAAATTATTGTGAAATGTACTGCCTAGAAAATTAAGGAGCAGTGCCTCAGACTTTTTACTCCATACGGACTTTGGCCATCAGAGCACGCGCTAAAACATGCACCCAGTCGCACTGCAGATGCTTCCTGTCCTTACCATGTTCAGTAAGAAGTCTCACAGGTTAAAGTCCAACAGGTTTATTTGGCAGCACTGGCTTTTGAGCCTCAAGCTCCTTCTTCAGGTGAGTGAGGACTTGTGTTCACAAACAGGGCACATAAAGACACAAACCCAATTCATAAGATAATGGTTGAAATGTGAGTCTTTACAGGTAATCAAGTCTTAAAACAATGTGAGTGGAAAGTGGATTAAGCATAGGTTAAAGAGATGTGTATTGTCTCCAGAAGGACAGTTAATGAGATTTTGCAAGTCCACGCAAGTCATGGGGGTTACAGATAGTATAACATGAGCCCAAGATCCCGGTTAAGGCCGTCCTCATGTGTGCGGAACTTGGCTATCAGTTTCTGCTCAGTGATTCTCCGTTGTCGTGTGTCGGGAAGGCTGCCTTGGAGAACGCTTACCCGAAGATCAGAGGCTGAATGCCCATGACTGCTGAAGTGTTTCCCAACTGGAAGGGAACACTCCTGCCTGGTGATTGTTGAGCGGTGTTCATTCGTTCACTTACTATGGCTTACCATGATCAGCAGCCAGATATCACTAACACGCGCACTCAGCCTTCACTATCACATGCTGTCTGCATTCACTGGCAAGTATAAAGTACATTTTAATCCTAGCTATATAATTGCAGATTTCACATGGTAATGCTGTGTTAAGGTCATGCCACTGCTATTCCATTTTAACATCCCAGTTACTGGGTTTCAACAGTCCAAGGTCTACAGCATTTATATTTGCAGTTGACCTTAGCCCAGCACTTAAGGGATCACTCCACTGAACTCAGAGATCATTTACACCTCAGTTATGTGAATGAGAGTAAAGTTTAGGAGGAGTGTTCTGATTACTGCATTCCAGAACTAGATAATCTTTAGAGAGAATCTGCATTTAAATAGTGCCTTATCTTAGGAATATTACAAAACTCCACATCAAATGTTGATTTTCTTCTGTTGTATAGTTAATATCTCAGATGATGTAGTTATGCATAGAGCCAATAGGGAGGAACGCAATGAGAGGCTGAGATTAGTATCGGCTAGATTGCAGTCAGTAGGACTCAAGGGGCGGAGTTTTCCAGCTGCGCTTGTCCCAAGACTGGAACATTCCACCTGAGATCAAGGGTCCGTGTCCCGCCCACTACAATTCCTGTGGCGGGCAGGACATGAAAATTCTGCCCATGGTACCTGCAGACAAGTGTTTACTGGGCATGATAGGGCTAACATTTATGGGGCATAAACTAACAAGTGGCAGAATAAGTCCGGCTAAAGGCAAGATAGAAGCAATAGCAGAGGCATACAAACCACAAAATGCCAGTTACGTGAGACTTTTTCTGGGATTTGTGAACCACTATACAAGGCGTATCCCAAATTTCGCTACCCTGGCTGATCCATTGCAGAAGCTGAACAGAGGGAATGAACAATACAGCTGAGTGTTCTCAGGCTGAGGGCAAAGATTTAAAGGAGGCATTGCTGCCATATGTAGCCTTGTACAGCTCCACACATTACATTGGGAAGGAGTACAGCTAAGTTGCTATTTGGATGCAAAATACACAGCAAGGTGCCAAAACTGAGGGACATCAGTGTTGATCAGGAAGTTCGAGATCATGATGCGGAGAAAAATGGTCCTGTAAAGTTTTATGCAGACCACAGAAGAGGGAACTAACAGTCTGATGTGCAGTCAGGTGATGAAGTAGTGTTGAGACAGGAGAGCCCAGGGATACACTATTTACCACAAGCTGAACACTTTCGTCATGAAGAAGGGAAAGAGTGTGACTGTGCAGTTGCCAGAAGATGTACCATATGACAGAAATTCCTTACGTGTCAAAATGTATCATGATGGCAAAGACATGGAAGCAGATGAATCAGACGTAGGGGTTGGGGCAAAGCTGACATTGTGCAATCCAGAAATCTAAGCCAAGTCGGCAATGCCGAGAGCAGGCGGACAGCTCGCTCTCCAGTGGGAAAAAACATCAGTTCCACAGGAGCTGACAATACTTCCTAACAAAAGCAGAAACAAAAACAGAAAATGCTAGAGAAACTCAACAGGTCTGACAGCATCTGTGGAGAGAGAATAGAGCAGACATTCTGCGTGTGGATCATCCAGACTTGAAACTTTGGCTCTATTCTCTCTCCACGGACGTTGTCAAGCCTGCTGAGTTTCTCCAGCATTTTCTGTTTTTGTTTCAGATTCCAGCATCCTCAGTATTTTACCTGATACTTGCTTATCCTGATGCAATGGCCAGAGTTCCTGAGACAGCAGGCAGACCATGGCACGGCTGGAGACCACCAAAGCAATGTGAAGATTTTGTGCACTTAAGCAACAGAACATAAATTTCAAAATCAGTTTGGACTAGCAATTGTGATTTTAAGTTGAAGAACAGCAAAACTTGATAAAAACGTGTGGCTAGGTGTGAATTATTCAATGTTGTAATTGCATTCAAAACAAAAAGGGTGCACGCCAAACGGTGCTCTTGTGATTTTGAAGTTTCTGCTTGTGATGTTTGCGAGTACGCGAGGAAGCAATTGGATTGGATCGTTAGCAAGAATCGAATTACAAACTGGTAATTATCACAAAGGATGCCACAGTTAAACAGTGAAAGAGCAATAACAGTTTTAAAAACTGAACAAAAGACTGAAACTCTGTTGGAGTGTGATGCACTGAACTTACCTGACATTTGCAATTAAAGAAATTCGCTTGGTCAGTTTGGGAAATAATGATTTGTCAAGTTTGTTTGCAGTAGTTATTCCATTGAGTAAGAAATTGAGTTTAAGTCACATATAGCAAGCAGAAAATCATGGACATGTTCTGATTTGATTTTTATTTGATTGGATTTATTATTGTCTAATGTATTGGGATACAGTGAAAAGTATTGCTTCTTGCGTGCTATACAAACAAAACATATGGTTCATAGAGTACATAAAGGAAGAAGGAAAGAAGGGGGTGCACAGGATAGTGTTACAGTCATAGTTAGCATGTAGAGAAATAAGGGAAGGACGTCATAATGATATCTGATTATGTTTGTGGACTTCAGTATTAGATACTATACAATACTCTGATAAGATATTATAAAGTACACTCTGTACTACATATGGGGTCCTGACCTTGAGGTTGAAGGTTAGAAAGCACATATTATTAGGAGTTAGCCAGTTTAACAGATTAAATGAAGTTGTTCTCAAGTTTAGCCTATGAATTTCAGCCTGAACGTTGACAGGCAAGTAGACTGTGCAAGTGGGAGGCTCAATCAGATGGCTCACTGTGATGTCCAAGCAGCCCCATGAGAGAGGTGGGCAATGCTGAGGCAGGCAGGAATAACAAGGGTGCCTCGCAATGGAAACACTTCCTGCAGCATCAAGAAAATAATCTTATATGCCCACGGCTGTCAGGGTAATGGTATGGAGGGATGGCTTGCATCGCAGCTCAGGCTATTTTACTCCATTAGGTCTGGGCTGAGGTCATCTAAAAAGAACAAAGAAAATTACAGCACGGAAAAAGCCCTTCGGCCCTCCAAGTTTGCACCAACCATGCTGCCCAACTGAGTTAAAACCCCCTACCCTTCCAGGGAGCATTCCCCTCTATTCCCATCTTATTCATGTATTTGTCAAGACACCCCTTAAAAGTCACTATCGTAACTGTTTCCACTACCTCCCCGAGTTCCAGGCACCCACCACCCTCTGTGTAAAAAAAGAACAGTAGAGGTGGGGGTTGCTCTTTCAGCTTGCCACAGGGAGGCTGCCTCCAATTTGACACAAGCCTCTTGATGTAGTGGGGAACCAGTCCAATGCTGTGAAGATACCTGCACTAACTGGGCCTCAGTTGAGCCAATTGACTAGCTGTTGCTGCCAGGTAGCTAGCCTGTGTTGCAAAGACCCCGCTTTTGGCAAAAATGCTCAGAGTTAGGAACTTTTTGAGTTCAATATGATCATTTTGGAATTTGCTCCTGGCCCGCCTCCAGACTGCTTCCCTGGTGCCGAGAACATTCTACTGGTTAACTTTTTTCCTCTCCACCAATGCTGCAGGTTCTGATGGATATTTCCTGTTTATATTATTGGTGAATTTGGTAAGTTGTTTCCCTTCATTCAAAAGCCATTGCATGACAGTGATTAAGTAGTCAACTGAAATCTTCCATATCAAAATGCACTAAGTACAGTTGTAATGCACTGTCACAGGAAAACGTTACATTTCAAAAACTGGAACTTCAAAATTGTTAGAGCAGCAATTAAATTTATGCTTGGAAAAAGGAAATAAAGATTTTCTTCAAGAGGCTGCTAATGGTTTCAATGGGCAAATTAGTGGGCAGTTAAGAAAGGTCAGGCGGTTGTTCTAAGTGCTGTGATATCTGAATGATAAAGCTGGCTGTGTTTTATCCTGAGGCCTCTTTTAATGCCACAGTGACTGACTTTGTGAACGACTGCTATGGAGGAGAAACCAGTCCCTGAAGCCAGGCATTGGAATTGCTCTGTAAAATTAATCCATGCCATTGACTGCAACATCATGCTACCTGCTGTTATAAGTGATTCTGGCATCCTCACAGTCACTACGTTGCTTGAGCATGGGTTCAACAATATGAGTGGCCAGCTTAAGTTAAAGCTAGCGTGCTGAACCTAAAGCTGGATTGCAAATCGTAACAGGGAGGGGCTTTTGTGGTTGGAGTAGGTCCTAGTGATGTGCAGCATCCGATCAGTTCAAGAGAGGCGATGGATTAGTGGTGTTATTATTACACTTTGAATCCGGAATCTCAGCTAATGTTCTGGAGTCCCAGGTTTGAATCCCGGGACAGCAGATGGTGGAATTTGAATTCAATGAAAAATATCTGGAATTAAGAATCTACTGATAGCCATGAAACCATTGTCGGAAAAACCCATCTGGTCCACTTTAGGAAAGGAAATCTGTCGTCCTTACTTGGTCTGGCTTACGTGTGATTCCAGAGCCACAGCAATGTTGTTGGCTCTCAGCTGCTCTCCAAGGGCAACTAGGGATGGGCAATAAATGCTGGTCAGCCAGCGACGCCCATGTCCCATGAATGAATTAAAAAAACAATGTTTGACAATAGAACAACATAGAAGAGTGCAGACTCCAAAGTTTTTCAACGCTGCACCTTAGGCCATGTTGACAGAGATCGAAAAGAGGCAAACTATTCTCTATCTAAAGGGGCCAGGAAGCTCCGTCCAGATACAATCACATAAAGCTGTGGTAGCAGATTGTCATGATGGTCAAGACTTGGAATCAAGCCTAGGACCTGGATGCAGTGGCACAAGAAATCAAATGATCTCACACAGGTCAGTGAATGCACAGCCTCAAGGTAAGGGGGGGTGGGGCGGGGGGCAGTTTAGAACGGAGTTGAGGAGGAACTTCTTCACTCAAAGGGTGGTGAATCTCTGGAATTCTCTGCCCATTGAAGTGGTGGAGGCTGCCTCGCTAAATATATTTAAGACGCGGGTAGATAGGTTTTTGATAGGCAAGGGGATTAAGGGTTATGGGGAGAAGGCGGGAAAGTGGAACTGAGCCACTTCAGATCCGCCATGATCTTATTGAATGGCGGGGCAGGCGCGAAGGGCTAGATGGCCTACTCCTGCTCCTATTTCTTATGTTCTTATGTTCTTATGCATCTGTAAATGATGTGTCACATCAACTACACCAACTAGCATCAGAGGCTGTTCAAATCACCAAAACTGCATCACTTAGCTATTAACAGATTTCTATCATATAGCCAACATTCTCATAGCCAACGTTCCTGTGTTACATCAGACCCACACACAATTAGCACTGTTGTAAGCCTTCACATCTCAGAAACACCAGTTAATGTCGAGGAGCACAGGGCTGTCCAAAACCTGCTTAACACAGCACTTTGCGCAGAACTTGAAGTTCATCCTTCACAGCTTGGGAGTGATGGCCAACTTCAAACACAAATTCATGGACTCAACCATGATACGGTGTTTGATGGTTGATGTCTCACCTCCCATTACAGCATAAACAAAAGCTGCCCAACATCTGGGTGTTGCAATGGAAGCTCAGGCTGAGGCCAGATGAGGTCAGTTTGCAATCGCACAAGCTCAGATTGCTGTGATTGTAACTGTTGTGACAGTGTGCAAAGGCATTTGTATGGCACATAGCAGTTCAGCAATCTGTTGTCATGCCCAATACAGACGTGTCATATTACGAACGTGCAGTCACTACTTTTAAAATTTGGATACAAGCTAGTTGTTAAAGTGGCTGCGCAAATTGGATGACTTTTGGCATTTGTACTATTCTCTATCAATTACCTAATTAAATATAGACCTAGGTGAGGGTGCTTCTCAGCCATTTGTGGAATTCACCTATCTCATATTTGTTTGAGGATGGGCCAACACTGAAAGAATATAGGAGGTGATTTGATCAGCTCATCACGCCAGTCAATTGACATGGCGAATTGGTAAGATCAGATGAAAGATGAAAATTTGGGCTTATACCCAGTTTCTTGCCTCTCGCAATGTTACCAGCCCAGTTCTGCAGGCGAGATCAGCCTTGTGCCCAGGAAGGGGGTGAGGCTAATTTAAATATTCAGTTGTTAATTTCAATGCCATTAATGGGACCCGACGCAATCGTCTGGGCTCACTTGCCTTACTTTCTCCTCGATGAATGACCTTTCCTGATCATTGAGGCCCCCCAGGTGATAGGGGCAGTTCTCCTTGGGCAGTGCCAGCTTGACACCCTGGCAGTGCCAGGCTGGCACCCTGGCAGTGTCCACTAGGCACCTTGATACTGACCATTGAGTACCAGCACAGTGCACTGGGAGATTGGGGTGCCTGCGCAGCGGCACCGCTAAAGCTCAGCTTCCGAGCATGAATAGGTTCCACCCATTGCCTCGACTGGTGAGAATTACATCTGGGCTAATTTTTTTCTGAAGTGCCATATCATTGCAAGCTGGGGGCTCGTCCAGAAAATGGGTGCAATTCTTTCCCATTTTCACGCTCATTTGGTGCTTGGAATTTTTTTTGTAAGATCACTCCCTATGGCATTTCCAAACTACCTGCCTTCATGTTTCAAAATGAATAAAGGGGAAGATTGAAACTCATTGCCTACTCTCAGCTTTCCATTTTACCATAATGGCCTCCTGCTCAAACCAGATTAGGTGGGCCTCAGACGTGTTAGCTATGCAGTCATTTGGTCAAAACTGGTTTCAGGGACTGCGCCCTTATTACTCAGGACTCAGCAGATTCATCAGATTCTTCAGTCATCAGACAGTCTGAGAATCAGACTATAAAACTAACTGCAAGTCATCAAGTAGTTAAGTAGTTAATCTGGGGAGGGGCAAAATTACACATGGAGCCTGTTGTGTTCTCACTGCAGTAAAATAAGACATACCAGGCCTGACCGCTGGAAATTCAAAGGAATACCCATGGGTCTTATTAGACTCCACTACACTTTGTCATTATGTGGATGGGGCATGGATGGAATTGTGGACAGTGCAGATTTGATGTACCGAATAGCCTCCATCTGCATTGTGGGATTCTATGATTAAAGAAGCCCATAAAAGAGTGCAAAATAGAACAATGCGCCAACCTCACAGCGATTCCACGCTGGGGACATGCAAGGCATGGGACAGGCTTCTTCACCTTGTCCCACTTGAGACCTATAAGTGACCAATTATTGGCCAGTTAAGAGCCTCTTCCTGTCCAGCTTCAATGTTTAGGCTGGAAGGGGGAATTCCTAGGAATGGGGGAAGCCCAGAAATGATTGGACTCAGTCCTCCAGGAGGGGGGGTGGTCATTTAGCTATCAATGAAATGGTCAAAATGTTCATCTTGCTCTGTAAAACAGAAAAGAAGTTAAAAAAACTCAAAAAGACTAATTAAGTAACAGTATAGTTCCTCAGATTTTGAAATTCAATTTAATTATCTCAAATGCTCCTCCCCAAATATTTACTCTTGTGTGTAATCAGTTTCTGAGTTTTGAAATTAGAAGCAAAGATTAAACTACAATGTAGCTTCTACAAGTGTATGCGTCACCCAATGTGTAAGTTGCACTAAAATTGAAGGGTGCTGTTTGCAGTCAACATGGAAATGTTATTTGATTGGGTGTCATGTGATCAGACCTTGAGAAATCTGTCAAAGCAAATTTAACAACTCAAACTAATACTTCACATCTGTGTGCACAGAATGATTTGAAACATTACCCTGTCTTTTCTCTGTATGGATGCTTGTTGAGCTATTGTGTATTTCAAGCACTTTGTATCTGCTTCAATGAAAGCCCCACTGTTATTTTCTTCGATCAGTAATTACAGTGATAATGACAGCAAAGAAAGCAATGAAGAAACACTTGTGTTAAATGATAAATCTCACAGGATCGCCCATGTAAATCCTGTTCAGGAGTCCCATGAGATGAAAGCTTTTTGCGAAACAGATGTTCAAAATAGTCCTCATTTTTTTGTCTACCAGAAGATATGTTGCCTGCTTAAAGGTTACCAGTTGAAACATGCAATCAAAGCCTGCCAGGAAAAGGCTAGAAAGATCATGAGTACAGGAATGTGAGCAAAGATGTCCTGAACTGAGTAACCTCATCTGTGTAAGGGAACATCATGTAAATAATTAGATGAGTCAACTATTAAAATGAATTCCTTTGATTCTACTGGATGAGATGGGCTCGGCCCAATACCCTTCCCACCTCACCTTACAAAAAGAGAAGTCAGACGCTAGGATCAGAAAACTTACCTACTTCACTGAGTAATTCCTGCTGCAAAATTGCACAACCCTCCACAACTTCTAATAACGTACAAAAAAATCAACTTGTTAGATGCAGAAAGCAATGCTTTGTATTGAAAAGGTGACATTATAATTCAAATTAAGCAATAGAAAGTTAAATAGTTTGTCTTATCTTGTCATCAAATGGAACTGAGATGCAATCTCTTATGGTTAATCACAGCTTTCCCTGGTTGAACACAGCTTTGTATTAGCTAGATACATGCAATAGATAGATATATTGAAATCCTTCCTTATTGCCAATGGATTAGTTGTGCACATACATTGAAGGCTGTAAATTGCAAGAGTCTTTATCAGTAGATACATGGGGACACCATCACCTGCAAGTTTCCCTCCAAGCCACTCACCTTCCTGACTTGGAAATATATCACCATTCCTTCGCAGTCGCTGGGTCAAAATCCTGGGGTTCTCGCCCTAATGGCATTGTGGGTCAACCAGCAGCACACAGACTGTAGTGATTCAACAAGGCAGCTCAGCACCATCATCTCAAGGGCAACTAGGGATGGACAATAAGTACTGGCCAGCCAGCAATGCGCATGTGCCACAAATGACTAAAATAAAAGGTCTTGCTGGTGACCAGTGAGGATCAGAAGATTGGACTCCTGGGTAGCTGCACCCATTTTGCACTTTGCCTACTTTTATAAGGTGCATCTTTGGAGTGATGGATGTCTCCTTCTCCTGTCCTCGACACTCTCACCTTTCAACAACATGCAAAAAGCTCATGAGCTCCTTTGTCATTATCTGATCAACTACCTTTGCCACTTCCCTTACTTTTCCCAGCCCACTGGGCCAAACCTCCTGGAAGGCTCCCACCCTTCACCATCCCCCAAACCCCACCTCCCCATCCTAACCCTGAGCATCTGACCTACATTGGCTCCCAGTTAAGCAACATCTCAATCTTAAAATTCTCATCCTTGGCTCAAAACCCTCCATGGTTGCACACCTCCCTATCTCTGTAATCTCTTTCAGTCCATTACAAACCTCCAAGATGTCTGCTTTTTTTCCAGTTCTGGCCTCTTAAGCACCTGAAATTTTAATTGCCCCACCTTAGTGGCCGTGTCTCCAGCTAGAATTCCCTGCCTAAATATCACCACTCCTCTACCTCTCTTTTCTCCTTTAAGATGCTCCTTAAAATCAACCTCTGACCAAGATTTCGGCCATCCACCTTAACACTTCCTTATGTGATTCGGCCTCAAATTTTACCTGATGCTCCTGTGATGCTCCTTGTGGGGTTTTGTTCTGTTAAAGGTGGTGTATATATAATAATCATTGCTGTTGAACATGCCACCACCATTCATTGTCACATTTTGATGGAATATTATGCACATTCTAACTCTAGAGCTTTATTGTGTCAGGCAAGACTCCATCTCCATGTGCATCTTGCCGTACAAAACAAATACGAGAATTAACAGGCAGGGCATACTTTTAAGGGTTTCACAAAGCAAAATTGCTGTTGTTCAACACCGGTATGTATGGGAATCCTGACACTCTTGTCTTTTACCTTAGTGAATCTTCTTTCACAGCCTTAAATACACACTCCCCCTTGGAAGTCTCACCTCACAAGTTGTTGCTAGATTTCAGAGCTTGTCATCACTGTTCGTTGCTCAGCTTGCTGACACCTGAATTGTGATTCTTCTGATGCCAGATAAAGGCCTTTTAGGCTGTCGCTATTCTTCTTCCAGAAGAGCCCATAATGCGAGACAACTGTGTGCCACATAGTGGGGCTTTGAAACTCTCACCTCAAGCCTCTGACTGTCTACAAGGATGAAGCTCTTTCATTTCTGAAGAGGCCCACAGTGGAAGGAATTGGTATTGGAGGAATGGGATGTGCTAACTGGTTTGCACAAACATTCTGTTATTCAATCTCTCACTGCTGGAGCACGTCCAGGTTTCCTGTCAGCAATGCCGTGTTAATGATAATACAGTGCGCAAAGCTGCTCAAGAAAAAGTCTCTTCCTACTGACTTCGATAAGTACAAAATTCACAAAAAAATTAACAAGCACAATGAAGGCAAATTTCAACCCAGTTCCTTAAATGTGTAACTAAAATTACTTTTCACAGCATTACTAAACAGAAGCTAAAATTCTAATTTTTGAAGTTGGTTGATGTGGTTGATTTTTTTTTGCTGCTTCAGAATTACTCCTGTAATATTTTTATTTTGATGCTGGATATCAGTACCAAGTGAAGACCTTTTCTTCCCTAATTTCAGATTCAAATTCATATCAACAATGGCAGCAACAATTTGCATTGATATTGCCCTTCTAAGGCACCCCAAGGTGCATTGCAGAAATGTTATCAAACACGATTTTACACCAATTTGCATCAGGAGATATCAGAACAGGGTAACAAAAGCTGGGTGGAAAAATAGGTTTTTCAGAAGCATCTGAAAGGATGCAAGTGAGTCTGAGGATTCTAGGGAGGCAATTTCAAAGCTTAGCATTTTGGCAGCGGATGGTTTGGCAATCAATGGTGAGCGATGAAAATCAGCGCTGTGAAAGAGGCCAGTATTGGAGGTGCACATAGGTCTCACATTGTTGTGGGGCCTGGGGGAGGACACAGAGATGGGAATGGACTGCAACTCTTTCTCGAACAGCTGCAAGTGTCAAGATGAAGTACCTCCTGGTAACCCGAACTCAGATTGAGCATGAGACAACGCGCAAAGTTCTTCTTTGGCACAAATTGGCCATTGGAAAACATAGGCTTAATTGTGAATAGGAGTTGCTCTTTGGGGACGATGGTTAAGGTACATTGCTGAGAAAGAGTTATTGATGTTTATTAAATTTACATCCAGTCTAAACTGATCTGAAATTCAATCTGATTTCAGGAAGAAATCAGATATGCTCTTGGAGCTAAAGGGATCAAGGAGTATGGAGGGAAGGGGGGGATCAAGAGATTGAGTTTGGCGATCAGCCATGATCAAAACGAATGGTAGAGCAAGCTCAAAGGGCTGACTGATCTACTCCTGCTTCTTTTTTCAATTTATGTTTCTATGGAAGTGTTTAGAACTGATCCTGGCCCTTTCTGACCTACGCTGGTGTTAGGCTCTCAATGCTCCAACTTAAAAACATGTTCTTGAGTTTAAATTTTTTTATGGTCTTCCCCACCCTAGCTTTATGACGTCTTTGAAATTTGCAACGGCCCATAACTCTCCATTTCATTTGAGCCTGGCCTTTTTTGCATGTCTTCTTATCTCCACATTATTGGCCACCCTGTCTTTAGCTGTTAATTAATGTCCCTAGCTTCAGAATTTCCTCCCTAAATCCCTTTACTTGTCTACCACTTTCGCCTTAGATCCTTCCCTTTTGATGGCCCTTCTAATACCTCTCTTCCATCACTCAGCATTGATTTTTATCTGATTACAACTCTGAGATGTGTCTTGAGATATCTTCCTATTTTAAAGACACCAGCAATTATTTGAATGAAAGGGTGTTAAATGGGTGTTATGATACTAAGATTTTCTTGTTTGAAAGTCTAGTTTTAGCACACCATGTGGGGCCTGATTTGCTGTTCAGCATGATTTGAACTTGCATGGATGTACTGAAACAGAAACTTGTAGGTTTAACGCTCATAAGCTGATTAGAGATCATTTTCGTGGAACAGGATAAGTGGGCTTCACTGACCCACTTCGAAAGAAGCACATTTTAAGGTGGCTCAGGGATCAAGTGAGAGGGTACACAGCTTCTCAGAGGCCACACTTAGGGTCTCAATGATAGAGATCCAGAGAGGGAGGGATCTCCTGAAAGCAGAAAACATCCACCTCACCCTCATATTTGACACACCAACAAATTGAAGACATCAGCCAAGCCTGATGGTTAAAATGGCTAACTTTGTATCAGGCCAAGTGCTGTGGGAGCAGCAAAGAACAGAATGTGCAGCAATGGAACAAACACAAGAATTGATTGGCCAGTGGCTGTTGTTGTGCCTTGAATAGATAGTGAATAAACACAGATTCCTGTGTGTCGAGTTCCTGAGAGAATGATGACCCCCTGACAGAGGCACAACTCTCAGTATTCATACCCAAAAAATACAGTGATTGATTCATGCCTATCCTTGGAGTATGTGACTGGAAGCATAACCAGTACCAGCAAGATTTCGTTAAAAAGGAGAGATAAAGAGACATTGGCAACTGTAACCTGGGGTTAACCACTGTAGAAGCAAGACCCCGAGTCTGGGATTCAGAGACATTGACACAAAACCCATCTGGAGGGAAACTGATCAGGTTGTCTTAACACACGTAGTAATTTTAAGTTTAAAAAAAGTTGAGAGTTTTGACACTTTGTGAATACTTGTGTGTAGAATGGAATAGGCAACATTAGTTACATTGTGTAAAACAACTAAATAGAGGTTAAATACTTTGTGTTTAAAGAAGTAAATCAGAGGCTAGTTACTTTGTGTATAACAAAGTTTGATGCCTAGTGTAATTATGTGGTAACTTGGTACAGTACAATAAAGGAGATTTGTTGTACAATAATTCTAGAGTTTGAGTCTTTGTCCATGACATCAATTGACCTAAGTTTGAGGGCAACCGTTTCCTCTTTCTTCCTGCTGGCATTAGAGTTACCTCTGCATGGTCTCACCTCCTCCTCCCATTACTTTGATAAAACAAAGGGGGGCCCTAGTAAAATGCTGATGACCAGAGCTCCCTTTCTCCTGGTGACTCCTATTAACTGTGAATAGAATCGTAGAGAGCCTACAGTGCAGAAGGAGCCGTCTGGCCCATTGCATCTGTAATAAAAACAATCCAACCCAAGTCCTATCACCATCACCCTCCATACTTACCTCTCTAATCAATGTGCCCCAGGACAGTAAAGAGCAATTTAGCATGGCCAACGCACCTAACCCACACATCTTTGGAGTGTTGGAGGAAGCCAGAGAACCCCCATGCAGACACGGGGAGAACATGCAAATTCCACACAGTGACCCAAGCCAGGAATTCAACCCAGGTCTTTGGAGCTGTGAGGCAGCAATGCTATCTACTGTGCCACTGTGCCTCCACTGGAATAGCACAGATTTTTTTTTCCCCCTTGTGTTGTCCTCAGAGAACTTACAGAATAAATGTGGATGGAGTGTTGCTGAAGTTTTAACAAAATGTCTGTCATGTGTTTCAAAAGTCATCTTCAAATCCCCAGAAGCAGGCGAGTGTTGAAAGGTAATATATTTTTAAATAGCACTCAAAATCCTTAGCGACGGCCTGTTTACTCCAATCAGCTGATTGCTGTTCAGAGAGCAGGTTGGGTCAAGTGCTATCCACCAAAATGGTGCACAACTTCCTCAATGAGCTGCAGCATGAAATTTCATAAGAACATAAGAACATAAGAAATAGGAGCAGGAGTAGGCCATCTGGCCCTTCGAGCCTGCCCCGCCATTCAATAAGATCATGGCTGATCTGTCGTGGCTCAGTTCCACTTTCCCGCCCTCTCCCCATAACCATTAATCCCCTCTCTTATCAAAAACCCATCAACCCGCTTCTTAAAAATATTTAGCGAGGCAGCCTCCACCACTTCAACGGGCAGAGAATTCCAGAGATTCACCACCCTTTGAGTGAAGAAGTTCCTCCTCAACTCCGTTCTGAACTGCCCCCCCTTTATCTTGAGGCTGTGCCCCCTAGTCCTACTGTCTTTTTTGAGCGGGAAGAGTCTTTCCACCTCTATCCTATCCATCCCATTCATCATCTTATACGTCTCAATGAGATCTCCCCTCATTCTTCTAAACTCTAACGAGTACAAGCCTAGTTTATTCAGCCTCTCCTCATAGCTCAACCCCCTCAACTCCGGTATCAGCCTAGTAAACCTCCTCTGCACTCCCTCCAAGGCCAAAACATCTTTGCGCAGGTGCGGCGCCCAAAACTGCACACAGTACTCCAGCTGCGGCCTCACCAATGCCCTATACAGCTGCAGCAAGACCTCCCTACTTTTATATTCAATCCCCCTCGCTATGAAGGCCAGCATCCCATTCGCCTTCCTGACCACCTGCTGCACCTGCAGGCTGGGTTTTTGCGACTCATGCACAAGGACCCCGAGGTCCCTCTGCACCGTCGCCTGCTGCAGTTTTTCGCCACGTAAGTAATAGTCCTTCCTACCATTCTTCCTACCAAAGTGGACCACCTCACACTTGCCAACATTAAATTCCATTTGCCATTTCCTGGCCCATTTCAGTGATAATTTGATGGTATTAACCCTTCAACAATCACCTGATCAGCTGTTGCTAGTTCAAACGGCAACTTCTGACCAAGATTGTGTCTAGAACTAAAATGGCTTTTCAGCTGAAGATCGTACAGGAAACCAGGTGCAATTGAGGTGAGGTGAGGTGAGGTGAGGGGGGGCATGTAAAATAGGACGAGTGACCAGTTATTTACAGCTCAGCCTTCAACACTATTATTCCTATGAGACTCATCTCCAAACTCCATGGCCTGGGGCTCGGCTCCTCCTGATGCGACTGGATCTGAACTGCCTACACCACAGACCCACAATCAGTAAGGAGAGGCAACAACACCTCCTCCACGATCATCCTCAACACTATTGCCCCACAAGGCTGAGTCCTCAGCCCCCTACTATACTCCTTATACACCTAAGACTGTGTGGCCAAATTCCCCGCCAACTCAATTTTCAAGTTTGCTGATGATACCACCGTAGTGCATCAGATCTCAAGCAAACAATGATGAGCTGGAGCACAGAAAAAAGAGAATCTGGTTAACTGGTAAGATGACAATAACCTTTCCCTCAATGTCAACAAAATGAAGGAGATAGTCATTGACTTCAGGAAGCGTACTGGAGGGTATGCCCCTGTCCACATCAATGGGGATGAAATAGAAATGGTCAAAATCTCCAAGTTTTTAGGTGTCGAGATCACCAACAACCTGTTGTGGTCCCTCCATGTGCACGCTATAGTTAAGAAAGACCACCGATGCTTCTACATTCTCAGGAAAGTAAGGAAATTTAGTATGTCTGCTACAGCTCTCATCAATTTTTACAGGTGCACCATAGAAATAATTCTTTTTTGTTGTATCACAGCTTAGTATAGTTCCTGCTCTGCCCAAGTTCACAAGAATATACAAAGTGTCTTGAACGAAGCCCTGTCCATCACTCAAACCAGTCTCCAACCCATTGGCACTGTCCACATTTCCTGTTGGCTTGGAAAAGCAGTCAGCATTATTAAGGGCCCCACAGGCCTTAAACATACCCTCTTCCACTTTCTTCGTCAGGAAAATGATATGGCAGTCTGAGGACACGTACCAACCAACTCAAGAACAACTTCTTCCCTGTTGCCATCTGACTTTTGAATGGACCTACCTCGCATCAAGTTGATCTTTCTCTACGCCCTAGCTATGACTATTACAGTACATTCTACACTCTCTCTTTTCCTTCTCTATGAACAGTATTCTTTGTCTGTATAGTCTGCAAGAAACAATACTTTTCACTGTATACTAATACATGTGACAATAGTAAACTAAATCAACTCCTGCCCACCCTGAAATGTCTTCTATAATACAGTGGGTGGGTAAGGCATCAGCCAGCCCATCCACCCATGGGCCTATTGAGGCCCTTAATTAGCCAATTAATGGGCAATTAAGGGCCTAATTCTGCTTCTGCTGCCATAAACAATGAGTGGGCAAATGCAGAGGGAAGTGGCCAGCTTGCTTCATCATCAGGGGGGGAAGGGAGACCTCCTGTGCAGACTGCCCCTCGTGAATCAGGGGCTACCCCACCCCCCAAGAGGGTGTATCAACCCCCTTGGCCACCAAAACCCTATCCTCACCATCCCCTCATCCCCTCTCGAGGGTATACAATGCCTCGTCAGCTGAAAACCCTTGGGTTCAGCTTCGAGTTTAGTCACCATGATCTTCTTCCTGGGACAGGGTCACACCAACACCTACTACTGGGTTCTGGCATTCCTTGGACAACACAACTCAATCAGAATGGTCAACAGCTCTCGGAGGTGGAACATCCTCTTCCTGAGTGGCAGAAATCCCACATTTAGCTCATTCAGGTTGCTCCCAATGTATTATTGCTGCAGGTTAGTTTTTTTGTAAAGTGGGTTGGCATTTTCTGCAGGGTGGGGGGGGCGGATGAACAATTTGTCCCTAACTTGTCCCCATCCCCACCCCTACCCTGGTAAAATACAACCTCCACTCTCATCTTTGGAGGTCCGTCAGTGCCGAATACTTCTGGTGGAAATCGCCTTACGCTCTATAACCGTAGTTCATTGTCAAATTGTGAACAGGGTTTTGCGGAACACTATGATGTAAATTCTCAAAATGTGAAATGACTAGAAAGACAGATAATTTACCAGATACTCCTTCGCACGAGAGGTTTAGTTTCTTCTCCTCAGAGATTTGATATTCAGATATACTGGTTGTGATTTATATGTCTCTGCTCCAAAGATACCTGCCAGTTCCATGGACAGCTAAATTAAACCTGAAAGACTGACAGCTCATTTGTTATTACTTTATCAGGGAAACTGCAGTCTGAGAATCATTGCCAGTCCTGGTGCTCTCCGTGCAATGTTATTGTATGAAAATTAATTCTAGTATGTATAAAAACTGTAATCCATCCCAACTCTCTCACATTCTAGATAAAAGAGCTTTCCATTATTGCTTTATTTTTAACATGTTGCTGTCGTCATTAATGCCAAGAAGGGGACATTGAGTGATTTCTAGGGAGTTTCAGATTATTTTATGTTAATTATTAGGAGGTAGCATTTTTCTTCCATTTTGGCTGTTGCACACACTCACTGGAAATCTATCAGCTTCATTAGATTAAATTTGCACTGCAATGAAAGCTTTTGAATTGTGTATTGTGTCCCTTAAGAGATTTTAGTTTGGGCCTCTCTCCCCCTCCCCCTGCATCTTCATCTGTCACAGCTTACCCTCTGATTTCAGTTTCTCTGTCGTTTGGCCATTCACATTTTCTATTCTGTGGACTGCCATCAGCATCTCTTAGCCTTTCCCCTTGTTTTTGTGGCTATGATTCATCTTTCATTCCCTCACCCTGCAGTATAAATATCTCCCACTTTTTATGTTTTTTAGCCTTGACGAAGGGTCATCTGGACTCGAAACGTTAGTTCTTTTCTTACAGATGCTGTCAGACCTGCTGAGATTTTCCAGCATTTTCTCTTTTGGTTTCAGATTCCAGTATCCACAGTAATTTGCTTTTATCCAGTGTTTTAGAGCAGTCAGGTCTACTAGAAACAAAGCTATATACACACTGTGGATAGAATTTTATGAAGGCTGCGAAGGTGACGGGGATAGGCAGGTGGGTGCCTGACATAGAATCATAGAATCCTACAGTGCACAGGGAGGTCATTTAGCCCATCGAGTCTGCACCACTCACATCCAAACCCAGGCCCTATCCCCATACATTTACTCTAGCTGGTCCCCCTCACACTAGGAGACAATTTAGCATGGCCAATGCACCTAACCCGCACATCTGTAAACTGTGGGAGGAAACCGGAGCACCTGGGGAAACCCACGCAGACATGGGGAGAATGTGCAAACTCCACACAGACAGTGACCCAAGGTCAGAATTGAACCTGGATCCCTGGCACTGTGAGGCAGCAGTGCTAACCACTGTGCCACCGTGCCACCCCAACATCTCTCACCAAAGCTGGTGGCACCTCCTCGGACTCAATCCTGGAGCCCTGAGGAAATTAAGTGTCTAATTGACAGTGGGAAGTCTGCTGCTGAGGCTCCCGTTTCCACTAAAAACATTTAATTCCAATTCCACCCTCATCAGGTGGAAATCCTGATCCTGAAAATTTCCATCCATCAAAGGCTGCCAGCTCGCCATTACTGCTGGGGCCACTGGTGGCTGTTGACTTTTAATACGCTTCAACTTTCACCAGGGAACATGGCTGGGGGCTCCCTGGAATAAATTAAATGAGGGTGGGATTGGGTTTGTCGGAAGGGGATGGCCTCTCAGTGTGCTCACCACACTGAATTGCAAAATCCTGACTGTATTGGATAGAGACAGTCTAGGTCCTTGTGTTCAATAATTGGTCCATCTTGGCTGAGAAGCACTGCATAACACTCCAGTCAGGTGATTACACTGAATGTTATGTTTGTTGGATTACCAGTGAGCTTCAGTAAGTTGTTTCTGGCATTGTTTGAGAACAGCCTCATTCCCGTTGATCCATAAACTGGTTACATTTAGATAAGCTGTCTTTATTGAGCCCCGTGCTCTGAAATAGGACCTTAAACGCAGCCAAAGTATTGTAAACTTCTTAATCTCCTGCAGCAGCACAACTGGCTTCATTACAGCTTTGAATACAAGGCAACTGGACCTTGCCTTTTGACTATTCAGATTTTAGCACTTGGTAGCCTCAAATGATATAAATCACTATAAAACAGCCCTATGGATGTCAAAGATCTTTTTTTACCCAATGAAACAGCTTCTAACTCCATAGACTGTTAATATTCAAACAATCTTTTCATACAGATTTTTGGATTAAACTTTTACCCGGAACCTATAAGAAAGTTGACTGTGCGTTTTTAAAAAAATCTGTTGATCATTAACACCAGGGCAGTAGGCATTGATGTTTCATTATACACTGGTGTCATTTCCTGGACATTTTTGTTGTCAAATCATGTATTAGCACGGTGAAGAAATGGCCTCTCTTGGGATTTGGCAAGCCGGCACAAATGGACCTTACTGGATGCTGGAGGTGCAAAATTACACAAAAATTATTGCTGTATCCCCTGCTATGCAGTTTTCACAAAGCACTGAGGGAGTAAAGTACTTTGTATGTATTAATGAAAAAGTGTTATAACATAAATTCACCCACTGAAGTATTCCTAGTTCATTACAAGGTTAAATAACTGCGGAATTATTGAATAATAAATGATGGTGACCTATTGCTCTCCATATCTTTCATTTAGAAACCAAAGTTAAAAATCAATGATGCAGCATAAAGGGAAATATGGCCAGAGAGTGTGGGACAGCTGCCAGTCCTGGTTCAAAGACTGGCTGCTGAGGCTTTTTGATTATTTAATGCACTTCCTTCCTTTGACCCGACTGCCCCTGTCCTCACTCGCCATCTTGTAAAGCTTGAATGATTCTGAGATGAGTCGGTGGCTGGATGTCCAGGCTCACTAAATCTGTGATTGCAAATCAGTGGTGAATGCGAAGGGACCAGGGGGAACATTTATGTCCCCTCATGTCCCACAAAAAAGCGGCTTGATTTGAAATATTTATTGTGAGAGACTTACAGCAGTCTCCTTTTAACATCCGCTGGTTTGGCTGATCAACATACATTCACATTTCGATTCATGCTGAAGAGTGGAACAGCAGATCAGAATTGTTGGAGTCTGTCCAGGCAAATCATAAGATCATCATAGACCCCCTACAGTGCAGAAGGAGGCCATTCAGCCCACCAGGCCTGCACTGACAACATTCCCACCCAGGTCCTATCCCTGTAACCCCACCTATTTACTCTGCTAATCCACCTGACATTAAGGGCAATTTTTATTTAACATGGTCAATCCACCTAATCCACACATCATTGGACTGTGGGAGGAAACAGGAGCACCTGGAGGAAACCCACACAGACGCGAGGAGAATGTGCAAACTCTACACAGACAGTCATCTAAGACTGGAATTGAACCCAGGTCCCTAATGTTGCGAGGCAGCAATGTGTGCTGCCAACATTTTTTGACCAGAAATTTCAGATCTCTGTCTTTGCTTATTTAAAATTATTAAAAGATGCATGTGAGCAGTGGTGGATGTATTTACCAAAAGATTCCTGTTCCTCTCACTAAGGTAGCAAGTAATCTTTAGTAATCAAGCTGTCCATGGACATCACATCCATGATTGCGATCTTAATCCACAGAAATCAGAAACACTAAACCACAGCCCAGATCTCCTTCTTCAAGAATTGAACCCCTCTTCCTCTTACATTCAGAAATAAAGTTAAGGTCCAGGTTTGCAATATGAGACATTAGTAAGATTGGAAAGACTGAAAGAAAAATATATGCCCATTAGCAAGTAAGGATTGCAAACGCCCCAAAATTGGCTTTTAAAAACCAAAGGATTGTATAAAGGAAAATACAGAGGGACATAAGAGTTCCATAGATTTGAGACCAGGGAAAGAATGAGTTAGGACACTAAAGATGAGCAATGAGTCTTTATTTCAACAAATGCTCATAGCTTTTACGCTTCTGAAGTAGAAGGCACAGATTTCAAATACTGCTCCAGACCAACCAGGCAAGTGGAGACCAGGGGTCTGGCTCCTTTTCCCGTGTTGACATCCAGTAACATGAAGTGGTTGCGTAGGTCCCCTTTGTGGTATGTGTTGTTGGAGTCCACTAAACAGTGTCTTCATATAGGGCTTACCACTCTATCAGCTGGTATGAAAATGATTGCACGCATGAAGGCAAGTGCACATTCACGCCACAGCCTGTCTGACTGTTAATCAGCCATGATGTGGATATGCCGGCGTTGGATTGGGGTAAACACAGTAAAAAGTCTGACAACACCAGGTGAAGAAGGGGGAAACCTCGAAAGCTAGTGAGTTTACTATCAAATAAATCGGTTGGACTTAAACCTGTGTTGTCAGACTTTTCAGTGTGTTAATCAGCCTGCAGACACTTCCACCATTTCACACTATTCCCCAAGCGAAGGGAGTCAAAGTGTGAAAATAACCACAACCAATGTATGGAATGATGGTGAAAATCTCACTTAGCCTCTTTCTTCCACTCCTTCCTTCACACTGGAGTTGTGTTTTCATGGGTGAAACACTTTTAAAAGTGAATCACTGGGTGGTCCAATTTACATTATGTACAGAACTCCCACTTTAAAGTTGACAGTGGACCTATTTATTGCCTGGGTGTTATACCATATTCCAGATGTTGGCTTCAGATTTCTTCACCAAGACTGAAAGGATCCTTGTATCTCCATCAGGCCAACTGCCCAGTTCCTGTAGTTAAAAGGACATACATCATATTGACCAATTATTTTTTCAGGCCCAGGGATCTTCAGCCAACTGTCGACATTTTGACCAGGATAAAAAAAAATTGCCTTTTGCAAAAGGTTTTGGTATGAACATACCAAGTGAATCAAATATGACTTGAATTGTTTTAAACACTATCCCTTGTCTAACCAAGCTTGAGTTTTCCAACAAAGTACACAGTTTTTGACTAAACAAAGAGTAGCAGGTAAAACTTTGATTCAGATCAGCAAACGGTGCC
This sequence comes from Carcharhinus amblyrhynchos, assembly GCF_965287045.1. Lineage (NCBI taxonomy): Eukaryota > Metazoa > Chordata > Chondrichthyes > Carcharhiniformes > Carcharhinidae > Carcharhinus > Carcharhinus amblyrhynchos. The sequence goes on along the minus strand of NC_137342.1, from coordinate 24,393,360 downwards.
TGGCAGTACAAATTTCTCTCAACAGAATCTTACCCTGAAAGCATTTTCTCCTAAATAACATAGTTTATGGTGTCAACAGACAATGGATGAGGGCATTATCTCAGCCTAAAAGTCATATCAGTAACCTGATAGGGGAGTAGACAGGCTGGTTGGTAGATCAGATGTCTTTGTGAGCCTATCCTCAAGGTCAGACATTAGTTATGATGACAGTGAGAAACGCAGTGGAAAAGATTGAGTGTGGGGGGCAAGAGGTGAATAGCTGAAAACAGAGGGCAGAATTTCATTACCATTATTGATGCCTGCATTATTAGTGCTTGCTAGAACCAAACTCTACTTGCACTATGCTCCACATGTGTCATGGCTGTCTGAGAGGGATGGACACACAGAATGCCAGTGATTCTGCTATTTTGCCTCCTACCCCCATATTGTGTTTTACTATAACTGATTTAAACTACTTGCTGATTTATCTTAGCAATACTCCCAGAAAAATAAATAAATAAACTGTCTCCTGCAACTTTGTCTTTGATTCTTTCCCATTATCTCCCATTTTGTTTACTTGTCTCTTTTCACATTCCCTGTATGGTCTCATGCACATTTTCGCTTGCTGTAATTTCTGCATCTCTTCTCCACAAGTTTTGTCTTCTCAATATCTCCTCACATTTTTATGACTCGCACTTTCTTTCAGAGCAGACTTTCTCTCTGTCTTTTCTACCTTTAATCCATCTCATGCCTTTCATGTTGCCACTGTCTTTCTTTGTCTCATTCCTCCTGGAGACCTGGAATTACACTTGGATCTGCAAACCTGTAAAAGCCACAGAAATGTTCTTAATTGGCCTTGTCTATGAAGCAGGAAAAGCGGAGGTAGATAAGGAAGAAGTGGGAGACAGAATGTTGGTTAGAAAGCACTTCCACCCGGATTGATCTCCTTGCTCTCATTGTCACACTGGAGTCAAAGCCTAAATAGCAATGAAACACCTTGGAGCTTCAGTATGAATGGGTGCAAAGGAAACCACAGGCTCAGATTTTCATGCCTAGATTGGGTGCACCAAGAGAGAAGAATCCCTGGCTCAACAAACCCAACCTTTTAAAATGGCGACCTGGACCGGGTTAATAGGTGAGATTAGAGGTCAGGGTGGGTGATCCAAGAAGAACTGTGGAAGATATTGGGTGTAGAGGCAGGCTGAGTGGAACGCCCACCTCAAGCAATAGATCCAAATTTTAAAAATAAAGAATAAAACAAGATTATAACACTCTGTGTGTGATATGTTAGAACCAGGGCCTGAGATTGGTGAGGAGCAGGAAGGCCTGGAGTGGTAATGTGCAGGGGGTAGCAGGACTGCCATTCAAACTGAAACAAAATAAACAGACAGGGACTTAGGGCTGTTGTTACCTGGGAAGAGGGGCAGGACACAGAGACATGATTCTTACAATCAGCGGCTTCGACCTAGCAGATTATCACAACACATAACATTTTCTTGAGAAGCAAAAATATGTCATCATAAAATTGATGAAGCCAAATAAACTTGCTGCAGTGCATGAAAAAGTTTTCTTGTTAGCTTTGATAATTATGACTTCTTATTTTATCTGGAATTTAGTAATAAGGACTGAAAGGACATAACATAAGAACTAAGAGCAGGAATGGACCAGACAGCCCATCAAGCCTATTCCGCCATGTAATATGATCATAGCTAATCTTTCACTTCAACTCCACTTTCCTGCCTTATTCCATGGGTGAGATTTTCTGGCCTCCTTCGCCCCAAAACTGGAAAACCCTGCCTGAGGTCAATGGACTGTTCCACGATCCACCCATTGCCTGCTCCGATTCCTGGGGGCGGCGGGGGGGGCGGGGGACACAGTAAAATTTGCCCCCATATCTCTTTATTTCTGAGAGACCAAAAAATCTGTCTATTAACATATTTAAAGAACATAGATCTTCTCATTCAGTCACTCAGTCATAGGTTATTCAGTCCCTTGAACCTATCCTACCAGTCAGTGACTGATCTCGCACTTAACTCAATACCCACCTGGGCTCCATGTCCCAAATACACTTATGTACTAAACATTTAACACTCTCATTTTGAAACTTTCAATTCACCACCTTTGACAGCTTTCTGGTGGAGCTCTACCTCACCACTATCTCTGTTAACACTTCCATTAAATTATTAGGCTGCTTGTCTGCCATCCAGTACTGCTAAGCAATTACTTCTTCCCATTAAATATTGGGAAGACTAATACCACTAGATGTAGTGTTGTCATCCCACACTACAAATTTTGTCCTGCAGTTGCTGACTCCATCCTTCTCCCTGACAAGTGTCGGAGGTTGAACCAGACTGTTCAAAAACTTGGTGCTATGTTAACTCCGAGATGAGTTTCTAGCCACATATTCATGACGCTATGAAGACTGTTTATTTCCACCTTTGCAACATTACCCAACTCCATCAACGCCTTATTCATCCATTCAGCTATACATTTATCTCTAAACTTCAGATCATTCAAAACTCTGCCAGCCATGTACTAACTCACATCATGTCCTGTTTACTCATCATCCCTCCGTGCTCAACGTCTTACATTAGGTCCCAATCGAGCAATGCCTCAACTTTCAGATTCTCATCCTTGTTTGAAAATCCCTCCACAGGCTCATACCCTGCTGCCATCCTCCAACATCCCTGTAATCTCTTCCAGCCCCACAACCCTTCGAGATATCTGCACTCATCTACCTTTGCCCTCTTGATCATCCTTAGTTTTAATTGCTCCATCGTTGGTGGCCATATCCTCAACTGCCTGGGCTTTAAGTTCTGGAATTCAGTCTCTAAACTTTTCCATCTCCCTCGAGCCTTGCCTTCTCTAAGATGCTCCTTAAAACCTATCTTTTTGATCAGGCTTTTGGCTAACTGCCCTTACGTGGGTCAGTGTCGCACTTTGCTGAAAATATTTGTGTGAAGAAAACTTGTGTGGAGGGTGGGGAGGGGAGGGATGGGGATTCTCCCAAAAAGATTCGGAGTGCTGAATTAGCATGAATACCGGAGTAACTCCCACCGATTTTTTTTCTCTGCGGGATTTTCAAAATGAATCTCCCACATTCTGTGCAATGCAGAGTAGTGCGATTCACTCTGAAAATCAGGAGGCGTGGCATATTCCTGCTGGAGAGGTCAGCAGCATAGTGCTGAGCAGGTCACTGTGCATGTGCCAATCTGTCAGAGTGGAGATCAACACATGTGCTGTGGCCCCGCACTGTCTGTCTCCCGATGGCAGGCCAACTCGATCACTGGCCAGCTCCGTGACCTTGCATCATTGCCCCTATGAACCCCCCAAGTTCCCTGATCGCTGGCCTCCTGGGCCTCTCTGAACAAGCCCCAGTGTCTCCCATCCCTTCCAGGCAGCCCCAATCTCCCCCCCACTCCCACACACATCCCCGGCAGTGCTGATGCCCCCAAGCAGTTCTGAACCCCACCCTGACCCTCAACAGCCTCAATCTATCCTGGCAGTGCCGACCCACCCAACAGCCCCGACACCTCCCCTTCCACCCCCACCCCTCACCTGGATGGCTAGCCCTGATCACCCCCTTCCCTTCCTCTGCCCACGATCCTTTTACAGTGTGGCAGTGGGACCCACCACTGATGGGCCCCTCCCCAAAATAGGCCTCTGCCCCCACCACTTGGCAATGCCCGATGCCTGATAGACACTGCCAAGGTGCCTCTTGGGCATTGCTGCTTTGCCCCTTGGGCAGTGCCAGGGGTGCAGGCTGGCACTACCCAGAGGGCACCCCCCCTTACCCCTGACTTCCTTGGGGGGTGTGGTGGGGAGTGGTCTCCACGGCCTCTGTTCCCTCCAGCCACCTCTTCTCCATTACAGCAGTGCAGCAGGCTGGGAGAGTTGCCCCTGGAAATTTGGTTATTTTAAGTGCTATATAAATTCAAGTTGTTGTTTATGTTGTTAGTTGTTGTTGTTGTTGTTGTTGTAGTAGACTGATTTCCAGATTCCCACAACACCTTGTGTGAAGAAGTGCTTCATGACATAACCCCTGAACAGCTTAGCTCTTGTTCTGGACGCCTCCACCAAACAAAATAGTTTCTCTGTTTATCCTCACAAATCCTTTAATCATCTTAAACACTTCAGTTATATCACCCTTAATCTTCTTGAGTGAATACAAGCCTAGTTTATGAAACCTGGCCTCATAATTTAACCCTCCTAGCTCTGGGTATTATTTTAATGAATTTTCATTACAACCCCTCCAAGTCTTTCCTGAGGTGTGTTACTCAGAACTGAATGCAGTGTACCAGTCTGACTAAAGCCTTATAAAATTAGTGCTACCTCACAGCGCCAGCTACCCAGGTTCAATTCCAGCCTCGGGTGACTGTCCCATGTCTTCGTGGGTTTTCTCTGGGGGCTCTGGTTTCCTCCCACAGTCCAAATATGTGTAGGTTAGGTGGATTGGTCATGCTCAATTGCCTCTTCATTGTCAGGGAGATTAGCAGGGTAAATATGTGGGGTTATGGGATAGGAGCTGGGTGGAATTGTTGTCGGTGCAGATACGATGGGCTGAATGGCTTCTTTCTGCATTGTAGGGATTCTATGGATTCTATTCTTTGAATTGTAGCATAATTTTCACTTCTTTGTACTCCACCCACCTTGAGAAGAAAGCCAGCATTCCATTTTCTTTAAAAAAAAATTTTATGCATGCCCACTAGTTTTAATGATTTCTGTATTTGATTCCCTTATTTTTCACCATTTAGAAAATACACTGATCCAACTTCCTTTTTTTTTATTATTTTGGGGGACCCATTCCTCATTGCCTGAGGGCAGTTGAGAATGAACCACATTGCTGTGGCTCTGAAGTTCCATGTCAGCCAGATCAGGTAAGGATGGCAGATTTGCTTCCCTAAAGGACATTAGTGAACCAGATGGGTTTTTCCCACAATTGACAATAGTTTTTATGGTCATCAGTACATTCTTAATTCCAGATGTATATATTATTGAATTCAAATTCCACCAGCTGCCGTAGCAGGATTTGAACCCGCGTCCCCAGAACGTTAGCTGAGTTTCTGGATTAATCATGTAATGATAATACCACTAGGCCATCACCTCCTCTAAAGTGGATGACCTTGCACTTCCCTATGTTGAATTTCATATGGTTTCTATGTTGAACTATCTGCCATAGTTTTGTCCACTAACTTAATGATCAATTTTCCTTTGCAATGTTCTTTTCCCATCTGTATTACTTACCTTTCCACTTCACTTAGTGTTGTCAACAATTTTGGATATATGGTCCTCTATTCTTCTGAATCGTTTATAAATGTAGCAAAAAGCTTTGGGCCAGTGCAGATCCTCGGAAGAGGCCACGCATCGCATTCCGCCAATTGAAGTACTAATTATCCCTACTTCTTGTCTCCTACATCTTAACCAACTCTCTTCTATTTCAAAAAGTTGCTTCCTGCTCCATGTGTTTCCATTCATCCTCACTGCCTCTTAAAATTCCATTTATTTCAATGCCTTCTGGTAACAGAGACAATCCCTCAGCTGCCTTATTGGTAATCTCCTCAAAAATCTCAACATGACTTACTTTTAATAAATCCATTCTTCTAATCAAAGGTCAAAGGCAAAGGCAGATGTTTGATTTTGGACAAGGCATTTAAACTGGTATGCCCTCTCGAGTGGATATAAAAAATTCCATCACATCATTTTGAAGAAGAGGGGACCATCATGTCCCAGCTCATATTTATCCCTCAAACAACATCACCAAAAACATGTATTAATTATCACATTGCTGATGTGGGATCTTGCTGTGCATAAATCTGCTGCTGCATTTCCTGCAATATAACAGTGCCACACTTTCTATGCATTTCATTGGATGTGAAGTGCTTTGGGATTGCCTGTGGTTGATAAAAATGCATATCTTTATTTTTTTCTTTTATGGGACTGGTTGGAATTAAGTACTGAGTCCAATGGACACTTACTAACATGGAAAGTGGGGAAAGTGGTGTCACAGAATTAGGTTCAGTTTTGAACTCTTGTCAATGCAGAATTCAACAAGTATAAGTCTGTCAACATTGGCAGCATTATGAAAACTCAGAGCTCATACCAAATATCAAAGTACCTCAGGTTGAAGTATGTATGTCCAATGGATACGTAGTTCACTTCTGCAGCTTAACGCATGTGTTAGTCGACTCAGGTCAATGTGTCCTTTCAGCGTCATAGTGGAAGAGACAAAAAAAGTGACATGTTGAAGCCTGTTATGCAGTGGGTGCAGAGAACAGCGGATGAGTTGATTTATGACATATGCTGTTAATCCCAGGCCAAAATCAACACATTTCAACATAACTATCGTTCTGCCTGCCCAAATCATCGGATGCACAGGAACCTCCTGACTGTAAGAGTATAAAAATGGTCAGAGCGCTGGGATTGAGGGAGGTTTTTAAAAGGAGAGGGGGTGTGGAGTGATCAAAGAACTTTTGGGAGTCTTGCTGCTTGAGGCCAGACAAAGAAAGAATAGGATGCTCATGAGGGGCAGCGTAGTGCTGTTCTTAAGCAGAGGTAGGACAGCAAGTGAATGCTGTCTCAACTATGCATAGGTTATGGCAGCAGATGAGAAAGTAATTCTCTGAACTCAGGTGGCTAGGATGAGTCTTTTGCAATTACTTACATTTGATATATGGGCTTAAAATGAAAACCAACAATAGTTTCCTCACATTTTCATGCATCATTAGAGTCAACATGCTCATTCTTAGAATCGCTACAGTGCAGAAGGAGGCCATTTGGCCCATTGAGCTTGCACCGACAACAATCATACCCAGGCCCTACTCCAGTAACCCAGGTATTAATCTGCTAATCCCCTGACATAAAGGGGAAATTTACCATAGCCAATCCACCTAAGCCGCACACCTTTGGAGTGTGGGAGGAAACTGAAGCACCCGGAGGAAACCCACACAAACACAGGGAGAACGTGTAAACTCCACACAGATAGTTACCCGAGGTTAGAATTGGATCCGGGTTCCTAGCACTGTGAGGAGCAGTGCTAACCACTCAACTAACATCTCTCCTCTTGGCAAACAGCGTGAGAACAAAATCATTTATTGCTCTGAGTTGTCAAGGAGGCAAATTGCAATTGCACTTTTGGAGGCACAGGCACCCAAAGTTGGAATTGAACCCGGTCCCTGGTGCTGTGACCACTGTGCCACCAGATTGCCCTTGATTCACTTGGTTAAAAAATGCAAACAATGTTCATTCTAACGCTAGACTAAGGCCACATTGTAATAGGTACGACACTCAGCACATGATGATAATCAATGAGGGAAAAAACGGACCCATCTGAATTCACCCGTCCGAACAGTTGCCTCATTGCATTATCTAATAATGCAGATCCCACTTCACTGATCGATGCTGGCTCTACATGATATTCACCTATAGCAGCTAGGCAAAATAACAGGATGAACTTTCACCTTCAGCAAGAACACAAAATGGCCATGAGTAAATCGGCATCCATTTTTCATCCATTATGATGTTGAAGAGTCTGACCAACATATTTGCTTGTCAAAGCACCTGCCGTACCATAACACTGTTAAATCACTTTGAAATTGGATTATGTAATATTTGACAAGTTTAACATTTATTTGCCTGTTTTGACAAAGGCATTAATCTGATTAAGATCAAGACCTTTGTTAAAAAGGGGTGTAGAGGAATTTCATACAATGTCGCAACTTGATAGCCTGGGTAATTTGGTTTAAGTGATAATATCACAGAGTCTGCTGTCCAGCACTGTGAACAATGACACCCACCATCTGTCAAAAATGGAGCAAAACTGTCCCAGTTCCTAACTCCACTTGCAATGAACAGCATATAGTTGGAGAGAATGATGCCTATCAAAGTTCATCTGACACCAATGAAGCTCTCTCGCCTCATTCTTGTGGTTTATTTTGTTATGAGGAGTCCTTGACACGTTCTGCCTTAAATTATTTATTTATTCAAAAGCGAAGTACCGAGAATGCTTGAAATCTGAAATAAGAACAGAAGATAAGAACAGAAAAAACTTAGCAGGTTATAGAGATGGGGCTGACATTTCAGATTGATAACCAGCCCTGACAAAAGGTCATCGACCTGAAGCATTAACACAGTTTTTTTCTCTCCACTGATGCTGTCTGGCCAGCTGAGCTGTTCCAACATTTTCTGTGTTCAATTTGCTGATGGGATGGAATGTTATTGTGCAATCAATATCGAATAAGTGAACATATTTTTAAAATGCAACGTGATTTTCTATCTCCACACTGTTTTGAATTGATTCTTTTTCAGTCTGTTTATCCTGTCATACCTCATGATGCACCTTGGTCTGAACATTTCCACTTGATGAAGCCAAAATGAATCCCACTACTATTATTAAAAACACCCACTCGGATGTGATGAGTAGTTTTAAACGCAATATAGTAGTTTCGTATAACTAAGGCAAATTATTTTACTTTTATGAACTGATTTTATTATGCTAATGATTCAAAAATCGCACAGTATTGTATACAAATGTATAGCTTCTTTTTATGTCATGCGCACAATTCTAAACTAGGTCGTATTAAATAGAGTTTGGAACTGTTGTCTATCGCAGTTAGAAATATGGAAGAAATTGCATGGAAGGAGCTTTTATGACTTTTATTTCACGATGAGCCAACATTTGTGTGGCGGGGGAGGCATGTGTTTAGTTAGAAGTTATACAATATGAATCAAAGCACACATACCCTCCCAGCTGTAATTTTAAGCTCATTTCTTCCATATCCCTCAGGTTAAAAATAGCCACATTTACATTACATGAAGCTGGTCAAACGAAGAAGCCTCAACCAAGGCAGAACTTTGAAGAAACCTTTGCCGGATCAGCGACAGCAAGCAAACATTTGCTTTAAGAACAGTGTTGGCTTGGTTGTTTGCTTGGTTGATTGGGTACGGAAAATAACTACTTCAAATTAGAAAGCCTCACTCCCAGCAAGAAGGCTATAATTCAAGATATTGATCTGCACTTGAAGAAAACAGATAAACCCAAAGAGCTCCCTTTGGTCTCTAAGAATATCTTAAAAATGCACTTTGGCACATAACTTAGATAACCAGCAGTATAGTAAGGAATTTATACTAAGATTTTATTGCATCTGTTTAATTTATTGACATATTACAACACAAATATAAAATTGTAATTCCACTTATGGAACAGGACTCACCCTCCATCATGCTGGAAAGAGATTATGGATACTTCCCATTGAAGATCTTGTACTAGTAGCGACATAATGGGCAGAACTCTCCCCAAAAAAATTCTAAGTGTTAAATTTGTGTGAAAACTGGAGTAATTCACATTGGTTTATTCAGTGGGAGTTCAGATAAGAATCTCCCACACTCGGCACTGCAGAGGACACCAGCTTAAATATCATTAAATTTCAGAGGGTGGGCCCTATTCTCACAGGAGAGGCTGAAACCAGCACGCTGAATGGGCCATTATGCATGTGCCAATCTGTCAGTGCTGAGATCATCGCATGTGCAGTGGCCCCACATTGATGGCCTCCCAATTGCTGGCCAGCTCAATTACTGACCAGTCCCGCGACCCCCGCAATACCAGCTCACCACACCCCATGGTCCGATTGGTGGTCCCCTGACCATTCCTGTGCCCAGCCCCAACTCCTCCCCTCCTCAGCCCACTGCAACCTCCAGCTCCCCCTCCAGTCACCCCCTACCAACAGTACCCTACCCCGCAGTCCTGACCCACCCCAGGAGGCTGACCCCACCCCCAGCCTGCCTCAATCACTGCCCTCCTTTCTTCTCCACCGATCCCTATGCAGACTGACTCTCCCTATTTATAAAGCTCAGGATCCCATATCCTTTGTAATGATTTCCTCAACTTACATTGTCACATTCATTGACTTTTGCACAATAAACCTCCAGGTCTCTTTGCTGCTGCACCCTCTCCTCAGAATTGTACTCTTTATTTTGTATTGCGTTTATGTGTTGTACCAAAATGAATCACTTCAAACGTGGGGGTGAAATTCGTAAATCATAAGAGAGAGTGAAGTAGTTAGTGCCCTGTGTCCAATTTTCATCTGTTGTCAGAAACACAATGGTGAGGGCACAGCTGAACCCAAAGTTGTTCTCATCTGACATCTGGATGCATCCATGTTCCACGTGGGAAAGGAAAATAAGAAATCTAGCCTATTTTTCCACTCTGCACTCCTGGGGTTCTGAGGCCACTACCGTCATAGCTAATTCAGCAAGGGCCAGGTTTAAACTTGGGACTGTCCAGGTATAGGTGGCTCAGTGACATCCTTGGCAATATGATCACTGAGGAATTCCTGATACCCACCTTTCTTCAAGCCTAATTCAATTTATGGAACAGTATAATGTGAATAATGCATCTCAGAATTATGTGCAATTTATCCAGTAACGTATATGGTGCATTTCACTCAGGCTGCTCACCTGGTATTTACAGTTTAACCAGCGCTTTCTCCTCAGTCTTTTTTTTCTATAGGATGCCTTGAGGATGGTTCCAAAACCCTCTTGGGTGATGGAGCTGTACTACCATTTCATACAAGGGTTGAGAAAACTCTGTGGGGCGGCATGTCATGTTTCTGCTAGTTGTTAAAATCAGCTCTGTATGAGTTCTCCAGAATGTACAAATCCATGGGGACCAAAGGGGATGTTTGGCTGAAGCATTCCCACCCTCCGCCAACCCCACCATCACCAACCCCATCCCGTTATTGTCATCGCTACCCACTCCTCGTCACTCACTGATACCTTGTGAACTTTTCCCCCATGCTGTTTTGAAATGAACTTCCGCGAGTTGGCTCTTGCAGAAGAGCAGTGTTTGACGGCTTTGTGCATCCACTTATCTCTATTAGGAAGTCCCAACACACACAAAGAAAATAATAATAGATAACGTTGGGTATAAATGGTGTAACAGCAAGCAAGGTCAGTGATGCCATGCAGCTGCTGGGGAAACAACCTGTGAACTATATTTTATGGAAAGAAAATATTGGACAACATTGCCAGTAAAACTACTCCTTGGAAAAGTGTGCTCCATTCCCCACTTTACAACAGCTCAGTTGTGTGTTGGACTCCAGGCTTTATTGTAATGTGAAGACCCTATTGTTACTAAGCGAAATTGAAGAGGGTTTGCACATATGCTGTGCAGATTCAGGTAGCCATATCCAATATATACAAACCAGCCTACGCTAATGAATGCAGTAGTCAGAAAGAAAGCCAGCAGGTCTATTCTCAGCTGCACTCCTCGAATATAAAAGCACCTTAGGGCTATCAGCTTTAATCCAATCAAAGCATTTAAATGACATCATGAGCTCACCACAAACTGTCGCTAACTGTTACTCGAACCCCGAGATTAGATTAACACCCTGTATTCACCCTCTGGTATTATGTGTGTATGCCTGTGCGTTTTGATAATATTCTGTTTATCTCTGTCATTTCTTAAGCTATTTTCTTTACAGCTGTCAGTGTGCTTTATATCCTTAACGTGTGACAAGTAGCACTCACAAAAATAATGCCTTGTGACGTTGATAAAGCAGTGTTAACAAGATTTAGTGCATGGCGGTTTAGTAGGATTTAGAATTCTCTGTGAGTATCAAAATGCTCCCAGTCGTCACACGTGTGTTGCTTTCTGCTGCACCCATTTTCGACGTTTGACAGACACAGAATCCTGTAAAAGTATCAAAATAATGGGTGGCAAATGTGGAAGCATTTCCAAAGAGAGCAGGTGGTTTTTGCGTTGCTGGTCCACATCTGTAATTAAAGGGAGCAGTCGGTTTCCACCGCCCATCATCCCCACCAACCACCACCGCCACCCCTCCCCCCCAAGCCCAAAGACGTGAACACGGTTTCTAAACAATATTACTAAGCCCACTGGGTATTTATAAAATGAATGACAGGATAAAGGATTACTTTGGTGCCTCATTTCTTCATCACTGGCTAGAATTCATCAACATAAACAGGATTGGCTCAATCTTTCAATGTATCCCCTGCTGCGACTAGTGGCCTGTTGCAAATATTGGTAAATTTGTCATTTTGGACAACTGTATTTTTTTCCCTTTGGTTCCTACAACAAGAAAATCTAGCATTTTTAAAAGTGCAAAATGTCTCAAGGTGCTTCACTGGAGTATTATCAAATAAATATGACACAGTCACATAAGGCGATATTAGGACGGGTGGCCCAAATATTGGTGCAAGAGATAGGCTTTTAAGGGCATCCTAAAATCCTAGGGGCAGCACAGTGGCACAGTGGTTAGTACTGCTGCCTCACTGCGCCAGAGACCCAGGTTCGATTCCCGGCTTAGCTCGCTGTCAATGCGGAATCTGCACCTTCTCCCTGTGTCTGCGGGCGTTTCCTCCGGGTGCTCCTGTTTCCTATCATGGTCCGAAAGACGTACTGGTTAGGTGCATTTGCCATGCTAAACTCACCTTTAGTGTACCCAAATAGGTGTCCGAGTGTGGTGACTAGAATGTTTTCACTGTAACTTCATTGCAGTGTTAATGTAAGCCTACTTGCAACACTAATAAATTAAACTTGAAACAACTTAAAGGAGATTTAGGAAAGACACAGAAGTGTATAGAGAAGGAATTCCTGAGCTGCTGTTAAAGCAGCCAATTAGTGATGTGATTAAAATTGGGGATGCACTCGAGGTCAGAGGATGTCGTGTGACACATGCCTCTGAGCCAGAAGCTCTGGGTTTCAGACTTACCCCAGGACTTAATGACCAAGGAAGGCATTCATAATAGAGCCAAACAGTTTGAGTATAAACGTACAGAATCCTTCCAACATGCCAATGATAAATGGTAATAATGGACGCGACTCCTGATCAGACATGCTTGATGTGGAGTGACGCCCCTCAAACTATAAACCCCTGGTGACAGGCTAGTGTCCTGTCGCAGGGAAAATTTCGTTAGGAGAACAAGTGAAATTCTGCCTTATACAGAGATATAAAGGAGCATGGCCATGCACAGAACTGAGAATGAAAATGTCTAAATTGAGGTGTTGATTAACCAGGAGTGAGGGTAGATGAGTGTGCGCAGGGAGTGAGGAAGGTATGGGCTTTTTTTTGGTCCAAGATTGGACGTGGGCAGCAGGGTTTTGGATGACCTAATATTTATGGAGAATGCAAAATAGGAGGCCAGCCTAGAAAAGTCAAATCTTGAAGTAATTAAGACATGGATGAGAGGTGCAGCAGCAGATAGGCAAAGGCAGGGACAAAACATGGAAAGAAATTAGGAAGGTGGAAATAGATAATATGTGGTCAGAAACTCATTTTAAAGACAAACATGGCATGAAGGTTGTGGACAGTCTAGTCCAGCCACAGACAGTTATCAGGTGTAAACAGAATTACATAGAATTTTATAGCACAGAAACAGGCCATTCATACCAACTGGCTCATGCCAGTATTTATGTTCCAGAACAATCTTCATTTTCTATGCTTCACCCCATCAACATATCCGTTGATAAAGCAGGGTGTTAAACTGCTTACATTAAACTAATCAAAAGCAAGAATAGTGTATTACTATTCCATTAAAAACAATTACTCTGTGGAATCTTGCTGTGCAGAAAGCAATGGCTGTCCAGCAGGAATTGAAGGAATATGTTATATAGTAGGTGCTTTTGTTTATAAAAAATTGCTTTAACTATGCACCCCTGTGCTTCGATCATGTGATTGTGGGTCTGATTATAATTATGTACAAAGAAGTGTACTTGGAACAAATACTAGTCATTCTAATCCAATTTTTTCCTCTGCTGGAGGAAAAGAATTATGTTCTATGCTACAACTTTCTACTTTCTGAAAACTTGCTGAGAGACCTCATGTTGAGGAGCACATGAGGATTCTGGGTCTGTACTCAATGGAGTCAAGGGCATTCAGTCTCTGATCTTCGAATGAGCATCTTCCAAGGCAACCTTCAAGACACAAGACAATGCAGAATTGCCAAGCAGAGTCTGATAGCCAAGTTCCGCAAGCATGAGGATGGCCTCAACCGGGATCTTGGGTTCATATCACTCTACATGTAACTCCCATCATTTGGCCTGGGCTTGCAAAATCCTACTAACTGCCCTGGCTTGAGACAATTCACATCTCTTGAACCTGTGATTATCCCTCCCTTCACTCACACTGTCTGTACCTATAAAGACTTGATTTCCTGTAAAGACTCGCATTCCAACCATTATCTTGCAATTGCATCTATGTCTATATAGACTGTGTTTGTGAAACCTACCTCTCCACTCACCTGATGAAGGAGAGGCACTCTGAAAGTTTGTGATTCCAAATGAACCTGTTGGACATTAACCTGATTTTATGAGACTTCTGACTTTTTGCTCAATGGAATTTAGAAGTATGAGGGGGGAATCCCATTGAAACTTACAGAATGCTGAAAGGCCTGAGTCCAGTGGATGTGGGGAAGATGTTTCTATTAGTAGGAGAGATTAGGATCTGAGGGCACGCCTCTGAGTAAAGGGATGACCCATTAGAATGAGATGAGGAGGAATTTCTTCAGCCAAAGCATGGTGAATCTATGGAATTCATTGTCACCGATGGCTGTAGAGGCCAGGTAATTGTGTGTATTTAGGACAGAGATAGATAGGTTCTTGATTGGTAAGGAGATCAAAGGCTACAGGAAAAGGTGAGAGATTAGGATTGAGAAACTTATTGAATGGTGAAGCAGACTTGATGGGCCAAATGGCTTAATTCTGCTCCTATGTCCTATGGATTTATCGAAATCAATCACACATTGTGTGGAATCTAAATAAAATTTGATGACGTGACAGTGAAGCATCCTTCTTTGTTTATGACAAATATATTACTTCTTTCTCAAGATCTCATGCCAAGTTGAATAAATTGCATCCATAAATCTGCCTCTGCTACTGTTTCAAAGGTCAAATACCTGAGTATCAAAACTGAATTGTGTTCATTTTGGTCTCATTAAGACTTAGAAAGTTATCAGAAGCAATGAATCATCTTGTATTAAATGTAAACTTGCTCAAAAATACTCAGGTGAGGAATCCCATCTTTCTGCTGTGTCTGATCAAAGGACCAGATAACATTGTTGCATAGATAGAAAAATTCAGATCTGGAGCCAAGTTGGAGCTGGCCAGCTCTGTGGAAATGGGACACCATCTGGGTGGATTGCACAGTGCCTCCAGCTGCTTCTGGGCAGACCATGCAGGGCATATTGGAAAAGGTGCAGGCACCCATGTGCTTTCTGTGTGCTGAAAGCCACCCAACTGTTGAAATTGTGATGTCAAATAGACTTTACCAGCTGACCTGATGCCCAATTTGCAAACTTGGGCCAATAAAAAGACTTGCATATATATAATGCATTTTATAGTAACAGGATGCCCCAAGACACCTTGCCGCGAATGAGGGCCTTTCAAAGTGTAGTCACAGTTAAAGTTCATTTATTAGTCACAAGTAGGCTTACATTAATACTGCAATGAAGTTACTGTGCAAATCCCCTAGTAGCCACATTCCGGCACCTGTTTCAGTACACTGACGGAGAATTTTAGCATGGCCAATTCACCTAACCAGTATGTTTTATGGACTATGGGAGGAATGGGGCACCTGCAGAAACCCATCCAGACTCAAGGAGAATGTGCAGACGCCGCACAAACAGTGACCCAGGCTGGGAATCAAACTCAGGTCCCTGGCACAATGAGGCAGCAGTGCTAACCATTGTGCCACCGTGCAACTGTATTTGCAATAGGATATGCAATTTGTGTAGGGCAAACTCCCACAAATAGCAATGTGAAAATAAATAAATAATCCATCTTCGTCATGTTGATGAGAGGATAAGAATTGGTCGGGATACTTGGGATAACTCCCCTACACTTGGGAGCAGATAGATCCTCGGTTTTACGTCTATACACAAACGCAGTGTCTCTGACACTGCAGCAGTCCCTCAGCTCTGCACTGGAAAGTCAGTCCTGATTTTTTCATTATCAGTCTTTTCATTAAGAGGTAATAGTGCTACTGACAGAGCCACAGCTGACACACAGAATTAACCATGCAGCTCCAGGCAACATATTTTCTTGCCATTCATCAAAGTGCATTTGCAAAGTGTACAAGAGGGGCCCACAACTCATGTTATTTAATGCACCCAACATGCAGCTAATTAAATTAACTTCCATTATTGTCAAGTATTTTGGAAGTATTGCAGTGTGTTTTTTTGGAGGTGTTGTTGTGAGTTCCTGGATTAAGGAGTATGACTGCATTCCTCACAGGGATGGCACAGGATGACTGCACCAGGTCTGAGGGTAGGCAGCAGTAGCAGTGCCTCTGGGTCAGCTCCAGGACAAAGAAATGAAGCAGAGGCTGCGGAGAGGTCAAGCTCTGTACAATTCAGGAGCTGGATTCCTCTATGCTCCTTGGCAGTAACTGAAGGCTGTCTAGCAGGCCAGTCAACGTACCCAGCATCTCATCAGTGTTCTCCTGCATGTTGCCTCATTAACGTTGAAATCCACTGGAGCAGCACTGGTCTGAGACTTGGCCCTCCAGAGTGCTGATTCTCCAGCTATCCTTGTTCCCTGCTCTGGCTGCAGTGCACTCACGCTCAGAGACTCACCATGCACTGATCCAAATTCTAGCCTGCTAGGTAGGTGGCAGTGTGAATGTCAAAGCTTGTGGCTGTGATTGGCAGATGAAATTCTTCATCAGTGCTGTGATGTTGCTTTCTCTCGCCATCCTGGGTGTGCTGTAACCATGCAGACAACAATTCCTGGGTGTCTGAAAACAGAAAATCACAAAAGGTATGGGTTGGAGTTGGGGAGCGGGGTGGGGGAAAGCAAGAGGTCCATGGTCATAACAGTTGTTGGCACATTGCACATCATGCCGGATAGCTGGATGTGGGTGGGCGGAGAGTTGAGAAGGGTATAAGACAGGAACATACTGTCATTCCTAATGTTCTCATAGATGTTGGATGCCAAGGACTCTATTGTAGCTGGCTCCAGGATGAAAAGAATAATCTCCTCCATAGGGTCCAGGAGATGCAGGCATTTTTGCTTTCAACTGATTCTGCTCTGCTTCCTTCTATTGTGTCCTCCTTGTCTTGCAAGAGTCTGGGCTGTATATGAGTGATTGTGTGACATTGTGAGTGATATGCTTGTGATATCTGAATAGCTGGAGGTATATGGGGACAGTACAGAGTGGGTGTGAGGGCTGCTCCAGCACAGGCCCCACTTGGACCAATTCTACAATCAGGTAAATGAGAAGAGACCACCATGTTTGCATGTTGCTTACCTTGATGGCAAAAGGTGCAGGCAGGTCGTGAAGCATAGGCCCCAGACACAGAAGTTGACCACAACCAATTTTTTAGCCACAGATGTTTATAGCTGATCAATAAGTTAAGAATTCTCCAAATTCCCAAAACTAAACTGCTGGGGGTTATCCCATCGTGATTTGCCTTCCTATTGTGAGGAAGACAAAATTGGCCAAAGGTCCACTTGGATTTGTCATCCAGTGAACATCAGCTGGAAGGCTTCGTTTGTGGGGTTTGGGGAAAAATAAAATCAGACTTGGCTGTGATATCTTATGTGATATAATTAATCTGAAGGAATCAGGTAAGTTATTGATGATATCTTTGTGACGATGGAAGCATACCCAAACAAGGAGTCTCAATGAGAACAAGAAAGCTTCTCATTTCACAGTCTGCTGAAATATCTAGTTATAAACTGCTATAAAAATCAACCAAGAAATGTGCGAAAGAAAGTCTTAAAGAGTGGTCAGATGGAATAGAACATATTGCCACTGAGAGAAATGATAGTTCGTACTTTTCCAAACAAAACAGAGCCACAGAATAGAAAATGCCCAACTGTTCAACATGCTAAAGAAGGAGTTAGAATGTCCAATTGTTCTTTTTAAATTAAGTTAATTTCTCTCGTACATAGAGAATAAAATGAGATGTCATTCCATCTATGAAGGTATCAAACATAGGCACTTAAATATAAAATACTCCTTTTTTAAAAACCTGGGATGGAAGTGCTTATTTAACATGATTAGGGAATTGGGTTATCTAAATCAACCTTATTCCAGGAGATTTCACCCCCCTGATCGCCAACAATAGGTTACCATGCAGGTGCAGCAAGGAATTAGGAATGTCAGTGGAATGTTGACCTTTGTTGCAAGGCAGGGTGCAGTATAAATGTAGGGAATTCTTGCTTCAACTGTACAGGGCATTTGTGAGGCCATAGCTAGAGTACAGTTTTGGTTTCTTTACTTAGGAAGGAACATATACGCATTGGCAGCACGGTGCTTAGCACTGCTGTCTCACAGCTCCAGGGACCCAGGTTCAGTTCAGCCTTGGGTGACTGTCTGCATGGAGTTTGCGCATTCTCCTGTATCTGCCTGGATTTCCTCCGAGTGCTCTGGTTTCTTCTCACAGTCCAAAGATGCACAGGTTAGGTAGACTAGCCATGCTAAATTGCCCCTTAGTGTCCTATAATGTGTGGGTTAGATGGATTAACTATAGTAAATGTGTGGGGTTATGGGGATAGGATTGAGGAAGGGACTGTGTAAGATACTCTGTCTGAGAGCCGGTGCAGACTCGATGGGCTGAATGGCTCCTTCTGTACTGTAGGGGTTCTATGATTCTATGAATTGGAAGGGGTTTAGAGATGGTTTACTAGGCTGATTCGTAGGATGAAGGGATTGTCTTATGAGGCAGGGTTGTGCGGGTTGAGCTTATCCACATTAGAATTTAGGAGAATGAGAAGTGATCTTATTTAGGTTTAGGATAGAATTTTACATTCGCTGCCAGCAGGATCTTTCAGTCTCACTGAACTCAAGGACTTTTGAACAGTTTGTTATATTTTACTGGTCTGTCCCCACCACAACAGAGTTGTAGAATTGCATCGACAGATTCTACACTGACAGTGTAGATCCTGAGAGGATGGGGGAATCTAAAATGAGAGGCCACAGGTTCAAAATGAAAGCTCTTCCACTTCAGACAGGGATGAGGAAGAATTTCTTCTCACAGAGTGCTGGTAAAATTCGGAATTCTCTTCCCCAGAGAGCAGTGAAGGCTGGGCTATTGAACATATTCAAGTGAGTTGACAATTTTTTGACCAATAGGGAATCAAGGGTTACTAGCAGCAGGCAGGAAAGTAGAGTTGGAGCCACAATCAAATTAGCTATGATTTTATTGAATGGCGGAGTAGGCTAAGGAGCTGAAAGGCCAGCATCTGCTCCTATTTCTTATGATCTTCCAAGCAGCGCCACTGCACTCTTCCACAATCAGTCACTTACTCCATCAACTGGTTATTAATGGCAGCCACAATACCCACAATCCTCTATGAGCCAGAAAGCACTCTATCCATCGAATGATTATACAAAGTACACATGGCAGCAAGGCAGCATTGTATTGTGGGCATGTTGCAAATCTGCTGATGTTATAAGTCTAGCCTGAACAAATCCAGAGAAAATAAATGTCCCCTGCACTTTTCTTCCTGGATTGCTTGCAGGTATATCTGGAAGATTAGCCATTAAAATTGGGAGTCTCGTGGACAATCTGGGAAAGTTTACAACCTATTTTGGGAACACCACCAACATAAATAATTCCTGGATAACTAGGGTTGGATAGTAAATGCAATTTTATCTGCATTACCAATTCTCCAAGAACATTGTTTTAACGGTGTGACACAGGGATAGCAAAACTTTCCAACAACTAAGGTCAAATAAAGGTAAGTGACTATTCAACTTCCAAAATTCCATCAATCAGCACGGGCAACACAATGGCGCAATTGTTAGCACTGCTGTCTCACAGCGCCAGGGGCCTCGGAGTTTGCACATTCTCCCCATGTCTGCGTGGGTTTCCTCCAGGTGCTCCGGTTTCTTCCCAGTCCAAACATATGTGGATTAGGTGGATTGACCATGTTAAATTGACCCGAGTGTCAGTGGGATTAGCAGGGTAAATATGTGGTGTTACAGGAATAGAGCCTGGGTGGGATTGTGATCAGTGCAGACTCAATGGGCTAAATGACCTCCTTCTGCTATGTAGGGATTCTATGATTCGTATTTGAGGACGCCACACAAGTCTTTGAAACAAATGATTTTAGCCCTTTCTCACTCAGCTGTTGAGACATTGCTCCACAAATTTATGAACTGGGGTTCTGGGGGCTTTGTGAGCACTGTGCTCACTGCTACCCTCCAGTGCTAACCTCACTGGAGTTTGCAAAGCCATTGAGAGGGCATCTTACCTAAGTGGGGCTGACAGGCACACCTGTCTGTGTGGCTGGAAAATATGCACCTACCCACAGTGAGGGAGTGGTTGTTCAAACCATGTCTCTTCACCTCAGCCTCCTATGTAAATGGTCTAAAATCATCAAGTTCATTGTGACCGTGCTGATCTTTAAATCTGAGATAGATTTTTGTTAAACAAAAGGGATAAGGGCCAAAGGCAGGTATATGGAGTTAGGCCATAGATCAGTCACGACCTCATTAAATGGTGGAACAAACTCCTGTGCTTATGATTCCTATGCTAGGCCTTTGACAGACCTATCCGATTAGATACAATTCCTGCTGAAGATTTTGCTTTAGAAGAGGTGAGCAGAAACATCACCCTTTAAAAATTCAATTAGAAAATTCTGGAGTTAACAGATGTGGCTGGGTCCCTACCATTCCCACAAAGCTCTGCTGGAGTATGATGGCAACTGCAAGGGAAATCAGGTTGAAAGCAACCAACTCGGTAACATTTGTATTAGAATAAAGTAGGAAATAATTTTCCATGAATATAGCTGGCTTTTAATCCCTCAAACTGCGGCAGAAATAAAAAAGACAAATATGACAACATAACATGATGTCACTTAACTAAACAAATAGGTATGAATAAAACGGATACAAGAAGAAAATTAGATATTTGAAGGTCAACTTGATCAGAGACATGGATCTTGAAGAGTCCTGTTAAAGGTGGAGACGGTGGTTTCAGTATTGGGCGGGGGGGGTGCAGGGTGGTGTTGGGAAAGGGGCCAGGGCGTCAGATTAACTGAGCATATGGCAGGGGAAATTGGGCTGGAGGAACTCAGCAATGGAGCAGTGCACATGTGGGGATTTATTGACTGAAAGAGTACATTTTCAATATATTGTAAAATATTTATTATTTTATCTTCACTCCTGACTGCTTTACATTCTTGTTAATTCTCAGTAGGTCAAGGCAGCATTCGTGGAGTGAAAAACAAGAGGACCAACAACCTAAAACAATTCTCTATCTCCACCGATGCTGATTGGCTTGCTGAGCACCTGCAGCATTTTCTCTTTTGATTTCAAATTTCCAGCATTCACAGTATTTTGCGTTCTCGTGTCAGTTGCTGGAAAGTGTGCCTGCGCAGATGCTAAGAAACAAAAGGACTGAACTAAAGAAAGTTCCCACCTGCCCAAACCAACAGAATTGTTTTGCCCGTTTGCACACTGTCTAGAATCATACATGATGACTGGCTAAAATAAAAACAAAATATTGCAGATGCTGGAATCTAAAAGTAAAACAGAAAATGCTGTAAATCTCAGCAGGTCTGACCGCATCTGAGAGAGAATGGAGCTAACATTTCAAGTCTGGATGACTGGCTATTTGGTTGAGGTAAACCCAGAAAATACTGGAAGTACTCTGCAGGTCTGGCAAGACATGTGGAGAGAGAAGCAGTTAACATTTCAGGTTAAATATTACTTTTCCTTCTGGACTGCTGTTCTAGTGAATTCGTAAAATGAATCATCTGTAAGAAATTGAGCAAAAAACCTTACCAAGGAGATGACATTTAAATGATGACATTTTTAAAAAAAACACATGGCAGAACTTTTAACATTCCTGAATTAACATTGACTCAACCCATATTTTCACTCATTACTAAATTGCCAAAAGGATTGAAAACTATAATGATCAATTAGAATTGCAAGTTGTTTCAACAAAATTAGGCTTCCCACAGAAACAAATCTCAGTGGAACAATGTTCTAAATAGGGATGATGGGACGAGACTGATGCCTAGAGTAAAAACATCAGCAGCTCCATTCACAGCTTGTTAACCCAGTCTCACCTCATTACAGAAGGCGAGTGAGGCCACCACATTACAGAAATGGTAATACTTGCAACCATTCAGACAAATCTTTGCATAAACTCTTTCATCAGTCAGTGCAATTAGCAGTGCGCAGGCAATGCAGAAAATCAAATTCAAACTGTTTTACTGATACTCATGAATATTGTTAAAGATATAAGGAGACTATAAAGTATCCGTGCTCTTAACATTACCACATGCAGGACTGAGGGCAACTTGTTGGAAAGCCCAACGCTTGTTATCTGACACATGATGCTGTCACCACTCCTCAGGTCAAATGTCTTTGGCTACTTGTAAATGATGTTCTTGTCAGTGCCACAGGGCCTGAGCTCATTGGATTGGCAGGATTGCTCCAAAAGCTAACACTTGAGACTCTTGAGCTGCTTACTAAGGAAGAGTGGTTTGAAGTGAAGTGATTTCCCCTTTCCTTCATTACTATTTTAAATTTCAGAACTGCCTTGCACTGGGTGGGTTGCAACCACTGCTGACAAATCTCATCAGCCTATTCAAAGGAAGAGGTATGAATACCAATCAGCGCAAGGAAAGAGAGCCCCCCAATCCTCCCCCCTGCCCAACCCTACACCCCACCACTCTCCCCCCATCCCCCTCACTCTGCCATGGCATGGTAGCACAGTTGCTGCCTCACAGCATCAGGGACCTGAGTTTGATTCCCAGCTTGGGTCACTGTCTGTGCGGAATCTGCACATTCTCCCCATGTCTTCCTCCGGGTACTCCGGTTTCCTCCCATATTCCAAAAGACATGCTGGTTAGGGGTATTGGCCATGCTAAAATTCTCCCTCAGTGCACCCGAACAGGCGCCAGAGTGCGGCAACTAGGGGATTTTCACAGTTACTTCATTGCAGTGTTAATGTAAGCCTACTTGTGAAATTAATAAATAAACTTAAATTACAGAGCTGCGGTCCTGGAGCTGTTTGGAATATGGTCGGAACTCAACGCCCCCTGACTCAGAGAGGGATAAGCAGCCACCACTCCATTCGGATTCACTCTGAATATCCATGCAGTGCTTTGAAACAGTAAGAAGCCTCACAACACCAGGTTAAAGTCCAACTGCTATTGGAACCTGTTGGACTTTAACCTGATGTTATAAGACTTCTTGCTGTGCTTACTCCAATCCAACACCGGCATCTACACATCATGGTATTTTGAGGCCACATTCTAGCACCTCCCCACTCTCTGCATAGAGGGTGGCTGAACTAAAGTGGCTTAAATGTGAACAATGAAACAAGCTAAAGTTGATTGAGTGACTTGTCAACCTTCCTGATTTGCCTATAAGTGGAAATACTAGCAAGTGTTGGCATCAGTGTTGTCAGTGATTAGTGTGCGAATTTTTTAAACATAGCACAGTTCCCGCAAATCAGGGTTCTCCTGCACCCCGAGAGTTGTCGCTAAGGATGGCAGCTGCGTCAGTCTGATTAGAATGTAGATTTGAAGAATTTGTGGAATGGGAGAAAGGCATTGAGACCACTGAGCTTGTATGTTACAGCCCCTTCCTGCTCGTTGTGGTGTCGAAGTTTAAAATCGGTCAGAAATAGTACAGTAAACTGCAAAATCGAAGACACCTCTATCCCCCCCCAAAAAAGGGGTATGCATACAACTGACAAGTTCCGTTTTTAAAAATGGAGCCGTTAGGATCTCTTGAATAGAAAGTTATAAAATAAAGTTAATGCTAGTTTATTAGTCACAAGTAAGGCTTACCTTAACACTGCAATGAAGTTACTGTGAAATTCTCCCTAGTAACCACCTGTTTGGGTCAATGCATCTAACCAGCACGTCATTGAGAATGTGGGAAGAAACAAGAGCACCTGAAGGAAATCCATATAGACACAGGGGGAATGTGCAAACTCCACACAGACAGCGACCCAAGCCAGGAATTGAACCCAGGTCCCTGGCGCTGTGAAACAGCAGTGCTAACCACTGTACTACTGTGCCACTCAGACAAAAATATCTCCAAAATTAACATGATAGATATACTTTGCTTTTGTTCAGGTTAATCTTGCTGAAATCGGCAAAAAAAATTCTGCTGGTAGCTGAAATACTGCACAAAATATACCTATTTAATAAAGAAACAATGCCGGTGTAAAATTATAATTATAATGTAACACAATAACAACAGATGCACGGCTGATGGTGCAAAGGA
Source organism: Carcharhinus amblyrhynchos (assembly GCF_965287045.1). Taxonomy (NCBI): domain Eukaryota; kingdom Metazoa; phylum Chordata; class Chondrichthyes; order Carcharhiniformes; family Carcharhinidae; genus Carcharhinus; species Carcharhinus amblyrhynchos. The sequence goes on along the minus strand of NC_137342.1, from coordinate 24,369,169 downwards.
AATGGCAAATGGAATTTAATGTTGGCAAGTGTGAGGTGGTCCACTTTGGTAGGAAGAATGGTAGGAAGGACTATTACTTACGGGGCGAAAAACTGCAGCAGGCGACGGTGCAGAGGGACCTCGGGGTCCTTGTGCATGAGTCGCAAAAACCCAGCCTGCAGGTGCAGCAGGTGGTCAGGAAGGCGAATGGGATGCTGGCCTTCATAGCGAGGGGGATTGAATATAAAAGTAGGGAGGTCTTGCTGCAGCTGTATAGGGCATTGGTGAGGCCGCAGCTGGAGTACTGTGTGCAGTTTTGGGCGCCGCACCTGCGCAAGGATATTTTGGCCTTGGAGGGAGTGCAGAGGAGGTTTACTAGGCTGATACCGGAGTTGAGGGGGTTGAGCTATGAGGAGAGGCTGAATAAACTAGGCTTGTACTCGTTAGAGTTTAGAAGAATGAGGGGAGATCTCATTGAGACGTATAAGATGATGAATGGGATGGATAGGATAGAGGTGGAAAGACTCTTCCCGCTCAAAAAAGACAGTAGGACTAGGGGGCACAGCCTCAAGATAAAGGGGGGGCGGTTCAGAACGGAGTTGAGGAGGAACTTCTTCACTCAAAGGGTGGTGAATCTCTGGAATTCTCTGCCCGTTGAAGTGGTGGAGGCTGCCTCGCTAAATATTTTTAAGAAGCGGGTTGATGGGTTTTTGATAAGAGAGGGGATTAAGGGTTATGGGGAGAGGGCGGGAAAGTGGAACTGAGCCACGACAGATCAGCCATGATCTTATTGAATGGCGGGGCAGGCTCGAAGGGCCAGATGGCCTACTCCTGCTCCTATTTCTTATGTTCTTATGTTCTTATGTTCTTAAAACCTTTATTTGACTTGTCTAGACTATCTGAGCACAATATTTATCTGTCATATTTGGAATGTGCGGTCAAACCACTTGTCAAATGAATAAAATGCAACACACCGTATATGCTGGAAATCGAAATTAAACAAGATGTTTAGATATGGGTCTCCTCTCGGAATTTCGGAGCAGTGGTCCACACACCTGGCACCTTTCATTTCTTCTCACAGATGCTGCCTGAGTTGCTGAGTCTTACCAGTATTTTCTCATTTGGTTTCACGTGTCAAAATAATTCTTCACATAACAAATTCCCAGTCCGTGTCCTTCATATAAAGGCATACATTGAACTAGTATTTCTCAACAATTTAAATGCCGAGACCTAATGTATATTCCAAGTTTAACTTTCAAACTATGTAATATATGATTTTGTTCTGATTACATACTGGTTCCCCAGACAATGACGCTTGCGTTTTATATTTTTTTAAAAATTAATATCACAAGTAGGCTTGCATTAACACTGCAATGAAGTTATTGTGAAAATCCCCCAGTCGCCACACTCCAGCGCCTGTTAGGGTACACTGAGAAAGAATTTAGCATGGCTAATCCACCTAACCAGTATATCTTTTGGACAGTGGGAGAAAACTGGAGCATCTGCAGGAAACCAACACAGACATGGTGAGAACATGCAGACTCTGCACAGTGACCCAAGCTAGGAATCAAACCCACATCTTAGGCATAGCGAGACAGCAGTACTAACCATAGTATCACCATGCCATTTGTATGCTTGCACAGGCATACAGGTGTACATTGAACATTATACAACTATACAGAATAGTGGTACAGGAATATTCTTAAAATTTACAGGGCTACGGCAATAGGGAAAGGAATTAGGACTAGCTGAGTGGCTCTTATAGAGACCTGGTGCAGACACAATGGGTCAAATGGCCTCCTGTGCTATAACAATTTATTATTCAATGGCGGGGTGAATATGGATGAACAGCTCCAAATTCAAAATGCACTAAACAGCAAGTGTCACATTGATCGCATACTGATTTTGCACTGTTTTTTACCGGAAAGAATAGATATGAAGATACAATATATAGTTGATGGCATAGTTCTAAAGAGTTTGCAGGGGCAGAGGTCTTGAGATCATGTGCATGGATCTTCTGAAAGCAGCAGGACACATTGAGAGAACAATTAACAAAGCACAGGTGATCTTGGGCTATATAAATAGAGGTAAAGCAGGAAAGTTACACTGAAGTTTAAAGTTTATTTATTAGTGTCACAAGTAGACTTACAATAACACTATAATGAAGTTAGTGTGAAAATTCCCTAGTCGTCACACTCTGGCAGTTGTTCAGATGCAGTGAGGGAAAATTTAGCTTGCCCAATACACCCAACCAACATAACTTTGGACTGTGGGAAGGAACTGGAGCACCCAGAGGAAACTCATGCAGACATGGGGAGAATGTGCAAGCCAGGAACTGAACCAGGATCCCTAGCTCTGTGAGGCAGCAGTGCTAACCACCGTGCTGCCACTTTAGAAAGCTGTGATTATATCACAACTAGAGTATAGTGTGCAGTTCTGGTCACCATGCTTTAGGAAAGAATTGAATGTCCTTGAGATGGTGCAGAGGAAATTTACCAGAATGATTCCAGAGATGAGAGAATGTACCTCACTGGTTGCAAGCATGAGGAATTTTGGCTACAAGGTTAAGTTGTTCTCCTTGGAGCAAAGGAGATTGAACAGAGATTGTATAGAGGTGTATAAGATTATGATTGGTTTAGGTAAGGTCGACAAAGAAAAGTTGTTCACATTAACAGAGTACAAGGATGAGGGAGACATAGAATAATGGATTTGGGAAAGAGATGGAGTGATATTTCTTCACTCAAAGGGTGGTGAATCTCTGGAATTTTCTGCCTGTTGAAGTGGTGGAGGCTGCCTCGCTAAATATTTTTAAGACGCGGGTTGATGGGTTTTTGATAAGCGAAGGGATTAAGGGTAATGGGGAGAGGGCGGGAATGTGGAACTGAGCCACGACAGATCAGCCATGATCTTATTGAATGGCGGGGCAGGCTCGAAGGGCTAGATGGCCTACTCCTGCTCCTATTTCTTATGTTCTTATGTTCTTATATATGTGTGTGTGAAGAAACATATTTTACACAGTAAGTGGTAATGACCTGGAACTCAGCATAAGAGGGAGGTGGGAAGGAGGCAATCAATGGTTTCAAAAGGAAATTTGATGGGCACTGGAGGGGAATGGGGAAATTACACTGACTGACCTGCACTACAGAGAACCAGCATTACTCAATAGACTGAATGGCCTCCTCTGTGCCATAATGACTAATTCTAAGTCCATTCGATCATGGCTAATATCTTTCTCAGCCCCATTCTGCCGCCTTTTGCCCGCAACCTTTGATCCCCTTACCAGTCAAGAACCTATCTATCTCTGTCTTAAATATACTCAATGGCCTGGCCTCCACAGCCTTCTGTGGCAATGAATTCCACAGATTCACCATTCCCTGGCTGAAGAAATTCCTCCTCATCTCAGTTGTAAAGGGCGGGCCCTTTATTCTGAACCCGTGCCCTGCGATCCCGGTCTCTCCTACTAATGGCAACATCTTTTCCAAGTCCAATCTATCCAGGGGTTAACAGTGGTAAAAATCCACTCATGCCAGTACACACTGTAAACATAATTAATGATAAGAAGTCTTGCCTGCTGAACAGGAGTTTATACATAGGAAACCCCCTCCCTCAGAATAGATTGCACATTCTACAAGCATTGTCAACCCTCTGCTTAAGCTGTCAGGTGAGCTACTTTGCACTGTATAACTTGGATTAGGGGGAAAAAATCTGTGCAGCTGGCCCAACACTGCACGTTGCACGCCATACCTTTGGAGTGGCGATATTGTAGGGCCAGTCAGAAATGAACATTAATAAGCGATTTATTCAGCAATACCACAGTGCACAGCAGTACGTCTTTCAAAATTAACGTACGAAATGAAAACTTCAGTCACAAACTGCGAATTCAAACACAGGCGAGTTCAGTGCTTATGCGTGAATTTCAATGTGTGAAAATTTGGGTGAATGTCCCGGGGGCCGGAGTTGGGAGCGGGGGGGAGGTGTTTGCTGAAAATATCTTGAAAATAGTGAGACCCCAGCAAATTGACAACAGTGAACAACTCAGCAGCACAGATTATGTCCGGCGAAAAGTCAGAGCAATGACAGACGGTGACTCAGGGAAGTATGAGACTTCTAGCATTATGACTCAGGGAAGTCAAAAGTATGTATTTGAAAGCTGCCTTTCAATTTCAAAGTTGGACGGGTGTGAACGGCTGTTACAGCACAGAATATACAAACAAAATAATCTGACTGATTTCTGGAAGGTAATGGGGCTGGGGGTTGGCGCGGGAGGGGGGGGCGGGGAGGGAGGAGGAAAACTGCCTCTGTTTGACCCCGAACTTGACTATATCTTGTTCCTGAGCATCCTCCCTCTCCCCCCGGTTGGGATGGGCTGACAGGAGACAACATGTTTTTACAATTATTTTACCCTGACTCCCTCCCCCCTTTAACTAAAAGCAACTCTCAGCCAATAACTCCTTTCTTTAATATCATAGAAGGCTGCGGTGGAGCTAATAAGGAGAAACTCACTCCCTTCCCACTCCAAAATGTTTTTTTTCGCAGTCATGAAAGATGTCAATAAAAACGAAACCCTCCTGACTTAAAAAAATACATAGATAGGCAGGTTTAATTTCAGAATTATATTTGATCAAGTGTATACGTTAGCTGGAGGAAGCATTGGACTCATTGGAAAGCAGATGGACATTTTTAAATAAAAAAAAGAAATATGCATAATAACCCTGACTGGGGGCTGATGAGGTGTTGCAGTTGAATTTTTTGCTACATCCAGCGCCCTCTGCTGCTTTTAGCACATTGACCTGTTTTTTTAACGTGGAAACAGCCTCCGACTGGAGAAAGCAGGTCAGAGCTAAGCAGGGGTGGGGAATCCGGGACAGCCACTGTCTGCAGTGACTGCGTCAACTGCACCCTACCCCCGCCGCCACCCCCCCACCCCACAACAAGCAGCACCTTTTCTAACCAGAAAAAGTGCTGCTAAAGGAAAGGCAAAGCGTTTGCAACTGGTTTGATTTTATATATGTATATTCTTTTCCGGAAAAGAAAACAGCAAATCGCCCAGGAGCAGCAATTAATCTGCAGAGCTGCAAAGTCCTCTGCTGCGGCTAAGCGAGAACGCGAATGGCAATTTGTGGATGCGTGCAATTTTGTGCATGGTACCAATGCACTATTACCCCCGTGGTGGGGTGCAAATAATAATACATTGGGAATATCTATAACAATACATAGGGAGTATCAATAATAATACATAGGAAGTAATAATAATACGTAGGAGGATCAATAATATGTTGGAAGTATCGATAATACATTGTAGCAATAATACGTAGGGAGTATCGATAATGCATGGAAATATTAATACACTGACAGTATCAAAAATATATTGGGAATATCAAAACATATTGGGAATATCAATAATACATTGAGAATATCAGTAATACATAGGGAGTATCAGTAATATATTGGGAATATGAAAACATACATTGGCTAATCAATGATAAAACAATGGGAATATCAACAATACATTGGGAATATCAGTAATACATTTGGGAGTATCAATAATACATTGGGAATATCAGTAATAATACGTTGGGAATATCAATAATACATTGGGAATATCAGTAATACATTGAGAAATATTAGTAATAACATATTGGGGATGTCAATAACAATATATTGGAAATATCAATAATAATACATTTTTAATATCAATAATAAAATATTGGGAGTATCAATAATGTGATCCATGAGTGCCGCTGTCCTGGTGTAGCCAGTTGCAGAGCAGTGTGAATACAGCTGCCTGCCTTTCCCGCCAGCAGCTCTGGCTGTTTCAGACTGGCCCGGCCCGCCGCGCCTCCCCATTGGCCCTCCCGTCAAGCGGGCCCCCCTCCCCACCATTGGGTGGCTCTGATTGGACGGGATCCCCGCGCTATGCAAATGAGCCGGCTCTCTCCCGCCCCTCTCCCTCCGCCCACCGTCCATTTAGATTCAGCGCCGCGAGCGAGGGGGGGAGCCGCAGCACAGCGCTTTCAGACATGTACCTCACAGCGTCTCGTACTATGGAAAGTAGTTCTCTGCTGATTGCTGCCCTCTCCTCTGCACCCCCACAGCAGCCCGCCCAGCCAGAGCGGAGGAGAGAGAGAGAAGAGCAAGTGCATTCGCTGCTGGAGGCTGGGTGCTGCCTCCAGGGTTTTTAGATTATTGCATTGAGGGAGGGGGGTGGTTGTTAAAAGGGGCGGATTGATTCCTCTAGTGCCCGCTATCCGCCTCTGCCGCTTTTCTCTATAGGAGTTGAGAAGTTGGTTTGTCCTCATTTAGATTAGAAAAGGCAGTAAGAGAGAGAGGGAGGGAGAGAGAGATCAGGAGCAGCTTCTGACTTGTATTAAGCTGCAATCCAGGGAGCGGCACAGCGTATAAACACACACACACACACACACACAAGAGTGTGTGTGTGTATATATAGAGAGAGGAGAGACCCAAGGAGCAGACACGCACCGTTCTCTAAATTGGGATTTACTCGCCTTGCAAGCAACATCGCGTTCATTTTGCTGGACTTGGAGTTACTGAACATCTTCCTTCATTCTCAATTTAGTGTCATTTTTTTCCCCATTCTCGCACTTTTTTGGGAGGAATCACCATCTCGCCTTTTTCCCCACCTACCCCCCCGCCCCCCCAAAAAAAAGCTTTATCTTTTTAAAGATTTGGACGGCGGGGATTCCACTTTGCGATGCTGCTGTCTAAGAAGATTGGATCGTTTGCTCACATTTGCAGCCCCAACAGCATGGATTTGCCGGTTAAAATCCAGTTGCAGCAAGGTAATAATAACCCCGGTTTTATATGTGTGTATATCGACTGCTATGTTTACATAATTATATAATACACATCTACGATATATGTAGAGATTTATAGCTCAGCTGTTTGGGGAAATGGTGCATTTTGCTGGTAGCACTCTGATGTTTTGGGGCTGGTTTGAGGTTTGTTATGGGTTGTATTGTGTCGGTGAATTTCGCACGAGTTGGCAGTTTTTTTTTGTAGACTAGTTTGCTTTTAAGAGATGAAAATAAAAGTTTTATTTTTTTTGTGTCAACATTTATTTTCTGGCTGTACAACATTCATTTATTTTTTTTCTCTCCCTCCCTGTGCAGTGAAAGAGCGGGAGCCTTTTGAGAAAGTCTATCAGATCGGGGCAGTACTAGGCAGTGGAGGTTTCGGCACTGTCTACAGTGGAGTGCGGCTCAGTGATGGGCTCCCGGTGAGTCTGTCTTAGCAACATCCCCCACCTCCCCGCCCCATGTTGCATGTTAAAACATTTGTTTTTTTCAGTATTCCGTCCCTTTTATTCCTCAGCACCTAACTAATTTCTGGTCTTTTCCTTTATATTTTATAGGTCGCTGTCAAGCATGTAGCCAGAGAGAGAGTGACCGAGTGGGGCTCAATAGTAAGTTCTATGTTTACAATGATGATTTAACATTGGGGCGCATCGTTTAACACCAGTTGTATACGATACTTTGCAATCGATAGTTTCTATTAACCCGGCTCATTGCCAATAGTTTCTTTTGAATCGCGTTACAGCTGTAAATTAAACCTCGATAGTTTTGTTTTGTTGGAGGGGGGAACAATTACAATTAATCTTCATCTCGAAGTATAGTGTTGCTGCCAATACTAACGGGCACATCAAAGAGGCAGATGTTGGAAATAGTGAGCGAAGTTTTTTAAGGAGTGTTTGTAGTCGTACATCCAGTTCTTTTAATGGGAACACTTGACATTTTCCCTGTAACGAGACTAGGACACGTTGTAATATTTTGCATGTTTGGAGGCGTGCGTTGCTGTAGTGTTTCAATCCGCAGTTTAGCAAGCGGCATTTATATAATTTTTCCCCCTTTTTTTCTCTCTTTCCACCCTTCCCCTATTTTTAATTTTTTTTTAGAATGGCAATCTGGTCCCCCTGGAGATTGTGCTGCTCAAGAAGGTGGCCGGAGGATTCCGAGGGGTGATTAAAATGCTGGATTGGTTCGAGCGAGGGGACGGCTTCTTGCTGGTCATGGAGCGGCCAGAGCTGGTCAAGGATCTCTTTGATTTTATCACCGAGAAGGGGGCCTTGGAGGAGGAGCTGGCCCGGGTGTTCTTCAGACAGGTCCTGGAGGCGGTGCGACACTGTTACAACTGCGGGGTGGTTCACCGGGACATCAAGGACGAGAACCTGCTGGTGGACCTTCGCTCCGGGGAGCTAAAACTCATCGACTTCGGTTCGGGGGCGCTGCTGAAGGACACAGTGTACACCGATTTTGACGGTAATACACCATTACAGGCTACTCCGAAGCCACTTCTCTTTTATGCATTGCTATCAGAGCTAGTAAAATCCACCCCCCGCCACTCTGCCTCTAGCCTATAGGAGAGCCAGTGAAACCCTCCAGACTGTCTCTAGCCTCTGAAACCCCCAGTCTGTGTTGCACTGAAATAATCTCCCGTTCATCACCTAAAATAAATTCTACCTTGTTAACCTTTATTTTAAAGAAGAGACTTTCTCAGTGCTTTAACTGGGCGGAGATTGAATGTTTCTGTCTTTTGATCTTTCTGGATAATTACATTCTGGCTCTGCATTGCTAGATGTGTTTTTAGGGTGTGTTGGGATTCAGTGTGAGGCTGCCGGAGTGATTGAGCTTATACAATTTTTTTTACTTATGGGTTTTCCTGGGGAGCCGGACTGATGTTTACCTCCTTCACCTTGTTGTGAAACTCGAGCCCTTCCCGTATTCAATCCGTTGCTGTGGGTGTGTGTTTTTTTTTGCACAGACCTGGCTCCACCCCGCTCAGTCACTCCCAATAGCCAAGCACGCACTCATCAATTCAATGCTCAGAATAACAATACTACCTCCCTCCAGCCTGGCGCCGAGAGGGGCTTTCTAAGCGGGAGTCTCCTTTAACAGTCGGTGTAGCGAAGGGTCCCCACTGAGTCACAAGTTGCCTTTATTTCTTCCTCTTCTTTCCCCCCCATTCTTTCCCCTTTCTATTTTTCTCCCCTGTACGGATCCTTGCTCTTTCCCATTTGCATTTGTCTTTCTCCTAATTCCTGTTCCCTTTCGTCACCCCTCCAATTTTTCTGATGCTTTCTATCTCGTCTGCTCCTTTCTCTTCTCCTCCTCCCCCCCCCCATTTTTCTGTTTCTTTTCGTTCTCTTCCCCTGTGTTCTGCTCCCTTCCCCCATCAATTTTTCTGATCCCTTTTCAATCTTTCTTTCTCGCCTTTTCTCTCTTCTGCTCTTTCTTCCTCCCCCTCTTTCAATTTTCTGATCCTTTCTGAAGTCCCCTTCTCCTGATTCCTGCTCGCTCTTTTTTTTCTCCCTCCATTTTCTAGGTTAGAATCACTCGTGTCTTTTCTCTGCTGTGCGGAATCCCACCATGTGAGGGCTTCCTCACGTTTGTAAACAAAGGAGTCAGCTGACTGCCTCACTGCAGGGATTTGAGGCTGTACAGCTACCAGGCTGCTGCATCTCTTTCTGACCTTTTTTTTAAAGACCTCCATTGCTTTAGAACTTTTATGGGGAGTAATTAGCTTTTATTTTTGGTGGGTGTTGAAATCCATTCTAAATTAGATTTTTATTTTTTGCCCCCTCTTTCCAGGCACAAGAGTCTACAGTCCCCCTGAGTGGATCCGTTACCATCGATACCATGGCAGATCAGCCACTGTGTGGTCTTTGGGAGTGTTGCTATATGACATGGTTTGTGGGGATATCCCTTTTGAACAAGATGAAGAAATCTTGCGTGGCCAAGTGTACTTCAGGAGGAGAATTTCTTCTGGTAAGTTTTCTTTTTGAGCAGAACACGAATGAGATGCTTCACAGCTAACTAACTCTACAGTTGCTGATGTACTTAACTGAATGCTTTGGTTCCTTGGCTAATTTTATACTTTTGTCACTCTCTTTTCCCCCCCCCCCCCCAGAATGTCAACATTTGATCAAGTGGTGCCTTGCCCTGAGGCCTTCTGAGAGACCCATGCTTGAACAGATCTTTGACCATGCTTGGATGCGAAAGGCAGAAGTGGTTAAAACTGAAGACTGTGACATCAGGCTGCTAAGCCTAGGCCATGAGCATTCGAGCACAAGTTCCAGCAAGGAGAGCTTGTGAATGATCAAAATGCCTCGCAGCAGGAGGGGAGCTATACACTAAAGGACCCTGTGGTGGTGCCACCAGCTTGATGTAGAAGGGGGGGGGGGGTGATAGTTGATTTCACATCCAGTCCTTTGGGGCCGGGGGGGTGGGGGGAGGTGAAGGGTGGGGGGGGGGGGAACTGCTGGTTACTGTTCTGAACCAATTATTTCATTTTTTTGGGAATGTTAAGGGTTTGGGTAAAGCAGGCCGGTACTTGGCAGTGACTGATCTTTATTTTTTAGCAAAAAGTGACCTCCAAAACAATGCAAACTCTGCTCTCATAGAGCCTGGACTAAATGTTCTTTGCTTTCTGAGTGCCTTTTGAAAGCTGCTTAATTCACTGGTGATGGAATACTTGAACACCTTCTGTTCCCCTTCTATCTTTGCTGCTCGGAATCCTTCAGCCTGCACAACTACAAAAAGGTGTGTACGGGGATGTCAAGAACTCCTGTCTGTCAGCAGTCTTGGTTTTCCCTTTTTTAATTTTTTTTTCCAGTCATCGCAACCACTAGGCAGAAGACCCTCTTGAGTGTCTCTCGCTCTCCTCTTCCATGAACCTGCGAGTTTTATTTGTATGTGGCCGAGGCATGTCGGGGCTTGGTTGTATGCACAATCAATGCAATTCAAGGACACTTTCAAGACTGTATATTGTATGAAATGTAAATTGTTCCATTATGTATTATAATCTGGTTTTTATTTATTTGTATTCTGAAAAAGTTAGACTGCCCACAAATTTCATGTGGCTATTTATTTGTTTAATTTATTTTAGAAAATTTCCAACACTTGTTCTGCTTTCATGATGCCAGTTTGGTTAGTCTCTGATATATTTCTGCATTCCTGTTTTTTTTCTGCATTTTTGAAATACTGTGCAGGTTTCAGTGGATGTGTCATGCTAGTGGAAGGTGAATGGAAGCTTGTGTCCAAAAGCTGTCCTTTTCAAAGGGCAATAGATGGATTTTATTTTCCTCCAACTTGGTATTTAACCAAGATACTTCATGGCTGTTTGTATTAGAAGTGTAAAGTAATACTGTTTGAAAGGTTTTAAATTATTGAAGTTGTACAGTCTCCATCATTGGCTTAGGAAGGTAGAGTGGCAGTCGACCTTTTTTAATTTATTTCAATAGCTGTGTTTTGTGCACTAGATCTAGTTGCATTTATGCAGCTTAGATTTGGGAGTTTTTTTTCCAGTTTAACTGTGTGAAATAAATGATGGATGGAGAACATATTTTTTTATACAAGCATTTCAATTAAAGTTCACTTTTTGTACATAAGCTTGTGTCAATGAATAATGAATGAAGGTGTGGTGTTCTCAGAGCCTTTTCCACCCAAGTTTACTTATTTACAAGTGCACCATTCCAAACATGCATGTTATCACTGCTAATGTGTGTACACCTAACAGCAGGTGGAGAAAGCCAACAGTCTTAACCTTCCTAGAGCTTTGGTATGTACCTTGTGGTTTCTTTAGTAATTTAGGATAATTTTCAAGACTTAATATTTCTAATATTTATTCTTAATATTTTGCACCTCTTTTAGAAACCCAAGATTACATTTTACCCAGTGACTGCCAGCATTACACACAAAACAAAAATCCTCAATTTGATGTAAACCAGCGATCCAAGCACTACAATCCTGTCTTGTAATTCAACCAGGGGAGATCTGCTAAAATAGTTGTGGGCGTGGAAGCCAGATAAGATCTGAATTTGCTTACATTGAGTTGAAGAGCAGAAATTAGTATAATCCCCTAAATGCACTGTCACTAACAGTAGGAAGACTTTGGATTTCTCTGGTTCTAACCCGGTAGATTAAAAATACAACTGATTTGGCCTTAAACTGATTTCAAGTTGACTTTATCAAATGCTCCCATAATGATTAATCACTCGCAAAAAAAACTTCGTGCTTGCAGTCTATAGGTGGTGCTGTTGCAGGCAAAGCATGTTGACAACATTGCTGTTTTCATTAGATTTCCACAAAGTAGTTTCAAACTTGTACATCCAATTTCAGCAAATAGTGAATTCTTTTTGATTCTCTTTATATGTGCCATATAACTGGGCAGGTGGGTGGAAGAACTATGGGGGAGTATTGCTAATTGCACATTTCCCATTCAGCCAATTTATCGATTGTGTAGAATTTAATGTCAATTGTTGCACTATAATTGCGCAGCCCATCTTGTACCCCACCTAAAGTCGGAGCATTTCAGGGGAGAAAAGTCTATGATTTCTTTAGCAGCATGAATCCTCAGTGATAAGAGATGGAAAGTGGCCGCTTTCCAAGTTTAGACTGCATTAAACCAATTATCAATCTCCTTTAACTTCGTTCGCATCAGCTAATTTGAGCATAACCCTGCATCAAGTTTGTACCTGCTTGAGCTGCGTGGTTCCGTATCACCCCATATACTAGTTTCTACTGTGAAACAAATCTTGCATGCGTACCACAAATATGCAAGTCATATTCTGTGGCTAATTGGCAGAACTAGTATCAATAGATATTGGTGCTACGTTTAAAGGGGGGAATTGTCCCGGGAATTGTAGAAGGCATAGGGTGGACCATGCAAAGTTCCGCATTCCACAAAAAAACAAATTCTCGCAATTTGATGTAAACCGGGGATCCAAGCGCTTCAACCCTGCCTTGCAGCTCAACCATAGGAGCTCTGCTAAAACAGTTGTGGGCGTGGAGGCCAAATCAGATAAGATTTTGGGTGAGCATGGCAGGCGAATCGCTTGGTGTTACTGTATGTAAACTGCATTTTGGCAGGTGCTTTTCTTTTTGACAGCAATAAAACGTTCCATCGGGTGGTATAAGTCAGAGGCTGGTGAAGTTTGGCTTGCCCTTTAAATTGTCAGACTACTAGAAAGGTGCTTCTTTTAAAGCAAGATTGTGTTCCCTTATAATCTCTTTAAAAATAATTCTATAAAAATCAATAAATTGAACACAGATGAGAGTGGATAACAGACCCTAATAAGAACATAAGAAATAGGAGCAGGAGTAGGCCATCTAGCCCTTCGAGCCTGCCCCGCCATTCAATAAGATCATGGCTGATCTGTTGTGGCTCAGTTCCACTTTCCCGCCCTCTCCCCATAACCCTTAATCCCCTCTCTTATCAAGAACCCATCAACCCGCTTCTTAAAAATATTTAGCGAGGCAGCCTCCACCACTTCAACGGGCAGAGAATTCCAGAGATTCACCACCCTTTGAGTGAAGAAGTTCCTCCTCAACTCCGTTCTAAACCGCCTCCCCTTTATCTTGAGGCTGTGCCCCCTAGTCCTACTGTCTTTTTTGAGCGGGAAGAGTCTCTCCACCTAATGGGGGGAACCGTAATGAAAAAATGTCAAAGGAAACTTGACTAACAACCAAAGTATCATTCCCTGGCAGTGATGCTGCATATGATTCCTTAGGGAACAAGAATCAAATTGTGGCTGATTTGTACCTCAACCTACAATCTCCTGTCTTATATTTCAGCATCCTTAAAAATTGACAAATTTCAGCTATTAAAGCATTATTAACCCAACATCCAGTTTTTTGAGGGTAGATTTCAGAATGCCACCCTTTCATACAAAAACAATGCTTCCTGATTTTGGTCCTGAATATACTAGTGTTAGTTTTGAGATTATGCACCCAGTGTTCTGGATTTCCCCATCAATCTTCTTTGAGTTTCTTTAACCTAATTTTTCATATAACACTTTAAAATCCCAGATCATTCAGATTAATTTGTACCACAGCTCACCCAAGGCCAATATACCCTTCCTGCCTGAGCTGAGAGCTCTGAACTGAATACAGTACTTGGGATGTCTCACCAAGGCTTTATATAATTTTTTTTCAAGCATGTCTTCACATTTGTTTCCCCTTCGGGGAATACTTGGGATGTGATGGCAGGGTTCCTGGCTGATTCATATCATGAATGCTCCTTCTGTGGCTAGCACGTGCTGGCCTTGGACACAAACCCAGAGCTTCTGACCCAGAGGCAGGGAATGGTGCCACCACACCACAAGTCTTGTAACTTATAACTTTGGTATCACATGCTAAGCCAATGCTCATTTGCATAACTGGTATCATTTAATGAAGTATTAGCTGCTTAAACTGTAACTTTACCGTGAGAAAAATTATTTGTTACTTGGTCCGAATTGATAATCTCACTTAAGCCATCAAAATGTTGGATGTTAGAATCATTGAATTCCTACAGTGCAGAAGGAGGCCATTCAGCCCATCAAACTTGCACTGACTCTCCAACAACAGCATCACACTGAGGAGCACCCTATCCTCAGTACCCCACATATTTACCCTGCTAATCCTCCTAACCTACACATCTTTGGACTCTAAGGGCAATTTAGCATGGTCAATGTACCTAATCTGCACATCTTTGGACTGTGGGAGGAAACCAGAGCACCTAGAGGAAACCCATGCAGACATGGGGAGAATGTGCAAATTCCACACAGACGATGACTGTAGGCCAGAATTGAACCCAGGTCCCTGGCGCTGTGAGGCAGCAGTGCTAGCCACTGTGCCACCCATATTGGAAGGGAAAATAAACTAAGCTTATTACCTCCTTTCAGTTCTATTTTGACCAATGTACCAGACTGCATGAAGTCTCTGACACATTTAGATCTAAGTCCTTGATTCCACTTTAAAGTTATAGCAAAGTGAGTCTGTGCAAAATTCTCCTAATGACAGACTCAATGGAAATCCCATATGGCAGATCCTGTTAATGTGTATGTATAATCCCCTTAGTTTCAAATCTGATGGCATTGGGTAGAATAACACAACTTACACAACTGCCAAAGATAAAATCACATTGATCCTGTTATACCCGACAACAGCTTTCACTTATTCTTGCAGAAAAAGCCAAGAAGATCCATCAGATAAACAATTGGACGGTTCATAAATTACTGCACAGTTCCCGCAGTTGGAGTGTTCATGTGGAAGGAAAGAGATGAGAAGTTGTGACCTTGATGTGCGTAAAATCAGCTTTGTATGCCCTTGTCTCAATGCTGTGAATATAATGTCATCATGGACCATCCATTATCTCCTTCAGTGAAGAGCTACAAATAGGAGAATTCCAAACAGATTCAAATTAACATTCAACACAGGTTATTTAGAACACTTGCTTTTTCAAAGCAGCCGATCATTATTTTGCCAAATTATTTTCCAGAGTTTCATTGACATCATCTTCACCAAATATTACACATCAGGATTGTTGCTCAGTATTGTAATGGCTAGAGGGTAGTTGCATTCTCAAATGCTTTCCATCAACAAAGTCATGCATACTTCAGGTCAATATTATATATAGAATAGGTTGTCTTTCTAAAGTTGTAAATGATTTAGTATGCTTAATAACATCATAACTATTGAAAGTAGAGTTTACATTGCAAGGCTATGAAAATGGTGAGATGTTTTACAAGACCTAAGTATTAAAAAATTACAGATTTCGGTTAATTGCTTAAATTGTGGTAATTGATTCAAAGTCCCAAGGAATAATTGGTGTTTAGTGTAAATGAAGAAAGCCAATTCTATTGAGGTTTTACCACTCGCTAATATCTTCAATTTTAAAACAGTAATTAAAGTAAAATTGATGTATATTGCTAAAGCTGAACATGCTGTCCAGATGTTATTGAACTTCTATTTTTCTATGTATCTTTTCACATGATCCTCGATTTCTTCTAAACAAATTCAAGTTGCTAGAGGTTAGGAAATTGCAGATCTGATATAATGAGCTAAATTGAATCACAGAAATCTCTACAGTGCAGAAGGAGACCATTCAGCCCATCAAGTCTGCACCGAACATAATCCTACCCAGGCTCAATCCCCCGTGACCCCATGTATTTATGCTGCTCATCCCCCTGATGCTCAGGAACAATTTAGCATAGCCAATCCACTAAACCTACGCATCTTTGGACTGCGGGAGGAAACCAGAGCACCCGGAAGAAACTCATGTAGACACGGGGAGAACATGCAAAGTTCACACAAACAGTGACCTGATGCCGGAATTGAACTGCTGCCTCACAACGCCAGCAGGTTCCTGGCGTTGTGAGGCGGCAGTACTAACCACTGTGCCACTGTGCTGCCCATTCCTAATAGAACTAAAAGGAAACTGCCAAAGAAGGCAGAATTCAGAATTCAGACTGACAAATTGCGAAGATCTGTAATGATGGATTAATGGGCTGGATTTTAATGATTTGCAAGAGATGGATTTGATAGTGGGTGATGGAGAACAGGCAAAATTGACAAGAGCATTGGGAAGCAGTGTCAACTTCCAAAGTTTCATCGTAGCACATTCGGCTGCACGTGAACAGTTTCACATGACGGCACCATACCACAATAGTTAGCACTTGTTGCTTCACAGCCCCAGGGACCTGGGTTCGATTCCCGGCTCGGGTCACTGCCTGTGTGGAGTTTGCACATTCTCCTCGCGTAGGTTTCCTCCGGGTGCTCCGGTTTCCTCCCACAGTCCAAAGATGTGCGAGTTTGGTTGATTGGCCATGTTAAAAAATTGTCCCTTAGTGTACTAGGATGCTTAGGTTAGAGAGATTGGTGGGTAAAATATGTAGGGATATGGGGGTAGGGCCTGGGTGGGATTGTGGTCAGTGCAGACTCGATGGGCCAAATGGCCTCTTTCTGCACTGTAGGGTTCTATGATTCATTGGGAGGGGTATCATTTCATGTATGGGAATTGCTCAGGCAGAGTGATTCAAGAGTTTTTAACTTTAGTTTCGGATCCACGCTTTTCTGAGGCTTCCCGTGACTCATCAATGGAAGCAAGAGCTGTGGCAATTTAGGAGGTTGAAATGCTATCAGAGAAATATGCCAAGAAATCCTCAGTACTGACAGCTGCTTTATTACCCACCAGTGAGGAAAGGTTTGTTCACAGCATGTGTGCTGACAGGTTCCTTTACACACTTTGAGGAAGTCATCTCCACTTTGGTGGTTTGCAGACTTGATCTTCGCTTTGGAGCTTTGATTTATCAGATCAGCACAACTCACTTATATTGCTTCTTATTGAACATCAGATGAGGAACAAAGTGACCAGAGACAGGGCCAGCGCCAGCAGCAGCTCGGAGGCCAGCAGCTTCAGAGGGGAGAGGGGGGCAGCAGAGAGGTGTAGCTCGCATGAGGCCATACATAACACACAGGGGCTACAGGCAGAGGTACCCGACCTCTCTGAATACTAATGTCTCAGAAGGCTCAGGCTCTCCCATGAGCTGGTGATGGATATTTTCAGTCTCCTGGAACAAGACCTGTTGCCAATTGATTCTGAGGACCGTACTGTACCAATGGCTGCTAAAGTCAGCCCCATCCTCAATTTCTTTTGCTTCGGGATCCTTCCAGGGTATTGATGGAGACATTTACGGCATCACAGTCAGCAGCCTGCAAATGCATAAAACAGGTTAGCATGTCTGGAGCTCTGCTGGTTTGCCATGGGTGGAGGGCATCATTGATTGCATACACATGGCAATTAAAACACCCATAGATCACCCAGGAGTGGTCCTCAATTGCAAGTGCTTCCATTCCATCATTGTGCAGCTGGAATTAAACCACAAAGAGCCCTTTGTACAAGCATGCAAGATTCCGAGGCAGCAGTCATGGCACTCTTTCATCCTGTGGCACTCCACCCTCCTAGACATCCTTGTACCTGGAAGCAGAATTACTGTCTGGCTGTTGGAAGATAAGGAATATTCATTTAAAATGTGATTATACTTCTCTGAAACCCGAGAAATGAAGCCTAAGAGTGAATTCCGTACATCGACCAGTTGTGTCATTGTGTAACCCATTGGCGTGCTAGCGCTTGGATACATCTGGAGGAACCTTTCACACACGCAGAATAGCTGAGGTTTGCTGCACTCTGCATAATATTGTCCAGTGGTGACATTTGGACTTCCAGGAGGAACAAGGCTCAGAATCTCTTCAGAAGGAGAAGAAAATGAGGAGGCAGAAAATGTTGAGGGTGATGCACCACTGGTAGCACACATTGCTGCTCCCTGATTACAGCGAGATTCACTTTGGTTCCACCAGTTCACCCATCTCACCGCGTTATGCAAAAGCAACCTTTGGCAATGCAAGCCCTCCTCACCCCCACCAATGTCCCCAGCATAAAATGCTCCTGCAAGTCACCAAAGTCCTTTTCCCATCCTCCCATGGGTTACCATCAATCCAGGATTGGCATGCATCATCATGGAAAGGCCACTTGCCAAGCAATAATCAAGAGTAGGAAAGTGGTGCACAGTGACATGCCTCAAATGAACAAATGAGAATTAGCTGTACAAAAAGTGGAAGACCCCCATGTGCATAGTCTTGTGCAACTAGAGACTTTTACCCTTTGTTTTTCTGGAGCTTCTACATAGCGTAACCCCTGTGGCTACAGCAGAAATACGTCTCTGCTCTGACTACTGAGCTGCTCTTGGTTGACATCCTCTGGGTTTTCAAGGCAAAGACTGCTCCAGCTATACCTGTGCCTGGATAGATTCAGCCGTAAGAACATTAGGCAGCATGTGAGGCACTGTCTGCAGGGGATCCGGGGAGTGGGAGAGTAGTGCAGTTCAGGCAGGGGCAATGGGTACGAAGTAGAATCCCTTTGAAATGACTCCCCTTTTACCATTGTCAATCTCATAACACAGCTGCATTTTCTTTCTCCCACTGTGCTGGAGGACACTTTGATGCAAATATTTGAGGCACCCAGGCACTAAAGATAGGTTATCGTTCATCTAATTTAAGGTGGTATCCAAAGTCCGCAAGCCCTCGCTGGAGGTCTGCAGGTACTTGCTTGATTGTCATGTTTGATGCTCCATGCAGATGGTCACTCTATTGATGGAAGAAGACATCTGCAATGACCTGTGACAGCATCCTACTTGCTCTTGAGGCAGGTTTCTCCTCCTCCCCTGTCTCTGCAATCGCATGTTTGAAACATCTGCCTGTGCATTGCACATTTCTGCTGCTGCTCCATAAGTATACTCTTTATAACGAGCCCTGCAGTACAGCCTCTGGTGTGGACTGTCAATTGTTGTCACTAACTTGAAGGTCTGCTCTTATTTGCTTGTGGAGTATGAGTCACTACGTGGAAACCCAAATATCTCTATAAATGATCCCACCGGGGTAGGAATATCTGAGCTGATGTATGGACTGCAGAAATATCAAAGTCACACATTCTTGGATAGTTTGAGCTTTGGAGTTCAAAGACCTCAATCTCTTCCTTCTGAACGTGTGGATGAACTGTGCGAGATATAAAAGTAGGGAGGTCTTACTGCAGCTGTATAGGGCACTGGTGAGGCCGCAGCTGGAGTACTGTGTGCAGTTTTGGTCGCCGCACTTACGCAAGGATATTTTGGCCTTCAGGGAGTGCAGAGGAGGTTTACTAGGCTGATGCTGGAGTTGAGGGGGTTGAGCTATGAGGAGAGGCTGAATAAACTAGGCTTGTACTCGTTAGAGTTTAGAAGAGTGAGGGGAGATCTCATTGAGACGTACAAGATGATGAATGGGATGGATAGGATAGAGGTGGAGAGACTCTTCCTGCTCAGAAAGGACAGTAGGACTAGGGGGCATAGCCTCAAGATAAAGGGGGGGGCGATTTAGGACGGAGTTGAGGAGGAACTTCTTCACTCAAAGGGTGGTGAATCTTTGGAATTCTCTGCCCGTTGAAGTGGTGGAGGCTGCCTTGCTAAATATTTTTAAGATGCGGGTTGATGGGTTTTTGATAAGCGAGGGGATTAAGGGTTATGGGGAGAGGGCAGGAATGTGGAACTGAGCCACGACAGATCAGCCATGATCTTATTGAATGGCGGGGCAGGCTCGAAGGGCTAGATGGCCTACTCCTGCTCCTATTTCTATTTCTATTTCTATTTCTATAAGAAGTGAATGAATATTATCAGGGTAAGAGTGTTCAAAGGTGTCACTTTGTATATGATCATATTTTGCTTGCTACTGACATTAAGTTAACATTGATGAGTGTTGTAGGCCATGTGACTGCCTGATATTTAATTCTGTCACTAGTTAGATGGACAGCCCCTGTCTTCCACTGATCTCTAGAAGCTCCTGCTCTCCAGCCATCAGTTATGAGATGGTTAAAGGGCCACCTTTGGTTCTCTAACTCTCCTTCATATTCTGATCTCTCTTATCTTGCACACAGGGAAGGAACAAGTGATTGAGAGTAATGGCATGTGTTCATTTGAAGAATGGGGAGCATTTGTTGAGGTTGACTTTAATAGAGAGATGCGACATAACATTAGGATGAGGCTGTGTATCAGTGGTGGATGGATATATAGGAATGCGAGAAGTGCATACAGAGGGAGAATGGGCGCATCTGCAAAGTAAGTTGAAGAGGAGTGATGTGCTGGCGTAGGAGAGAGTAAATAGAGTGAGGGGGCTGGAATATTGCGCTTATCAGGATTTAGGTGAATGTCTGCCACTCATGCTCTGCTTAGATCATTTCACAGCTTCCTGCATTGAATATAGGTGTCTGACGCTATGACCCTACTGCTGACCCCCTCAGCAACCTCCTACCATATGCTATAAAAGCAAATTACTGTGGATGCTGGAATCTGAAACCAAAAGAGACCCTGGAAAAGGGTCATCTGGACTTGAAACGTCAGCTCTTTTCTCTCCTTACAGATGCTGCCAGACCTGTTGAGATTTTCCAGCATTTTCATTTTTGGTTCCTTTCACACATTCTTTGCCTTAGCAGCTGGCTTCTTAACCTGATTGTTGGAGAAATATATCTTCATCCAACTCATCATAGTCTTATGGTATTATGGTCTCATTGCCCCAGCAGCCTATTCCATCAGGGACAATGAAGCAGGTGAGTCTTGAGTTCATTGAATAATCCTTTTTCTCTTCCATCCAACTCCAACTACTTCACCTTGCATGTTTGGACTGTCCCTTTTTAAATACTGGATTCAAAAGCATGTCATGTGAGTCATCATCAGGCCCGCTGATGCTAATTGAATGGGAAACCCAAAAGTCAGATGTTAAATAAGTGGTTGCACTAAAAAGCATCTGAAAGACACACCACTTGTTTCCTGTTTCCTACGTACTGTTCACCCCTATACTCGACATGCATGCATTGAAATTCAACCCAATGGAATTGCATATTAAACTATTTACTGCATTAATCAACAGAACATTGGTTAGTCAAAATTATTGGTTTGCCAGTATGAATCTAAATATGGCAATTGATTAATTGTACTGATTCCTGATATCATCGAATTTGATTATCTAGAAATAAAAATTAATCTCTAAAAGCTTCATGTGCTGTTCTGTTCATGTTAAAATTGTGTCTGATAACGGGCACTTGGTCAGGGAATGTGGACTAAATATTATCCAGGTGTACAGAGCTATTGGCTTTATATAAACATAATAAAAGACATGTACGTTGCCGACACCAAAATTGACATAAGGTCGCCATTATAGCCGGTTCTTTAGCTTAATTATGATTGAAAAACGAATTTCATGGGCAAAAATTTACTCTGGATCCTAGGCGGGTTCTGCAGTAGGGGGGCTGGGGATTTGTGGCAGAGGCATAAAATTAATGAACGGGATTCCAGCTGGGATCCTTCCTGCCCAAACCCAGACACAGTTTCATACTAGGAGGGGGGGAGCGGTGCGGCGGAGAGGGGCGGGGGGGGGAGGGTGTGCAGGGCTTTGGATGGGAAACCTGCCCTTTCTCCTATTAAAGCTCATAAATGGTCACTTAATCACCTTATTCCGTCCAGCCACAATTTTTAGGCTGGTGGGAGCAGGTACAGGTAGGATGGGAAAGTGACATTAATCCTTTTCCCTAATTTAGAAGGGGAGGAAGCCTCACTTTGAAGGCTGTCTTAAAGTTGGAGCATTCCCTGCCTGGGACACTGGAGCTCTGGGACCTCCTCCCCTCCTGGTCTATTTCTGGGTGCATCCCCTAGTCTTCCGACTCCAGTACCACCAAGATCTGCCCTTTTAAAGGTCTTGGGACTTAGTTCCAGGCAAAGTGCTGCAGCACCACTTCTTGCGACTGCAGTGCTGTGCATGACCAACTGACGAGCTCTCACAGGCAGGGCTTCCTTCCAAGGGCAGACGGATGCTCCGCTGACTGCCGTTCAACACTCAAGTGTGGGTTAAAAGGCAGTGGGAGCTCAAGAGTTGCCAACTATGTGTTAGGCACTGAATCTTGGGATGGAGAGTGCTGACCTTTCGCAATATTAATTCTTACTCTATGTAAATATGGTCCTACTGTGGCACCAAGTTTAAACTGGACAAGGGAGTCAAGCAAGCCAAGTTGTATCAATGTTATCTTACCACAGTCAAATATCTTACCCACTCTAGCCCTCTTAGCATTCTGAAGAAACCATTCATGCCAAACATCCTAGTTCACTCCCTTTCCCTTGGCACTTACCCACACAGTCACAGAAGTTCAATCCCTGTCTTCTTACCTCCTTTCTTCTCATAGTCCAAGGACTAAAATGTTCCTTCTGGATGAAACAGCAATTTAGTTGTACTTCTTTTCAATTTAGTCTGCTGTATTCAGAGGTCAACATCTTCATTTTGGAAGATTGAATGAAGATTGGGGACTGCTTTGTGGAGCACCAAAATTCAGTCTACAGCCATCATCATGAGCTTCTACTCACTTGTCATTTTGATTCCTCTCCTTGTTCCCAGACCCACCTCACTGACCTCTCAGATAGCCAGAGAATCACCTATAACAGCTTTTCGTCTTGCTCCTGAACCATTATCAATGCTATGTCCCAAGGATCAAAGCCCCCTCCTATTTCTCCATCTCCTTTCTATCTTTGCGGGTGAGATCATCCAAAAACACTTCAGTTTTCATAAGTTCATTGACAACACCCAGATCTACCTCAGTGCCACCTCTCTTGACTCCTCCATTGTTTCTAAGTCAGCTGACTGCTTGTCCGACATTCCTTGTTGGATGTACAGAAAGTTCCTTCAATTAAGTATTATGAAGAGTGAAGTTATTGCCTTCATCCCTGCCACAAATACCATCCCCTAGCCACCAATAAAATAGATATCAATAAAACATTAATTTTGTATGGAACTTTTCCTTATACCCTCACTGAAATTTCCTCCCCTGATTTTAGAGAACTTGGGACCTACTTTTGAGAGTGTAAGAAAATGACCAGTCAAGAGTGAAATTTGCTCCAGCCTATTTAGTTTTGTATTGTTGATATAGTTGTGTTCATAGTGATGTTTGCAATATGTCCATTGAGTGAGCGATGCTGTGCCAGTTATGAAAGTACCACTAGTAAGAGGATAATGTGCCCCTAGGAGATTGCTTCTGTGCTTATTGAGTGAGTATTGTGCACAGTTTTGGTCCCCTTATTTGAGGAAAGATGTTGTAGCGTGGAAGGCAGTTCATGGGAGATTCAGTGGATTGATTCCAGAGATGAGGGGTTTGCCGCATCAAGAGAGATTGAACAGTTTAGGCCTATACGCTCTGGAATTTAGAAGAATGAGGGGAGATCAAATTGAGGTACACAGATGATAAAAAGTATGGATAAAGTAGACATGGAACAGATGCTTCCTCTTGAATGGCATTCTAGGACGAGAGGTCATTGTCTTATAGTTGAGGAAAAACTACTTCTCCCAAAGAGATGTAAATCTGTGGAATTCGCTACCCCAAAGTGTGGCGGCTGCTGGGACAGTGAGTAAATTTAAGGAGGAGTTAGATTTTTATTGGTAAAGGGTTGAATGGGGTTGTGGGAAGAAGGCAGGAAAATGGGGATGAGGAGCATATTAGCCATGAGCGAATGGTGGAGCAAATTCGAATGGCCTAATTCTGTTCCTGTATCTTATGAGCTTATGAATTTATGACAATGTTGCCTTTGTGGGGGCTGAACAGTTGCCCCAGCCTTTTATGAATTGGAAATCTGGACAGTTTGTTCTAAAATATATATTCTTATATTTCATTCCAATGAATTATATCTCTGTGAAGTTTAGATCTGTTTTGCTAAGAGGAAATAAACATGTAACCAGAATTACTTGGTCTTGAAATGGCTTTCTGCTGATTATGGCAGAGACATGAATGATTTCCTTTTAGAAATGCGCTTTGTTTGAGTTTCCAGTGTTCTAAAACGCCTGTGGCATAAAATAATTAGCCTTATGCCTCCTACTCGTATGCACAAATAACCTTTAACCTGTTCCTAGAACCTAAAAAAAAGTTTTAAAGGTTATGTTATCTTTTTTGTCATAACCGTAAAACAGCAAAAATATCCCTCTGTTGTTGTCTCTGTCATGTTGTTTAACCTCTCAGTTATTCTGCAGTACCAGTGATTTAGTCACAGAACCACAGTGTGATACATTTATCCATAGTTACAAGCTAGGCTCCACAATTAATTGATCTGTTCAGTCATAGGTGAGAGCTCCAGTACCCCACGAGGTTAGCTATGTGATTGGCTATTGACAGCTGGTTGTCAGGAGATGGGACAGTGCATGACAGGGATCATATGGGCAGAGGGACACAATGCAAGGTATTTTGCTAGTGTCAGAGGAAAAAAAAAGCTACAATATTACGCAAAGCTCAGCATGTTGCTGTCAGCTTTTAATGCTAGGCTTGCACCTTATGTGAGCTTTACCATTCAGATCAACCTCTCCTATTCACAAGGTTATGGGCTAATATATAATGGCTGTTCCTATGCATGTACAATTCTTTGGAAAGCCTAGCCTCCAGTTTAGGGATTTGAGCTTTTCAGCTTTTGAACCTTTGACCTTGTGAGTTTATTGGTCTGGAAAGGCATAATCATATCTGATAACATATGCCAGCGGCTTTCAACCTTTTAGGTCTTAGAGTCCTTTTGGGTAGAAATGTTAAGACAGGGGCCCTCTTGAGAATAATTTAACAAGATGTTACAGTCCGGCACAAAATACAATGCTGACTTGAAGACCACCTGCAGCCTTTTCTTAGGCTTCTTGCCCCATGTCACTGCTATTTAGTTTGCATAATCCCAGGCGCAGAGCACAGTTTCTGATCTATTATCAAAACAAAAACTTTCAATTTCCTAAAAGAAAATAGAATTCAACACACTGTTCCACTGATACAAGGACACAGAAAAACTGTCAACTATTTTCACTGTCGATCTTTTTCTTGGTGTTGTCTTTTTATTAAATCCTGACAGAATGTTGTGTCCAGAAATGTAAAGATTTGGTCTAGACCAGACGTTGCAGACTGGCAAATTGTACTTACCTTGCAGCTGTCTGGGCAAGGCAGACTGACCCACAGCAATGAAGTGACTAAGTGATAGTGAAACAGATTGAACAGATGGTCAGTAAAAGATCGATAAATTAAGTAGACCTATTGCAGGATCACAGTAAATAGTATTATATGGCATACTTCCAGCCTGAAAATGAAAGGAACAGACAAGTACACATCCAGTGTTATTTGGTACATTTTGCTTGCTGTAAGATTTCCAGTCATTGTAAAAGCAAATGTTTATATTGACTAAGCTAAAGGCTATATTGAAAATAATGCCTAAAGCAGTGATACACAAAATAATAACATACCTGATTCAACCTGCTGTATAGACAAGAGTTAAACTAAGAAAAGCAAAGCCCGAACTAGAATGAGATATAATGATACTAGAGAGCAATTAAACCTTCTAAAACAAAAGAACAGAAATTAAAAAGTAAAGGTTAATTTTAAGACAATTCAGGATTAATGTGAAATTTTCTAATCAGGGGTGGGGGTGTGTGGGGTGTGGGGATTTTAAAGCTTGTGTTTGGGTGGTGCCAACTTTGATAGTTAATAGTTTAGGCTTGAACCAATGAGCATCGTTTAGAGCTACCTCATGCATATCTTTCTCCTCACCTAAGATAGAATAGATCGCTATAGTACTGAGCTCCTCCCAGCAGTCTAGTTGGCAAGAGACAGAGACAACCTTGTCAAGCTAACTAGTGTGACAGAATACACCCACTGTTTTGGAGACCTGTAATTTGCGGAATTAATTTTCAACATTTGATTTTCAACAGGATTTTATAAATATTTGGTGATGGGGTATATCACTTCTTGTCTGAACTTTGCATATAACTAATCAGTCACTGTAGATTCAGTTATATTGCACGTGAGGGTCTCAGATTAGTACCAGTAGAATGCAATACACAGTCACAAAATGCTATCAGCTGTACACTGCAGTCTGGCCATGATAAATTAGTTCTGTAGTTTTGTATGTACTTGCATGGTCAGACATTGAATATTAAGAGAGTGTGGGCACTACAATCATATCAGTAAAAATGGTGACATCTACACTTGGACACCTGAAAAATTCAAAGGTAGTCCAGTAGACTGCCGAGAAACTTCATAAAAGCAAACTAGTGCGAATGCTGGAACTCTGAAATAAAAACAATGTTGGAAAAACTCAGTTAAAATTTATTTATTAGTGTCACAAATAGGCTTACATTAACACTGCAATGAAGTTATTGTGAAAATCCCCGAGTTGCCACACTCTGGCGCCTGTTCGGTTACACTGAGAGACAATGCACCTAACTAGCACATCTGTTAGACTGTGGGAGGAAACCAGAGCACCAGGAGGAAACCCATGCAGACAGGGGGAGAATGTGCAGATTCCTGCACAGATTCAAGCTAGGGATGGAACCTGGGTCCCTGGCACTGTGAGGCAGCAGTGCATCTGTGCATCTGTAGAGAGCAAAACAGCATAGCAGGTGAAATGGAAAATTCAGTGGACCATTTAAAGATTCATTGAGTTCAGACAGGAATTTCAGTCTTGGGACACGTCCTGGAGAATCCCACCCAATATTTGAAGTTTGTATGACTTCTTCAGAGTTAAAGAGAGGAAGTAAGGTGATGGATTTTATACTGCTGAAGAGGGGGTCATGAAAGGGGAGCAAAATTGAACATAAGAACATAAGAACATAAGAAATAGGAGCAGGAGTAGGCCATCCAGCCCTTCGAGCCTGCCCCGCCATTCAATAAGATCATGGCTGATCTGTCGCTGCTCAGTTCCACTTTCCCGCCCTCTCCCCATAACCTTTAATCCCCTCTCCTATCAAAAACCCTCAGAAAAACACTCAGAAATAGATGTAAGCTAGGAGAGATTTGACCAAGATGTCATAGAATCCTACAGTGCAGAAGTAGGCCATTCAGCCCAATGAGTCTGCACTGACCACAATCCCATTCAGGTCCTATCCCCATAACTCATGCATTTACTCTAGTTAGCCCCCTGACACTAAGGGGAAATTTAGCATTGCCAATCCACCCTAACCTGCACATCTTTGGATTGTGGGAGGAAACCAGAGCACCCAAAGGAAACCCATGCAGACATGGGGAGAATGTGCATTCACACAGACAGTGACCTAAGCCAGGATTCAAACCCAGGAGGCTGGTGCTGTGAGTCAGCAGTGCTAACCACTGTGTCACTGTGACACCCAAGATGGACACAAGACAAAGTCAGTGTTAGTGACAAAGACTAAAAACTGCTGATAGTGACATAAAAGTGAGGTGCATAATGTGTTACTGGCAGGAAAAGGGTTAGGACTTCAGCACTCTTTGAAAGCAAATTCAAGAAAGGGGTGTGGTGGGGGACAAGGGACAAAGAATTGGATTAAAAGGTTAAACTTGGAGGAGAGAGTACTTAGATCAAAGCTTTTGAATTAATTATTAAATCCAGAAGAGTGTAACATGCCACATCGGTAGGTGAGGTGCTGTTCACTCAACTTGCATTAGGCTTCATTGGAACATTGCAGCAGGCCAAGGAAGGACATGTGGGCATGGGAGCAAATCTGCTGGATTGAAATGGCACTCAACAGGAAGGTCTGAGTCTTGTCTGCAGATTGAGCCAAGGTGCTCTGCAGAATGGCCACCCAAACTGTGTTTAGCCTCCTCAATGCAGAGGAGACCACACTGGCACCAGTGAATGCAATAGATCAGATTGAAGGAAGTGCAAATGAAACGTTGCTTCACGGAAAGTAGTGTTTGCGGCCTTGGGCAATGACAAGAGAGGAGGTAAAGGAGCAGGTATTGCATAATCTACGATTGTCTGGGAAGGTGACTGAACCGCAGTGAGGGGGAACCCTTAGTTCAGGGCAAAGCAAGCCATGCCTGAAGTACCCTTTTGGAAGATCATATCATTGGAACTGAAGCAGCAGAAGCAGAGAAACTGGGAAAATTGCATTGAGTCCTTTTATGAAGCCAGACATGAGGAGCTGTAGTCAAGGTAGCTGTGGGAATCAGTGGGCTGATAGTGAACATTGATGATCAGTCTATCACCTGAAATGGAGACAGAGAGGTCACAGAAGGGAAATGAAGTGTTAAAAATGAGCCATGTGAAGGTGAGAGAGGGATGGGAATTGGAAGCAAAATCAGTTTTCTTTTCAGGTCCAGATAAGAGCATGAAGCGGCCCCAATACAGTCATCGGTGGAATGGAAAAAAAATTTGTTGGGGGGGGTGCCTGAATAGGACTGGAGCAAAAGTAAATGTGTTGCTCCCTTATAAACATGGACATCTAATTGACTGATTTGCATGTCGCTGACACTGGGTGGGAAGGATCTGCTGGCATTTAACTTTAAACACAGTAAGAAGTCTCACAACACCAGGTTAAAGTCCAACAGGTTTACTTGGTAGTAAACACCACTAGCTTTCGGGGTTCGTCAGGTGACTGGGGAGTTCTGATCATAAACAGAACATATAAAGACACACACAGTTTACAGAGTACTGATTAGAATGCAAGTCTTTATAGCTAATCAAGTCTTAAAGGTGCAGACAATGTGAGTGGAGATGGCACTAAGCATAGGTTGAAGAGATGTGTATTGTCTCCAGACAGGACAATAAGTGAGATGGGGCATCTCCACATCATTAAACTTTAATGCGGTATTGGTCTTCATACCCATGGGATGAGCCATCCCAGTAAAGAGGAAGCTCTGGCTCTGCCTCCAGGAGATGGAAGAAGCGTATGGCATCCTCCGTTGAGAAGCATCATTTTCAAAGCTGTACTGATGACTACAACCCCCATTAAGCATTCAAAATGTATTTAAATCGGCCCCATGCTGGGTCCTGCTCCTTTCATTCACAGCACTGCTCACTCATTTCAAACTAGCAAAGTAGGTGTGTGAATAACCTGTTCAGAAAGGACTGTCTGTGTTAGCAGAAGCATGGCATACGGGGTCACTTAATTAGACAGGATGCGAAATATCAGATTACCGCTAGCACTGAACGCAATAGTAAAGTCAGAGGCAAGCTTGCTGTGTGTCTGTCGAGCCTCACACCGGCCCTTGGTGTGCTCCTACTTATAATATATTTGCATTTCATGAATATTCATGAGCACAAACATTTTTAATTATATCCTACCTTCAAGACAAAGCCAGTGGCACGTGAGAATCTCATGGCACCCGGCTCACGTTTGTTTAAAGGTGGCGTGCGTCAGTCAAGTTTGTGCAAGGTCACCAGTTTTCCTTGTTTAACAATGGGGGGATGGGGGGGAGCAGAAGAACGGCAACTTACAGGGAGCTTCAGGACCAGTGAAAGTGAGGCAGTGGTGTGGAGTTGGGAACCTTGAGGACTAATGTAAGAAGGACTTAATACCCTGGGAAAGGTCAGTCAAAGTAAGAAAATGAGGAAACTAAAGGGCAATGTCAGAACTGTCCAAATGTGTGTCCATCTCAGAGTGTTGGCTGACAGAGTCCTTGCAGGGCTTTGAATTGACCTACGACATTTCCATTATCCCTGCCGAGCGTGATCTCAGACACGGTGTGACACCACGGCACAGTGGTGGTTAGCACCGCTGCCTCACAGCGCCAGGGGCCAAGGTCCAATTCCACCTTGGCTCACTTTGCACATTCTCCCAGTGCCTGCGTGGGTTTCCTCTGGCTGCTCCGGTTTTCTCCCACTGTCCAAAGATAGATGGGTTAGGTGGATTGGCCATGCTAAATTGACCGTAGTGTCAGGGGGATTAGGAGGGTAAACACGTGGGGTTACAGGAATAGGGTCAGGGTAGGA
The DNA here is from genome assembly GCF_965287045.1 of Carcharhinus amblyrhynchos. Lineage (NCBI taxonomy): Eukaryota > Metazoa > Chordata > Chondrichthyes > Carcharhiniformes > Carcharhinidae > Carcharhinus > Carcharhinus amblyrhynchos. The sequence continues at coordinate 24,339,144 of NC_137342.1, read as the reverse complement.
TTGTAGTCGATGCAGTCTCGATGGGCTGAATGGCCTCCTTCTGCACTGGAAGGGTTCTATGATTCTATGAATATCCTTTGCGATGCATAGAATGGAGAGACGGCAGGACCTATAATTTTAGCCATGTCTCAGAGAGGTGAGCACAACTGGACATGAACGTGAACATTCAATAAAGAGTTAGCAAAACATTGTTTCTCCCACAATAAGGGAAATGTCCCTAACTCTCATGTAATCATCAATGCTTGCCAATCATGAGGTACATTTAGCACTCTGTCTAAGCTAACCTCAACAGAAAAACAAAGATGCACATAATAATAAGGTGAAAGCAATGTCATGTGAAACATTTACGAACAAGATTTAATTTAAAAGACTCCTGTGCCACCTGTGCTTTCAAGTCTTATGTTAATTGCAATGGAGTTGGGCAGGAATGTTTTGGTTGTAATGCAGATCCTCCCTGCTTGTCCAAGAAGCTATTTTATTGCCCGCCAATACTTGCTGCATCCCCAGCTGATGGCAGGTTTCAGCCCCTGCCATACACTCGCACATGTTTCCCCAGCATGCCACCGACACATCAAATTTTAATTGTAACCTCATGGGGAATGACAAAAAGCACATGAGCAAGTGATGCGCACTTCTGGTTATGCCATCTGCAATGGCATGTTTTTCAATTGTAACAGAAACCATTGGAACTACCTAAGAATTCTCACTTGTTCCTTTTTGGTTGCTGAAAACTAACATGACAGGAAATATGTGGCTAACTTACTCACCTATATGATAAGGGATTGTAGTATGACAAGTTACAGAAGTAGCCTTGTCTTATTATGAACTACATGCCAACATTAAGCAAAAGCTGGCTAAAAGTTTCAGAAAGGGTAAAGGTACCCCTACCCCCAAACAAAACGGCAACTCAAAGTTAGCTGTTTATGAGAACATGTTGGTTGCACCAGCTATGCCACTTAAGCTTTAGATGCATAAAGCATTCATTCACTTGGGCAGTGCCAGTACAGGTCCAAAGGGAGTGGGGAGAAATAGTGTTAAATGCACTGTTGAACGTTGTTGGAAAGATGCTAACTTGAATTAGGTTTGAATAAAAGATTTTTGATTTGATTTGATTTATTATTGCCACATGTACTGAGAAACATTTGAAAAGTATTGTTTTGCGTGTTATCCATATGAAACATACTATACATAGTTCACAAAGAGTCCACCATCTCCGGTGCCATCTTAAAACGTGGATGTAGTCTATCCACAGTGAGATCAGTAACACTTCCCCATTCTCTCTCCACTCCCTGTATTGTGGGGACTGGCTGCAAGTATTTTAGGGGCTTGTATCAAGGCCAGGCTTTATGAATTAAAGGAACACAAGCAACAGGGGAAAGAAATAAAGTTTTAAAATGAACTGAAAAAAAAAGACAGCAACTTGTGCAATGGATTGCTGTCCCACATGAACAGAGACAGAGATGGCAATTGGGGGCGGGGCAAGGAAGATTAAGAAGAACCCAAGCATAAACTAGGAATATTGGAGGAGAAAAGAATGTCCCTATGAAAGAATGGGATTTGAAGTGTATACCATCATCTTCACCAGCCAGGTTGTAATTTGACAGCACAGATTAATCCTTCATAAAATTTTATTGCATTGATTTTGATTTTAATATTTTCATTTGTTCCTATTTGGTAAAAATAATTTAGTTCATTGAATTCTTAGAAACGTTCTCTTACCCTTTTGTAATATCCGCTATAACTATACACTGACTACATTCCTTAAGCAATTATCCTTTGAAGGAAATGAATTACAGAATGAAGCAAATGTCTGCTGGTTAAAGCTCTTTGCTAGTATTAAAGCAAATATTGAGAAGCAACGTCGCCATAACTGGAACACAACTTGAGATTTCTTTTCCACTTTCAGTACCACTCACTTTCACGGCATGGCTCATTAGCACTGGAGACTTTTCCCCAGCTCCTCAACTCGTCTCCACAAAAATCCCCTTTAATCGAGGCCATCCAACTTCGTATTCTGGTGAAGAACTCCATTCATCCAGCATGACATTGCCTGTTGCAGGGGAAAGAGGTGTGTCCTCTGCACAAAGAATCTATTGTGGTTAAGGAAAGCTTGGCATTTGAAGGGCTGCTGTGAAGTTCATACAGAAAACAAACATGAGTGTGTGGTCTTGAGGCTTGACGTGATCTCTTATTTGGAAATAGCCTTCACAGTGCCAACAAAGGCTATCTTGAGGAGAACACCGGCGTGCATGGTCTGGTGGCACTGCATAGGACTCCTGATGTGCGTTTAGTCCTCAGGGCGCTCGTCAGATGGCGATGCGTGAAATCTGTAAATGTGTAAAAAATTCATAATGTTATTAAAACCATCAGTAATGACAGCTCCAGGGAATTCTACACAGAGAGGGCCAACCATTTTTTAAAAGAAAAAAAATCATGCACAATGACGCTGAAAAATCAGCAAAATTATTGTAATGTAATGCAACTGAGCTGTCAGAAATAACTTTATTACTGTACTATTATTTTATTATAAATAAAATAGGCACTGATAAAATCCTAAATTAAAATGGGACCCATCATAAAATTGTCTCTCCCTATTTTATCCCCAACTTTCTTTACCTTTTCTCCACTTTTGCTTCCCCTTCCCCCTTTTTCTCAATTTTACCTCTCTCCCACCCATCTCCCCCTCCCCCCCTCATAGCTTATCCTCTGATTTCAGCTTCTCTGCCATTTGGCCATTCACACCTTCTGTTCTTTCTATGGGCTGTCATTAGCAGCCTTTCCCCTTGTTTTTGTGGCTATGACTAATCTTTAATTCCTTCACCTCCAGTATAAATATTTCCCACTTTCTATGCCTTTTAGCTTTGACAAAAGGTCATCTGGACTCAAAACCAGTGGCATAGTTAGGAGGAGTGCAGGGAGAGCGACCGCTCCTCCAAGCACATTTTTCAGGAGTGGCACCTTTTCAACGGGGCGTTCCTCACTGGCCCCTGCAGAGGCCGCTAAGGAGATAAATATACTCAATAACTCCCGCCCACAAACAACCTCCTGACTGACAGCTTGATAAGCCAAACCGGAGCTCGCCTCCCCACTCACTAACTCCTGCCCACACCCAACGCTCCATCAGTGGGACAGCCCGGTCTACAGATGAACATCAGGATTCAGCAGTAGCCATTTTTCAGAAGTGGTAATGTTTTAACATTCACAGCAAGCATTATGCAGCTCAGGGTAAGGTATTCTGTTAGCCGTCAGCAACCATGAACAAAAATGTATTGAAATGCTGTTAAGTCTGCAGGTCCACCTGATGTGGAGATGCCGGTCTCATGGGTACCTGTGGAGGGAAGTTTGCTGTGAATAAAGTTGGCAGATAAATTCGGTCTGCCCCTTTTCTTGCTTCAGTGTAACTTGGCTGCTTAACAATCACATACAACAGAGCATCTGATCATCTGTGATCAGTCAATGTGACACATCACCTAATTTCACTTAGAGCTTCAATGTTTTGGAACAGGAAGAGGATGAATCAATGCCAAGAATTTGCATTTTATATATTTCAACTAAAACTTGCCGAGAAAAAAAAATTAACACCAAGCCAAAAAGAAAAAGAGACAGGTGACCAAAAGTTTGATCAACAGGGTAGATTTTTAGGGACATCCATACAAATTATAAATGTATTTAATTTTTTTGGTGTTTATTTTATTTTTCTGTCTTGAGAAAAGGAAGGTTTTTTTTGGTCAAAAATAAATGTTTTTTTAAAAGAAAGAAAATGAATTACTGAGAAAAGAACTGTTGGTTTGTGTGCGATGTGATGACGCCAGACGTTGATCATGTCAGCATGGGGCGGGGCTTGGACAGGGATTTGTGGAATAGTAATGAGAGGGCAGTCCTTTTTTATGTTGTGGCGCCTTTTTTATGTGTTCGCTCCCTCAACCCTCAAACCTGGCTACACCATTTCTCAAAACATTAGTTCTTTTCCCCCCTTACACCTGCTGGCAGACCTGCTGAGATATTCAAACCTTTTCTCTTTTTGTTCCATTTTGCACTTCTTGTCCCTTCTCATTTCAATTACCTTTTCTTTTAACTTGCTTCATATTATTTTTCACCTATGTTTGAAAATGTGCACATTATTTTTTGTTGTTTATTACACATTTGTTCTTCATTGGTATATGGGCCTATTTTCTGCGCTTCCTACTAACTCGGGATCTGGATTGCTACAACTAAGGCTAAGTATTATGCAGCTCCTTATGGTAGAAACCATGGCAGCCAGGCCCACTTAATGATCAGAGAAGCCTTCCCCTCTCAGATGGAGAAAGGGATGCCACATCCCTTGATGTCAGTAGGGTGTAAATTAGGCTTATTAATGAGCCAATTGACACCCGTTATCCCTCACCCTGCTTCACTTTAGTGATGACTGAGAGATTAAATGGAGTTTATCCATGCCCTCAGGTGGCTGCCCATCAAAATTTCCCAAGTTTGCCAATGATCGCCTTGGAGTTGGAAAGGTGGATGGGGGTAGCCAGTGAAAGATCTTTGCCTCTGAACGCTCTCACCCACCCATCCTGTGATCTCCATCCCATGATCTCCATAATGCCTTCATTCACCTGTGACCCAGGGTCCCTCTATGAGCCTGTGTCTCAGGTAGATGCTGTGCCAAAAGCAGCCACCACTCTCATTGGCACTGGAGGCAATGATAAGACACCAGCCTCTAATTGGTTACCTGCCCTCAGTGAGCGGGACTTCTGCCGCTAGGGCCTCAAGATCCACTGGCAGCCAGTAAAGTGCCCTGAAAGGAACATGATTCCATCAGACCTCCCCTATGGAGCTGATGGGGGGAACGGGATGCGGATTCCCCACCACTTCTTCCACTGGAGACTGGCAAGATTTCCACTGGCCCTATAAAATCCTGGCCTTGGTCTCTTCATAGAAATCTTCATAGAATCCCTACAGTGCAGAAAGAGAACATTCAGCCCATCGAGCCTGCACTGACAACAATCCCATCCAGGCCCTATCCCTGTAACCCCACGTATTTTCCCTATTAACCTCTCTGACAGTAAGGGGCAATTTAGCATGGCCAATCCACCTAACCCATATATCTTTGGACTGTGGGAGGAAACCAGAGCACCTGGAGGAAACCCACTCAGGCACAGAGAGAATGTACAAACTCCACACAGACAGTCAGGCAAGGCCAGAGTTGAACCCAGGTCCCTGAAACTGTGAGGCAGCAGTGCTAACCACTGTGCCACCCTGCTGCCCCATCCCTGTTTGCCAAAAGTCAATGTCAGATTATTTTTTCTGCCAATCAGGAGTTATTTCATTGCTCTTATCTGAACTATTTCACTAGAACATCAAAAGACAAACTTCAAGCCATAATACCATGAGGTAAATTAATATTGGCTGGCATAAAGGTAAGTGAAATATCAATGATTACATTGACTATGATGGCAAAGGAGAATGTGGCATGAAGAAATCTACTTTTGCCTTTGGCAGAAACTTTAGTTGCAGAGGGTAGGGATGATTCTAATGAGTTTGCTCCTGACCCTTAAATAACATTAAAATTGCATTTACATTATATACTTAAATTGCTATCAGTGTTCTTGTCTATATCCTGCAACCAGTTAACCCAACAGCAGGAAAATACTGTTATATTTTTAAAAATCTAACTAGTTAACTAGAGATTTATTTATAGCTACTGGTTTGGAATATTTATGTATACGCTGTCAAATCAAGTAATTACATTCCGACACATCTACTATTAAGTTGAAGCTTTACTTGGCAGAAGAGATTGACTTAGTTCAGTGAAGATACTGCAAAATATGTCTACAGAAACATTTCAGTTTATCATAAATGGAATACAGGAAAGTCTATTGTTTCTGTCTTTCATGAGGATAAAGGATTATGTTAGGTTTAAATATAAAATCTCAAAACAAAAAATGTATGGAATCCCTACAGTGCAGAAGGAAGCTATTCAACCCATCGAGCCTGCACCGATGACAATCCCACCCAGGCCCTTTCCCCATACATTTATCCTAGCTAGTTCCCCCGACACGAAGGGGCAGTTGAGCGTGACAAATCCATCTGGTCTGCACATCCTTGGACGGTGGGAGGAAACCTGAGCACCGGGAGGAAACACACGCAGAAAATGTGTAAGCTCCACACAGACAGTGACCCGAGCTGGGAATCAAACCCAGGTCCCTGGCACTGTGAGGCAGCAGTGCTAACATCTGTGCCACCATGCCACCTTTTTTTTAGGAATTGATTTAGAGTATAAGTCTTCTCAACCAACTGAGGATGCCTAAGTATTTTTTTAATTTGTGTGGGACACCATGGTATCAGGTTCTTTCCTTCATTTCTCTCTCCCCTTCTTCTCCTTTAAGATCTGTAAACTTGAAGTTTTTTTTTGAGGTTTCATATTTTCCTTGTTGGGGCTACATTGAACTTAATTTGAGCCTGACATAGATGAATGTTTTCATGTCTTTAAAAAGTTTGAAGGAACGATAATAGTTGGAAGCAGAGCTAAGGAAGAACCTGGAAATAAAAGTGAAAAAAATCATAAGAGATCGGATTCTCCCAAAAAAAACTTTTAAGCCTCCGATTCATGTGAAAATGGGAGTAAACACCTGCCTGTTTTCTCGGCATGATTTTCAGTTTGAATCTCCGACACTCTATGCATCACAGAGTACCCTAGCGGATTCATTTGGAAAATCTGGGGCAGGGCCTATACCCGTTGGAGAGGCCAGCAGCATAGCGCTGAGTGGGTCACTATGCATGCAGCAATCTGTCAGCACTGAGATTGACGCACGTGCAGTGGCCTCCGCATTGCCAGCCTCCCAATTGCTGGCCAGCTCTTTAAATCCCCCAAGCCTGCCCCTCCAACCCTCCCACCACCAATCATTGGCCTCCTGGGCCTCTCCGGGCCATTCCCAAACCCCCTCCTGACATTCACACCCCCTCCACCTTCGGCAGTCCTGACCCCCATGCGCTAGCACCCCGCCCCTCCACCATCCAGATGGCCAGCCCCGATCTCCTCCTCCCTCCCTCTGCCTGTGATACCAATGCAGGAACAGCAGGACCCCTCACCCCCAGCGATTGGCCCCCAGAAAACTCCACTCCCAATAGGCTCCGCACCATGTGGCCCCATTCCCTTGGACTGCCTGATGCCTGATGGACACTGCCACACTGGCACTGCCCAGTGGGCACCTCTCCTTACCCCCCCTGACCTTCCTGGGGAGAGACCTCAATGCCTCTCTTCACTTGGCCACCTGCCCCCCCATTAGTGGGGAGCAGTTGTAAATCCCACTCCTGGTGGAAGGGCAGAGGTTGGGGGGGTAGTGGTCGGAGATGCTGATGGGTCCAGAGACTTTAGTTCCAAACCCGCTAATCACATGCTAATGTTAATTTCAATATTGAGACTATCAATATTGAATATATCAATATTGAATATTTGAGGATGTCAGTGCTTCAAAATTAAATTTTCCCACCGTGCTCGCCCCAAGACTGAACAATCCCACCTGAGGTCAACGGAACTTTGCATGATCCATGTCCCACCCGTTAGGATTCCCGTGGTAAGACGGGAAATTTCTGCCACAGGTGTCAAAGTAGATCAGCAAGCACATGGAAGGTAAATGTAGGATTTGGTGTGGCATTGAATACAGGCGTCAGAATTTTGGATCATTTGAAATTTATGGAGGGTGAAGGTTTTGGAGAATATTGAATAGTCAAATCTGGAGGTGCCAAAAGCATAGATGAACTTTTCAGCAACAGATGGGCTGAGGTGGTGGTGTGGGCAGATAATGTTATGGAGATGGATGTAGGTGACCTTTGTGATAGAGAGAATATTAGGTTGAAAAATGTTCACCTATTTAATGTGTTTATGTCAGATTTAGCAATTGCAACACTTCATTCAGGATATAAAATTGTTATAATCTATCTGATTAGTGAGCTGCACCAGGAACTGTCTGGAGCTGTACAGTATGATCCACCAGAGCTAAATATGAAACAATCATCATTGTAATTGAATTGCCCTGTGCACAGAATGTGCTCAGCAAGTAACATCAGTGTTGCTTTGGATATTTAATGAGGATCTAATAATGAAAGCCCTGCCATATTCATTGCACATGGACCTCATCATTGTTATACAAAATAGAGTGGAGTAATTACTACCCATCGACATGACAAGAGCACCTACACTTCAAAAATTTTTAAGTGGCCGTAAAGCAAATGGTTAAAGGTGAGAGGTAAATGCAAACATTTCTTCCTTTATTTATTATGGAGTAAATGGAGAAGTATTATGGAGAAGTGGAGATCATTTTCACTTTGAATGTCATTGGATTTCCTTCATTATCAAAGATGGTTGTTTCTTTCCAGCGTTGTCATAGTGTCAAAAATTGTGATTGAGTTAGATCTACTTGTAGTTACCCCAGTTAATCACAGACATAATGAATTGTTTAAAGGAGACTGTTATTCTAAAACGATGCAACAAACTAATCGAAACATGGCTGCCACAAGTAACCTGGGGCGGAATTTTCCAGCGATGCTTGCCCCCAAGCCGGAAAATCCCACCCAAGGTCAATGGACCTTTGCATGGTCTGTCCCCCGTCCGCTAGGATTTCCATGGGGGGTGGACTGAGAAAATTCCCCCACGATGTCTGCTGCAGTAAGTTGACCACTTCTATGGAAGGCTTCTACATGAATTACATTACAGACCTGTTGCATAGAATTTCACACCTGGGCAGGGGGAGTTGCCAAGATGTCCCTCAGCAAGGATTCTTTTGAAAGGAAAGCATTAAAAATGCGAAGTTTTGGACATGGATCCACCGTTGTTCTGTTAAGGCAATGTGAATTGCTAACCAACCAGATATTCCTCAAACATTCAACCCCCCACCCCCAGCCAACCCCCCAAAAGGAAGAAAGAATAACCCCATCAATGAAGGAAGAAATGACCCCACTCCCCATTGATTCCTACCTCGAAATGTGGCAAAGGTTCCATAGATGAAGAGATCAAAAAAATGGGATACAATGACTGCAATATATGCTAAATGAATTATTTTCTGGGAATATATAAGCAGGAGTTTTCAAAACTGGTTCTACCGAGCAGAATTAGAAGGAAGAGGAGAAAGAAATGTTACAGTCACCTGGAAACAGCTGGGAGAAAGCAATAAAGATATCTCACCTTCTCTTCTTCCTCTCTCTGAAGCTAAAAGGATGTCTTCAACAAAGTGCAGACATGAACGAAATCAACTCCAGAATTCTACAGAAAACCAACTTCAAATGGCTGCAATGGTTCAATAATTCCCATGTCAAAGATATGCAACATCTGCCCCCCATCCCAAACAGTGAGAGTCAGACCTGGGGTGTTAGAATAGGGTAGTCATTTCTTTCCTTCTCACAAGGTAATAACAATCTTTGATTGAGGATTTCAGTTGTCTTGTGTTGAAGAGATTGTCATTTGTTCTGAATTGGAAATATATTCCATCAACATTTCTATCAAATACCCCAGAAAGCATAGCAGCAAATAATGAAGAGTACAAGCCAGTGAAAGCCCACCTGCTTCACACCACTTGTTCATAAAAAGGGTCAGTGTTCTACCACCATCAGCACCCCTGACTATCATTACATCATCAAACTCCTGTATCAGATTTATAGCATTATCAGATCATCCATGTTTGGCTAAGACTTTCCACAAGGCCTTCAGGTCGATAAAGGTCCAATCTAGTCCCGTCTGTTGTTTGCTGCATTCTGTCGTATTTGTTGATGGGTGGAGTTCATGTTGCAAGTGTCTATCCTTTTCTGAAACCATGACTTTCTGGTAGCGCACGTTCTGCGATGGGGTTTTTCAGTCTGTTGAGCAGAATGCGAATTATACCAGCTATCACAAACAATGAGAGGCGTCTGTGATTATCACCCAGATTTCTGTCCTTTTCTTTGGTAAGCCTTACTCCCAGATGACCATAGGCTGCTCTGTCCCTTGAGTGCTGATGGGTGGTGATTTTAACTTGAGGATCCCCAAGCCTCAGGTGAGGGGTGAGGTTGAGAAGACAGGGCCTTCAAGAATAACCTCAGCCGATATGGAATGGAACTCGCACTATTGGTGACAATCTGCATCATAAGCCAGCTGTCCAGCCATCTGAGCTGAGAAGTGGGGATCACTTTAACTTTAATCGCCATGTGAGAAATGCAGGATAGTAATTTGGCTGCTGGTTTTATCCAAAGCCCAATTTTCTTTGTCATTGAGATTAGGCCGAGTGTTCAACTTGCAGCCAATTTGTTATCACCTATTCTGTCCCTGGTGATATATGTTCAAATTACTCCCAAGGTAAGGGCTTGTGTTTATCCAGCAACTTGTCACATTTTTCAGGATGTCCCAAAGCACTTTACATACAATTAATTACTTTGAAGTGCATAACATTGTTGCTATATAGATAAAATGTGAAGTCTAAAATTCTCCAAATGATACATACTATTTTGGGAGAGAAATTCTGGAAAGCCGGATCAGTAAGTAGCTGCACTATGGATAATAAACACAGTGGGTGGGAACTTACGGCCTTGCTCATCCCGAAACTGTAAAATCCTGCCTGAGATCAACGGATCTTCCCATTGTTCGTCCCTCACCCGCTCCGATTCCCGTGGCAGGTGGGAAGATAAAATTCCGATGCATTTCTTAGATCGAGTGAAAACGACTGCCAATTTTAATTGGCGGCATTCCTGCACAGTGGCACAGTACAGCGGCACAGTGGTTAGAGCTGCTGCCTCACAGCACGAGGGATGTGGGTTTGATTCCCTGCTTGGGTCACTGTCTGTGTGGAGTTTGCACATTCTGCCCATGGGTTTTCTCTGGGTGCTCTGGTTTTCTCCCACAGTTTGAAAGACATGCTGTTTAGGTGCGTTGACCTGAACAGGCACTGGAATGTGGCGACTAGGAGAATTTCACAGTAACTTCATTGCAGTGTTAATGTAAGCCTTACTTGTGACTAATAAAGAAGGCTTTAACTTTGGAGGTTCAGTCACATGACATGCAGCCTCAAGACACAGTTGTCACAATTTGCAAATGTTATTGAACCCAACTTGGCTGCATTTTGCCACCCCCCTTCCCTCCCCCTCTCCCGTGGCTCACTAACTTTCTTGTAGCTTCTTGAACGTATACTTGAGCTGGTTCTTACTGCTTTCAGCAACTCAAGAGATTTTTCTTTGGACATATTTGTGTAAGTCAGCACAAGACATATTGTAATTCAGCTAGCTGTAACTCTGCTTTCACACGACTTTCCGTCCTTTGCTCCAAAGCGGTGTCATTAAGCTGAAAAATCCTTTTGTAGTATGCATTTGAGACCGACATTGAAACTACCAAATATACAAGCTGAAACATCTGGCTGCTTTAATGTGGTGGTGCTTGTTTGAAAGCTTCCAACTAACTTTGATACATTTCACTCCTTAGAAATAAAATCTCCTCTAATTTGCCATAAAATGCAATAGTCATCGAATGGTTTGTCAAAGTTAATCTCCTTCAGCAAGGTTCTCAAACACCCAGCCATTTCACTTCATAGCCCAGCGAGATAATTGACAATTGATTGAAAACAGATGTTCCCAGATTGGACCATTTCTCAAGGTACGTAATGTATATTGGCAATATCTTATTTGCTTCCTTTTTTAATTTTCTTCTGCTCACCAAAGAGACATTGGCCCAGAGTTTTTGCCGTGACCATCCCCATCACGGCGAAAATGGCCATAATGTCCTGTCCTCAAGCATGGTGTTTTCCGTTTCTGTGGGGATAAGAATGGAGACAGGGTGTATTGCATGTACACACAGTTCAAGAAGGCAGCTGGCTACTTAAATTATCAGCTGCTTCTGCTGAAATTGGATTTTAGTACGACGGGAATGAGTTGACTAGACCAGATAAGAGCAGGTCTGAACTCCCTGGATTCAATTGGATAGCCACTTTGGACACCTTTGGAGCGAGAAGCTTTCCCTTTGGAGCTCATCAAGGGCCAAGTTTGGGGAGGTAAAATGCTCTCTGGTGGAGTACTAGGTGCCCTTTGAAATTGTTAAAACTAAGCATGATTGTGTGTAAAAAGCGTGTAGATTCATAATTGTCAAGGTCATTGGAACGGCCCTATCAGTGTCAACTGTCAAAACTGTCAGAACACCAGTCAAACAGAGCTGTCAAGGGGAGCTATCACTATGTCAAGGTATTTAAAATCCCTGGCCTTTAAAATCATTGAAAGAAATGTCATGAGTGTTAAAAAAAGATTATCCATGATTTCACCCTGTCTATTGAGGGTTTCCATTGCTGGATGAGTGCTGCATGACTGAGTTCACAACCATTATCACAGTACAGTGCCATCATTTTCTCGGTCTGATTGACAGCTACTTGTGTTTTTAGACAATTTGATGTGCTATAATGAATTCCAATGCTTGTTGTTGTAAAAGATTGTGCACTTGAATGAAACATTTATTCGTAGAATCATAGAATCCCTCCAGTACAGAAGAAGGTACAGTACAGTACACCATTCAGCTCATCGAGTCTGCACCAGCAGTTTGATGGAGTAGCTTATCCTAGCCCTATCCCTGTATCCCCACATATTTACCCCCACTAATGCTCCTAATCTTCACATCTTGGGACACTTAGGAGCAATGTAACATGGCCAATCCACCTAACCTGTTGCTACACTGCTTTAATTAGCTGAAGGGATCTAAATGGGATTTTATTAATTAGTTTTTATGCAATATAGCAAAGTCTACATTGGACAATTTTCTATAAAACTTTATTTTATCTCATCTCTGCATAGGTTCTAAGGTTGTCCTCTGGTGGATACTATTTAAGGTGGCATGATAGGTGTAAGGGCAAAGGATGGAGGGCTGGGAGCACGGAGTGGCATGAATTGGCACCAAGTTTGTACAGGTGCTACGAAAGATCATGGGGTGGATGAATATGCCAATTTATACCCCTTCATCCACCATTTGCTCCTCTACCCACTTCTTGGTCCTTTATAGTCTCTATGCCAATTTATACCCCGAGACTATAAAGGACCAAGAAGTGGGTGGAGGAGCAAATGGTGGCATGGAGGTATGAGGGTGCATTGGGGTGTTAGGTGGGGAACCATAGGTTGGCAAGGGGCTTTAAAGGGCTGTGGGTTGAGTACAGGGGCATGGATTGGCATGGGATGTATGAGGGGCAATGGGGATGATTGAGAATCCATAGGTTGGAATTGGGGCTAAAGGGCTGGGTAGAAGGGTATGGGATATGTGGGGCAATGGGGTTGGGTGGGGGCAGATGTTGGTATGGAAGATATGGAAGATTATGAGGTGGGCGGAGGCATGAAGCCATGAAGAGACATGGGTTTACATGAATGGAGTATGGGAGGGTGTGGTGAATGATGGAGCGATGTTTCACATTTTAATCCTTATTTTGAAACTTTGGACAGTGCCAGAGACCCGAGGCAGGCTTTCCGCCCCGCCCATTTCACATCCTGCTCAGCTCGCCTGCCTCAGCTTCTAATCCAGATCGTCTTGTTAAATGCTTCCCATTTCATTTTTGCCCACTACATCCTTAGGAGTGAGATGTAGTCCATTCGGTCCTTGTAGTCTGCTCTGTCATTCAATAAGTTGTCACGATGGACAATTTCTACAAAGTTGAAAAATGCTGCCTTTTTAGTGAAGGAAGGGAGCTTTGTCGTTCACTTTCAGAATAAGGCACTCCACATCAAACTCAGACCTGTCACGGTGATTTTGACACAGTTATGAATTCCATCACACCTACATTCATCCTGAATCATTTTGCCATTCAGCAATTTCAGCTTCTCGTAACCTGACTTGTGTTTTCCTAAATTGACAGAAGCATTGTCAGCACTACATGTAATCAAATGCAGTTTATACTAATGGTATTCTCTTCTAAAACATTCAAAAGGTATGCACAAAAGTCTGAGGTCACATACCAACAGACTCAAGAACAACTTCTTCCCTGCTGCCGTCAGATTTATGGATGGACATACCTTGTATTAAGTTGATCTTTCTCTACATCCCAGCTGTGATGGCAACACTACATTCTCCGCTCTCTCCTTTTTTATGTGCTTTGCCACAAGAAACACTCAAGAAACAATACTTTTACTGTATACTAATACATGTAATAATAAGAAATCAAATCAAATCAAATCAGGTGCCATCACTTGTCTTATTGTTTGCATGGTAAAAATCAAGTAAGCCATATTTAATTCCTTCTACCCTTAAAAATATCAAACAACTACAAGGAAAAATTTCCTTATTTGAGATATCCATGCAACTTGTTAATTGATGATTAATTCATTTCATAGAATCATAGAATCCCTGCAGTGCAGAAGAAGGCCATTCAGCCCATCTAGCCTGTACCGACAACAATCCTACCCAGGCCCTATCCCTTTAACCTCATGTATTTATCATAAAATCATAGAATCTCTACATTGCAGAATGAGGCCATACAGCCCACCGGGCCTGCACAGACAACAATCCCATCCAGACCCTATCCCCGTAACCCCACGTATTTTCCCTGCCAATCCCCCGACACTATGGGACAATTTAGCATGGCGTCTCAACCTAGCCCACACATCTTCGGAGTGTGGGAGGAAACTGGAGTACCCGGAGGAAACCCAAGCAGGTAGGGGGAGAACATGCAAATGGTCACCCAAGGCCGGAATTAAATCCTGGCATTATGAGGCAGCAGTGCTAACTACCACCGTGCCAAAACTTCCTACGATGTAGGAGCTAAACTGTTCTCATTGAATCTGCTTGCTTTTGTGCATTGACAAGACATTTCCTAATTAGCGATTTCTGAGTCTAGTAGAAACATTGGAAGCAATTTATAATTACTCTCAGGACTTAAGTTATGAATCACACCAAGGTAAAACGCTCCTGTTTCTGCTGCTGTCACAAGTTTTTCCTGTGCTGTGTCCTTTGTTGTAAAAAAAGGTATATAATGAAATCTTTGTTCTTGATTTTTCACTACATCCTTAGAACTTTCACACCTTGTAAGGGAAATGATGACTGTTTGAATTCAGCTGAAGAGAATTTAGAAGGGAAGTCAAGGGTTAGGTGTGACGGGGGAAGATAGAGGCCTCTGAGAAGGTCAAGTTTCATGAAGCAATGGAGAAAAGGTTAGTGATCAACAACAGTTATGGGTGGCACAGCGGTCAGCACTGCTGTCTCATAGTGTCAGGGACCTGGGTTCGATTCCCAACTTGGGTCCTGTCTGTGTGGAGTTTGCGCATTCTCCTTGTGTCTGCGTGGGTTTCCTCAGGGTGCTCCGGTTTCCTCCCACAGTCCAAAGGTGTGCAGGTTTGGTTGGTTGGCCATGTTAAACTGTCCCTTAGAGTCAGGGAGATTAGTAGGGTAAATACTGGAGTTACGGTGGAGGGGGCCTGGGATAGGATTGTGGTCAATGGGCTGAATGGTCACCTTCTGCACTGTAGGGATTCAATGATCTTATGAGTATAGTTCAGAAAGCAGTTGCCAAGGTCAGCTGGATAGATTGAAAATTGATATCTTAGAAAGTGCTAAAGCAAACCCTTCCTATTTAATAGAACATGGCTGATGGTACACAATACATTCAGTCATGATTTCATTGATAGTCTCAAGACAGAGTACAATGGTTTCTTTGAAAATCAGTATCTTCAGAGTTACTTGGTTGTGAAGGGACACCATCAAACCTCTCTGCTGAAAACCGGATTAATGCATGATGCTGTAATTGTTCAGGAATCAGATTTCAATGATAAAGTGAAATATTACTGACTTTAGAATAGCACCAGTATTAATTGCTCTTGCAGCAGCAACACCATGAACAAGAATGGGGTTTTAAGAGAGAAGGAGATCAATGTTAATTTTGTTGGTTGCCAATGTACAAACATTGAAGGTAACCAGATAAAAGTCAAGTGCAATTGCTCTGCAAAGTACTGCCACTGTAGGCAGATGTTTCTCCTTACTTTCCAGATGGTGCAGAGAATCCTCTCTCAGGTGTTTACAAAATTCATCTCTCAATATCGATTCAACTACTTAAACATCAGTCAAACTCCCTCACACTCCCAGGAATTTGCACTTCACACACCCAGATCTGTACACCCCACACACCCAGGAATTTGCACTCTGCACACCCAGACAGATTGTGCAGAAAAGGATCTTTGTCCATGAGGAAGTGATACATACATAATGTCCTCAAGACCTTGGAAGAAAAGGAAATGGTGCATCATGTCTGCTCCTGAGCACACTGTCCAAGTCATCCAGCAGAATACCTCATTGCCAGAACTTTCAAAATAAACACTGGGGTGTAGCTTGGCCAGTTGTGAGATTCGTTAGATCCTTTCGGCAGCTGGAGGACTAGCAGCTATTGAAAAACACTCTTTTTGGTCTATTCTGAAATGTTACCCCTGTTTGTGCCAACATGTTTTTTTCCATCCCACAGTAGCAAACAGAGATTTGACTAGACGCCAAATTCTCTGAGCTCGCTGGAGTGGGAGTATGGCGTGAATGGCCGGTAAGATTGCATCCCTAGAGTTTCATTGGTACTGCACGCTGCGCTTTATGCAGCAGCATTGGGGAAGAGACTATGTCGTCTATCTCTTTCTGGAAAGTATCTTTTTGAAGATAGGTCTGGAAAGAAATGATTGAGCTTTATCCTGAGAAACTCTGTAATGCAGGGCTGTTTCCAGGGTGGCAAACCCACACAACCACCATTTGTAGCTGGAGGACTAGCAGCTATTGAAAAACACTCTTTTTGGTCTGTCTGAAATACATTGGTCCTTTAATGCAATGTACTGCCCATGGTCAAATACTGCAGATGGGCACATTCCAATGTTCAGGACTACGTACTGAGGGACAGACTAATTCTTGACCAACCACCATAAAAGCTCCAAGGAGAATGGCCATTGTTTGAAGCCTGGAACATGAGTATAACCCCCTGGGCCATATGCACAGGAAAATGTCTGATATGCCATTGCAAATATAATCTGTGATGCACCACAGAATGCTAGGCGCTGTATTGAAAGAAATTGAATAGCATTCCACTTTGAGTAATGTCAAATTAGAACAGTTATGCAATGTACCTTTACAAATTTAATGAATCAAGTGTTTTTTTTTAAACAACAAAGTACTCCTGCTGGACTCCCAATGGGTGACCTTTAAAACCACACTGAACAATTGGTCAGAAATGAAGGAATTAAGTTTAAGTTTTTTCACTAATGTCACAAGTAATGTTACATTAACACTGCAATGAAGTTACTGTGAAAATCCCCAAATCATCACCCTCTGGCACCTGTTCAGGTACACTGAAGGAGAATTTAGCATGGTCAATGCACCTAACCAGCATGACCTTCAGACTGTGGGAGGAAACCGGAGCACCCGGGGGAAACCCACACAGACATGGGAAAAATGTGCAGCCTCCACATAGACAATGACCACATCCAGGAATTGAACCCCGGTCCCTGGCACTGTGAGGCAGTTGTGCTAACCACTGTATCGCCGTGCTGTCATGACTTTTCTTTTACTGTAAGAAGTCTCACAACACCAGGTTAAAGTCCAACAGGCTTATTTGGCAGCATTGGTTTTCGGAGTCTCAAGTTCCTTCATCAAGTGAGTGAGGACTTGTGTTCATAAACAGGGCATTTAAAGACACCTTATATGTCTTTATATGCCCTGTTTGTGAACACTCACCTGATGAAGGAGCTTGAGACTCCGAAAACCAATGCTGCCAAATAAACCTGTTGGACTTTAACCTGGTATTTTGAGACTTCCCACTGTGCTTACCCCAATCCAACGCCGGCATCTCCACATCATTTTCTTTTACTTTCATTGGAATATCCTTGAAGTGCCTCTTTTGGAACCTAACAAATGTTGGGAAGTTGCATTGTAAGGAATAAGTGTTGTGAATCTTGAATTTCAGTTTAGAAGAGATTTAAGTGCAGATAGAATAAGAATAATAATGTGGGAATTGCTTCCTTTCTTGAAGCAAAATAGCAAAAAATTGTATTTTTTGATAACTAAATATATATACATATATATAATTGGTCTTATAAAACCTCCTTCTGCTGCATAACTTATTCTGGATTCATCAGCCATGATAGTGACAGGTTTGGTGGGGAAGTCAAAGTTTCTCTTCATGCTGGGGAAATTTAATTCCACAGTGCATAACTCTTTTATAAAATAGGTTCCCTACCCTGATGTCATTCTGATTGACGGGGCTGTTCTCATGCCAAGCAGAGAACACTCTGGAGCAGATTACAACATCAGGTAGGATCTGACAGCTGCGAGTATGATTGTGAGGCATTAAGGGAGGGGGGTGGGTGCTCCTATTCTGATAGGAAAGTCTGATCCTGGCCCAGAGAGAAAGCGCTTATATGGGATTGCTGATGGTAGTGGTGGTGGGGGGGGAAGGGGGGGCGGATGGGTAGGAGAAGTCTGATCTCAGTGTGGGAGATAAGCTTAACAGCCAGGAGCAGGGGAAGATTTCCTTCTTTTTCAAGCCCACAAGGAGTGCTGCAAAGGCACTTTAGCAATTCCCCAAAAATGTTCTCACCTCACTTGAGCTGCTGGATTTCCCAATGCAGCCAGCCAGGTTAAACCTGTAAAACAGGTGATCCCTAAGGATGCTGGCCAGATTAATAGACAATCTATGCCATGGGAGTGGGTTTGCTGTCCACCATTTTCCATTAAATCTGGGAGGTGGGCAGGTTAGATGCAGCTTGCAGCTGACTTTGAGATTTATAAAATTTTAACACCTTTCATGACTCAACCCATTCAGTTTGGGCCGGTAATAGTCACCTTGTAGAATCGTGAAAGATGCAGCACAAAAGATGGACATTCAGTCCATCAAGTTTGTGCTGGCTCTTAAACATAGACATAGAAACATAGGAGAAAGGAGCAGGAGGAGGCCATTTGGCCCTTCAAACCTGTTCCACCATTCATCATGATCATGGCTGATCATCCAACTCAATAGCCTAATCCTGCTTTCTCCCCCAGAACTTTTGATCCCATTCGCCCCAAAGTAGAGCTATCTAATTAATTCCATTCTCTTGCTATTTTTCGTTTGAATGTTGCCGTTGAATCTGCTTCTGTAACCCTTTCAGACAATACACTGCAAGTCCCGACAACCCACTGCATTCAAAATGTTTCCTCAAATTCACCTCATTCTTTCCGCCAAAGTGCATCACTTCAAACTTAGTGTTATGTTGCATCTTTCTGCCTATTTTACCAGACTGCATTTATCCTCCTTAAGCCTGTTGCTATCTTTCACGTGGTTTATTACATATCCAAGCTCTGTGACATCTGCACACTTTGAAATGATGCTGTGTAGAACCCATGTCCACCTCATCAATATTCCTCAAAAAGAGCAGTGTTTCTGCTGCTGACACCTTTATTGACTCTTCCTCAATTATTTAATTTCCCAAGTAATGAATCTGCATAAATAATGATATCAAAGATCATTAAGCAAACCTGAAAAATATCTATTTCTGCTGCCTTGCAGTGCCATCACCATGGAAACAACGACAATATATTATTCTCCAAACTCGTAATAACCTGGTTAAATTTCACATTTTGAAATGTAAAATCGCACTTGCTTCTTTATTTTAAACTTTGACGAAGTGTTAGGCTTAGGAGGCGAGACTTTCCAGCCACACTCGCCCCCAAAGCTGGAGAAACCCGCCTGGGGTCAATGGACCTTTACATGGTCCTGCCCACGATTCTGACAACGGGCATGACAGGAAAGTTCTGCCAAGAATATATAAATGTTACATTTGTGGGAGAGTGTCACTGTTAATTTTGGTGATAAGACTGATCTCACACCTCCCTAATACTGAATGCTTCATCAATTACCAGCCTTAAACAATCAAAAGACAAATCCTTCACACAATTCTGGAACAAATTAAGCAACAGAGGTGAGAAATAGCATTTGACCAAATGTGGCACCAAGGAGCCATGGCAAAACTGGAATCAATGGGAACCAGGCACTACCCAGGTTAGGCCCAACCATCTCCAGCTGCTTCAACAAGGACCTCCCTTCCATTATAAGGTTAGAAGTGAGGATGTTTGTTGATCATTGCACAATGGCCAGCACATTTTTGACCCCTCAGATACTGAAGTAGTCTGTGTTCATGCACAGAGCAAACCTGGACAATATTCAGGTTTGGGCTGATAAGTGGCAAATAACAAATGCATGGAAGTGCCAGGCAATGACCAACAAGAGAGAGTTCAATTATCTCTATTTGACATTCAGTCCCCATTATTAACATCCTGGGGGCAGGCCATTGACCCAAAATATAACTGGCCATATAAATACTGTGCTCACGAGAGCAAGTCAGAGGCTGAGAATTCTACAGAGAGTAACTCACCTCCTGACTCTACAAAATCTGTCCACCATCCACAAAGCATAAGGCAGGAGTGTAATGGAATACTCTCCACTTGCCTGGATGAGTGCAGCTCCAGCAACATTCAAGAAGCTCAACACCATCTGGGACAAAGCAGCCTGTTTGATTGGCACTCATAAACCACATTACATATTCACTGCCATCATCACTAACATAGCAGCAGTGTGTACCATCTACATGAAGCACTACAGCAACTCACCATAGTCTTATGACAACCCCTTCCAAGCTCGCAGCCTATGCCATCCAGAAGGACACAGTAAGAAGTCTCACAACACCAGGTTAAAGTCCAACAGATTTATTTGGTATCACGAGCTTTCAGAGAGCTGAAACAGTTGAAACAGTTGTGCATCAGAAGGTCAGTGGCAGGAGATGCATGGAACCGCCACCAGCTGAAAATTCCCCTTCAAGTCGTACACCATTCTGACTTGGAATTATTTGCCATTTCTTCACTGTCACTGGGTCAAGATCCTAGAACTCTATTCCCCAACTGTACAGTGTAATATGTATGATACACCACAAGGACTGCAGTTGTTCAAGAAGACAAATCACCACCAATCTCTCAAATACAATTAGGGAAGAACAATTAAATACTGGTAATGCCCAGATACTGTGAAAGAACAACAAACAAAAAGCATTGTGATGTGGGTTAAATTCACAATGAGATAGAAGCTGATTTAAAACCATTGTGTGGGGGGAGGGGAATGGTGTCATGTGATGTAAGTGCAGGAATAATTGCATGTTCACAGGCTCTGGAGCTACTCACCTTTTAATCCTTTAATTTATTTGGATGCACAGCTGATAATGACCTAATCTGGAGTGCATACCTCATGTTCATTCACTGGAAGATCCATTAGGTGACGGGGAGCAGAGCAAATTCAAGAAAATCCTCATTTGACCAAAGTGCTTGGAGGCAGCTATATGGGGCCTTAAACAGTGTCGGTTTACCTGGTGAGTGGCAATGTTATAGTCATCAAGATGCTTGATGCCATTATGAGTAAACTTGTGGCTGACGGTCTCGGCTTCCAGGCACAAATTGTAGAATCATAGAATCCTTATAGTGCAGATGGAGGCCATTTGGCCCATTGAGTCTGCACCAACACAATCCCACTCAGTCCCCCTCTCTGTAACTCCAAATATTTAACCTGCTAATCCACCTAACTATACATCTTGGGTCACTGGTAGAAGTAGGGAACCCTGGATGACTCGGGATATTGAGGCCCTGGTCAAGAAAAAGAAGGAGGCACATGACATGCAAAGGCAGCTGGGATCAAGTGAATCCCTTCAAAGTAAAGAGGGTGTAAAGCAGAATTAAGAGAGAAATCAGGAGGGTAAAAAAGGGACATGAGATTGATTTGGCGGCTAAGGCAAAGGAGAATCCAAAGAGATTCTACTAGTACATAAAGGGCAAAAGAATAACTAGGGAGACAGTAGGGCCATTTAAGAATCAACAAGGTCATCTATGTGTGGATCCAAAGAGATGGATGAGATCCTAAATGAATATTTCTCATCCGTATTTACTGTTGAGAAAGGCATGGATGTTAGACAACTTAAGGAAATAAATAGTGATATCTTGAGGAGTGTACATATGACAGAGAAGGAGATAAGAACATAAGAACATAAGAAATAGGAGCAGGAGTAGGCCATCTAGCCTTTCGAGCCTGCCCCGCCATTCAATAAGATCATGGCTGATCTGTCGTGGCTCAGTTCCACATTCCCGCCCTCTCCCCATAACCCTTAATCCCCTCTCTTATCAAAAACCCATCAACCCGCGTCTTAAAAATATTTAGCGAGGTAGCCTCCACCACTTCAACGGGCAGAGAATTCCAGAGATTCACACCCTTTGAGTGAAGAAGTTCCTCCTCAACTCCGTTCTAAACCGCCTCCCCTTTATCTTGAGGCTGTGCCCCCTAGTCCTACTATCCTTTCTGAGCGGGAAGAGTCTCTCCACCTCTATCCTATCCATCCCATTCATCATCTTATACGTCTCAATGAGATCTCCCCTCATTCTTCTAAACTCTAACGAGTACAAGCCTAGTTTATTCAGCCTCTCCTCATAGCTCAAGCCCCTCAACTTCAGCCTAGTAAACCTCCTCTGCACTCCCTCCAAGGCCAAAATATCCTTGCATAAGTATGGCGCCCAAAACTGCACACAGTACTCCAGCTGCAGCCTCACCAATGCCCTATACAGCTGCAGCAACACCTCCCTACTTTTATATTCAATCCCCCTCGCTATGAAGGCCAGCATCCCATTTGCCTTCCTGATCACCTGCTGCACCTGCAAGCTGGGTTTTTGAGACTCATGCACAAGGACCCCAAGGTCCCTCTGCACCGTTGCCTGCTGCAGTTTTTCACCACGTAAGTGATAATCCTTCCTACCATTATTCCTACCAAAGTGGACCACCTCACACTTGCCAACATTAAATTCCATTTGCCATTTCCTGGCCCATTCGCCCAGCCTATCTAGATCCTTCTGTACACTCTCCACACCCTCCGCACAATTTGCCTTTCCTCCAATCTTGGTGTCATCAGCAAATTTCGACACCCTACACTCGGTTCCCTCCTCCAGATCATCTATATAAATGGTAAATAGCTGAGGCCCCAGCACCGACCCCTGAGGCACTCCACTAGTCACCATCCGCCAATCCGAATAGCACCCATTGACCCCCACGCTCTGCCTCCTATTTGACAACCAATCCTCTATCCACGCTAACACCCTACCCCCAACTCCCTGTCCCCTGACCTTCTGCAATAACCTCCCGTGAGGTACCTTGTCAAACGCCTTCTGAAAATCCAGAAAGACCACATCCACCGGCTCTCCTCTATCCACCGCCCTAGACACATCCTCATAGAACTCCAGTAAATTTGTCAGACACGACTTCCCTTTAACGAAACCGTGCTGCGCCTGCTCTATCAAGCAATTCCTCTCAAGGTGTCTCGCTATTTCCTCCTTGATGACGGATTCTAACATTTTACCTACAACAGACGTTAAACTAACCGGCCTATAAGCGCATCAAGATAGATAAATCCTCAGGACCTGATGAAGTGTATCCCAGGATATTGTGGGAGGCTAGGAAGGAAACTGCATGTCCCCTAGCAAAGATGTTTGAATTGTCAGCCACAGATGAGCTGCCTGAAGATTGGAGGGTGGCAAATGTTATGCCTTTGTTTAAAAAAGGCTGCAGGGAAAAGCCTGGGATCTACATGTCAGTGAGCCTCACATCTGTAGTGGGTAAGTTGTTAGAAGGTATTCTGAGAGACAGGATCTACAGGAATTTAAAGAGGCAAAGATTGATTGGGGATAGTCAGCGTGGCTTTGTGAGTAGAAAATCATGCCTCACAAATTTGATTTGAGTTTTTTGAAGGAGTAACCAAGAAGGTAGATGAGGGCAGTGCAGTTGATGTTGTCTACATGGACTTTAGCAAGGCCCTTTGACAAGATACCATATGGTAGGTTGTTGCATAAGATTAAATCTCACGGGATCTAGGGTGAGATAACCGAATGGATACAAAATTGGCTTGATGATAGAAGACAGAGGGTGGTTTTAGAGGGTTGTTTTTCAAACTGGAGACCTGTGACCAGCTGTGTGCCTCAGGGATCAGTGTTGTGTCCACTGTTATTTATCATTTATATTAATAATTTGGATGAGAATTTAGGAGGCATGGTTAGTAAGTTTGCAGATGAAACCAAGAATGGTGGCACAGTGGACAGCGAAGAAGGTTATCGCGGATTGTAATGGGATTTTGATCAATTGGGCCAGCGGCCTGACGAATGGCAGATGGAGTTTAATTTAGATAAATGCGAGGTGATGCATTTTGGTAGATTGAATCAGGGCAGGGTTTACCCAATTAATGGTAGGGCACTGGGGATCCAGGGGTACATGTTCATAGCTCATCGAAAGTGGAGTCACAGGTGGACAGGGTATTGAAGAAGGCATTCAGCATGTTTGGTTTCATTGGTCAGAACATTGAATACAGAAGTTGGGATGTCTTGTTGAAGTTGTACAAGACATTGGTAAGGCCACACTTGGAATACTGTGTACAGTTCTAGTCACCTGATTATAGAAAGGATATAATTAAACTAGAAAGAGTGCAGAAAAAGTTTACCAGGATGCTACCAGGAATTGATTGTTTGAGTTATAAGGAGAGGCTGATAGACTTAGACTTTTCTCTCTGGAGCGTAGGAGGCTTAGGGCTGATCCTATAGAAATCACTAAAATAATGAGGGGCATAGATCAGCCAGATAGTCAATATTATTTCCCCAAAGGTAGGGGAGTTTAAAACTAGAGAGCATAGGTTTAAGGCGTGAGGACAGAGATACAAAAGCGTCCAGAGGGGCAATTTTTTCACACTGAGGGTGCTGGTGTCTAGAAGAAGTTGCCAGAAATAGTAGTAGAGGCGGGTACAATTTTGTTTTTTAAAAAGCGTTTAGACAGTTACATGAGTAAGATGGTATCGAGGGATAAGGGACAAAAGTGGGCAATTGGGACTAGCTTAGTGGTTAAAAAAGGGATGGCATTGACAAATTGTGTCAAAGGGTTTGTTTCCATGCTATAAACCTCTATGATTCAATGACTAAGGGGCAATTTAGCATGGCCAATCAACCTCACATCTTTGGACTGTGGGAGGAAACAGGAGCAACTGGAGGAAATTCACACAGCCACTGGGAGAATGTGTAAACTCCGCATAGACAAATCATTGGTGCTCACACTGATAAAATTCAAGATGCTTGAGAGAAAATGGATGAAGCAGGAGAAAGAATCCTGTCAGGGGAGAGGGCAGTTTTCTCAGTGAAGGCTCATCTTCAGCCCTTGGAAATCCTGCTGCATGGTATGTCAGATATCCTGGTTTTGGGGAGATGGAGCCAGAGAAGGAGTGTCCATGCAGTCCATCTTCTGACGTGAGCCGAGTATAAACTTCTGGCTGAGTTTGAGAACTAGCTGCCATGCTTTCGTAATTGTGATTTGTTGGCTGGACAGTTCAAATAGGCACACTGTTTTTTGTGACCAGGGTTAGTTATATACTCTGATCGCTAGTCTTATGTTGTCTTGACCTTGGTGTTGGTTGAGACGGGCTGGAAGTGACCAGATACAATGGAAACTCACTAGTTGCCAGGGCCTCGGTCTCTCCCCTGGAGATTCTGAGCGATGACACAAAGGACTTGCAGAGACCTTGGTGAAATAATGGATTCTTGCTGTTGCTCGACAGGAATTTAAAGAGGCAAAGATTGATTGGGGATAGTCAACATGGCTTTGTGAATAGAAAATCATGCCTCACAAATTTGATTTGAGTTTTTTGAAGGAGTAACCAAGAAGGTAGATGAGGGTTTTGCCTTTTCAGACTCAGTGGATGGTTACATTATCCAGCAGTTCATCATTAATCCTGAACTGCTCCCCTTGTGATCATAACCCTGATTTTGTGATGTTGTCTTTTATCCTGAGAAGGATGTTTGATATATGAGCACTGAGGCGTATGTTGCCAGTTATCCTGTTATTCTTTGAAAGCCAGGGATATTCATTTATTTATCATGGAACTCATCCGCCTGTATGCTCTGGCAGTGGAACAAGGGAGTCCTTAGTTTAAAGTGTGTTACCATTTGCATTCAATCTTGGTCTTTCCATGTGGTACCAGGGTGGGTAAGGGGGCCTGCTCACCCTGCTTCTGACTCTGTCTCAAATTCAAATCCCTAGGGTCTAGTGTTTGCAATATAAAGATATTTCCTTTGCCTGTGGACTGATAATGGGTCTCCATCATTCTACTGGGAGGCTGCTGGAATGGTTTTATGGTCTCAGGGTTGTGCAGTATTTATCTATTTTTGTGTTGTAATCCTGGCATTTATAATGGAGGATCAGATTATATGGTATCCAATATTTTAATTTTGGATAATATGAGCAATAAGGTGGCATAGTGGTTAATATTGCTGCCTCACAGTGCCAGAGACCTGGGTCCAATTCCAACCTTGAGGGACTGTCTGTATGGAGATTGCATGTTCTTCCCTGTCTGTGTGGGTTTCCTCCAAGTACCCTGGTTTCCTCCCACAGTCCAAAGATGTGCCATTTAGGTGGATTGGCCATGATAAATTGCCCCTTACTGCCTCAAGATGTATAGGTTAGGTAGGTTAACGGCCTGGGTGTGATATTCTGTCAAAGAGTTGGTGCAGACTCCATGGGCTGAATGACCATCTACTGCACTTTAGGGATGCTGTGACTCTATGAACAGCATCATAGCAGGGTGGTGGGCAAACAGCTTGATTGGAGGTAGTGGGTGAAGAAAATTCTCCCTAAATCTAACGTGTCTTTCTTTTGTATTTTTGTTGTTTTGGGGTTAAAGAATTCTTGTTGGTCTCCTGTGAAGGTACAGACAGATTATGGATTCTGGAACTAATTGGGTTTTATTATCATTGTTGCCTCTTGCATAGTTGGAGTTGGGGGAAATATTTACTGGTGTATATCCGAGTGTAGTTGGAGAATCTTTGGTTGTCTAACCTTTCTTGGATTGGCTTCCTATATTATTGCGTGGTGGCTACTCGATAGTTTGGCTCCTGGAATGTATGGTGAGCAGATCATTCTGTTTGGAGGAGGAGGTTCTTGTCCTTCACTGAGATAGCCCACTTGTGGATATCTGGACAACTCTTCATCCAGTTGCTAGGGTTCCTTTGATGGGGGAAAATGGGCAGACTCCTGTTGATGGCAGGCCCTGAGTGGCACTTCAATGTGATTGGAGATAGGGGAAATTTGGTTGAAGCCCAGGGGCGGTCTAAGTAATCCTGGCCTATCGTCCCTTCTTTTCATTGTGTTGTTGCTCTAAGTTTATCTTGCGTGGGTAGGTTAGGGCAGTGGCTACTTGATTAGCCATTGCTGGATCCTGTGGGAAATGCATTAGATGAGGGAATAGGTTGTCCTTCCCTGAGATGTCCCCTTTGGGGACTTCAGGACAACTCTCCTTCTTGAGGTGTAGGTTCTCCTCTGTTGGGGTGTGGGGGACACTTTAGGTTATGTGGCCCTGTTCCTGATAGCCTGCAAGTGAGAGTGTGCACTGTCAAATCACATCTTGTGTCTGTAGTCTTATCCTGGTATTCCTCGCCCTCCAAGATTTGCTTTCATTATCTGGGTAAATGGGATGCTGATATAGGTCTAACTTGTTAAAATTCAGTCTTATGGGGCTTCCCGCATTCTTCTTCTTCCTGTTTGGTGGTATCTCTTTGGTGGAAAAGTTGGTGAAATTTTTGGCTGATGGTGCTGCTTGAGTGTTACCTCTGGTGTGGCTGGAGACGAGTGAGGCTTGTTTTGTTGTGAGCCCAAGCATGGTGTGAGAATCCTTGGCTTCCTGGCTCTTCTGTTATCTGTCTCAATATCCCTTATTTTCTTAGACTGTGTAGACAGGGTAGCAAAAATTTTGAAAACTTGCATTTGGAAGGTATGGAGATTTTCCCCAGCAGAAGGTATTGTGTTATCTGTGGGGCACGAGGGTGAGTTTAGATACCTGAGATCTGTTGCATCTGTATTTGTCCCGTGAGGCTGTGTAACTCTGCTCCTGTTATCCTGTACGTGGTAATGTACATTGTCACGCCACATCTTGGGTTTAGGATTGTATCCTGATCTTCACTCTTTCTGGGGTATCCTTTTATAGTTTGGAGGATTTTGGGGGCTGTCTTAGGCTCTGATTGATTGTATTTGACACCACAGAGGCTCCCTTATACTGTATAGCTCAACCTTGTTATCCTGTAGGTGAGGGTGTGCACCATTGTGCAATGTGGGGTGGCATGGTGGCACAGTGGGTTAGCAACTTGGGTCAATGTCTATGCGGCGTTTGCATGTTCTCCTCACGTCAGTGTGGGTTTCCTCCATGTGCTCCGGTTTCCTCCCACATGCTGATCAGGTGCATTGGCCGTGCTAAATTCTCTCTCAGTGTACCGAAACAGATGCCGAACTGTGGCGACTGGGGGATTTTCACAGTAACTTTATTGCAGTGTTAATGTTAGCCTACTTGTGACACTAATTAAAGAAGACTTCAAGCTTCTATGTGCTGATGGCTTTATCCTGATACCCCCAGTCTTTGTACTCTCTTTTCTTAATTCGTGTAAAAGGAGGTGCTGATTATAATGGTTACAACAAATTGTAATTGATAATCCAAACCAATTGTATTGATATTTACCCTTCTTTTCTGTACGTATATGTGAAATGACGATTATTCTGTGCTGTACTGGTTTGTAGTGTTATTTGATAAAATGGAGAATCGCCAATAAAAACATTTTTAAGAAATCATTATGTGAAATACCAACTACGCTGCAATGTAAGTTTTGTTCATGAATTAGCAATGTTCTGTATTAGTGAATTAACTCCACCCTGATGGCTATCATTGTCAGAGAACAGATTGTAATTTAAACCATGCATTTAACACAGCTTTCATGTCCAACTTATGTCAAAGAAAGAGCAGATTGTGATGGGAGAAAATACATTGTGAAAAATGTATTTCATCAACCTGCTGTGTTCTGCTTGGATTCCACAAGCGTCCTTCAACATTCCATGGGCTGGATTTGGCTGCTGTGCACTTACTGCTATCACAGACAATTATTAAACAGGTAAAAATAAATGACTGCAGATGCTGAAATCTGAAACACAAACAGGAAATGCTGGAAAACCTCAGCAAGTCTGACATGTCAGGTGCATTGGTCATGTTAAGTTCTCCCTCAGTGTACCTGAACAGGTGCCGGAACGTGGCTACTAGGGGATTTTCACAGTACCTTCACTGAAGTGTTGATGTAAGCCTACTTGTGACTAATAAAAATTTTAAAAAGCATTTGTGGGGAGAGAATAGAGTCAACGTTTTGAATCTGAATGACTCCTCGTCATAGCTAAGTTATTAAACAGGTATCAGGATAAGACTGCTACCTCACAGTGCCAGGGTACCGGGTTCGATTCCCAGCTTGGGTCACTGTCTGTGTGGAGTTTGCACATTCTCCTTGTGTCTGCGTGGGTTTCCTCCGGTTGCTCCAGTTTCTTCCAACAGTCTGAAAGACATTCTGGTTAGGTGCATTGCCCAAACAGGCGCTTGAGCGTGGCAACGAGAGAAATTTCACAGTAACTTCATTGCAATGTTAATGTAAGCCTTACTTGTGACTAATAAATAAACTTAGTTTTTCTTTCTTCATCAATTGAGCAGTTAGTTGATGAAGTGGATTGCACCCTTTCATAGAATCTGCCGATTTTTAATTAGTGGAATGAAAATTGGTAAGTGTTTAAACAGTGTATTACTGCTTTGCTAAATGCTGAAGAAGTAAGAGGCTACAGATCAAGTGCTGGAAAATGGGACTAAATACACAGGTAGTTGATGACCTGCGCAGATACAATGGGTTGAAGGACCTCTTTTTGTGCCACAGAGTATATGGGCAAGATAAAGGGGGGGCGGTTCAGAACGGAGTTGAGGAGGAACTTCTTCACTCAAAGGGTGGTGAATCTCTGGAATTCTCTGCCCGTTGAAGTGGTGGAGGCTGCCTCGCTAAATATTTTTAAGAAGCGGGTTGATGGGTTTTTGATAAGAGAGGGGATTAAGGGTTATGGGGAGAGGGCGGGAAAGTGGAACTGAGCCACGACAGATCAGCCACGACAGATCAGCCATGATCTTATTGAATGGCGGGGCAGGCTCGAAGGGCCAGATGGCCTACTCCTGCTCCTATTTCTTATGTTCTTATGTTCTTATGTTCTTATCTGCCATTCATGCCATGCTCCTGCTACAGCAATGTCGGAATATTTGGTGGCCAGTCAAATCCCCATTCATTGCGGCGGGATCGGAAAGTCCTGCTGCGAGAACGTTGGCAAGATTCCAGCCACTGACTCTACGTAACCCAATGCGGGAAAGGAATGACGCATCTTGTCCAACCACTACTGGAACCTGGGTTCAAATTCAGGCCAGACTGGAGCATGCAAAAAGTAGCATTACTCTGGTGACTGTAAGGGATTTTCAAGAAAATAAATTTAGAGAGTCTTAATCTGATTGATACTGGGCATGAATCCAGAGAATAAGACTACCTAGCGTGGCAAATGGAAATGTCATTCTACAGCAGATGTCTTTGGAGTTTACAGTTATGTTGTCAGGGCAATATAGAGGGAAATTCACTCTCTTCCAGTCACAACTCTACGGGGAAGTATTTGTGCTGTCAACAAAAAGGATTTAGATTAATATCTTAGTTAAAATTAGAATTTCATACAAATGTGCTTGCTTATTAAATTCACAGAACAATTTCCACACAAATGTGCTGTGAAACATGCTTTACTTCTCACTGAGCTCTTTCATCCAATACTACCGTTTTCCAAAGAACGGAATTTTGTCTGGAAAGATGACAGGGCAGATTTGACAGTTGTAATATTAATAGTAAAATGGAGCTGGCAGTGGTTGCGAAAGTGGTTTTCTCCTTCGGGAGAAAAATGTGAAAAGCAAAGGCTCAAAAGGGAAAACATTGAAAACTTATAAAATATGGTCTATGGGTGTCTTCACAATTGTCGTGTTCTCTTAGCTTTTGCTTGACTGTATAAACCACTTGCCCATGGCTCTGTGATTTATGATGCCATCTATGTCCAATGGATGATACGGCTTCATAGTATAGTCTGAACCACCTGGTGTTCACTTTAAATTACCAGCTCCTGGCAGCCTACACACTTGACAATTGTGTTGTGGAGAAGGTTTTGAACATAAATTGAGGGATAACTGAATAAGAGGACAAATAAACAGAAAATAAGTAAACACCATTTTGGGTAAGAGATAATATCCCAAATACAGAAATGTAACGTATTAACTCAAACACTAATGTTGACAACAAAGGAATTTTTCTTAATCAAAACCATACCAATAATCAACGCTATTGCACAGTTAGAAATCTCATCGAATCCATCTATAATTTTAAAACATTCACAGCCATATGCATAACAGCAATTAATTTGCAGACATATGCTGTCTTTAGTCAATCACTTTTTAAAAGATTCATGGGACATGGGCATTACTGGCTGGCCAGCATTTATTGCCCATCTCTAGTTGCCGTTGAGAAGGTGGTGGTGATAACTGAGTGGCTTGCTGGGCCATTTTAGAGGACAGTTGAGAATCAACCACATTGCTGTGGCTCTGGAGCCACATGGAGGCCAGACCAATTAAGGACACTAGTGAACCAGGTGGGTTTCCCGACAATCGACTATGGTTTCATGGTTATCAGTATATTCTTAATTCCAGATTTTTTAAATTGAATTCAAATTCCACCACTTGCCGTAGTGGGATTCAAACCTGGGTCCCCAGAATATTAGCTGAGTTACTAGTCTAGCCATATTATCACTAAGCGATCGCCTCCCCATTCCAGAACAATCTAAGAATCAGTTCTGTTATTATTGATACAACTTCAAATGGGTTTTGTTATTATTATAATTATTTTGAAACCATGGAGAACCTTTGTAGTAATAACACACATGGAGAGACGGGGAGGAGTTGAAGCAGGAACAGAATATCAGGTTTCCAATATGGTCAGAAACTGTCAGAGTAAAAGTTCATAATTTTTCCATCATCTGAATGCTGATTGCATTATAGTCTTTAAAAGAGTCAAACTTTGTGGCATTTACAATTTCTTCATTTTTACAGGATACACTCTGTTGCTGGCCAATGCGCCTGGGAATCTTATGCACTCTGCCTGCTGGCTGCTGTATTTTACCTCTTTAACCAAGCTTTTGGCATCCAACTTAGTTATCTCCTTATGCTACTTGGTGTCACACTATGTGAACAAGTTTGGTGTGTTTTATCATGTTGAAGAACTATATAAATATAAGTTGTTTAAAGTTTATTTATTAGTGTCACAAGTCGGCTAACATTAACACAGCAATGAAGTTAGCATGAAAATCCCCTCGTCACCACACTCTGGCATCTGTTCGGGTATACTGAGACAGTCACCACTGCACCTAACCAGTAAGACTTTTGGACTGTGGGAGGAAACCGGAGCACCTGGAGGAAACCCACACAGACATGGGGAGAGCACAGTGGCACAATGGTTAGCACTGCTGTTTCAAAGCACCGGGGACCCAGGTTCAATTCCTGGATTGGGTCACTGTCTGTGTGAAGTTTGCACATTCTCCCCATGTCTGCGTGGGTTTCCTCCGGGTGCTCCAGTTTCCTCCCACAGTCCAAAGATGTGCAGGTTAGATGGATTGGCCGTGCCAAATTGTCTCTTAGCGTCGGGGGGATTAGCAGGATAAATGCATGGGGTATGGGGCTAGGGCCTGGGTGGAATTGTGGTTGGTGCAGACTTGATTGGGCCAAATGGCCTCCTTCTGCACTGTGGGATTCTATGATTCTAATGTGCAGGCTCCCCACAGACAGTGACCCAAGCCAGCAATCGAAACCCGGTCCCTGGCATCATGAGGGAGAAATATCACCATCAGTCTGAATACAAATTCCCACAATGCTG
Organism: Carcharhinus amblyrhynchos; assembly: GCF_965287045.1. Lineage (NCBI taxonomy): Eukaryota > Metazoa > Chordata > Chondrichthyes > Carcharhiniformes > Carcharhinidae > Carcharhinus > Carcharhinus amblyrhynchos. The sequence goes on along the minus strand of NC_137342.1, from coordinate 24,306,338 downwards.
CTGAAAAGAACAATGGACACAGAAACCGGGATTTCATGATCTTGCTCAGGCAAGGCTTGTAAAATACTGTCTGAGGCCAATAGAAAATTCCATTCTATGGGGTAGTAAAATTCCAGCAAGAGACTCTGCTGGTAGCATAGAATCCCTGCAGTGCAGAAGGGAGTCACTTGGCCCATCGAGCCTGCACTGACAATAATCCCACAAGGTCCCTACCCCCATAACCGCACATATTTCCCCCGATAATTCCCTTGACACTAAGGGGCAATTGAGCATGACCAATCAACCTAACCCGCACATCTTTGGAGTGTGGGAGGAAACCGGAGCACCCGGAGGAAACCCACGCAGACATGGAGAGGATCTACAAACTCGACGCAGGCTGTCACCCAAGGCCAGGTTTGAACCCAGGTCCCTGGAACTGTGAGGCAGCAGTACTGACCATTGTGCCACAGTGCTGCCCCAGCTTTCAGGTTTCACTATTTTCCACCATTCCACCCTGAAAGCTGCCCTCAGTTAAAATATGACAATAGCAGTAACCAAAGAAAAAGACCCCAAAAATGCCAGTAATCCCATTAAAGTCAATAGAGGCAATTGTAGCCAGGGGATCTGAAAGCACAGGGAAAAATAAAGAAGAATACGAAATAAACTTCCCTTCTCACTTTAAGAAGGCAAGCCATGCTGCTATCTGTTCCAGTGCTTTGAGGTTTTGCGGGCAATGCTTGTCATAGGAAGAGGGGGAGGGGGTGTTATTTGAAATCCCATGATTACAAGGCTCCCACATTCCTGAAATGTTTGCCTCGTAGAATTCTTTCAGTGCAGAACATAGAACATAGAACATAACAGTGCAGAACAGGCCCTTCGGCCCACGATGTTGCGCCGACCAGTTAAAAAACAATGACCCACTAATCTAAACCAATCCTTTTTCGTCTATAAACCTATCCACGGATCTCTTAAACGCCCCCAAACTAGGGCCCCAAACTAGAAGGAGGCCGTTTAGCCTATCAAGTCTGCACCAACCACAATCCCACCCAGGACCTATCCACATAACCCCACATATTTACCCTGCTAATCTCCCTGACACTAAAGGGCAATTTATCATGGCCAATTCACCTAATCCACACATCTTTGAACTGTGGGAGGAAACCAGAGCACCGGAGGAAACCCACGCAGACATGGGGAGAATGTACAGACTCCACATAGGCAGTGACTCAAGCTGGGAACTGAACCCATGTCCATGGCGCTGTGGGGCAGCAGTGTTAACCACTGTGCCATCGTGCCACCCCTGCTCTGAAATATAGCACTGCCAAATTTAATGGCCGCTATGGTGGCCCTATCCACTGGCCAGTAGCCAGGGGCAGTCCTACCACAGCCATAGTCAGAAGCCCCAACAGAATGAGATGTCAGGCCGTTGTCTACTTGTTGTCAGGCTTTAAGGGAGGAGGCCCAATCTCCAAGAGCTGTCGGCCGGAGGCATGGTAGTCTTGTAGTCCCAGTAGCACCACTGGGGCTTTGTGGCCACTGCTGGTACTGCAGCTGGCCAGGCCCAGCCACCATGGAATGGGCCTGGAGTACAGGTGAATGGGATATAATCGCTGAGGCCACTGGTGAAGAAGAGCAGAGAAAGTAGATTCTTTCCACTTGGATGACCTCTGCTGCCAGGGAGATATCTGTGGGCTGCAGCAGACCTAACAATGATGAGCTAACTTGATACTAGCAAGGGCATGGACTGCTGTTCATGATGTTGCATATTTTATTTATTTGATTTTCCTCAGAGTAATGGAGAAATGACACTAGTTTCTAAATGTGCAACAACTTTATTGAGAGTATTTTTTGCTCAAATGTCAACAATATGCTTGTCACGCTCAGCGTCCAGTAGCTTCTCAAGTTTATTTACTTTTATCTGAGTCCACACTCGGGCTTAAATAACCAAACACAGTGATTATCAATTATAAACAGACTTATATAATCAAACACAGAACAGTTCAACACTAAAAATGACACAAAAATTTGACACACAATATATCGCTACCATTTGGTCAGGCACATTATTCCAATCATTGAAAATAATGACAGAAAATGGGGTGTGCGCTAACTTGGGCAGAATTCAAGCAGAACACAACTTCTGTGCATTTTCTGCTTACTAACAGGCTGTCAGGAACTGAAAAACCAGCCAGCTGCATTTGTAAAATAAATTAATTTAGTAGTTTTTGCCTGCTCCCGCTGTTCTGATTGTCTTAATGCTGTTGTTGCAGACGCAAATTAGTTTATAGTTGCAAACAAATTATAATATACTTTTCTGGGTGATAAGGTTTTCTGAAAGGATTTCCGATGATTTGAATTTCGTTTAATGTACCTAACTTAATCAACCAGAAACTACATTAAGATGTTGTCAATTCCAGGTAAACATCTTAAAGTGATTTGGTCGTAACAGCATTATTAGATAAGCAGGAATTTACGGAGTAAATTGTTCAGGTAATAAGGTTGGGTCCACCAAGCACTGATGGAAATTGATTCAGTTAAGAATATTTATTTTCAGACTACAGGTCTTAGCCAGACTAGACCATTAGGGAAGGAATGTAACAGTGTAAGCCTATCATTAATAGGGTCAACATTAACAATCCAATAAATGTGATCTAGATAAGGACCTAGTGGAAAAGTAAAGAAGTGTTTCTCCTGTTTCCCTTTGATCATTTGAACATGCTGACGATGCAGTTCTTATACCCTGTTTATCTTGTTAATAAGTTTGATGTTTGCATTAAACTTAAAGTTAGGTCTTACAATAGCCCTGATATTAAGTCAGCCTGGGATCCTTCAGGGTCAAGGCAAGCAACAAGCTCACAGGTTGAAATGCAAACTGTTTGCAACCAAAATCCAGTGGAAGTCACTACTGGATCAGCAGGCAGGAGCAGTCTTTGTCAATCCATGGGAACAGTCCCTGACAAAGTCACTTCTTTCAGTTGTGCACTGCTTTTTCATTCGAATGAGCTGTAGCTTTGTGATATGTTAAAGAGGATAACTTGTGAGTGGCCTGCGCGGCACCTAGTGGGTCACGTGGGGTGCAGCTTACCAGGAGCATTGGACCCTGGCACAGGTAAAAAGTGAAGGATTATGATGGGTGACCATAGGAGGGGAGGTGGAAGCCAGGGCAAGCTAGGCTATCCTTGCAAGATGTGAATGACCTACCCAGCCAATAAAATAAAGTAATGACCTACCTGGTCCATGTGTTTGTTTGTGGCAGGTTTGGCCTGACGGGAGACCTGTCACTACTCCCTCACTTGGGCCATCAGTTAAAATAGCAGATCCTGTCCCACTGACGTCAAAAATGTTCTACTCACTGAAGGAAAAACAAGTTCAAAATTTCAAATCTCAGTAAAACAGATCTGTGATGCTGATCTCTCCCTGCACCCTAGCTAATACTGCAACACTACATTCTGCACTCTTTTCTTTCCTTCTCTATGTATGCTATGCTTTGTCTGTACAGTGCGCAAGAAACAATACTTTTCACTGTATACAAATACATGTGACAATAATAAACCAAATCAAATCAAATCAGTTTCACTTTTACTGGAGTTTCACTTTAAGGTACACAGGACCTGTTCAGACAAGAGTTACTGGTACCCGCACTCACACACACCACGCTTCCCCCCCACCCCCCCACTTCAAAGTTTTGCCTTTGCCTTTTGGGACAAGGACTTTTGAATTAGGGTGGATGCCCAAACTGCCTGAAACTTAAAATTGTAGGGAGTCAGATTGAGGCAGGAAAGAAATGGGTAAATCATCAAGTCCATTTCAACTTCCCGTACAAATCCTACGACCCATCCCCCAGCCTGGTAGAGTTAAAATTAGTGTCAGTATTTTTGAAAGTTCAAGATACCTTAAAAATAAAATGCATTTGTACCAGGTTTTGCATTACATATTAATGTCCCCATTAACGTCATAGCAATAGATGTTGGAATCATTGCCAAATCCAAACATCATCTTCCGTCCTGTTAAATTTTAATCTCTCTAACCTATAGGCAAAAGGGCAAATTGAAGAATAGCCTCAACTAGGATCAGTCAGTTCAGTCCAAACAAGGAATAGAACTTGACATTGTCCTGGTTTAAGTAATGAGGTTATTCATTGGTTAAACTGATTGAGAAACAAGTTGCTGTGGAAAATCTTTCAAATGTGTTTTTTTTCTCATTTGCTTGGTTTGATTTCTTCTGACCTTTAAACTTTAGCCCACTTCACACCCCACTTCTCAAGACAGCAACCATTCAGGTTTACTATCCAAGTGCTGCTCTAGGCCGGCACAGTAGCACAGTGGTTAGCACTGCTACCTCATAGCAGCAGGGATCTGGCTTCAATTACCATCTTGGGTGACTGTGTGGAGTTTGCATATTCTCCTTGTGTCTGTGTGGTTTCCTCCTGGAGCTCCGGTTTCCTCCCACAGTCTGAAAGACATGCTGGTTAGGTGGATTGGCCATACTATATTACCCCTTAGAGTCCCAAGGTGTGTAGGTTAGATGGATTAGCCATGAAAAATGTGCGGGATTATGGGAATAGGGTGGGAAGAGAGAGCTTTGGTAAGACATACTGTCAGAGAGCAGCTGCAGATTTGATGGGCTGAATGGCCTCCTTCTGCACTGTAAAGATTCTATGATCCTATGATTGAGCCTGAGTAGGTTCATAAACACAGCTCGGACTAATTTCCCCTCCCTCATCTCCACTAACTGTTGCTTGGCACAGCTTGACTAAGACTGAAACAATTTTGGACGCACACCAGAATCCTATCACTTTGTTGTGTGGCAGATTGGTACAGACATTCCCACTGTGCCATTGGCTGCCTCGTTAAAAGAGCGTTTTATTAATAAAATGGGGCCTTTTATCTTCTACAGACAGTAATGTAAATTTAGAATTTTTTTTTGGCTGAGGGCATTTTTCTGTAATACTCTGTAATAGTAATTTGCTGAAAACAAGTTTTTTTTTTGCAGGTGTTACATGAAAGAAAATGTGAGCACTTTGAAAATGATGTGCAGGCATTCAGTCCTGAAAGGTTTGAGAGACAGAAGATCAATCTGGCCCGGGGATTTCCCAGAGTAAAATACTTTAGTATGACCGTAGAATTAGTTCATTAGCAGCAGCCGAGGAATAAAGCTTTGAGCCTGTTAGCAATTTACTAATTGGATATTCATATCAATACTCTGTTCAAAGATGATCACTGGAGTCAGACGTTGGCCAAATCGAAAATCATTCCTTTAAAACAGTATCAGATTCAATTCAGTGTGAAAATAAGTGGAATCCGCCCCCAGCCCTTGACTCCAGACGGGGAATGATAGCAGATGCCTATCTTGTTGATCTGCACATCAGGGTTCTAAATTCCAAGTTTTGGATTGGGAGAATGAGGCTGCCTTAGGACAGCAGCAACCAAAGTAAGCCCCACCAGAGTCACTTGAACTCATGTGGTCATAAAATCCTACAGTGCAGAAGGAGGCCATTCAGCCCATCGAGTCTTCTTCAACCACAATCCCACCCAGGCCCTATCCCCATAACCCCATGCATTTACCCTAACTAGTCCCCTTGACACTAAGGAGCAATTTAGCATGGCCACTCCACCTAACCTGCACATCTTTGGGCTGTGGGAGGAAACCAGAGCACCCGGAGAAAACCCACGCAGCCACGGGGAGAATGTGCAAACTCCACACATAGACAGTGACCCAAACCGGGAATCAAACCCGGATCCCTAGTGCTGTGAGGAGCTGTGGTCTGAACTTTACGCTAGCTTTGTCTTCATTTTACCAGAGCCATTGGCCTGAGATTGGCGTAAAGGTTGAGGTCGGAATTCTCTGGTCTCGTGTGCCCCGCCACCAGTGCCAGTGAGAACGGAGACTTTGGTGCTCAGCAAATTCTCTATTTAAGACAGATAGCATGGAGAATGCCAGCTTGCAGACTCAGTCAGAGAATTCTGGCTCAAGCACAAGTTACACCTCAAGTACAAATCAAGCTTCTGTGATCTTTTACTTTGGTTTTAAAGACAGTGCTGGAAACATTGCCATCCCAATACAGGAGACGACCCTAGACAAATATAATCAGCACATGGAGCTTCTACCAGTTGCGCCTGTTTGCTGCCTTTTGAGGAAGCCGTTCAAATAAACATTTAGTAGCCACCTTTGAGAATATTTCATCTCCAAAGAAACTGACTAGCATATAAAGCAATGAAACTGAAAGGAGGTTCTGCATCATTTTTGAAGTTATTTCAAACAGACTATTGTCCACAGCAAACTACCCAGCCTTCAGGAGAACAGTGACCATGACACCACACCATTCTGCCACAGCAACCTCTGCATGATGTGCTGGATCATCGACATGGATGCCATCATTTCACTTGAGAACACTATCCACCAGGTACACGGTACATATTCTTGCGTCTCGGCCAACGTTGTCTACCTGAAACGACGCAGGAAAGGATGCCTTGAGTCATGGTACATTGGGGAGACCGTGCAGGCATTATAACAATGGATGAATGGACACCGCTCGACAATCACCAGGCAGGAATGTTCCCTTCCTGTCAGGGAACACTTCAGCAGTCAGGGGCATTCAGCCTCTGATCTTCGGGTAAGCATTCTCCAAGGCGGCCTTCACGACACAGAACAACACAGAACGCTGAGCAGAAACTGATAGCCAAGTTCCGCACACATGAGGACTGCCTCAACCAGGATCTTGGGTTCATGTCACTCACTACCTGTAACCCCTGCGACTTGCCGGGGCTTGCAAAATCTCACTAACTGCCCTGGCTGGAGACAATTCACACCTCTTTACCCTGTATTTAACCCTCTCTCCACTCACATTGTCTGCACCTGTAAAGACTTGATTACCTGTTAAGACTCGCATTCCAACCATTATCTTGTAATTGAGTTTGTCTCTGTATATGTCCTGTTTGTGAAACAAATCCTGCACTCATCTGATGAAGGCGCAGCGCTTTGGAAGCTCGTGCTACTAAATAAGTGAGACTTCTTACTCTCATTGTTGGACTTATCTGTTCTCTGTTGGACTGTCTCGTACTCTGTTGGACTGCCTACCCCAGTCCAACACTGGAAACTCCACATCAGTTATTTCTGTTATTTAAAATTAAGGTACTCGCAGGTAGTGACTGTGACAATGGGTAGAAGCTTTCCAAAAATTGGCAAAGTGTCAGGGTCTGACTGGTATGTTCCCCACCCCTATCTCCACCCCTGGAGAAACAGACTGGCACGTTGCCAAAAATAACAAGAGGTATTTCATGCCATCATGCTGAGGAGTGGAGCTGATAAAGCCAGTTACACTGAGATCAGCTGACAAAAGGAGAAAATATCTTCCCTCCAACCCAACACAGAGGTCTCAGAGGCTTTCCACCCTCCTCCCCTATTCTCCCACCAGCCTATGATCAATGCTGCTATCCCCGCCTTCTCTCCCGCCCTCCAGAATCAACGCCGGCATATCCCTCTTTCCTACCCCTCACACCCACTGATAGTCATCGCTAGCATTGGATTCCCCGCCCGCCCATCCCTATCAAACAGCTATCGTCGGCATCCCCACAGCTCCCATGTCTACTTCCCATCACCACCACAAATAAATATAACCTTCCCCTGCCCCGCATGAGGCTCCCACTAGGGTATATCCCTGGCACTGCCCTGGCATAGTTTAGCACTGCCAACTTGACACAGTGCCAACCATGCAGTGTCGAATCATTTCAGGAGCACTGCCTGGCCATGTCCCTCTTCCCCAGTGCCTTGGTGCCTCCGGGGAAATCCCCACGACATTTTTTGAAGCTAAAGGGATCAAGGAATATGGGGCGAAGGGGGAAATCAGGATATTGAATTTAATGATCAGCCACGATCATAATGAATGGCGGAGCAAAGTCAAAAAGCTGATTGGCCTACTCCTGCTTCTAGTTTCTATATTTCACATTTAGATGGATCTATTGTGAACGGCATCGGCATAATGTCATGTCAGTGAGGTTTGGAAGTATAGCTACAGGAGAATATATCATAGAATCCTACAGAGCAGAAGGAGGCTATTTGGCCCATTGTCTGCACTGACTGTAATCCCACCCAGGCCTAATCCCACAACTCCATGCATTTACCCTAGCTAGTCCCCCTGATACTAAGGCGCAATTTAGCATGGCCAATCCACCTAATCCGCATCTTTGGACTGTGGAAGGAAACTGGAGCATTTGGAGGAAACCAGCACAGATGCAGGGAGAATATGCAAACTCCATACAGACAGGAATCCCAGGTGGAAATGGGACCCTGGTGTTGTGAGGCTGCAGTGCTAGCCACTGTGCTACCATACCGCCCATGGCAGAGAAGGGGATCTTTAATTATATTAAAATGTATGTATCGGTGTGAACCTGATTACAAAGGATAGCAAAAACCAGAGAGCTTGTTCTTGCCAGTAATATTCCTGATTTTCGGGCTTTGCTGGATCTTGAGGATGTGCCTCAGATTCCACGGACAGACAATGTGGGTTCAAGATCACTCTTAGTGTTTGAAAGCACTTATTTTTTGTGGTACACCCAATTTAAACTGAGTTAATCAAACCAAACCATTTTACTACATACAGTTGCTGTTTCAACTATGTGAAATGGCCAGGCTTGACTGACCAAGAAGCAGAAGGTTATTTTATTTTGGTTACTATATTCCACCGATTACAAGAATCGGAGTATTGCAATCATGTGGGTATTTTCAAGAAAAGGAGGCCAAAACTGAAAATTTGGGGTTTAAAGTGAACTTGCTGCTGTGACTGATTGATTGGAAATTAGACCATCGTGGGACATCAGGTTATGGTTCCAGTCAGTCAATTAGAGATGTAGATGACTGTCATTCAGGTTATTGAGCAGTGCTGTAATTTATTTTAAAAAAAAAACTAATTTCACAAGTCCAGAAGAAAGTGGTACTGCTCTGAAATTTGAGAAACTCAGTAATTTTCCTACTTCAGTTGAAAAAAATCTTTTGTTTGTTGACATTTCCAATATCCTACTCATTTGAGGGAACAGACAGCAAGTGCCATCGTGTAGGGGAGGCAATGGCCTAGTGGTATTATCACTAGACCATTAATCCAAAAACTCAACTAATGTTCCGGGTTTGAATCCCGCCACGGCATATGGTGGAATTTGAATTCAATAAAAGATATCTTGAATTAAGAATCTACTGATAACCATGAGACCATTGTTGATTGTCAGAAAAACCCACCTGGTTCACTGATGTTCTTTAGAGCCACAGCAATGTGGTTGACTCTCAATTGCCCTCCAAGGCAAATAGAGATGGGCAATAAATGCTGGCCAATGGCACCCATGTCCCAGGGCTGAATTTTTTAAAAAATCAACTATTGACAAAGGATGTCAAAAACAGCTAATAGCTGTAACTAAGCAAGTGGGTAAAAAATACTCCAGACATTATTGTTAGCGTACATGAGGCAAATTAATGTGAGGAATTAAATATCAGAGGAATGATCCATGGGCAGAATTTTCTCCCCCTCTCTGGGGAGGGAGGCAGCAAGGCATTTGCTGATGGTGGGATTTTATAGTCCCACCATTGTCAACAGGGTTTCCCATTAAATGCACCCCTCTCCACCAGGAAATCTATGGCGGAAGTGCACCATTGGCAGGACTGTAAGATCTCACGGGCAGAAATGGCAGCAAGATTGCAGCATCGATATTTAAAGCAGAAGTGTCTGAAATTTGCCTTTAAGTAATAAATCCATGAATGAGGTTAATTGCTAAGCATTAACACTGTAAACTGAGAAACATGTCACTTGTCCTTGATAGTACAGAACTTAAGTCTTGCTGAATAAAGAGACATGGACTGAAATTTTACTGTCCCACCCACCATGGGAATCAGAGCAGACCAGACGCACAGGGGCAAATTTTCCCATTGCCATGGGGATCGTAGCAGGAGAGGGGCAGATCATGGAAAGGTTTGTGACCTTGGGCAGGATTTTACAGTTTCAGGGCAAGCAAGGCTGTAAAATCCTGCCCATGCTGTCAAAACATTTGATCTTGTACTCATCAGGTAAGAAGCACAAGAATACCTTTGAGGTTATTGCAGAAGGTCAGGGGACGTGGAGTTGGGGGTAGGGTGTTAGCGTGGATAGAGGATTGGTTGTCAAATAGGAGGCAGAGAGTGGGGGTCAATGGGTGCTATTCGGATTGGCGGTTGGTGACTAGTGGGGTGCCCCAGGGGTCGGTGCTGGGGCCTCAGCTATTTACCATTTATATAGATGATCTGGAGGAGGGAACCGAGTGCAGGGTGTCGAAATTTGCTGATGACACCAAGATTGGGGGAAAGGCAAATTGTGCGGAGGGTGTGGAGAGTCTGCAGAAGGATCTAGATAGGCTGGGCGAATGGGCCAGGAAATGGCAAATGGAATTTAATGTTGGCAAGTGTGAGGTGGTCCACTTTGGTAGGAAGAATGGTAGGAAGGACTATTACTTACGGGGCGAAAAACTGCAGCAGGCGACGGTGCAGAGGGACCTCGGGGTCCTTGTGCATGAGTCGCAAAAACCCAGCTTGCAGGTGCAGCAGGTGGTCAGGAAGGCGAATGGGATGCTGGCCTTCATAGCGAGGGGGATTGAATATAAAAGTAGGGAGGTCTTGCTGCAGCTGTATAGGGCATTGGTGAGGCCGCAGCTGGAGTACTGTGTGCAGTTTTGGGCGCCGCACCTGCGCAAGGATATTTTGGCCCTGGAGGGAGTGCAGAGGAGGTTTACTAGGCTGATACCGGAGTTGAGGGGATTGAGCTATGAGGAGAGGCTGAATAAACTAGGCTTGTACTCGTTAGAGTTTAGAAGAATGAGGGGAGATCTCATTGAGACGTATAAGATGATGAATGGGATGGATAGGATAGAGGTGGAGAGACTCTTCCCGCTCAAAAAAGACAGTAGGACTAGGGGGCACAGCCTCAAGATAAAGGGGAGGCGGTTTGGAACGGAGTTGAGGAGGAACTTCTTCACTCAAAGGGTGGTGAATCTCTGGAATTCTCTGCCCGTTGAAGTGGTGGAGGCTGCCTCGCTAAATATTTTTAAGAAGCGGGTTGATGGGTTCTTGATAAGAGAGGGGATTAAGGGTTATGGGGAGAGGGCGGGAAAGTGGAACTGAGCCACAACAGATCAGCCATGATCTTATTGAATGGCGGGGCAGGCTCGAAGGGCTAGATGGCCTACTCCTGCTCCTATTTCTTATGTTCTTATGTTCTTATATTTGGTATTCTTGCAACACTGCCCTGATGAGTGATGGATGAAAAGCTTCAATAGCACGACATTTTTTTTGGCAATACTCACTTTGCCCTGTTAATTCAACAGCTTTTGCAGTCTTCTATTTCTTTTCTCAGCAAAGTTGTTAGAATTGCCTGTGAACAGGAGAGGTTATTTGAATTCACTTATTACACCTTGAGGTGTAGCTATCAGATGATCACATGTCAATGCACAAATTAGTTATAGCAGGAGTTTTGACAAAGTTTGTTTGCTCAAAAAATATAAGTGCAAAGGGTATCCAGATAAATGAAAGATATTTTCCACATAGCAAGTGAACACTAAAGACTTGCAACTATTGACCTTGCTTCTAGGCATCAGGAAGTATCAGCAAGCGTAGTTCTGGCAGCCTGGAGGTGTTTACAATTTGTTTTAATAGTGCTGACTAGCCCCAAATGTCTTGTTATCGTCTTCATGGTGGACATTGGTCAAATGTTGAAGGACAAGTTCAAAATTAGCAAACCTCAAATTCGGCTGGAGATTAGAAGATTTTCCCCTACTGTTCCAGTATTCTGGTACTGTAATTGAGTTACCCAGGGAATGCAGCTGGTTAGAGTTATAAGTGTCGCTTAAACCTTTCAGTATACAAACTTGGCAATCAGAAAATTTATCCTTAAAAATGAGGAACATCTTATTTTACGATGTGCAGCAGCATAAATATTGAATCAAGCTACCATTTAAAACTTTGTCGCATTATTTTTTGAGTTGTTAAGTCAATGGGTGTCTGGTTAGCTCAGTTGCTAGGTAATAGTCTTCTCTTGGGTCAAAACATTGTGGCTTCAGATACAAGCGTGTGTTCCCAGCTAAATTACTGATGCTAAATGAGCGATGAATGTGCAATTATTCAGAAGAGACTTTAACCTGGGATCTCTCTATTCATGATGTGGGTATGCCGGCGTTGGACTGGCGTAAACACATCTTTTTACCATCTCTCTATTCAGACAGACATAGGAGCCAATGATGATATTCAAGAAGGCTTTCTGGTATTCTGGCTGATTATTTTTTTCTTAACCCTTAACCTAGCCCTGAATTTCCCTCGGGCACTCTGGTGGACACCGGCTAGAATTATGGTGGGAGTCCAGAAGAAGCCACCAGAAAATGGCAGGCATCTCGTTGTGCCATATTCCGGCTGTTTCCATGATTCTATATTCATCCTTGTAAGGGACAGGACTTCTTGTAAGTGTAGTGATGTGACGGATAGCCCTGTGAGTGGGAAACCAGGATGCTGGGATTTCCTGTTTCCTGAAGGTCCTGTAGAGATCCAGAGATGGGCTGAATTCCAGACTGGCAAGAAACATGAGGTGTACTGGCCTCTAGATGGGAACAAATTTGTGCTCTTGTTGCTTCCATGTCAGGAAAGTAATCCTGAGGAAATGGAATTAAAATGTGTATTTTTCAAACAGTGTTCTTCAATGCAGGGCCAAGATGGTATTCCTGTGGGGCTCAATATTAAAGAGACAACACGAGTAAACATAAAATCCTGAAAATTTACTGCAGTTCATCAGCATCTAGGAAAAGATTAGGCAGGTTGACTTCATATTGTGGGCAACATGGTGGCACAGTGGTTAGCACTGCTGCCTCACAGCGACAGGGACCCGGGTTCGATTCCCGCCTTGGGTGGAGTTTCCACGTTCTTCCCACTTCTGTGTGGGTTTCCTCCAGGTACTTCAGTTTCTCCCACAGCCCAAAGATGCGTAGGTTAAGTGGATTGGCCATGATAAATTGACCCATGGTGTCAGGGGGATTCAGTCCAACGAAGGGGCTAACCCCGAAAGCTTGTGAGTATATTATCAAATAAATAGGTTGGACTAAAACCTGGTGTTGTCAGACTTTTTACTGTGTTTACGCCAGTCCAACGCCGGCATACCCACGTCAGGGGGATTAGCAGGGGGAATGGGTCCTGGATGAGACTGGAATTGATGCAGATTCGATGGGCCACATGGCCTCCTTCTGCACTGTAGGGATTCAGTGATTCTAGATCCTTTATTAGAGCAACAAGTTAGAAGGTTAGTGTGCTCTTGTGTGAGCCTGAGCCACTAAACAACACAATTTACAAATATTGCCCCAATACGAGTACTGACAAGACTGAATCCTTCCCAGAGGACAAAATTTCAGCTATCTGCAGGCAATATTGGTAAAGAAAATAAAAACGATTGCAGTGTTGTCAACAGATTTGATTCCTTCTTAACATTTCTCCTTATTCCAGACGGGAATAGCAAATGTGGATGGTGGTACCACTAAACAATTGTCACTCTCGGTAAGATTGTCCAAATAGTGGTGAGCATTATAGGTCGAACTAAAGCATATCAACTGAGATACTGGACAGCCAACATGAGCAGGAATTAAATGACCTCTATGAAAATTGTTCTGACCTCCAACTGCAAATATTTTTGATATTTTCACTTTTTGCTAAAGCAAGGTATCACAATTTTCTTCTCTGTTGTTCTTGTAATGTGAACAAGGCTGGAGAGGCCACCACATGAACACAGAATGTAGTTGAGGCCAAAACTATATTTGTCTGATTTAAAAAAGAAATTAGATTTTGCTCTTGGGGCTAAAGGGATCAAGGGATATGAGAGAAGGGGGAGATCAGGATAATGAATTCGATGATCAGCCCTGATCAAAATGAATGATGGGACAAACTGAGTGACCTACCCCTACTTCTAGTTTCTATGTCTATGTCTATTTGTTTTAGTGTCCTAAACCTGGGTGAGCCTTCTCCTCTCATCACTGCAATATTTCCTGCATTAGATCCACTTGGATGAGTTCACATTTGTTCCCTGTGCCTGTCACAGCATCTGCTAAAGCAACCACTGAAGCAATGATTGTTGCCTCCTAAGTAGTATCTGTGACTATCTTATCCTTCTTTCTCACTCATCAACCCTCCCAATTCACCAGTTTGGGAATATAATATCACAAACATTCTGGACCTCATCTAACCCACCTCAGAGTCACCCCCTTTCCCTGTGTTTCTCTTCAGAATCTCTACTGACAAACGATGCCCTTGCTATCCACAATCTTATTTTGGAAAAATTATATTGACATTTAAAAACATTCAGACAGTAGTAAACCATTAAACACCCATCGATAAACCCAGGATTGGCGCAATGTATTGCTTAGCATACTTTTTCAAAGGATAAATAGGAGAGGTTCCACTTTCACAAGGATGTGAACTAAAAACTCTCACTGTATCTCGTTAGTTTGAAAACTTCAGGCAAAATAGTTGTGCCATTAATTCAATTGACTGCACATTTTTGTTCGGTGTTCTTTGAAACTTTGACATTCCAGTTAACCTCTCAGGCCTATTGCCAAAAGGCCTTTTGCCAATATCATAAGACAAGCAGGGTCACATGGAGTCAAAACGTTAACTCGATTTCTTTCTCCACAGATGCTGCCAGACCTGTTGAGTTTCCCCAGCATTTCCAGTTTTCAAAGCATACAACATGTTGGATGATATTAATCTGTCTGCTGTTTTATTACAGGTGCTAATCTATTTAGTTTAAATGGTTAATGTCTCTATTAGCAGAGTAGGCGATTATATAAACACGTTAAACGGTCATCTGATAAACTTTTAACACTAATTCCTAGTCTATCATGCTACAAGTTCGGTGGAACAGAATTCACTTTATTCATTTGTGGGACATGGGTGTCGCTGGCTGACCAGCATTTGATTTGATTTGATTTGATTGATTATTGTCACATGTATTAGAGTACAGCAAAAAATATTGTTTCTTGAACACTATATGGACAAAGCATACCATTCATAGAGAATGCAAGGAGAAAGTGCAGAATGTAGTGTTACAGTTATAGCTAGGGTGTAGAGAAAGATCAACTTAATGCAAGGTAAGTCCATTCAAAAGTCTGATGGCAGCAGGGAAGAAGCTGTTCTTGAGTTGGATGGAATGTGACCTCAGATTTTTGTATCTTTTTCCCAATGGAAGAAGGCAGAAGAGAGAATTTCTAGGGTGCGTGGGGTCCCTAATTATGCTGGCTGCTTTGCCAAGATAATGGGAAGTGTAGACAGTGTCAATGGAGGCCCATTTAGTGCCCATTTACTACCTATTCCTAATTGCCCTTGGAGAGCAGTTGAGAGTCAACCACATTGCTGTAGCTCTGGAGTCACATGCAGACCAGACCAGGTAAGGACCACAGATTTCTTTCCCTAAAGGACATTAGTGAACCAGATAGATTCTTTTGGCAATTGACAATGGTTTCATGGTCATCAGTAGATTCCTAATTCCTTTTATTGAATTCAAATTCCACCATCTGTCATGACAGGATTCAAACCCAGGTCCCCAGAACATTAGCTGAGTTTCTGGATTAATAGTCTTGTGATAATACCACAAGGTCATTGCTGTAAAAAAAAAGTTTGGATTTTACTGCCTTTAAAACCATGAATAAACCATTCATTTCAGCACTTTTATCCAGCAGGATGTGGACATGCCAGTGTTGGAGTGGGGTAAACACAGTAAGAAGTAAGGGACAGCACTCTGAAAGCTCATGATTCCAAATAAACCTGTTGGGCTTTTAACCTGGTGTTGTGAGACTTCTTACTTTTTCTGTCAGGTTAGCTACTATATAAAAAAAGTATTGGAATCAACAATAATTAATTCTTATTTGCATTCTTTCCAAGATAATGGCCAACATTCTTCATCATGTTTTACAACGCAAGGGCCAAATTAGAGTTTTGAAAGCCTTTGTACAGCCTTTTTTGGGCAATTTTGTAACAGAGAATTGAAAGTTAATGAATAATTTCATCCATTTACAGCGGCTCTGTCTACGTGATATTCACATATGCTGCTGTTGAGTCACAGTTAAACAGGATCAGTCCCATTTGATACAATACTGCTGAACATCTGGGAAAGTAAATGTAATATTAGCTTATTTATCAGAGGTAGCTAAGTGCAGTACTACATGCTACATCAAAGGATCACTCAAATTGCCTGAAGCTTTAAAGAGACAACATTCCTCTTCTTCGCACTGCTTATAGTCTGTACTTCATAACTATCAAATATCAAATCTACTAAAACAAAACCTTTGATGTACTGTAGGCTTTACAAACACTTTCTTTTGTAGTTTGCAAAAAAAAGCAGTTTCACTCTACGATAGTTCCTACAACATGATACCAGATTCCTTTCAAAATCATTACAGTATCTAAATCTTTAAAGTTACTTTTGAGTTGTAATTCAAGGCTGTGATCTATAAAAGGAAATGCCCACAGGCTTTGTTCTTTGAAAGGTCAGACATTTAAACTGGAAGCCAACAAAAACATCTCTTAGGAAAACCAGTTTAGGAAAATAATAAATAATTTTATGATGTCCACTTGAAAGAAGATTTTGGACTTTTCCCTCCACTTCACCAATCTCATTGGGGAGAACTTTCGCATTTAACTGCAATGGGTGCACTGTCATATTGGATGAAGGGGTTAAGAAAAGAGATGCAAGCTTGAATGAGGACGGGACATTGTACCCTGTGCCTGCATTCCTAATCTGCTTCTTCTTGAACTGGTTCAGTAACGGGAAGAGATCATTAGAGTGCAGCAGAGTATTGGACCATAACTCCATCATTTTCACCATCTTAAGGACATACCAGACATATCAGGGTAAATTTTCCCATTCCACCTGCCACAGGAATCATAGCGGGTGAGGAGCGGACCCTGGAAAGATCCGTTGACCTTGGGTGGGATTTTCCACTTTTGGGGAGAGTGTGGCCATAATTCCACTTTAGGATATTAGTATACAAAAGGTTAATTCATTTATCTGATATTTCCCCACAGAGGTATTAAACATTTATGTCTGAATTTTTACTACAACAAGTGACAAAAGTGACGCACTAGCTCAAGTCGCTCCCATGAACACAGCACTTCTTATTTTATGTCTGCAGGACAGAAGTCAGGGTGGGGTTTCTGCATGCACGGTTTACAGAGGCAATTGGCCATTTATATCATCAGCTGCCTCTGCTGAAGGCAGGTTTTGGTAAGCCAACAGTGTAAAATAGATGTATGCAGATTAAACCAGGTAAGAGCAGGTCTGGACTTTGTGGACTTGCTTGGATAGTCAAGCTAGATCTTTGACTACATAAGAGACCCATTTGGATATGGTCCCAGGGTCTTTTAGGAGAGGTAAGGCACCCTTAGGGTAGGCAAGACACCCTTTGAGATTGTTAAAAGTAAACATAATTGTGCGTAAAACGTGCAGAAACTCAAGGGAACTGTGAAAGCTGCCTGCTGAGCTTTAAATGTTTTTGATTGATTGCCCCAAGTAGTTATAGAATATAAATCTTTGTTTTCATAAGAGATTAGTTGAGGGAATTGCAGTCTATTAAATGTTTTTTTTATCAATTAGTTTTTTTTTAAAATAGTGATGCAATCAATATCTTATATTAGCATGGCTCCAAATGTTTACCCATGGTGGATACTAGGTGAGTTGGCAAGAGCGGGTAAGGGCAAAGAATTGTGGGCGGGAGCATGTATTGGCATAAGTTGGCTGTAAGTTGGCATTGGGGCCATGTAGAGTGGAGCATTGGTTGGAATGGGGATATGAGGGGCCATGGGATGAGTACAGGAGCATGAGGTAGCATAGGGGGTGTATGAGGATCAGTGATGGCATTGAAGGGAGAAGGGACCATGGGCGGGGGAGGACATGAGGAGGTGTACGTTGGTATGTATGGGGCATGAGGAGTATGTGGGGGTGAGAGCTGAGGGCTGGAGGGATGATTTCAGGTTTAATCATTTTTTAGAATATCTTCAACATGGCACTCGTGCACAGAGGCAGACATTCCGCCCAGTCAGCCTCTGCACCCAGAAGCCTCCACACTCATTCTAGGAGCAGTGGGTCCAAATTCCATCCAGCCCAACCTGCCAAAATAAAAATCTGACCTTCCAATTAATGTCAGATGACTATGCTATGTGCATGTACGCTAGTATCCCAAAACATTATTTTACGATCATAGAATTGAAATGTATGCTGCAATGACTAGTCCTAAGCCAGAAAGAGGGACACCTTCCAAGAAACTGTGCAGTCCGCAGTCCAAAATTTACTAAATCAGAGAGAATGATTGCATATTAACACATCTTCATAAGGAGGGATTGTAAATTGGTGTCACATAACACTGCTGCAAAAATATTTAGCAGCCTTCTTCTGGACTTTCATGTGTTTTCTAAGTTAAATAATCAAGATGTTTGATCTAAAGCAGTAATTCTTTTCTCAATATTTCAGAGATGGCTTCGGAAGCATCCTTGGAACATCACAAAAAACTTTATTCCAATTCAATCCAATCAAATCAAATCCAATTCAGAGTCCCAACAAGTTGGGACATTCCCAATCCAAGCTGACAAGATAGGGCTCTCACCTCCTGTCTTGGGCTTGATCTACATGATCCTGGAGTAGGTATAGCTCCTCCTCCAAGGCTTGATCTCATGTGCATTTTAGCCAAAAGGCCAAGACGCCGCTTTAAAAAATTGCTTCAAGTGAAGCTAAAATGAAACCTAATGACTTCAACCAAGCACAGCATGTTGATACTGCACTTGATCTTAGCCAAAAGGCCGAGAAGCGCTTTAGACACATATTCTGTGTCTAAAATTAAATTTAAAAGCTACAAAGTAATCTTTTTTGCAATCCCTGAAAGAGATTGTGACTGTTCACATTATAGTGTCACTGCCAAATTCTATATGGAAAGTGTTTGGGGGGGGGGGGGGGGGGCGGAACGGGTGGGGGAGGGGGGGGAGAGTGGGGGATCATGTTACGTAAGCCCGGGAGCAGCTGCTTTTTAATGAGCTCTGGCACTACTCGTTTTTTAATTTGCTTTATTTAAATTCAGATGCAAAACCCGTAATTATCCGGTCCTGATGTGTATAATCTGTGCAATGATCCTCGAAGATTCTAGCTCAATTTTGAAGAAGGGGAGTTGAGCTAAGTCAAGAAAACCCTTATTTGATCGACGCAGCCAGGAAACCGGAGTGGGGTTCACTTCGCAGTGTTGGTTTCGCTGCTGAATGTGCTTATGCATTGGTGATACTGATGAGTGAAGGTGGAGACAATATTTGCAGCTCCCTGGAATAGAATTTTGGTACTCATTCCGATGAAGTGTAAGTTATCCCAAAGGGAATGGATAAAGAGGAAAAGAGAATCCTGTCAACGGAGAGAGAATTTTCCTCAGTGGAACAAAAGAGAAAAAAAAAGAAATAGGAGCAGGAGTAGGCCATCTAGCCCTTCGAGCCTGCCCCGCCATTCAATAAGATCATGGCTGATCTGATGTGGATCAGTTCCACTTTCCCGCTTTCTCCCCACAACCCTTAATTCCCTTGTCTATCAGAAACCTATCTACCCGTGACTTAAATATATTTAGCGAGGTAGCCTCCATCACTTCAACAGGCAGAGAATTCCAGAGATTCACCACCCTTTGAGTGAAGAAATTCCTCCTCAACTCTGATCTAAACTGCCCCCCTCCCCTTATCTTGAGGCTGTGTCCTCTAGTCCTGCTATCTTTTCTAAGCAGGAAGAATCTCTCTACCTCTACCCTATCCATCCCCTTCATTATCTTATATGTCTCTATAAGATCCCCCCTCAGCCTTCTAAACTCCAAAAAGTACAGACCCTCACCTTCAGTTCTTGGGAATCCTGCTCCATGTTGTCTAAAGTTTAAGTCTATTTTATTAGTGTCATAAATAGGCTTATATTAATTCTGCAATGAAGTTGCTGTGACAATCCCCTAGTCGCCACATTCTGGCGCCCGTTCGGGTATACTGAGGGAGAATTTAGCATGGCCAATACACCTAACTAGCACGTCTTTCGGAAGCGGGGAGGAAACCAGAGCACCTGGGGGAAACCCACGTGGATAAAGAAGAATATGCAGACTCATCACAGACAGAGAACCAAGCCGGGAATCGAATCTGGGTCCCTGACGCTGTGAGGCAGCAGTGCTAACCACTGTGCCACCGTGCTGCCCTGTTGTGTCTTATATCCTAGTTGACTTGAGGGGAGAGGGGGGTAGTGGAGAAGGAGTATTCAGGTGCACATTCTCCTGAGGGAGCTGGGGATGTATTCCCAGCTGAATTTGAGAACAGGGTGCCATGCTTTCACAATCTTGATCCCGTGCTGGATGAAGCATATTCTATCCAGTCTTCGAGGCTTGGGGTTGGTCAAAGACTCCGACCACTGGTCTAGCATTGTCTTGTCTTTGGCGTTCACTGAGAAAGGCTGGAGGTGGCTGTGTACAATGGACCTTTGCCACTCACCGGAGCCTAGGCCTTCCTTTGCTGGAACATTTGGACAACAATACGGTGGAGGTGCAGAGACTTTGGTGAAACTCTGGATGGATCCTGGATGTAGCTCAACAATCCTGTCGTGGCTTTGGCCTTTTCTCGGTCGTGGATGGTTATATTAACCTGCAATTCATCATTAATCTTGAACTTTGTCCCCTTGAGATTGTAATCCTGATTTTGTGATTCTGTCTTTTATTCTGACAAGGGTATGAGCACAGAAGCACTTGACACCTATTACCCTGTTATACTGTGGAAATCAGGATTGTCTATTTTGTCTTTTTGATGGTATTCATCCACCAGCATGCTCCGAGGGAGGCCGTGGTTTAATTGTATATTCAGCTCATTCTTTCTATTGAGGAGTGTACTGAGTTAGTCGTGTGACAATGAGGGTCATGCAGTATTTACCTGGTTTGTTTCTTTCATGTGCATCCTTGCATTTACACTGAAGGAATACAATTGTTACCACCCTACATTTTATGTTTTAGCTAAGAAGAATAAAAGGGTGGGGGGTTGCGGTGGGTGGTTTGGTATGGAGACAGTTGATAAGATCTTGTAAGTCCTCATTGTGGGTGAGAAAAATCGCCCACTGGAGGTATTGGGGTTGTGTTTTTCTTTTGTATTTTTTGTCATTTTCAGATATTGGAAATTCTTGCTTATTTGCTGAGAAAGTAAAGATCATATACTCCATGGGTGGCACGGTGGCACAAAGGTCAGCACTGCTGCCTCACAGCGTCCAGGGATCTGGGTTCAATTCCCGGCTTGGGTCACTGTCTATGCAGAGTCTGCACTTCCTCACTGTATCTGCGTGGGTTTCCTCCGGATGCTCCGGTTTCCTTCCACAATCCGAAAGATATGCTGGTTAGGTGCCCTGGCCATGCTATATTCTCCCTCAGTGTACCCAAACAGGCACTGGAGTGTGGCGACTAGGGGATTTTCACAGTGACTTCTTTGCAGTGTTAATGTAAGCCTACTTGTGATACTAATAAATAAACTTTAAACTGTTCTTGAAAAAACTAGGCCTTTTTTGTTATTGGCACCTCTGGTGTTGTTGGAGTGAAGGGATGATGTTCTGGTGGCAGTGGTTGTTTGATTGCTTGGCTCATGGAAGGGATGGCAGCCTTGTTATCCACTTGTTGGGGTTTCTGTGATAAGTGTAAATGGGTTGAATCTCATCAATGTGGGGCCTAAATGACACTTCTGGGGTAGCTAGAGAAAGGGGTAGTTTGCTTTGTTGAATGCATAGGAGTGATGTAATTATTCTTGGCTTAATTTAGGGTGTCTTCGAGCAGGTTAGGGCAGTAGTGACTGTATTTATCAGGGTCAGGTACAGAGTATGTTGGATGGGGTAGAAGATGTTCTGTTTTGGGAGCTTCTAAACTGCTGTCTCTCCCGAGCCTTGGTTGCCCTAGGGTTGTAGTATCCTGTTGGTTGCCAAGCCTGAGTGCAAATCTGGGGGCTTCAGTTCAGCATTGTTGGTGTCTCTCTTCATTTAATGTTTAGGCTGGTAGGAAGAGAAAGTCACCTCGTCTAAGTGGTCTTATATTGAGACTTGCAGTCTGTCTGTCTATCTTCTGGGTTTGGGCTCCCCTGGTGGAGTAAGCGAGCTGTTCCTTGTGAAGTTGCATTGTTCTGTTCTTAGTATCCTTCCTGCAAAAGTGATGTGGAGATGCTGGTGTTGAACTGGGGTAGGCATAGAAAGAATTCTCACAACACCAGGTTACAGTCCAACAAGTTTATTTGGTAGCACAAGCTTTCGGAGCACTGCCCCTTCATCAGGTAACTGGCTTTTTTAAAACAGGGCATATGTAGACATAGACTCAATTACAAGATAATGCTTGGAATGCGAGTCTTTCCAGGTAATCAAGTCTTTACAGGTACAGACAATGTGAGTGGAGAGAGGGTTAAGCACAGGTTAAAGAGATGTGTATTGTCTCCAGCCAGGACAGTTAGTATGATTTTGTAAGCGCAAGCAAGTCGTGGGGGTTACAGATAGTGTGACATGAACCCAACATCCTGGTTGAAGCCATCCTCATGTGTGCGGAACTTGGCTATCAGTTTCTACTCGGTGATTCTGCATTGTCGTGTGTCTTGAAGGCCGCCTTGGAGAATGCTTACCCGAACGTCAGAGGCTGAATGCCCTTGACTGCTGAAGTGTTCCCTGACAGGAATGGAACACTCTTGCCTGGTGATTGTTGAGTGGTGATGAAGGGACTGTTCTTCGAAAGTTCGTGCTACCAAATAAACCTGATGGACTTTAACCTGGTCCTGCAAAAGTGTATGTGGAAAGACTAGGTCGGGTGTCTATTGTATAATCCTGATGTTCTCTCTCTAGGGCTTCCTTTCTTCCCTCGGGTGTTGGTATAGGCTCTGATTTGTTATAATTAATCCTGGAGGGCTTCCCTTGTCATGTTGGAAGGAGGAGAGTTGTATCTCTCCCTGAGATACCTTGTTGATAGGCGTCTTGATGACTCTTCTCCTTCTTATTAGTGTGGCTTCCTCGATGGAAAATGGTTTAGGTTTTCTGGTGATGGTGGAGCCTGATTGGTGCCTCTGATATGACTGGAGTGGAGGGTAGTTTGTAATGTTGCAAGCCCAGGAGAGGTGTACAAATCCTTGGCTTACTGGTTCCTGCACATGACAGCATATGCTGACACACCACATCCTGTACGTATGGTGGTACCATGAGGTTCCCCTTTTTCTGGATTATCCTTTAATTGCTTGGAGGTCCAGAGATATTGAATTAGGCTCTGGTTGGCTGTATATTTTCCTACAAGGAATCCCATATGCTATATAGTTGTGTTATCCTGTGGAGGAGGGTGTGAACCATGGGGCCATGTGTTCGTGATCATATCCTGTTATCCTGAGAAGCCCCATTCGTCTTTGTGTCCTTTATCTGTGCAAAAGGAGACACCGACTACAACACCGACTACATTTGTATGAATATTCGTTGGTCCTTTCCATACATTATGTGGAATAATGAACACTCTGTACCATACTAGATTTTGGGGATTCATTATGTTTTGTGACAAATGGAAAATGGAACTCTTCTCGACTAAAAGTATGCTTTAAAAACAAATGTTCACGAAGGCTGTGATTTGTAAAGGGGGTCATTGTCAAGGTTACCATTTTATGTTTGCAAAGCCAAGAGTTACTGACTATGTCCACAAACTTCAAACCATCGCCTTTCTTTGAAAAAGGTGAATTGAGATCTCCAAAGGTTTAATTCAGAGATTGTTAACACATACACTGATCGTGACGTGGTTCACTGGCAGGGTATGTGAGCATCTCAATGATCCTCAGTATAATGCTACGCCACCTTTCTTTGTGCACATGTGCTTTTTATTCTCAAAATGTGATCAAGGGTGACATTCACCAGTCACCTCTAAATGTGGTTGTAGTCTTTAGAACTTTCTGTAAGTAAGTTAGTGGAGCTTTTATAAGTAAATGTTTTGTTTGCTTATTATCAATTTTTGACGTAGATCTATGGAATTTCATGGTTTGACATGGTGAAATTTAATTTCACAACCTCTTGACTATAAATTTAATAACACAACAGTTACAGTCCCACAACGATAGCTGTTTATATGACGCTGTCATTCATTTGATTGACGGGCTTTGGAATGAATGTAAGTGCAAATACTCTGATAATTCTTTCTAATGTGTTAATGCTGCCTTTGATCCTGTATGGACTTCCCTTTATACATATTTTACAGTGTTTGTATCGGTTGAATGCAAAACTGTTCGCTCCTGAATGAATAATATGCTTAAATACGTGCAGCACAGAAGGAGGCCATTTGAGCTACTGTGCCAGCTTTTCAAAGAGAAAACCAATTAGTTCCACACACCTACTCTTCTACCTAACCCTGCAAATTTCTTTTCAATTATATATCTAATTCCCTTTTGAAAGTTATCACTGAATCTGCTTCCACAAGCTTTTCAAGTAATTCAACCCAAATCATAAAGACTTCTGCGTAAATATATTCTCCTGACCTTCCCCTGGCATTCCAGTCATCTTAAATCCCTCATTTATTGGCCCTCCTGCCAGTGGAAATGATTTGTTCCTATCTACTCAATCAAAACCCTTCTAATTTTGAACAACTTCTGCTGAATCTCTCTTTAATGTTCTGTGCTTTTAGAGAACAACCCCATCTTCCCCAGTTTGACCCTGTACCTGAAGTATCTTATCCCTGGGGCCTTCCTGGTACACCTCCTCTGTACCCACAAGTGCAATGTACCAGATACCTGAATTTAGTTTAGATTGACTTTGAGTTCAAATAGTTTAAACTTTGAGATTCAACATGAGAGGTATGACAACGAAGTATTTGCAAATTTGGTATTTTGCTGTGTAATGCAACAAATCTAGAATAGAATCATAGAATCCCTATAGGGCAGGAGGAGGGCAATCAGCCCATCGAGTTTGTACCGACTCACCAAAAGAGCATCTTACCCAGGCAGTCACCCCCACCCTATCTCTGTGAATCCATGCATTTGATGTGGATATGCCATTCACCTGACAAAGGAGCAGCGCTCCGAAAGCTAGTGGCATTTGCTACCAAATAAACCTGTTGGACTTTAACCTGATGTTTTGAGACTTCTTACTGTGTTAACCCATGCATTTACCATGGCTAATCTACCTAACCTACACATCTTTGGATACTAGGCAGCAATTTAGCAATCCACCTAACCTGAACAACTTTGGACTGTGGGGGGAAACCAGAGCACCAGAGGAAACCCACGCAGGCATGGAGAGAACGTGCAAACTCTGTGCAGACAGTGACCTGAGGTCAGAATACGAACTTGGGTCCCTAGGGCTGTGAGGCAGCAGTGTTAACCACTGTGCTACTATGCCATCCTATTATTTTTGTTCCTGTCACATTTTGAGTTTTTGAACATGGAAGGGGAGAGCCTGATATAATTTATATTAAAATGAACTGGTAAATCAAAAAATGACTTAATGGGCATAGATTTGCAAAGCAGTTGGGGCTACAGATCAGAAGTCAGTTGAGGTGCAATCCCAGAATAATCACAGATTATCAAGGATTGTTTTTAATTAATACCAACAACCATTGACACTTCAGCGACTAAACTGTTGCAGCATTTGCAAGTGTTGCAAGCAGCAGTTTCAAGGTGCCAACACCTGGGCATGGACAGTGGCCAGTTTAATTAGCAGCTTTATTGGCCAAACACCAGGGCAGAGAAGAAAGCAAGGGATAAACTCTGAAATGTCCTGTCGAGCAGGCCACAAAAAAATGCAGAGCTGCATGTTCAAGATTAGTTGATATCCGTAAAAAAAAAACTAAGTAAAGTTTAGGACAGTGTACAAAAGCAAATTACTGCGGATGCTGGAATCTGAAATGCAAAAAGAAAATGCTGGAAAATCTCAGCAGATCTGGGAGCATCTATAAGGAGAGAAAAGAACTGACATTTTGAGTCCAGGTGACCCCTTGTCAGAAGAACTTTCTTTAGGACAGTGTACTCAGCAAGGGAACTGACAAGGTCCAGAACAAGTTGGGATTTGATTCAGTAATAACTGAAATAATGATTTATTTACACAGTTAGCATATTGGCCATGTTACTGGACTAATAATTCAGAGAGCTGCACTAATACTCTGGGTGTGAGTTCAAATCCTACCATAACAGCTGAGAAATCAGAGATTTCATCAATTAAATTAAATGTGGAATTTTTAAAATATTAGTCTCAATAGCAATGGATATGAAGTATTGTAAAATCCTATCTAATTCATCAATATCCTTCAGGGAAGGAAATCTCTTCTCCTTATGTAGTCTGGCCTAATGTGACTGCAGACTCATTGGCAAATGGTACATTTTTCATTATTGCAAGGAGGTAATCAAGTAAGGTGAGGTAATTAACTTTTACTCTGTACATTGATGTCCTTTCTGCAAAATAAAGCAGTTTTAACAGGTCAATGCTGTTGTTTATGTTACACACAAGCCTCTTCCCACCCCTCTTCATCTATACCCAGCAATACATTCTTCGATTCCTTTCTCCCTCCTGTGTTTATTAATGATTTGAATCTAGCCTCATCTTACTAAAGTATTAATCAGTTAATCTTCTTCCAAAAGATTGGAGGACCATATGTGTGGGCGAGTGTAAGGGTCATGATTTCCAATTCTGCTAACAAGGAGCTTTCATTGTTGCACTCCCATTTATATATCGAAATATTGGGTAGTCAAACCTGCCTCCTGACGCCCCTTTGCAGAAATGAGTGATATTGCAGACTGCTTTGTATCACAGACAATCCAGACATTCTGGGAATGGACCATTTTTCTTCTCACACATGTCTGTGATCGCAACAGAAGGTTGGTGCATTCTGTGCTATACACATGCCATCATGTCACCCTGGGCTGGGGGGGAATCCAACTACTGGCTGAAGGCGCTGCCTATGTGTCTCTGCTCCCTGCGGTGGGCTGGGGCCAAAAGCGCATGAATTGGGTTACTCCATGAAAGAGGACATCTGTCAAATGCGATGACAGCTCCCTGATTAATGTCTCACAGACTCCCCACAGTAGCCTGAAACATTCCAGAGGCATAAATGTTGAGGGCCGTTGCTGCTTCAATTGTCACGCTCAAGACAGTGGCAGTGGAGGGTGAATGAAAGCAGTATCTTTACAGGGGTGCAGCCATGAGATGCGCAGCTCCTTATCATTATAGAACCATTGCAGTCTATACAGTTTGCAGAGGGTCGTACCCTTGGGTTCTCCTGGCTAGACATATTGCTGCTGAAAATCCTCCTCCAGTGTGACTGAAAAGAGGGATGGACCAGGAAAAAGCCACACCTTGCCTGCGATTGATCTGAGTTTGGGGGCTGGGGGTCACAAGTAGGAAGAGAGGGAAACACTATAGTAAAATGAAATATGGGTTTCAGTAATGAAAGAAGATTAAGGATGGGGTTTAAGACAAGTTGTTTGAGAACCTTTAATTAGTAAGTGAAGTAGGTCCCCGCCAACCCCTCATTTTCACTTAACTGGAGTGCCAAGGATAGGGGTAGACTATCTATTTTCAGTGAAGTTATTGCAATTACTGGGTCACCATAAACCAAGGTAACAGTCATGTATGTGAATAGTGCAGCTATACAAATAAGACCCCAGGAGCTTTGACACACAAACAGATTTGCTATGTTAAAAAGATTGGAGGAAATTCGCAATAGAATATGCTGAAATGCAAATTTCCACTACCTTCTTTCACATTCATGGTGCTGAGAGCAATGAGGAAATTCCAGCCCAGCTATCGCCGAGATCATTCAGTCCTGCCGAAAATCAATAGACTTTTGGCTGGCCCCTGCTTGCCCCACAGCAGGTCCATCAACAGTGAGGCACGAAAATCCTGGCCATAATCTATAATCTCAGCCGTGGGATGCCAGCCAATTCATGCAGAGATTTTGTATACTAACAACACTGCATTTCAATGTAACCTCTTTCTCTTTCATAAAGAAATGAGAATTCTTAGCACGGAACCTTATTTTCACAGAATCACAGAATTGCTATGGTGCAGAGGAGGCCATTTGGCCTGTCATGTCAGCACCGGCTCTCCAAACAATCATTATGAATTTATGCATTTTACCACCAAACAATGTAAATAAAGTTCTGCCAGCTTCAAAAGAAGTTATGACGTGTTCCAATCGACACAGGCTTTCTTCCTGTCAAAGATAAACTAACATTGTAAACAGAGCAGGGATATGACCTTTGTAGACGAAACAACAAAAGAAAGTTTATTTTTCATTTGTTCCCATTTATTGAAATATACTCTTAAAAAATAATGTCAGCTTGATGCAACTTGACAGCAAGAAAGTCATCTTTGTGTACAATGAAAACAGTAGGGATGAAGGCTGCAACAGAATCTTGGTGTTCTGATGACTGGACAACTAAGTCGACCATTACATTTCATTCCTTTAAGTGTCAGATTTGATTCTTTACTAATTGGTAGACGTTTTTATTTCTTCTTAACTAAGTCACTTGATGAAATATGTATTCAACAAAATATTAAGCTGACACAAGACATGTTTCCCATCATGTAGCAAAATATCAGACATAAAGGGTGAGATTTAAACTCATTCAAAATGTATTCACTAATACAGAACTAAAATCAAGTGCAAGGTGAGGCATAAAAACAAACTCCTGCAAGCTAGCTGTTTACTCTCACCCTTTTGGTTTCAGTTAGGTAACGAGCATCTACTTTGAGTCTCTATTATAATGAATGGAAATCTCAGTCAGATAACCTTGTCACAAAAATAGATTTCTATCTGATTGAGATATGGTGAAGGGCACCATACTAAAACCTTAAGAAACCATTAAGAGACCAATAGGACTGAATGAGGCTTTTTGCAATTAAGCGTTAGTTTTGCCTTGACAATTTTTTTCACTAGACTCACATACATATATAAATATATTTTATATATAGTATATATTACTTCCATTTAGGATTTTCGAGCTCCAAGAAATTGATTGGAAGTAAAGGAGGAGAAATATGCATTTTGTTAAATTTTGGAATACAAGTAAAAATATGACCACTTTGCTTGAAGAAATACTTTTCTAAATGTTGTGTCTTTGTAACCAAGTTGAACCAAAAAATCCCTGAGAAGTAGGATAAAGTAGAATCAGTATCCAAGGTGCCTGCAAGGTCAATTTAAGGTTAAACAATTCAAAAATTATCAGTCAGCGTTGTTGGTTTATGTAATGCATTCACCTTGAGGGCAAGCTTTCTGATTTTAAGGATTTTCACTTAGATTCTTGTTCAGGTTTTCATGTACGGATCTTCAGTGTGATTTTAATTAGCTTTAAACCAGTGCTTGGGCGAGTCTGGACAGGCAGTTGGCAAATCTCTTTCCAACTGCAGCTCTCTGAGAAGCCGGTGGTGGGTTCTGCTTCAGGACCTTTCTTGGATGCTTACTTCAACTTCATCTGCACCTTAGGATCTGTTACAACATTCTTTATTACTGAGGGACTTCCTCAAGAGTTCACTCCACAGACAGGCATCAGGGAACACAGGTATTTATTTGCAGGTCTTACTCGCTCCACATCCCAAACGACAACTGCTCTTTCAGCGTGGTCCCCAGGCAGATCACCCCACACCCAGGGTCACCCGGTCCATTCCCTTAAAGGGGCAATGCCCCAATATACATAACAGGTTCTATGTGGGATTTCTGGTTCATGGAAATGAAAATATCTGAATTTAGTCTTGGTGGGGTGATGAGTGGGGAGTGGGGGGAGTGGGGGGGCGCGGGTGTGGAGTTGGTATTCCTGCAGCACATTGCAGCACCGGAATGTAGCAATATTTTCAGAACTGTTGTAAATGAGATGATTTCAGTGTGCTGCCCAAGCTGAAACCAATAGGACAGAAGACCAGTTTCTACAGCTGGCAGCTGAACTACAATGCCAAGTGAAACTTTACCCAATTGTTTGTACTTTAATAACACAGGTGGGAATTTTAACCCACCCCCACCCCCCCCAGAATTTACAATTGCAAATCAGAAACCCACCCTTAATCCAATGAATTTCATCCTGACTCGAAACATTGGCTCAATTCTCTCCCCACAGATGCTGTCAGATCTGCTGAGTTTCTGCAGCATTTTCCCCCGCTTCCGGCTTTAATGGAGACAGGACAAAATGGGTATGGCCTGTTAGCCCACTCTCGAGAGGAGGGTGGACCACTTAAAAATTGTAAAGAGGCTGTGCGCTAACCACAATATTAACACAATCCTAGCCAGCCAGTTTTCCTGAACCTTGGGAAGCCTGTCAGGTGAAGGAAGGCGAGGACTGCAGGATTCGGGTGATATGAATCCAGTTTACCTGCTTCACCCACTCCCTGCAGTCAGATACTTCTGACCCTTCCAATTTTCCTCTCCCCAACTCTCCCCTGAGCCTCTTCGGATCTCCTCCCCTGAATCCTGCAATTCATACCGCCCTCCTGGGCTGCAGTGCAGTGCTGTTGGCTTACCCACTAACAGCCAGCTAAGCTTTCAGTCTGGCTGGCTGCAGCTCGGAAACTGAGATGAAAAATATAAATCAGCTCCTGCTGTTAAATTCGGCAGGACCTGGAGGGGAAAACCTGTCCTTCCAACAGACTACAAAACAATATCCACCCTCATGTTCCATCTCTCCTTTGAGCTAGTATCAAGCCCACCAGCTTTTAATCATAGATTCATACAATGCAGAAGGGGGCCACTTGGCCCATCGACAAGCAATCCCACCTTGGTCCTATCCCTGTAACCCCACATATTTACCCCACTAATCCTTCTAATCTACACATCTCAGGAAACTAAGGAGCAATTTAGCGTGGCCAATCAGCTTAACCCACATATCTTTGGACTGTGGGAGAAAACCAGAGCACCCTGAGGAAACCCACATAGACACGGGGAGAATGTGCAAACTCCACACAGACAATGACCTAAGTGGGAATCGAACTCAGGTCCCTGGAGTTTTGAGGCAGCAGTGCTAACCACTGTGCCACCTATGTTGTCATGTTTTCCCCTATCTTATATTCCCTTTAGTTTCCTGCCAATGCAATATTTTCTGAACCTTATGATTTTTTTACACTTTAATTTTCCATTTTGTTCCAACCAATGCCTCAACAGAGATGGTAGATAAATGATTCATTCCAAACAACTGTCAATATCACTGAGAATTCAGTGAATAGAAGACATATCAGTCCACATAGAAAATCAAAACTTTCTCTTTCTTCCTGGTAAGAAACTGCAATTCTCTGCTTTATTCTTCAACTCAATCAATCTAACTGAAAAAGAAAAAGTCACTGGCTGGAATCTTACCACTATTCATGCTGGTGGGATTTCCCCAACCCACCACAACGAATGGAGATTTGGCTTGTCATCAAACTCTCCAACCTTGCTGCAGCGGGAGTGTGGTGTGAACGGCAGGTAAGATCGCGCCTGCTGTATGAGATGCTGAAGTTGATTTACACCCATTCGCATCAGTAGATGTTGCAAAACACATATATCAAGATTGGAGAGAGAATAGAGCTAACATTTCAAGTCTGGGTGACCTTTGTCAGAACTAATCCTTAGTCAGCATTTCTCCACCGATGCTGTCTGCCTTGCTGAGATTTTTCAGCATTTTCTGTTTCTGTTTCAAATTCCAGCGTCCGCAGTAATTTGCATTTACTAAAATTGGATCAGCCTTATAACCCTTCTCGATTTCAAGGTTTCAATCACTCCCATTAATGGTCAGAGTATCTATTATTCTGGAAGGTATTTCACACTAGTCCACATTAACCTAGGTGATAGCATAATGTGAGATGCAGCAATAATACACCCTTGATCTGATCTGGTTATTCATGTCTTTTGCTCTTTTATTTCTTCAATTTGTCTGAAAGGCAGATTGAGAATATACTTGGTTAAATGCGAATTTTAAAGAAACATTAAGCTGCTTTATTTAACACCAAGCGAATGTGCAGAGCATCATTTTTGATCAAATACACTTAATTCAATCAACACCAGCATGTCTTTGAATAATGATAAGATAATAATAATGCATACACTTTCTCAAATTAGTGAGTCACCTTGCTAAGCTTCAACTCATTTCCAACTCCCCATTGTCATGCCCACTCACATACACACAGGACAGGGTAGATGTGGGAAGATGCGGTGGCGCAGGCTCATTGGGCCGAAGGGCCTGTTTCCCGTGCTGGGATGTTCTTTGTTCTTTGTATATTATAAACTTCAAAGCTATATTTTTAAAGGTAGATACCAAAAGCTGTTTAAGATGGTTGTAGTGTGTCATGTTACTTGGCAGTACACAGCTCCAAACAGTACTGAAACTCAAGCAAATATCTAATTACAGGGAATTGAGGAGGGTGGGGGTGGGCGGTGGGGGTGGGGGGGGGCGGTGGGTGGCGGGGGAGGGGGGGAGTTCTTGATCCTCCCCGCCACATGTTTCTCGCCAGCAGGTGCTGGAGCGCTGGTGGTGGGATTCTGTGGTCCTGCCGCAGTTCATGGGATTTCCCATTGATGTCACCCCACGCAGGCGTGAAACTCACAGGAGGGGGTGCACTGCCAGTGGGAGTGGAGAATCTGGCTGGTGTGAATGGCTGGAGAATTCCCTCCAACACATGGGCTATCACAGCCACTTGTGAAATTCACACATCCCTTTGTCAAGAAAGCAGCATCTGTAGAAAGGGCCATGGACAAGAGAGACATCAAAAATCAATGGGTGCTAGACAAATATGAAATATATCTCATCAACTTTTTCTTGTATCGTGATGGTCCCTAACCCAACCACCAAAACTCTCAGGGTGTGAAAAGTCACAACACAAGATCTTTACTGATATGGTTCACCACTTTATCTGGAAAGGGACCTTGACCTTATCACAGGTTACACAGGTAAAGCAACCATGTTTATTACTTGCTTTAAAAATTGTAACCACAGAATCTGTTCAGAAATAGATACCTGGGATGGCACAATGGCACAGTGGTACTGCTTCCTCACAGCGTCAGGGATCTGAGTTTGATTCCCAGTTTGGGTCACTGCCTATGCGAAGTCTGCACATTCTCCTCATGTCTGCATGTGTTCCTCCCATAGTCAGAAAGAAGTGCTGGTGAAGTGTATTGGCCATGCTATATTTTCCCTCAGTGTACCTGAACAGGTGCCGGAATGTGGCGACTAGGGGATTTTCATCGTAACTTCATTGCAGTGTTAATGTAAGCCCACTTGTGACACGAATAAATAAACTTAAAACTTAAAGCCCTCAGAAACACCATCTGAACCATTGAACCAGCTGCAAGACAACTACACAGCCATTGTATTTTACAGCTAAACCTTGAAAGTTGAAAAGTTCATCTCAGAGTTGACTTCCTGGCACTTCAACCACAGGAAGAATTCACAACTTATTGAAAATCCTCTGCTTTTATGAGATATCCACTCAAACTAAAATATCAATTCATCCAATAAACTACAGGCCTGATACAAAAGGGACTGAATGATTCTAGGCAGTCATTGTACTGTTTTGTCCTTTATCTATATTTAATCTTTGCATTTGTCTGATGGTAAGACATTCCACTTAAACTTCTGGGGCATGTGTGTACTAATAAATAGTCTTCTTTGATTTAAATTCACAAAAGCGTACTGCTGGAAATCATGTAATTGGGCAAATCTGTCTAAGAATATGAAAAAACATTAACCTTACAGCTTAAAATATTTTAACCACAGACAACAATAAAGCACATAAACTTTCTCTGTGACTTCATTGTTGTTCAACTTTCTGTTTCATCTGCCTGATTACCTGTGTCTGTCTCTGTGTTTTAACTGTGCTGCTCCCAGTCAGGAAAGGAATGCCTTTAAGGCCTCCTTCCCAAGTCTCCAACACAATTCGTGTGAAGCATTAATCATTTACTTAGACAAGTTAACAAATTCCTTATTCTTTGGAGACTATACATAAACAGCATTAATATACCTCATTAAATTATTAACTACTTACCACCCTCAGAGATGTCTTTAACCTATATCAATACCCTGTGCTTTAAAATACAGGGTTGTAATGTCTAAGTTCTCCTACATCATATGGGAGGAGTGTCCCAAAGATGCACAGGGGAATTCTGTTCCAAAGTTCCCAGTTAACATTTGTGTGGCAATTGCTCAGAAGTGCAAACTTCTTCTGCCCAAGTCGGAAATTCGGGCGAGATCGGATCGACAAAATAACAAGTAAGAAATTGAGCATGGAGTAACAATCTGATGCTGAATGTCACTTTAAAGAGGTTAAGGCCCACAAAATTTACAGTAACTTATTTCCAAATCTTTTCTATGGAAAATGAACACAAGCTTCTGAAATGTGACAAATATAACACGCCAGTATCCTAAAGCACTGGGTTTTACAACAACTATATAAATTAAATATATGCATTCCATGTTTTCCTTCAGCCTTAGGTATGCACAGAATCTAGCTACAGTTAATCTACAAATGTTTATTTTAAAGATTTATACCTTTTCAGAAACAAGCAGAAACACAGTATTAATGGCACTAAAGGCCAGAAGTCCTTAATGTCAACAAGATTCCTTTTTA
Organism: Carcharhinus amblyrhynchos; assembly: GCF_965287045.1. Lineage (NCBI taxonomy): Eukaryota > Metazoa > Chordata > Chondrichthyes > Carcharhiniformes > Carcharhinidae > Carcharhinus > Carcharhinus amblyrhynchos. Next base: position 24,271,783 of record NC_137342.1, on the reverse strand, counting down.
AATCAAAAGCTTTTCAGTTCTTTTAATGGTAAAACACTGAAATTGAGTCATAATTTGCTGCCAAAATAATGGTACGGCTAATGATACAAACCATTATTTAAATAATACAGCAACTTCAGGCTATTAAACAGAAATATCCAAAATTTGTTGACCAACTTCTCCAAGTCTGCCATTAGCTTCATAAAAATTACATCTCACTGTCTGCCTCACCATTAAAGTGCTGTGATGTGGACTTGCTGTATCTTTGCAGTGTATACCATAGTGGTCAATTGTTCTGTGTTTGATTATGCTGGTGTGTTTACTACTGGTGCTCTCCATGTTTGATTGGTTAAGTCTAGGTGTGGACTCAGAGAAAAGTAAACAAATAGGGCGGCACGATAGCACAGTGGTTGGCACTGTTGCCTCACAGTGCCAGGCACTCAGGTTCAATTCCAGCCTTGGGTTACTGTCTGTGTGGAGTTTGCACATTCTTCTCATGTCAGTGTGAGTTTCCTCCAGGTGTTCTGGTTTCTTCCCATATTCCAAAGATGTGCAGGTTAAATTGATTGGCCATGCTAAATTGTCCTTTAGTGTTAGGGAGATTAGCAGGGTAATTACATCAGATAAAGGGGATAGAGGCTGAGCGGTATTGTTGTTGGTGCAGGCTTGATGGGTCAAATAGGCTCCTTCTGGATTGTAGGGATCCTAATCTCCTATGATTCTAAACTGGAGAAAGAACTGGAAGAGAAAGCTGAAGTATGTCCAACTCCCTTTTAAAATTACTTATGCAATCTACTTCCACCAACTTTTCAGGGAAAACATTTTATTTTCCAACAGCTCTTTAAAGTGAAATAGTTTATCTCCAGCTCCGTTCCAGATTTTTTGCTAATGATTTTGAATCTGGTATGCAGTTATACTGACATGTTAGCTAGCGAGGATATTTATTATTGATCTGTGCTATCAAAATGTATCACCAACTTAAAATTTCTACCCTGCCTTTCCTCAAGTCCTTCATCACTGGTACCATCACTGGTAAAAAAAATTTGTAATTTTTTTACATAGTATCTTTGCTTTTATATTCTATTCTTCTATTAATAAACCCAAGTAACCCTGAAGCTTTTGTAACCACCTTATCAGCTTTGCCTAGTACTTACTAGGGTTTGTGCATTTAGGCAAAAGTCAGCAGACCTTTAAAAAATGTTATAATCTGATTTTCCACATTTGTCCTCCCAGAATGCACTGTTTTGTTCTGCTCCATATTGGTGTCCTTTTGCTATGCGACTGCTCAGTTCACCATCCTGTCAACGTCATTCCCAAGCAATAACTATCCTCATTATTATGGACTAATTTGTCAAATTTTTATTAATCAAACTTTATATTGTTGTTCCCTACACATGGACCCAAAACTAACCCATTAGGCTCACCACTGTTCACCACCTTGCAGTTGGAAAAACATTAATTTACCAGCACCCTTTGCTTCCTGACACTTAGCAATCCTGTATCCATCCTGTAACTTTCCCTTAATTCAATGGGCTTCCATCTCATGTGTGGCACTTTGATGAATAACTTCCTAAAGTCTGTATGCACAACATCTGTTCTATCACGTTTTTCGAACTTCTCTGTTATTTCATCAAAGAATTCGATCAAGTTAGTCTTCACAAGTATTTACTTGGCTCTGCGTGGGGCTAACCTGATGGTATTAAAGGTGTGAAATAACTGCAAGTCTTCATTGTTTGAGAATGTTCACAAATTCTCTTTAGATGTAAGTGATGGGGAAAGGTTCTGGGTTGAGTACAGACTTCTGCATTGAAGTCTTTTGCATTTAGTTCAATTCCACTTCATTATCCAAATGGAAATTCATTCCAGGTAACATTGGAGCGGCATGGTAGCACAGTGGTCAGCACCACTGCCTCACAACATCAGGAATATGGGTTCAATTCCTGGCTTGGGTCATTGTCTGTACGGAATTTGCATGTTCTCCCTGTGTCTGCATGGGTTTCCTCCAGGTGCTCCAGTTTCCTCCTATATTCTGAAAGATGTACTGGTTTAGGTGCATTGACCCGCCCAGGCACCGGAGTTTGGCAATGAAGGGAATTTCACAGTAACTTTATTGCAGTGTTAATGTCAGCCTTACTTGTGACTAATAAATAAACTAACTTTATTTTTTCTTTGCTAAAAAAAATTGCACATCAATGAATAACAACTGAAGAAAAAAAATACTTGTCACAGAGATCAAACTGTTCTAATTAAACTGATATTTATTAATGATTAATTAAATTAAATCTCTAAATCTATTCCAATATATTAATATAATTTAATATGACTTGATGCTTATGTTGAAAATCACTTTTACTAAATTACATATGCTGGGCAAAGTTACACTTGAGAGCAATGCTAATAATACCTGAAGGAGCAGTAGAATAGCCATTCATTGAGCTGAAAATTTTAAAAAGTCAAACTGGCGTGTTATGGAATGAAACAAAATGCTGCAAATCTTCAGCATCTGTGGAGAGCGAGTCAATGAATTGAATCTTTTTTCAGAATTCCATCATCTGTAGTATTTTGCTTTAAATAAAGGAATTATTGGATGTTAGGGAACTTGGAGAAATAAATAATGAAATATTGAGGAGTGTACATATTACAGAGAAGGAGGTGCTGGAAATCTTAAAGAAAGTGTATCAAGATAGATAAATCCCCAGAACCTGATGACGTGTATCTCAGGACATTGTGGGACACTAAGGAGGAAATTGCAGGTCTCCTAGCTGAGATATTTGAATCATTGATAGTCACGGTGAGGTGCTTCAAGATTGGAGAATGGCAAATGCTGTACCTTTGCTTAAAAAAGGGCTGCAGGGAAAAGCCTGGGAACGACAGGCCAGTGCACCTCACATCTGTGATGGGTAAATTGTTGGAAAGTATTTTGAGAGACAGGATCTACAGGCATTTAGAGATGCAAGGACTGATTAGGGACAGTCAGCCTGGCTTTGTGAGTGGAAAATCATGTCTCACAAATTTGATTGAGTTTTTTGAAGGGGTAACCAAAAAGGTAGATGAAGGCAGTGCAGTTGATGTTGTCTACATGGACTTTAGCAAGGACTTCAACAAGGAACCGCATAGTAGGTTGTTGCTTAAGGTTAAATCTCACGGAATTCAGTGTGAGGCATCTAAATGGATACAAAATTGGCTTTTTGACAGAAGCCAGAGGGTGGTTGTAGAGAGTTGTTTTTCAAACTGGAGGCCTGTGACTGGCGGTGTGCCTCAGGGATCAGTGCTGTGTCCACTGTTATTTGTCATTTATGTTAATGATTTGGATGAGTATATACGAGGCATGGTTAGTAAGTCTACAGATGAAACTAAGATTGGTGGCATAGTAGACAGTGAAGAAAATTATCTCAATTGCAATGGGATCTTAATCAATTGGGTCAGTGGGCTGATGAATGGCAAATGGAGTTTACTTTAGACAAATGCAAGGTTGTTGCATTTTGGTAGATTGAACCATGGCAGGACTTACTCAGTCAATGGTAGGGCATTGGGGGTAGTTACAGAACAAAGAGATTTAGGGGTACATGTCCATAGCTCCTGGAGTCACAGGTGGTCAGAGTGGTGAAGAAGGCATTCGGCATGCTTAGTTTCATCAGTCAGAACATCTGTTTTATTCACCTTCAGCTCATGTCCTGTGATCAAACAGCCTCAGTCACATCTGCAAAGGTCAATTCCCTGTTACGAGGGTAAATGGTTTCATAGAGGGTTCCCTTCTCAATAAGGGATTGTTATATCAGTATTGCTGTTATACAGATTCGGCCTAAGGAAAACCTTTCTCTGAAATTGCAATCTGCCTGACCATTCTCTGAATTTCATTTAAGTTGGTAAAATATTACTGCATTATTAGTTTCCATTTTGCTCAATAATACTGACAGCTGCAGTGCAACAATAGGTCATTTCGAAGCTTTGTTTATTTGAGCTGCTTCCATCAAATGTTCTCAACTCCTCATAAAGCAATGTTGAAGTACCATTTCAGAGATGCCAGCAGACCTCGAACATATTTTAGAGTGATCATTCTTCATGTGTGCCTCTAGTCGATACATATCAACCAGCAATTCAACTTCGAAGATAGCTCAGGCAAGTTCAAACCTGTCCTCATCAAATGTCTGCAGATATATAGTTTTCAGCAAGGTTCACTGTCAGCGATCAAACTGATTTTTTCCTCTCTGGTACAGGGTGCTGTGCTCATTCACAATGCTGATATTACCACATTAGCCAAAATTAGCCAACCCTGCTCAGGCCAGGAATAAGCCATACTTAAACAAGTAATGCTTGAAATAGGGAATCAGAGCCCATTCTCTGCCGTTATGTGAACAAAACAAACGACAAATCTCATCCACATCTATTGGTTTCATCATTTTTTTAAACTGAACTGAGTACAGTTTACACACTTTCTTGCATTCTGGCACACATATTGCTTGATGCTTATAGTTTCAAAAGATGCGAGTTTCAGAGTTAGAAAGGCTTCTTTAGAAGAAGGATCAGATAGGTCTGTCACTGCTTTACTGTATGGAACCAATAACGGTCAGATGCTGTAAATTAACTTTCCTTTTGATTGCTATGAAATCAATGCATGTTTTTGTACTCACCTTGAACACAGTGATTGTTACTATAGCAATTGCATTTTCAAAGCAAACATTCAGTATATAAAAAGGCTTTGCATTAATAATGGACCATTACATGCTGTATATTGAGAATCTGAATGCCTGAAGGCACTCAAGTACTTGCAGTTTTTTGAAGTAAAACGAACCTGTAAAATATTTCTCCATACCTTTAAAAATAGCTTCCTCTTGATTGTTCTGGATCTGTGCAAAATAATTCTTTGAGCAAACGAATAAAATGTTAAATATTTTATATCTATGTTAGAGGTTAATTACACCTTCAAAACTGTACAATGTAACATTCTCAGTAGAAAGTACACATTGTTCAGAGTGATAGCTAATGGTTGAATACTAAATTTTGTTTTTCATTTTTTTTATTGAATTCTGTTTTGCTTTGCTAATAGCACTTGTGATGACCTTGTTATTAGAGTTGAGTGTTGCATGAATTTTTCACTTCCCTCCTTATTTATCAGTGGAGAAAAGAACTGCCATAAAACAATAAAACTAAGCAAGCAATGGCGGAAAGAGTTCTAGGTTAGCATCAGGACAAAACACATTTCTATTATATGAACAGTTGGTTAATCAGCAACAATTTGGCTCAAGCCACACCGTTCACCAAGGCTCCACTTTAAAAAAAACACTACGCGTACTACTTTGTAAAAAAACGTCCGCTTTGCGAGACCTCAAACCTGGTCGTATCTCTTTAATGAGACTTATCTTTAGACATATTAAACCAGCTGACACAAACCAACAAACTCTCCTGTGGTTTGCATCAGCAGATCTGAGTGATTCCGCATACACTCAATGGCCAGCATCCCAACAGCTGTTATAGAGAGGTGTGTTGGGAATAAAGAAATCAGCTAGGGTGATGGATGAGCTACAAATCTGATTATTTATTCAAATTAGTCCCAAAAGGCTAGCATCTTGCTGATTACAGACAGTGTCATGTCAAAATAATTTGTAAAGGTCATAGGTAACAAAAACTTAATGGTCAAATTAGAGATATTCAATAGGCTGGCATGTGTGTCTCTTTGGAACAGAATATATTTAAAAGATGGGGAGTTAGGTTCTAATACATTTAGCTGTCTCAAATCACTGACCAACATCTTTTTTCCTGAAAAATGAACCAATTGCATTGATGTTTGCTTTGATAAGACTTCAGTTAAATTAGTTCTTGTGAGTGTAACTTTTAAGGGTAGTATGTGTGGCCAATAGGACAAATATCTAACTTGATGTTTATTGTGTAAAACTGAAAACAAAAGCACTTGGGGTCCAATTGTAAATAATTTCTCATGCTTACACACACCAAATAATATATTTGGGATAACATATAGCTTTAAAATGTACTGCAAGGCAGTGTTACATGGAAAGGTTACTAAGAGTAATACATCGAAGTGTGAAATGTAACTATAAAATGTGAAACTGGAATTTGAGAGCTTCACCAATGCTACTTCAGCTCTGAGATGTGCTATGTCCCTGCAACATGTTCTCACATAACCTTTTTGATGCTCACCATACCAAAGGGGGAAGCTTTATCCCACTTTAGACCAGAAATGAATTACAATCCTAGCCCCTTTTTGAGAGTATTCCGGATCTCCTTGGATGATTGCTTTCACTTGAAGCAGTGAGGGACAGGTCTCACCCATGTTTTTATGATATAAAGGTACCCTCGACTCATAAGGGGTAAGGAAAATACATTGGGTCTTTCATTTATTTAGACTAGGCACATAAGAATATTTACACATCAATAGAAAGTTTGAAGACAGCAACAACAGGGCTGTGTGCAGTCTGCTCTCCTCGCTGCCCAAAGTGAAACTGAAACTGCATCACATGACACACTTCCTTTCTAGTGATATCACGCTGCTTTCCATTAAAAATAAGAACACAAGAAGTAGGAGCAGGAGTAGGCCATCTAGCCCTTCGAGCCTGCCCCGCCATTCAATAAGATCATGGCTGATCTGAAGTGGCTCAGTTCCACTTTCCCGCTTTCTCCCCATAACCCTTAATTACCTTGCCTACCAAAAACCTACCTACCCGCATCTTAAATATATTTAGCGAGGTAGCCTCCACCACTTCAACGGGCAGAGAATTCCAGAGATAAAATGTAATATACCATCACTTAATGGGTCTGAAGAACTGATCTAACTCTTCCCAGTGGAAAGAAAGCAACAAGTTTTAGCTGGATTATAACATCCGTGGAATTATAAAGGTCTGGGTATCTCTCCTCAACAATGTACCTCTCCACTGAATTGAGTGCAGAGATGGGTTTTTGGGATTGGATACAAAAGACTATATGAGACAGTGGGCTGGATTTTATGGCCTCACTTGACCTGAGACCAGAAAATCCCTCCTGAGGTCAACAGATATTTCTATTGTCTGCCCCTCGTCCACTCCAATTCTGTGGTGGGTGAGGCGGTAGAATTCTGGTGAATACATTTACTTTCGATAGTAATCACAACATTGATAGTTTGAAGAAATGTAAGTATAATTCTGTTTCCAATAGAGAATACACATCTTATAAATATTACAGAGAAATATTTAAGATATCCATCAATATTTAATGAAGAATATACCTTGAATCCCAGAGTAGAAAACCATTACGTCTCAAAAAATATCTCTATCCCAAGGGAGAACTATCATAACACACTATAGCATCTATCTTTACCTGTGGGACTGTGGGAGTGAGTTCCAGAAAAATGTAAAATTCCTACTGCTTTGTTCTAATATTTGCATGTTGAAAAAACTAAATAATCAGAAAGCGTGTTGAGCACTCATGCTGGACAATATCCAAAGTTTTTCAGCAACATCCTATATTTTTAATCAACATGTCCCAAGTAAGCCAGATACACAGAGTGCAGATAGTGGTCACTTCCTTTCTATGCTCAGGACAAAACTCTTCCTTCTGTACTAAATCCTGGGACAGTGATGGGGAGTGTTTTCCACTACGGAAGCCAATGGGAAACCATGCCTAACTTCAGTCCATAGTGTAATTAGTTATGCATCCAGGCTTTTGCATCCCATTCTGCAGACATATGTCCCACTGCCATATTTGGGTGCCATTTTTAATAAGCGCCCAACATCACTGACCTACTGTTGGAGAAAGAAGATGGATTTCCTGGAACATCTGAGGCCGGAAGGTGGACATCCTTGAAGACACTGGAGCCGGAAGACCTATGTGATAAATGCTGCTCCTATCCATTCCAGGATCCAGGGTCACAGGTGGTCTCCATCCCAAACTCTGGAGGCAGTCCAGGCCTTCTTCAGGTAAGTCCCAACTTTTGCTCGCCACATTGGTCCAGATGTGGACTGGTGTGTTCTCCTGCTAGTATCTTGGAAAATTGGATGCCGGAAGGAAGATTCCAACTGGGCCTTCATCTGTATCCCAATAGCAGGATACAAATCGGTCCCATATGGATTCCCAATTCGTCCTAGTAGGCAGCCTCAGAGGACCTCACTGTAATTTCATGCCGGTGTGAAATTGATCTTTGGGCTTCCCGTTGAATTTTCCCCCTACCAGCCATTGATCTCAATGTTGGGGACATGTGAAAAATTCCATCCCCAATTTCCAGGATTCGGTTTACAAGTTATCTAGGGTCATCCTTCAGGTTAGTCATTGTTAGATCAGAGCTGCCTTGTTTTCGAGGATATACCGAAGCACGTTGATGTCCTCGAGCTCATGGTTATTCCGAGGCATGTCTATAAACTTCGTGAACCTTTGCCCAGTGGAGAACTTCTGCTTTTGATTTTTAATTCTGACTTCATAAGAGAATCACTCTTTTTAATCCCATAACTCCATTTTTTATAGCTGGGTTCACTTATAATATTTATTTATTATTCATTCATGGAACATGGGCGTCGCTGGCTGCCCAGTATTTATTGCCCATCTCTAGTTGCCCGAAGGCAGTTGAGAGTCAACCACATTGCTGTGGCTCTGGAGTCATATGTAGGCCAGACCAGGTAAGAATGGCAGATTTCCTTCCCTAAAGGATATTAGTGAACCAGATGGGCTTTTTTCCGACAATGGTTTCATGGTCATCAGTAGATTCTTAATTCCAGATATTTAATTTTATTGAATTCAAATTCCACCATCTGCCATGGTGGGAGTCGAACCCCAATGCCCAGAACATTAGCTGAGTTTATGAGTTAATAGTCTAGCAATAATACCACTAGGCCATCACCTCCCCACCTTTATGGCTGCATTCCTTCACATGACATCAATGATAGGCCAGTATGAATAACTATCTTCCAACATTGAATAAAATCATCTGAATCAAAATTCTGTTCTGCAATCTGAACTGCATTGATATTGGATTCTTTTATTTGTCATTGGAGGAAGTAGCAGGGGAATAGTTAGCACAGAACAGATTTTTTCATATAGCTGTGACAATGAATGGAGATAGTGGGCAGAATCTTTCCACCATTCATGCCAGCGGGATTTTCTGATCCCACTGTTCAAAAAGGAAATTTATTTGTATGCCTAATTCTGCATCCTATCTTGCAGTGGTAACAGAGTATGAATGGCTAGAAGATTCCACCAAGTATGTTCATTGTATCACATTTATAGCGTCACATATTATGAAGCTTAATGACGATATGGCCAGGATTTTCAGATGGTGTAGTTTCCCTTCCCATCATCCCAGGAGTTGGGTAAGCAGATTGTCCCCTAATACCATCTACCCTGCAGCCATTTAATTGTCTAAAGGCGGAACTTCATCCCCTCACTCAGGAGAAAATCCTACCTCAGAGTACTGCTGGCCAACCTAATTATCTAGCAGCTCGCTAGTCCCAACAACACCAGAAGATAAGATGGCCAAGACTGGTACTGCAAACTGTCCCTAAAATCTAGGCTCATGGTCCAGAACGAGGTAGGTTTTGGTTGACTAAGGGCAAGGTGGGGAGGGAAGGCCTTGGGAAGGGTGCTGGACAGAGGTGGGTAGGGGTGTTGGTTGTGAGATCAGGAGGAGAAGTAGCGGGTGAAGGGGGCCAGACCTTCTCATGTTCTGCGCTGGCCCTTCTCCACCTCCCCTCCAGTTCTCCCACTGCACCCCACCCCCCACCACCATCATCACCCCCTCTCTCCCCGACTTCCCACCAAAGCAGGGTTACCTTTCAGTCTGCCCCTCTGCTCCTTGGCCGTTCTTGCCATAATGAATATTTGAGGCCATGAAACAGCCCCAAAGTCGTCATTACTTGGCCATTTAAGTGCCTCAAGTGGGGCAAGGGCAGGCAGATTGGCCCAGGCCTCACCTGTCCCATTGTAAAATTGCAGAGAGGGCTAGGGGGACTTTGGTGGGGGGAGGCAGCCATCCGAACAATTTTGCAGCCGTTTTATGCTGATAAACTTGCCAATGTGGCGTGGGGTGGGGGGGCGTTGGGGGTGGTGGGGTGGGCAGATGAAAACCAAACTGTTTTGAAAAAAAATTAAACATGTTATATCAATAAAACAGAAAGCAGCAAGAAACAATAAATCTCGACAGCACTGAAAGCCTTGCTACTTTTCGCAAAACAAATAATTTTCGATTGTACCACATAATATACAGTGTGTGACTGACATAATATTGGGTGCTGCTCTGGGCTCATTGTAAAATATTGATTCTGTACAGAATGCTAACTTTAACTCATTTTGTTGTTTGTGAGTTATTCGGAGTCCTTGTCTGTATAAATATTTCTCACGGCTCACCACGGCCATGATAGATTCTCAGTTAAAATGTAATAAATAATTTTCTGAAAGTTATATGACAGATAAACTATAGCATTTTAAAAGCTAATAGATTGTTTGAAAGTTTACATGGCATTGTTTGGTTTCCCGAAGTAATCAATAGAACTTTTGTAGGGATAAAATGGAGATTACATTTCCATTGGCAACATTTTTCTGTTATAATTTAAGGAACAAATAAAAGTTCCTAATGTCACTGATGTCTGGCCTGTATTGCCATCTCTTGCCATTAAAATCAAGCCCTGCAGGCAGGCAAGGATTGCCTAATGGAAACCGAATGAACTTTAGAGGATTTCACTCAGGAACAAAAACACCCACATTCATTACATCGATTATGGTGCCTTTTGGTTTCATTATAAACTTAAATTTAAGGCAACAAATTTTAATGGCAAAAAAAGCTGATGAATGAAGGAAATTTCAATTTCCATTTGCCAAGAAAGTTTTCAAAGACTTCAAAATTATAATTGCTTCGAAGTAAGGTGACTGTTGTGGGTTAGTAGAAGATATTTTACATACTGTGAGGTTTCAGAAACAGCGATGAGACAGTTGATTGATTTAGCCTGTTGTTAGCGAAGGTGAGTTCTTTCCAGAGCGACAGAAGAGCTGTGCTTCTCCTAAGTGACTTGTGGAATGTTGAAATATTCGTCTGATCAAGAAAATTAGACTTCAGCTCATCCACAGGACAGCATCTGGAAAAATGTTGGACCTTCTCTGTTTAGTCTGAGGGGGCAACCTTACTGGCTTGTCATGTTGCTCGATCAGTGTGGTGAGACAGTAGGATCAGGCGAGAAGCGAAAAATTAGCTTTGTGCCCGGTCTCTTGCTTCTCACGATGATACTGGCTCCATTCCACAGGCACAATCAGCCTCAAACCCAGGAAGGGGTGTGATTCTCTCCTGTTTTCACACTCATTCAGCCCCTAGAATTATTTTGGTAAGATTGCCCCATAAGGATAACATAAGCCTTGCCATCAACTAATGGGCCTGACTGTCCAGGTGCTATATTTAAATACTGAATTTTCTTCAGCCCAACCTTGAGAAGATGACTTTTCCAGATGGCTACAAGGAAAGAAGAGAGCTCATCGAAGTTCAGTAACAATTCCCTGGAGGCCCTTATCAATGGCAGATGGCAAAACTGGGATATCCTCTTCCTCAAGGATGGCTCCAGGAAGTCGACCAAACTCACCTGGAAGGCCAATGCAAGGGTGACCAATGCATTGGGCAACTGCACCAGGAGCACCATCCAGTCTAGGAAGAGGGCAGGCGACCTTATCTACTCCACCAGGGCATGTCAATCTTTAGATCACGCCAATCTCGCACTCTCGTAATAACATCATGTACTCATTGCTCAGGGACCTCACACAATATTAGTGGAGGACACATCACAACTGATTGTCTTATGGACATTTTAACATGCCCAGCATCTCATCCATCATGCTTCACAGACTTCATCCTCACCCCTTACTGGGGAGGACTCAGCCCACACAGCAGGCATGCACAATTCCCAACCGCTCCTCCACCTGACATTCCTTTACAGTGGGACTCTTTACACTGGGGAGGTGATGGCAACAGACTATTAATCCAGAAACTTAGCAAACATTCTGGGGACCCGTTTTCTAATCCCACCATGGTAGATAGTGAAATTTGAATACAATAAAAAAAATCTAGAACTATTGATGACCATGAAATCATTGTCAATTATCGGAAAACACATCTGGTTCACTAATGTCCTTTAGGGAAGGAAATCTGCCATCCTTACCTGGTCTGGCCAACATGTGACTCCAGAGCCACAGCAATATGGTTAACTCTCAACTGCTCATGGGCAAGTAGGGATGAGCAACAAATGCTGTCCAGCCAATGATGCCCATATCCCATGAATGAATAAAAAAAGTAGCAGATAATGAGGACGATTGTAAGAGGGTACAGCAGGATATAAATCGACTGGAGACCTGGGCTGAAAGATGGCAGATAGAATTTAGCCTGGACAAATGTGAGGTGATGCAATTTGGAAGGTCTACTGCAGAAGGAAAGTATTCATTAAATGGTGGAGCCTTTAGAAATATTAGCATAGAGAGGGGTCTGGGCATGCAGATTCACAGTTCCCTGAAGGTGTCAACTCAGGAGGACAAGGTGGTCAAGAAGGCATATGGCATGCTGCCCTTCATCAGATGTCATGGGTTTGAAAGGTGTTGTCAAAAGAGGTTTGGTGAGTTACTGCACAGGATCTGGATTTGGGCGCCGCACCTGTGCAAAGATATTTTGGCCTTGGAGGGAGTGCAGAGGAGGTTTACTAGGCTGATACCGGAGTTGAGGGGGTTGAGCTATGAGGAGAGGCTGAATAAACTGGTCTTGTACTCGTTAGAGTTTAGAAGAATGAGGGGAGATCTCATTGAAACGTATAAGATGATGAATGGGATGGATAGGATAGAGGTGGAGAGACTCTTCCCGCTCAAAAAAGACAGTAGGACTAGGGGGCACAGCCTCAAGATAAAAGGGGGGTGGTTTAGAACGGAGTTGAGGAGGAACTTCTTCACTCAAAGGGTGGTGAATCTCTGGAATTCTCTGCCCGTTGAAGTGGTGGAGGCTGCCTCGCTAAATATTTTTAAGACGCGGGTTGATGGGTTTTTGATAAGAGAGGGGATTAAGGGTTATGGGGAGAAAGCGGGAAAGTGGAACTGAGCAGCGACAGATCAGCCATGATCTTATTGAATGGCGGGGCAGGCTCGAAGGGCTAGATGGCCTACTCCTGCTCCTATTTCTTATGTTCTTATGTTCTTATCAGTCAGGGCATTGAGTGTAAGAATTCATGTTGTAGCTGTATAAAACTTTGATTAGGCCGCATTTGGAGGACCGTATACAATTCTGGTAGCCACACTGTCGAAAGATGTTGGTGCGTTGGAAAGGGTGCAGAAGATATTGACCAGGATGCTGCCTGGTTTGGAGGATATGGACTATGAAGAAAGGTTGAACTTGGATTGTTTTCATTGGAGCATCGAAGGATGAGGGGAGACCTGATAGAGGTTTATAAGATTACGACACGCTTGGATAGAGTGGATAGTCAGAGTCTTTTTGCTGGGGGCATAGATTGAAAGTGAGAAGGGGAAAGTTTAACAGAGATGTAAGGGGCAAGTTTTTCACACAGAAGGTGGTGAATGCCTGGAACGCACTGCTGGAGGAGGCAATGGAAGAAGATTTTATATCAACATTCAAGAGGCATCTGGATAGATACATGAATAGGCAGGAAATAGAGGGATATGGACCACGTAGAAGCAAGAAAATATTAGATTAGAGAGGCATCTGTGTCAGCACAGACTCGATGGGCCAAAAGGCTTGTTCCTGTGTTGTACTGTTCCTTGTTCTTCTTTGTTAATGGACCTTAGGGGCTGCTGCATAGAGCTCTTAGTGCCACATGTGTGCAATCGATTGCACCCTATGCTCTAGAAAAGCCTGAGATATTTGCAAATCCCTGAAATCTAGCAATCTGGCTAACTTCATTGAGTGTGAACTCCACACAATGATGAGCCTTACTATACAGGGCATCTGTCTCTGTATTGATACACTTATAGGTTGGGAATTGTGAGATACTGCCTAAGCCCCTATGGATTGCTGGAATGATTCATAGGCAAGCAAACCAAGCTTGACAGTGACCTTAAGAGGCACTGAGAGGAGGTGTCCTCTCAGTACAAGGTGCATTAGATCCTTCTGTAGAAGTTGGCACATATAATCCACCCCATCTTTTGACAAACACAGATGTGTGCGGCATTACCTGTTGCTCATTTCCAGATAGGTAAGTCTATTTGTGTAGAATTTTGGTTGTATGAGTTGCCTCCGTGGGATGGGTCTAACTCCTTTATTCTTTGGTTATTACTGGGGCTCCCCTGGACCATGGACCTCAGAGTGGGCTGCCTCTCGAATCTGGCCTAGGTGGCACCAGGCCCTTCTCCTCAGTAGGATCAGTCATCAATAAGTTCACATTAACCACAAGCCACATTATTTAATCCATCTTCCTCCTGGGGAATGTTAGATGCAAGAGATCAATAAACACTGGCCAGATAGAATAGAGCTCTCAGTTGCACAAAGAAAGACAATGCCTTGTCCCAGAGCTGCGTCTGCATGAATAGCTTTTCACTGAGGCAGCCTTAAAGCTGAGGCACACACTCACATAGCTGGGTGCACACAATGGCAACACTGACCCTTTATATCTCAATCCCACAGAACTTGAGAACATTGGGCACATTATGAAATGTGCAACCTTGCCAAAGGATCTCCTGAAATCTGTTACCTTTACAGTGATCAACTATAACTTGCACTTCGGCACTGACAGGGTGTCCTTTGGCCCATGATTAATACTAATTGGATGAAGCATATTAGAAGCTTTCATTCTGACACTCACACAGCAGTCGTGCTTCGTACGTGCTGCCCTCACATACATTCTCACCTCCCTGTTTGTTGAAATTCAAATGGAGTGAATGCATTGTGAAGTAGAGACTCCTACAGTCTCGCACTAAAGCACACAAAGAGCAATGGCTCCAATGGAACCTTCTCAAAATAATCTTCCTCTTCCGTATGAGCTCTGACTCCATTTCAATGTTTTGAGTCTAAGCTGTGTGAGAGTGTTCCCGGAAATATGTTCCCGAGTGCAGCCGAAGGCTCCTCCCACACTGACTCATTCTTCTCGAATCCAACTTCTTTTCCACGTTTGAATCTGCGCTGTGCCATTGTTTCCTGTTGCCAAGATGGTGGACTTTATTTTGAGACCAGCTTTGACCAACCCCTCCGCCCCCCCTGCCCCCCTAGGGTGGCACAACGGCACAGTGGTTAACACTGCTACCTCACAACACCAGTGATCCGGATTCAATTCCTGGCTTGGGCCACTTTCTGTGTGGAATTTGTACATTCTCCCCATGTCTGTGTGAATTTCCTCCGAGTGCTCCGGTTTCCTCCCACACTCCAAAGATGTGTGAGTTAGGTTGATTGGCCAGGCTAAATTGACCTTAGCGCCAAGGGGTTTGGCAGCTTAAATATATGGAATTATGGGAATGGTTTGGGTGGGATTGTGGTTGGTGCAGACTCGATGGGCCATACGACATCCTTCTGTAGGGATTTTGAATGTTTGTGTCCTTTCAATCTTCCTGGAACCCGGTGGTAGAGTTCCCTCCCATTATTCTCCAGCCTCCATCAGTAATCCTTGATCCCATTGCTATTGTGGTCGATATTCCAACAGTTCCATCTGCACCCATAACTGTGGATGTCCCAATGTCCACTATGGACCTCATCCCTCCTTGTCTCAAGGTTGTGTGCATTGTCACTTACAAAGGGAAGCTTTGATTAATCCCTTCTGCATTACATATTCCCCCTTTTACAGATTGCAGATGTCTCCCCTAACACTGAACATTCGTCTGCAACCCAGTACCATGCCAGACAAGATCATGGCCAGTGTCTGTAAAACAATGACCACATCCTGCACGCCAGGCTGGACCTTATCCCAATTAAGGTCTTGCCCTTTCCTGGAGTGGGACAGTGATATGCATGCCATATTTCACCCTGCAGCATGGCCCATAAAGCCCCAGCACTACTTTTAATTTCTCACTTTGACTTTGAGGTACACTCAGTCTCAGGACTATACACTCTTGCACCTACTTCAGACTGGGACCATGACTGCTTTTCAATGAACTCCCCCATTCCGTCATAACTGCTCATAGCACAATCCCCCACCCCCACACTTCATGAGTCTCCATGTGCCCAGTCCCTCATGTACAGGTTTTTCTCCTCACCTACCTCCATGAGTCTCTGTGCAACTCTCTTGTGCCACATTAACACAAACCCTTTCGTATTCCAGAACCCCACCATGCATCCCCTCCAATTCATGCAGTTGTTTATTGCACCCCATGTCTCTTTCCTTCCCCCCCCTCCCTGCCTGCCAGTCAGAAAGCTGGTCTCTTCCTGTTGTGCACCCTGCCTGAGTCCCAGGGTAACGCCCTCCCAGAGAACAGAGGAAGTCAACGAGGAGAGCAATGCTGCACCCCTACCAGTGTAATATCTCACTGGCTTTGCTGAGGACTTGGAGTGGCATTGCTGCAGGTAAGCTTTGAATGCTGCACTCACAGAGGCAGGAGAGCCAGCAGTTACACATCTCTTAATTCTAAATATGTTCCAAACTGGTCTAGCCTCCTGCTGACATGATGTTTAGATGGGAAAGTGCTATGTGATTCCAGTGAGTAGGGTTTCTAATGAGCATTCATGAAATGGTAATACATGCAAATGGTAGATCAGCGTCAAACGTGAGTCACCATGAGGGTGGAAAGGGGGAAAGTTCAAAAATGTTTTCCCGCCGGTGGATTTCCAATTTCTGGGGCGAGATTTTCCAGCTGCGCTCACTCCAAAACTGGAAAATTCCACACGAGTTCAACGACCTTTGTACAATTCCCAAGGTATGGAGGACAGGAAAATTCTGGTCTTGGTCTCGCTCCACTTTTCCAGTCTCACCCTCCACAGGCACAGTAAGGAGTTTCATGACATCAGGTTAAAGTCCAACAGGTTTATTTGTTAGCACAAGCTTTTGCCAGTTGAAGGAGCAGCGCTTTGAAATCTCATGCTACCAAATAAACCTGTTGGACTTAACCAGGTGTTGTGAGACCACTTACTGTGCCTACCCCAGTCCAACGCCAGCACAGGCAGGAGAGGAAAATTGCACCCATTGCCTCTTTCACGGCAAGAGTGCTTCTGGTGCTGAATCAAACCAGCACAAGCTAATGGTATTCTTCAGATTTCATGATATTGCTGCTCCTGAGAGTGTAATCGTTTTGGTAGCAGTACTTCAAACATAATTATTGCAAATTTGCATTTTCAACACTAAATTAAACTCAGTCACAGTGTATGATTCCTCTGGGATATTGCGAGAAATGTCAATACTTGCCAGCTGAAACAGATTTTCTTCTGAAGGTTAACAGGCTCTGCTGAAGAATTTATGAGTTTCCTAATCAAGATCCAATTGCATTTTAAACCCAGTGTAATGGATTTACCGACAATAATGAAAGCACCAGGTAAACCATTGGTTAAGAGCTGATCCAATCTGTCCTTTATGCATTCTTTAGTTATCAGTATGCCACCAGTGTCCCAGCAGAAGAAATATTAACCAAATTCTTGCTTATTTCATCTCTTGTTTCTTCAGGGATCTAATGTCTTTCCACAACTGTGTGTATCAACAAAGGATCCTATCAATGGCAGATGTGCTGAAAGCTGCTTTGGTATTCATCCTTCAAAATTAAGCCTTCCTTATTGACTGCTTGAGGAGGCCTTGCAATGCACTGGGGAGCATCCCTGCCTCTGAGCTAGAAGCTCCAGGTTCAAGTCCAAACCCAGGACTTAATGGCCAAATAAGGTGCATTCATAATGTGGTTAAACAGGTTGAGTGTCAACCCGCAAATCTTTCCAATATGCCAATAACAGGTGGTAAGAGCTGGGGAGACTCTCATATCAGCTTGATATGAAGTGGTGCCCCTCAAGCTATAGGTCCTTGGTAACAGACTAGGGACCTTTCCTGGGAATTACCAGCTATGGAAAGTCTGCCTTAGTGCACCAGGAAGAGAATTGGAATGGCTTCTGGGAACAGGAGAAGACCATTCATCTCCTCAAGCTTGTTCTGCCATTCAATGCCTACGAGCATGATTCGATAGGATCTGCTGTATCTCGAGAATGCAAAAAATGTTCTCCACAATACATCCTCTGGTCGTGTACTGAATCAACTGCAGGAGTATGAGAAAGTACCAATTAAGTAAACAGCGAGATTTTCATCAATGTTTATTCTTGACTCTAAGAACAAAAAACTAATTAATTTTGAGGAATTTACTTGTTTGGTCACATTGGAACATATTAATCCACTCACAGTAAGACATCCTTCCTGGAAGTAATCAGACATGCAAGTTTTGTCTGTCTCATAGCACCTGGGATATGAAGATTGGAACAGTGAACACATCGAGAAAGGATTCTGGCAGCTTATCAAACATATGGGTGATGAATAATTTGTTCATCATAAGACAACCTGTGTACTTACAGTTGAAGAAGTGGACAAGTTCCAGATTTAGTCATTTTGCCACAGGAATTTGTACCACAGTAGGCGTTAATAAAGTATATGCTCTGAAAATTACTCAGAATATAGTCTGCTGCAATGCACTTGAATCTTCTCAAGCAACAAGCCTCCTCAAGTTAACCTGATATTTGTCCTTCTATTATCTGAAAACTCCCTTCCTTGATGCCTGTCTCTTATGCAACCCACCTTTCTTCTCCCTACCTTGGTGACATACTTGTTGCCCCCTTTGTTTTGCTCTCTGGCATTCCCGCCCTACACCCTTCTGCCTCTATTTCCCTCATTTCTTTATGACATTTTTTAAAACTGGCCACTTTTATCATATTGATGGATGGCTCTCTTAATTTCTCCTTCAAATTGGCACTCCTTTTCACACTGAAGGCACAATGTAAATGTAAGTTGTTGTTGATACATCACGGATACTCTAAGGGAACAAGAGTTGGAAAATCCAGTGGTTTCGTTAATATTTTAAGGAACTCCATCAACACTGGATCTACATCAGTGAACTGGAGGATAGCAAATGTCAAATCCAATATTCAAAGAAAATTGAGATATTATGGAACTGTGAAACAAATAAAATGAAGTAGATATTTGGGAAAGTTAAAATGTGGAAAAAGCTGATGTTTCTGATATAGACTTCAGTATCATATAGGAGCAAGTCCGCCCTATTCAATTAGATCTGCAAACAACTTCATTACTCACTTCTTCCCGATGTCCCTTAATACTTTTGCCTAACAAAAAAAATCAATCTCATATTTAAAACTGATCCTCACTTCAATTGACATTTATGGAAGAGGGGTTCAAACTGAATATGAACTAAAGTATTAGTGTTAGTATTCTTAGACCTACTCACCAAGAAGACAAAATGCATTTAATATGACTTTAAATTAACAGTTTGACTTAAACATATTATTAATCAATTGTATTTCATGGGTGAAGCACATTTTTTTGCAGCAGTGATGCTCAGTGCATTAAATAACTGTGGGGAGATATCTCATTGACTACATTCTCTTTCCATTCATGAATACCTCTATTCAGAAATTAAAGCAAAAGTTCATTTGTCATAGAGGTTTACAGCATGGAAAAAGGCCTTTCAGCCCAACTTGTCCATGCTGCCCTTTTTGTTTAAACCCCTAAGCTGGTCCCAGTTGCGCTTGTTTGGCCCATATCCCTCTTTACCCATCTTACTTACCCACGTGACCTTCTAAATGCTTTTTAAAAGACAAGATTGTATCTGTCTCTACTACTACCTCTGGCAGCTTTTTCCAGACACTCACCACCATCTGTGTAAAAGCAATTGCTCCTCTGGACCCTTTTATATCTCTCCCCTCTCATCTTAAACTTATGCCATCTAGTTTTAGACTCCCCTACCTTTGGGAAAAGATATTGACTATCTAGCTGATCTATGCCCTCATTATTTTATAGACATCTATAACATCACCACTCAGCTCCAGAGAAAAAAAGTCCCAGCCTATCCAGCCTCTCCTTATAATTCAAACCATTAAGTCCTGGTAGCATCCTAGTAAATCTTTTCTGCACTCTTTCTAATTTAATAATATCCTTTCTATAATAGGGTGATCAGAACTGCACATAGTATTCATAGTGTGGCCTTACCAATATCTTGTACAACTTCAACAAGATGTCCCAACTCCTGTATTCAATGTTCTGATCAATGAAACCAAGCATGCTGAATGCCTTCTTCACCACTTTGTCCACCCCTGACTCCATTTCAAGGAGTTATGGACATGTACCCCAAGATCTCTTTGTTCTGTAACTCTCCCCAACTGCCTACTATTAACTGAATAAGTCCTGCCCTGGTTTAATCATCAAACCTAGCCATTGGGCATCAAGTTGCTCGATGGCTAGGATTGATGGCTGAAACTTCAATATATGTGGATCACCAAGATGTATTATAGATAAATTTAATTACTCTAACTTTTTAAATTCATTTATGAGACATAGCCATCATTGGCTAGGCCAACATTTATTGCCCATCCCTAGTTGTTCTGCAGAAGCTAGTGGTGAACTGTCTTCTTGAGCCACTCCAGTCCCTGCAGTATACTATTAAAATATAATACTTAGTGAAATACAAACTAGTACGGTCGCTTGCATTGAAAGTATGGGCTGTAAATTGTTTGGAGATCTGAACTATACAAATGAAAATTTGTATAATTCAATCAGAACATCACATCTTGAAGGTTCATGCAAGTGTTTTCCATTAAATTCCCTGCCAATTCTCCTGTCAAAGAAACATTTTCTAAGGAGGTTATTTAATCCATTGTAAATTGATTCTTTTTTTTGGTTTCTTAAACAATATACACTATGAACATTGTTATCTCTTTCTGTTTTCTGTCTGATTTGTAGGCTTGGCTTCCAATCAGACAGGAAACAAATCGGGTAAAGGCCACAGGAGAAGGTATGACTGTGCCAAAGATGGGTGGTGGACAATCTTGGACAAGACAGGGATGGAGGATGGGGTAAATTGGCAGGAGTGGAAGGAAGGGGAGGATCCATCAGGTGTGGGAAACTGGGTGATAGTTGATTAGGAAGTGGGGGAGGGTTGATGATTGGAGGTGCAGGTTACAATACCAAGAGTGGTTCAAGAGACTGTCCAGTAATGTTTTGGACAAAATTGATAATGTAACAAGTAAGAGTAAGATATTTGAGACATTTTGATGCTTTGGAAATTGAGGTAAGGCTGAGATTTTTGACAATTCTAGCAAAAAAAATGATGTACACTTTCCACCTGTAAATTATTGACATTGTGCCACATAATTTGTTTTGTAAATGGAAGGGGAAAGAGTGCTGTTAGCAAAGCTATTGTGCAAAAATTGAACATGCTTGCATCAAATTCCCCCCTTTACTATTTTAATGGAGACTTTCACCCATTTAAAATGAATAGATTAAAATTTCACTGAAATTGTGTGGGGAGGAATTTGACATGAGCACATTTAGCATTTGTCCAAGAATATCAGCTTTGGCAACGTACATAAATAGTCTTTGCACTTTTACCCTCAAGTGTAAACCTACTTTCAACATATTTATGTCAACTGCTTTTGTTTTAAGTATCACCATACAGACCTGTGGGAGGATCAGAGAGAGGTTAGGGAAAACTAGGAGCACTTAAGCAGTCATCCTATGTGTGAGAGAGAAGCCTCTCTCATCTGATTGCATTATGTTCTGATGGCTAAGTTGCTGAAAGCAGTAGTGTGGTTGGGTTATCCACCTTCAAGTGAAAGGTAAACTCATTGTTAAGCTGAGTGCTGTAGTGGTTAGCATTTTCTTTCTTTTTACCATAAATCCTAATGAGGAATATAACTTGTTTCTGGCACTTCTTACTTGTAACTGATAATGAAAATTGCTTTGCATCATATGGCAATAATGAACTTCTCGATTCCAGGAACTGAAAAAGAGGACTCAGCGCATAGAATTGAGGTGGAACAGCTGACAGGATCCATCGGGATCAGCAACATTAGGATAGCAGCAAGCTGGATCAGTAGACTGATTGAGTACCCAATGTTCCTGCCAGGATCATTTAGATTTGAAGTTTGCAGCACAACTGGGACTAAATTATTGATCAGTTTAAAATGACAACGTTAAGCTAATGTTCACAATTAAAGAGAAAACCTACAAGGGCGCTAAGGAAAAGCACCAGAGGCTCACATGAATTACGAAAGATCGCAAACTGCTCTGCATAAGCATTTTACACCTTCATGTTGTGCAGAGTGCACCTAGAGACTTCCAAAAGAAAAGAAGCAGATGTAGAACATTTATGAATATGGAAATCAGATGCAATTTAACAGAATGCACGTCCTGCTAGCCTCAATATATTGTCAGGTCCACATTGTTACATGGTGGAGAGTTAGGCATGTGTCTAAGTAGCAGAAAATTTAAAATGCTAGAGGAAGCAATAGTACCTGACTGCTGAACTGAATGTCATTAAAAGCTTGCAGCAGTTATCATATTTAGACCAAGTTTTACTAGTTGCATTGTCGAGCATAGTAACTTGTGGATGAATCTAAAGTTCAAAGTTTATTCATTAGCGTCACTGATAGGCTTATGTTAACATTGTAATGAAGTTACTGTGAAAATTCCCTAGTTGCCACATTCCGGTGCCTGTTTGGGACACTGAGGAAGAAATTAGCATGGCCAATGCACCTAACCAGCATGTCTTTCGGACTCTGAGAGGAAACCGGAGCACCCAGAGGAAATCCACGGAGATACGGAGAGAATGTGCAGACTCTGTACAGACAGAGACCCAATCAAACAAGGATCTCTGGTGCCATGAGGCAGCAGTGCTAACCACTGTGCCACCCTGCCACCCGAACACTGAGATATCAAAGACAGCTATTGGTCTATCAATGAATTAGGGTCAGGGTACCAGTTCTCTGGAAATGGATCGTGGAGAAGTTTAATGACCATCTTAGATGTCATCTGGCTGTCTTAAGCAGATTAGTAATAATTAACGAGTTGGAATGCATGGAGGAAAGATAGATAGGGAAATTGGAGAGCTGCAAGAAATCTGCCTGATTTTGACTTCCACTTAAAGGTATGGGCTGAAAATGGTATGACTTTATCAAGAGTATGCAATTCTCCACACCCCTCCCCCCATTTCATTTGCTCTGTGTGGTCTGCTCAGGTTACTAATCCCAAGCGCAAAACAGAAATATCTGCCCCATTACCTGTTCACCTGCTGTTTGTAAGACTTTGTTATGCATACATTAGCTGCTATATTTGCTTCTATAATGATATTCTATTTCTACAGCAGTTCATTCATTGTGAAGGGCTTTGGAGAACTTGAGGATGTAACTGATCGCACTAAGTTTAAATCTTTACAGCAAAGCTTATCGATCAAAATATGGCTATCATTTAATAACTCAATGAGTTCAGTAATCAGTGTAAGGATGTAATATTGACAAAAAAAATTCAAGATTACTTGCTTGTAAGTTGCAGGGAGCGGACAGCCTTCTTGAAAATCAGAATGAAATCAATGTTTAGAAAATTGTGGACAATACTTCTGTGATTTTCTGATATACTACTGCTGTACATGGGACAGAATTCAGAAATCAGAAGTGCAAAGGGATTTGGGAGTCCTAATTCAGGATTCTCTTAAGGTTAACTTGCTGGTTGACTTGGTAATTAGGAAGGCTAAAGCAATGTTAGCATTCATATCGAGTGGATTAGACCACAAAAGCAGCAATGTATTGCTGAGGCTTTATAATGCTCTGGTCAGAACACATTTAGAACATTATGAACAATTCTGGGCCCCTTACCTAAACAAGGAGGTATTGGCACTGGGGAGGGTTCAGAGGAGATTCATGTGAATGATTCCGGGAATGAAAAGCTTGATGTATGAGGAACGTTTGAGGACTCTGGGTCAGTACTCGATAGAGATTAGAAGAATGAAGGAGGATGTCATTGAAACTTACAGAAAACTGAAAGGCTTGGATAGATTGAACGTGGGGAACATGTTTCCGTTAGAAGGAGAGACTAGGATTCGAGGGCACAGCGTCAGAATAAAGGGATGACCTTTTAGAACTGAGATGGGAGGCAATTTCTTCAGCCAGAGGGTGGTGAATCTATGGAATTCCTTGCTACAAAGGGCTGTGGAAGCCAGATCATTGAGTGGATGTACGACAGAGATGGATAGTTTCTTGATTGATAAGTGGATCAAAGATTACTAGGAAAAGGTTGGAGAATGGGTTTGAGGGAGTTATCAGCCATGATTGAATGGTGGAGCAGACTCGATGGGCCAAATGGCCTAATTCTGCTCCTACATCTTATGGTCTTATATGAGGAGCCACAGGTGGTGCAGGATCTCAGTAAGTCTCACCCCAGATGTGGGTTCACAACATTTGACATTTATTAAGCATTAGGCTGTTAAAATCATGTTTGTGCATGAAAAGGAAGAACCTTGGCATATGAAAGTATTCAAGTTATGCAAGAACATCTCATCCAACTCCTGAGATGAAAGAAATGAGTGAAACCATTGACGTAATCGCCTTAAATAATGCATTGCCCCATGAGAATTGTAAATAAAGAATCAAACCTGGACAATAAAATGTTACGTTCTGAAAACATATAGTTCAAATGTAATTTCTTGACTACATATATTTACACTCAATGGATTAAGACACTGTAAATGTTTTAAATAGTAGCCACTATGGAAACAAGACAATTCAATAACTTTACGTCTGCCACAGGACAAACAGTTTTACTTACAAAGTATAGCGATGTTCTGCCACATCAAATATATTTGATTCTTTTTGTGTCAATGTTTTAATCTCCAAAGGAACCTGAAGAGGATGGTTAAGAGCCAACAATACTGTTTTCACTTGACACTTAGATCAACAGTATACACAATCGTGAAGTTCATGAATGCATTTATACAACAAATATTAAACAACCATGCTGAGGAATAATTCCTGACAAAGTGATTTAGTTAGCCCTCTATGATTAATATTAAAGTTCTTTGTACACAGAACACTGAAAGAAACTAATCAGTGCACTGGCACAGCCAGTTCCTATAAAGTGAACAATCTGTTTATACTAGAACACTTTAGTCACTTATAATGAATTGGCAATATGGAAATTTTTTCTAATGCATTAATATACAATTTGAATTGAAATGCAACTTTTCTAAATGATAAACTACTTTTACTGTCAACTTCTCCTGTTCTGCAAGAACATAACATCACAGGGTTGATATGTTGAAGGCAATGGTATCTTTTGAGCTGAAAATACAAGCAAATGTAACTTTGGCAAACAAATGAACAGCTGAAGGAGACTCATCAACCCATAACCCAAATCACAGAATTATTATGTCCTTGAAGGAGGTCTTTCAGCCCATTGTGCCAGTGCCAGCTCTCCAAACACGCATTGTGGCTTAGTGCCATTCCCCTGCCTTTTCTCCGTACCACTGTACATTGTTTCTATTCAAATCATCAGCCAATGCCCTCTTGAATGTTTCGATTGAACTTGCCTCCACCACATATCCAGCCAGTGCATTCCAGGCCCGAACCACTCAGCATGTGAAAAAGGGTTTTTCTCACACCACATTTGCTTCTTTTGCAAATCATTTTAAATCTAAGCCCTCTCATTCTTAATTCTTTTATGAGCTGAAACATTTTCTTCCTATCTACTCTATCCAACCCCCTCATGATTTTGAACACCTCTATCAAATCTCCTCACAGCCTTCTTATCACCAAGAAGTTTTTTCAAACTCCATTTACAAATTTACAATGCGTTGATGTCATCTGTGGAGAAAAATCATCTTTCTTATTGAAGACATCAATGTTTCTTGTACATTACGATGCACCAGTGACAATACTGACATTGAACTGCTTTCTTTCTTTCTCTTTTAAAAATGACAACGATTCTCATTTTAATTAAAACCAAAATGATTGTTTTAACACTATGTTCACAGGGTGGTATGGTGGTACAATTTTTAGCATTGCTGCCTCATAGCACCAGGGACCCGGGTTCAATTCCAGGCTGTGCAGAGTCTGCATGTTCTCCCCGTGTCTACATTCGTTTCCTCCGAGTGCTCCGGTTTCCCCTCACAGTTTGAAAGACGTGCTGGTTAAGTGTATTGGCCACGCTAAATTTTGCCACAGCGTACCTGAACGGGTATCAAAATGTGGCGACTTGGAGATTTTCGCAGTAACTTCATTGCAGTGTTAATGCAATCCTACTTGTGATAATAATAAATAAACTTAAACAACTTATTTACTAAAATGTAGAACTCTTGGACTTTTTTGTCCATGTGTTTGAGATTTGTTCACCTGCTTTTTTTATTTGTTCATGTGATGTTGTCATTGCTGGCAAGCCCAGCCCATTCATTATTGCCCTTGAGAATGTGGTACAATCTTGAACTGCTACAGTCACTGAATTATTAGGGAGGGCCTTTAAGGGTTTTGACCCAGTGATTGTGAAGGAATGGTGACATTGTTCTAAATCAGGAATTGTCTGACTTGGATGGCATCTTGCAGGTGATTGTGCTGTTGCTTCCTCTTATTCTCATTACTCATGAAATTGAACCTTCTTCCATCTGTATATCCTCCTGTCCTAGCTTGGGACCCGCATCATTCTGCAGTTTCTCTCTTCACTCCCTTCATGTCCTCTACAAATTCATCTTGCCAATAAGATTCAGCTCTTCCATTAACTCACTTCTGACTAAATGGCTGACTCATAGATGTTGGCTGCCAAGCTGGCTAACATTGTGAACAGTTCTCCTCAAGGATGTCTCTCTATCTTTCTAAGCCACATTTTCAGGGTCCACCTCAAACACACTCACCCTTAAACATCTGTCCTTGCAAACTGCTCTCTCATCTTCAACATCCCTTTCCTGAACAACGTCCTTGAATTTGTTGTCAACAGCCTGTATGCATCTTCCCCGTAACTTTCTGTTTTGATCTATTCAACCAATCTTTTGGCCTTCACACATTATACCCTCTGTGACGAGATTGTGATCCAATACAGTGTGATTGTGCAATTTCATGGCTCACCATAACCTCTCTGCATGGTCAAACACACCATTTTACTGCAGTACCCAGCTCTTCCTTGGTTTTACTCTTATCCATCCATTCATAACCAGCATCTCTCCAACAAGTAGATTCTCTTCCCAATGTCCAGTATTAGGTTCACCGCAATTTTCTTCTGTTCACATTAAGAAGACAAAGCCACTATCTTTGGTCTTCACCATAAGCTTTGTGCCATTGCCACTTATTTCATCCTTGTGCCTGCCACTGTTTCAGACATAATCAGATTATTTGCAACATTGGTACCCTTCAGCGCACCTGTTTTGGCAATCTATTGTTCACCATTCCTGATAGCTGCTTCATTTGCCAGTTCCCTTTTAAAATCATGAAACGTATCAAAACTACATCAAAGGCTCCAAGTTAATGCAAACATTCATTGAAGTGAATATTTGGAAAAGTTTAGAATGCAGTAGTTAATTTACACTAGGCGATCTAATTCCATGACCAAATGCAACTTAAATGGCATTAAGTAGGAATGGAAATCTAAATGGAAAGTTGCTGCAGTGTAATATGTTATATTGAATATTGGATTGCTAATAGATTAATTCTAATCATGTGTACATCATCACATGATTTGATCTCTCCTGCAGTCATGTAGAAAATGTAAATCAGAGAAGTAAGTTCAAATATAGCTTCTGTTTTGCATACTTCTGCAAAACTATTAAGTATTTTGTATGAGTCTAACAATACTAAGATCACTGTGCTTGTCAAAACAAGTTTATTTTATAAATATTCATACCAAATGTGAACTCGTGTGTGATATATGTGCAATTCCAGGGAATCATTTAATCTTGTGGTGGGAACATATCAATTGTCTCTGATATTTCAAAAATGTACAGGAGTGACCAAGGTGAGAATCATTATGAGATCATACGCTGGAATTCTACCGCCTCGCCCACCACGGAATTGGAGCGGGCGAGGAGTGGACAGCAGAAACATCTGTTAACCTCAGCCGGGAATTTCCAGTCTCGCTTGAGCGAGGCTGTAAAATCCTGCCCAACAAATCCCCATAATGCAGAAGGAGGCCATTCAGCCCATTGAAGCTGCACTGACAACAATCCCGCCCAGGCCCTATCTCTGTAACCCCACATATTTACTCTGCCAGTTCCCCTGATTCTGAGGGGCAAGTAATCATTGCCAATCAACATAAGCTACACATCTTTGAAGTCACGGGTTTGCAATTTTTTGGTGCTTGAGTGAATGCTTTGGGTGTATTAATTGTGACTGGGATACATTCAAGTGTTTCCCTGCTTTACCCGGCATTCATGAGCTTAGGGCATGGGGATATTCCCTCGGCAGCCTAAGGAGGCACGCTTGAGTTATCTAGGCTTGTTTTGCAGTTTCAGAAATGCTCCCAGTTCTGGAATTCTGAAGGCAAAGGCAAAATCTGGGAACATTTGAAATCACCTCATTCTGTTAGGGTGCAACTATCCAAAGTAAGTCAGCTTGAACGAAATTTAAAAATAGAACGAAGCAGATTCGATTGTTAGAAGAGACACTGCAGTATGGCAGTACCTGTCTGAAGAATTAATGATCTTAGGGTTTCTGTGAACTTCACATCTAGCTTATTTTACCAGGAATAAAATCAGAGTGAAACAATGCAGATCTGTTCGTTGATGGCCTCCCTTCAACAAACATAAAGTCTGAAGTGCAAATGAGGTGAAATTCACAGTGCATCAGATTTAACCATATCACGTCATTTGTAATCGTAGAATCCCTACAGTACAGAAAGAGGCCATTTGGCCCATCGAGCCTGTACCAACCACAATCACACCAAATAGTTTTACGCCAAAAACTCAGAAAGCAGGTTTCATTTATTTTTAAGTTACAAAAAATTATTCGACATTTCATAATCAGGTCACTGGGGCGACATGTTGGCACGGTGGTTAGCACTGCTTCCTCACAGCGACAGGGACCAGGATTTGATTCCCGGCTTGGATCGCTATCTGTGCGAAGTCTGCACGTTCTCCCCCTATCTGCACGGGTTTCCTCCAGGTGCTCTGGTTTCCTCTCACAGTCCAAAAGGCATGCTGGTTAGGTGAATTGGCCGTGCTAAATTCTCCCTCAGTGCACCTAAACAGGCATCAGAGTGTGGTGACTAGGGGATTTTCACAGGAACTACATTGCAGTGTTAATGTAAGTCTACTTGTGACACTAATAAATAAACTTTAAAGTCACTTTATTGTTAAAACCCTTTGAAGGCCGTTCAGTTCATAGAATCATAGAACCCCTACAATACAGAAAGAGGCTATTCTGCCCATCTTGTCTGCACTGACCACAATCCCACACTGACAGTAAGGGACAATTTTTAGCATGGTCAATCAACCTAACCTGCACATCTTTGGACTGTGGGAGGAAACCAGAGCACCCAGAGGAAACCCATGCAGACACGAGGAGAATGTGCAAACTCCACACAGACAGTGACACAAGCCAGGAATCGAACCCAGGTCCCTGGAGCTGTGAAGCAGCAGTGCTGATCACTGTACCACCGTGCCATTCAACTCTTCACTTAAGGACTTTTAAAATTGAAGCAGTGACAGAGCATTAGGAATATTGATTATAATGCATTAATTCCGTATGGTGTCAGTCAGGCATAAGTAATTTAAAAAGTCTTTGTGCTGTCAGTTGGGACACATTTTCAACTCATTTTGGGCATTCAGTCAGCGTCACATATTCTTGGATTATGTAATTCTCAGGTTACACGGAACATGACACTCCCTTTATTCTGCCTGAACAATACCTCGTAACACCAGCTGTAAGCCTGAAGCTGCTCTCCTAGTGATGGTTGATGGAATGTGCTCTACTAGACTGTGCTTTCGTGATTGGCAGTGATGTAAATGAGAGAGTGACCTGGGCTTGTTTTTTTTTGAACGACATACTGCAGACAGTGTATGTGATCATTTACAAAAGCACTGTACCATGTTGCTGTGCCACTTACCTGCGCAGTCAGAGACACACACGCCCCACAACACCAATCTAACTTTTCCCTTAAGCTCCTGCTTCAGCAGCAAGAGAACGAACATCAGAAATAAGACTGCAGGGTCATCCAGTATTAGGCAGCTCAATAATGGCCAGTTCTTTTCCTGCTCTGTTCATGCCTCATCTGGCAGTTGGTTCAAATGGTTTTATTCTCTTCAGTTTCCTTGTGGGGGATGATTGTTCTGAATCTCAGATGTGCAAAGAGGCCGACTCCTTTATTCCTAAGTCTTGAAGTCGGTATCTGCAGTTTTAACATTCGTGGCATAGAGGCACCTGAGCAGGAAGCCAGCATGCTATGTGTTAATATTTCTAATTTCCATTATGTCACTTTTGTAAACCCGAAGCAGTTCCAGTTAATATTTCTGGTCTACCAGAGGGGTTTAGACTCTTCAGGAGCCCAGGATCCTTTGGGGTCGATGGTGGTGTGGTGATCCAGAGGTGCAGGCTAATGATTTAGTGGGCATGGGTTCGAATCTCAGCATGGTGAAATTCAGTTAACAATCTGGGATTGAAAAGTTAGACTTAGTAACAGAGGCACTGAAACCATTGTCACAGAAACCCATCTGGTTCACTTCTCTCATTGAGGGAAGGAAATCTGCTATTCTTACCTGCTCTGATATACATGAGACTCCAGAGCCACAACAATGTGCTTGACTTTTAACTGCCCTCTCAAATGGTGTGACAAGCTATTCAGTTCAAGGGCAGTTAGGGAATGCTGGCCTTTCTTGTCAGCAATCCTCACATTCCATTAAAGAAGTTCAAATAAACTGTTTAATTTTGGCAGTGTAAGGTTCAGCAGACTCCTGATCTCCTGGGAAAGTTTGAGTCTGCTACTGGCCTGTTCAAACACAGGCACTTTTAATGAGGCACCAAGTCTGCTTGGAAGACCATTTTGGGAACTGTCATCTTCATTTTCCATTCTCTGCCAAGTTATAAAGATTGTATCAGCCGGTTTCCAGGTACATTCCTGGATCTGCAATTTCCCCGATTACAGTGCTGGCCCACACTTAGACAGAAAAATGAACATGTTAGCTGCCCTGGTACACACTGAGATTACCAATAATAGGTGAAAGAAGAGAATCCCCCCCCCTCCCCACTGCCCTGCCGCTGCCCCCTCCACCCCCCTACCCCCCTACTCCCACTGCACAAGCCGAAATTTCCGGCCTCCACTACGAATTCAGGAGTGATTACACCAAATTTCCATTTACTACAGGAACCACATACACGGACTTTCTCAGCAAGATTTTCAAGTGATAACCTGTGACCGATAAAGAAATTGTTTTGTGCTGTGATATTGTAGCTACTTGGAGTAAGGACGAGACGAGCAAAAATCGTGTAATGTTCTGTTCAAAGAAAATTTCACTTTCTGCTTTGGGGCTCAGTATGAGTCACAATGCAAGATGTGAAAGAACATAGTGGGAAGAATATATCAATCAGCCCTCTACAACTTTCTGACTGTTCCCACCAGTGGGATTTTCACATCCCCTTGCAGTGGACAGAGATTTGGCTTGTCGCCAAGTTCTCCCCTTTGCTGCAATGGGAACGTGGCATGAACGGGTGGTAAGATTACGTCCCATATTTTTTACATGGACAATCAGGTGGACTGGTTGATTCCAGCCTTCATCTACATCCCAGCAATAGAATGCAAATCAATTTCCCACTGGCCTCTGGCAGGAATTGCGACCCACCATGGTAGATGCAGGACTGGAAGAACCCACAGTCACTTTACGCCAGCAGAATCAACTTTTCAGCTTCTGTCGCATTGTTCCACCCCCCCACCCGCCATCAATGGGGCCTGGAAAATTCCACCCAGAGTGCTTGAATATTTTTAAGACAAAGCTGGATAGATTCTTGATAAGCAAGGAGATGAAACATTATCAGGGGCAGGAGGGATTGAGGTTACAAGCAGATCAACCGTGGCGGAGCAGGCTTTAGGGGCCAATTAGCCCACTCCTGCTCCTAATTTGTACGTTCGTCTGTACGGAATCATATCCAGTAGAGTTTGCCACTCAGAGAATTCTGCTCTCTATTGTGGTAAGGGAAACATTTACATTGGTACCTGAGGTGCTTTGTGTCTGCACCATGGGCTGAAATTTACTCTCTGTTGGGTTTCTCATCAGAGAAGTGACTGGACAACGCTTCTGCCTGTTAGTGTGATGTTGCCATGACTCAGTCCTATTTTTCCTGGCCAACTTTGTGGCCTGCGTAAGAAAGATGTTTCTGGATTCCCAGCCATCTGGACACTGAGGGCCCTGTTTTACCATTTTGATTCTAAGTTCTGGGTGGACTTGAAACTGGGAGTGTTTCAGATCTGACTTTTAGACCCATTCTCAGATGCCCCCCTATGCCCTCTGCCTGAAAGAAATCAGTGATTCCGAATCATGCTGCACAAGTCTGTGGACAGGGTTAACACACCCAAATCCTGCAGTTCTGATCAGAGCCTCCAATGCGCATGTGCAGATAAAAATGATAGAATGTGGTTTCCCTGCCACGTCTCCTGGGCCTGCTAATGCCTCCCCCTGCCCCTGCAGACATTGCCCCACCCCCACAACATTACTGAGCCCCTTATCCCCCACTCCCACCAGCCAGACCAATCATGGGCCCCTCCCCCTTCTCCCCACAGATCTCAGGCAGAGTGGCAGTGGTGCTTCCCACCCCCGTCACTGATCTAAAGCAAAGAGCTTTCGGATGCTCGCCACTTACCTCCTCACCAAATTGGACTCTTACGGAGCATGTCTGTTTCACACCGATTTTGGATGAGTGAACATGGTGGTAAAGGGGGAAGTGCCAGCAAGGTTGGGCGTGCAGCCCATTAAGTCAGTTTAAATACATGCAAATGCATTTAATTGGCTTTTGCGCCTGTCTCGACTACAGTTCCGATTGTGGCCATTTTTGGGCCTTGGTAAAGGGGGATCTGGCGTGGAGGTGGGCGCGAATACTTTACCAAGTATTGACATCTGAAAACGGGTGCAACACGATATTAAAATCGGGCTCTGAGTGATTGAAACCATTACCTGTTCACAAAAATTCTCAAACAGGACATGAATGGTGCCATGTGGGCAGTGAATTGCTGCAACCATCTGGAGAAATTCTGCCATTCAGTCGAAGCTTTCTGTATTTCACACGGATATACCAAGTCTATTAGAATACATTTTTTTAATCTCAAAGAAGCATTTCACCCATCACATATTTAATACACTGATGGTGGATAAACTGGCTTCTGATATGAGTGTTAACTGTTGCAGTCTGGAAAGGGGTCCTATACATAAGAACATAAGAACATAAGAAATAGGAGCAGGAGTCGGCCATCTAGCCCTTCGAGCCTGCCCCGCCATTCAATAAGATCATGGCTGATCTGTCGTGGCTCAGTTCCACTTTCCCACCCTCTCCCCATAACCCTTAATCCCCTCGCTTATCAAAAACCCATCAACCCGCGTCTTAAAAATATTTAGCGAGGCAGCCTCCACCACTTCAACGGGCAGACAATTCCAGAGATTCACCACCCTTTGAGTGAAGAAGTTCCTCCTCAACTCCGTTCTAAACCGCCCCCCCTTTATCTTGAGGCTGTGCCCCCTAGTCCTACTGTCCTTTCTGAGCGGGAAGAGTCTCTCCACCTCTATCCTATCCATCCCATTCATCATCTTATATGTCTCAATGAGATCTCCCCTCATTCTTCTAAACTCTAACGAGTACAAGCCTAGTTTATTCAGCCTCTCCTCATAGCTCAACCCCCTCAACTCCAGCATCAGCCTAGTAAACCTCCTCTGCACTCCCTCCAAGGCCAAAATATCCTTGCGTAAGTGCGGTGAGCAAAACTGCACACAGTACTCCAGCTGCGGCCTCACCAGTGCCCTATACAGCTGCAGCAAGACCTCCCTACTTTTATATTCAATCCCCCTCGCTATGAAGGCCAGCATCCCATTTGCCTTCCTGACCACCTGCTGCACCTGCAAGCTGGGTTTTTGCGACTCATGCACAAGGACCCCGAGGTCCCTCTGCACCGTCGCCTGCTGCAGTTTTTCGCCACGTAAGTAATAGTCCTTCCTACCATTATTCCTACCAAAGTGGACCACCTAGAATTGAGTGCTGTGGCAATGTTCACTCATACATATAATACTATGCTTCTGGTGGAAATAAGCCCCAGTTCTGCTTGTATAACTCAAGTTATAGTCTATTGAAGGAATTATAGCCTCTGCAAGCATTGGTGAGACAAGTGGTTGCGAATATTTACTGAGGTCTGGAGATGCCAAGGTATGACGATGAGCGTCAAATGCATTCAATGCCACCTGAGGAATCTTCATCATCTTTCTTCTTTTCTCTCCTATTGGATGTAAAGAGGAATGACAATAGCAAACATCATAACCTCTTATGATGAATGAATAAGGTCCACAGCCACAGGAGCAATGCTAAACCTATTAGTAAGATTGAGCAGCAACAAAATAGCAAAAGGGATACGAGCAGCAAAATTTTCTCACTGAAAATATGTTCATGACGTAGCTTTTATCAATACTTCTGCCAGGCTACCAATGCCTAGCAACCAGCAATACTTCATCTATAGAGATGTTGATTTTTGAGATACCCACCCCCATTACGGGAAGAAAATTCACTGTTACCAATCACTGAATAATTTAACAGCAACAGCCACTCACATTTACGTCGATTGTAAAATCTCCTCAGGCACTTCACGGTACTATTATCAATCTAAATTTTATGCTGAACCACATAAAGAAATACTAGCATAGACAACCAAAAGCTTAGGTGGAGAGATAATGTTCACGGAGTCTCTGAAGGTGGGGGGGATATAAGTCTTGGCCATCACCAGTGGAGAGATTAAAACTGGAGATGCTCAAGAGGCCCGAAGTGAAGAAAGACAGAATTCTTGGCACATTGCAGTGCTGGAGGAGGTTACAGTGATAGGAAATGATGAAGGCATGGAAGGATTTGAAAATATTTTTAAAGTTAAGGTATTGCTTAACCAAGGGCCAACTTAGGGTATGGAGTATAGGGATGATGGGTGAATGGGACTTGATGCACATTAGGCTGTGGACAGCAGATTTAAAACATGGGGCAGTTGTTGCAAACCCTTATCCTGCACTTTTTGTGTGGGTAAATTTAAAGAACAAAGAACAAAACAGCCCAGGAAACAGGCCCTTCGGCCCAAAGAGCCTGCGCCGCCATTTTAACATTATGAGTGCCCTTCTCTACCCATGACCTTTGTCTACACCTACTTAAACCAACTCTCTAATTTTTTCACATCCAAAGTTTGTTGTTGGGTTATAAAGAGGGGATTGGATCACTAAAACTGAAGGGTTGGGAAAAAAATGTCACGACTTATAAAGTGGGAAATCAAAAATCAAAACACCTTTCTGTTTACAAATGGGCAGTGAGAGGAGAAATCCGGGGTATTTTAAACTTGCCCCCTCCTGTCCATAAAGGAGTGCGTTAAAGTAGTTAACTCTCAAAGTGGTGAATATTTTAATGTATGATGGAGTAAAGCAGGGGCAGAGTCAGATTTGTTCGGTACTGAACGTCAGATAGGAGCAGTGTGACAACTTACGGACACAATAAGGAGTCTCACAACATCATTCACCTAATGAAGGAGCAACGCTCCAAAAGCTCATGATTCTAAATAAACCTGTTGGACTTTAAACTGGTGGTGTGAGACTTCTTACTCTGCCCTTCCCTGTCCAACACCAGCGCCTCTGCATCAACTTACAGACAGTGAAAGGATGGGGAACAGTGGTGGTGAGGTAAAGCTGGAAGCTGTAGTAATAGGGGATACCTCTGATTGTAGCGGGCTCCCGGCAATTGTGGCTGATTTTTCAAAAACTTCTTGAAACTGCAGCACTTTCTACTCTCCATGTCTTTTTGAACACTGCAAGTCCTATTTATTTTGAACTTCAGGGCATCAAAACTTGCAGTTTGTTCTCAATAACTTTCCTCTGCTTTTTTTGAGTCGTAGAGAATCCTAATGAACATGGCCCACCTTTTTTTAAACTTTCAATGCATGAGAATTATTTTCAGCATCTCTTTCCTTTTTTTCTGAGCCCTGGGTCTGGCACCTATTCTATAATGCAAGTACAACTTTGTTTTTATAATTACCATTCACTGTCTTGTGAACTGACCAGGGGTCTTTCAATGGTCTTCCTCTTATTCTGGTGGATTCCTCAACTTCCCGGTCTGCCATGAAACTTCTTCAACTGTTTCTTCAAATTTTCTTCTTAGATGTACATCTCTCTAGTTAGGCTTCAGCTGCTTTTAGCTTTTCATACTTTGGGACATTGTTCTGGGTTCATTGTTCTGCCACCTTTATTTTGCCATTGTTGGAAGTCCTTCAGAAGTTCCCACATTGCCAACCAAGTTGTGATATGGATTATTTAGATGTCGTATAATGATATCTTGAGATTTGTAGATTTAAACATGAACCATTTATTGTTAGTTTTATTTATAGATCCCAGGTTATTGTTAGGCATGGAGCTATGGTAGCAGGCTTCCAGGGTGTTCTCCCTGAATCTGCTCCCATGTGACTCCAAACATCATTCCATGGACAATGCCATTCTCCAGTCTCATGTTAATCCTTGCTCTGCCAAGCATCTTTCTATTGCAGTAGCATGCACACAGTATCACAACAGATACCATCAGTGTATATGTGCAAACCGATTCTGTGTTTTAAGGGTTAGAAGGATTGTGTATTTGGTTGGACAATAAGATAAATTCAAAAATAGAAGCTTTGAGAACACTTTGAGGTAACTGTGGGGGAAGAGACACTATTGCAATTGATTGCCTGGTCATGCCTAGATATATAAAAGTAGGTCAGAGCAATCCCAAATGGACAATGGTGCAGAGATTGGAGAAAAGTGGCATGGCCAACCATGCCAAAGATTGCAGGCAGGTCGAGAAAGATACTAAAGGATAATTTTCCTTTGTCACTCTCACATTTATGATTTTAATAAGAGCTGGTTCAGTACTTTGGCAGGGAGGGAACCTGTTAGAAGGATTGCGCATGGAATTCTGGGAAGGTTTGAACTGATTTGGGAGAATTCAACTGATTCAAGAGGATAGGGAATTTGCAGATGGTTGGTAATTTACAAGAAGAGAGGGATCAAGCATTGTCCTTTTGAGGGAAGGGATGATGGTGGCAGATTAGGAAAGCAAAGTGACAGTACCGGAGGAGGCAGAATGATAAATCAGATGATCGATTTAGTGGCAATAGATCCAGAGAATAGGCCATAGTTCTTGTGGACAAGATGAACTCAGAAAAGGCAAAAGGGGAGATATAATAGAAACAGCAGAGAGAAACAAAGATATAGGCAAAATATTGTGGATGCTGGAATCTGAATTAAAAACAGAAAATGCTGGAAAATCTCAGCAGTTCTGACAACATCCGTGGAGAGAGAATAAAGCCAAT
The DNA here is from genome assembly GCF_965287045.1 of Carcharhinus amblyrhynchos. NCBI lineage: Eukaryota > Metazoa > Chordata > Chondrichthyes > Carcharhiniformes > Carcharhinidae > Carcharhinus > Carcharhinus amblyrhynchos. The sequence goes on along the minus strand of NC_137342.1, from coordinate 24,234,434 downwards.
GTTTCAAGTTTGGATGCCAGAAAGATGCAAAGATTCATTTGACAGGGGCTCTGAACAAGCCGTGTCATTGACAGGCTAACTGTGCCCACCCCAGTCCAACACCGGCATCTTCACAGAGCAAAATTAAAATGGGATTTTTTGTAAACAGGCACTAGGTTCACTTGTCTCATTCTCCTCCACCATCCTCAGAATCTGTTCAAGAATTGGTAATAAACAGCAAGAAAATCTAGGCCAATGCAACTTTTTTATAAGTTGGGATTTATTGAATGTTTAGAGACCATACTGAGCCATTGTCACAGCCTCATTCCTCACTAACGCTTTATAAAATTACATTCAATATTACTTCAGTTGAAAGAAATTAGAAATAGGTATTAAAACAAGCAATGAATAGTTCATTTTTCTTAATTCCTAAAATTTTCTAAAAATAGAAGAGTGATCCAGTGCATTTTTAATTTTATTGTTTGCGTTTTTGCCTAGGTGTTTTCCCTTCATCTAATGAAGGTATTGCTCTGTCCTTAAAACATGCCAAAAGCTCAGTTCAATATTGTTTCAGATTAATCCATCTGATCACTGAACAGGCTTGTTGGGGCCCAACGGCCTATTGTCATTTAGAAAAAAGGATGATCTTTTGCTTGCAGAATAAAATGTTTCGATCTCAGTGATTGAAAATGTGTTGCACTTCATACAATGTGACCTTTTAATAAGTACTTCAGACACTGGGATCAATGTTGTTTATTGATCTCTGATCCCATATCTGAAGGATACAAGAGAGTTTATGTGGAAATGCATTGATAGTTGCATGGAATGCCATGTAATGCTCAGTAATTTCAGAGTGGGTGGATTAAGTTGATTACTGGAGCATGTTATTTATTTAAACATGTGTTGAAATGGGCTTGGTGAATATTACAGGGAACATTCTCCTCTGTTTTCAATTCATCACGTGCTTCCAGAATGGTCTGATTAAAGGTCAACTTCAGTTTCAGCTAAAACTTTAACAGCACAATGTCACCCTGTAGCCATAACAGTTTGTTTTTCCAGAAAATTCAATCCATGTGAATTGTTAAATGAGAAATCCCATTGTCACTCCATGTCGACTGCCTTTCAATGGTTATAGAATCCTCTACAGTGCAGAAAAAGGCCATTCCAGACCCTATCCTTGTAACTCCATGCATTCATCCCGCTAATCCCCCTGACATCAAGGGGCAATTTAGCATGGTCAATCAACCTAACCCGCACATCTTTGGACTGTGGGAGGAAACTGGAGCACCTGGAGGAAACCCGCGCAGACAGGGGGAGAATGCACAAACTTCACACAGACAGTGACCCTAGGCTGGAATTGAACTCGGATCCCTGGAGCTGCCCAGCACCTCTCTTCTGCAATGAAGCAATGCAGGAATGTTGTGACTGGTGGTATTTCTTAGCTTCATATGGGCAAGGGATTACGACCTGTGGCAGCATTTTCAAGTGAGCAATGGTCATTGTAATAAAGCCAAAGGTAACAGATAGATAAGCAAGATTCCTGAAGTATGAATGGAGCAGGAAGATGGATTTCCAAGACATGCAAGGGGGGAAGTTAAGAAGAAGAATTTTTATGAACAGGGAAGACAATTTGATCAAACAATTAAATCCTTTTTCAAAAAACCAGTCCTACCTACTTGTTTTTTTAAAATTGTAATAAGCCTCAAAAACACAATCAATTGTCCGTCCAATCCATCAAGACTTTATACTTCAGTGGCGCTTCTCAGTAACTTATTCACCATTCTTCGAATGAAAAGGTTCCACATGACTCATCTCATCCTGAACTTCCTTGTTTTTCATTGATGTCTCCTGGCATTTGAATCCTTCAGAATTCTGACCAACTTGTTTGGATCTTGCTCTGCCATTCTCTGCAAATTGACTGATATGCTTCCTACATTTGAGGAAGGGTGTGGTAGCGTTGGAGGCAGTTCAGAGAAGGTTCACCAGATTGATCCCAGGGATGAAAGGGTTTGACGTATGAGGAGAGATTAAGCAGTTTGGACTTACACTTGCTGCAGTCTAGAAGGATTAGAGGGGATCAGATCAAGGTATATAAAATACTAAAAGGGATTGATAAAGTAAATGTAGACCAAATGCTTCCTCTTGTGGAGCAATCTCGAACAAGAAGTCACAGGTTTAGCTTGAGAGGCGGTAGATTTAAAACTGAGATGAGGAGAAACTATTTTTCGCAGAGGATGGTGAATTTGCAGAACTCGCTGCCCCATAGCACGGTGGAGTCTGAATCATTAAATGTTTTGAAGAAGGAAGTAGATATATTTCTAATGAAGAAAGGGATAAGAGGATATGGGGAACAGGTGGGGAGGTGCATTTGAGATCAGGGAGAAATCAGTCATGAGATGATTGAATGGCGGAGTAGGCTTGAAGGGCTGAATTTGCCTACATCTGCTCCTAATTCCTGTGTTCCTATTACAACAATAAATACACTCCAAAATATTTAATTGGTTGGAACAAGCTTTGGAAGTCCTGCAAGCTGTTATATAAATAAATGTCTTTCTATTCTTTTACAAGTTTAAATTGTTGGGACCTGGGAATCATCCCTTGCACCATCTCCAAGGTTTATATAGTATTCTGCATGACATGGTTGCAGAAATGAAATTTCTTATGATTTATACTCTATCCCTCTGCCAAAGAATTCCATTACATGTTTTGCTTATTCTATTCTCTTAGAGCTAAGACTGTGCCAACAAATTCATCCACTTCAAACGCCAATGTCTTTTCTGATCAGCACTGTACAATTATTCTATTTTGCATTTGCTCATTTTTGCTCCCATCTAATTATTTTGCATTTATCTACATTGAATTGCATCTGTCACTTAGTGACCCAGTTACCGAAAAGATTTAAGTTCTTTTGACTCTGGTTTCATTGTTCTTTATTATTTGTCTCGCTTTCTTACATCATTGGCAACTTTAGGGATTATTTTAATAATGGTCCCATCTAAGTCTAAAGGAAAATTGGAAATAGCAATTAGCTGAGGGCCAATCACTGCCATGTCTGCATTTTGAACTAAACAAATAAATTCAGATCAGGTCTTCTATTTTTAAGCCAAGCTTGTATCCAGTGTTGCACTTTGCCTCCAACATTTGACTCCTCACTTTAGCCACTAATCATTGGTTGGAACTTTGTCAAGAACTTTTGGAGAAAAGGTAAATGATTTCCACTTCCCTGTCTACCAAGTCATTACCGTGGGAAGGCAATCATCAAAAAGAATGCAGTGTCTCGAAGAGCAAGCCTACCGCCACCTACCTGGGGAACAAGATAAGGATGGGCAATAGATGCAAACTTTGCCAGTGGCGCCCATCCACACTCTGAGATTTTTTTAAAAATTTGATAAATGAGAGCAGCCAACTCACCATGAATTCCTTTCATGAAACCGTGCTGAGAGTTCTTTAGCCGGTTATGTTTTTCCAAATTTATCCATCCGATCCCTCAAAATTGCTTCCAACAATTCATAGACTTGATTTGATTTGATTTATCATTGTCACATGTAGTAATATACAGCAAAAAGTATTGTTTCTTGAGTGCTAAACAAACAAAGCAGACCGTTCACAGAGAAGGAGAGAGCGCAGAACATAGTGTTACAGTCATAGCTAGAGTGCAGAGAAAAAGCAACTTAATGTGAGGTAAATCCATTCAAAAGTCTGATGGCAGCAGGGAAGAAGCTGTTCTTGAGTTGTTGGGTAGGTGTCCTCAGACTTTTGCACCTTTCTCCCAACAGAAGAAGGTGGAAGGGAGTACATTCGGGCTGCGTTGGCTCCCTAATTATGCTGGCTGCTTTGCTGAGGCAGCGGGAAGTGGAGACAGAGTCAACGATGGGAGGCTGGTTTGAGTAATGGACTGTAAGATGGAAACTTCTGTTCTGAACTCGAAGGTTAGTGGCAGATGCAGAAGTGAGAGAGTTACTTGTTGGGACATCTTGCATTGCTCAGTTCATTATTTAATCATCCAGGTGGAGCACAGTGAATCTTGTGACAGAGGTGGGCAGGAATTCGCCATTCCCGCCATTACTCCATGGGGTCAAAGTTCCATACTTAAAGGGAACCCGGACAGCTATTCATTCACTGCTGGTCAGGAGCTCCATATCTGGATGGACAAACTTGTCCAAGAAAAGCCAGGAAACTGTGGTCCCACTGTTCTGCATTGCTTCCCTGCAGACTCTCCTCCAGGCAGTCCAAGGAAGGTTGGAAGTGCATTTTTCCTAGGATGACAGCTGGAGTCCCTCCGTTCTGACCACACCAGCCAGGACAGAAGTCTCAGCAGAGATTAGCATCTGTTAGCGTCCAACAGTTCATCCTGACAATGTGAGACAGATTTTTGGTCACCCACCTACAAAGCTGGCAGAAACAGAAGATCCTGCCCTTTGAAACTTAAAGTTCTTTTTATTAGTGTCACAAGGAGGCTTACATTAACACTGCAATGAAGTTACTGTGAAAATCTTGCAGTGTTGGAGGCCTCCCATTGTGGCTGTGCAAGAGTTAGACAATTTGTCTCGATTCCCTGATTTTTTTTCCCTGTTGAATCCTTATTCAAATATTTATCCAACCCTCTCTTTAAAGTTACCACTGAGTCTGCTTTCATCACCCTTTCGGGCAATGCATTCCAGGTCATAACAACTCTCCTTACACTTGATAAAAAATTTACTGATCTATTACTTCCAAGTGTGTCTCTTGACATTTCAAATAATGTGGTTACGTTGTCCATTTTCTGGTCCTCCAAAATCTATTTTGAATTCAGTGAAAAACGCAATTGATCCTGGTTGCATTTAAAAGAGAAAAAATGTTTTATTTTCTGTCGCTGATAAAAATCAATGTTCCGGCCAGAGGGCTTCAGGCCTCATTTCACTCTAGTGAGAGGTGGCTAGGGAACATTCCAGTTTTAATGAAGCTTCTTCATGTGTGTGATGACTCTGAGGCTCGCCTCATTCCAAATAGCTTTCTCTTGCTTTCTCTGTTTGCAAACTGAAACAGAGACTGGGGTTTTGGCTCTGGCAATATTTCACAAGAGTAATAAGTTGCTGAAAGTTAGAAGTGAAGTTAGGCCAGACACTCAATGTAAAGGAAGCAACATAAAAGACAAGCAAATTGGAATCTAATAAAGAACACCTAAAGATATTACTGACAATTTGCTGTCAGTACAATATAAAGCAATGATTGTATCATATAATGTGCAATAAAAAATGTTTTAAGCCATTTAAATAAGCCAATAAAGAAGACTGGAAATGCATAGGTAAGGTAAGAGATACTGAAAATATTATTAGCTTATAGTGTATTGGCTGACTTGATTTTGATATAGAAACACAGAAACTAGAGTAGGCCAGACAACCAGGTCATTGGCTCATTCACATTTTGCTGTGCAAAGCTTAGAAACATAGAAAGCAGGAATAGGCCATTCGGCCCTTCAAACCTGTTCCACCATTCATTCTGATCATGGCTGATCATTGAATTCAATATTCTGATTCCACCTCCCCCAACATCCCTCTCCCCCCCCACCCCTTTGGCCCTAAGAGCTATATCTAATTTCTTCTCAAAATCTCACCAAGGCCATCCCCACATCCTCACTTCAAACAACTGCGCAATCTTAAACAGACCATTGTACACATCAAACTACCCAGCCTTCAGGAGAACAGTGATCACGACATCACACAACCCTGCCATAGCAACCTCTGCAAGAGGTACTGGATCATCAACATGGAGAACGTTCTCCAACAGGTACACGGTACATACACTTGCGACTTGGCCAATACTGTCTACCTGATAAGCTGAAAGAAAGGATGTCCCAAGGCATGGTACGTTGGCGAGACTGTGCAGATGCTACGACAATGGATGAATGGACACCACTTGACAATCACCAGGCAGGAATGTTCCCTTCCTGTCGGGGAACACTTCAGCAGTCAGGGGCATTCAGCCTCTAATCTTCAGGTAAGCATTCTCCAAGGCGGCCTTCAAGACACATGACAATGTAGAATCTCTGAGCAGAAATTGATAGCCAAGTTCCACTTACATGAGGGTGGCCTTAACCGGGATCTTGAGTTCATGTCACACTACCTGTAACCCCCACGACTTGCATGGGCTTGCAAAATCTCACTAACAGTCCTGGCTGGAGACAATTCACACCTCTTTAACCTGTACTTAACCCTCTCTCCATTTGCATTGTCTGCACCTGTAAAGACTTGATTATCTGTTAAGACTTGCACTCCAACTATTATCTTGTAATTGAGTTTGTGTCTACACATGTCCTGTTTGTGAAACAAATCCTGCATTCGCTTGATGAAGGGGCAGCACTCTGAAAGCTCGTGCTATCAAATAAACCTGTTGAACTTTAACCTGCTGTTATGAGACTACTTACTCTGCCTACTCCAGTCCAATGCCAGTATCTCCACATCATCTTCTTGAAATCAGACAACATTTTGGCCTAACTACTTTCTGTGGTAGTGAATCCCACACATTCGTCACCCTTTGGATGAAGAAATTTCACCTTATCTCAGTCCTAAAGGCTAACCCCTTATCCTCATACTATGACCCCACCATCAGGAACATTCTTTCTGAATCTACCCTGTCTAACCCTGTCAGAATTTTGTAAGTTTTTAATGAGGTATGCTCTGGGTAAGTAATCATTAAACAGAATAGAACATTGTACTGTGTAACTAAATTCAAGCGTATAATTAGAAGCCTAAGAATGAAATAATCACATGGTATGAAGGACTGTGGATATTTACTTGTGAGGTTCAGGAGGACATTGATCTCTAAAATGGTTTCATGCTGGTTGGCATCATGATGCTGCATATTTCCTGTGCCACCCTCTTTGTGCTGTTGGTATCTGGCAATAGCTGGCACTAGAACAAAGAACAAAGAACAAAACAGCACGGGAAACAGGCCCTTTGGCCCAACGAGCCTGCGCTGCCGTCCCATTGTCTCAGTGACCTATTCATGATTTTAGTCTACGCCTAATGTGCGAGGATCAGGGAGGTCCAATATAGGGACAATTTGTTACCCAATCAATCAATCAGCCTAAAAGCGCATCTTTGGGATGTGGGAGGAAACCGGAGCACCCGGAGGAAACCCACGCAACCACGGGGAGAACGCGCAAACTCCCACAGACACAGGCCCAAATCCATGTGTCCGCACAGCAACAGAGATAGTCTCTGAGCTGTCATGTTGCCCTCGAGATGGTCCAGTTTAAGCACACTAACGACATGAAGCAATAGGCAACTCCCGAAGCAACATCCAAGAGCAGCCCACTACAACCTGCCGCATGCATGCCCCTTGCTGGTCAACAAGGTGGACTTAAATGCCTGTGGAGACAAAAAATTCATTATTAAACAGGCAAAGACTGTAACATCCCTGAGGCAAAAACGGAATCCCAAGCCTACAATGTTTAGTAAGGCCTGCTATATCCCCCTATATGTAGACCACTCATGTGGCTGTCTAAGTGACTCTTAAACAACCCTAGCGTGCCTGCTTCCACCACCTTACTTGGCAGTGCATTCCACACCCCCACTACCCTTTGCGTGAAAAACTGCCCTCTAATATTTGTCTTATACCTAGCCCCCCTCACCCTAAGCCCGTGACCCCTCGTTCTATCCATTTCTAATAGCGGAAAAAGCTTACCACCATTTACTCTATCTATCCCCTTCATAATCTTATAAACCTCTATTAGATCCCCGCTCAGCCGACGTCTCTCAAGGGAAAACAGCCCAAGTTTGTTCAATCTATCCTCGTAAGACAGCCCTTCCATACCAGGCAGCATCCTGGTAAATCTCCTCTGCACTCTCTCCAGGATCTCTACATCCTTCCGGTAGTACGGCGACCAGAACTGGACGCAGTACTCCAAGTGAGGCCTAACCAACGTTCTATACAACTGCAACATCAGACTCCTACTCTTATATTCTATACCCCTTCCTATGAAGGCTAACATACCATGCGCTTTCCTCATCACATTCTGCACCTGCACCGACACCTTCAGGGACTTGTGCACTTGCACCCCCAGGTCTCTCTGCGTATCTATACTCCGGATAGTTCTACCTTTTATCGTATAACTCCCCTCCACATTATTCCGGCCAAAGAGCATCACCTCGCATTTCTCTGGATTAAATTCCATTTGCCATCTATCTGCCCAATCTACCAGCCTGTCTATGTCCTGTTGCATTGCCAGGCACTGCTCCTCAGTACCTGCCAATCCAACCATCTTAGTGTCATCAGCAAATTTGCTGATCACACCACCTACCCCCTCTTCCAAGTCATTAATATATACTACAAATAGAAGAGGTCCTAGTACCGAGCCCTGCGGCACACCACTGGTAAAAAGTCTGACAACACCAGGTTTTAGTCCAACCTATTTATTTGATAATATACTCACTAGCTTTCGGGGTTACCCCCTTCGTCAGGTGAATGGAGGGGGTAACCCCGAAAGCTAGTGAGTATATTATCAAATAAATAGGTTGGACTAAAACCTGGTGTTGTCAGACTTTTTACTGTGTTTACGCCAGTCCAACGCCGGCATACCCACATCATGCACACCACTGGTGACAGACCTCCAATTGGAAAAGGAGCCTTCCACTACTACCCGCTGTCTCCTCCTCCCAAGCCAGTTCTCCACCCATCTACATACCTGGCCTTGTATCCCATGAGCCTTCACCTTTTCTATCAGCCTACCATGAGGGACCTTGTCAAACGCCTTACTGAAATCCATATAGACGACATCAACGGCTTGTCCTTCGTCAACCGTTTTTGTCACCTCTTCAAAAAATTCCACTAGATTCGTAAGGCACGACCTCCCTGTAACGAAGCCATGCTGCGTATCCCTGATCAGATTGCAGTGCTCCAGATGTTCATACATCCTATCCTTGAGGATCCTCTCCATTAGCTTGCCTATAACTGAAGTCAAGCTCAAGAAATGTGCATGTGAGGCTCCCACATAATTTTGGAACGACGTTGCCACCGACTGCTTCCCAGAAAATGTGGGCGACACAATCAAATTTTGTAGCCATCGCAGCCGCCTTCTGATTTTGAAAGATGTAAGTAAAAGTGGCTGGAATTTTCCGGCTCTGCCCACTGCCCGCTGCCTGCTGCCCAGGAATTTTCTGCCAATGGACTTTTGGCTGATTCACCCCATTTCATGCAGTGGGGTCTGACAAAGCAAGGACCTGAAAATCCCAGCCTCGGTGTTCTGAAGCAGGAAGGATAAGCAGGATATAGGCTGAGGCTCAGGAACGTAAGCGATATCATCTACAATCTATCCAGCATAGTAAAGATACTTGAATCATTCACAAGAAGTGTCAACATGAACAGTCTTGTACCAAATCAAGAAGGCAATGGAAGTGATGCTTTTAATCGGGTAAGTGGGTCTATAAATTAGGACAAACTGACCACTAAAACTCCTCTTCAAGTCACTCACCATCATGACTTGGAAATATTCCTTCACTGTCGCTGGGTCAAAATCCTGGAACTCCCTCCCTAACTGCACTGTACCCCTACACCACAAGGACTGTCGCAATTCAAGTAGTCTCACAACACCAGGTTAAACTCCAACAGGTTTATTTGGTAGCACGAGCTTTTGGACTGCTGTTCCTTCATCAGGTGAGTGCCTAATAACTAAATAAATCTTTATTTGGATTTTAACCTGGTGTTGTGAGACTACTTACTGTACCTACCCCAGTCCAACGCTGGCAACTCCACATCATGGCAGCTCAAGAAGGTAGATCACCATCTCCTTGTGAAGGGCAATTAGACATGACCTAGCCAAATACGCCTACATCTCATAAAATGAATTAAATTAAAAACGCTCTTTCTTACCTTCCATATATTTTTACTTCCATAGTGTAACTCTGGTTAACCTTTTATTTGACTTTCTTTCTGTGAGGTCACATGGTGGAATGTTTTAAAGCATTTGCTAGCCTTTAATTTGTTTTAGTCTGCCATTGAATGTCTGATCACATGTGTCTTAGTACATTATTTTGTTCAGTTAACAGCACTCATAAGTCATTAAGTTATTAACATTCCAGGCAATCATGTGCTGAACAAATCATATGGTTGAACTTTGCCTTGCTGATAATTCTTAATGTTAGGGTCTAAGATTTGTAAATATTCATAGAATTAGCACCTAACAATTGCTAGAAAACATCATGGGAGAATTCTCATCTGATCCCTAATATTACTGTTTTGAGCTGCAGGTTGTAAATAAGGAGGTGTCTCAGCCATACTATGTAGCTTCAGCAATAACTATTAGACAGAGTACCAGTTGATTGGTTTATGCAAGGGCACAGTGGCACAATAGTCATCACTGCTTCCTCATAGCGTCAGTGACCTCAGACCTCGATTCCCGCCTCAGTTCACTGTCTATTCCGCAGTCTGCATGTTCTATCCGCGTCTGCGAGAGTTTCCTCCGGGTGCTCCGATTTCCTTCTACACTCCAAAGATATGAAGGTTAGGTTGACTGCCCATTCTAAGTTAGAATGTCGGGGGACTAGCAAGATAAATGCATGAGATTATGGGGATAGAGCGTGAGTGGGATTGTTATTGTTGTTGCACGCTCGATAGGCCAAATGGCCTCCTTCTGCACTGTAGGGATTCTATGCGTTCTTTATTTAGCAGACGTGGAAGTAATCAGGGCTTCTCTAAATGTTTTTACTGCACTGGGGAAGGCTGCGACACTGAGAACAGATGAGAATTGAGTGTCACATGGAAACCAATTTAATCGCCCAATGTCAGAGGTGCCAGTCCTCCGGAAAAAACTCAAGCAGTAATAATAGAGCAAAATACTGCAGGTGCTGGAGATATGAAATATAGAATCATAGAATCATAGGACCCTACAGTGCAGAAAGAGGCCCTTCGGCCCATCGAGTCTGTACCGAACACAATCCCACCCAGACCCCACCCCCGTATCCCTACATATTATACCCACTAATCCCTCTAACCTACGCACCCTTATAAATATAAAATATAAATATAAAAGAAATCTCAGATTTTCCCAGTTCTGAAGAAAGGTCAGCAACCCTCTAATGTTAACCCTGTTTCTTTCTCCTCAAATACTGACAAGCCTACTAAATATTTCTAGCTCTTGCTGTTTTTATTTTAGCAATGGATACAGCACAGAAGCTGTTGTGCTATACTGGGACAACCATAAGATTGGGGGCTTGGATGGAGAGAAATTTGTTGAATGCATTCAGGAGGAACATTTCGTTCAGTAGGTGGATAGCCCGCTTAGAGAGGGGGCAAAACATAACCTCCTCTTGGGAAGTAAGGAAGAGCAGGTGACAGAAGTGTTAGTGGGGAATCATCTTGGGACCAGTGTCCATTAGTTTTAAGATAGCTTTGGAGAATGATAGGTCTGGCCCAAAAATTGGGGCAAGGCCAATTTTGATGGTATCAGATAAGAACTTTCACAAATTGATTGGAGGAGCCTGTTGCAGGCAAAGGAATAGCTGGTAAGTGGGAGAATTTCAAAGGCGTGTTAGCCAAGGTTCAGGGTAAGCACGTTCCTTTAAGAGTGAAGGGCAAGGCTGGTAGAAGTAGGGAACCCTGAATGACTCAGGATATTGAGGTCCTGATCAAGAAGGAAAAGGAGGCATATCACATGGGTACGCAGCTGGGATCAAGTATAGGCGGTGTTGGAGTAGAGTTAAATGAGCAATCAGGAGAGGAAAAAGCAGACACAAGATTGCTTTGGCAGATAAGGTACAGGAAAATCCAAATATCTTCTACAAATACGTAAAGAACAAAAGAGTAACTAGGGAGAGAGTAGGGCCTCTTAAAGATCAACAAGGTCATCAATGTGTGGATCCACAAGGGATGGGTGAGATCTTAAATTAATATTCCTCATCAACATTTACTGTTGAGAAAAGCATGAATGTTAGGGAACTTGGGGAAATAAATAGTGATGTCTTAAGATGTGTACGTATTACAGAGAAGGAGGTGCTGGGAGTCTGAGTAGATTAATCCCTGCAACCTGATGAAATAAGACTATAAGACATAGGAGCAGAATTAGGCCACTTGGCCCATCGAGTCTGTTCTGCCATTCAATCATGGCTGGTATTTTTCTTATCCTCATCCTCCTGTCTTTTCCCCATAACCCCTGATCTCCTTATTATTCAAGAATGTATCTTTTTCTGTCTTAAAGACATGCAATGACATGGCCTCCACAGCCTACTGTGGCAAACAGTTCCAAAGATTCACCAGTCTCTGGCTGAAGAAATTCCTCCTCATCTCTGTTTTAAAGGATCATCCCTTTAGTCTGAGGTTGTGCTGTCTGGTTCTAGTTTTTCCTACTAATGGAAACACCCTCTCCATGTCCCCTCTATCCAGGTCTCACAGTATCCTGTAAGTTTAAATAAGATCCCCTCCCTCATCCTTCTAAACTCCAGCAACTACAGATCCAGAGTCCTTAACCATTCCTCACACGACAAGCTCTTCATTCCAGGGATCATTCTTGTGAACCTCCTTTGGACCTTTTCCAAGGCCAGCACACCCTTCCTTAGATACAGGGCCCAAAATTGCTCAGAATACTCCAAATGGAGTCTGATCAGAGTCTTATATAGCCTTAGAAGTCCATCCCTGCTCTTGTATTCTAGCCCTCTCGACATAAATGCTAACATTGCATTTGCTTTCCTAACTGTTGACTGAACCTGCACTTTAACCTTAAGAGAATCTTGGACAAGGACTCCCAAGTCCCTTTGTGCTTCCGCTTTCCTAAGTATTTCCTATTTAGAAAATAGTCAATGCTTCCATTTCTCCTTCCAAACTTCATAACCTCTCACTTTTCCATATTATATTCCGTCTGCCACTTTTTGCCCACTCTTCTAGCCTGTCCAAGTCCTTCTGTAGCCCCCCTGCTTCCACAATACTACCTGTCCCTCCACATATCTTTGTATCATCTGCAAACTTAGCAGCAGTGCCTTCAATTCCTTCTTCCAAATCATTAATGTACATTGTGAAAAGTTGTGGCCCCAGCACCGACCCAGGACATTGTAGGGGGGAAATTGCATGTCCCCGAGCAGAGATATTTGAATCATCGACAGCCACAGGTGAGGTGCCAGAAGATTGGAGGGTGGCAAATGCTGTGCCTTTGTTTAAGAAGAGCTGTATGGAAAAGCCTGGGAACTATTGGCCAATGAGTCTAACACCTGTAGTGAGTAAGTTGTTGGAAGGTATTCTGAGAGGTAGGATCTACAGGCATTTAGAGAGTCAAGGACTGATTAGGGACTTTTCAGCATGGCTTTATTTGTGGAAAAGCATGTCTCACAAATTTGATTGAGTTTTTGAAGGGGTGACCAAAACGGTAGATGAGGGCAGTGCAGTTGACGTTGTCTACATGGGTGTTCTCTGCAAGACCCTTGACAAGGTACCACATGGTAGATTGTTACTTAAAGTTAAATCTCACTGTATTCAGGTGAGAAAGCCAACTGGATACAAAATTGGCTTGATGACAGAAGACAGAAGATGGTTCTAGAGGGCTGTTTTTCAAACTGGAGGCCTGTGACCAGCAATGTGTCTCAGGGATTGATGCTGTGTCCACTGTTATTTGTCATTTATACTAATGATTTGGATGGGTATTTAGGAGGCATGGTTAGGAAGTTTGCTAATGAACCAAGATTGGTGGCATAGTAAACAGTGAATAAGTTTATTTAGGATTGCAACGCGATCTTAATCAATTGGGCCAGTGGACGATGAATGGCAGATAGTGTTTAATTTAGATAAATGTGAGGTGACGTACTTTGGTAGCTCGACACAAGACAGGACTTGCTCAGTTAAGATTAGGGCATTGGGGAAAGTTAAAGAATAAAGAGATCTAGGGCTACAGGTTCATAACTCCTTGAAAGTGGAGTCATAACTGGACAGGTTGGTGAAGAAGGTATTCAGCATGCATGGTTTCATTGGTCAGATCATTGAATATGGGAGTTGGGACATCTTGTTGAATTTGTACAAGACATTGGGAAGGCCACGTTTGGAATACTGTGTACAGTTCTGGTCATCCATTATAGAAAGGATACTAAATTAGAATGAGTACAGAAAAGATTTACTAGGATGCTACCAAGTCTTAATGGTTTGAGTTATAAGAAGAGGTTGGACAGACTGAGACTTTTTTCCCTGGAGCATAGGAGGCTGAGCAGTGATCTTTTAGAGGTCTATAAAATAATGAAGGGCATAGATAAGCTAGATAGTCAACATCTTTTCCAAATGATAGGGGAGTCTAAAATAAGACGGCATAGGTTTGAGGTGAGAGGGGAGAGATACAGAAGGGTTCAGAGGACAATTTTTTCACACAGAGGTTGGTGAATGTTCGGAACGTTTTGCCAGGGATAGTAGTAAATGCGGGTACAATTTTGCTTTTAAAAAGCATTTAAACAGTTACATGGATAAGATTGGTATAGAGGGATATGGACAAATGCAGGCAATGGGGACTAGCGTTATGGTAAAAACTGGGCAGCATGGACAAGTTGGACCAAAGGGCCTGATTCCACACTGTAAACCTCTATGATTCTATAATGTGCCTGCAGACATTGTAATGTAAAGGTTCTTGGCAGAACAGGGGTTAACGTGGGACTGGAGAGTAGCACCACCTATCATATGATGCACAGAGTCACACTCTGGAAGAGAACGTTCTAGAGCAATACTCTCTAAGTAAGCAGCCTAGCTACATGGAACAGCTCCATGTATGACCATAACTTGCATCTATAAATAGGTAAACACTATCAGGAAGTGACTCCTGTTTAAATACAGATGTTCAAGATGTCCTTACTGACACAGGCACAATATTACAACATGGTCAGCAGAGTTGAGAGCACCTAAAATATATCATATCAGAAATGGTACCATAATCCAATATGGTGACCCACGGTGATATGAAAGGAGTTAAATGCGTGAACCCAAAACAGTATCCCAAGGTAGGAAAAACTGAAGCCAGACTACAGAGCTGTGCACCAAAATGAAAACTTGAAGAAGCTTCGCCACAAAAAAATTGCAAGAACTCTTGTGACTCAGCTCACAAGATGCTGAGCAAAATAGTACCCAAAAAAAGCTATACTTACATTGTAGAATAGTTGGCAGTCCCAAAGGTTTAAGAGTTCGCAGAAACTCAAAGACAGCTGCATAAAATAAAACTGAAGGATAAACCCAGATCAAGCAGAGGAAAACCTGCAGAAAAAGACTGAGTTAAATAAAGAAACCGGAAGAGCACCATTGAAAAGGAGTCACAGTTTCTGCAGTTACTACATGCCCTGAATACAACCCTTCCAAGCTTTTTGGAAATGCTAAAACCTTAGTTTTGAAAAAAAAAACCATTAAACTGAAGGTAAGTGGGTCAGGACATTAATTTTAAAATAAAGGAAGCACATTTTGTCCCCAACTAAAGTAGAGGCATAACAAAGTTCCAAGCCCAGTGCAGTACAAAGCGTTAAAACACCCCTGCACCTTCATTTGTTGCAAATCACCTCCAAAGCTTTTGCAAAGATCTGTCCAGCAACAAAACCTGAAAAAAACAACTAAATCTTAGCAACTACAGCCTGTGTGAAAGAAATGGTTATTATATTCAGTCTTTGTGTTTTAAAGTGGTGAGTATACGGAAAGTGAAAACAGCCATGGGCAACAAATTAGTTAAGATGCCAGAGAGAGGGTAACTCCACCAGGGCAACAAAAGACCCCAGAGAGAAGGCAACTCTACCGAAGGCAACAAGAGATCCCAGAGGGAGCGCAACAACAGACCTCAGTGTAACTGCAACAGAAGACTTCAGAGAAAAGACAATAAATGGCCCCAGAGGAAGTGTAGCGCGAGGCCCCTGAGGGAGGGAAACTAGCGAATGAGCAGCTGAAAGAAAAGATTGATTGTCCTTCAAGATCAAATGCAAAAGGAATGCATGACCATTCAGCAACATGAAGAAATGAAAACTGTCTTAAACAGCAGAATGGAAGCACCATTGAAGATACATGAAGACGTCCCACAGAATTATAACATAAAACACTCAGAATGATTTGCAAAGGAAAAGGAAACCTTTTGAAACACCTTCACATGCTACAAAAATTCCTCCGGTCAAAGTTTATTCCTCTGGAGGATTATGAAGAGAAGAAACTTGACATATCACTGAACAAACTGATGAACCCGTTGGTATAGCAGACTCAGCAATGTTCCATATTCCAAGAGTGAGCCAAAAGCTACAAAAATTAGACTGAAGATCTGCAGAAGCAGTTGAAGAGAGGAGGTGTTGAAAGGAAAAGCCAGAGAACTTCCCAAGCTGTGCATGGATAATGAAGCCATTAATGGCACAATTACAGAACTGAAGCAAGTTAAGACTTTGCCAGAGACTGATCAAGCCAACAGTGAATCCAAAATGAAGGTCAAGGACAAAGTTCTGTGGCAGACAAAAAAAAAGAGATAAATGAGATTGGAAAATGTAAATGTTATCACAAAACCTTACCAATATCATCAGGCATTTATCAGAAGACAGCCTGGCTGTTTTTTACTTCTGGATTGAACATTGTCCATTGTGGACGTAAAGGCTGATTCCTGAGTGACAATCCCTTCCACAGCCGACACAGAGGTCAACTGATCTTTTATTCCCACTAGTGGATTCTCCTTTCTGCCCTCTGAATGTTTCTTTATTCCTCTCTTTTTCCACACCCATTCAAGACTGTTCAACTCCAGGCGCTATATCATTTATTCCAATCTTGGTCAACTGAAGATTTCACTTGCACGTGCCCTTGGATAGGATAGGTTGGCAACCCATTGGTTTTGTGTCAATAGCAAACTCATCATGGAGCATGTCTTGGGAATGTGGCTGTCATCTGGAGGTGTTGCTGACTCAAGAGGGCAAATGTGTTGGGGATCCCTGCATGTCAGTGTACTTTCATATTCAACATTCTTGTCCTGCCTGGAGATACTCAATATTCATCCTAGCCAGTGGACATGGAATCTGTTAAGCCCCATTTCTTGGCTTTCCTAAGTTGCCTTTTTTTTAAAATGCTTTCAGGGGATGTGGATGTCAATGGCAGGCCAGCATATGTTGTCCATCCTTAATTACTCTTGAACTGAGTGGCTTGGTAGGCTATTTCAGCAGGCAGTTAAGACTCAACCACATTGATGTTAGTCTAGTGTTATGTTTAAGCCAGAGCATGTAGGTTGGCAGATCTCTTTCCATCAGAATTAATGGAAGGTCATCAACCAGAAATGTTAACTGTTTCTCTTCATAGATGCTGCCTGACCTGATAAGTATTTCTAGCATTTTTCATTTTTATTTCAGAACTCTAGCAGGAATGCTTTTGCAAGTCTTCATCAGACCCAATTTCCACTATTTGAATGGAAGTGATGACTTGCTAAAGATGGCAGAGTGACAATTTAGATATTAGCCTTTTAAGTATGTACATGATAGCATCAGATCGTTCTTTCCAAAAATAATTGAGCAGACAAACAATCAAGGATAAAAGACCAGCAGATCCATCAAGATTGCCCATTCTGAAATGATGCAACCAACACACACAATCAATCTCATTTTACCTATGCAATTCTTTTCTGATCCATGATTGCAAACTCTAGGAGACTACAGCTCATCAGCATCCACTGGGGATATGTGGAAGGGTAGAAGTTGGTGATGGGAGTCAGACCTTTTGAGCTTGCTTTTCAAAACGTTTCCTCATCCAGACTATGATTCGCAACAACTCTGAGGGTCCATGAACACTGACTCATTGAAAAACTAACCCAACTCCACAAAAATTTCAGGGGGCTCGGAGACACCTATCCCCACAATGGAGGCAGCCAAGTCAGGAATGTTGGGTGGGACTCACAATCCACACCACCCATACCCTTATTCTATGTTAACAAAAATTGAGGGTACTGGGAATAGGGCCAGGAATCCTAGAATTGTGCTGTGGATGCCATTTTTAAATGTCTGTGGAGTCTCCAGAACCCAATAGCTTAGAAATGTAAAGACAAAGATCATGGACTTCAAATCTTGGGTCACTGTCTGAGTGGAATTTGCACATTCTCCCTGTGTCTGTGTGGGTTTCCTCCAGATGCTCTAATTTCCTCCCACACTCTAAAGATGCTAAATTCTCCCTCAGTGTACCTGAACAGGCACCGGAGTGTGGCAACTAGGGGATTTTCACAGCAACTTCATTGCAATGTGAATGTAAGCCTACTTGTGACGAATAAATAAACTTTACTTTTTAAGCAGCTCAATAGAGAAAATGTAATCCGAGGCCAAAAATCAACTGGAGTTTAGGCCTACAGGTGCCAGTTCAAGGATTCAAGGCTGGCATGAGTTACTGGCCAGCCCATGATGCCCAATTTTCAAGTCATGCTGCAGTTTGTGGACACTGGTGAATGTCTTTCAAATTTAAACCTTGCTTTTCTGCTGAAACAGTGATCTTGCATCAATATTCTTTCAGGTTGACAGGTTTAGTTTCCGGCAGAATTTCAAGATCTTTGATGCCGTTAATTATACTATTCTTCACGATAGCCTAGCCACCTTATATTTTAGCAGTCACACACTTCAGTGATTCAAATTTTACTTAATCTATATTTTACTATATCTCAGGCAACAATGCTGAGTCCATTGCCTGTGGCCATAGATACCCAAGTGACATCTTCTTATCTGTAGTAACAATGTGCCATCTGTGTGTACCCAAGTGACAGTCCAGCTTATCAGGGGAAATTTTTGCATGAAATGCCTTATCTCCTTGATTTAACATCATTTCCAGTTGGCTGAGAAATAATTACCCATCTCGGAACATTAAGAAAACTATCTCGCTTCTCCCTGAAAGTCTCAGTAGAATAAAGCTCAGCCGTGTTAAATGTGACATAATTTCTTTATCATATTGTACCATTGGGTAATATGATACATTTTTGTGGGCATTAATTCAAAGTTTATTTATTAGTGTCACAAGTAGGCTTCATTAACACTGCAATGAAATTATTGTGAAAATCCCCTAGTCACCACATTCAGGCACCTGTTCAAGTATACTGAAGAAGAATTTAGCATGGCCAATGCACCTAACCAACATTTGGAAAGAAACCAGGACACCCAGAGGAAACCCACGGAGACACAGGGCGAGCATGCAGGCTCTGCACAGACAGTGGCCCAAGCTGGGAATCAAACACTGTCTGGTGCTGAGAGGCAGCTGTGCTAACCGCTGTGCCACTGAGGGCAGATTTGGAGGAAATGCAGCTGTCTGGGAGGATCATGGGTTTGCAGGAGATTATGAAGACTATAAATAAGGAGGGACATAAAAAAAACAAGTTAAGAATCATGAGCACAGTGGTCTAATCATCCTTGTCCTTCTTGATCTCTCTGCAGTTTTTTGCACAATCAGTCAGGCCATCTTTCTCTCCTGCTGAGTGGGATTATCTTTACTTGAATCTGCTCATGAATTCCCTTTGAGATAATAAAGGGAGAAACTGGTATTACACCAATCCCCTTGGATCCCACCCATTTGCTTTTATTTACCTAGGTAATGGTCTAGTGGTATGATCGCTAGACTATTAATCCATAAACTCAGCTGATGTTCTGGGGACGCTGGTTCATATCCTGCCACAGCAGATGGCGGAATTTGAATTCAATAAAAAATATCTGGAATTAAGAATCTACTGATGACCATGAAACTATTGTCGATTTTCGGAGAAACCCATCAGTTTCACGAATGTCCTTTAGGGAAGGAAATCTGCCGTCTTTACCCGATCTGGCCTATATGTGACTGCAGAGCCACAGCAATGTGGTTGACTCTCAACTGGCCTCAGGCAACTAGGGATGGGAAATAAATGCTGGCCAGACAGTGATACCCATGTCCCATGAATGGACAAAAAAAATCAGGTGCCACTCTTTTATATGAGACATGAAACAGGTTCATTACTTGCCTGTTGTCATTGTAGCATCCTGACAGATGTCCTTACTCAGCCAACATCACCAAACTTTCAAATAATGAGTTGCAAATGGCGCATCTTGAGATGCGTCTGGGGTGACTTTGTCTTTGATATGCTCTGCAGAGCTATATCCAAACTTCTCAGCTCACTCATTAACTTTAATCATGCTTGAAGCCTAAAAATAAATCATCAACAGTAAAAGCTAGCAACAATGCTGATTTTAAAAAAATCCTCCTCTCTCTGGTTCTCCTGAAGTTTGTGCTGCATGTATTTTTGAATAATCCTTGTTCCCTGTTACTGTATCCATGCTGAGTGTGCTTTTTCAAAGCTGAAATTGATTAAGATCATCTTTATGCCATAATAAAATAAGGACGGTTAGAATGAGCTGTGCTTTCCATACAAAATAATGAGCAAGTGAGGTTGATGGATCTAAAATAATCAATATATTTACTGACAAAAAGACTAGAACATGCTTTTATGTAAGTCCAATTGCAAATGGACGTATATAGCGCTGGGTTTTATGTGTCCCTGGTGGTCATGTTTCCCGCAGAGGCTCGTAAATTGAGGTTGATACCCTTTCCACCACCTTCCTGCCCACCCCTGAGCTCACCCCCATAATAAGATGGGTGGACAGACACCAAAATCTTCAGCTTGCCTGCCATACTTAAATAAACAAATCAAGATCAATTAGGCTTGCTACCAAGTCTATTGAGCGTAATAACGCACTGCCCACACCATAAGACAGTTGGTGTGGGCAGCAACACAGGAGTGGGAAACCCAATTTTTCACGTCAAATTGTTAAAGGGCAGGAAGGAGAGTAAGATTGCTTGTGGGGGTTGATCTTAGCCAATCGCAGGGCAACCCCCTGCTTAGATTGACCATACTTTCCATCATCCCCACTCCCTCTCCTAAACCCATCCCCTCTCCCCCACTGCCATTCCCCCTACACGCAACTCCCATCTCCCCACCTATAGTACACAAACCCTCTTGGTCCATGTCCCAGACTTCCATGCCCCAGGAATACAAGGCCTTGGGCCCTTGGTTCCTCTTCACCAGCAATCTTGGCAGTGGCCACTGATGCCTTTCTGGTGTTGCCAGGACCGGAACGTGCCACCCACCCATCTCTCCAACATCTCCTGTATTATTCAGTCTATTGCATGTAGATGGCCAGCTCCATGTGCAGGTAAAGCCAGCAAATGGTACAGATTTTATATCCAGGTACTTCATGCCTTGAAGGGATTAAATGGAAGGACATATTTTTCAAGTACAATCGTTTATTATCTTGAGATCAAACAATAGTGTGTTCAATAGAGACATAGAAAGTAGAAGCAGGAGTAGGCCATTCAGCCCTTCGAGCCTGCTGTTCCATTCACTTTGATGATGGCTGACCATTGAATTCAATATCCTGATCTCCCCTTCCCCGTTATCTCTTGATCCCTTTCGTCCCAAAAGCTATAAAGATGTGTTCAAGATTAAAGTTAATACTTTGTATATCAAATATTAAGGTCTATACTGTGGAGGAAGAATAAACAGAGCTAGATTGATGTTTATGATGTTCCAAAATTCTTTTGATTCTAGAATGGCCCAGCAAACTGGAAATTATCAAATATAAATCTGCTATGCAAGAAAGGACAGAGAGAGGAAACAGGCCAGTTAGCCTGTCAGAATCATCAGGAAAGCACTGGAATTTCTTATTCAGGAACTTTTAACAGTACCTTTAGAAAATCATAGCATAAACAGTCCAAGTGAACTTGGTTTTACAAAAGAGAAGAGTTAGACAGGCTTGAGGTGTTAACACTGCTTCTCTCTCCACAGATGTTGCCAAATCTGCTGAGCTTTTCCAACACTTTCTGTATTTATTTACAAAAAGGACGCTGTCTTTGACAAACTTCCATCTCTCAGCATGAGGATATCCCTCCTGGCCATCACTGACTTC
Source organism: Carcharhinus amblyrhynchos (assembly GCF_965287045.1). NCBI lineage: Eukaryota > Metazoa > Chordata > Chondrichthyes > Carcharhiniformes > Carcharhinidae > Carcharhinus > Carcharhinus amblyrhynchos. Next base: position 24,212,619 of record NC_137342.1, on the reverse strand, counting down.
ACAAGGGTACATAGACACTCGTTATCTTGAGATCAGGAAGTGATCTCTTCAAGTGCCCTCCCATTTGCAATGTTTTCCTGGTGCTGGAACCGTCATGTTGCAACCTCCCCTCTGCCTCCTCTGTTGTCATCAGTGGCTTCTGGTAGCTGCCTTGACACTTCATGCTGGGCCGGCTTTGGACCCGACGACATTCACCATGCATCCACCCCTGCCGGCCCTGCTGATCCTCTCGAGATGCATTTCACTATGGCCACCGCTGAAGTGGCCATCCAGCGTAACAGCACAATGGATAATTGCTCTTGGACAGGGCTGGGCTACACAGCCGCTTGGAGTCCTGCCTACCACACGCCACATGTGAAATTCAGGCCTATGACTTCACAAAGCCTGTTTTGGAAGTACTTCTTCCTGACAAGATCACTTGACAAATGAGTTTTCATAGACCTGTAGAGGTTTGGTTTAATTCCAGGTAAACATATGACAGGAGGGAAACATCGTCATAAAGGGCAATCCATTTGGGATCCCTTTATAGCTAGACTTATAGGAGGTGAAGAATTCTCTTTCTCTTATATACCTCATGTAACAGTATTTCAGTAGTATTCTCTGAGGCTTGCTGTTTCTTCCAGGACTGCTACCAGTCCTGAGATACCTCCCAAACCAATAAACAACATCAAATGGAACCTGTCAATACTGCCAGAGTACAAATTTAAAGGTAGCCATTGCAGAAGGAAACATGAACAAACTTACCTATTTCCAGGTTTGCCACAATTGCACCAGTACTGAAGCACGTGTGGCATGACTGGGTAAAAAAATTGACCCTTAAGTACTGTCAGCAGATTTAGCAGTGCTTGCAAATCAATGCCAAGCAGATTGTGATGTCTGTGCTTATTCAATAATGTGATTCAAGCTCGTAGACACACGGTATTGACCCTGCATTTTAGTAGGCAAGAATTGGAGCCATTTACTTTATTCATTGATTGCAGGACTCATCAAAACATTTTCAGAACCTTGGAGGAGACCAAACCCCTTCCGCTTAGGGGTGTTAGCAACATTGGGAGAATTACCGTTGTAACACCATGTCTCAGTATGAAAGTACCCAGCTGTTGTGGTACATTGGGAGGGGAGGAGGTAGTGGTAATGTTGCTGGGCTATCCAGAAACCCAGGATACTGGGTACCTGGGTTCGAATCCCACCATGGCAGATGGTGAGTTTTGAATTCAATAAAAAAAAACTGGAATTAAAAGTTTAACGATGACCATGAAATCATTGTCAATAGTTGTAAAAGCCTATCTGCTTCATTAATGTCCTTTAAGGAAGGAATTCTGCCGTCCTTATCTGGTCTGATCTACATGTGACTCCAGACCCACAGCAATATGGTTGACTCTTAAAAATGCTCTCAGGGATGGCAATAAATGCCGGCCCAGCCAGTGATGTCCACTCTCATGAACGAATAAAATAAAAAGTATGATTTGCCACAGTAAAGACATCAATGTCTCGGAGCTCAGTTTAAACCTCTTTATTGTGAAGCTATTAAATAACCACATATGCAAAGTATTTGCTTTGAGTAAAGTTAATGCTACAATAGCCGTTAAGCCCTCAATTTTTGTAACATTTCACAAAACCATAAAATTTTACAGCACAGAAGGAGGCCATTTGGCCCATCAACTGGAATTTTCCCATCCTACCCGTGACAGGAATTGTAGCAGGTGGGACACAGGCCATGCAAAGGTCTGTTGACCTCAGGTGGGATTTTCCAGCTTCGAGGTGAGCGCGGCCAAAAAAATCCTGCACATTCATTGGAATTTTACAGCTATGGGAATCGGAGCAGACCATGGAACTGTCCATTGACCTCAGGTGGGATTTTATGGTTTCAGAACGAGCAAGGCTGTCAAATCCCGTCCATCTGCACCAACTCACAAAAGAGCTGCCCAGGTAGTCCTATTCTCCGTATCCGTCTCCGTAGCCCTCTAAATTCATCACTTTCAAACATGTATTTCTTTCAAAACCTCCTGTGGAATCCACCCCTGCCTTTCTCCCAGGCAGCACGTTCCAGATCCTATCAACTCTCTGAGTAAAGAAGTTTCTCCTCATCTCACTCCTAGCTCTCTTGCTGATCATCTTGAAATTGTGCACCCCACCACCAACCACGGTCCCCCTCCAACCCACCCCCACCCCCTGCTGTTGCAGTCACATTCTAATTTCCCAATGTGCAGGAAAATAGGAAGAAATCCCACCATATTTTTAATGTGATTTCCAGAATGTGCATCACACAGTGCCCTAACATGATTCACTCTAGAAATCTGAGGATGGGGCCTAATCCCACCTGAGAGGCTGGCAGTATAACGCTGAGTGCATGCATCGATCTCCACTCTAAAGATCAGTGCATGCGCAGTGGCCCCACCATTGCTAGCCTCCAGATTGCTGATCAGCCCCACAACTCCCCATTGCTGGCCTACCAATACCCCAATCCCCTGATTGCTGGCCTTCTGGACCTCCCTGGGCCAGATCCTATGTCCCTCCACCCTGAACAGCTAGCTATGATCTCCCCTCCGTCAGCCCTGACTGCCTCCCCCCTGATGAGGACCAAGCCCTGACCCACTCCTCTGGAAAGTCCCAACCTCCCCCTCCACCACCCAGAAGGCCAGCCCTTGATCACCCACTCCCCTCCCTCCCCCACTGATCCTCTGGCAAAGTCGCAGCATGCCATCCCCCGACCCTCCTTCTCTCTCCCCTCACTGATCGCCCTCAATAGGCTTCGCTCCCTTGGCACTGCATGATATCCAGTGGGCAGTGCCAAGGTGCCCCATGAGCAGTGCCAGTTTGTCCCTTTGGGCAATGCCAGTGTGCCAGGCTGGCAATACTCAGAGAGCACCCCCCTTGCCCCCAATCTCCGCAGCAGGCCTCAGTAGTCCATCTTCCCTCCAGCAAGATCAGGGTGCCTGTTCCCTGTTAGTAGGGAGCAGGAATAAACCCCACTGGAGGGAACAACTCCCAGTGGGGGTGGAGAGACGCTTGCAGGCGCAGAGACATCAGTGGGGGGCTCGCTAATCATATCAAAATCCTAATTTCAATATGATAATCAGCTCCACGCTGGAACTGATTGCATTAAAACACTTAGTCCTGGAGTCACACGGAGGCTGTGGCGATCAGCGGGAATCCCGTGGAACGGCCTCCGTTGATGTCTTCCGGCTGCAGCGGGCTGGGAGAATCACCCCAATATCCTTCTTTACCCTGTCAAATTTGTTCATAATTTTGAACAACTTAGTAAGGTCACCTTTTCATCCGCATTGCTCCAAGGAGAATCACAGACTACAACAGAAGAGGCCCTTTGGCCCACCAAGTCTGCACTGGTGCATGAATTGCCCTGAGCTGCCCACCTAATCCCATTTGCCAGCACTTGGTCCATAGCCTTGAACGTTATGGTGTACCACGTACTCATCCAGATACTTTTTAAAGGATATGAGGCATCCCGCCTCCACTACCCTCCCAGGCAGTGCATTCCAGACTGTCACCACCCCCTGGGTGAAAACATTTTTCCTAAGCCTCCCACCCCTCACTTTGAACTTGTGTCCCCTTGTAACTGACCCTTCAACTAAGGGGAACAACTGCTCCCTGTTGACTCTGTCCATGTCCCTCATAATCTTGAACACTTCAATCAGGTCGTCCCTCATAATCTTGAACACTTCAATCAGGTCGTCCCTCAGTCTTCTCTGCTCCAACAAAAACATCCCAAGTCCATCCATTCTCTCTTCATAACTTAAATGTTACATCCCAGGCAGCATCCTGGTGAATCTCCCCTGCGCCCACTTCAGTGCATTCACATCCTTCCTATAATGTGGTGACCAGAATTGTGCACAGTACTCCAGCTGTGGCATCACCTAAGTTCTATACAACACCATCATGACCACTCTGCTGTGGTAATCTATATCCCGATTGATAAAGGCGAGTGTGCCATATGCCTTTTTCACCACCCTATTAACCTCCCTTTCCACCTTCAGAGATCTGTGGACAAACATGCCAATTAATAAGCCCAATTTCTCTAAGCTTTCCCAATATCTAAAATTCCCCGTTGTACATTTAGGTTCTCTTTCGGTTTTTGCAGGAAATGGTGATTAAAGAAGCATTCATCTCAGTTTAATGTTTCAGTAACTGAAATCTTTGAAATCCCAAAGATCTCTTCCTTGGAATAAAATTAATTTCCCAACCTTTAAGTTTTATTTGCATAAACAATCTAGTGCTAAGTACAATTTAATGTTTTCAATGAATCTCCAACAGGCTTTTATCACCTAATCATTTCAATTGAGATTGTAGTTTAACTCTAGTTGGCTCACTTCCAGTCAACTTGTAAATTGTGTAGTGGCAATAGAAATTGTTTACCCCTAGTCCAATTAGGGACGGTAAGGAAACAACTTGATCCGTGAGTGTAAGTTTATCAAATGCTACTCCTCTCTGTTATGATTTGAAGCCTTACATACATCAGGATTCAGTCTGTTATTTCGATGTTGAGGTTATACTTCTTTAGAACAGGACTTGTTTAAAATGTTTCTTCTCAAATTTTAATGAAAAACTGAAGTATCATGTTGATCAAGATAAGGATACAGTCATGGGTGGCACCGTGGTTAACACTACTGTCTCACAACGCCAGAGGCCTGAGTTCAATTCAGGCCTCAGGTGATTGTCTGTGGGGAGTTTACACATTCTCCCTGTGTCTGCGTGGGTTTCCTCCAAGTGGTCCTCTTTCCTCCCACAGTCCAAAGATGAGCAGGTTAGGTTGATTGACCACGCTAAATTGTCCTTTAGTGTCAAGAGGATTAGCAAGATAAGTACATTCAGTTATGGGGATAGGGCCTGGATGGGATTGTTATCGGTGCAGGTGTGATGGGCCGAATGGCCTCCTTCTGCACTGTAGGGATTCTGTGATTTAGACAAAGTATTGTGACAAATATATGTCAAGAAATTAGATTAATCCTTAACCCCCTCAATCGGAAGTGTCCATGGTTTCTTGATCCACTGATGTCTTGGGTTGAATTTTGCATAGATTTGACTCACCCAACTTGCTTACATTACCCAGTTTGAATTAAAAACGAAGTGACCTTAGCAACACAACTAGGACATTCACAAGCTACTGAGTGCGGAATAAATGAATGAATTCTTTCTTGTCAAATAATCAAAGAAGTTAAACAACAAATCACATGCTTAGAACTATTTATTGACTTCAAAGTTTTGACAATCAGTACTTAATCATTGACTATGAAATACATAGTGGCTGTAACCACTATGAGGCACCTAGCCTTCAAGTAACAGATTAAAAGATTATTTAACAAAATTAACAGCCAAAATTATCATGGCAATTCAGTGTATCAGTGCAATTCCGCATTTTGCAATTGGTAAAAATTAATGAGATCAATTTAGGATTAAATTCCTGAAATAGCTAATAAGTTATCAGCATTATACAACAGTCTAATAGATCAATTTTGATTTAATTTGATTTATTATTGTCACATGTATTGAGATACAGTGAAAAGTATTGTTTCCACATGCTATACAGACAAAACATACCATTCATAGAATAGATGGGAGAAAGAAATGAGAGGGTGCTATAATGTGATAGTCACAGCTAGGGTGCAGAGAAAGATCAGCTTAATATATGGTAGTTCCATTCAAAGGTCTAAAGGCAGCAGGAAAAGAACTGTTTTTGAGTCGGTTAGTAGGTGATATCAGACTTTTGAACCTTTTTCTCAAAAAAAGATGGTGGAAGAGAGAATGTCCAGGGTGTGTGGGGTCCTTGATTATGCTGGCTGCTTAAGGCAGTGGGAAGTATAAATGGAGTTAATGGATGGGTGGCTGGTTTGCGTGATTGACTGGGCTGTGTTCATGGCACTTTGTAGTTTCTTGTCTTGGTCAAAGCAAGAGCCATATCAAGCTGTGATACATCTGGAATGGATGCTTTCTGTGGTGCATCTCTAAACATTGCTGAGAGTTGTAGCGGACATGCTGAATTTCCTTAGCCTCCTGAGAAAGTTGAAGCATTGGTGGACTTTCTTAACTATAGCATCAGCTACAGTTTACAGCCATAATTTGAGTCTACCTGCAAGTGGTCAGCAATGATTTTAGAGCTCACATGACCTTGTCTTTATAGGCATTCATGCTAATTGCTCACCTTTCTTACTCCTCCTGGTCCACAAGGATTAGGCTTATGTGAACACTGTAACAAAGTTACCGTAAAATATGGTTGCTGGAAGTAATATCAATGGGCATATATCTATGGATCTATAGCCTCCTTTGAGCAGATTTCTGGGCATGGGAAACCTGGTTGATATAAATGAAAAGTGAAAAAAACCTGATATAATAGAGACATGCAATTTCCTTACAAGCTGTCAATGATTGAATTGCCTCCTGAGAGCAGATTGGTCATTCACCTTCAGCTAATCTCCTTTTAAATCAGGAGTATTCAAATTCTTTGGAATCCATGTTAGAGTTATGTACAGCATAAAACGAGACCACTTGGCCCATTGAGACAATGCCAGCTCATCACAGAGCAATCCTTTCTGACCGATCCCCCTGCATTATCCCCTCAGCCTTGCAAGTTTATTTGCATTGAATGCCATCCAATTTCTTTTCACCCCAGGAGACTTGAACGGAGACTCTTTAGCGAGCTTCCTGCTGGACATCACAGCCTTCACGAGTCTCCAAGCGCCGAATTTCCGGCGCCATCAGCTCCCGACCAGAAATTGGCGTAGAGCTGTACCATTTATTTAAATGCTTATTTTAATATTATTTCCATGTAATTACTGGGCCTGAGTTGGAAACCTCTGGGCCCTTTAGCCTCACTGCCCCCCGCCAGGAGTCTTTCACTCCAGCGTGGTTTACAATAGCTCTTCACTTGTGGGGAGCTGGTGACCCGACCCCACTGGAGTGAAGGAGGGCTGTCGAGGATCCCCAATGGTTGGGGATAAGGGGTGGGTTGGGGGGTGGGGGGGGGGAGGTTGGTGAGGCGGGGGTGGGGGGGGGTTGCCCACTGGTCATGGCAGCTTGACGGTGTCAGCCTGGCTTCCTGGCAAGGAGCAAACTGGCAAACTGGCTATGCCCACAGAGCACCTTAGCACTGCCCATTGGGCATCGAGCAGTGTCAAGGGGACAGGGCCAGATGGCGATGCGGCCTGATGGGGGTGTGGTGTCTGGGGGAATCGGTGGGGGTTGGGGGCCTATTGCCACTTTGCAGTCTGGCTGGGGGACAGAGGGAGCACAGTAAAAAGTCTCACAACTTCAGGTTAAAGTCCAACAGGGTCGTCAGAGGGAGGCCAGCGATCAAGGTTGGCCATCGGGTGGGGGTGAGGTATGGGGAGGGATGCAGTCAGCCTGCCGGGGTGGGGGTGGTGGGGGGCTAGGACTGCGAGGGAGGGAATATGGCCTCTCCAGAGGGAATAGGCCCCGCATTTTCACATGAATCACCCTAGTGCTCTCTGCAGTGCAGAGTGTGGGAGATTCATTTTGAAAATCTCGTTGAAAAAACAGTGGGAATTACTCCAGTTTTTATGTGAATTTGACACATAGAATTTTTTGGGGAGGATTGTCCCCAATACTTTTCACTGTATGGTAATACATGTGACAATAATAAATCAAATCAAAATTCTGCGGCATTGGCATTCCCTGCATAAAAGCATTTATATTGAGTTTGATAAGTTTGAAACTAGGATTTTAAACCTGAACAAGGAAACTAAATACATCAGTGGGTTGAATTAAGATTAAGGTTGAGAAATTAGAAGTTATGATAGAATCATAGAACCCCACAGTGCAGAAGGAGGCCATTTGGCTCATAGAGCCTGCACTGACAACAATCCCACCCAGGTCCCATCCTCGTAACCCCACATATTTACCCTGCTAATCCCCCTGATACTAAGGGGCAATTTATCATGACCAATCAATCTAACCTGCATATCTTTGGATGGTGAGAGGAAGCCAGAGCACCTGGAGGAAACCCACGTAGACACGGAGAGAACAGACAAGCTCCACGCAGAGAGTAACCCAAGGCCGGAATTGAACCCAGGTCCCTGGCACTATGAGGCAGCAGTGCTAACCACTGTGCTACTGTGCCATGCCTTGCCGTTTGATGCTAGAAAACAATAACATATATTGAAAGAGTTACTTTATCGTAAGTAACAAATAAAATTCCATAAAGAATTAAAAACCCACCAGGAAATTAGTTCATGTAAAGGATCGTCAAACTCTGAAGAAATTGTCATTAATTTTACGTCACTTTTGACAGATATGAGATCCCTTTTAGCGCAATCCCTTTGACTTTGTCATGCTTGCATGATGTGTGGTTGGTGTTCACAAAGCGACTTTGGAGTGAATGATTGAGGGTATTATGCTAATACAGTCAAACAAGTGATTAAATTGGCTCAGGCCTCAAGGAGAACTTCAGCATCTGAAGACAACCTGGTGTAAGACATAAACCAGTAATAGTTCATGTAGAGCATAAAACCAGTGTGGATCTGTTGGACCGAATGGCCTGTTTCTGTGCTGTAAAAAGCATGTAATTGGTAATATTCATATGCAGTAAGAGAAGGTAAAGTTGGCTTTAACTCCTTCCATGAGTTTCTCAGTAAATATAGTTGGACCAAGTGATGTTTGATGTCCACTCAACACCTAAAAAGCACTCAGGAACTGGAACCCCCTCCCCTGGAGACTGATACTGTACAAGCAGCTCAGAGGAGCTAATGTAAACGGGAAGATAGCAGGACATCCCCACTGGCCCCGGGGTCCACTTGAACAACTGTCCAATCAAACCACAACTCCAGTGAAGCTCAGTAGCCCTTGTGCACTCATGCCCAGCTTCTACTGACAAATCATTCTGACCCTGACCCTGTAAACTATCATATTGACGTGTGCAACTATATCAGCAAAGTCATTGCACCAACACATGTTGCCACAAGCATTGCGGAAGCTAAATACAGTACCAAGAATTAAAGCTATAATATTTTAAACAAAAAACGATTCAGATGGAATTGCAAATTATTTCATTTCAACAAGATCATGTTTTGGGGTTGAAATAATTGCAGATATTATAATTTTCTTCTACGCTTACAAAAATAGGAAATTAAAAACTAATCCTATGCAATCTTTAAACCGGTTCTGAAATTCTTCAGAACAGTTAAGAAATGTTTAACATCTTTGGAATGTGTTGTTTACTTACTCTTTAAATGTAGACAGCTTTGAAATTCAACCTGCAACCAAGCTAAAGCATTATCAGGGTTAATTTGCACTATGCAGGGGAGTTGTTGCATTCACTAATTGTACATAAAGCCCTGAATATTAGTTTTTGTGGCATGTATCTAGATCAGAAGATGATTTTGGAATGTGAATAAGTGGATGTGCAGGCGAACCAATATCTGGAGAGTAATAAACAGGACTTCACCCTGAAATATCCATTGTTTTAAAAGAAAATTTTGCTTCCCCACTGTCTTTGAAAAATATTACACACTTGATAAAATTCCCAAGTTTTTAGTTTCTACTCCTTAAAACATTTGCGCTTCTTCTACAACTTCCTATACACTTCCTGTACATCCTTAACCCTAGCAAAAACATTCTTGCTAAGTTTGTTTATGATTCCAAGTTCACAATCTTGAACAAATGATTTCTATTTCATGACCCGCTGCATTTGTATTTTAGCTAATGATAACCCATATGAAAATGAGGTGGACGTGCTAAATTGCCCATTAGTGTCAGAGGGACTAACAGGGTAAATACATGGCATTAAAGGGATAGGCCTGGGTGAGATTGTTGTCGGTGCAGGCTCGATGGGCTAAATGCCTTCCTTCTGCACTGCAGGGATTCTGTGATTATATTCTATGACTCTTGAAATCTATTCTGACATCTTCTGAATTTTCACAGAACATACTAGCTCTTTATTTCTTTACACATGATAATGGCCTTCTGTATTCCTCCATTATTTTCAATGCAATTCAATAGTATTTTTCACATTTGCAACATTTTAGTTCTATGTTTATTTATTGGTGTCGCAAGTAGGCTTACATGAACACTGCAATGAAGTTACTGTAAAATATGGTTGCTGGAAGTAATATCAAAGCTCCATTTGAAGTGGCTTATTTATTAGTGTCACAAGTAGTGACACTGCGAAAATCCCTAGTCAACACACTCTAGTGCCTGTTCAAGTACACTGAGGGAGAATTTAGGATGGCTAATGCACTTAATCAGCACGTCTTTCGGACTGTGGGAGGAACTCAGCGCACACGGGGGTAACCCACGCAGACATGGGGAGAACGTGCAGACTCCACACAGACAGTGACCCAAGCTGGGAATGAAACCCAGATCCCTGACGCTGGGAGGCACAGTAAGAAGTCTCACAACACCAGCTAAGTCCAACAGGTTTATTTGGTAGCACAATTCAGTAGATTTTTGAGCGCTGCCCCTTCATCAGGTGAGTGGGAGTTCTGTTAACAAACAGGGCATATAAAGAAACAAACTTAATTTACAAAATAATAGTTGGAATGAGACTCTTTATAGGTAATCAAGCCTTAAAGGTGCAGACAATGTGAGTGAAGAGAGGGTTAAGCACAGATTAAAGAGATATGTATTGTCTCCAGTAGCAGTGTTAACCACTGTGGCACCGTGCTTTATAATCTGAAATTGGGCATAGATGCTTACTAATGGAGAAATGATACATAAGGAAAGCCGAATGATTGGAATCACGAGTAAGATGTTTAAGTAAATGTCTACTCTTTTATCTGAGCCAGTTTGAACAGAATGCCCCAGATTCACACACACGTCACCTTTCACCAGATTTGCACGTTTGATGTCATTCATAAATTGCAGTTGAACCAGTGGGATAAGCAATATTATTGCAGGTGTGTTCCAATCAGTGCTGCATCAGCTGTGACACATATTGTTCCAATTCAGAATGCCAACACAGTAAAACTGTGCCAATGTGCCAGGGCACCACAAATGAGGCTAAAATTAAATTTACCACACGTCGTGCAGAAAGCAAATTACACATGTAAGTGCCATTTTTTTGTGGCAGAAGATTTTTTATTTGGTCGTGGGATATGGGTGTCACTGACTGCGACATCATTTACTGCCCATTTCTAATTGCGGGGGCAGTTGAGAGTCAACCACATTGCTGTGGGTCTGGAGTCGCATGTAGGCCAGACCAGGTGAAGATGGCAGATTTCCTTCCCTAAAGGACATTAGTGAGCCAGGCGGGTTTTTATAAAAATTGACAATTTCATAGTCGTTACTGAATTCAAATTTCACCATCTGCATTGGTGGGATTTGAACCTGGGTCCCCAGAGCATTATCCTGGGTCTCCAGATCATTAGTGCAATGACAGTACCATATGCCATCATTTCCCCTGCATATCTGGTCCTATGTGGAAGATATGGCTCCTAGAAACTATGCGTTGCCAATTAGAATTATGGAATCACAGAATCCATACAGTGCAGAAGGAGGCCATTTAGCCCATTGAGGCTGCACCAACAACAATCCCATCCCTGTAACTCCATGTATATATCCCACTAATCCCCCGACACTAATTTAGCATGGCTAATTAACCTAACCTACACATCTTTGGAGTTTGGGGGGAAGCTGGAGCACCTGGAGGAAACTCATGCAGACACAGGAACGAACTGGAAACTCCACACAGTTACCTGAGGCCGGAATGAAACCTGGTCCCTGGTGTGTGAGGCAGCCGTGCTAACCACTGTGCCGCCCAATTCAAATTGCACTCAGTAAAGTTGAAACAATTGTCCAGGCTTTAGCTTGAACTTGTAATGTTCTTCTGAGCCCAAATCTCGCTGCACCTGTCACACCTAAATATAACACTTCACACTTTAACAGCTGAAACTTTAAATTTAAAGCTACATTGTGCAGCATACAACTGGTAAGGCATACAATGTGGATCCTGTCACTTTAAACCTGGAGGCTGTAGGACAGGAAGTAAATGTCATCCTTGCATAATAGGAAGCACAAGCTATTTGATTACTTAATGCCCTTCTCAGCTTTCAAAACACACAATTTCTGTTACATTATTTACAGAAATTAGAATTTTCCATAGAAGATTCAAAGGTATTAAGTCACGTGGAGTTCTTTTTCAAAGTGGTAACCAATGTGTCGTAAAAATCCGCTGCAAATTAAAGCCACTTTGAAGTATTCACATTGTACCAACTCTAAGCCAGTGTTATTCACTTTTGTTTCATCTATACTGAAAGTTCCTCCCTCAGCACTATCCAGTTTTATTGAGGGGATTTTAAATAGGTCAAAGTTAAAGTATTAGCCACAAGTAAGGCTTAAGTTAATACTGCAATGAAGTTACTGTGAAATTCCCCTAGTCACCACATTCCAGTACCTGTTCAGGTCAATGCGCCTAACTAGCACACCTTTCAGGCTGTGAGAGGAAACCAGAGCACCTGGAGGAAACCCACACAGACCCAGGGAAAACATACAAACTCCACACAGACAGTGACACAAGTCGGGTATTGAACCGAGGTCCCTGGCACTGTGAGGCAGCAGTGTTAACCACTGTGCCGTCCATATTTAGCCCCTCACTAAAATACTGAAATAACTTATTACCTGTTTTAAATAAATGCAAATACATCTGAAAAGTGGCTGAATCTCAGTCCTTGGAAATACAGAATATTGTCATCTTATTTGATCTATTATCTTAATAGAATGGCTATTTATGATGTAAAAATTGATAACAATGGAATAAAACAGGGTAAAATTAATATAGCCTTTAAACATTCCAGATTTAGCATTCATGAACAGTTGGCTTTGTGTCAATTTGACATGCATTTGCCAGTAAGTTACTGTTCTCTGTCTTATCTGTGCACATTCCTTCTAATTGCAGTACTTCTGCAAAAAAAAAGAACAGCAGCATCTTATCTTTGTTCCCCTCTCTTCACCAGAGGAAGTCTGTGAGAGAAAGTAGGAACATGACAACGTTCAACATTACCGGGAATCTTAAAGAGCATTCTCGAACGATCAAACTGCTTTCGGAACAGACAATGTCTGCTCTTACATAATCGCCACTGAAGCAAATTAGCCTAGTGTCTGATTACATATAAGAGAACTTTGATGCAGGTCTGCTTGTGTAGCATTATGAAATGGTTGTTGGAGGACAGTGCTAATATTTACTGACAGGCACAAACAAGTTTCACCATTTCGTAGAATTCAAATGTAGCTCTCTCAGAACGGCGACCATAAAAGAATGAAATCTTACACAAAGGTACCGAGTTGGATATCTGCCGGGCTGTGTGTGACTGGTGTTTGTCACATGGATTCTGAACCACTGTCCCGAAGCTGTCAAGTTCATTCCAGTTATGCATAAAAGAGATTAGCTAGTAGCCATTGCTGATGATCTATTAAATTCAAGTTCCAAGAAAAATGTATTAAATTCCATATGTGTTTCATTTTTAAAGGCATGATTCAACTGCACAGTAATGTAATTTTGTTTTATATTTACTGGCACCCCTGAAGTACATATTTCTGTAACCTAGTGTAAATGATTATAAATCGTTTAACCCATTTCATACATGGAGGATACTCAATGAATGACGATAGCATTTTATCCCTTAAGTAAGGAAAATGATGTGACCTACAAATTTTGGATTCAGAGAGAATTGTGAAGGTACTCATCACAAATCATTGAGCATTCTATTTATATCACTCACTTTAAAAATGTTTTCAGCAGCTCGATCTATTATAGAGTGAAGTGCAGATCTTGTTCTTTTGCTAGATGTTTTGAATTGTGCTGATTCATGATGCCAAGAGCTGTAATTAGTTCCAAGGCCAATAATACAAACAAACTACCTGGTGACACAAATGTTTTCACTTAAATATCTGTCTTGCCACATTATGTACAAATTGTGAACACAACACCAATGATACGCTTCAAAATAAATTAACTTTTAAAAAAATAATTGATGGGATGATGTCTCGACTAGCTTTTATTGCCCATCCCAAACTTGATGGTGAGCTACTTTCTTGAACAGCGTGGCATTTCATGTGGTGTAGGTATACCAACAGTGCTGTTAGGGAGGGAGTTCCAGGAGTTTGACGTAGTGATAGTGAAGGAGTGGTGATATATCTCAAAGTCAGGATGGGGAGTGGCTCAGAGGGGAACTTCCTGGTGATGGTGCTCCCATGTATCTGCTGTCCTTGTCCTTGTACATGTTAGTGGTCGTGGGTTTGCTGCCTAAGAGTTCCTGCAGCGCCTCTTGTAGATGGTGCATACTGCTGCTATAGTGCATAGGTGTTGGAGGGACTGCATGTTTGTGGACTGGACGCCAGTGAAGCAGGCTGCTTTGTCCTGGATTCTGACGTTGTTGGAACTGGACTTATCCAGTCAAATGGACTTGTGCCTTGTGGACAGGGTTTGGATTGTCAAAAGGCCTCAAATCCCCCCAAAAGGCATGTAAAATTCAGGCCCACATGTAGTTCTGTGTCAGGACTTCCACGAAGTCCCAACATGCATGCATGAGGTGACATGGTGGCACAGTCATTGGCACTGCTGCCTCACAGCACCAAGGACCTGGGTTCGATTCCCAGCCTCAGGTCACTGTCTGTGTGGAGTCTGCACATTCTCCTTGCATCTGTGTGAGTTTCCCCTGGGTGCTCCGGTTTCCTCCCACAGTCCAAAGATGTGTGGGTTCGGTGAATTGGCCAGGCTAAATTACCCCTTTGTGTCAGGGAGACTATGTAGGGTAAATGCCTGGGCTTATGGAGGTACAGCCTGGGTGGGATTGTGGTCAGTGTCTCCTTCGGCACTGTAAAGACTCAATGATATTAGGGCAGATGACCATAATCCTTGTCAAAGAGGTTGGTTTTAAGGAGTGTCTAAGAGGAGAACAGTGAGGCAGGGAGGTAATGCAAAGAGAAAGCGTAATCCAGTGCTATCCAGAGCCAAAGATTACTGAGTAGTCTGAAACTTACCTAAAAAATAATTTTAAAACATGTTTTAATTGAGAATGCATTATTAATAATAAGTGATTGTTGAAGCTGAATTTGAGTTATTGCAGAGTCACATTACTAATCAGTCACAGGGTCTTAAGTCTGCATTCAAATGAGCTTTTCATTTACCCTGTCTAAACCTGCAAGGTGGCAATAAAAAAGTAAATAGGATGTTGGGTTATATTACCAAATCAATTGAACTCTAGTCCCTAGAGGTCAATCTGAAGCTGTGCAGAATCCTGATCAGTCTGATTCCACTGCGCTGGAGATATATAAGATCCTTGATAGCACAGAGAGAATAAAGTTGATAAACAGTACTTTAAAAATGCCAATGCAGCAGGACAGAAGGACATAGGTTCAAGGTTGTAAAATGCAAATTTATGATACAGCAGGAAATATTTGTCTTTCCATAGAATGATCAAATGGCTGGTACAGTTTGCCAGTAAGGGTGACTGGAGACAGGAACACTAAATTCTCTTAAGGAAGATGTTATAACAGGAGATGCTGGATGATTTGGTATCCTGAAAGGCTGGCATCAAATGTGCTGAAAGGCTTTCTTGATCATAGCAGTTCTGAGCATTTGGTCCTCTTTTCTGTTCTCAGAGAATAGAGAACATTGGGAATAGGTGGTCAGCTCATGTGGTGCAAGGTGACCCATTGAGTTTCTTCAAGTGAGGATTGTAAAGGCTTCTATTTGGAATGAAAATCACCTCCGACTATGGTAGGCACTGAATAGAAATATTCGTAAGAACATAAGAACATGGAGCAGAAATAGACCATCTGGCCCCTCAAGCCTACTCCGCCATTCAGTAAGATCGTGGCTGATCTTTTTGTGGATTCAACTCCACACACCCGCCCGCTCACCATAACCCTTAACTCCTTTGCTGTTTGAAATTTATCTACCCTTGGCTTAAAAACATTCAATGAGGTAGCCTCAAGTTCTTCACTGAGCAGGGAATTCCACAGATTCACAACCCTTTGCGTGAAGAAGTTCCTCCTCAACTCAGTCCTAAATCTGTTCCTCCTTATTTGAGGTCATACCCCCGGTTCTATTTTCATCTGCTGCTGGAAACAACCTCGCTGCTTCTATCTAACCTATTTCCTTCATAATTATATATGTTTCAATAAGTTCTCCCCTCATTCTTCTAAATTCCAATGAGTATAGCCCCAATCTACTCAGTCTCTCCTCATAAGCTAACCCTCTCAATTCCAGAATCAACCTATTGAATCTCCTCTGCACCCCCTCCAGTGCCAGTATATCCTTTTTCAAGTAAGGAGACCAAAACTGGACACAGTACTCCAGATGTGGCCTCAACAGCACCTTATACAGCTGCAACATAACTTGACTTTTTTTAAACGCCATCCCTCTAGCAATGAAGGACAAAATTCGGTGTAGAGTTGATCATTTGGGCAAGGTTTAATTGGCAAGTGGCAGCAGGATGGATGAAGGGTGATGGAGGTTGGAGGGGGAGGGTGGTTGACAAGATTGCAGGTTAGGTCATTGCAGTTGTTAGAAAATAATTTCTGAAAATGCCCTGGAGTTTTTCTCTGTTTCTTTCCCATTTCCCTGGAGTTCCCTTTTTGTTTTCATTGGGATTGAAAATCCATGGTCGGGATTTCCAACCGTCAAAGGGTGTGGACACAATTTGAAAATTGAGTTCCTGGAGGACGGCATGAGATTCCACCACCTCTGGAATGTGACAGAATTTTCCAAGAGTTGTTAGGAGACCCATTCACCTACATTAAACTCTGTGTGGAGCCTGTCGACAGGCTGCAGAAGATGAGAATGCAATTTCCAAAGCTGAAATCACTGGAGCCAAACAGCCTGACACATATTCCTGAACAACACAGCTGCCAGGTCCAAAATGGGCAGAAGTTAAAGATTTTTTTAATATGGAAAAGTTTGGTGAGCAGGAAGATTTTACACTTTATCTTGCATTTAGCCACTTCTATGCTTGCTGTAGTTGTGTCCCCACACCCCCTCCCCAGGTGATACCTCCTATCAGGAAGGGCAGTGCCCATTGTGGTGGCTATCCAATTTTGATTTTTGGCACACTGGACTCGCCTTCAGCCCAATTAGGGCATTTACATTTTAAATAGCGTCAAATGAATTGTGATACTGCACTGGGACCTGGAAATTATCTGTGTGTCGAGTTTCTGACCTTGTTTTGAAAATTCAGCCCTCATACTACGATTCACAAAATGTGACAATTTCTTGTGATAAGTTGGATGGGCCAGAAGGTCTTTTCCTGGCAGTATTTTCAACTCTGACTCTTTCTCAACTAAAGATGAATTCATACTGTCATTTTTGAAAATGTAGCATTCAAAAGCGAAACTCAGGAAGATGATCTGGGATTGGATTTTGCAATCTCCTGCTGGTATGCTGGTAGGAAACACATAAAATATAATGGGTGGGCAGTTCACTGCCTTCCCACTCATGCCCAACGCTCAGCTTGTTAAGGCCACCTACAGCATAGTATCGCTGCAGGGCTGCCTTTTTAAAAGCCGTTTGGTTTGCAAACAACTTTTCTCCCTTGGAGTGAACAATGTGCCTCTTGCTGCCCCCACAGAATTCAGACCCTAATTTCCTGATCGTTCTAAGAACTTTATAAACATACTTTATTATGCCTGGAATAATTAAATGCTTCTGTATGTTATTAACTATTTAGAGAGAGCAGCCCTCTGCATCTGTGCCCAAGTAAGGCAAAGAACAATATCTACAGAATAATTGCAATCCAAATTATATAACTCTTACTGCTTTCCCAACGATTTGTTTATTGTTGCCCTTTTGGACTAGCAATAGGCCCATGATCCATAACTATGTACTGCTGCATTTTGGTCATCACTTCCTTTCATCATTGTCTCTAAAGACACAAATCCCAGCCAGCTCTGTTGCATTTATTAGCATGGCTTTCTAGGGATACTTCTGACAGTGTTGCCTATATTGGCATTTTTCTGGGCATTTCTCCACTATTGCAGGTTTTGGTGTTGGAAGTGAGGAGAAGACTGAGGGGCGCGATGCCCGTATATTGGCACTTTCTACACTTACGTAGGATCTACCCTTTTGCTGTCAGTTACCTAAGAGATTGGCCAGGTTAGGACGTTATTCCTTAGAACATGGGGGAATGAGGGGTGACTTTATTGAAATGTATGGAATCATGAGGTGTATAAAATCATGGATAGGATGAATGTACATTTCTTTTTGTCAGGGAAGGGGAATTGAAAATTAGAAAATATAAATTTAAGTGAGCAGGGAAAGATTTAAAAGGGACCTTAGGGGCAATTTCGTCACATGAAGGGTGGTACATATATAGAATGAGCCGCCAGAAAAAATGGTTCAGGCAGATTCAATAGCAGCATTTAAAAAGCATTTGGATAATTATATGGATGAGAAAGGATTAGAGGGATATGAGCCAAACACGGGGAATTGGGCCTAGTTGTGAGGGCACCTTGGTCAGCGTGGACCAGTTGGGCTGAAGAGCCTGTTTCCAGGCTGTATGACTCTGACTGTATGTACAAGGTCAGCTATTCTTACTGGTACATGAAGGGAACTAGCTGTAATGAGAAATGACATTTCCTCCAAGAAAGTTACCGTATAGATATTATACTCAGTAACCACTTCCACCAAGGGGACAGCTGTTCTGTCAGTGGTCGTCCATATACACAACGTGGATTCCTTCCAAAAAGATTTTTTTGCACCAACTGCTCAATTCATCTATTAAATCCAGAAAACACGTAGCAACACAAATTAACTCTGTGTGGTAATGACTGAAGAGGTGAACAAATAACAGTACAGCACAGGAACAGGACCTTTGGCCCACCAAGCCTGGGCTGATCACATTGTCCTACCTAGACCAACCTCCTGTATCCCTGTATATCCACCTGGTCATGTTCCTATCCAGATAAGTCTTAAATATCACTTACGTATCTGTTTCAACCACCCCACCTGGCAGTGCATTCTAGGCCCCACTACCCTCTATGTAAAAAACTTCTCCCACACACCTTTACAGAACCCTTCCTCTCTTACCTTGAACTTATGCCCAATTGTGATTGTCATTTCTGCCCTGGGAAAAAGCTTCCAACTGTTCACCTCATCTATGCTCCACCTAATTTTATAAACTTCTGTCAGGTCCATCCTCAGCCTCCTTTTCAGGAAGAACAATCCCAGTTTATTCAATCTCTCCTCATAGCCAATACTCTCCATACTAGGCAAATCCTGGTTAACCTTTCCTGTACAAACAAAGAACAAAGAACAACCCAGCACGGGAAACAGGCCCTTCAGCCCAACAAGCCCGCGCCGCCGCATCTTCCTACACCTACCCTGCCCTGTGTGTATGTGAGTGGAACCCCTAATGTAGCCAGATTCAGGGGAGAATAGTGTAGGGTCAATTTGGTACACCAATCAGCTTAAGAGCACATCTTTGGGGTGTGGGAGGAAACCGGAGCGCCTGGAGGAAACCCATGCAACCACAGGGAGAATGCGCAAACTCCCACAGACACAGGCCCAAATCCATGAATCTGCACAGCTAGCAGTGCTAGTCACCGAGCTGTTGCGGTGCCCATCTGCTGGTCCAGGATTAAGCACACACAACGACACGAAGTACTAGGCCACTCCCGGAACCTCCAAGAGCAGCCCATGCACGACCCACCGTGTGCATGCCCCTCATTTGACAAAAAGGTGGACTGACCCTGTGAAATAAAAAGACAAAATGTTAACATGTAATACTACATTTCCGGTGTTGTCCCGAGGCTCTGACCCTATTTAATACCCTCTACTATCACCCTCCATCCTTGTTTCGCTCATGTGTCTTTCTAAGTAAACCCTAAACAAGTCCAACAAGCCTGCCTCCACCACCCTACTCGGTAGAGCGTTCCATACCCCCACGACCCTCTGCGTGAAAAACCTTCCTCTCATATCCAAATTATACTTCTCCCCCCTCACCCTTAGATCGTGACCTCTCGTAATTGTCCCCAGTCTAGGGAAAAGCCTACCACTGTTGACTCTATCTATTCCCTTCAGTATTTTATATACTTCTTTCATATCCCCCCTTAATCTCTGTCTTTCTAAGGAGAAGAGCCCCAGTTTCTCCCACCTTTCCTCATAACTCAGTCCTTCCATGCCAGGCAACATCCTGGTAAACCTCCTCTGCACCCTCCCCAGGGTCTCCATGTCCTTCTGGTAGTAAGGTGACCAGAACTGGACGCAGTACTCCAAATGCGGTCTAACCAACGTTCCGTACAACTGAAGCATTAGACAGCAGCTCTTATACTCTATATCCCTTCCTATAAAGGCGAGCATTCTATAAGCCTTCTTCACAACCTTTTCTACTTGTGTTGACACCTTCAGAGACTTGTGCACCTGCACTCCCAGGTCCCTCTGTATCTCTATACTCTTAATCAGTCTACCTTCTATCACGTAACTCCTCCCTGCATTATTCCTTCCAAAATGCACCACCTCGCATTTGTACCCTCTCTAAAGCCCCCATGTTCTTCTGGTAGTGTGGTGACCAGAATTGAATACAGCATTCCAAATGTGGCTGAACCAATGTTTTATATAACTGTAACATTATTTGCCAACTTTTATACATGATGCCCAGTCTGATGAAGACAAGCATGCCAATTGCTTTCTTCATCACGTTTTCCACCAGTGCTGCCATTTTTAAGGATCTGTGGACCTGTGCTCGCAGATCTCTCTGTGTGTCCATGCTCCTGATAGTTCTGCCATTTATTTTATAGCTCCCAACTGAATTGGATCCACCGAAATGCATCACCTCACATTTGTCCGGATTAAATTCCATCTGCCATTTCTCCACCCAATTTCCCAGCCTATCTACATCCTGTTATCTTCTCCAACAATCTTCATCACTATCCACAACTCCAGCATTCTTAGTATCATCCGCAAACTTGCTAATCAGACCTGTTACGTTTTATTCCGAGCCATTTATATGTATTACAACCACAAAGTTCCCAGCACTGAGCCCTGCCGAACACCACTAGTCACAGACCTCCATTCAGAAAAACACACTTCCACTGCTACCCTCTGTCTTCTATGGCCAAGCCAGTTCTGAATCCACCTAACTAGATCATACTTGATTCCGTGTGATTTAACCTTTTGTACCAACCCACCATGAAGGACCTTGTCAAATGATTTCTCTCTTAATTCTACTCCTACACCCCCTATAATCTTAGAGATTCACTTGATCCCAGCTGCCTATGCAAGTCATGTGCCTTTTTCTTCTCTTTGACCAGGGCCTCAATCTCCAGAGTCATCCAGGTTTCCTGACTTCTGCCAGCTGAAAGACTTTTGCCCTTTGCTCTAAGAGGAATGTGTTTATCCTGAACCCTGGTTAACACATTTTTGAAAGCCTGCCACTTACCAGACATCCCTTTGCATTTCCACAGACCCTCCCAATTAACTTTTGAAAGTTCCTACCTAATACCATCAAATTTAGCCTTGTTCCAATTTAGAATTTTAACTTTTGGGTCAGACCTATCGTTCTCCGTAGCTACCTTAAAACTAATAGAATTATGGTTACTGGTCCCAAAGTGATGCCCCCCCCCCCCCACCAAACCCTCCTCAACATGTCTGTCACCTGCCCTTCCTTATTTCCCAAGAGGAGGTCAAGTTTTGCCCCCTCTCTAGTCAAGCCATCCACATACTGAATGAGAAATTCCTCCTGAATACACTCAACAAATTTCTCTCCATCCAACCCTCTAATACTATGGCTGCCCCAGTCAATGTTGGGAAAATTAAAATCTCTGGCTATTACCACCCTATTTTTCTTGGAGCTATCTGTAATCTCCTTACATATTTGCTCCTCAATTTCCTGCTGACTATTTGGGGGCTTATAGTACAATCCTATCAAAGTAACTTCCCCCTTCTTATTTCTCAGTTCTACCCATATAGACTCAGTGGCAGAACCCTTGGATATATTCCCTCTCAGTATGGCCGTGATGCTTTCTCTAATCAAAAGTGCAACTCCCCCTCCTCTCTTACTCGTGTTCTATCTTTCCTACAGCATCTGTACCCTGGAACATTAAGCAGCCAGTCCTGTCCCTCCTTTAGCCATGTTTCAGTAATTGCTATAATATCCCAGTCCCATGTACCCATCAATGCCTTGAGTTCATCTGCCTTGTCCGTCAGGCCTCTTGCATTGAAATAAATGCTGTTTAATCTGGACTTCCCTCGCTCTCTGTCTTGCATTTGTCTGATCTGTCTGGTCTAGGATTACTGACACTTCCTTTACTAATTAATGTGCTCTTTTTAACTTGCATGCTGTTCTCAAACTTCTGTCTCCCTACTGCCAAACTAGTTTAAACCCCCCCTGAGTGGTTCTAGCAAATCTCCCCACGAGGATGTTAGTCCGCCCCCCAGTTTAAACGTAACCCATCTCTCCTGAACAGATCAGCCCTTCCCCAGAAAAGATCCCAATGATCCAAAAATCTAAATCCCTGCCCCCTGCACCAGCTCTCAAGCTAGGCATTCATCTGCCTAATCCTCCTATTCTTACTCTCACTAGCACGTGGCACCGATAGTAGTCCTGAAATTACTACCTTTGAGATCCTGCATGTTAGCTTTCTGCCTAACTATCTATATTCACATTTCAGGACCTCATCCATTTTCTTATCTATGTTGTTAGTACCAATTTGTACAACGACCTCTGGCTGCTCACCCTCCCCCTTAAGAATGTCCTATAGTTGCTCAGAGATGTCCTTGACTCTGGCACCAGGGAGGCAACACACCATCCTGGAGTCTTGATTGCGGCTCTAGAAACGCTTGCCTGTGCCTCTAAGTAGCGAGTCCCCTATTACTACTGCTCGCTCGCTCTTTGCCCAACCCTGTCACAGGGCTGCCTACTTCTGGTATCTCCTCCTGACAGGCTATCCCCCGCAACAGTATCCAAAATGGTATATCTGTTTGAAAAACAAATAGACAGGAGACTCCTGCACTACCTGCCTGCCTCTCCTGGCAGTCACCCATCTACCTGTCTGAACCTGTGGTGTGACAACCTCCCCGTAATAGTGTCTATCACAGAAAGAATGCTTTCTATGGTGTTTCTGTAAAAGTTGGTGAGTGTTGTAGCTGACATGTCAAATTTCCTTAGTTTTCTGAGAAAGTAGAGGCATTGGTGGGTTTTCTTAACTATAGTGCCAGCGTGGGGGGACCAGGACAGGTTGTTAGTGATCTGGACACCTAAAAACTTGAAGCTCTCGACCCTTTCTACTTCATCCCCATTGATGTAGACAGGGTCGATTTCTCTTTTACGATTCCTGAAGAATGGAGACAAGTGCGAATCATCTCAATTTTCCATGAATGCTACCAAGCAATTGTCTTGTGTCATGTATCTTTTGTGTCCGGGCATGGCTGGCATCGAAGTAGTGGTGCAGTGCACAGGTGGGTTCGCTAAATCTCCATCATTAAAAATATTCTCCGAAACCTTACAAAACTTACTAGTTATTGAATCAGAGGGTGAATATGCCATTGGCAAAAACTTCAACACTATAACCAGAATTGGAAGCACAATGAGTAAACATCTCTAATGTTAGTAATTGCATTTATAAATAATACATATGTTAAAACGATCAAAATACATTAGTTGAAATGTCGCAATGTGCAAAGGATAGATGCAATGGGTGTAAACCTACTAACCCAAAGTCATTATTGGAATTTTGAAAGGGTGTGTGCCATCAGAAACTATTTGCTTGCAAACAATATTTTTTTGATAATCATGAATGTTAAACTTTTATAAGTTTGCATGTTGCGGTACGGAAAGTCCCAAAAATTTCAAAAGTTAAATGGACTTGAAATTTGAAAAGCAATGGCTGGTATTCCCTAACCTTGCCTACAATTGGGATTCTCCAGTTCCACTGCTGTGAATGGAGATTTGGAGAATTCTGGCCACTGTCAAATGTCTTTATGTGAATAATATCTTTCTCATTAGTAAATATTTCATATTGGTTAAAAAGCCAGGGGGGTGATTCTCCAACCTCACCATGCCTGGCGCAAATTGTGCTGATCCTGGGAAATAGTGTGCGGGATTAAAAATTTGTTCCTCACATGGTGGAATGGCTCAATCCAAATTGTACCCAGAAAGAGTGTGAGACTGATTAACATTTAAATATGCATAGCTCATTCAACACCGGATTCTTCCAGCTCATTCAATTGTTCGACCTTCAGGCATGGCCTGAGAAAGGCAGACCTTGTGTGATGGTCACACCAAGGGCTCAGAGGCCTTTAAAGGCTGAGTGGGGGTATGGCCAAGCAGTGCCCATTGAGCACTGCCCACCTGGCACGCTGGCAGTGCTCACTAGACACACAGTCAGTGTGCCAGGACAATGTTAATATGGTGGGATGTGGCTATTACAGGGGCCTAGAGTGGGGCCATGAGGGGGATTATGTGGGGGTAGGGGTGGCGGGGGGGAGGGCTATGGAGGGGTGTGATGCAGGGAGAGTAGTGCAGGGGTAGATCATGAATGGGGATATGATGGGGAGGGGGCATGTTGAGAGTCAGGCAGGGGGACCCATCAGGAGGGCCCCAATGGCCCAATGCTGTTGACCCATGTTGGGGAGGGCATGGATCCTGATGTCCGTGGGGTGGAGGGTTGGGGTCTCCTGGTGCACTGTGATGTTAGGGCGCTCTTGTGGAATGGCATCCAAGCACTTTGCAGCCAGGCTCACCCTCCCCAACTCACTACTCCTCAAAAAAATGACTGAGTGTGGGATAACTGTGGTGCAGAGTGAACCTGACAGACCAACACGACTGCTCCGGTATCCCCGCTGTTATGGCACTTATTTGGGGAAAATTCTGCCCCATAAAGAAGTAAAACATAATGTTATTACCTCCTTAGAGAAAGCAGCGTTAACATTCTCTAAAAACACAAAGAGAAAGGATACATCATGGAAATGCAAAGAGATCACAGCACTTCGCACACGAAGGAAGAAGCTGACTAATTTGACTAGAATGGCCTTGCCAATGAAGGTTGATTAATTTGGAGCTCCTCCAAAGCAAAGTGTACATACAAAGCAAAGGGTAAGTGACTAACTATGGCAAACACGATGCTATCTGCAATTCAAGCCTCAAACAGTTCCTGCCATTTCCTTGATCCATAACATGTAAACAGAATAACAAAAAAGTGCTGTGAGTGATGCCTGTTGCCTAGTTTTAGTACAACACTGAGTCATGTTTTAAATGTACATGAATTATTGAATAAGCTCACTGGTGCTACTGAATCATAACATTTTGAAATTTCAGTGCCAAAGTATTCCAACCAGGCAACATAATGAAGGATAATAGTTTTTTTTAAACAATGGTAATTTTTCCATTCAGCCTTAAGCTAAATATCAAAATGGCCTTTGGTCTTGCACCCAAAGAGCTGTTCAAAATTGCCATCTAAGGAAGCCAGAATGTGAATTTCAGCAGGGTACAGGTTTCAAATCTGTATTTCCCAGGTCATGGTTGAATAGCGCCCACACATTCGGTCCCTTGGTTCCTCAAAGGTAATAATGATATTGAACGAAGTTTCCTACTTTACTGTTAGTCACCAGTAATATTAAAATGGAACTACTTGAAGAGGAATTAAATCCGGGTCATCAATTTTCATGAATTTCCAACTTGGCATACAAAGGGGTATTTGGCTTTGACTGCGAACCAACAGGGTTTATAATGTCAAGAGATTGAATCTCTGGGATAGAGAGAAATTACTTTGTGCTGGGTCTGATTTGAACCCTTCTCTTTATTGTAGCTTAAATAAGTTACAAATTCAGCCTCCACCTGCCTTCTCATTTATTATTACATAACATTAGCTAATAACTTTGTGAATTTCTAAAATAATTAGAAACTATATCGAGGTTTATAAGATCATGATAAGGTGAGCAGTCAAGGTCTTTTCCCCAGGGTAGGGGAGTCCAAAACCAGAGGACACAGGCTTAAGATGAGAGGGGAAAGATTAAAAAGGGATCTGAGGGGCAACTTTGTCACTCGGAGGGTGGTGCGTATATAGAATGAACTGCCAGAGGAGATGGTAGAGGCAGGTACAATTACAACATTTAAAAGACATTTGGACAAGTACATGGATGGGAAAGGTTTCAAGGGATATGGGCCAAATGCAGGCAAATGGGACTAATTCAGTTTGGGAAACCTGGACGGCATGAATAAGTTGAGCCCAAAGGCTCGGTGAACAGCATTCTCCATTTGTCTTGGGTGGGATTGTACGATCATCAGGCGGACATGCCAGTAAAATTCCACCTTTGACTCCGCCTTTCAGTCTCCCATTTCATATCATCATGGACAACTCTTTGAAACCAATAGCAGTAACATTTCTGCTTTGAATCTGTGGACAAAATGGATGGCATGGCAAGTTAAAGCAATGGGTTTTGATTCTAGATTTGGCTTCCCACATATTGAGGAAGTGCTAGAGTGTACCCATGTTGCTATAAGGCCAATCAGCAATTGGAGACATTCATGAACAGAAAATCTTTTCACTCCATTGATATGCAAGCTATGTGTGACCACAATCTGACCTTCCTGAATGTATGTGCTTGTTTCCTTGGTGCAGAATGTTGCAGGTTCCTGAAACCACTGACATCAAAGACTTGCAACAAAGGTAGTTTATTCCTGAGCTCAATAGTTACATACAACACGTTCTCTGCTCACACTCCCCAAGGATAACTCCTGTGCTCCTGCCACATCAACTCGTTCTCATGGAGGAAGAGGGTGAGAAAGACCCTGTCACCTCAGGTGGGCATGCCACCAAGGGGAATAGTGACAAGGGATATCCTATGAGACAGGCCCAGGCACCCATGGCCAGATCCAAGCAGGATACCACTGTAGCCAGGGGCCTTCTTAATACACAGGTAATTCACTGAAGCAGCCTTGAAGATCTGCTTGCATATCCAACAGCAAAGTCCTGGTGAAGCATTGCCACATAACTGTCCATTAACATAGACATTGCATACCTTCCAGCAGGCCATCCTAATAAAAGAGAATGCCAAGCCCTTGACCTTCAATGTCACCTCAGCATGACTGACTCTTCCATCAAAGTCACATTGGATTCACCACTGTCCATAACTCCGTAAAAAATTTTATGTATGTCCATGGAATCACTTCTCAACTATCTTCTAAACTTAAAAGATTGTTGGCCAGGTTTACTCAATCTCTCCTCACAGTAATCTCCCCATAATCATCCAAGTAATCCTTCAATACTCTACCTCTAAGGCAATAATATCTTTACTTGGATACGGTAACCAATACCGTGACGTTACACAGTACTGTATATTACAGAATATGATTTCCTCTGTTCACTATGTGTGGTAACATTATAAATGCATTCAGAAAGTTTTTTTGGGTTTGAACATTTATTTTAAACTGTGTTTACAATTTTGGTAGATAAAGCAAACAAATAAATCACCATAAACCCACAGTGGTTATCACTGCTCCCTCATGGCACCAGGGACCGTCGTTTGATTCCCGTCTTGGGTCACTGTGCGGAGTTTGTACATTCTATCCATATCTGTGGTGGGTTTCCTCTGAGTGCCCTGGCTTCCTCCCACAGTCCAAAGATGTGCGGTTAGGTGCATTGGCCAGCTAGATTCTTCCTCAGTGCACCCAAACAGGCACCGGAGTGTGACAACACGGGGATTTTCAAAGTAACTTCATTGCAGTTTTAATGTAAGTCTACTTGTGACACTAATCAATAAACTTTAAAAACTTTAAACCTGTTGACAATATTGCCAGATGTGGTGCACCCTCTCCTTACATGCTTGAAATCTTAGAATAACAATGATAGTATTATGGGCTGATCACCACAAAATGACATAGGCCAGAATTTTACCCTTGGAGTGCACTCAAAGTCAGCCTGGCCAGAAGTAGATGTAAAACATGCCCCTGGCCTTGATGTTTATGTGATGTTACGCTGGCTGCTCAAATAAGGCCCAGTGTGAAACATTACTGCTGGTTGGTTTTTCAGTGTGCGGAGGTGGGAACGCACCAGGTACTGGATCCAACGGAGAACTCTTGGGGTTTTACAAACTGAAAGGCAGCTCCATGAAGGTTTTCAGGAATTGTGGGGGAGGCTGAGGGAGTCGTCTGCAACCATAATAACAGCTTTCATGATGTCTGGTTGTTGAGAGAGGTGGGATGGCCAAGTTGGGACGGCACTCTGTCCCCCTGTTTCTCAGATGAGCGCCTGGGAGTCCTGGTCGAGTGTTTGAGTGCCAGACAGCAAATCCTAACGCCCAGGGAAGACTGCTCCACCTGACCAAAAAGACCTATAGAGAAGTTGCTGCCCAGGTCAATGGCTGCACTGGAATATGGTACATGGCTCCAGTGTTGCAAAAGGATCTTCAAGGGAGGAATTTCTTTTCTCAGGTGGTAGTGTATCTGTGGAATTCTTTACCACAGAGGATGATAGAGATTGGGTTATTAAGTATGTTCAAGGTTGTGATCTTTCGTCAGTCAGGGGATCAAGGAATATGGGGATAAGCTGGGAAAGTGGAGTTGAACAAAGAACAAAGAACAAAGTCAGCCCGGGAAACAGGCCCTTCGGCCCGACGAGTCCACACCACCATCTCAACACCACCAGTCCCCCTCTCCACCCACGACCCCTGTCTAATATTGAGGATAGTGATATCAGATCAGTCATTATCTCATTGAATAGCAGAGCAGACCTGATGGGCCAAACGGCCTACTTTGGTTCCTACGTCTTATGGTCATTATAGACGGTACATGCACGCTGTCAGACGCATTAATACCCCTAAGGTTCTACAAAAAAGTTGCATCCAAATTTTGATACTAATTATTATCATGATAATTGAAACAGATCTGATGACTGCATTCCTTTACGAATTAGTTTACCAAATTATTTATCCTGGAATAACCAGTCTTTTGATTTCTCTTAAAATGTAGATGCAAAAGCCAACAAGTCAAGTAGAAACGAACATAACTTTGCATTTCAGGAGGGATGAGGGATCAAGTAGCGAAGAAAAATGAAATGTTCCAGTCACAACTAAACAGGTGAGGATGGCAGAATTTCACACGCAACAGCACAGTTACTTTGTCAGGAACAGCTGTTTCCTCATTCCAGATATAGGACATGTTTAAAAATAAATCATATTTCTGGCATTCAAAACTTTAGTTGAATGTCAAAAAAGAATCAACAGTATTTTTTAGACGAGAGTATAGAAACTTGTGAACTTTGTCACAGATTTTCTGATATCTTAAAAACTGGCTATTGAAGGTGCTACAGAAATCTGTGTTGCAGTGATGGGTGGCACAGGGGCACAGTGGTTAGCATTGTCTACCTCACAGTGCTAGGGAACCAGATTCAATTCCCAGCTTGGATCGCTGTCTGTGCAGAGACTGCATGTTCTCCCCATGTCTGCGTGTGTTTCCTACGAGCGGTCCAGTTTCCTCCTACAGCCCAAAGATGTGCCGGTTAGGTCCATTGGCCAGGCTAAATTCTCCCTCAGTGTACTCAAATAGGCACCGGAGGATGGTGACTAGGGGGTTTTCACAGTAACTTCATTGCAATGTTAATGTAAGCCTACTTGTGACTAATAAATAAACTTAAACTTTTAAATTTAAATAATGTTCGTGCAAATTTAAGAAACTTGCCCCATAAATTCTGAGCTCTGGAGCATTGTAACTTGGAGTACACCAGTGATGCGCTAGGGATCCTTCACCACCACCCCCCCACCCCCCGCCTCTTCCCCCAACCCCCTCAGAAGCCCCAAGATAAGCTTTACATTGTGATTGCCTGAGAAGATCAAACTTTGGATGTTTAATGGGCCTGCACCTAAAATCGCAATTTAAAACACAAACTTCAGATAGTTCTGATTATGACACAACAATAGTTAGCTGAGAAAGATTAGAAGAATTAAAGCCACTTAAGTGGTCTTTAATTGGCAACTTAAGGGCCTCAATAGGCATAAGAGCAGCTGGCTGATGTAATATGTGGGCCCCCCACCATAATAATGGGTTGGGCAGGAAGGCACTAGCTACCCATTTTATTTTACATGACCCAACCTTCATGTATGCAGGTGAGGCACTGTAAAATTCCTTCCTTTGGCTTAGTAGCCACTTGCACACATTCTTCTCTATTCCATGAGCTGTGCTGACATTCAGAGCAGATTGTAACCCAAATACCACATATACATATTTAAGAGAGCCTTTTTAGTATCTTGGGCAACAATCATCCTCCAACACACCAGGACAGATTAACTGATCATTATCTGAATAAAGTCCATTGGAAACTTCCATTCACAAAGGGGCTGTTTCTTTGGCCTGTAAAACAGCAATGAATATACTTCCAAAATACTTAATTGGCGCTGAAGTGTCCCGAAATATTCTGAGGACATGATATAAGATATGCTCTACTGGCCAATTCTTTTCTTTCCGGGAATAAAGAGAATACTTTGGGATATGTTGTAATTCTTCTCATCATAAGATCATTTTCTTTTGATATAAATGCTTAAATGAAATTGCACTGACTTGCAAAATAATTTTTTTTTGCATTTTGGCAATTTTTATTCTCGTGCCACTCTATAACCTGGGCCAAGTTTTATTTGATCTTTTGTGCGAACTTTCTGCTCCTGACTTCCTCCTTTGGATATAGGCTATACTGGGTGTAGACAGGGACGAGAAAGGTCACAGTATCAGCTGCACACTGACAGTTGCTGTCACACGGATTAATCCCACTATGACAAGCCCCCATTGTGTAACTCAGCCAAAGGATTTTGGATGCAGGGATGGTTTTAATGAAGATGTTGAGCGAGACACCTTTTCCACCTTATGAGCTGGGATGACTTTGTTAAAATTCAGAAATAAATCAAGAAACTGCCCTCTTCTTTTTCACCTGTCGCTTGACGTTGAAATGTGTCAGGAAGCATAATCTGACTTTTGGAATACCTTTAACTGCAATCGAATTATAATAAAGATCGTTGTCACTTTATTGATGAGTAAAATGACTTTAAGCTTTGCACTTTGAGGAATCTCACTTTTTAATTTTTAGCAAGTGACACTTTCTTTTTGCCAACGCTGGAAAATGTTAAATGGTAGGTTAAATTGATTTGTATTTTAATTCTTTCAACATATAGTCCAGCCTGCCAAAAGAGTCCTGAAGGTTTAATTGTCACCATTGATCAATTGCTGACTGATTCGTCAATACCTTACCTGATACATCTGATTTGCAATCAAAACGCCTCTTCAGCAAATTTATAGCCGGGGGGGCGGTGGGGGGGGGGGGCAGTGGTTGCAGGGCTAGATAAATAAATGCTTGGGGATTCACCATGGCTACTTGTGATTTTAACCCTCTGAAAAGTAAAGAGCTTTCTTTTTAACATTTGCGATTGTAGGCGGAAAAATTGTTATGTAGACTGGCAATCTGAGTGAATTGGCTGGATATTCAAGAGTTACAATTTCCCAACCTTAGTTTTCTTTCCATATTCTTCTTACACCTTCTGAGGTATGTTTGCATCTTGATTGTTTCTCACCAGTTGTTGCAAAGGGAACTGGAGGTGTTTCTTTTAAATCAGTTAGAATAAATTGGTGAAAAACTCTTGGGTGAATTTGCACCGTACAATATTATCATAGAAATACTTAACACAGTTGCGTGTGATTACTTGACGATAATCCATTTGTTCTGAGCATCTGAGCACTGCCGTTAAAATTAATGGGTCACAGTGAATTTGATACAATGCCTGAATCGCACCGACACTAAAAATGCAATTCCACCCCATGTTTTTCTTCTGTTTATACAGTTAATGTTTGACAAATGGACCCAAGAGTTAACGAGAATGATTGTTTTCACAACTGTTGCATGTGTTTGGATCCACATGATAGCTATTTTCAGTCACAAGCTTGTTAAATTTTCCAGTTCTTGCTGGAAAAAAATATTATTTCTCTGTCTTCAACTTTTGAGTGGAGAATTTGCAACTTTTGCCTCGATGCACTATTTTCACATTATTTGCAATGTGCAAATGACAGATTTGAATAAAATGTGTACTTTTTTTATCTAAACCTCTGCATCCAATGTGACAGACCTGACGTGAAATACCATATGGTCAGCAGAGTTTGGGGTGAGCTGAGATTTACAGAGGAGAAATGAGAAGGAGGGAACTGGAATCATCATGGTGGAAAAAAAATGCATGGATGAAAGATTTAGCAAAAGAAGGGCTACATAGAAGGGCAGATTGGGAGGGAGGTGTTATGAATAGCAAGGTTACTCAGTTCAAGAACAAAGAAAGGTGCAGAACAGGAACATGCCCTTCTGTGTCAGCCCCCACTGCCACCCCCCCCTTCCCCACCACCACCACTCCCCCTCCAAGCCTGTGCTGATCATAATGCCCTAACTAAACTAAAAGAAACCTGCTGCCCTTACTCGGTCCGCATCCCTCTATTCCCTCCCAATTCATGTACCCATCCAGATGCCTCTTAAATGTTGCTAATGTACCTACTTCCACCATCTCCTCTGGCAGCACGATCCAGGCACCCACTATTCTCTATGTGAAAAACACCCCTTGCACCTCTCCCTTAAACATTCCCCCTCTCACCTTGAACCTGCGCCCCCTTGCCATTGACACTTCCACCCTGGGAAAAAGTATCTGACTATCTACCCTGTCTATACCCCCTCATCATTTTGTAGATCTCTATGAGGTTCTTCTTCCCTCAGCCTCCATTTTCCCAGTGAAAACAATCCTAGTTTATTTAACCTCTCCTCATAGCCAACATCCTGGTTTGGGGCTTCTAATATTTACGGTGATTTACCGGAGGGAATTGTAGTTTACCCTTGACTTGCTTTTGGACAAGCAGTCCAATGCACAGGCAGTGGGAGAGGTGGATGGTGCATTAAGCCATCTACCATACATTTTTCTTGCACTATGATCTTCTGTGACAAATCCTTATCTCCACATTCTAAAACTCTCTTCCCCACATAAACTCTATGCTCTGAACACTTTCAGATTCTGGCTAAAATATCCCGACCTTATTCATCATAACTTCACTACCAACCCTGATTTCCCTCCAGGCTTTACTAGGAACTGACTGCACAACTTTGTAGCTTCTTGAAATATTTTGCGATATCAAAGGTACGATGACTTGATAGAGCAGATGAAGGGACTGGTTTGTACTGAAGAATTGGGTGGGCACAGAAGTAAGGTAATTGGTAAAAGAACCAAAGAGGAGAGGAAGAGAATTTTCTTTTACCAAGTGTGTCTTTATAGGCGGCACTATGTCACAGTGACCTGGGTTTGATTCCAACCTAGGGTGACTGTCTGCGTGGAGTTTGCACATTTTCCCCATGTCTTTGTGTGTTTCCTCTGAGTGCGCCAGTTTCCTCCCGCAGTCCAAAGACATGCAAATTAGGTGGATTGACATGCCAAATTGCCCCCTAATGTCAGGGAGACTAACAGTGTAAATATGTGGGGTTACAGGAGTAGAGCCTGGGTGGGACTGTTGTCAGTGCAGAGTCGATGGGCCAAATGACCTCTTTCTGCACTGCAGGGGTTATATGATATATACTCCAAAACTGTAAAGCAGCTTCAATTATATCTTTCAAAAGTGAACTGGATATTGAATTGAAAAGGAAATAGTATCGAACATGGAGAAAATAGAGGGGAGTGGGACTAATTCGGAAATTCTTTCAAAGAGCTTTGGCATGATGGGTTAAACAGCCTCCCTTCATGTTATATAGCTCTGTAATTCCAACATGCAAGTTATTGTTGAATGTGGTGGGAAGATTTTCATTGTGTACAACGTGCAACGGAATTGTAAACCCATTTATAAAGAAAGGGCTTAGGGCTTTGCTGCACTAAGCTCACAGAGAGAAACACATTATAAGTCTGTATGCTTTGGGTAACTTTCATTCATATTCTTGGAATACGCACAACAGTGCAACCTAACAGGGAGTTAAGCTATAGCTAGTATGCTGTTCTGAGTTGTTTCTTTAAGTGGGACAAAATATAAAACATGTTTCCGATAATTATTGCATAACCAATCAAATTAATATCAGTCCAGATGATTAATGAGAAAATATTTCATCCATTCTTTAATTAATTTTTTTCTACTTGATAGATTATTAGTTAAGCGAATGATGTAAAGTGGCTAATGTCACCGAAAAGGTGATACAGCCTTGAAAAAAGAGCAAAATGGACTAACTGTCCTAGAAGCTGGTAGGCATGAATATCAGAGAGGTAGGTTCATGAAACATAAATCATAGAGTCCCTACAGTGCAGAAGGAGGCCATTCGTCCCATCAAGCCTGCATTGACAACACCCCACCCAAATGCTATCCTCATAACCCCACATATTTACCCTGCTAATTCCTCTGTCACTGAGGGGCAATTTATCGTGACCAATCCACCTAGCCTGCCTATCTTTGTACTGTGAGAGGAAACCACTGCAGACACGAGGCAAATGTGCAAACTCCACACTGACAGACACTGAGGCTGGAATTGAACCCGGGTCGCTGGCAGTGTGAGGCAGCAGCGCTAACCACTGTGCCATCGTGCTGCCATACCCGAAATGCTGATAAAACAATTATATAAATGCAAAAACAGAAAATACTGAAAAAACTCAGCAGGTCTGACCGCATTTGTGGAGAGAGAATAGAGCCAACATTTTGTGTCTGGATGATCCTTCATCAGAGCTGCTTCATTCTCTCTCCACAGATGCTCTCAGACCTGCTGAGATCTTCCAGTATTTTCTGTCTTTGTTTCAGATTCCAGCATCCACAGTATTTTGCCTTTATATAAAAATATCTACAGAGTCAGCTTCCTTCAGCTGCTGCAGAAGATCAATGAATGAGCCTTCAGAGGGCTGACATCTTTTGTTTGTGAAAGGACGACTTCAGTTATTCTTACTCTGGGCGGATCATGTAACGACACCTGCAGGTTCAACTCTCGGGAATGAAGTCAAACTCCTAATGCAAGCCTTGAACTTCCAAAGACATTTGGAGCAGAGATATGCAAATGACAATAACAACCCGCCTCACCTTTACCTGCAAACACGGCTCGTGTCCATTTTTTAAATTTATTTGTTCACGGGACATGGGTGTGACTGGCTGGGCCAGCATTTATTACCCATCCCTGAGGGCATTTAAGAGCCAGACATGGGTCTGGAG
The DNA here is from genome assembly GCF_965287045.1 of Carcharhinus amblyrhynchos. Taxonomy (NCBI): domain Eukaryota; kingdom Metazoa; phylum Chordata; class Chondrichthyes; order Carcharhiniformes; family Carcharhinidae; genus Carcharhinus; species Carcharhinus amblyrhynchos. The sequence continues at coordinate 24,177,541 of NC_137342.1, read as the reverse complement.
TCATATGTAGACCAGACCAGGTAAGGACGGCAGATTTCCTTCCCTAAAGGACACTAGTGAACCAGATGCCTGCTCTGGGTGATATATTAACTGGTGGCACTTAATTGAGGTGCAGCCTTTGAAATCGGCAACGGCCTCTTGTTATCTCTGGGTCTGCCGAGTAAGAAATTAACTTGCCAGAGTGGTCTATCCCACTGCAAACTCATTCTGGGTTGAAATTAACCCCAAGACTTATAAGAGTGGATCGAATTTAGCATATATGTCATACTTTCATAATAGATATTGAAACTGTTCACCTACTCATCTGAAGTGCTTTATTCAATTGTTAGATTTACTCGAACAGCAGCGCTGTAAAATGAAAAAAAAAGTGGTTTTCCCACTAAATGGAACATTATTAATTCAATCCAACAAATATTGATAGTGTAATGCACTTTACCTAAGATAGCTACTTGTTTGCAATGTAAATGTGGCCAATTGAGGCAGTTAATGCTGCAGAATTTGAATGCCATTGAATTATGCACTTATAGCTGTACTTTGAATCATAGCCTTGTGTCGTGCACCATATCTTAAGAACATAAGAAACAGGAGCAGGAGTAGGCCATCTAGCCCTTCGAGCCTGCCCCGCCATTCAATAAGGTCATGGCTGATCTGAAGTGGATCAGTTCCACTTTCCCGCTTTCTCCCCATAACCCTTGTCTGTCAAAAACCTATCTACCCGTGACTTAAATATATTTAACGAGGTAGCCTCCACCACTTCAACAGGCAGAGAATTCCAGAGATTCACCACCCTTTGAGTGAAGAAGTTCCTCCTCAACTCCGATCTAAACTGCCCCCCCCCCCCTTATCTTGAGGCTGTGCCCTCTAGTCCTGCTATCCTTTCTAAGCAGGAAGAAACTCTCCATCTCTGCCCTATCCATCCCTTTCATTATCTTACACGCCTCTATAAGATCCCCCCTCATCCTTCTAAACTCCAACGAGTACAGACCCAGTCTATTTAGTCTCTCTTCATAGTCCAACCCCTCATCTCCGGTATCAGTCTAGTGAACCTCCTCTGCACTCCCTCCAAGGCCAAAATATCCTTGCGCAAGTGCGGCGACCAAAACTGCACACAGTACTCCAGCTGCGGCCTCACCAGTGTCCTGTACAGTTGCAGCAAGACCTCCCTGCTTTTATATTCAATCCCCCTCGCTATAAAGGCCTTGTGCTATGCATTATTCTGTGATTTTGATTGTCGCTTTTTTTTGCAAATAAAACTATTTTTGTGCTCCTTATACATTTATGTCAATATAACTGAGGCATTGATCCATTCCTCAACCCAAAAAAAAGCGATTGCATTTACAGTCAGCCTATATTTGATTCAGCAGGTGAACGCCCAGCGTATAAAATGGCAGCCCCATCATTTTATTCCTTGTTGGTTTGGGTGTGGCTTTGCTGATGATTGAACAATCATTTTTGAGATTAGGAAAAAGAGACGTCCACCAAAACTGGTTTTATTGATTGAATTGACATCAGTGAAATTCAGATTTAACAAGAAAATGCTGATTAACAAGCTGAAAGTGGATTTTGCAGTGTCGTACTAGCCAGGGTGATGCCAGTGAAAGTGATCATCGCACTCATCTTGGAAGCTATTGGTATCTTTTAGACCCCCCATCCCTGGAACATAGAAACATAAAGATAGGAGCAGGAGGAGGCCATTCAGCCTTTCAAGCCTGCTCCACCATTCATCACGATCATGGCCGATCGTCCAACTCAGCAGCCTAATCCTGCTTTCTCCCCATAACCTTTGATCCCATTCACCCCAGTGCTATATCTAGCCGCACCTTGAATACATTCCATGTTTTGGATTCAACTACTTCCTGTAGTAATGAATTCCACAGGCTCTCCACCCTTTAGGTGAAGAAATGTCTCCTCATCTCATAAATAGTCTACCCCGAATCCTCAGACTGTGACCCCCGGTTCTAGATTCCCCCACCGATGAGGACACCCTCCCTGCTGCTGCAGCTGCCCCTCAGCAGTGCCCAACAAGCTTTTCTTTCAGTCGTTGCTGTGTGGCTCAAGGAGGAACAATCTTTACTGGCAATTCCTAGTGTTTGTTTCGCTGCAAGAGATGCAAAATGATGTTGCTTTTAACCACTGACTGTATATTACTTTTGAGGCTGAATTTTGTGGAAAGGGCAGAAATTCTGCTGCTGCGGCTGAAAGCAGGAGGTGACCACGATTAGCTTGCAGTGGAATCCGGGCTTGCATCTTGCTGCCAGTGACTAATTAAGTGGCTGCTACTGGGGTCATCGTCCAATTAAGGACAGCAGTCCACCCAAGATCTGCTGGCTGAATCAGAAGGCAGAAAGCTCAACAGCCTCAGCAACATGGTATGGTGGCAGAGTGGTTAGCACTGCTGTCTCAGAGTGCCAGGGACCTGGGTTCAATTGTGGCCATAGGTCATTGTCGATGTAGAGTTTGCACATTCTCCCTGCGCCTTTTGGTTTCCTCCTGGTGCTACAGTTTCCTCCCACAGTCAAAAGATGAGCAGGATAGGTGGATTGGCCATGCTAAATTGACCCTTAGTGTAGGTTAGTTGGTGTAGGGGGATAGAGCAGGTGGTGGGCCTGGATAATATATTCTGTCAGAAACTCTGTGCAGATTTGATGGGCCAAATGGCCCCCTTCTGCACTGTAGGGATTCTATGATTATATAACACCATTGCCATTGTTGGAGCTCCAGGGAAAGTACACTATTGTGGCCGAGTGCCTTTGCAGAGGGCTAGTTGGAGTTGAGGGCTGCCAGGACTAGGTAGATAGGGGCCAGTGATTGGCAGAGTGAAGTTGGATGAGAGAGTTGTTTGGGGGAGGTTACAGTGGTTGGCATACTGAGTACTGATGGCACCATTCACTCGACTCAGGACAGCTTCCTCCCTGCTGCCATCAGACTTTTGAATGGACCTACGTTAGATAAAGTTGATATTTCTCTACACCCTACGTATGACTATAACACTACATTCTGCACCCTCTCCTCTCCTTCTCTATGAATGATATGCTTTGTCTGTGTAGCCCACAAGAATGGCCCCCTTTTCACTATATACTAATACATATGACAATAATAAATCAAATCACATCAAAAGCATTGCCATAAGAGCAGCCATGTTGCCTGGGGGAAGGGCTCCATTGCCCATCATGTGCCTGCAATGGAGGAAACCCACCAAATATGCTGAGAGGCCACTAGGTTTTGCCTAGCGGTCACCCAGTGCAGTGGTGGACCCTCTCAACCTGAAGAAATCACTCTCAAAGGTGGGGTTGTATCGGGCAGATGTTATGAAAAGGGATAGACAACTGTTAGGTAAGAACTAACACGTGGTTCTGTGTTTTGTCTAGGTTTGTTTTAATTATTACAATTTTGGCTTTGCCAGTCATAGGTGTGACTGATGACTTGAATGCTAAATTCCCAAGACATTACATGAGAGTGAGAATTCAAGGAGTATTAACTGGTGAATGTCCTTTAATGTGCAAATCATGCACAACCTCCTACAGGGAATGAATGTAGGAAATGACAGGAATTGATAGCAGACCTGACAGTGTCTGAAGATGAGGCTGAGCAAGTGTTTCAGGCAGACCACTTGTCAGCTGGAACTTGGCCTCCATTTTCTTCCTTTAGAGGCCAATTGATTTGCTGTTAATTCTCAACCTTTCCTATATTTGGCTTTCTATCGTGTTATAATTCGTATTTTCCCCATCATTAGAAAGATTGGACTGGAAAGGGTGAATTGAATTTTTATTCTTAATTGCGATGTTTTTTATATATTGTATTGAGAAAGAAAAAGAAGAACTTGAATTCAAAGAGTATCTTCATGAACCCAGGACATCCCAAGTACAAAACCAATGCAGTTGTTTGAATTCTCGTTACAGATGTAAGATAGGAAAGAAGGTAACCGATTTGTATGCAGCAAGGTTCCACAAGAAGCAATTAAACAAATGATTAGATGAGCCATTTTTAGTGGTGTTGATTGAAAGATAAGTGCTAGCCAAAACATTGGGAGAACTCCCTTGTTCTTCTTTGTTTAATGCGCATTTAAGCACATGGAATGCTCAAAGTTCCAACACAGTGATCCTTTATTCCACCAGCATCGAACAGGTAAGTATATTCAAGGAAATGCCTAACTTACATAGAGAAAAGTTTTACAATGAACGATTAAGGCAGCACGGTGGTACAGTGGTTAGCACTGCTGCCTCGCAGCGCCGAGTTTGATTCCCAGAGCGCACCAGAGAATCCCACCCCAGGAGTTGAGCTCTTCACAGTTTTCTTGCATCTGGAGTTTCGGACCACAGTTTAAAAAGCTTAAAGTTTATTTATTTATTAGGAGGATGTGCAGACTTTGCACGGACAGTGGCCCAAACCAGGAATCAAACCCAGGTCATTGGGGCTATAAGGCAGCAGTGCAAGCCATTGTGCCACAGTGCTGCCCCCTGTGCAGCAGGCACCTCAAACCTTGTGCTGCCTCTGCAAGAACCCACAAATCCATTGGCAGGATAGGTACACCAACATCAGTGTTTTTTCTCTGGCCAACATCCCCAGCATAGAAGCATTGACCTCTTCCGATCAGCTCCACTGGGCGGACCATATTGACCAAATGCCTGACATGAGACTCCCAAAAAAAGCACTCTACTTGAAACTTTGACACAGTAAGCAAGCCCCGAGGGGGTAAAGAAAACATTTCTATGATATCCTCAAAGGCTCTTTGAAAAAGTGCAATCTCCTCACCGACACTTGGGAATCCCTGGCCCAAAACTGCACAAAATTGAAGAAAAGCAATCAGGAAGACTGAATGTCTCAATTTTCATCACCAAGGTCAATAAGTTGAAACCAAGTATTGACAGTAAAAGAAGAACGTGGCAAACCAGACACCCCACCCACCTGCTCCTCCAACCACCATCTTACTCACCTGTAACCACTACACCATAACATCATTCCAATTCTCTTCCCGCACCTAATGGTGCATGAAGGTAGTCTTTTGTGTGTTCCCATAGCTAGTAATTCCCAGAACAAGTCACTAGTCTATTGCCAGAATCTTATGGCTTGAGGGGCACCACTCCACATCAAGTGTAGCTGATGAGAAGTCTTCCCTGCTCTTACCACCAGCCATAGGCATGTTTGGCAGAGTTTACAGGTTAAGACTCAAATTGTTTGACCGTGTTATGAACTTACCTTTATTTGGCCATCAAGTCCTGGGGTGGGACTTGAACCTGTAGCTTCTGGCTCAGAGGTAGGGACATTACCCATTGCACCACAAGACTCATATTCACACTATCATACCTGAATTAATGTGCAATGAAGAGTAGATAAAACACAGTTGAGTTATCAATCAGAATGTTGTTTATCTCTAAAGAACACATCAGATCCAAGATTTTAATTATATTTTTTATTATGAGGTGATTTGGTTGGATTCGCTTGCACAATAAAAATTGCAAAGTAAATATTTAGGAAGCCTGTTATCCATGAGACTGTTTTACAGTTAGAATTGATCATTTCATTTAAACAATGTATTCTGTTAACCTTTGTGTTTTTAACCATCTCTATTAATAAAACAAAAGGCTATATCTAAAAACATCTGTCACAAGGCCAGATACATGGGATAATTGTCCATGCTGATTATGAAAGCAGGTAAATTTGGATAAATTGTATTGAGATACCAAGCAGCAAGTTAGAAATTTCTCAGAGCTGGGTTACTAACAAAGGTATCTTCATTACACTCAAAAGAGAAAATGTTAGAAAATCTCAGCAGGTCTGGCAGCATCTATAAGGAGAGACGTTTTGAGTCCGGATGACCCTTTGTCAAAGCAGACAACTGCAGTAACCTGCTTTTTATTTTTTACTTTCATTAGATGTTTACACTCAATATTTCAAGTAGCAAAAGAGAGTGAAGAAATGTGGCACTGTGATCCAGAAATTGATACCTGATATAATGCATTGATTACAACATCTTTCTCATTCATCATACATACTATCGACCATACATATCCCTTTTATAATAAAATTAAATGTGACTTTGATAAGCAGTCATGCCTCGATCATCAAATTGTTGTTTTACTATTGTCTATCATTGTTTTTGACAGGAATTGTGCACTTAAATGAAAAATACTAAATATGCAAAGTGATGACTTAAGCTAAAGTCATATCAAAGAACCTTGGAGACGTATCATTTCACCCAGATACAAACTGATGCACCATGACAACAGTAAGAAACATTTCAGTTTCTACATAACGTGGATCTGACTGAGTTGTCATCATAACAGATCAAAGTTCTTCTAAAGTGGGAAGACCCTGTTACATGCTTGGTTTTGGATATTCACTGATGTAGTGAACAGAGTTGTTTTAATGATTTATGAGAACTCACAGGATGATATGTGAAGGGATAATACAAAACTGTAGCTGCTTCTCTTCAATTTCAGTGAATCTCGACCTACCCAAGTAGAGCAGAGGAAGAATCTTCATTATTCCAGAAAGTGCCTGAGCCCCTGTAAACCTGCCTAATGAACCTCAATCCCAAGCAGAAATTACATTTTACTGGCCCAGTGGTTAGCACTGCTGCATCACAGTGCCAGGGGCCCATGTTCAATTCCCTGTCACTGGGTCACTGTCTGTGTGGAGTTTTCACATTCTCACCACATTTGCATGGATTTCCCCCAGATGCTCCAGATTTCTTCCACAGACCAAAGATGCGTGGGTTAGGTGGATTGGCCGTGCTAAATTGCCCTTTAGTGTTAAATGTATGTGGTTATGGGGATAGGGCCTGGGTGGGATTATGGTTGTGTAGATTTGATGAGTGAATGGTTCTGCATTGTAAGATTCTATGATTCATAAAGACAAAAAGCAAAATTGCATAATTGATTGCTTGGTACAGTCTATAATATGTAATTTCATGCATGTAGTCCTATGTTGTATCCTCAGTAGGTTGACACCTAACTTTACAGGTATGCATAGTACTACTCTTGGCATTTGCTCCTATTCTTCTCATTGAACCAGGCCTGCTATTCTAGCATCATGGTAATGGCAGAATGCAAGATATGCTGGTCCATCAAGTAACAGATTGTATTCGAAAACAGTTCTGCTTCTGACAGTCCACTGCATCTCATGAAGGTCCAGATTCTGAATGTATTCCAACTATCCTATCCAAAGCACATTCTGAGCGCTTGATACCTTCAGCGCTTTTTTCCAAGCGGTGCTCAATATCCAGGATTATTGAATCATCATCCGAAGGAGGGCAGGGGTGTTATTCAGCAGATTTCCTTGTCCATATTTGATGTAATGTGAGGATGTCTAATGTAATCTGGAGTCAATGTTAAGCACTCCTTGGATCACTCCTATCTGACAGGACAGAGCCACCAAAAGTGGCAGTATGCAGTCAGTGGAACAAAACATACTCAGGAATGGTGAAGAAAGTGTCTGCAATATTAGTTGTAAGATTCTGTAAGTATGATTGTGTCAGATTGTTGCCTGATTAATCTGAAGGGCAGCTCTTCCAATTTCGGCACAGATCCCAAGATCTTAGCAAAGAGATCCGGGCAGCGTGTGCCTTTTTTGATGCTGGGTGGTCTGTTCAGTTTTATTCAGCTTTTCTGTAGTGGAAGACTGAGTGCTTGTGAGGCTATCTTAGAGGTCAGTTCAGGGTCAACTACATTGCTGGGGCCTGGAGTCCATTAGTTTCATGGTCATCATCTTTTTACTCCCCGTTTAATTAATCAAATTTAAATGCATTCATGTTGCCATGGTGGGAGTTGAATTCCTGTCTCTGGAACATTAGTCTAGGCTTCTGCATTCAAAGTCAACTTGTGCTATCATAAGCAGAATCAGTCAAACAGGACCTGGAACTAATGTTTTATCAATAATTTTGACAATATGGAATTTCCTTCATATTGCAATTCAGCATTCTCCAATTTATTTGCTGGAGTGGACTTTCTCATTTAAAGACAAGAGCCTACCAATGCAGACAAGGTGGTATTAAAAGTACAAAACTTGCTTCAAATCCTTAAAGGGCTAAATTGAATAGCTTATGTGGCCTCAGTGTATAATAATTTATTTGTACCGTTGTGTCATGGCAATGTTTTATAGCCCCAAATTATATACGAACATAATGAATTTGAAATAAACTGTATATTTTTCAAATAAAAGGACATACAAGCAAAAATTGGCTGAGACAAGGTGATGCAAGGTGATGCATTTTGGTAGATCGAACCAGGGCAGGACTTACTTGGTTAATGATAGGGCATTGGGGAGAGTTACAAAACAGAGATCCAGGGGTACAAGTTCATAACTCCTTGAAAGTAGAATCACAGGTGGACAGAGTGATGAAGAAGGTATTCAGCATGCTTGGTTTCATTGGTCAGGACATTGAATACAGGATTTGGGACATCTTGCTGAAGTTATACAAGACATTGGTAAGGCCACATTTGGAATACTGTGTAAAGTCCTGGTCACCCTATTACAGAAAGGATATTATTAAAAGAGAAAGAGTGCAGAAAAGATTTACTAGGATGCTACCAGGACTTGACAGTTTGAGTTATAAGGAGAGGCTGGATAGACTGGGACATTTTTTCCTCTGGGGCGTAGAAGGTTGAGGGGTGATCTCATAGAGGTCTATGAAATAATGAGGGGCATATATCAGCTAGATATTCAATATCTTTTCCCAAAGGTAGGGGAGTCTAAGAGTAGAGGGCATAGGTTTAAGGTGAGAGGGGAGAGATACAGAAGTGTCCAGAGGGGCAATTTTTTCACACAAAGGGTGGTGAGTGTCTGGAACAAGCTGCCAGAGGTAGTAGCAGAGGCAAGCACAATTTTGTATTTTAAAAAGCATTTACAGTTACATGGGTAGGATGGATATAGAGGGATATTGGCCAAATGTGGGCAATTGGGACTAGCTTAGGGATTTAAAAAAAAGAATGGCATGGACAAGTTGGGTTGAAGGACCTGTTTCTTTGCTGTAAAAGTCTGTGACCATATGACTGCAACGATACCACTTGCTGGAATTCCTATGTGGATTATGCTTAGTTCTGAGACAGACACGTAATATCACACTTTTTTTCAGACCAAGGTATTGCAAAGGAAAATATGCAATACAAACTGAACTATAATATCCTGTGGAGATAATGGAAGCTGATAACATCTCAGCAGAAACAGTCTCCTATGAGTTTCCTAGACACGTTTACAGTTTCCCCTTCCAGGGTTATGCAAAAAAAGAGATTAGAAACCAACTGCAACTCTGTTCTCTGTGTAATAGGCTGGTGTTTTATTTCTACTATGCTCGTGTGTCCTGTATAGGTCACAGCTGAAGAACATTCAAAAGGCACCACTGGGCTGGCAGGTAAAGTTCCTCTCTCCCTGGAAGCAAATCAAGTCAGCAAAACCACATTTGAAAAGGAAACAGAACAGATATTCCAGCTAACCTGCAGAAGGAAGTATTTTCAAACCAATTGCTCAACTCCCATAGTCAGTGTTATCAGGATCACCCAACTTAATGGTTGCACCTTTTCACCATCTACTCCACATGGACAATCAAAGACTGATTTGTACATCTTTTTAACTTTTAACTTCTCATTCCTTCTCTGTGTGGATATATGTTGCATTTGTTATTTTTCTTCTCGTGTTTCAGTAACTAATAGACTCACTCTTTCTTTAACTCAAGAAAGCCTGGTTGAATTGACTCATTTTAAGACATGGATACATTTGCGCTGGGGGAAAGGTATCCACATGGGAAGGGATCCTTTTCAAATTAACCTTGTGTGACCGACTGAGGGGCTTAAATAAAGATGTAGTCAGTTACTCCTCGCCTGGCACCATAACCAGTTGGGGGTATCCCATCCGGAATCCTAACAAATTAGGGGACCTCACCAGGGGACCAATTATAACACAAGTAATAAGATCTCCATCCTGCTATTTGTGATTCTTCACCATCACTGTGTTATGTAGGTCATTAGAAAATAGATAATTGAACATTTTTGTTGATACTGATTACAATTTGATTATTCAGGAATGTGCAATAAATGCTGATCCAGCTTGCGACACCCATGCCCAATGAATAAAAATAAAATTTAGGGAAATTCTATGAGAATGAATGCAGATTAATGGCTCTAACTTAATTTAGTAGGAGAAATAGTTGATAGAATGCATTTTGCAGACTCATGAAAGACCAAAATGAGTGGAAAAGGAGTGTGGGAGAGTATTAAATAAATCAGCCTGAACACAGAACAATACAAGTAGAAAATTAATATGCCTCACCAAAGAGCCAGAAGGTAAAATGGTTCAGTGCGCACACATATTCAGGACATATAAAATAGGAGCAGGAGGAGACTATATGGCACCATGAACCTCCTCTTCCTCCATTTAATAAGATCCTGGCTGACTTTTTACGTGAACGCTCGTTCTCCACTCTATCCCCATATCTTATGATTTCCTTTGAGTCCAAAAATGCATTGATATCAACCTTGAAAAAAATATAATGGTTGAGCAATCACAGCACTCTTGAGGAACAGAATTCCAGAGATTCACAACTCCTGAAGGTTATCTTGATTTCAGTGCTAAGTGGCTGACCCTTAATCTGAAACTATGGCCGGAATTCTTCGATCTCGCACGCCCCGTTACCACTGCCAGTGAGAACGGAGAATTTGGCACTCAGCCAAATCTCTGTTCACTGCAGCAGGATCAGAAAATCCCTCCAGCAGTAACGGCTGGAAAATTCTGCCCGTTATATCTCATCCCTTTAAACGCCAGAGAGAACTCTCCTCACAGGGTAACACTCTCATTGCGGAAACCATTCCAGTTAATCTATTAAATAAGCTTCCTACTCTGCAGTTAACCCTGATTAGCATCTTAAAAATGGCACAGATCTAGTTAGAAATAAGCTGGATGATTGTAAGAAGATACAGGTTATTGGCTGAGGAACATTCTAATATTTAAATTGCTGGGATTTGGCAAATGGGTAGATAACCAATAAAGCATGAGGTGGATTAATACGGGATGTAAGGTTAGAATAATACATTTTTAAAATTATATTTAATTTTTTACTGGGGGAATGGGAACAATGTAGGATATCTTCCCTCTGGAAATTAAATGGATCAGATAAACGTCTTGATGGAAGTGATAGTCTATGACCTATGGAAGGAATGTGTCTGATATGAAAAATTGTCCTTTCTCATTCCATTTTTCTTTTGCACTTCTGTAGTAGATGGTCATTTTTACTGCTGAATAATAATTGGATATCACAAAAATCTGTGGTCTTATTAACTGTCAATCCGCCACTCTGTGCAACGCAATTTTAAATTGCTGAAATTAATTTTTAAGAAGTACATGAGCAATTTTCTCATTATATTCTGATACATCAGTCAGTTTATTTATGAATTGAAAAGAAAAACTAAAATTTAAATGTTTGAAAACTTGCTGGAGTCCAAAAAAAAATCAGCTGAACATTTACAGCCTTTTGGAAGTGAGCACAATAACAGGAAACCCTTCCAGTGGCACGATGGTTAGCACTGCTACCTCACAGCGCCAGCGGCCTGGGTTCAATGCCAGCCTCGGGTAACTGTCTGTGTGGAGTTTGCATATTCTCTACATGTCTGTGTGTGTGCGCTCTGGTTTCCTCCCACACTCCAAAGATGTGTGAGTTAGGTTGATTGACCATGCTAAATTGCCCCTTAGTGTCAGGGGATTAACAGGCTAAATATGTGGGGATAGGGCCTGGGTGGGATTGTTGTTAGTGCAGACTCAATAGGCCAAATTGCTTCTTTTTGCACTGTAGAGATTCTAAGGTGATCAATTCACCTTAGAGTATGGCTAGTTTTGTAGACAGGGCCTGTTTCCAGCATTATATTTTTGAAATTAACACAAAAAAATTCAGAAATTTGAATTGTGCTGAACTTAAATTGTACTTAAACTGTACTTAGTGAACTAACATAATCATGCGGGCATTTCAAGCTGTTGTCTTCTTCCCATGTACAGAATTTACATATCAGTGGTACTGCTCTAGAAATTTCTTCTGTTCTGCTCCAGAAAGCTAACTGGCAAACGATAAAGCTGGGGACAATCTTGACACAATTTTAAAAGCATTTATTCGCTGAGTTACGCATTACAAACATGTATCCCCCCAGCCCATCAACTACACCTTCGGTCAGTGTCTATTTGCAGGGACACAAGTGAATCTCCAATTAATGTCTGCATACAATTAGACAGAATTCATATACAATTGGTCTCACAGCTTTTCCAGGGATAATTATTTAATGCGATTGTTTCAATCAAAGCAAAATATCAGCTTAAAGCAATTTACACTTTCTAAAATGGGCCCAAATAGAAAAATGTTCTTCCCTCTGGACTTGGACATTGCTTCAATACAAGAAGCGCAGGACATTGTTGATACTCAGTCATTTCAAAATAAAACTCAGCCAGTGGACTTATTGAAATAAAATTACTTCATTTACTTTTTAACACTTTGTGAAATATTAAATGCTGTTTTCTGTACAAAAATCAGATTGTATTTTAATATTTAATAATCGAAAACACACTGACCTGCCTATATGTAAAAATACAGGCTGGTGGTACCTGTATAGTTGCTGGCATGATCTTTGACTACATTTGCACAAAACTTCTTGAATAATGTAAACAAATGGATTAAATATAAAGGTAATCTTACCAAAAATGGCTGAGTGTTGTTTTCAGTGAGGAAAACCGTGTTTCCCTGGAGAGAAACACTGGATTTCACTCCCAACATTGCAACACTGCCAAAAAAGAATCAGGGGAGTGAGTTTTGGCTGTCATCCCGGGAGGGCGGGGCCTCAACATGCCAGTGGAACCTGCAGGGTGACATCTTTAAAGGACGCCCTGATCACAACCTGAGTAAGTCTCATCCCCAGCCTTCCACAGACGTTTCAAGGGCCACAATCTTGCCCACCCGCCCCAACTGGAGCCAGAACTCCTTTAAATCCACCCCTCACTGATCATCATCCCTTCTTCATCCAACCCTAATCTTTGGCCCCTTCTCTTTCTCTCCCCACCCCTCTCCCCACAATCTGCGCCGGCACTGATCTCCACCAATCTGCGCCCGCACCCCACCCCACTCCCTTTCCCCCTTTCGAATGGAGACAGAAATGGCAGATGGAGTTTAATCCAGACTAAATGCGAGGTGATGGAGGATCAAATTTAGGAGTGAATCATATTGTAAATATCAGAACCCTTGGGAAGAAGGACATAGAAGCTTTGGAGAGAGTGTAAAGCAGGTTCACCAGGATGTAACCTGGTCGTGAGAGTGTTGACTATGAGGAGGGGCTTTCATTGGAAAGACAGAGGCAGTTTTTCAGGCAGAGAATGATGGGTACCTAGAATGCGCTGCCAGAGGAGGTGGTGGAAGCAGGCACATTAGCAACATTTAAGAGGCATTTGGATGGGTCCATGAAAAGGAAGGGAACAGAGGAGTAGGGCAGATGGCTTTTTTTTTAGTTTCATTAGGGCATCGCGATCAGCACAGACTTGGAGGGCCGAAGGGCTTGTTCCTGTTCTGTACTTTTCTTTGTTCTTTGTAAAAATACTATAGCCAGAATCTCACCATCATTCACATTGGCGGGATTTTCCCATCCGGCCACAGTGAACAGAGATTTGGCTGGCCGCCAAGTTCTCCAACCTTGCTGCAGTGGGATTGTGGCATAACAGCAGGTAAGATTGTGCCCTATGTCTACAATAGCTGTCCATATAAAATGTGTTTCAGACTGTAGTTTAAATCTACAGTAGACAGTATTTATTTTTTTCAGATAATTGTAGGATCAGCTCTGTTTTGATTGGTATTGAATATTTAAGAATCATGTTTTGTCTGGGATTGAATAGCAATTGAGTTACTGCTTTGGAATTTTATGTTTCACCAAGAATAATGCTTGGTTTGGTTATATATTTATTAGCTGGCAAGTGGAACCTGTAAGTTGCACTGTTTTAGTCCAGTATTTTCATGGCTCAATTGGGTCATTAAAACAGTTACTCACTGGAAAACATTTCTGGCAACTTTCCTTTACAATACACTTCACTCATAAACTGTGAAACCACAGAAGTAACAGCTTGTTCTGAATTTTTGAAGAATTACACAATCGAATGAAGGCTTGAGCCTTATGTTCACAAGCATGCACAATTCAGTTAATTTTCAAAAATTAATTTCAGAATATTGAAGTGCAGAAGATTTTAAAAAGGAAAAGATTTACATTTATTATCAACATTTGCATGACCTCAGGAGGTTCCAAGGTGCTTTACAGCCAATGAGCTACTTTTGAAGTGAATCAGCTGGTTCACTCCACATGCCGTTTTAACTTTACAGTCTGCAAATTTTGGCCCTGGCTAATTCTCCACCTGGGCATTGTTGTGATATACCTTTAAGAGAAAGCAGCATGCCATCATTTTGAGGAGAGAGTGTCATGTGATCCAGCCTCAGTCTCTCTTTAGCTTGGAACAGACCACACGCATGCACGTGCTTGCACACACATTCACACTCTCTTTCACGCTCACACACACACACACACACACACACATACACATGCACACACCCTTCTGTAGCACTGGTGTTCACATATGCCTGTTCTTTACAAATGAACACACAATGAGTTTGCACAACCCCTCAGAGTGATTGGTACTTTTTATAACATTATAGCACACACGGCAGATATCAGCCTGATTGACAGGCTTGGTTTCTAGCCGGGCAGGGATCAGTCCAGGGGAAGCCACAGGACCAAGTAGATTAAATCCCTCAACTGGGTGTTGGGTCCAATCCCAAAGTGGAGACCAATTCCTGACCCAGCCAGAGAGAATCAGGTCCCGGGGGTTTAGTCTCACTGAAGGGAACAGCTCCTCAGAGTGCCAGCAGCTTTGACAGCGCTCTTTGGAGCCTTGAAGGGAAAATGAAAGTTCAATGTTCAACAACTGCGGCATGGTGGTACAGTGGTTAACACTGCTGCCTCACAGCAGCCAGGACCTGGGTTCAATTCCAGCCTTGGTCACTATCTTTGTGGAGTTTGCACATTCTTCCCATGTATGCATGGGTTTTTTCTGGGTGATCTGGTTTCCTCCCAGCACAAGTAGATCCAAGAAAAAAATCAGGTAAGAAATGATGATGGATAAATTATATGTCACCCCATGGCTAAGCTGGCAGTTGTGCACTAATATGTACCAGATAGCCCAGGTTCACTGAAACAGAATCACATCATTGTTACAACAAGAAGGCAGCTATTCAGGCTAGCACCAACCCTCCAATTAATCAATCCACTTGGTGCCACACCCCTCTTGTAATCCTGCATATTCCATCTTTTCAGATAACAAAGTCATTCCCTCTCGACTGCCTCAAATTACTCTTCCTCCACACTCTCAGGCAGTGCATTCCAGATCCGAACCATTCACTGCATGAATAAGTTTCTCTTTATGACTCAGTTGTCTCTCTTGTCAACTAGTATGTGTCCTCTCCTTCCCGACCCTCCAACCAATGGGAGCTGTTTCTCCCTACTCTGTCTTGATCCCTCATCATTTTGAATAACTCTATCAAATCTCTTAGTCTTCTCTTCTTAAAGAACATCTCCAATCTATCTACGTAACTAAAATTCCTCCTCGCTGGTTTAAGTAAAATGTAAATGAAGTTTAAAAATTCCATCCTGCACTTGACAGTATCCTTAACATGATTCATAAGCAACTTAAGCACTTGTTAATTGGCGGCAAACAGAATTTGATTAATTTCCAGTTCCTGCGTCATTATAAAGACAACAAGTCCAGGCCTCATGTCTCAGATGATGGAGTATTTCATCGTAGGGGATCTGGTTTCCTGTATTGGGGAAGAAGGGTTTCATATCACCAATGCTTTCAGGCATCTTTTAGAGAAATGTAAACTGTACTGAATTGTTAGTAGTGTGTCATAATAGCTGTAAAGTCACTGCACAAAGTTTAAAAATAAAAAGCAAACAACTGTGGCATGGTGGTACAGTGGTTAGCACTGCTGCCTCACAGCAGCCAGGAACTGGGTTCAATTCCAGCCTTGGTCACTATCTTTGTGGAGTTTGCACATTCTTCCCATGTATGCGTGGGTTTTTTCTGGGTGATCTGGTTTCCTCCTACACTCCAAAGATGTGCAGTTTAGGCTGATTGGCCATGCTAAATTGCCCCTTTAGTGTCAGGGCAACTAGCAGGGTAAACAGATGGGATTAAGGGGTTAGGGCTTAGGTGGGATTGTGGTCAGTGCAGATTTAATGGGTGAAGTGGCCTCCTTTTGTACTGTAGGGATTCTATGATTCTAATTTATTTTAGAAGCCTGGTGGTATAAAGTCATGCTCAGTTAAATGGTCAGAAAGCTGAATGAATGGAAACAGTTGAACAAACGTATAGCATTGGTTATAGTGTTAAGCCGTTTTAATTCCGCCAATAATTCTGAATTATCTATCAATCAAAAATTGTTTCATTTCAGATTTTTGTGACAGTCCAAGCAGCAATCCAAATGATCAGGTTCTTATTAATAATGGGTAAAAGCCTAGATGACCTTTATTCTATCACTGTGGAATTCCACATTTTTTACCAAGATTTGCTTCACATTGACTAATGCAATGATTAATTGTTCATTGTGGGTGGAGGTCACGAGTTTCCAACATAGAGTTCCACTGTTAAAAAGACTATTGTAAAACCATCAATTAAGCTCATTAAATGGGTGTAGATCCAACGAAAATGAGCCACATAGTAGTTTCCAGTCACTTGAAGGGCCAGTTAACCTGTCAGCTATAAATTGAGCTCACACCTAACACTGATAAACTGTGTTGAACCCAGCAAGAGGACAGCTACATGCAGTCTTGTAACATCATGGATGCCGTCAGCCTTACAAATAATAAGCTGGATAAATGTGCAGTTTGGGAAATGCCTGTCACAATTTCAGTATCAGCATGATGTGAAGAAATCTCAAGTTCAGATTTAAATATCTGCAAATAGTAGTCTGTATCATGAGCTGAGGTTAAGATTCAGCCATTAATTCTTAGGTTTATTTGGAAAATAGAGAGTGTGAATTTCAACACCTTGAATGGATCAACATAGTCACGATAATTAACATGCATTGTGTTCTGATGATTAATGACTTATAACGACATAACAATGTTAGGTCCATACATCCAGAAAGTGAACATGAAATGGAATGCAGCAAGATTATTTTTGTGACGTTTTGACAAAAACATATTCTCACAGTCATAAGTTCTGTTTTTCTTTTTTCTCTTCATCCCTTTCCCCCCATAATATATCATTGTTATTTGGTGTAACCAACTCCAGACAATCTTTGAGTGAACATCAAGACTTATTTCTAAGGTTGTTTGAAGTCCAACCATCCCTTCAAGACTAATCACTTGCTCAGTTGATAATGGAACTTGGGCGTAGCTTAAGTGCTTAATCATTTTGATTTGATCTGATTTATTATTGTCATATGTATTAGTGACAAGGGAAAAGTATTGTTTCATGCGTGCTATACAGACAAAACAGACCTTACATAGAGAAGGAAATGAGAGTACGGAAAACAGTCATAACTAGGTGTAGAGAAAGATCAACTTAATGCAAGGTAGGTCCATTCAAAAGTCTGATGGCAGCAGGCAAGAAGCTGTTCTTGAGTCAGTTGGTACATGATCTCATTTAAAGTTGGCTATACCACTAAGTTTCACTTCATTAATTTGAATGCCAAGGTTTCTAACACTTGTCTTGTTGAAATGCAGTAGAAATGTTTAATTTTAAAAATTAGAGATATGGAGGGAACAAGAAAAACAGTCTAATGTAGTGAGGGTTACTCGTTGGAGTAACAGGTATATACATTTATCCTTGCCAAGTTATTCTGATTTACAATTCCAGACCGATAGCTTGACCTGGTGCAACAATGAAATCTGATTCAGAAAAAAAAACTATTTCAAGATTGAACTTTTACAATATTTCATTACAAAACTGGAAATTCGTTGCAATGCTACCATCCTCTTTGTTGACATCAAACAAACTCTTAGGAATAAAAGTGTTTTGCAAATCATTCTTGACATAAAGCCAACAGCAGTAATTGTGTAGAGGGCCTTGTAAACACCTCTGATACATTTAAATGGAAATAATACGTTGGGAAACTATGGCTGGAATCTTACCACTGTTCACGCCAGTGAGATTTTCCCATCCCGCCGCAACAAACGGAGATTTGGCTGGCTGCCAAATTCTCTGTCGTCGCTGCAGCAGGAGTGTGGTGTGAATGGGCGATAAGTTCACACCCAATGATTAATAACATCATCAATAAATACAAAAAGATATTCCTTTGGTTTGATTGTAAATTTGCTCAAAAGTAAATGTTTATGATTTTGCAAGAAGTCCATGCCTTTCTCATAGTCATTTAACACCTAATGACAGGTAGCGACCAGAGAAAAACATCCTGAAATAATCATCCTGTTGTTTGTTGTTTTTATGAGATGACTTGCACATCACAGTTTGAGGTATTATTACAATTACACCTGCGCTAAGGCCAGTTCTGATCACAACAGTGTTGGGATTACTTTCTCTGACGTTCTGTTTACACATTTGTCTATTTTTCCACAAGGCAGGCTCTGATGTCAGCAGTGTCTATGCACCTGCACATCATGTTTCAAGGAGAACAGGTTGAGTCCAGATGAAAAAGGACGTATGAAATGAATAAGCACTCATCCTGAATAGCCGCTCTTTGTTTAATTTGTCCTATTTTCAAAGACTTCCTTCAGATCTTATTACCAAATGTAATAAAGCTTATGGAACATTTGCTTACCATTTTTAACAACCCTCAATTGAGTTTTTACAACTGTGTTCCTTCCTTATGTATCATATGTCATGAATTGAATGTAGCAAATCATTTTTCTAATGCTTGCAACATAATTTGTTGTGTGGACATTCAACATCAAGGGAGATGGGATTTTTTTGTCAATTTTCCTCTTGTCAATTGAATAAAAAAAAGTTGGATCAAATTTCTTTCTCCTGTTTGTGTGTTTTTGATACCTGCAATATTCCCTCTGGAAATGCTTGCAGCTTGCCTAATATAGTTAATAACAGTGATCCTTGTTTAGCAATTAGCATGTTGGTGAAATTAGCACAAAACTCCATGGCCTGAATCTTCTGAAGAGTGGCATTCCGCGTTGAATTGCCACTCTGCTCCTAGTTTTCTGTGCCGTTCCAGAGCTCCATGTTTCTGGCCAAGAGTTCCCATCTCGCCTTTGCCAAAAATGTAGCGTGTACCCAAAATGGGACTGCTTCTTTGTGGCACTGGATCATTGGGGAGGGGTGGCTACCCCAATTTTACGACGCTGATGAGTAAAGATTAACCGTCCCAAAACTTCTTTGGTGGGTAAGGTAAATGGGTAAGGGGGTAGGGTGAGTAAGGTAAGGGAGTTGGTTGGGCAAGTGAGTAGAGGGGATAGAGTGGCAGTTGGGTGGGGTAGAGAGTTAAGTGGGTAAGAAATATGGTGGGTAAGGATATGGTAGCTCTTGGGCAGAAAGTTGATGCAAATGGATAGCGTGGTGAGGTAAGTGATTAAGCAGATAAGGTAGCTGAGGGAGTGAGGTCAGATCAGTTTGAGTCTGAGGGTCAGAGGGGAGTCAGGGTCTGAGGCAGGGGAAGTTGGTTGGCTCTATCCAGATAAGTAAGCTGGAACTGTTTAAATGGGATTTTCTGGCTGTGCTCGCCCCAAGACCGGAAAATCCCAGCCAAGGTCAACAGATCTTGGCATGGTCTGCACTCCCCCGCCTACTACGATTCCCGTGGCAGACCGGATGGGAAAATTCCGCCCTTTGACTCTAACTCATATGGTATAAATGACTGGCACATACAGGATTAATGTTCGGCTAAGTACAATACAATGGGACAACATGGTGGCACAATGATTAGCACTGCTGCCTCACAGCACCAGGGACCCAGGTTCGATTCCCAGCTTAGGTCACTGGCTGCGTGGAGTTTCCACATTCTCCCTGTATCTGCGTGGGTTTCCTTCGCGTGCTCCGGTTTCCTCCTACACTCCAAAAGACGTGCTGGTTAGGTGCATAGCCCATGCTAAATTCTCCCTCAGTGTATCCGAACAGGCACCGGAATGTGGCGACTAGGGATTTTCACAATAACTTCATTGCCGTGTTAATGTAAGCCTACTTGTGACTAATAAATAAACTTTACTTTAAAATATAGTCCACACAGTGATTTAAGAAGACACATGACCTAAACCTAGGGTCAATGTGGTGTTGAGCAGCAACACGTAGAGACCTAAACAGCTGAGAAAGCTCCATGTCTGTACCCTTTACTGTGCATATGTAGACACTTCTTAAGATACAGTATCACTTTTGGTTTAAATAAAAAGTCAGAAGAAGAACATTTCCTTTACTCTATATGGCTAACTGCAGATAATATCACTGTAAGATATATAGAGTAAAGAAAAATGGTGACTTGTTCTTCTTCTGAGATAGAAGTAGATAATAGTAACTACTAAGACAAACAATCTCATTGAATCTTTGTCTCATTAGGAATTGCTAGTTTCACCTTCAAAGATCTCGGCAAGAATTTTCTAGCTGTTCAGGCCAGTGGGATCTTCTAGTCCCACCTGCATCGGACTCCAGTTGTGATTTTTTTTAACAGCTTGGAGGGCAGTCAATGCGAAATGCCATTGACAGTGGTTGGACCAAAAGATTTTGCTGCCGGTGAAATGGCGTGCTACCTCCTGCTGCGAGAAACATGCCACATGGAGGCCACAAAATACCCCCTCCCTTCCTTGGAATTCACTGCAAAAGTCACTCCCATTTGGAGCCCTTTGACAATAAGGATGGCGGGGGCACAGCGGTTAGCACTGTTGCTTCACGGCACCAGGCGCCCAGATTTGATTCTGGCCTTAGGTAACTGGAGTTTGCACATTTTCTCTGTATCTGCATGAGTTTCCTCCAGGTGTTCCGGTTTCCTCCCACTGAGCAAAGATGTGCAGATTGGGTGAACTGATCATGCTAAATTGCCCCTTAGTGCCCAAAGATGTGTAGATGGATTAACCGTAATAACTGCACTTGTGGGGATAAGGCATTGGGGCTGGGTCTGGATATGATTCTATGATCTCAATGGCCCACCCGACAGGGGCCCCTTCCGGGATTCCTTCTCCCTGGATTACGCTTAAATACTAGCTCATAAGCATGCTTTCAGATCTATGATCGTGCCAAATAGAACACCACAGCTCCAACGGTCCCCACCAGCTCCCCTTACTTAAAGTTTGTTTTCTGCAGGTCTTTCTTTAACGTAACTTAATTGGGACCTGTTTCTGTCCCTTTTGTTTCTGTGACATTTATGGGCTGACAGACACCCTGAAACTGACCTCCTCAAGAAATGTTGTTCATTGGCCTTTGCACTGTGACTTATCAAAACACTCCCAGACAGTCCCACCCTTGCAAGCAATGGAACATCATGTATCTTAAATGTTACAATCTCCTCAAACTGCTTAATTAGCACCCAGGGACACAAAGATCAATGATTTGATGACAAAATATCCAGACTACTTTGTAGTCCTCCAAACTACTGGAGGCTACAAAGACTCCTTTAAGAGACCCCTTTCTGTAATCAACACCTTCCAAATGACTCAGATTTGGATACTTTATTGGAGAGTCACAAGGAGCAGGCAAGTTCAAATTTCTCAGATAATTCCTCTGGAGTCATCAATTGAGACCTCTGAGGTGTCCCATAGTGCATTTTGTGGACTGTGTCCGATCTCTGACTATTTGGAGATTGGAAGACCTGGCCTAGGTGCTAATTTAAAGAAACATTACCCTGCTATAAAAGGTTAAGCTATTTTGAGCTCTGCTACTCCTGTTATACCACCTCCATTTCCAAAATTCAGCCCCTTAATTCTGTTTCTCACTTTTTAGACACTGCCTGACCTGCTCGGTATTTAAAGTTTAAGTTTACTTATTACTGTCGCAAGTAGGCTGACATTAACACTACAACAAACTTACTGTGAATCCCAACATTTGCTGCTTTTATATCAGATTGCCAATATTCACAGTATTTTCCTTTTGCATGCAGAATCAGAAAAAGAATATTTAACCCTACAGCATGTTAAAGAAAAAGAGACAAGGCATGCCCTTCCCAGAATATTTGCATAATCCTTTGTTGCCAACGATAAACCAAAGTCAGGGGCAGAGACCTACATCAAGGTTATTAGCAACTGGAAAGTAAACTGAATGACCCTGGTGTAAAACTAGCTGAATAAATCACATGACAATTGTCTTTAAGAATTGTCTGTCCCAATCTCTACCCCAACACTGCACAATTAGAATCATGGAATCAGAGAATCTCTACAGTGCAGAAGGAGAACATTTGGCCCATCGAGCCTGCACCGACCACAATCCCAACCAGGCCCTATTCCTATAACCTCATGTGTTTACCCTGCTAATCCCCGACACTAGGGTCAATTTAGCATGGCCAATCAACCTAACCTGCACATCTTTGGACTGTGGGAGGAAACCGGAGCACCTGGAGGAAACCCATGCAGACACAGGAAGAATGTGCAAACTCCACACAGAGAGCAACCAGGGGCCGGGTATGATATTGGATCCCTGGCACTGTGCTAAACCGCTGTGCCATCCATACTGCAAGGACTACTGCAGGAAAATGGATCGACTTTCAAGTATAGCAATTTATTTTATATTTATAATTAATTATTAAATTCTCTATGCAGAGGGAACATCTCTGAGAGCTTATCCAAAATTTAATTCTAAACCTAGTCTTTGTAAAAGTGTTGTCGATTTCATTACTTTTACCACAGAGAGGAAGTCTTTACTATTAATTTGACAATTCAACAAATCACAACAGATCTAAGCAGAATTGAACAACCAGCTGGAAAATGATGAGTTATTTTTAATGTACAAATTGTTAAGAAGGTTTGACCACAATATTACCCAGTTGCGCTCCTTTATAATTATGCCACTTCCTTAAGTATCTAAATGCTCCTTTTGCTAATTGCTGCACATGTCAAAATTGGCAGCAAAGATAACTGAAAAAGTTTGTGAAAGTAAAATTGTCAAAAATATTCAGCTGCCATCATGATTGACGACTTTATTTTGCTTTTGAATTGGAAATTAGTAACTTTTAAGCAAATATAGTGTTGAGGAGGAACGGGAGCAGAAACAGTTAGAGAAAGCAATGGCCTAGTGGTACTCTTGCTAGATTATTAATCCTGAAACTTTTCTCGTTTTGGGGACCCTGGTTCAAATCCCACCATGGCAGATGGTGGAATTTAAAATCAATGAAAAATATCTGTAATTAAGAATCTACTGATAACCATTAAACAGATGTTGGAAAAATTCACCTGGTTCATTAATGTCCTTTAAGGAAGGAAATCTGCCACACTTACCTGGCCTGGCCTACATGTGCCTCTAGAGCCACAGCAATGCAGTTGACTCTAACCTGCCCTCAGGCACCTAGGGGATATAAATGCTGGCCAGCCAGCAACACTCATGTCCCACAAACAAATTAAAAAAAGAAAGATCAGAATGTCTATGTTAATGGGAGATTACTTCTTTTTGGGTTGGAATAGTTTCTGTAACTCCTGAAGGCTGTTAGCTGCAAACACTCTAATTTTATTGTAACACATCTATGTTATGTTATATAAAACATTTCCTTCTTTCCATGTTAGTTTCTCCTGGATTCTCTCACATCATATGAATATATGTCACTTCCTTCTATTACATGACAGACTATTACAGTTAACCCGTCATGGGTCTTAAGTCTATGCTCCATTATATTATAGACAGGAGCAATTAAAATTATATAGAATTATATAGAAATAATTATACGCAGGTCTGAAGTTTAGATTTTATTTTAGTAAAGATTGCCTGCTTAACTTGACCACTTATGGAGGCTTTTACAACACTTGTATTCTGCAGTAGGTTAACAAGTTCAAGCCACCATTTTGTACTGGGATGGGGGGGTAGCGGGGAGTGGTGGTTGAAGAAAGACATATCAGCGACACCTTCATGGAAAGAGGCAAAAGAACTGAGAGAATGGGGTGGAGTCCTTACAGGTTGTGGGCTGTGAAGAGCTGTAGTCAAGGCTGTGAGAGTCGGTGGGCTCGTAATGGATACTGGTGAACAACCTTTCACCAGATATAAAAACAGAGAGGTCGGTCAAAGGAGGGAAGGGAACTATTTATGAACAGCTGCTGCTAAATATATAATATTTTCATACACAAAGCATTAATATTATGAAGTATTAATCAACCAGCAACAGATGATTATTAGAAGGATGAATAAGTAGTTACACAGTTATTGGATGCTATTTATTTCTGTTTTTCTACTAGCACTCCTACCCATGTTTTAAACACACCATGAGAGTATCTGTGAGAAGAAATTGCATTATTCCATCAAGATCCCTATCAAAACAAACTGTCCTTGACTAGTCTGGTAAGTGCTCTGAATGAATAAGGAGTCTGTCCAGTTTAAAGTAAGTAATACATCTTGAAATAATCCATTGTCTTACGTTTAAGGCAAATGAACTAATGGCCAGATCCAATCAAATGAAGCCTTAACCACAATTGACCTATTAGCAACAACTTTGGATCAAGATGGAGTGATGCCAGAATTAGGTAAAAAAGACAGTTTTGGGAACCATCTTGTTTATTTGCACCAATTGCAGGCTAACTGATTGTATTGTTTATTCTTGAAGACACAGACAGAATTCCTGTCAACGTGATGATACTCGCCTCAAAGCCAGAAAATCCCATCCGAGGTCAAAACGGACCTTAGCATGGTCCATGCCCCCTCCCCGCACCGCCTGCTACGATTCCCAAGGCAGGTGAGATAGGAAATTCCCCCCCATAGTTTAGCACTGGGCCCAGGAACAGAGGCAGAATTTCTCTCAGTGTGAAGACTTCTAGAGTTTATTGCTTCTTCCAGATTGGCTATCCATTTGGAGTCACATCTGTGGTGTATTGTTGATAAGTATACTTCTTGTTCTTTTATTTTAGTCAATTAATAAGTGCATTGTTGTTTTATCTTTTATTCTTTTAAACTGTGGTGTTATTTTTTAATTCAGCATCTGAGTCTTTGCTTGATGGTTATTTCTCTGTCAAATTATATCAGCTTAAAGGGTTAATTTAGGATCTGCATTAGGCCATGCACAGCTAAATTAAATGAAGCAGGGGAGCGGGTTTGTCAGATTTTTCTGCCAGTTGTCAGCCTTCGCTTATCTCCGGGGAACATTCTGCTCTAGTTCTAAATTTATCCAAATACCCTTTTTAAACTTACTGTAAGGGATGATGGTGTAAACACAGGATGAGCTAATGAGACCTTTACGAGAATAAAAGATGGGCCCAAATTGTTAAAGAGGAACAGGAAGCAGTGGTTAAGATCCAAATTTGTTAAGTGCCCAGTAATAAGATTGGTGCTGTTTCTCAAGTTTGCATTGAGCTTCAGGGTAATACTGTGGGATGCCAGTAACACTTTGATTTGATCTATCTAACCTTAGGTTTTTACATTGTCCCATTGAAGATCAATGCAATCTTGAGGTCTATATGTGCCCCAATCTCTGATCCCCAAGCCTCCCTATCCTGGATCCACACCCAGAACTCCAAGACATACTTCAGGAGGAACTTTCCCACCCCACCTGCCATGGAAATTGTAGTGAGCGGGGGGGGCGAACCATGCAAAGTTCCATTGATCTCGCAGTTTCTGGTTTTGGGACAAGTGCAGCCAGAGAATCTCACCCTTCATCTTTTGACTTAGTTGTGCGACAAAAGCCCTTTACTCTCAACTGGAAATGGACAGACACTTAGCTCAAAGATTATTTGATGACCTCATGCAATATTTATTCTGATAACCTCCAATTCTATTCCCAACTAAATATTTATACTGCATATTTTCAAGAGGTAAATCAACTCAAAATCGCTGATGCTGCTGAAATGCCCCTTGCTCTTTATTCATTATATTGAAGAAGAATAATCCCTATTGTAATTTCTAGTGTTACTTGATGTGCTGGCTTCAAACCTATACCTTCTAGTCTGCGTACACCATTCAGATCAAGTAGTCTATTGTATCGCCATGCCTATTAACAGAGCGTGGAGCCTGAGTTGTTACTGGAAAATAATTTTCCTTTTCTTAATATTCCATATCTGGTATTTAAACAACAGACTGCAGTGTGAGACAAAAGTGAAAGATTGATATTTGTTAGTAACGAACTTGGTCATTGTAAAGACCTGGGAGTCTCAAATGATTCAGTTACATTTGTAAAGCTAAAACAATTAGAACATAGAACTTAGAAAAACTACAGCACAAACAGGCCCTTCAGCCCATAAGTTGTGCTGATGATATCCCTACCTACTAAGCTTATCTATAACCCTCAATTCTATTAAGTCCCATGTACTCATCCAGAAGTCTCTTAAAAGACCCTATCGAATTTGCCTCCACCGCCACTGATGGCAGCCGATTCCATTCACCCAGCACCCTCTGAGTGAAAAATTTACCCCTGATATCTCCTCTGTACCTACTCCCCAGCACCTTGAACCTGTGTCCTCTCGTAGCAACCATTCCAGCCCTGGGATAAAGCCTCTGAGAATCCACCTGATCTATACCTCTCAACATCTTGTACACTTCTATCGGGTCACCTCTCATCCTTTGAATCTCTAAGGAGAAAAGACCGAGCTCCCTCAACCTATCCTCATAAGGCATGCCACCCAATCCAGGCAACATCCTTATAAGTCTCCTCTGCACCCTTTCAATAGCTTCCATATCCCTCCTGTAATGAGGCGACCAGAACTGAGCACAGTATTCCAAGAGAGGTCTGACTAGCGTCTTATAAAGCTGCAACATTATCTCCCGATTCCTAAACTCAATCCTTCGATTGATGAAGGCCAGTACACCATACGCCTTCTTGACAACATCCTCCACCTGTGAGGCCGATTTAAGAGTCCTATGGACCCAGACCCAAGGTCCTTCTGATACTCTACACTGCTAAGATTCTTACCCTTGATATTGTACTCCTTCATCCCATTTGACCTGCCAAAATGGACCACTACACATTTATCCAGGTTGAAGTCCATCTGCCACTTCGCTGCCCAGCCTTGCATCCTATCTATGTCACACTGCAACTTCTGACATCCCTCCAAACTATCCACAACACCACCAACCTTCGTGTCATCAGCAAACTTACCAACCCATCCCTCCACTTCCTCATCCAGGTCATTTATAAAAATTATAAACAGCAAGGGTCCCAGAACAGATCCCTGGGGTACTCCACTGGTGACCGACCTCCATGCAGAAAAAGACCCATCTACAACCACTCTCTGCCTTCTGCGGGCAAGTCAGTTCTGGATCCACAAGACAACAGCCCCTTGGATCCCATGCCCTCTCACTTACTCAAGAAGTTTTGCATGGGAAACCTCATCAAACGCCTTGCTGAAGTCTATATAAATCACATCTACCGCTCTTCCTTCATCAATGTATTTAGTCACATTTTCAAAGAACTCATCAGGCTTGTAAGGCAGTTAATTACATTGACTCATTATTCTTAAGCTATTTGGATTCTAATTTGATTTTATTCAAACCTTAGATTTGATGCCTATAGTATAAATTTTAATCTCCTCGATTCAAATTGTAAATAAATCATGTGCCTTTGATCCAGTTTTGTCCTTTTAAAAAATGCTTACATCCTCTGAAATTGTAAAACAAAGGTTACTTGAATTTATTAATTCAGAATTTAAACATGATTGTGAAGAACAAATAGATGAAGCTATTTCTGTTGCCAACCTTGTATCTTTTTTGGAGATTGTGTTTGGCTTCTGCAATAAGCATAAGCAGTCTTCTGCCTCTGACTTGGTGACTGGCCTGAAAGCACAGCATGTGATCCAAATGCTGGCAGACGCACACCCAGTAGAAAGCCTCTCCTCAATTGAAATCCTAGGATGTCCTCAGGACATAGTTGGCATGAACACTGATGGAATTCTGCAGAATTTGCATCCCAAATATCCTGGATCGACATCAGCACATCAGCAAGAGTGGTGACATATCTTTCGAGCCAGACATGCCTGCATAGTTATGTCAACACTGGTTTTGGCACCAAAGACCTTCTTATATCCTCGGCATTTCTTCAAGGAACTAATCTGTATCTTTATTCTGGGAATACGCCTCCATTTCCGGCTAATATTTCCAAGTCCTTCTCTGCCAGTTTGTGCAGCACAGAAGATAGTGATTACTCTCATTGTAATTAGTATGGCCACCAATTTGTGCACTTCCCAATTAGTTGCAGTCATTTCTACTGATTGATGAACATTGTCTCAGGAGCGGAAACTGCGTCATTTTATTTCAAGCAATGTTATTGCCATAGGAAGGATGCAAAAGCCTTGGAGAGTGCAAAAGAGGTTTACAAAAATGGTTCCAGGGATGAGAAACTTCAGTCCTGAGGATAAATCGGATAGATTGGGACTGTTCTGTTTGGAGAGAAGAAGGGGACTGAGAGGAGATTTGATAAAAATGCTCAAAATCATGAGGGGGCTGGACAGAGTAGGTAGGGATAAATGCTCCCCTCGTAAAAGGAGCAAGAACGAGAATGCATAGATTTGCAAAAGCAAATGAGAGGTGGGAGAAGACTTTTACACACCGCGAGTGGCTTGTGTCTGGAATGCATCGCCTGGAAGTATGGTGGAAACAGGTTCAAACGAGGCATTGAAGAGGGAGTTGGGTGATTACCTGAATAGGAACAGTGGGTGTAATTTTCCATTCTGTGCACAGAGTGCTGGCTGAGGTGAGCAAACCTGCATGTAGCTCACCAGCTGCACAGTCTGGTTTACTTTCCCTATGAGTGGCACAGTGGCACGGTGGCACAGTGGTTAGCATTGCTGCCTCACAATTTCAGGGACCTGGGTTCAATTCTGGCTTGGGTCACTGTCTATATAGAGTATGTTCTCCCCATGTCTGAGTGCATTTCCACCCAGTGCTCTAGTTTCCTTCCATAGTCCAAAGGTGTGCAGGTTAGGTGGATTGGTCATGCTAAATTGCCCTTAGTGTCCCGCGATGCGTAGGTTAGAGGGATTAGGAGGGTAAATATACGGGGTACAGGGATAGAGCTTAGATGGGATTGTTGTCGGTGCAGACTCAATGGGCCGAATGGCCCCCTTCTGCACAGTAAGGATTCTATGATTCTAAAAAGTGGCTGACTAATAGGGAACAATCCAACAATCAGAAAAAATCTGGAGGCATGGCCCATGTCATCACACTGGTGGGGTGGAGCCTGAAAAAAACCAGCAGCTGGGAATCGTGAGCTTATATTTATTGAAATGAGGTTCTTGACCTTCCTGGGTGGAAATTTTGTTACCGGCATTACGTCACTGGCAGAGTGGGAAGGGCAAGGAATTGGAAAACAAGATCTCATTGACAAGATTCTCGTTTTTGAAGTTGCACAGTACTTTGCACCCATGTTGTCGTTTGCAATTGCAGTGAAAGTGGATGCAAAATTGTGGCAAATGTGCTGGGATATGAAGAGAAGGCACCATGCTTGTATGGAGAGTCAGTGCAGATCTGATGGGCCAAATGGCCTTTGATTTGATTTATTATTGTCACATGTACGAGTATGCAGTGAAAAGTATTGTTTCTTGTGCACTATACAGACAAAGCATACCATTCATAGAGAAGGGAACAACAGAGTGCAGAATGTACTGTCACAGTCATCACTAGGTCTAGAGAAAGATCAACTTAATGCAAGGTAGGTCCATTCAAAAGTCTGACAGCAGCAGGGAAGAGCCATTCTTGTGTTGGTTGGCACGTGCTCTTAGACTTTTGTACCATTTTCCCGATGGAAGAAGGTGGAAGAGAGCATGTCCTGGATGCATGGGGTCCTTAATTATGCTGGCTACTTTTCCAAGGCAGCGTGAAGTGTAGATAGAGTTAATGGATGGCCTCTTTCTGCGTCGTAGCAATTCTGTAATAAAGGAGGATGTATGGGGTATTTTGTGTCTATTATATAGTCCTTAATGAGACAGTTTTATTTTCTGCAGAATAAAACACACTGCATAACAAATAATTTAAGGTATTACAAGATTGTAGCATCTTTTAAGTTAGGTTGCAAGAGTACCAAATGGGTCCTTTTAAATCAAAGAAATCCCAGCTGGGTATTGCAATTTTGAATAAGCCACCAGTTAGGGGAAAGACAGTTGAATCTGAACAATAATGATCCGAAGAGAATTAGATGTGATGTGTAAAGGGACGTTTCAGCAACACATGAAATTCCACAGGGAAATTGTGATACAAAGTAAGATGAAAGTATAAAACTGCATAGGAAAGAAAAAAAAATGGGAGATATGTATAATCCAAGAGTGGTTTTGAAATAGGCAAAGATGGAAGGAAATCTAGACTGTTCCAGTATACTCAGTGTCCAGCCTATCCATTCTCTGAAACATAGCAATCAATAAGTCAATCAAAGGATAAGTTACATAGTCAATAGCAGAAAATAAGAATGTCAGCCTGAAACTCTAGAGTGCTCTGGTCAAGAGGACAAATAAAAGGAATTCAAGCTATAGACACTTTGAAGAGAAGAAATGTAATACTGAACAACTATTTTTGACTCATTCTAATAATGATAATGATGTGTCTGTCTTGGGAACTGGACTAGACGCAGGTTAAATGTCATCCCTGGATTGAATACATCTATTGTGGCGTTAGAGACCAACATGTGTGAGGCAATTCCTTCCATAGGTGACACTGATGAATACTGTTAGCCCATTACTGATGTGCTTCTTCCACTGGACTGTAGCTTCCTCTACTTGGTCACTTCTCTTGTCCTCTGCATTCTCCACATTAGTCCTGACTGCATGTCTCCAGGCAGCCCAGTCAGCAACAAGGACTTCCCATTCATTGAATCTGACCACAATCAACTCGAGGTCTCACTTGCTGACATCCTTCTGTTGTAGATGTGAGTGACCTGTTGGTCTTGTGCCAATAGCAATATCGCCATGGAGCATGTCTCACCATAGAGCCATCATCGGTACAGGACACATGAGCCAGCCAGCTGAGCTGCCACTGAATCAAGAGGAAATCCATCCTGTAGGATCCCTACACGCTGGTGTACTTCCACATTCGGCACTTTGTACTGCCAGGAGATGTCCAATATTATTAGTTCTATTAATGGTTAACTGAGATCCTGTTTATTTACTAGATTATTACCAGACTGCACTTTTTTTTATTCTCTTCAAGCAAATGCTCCGCTCAGAAACTTTATGCATAATTGAACATTTGCCCCATTATTCCTTCAGTCCTTAAACTGCTTCAGTACCTTGGCAGCCTGTCCTTAAAATACTTTAAGCATAATTGACACAATGTCTGAATAACAGCATAGGTTTCTACCAAGATTCTATTATAAAGGCTTTATATGACAAGAAGTAGATTTTTTATTCAACTTGTGATGACATTATTGGTAGTTCCTTCTATCACTTGGCTGATGTTTGTAAGGAGATTGACAGAATGGTAATTGACTGGTCTAGATTTATCCCGCATTTTGTCACTAGGATATATCTGGGCTATATTATTGGGTAAATGCTAGGCTCATAAGTGCACGTGAAAAGCCTGGCTAAGGGGCTTCTAATTAAGGAGCAACATCTTGCAATTTGCTGTGCACCGATATATTATGAAAGTTACTCCATTCCCCATACATAGAACAAAGCAAGATGAGAGAGACAGAGCCCTTGAGATTATCCTCATTGCAGGCTTCCCAGGCTCTAAGGTGCCAAAAACTGCGCTCACATTGACCTGTATGCTCCCCATCACCAATATGCCAGCTTTACCCATAAAAGGGGATACCATTTCCTGAATGTGCAATTTTTTTGTGATTACATGTAGTGCTTTTTGCAGGTCTCTGCGTTGCTCCTGAGTGCAGCCAAGATTCATCTATCCTTCCCGCACCAGTCCTCTGAGCTCCTTTCTGTCAATCATAGAATCATAGAAACCCTACAGTGCAGAAAGAGGCCATTTGGCCCATTGAGTCTGCATTGACCACAATCTCACCCAGGCCCTACCCTCATATCCCTACATGCTTAACCGCTAATCCCTCTCAGGACTCTAAGGGGAAATTTTTAGCATGGCCAATCAACCTAATCGGCACAGCTTTGGACTGTGGGAGGAAACCGGAGCACCTGGAGAAAACCCACGCAGACACGAGGATATTGTGCAAACTCCACACAGATAGTGACCCAAGCCAGGAATCGAACCCAGGTTCCTAGAGCTGTGAATCAGCAGTGCTAACCACAGTGCTACCGTGCTGCCCAATCAGGTAGTCAGTTCATAGTTTGGTAACAAGAGGTGTCCCTTCTGGACATGACTTATGGTCAGGGACACAGATACAGAGTATGCCTACAGCGTGCATCATACAGTCACCAGTAAGGTCATGGAGTAGACGATATGGACTTGCATTGCTTGCATTTTCCCTGATTTCAGCGCCAAGCTACATTTGAAAGTGCCCAAAAGACCTCACCAGAATATTAAAGGGCTTTAAACATGAGTCTGAACACGCATGCACACATTTCCATTCACCCAGTTTAATTTGACAAACCAGTTGCAAGATACTCGAATTGTGAATACACATAGAGAGCAGGTTAGAAACAAAAACAGAAAAAGTTGGAAAATCTCAGCAGGTCTGACAGCATCTGTGAAAAGAATATGGAGCCAACGTTTCAAGTCTGAATCATCCAGACTCGAAACATTGGCTCAGTTCTCTCTCCACAGATGCTGTCAAACCTGCTGAGATTTTCCAGCTTTTTCTGTTTGTGTTTCAGATCCCAGCATCCGCAGTAATTTGCTTTTATATTGGCATCAGGTTAGGAGTTGGTAAAGACTCATATGATTATGACTGTTGCTTTATTTTTACTTATAAATGGCTTATGGATTTGTACTATAGCTAGAAATAATGAAATGATTAAAGCTGTTCATTCCCAAAGTGCTTTAATGTGTCAGGGTACAATTTAACTGAATGTGCTGTTTAGCTTCTACTGAAAGTGCAGGATGTGTGATTCATGCCAATTGACTTATTTGTATAGAAGGGGATAGTCAAGGCAGTCCTTGAGATAGGAAGTGGGCCAATGCAGCTCAAGATAATTAGTTACATCCCAGCAAATAAGTTGGCAGCTGCTGTTCTCAAGGTAATATCTCATTTCTGGGGTTCTTGTTCACAATATTTATCATGTCAAAACGAATCAGTGAGGTTTTTTTGTCTATAAAGAGCTTGAGCTTTTCTTAACAATTTGTGTCTGGACTCAGGAAAGGATTGATAAAGTTTCCCAGTCTTCCTGAGGAACATGGATAATATTTTTTTTTTATTTATGGCTACAGTCAGATTTATGGCTACGTCTGCACTTGCTGGAACTCATAAACGGATTATTTTGGGGTGGAACATGAGCACTTTGCCTGTTGGGCAGTGCCAGGATACCCATGTTCAGGGGGCACCACCCCACTACCGCCTGAAGGGCCCTGATATTCCCCTTTCACTCCAGCACGGTCTCCCGCTAGTTCCCCTAAAGTGGGGAGCTACTCTAAACCCAGCCGGAGTGAAATACTCCTGGTAGGGTGAGAGATGCGATTGGGCCAGGAGTATTCAGTTCCGGGCCCAGTAATGACATTTTAATTACATTAAAACTACACATGCTCTCCAGCAGTGAGAGATCACAAATCCCGCAAAATGATCGACACGGGCATCTCCCAACCCAACGCGCCAAAAAATTCATGTATCGTGATGGGAGAATCGGGCCCACTCAATGACTTGGCTGCCATAACCGTCTGTGGCAATGAGTTCCACAGATTCACCACCCTCTGGCTGAAGAAGTTCCTCTGAGTACAGCTTGGATGACTGCCCTACACGTATCAGACCACTGTGTAGGTATTGTCATAGAATCCCTATAGTGCAGAAGGAAGCGATTCGGCCTACCGAGTCTGCACTGACAACAATACCATCCAGGCCCTATCCTCGTAACCTCATGTATTTTTCCCTGCTAGTCCCCCTGAAACTAAAGAGCAATTAAGCATGGCCAATCAACCTAACCTGCACATCTTTGGACTGAGAGAGGAAACTGAATCACCTGGAGGAAACCCATGCAGACAGGGAGAGAACATGCAAAACCCAGACAGCCAGTCAGCCAAGGCCAGAATCGAATCTGAGTCCCTGGTGCTGTGAAGCAGCAGTGCTAACCTCTGTCACCCCTAATCTGTCTAATAGCGATAGAGAGACACAAAGTATAATTTGTAATGTGTCTTTATGAAGATCTTTCTGCGTGTTCGCTCAATGACAGTGGAAGGTTGAGAGCACAGAAAATGCGCACTGTGCCTTAAGAGGGTTGACCTTTTTATGTACACTTGAGCTGCTATTGTTTTCAATGACAGGGAAAAATACCGATATGAATATTCCACTATTGCTGCTCAAAGAAGAAAGAAAATAAAAGACTTGAATTTATTTAATGCCTTTCCACAAACTCAGGGTGTTCCAAAGTGCTTTCCAGCCAATGAAGCCAATAACTGAAATGCAATCGCTACTGTGATGTCAGAAGTGCAGTGACTAAGACAAAGCATCTCCCGCAAAGAGCAAGGTGATAATGACCGGGTAATCTGCCTTTGGTTACGGAATAAACATTGTGTGAGGGTCTGAAACCTCACACTGTATGTTTTTATAAAACACACATAGATATTCACATGCTATTTCTGAAATTAAAAAAATGGAACCAAGATACTTAAAAAGTTTGAATCTATGTCTGCCCATGACTCTCGAACAAAAGGAGCTCTGAATACCCTTTGTCATTGAGGATACATCCCTCCAGCCATTACTGTCCCTCAAAGGTGGCTGGGATCCATGAGCACTGCAAGATGTAACTATGGACGCTCCCTGGGTAATGGACATATGCCTGCATGATGCGCATCACATGGTCAACAGGTGATCTGGACTTTGAGGGAGTGGTATCCCTTGTAGTTCAAAAATGGCGCCCAAGGGGAACACAGTGTCATGTAAATGCAGTTTATGCACCTGGAGCATTCCTGCTACGCAAGTGAAGTCCATGGCCTTGATGTCCTGGGTTGCATGGTCCCAGTACACGGTGGGCCCTCGCAAAGAGAACATCTGTGATCTCCCTTAAGCACTGCTGACTGGGAGATGTCACACGGCTCAACCATGCAGCCTTGAAATGAGCTGCTAGCAAGTTCAGAGTGGTGGTGACTTTCAATCTGTGACTTCCCAATCCATATGGTATCAACTCTTTCATCACCTGACACTGGTGGTCTCCTGGGATACAGTCTTCTCAGATACTGGATCACTGATATCTGGAGGTAGGAAATTTGGAATACCCTTGGCCAATAGTGTCTTCTCTGAGGCTCTGCCATCTGTGGCCCTGCTCCCAGAAGATCAACAGGCCCTGTCTCCCCTCCACTGCAGTGCTCTGATCCTGGCCATGTGCAGCAGCACATCAATTTCAGTGCTGTTCCTCGATCCCAATCAAAGGAATTGCCAGCTCAGCTGGCTCCATGATTCCCCAGAATCTTAAAGTGCAAGGAAGAGACCATCAAAGTGAGTATTAAGGATCACTGACAGTGCCCTGATCCTTAGCCCTCTTGGGATCTGGGACATCCAGCTATGTGCATCTTTCCTACGTGAGCATCTTTCCAGTAGGCCTCGCTCTCTACACTGTCACGCAATAGCCACTTCCCCACAGTTATCCTTCTCAACTCCGCCTGAATGAACCCTTGAGAGTCTCAGAGATCCACATGCCCCCGCCAACACTCCAATAGGTGAGGAGTTAGGGCAGTTGAGTGCATTCAATGGACCAGTGTTCTAACCTAATTGGGGAAGAAGATACTGGCCCCTCTCCCATGCCTGTCAGGGTGAATGATGAAGGATTTCACCGTGATGCCTTCCTTTGGGTGGGGGGGGGAGGTGGGGAGCATATCTGTGTTACCTCTCTATTATGTAGGCATGAGTATGAGACTTGAGTTTAATGCTTGGGAACTGCGCTTCCAAGCTTTTGAGTGTCGATCAGTGGCACACTCATGCATTGCAATGCTGACTAAATTGGCATGTACAGTGAGATGGTCACACAGCAGGTGAAGAGTGCAGAGGCAGAAAGGGAATGGCTGACCACCAGACAGAGCAAAAGCACTACGCAGGTAGTGCAGGAGTTTCCTGGGTTAATCTCCCTCAAACAGGTTTTCTGTTTTGAATACTGTCCAAAAGATGTCAAGGGATATGGAGGGATTTCTGGAGTATGGCAGTGAGATAGAGGATCAGCCATGATCATGTCGAATGGCAGAGCAAGCTCAAAGAGCTGAATGGCTGAATCCTGTTCCTGTTTTCTATGTTTAACTCTGCACATTATCTCATCGTGTGAAGTCCAGCACTGTGTTTCAGCCCACCGACCTCCCTGAAAGAATACTTCATTAGACTTTGACGCTGGACTATGGAATCCATGTGAAACACTATTTCTCTTCTCCATGGTCTCTGCACTGTAGAATTTTCTTTTCTCTCTGCTTCTCTTTACTGTATGAGTCTGGTGATGACATTATGACCCTCCTTTTGCATTTTGGATGCGTGCAAATTAACTGATCCTCTGAGTTTATCCTATCTCATTTTCTGAGGAGTTATTAATAAAAAATTAAATCGCACAGAGAGGAAAACAAGTCAAAAAACCTTTCTGTCTATGGACGGGTGGTGTGAGGAGAAATGAGTGCTGTTTCAATTAATCCCCCTCCTGTCTGTAACAATTGGCTGATCAGGTGAACTCCACGCTCTTCTTAAAAAAATAGTGCCATACGATCTTTTATGTCCATCTGAGAGAGAAAATGGGGCTTTTATTTAATGTCTGACTGAAAGGCAGGCAATGATTTTACCCAATATTTTAGGTGGCAAAAAGACAAGGGTATGGCTAAGATGAGGTTTTAAGTTGTTATGCCGGTTTAAACTGTGTTTAGCACAAGGTGCCAAATTGGGGAAGGAGTTGAAACCAATCCTATCAAATGCCATCTGAAGATCATTCGGGGCTGATCAACAATTACACTGCTGCTGGTTTTCATTAAACAATCTGTGCCCTACCTTGGTGAATTAGGCTTCATTTAAAAATTTATTCTAATAGCGACCAGCTGTACAGGTGTAAAGAGGATATTGCTGGCCATTTTGAGTGCTACTTAAAGGCATTTCATCTTTTCCTGGTCACTTGCTGCTAGGAGTTTGAAGAGCATTTTTGAAACACAGCGAAACAGAGTAAGCACTGTGCGACCCTATCTTCTTGGACAGAAGGAAGAGAATACTTAGTCACCAGCATTTTGCTAGGGATTTCCCTTGGTCTGCGGAAGAAATTGG
Organism: Carcharhinus amblyrhynchos; assembly: GCF_965287045.1. Lineage (NCBI taxonomy): Eukaryota > Metazoa > Chordata > Chondrichthyes > Carcharhiniformes > Carcharhinidae > Carcharhinus > Carcharhinus amblyrhynchos. Next base: position 24,140,208 of record NC_137342.1, on the reverse strand, counting down.
AGGAGGCCAGGCAAAATGAAATCGCTCACCCGAGATGAAACAAAGGCAGGTGGATTATTTCCCCTAATCCGGTATATAATCAGAATGTAAGGTACATTCAATACATTTAGCTGAGTAATTGATGTTTGTGTATAAGTTGCTTGTTTACTTAGGCATTGGCCAAAAGCTCGTGATTACCAAATAAACCGGTTAGACTTTAACCTGGTGTTGTGAGGCTTCTTATCAAAAGAACCCCAAACATCTCTGGCAGCTGAACTCTCAGGGTGGAATTTTACAGGCACATCTGCCCGAGGTTCGTACGTTCACACTCGAGGCCAATGGAGAATGCTGTTCTCTGAGCCTCGCCCACCCTCGCAATCATGCCAGTAAAATTCCGACCTCAGCCTAGGTTCTGTGCTAAGGTCCCTGGAGCTTCTGACCTAATGGTAAAAACTCTACCACGACTGACATTTGAATTTCAACCAGTCAGTAAAATTACCTTAGAATGGTGCGTTAAGAAAATTTTAACACAATTAGTGTTTAGGGGCAAATCACACAGGGTCCTACAAACTAGCAACCTGCCCTCAGTCTCAATATTTCCAAGTGGCCAATCATATTTCATATTCATTCCTAAGTAAACAAGCAACTTGTACACAAGCATCAATTATTCAGCTAAATGTATTGAATGTAATTTACATTCTGGTTATATAACTGGTTTATACTCATAACGTGAAGGTAAGTTGCATGAAAGTAAATATGATGCATTTGAGTAATCAGCAAATAAACAGCTAGCGTGTGCATTGTGTTGTGTTGTGGGAAAATATAAACCTATTATTTATATACTGTGCTCAGATAACAGAATGTGGTGTTGAAAAAAAAGCAAATTGGGTCACATCAGTGTCCAAAGGAAAAGGACATGCTGTTCTAATTCAAAATAAGTCCTGTGAGTTATTGAAACTTATTTTGCAGTGACTGGTGCAAATGAAGCAGTCAGTTTGTACACAGCAAAAGATGAATGGCCAGTTCATTTTTATTTGATGGTTAAGGTCAAAGGCAGATTTTGGTTAATTTGAAATGAGACCTTTAACAGATGCCTGAACTATGAGACCACAAAACCATAAGACAAAGGGGGAGAATTAGGTTACTCGGCCCATGGAGTTTTCTCCGCCATTCAATCTTCACTGATATTTTTCTCATCCCCATTCTCGTGCCTTTTTTTCATAACCCCTGATCCCCTTATTAATCAAGAACCTATCTATCTCTGTCTTAAAGATACTCAATGACTTGGCCTCCACAGACTTCTGCAGCAAAGAGTTCTGCAGATTCACCACTCTCTGGCTGAAGAAATTCCTCCTCATCTCTGTTTTAAAGGATAGTCACTTTAGCCTCAGGTTTTGCCCAATGGTTCTAGTTTTCCCCACAAGTGGAAACATCCTCTCCACGTCCACTCTATCTCGGCCTCGCAGTATCCTGAAAGTTTCATCCTCCCCCTCATCCTTCTAAACTCCAACGAGTACAGACCCAGAGTCCTCAGCTGTTCCTCATATGACAAGCTCATCATTCCAGGGATCATTCTTGTGAACCTCCTCTGGACCCTTTCCAAGGCCAGCACATCCTTCCTTAGCTATGGGGCCCAAAACTGTTCACAACATTGCAAATGGGGTCTGACCAGAGCCTTATACAGCCTCAGGAGTAGATCCCTGCCCTTGTATTCTAGCCCTCTCAGCATGAATGCTAACATTGCATTTGCCTTCCTAACTGCTGATAGAACCTGCACGTTAACCTTATCCTAACTGCTGGGATATGCGGGCTCTCAATTTAACATCTTATCCAGGGCGGAATTTTACCGTCCCGTCTGCCATGGGAATCATAGTGGGTAGGACACGGACTGTGCAAAGTTGCGTTGACCTCGGTTCTTGGGGTGAGCACGGCCGGAAAATCCCGCCCTATGAATTCTCTCGCTGTTGCACTTAATTGTTATTATATACCTGCATCATGCGTCTATGTTCTGCAGTGAGGTTCAGACGCACAATTTTCTTTCTTCGAGTCTGGAGCGCTGCACTGGGCAAGGTTAGCAGCTATTTGTATTTGAATTGTAGCTGCCTGGGGGCTGTAATTCCCTTTCCATTCAAATATAGAGCACGTTATTAAAAAAATAAAATTTTAGTATTGCTCACATGTACCTTTTCACCAAAATTAATGAAGACAAGATTTATGGCCCCTTTGAATACTTGATGTTATTTACTTCACTATGGCACATAAACTCAGTGTCCTGGCCTGTTTGTGATAGACAAAAGGAAAAGCTCAAGTACAAGCAGTGCCATTAATCAGAAAATGAATAGGACACATTGTGCTGCAATATAATGATACATTTCATTATTGTTTCAATTTCACCCTGACACTTAATTAGTTATCACACTAGGGATGACAGCAGATTCTGTTTCATTTTTATTCATTAAACAACTGAATTAGACAATAGGTTAATCAGATCCAAAGTTCACGCATTGAACAAGGAGACCTGGAAATTTCCTGCACATTTCAAAGATTATGTAAGAAAAATGAAGGAGCAGTGGTCCAAAAGCTCATGATACCAAATAATCCTGTTGAACTTTAACCTGGTGTTGTGAGACTCCTTGCTGTGCCCACTCAAGTCCAACGCCAGCATCTCCACCATCGTAAGAAAGACAAGCAGGAGTAGACAGTATGTTCCTTTAAGTCATATCTGACCTGCAATGAGATAATGGCTGATCTTTACTTAACTACGCTTTATCATTCCCACCTTTTCCCAATAAAGTTTTGATTCCCGTTGTGTTAAATTGATAGATTTTTGGATCTTGGATATAGTCCACAGCCCCCTTAGGTAGAGAATTCCAAAGATTCACAACCTTCTGAGACAAGAAATTTCTCTTCTTAGTCCCACTGGCCAACCTCTTATCCTGAGACTATGACCTAGTTCTAGACTCTCCGGCCAGAAGAGGCAACCTCTCTGCATCTACTTGTCAAGCTCTCTCATAATCTTATGTTTCAATTAGATCATCTCTCTCCTTCTGGACTCCTGGCAATATGGGCCCATTTTACTCTATCTGTCTTCCATTGGACAACTATTTTATCTGCAAAATCAGTTTAGTGAACCTTTGAAGCATAAGAACATAAGAACATAAGAAATAGGAGCAGGAGTAGGCCATCTAGCCCTTCGAGCCTGCCCCGCCATTCAATAAGATCATGGCTGATCTGTCATGGCTCAGTTCCACTTTCCCACCCTCTCCCCATAACCCTTAATCCCCTCTCTTATCAAGAACCCATCAACCCGCTTCTTAAAAATATTTAGCGAGGCAGCCTCCACCACTTCAACGGGCAGAGAATTCCAGAGATTCACCACCCTTTGAGTGAAGAAGTTCCTCCTCAACTCCGTTCTAAACCGCCTCCCCTTTTTCTTGAGGCTGTGCCCCCTAGTCCTACTGTCTTTTTTGAGCGGGAAGAGTCTCTCCACCTCTATCCTATCCATCCCATTCATCATCTTATACGTCTCAATGAGATCTCCCCTCATTCTTCTAAACTCTAACGAGTACAAGCCTAGTTTATTCAGCCTCTCCTCATAGCTCAATCCCCTCAACTCCGGTATCAGCCTAGTAAACCTCCTCTGCACTCCCTCCAGGGCCAAAATATCCTTGCGCAGGTGCGGCGCCCAAAACTGCACACAGTACTCCAGCTGCGGCCTCACCAATGCCCTATACAGCTGCAGCAAGACCTCCCTACTTTTATATTCAATCCCCCTCGCTATGAAGGCCAGCATCCCATTCGCCTTCTTGACCACCTGCTGCACCTGCAAGCTGGGTTTTTGCGACACATGCACAAGGACCCCGAGGTCCCTCTGCACCGTCGCCTCCCCCTCTCTATGCAAATTCTTCCTCAGGGAAGAATAAAGAAACAAAAATTTGCATTTATGTAGCAGTTTTCATGACACTTAGATGACTTACAGCTCTTTGTAATCAATGAAGTATTTTTGAAAGTGTGATCACTTTTGTAATGGGGGAAGTGCTACAGCCAATTTGCACACAGTAGCGTGATAAGAACCAGATAATCTGTTTTCATGAAGCATGAGCGTTGGCCAGGACACTAGGGATAATTGTTCTGCTCTTGTTTGAAATTGTGCCCTGATAAATTTCAAATTCACCTGACAATTGAACTTTAGCCAAAAGACACTTTCAACAGTGCAGCACTCCCTCAGTTCTGCACTAGAGTATCAGATCTTGTTTTATGCTCAAGTCCTGGGGTGGGACTTGAAAAGATGCGCAGATTAGGATGATTGACCATGTTAAATTGCCCCTTGGTGTCAGGGGAATTAGCAGGGTAAATAGTTGTGGTTACAGGGATAGGGCCTGGGTAGGATTGTTGCCAGTTTAAGCTTGATGGACCGAATGGCCTCCTTCTGCACTGTAAGGATTCTATAATTCTACAAACCACAATACTTGTGACTCCAAGGAGAGAGTGCTACCAAATGAGCCGAACCTGTCCATCACCAAAGCCCTGTGTAATTGCATTAGGGTTTCTATAATCTTGGATTCTTAACTCCATTGCCATGAAAGCTAACCTAATGCCTTCCTTATTTCTTGCCGTCGCTGCATATTACTTTTCTGTGATTCATGTACAAGGAAAACCAATCCCACTGAATACGGGGTACACATGCAGTTTGGCTGCACATCAAATACCGTATGCAACTGTCACAAAAACATGTTTTATGCCCAATAGTTACTTTTAATCCAATGGTGGGAAGATTGAAGTGAAATTTTAAAAGCCCAGAGACTTTTTCAAACACAAACTAAAAGTGTGATCTGAGCTCGTGGCAAAAACGTGAGCCAAAATTTTGCATTTTTTTTAAGTGTTGTCTCAGGCAGGCAAAGTGGTGCGTAGGCCACTGGCTGTACTGCCAATTTTTCCCACTAAATTTTTAAACACTTTGGGGAAAAAATTGCTGGAGGCAGGTTCCACACCACTACATCAGAGCCCACTAAGCCAGCAATGAGATTGAGACCCTGGCCTAAAAGATCTCAAAGTAAAAACAAAGACTCCCCTGGCTGGCACAGGGAACACTCTCATGGCACCTCTCTATAGGATGCCCCCTGCTACTGCCCCCTGGCAAAGGGCAGGGACAATCGCATCATGAGATCTCGCCAGCGTGAATCTCGATTTTCGGCCCTCACAAGATTTTGTGTCCCCGTCGCCATTAATGCCCACAGCAAACATGGACACAAAATCCCAGCCATGTATCCTGTTTGCATGATTGAATCTCCCAAATTATATTAGCAGAATATAAGTGTGCCACATTTCCAGCCCCTATTAGCAAGGCATCAGGCCAATCACTTAAGATACTCAACAGAATGTTCCCAGATGTGTACTGTCAAAACTACACTGAGAATACACTAAACCCAATCACTTGAACAGTGGGACACTGCCTGACAGACACGCACTGATGAAGTTACAAGGGAGAATATGCTAGTTACGACTATGTTTGAATCACTGGGTGATGGTCACAAAACATGCTTTGTGTGTTTAAATTTCAGTTTCCTCTGCAGCAAGAACTGGGACTCTGATGAGGGAACACCTGGGGGCGGGGGGTGGTGTGGTGCTGTCAGTCCATCACACAAACAGCCTCCCATCCATCTACACTTTCCACTAGCTCAGGAAAGCAGCTAGCATAATGAAGGACCCCATGTACGCTGGACATACTCTCTTCCCTCGGGAAAAAGATACAAAAGTCTAAGATCGCGCTGTAATGTTCTATGTTCTATGTTCTATCACGTATCAACCAATTCCAGAACAGCTTCTTCCCTACTGCCCATCAGACTTTTGAGTAGACCTACCATATATTATGTTGATTTTTCTATGCACCCTAGCTATGATTGTAACACTATATTCTGCATCCTCTCCTTTCTTTCTCTCCTATGTACTCTATGAATAGTGTGCTTTGTCTGCATGGCGCACAAGAAACAATACTTTTAATTGTATACCAATACCAAATCAATAAATTTCTGATTCTTCAGACACGGAGGACACAAACTAATTTTTCTAGTATTTTATTGTAATTTGATTGGGGGGATGGGGTGGGGAGAAGCTTGAGTGCAGCATCATAGATTATGGAGAGAGTTGCAAGGGTGCAACTTTTGGCTGATTGCAGTCTGCACAGAAATCCTATTCCTCACAGCCCACAGCAGTGTTGTAAAGGCACTTATCTCATTGATTCAACCATTCCTGCTTTCTTTTATCTATTAATTTTCCTCCATGTCAGAAAACATGGTTAAAATTAATCAAAAATAAAGGTCATGTGAAAAGCAAGGCACACAGCCTCCCTAAAAGATTTCAATTACCAGCTTAAGAGTGGGTTGGTTGCCCACATTTGACACATCATCATTAAGACCAGAAATGGCCAGGTTCAAGGTGGCTTGGGGTCAGGTTTGCAATGCAATTATTTTTCACCTCCCACCGCTCCCAACCCACATAACCTTTAGGTTTAAAATTCTCCCTGTTGCGCCCAATGTGTTTGATTGATGGTGAAATGAATTGAAATTTTAACGTTCATACATATAGATGAGGCATCTGGGGCCGGATTCTCCGATTTCGCTCGCAGCTGGGATTCTCCCATCTGGCTGTAGTGAAAGGAGATTTGGCTGAGTGCCAAATTCTCTGTCTTCGCTGGTAGCAGTGGCGGGGTGTTTATGGCTGGAGAACTCCAGCCGCGCTGTGAGTCTTTGCACTTTGCGTCCTGATTGACGACCTGGAATTTATCTGTATTACAATCAGGTGTATTCTAATGAAATTTGAGCATAACTTGACATCACCAGATTAGGCATGGAAATAGGTCACTTCTTGGTCTAATGTTTTGTGTTTTCTGATTGAGAAAATTCTAGACTAATATATTGATGGCACAGTGCTAATCCCAAAATGCTGTGCCACAAAGAAGGTGCTTGCCCGTTATTCCACACAGGCTCCTTAACTCACCCATACTGTAAAATGTGATGGTTTTCAGTTTAAAATTAGGAGGACGGTATATGTCTTATGCCAAAGGAAATAGGAAAGGAAGGGAAAAATGCTGCTTATCTTTTCTACTTCAGTTCCTCATGAGGTGCTCAACAAGACCCGATCTTCTCAAACGTAGAACAGTGCACATCCTGGAAGGAACTAAAGAAGAGGTAATAAGGCACATTGAGTTATCTCCATGCTGCAGTTTCTGGCAAGTAAAATCAATTGATGATGAAGCCCAAATATCCAATTATTCATACAAATACCATACAGGACTTCTGCATTACAGATTCCTAAAACTTGTAATTCCCTCATTCACAAAAAAAATGTAGAATAGCCAATTCTTCACAAATCTCCGGTAACATGCTTTTCAATTAGACTTTATGCTTTATTTAACACAGAAAAACACTTGAAGGTGCTTAATGGAGGAATAACTAATAACTGGAAATCAAGTTAAGAATGTCAATATTAGGAAGAGGGTAAGTCAGTTATGGTGAGCCTCTTGGGATCGGGCAGAGAGAGGACATGTCTCTTTTTCTTTATGCTCTGCCATTTTTCTTTTGGTTCACATCCAACCCTTGTTGCCCTTAGCTTGTGGCTTGTTGTCTTCTTGTCTCCTGGACCTTTCTCTTATATATTATTCATGTTTCTTGTGTGGGATGGGGAATGGGGGTGGGGGTACCCTCGTGTGACAGAAGAAAAAGGGTGGATCGGAGGGGAGAAGAAACAAAGGAAAACAGGGTGATGGTCCACTTCAATTTTAGGTAGTTGGGGGGAGGTGGTTGGTGAGGTGGTGTGTGTTAGAAGGAGGGGGCTGTTAGTTTCAGGGTTTATGTGTTTCCGGGGGCTGGGGTGGATGTCAAAGTGGTGTGTGTGTTGGAGAGTTTTTTTTTGGCGGGGGGGTTTCCTGGTTGGGGAGGTTTTTTGTCTGTTGCTGAGTCAGATTCTGTTTTCTTCGAGGGAGGGTGCAGGGGTGGGGGGTTGTTAGTAGGTGGGCTACTGAGGGGGTACTAGGTGGGCTACTGTAGTGAAAAAAAGCCTGGGAGGTTTCCTGATAGGGATGTTGGTGGGTAGATTGTGGGTTGAAGAGTGGTTTGTTGTCCTCCCCTGTCTTGGCACTTTCATCACCAGTGTGTGTCAATTAGGATGAGCGGGGTGAGAGGGCTCCTGGAACTGGTGGGATGGGATGACTTTCTGTTTTTTGTGGGTGTTCTATGTTGTGGTGGGCAGGATGGTGTGGTGTGGGACTATGTATCAGATTGGTGTGGGAGCACTAGCTGGCAGAGTTAGCTCGTTTATTCAGATGGTTTATGGGTTTGATATGAGGATAGGCCTTTCATTGGCAGTGCAAACATTAACAATTTACTTGTTTATTTATTTATTAATTGGTGTCCCAAGTAGGCTTATATTAGCAATGTAATGAAATTACTGTGGAAGGGGGAATTTAATATGGCCAATTCACTTAACCAGCAATAACTGGAAACCAAGTTCAGAATGTTGATATTAGGAAGAGGATGTGTTGGTTAGGCTGAGGATTAGAGTTAGGGTTACGGTTAGGAAGAGGATGGGTTGACTACAACAAAGATCAAAGAAAATTACAGCACAGGAACAGGCCCTTTGGCCCTCCAACTGACCATGCTGCCCAACTGAATTAAAACCCCCTACCCTTCCAGGGTCAATTTCCCTCTATTCCCATCCTATTCATTTGGTTATCAAGACGCCCCTTAAAAGCCACTACCGTATCCACTTCCACTACGTCCCTTGGCAACGAGTTCCAGACACCCACTACTGTCAGTGTAAAAAAATCTGCCTCGTACATCTGCCTCATTAGGGTGAGGGTTAGGGTTAGGAAGAGGATGAGTTGGATTTAATGAGTGTCTTTAAAGAAAAGAGGAAAGCAGAGAGATGAGGAGATATAGGGAGGAAATTCCAATGCGGGAGATATCAGTGGCTGAAAGCCACTGATGCAGAAGGATGATAGGAAAACATTGGAGTCCGAGAAATTGAGAGTTTGCAGGAAAAGGGGGCTAGAAAAGTAAGGAGCAGAAAGGTTTTTGGGGTAGAAAATGTCATCAAACTCAATGAAAACAGGCTTTGATGCAAAATAGGATGTGGGCCTTTGGGTTTTGGATGCACTGAAATTATGGAGAATGGAGATTGTAAGGCTGGGGAAGAACGAAGTGAATAGTTGGGTCTGAAGGTCTGGGTTTCAACAACAGACAGGATGAGGTGATGGTGAAGGTGGGGGGTGACTTTATGGAGATAGAAATAGGCAGTTTCCTGTTGGAGACGGTCTAGCTCAAAACCTCAGCTTGGGGTTAAATAAGTTGCAGAGGCTGCAAGTAGTCTGGTTCAGTGTGATTTAGAGGAGGGCTTGGAATTGATGGCAGGACATGGAAATAAACCCCTAAGAGATCAACAGGATAACAATTAATAAAACGAGAGTTTGGTTTGAAGTCAAGTTGTTAAGGAAAAAGAAATTTGCTTATGCTTTTCTGCTGATCTAAACACAAGTAAAATTGTATATCCCATCTGAATGAGAATAAAATTATTAATATTTTGACTTGTATTTTAATAAGTTAATGAAAATATTCAGATTTGCACATGATATATTTTATATTTCTAAGCACACTTGGTACACCCGGGGTCTTGATTGGCTAGGGTCATACAGAATTGAATAGATTATTTATTTCTAATCCCCCCACTTGTTAAAAAATGTAAACTTCAGTTTGTGAAGGTATTCAGTCCGCTCAAAGGATTTGATTTGATTTATTATTGTCACATGTATTGGTATACAGTGAAAGGATTGTTTCTTGCGTGCTATACAGGTAAAGCATACTATTCATAGAGTACATATGAGAAGGAAAGGGAAGATGCTGAGTGTAGTGTCACAGTCATAGCTAGGGGTGTAGAGAAAGATCAGTTTAATATATGATAGGCCCATTCAAAGTCTGATGGCAGAAGGGAAGAAGCTGCTCTTGAGTTGGTTGGTATGTGACCTCAGACCTCGATCCTCCAACACTGCATCCCAGCTTCCAACAGTGTTATAGGCTTCCTAAATCACCCTCCTGCCCACTCCCTATTCCAGCTCATAGAATCATAGAACACATACAGTGCAGGAGGTGGTATTTTAACTTATCGAGCCTGCACCAACAACAAATCCACCCATTCTCTATGCCCGCAACCCCACTTATTTAACCTGCTAGTCCCCACTAACAGGCAATTTTGCTTGGCCAGTCAACCTAACCTGCACACCTTTAGACTGTGGGAAGAAACCGTGTGCAGTGGTCCTATCACTGCCAGCACGATAATTTGGCAAGTCACAAAATGGGTGGCATGGTGGCACAGTCATTCACACTGCTGCTTCACAGCACCAGGGATCTGGGTTCAATTCCAACTTTGGGTGACTATCCGTGTTGAGTTTGCATGTTCTCCCCATATCTGCATGTGTTTCCTCTGGTTTCCTCCCACAGAGCAAAGATTTGAGGGCTAGGTTGATTGGCCATGTTGAATTGCCCCTTAGTGTCAGGGAGATTAGCGGGTAAATATGTGGGGTTATGGGGATAGGGCCTGGGTGGAATTGATGGGCCAAATGATGTCATTCTGCACTGTAGAGATTCTATCATTCTATTCTATGTGACATCTATGCCCACGTAATTTATAGTCCCATATCTACTGGATTCAGGTTTACTATATCCCTGTGTTTTCAGGCTTTCTGAAAGACTCTTTCCCAAGAATTAATGGTTAGTAGCAATTACATGAGGACTGTTTCCCCACAGATGAGTGACAACCAATATCTTGATCCCATAGTCTACTGGGAAAGCAGGAGATGGCTTTATAGATTCTGCAATTCCACAAGAGACGAGGTCTGCCTCTGTCCCCAAGAGACTCATCGTCCTGGAGCAGCTGTCCCCTTCTCCAAACCTAAGCCCTAAGGCAGCTCTTTGAAGTGTTAGCATAGATCTGAAGAAGGATTATGAGGGACATGCAGCATCGTGACTCTTACAAAGTTTCAGAAGGTTTGCATGATGTTGCTGTTAAATATAAAAATACTATTCATGATTTGAGTTTTGGATGAAAATCTAAAGTTGCATTGCAACTGAAAAAAAATGTTTGTTGGACAGAGGATGCCACTTGGAACTTCAGCTTTTAATGTTAATAAATATGATGTTGCAAAGGGTTGAACATTTAAATGATGTGGTGTCTCTCGGTTATTACAGCTGCTGCAAGTCTATAATGTGATCAGACATTACTAAAAATGTCTCTGGAATCTTGCAGCTCTCTTCCAGCGGCTGTCTGTGATCTTACTGTTTCATCCTTATATCCTTATTAGAGTTGAACTGTGGTTCAACAACATTGCAGATTTTGGACAGGCTTTGAAGAGTCAAGAGGTGAATTACTCATCACAGGATTCCTTGCCTCTGATCTACTCTTGTAGCCACAGTATTTATAAGGCTAATCCAGCTGAGACTTGTCCATGAATCCTAGAGATTTTCTGCTGAGCTATGATAACACAATTGTGAGAATCCCCATGAAATTCAACTCCATTATTTACACAACCACGCTCATGATAGGGTGGGCACATCTTGCTTTATTAACCCTTGCTTCTGGCTAAATTTAGAGTCAGACTTAAATGGGGAGTAAAGCCTCAATTCTCCTTCCCAAATTCAGGCAAATACACTTAGCTGATAAATCGTTATCAAACCGTTCAGATACTTAGCGATGCTTCTCTGTGCGAACAGTATTCTATAACACTGTGTTCCAGAGACATCAATCGATGTCAGGAAGTGCATGGCGTGCCATGTGAGATGCAACACAGCATAAACACAAGGTCTGGCTGTGATCCAATAGAGGCAGAACTGCTTTCAGTGGGACTCAGGAGATACCCTTCTAGAAGTTGTTTGAGGGCAACTCAAGTGGGAGTAAACATGTTTTGAACTGGAAGTGTTTGAACTGGAGCATTAATCACCTGTAATGTTCACTGTCTGGAGCCACAGAGATGTGCAGGAGCATGCACGCAAGTGAGAATTAAAAGCAATCAGACAGCTGACAATTTTAGTTCTGACATGCAATTAGATGTCTTTTTTTTCCCCCCAAAACGTTCACCATCAACAAGGACTTTTCACCTTGTTGGTTGGTTTGTATAAGTTATCTCAGCACTAAAAGAAAGTTGTAATTAGGGAATGATTAAAGCTTTAATACGAGTGCTATTATTAGCTCTTCAGTTATGTTTGCAGGAGAAAGTACCTGAATAGACTACATACATGTGTGTGCAATGTTTCGATTCTGAGAAAGTTATTTTGTCACTATATGCCAGATTTCATGTGGGAATTCCTAGCAGGAAAATCTCACTGGTGGAAAGATATTTTGGTGTTCTTTGGCTTTAAAGAAAAGAATGAGCAGGCTACACAACATTCTAAGTTAACTAAATAAAAGTTTACATTTCAGTGATTGTAAGATCCACAAGATGCAATGCAGCAGGCATGGACTGGGATACATTTTTGCACCAAATAGTCCCAGTTTGATGTCCTGTTTCATGTCAAACTTAACTGAATAAAATGTGCTACAAAATGTACTCTAATTGGATACAATGTTAGTCATAACATTGTTGTGCAGCTCGTGTGTTTGAAAGACCCACTTCCACTTTTCACTGCATTGTGACGAGGAACTGGGACCAAGACTGAAATTTCCTGAGGTACTGGTACTAAGTGAACCATAAAAATCATTTGTGTAAATTCACCATCATGACAGACAGAACCATTTGTCACCATGCCCTATAGCCCCCTAGAGCAAGGTCAAGGGCTGATCAGTATCATTACCGACTAAATAGATACAGTTAAGTCTGGAAAATTTTGTGGAGGTCTTGTGTTTAGGGTGGCTTCAAAGCATCTATTAAAGCAATTATACCTTGACTGTGCCCAAATTATCGCTTAGGGATGTTCTTGGTAAGACACCTTGGTCTCTCATACGTTCCTGGTATCGTGTTCTTCCATAAATCTATTAGACTATCACTGATTTCTTGACTCATTAGGAGTAACTTCCTGCAATGTGTTAAAGATGAAAGCATGGGACTATTCCTACATCAACATCTCAATCGCATGCATAGAAACTGTCTCCATTGTCTGTACCTGAGTTCTGTACTTCAGAATCAATTGATGGAATTTTCCAGTCCTGACACAGGTAGGATTTTCCAGCCCTGACACAGGTGGGCATCATTGTGGGCAGGACGGGGACAAATTGGAGAGCCTTAGCAACTCTCCAAATTTTCCCATCCCGACAGTGTCAACGCCCACTGATGTTGGGGCTGAGAAGTCTTGCTTGTTGTCCTTTTGAAGACTAGACTCCTGAGATCTAGATACCAGGGTTTCTCAGCAGGGGCACATTATGGCTCCATTCCTTCCACCTCTGGGGGGTAGCTGAACTGCATTGTGAAAAATAACTCTGACAGTTTCTTCGAAAGCTATCATGTGAGAAGACAATGCAAAGTTACTAGTTACTAGTACATCTGTGTGTAAACATAGATTGAAAGGCCTTTTAGTCTGCCCAAGTGGTGGATAGTGAAGGATGTGATGCAAAAGATGGAATTGTAAGGGCATCTCCTTCCACCTTCATCCATTCATGCTAACCAGTGTTCAGTGAATTGTGATTCAGCCCCTTGTACACACAGCTGCACTGTGGTGGAATGCAGAATGCTAATGCTATTTGACACAAACCACAAGCAGAGTCTTTCATTTTTTCAGCCGTGATGCTGAAATCCTTTGGCAGTCCTTCCGATGACTACTTGTGTGAGGCAAGCAGTTGTCTCTTTGTAGCTGGGCATCTGAAGTCTGCATTTCTGTCCCCCCTCAGCGGAGCTGGAGAATTAACTCAATGACAAGGTACCTCCTGAGTTGTCCTTGTCTAAGCTTTTTGGGTTAGATCCTGAGCTGGTACTTTGGAGGAATGGATAGCATGGTGGTGCCTCTTTTGGCTTTCGATGAGATGTCTCCATAAGAATTAGGCAAGACTTAGCCTGGCACTGACAGAGTGAGCACTAGCAGTTCTCACAATTTGTCAAGATTGCTAAATGTCCATTTTTCAGCTGTTTGAAGAAGTTCAAGTCATAATGCCTCTTCAGAAAAACCCTAGCTTTGTATTTCTATCTTCAACCCAAATAATTGAGTGACCCTCTCCCTTGTGTCATGTAACATTTTCTTTTGCACAATGAGAGAGCGAGAGGTCGATGACCAGCTACCGAACAGAGATTGGACATGTCTGGGGCTTCAGTTTGATTTGCCGATGTTACAAGGGAAATTTTTAAAAATGTAAGTGAAACGGGAGATGTTGAATGGAAAGTAAGTAGCTGAACTGCATTGTGAAAAAGAACTCTGACAGTTTCTTAGAAGTATCATGTGAGAAGACAATGCAAAGTTACTAGTTACTAGTACATCTGTGTGTAGGCATAGATTGAAAAGCCTTTAGTCTGCCCATGTGGTGGATAGTGAAGGATGTGATGCAAAAGATGCAATTGTAAGGGTGTTGGGGAGCAGAAGAGGTCTGTTGAAAAGTCTCTTGAAAGAGGTGGAGGAATGATGAATTACCCCCACTCTAAATGCCCTTGTCATATCATTTGAAGTTCTTTCTGCATTCAACCCAAGTCCTAAGGATGACGCTTCTGGACAAATTCACTCAGCCAGATCGATTCAAGCCCAGTGAATGTTTATTTTTGATATTTTACCACCATTGATGAGAAAACATAAGAACATAAAAACATAAGAAATAAGAGCAGGAGTAGGCCATCTGGCCCTTCGAGCCTGCCCCGCCATTCAATAAGATCATGGCTGATCTGTCGTGGCTCAGTTCCACATTCCTGCCCTCTCTCCATAACCCTTAATCCCCTCTCTTATCAGAAACCCATCAACCCGCGTCTTAAAAATATTTAGCGAGGTAGCCTCCACCACTTCAACGGGCAGAGAATTCCAGAGATTCACCACCCTTTGAGTGAAGAAGTTCTTCCTCAACTCTGTTCTAAACCGCCCCCCCCTTTATCTTGAGGCTGTGCCCCCTAGTCCTACTGTCCTTTCTGAGCGGGAAGAGTCTTTCCACCTCTATCCTATCCATCCCATTCATCATCTTATACGTCTCAATGAGATCTCCCCTCATTCTTCTAAACTCTAACGAGTACAAGCCTAGTTTATTCAGCCTCTCCTCATAGCTCAACCCCCTCAACTCCTTCTCCTTACTTTCCTCTCTTTAACCAGGACCTCAGCAGAGGCCTCGGGAAACTTTGGGGCTCATTGTTGACTCAGTCTTCACCTTACAGCCTGAGAGAAAACAATGTCAGAAAATAAAAACAATTTTTCTTCATAAGTTGCATCCTGTTTTAAATTGGTCTCCAAGATCCACCCAAAATCATGCCCAGTCAGGTGGGAAAGACATTAGTCAAATGCTAACAAGCCTCAAGTGCTTTATTACCCTGGGCCTAGAACTTAGGCTTTCCACTTGCCTTGTCCGCACCTATCCAAAAGCCACTTTAGGTTAAACTTGACCCCCCCCCGGGTATTTCAAAAATCAGTAAAATTAGTTGTCTATAAATTGAGAGGAATAGAGTAGATTTCCTCAATCCAATGTCCATTTAACACCTGCACTAGATATTTATTGAGAACGGAAATTAAATTCAGTTTTACATTTTTTGGACAATGGATTCTGCACCGTTGAGAATGGATGGGTAGGTTCTTTAGCTCATTGCAATTCAATATTTCCAGGATTAGAATGATCTTTTGTTATGTGTAGTTGTACTGCAGACAATGGAACTACATTTCATTGTAATATGCAAGCATGGATGCAAAAGTGCCTTTCAGTGCCTGAAGATTTACTTTGAGTTATTGCAGTTATTGTTGAAGACTGGCATTTACCAAACAAACAGTAAGAAGCTTATTTAAGCTGACTCCCAGACACTTAATACAATCATATCCATGTGCCACAAATCCAGTGGGACATTAAGGAGGAAACAGCTGTGGTATATGTGCCATGTCATGTGAAACCATTTTTGTTACAACATTCCATTAGAATTCCAAAGCAACAACGCAAGCTGCAGCACAAGTACATTTAAGTGAACTCAGTATTGTTTAGTTAATAACGTGATAATAAAATAAATGCCTTTGGATATCCAGAACAGAGAAAAGATTTATTATGAGACCTATTTTTCAGCACCAAGTTAAATCAGCTACTAGTCCGAAATTTTGCAACAATTGGTAAAGAGGGCAGCACGACGGCACAGTGGTTAACATGGCTGCCTCATTGCATCAAGGACCCAGGTTCAATTCTGGCCTCAGGTGACAGTCTCTGTGGAGTTTGCACCCCATGTCTGCACGGGTTTCCTCCGGGTGCTCCAATTTCCTCCCATACTCCAAAGATGTGCAAGTTAGGTGGATTGGCCATACTAATTTGCCCCTTAGTGTCAGGGGGATTAGTGGGGTTGTGGGGATAAGGCTTGGGTGGGATTGTTGTCAGATACAAGTTCAATGGGTCAAATGGCCTCCTTCTGCACTGTAGGAATTCTATGATTTTATAAAGTAAATGCATCACAGCAACCAGAAGGATGCAGGGAAATTAAAATTGTTTGCTCCTTGAAAAAATGAGTTGGATGGTGAAATGAACACATAGAAATATGTTTTACCCGGAAACCTGTGGAAAATAATGTTATGAAGACAATAATAAAAATTCTGTCTCAAGAGAAAAATAATGGCCAACTTGTTCGGCCGGGTGATTTTTGGTCAAGCAAGCAGAGCAGCTTTTGGAAAGTTAGTCAGGGAAGCAAGTGTGGCAGCATATTTTCAAAAGGATGTAACTTTATTAAATTCATGTTCAACAAGTACAAATACATGGCATCCATTATCTTCTGTAGGAGTAGGATAAGCTAAACAAAGTGCTTCACCACCGGAAAACTACTGACACAATTCTTAGTCAAAGCATATGCATGATCTAAGAACTGGAGAAACACATTCACGTCTGCACATCTCCAGGGCATAGGAAATGTAGAGTTGTTGTACATGTAGTACCTTATAACCAGTTGCAAGATATGATCAGTAACTTCATTTATGAAGATAAAAGCACAGTAACTTCTAATGTAGGGAAACGTTCCAAGGTGCTTCGTAGAAGTTTGAGGAAATAAAATGGATGTTGAGCTAATGTTTATTTTACTTATTAGTGTCAAAAGTAGGCTTACATTAATACTGCAATGAAGCTACTGTGAAAATGTAGCATGGCCAGAGCATCTAAGCAACATGTCTTTTGGACTATGGGAGGAAACCATAGCACCTGGAGGAAACCTATGCAGAAACAGGAAGAGTATGCAGACTCCACACAGATAGTGACCCAAGCCGAGAGTCGAACCCAGGTGCTGTGAGGCAGCAGTGCTAACCAATGTACTGTCATGCTGCCCATAATGCAAGTATCAATGGGTGCTATTCTGATTGGTTGGTGTCAATGGGTGCTATTCTGATTGGTGGTTGGTGACACGTGGAGTGCCACAGGGATCGGTGCTGGGGCCTCAGCTATTTACCATTTATATAGATGATCTGGAGGAGGGGGCTGAGTGTAGGGTGATGAAATTTGCTCTCATCAGCAAATTGCACGGAGGGTGTGGAAAGTCTGCAGAGGGATCTGGATAGGCTGAGCGAGTGGGCGAGGACCTGGCAGATGGAGTACAATGTTAGCAAGTGTGAGGTTATCCACTTTGGCAGAAATAATAGTAGGAGGGATTACTATTTAAAGGGCGAAAAGCTGCAGCATGCTACGGTGCAGAGGGACCTGGGGGTCCTTGTGCATGAGTCGCAAAAACCCAGTCTGCAGGTGCAGCAGGTGATCAAGAAGGCGAATGGGATGCTGGCCTTTATAGCAAGGGGGATAGAATATAAAAGCAGGGAGGTCTTGCTGCAACTGTACAGGATACTGGTGAGGCCGCAGCTGGAGTACTGTGTGCAGTTTTGGTCGCCGCACTTGCGCAAGGATATTTTGGCCTTGGAGAGAGTGCAGAGGAGGTTCACTAGGCTGATACCGGAGATGAGGGGGTTGGACTATGAAGAGAGACTAAATAGACAGGGTCTGTACTCGTTGGAGTTTAGAAGGATGAGGGGGGATCTTATAGAGACGTATAAGATAATGAAAGGGTTGGATAGGGTAGAGGTAAAAAGGATAGCAGGACTAGAGGGCACAGCCTCAAGATAAGGGGGGGCAGTTCAGATCGAAGTTGAGGAGGAACTTCTTCACTCAAAGGGTGGTGAATCTCTGGAATTCTCTGCCCGTTGAAATGGTGGAGGCAACCTCGCTAAATATATTTAAGTCACGGGTAGATAGGTTTTTGACAGACAAGGGGATTAAGGGTTATGGGGAGAGAGCGGGAAAGTGGAACTGATCCACTTCAGATCAGCCATGATCTTATTGAATGGCGGGGCAGGCTCGAAGGGCTAGATGGCCTATTCCTGCTCCTATTTCTTATGTTCTTATGTAAGAGATATTGGCAGGCTTGACCCAGGGATCTGGGTGTATAAGTACACAGGTCGCTGAAAGTGGCAATGCAGATGGAGAAGGTAGTCAAAAAGGCATAAGGCATGCTTGCCTTCATCGACCGGGGCATTGAGTTGCACGTTGGACTTGTTTAAGGTTTACTTAGATAGACACATGAGCGAAACAGGGATGGAGGGTTATAGTAGACGGTATTAAAAAGGGTCAGAGCCTCGGGACGACACTGGAAATGTGATATTACATGTTAATGTTTTGTCTCTTTTAATCCACAGGTGTCAGTCCACCTTGTTGTCAAACTAAGGGCATGCATACGGTGGGTCGTGCATGGGCTGCTCTTGGAGGTTTTGAGAGTGGCCTAATACTTCGTGTCGTTGTGTGTGCTTAATCCTGGATCAGCAGACGGGCACCACAACAGCTCGGTGACTATCACTACTAGCTGTGCAGATACATGGATTTGGGCCTGTGTCTGTGGGAGTTTGTGCATTCTCCCTGTGGTTGCGTGGGTTTCCTCCGGGTGCTCCGGTTTCCTCCCACACCCCAAAGATGTGCTCTTAGGCTGATTGGTGTACCAAATTGACCCTACACTATTCTCCCCTGAATCTGGCTACATTAGGGGTTCCACTCACATACACACAGGGCAGGGTAGGTGTAGGAAAATGTTTTGTTGAAATGGCGGCGCGGGCTCGTTGGGCCGAAGGGCCTGTTTCCCGTGCTGGGTTGTTCTTTGTTCTTTGTTTTGTTAAAAGTTGGCAAGCCATGTTGCAGCTTTACAGAACCTTAGTTAGGCCGCACTTCGAATATAGTGTTCAATCTGGTCGCTACACTATCAGAAGGATGTGGAGGCTTTGGAGAGGGTACAGAAAAGATTTACCAGGATGTTGCCTGGTATGGAGGGCATTAGCTATGAGGGAGGTTGGAGAAATTTGATTTGTTCTCACTGGAATGGTGGAGGTCGAGGGGTACCTGAAAGAAGTCTGCAAGATTATGAGAGGCATGGACAGAATTTATAGTTAGAAGCTTTTTCCCAGGGTGGAAGAATCAATTACTAGGGGGCATAGAGTTAAGGTGCAAGGGGCAAGGATTAAAGGAGATGTATGAGGAAGGTTTTTTACACAGAGGGTGGTGGGTGCCTGGAACTCGCTGCTGGGGGAGGTAATGGAATAAGATATATTTGTGACTTTTAAGGGGCATCTTGACAAATACATGAATAGGATGGGAATAGAGGGATATGGTCTCCAAAAGGGTAGGGGGTTTTAGTTCAGTCGGTTAGCGTAGTCAGTGCAGGTTTGGAGTGCTGAAGGGCCTGTTCCTGTGCTATAATTTTCTTTGTTCTTTATAATGGAAGAGATATTGTCCCCGCATTTGATCAAAGAGGGTTTTGAGGAGCTATTACAGAAGAGACAGACAGAGTTTCAGATTGTGGGTCTTCAGTGACTGAAGACAGTGTTAGCAACAGTAGGTTGTAGGAAAGAGGATGAATACATAGGAAGCAGCACAAGAAGCAGAGAGTTTCAGAGAGGAACAGTTGGTAGCATCAGAGGAGGATAGGGGAATTAAGAGGGGTAAGGATATGAAATGATTTTAGCCATAAGGAGGTCAGCAAGAACAGTGGTTTTAGAAATTGGTATGGATGTAGGATATCTGTTGCACAAACAATCAGCAATGCAAGGCTTCCAGAAATATTTAGTGAAGATAAAACCCCTGTGATTAGCTGCTGAAATGGGACTTATTTTTAAGATTTCTGGGTTAAGGAACTAAACTGAGCCAAAGGGGGCAAATAAAATAAAAGGGTGACCAACCCACTACTTTCCTGCTCACCCCTGAGATCTCCCCCAAATTATGGGGAATGGATAGGACATCAGACAGCCTGCTTGCCCTTAGGTTTATTGAGGCCTTAAGGTTGTCAATTAAAAGTCACTTATGGACCACACTGGGTGGGGGAAGTTGGAAGAAAGTTGGTCTACCTGCCACTTTAACAGCTTGCGATAAAAGGCAAGAAGAAAAGTTGCGGTACCTCCTTTGAGAGTTTCCCTCTGCCCATTGGGGACATCTCACCCCACCAAGATGGATCAGCCCCTTTTGCCTCCCCCCACCTCGAAAACCCAATAGCCCCATTTAGGACGTCCTGGCAGTCCCAGCATCAGCCACTACTGTATTTTGACACTCCTGGAACTACTTGACTTCTGGCCAATCATGTTGGCCTCAGAAGTTGGACTTCCTGAGCAGAACTTTCCCATCCCTCCCCCCAGGGAAATCGTAGCAGGCGGTGGGGTGGGTGGGCGGGATGGGTGGAGGTCGGTGGTGAGGGAGATCATGCAAAGGTCTGTTGATCTCAGGTTGGACTTTCCAGTTTTGGGGCAAGTGTGGCTGGAAGCATATTATCACTGCGAGTCAGCCTGTTTTAAAGTCAGCAAGGTGCCAGCTAACTTTTCAATCAAATACGGGGGTAGGAAAATGTACCCTCTATAAAAATTCACTCCAAGAATCTTATGAAATACAAATGTCTTCTTCAAGATGAAAACTGGTTTAAATTCACTTGCAGTCCAATTCTATAAACTCATTAAAGGAAAATGCAGACTATGTGCTGAATGGAAAAAGTTTATCTCTCTGCTGGAGGAAGCTAGCACCGTAAACATGGATATGTCCCTCAGTTTTCTCTAGAAATCTTAGATCCTGCCAGGCTGCATCCCAACTCTACAGATTCAGGATCCAGACAAGCACATGACCAGATTTCTCTGGCCAAGGATTAGGCTTTACTACATCAAAGAGTAAAGGTGATTTGACCTTCCAAGCTCCAAGCACAAGAACAACACCGTCCAAAACTTGGTCTTTGTACAGAAACAGTGGGTCAGTGTCACCCTGCTACCCCTACTATACATTCCCCCCCGCCAGCCACCAAAAACCCCCACTAAGACTGACAGATGCATTAAAACTCCCACTGGAATCCTTGACATTGACAATCTGAAAGAAGTCTTGTATCAGATTAATGACTAAAATTTAAAGTTTATTCATTGGCGTCACAAGTAGGCTTACATTACACGGCAATGAAGTTACTGTGAAAATACCCTAGTTGCCACCCTCTGGCGCCTATCCGGGTACACTGAGGGAGAACTTAGCATGGCCAATGCACCTAACCAGCATGTCTTTCAGACTGTGGGAAGAAATCAGAGCACCCGGAGATATCCATAAACTACATATCCTTATATCCACAAACTAAGTCACGAGAAGAGCATTATTAGACTAGGTAAACTGCTCCATGTGAGGCAATAACATAATTCCAATAACATTTCGGTCAACATGACAACTTCTGCTTCCTTCCTACCACTTCATTCAGAACCATACCATGTCCTGTGTTAGAAACTTTAACTAGAACAAGTTGAAGCCCTTATTATCTAGTGTTTATGTACTTCTTCTGCCAAAGTATCATGGGACTGAAATCAGGGAAAGTTTATTGTTATATTTAGACTTTGAATGTAGCTGCAAGGATCAGAGCTGTGCTATTTACACTAATCACGCTGGATGAGTTCCATTGAGGCAAATGCCACTGTTGGTGTGTATATCGTGATGCAAATCAGTGTTTCCAGGCAACAGTGAGGAGGTTGCTATTTAGATGTTGCTAGTGTCGTGTTTAATACAGTCTAATTATGATGAATGCGTGAATTGAGTGGCTGGAAATATTATTCTTGTGTCAGATATATGATTGGAATCAGGAGTTCCATAAAGCACAGATTAAAAAAATAGTTGCCATGAAATTTGGCTTCTTTGTTCCCAGTTTTTTTTATTCTCAGTGATACTATCCATGATACACACGCATACTTCCTGAAGTGAGCTGCTTTGGCTGCTTTTAGGTATTTGTATTTATTCCTATTGGCTCACTGGAGTTCTGCTGTATTAATGTGTGCAATGAAAGCAATGTTATTATAGACATAGGGCACAATCTTACTTGTCATTCGTGCCACATTCCTGCTGAGGTCAGAGAATTTAGCGGCCAGCCAAATCTCCATTCACTGTGGCCGGATGGGAAAATCCCGCCAGCATGAACGGTGGTAAGATTCCAGCCTCAGTGTGGAAACAGAGAAGAAGCAGCCATGGTAGAGATCAACACACTGTAAATAAACCTCCATTAGTTTTTAACCAAAGTCTGCCCTACGTATCATGTCTTCAATACAGAACAGATGCCATTTTGGTGAGGACAGTGGAACACATGTAGCGAGCATCAGATCATAATTGATCCTGGCAATCTGAAAGAAGTCTTGTATCAGATTAATGTTTAAAGTTTAAAGTTTATTTACTGGCGTCACAAGTAGACTTACATTAAAATGGCAATGAAGTTACTGTGAAAATCCCCTAGTCGCCACACTCCGGCACCTGTCTGGGTACACTGAGAGAGAATTTGGCATGGTCAATGCACCTAACCAGAACGTCTTTCAGACTGTGGGAGGAAACCAGAGCACCCGGACGAAACCCACATAGACACAAGGAGAATGTGCAGACTCCGCTCAGATGGTGACCCAAGCCGGGAATCAAACCCGGATCCCTGGAGCTGTGAGGCAGCATTGCCAATCCACTAATGCCGCCATTTTGGAGCTCATGTGGATGTCCCTTCTTACCCTCGCACAGCTGGACATGTTTTCCACAGAATTAAAGGTGCCCTAGTCAGCAGCATTTAAAGGGATCGTCAACTCTTTTCAGGCTAGTTGCTGATTGATTACTGCTGGAGCCTGTTCTGAATATGGAAGCTTTCAGTACTTCCCAGAGATGTTCAAAGTTGCTAAAATCTTTAAGGTGTAGCCTGGCAGGTGCTGAAAGAATTACATTTTTAAGTTAAGTTTATTTATTGGTGTCACAAATAGGCTTACATTAACACTGCAATGAAGTTACTGTGAAAATCCGCTAGTCGCCACACTCGGGCACCTGTTCGGGTACACTCAGGGAGAATTTAGCATGAACAATTCTCATGGCGGGAAAATTATAGTCTTTGGAACATTATTCTTCAAAGGGCAGTGGAAGGAGCCTTTGAATATTTTTAAGGGAGAGGTAAATGGATTCTTGATAAACAAGGGAGTGAAAGGTTATATGGGGTTAGGGTGGAAATGTTGAATTGAGGTTCCAATTAGATCAGCAGTGATTGTATTAGATGGAGGAAAAAACTCAAAGGGCTCAGTTGCCCATTCCTGCTCTTAATTTGCACAAGCTATGTAACTTCACAAACTGCTTTCTCCTAGACATAGGTGCAATATTCCTCTTGGAGTACAGCATGATAGCAGATTGGGCAAAGGCTGCTGGAAGATGGAGGGTAATGCGAGAGAAAGGACTCTCACCAGAAGGCCATATCTGCCCTGGGTGTTCAGACAGCAATTGGTGTAGGTTGACCTCAGCAAGGAACCATTTCTGAGATGTTTGCTTCAATGAGGATATTCTCAATAAAACTTACCACTTTGCTGCAGCCACAGCTTCAGAGCAGGGAGAGGAGAACATTGCCAATCTCTGAAATGTGCTACAATAAAGGAATTCTATTCACTCATGACTCAGCTGGCTGGAGTCCATACTCTGCATATCACGCAGGTCAGTGCTGCTATCCTGGCAATAGTCATAACGCCTTCATTCTGCAGCAGTCCATTGTGTCAGGTGCACATGTATAAAGTACAAGAAAAAGCAGGCTTCCGTATAAAAATCATGCATCCATACAAAAAGCTATACGAGCAGATTATTGGAATATTGCTTCTGCTGCCTGATTCGCTCTGGATGAAACTTGTTGTACTCAGCAGAGCATAAGTCAAAATTCATGGTGGCTTGCTGAATGCTGCACAAACTCACTATCATGAAGGGACTAGCCGAGCAGGAGGAGGAAGCAACCAACACGGCCCTTTGACCATGTTCAAGTCATCTGACAACGATACAAATCAGTGCAACCCAACAGTCCCATCTCTCTGGTCCTTCCTCTCTTCCTGATCTACTTGGTCACAATGCTGAAATAAACAGCAACACAAAGCAAGTATTCCTGAAAAATTCAATTAATCATATTGCATACAATTAGCAACAAACCAGCCTTATGCATTCTCTTTGTGCCTATCTTCTAGCTGACTTTGTCAGTCCTAGTGCTCCTTAACAATGGTTGCAACATGGTTGGCAGAAGACTGTTGACTCTCACTGGGGGCTAACTACAGAGTGCCTTGAATAACTCTGGGCCTAGAAGGCTTTGCTTTGGGTGCCTACAAGCTTGTTGCAATTCTGCTATCCTAACCTTGAGGCTGCAATCTGAGCTTACGTGGCAACAAGGTTAGCTTGCATGAGAATAGTCTGAACTTGTGTTGCAGCTGCACAGTGCCCAATGCCAAAGTCTTGCCCGACTCCTCCATGTCCCTTGACATTGACAATGCACCAAAAATTTCATTGCATACATTCATCAGTTCTCTTCCATAGGCCATCCCCATTTGTGCCTGATGTCTCACCATGTGCAGATCTGTCTCTAAGCTATTTCCTAATATAAGTAATGCAAGTTATTTGTTGGGCATGGAGTTTCTTCTTCATCTTTGTCTTCCTCCTCTTACAACTCTTGCTCTTTCACGACTGTGCAGCCAGGTAGTGGATGCTGGATCAGAAAATGCTGGAAAATCCCAGCATGTCTGACAGCATTTGTGGAGAGACAACAGACCTAATGTTTTGAGTCTGGGTGACTCTTCTTCAGGGTGTAGAATGGTACTGGGAAAGTTGGATGTCAGCTGTATAGTGAGACTAGAAATATGGGAATATTCTCCTTAGAACTGTGGGGATTAAGAGAAAATTTGGTAGAAGTGTTCAAAATTTAAGTTTTAAGATTTCAAACTGTCATTCATTCACATCAGACTTATTTAAGATCATGTAATTATTGAAGGTTTTCCATTCTTAAGTGATTCATGGTATGAAAATAAAAAGGACCCTTAGTGAGTTTCTATGGTGTATTTTATGGATGGTAACTCTGCTGCCACTGTTTGTCAATGTTGGAGAGAGTGAACAATTGTGAATAGGGTACCAAACAAGTGAATCACTTTGTCTTGGATCATATAATCTCTACTGTACAGAAGGAGGCCCTTTGGCCCATCAAGTCTGTACTGACCACAGTCTCATCCAAGCCCTATTCCCATAACCTCACACATTTACTCTGCTACTCCCCCTGACACTAGACTCAATTTAGCATGGCCACAATCAACCTAATCCGCACATCTTTGGAGTGTGGGAGGAAATCAGAGCACCCCGGAGGAAACCCACATAGACACAGGGAGAATGTGCAAACTCCAGACAGGCAGTGACCCAAGGCCAGAATTAAACCTGGGACCCTGGTGCTGTGAGGCAGCAGTGCGAACCACTGTGCCACCTAAAACAATTGAAATCATGCAGACTTCCCTACCCTAAATGAGAAAAGATCGTGTCAAACTTGTTCTTGGGGCTGCACCTATCCAAGTAAGTGGAGAGTATTCCATCAAACTCCTGACTGTTGCCATGTAAATCGTAGATGTGGGCTGGGAGTCAGGAGGTAAGTTAATCATTGCAGGATTCTTAGAGACTGACTAGTCATATAAATACTAGCCACAGTATTTATATGACTAGTCCATTCAGTTTTTGGTCAATCGCAATCCCCAGGGTGTTGATAATGGGGGATTCAGCAATTGTAATCCCATTCAATGTTAAGAGGCAATGGTTAGGTTCTCTGTTGTTGGAGGTGGTCTTTACCTGGCACTTGTGAAGGGGAAATGTTACTTGTCACTTGTCAGCAGAAGCCTGGATATTGACCAGGTCCTGCTGCATTTGGACATGAATGTTTCACTGCCTGAGGAGACACGACTGATTCGGAATATTGTGCAAACGTCCTCACTGCTGACTAAGGAAGGTTACTGATGAAGTAGCTGAAAATGGTTTGGCCCAGGACACTATCCTGAGGAACTCCTATGGTTGTGTTGTAGAACTGAGATAATTGACCTCCAACCATCACAACCAGCTTCATTTGTGCCAGGTATGACTCTAAACACCTGAGGATTTTGCTCTTGAATCTCATTGACTCCAGTTTTACTACTGTTTCTTGATGCCTCACCTGGTCAAACAAAGCGTTGATGTCCGGAGCAGTTACTCTTGCCTCTTCTCTGGAATTCAGCTCTTTTGTCCATGTTTGGACTCAGGCTGCAATGAGGTTATGAGTTGAATGACCCTTATGTAACACAGACTCAGCTACAGTGAGCCAGATTTTGCTCAATAACTGCCACCTGATAGCACTGTTGATAAGTCTTTCCATCACTACTGATGAACAAGCGTAGACTGATGAGGCAGTAATTGGCCAGGTTGGATTCGTCCTGCTTTTTCTGTAAGGACATGCCTGGGAACGTTTCCAAATTGCTGGGTAGATCCAGTGTTGTAGCTGTACTGGAATACCTTATCTAAGGGCACAGCTTGTTCTGGAGCATGTCTTCAGTACAGTTGCTGGAGCAATGTCAGGACCCATAGATTTGCAATATCCAATGCCTTCAGCCATTTCCCAATGTCACGTGGAATGAATCGAATTGGTGGGGGGGTTGGCATCTGAGATGCTGGGGACTTCTGGAGCAGGCCGAGTTGGATCGTGCACTCAGCACTTCTGGCTGAAAACTGCTGCGAATGTCTTCTGCGCAGATGTGCTGGGCTCCTCCAACATTGAGGATGAGGGTATTATGGGGGGAATCTTGTAGAAACATATAAAATTATGAAGGGAATAAGATAAGATAGAAGCAGGGGGGGTTGTTTCCACTGATGAGTGAAACTAGAACTAGGGGCATAGCCTCACAATAAAGGAGAGCAAATTTAGGATTGAGTTGAGGAGGAACTTCTTCACCCAAAGTGTTGTGAATCTGTGGAATTTCCTGTCCACTGAAGCAGTTGAGGCTCCCTCATTGTATGTTTTTAAAGCAGAGGTAGATAGAATTTTGAACAGTAACGGAATTAAGGGTTACAGTGAGTGGGCAGATAAGTGGAGCTGAGTCCATGAAGAAATCAGCCACGATCTTATTGAGTGGCAGCGCAGGCTCGAGGAGCCAGATGGCCTACTCCTGCTCCTAGTTCTTCTATTCTTATGTTCTTAATTGTGGAGCCTCCTCCTCGAGTGAGTTGTTTAATTATCCACTACCGTTCATGACTGGATGTGGCAGGACTGCTGTTCTTAGATCTGATCTATGGGTTGTGAGATCGCTTAGCTTTGTTACTTGCTGCTAATGCTACTTGGAATGCATGAAGTCCTGTTTTATAGTTTCTCCAAGTTGACAGCTCATTTTTGGGAATGCCTGGTATTGCTCCTGGAATGTCCCCTGCACTCTTCCTTGAACCTGGCTTGGTGGTAATAGTAGAGTGGGGGACATGCCAGGTCATGAGATTACAGACTGTGGTTGAGGACAGTTCTGCTGCTGCTAATGGCCCACAACACCTCATGGATACCCAGTCTTGAGTTGCGAGATTTGCTCAAAGTTTACCCCATTTAGCACGGTGGTGGTGCCACACAAAATATGATGGACGGTATCCTCAATGTGACAATGGGACTTTGTCTCCACAAGACTCTATGGTGGTCACTCCTACTGAAATCGTCATGGACAAATCATCTGCGGCAGGCAGGTTGATGAGGTTTTTCACTCTTATTAGTTCCCTCACCATCTGGTGCAGAGCCCGTCCTGCAGCTGTGCCCTTTAGGACTCAACTAGCTCTGTTTATAGTGGTGTTATCAAACCATTCTTGAAAAATGGACTTTGAAGTTCCTTCACCCAGAGTGCATTTTGTACCCTTGCCACCCTCAGTGCTGAAACTAGTGGAAAAAAATGTGAAATCAATCCTCAATTTCTATCCTTTTCATTCCACTGAAAGTAATAACATAAGGAAACAATTGTCTTAACTGAGTAGAAGGACATTTAGACATTTACATAAAATAAATAATTACAAATAAATAACTTGTCCAAAGATGTGCAGGTTAGGTTGATTGGCCATGTTAAATTGCCCCATAGTGTCAGGGGGATTAGCAGTACAAATGCATGGGGTTATGCAAAAAGGTCCTGGTTGGGATTGTTGTCAGTGCAGGCTCGATGGGCCAAATGGCCACCTTCTGAACTGTAGAGATTCTATGGGATTCTATGACGCAACTATTCTATCATAAAATGCACAATGTATTATTCTTTTGCTGATGTGGAGTTTGTGCAAGTGGTCAATATCTTAAGCCATGAGCAGCTGTGTTTTGCATTGCTGGTCCTCCGATAGCAGAAAAAAACCATCCTCGCATATGCTCAGCATGATCATTCCTGCCACAATCTCCACAGTTAGTCATGATTCCCAGTATTCTGGAGGCAGAATTTCCTGTGCTTCTGCAGCAGGTTTAAAGACAAGAGACCTTTTGTCAGCGCAGGACTGTGGGCTGTCTGAAAATCATTTCTGCTAAATTTCTGCAATAGCACTCAGAAGTAAAAAGAAAATCCCACATCACGAATTCAGTACTGGAGGTGTAGCTGCAGCAAGTGGTCAGAAGAGGAGTACAGTGTTTGATATTCAAGTGCATGCTTTTTACAGGAGATGCAGAATGTGTGAAAGGAGGTGACAGAAAGAACAAACGCTGTCTCCAACACCCAGGGAACATGCGAGCAGATGAGGGAACAGTTTGCTGAGCTGACAACCATCTATCCATATCCCTTATATCAAGCGAGAAGCAGATTATGCACAATGCAAAGTGTTTTGACCACTGCCCTACAAAAGGCAATCAGATAAACCTTTTTTGTTTAGCATGCAAGATCATATTACAGTACTCCTTACTACGGCAACTCACATCTTCAAAAGGGTAACATTCTGCTGTTGTTTTTGCAACAAGAAACTAATTAAAGCATTGCTATTCGGAGAACTAGGACAAAGGCGTGTATTTGGAATTAGGTCACAGATCAGTAATGATTTCTTTGAATGGTGGAGCAATCTCATAGGACTAAATAGCTTACTCATTTTCCTATGCTGGCATAGTGTTTAGCACTGTTGCCTCACAGCATGGGTTCGATTCCTGGCTTGGATCACCGTCTATGTGGAATCTTCACGTTCTCCTCATGTCTGCATAGATTTCCTCCCATAGCCTGAAAGATATGCAAGTTAGGTGCATTGGCCATGCTAAATTCTCCCTCAGTGTACCCGAACAGGTGCTGGAGTGTGGCAGGATTTTCACTGTAACTTCATTGCTGTGGTAATGTAAGCCTACTTGTGACATTAATAAATAAACTTTAAAACTTTAAGCAATATTCCTACCCTACTCCTATTCCCTCCTTGTGACTTTCTTGATGCATCACTGCGTGTTAACTTCAATTACTGATTTCTCCTGGAAATTGCTTCCAAGTCACTGGGCAATGCTGACCTTCTGATTAAGGTTGTTTGCATGTGACTGCCATACACGTTGCAGCTTCCCTATTGTCTCCATGATAAGCTAGAGCTTATGCGGATGAAAGGATAAAAATCACACAAGTTTAAAAATCACATAAGCTGCAAGCTGAACCTCAGTCACACAGGGAAAGCTATGTGCAAATGACAGCTTTTGGTTAAAGTAAGCCCAGAAAAGGTTCAAGGGCTATCTAATCAAATGATGTGTGGCTGCAGGTCATGTTAGAACAAGGTAAGATTGGTCAGAGGTACTGCTATCATTTCTTGATGATATAACATGCACAAGTTTTAATTGAACATTATACCCTTATGTATGCATGATGTAACCTTAACTATGATTGGAAAGCATTAACTCCTTTTATTGGTATATGCTAATTACTTGTAATCGAAGCTGAGACTTTAATTACCTTTGTATTTCTGAATTTTCCGCTCTGACATTCAAGGTCCTATAGCTGGCTAAAGTAAAGTTCATCTTGAAACTACTCTTTTACTTTGTTTGACTACTTGAGGGAAACGATAGTTTTTAAATACAACAAGAAAACCATCATAACAGCTCCTAACAGAGAGTATCTGGCTCCAGGTAAAAATGCATTTGAAACCTTTTCCACATACCATTGATGCCTCCCTCAAGAAACACATGCAGGAGTTGCACCATGCACTCACCTCACCTATATTGAAAAAACAGCCACATAGCATTCTGTCAGGATGTGCTACCTGTCCATCTGCCTCTTCTGCAAGTGATTCACTCTTGCAGCTCTTCTTCCTTTTTTGCTCTTCCCATACAATAATCGAAGGGAAAGGAATACTCAAAGAACTGCCAATTATTTTCAATTTTGGCGACTGCAGCCAAGATAAAGTGGTTCATTTTTAAGCAAGCATTTCCTGGCAGAACAGCATGTGACTAGTTTTTTTTCATACCCATTGCAATATCGTGAGTGCACAGTGCAATTTCTGCAGGGAAAATTAGTATTTCTTGAGGGAATTCATTATGATCCAATTTGCATAAAATTGAGCATTTAAATTAAGCTTGCACATATTTGGTGTAAGAGTGATTAATGTTGGCAGTCAATTAGGTACAGAAAATAGCAAATTGCGTTCAATCAGTGGGGAGCCAGATAGTTTCAGAAATGCGCCATTTTGTACCAACACTTAATGGTTAAGGGTTAATGATTGAGGTTAAGGGTTTGGATTCATTTTTTTCTTTGTAGCAACATCGCGGTGGAGCATGACCTCTGTTTGCTGCACAAGATCATTGACCCCTGACCTACTTTCCTTGGTTAAGAATCACTTATTATCCTGAAGAGCTTTGGTCAACATCTGTGCAAAAGGAAAGATACTGGAGTACAGGAAAAAGCAGCAAGGATCCAAAAGCCCTGAAGGTGAAGAACACACCTGGCTTTGTGTGTGGTGACAGAGATTGTAGTCTATCAAGGTAAGATTGGGAGTCAATCTTTGGAGGAAAAGGCAGCCTTTACTTGGCCACATCAGATCATTGAATGTCTTTAGACATAGATAGATTCTTTATTAATAAGAGGATCGGGGGTTATGGGGAAAAGACAGGAAAATGGGATGAGAAAAATATCAGCCATGAACTAAGAATAAAGAACAAAGAAAATTACAGCACAGGGAACAGGCCCTCCAAACCTGCACTGACCATGCTGCCCTACTCTTCCGGGGACCATATCCCTCTATTCCCATCCTATTCTTGTCCAGATGCCCCTTCAAAGTCACTAATGTATTTGCTTTCACCACCTCCCCCTGCAGCGAGATCCAGGCACCCTCCACCCTCTGTATAAAAAACTTGCCTTGTATATCTCCTTTAAACCTTGCTCCTCACACCTTAAACCTGTGCCCCCTAGTAATTGACATCAATGGACTGAGTTGCCTAATTCTTATGGTCTTATATCCAGATCTATTGCCACACTTTAGCAAGGGTACCTGTGTAGCAACAGGAGGAAAAGCTGTTGAACGAACTTGTACTCAGGGCCCATGGCCCTTGTATCTGCCCACCCATGGCATTTACATGCAGCAGACGGGAATAGCAATCTGTCAGGAATCTCAATGCAGGTGGGAATTGAGGCAGTTGGCCTCACCATCCAATTTTATCTCCCATCCTGTCAAATATTCCTTATGATTTTGGACTTGTATAAAGGAAAATCCAGCCTCAGGGCTTTCTTTGCATTTTGACAGCTTCTCCCAAGGTCAGTTTGAGATTAACAGATTACATCCTTCCTTCGGCTGCATGTAAGAACCCAGAATGAAATGTCTGGTACTTTCTTTTTGTTCTCCAAAGTGGGATTGCAAAGCTTATATCGAAATGTGGCCTGTAGTGTGAAGCCCCAGGTTCTCTGAGTGAAGTGTGTAGCAAATCCAGCCCATTTGCCCACAGCCTCCATGGTTCTCACACATCCCATGCTAAGAAGTATGCTACATAAGCAGCCACGTTTGTGTAGCCTGGAAGTTTCCAAACAGACGAGATAGCAATGTCAAACAGCTGCTAATTTAGCTCACATATTCCCAATTTTTACTCAGTAAGTCCATTGAGCACATTTCTTTCCCACTCACCAAAGAACAAGCCTTCAGCTTCAGATGGCACCACACCTGGGTGCAATATAACCCCGAAAGGTCTTTGACATCGACCTTCCCCATTGCGCCTCTGCAGTGGCTGCCCCAAGCTATAATATATCCTTTAGCATGTAATCCTGGGCTTTGCAATGTGTCAGCCTGCATCACTTGGTTGGGGAGTTCACTGAAGCAGTCTGTGCCCACAAGCAGCAAGACCTGTACATGGCTCCAGCTTAGACTGAGAAATGGCAAGAAAGAGACACACCAGGTTAGTGCTGGGTAGTGGCACAACACTCTTACTGGTGTTGGGGAATGTGGAAGTCAGGTAGTATGTTCTATCATGTAGAGGAGCGCCCAACTGACCTGGGAAAAGTGCATGTGGAGGAAGGCAACTATTTCATTTCAGGTTTGTTTGAATTCTGAACCATAATCCCATAACATTGTCTGAGAATTTTTTTTCTCACCCACATTGCTGCCAATGCCTCTTTTACAATTGTGATGCATCTTTATTCTCTTTTTGACAATGGCTTTGAGACATGTTAAACTCATCTGTGCTTGCCATCGTTCTGCATTTGAAATAATAGGCAGGATTTTTCATGTCCTCCCTGCAGTGCGTTTTGCAGTGGTATTGGA
Organism: Carcharhinus amblyrhynchos; assembly: GCF_965287045.1. Lineage (NCBI taxonomy): Eukaryota > Metazoa > Chordata > Chondrichthyes > Carcharhiniformes > Carcharhinidae > Carcharhinus > Carcharhinus amblyrhynchos. The sequence continues at coordinate 24,107,118 of NC_137342.1, read as the reverse complement.
AGCCTGCTATTAGCCGGTGGAGAGATCTTCAAGTCCCGAGCCTGTCAATGGGGTTTCTCATTATACTCACCCTCCACGGCCAGGGAACCTGCAGTGGCGGTGGCTCACCACCATGAGACTGGGCAATCCTGCCAGCATGAATGGCTGGAAAATCCCTCAAATATTTCTCCCAGACCTGTTGATGATACTTCTACTGCTGCTCTGGTTGGCAGATCTGGTTTTTAAGATGCCCTGATTTCGGAGGAGATTAAAAATTGTTTCATCTGTTCAAATACATTTTACTGGTTCACATTCTAATAGCACTGTTGAGTCTGTTTCTACAGCTGTCTCAAAGGCTCGTTGACCTTTGCCAAATTTGGTGGGAACTGTCTACCTGGCTGACCATCCCAAGGAACCTCTGAAGCTCAGTAATGTTCCTGAGTTGTGCAAACTCTCCAGTCATTATTGTTTCAATAGATTACCCTTTGGAATTGTGTCCACTCCAGAAACATTCTAAAGAACAATGGCCGGAATTTTATCGCCTCGCCTGCCCCAGAATCAGGGTGGGCGAGGCTTGCAGAACGGAATTCTCCATTGGCCTAAGGCAGGGCTTTACACACTTTGGAATTGAGCGGACACAATTCTTTACTCTACAAATGGCTGATCCAATATTACTCATTTACGCCATCAGCAACTGCTAAAATTCTCCTTAGGGTGTACAATTAGGATGCAGACTGCGATCCACCACTCAGTATTTAAACAGAGCTGGTCGACAATTTATGTTATTACCTTGAGACAGGTAGAAGTTCTCCTCCACTTCAGAGGATTCATTATGTGGAGATGCCGGCATTGGTTTGGGGTGGGCACAGTAAGAAGTCTAACAACACAAGGTTAAAGTCCAACAGGTTTATTAATATCCTGAAGGAGCAGCACTCTGAAAGCTTGTGATATCAAATAAGCCTGTTGGACTTTAACCTGGTATTGTGAGACTTCTTTCAGAGGATTCAGAATTTCAGTGTTTTACTTTTAGAGCAATTCATATAAAGTTACTCTGTAATGGCTGCCTGCTATGAATCCACGTGGTGAGCTTTTCTCTGTGCGAACACGTCAGTTACAATGTTGTAATTCCCCTCTAAACCAAACCTCTGTTAGCACAGCTCCTTGCTGAAAACTCAAAGTTATCAGAATTCTCACTGTGAATGTGTCTCAAAGACTACACGTTAGACACCCTTGCTTTCAGTGATTCGTGTATTGTAGAGTACTTCGAGTTTTTGCATTGGGCTTTTATTTGTGACACAGGAAGCTGATTATGAGTGTCGCTGAAGTGTGATAAGCAGGAAACATGCAGCGGATGTCATTTTTTTATTTAGCTAATTAAGCAATTGGTGTTTCAATATGGAGGCCACTTTCTTCCGTTATTGACTTGGTGAACTTCCTGACTGGAACATTTTGAGCAGAGCACACCATGTGAATGTTGCCATGCTCCTCTTAAACTTTCCTCCTACAACATGGCTGACAATAGCTTTTATTCTCAAGTCTGGTTTTGACAGTATTTGAATCACAGCTTAATTGAGAGGTATTTTTCACTGAATGGTATCATATGACAGGGAGAGTAAGCGAAGCAGTATTATTTTTCTGCTGTGCATTATCTGACGGGGAGGATGGATAAGAGTGATAGCGTGACACTTAATAATTTGAATCAGTGTTAAGTACACTAAAATAATATGGTTCAAATGCAGCACAACGTATGTCTGAGAGTGTGAGTATGCCTATACACTTGTGGTAGATTAAATGTCTAACAATGCACGAAGGATGCTGGGAAGAAGATAAGCAACTAGACTTATAAATCACTGCCAAAAAGAAACTGAATTAATTAGGCATGTCACAGATCAAATTATTTAAAAGCCATCATGAAATTATGTTGTATATATCAACTTGATAGAACATTTCAGTTTACTGATCTATAAATTGTTTCAGTTTCCAGGAGCATCTTTTCTGACATTTTTATCTACAAAATTGACTTAGTAAAATTGAGTCCCCCCCCCTTACCCTAAGAGTCTAAATTATCATGACAAGACACAAATGTTTATGGCCTGCGTACTCAGTAATATCGAAGCTGTTTAAAACTCCCTGCCTGGTATATTCCACTCACAGTATCATCATTTTATAGCTTATAAAAGCAAATGATAGAGAGATCCTGAAGTGTGTCCTGTTCACATCTGATTATAGAAACTGCTCTTACTTAATTCAGAATAAATGCAAATCATTGTTTTTACAGTTGCATTTTCGAAGAACTTCATTTCTGTGGTTTGCTCGATTGCAAAATGACTGTGCTCATGAGGCCTGAAATTACCGTTGGTGATATTAGCAGACACGTACTTTGGATGATATTCCTCTGTCTGTCAGTTTGATACAGACATTAAACCATTTGATGCAGGATAATAACATAATGTCACAGAATCGCACAGCACACGGGGAGGCCATTCAGCCCACTGTGCCTCTGCTGGCTCCTTGAAAGTGTTATCCAATCAGTTTGACTTCCCTATTCTTTCCTCGTGGCCCTACAAGTGTTTCTGTTTTAAAACGTGTATACAATTTTCTTTTTGATGCAAACTGCTATGTGGTCAGATAATGGGTTTCATATAAATAGCATTAAGCACTTGCTTTATACACTGGGTGGAACTTTCCCATCCCACAGAAATCATAGCAGGCAGGACAGGACCATGCAAAGGTCCTTTGACCTCAGGCCAGATTTTCTGGTCACCTGCCAAGATGGCCACTGACATGCGTCTAAACATTGGTGCACTGTGCATTGGACACTGCATTGGTGCACTGTGCATTGGGAACTGTGCATTGGGAACTCTGCATTGGGCACTATGCATTGGCTCACTGAGCATTGGCGCACTGTGCATTGGCGCACTGCGCATTGTCTCACTGCATTGGGAACTGTGCATTGGGCACTGTGCATTGGCTCACTGAGCATTGGCACACTGTGCATTGGCTCAGTGCGCATTGGGCACTGTGCATTGGCTCACTGTGCATTGGGAACTGTGCATTGGGAACTGCGCATTGGGCACTGCGCATTGGCTCACTGTGCATTGATGTACTGTGCATTGGCGCACTGAGCATTGGCAACTGTGCATTGGCTCACTGTGCATTGGCGCACTGTGCATTGGTGCACTAAGCATTGGCACACTGTACATTGGCGCACTGTGCATTTTCACACTGCATTGGCGCACTGTACATTGATGCACTGTGCATTGGCTCACTGTACATTGGTGCACTGAGCATTGGCTCACTGTGCATTGGCAACTGAGCTTTGGGCACCGTGCATTGGCTCACTGTGCATTTTCACACTGCATTGGCGCACTGTGCATTGGTGCACTGTACATTGGGCACTGTGCATTGGCTCACTGTGCATTAGCTCACTGTACATTGGTGCACTTGTGTGTGAATGCACAGAAGTCCTAAAGCTGGATCTTGCCAACAATGGAAAACTGATGCACACATTTAAATTGCCACTCAGAATTTGAGGTTAAACAAAACATGAGTCATATATTTAATATTTTCATTGAATTTGGGTATATTGAATCGTCCAATACTGAGACAACTCAGGTGAGGAGGATGACATACCTATAAGGGAGCTAGCCAACTTCCCAACATATTTGTAAACTTTGTAACTGTGGGCAGATACTTCAACAGCTTCAGAAGCAGGAACATAAAAATAAATTCTGTTGCGTTTTAAAGGGAGTTTGAAGTCTCCAGCCTCTCTGCACATGCTCATTTGTTAGAAACAGGGGCACGCCGTGGGAAACGATAAAGAAAATTATTGAGACGAAAATGAATTTTGCATATTGTTCTGTGTAAAATAGCCCTTCCTGCTTCCAAAATCCTAAAACGTAAAGAGAAACAAAATGGACAGAACAGGTATCACACTGGGATTGGGGAGTCAGTAGATTTCTATCCTCTGTCACTCACAATGAGGTCACAGAGTGAAGCATACAATGCATTGGCAGCAAACACAGCCTCTTGACAATGTCATCATTTATAATTGCAATTTTATTCATACATAGGGTTACAGAGTTAGGACCTGTGTGCGATTGATGTTGATCAGGCTCGATGGGCCAAATGGCATCCTTCTGCATTGTAAGGCTTCTCTGATTCTATGAATCTCTTTTATAGTTGTGCGTTTTATTTTCTCTTTCTGGTCATTTATTTGGTTCTTTCTCTCTTACATTTTATTGGCTCCCTTTATTTCTTTCTTTATAAATTTCCTTTACTTTCATATTAATTTCTTCCCAAGCCAAGCGCTACCAGTATAGGACAGCAGGTATGTCCATGCTAAGGCCACTCTGAGATAGCCAGTCAGAGAGGCTCAAGGACAATTCTTCCCTCTAAATATTAAATTACTGACTTTTGGGGGTTATCTTACCTGCAGGCGATATCACTGCATAGCATTGGAGCTAAGATTAGCATGGAGATGTTACTCTCTATTTCATGGCTATAGGCATAAATATAATGGTGTGCCAGCTTCTTTTGGGACAGCACGGTGGCACAGTATTTAGCACTGCTGCTCACAGTGTGAGGGACGCTGGTTCAATTCCAGCCTTAGGTGACTGTGTGGAGTTTGCACATTCTGCCCATGTCTGCATGGGGTTCCTCCGGGTGCTCCGGTTTCCTCCCATACACCAAAGATGTGTGGGTTAGGTTGATTTACCAAACTAAATTTGCCACAGTGCATCCCAAGGTGTGCACGTTAGGTTGATTGGCCATACTAAATTGACCCTTAGGACGGGGTTTTCCAGTTTTAGGGCAAGCACAGCTAGAAAATCTTGCCCGAGGTCAACAGACTTTTGTATGGTCCACACCCTCCCTCCCACCCACGGGCAAGATGGAAAAGCTCCCCCCTTAGTGTCAGGGAGTTTGGCAGAGTAAATACGTGGGGTAACGAGGATAGGCTAGTAGGGATTGTTGTCAATAGAGGCTTGATGGGCTGAATAGCTTCCTTCTGCACTGTGGGGATTCCATGATTCTCTGCTTTTGCTGTGCATGCTTTATTTTCCATTTCTGGGCATTTACTTGGTTTTACTCTCCCATGCACTGTGTTGGCTCTCCTTCAGTTTATGCTACCCATTCTCTCGCAGTTATGTATGTGGTCAGCTGTTCCAGGCTAATTGGCTGTCTGGTTTGCCGTTCCCTTCTTGTGAAAAAGCATCTTGGTTGTATTCTCCCTGCAGCAACGCAATTCAGATGGACGACTGACAGGGCATCACTCCATGGTGCAGCGTGCCTGCATTCCAGCATGCTGTGTAATTGCCTCATTCCTCTTTTAAAAATCTGACCCCGATGTCAAACAACGATTTGCCAATCATTTACAACGACTGTTAACTTTTCCGTTGAATGTGACCTCACTTACAGAAGATAAGGAGGAACAATTTGTCGCAGGAGCTGCCTTCAGCTTTCTCAATGGACAATTTCCTGTTTTAATTTGTGCCCATTGAAAAATAACCTGCTCTTATGCAACAGTCAGGTGACTTTCAGCTTCTCCCTCCCACCCACCCGCACCCACTGCTTTCCCGAAAACCTTTTTGTGAAATATTTCCTCATCCTCTGTGACGCACTGTGAGTTCCAGCAGCCCAGATTTTTTCATCACAGAGGAAGTTTGAAGATTACCACAAGGCTGGGCAAAAATGAACATATTTCATGTGTTCTGGAATTGATCTCAATCAGTATTCTTAATACTTGTGCAAGTTTGACAGTGACACTGTGTACCAGGAGAAATGACGCAATGATTCCTTGAAGGCCAAACGAACTATGGTACTTTTTGTACCATCCACAAAACATTTCTTTTTGGACACTGTGTTCAAAAAGGATCAGTGAAGAAATCTTATGGTGCAATGTCAACCTAGATTAAAAATATATACAGATATCTTTTCAAGTGATTTCAGTTCATATTGTTTGAATCTTTTTTACTGCTGTTTTAAATATTTTGAAGTATCACGAAGAGCAGAATCTTGTACGCTCTCCACGGTGAGTTTGGTGGTTTGGGAATTTAATTGACCGAAATTGCAGCAGGTGATGTCGTCCCCCCCAACAACTCTGATTAAACAAAGAACAATATAGCACAGGAACAGCCACCCACCCCCCAAGCCTGCACCGATCATGTGTTCCTAACTAGACCATCCGTTTGTATCCCTCTATTCCCAGTCTGTTCATGTGGCTATCTAGATAAGTCTTAAATGATCCTAGTATGTCTGCCGCAACCACCTTGCTTGGTAGTGCATTCCAGGCCCCCACCACCCTCTGTGTAAAAAATGTCCCCCGCATATCTGTATTGAAACTTGCCCCCCTTACCTTGAACTTGTGACCCCTTGTGTTTGTCATTTCTGACCTGGAAAAAAGCTTCCAACTATTCACCCTATCTATGCCCTTCATAATTTTATAAACTTCGACTAGGTCGCCCCTCAACCTCCGTCTTTCCAGGGAGAACAACACTAGTTTACTCAATCTCACCTAGATTAAGTCTATGACAGGAAGGCCTCTGGACTGCAATCCTGCCCCACAACAATTAAGGACTCCTAACCCCCTGCCATTGCAATTGGCCCAGCGGCAAGCGGAAGACCCAACACGCAGAAAGCATGACAATCTCAGTTTGGCTTGTTTGCTCGCGGGCTGCTGCAGTAGGAGGATGTGCCTGATCAAGGTACCAAGAACAGAGTGTCCCCAAAAAACAATCCCTCTGTCTTTGCTGTGATCTCCTGTAACTCCCCCCCCCCACCCCCCCAGGCTCTGCACTCTGCAACCCCTTTCCCAATCGTGGGTGGCATGGTAGCACAGTGGCTAGCACTGCTGCTTCACAGCTCCAGGGACCTGGGTTCGATTCCTGGCGTGGTTCACTGTCTGTGTGAAGTTTGCACATTCTTCTTGTGTCTGCATGGGTTTCCTCCGGGTGCTCCGGTTTCCTCCCATAGTACAAAGATGTGTGGGATAGGTTGATTGGTCATGCTAAAATTGCCCCTTAGTGTCCTGAGATATGTAGGTTAGAGGGATTAGTGGGTAAACATGTAGGGATATGGGGATAGAGCCTGGGTGGGATTATGGTCCGTGCAGACTTGATGGGCCAAATGGCCCCTTTCTGCAATGTAGGATACCTATGATTTATCTATCTGTGATGATCTTACAGACTTCTGCCTTGGTCCCTCCTTGATCTGAGCCCTTGAGTGGGTGTAGTATCAACAGCAGCCACTGCCTTCCAGTGATGCTACTGAGTATAGAAGAGCAGCTGGCCTCTGATTGACTGGCAGCTCTCAGTCTGTAGGACCTCTACCCTACGGTCCTTGATCCTAAGGGAAGGCACACTGATGGACTATTAAGTGCCTCAGTGACACAAGATACACTGCAGAATCTAATGGAAGTGATATAGATATTGGCTGCGGCTGGAGAGCCCATTTCACCCATAATGGGAAGATCTGTTATGTCTTTGGCCACTCAAGTACTTGTTGGGCCAGTGTTGGGCCTTCCCCCAAGGAGCAAGGTCTCCTGGGGCAGAAGTCCTGCCTAGCTAAAACTGCTGGTTAATGAGGCCAGCAGATCTTCTGTGTTTGGCAGTACCACCAGAAGAAAGCGGCTACCGCCAGTATGACACCCACGCAAACCTTAGGATTGAGGAGGGACCCCAAGCACATGTGAGTGATGAGGGGAAGGGGGTCAGTGGATGAGGGGTAAAGGGAGTTAGCAGGAAGAACTCTCAGCATACCATCCCACTTCCCAGTTCCTCATCTGTTGACCAGGTACTGTGTGTCTTTGAATAAGGAACTCGGGAGCCCACTGATAAACATGTCAGGTAATCCTTATTGTGCTCCACGCATAGCAAGTCCTTTTCCCATCATTTGGTTGATACCAGTGGCAGCAGAATGACACTCTGAAAGGGATAATAATAGTTATTAAGCACTTCTGAAATAAATCTTCTGTTGAGGAGAAAGCAACCTTTAGGATCATTGGAACAGAGCTACAGGAGTAGATCACTTAGCCCCTCAATCCTGTTGTGCCATGCGATCAGATCATGGTTTATCTTTGACTTAACTCCATGTGCCCATATATATTGTCCATATTCTGTTTCTCTTTGGACAACAAAAATTCATCAACCTCAGGTGTAAAATTAATAATATACTCAGCATCTATTGCCATTAGTAGAAGAGAATTCCAAACCTCTACGGCCCTTTATGTGGAGAAGTGTTTCTTAACTTTCTTAACTTCTTAATCCTCCCAGGACTGGCACTAGTTTTTAGATTATGCCCTCTAGTCCACGACTCCACAACCAGTGGAAATAGCTTCTCCCTTTGTACCCTCTCTGTTTCTGATAATTCTTTCCCGTATGTGTGTAATTCAGGGTCAACAGTATAAAATATGTCACTCTGTTGATGTGACTAGATTTATCAGGTTTAATATAGCTCCCAATCACATGCCATAAAACCTCGAGAATTGAATAATTGGCAGATCGGGGAATATTTCAAGGGTCTATGCCAACGTTATGGTCAGGCATTTTCCCACCATTCACGACCCACAGCCTCTGCCAGAGAGGAAGGAGAATTTGGCACTCGGCCAAATCACCGCAGCAAGACAGGAGAATCCCACTGGCCTGAATGGCTGGAGAATCCCACTCATGGTCTGGAAGTCGAGTAACGCAGGAAATCCTTAGGAACTTTACCGCTCAATCCTTTTCCTGTGCTTGTCCTTTTCAAAAAAAGAAATCAATTAATTATACTGCGACAGATGGCAAAACAGCCCACTGATGTAATACCGATAGTTCAAATCTGAATTAACTTCTGCATTTTGATAACAGAAAGAGGTTTTGTTTCTAGTTCCTTTCAACGATGTTGTTTCTTTCAGTTCTATAGTCGTGCTCCAGTCTTTAGTCGTGCTCCAGAATGTAGCATCATTACTTTGGTTTCTCTTGGTTTGCATATAATTTATTTGCATCAACTTAAGGCTCTGGGACATTCCCAGCACACGGTGTTTCTCAACACCTGGTTGAAGTGGGTAATTCCCATTTGTAACTCGCATAAAATACTACAGACATACGCACAAGAAGTTTGGAGTGATTGCACAGCCAAGAAGTTACACCCAACATCACTAACTTGATTGACTTCAAAAAGAAATTCTTTGCTAATGCTGCTTAGACTCAGAAACAGGCAGAAACCCCAGCAGCTCCAATCAGATTGATCTTGATATGATTTGATTTGATTTATAATGTCACATGTGTTAGCATACAGTGAAAAGTACCATTTCTTGCTCTACACAGACAAAGCATACTGTTCATAGAGAAGGAAAGGAGAAGGCGCCGAACGTAATGTTACAGTGATAGCTAGGCTGTAGAGATTGTATTAGGGCATAGTTAGAGAGTTTATTAAATGAGAGTAGAGTTTTAAAAGCACAGAACAAGAGTAAAAGATAGAATTAGAGGCTATGCTGGGCATAGCTTGCAAGAAGTTGCCTCACTCCGGCACCCACTTGAAGATGCAACAATTCCTTTACCTTCTGGAATTTCCCAACATATTGTTAAAATCCAGCCGTTGGGCTAAGTACATTCCTGTTAGAGGCTAATTAGAGGCAAGTTAGTCACAGGTATGGGGTGAAATAGCATTTATTGTTGCCAACAATAGTGCTTTCAAAAGAAGTGATAACATAAAAACAAGTGAACGTGAGACTTTAAAGTGCCAAAATATTCTATCTACCTAGTGTTGCTCTTCACCGATCTTAGTGTTGCTACAACTTCTTAACCTTATGTGGCTACCACTACATCTTGGTGTCTCCCCAGGATGTACATCAGAGGTGGAGATGGCCAGTTGCCTACTGTATCCTGTGGCCTATGATGCCTTTGGCAATCGTCCTTCAGAGGCCCTGGACCTTGAGGGCCCTGGCCAGTTTCCAGGTGCCTGGGACATATCCATGACACCCTTTTCATTCTACTGTCCCTGAGATGCCCTGGTGTCAAGAAAGGGAGAGTCAGAAGGTGTAGCCACAGCCACAGTCTCTTGGATGGAAGGCCTCAGCATGGGCTTGAGTGCCTCTTCCTTCCTCAGGCTTCCTGTGAGCCCCTGGCTCACTCCATGGGATGGCGGTGCTTCTTCAGTGAGCTCCAGAAGTTACGACGTCAGCTGGCCGTGCCAGTCCTGGAGGACCAACTGTGTCTTGCCATGGTGGTTGAGCCCTCTGTGATGGTCCTCGAGTTGGGGGCCACTTGTCAATGGCAGCAGCAAGTGCCCCCTGAGACTGGGCCACCTTCTACAGCCCCTCAGCCATAACCTTCTGTGACTGAGCCACATTCTCAAGAGCTGCTGCTGTAGCCTGCAAGCCCTCGAGTCTCTGAGCCATGGGCCGCAGAATCTGGAGAAGCCTGTTGAGTCCCTCAACTGTGGCCCTCTGGGATTCCGCCATGGCCTGCTGTGACTTGGCCATCGTTTGGGACCTGCCACTCATGGTGAGGATTTCCTGCCCCACGCTTTTCACAGCTGATGTCACTGCCTCTAGCAGCTAGAAACAATCTAGCTAGCCTACATTTTCAAAGACTGGGTGTTTGGGTGTGAAAACTCACCCAAAAAATGGATCAGTCACTCTCCTGTTTTCACACCAACTGGATACTTAGAAAAACATCTCGTAAAATTTCGCCCATTAATTTTTGGTTCCAGTGAAGTCACTGAGAAACAAATTTTCCATCTGTTTTCAGTTTTAACTTACAATGTTTTTTGTGGAGTCAATGTTTTCCGCAGTGGCATAAAAAATCTCCACAATGTTCGGTGTAGCATGATATCAATGGAATGTAATATGCCCCAAACTCACTGAACAACCGTGAGGGATGTGAGATAGGACGTGAACTGGCCCCCCGGGTGTTTGCTGTTTCCTGTGATGTCTTTTTCACTTGCACTTGCACGTACATAGGGTTTCCACAAAATAATGAACAAAGTTGTGGAATTAAATCCCCAAGGCACTACTAAAAGCTGCAGAATACCATTTATTAAAAATGGGATTTGACTTGCTCAGTCACTGTAAGTCCAAAGGCTCAATGGTATTCCCTGCATAAGACACTTTCTGCGATTGTTACAAAACAGCAAATCCTCTGATTCACCAATGAGCAAGGCCATGGGAAATATTCTAGCCTATATTTATTTCTCCAGGGCTATGTTTTGTGATTAAATTTGTAGCATGTACATTTGATCATTAACTATAACCAAAATGTTGAACGGTTGATTTGCTTTCATGCAGTGCTTCACAGTTAATTTGAAAAGGATTTTTACTTTGCCTGCCTGAAGTAAGAAACTAAGGCATTGACAGCTATATTTGAAAGGAGCTTCTATTCATTCATTTAGGAATTTTCTAAACACCCTGGAAAAAAATGCATTCAGACTTCAGTTCCTACATGTATAGATACACGGGAATTCACAAGTAGCTCAAAAGCTGTCATTAATGATAGAAATTTTCCCACGGAAGTGGGACTCTCAATGCATCTGGAAGTAAATAATTTTCCCCTTATTCTTCATCACAAATTTTCCTGTGTAGTTAACGTTATAAAAACAACAGTTAAAAAATGCCAACTGAACGTAAGTGCATTCATTACACCAATTCTACATGTTGGGTTTCATTATTACTGTGTTTTGAATATTTGAAGGTAATGTTTAAAGTTTTTCAACTTCCTGTGGTCACAAATACTCTTTGATGTTGTTCGCCCCGTCACAGCTGCCATCGAGAACTGAGAGTTTGAATTGGTGGCACGGTGGCGCAGTGGTTAGCACTGCTGCCTCACAGCGCCAGGGACCTGGGTTTGATTTCCGGCTTGGGTCACTGCCTGTGTGGAGTTTGCATGTTCTCCCCGTGTCTGCATGGGTTTCCTCCAGGTTCTCCAGTTTCCTCCCAAATTCTGAAAGATGTGCTGGTTAGGTGCATTGACCTGAACAGACGCTGGACTATGACGATTGGGGAAATTCACAATGGCCTCATTGCACTCTTAACGTAAGCCTTACTTGTGACTAATAATTAAACTAACTTACTTATCTCCATTCACTGCAGCGGGACTGGAGGATCCCATCCACGGGCAAAGTCGGAGAATTCTGGCCCACAAAACAAACAGATCAGAAAGGCTATTAAGATCCTCTTGCCACAACTCTAAAAACCAGTCTCTTAAAACATCTCATGGGCGATACGATGGTTCAGTGGTTAGCACTGCTGCCTCACAGTGACAGGGATCCAGGTTCGATTCGCACCTTGGGTCACTGTCTATGTGGAGTTTACATGTTCTCCTCGTGGATTTCCTCCAGGTGCTTCCACAGTTTCCTCCCACAGTCCGAAAGATATGTTGGTTAGATGGATTGGGCATGCTAAATTCTCCCTCAGTGTACCTGAACAGGCACCATAGTGTTGTGACGTGGTGTTTTTCACAGTAACTTCACTGCAGTGTTAATGTAAGCCTACTTGTGACACTAATACATAAACTTAAACTTAAAGTAAAGGACTCCATAGCTTTTGCCTCCAATTTATTAGAAACAGTAGCATAGTGGTTCAGAGGACAAATAGTTCTGAGGATTGAACTAAATCTTTTGAGTTCAAATTGCATCATGGAGCAAGGGAATTTAAACTCAGCTAAGTGAATAAATCTCGGATAAAAGGGTTGTATCAGTAGCAGTGACCATTGTAACTATTAGATTTTCCTAAGGTCTATCTACTTCACTAATATTCTTGAGAGAGAGAAATCTATCACTCTTACCTGACCTAAATTGGACTCCAGACCCACAGGAGTGTGGTTAGCTTTTGGCCACTCGCTGAAATGGCCTAGTAAACCATTAGGTTGTCAAGAATACAGCTCACCACAGTCTTCTCAAGAAGAATTGTGGATTTATGGTATCTGTTGGCTTTGCTATCAATCATCACATTCCATGCATGAATAAGAAAAATACAAAAATATCCAACTCAAACTGCAACCCATATGTTCTGTACTCTTTGAATGAAGCATTTCCTAAGGTTGCTGCTATTTTTACCTTTTACTAGTTTGAACCTTTCCCTCCTGATCCCACTGTGAAGCTTTAGCTTGGAGCAGTGCTTTGGATTTAATGTTTCTGTAACTTTGACTATTTTATGAAATCTCCTCTGAGCTGTCTCTTTTCAAAGCGAAGGAGATGGAGATTTTCCTTTCTATCATCATAATGCAGTTTTCTGTCAAAAGAGGTCAGCTGTTGTCCATACTTTCAGGCTTGGATTACCCTCGAGTCTCAGTGCTTAACATTGATAAGACATTGCCTGGATCCGAGATCTCTGCTGCTTCAATGTGGTGTCCTGTGTCTAATATTCTACTGACAGCAAAGTGGGTCAGCATTCCTTTTGCTCTTTGCTGCTCTATAGCTATTAACACTACCTATTCTTTTTGAACTTAATCTTTAGGTTGTTCAGACAGTACATTTGTTATCTATTTTTCCACCTCTATAATATTCCATATACTTAGAGAGTTATTTTATCTCTTCCCCACGGTGAGTTTGAAGGTGAAGAGATTATTTGATCCTGTGATGGATGAGGACCCCACCACATTCTCCACCTCGATTAAGTCAGTAGCGGGAAGGCTCAGAAAACGGCAATTGAAGCTCTTAAGTCATAGAGTCATAAGCCGGAATCTTGCTGGCACTCCCGCCCCGATTCTGGGGCAAGGCTCAGAAAACAGCATTCTCCGTTGGCCTAGAGTGGGATCATATGAATCTTTCGCGGACGTGCAGGTAAAATTCTGCCCATTGAGTTATATAATGCAGAAAAGGCCATCTGGCCCATTAGGTCTACACTGACGATAACTACCACCAAAGTTGTGCGAATCCCATTTCCTAGACTTGTCCTTGACATATCCTTGAATGTTACGATGTTTCAAGTGCTTATCCAAATATTTCTCAAAGGTTGCAAGGTTTCCAGCTTCCACTAACGTCCCAGGCAGTATATTCCAGATTCCCACCATCCTCTAAGTGAAAAAATCTCAAATCCCCTCTGAATCTCTTGCCCCTTACCCTAAAACTATGCCCCCTTGTGATTGACCCCTCAACCAAGGAGAACAGCTACTTCCTAATCATTCTGTCCATATGCCTCATAATCTTATGTATCTCAAAAATGTCCCCCTTATGAGTGATCTTATAGAGGTCTACAAAATAATGAGGGGCATAGATGAGGTAAATTGTCAACATCTTTTCCCAAAGGTAGGGGAGTCTAAAACTAGAGGGCATAGGAATAAGGTGAGAGGGGAGAGATACAAAAGGGTCCAGGGGGGCAATTATTTCACTCAGAGGGTGGTGAGTGTCTGGAACGATCTGCCAGTGACGGTAGTAGAGGTGGATAGAATTTTGTCTTTTAAAAAGCACTTATAGACAGTTACATGGGTAAGATGGGTATAGAGGGATATGGGCCAAATGCGGGCAATTGGGACTAACTTAGTGGTAAAACCTGTTTCCATGCTGTAAACCTCTATGACTCTATAACTGATATCAGGTTACTCTTTTACGGGAAAGTTTGCAAGTTCAGTTTCACGCTGCGATAACTTTAAGCTTATCTTGGAATCACCCTGTCTGGGCTTTGGGGGCTTGTGTGTCACTGTTAGCTCTCGGTCTATGTAAGCCCTGCTGCTCACCAGCTGCTGACTCAGGTTTTACCCTGAAAGAGTTTCTGTTTACATGGGCAATTTTTAGCTGACGGGGCTGCCCCAGAGCAAGTACAAATCTATCCGCGGAAGCCTTCACAGCATATGTCAACTTGGCATAAGCAGCAAAGGATTAAAAAAATAGAAAACCTGTACCAGCTGGGCTCCTCGCATAGATACCATTTTTGGTAGTCATGACAACTACTTAGATTCATGACACATGTAGTTTTGAAATTTGAAGCCAGTTTTACAAGGCTAGAATAGCTCTGATTACATTAAGGATGCAAACTTTAAATTAGACAATAATACCAGGCTAAGAGAAGCTTCACTTACCAAGAGTGGCTTTGACACAAGACAACATGAATAATAAAGGCCTAGTGCGTCTGTGTCTGTGGATGAGTGCATGGATCTATGTTTTAACCCCTAAAGCCTTTCAAAGCCTGTCAGATCTAAGAAAAAAGCCTTAGCAACTTCTTACTAAATACATGTTGAACAACAAGGGCACAGCCTCAGGCTAAAGGGACAATCTTTTAAAACAGAGATGAGGAGAAATTTCTTCAGCCAGAGAGTGGTGAATCTGTGGAACTCTTTGCTGCATAAGGCTGTGAAGGCCAGGTCATTGAGTGTCTTTAAGACAGAGATAGATAGGTTCTTGATTGATAAGGGGATCAGGAGTTATGGGGAAAAGGCAGGAGAATGGGGATGAGAAAAAAATCAGCCATGGCAGAGCAGACTCGATGGGCCGAGTGGCCTAATTCTGCTCCTATGTCTTATAGTCTAAGTACTTTCATAAGGAAAGTAATTTAATTGCAATGTATTATTATGGCCATGACTTTCTAGCCCTTCCCGCCAGCAGGATCTTCTAGTCACGCCAAAGGTAACCCCTTTGAGTGATGGGTTCCCCAATGGCAGGAGCTATGCAAAATGCCATAAATATTGATGCAACTGGAGGAACCCACCAATGATCAATGACGAGCCATTTCCACCACCAGAAAAAACATGGGAGGAAAGTGTAGAGGGCCAGAAAATTGCCCCCATGTCTTTAATTTCAAAGGACTACCAATTACCAGAAAAGTAAAAACTTGTGTCCTGTCCCTTTTGACCTGTGGGATGGAGATGCAGTCCTTGCTGGTCTAATACTGTCTTTACTTATGTGAAATGCTATTGGGCTTTTATCTGAATGACAGTAGATAATGTGGGTTTAATTCAGTCATGGATGAATGATGATACCTGAGAACACTTCAACAGGTGAGATGAGCCCTAGGGAGAATGGTGTGCAAACACAATCATACAACGTCCATGTGCTTCTTTTTGTTAATTGAACCAATGTTGCAAGGCCTCTTTAAGAAGACAGTATGGTTATTATGGGTTATAACATTAAACAATTCCACAATGTTCTGATGTATTGCTCAGTATTAGACGTGTATCAGAATAGTGAAGGGCATGTTCATTCCGGCTACTTTGGGATAATGAACTGAATGTCAATCCTGGTGATTCCCAGGGAGAATGTATTCTTCTCGTACAGGCTAAATGAGGAAAAGGTGACGTTTGTCCTGGATAGACCCGTCTTTGTTTTTAACATGGCCTTTCCATATGTTTTGGGAATGGGAAGGAAGGGAGGGGGGAAACCGATCTCATGACAGCAACACACTTATTAGAGGTTGACCTTTTCATTTAATCTTTTCCATTCCTCCAGACTGAACCTTATGCAAAATTCACTTGCCAATTCAAATTTATGGAAACACCGAGACCTTTGAATTGGCACAGGTCTGAACATGCCCCACTTACTATAATTAGCATGACATAACCCTGAAGGCTTCAGGTAACTTCACCTATCTCAGAAACACAATCTCCAGAAATGTCTGCATTGATAGTGAGGGGGCAAATAGAATTACCAGTCAGCTCAGTTTTTTCCTAATTACATAAAAGATGGTGGAGGAGACAAGACATCAAACTTACAGCAAAACATCTTGTGTACGAAGCTGTGATAACACCAACAAACTTACATGCCTGTGAGACATGGATTAGAAAAGGGGGCAGAGGAGATTCACCAGGATGTTGCCTGGGTTGGAACGTTTCAGCTATGGAAGAGAGGCTGGTTAAGCTGTGGTTGTTTTCCTTGGAGAAGTGAAGGTCGAAGGGGGAACTGATTGAGGTATACAAAATTCTGAACAAATTAAATAGGGTAGAAAGGAAAAGATGTTTCCCCTTGGTAGAGGAAGCAATAACCAGGGGGCATAGATTTAAGGAAATGGGCAGGAAATTTAGAGGAGATTTGAGGAAAAATTTTTAATCCAGAGCGAACTGGGAATCTGGAACTCAGTACCTGAAAGGATGATAGAGGCGGGAACCTTCAAAACATTTAAGAAGCATTTAGCTAAATACTTGAAATGTTACAGCATGCAAGGCTATGGACCAAATGCAGGAAAATTGGGATTACAATAGATAGATGCTTGATGGCTGGCTTGATGACACATTGGGCTGAAGGATCTCTCTCTGTGCTGTAAAACTCTATGACTATCTACACCAAGTCATATTAAGCAGTTGGACAGGTTCCACATGAGATGAGTTAGGAATATCACGGCCATTAAATGGAAGATACCTAAAACTACGATAGTTCAAAGAGCTGAAATGTTTGGAATTGAACCACTCATCACCAAAGTCCAGCTTAGGTGGAGTGAACACATAACACACATGACTGACAATAAAATCTCTAAGGCAGTCATGGAATCACAGCTTAAAATTGGACACTACCCACAAAGTAGGCTGGGGTTAAGGTTCAAGGACTCATTGAAAACTAATCCTAGGATATGTGGCTCACAGGCTGGGAGCAAAATGCACAAGAAGGAAAATCCTGAGAAGCGGTCTGTGGTGTTCTTTTCTTCAAACAAAGAATACAGGCATCAAAAAAACAGGCTCAGGAGACAGGACAATCTCAGCAAAATCAAACTATTTTTCCTTGTCCCCATTGTGCACAAATTCAATTGAGCATTTGACTTTGTGAGTGGCACAACGTCTTTTCTGTCCTGTAAAGATATCACTATCCGACAATGAAGACAGGAATATGCATGGCTGCGATTCTTCCAAAAGTGCTGAATTGGCTGGAAAACTGTTCTAGATCCTTATTGTTTTCTCACTTCAGCTTCTCACTCGAATCTCCGCACTCTGTGCACTACAGGGGTCTCAATTGTGAATCTCATTAAAAACGCAGGGGGCGGGGCGTATTCACGCTGGAGGCTGACAGTTCTGGAATCCTGTGTGTGCGCAGTGATCCCGATCTGTCAGATTCCCCATTTGCTAGCCAGCCCAATCACTGGCTAGTCTGGGACCCCCACAGCACTGCCCCTCCAGACCTCCCCCACAGCCCAATCGCTGACCCCTCAAGCAATTCCCGGGCCAGTCCTAACCACCCCCCATCCCCGGCCCAGAACGCCCTGGTGTCCAGGCGCCACCCCCTAACAGTAGTGAATCCCCCGCTAGCTGACTCCCCCCCTCCTCCCCCGGGGTCAGACTCCCCTGAAGACAGGCCATCCTGGGCAGACCACCCCCCACATCCCACTTGATAGACCACAGCCCCCAGCCCGCCCCAATTGCTGCCCTCCATCCCAGACTGATCCCAATGCAGTGGCAGCAGGACCCCCCCCATCCCCATCAGTAGCACCTAGGCCCGCCCACAGTGGACCCCACCCTTTGGCACTACCCGATGCCTACTGGGCAGTGCCAAGGTGCCCCTTGGGCAGTGCTGGGGCACAGGCTGGCACTGCCAGGGTGCCTATGTCCAGGGGGCACCACCCTCTGCCATCTGACCCTGGGAGGGGTCCCAATTGACCCCCTTCATTCCGGTGGGGCCTCCCACTAGTTCCCCGAATGTGAGGATCTAGCCTGAACCCTGCCAGAATGAAGTACAGCTTGCAGGATGGGAGATTCCATCTGAATAATGAACAAATATACATTTTTAAAATACATGCAGAAAAGATTCAAATGACTTACCTGTCTCACTGCTGGTTTCAGCATGGTCTGGCCGGCGACTGTTCGCTGGCTCTGGGAGATGTGTATGCATTCCTGGCGCATGCACAAGTCCCTATTCGGGTTGCGATGGGAGAATCGCGGTAATGGATTCTCCAGCCGAACAAATTTGGGTTGGCGACAGGGTCAGCTGTAACTTGAGTATCCAATCTTGTGCACATTAGTGGATTATCCTCCGGAGATTAGATATTATCGGGATAGCAAAGCTGAGAGGCTTTTGATGTGGATGTAGAGTGGCTAGAGATGTTTTTCAATGTTAATAAAATCATCGGTGCTCCTGAAATTCTTGCTGTTAATCTGAATGGGGGAAAGGAAAGGGCTACTATTTCAGATGGAAGCAAGGCTAGAAATATGTGAAACACTCAAAACTTTTCTTGCTCCTGCTGAACTAAAAGACACACCACTATTGAACATTTTATGTAAGCTTAAGGAACTCTACAATGAGCTATTGGAGATTGGAACAATGTGTCAGTTACCCAGTGTGGACATTGGAGACATTATTGTGGCTTTGATAAAGCTGCCCATTCACTGTAATTCCTGAGAATTTTATGAGAGTGCATTGCAGGACAGAATCGTGTGCCGTTTAGAAAGTGAATGCATTCACGGTAAAAGTTGCTGATATTACCATAGTCAATTTTCCACGCAGTTTGCTGAACAGCATTGTCCATGGACTTGGCAGAATGTGACTGAGAGAAGTTAGTGTTGACAACCGCCAGTCGTCTGCTGGAGTAAATAAGATGCAGTTGAGTAAGTCACAGGCCCCAGCGACACTAGCTAATAGTGGCAGAGGTTTGATAAAATCCTGTTGCTGGTTCTTTAATCGACTTCACCAACTGTGAAGGCAGTGAGCGCTACAGCTGTGAGAAGAAGGGTCATCTTGCCAAGGCATGTCAAAGGAATGTAAATGGAAAAAATGCTGACTGAAGGAAATGGAAGTCACTGTCTACAGTTGTCAAACAGCACCAAGCCGATGAGGTGTCAGTTGAGACCTATACAATCCAAAGCACAAGGATATCTAGTGGAAATTTGCAGGGCATTGTAGTTCAATTAGTCTTGGGTAGAGCTCTGATAAACATGGAAGGTGACACGAGTACATCTGTTCATCTGCTTTCTGAATTGCTATACCATGAAAAGTTTTAAGTTCATTAAGTTTATTTATTAGTATCACAAGTAGGATTACATTAACACTACAATGAAGTTGCTGTAAAAATCCCCTAGTTGCCATACTCTGGCACCTGTTCAGGTACCCTGAGGGAGAATTTAGCATGGCCAATGCAAGTTGAGTCAACATCAGCTGAAGAAATTAGACATAGACTTACCAAGTTACAGGGAGAAAAAAATCCCCACAGTGGGAAGTGTGTTGTTTCCAGTCATGTACAATAAGCAATGTGCAAAATTGCCCATCATTGTGGTGATGGGTGAAAAACCAGCCTTATTAGGAAGGAACATGTTAACAACAGTTAATTGAAACAAGTTTTTTCACATTGAAGTGAAAATTACTGTGCAAGAAGACATGATCACTAAATGCTCTCAGGTGTTTAGAGAAATTGGCAAACCAACTCCAGCATATAAGGTCAACGCGTGGGTTTAAAGGATCATAAGACCAGTTTACTACAGGCCTAATCCAAGGCCCGATGCACTCAGGGAGAAAATAGTGCAAGAACTGATAAGGATTAAGATTGAGAGCATGGCCAAGATTTTATGGCCTCGCTAGCCATGGGAATCGGAGCGGAGCAGGCGAGGGGTGGACAATGAAAAGTTCCATTGACCTCAGGCAGGATTTTACAGTTTTGGATCAAGTGAGGCCATAAAATCACGCCCCATATCTCTCAAATAGAACAAAACATTTGGGCCACTCCTATTGTGGTAGTACATAAGTCAGATGGCAGAGGGAATTATATATGGGCAATATAAGGGAACTCTAAATCAGTTACTAGAATGTAATCCACTGATACTTTGCCAGAAGTGGAGGATTTATTCACAATGTTGTCAGGAGGCCAGATTGTTTTCAAAATTAGATCTGACAAATGCCCATCTGCAACTTGAGTTAAATGACGATTCTAAATCATGTCTGATTATTAATACATACATGTGTCTATTTCAGTTTCATGTAGGCTGACATTTATTTTGTCAGTTCCTGGAATTTCTCAAGGTATAATGAACCATTTGTAAGAAATTTGGGGTGTCGTATACTAGTTGGATGATATACCTATTTCAGCTCCAGACGGACAGGCCCATGATGGCAGACTGAAAAAAGATGTTCCAAAGTTTGGAAAAGCATGGAGTTCGGGTAAGGCATACAAATGTGAAACATCTCAAAGCTCTGTACAATATTTGGGTCACAGGATAGACAAAGATGGGTTACACCCAGATTAACAAACAAGTATTAAACAGATATCAAAGTACGCCTTTAGCCTGTCTAAGAACCAAATACAACACCTAGAGCCATAGAAGAACAGAAAGGGGTAATGTCATAGATCTGAAAATAGGCAGTCTTTTACGATATGGATTCGGCAACATTGTTAAATAGGATGTTGACGTGTAAACAGTCTGTCTCAACCTGAGAGAGGAGCTAGGATATGTGTTTGCAATGAGGAATGAAAATTACAGCTCCAATGTTTAAGTGAAGAAAGTAATGGCTTTTCAGTGCTTGTAGAGAAGATAAATAGACTGACAAAGGCAATTGACAAAGATGAAGACGTATGTGGAGAAGGGAAGGTAGGTTAAACACTTTAGTTAATTATGAGAAACCTTAGCCTGACTTTGTTCTTACCACTGATGCTGCTAGATCATTATTTCAGATTTACAGCATCTGCAGGATTTTATTTTTTATGCCCTTTGTTACTTGCCATTTTACTCAGGAACAGAAGCTCCCTACAAACTCAGTATCTATCCACATGGCATGGGTACTAGAAGGGTCTGGTACATATGGGGTTAATGTTGAATTGAGTACATTATCATCCACACAATGATGTAATATGACACATGACTTAGACCTAGGATCAGTGCAATATTGGCCAGACCAGGGATGGAGATCACTCCATACTTGTACCCTTTACAGTACAGCTGTATATAGTTAATATTAGTTAATAAAGACTGCTGTCTATATGTAGAAGACTTCATTAACAGACAACCATGATCAAACCCGAGCCCCTGGCGTTGTGAGGCAGCAGTGCTGACCATATTGAAGATCTTCTTCCTCACAAAAATGCAGAAAGACTAAGATTAAAACTATTGTCAATGGACTCTGAACCGAAAGCTCCCACCTGAAGTTGTGGATAGTGAAAAAACTCACTGGGGAAAATTCCAGACAGAAGAACTTGGCAGCTATAAGGTTGAGGTTTTACTGCAGCAGACAATTCCGTTGGAACTCCTTTGGAAGTTCAGGCCCATCATGCAGAGTTCATTGCCTGTGAAAGTGATCTATATTCTATTCACTTGAAGGCTGCCTCCAATCCTGAGAATCACCTTTTACCAATACAGTCAGGACTGTTGTTAGAACAAAACCCGTCACTAATCCCCAGTCTCCGACTCTGAGCCTCAACACGTAACCTGCAAGTTGAACCGAAAAAAATCAAATCAATAATTAATTTACTCAATTCCTGGGAACCTGTTGACCATCTGATTCTTTAGCCAAGTCTGGGGTTCTTTTAAATATTTTGTTACTCACAATATTACATCACTGATTAAATCAAGGCACCAGACCACCGACCCATGCAGCCATTATTGAGAATTCTGCTTCCCAAAGCACACCGCTGCCATTTTGCGAAGGCTGTCAAAACCAGCAAGCACAGGAAATCCATTGTTCTGCATTGAATGGCAATGCCATCTTGGAAGCTTGTCAATTCTTAAAGCTGTACCCACACTGTAATATGTCTGCAGAGGCAGAAGTCCCTTCTGTAAAATCCCTTTATTTCCAAACTCTAACAGCAGTACACAGAGTGCTATCAGTTAGCAGTCTACTTCAGGGGGTGTCAGAGGAACTTACACTCCTGGTTAAGTACAAGGCAAAGACTCCCTGACTAGCTCATCAATTGGATCCTTAATCAGGGAATTCATGCTTGAATAGGACAAACTCAATGTCCTGATTGGAGTCATTACACACACTTTGAAAATCTTCAATATGGGTGGCATGGTGGCACAGTGGTCAGCACTGCTGCCTCACAACGCCAGGGGCTCGGGTTTGATTCCCGGCTTGGATCATTGTCTGTGTGGAGTTTGCACGTTCTCCCCATGTCTCCATGGTTTCCTCTGGGTGCTCCGGTTTCCTCCCACAGTCCAAAAGATGTGCAAGTTAGGTTATTTGGCCATGCTAAATTGCCCCCTAGTGTCAGGAGGGTTGTTAGGGTAATTGCATGGGGTTATGGGGATAGGGCCTGGGTGGTTGGTGCAGACTGGATGGGCTGAATGGCCTCCTTCTGCCCGGTAGGATTCTATTCTATGGGTCAAAGTTCCAAAGTGGGACTTATCCAGGACACAGACCACTCCCAAAGATTGAGACCGGAATTTTCCTGTCCCGCCTGCCATGGGAATTGTAGTGGGCGATTCATGGACCATGCAAAGGTCCGTTGACCTCTGGTGGGATTTTTCTATCTTGGGGTGAGCATGACTGGAAATCCCGACCTAAGACTTCAGATGAAAATATTTTTAAGGGCATCATTTCTCCAGTCTTCAGTAAAACTTCTGCAGACCATCAAGTTGAGGGCTATCTTACCCTGGTCAAGGCAACCCAACTCTTTAGACTATCTGAGCTACTCAGGACAATTCTACAGAACAAAAGAATACAACAGGAGGCAGAAGCCAACCCTTAGTCCAATACATCAGGTCACAAAGACGCACGGACGTTCCAAGTCAGGGAAAGCAATATTGAAACTGTCCAACAGAGTATCCTTCCCAGTACTGCGGAGCAAAGCGATATCACAGGAGGGATCACTGTCCTGAGAGTGCAGCCCAATTCTTCCGGTGCAACACACTGGGACACTTTGGCAAACAGTGCAAATCACAACTTCAGCACAGCACAGATAGCCCGAAGGTAATCCACAAGATAAAGACCAAAATCCCAGAAGACACACAGCCATGTTTCTCAGATGAGGTCAAAGATTGTTGTTCTTTAATTTGGAACTCTGACATCCTAGTAAATGATCGTCTGACAATTTTTAACTTGAATGCAAGAGTCATAGAGATACACAGCACGGAAATAGGCCTTTCAGCCCAACTCATCCATGCCAACTAGGTTTCCTAAGACTACCAGAGTCATTAGCGAATCAGAATAGCACAGTCCTGAGTGCTCAAACACTAAAGAGTATTCAGACTTGGATTTCACCCTTAACTGCTCTTCTCTCTTTGTGGAGCAGGTTTGTCCATTCTCATTCCAGGTCCCAGGAAGTCCCCAGTGGTCAGACTAACCTGCCACCCACCAGACTAGCATGGCACCTCTGGTGAATGTGATGCTAGAGAATGATCAGCGGCAGTCTGGGAAGCCTTGAACTCCAGCTGTGATGATTGTACAGACAGTCAATGCATCAACCATCGTGTATGCACTGCAGCTCCCAGCCAGCATGTTGTAATCACATGGGATGCTGTGACCAGGTACCACTCTATCACAGTCAGCAACAAAATGCAGAAGTCGACGTACCACTCAAGCTTTTTCTTGCCACTGGAATGCTCTTCCTCACTTTCCAGTTGGCCTATGCAGAATGAGAGAAAGAGCCACCAAGGAGATGATTCCCATTTTCATCCACCCAGCAATAAGGGATTGGGAGTAACAACAGCCAGACATCGACACAACAGTTGAGCTGACCAGGCATTGTTTAGCATTAAGCAATGGAAGAAAAGAATGGAAGCGTATCCAAATGACAGTCCAACTCCACCTCCGTGCCAAGAAGAAGAGCCAACAGAGCCTGCCAATCCTCTGACAGAACAAGATGTGGAAGGGTCATTCGGCCTCCAGACCACCTGAACCTTGACCTTCAAGGAGTTATAGGGTGGGTACTGAGAATGTTAATGCTAATAGCAATGTTAGAAAAGCATTAAAGTTGCTACCATAAGTTAAATGCATAAAACTTACAACAATGTAAGACTTCAAGAAAACTAATTTAACTGTATCCATGGGGATAAAGACTTGGGGGGGGGTAGGGGTCAGAGTCGCAGAGGGCTATGATAACAAAGAGTTAATGTGGGGCTGAAGATAATACCACCCACACAGTTATGTAAGAAGGCACATCACCCATACCTAGGGCCAGTGTGGTGTGGGTCAGAGGCATCATAAGACTGAGGAAGAAGATAGCACCATACCTGTACACTTTACCTTAAATCTGAATACTATTACAAATTACAGAATCCTACAGTGCAGAAAGATGGTATTCGGCCCATTGAGTCTGCACCAACCAAATCCGACCCAGGCCTATCCCTATAACCCCATGCATTTACCCTAGCTAGTCCCCCGACACAATTTAGCATGGCCAATCCATGTAACCCGCACATTTTTGGACTATTTATTTACTTGAAATAGTTAATAAAGGCATGTTGTAAAAATAGACTACAAAGACTTCTTGAACAGACATGTTCTGCAATCAACACCAGCCCAACAGTATGGCATCCAGAATTGTACACTGTAACCAAGGAGACCAAGCAGGAGGGAATGTTATGGTGATGGGTGGGTGACCAGTGCTTTCTGCAAACCAATCGGCATCGACTAACACATCTTCACAGTGGCTAACCTACTTGAAAGGTAACCTGATCCCAAAATATATATTTCACTGAGTGAAGTGTGTTTTTATGCTAATTAAATTGCTGTACATTAGTGGATAATTCACTGTAATCAGTCAATCTGACTGGCTAACAGAATAGACACTTAACACATAAGAAAAGACTGAATGCTTGGAAAAGGCTTAGGCAGGTCACAATTTCTGCTACGTTAAGTTCTTTAACCGTCTCTATTGATTCATGTCTGCTTTTGTCTTATCTGTTAATGGTTTAATGATAACACCACTGTATTTTATGTCATAATTGTGGACTTTTGAAGAACCAAGCATGCCTGTTTCAAACACTTCCCCAGACTAATACTGCGGATTATTGTGCAGGCAAGGTTTTCACATCAAAGTTCTGGTTGAACATCTTGTGGTCTACACATTTGAAAAATTAGCACCTGGCTACTTCATACAATTTGAAATAAACTCTGTGTGTTTATCTAATGAGCAGGGATATTTACACCTCTCTGACATCGCCATCCTGCTGCCCCTCCAAACCACCCTGCAACACAGGGTTATGATCTAACCCAGAGAACTGCTGAACTTAGATGAAGTTATCAAATACTTGTGATCCTAATAGTACCTAAGGACATATTCCAGTTATATATAACAATTCCAGTTGTACAAGGTATAAAGTTATAGCACATCAGCTACTGTAAAATCTGAGGGTGATTTTCCAACCTCACAGCGCCTGTGGCAGATCAGGTCGATCCCAGAAAATAATATGCGGGCCTAAAAAACGGTTCCATGGCTGCTGCCAAATGGTTTGCAATCATCCCGACCCCTTTCTACTTGCGCAAACCGGATCACACCCAGAGAGGGCGCAAGGCTGTTCAGCATGAGACTGATTCGATTTTAATCTCTTTAGCACGTTTGACATGCAAGGGTGGACAGTGATAGCCTTTTTCCTTGGATGGAGAAAGCTAGCACGAGGGGGCATAGCTTTAAATTAAGGGGTGGTAGTTATAGGATGGATGTCAGAGGTAGGTTCTTTACCCAGAGGGTGGTGAGGGATTGGAATGCCCTGCCTGCTGCAGTTGTAAATGCGCCTAGTTTGGGGGCGTTTAAGAGATCCGTGGATAGGTTTATGGATGGAAAGGGATTGGTTTAGGTTAGAGGGTCATTGCTTTTTAATTGGTCGGCGCAACATCGTGGGCCGAAGGGCCTGTTCTGCGCTGTTATGTTCTATGTTCTAATTGTCCTCCCCTTCTGGAATGTTGCCACCTCTCCAGCAGAATGCCACACAGGCGCAAATCAGGACTGGCCTTCAATAGTGGAGACCAAGCGTGATGGCTACCCAGGGGGATTTGAAAGTCATTAAAACCCATGGGTGGGGGCATGATCAGGCAGTGGGTAGCATCCACCTGGCAGTGTCCATCAATAGATAAATAGTGCCCATCAAATAGCAGCGCCAAAAGGGTGGGGCCACAGTGGGGGCATGGATCCTGAGTCGGGGGTAATAACAGGGGGGGGGGTTGAGGGGCTTTGCAGAGAGGGGCGATGTTGGGGGCGCTATGCAGGATGATTATGCAGGGGAGCTCTGGAAGGGGGGTTGTGCAGCAATGGAGCATGACGGGTGTCATTGTGGAAGTCATGTTGGGGTCATGACGGAGGGGGGGGCATGGAGAGAGTCAGGCAGGGGATCCATTGGGAGGGCCTGGATGTCCCAATACCAGCGACACATATTGAGTAGGGATGGGGGAACATTTTGTGCAATAAGTGGGGGAGTCCTGATGTCCGTGGGGGGGAAAGAGGAGGTTTCCCAGTGCACTGGGGCGCCCTTTAGCTGCCAGGCTCACCGGCATGTTCAAGCTCCTCTCCATCCTCAGCACCGACACACAACTCACCACACTCTCAAAGTTACCGAGTTTGGGGACGATTGCGATGTGGAGCGTGCCTGACAAACCAGCGCGGATCACTTCAGTTTAGGTCGCTTGACTTATTTTCTGAGTCCACACCTCTCTCACCCATTTCCTATCAGACATATTTTCATATTTAACACTGCCAAATCAGGTGGAAGTAACAGGAGGCTCTAATTCTTCAGCACTTTCAAGGTCTTATGCACTTGCTTATAGAGCCTCAAAAGTGCTTGTAGCACTGAAACAAAGAAGTTAGTGAAAGTCTATTCATATTTCCACAATCGTTCCCCCACAATGTACAATCAAACTGGCAGACATTCATTCTCAACACAGAATAGCATACAAACATTTCTTCCTGCTACTGCCAAAATGTGTGGCTCCACTTTCCAAATGTTATTAATGGGGCTAACTAGGGGATTTTCACAGTAACTTCATTGCAGTGTTGATGTAAACGACTTGTGACACTCTGCACATGCATTGAGCAATGCCCATGCACAGATATGTATCAGCGGCCAACTTTGCAGGCTTAACTTGCATTGACAAGAGACACAGTGCACTACATATATTTGCATATATTCATACATATAATATTAGATATGCATATATAATGTATCAGTTCCAAATTGCAGTCTTGTAAAAGGAAACAGCCGTAATTGCAACAATTTGATTATATTGATCTTGTCTGTGAATATAATTCAATGATTGGGATCTCTGCATTAAGACATACAGTTACTTAATAAGAAACAAAATAATTTGTCCTAAGTTAGTATCCTCATCAAAGTTGCCACAAGGATGGTTGCTTTGGACAATAGCAAATAGTGACACCGATGTTACAGTGTTTTATATTTATGCTTTTCTTGAAACAGAACACTGGGAGGTTCAATCCACATTGCTCTTGACTGAAGCATAAGCTGATAGATGTAAAGTAACATTTCTTTAGGTTTTCGAGCATGTGAACATTCCTTAACTTGATAAATGCACTGATCAGTTATGATTTTTTTTCTGAATACATGTCACACATCCATCGCATATGCATCATGAGTCGCATGTGATGAAGAAGCAATGCTCCAAAAGCTCGTGCTACCAAATAAACCCATTGAACTTTAACCTGGTTTTGTGAGACTTCTTCTGAAAAGAACTTGAAAAACGCTGGCAGAAAATGCTGGAAAATCTCAGCAGGTCTGACTCAAAACATTGGCTCTATTCTCTCTCCACAGATGCTGTCAGACCTGCCTAAATTTTCCAGCATTTCCTATTTATGTTTCAGATCTCAGCATCCGCACTATTTCGCTTTTATTTTAAAAGCACTGAAACTGCTTTAAATGCTGAACAGCCTTGACTGCAAAAGACAAGGAACAGCAGAAATTATTTTCACAAAATTAAACATTTCTACTTCAATTGGAAGTTGATACGTGTATTTATTGTTAAGGTTGCATCACTCAGCACTGATGTGCTGATGATGTGTACTTTGATTCTATTCTAGCCTGAAGCAGTTAACAAAGCCATAACTGTAAGTTAAGATTGGCGTCATATTCTGACCCCTAATGTTTTCCTGCCTTTAATGGAAATAAGGTCACCAGAACTATATATGATAACTGAAGGTAGCATGTTGACCTGGACTGGATGCCTGAAAGGAAAAGCAGGAGGATTTTGACATTCATAATACCTTGTTCCCTGCTCTGAGAAATATCTCCAATGAATTACTTTTCGGCTAAATAGGCAAGAAAAGGGAGTGCTGCAGGGTACAAGGTTTGGTTTGAGTAATAAGAAACGTAGGCAGAAATCAAATGATATTCATGCTTTTCTTTTACATCTCAAAAGTTCTTGCTGGGGACGTTTTATGTTTTCAGCCTGGTTGCATTATTTTGGAATAAAACTTGGGTCATCAAGAATTTGAAACAAAATCAGGACATTTAATACATCATGGAACCCTGCCACAGGGAAGATATGGAAGAGATTATGGCCTGAATTCTTCAGATGACAGAGTGTGGTTTCCAGACCTCCAAAGAGTCGGTGGGGAAAACATCCCTGCCAACTCCGATTGCCCTGCAGCCCATTTATGTTCCACTCACGCAGGAAGAAGTTCTGCCTTTGACAGCTGCCGGACAATCTTCATTACTTGGAAGCTCTCTAAGTCCATGTCCAGTCCCTATAGCAGTGACACAGAAAAGGAATCTCAAGTAGATGTCAGAGACTGAGTCCAGGAATTGAAGGCCCAGGAAGGGGTAGGGGAGGCCAGTGGGGAAGGGGAGTGCAGTGGCAATGGGATTGATTGGGATCTTGGGAGAGAGGCTGGCAGGGAGTAAGACCTGAAAGCCACTAACCTTTAAGTAGAGGGGATTCCTGACTTTCAGAAGGGGATTCTGATGGAGGCTCCATCATCCCCACTTCCTGTCTGAAATGTAACTTAGTTGTCTTTGGGATGTTCAATCTTCTTGCCAACCTTAACAGACTTAAATATAAACATGTCCAAGCGCCTCAGAGTGGTAATCAAGAAAAACAGTAGGGTGGGGGGAGGGGGGAGTCATTTTCAGTGTCGGTTCACTACAGGGGCAAATCCCGTTTTGCTCTCCCCCCCCCCCCCCCACCCCACCCCCCCCCCCCCCCCCCACCAGCAACATAATCCGGGTCACATCCAGCCTAACACTGTAGGTTCTGGAGGCCATTAAATGTTCCCCTCTACTTGTGTGGAAATCCCTACTCACAGAAACATAGAATCCCTACAGTGCAGTAGGAGGCAATTCGGACCATTGAAGCTGCACCAACAACAATCCAATTCAAGCTCTACCCCGGTAAACCCATATATTTACCCTGCTAACCCTGCCCCTAACACTATGGGGCAATTTAGTGCACCTAACCTGCACATCTTTGGCATGTGGGAGGAAACCGGAGCACCTAGAGGAAACTCACACAGACACAGAAAGAACATGCAGACTTCACGCAGGCAGTGACCTGAGGCTGGAATTGAACCTGGGTCCCTGGCGCTGCGAGGCAGCAGTGCAAGACACTGTGCCACAGCATCGCCCTACTGCTCTGTAGCAGTTGGGATGAATACATCGGAGTGCAGAGGCTAGTGTAACCCTCAGGTCGTCAGGAACATGGCTGGGCTGCATCCTTGCACTGTCCCCAGGCAACCCAGCAGTGCCAACCTGGTGGTGCCAACTCAGAAATTTCAGGTTAGCAGTGATAGTTTGGCACTAATAGGGGCAGTGTCAAGTTGGCATTGCCAAGGGGTAGGGCCTGCATAGCAATAGGAGGGGCAGGGGAGTTTGTCTGTATTGCATGATGTAGGTGAATTGTTCATTAAGTATTGTTGGGGGGGAGGTTGTTGCCCCTCTGTGGTTGAGGGTTGGGATTGTTCCACTTGTCTGCAGCAGGGATGGGCTGGGGAGTGGGTGGGGAGCTGGCAGTCATGATGCTTGTGGCTGAGAGGAAGAGGGGGGGTCTTTAGCTTTAATTTAATTTGAAATCAGGGCACCCTTTAAAAATGGCGCCCAGATCTCTGTGGAGACAGCCTTGCTCTGCCTCTCAAGAATGATGGCGTAACATACATCCCCCCTGCTTTTTTTTGACAAAGTGTCAGAGAACCTGGAGAGAAACCTGACTGTTTCTCAAATAACATGCTGGGTTTCAGTCAGAACCTGACACTTTGCCATTTTTTTTCAAAAATTCCACCCAGCATATTATGTTGAATAAAATAAGTAAAACTAGAATAATATGGGGATTAAAGGAGGGTTAATTTATGAGGATTGAATTCCTTCAAATATAAAAGCTTAAAGGGAGATCTAATTGAGGGTGTTAATGATGATTAAAGGATTTGATAGGGTGGATAGGGTGGATACTTTCTTCTGGTTGAAGAGTCAAGAACAAAGAAGCCTAACCTTAAAATTAGATGTCAGCATTTTAGGAATGATATCAGGAAGCACTCCATCAAGCAAAGGGTAGGGAACATTGGAACTCTCTCACCCTGTGACCTGTTGAGGCTAGATAAAAATTTCAAGCGTGCAAATAATAGGAATTTAGTTAAGTGGAGGGGAAAGTGGTTTTGGAACCATTTACAGTTAAATGGACTTGAGTTACAGATCAGTCTTGATATAGCCGAATCACATAAGACTTGAAGGATTGAATGGGCTACTGCTGTTCTTCTGTTTCTAAAGGAGTTGAACAGTAGAAATCTTCATTTAAGCGTTTAGAGTATTGTGTGCAGTTTTAGTGTCCTAATCTGAGGAAGGATGTCATAATCTGAGGAAGGATGCTATAGAGGGAATGCAGCAAATGTTTACCCAGCTGATTCCTAGGATGGTAGGTCTGTCATCTGAGGAGAATCTAAGGCAGTTAGGATTGTACTCATTGGAGTTTAGAAGAGTGAGTGGGGATATAATAGACACTTAGAAAATTCTAATAGGATTAAACGGGGTAGATTGAGAAAGAATGCTCCCGATGGTGGGGGAGTCCAGAACAAGGGGTCATAGGTTGAGGACAAGGGGTAAACTTTTTAGGACTGAGGGGAGGAGAAATTTCTTCACCCAGAGAGTGGTGAATATGTGAAATTCATCACCACAGAAAGTAGTTGAGGCGAAAAGTTTGTATGATTTCAAGAAGAAATTAGCCCTTGGGGTTAAAGGGATCAAGGGATTTGGGGGGAAGAGGCAATCAAGATACTGAATTTAATGATAAGCTGTGATCAAAATGAATGGTGAAGCAGGTTCAAATGGCTGAATGGCCTACTCCTGCTTCTAGTTTCTATGTCCTCGGGTCAGATAATATTTGAATACTGTGACTAGCTCAGAAAAGACATTGAACTATGGGAGGCAGAACAGGGAGGTGGCATGTAGCTGAGCCCTAAAGGGCTGGATATTTATTCAGAAGGTAGAAAACAGGAGCACATTCTATTTCTGAAACCTGCCTCTGCTGGGAAGCTGACTGGAGTTTGGATATTCTCGAGTGTGTTTGAAATGAAAATAGTTTCCTGTCCGATTAAAGCTGCTGGGGACAGGAATAGAAACAGGTTTCAGACATCCAAGGCAGCTAACACAGAGGCTGTAGGTTGTGTTATGGGAGGGAATTTGTGCTAAAGCTTGCTGCTTCATCACAGGGAGGGGTGGTGCCATAGGGGAGCCCACGTTCCAATACCCACGTAGAAAAGGAGGGTGATTGTCTTCCCTGAGGATGGCAGGAAGAGGCCACCTCATGATACAATAGGGGCCTCTCTGTCAGTGACATTGCCCTCTCTTTCCAATTCCTCTTCATTTCTCACCTTATGCTCCTCCCCTGATGAGCTTTCCCTTCCATGGCCTCACCATCCCCCTAAGGTTCACACTCTCAAGAGGACCATGTAATGGAGAGATTAGCAGACCAACTATTGACTAAGAGCCCTACATTGCAGGGTATCATCTAACCAGTCCGGGCACTGAACATAGTGTCCTCTAAGCCTGCAATGCCTTTTGGGTGTGTCATTCCTTCCAAAAGGATTTTCCTCTGTGTTGCACTCAGATAAACCAGTATGCCCAGGTGCCAGAACAGGTCGACCTTCCCCAGTGCCGATTATGTGTGATTAAATAGCTGTTCTTTATATTTTCCAGTCTGTTTTCCCTCCAGCTTGTTTTCTGGCCCATTTGTTTCTTTATCCTGTCATCACAACACCATACACCCACAAGTGGTACTTGCTACCTCTCTCCTACACTGTCTATCACTCTCTCCAAATGGTGTGTGATGTACTGTAAGTCACGATCACACCAAACTGTGCAAGAACACCTCACAGCAATCTTTGTTGAAAAGTAAGAAAGCTGGAGAGGTGAAACATCTATTTTCAAACACTGCTCTTTGCTTAATTGCTAGTCCAGAAATATTATTTATCAAGGTCAGCCTATAAAAGTAAATGTACCTTCATAGATTTATAGAATCCCTACAGTGCAGAAGGGGGCCATATGGCCTATCAAGCCTGCACTGACAGTAATCCCATCCAGGTCCCATCCCCATAACCCCACACCTTTACCCTGTTAATCCCGCCTGCATTTCTTTATACTGGGAGGAAACCCACACAGATATAAGGAGAAAGTGCAAACTCCGCACAGACAGTAACCTGAGGCTGGAATTGAACCTCAGTCCTTGGTGCTGTGAAGCAACAATGCTACCCATTAGAGTGTCCCAGTTAATAGTCCTTTAACCTCTATGTCAGAAAGTTCTGCATTCAAATCCGAAGATCATTTAACCCAGGCTGCCATTTCACTGCAGTAATTGGGAAGTGTTGTACTGGAGAAAATGTTTTCTTTCAAATGAGACATTAAACTGCTGTTTCATCTGCCAGTTTAAATTGATGAATAAAATCCCACCACACATTTTGATAAAGAAACAAAGGATTCTTTGTTTAGACATCTTTGTAAAGATAGAACCATAGAATCCTTACAGTGAAGAAGGAGACCATTGGGTGCATTGTGTTTGCACCCTGTCTCAAAAGAGCAGTCCACCCAGGTTCTGCCCTCACTCTTTCTACCCTATTCCCCTACCCCCACACATTTACTCAGGCTAATCCATCTAACATACATCCATCAAACTGATTCCCAGCTTGGGTCACTGTCTATGTGGAATTTGCACATTCTCCTTGTGTCTATGTGGGTTTCCTCTGGGTGCTCCAGTTTCCTCCCACAGTCCAAACATGTGCGGGTTGGGTTGATTGGCCATGCTAAAAAATTGCCCCTTAGTGTCCTGAGATGCATAGGTTAGAGTAATTAGCAGATAAGATACGTAGGGATATGGGGGTAGGGCTTGGGTGAGATTGTGGTTGGTGCAGACTCAGTGGGCCAGATGGCGTCTTTCTGCACTGTAGCGTTTCTATGATTCTATGATACGCATCATTAGATACTAAGGGGCAATTTAGCATGGCCAATCCACCTAACCTGCATATCTTTGGACTGTGGGAGGAAACTGGAGCACTCAGAGGAAACCTATGCAAACATGGGTGAACATGCATACAGTCACCCAAAGTCAGTATTGAACCTGGGTCCCTGGCACTGTGAGGCAACAGAATCTAGTATCCTCACCAATATTCTCCCCTCAACCAACAGCAGCTCAAATGCATCTATTCAGTATTTCATTCAGTTAGTGGACTTTTCTGCATGTAAATTGGTTATTGCATCATCTGTACACCATTTACTACACTTAAAAAGCACACTATATCATGGTTTGGGATGGCTTAAGAACATGGGTAGGTTTTTCGTTCATAACACTGTTGACTTGGTATGTGGGTAAGGGGAGAATGCCTTAAATACGTGCGCCTCAGAATCCCCGCTGCTCCCTTCAAATCGTTTGAGTGCAAGAGGAGCACCGATCTCAGATCTCTGGTTTTTGTTATGAAAAATGCCATTGGCAACATTACATGGGTGGCAAAGCCAATGGGGAAAAGTTTAAGAAGTGTAGCAAGGGCCAAATAAAAACGTAAAACTGATGCCACAGAAAACAAAACACTATTAGCTCAATTCGTAAAATATCTGGTGAAAAACGTAAGCAGCCTTGGCTGACAGCTATTTGCATAAAATTGCATTTAAATTATGATTTCAATAAGGTTGCCATGCTAGGAAATTGTGAAGTTTACAAATCCAGCGACAATCACAGCGACAGAATTCGTAATGGTAAACCAAAATACTGCAGATGTTGGAACTCTGAAATTAAAATAGAAAAAGCTGGAAATACTCAGCAGATCACTCAGAAATTCTGATCATAGGTCATCAGCCTGAAAATTAACATAGAAGCTGCCTGATCTGCTGAGTAATTCCAGCATTTCCTGTTTTAATCCTGACAGAATTCCTGCTTGACTTTCTCTTCATCTGTTTAGTGCTTGTGCTTGGCAAATCAGAAAAGCCATCCTAAAAAATATCTATTAGCTGGAGAAGTCCTGTGGAATTCTTAAGCACTTTTCTCCGGTTAACTGTGATAATTGTTCCTTTAGGGACAACAAGAAGTCTCACAACACCAGATTAAAGTCCAACAGATTTATTTAAATCTGGTTTAAATAAACCTGTTGGACTTTAACCTGGTGCTGTGAGACTTATTACTGTGTTTACCCCAGTCCAACGCCGGCATCTCCACGTCATGACTACCTTTAAGGACAACACAGCAGAGTAACAATCACATGGCCTGTGTGACTAACTAGTACTTTTGGAACTATCTACAGCCATGAAACTGCTGCTTTTTTATTAATAAATACCTTTTGTGTTTATTAATGAAGTCTGTGAAAATGGATCTTTACACTAACTATTACTTTAACATTTTAATTCTTATCCCTGCCAGTGAAGTAATTGATGTTACTCTATTGTATATGGAAAGCTTCTTACCTCACTATCCTTCATCCATCGGACCATGATCTAATAATGCCTTTATCCCTGCTGTCTCTCATATAATTCAATCCAACATATCCTGTAGTTAATAAGTCTGCTTTTTTTAAAATTCATTCGCGGGATGTGGGTGCTGCTGGCTGAGATAAGGGGAGGATACCTGTAAGAATGTGCATTCATTGCCTGTTCCAAATATGGCCATGAACTGAGTGGCTTGCTAGTTCATCTCAGAGGGCATGTAAGAGGGGGTCACATGTAGGCCAGACCAGATAAGGTTGCCAGATTTCCTTCCTTAAAGGACATCAGTGAAACATATGGGTTTTTATGACAATGACTTCATGGTCAGCATTAGACTTTGAACTCAACGGAATTCAAATTTCAACATCTACCATGGTGGCATTTGAACCCAGAGCCCAGAACATTACTCTGGGTCTCTGGATTACTAGACCAGCGACAATACCATTACGCCATTGCTCCCAGCAGAGCTATCATTAGAAATGTTCAATCCATTTTATTGAATAAAAACTGCTTCCCCGCTTCTGCAATTGGGTTCTGCTGATCTCCTTAGTAGAGCTCCATGACATTTGAGAATCTCCCTTTGCAATACTATTTCCCCTTGCAAAATCTATTTCTCCTAATGCAAAAGCTGACCTTTTTTTCATCCTTTTCCTTTACTTCCAATTTGCCATCATTCCTCCATTTAAACTGACCACTATGATAGCAGATATCCTTGAGCTGAGATCAGGAGTTTTCTCCCTTTTGGAGCAGTCTGGGGAGCTAAAGTTGAATAGTTTTGATGAAGGGTCATTGATCTGAAGGGTTAACTCTTTCTGTCCACAGATGCTGCCTGACCTGCTGAGTCTTTTCAGCATTTTCTGTTCTTATTAAGCTGAATTGTTCAATTTGATTTTTCAAAAAAAAGATACCTGCAAAGTGCTGGACTTCTGTAAAAGCACTCAGGAAGGTCACAGAATGTGCTGAGACTATCAGAAAAACAGGAGGATCCGGGCCAGTCGGGAGGTCTTTCAAAATGGATCCAATTTCCTACCCACATTCCTGGTGCTGGCAATTGTTGCAAACTTCGGATAAGGATCTGGGATAGCAAGTCTGCACCTTGCACTCTTGATCTAGCCAGTTCTGTTATGGAGATGGGTACCTCAAGCAATTCCTGCAATTTTTGTTGAACCAGGCCAGTTTGTCAAGGTTGATTCACAACTCCTCAAAACATTTGTAAACCATTGTTAGCATCAGGAAACTTTTGCAATGATCATACCTATTTATTCTATGTCTCCTCCATGCCCCTTCCATGACCCCAGCACCCTGCATGCCCACTCACCCAGTCTGCACTCTAGAAGCAATGATCCAGGTAATGACTATGGCAAGTTTTGAAATGCATTTGAAAAAAAATCCATTAAGAAATATGTTATGCAAAGAACTGATGCTCTTACAACCCTGTGAAAGTGTCAATCAAATAGAGCCATTACGGTTTCAATAACAAAAACTCCATATCACTTCACATCTCTTAAACTTATCCAAAAGTACTTACATGAAAATAAAGAGTTAAAAAAAAACTTATTAAAAGTTCATAAAGATGTCAATCAGTCAAAGCGATCAGTCTATTCCACTTCTGAAAAAAGAGACTTTTTGCTAGGTTGATCCACCACTGATCCTTGGAGCTCAGTCAAACATTCATAATATGGCTGTCTGGATAAACAGATGCTTGACCATCTGCTTCTTTCAAAAAATTTTACAAATGGCCTTGTGTTGAACATGGAGGTGGCATGGGGGAGTGGATGGGGTGGAACGGAGAGAATGAAGAGTAAGGACTAAAAGGCCTAACAGCTTTTAATCTGCCCACCTCAGCATTGAACAACTTCAGTGGCCGATTGCAAACTGCCATTGGAAGTGATGAGCTTAAAACCATCCTGCCTCTGTCTCCCTGGGATGAAATTGTGGTTTGTAGGGGACCCTTTAAAGGAACCAGATTTGTAGAGTCAGGAAATTTCCTGACTCCAGGCTTTCTTTCTAGATGGCAAAAATATGGCTTGAGGCTTTCACAGTCGGAATATACCATATTGTGAAGGGTGGCCTCACTAAGCATTAGGGTCTGCTCTGCCCTTGGGGGCATTCTGGACAGATCTTCAACAAATGGCCACATCATTAGAATCCCAAGGAGCAGACCGGTCTTGCTCACTGGCTCCTCAAACTGCTGTCACTATGGCCACGGGTGACCAAATAGAGAGAATAGCATTGTCTCAGACTCTCAGAACTGGGATTCAGATAACCATTTCACACAATTTCACCTATCTAATTGGTACTTAACTATCTGCATTGCCACTCATCTTCCTTCTCCAGAAGGAGGCGCTATCAGAATTTCTTGATGAGTTATCACAGTGAATCCTGTGGATAGTTAACTCTGCAGCCATGGTAATGGCTGACTAAAGTGGTGGATAGATTGTTGATTCAGTCGACTGCTTTAACCTAGATGGTGTCAAACTGCTTGAATGTTTTATAACTGTAACCATTCAGACATGCGAAGAGTATTCCATCGCTGATTTGATTTGTAGATGGTGTGGAGACTGTGGAAAGGGAAATGAGGAACTGGGGTTCACTACAGTATAACTATTGGCTGACTTACTCTATTAGCCTTGGCATGTAACTGACAGGTTTCCGGTGAATTGTGACTGGATTCACCATTGGCTTTCTTTTGTTGGGGAATATCATTACCTGGAATTTGTGTAGCTTCAATTTTACTTGTCTCTTACCTGCCCAAACCTGGATGTTGTCTAAGTCTTGATTTGTAAATCATAGACTGCTTCATTGTCTGAGAAGTTATGAATGGAGCTGAACAAACAAGTCCATTTTTGACCTTACAATGGATGGAAGGTCATGTATGAAGCAAATGAACATGGTTGGGCTTAGGATACTGACTGAAATAACACTAACAGTCATGTCCTTGAGTCGAGAAGATTGGCTTTGAACGATTACGCCATTTTCCTTTACATCAGGCATGATTCTAGCCACAAGAGAGCTTTTCGCTTGCTGCTGATTGATTTTAACGATCCTCGGGTTCCATGGTGTCTCACTGTTAAATGCTGCCTTACTGCCAAGGGCAGGCACTCTCGCCTCACTTTTGGAATTCACCTTGTAAACCCATCTGGTTCACTGATGTCTTTTAGGGAAGGAAATCAGTCATCCTTACTTTGTCTCTCCTACACGTGACACCAGACCCACAGCAATGTGGTTGACACGTAACAGTCCTCTGAAATGGCCAAACAAACCACCCTGTTCAAGGGAAATTAGGATGCTGGCCCAACCAGTGATGCCCACATCCCATGAATGAATAAAAGATAAGAATCTCATGTTCTGACGAAGGTTGCAGTGACATCTGGAGCCAAGCAGCTTGTGTGAACATGTTTTTAGTGAGCAAATGCCTGGTGGTGCATTGTTAATGATGCCTTCTATCACTTTGCTCATGATGTTCTTAAGGTTACTCATTAAATGTGAGTGTCACTGGCAAGCTCAACATTTATTATCCATCCTTAATTGCCCTTAGGCAGTTAGTCGTGAGTCGCCTTCTTGAACTACTGCAGTTTATGTGGTGTAGGTACATCCACAGTGCTATTTGGTTTGAGGTTCCAGGATCTGACCCA
The DNA here is from genome assembly GCF_965287045.1 of Carcharhinus amblyrhynchos. Taxonomy (NCBI): domain Eukaryota; kingdom Metazoa; phylum Chordata; class Chondrichthyes; order Carcharhiniformes; family Carcharhinidae; genus Carcharhinus; species Carcharhinus amblyrhynchos. The sequence continues at coordinate 24,067,865 of NC_137342.1, read as the reverse complement.
CAGAAATTAAATGAATATGGTTCCAAGTCAGGATCACGAGTTACTTGGAGGGAAACGTGGAGGTGGTGCTGTTCCCAGGCACCTGCTCCTCTTGTTCTTTTAAGTGGGAAAGGTTATAAGTTTGGAAGATGCTGTTGAAGGAGCCTTGCCAATTTCTGCAGTGTATCTTGTAAATGGTACACACCGTTGCTACTGTGGGCTCTTGGTGTATGGATTGAGTATTTAAGGTGACAAATAGTGTGCTGATCAAATGGGCTGCTTTGTCTTGAATGGTGTTAAGCTTCTTGAACGCATTGGAGCTGTACTCATGATGTGGCGATGCCGGCGTTGGACTGGGGTAAACATAGTAAGAAGTCTGACAACACCAGGTTTAAGTCCAACCAATTTATTTGATGGTAAACTCACAAGCTTTCAGGGTTTGCCCCTTCGTCAGGTGAATGGAGAGTTCTGGCCTGACAGAGCATTTGACAGCACAGGCAGTTTACAGAATTCAGAGGCCAGAACTCTCCATTCACCTGACGAAGGGGCAAACCCCAAAAGCTTGTGAGTTTACTATCAAATAAATTGGTTGGACTTAAACCCGGTGTTGTCAGACATCTTACAGAGCTGTTCTCATACAGGCAAGTGGAAATTATTCCATCACACTTCTCACTTGAGCCTTACAGATAGTGAATTGGCTTTGAAGAGCCAGGAGGTGAATTATTCATTGCAGAATTCCGAGCCACTGACCACAATCTGATAGGACACTCGCCTGCCAGGTTCAGTACTTCCTGGTTTCTGGATAGGACATACCAAGGCAACTTCCCACTTAGGTAGGTAGATACCAGTGCTGTGACTGTCCTGGAATGGCTTAGTTAGCGTGACTAGTTTTGGAGCACACGTTTCAATCCCACAGCCGAGTTGCTGTTGGGCGCAGAGCCTGCGCTGTGTCCAGTGGACTCAGCTGTTTCTTGATGTCAGGTGGAGTGAATCGAAATGGCTTTTAATAGAGACCCCTTGTTGAGCGTAAACCTACACCATCATCTGACGGCAGCTTTAATTGGAAACACTAACTTTGTAAGTAGAATCCACCAAAAAAAACCACCGCCAAAAAAAACATAGGGTATTAATACAGATCCCTGACAAAGCATGTTACCTTAGCAATCACAAGCACACCACTTAAGGGCAGTTTTAAAACATTGTTAAAATCTTCCCATCTCACAGAGAATTTTATTTCAGCTATAAAGGATGGAACTTTATGACGTTATATTGCTAACGAGGGACATCATCCATTAACGAGATATTTCGTTCGTGTACTGCCCAAGGTGGTCTGGTCAGTAGAGTCATAGAGATATACAGCATGGAAACAGGCCCTTCAGCCCATCTCATCCATGCTGACCAGGTTTCCTAAACTGTAATTTTAGTATCTGGAAATATAGACTTTAATTTCAAGCCTGGATCGTGAAAGCCAGAAGGAGATGGATAATGGGACACAATGCAGGGTGGTGACCAGAAATGTTGTCAGCAAGATGAGGGTTTAGGAATTGGTCCATATTATTTTAAGGGCACCGTATTGACACTGCATTTGCAGGCTGCACCTCAACACCTGGGTACTGTTAAGTAGAGAAATTGAATCCTCTGCCTCATTAACACTGAGTAGGCAAACTGCCAGCTTTACTTGTGCCATTCACTGGCAGCTCACTTAGCTGGTGTCCAGAAAGTGACCTGCCTACGATGCTATTTAAAGGCTGCTTGGCACCTCATAAAAGAGAGCTGCACTCTGGCTTCCAAATGCTGCAGTTTCCTGTGGATATTTCAGCCAGGCCTGAAACAAATGCTCTGAGGGTTCCCAGATTCTCAGATGCTGCACTGGGGGTCCAGGTGGAGGGAGTCAACTGGAGGAATGACTTGTCGTGCCTGATGGGGAGGGGCAAACAATCTTCAACAAGTGGCCAGGCAGAAGTCACTTATGTGACAAGGAAGAAACGTTGCTCCCAGGACATGGCTACAATGCCGACAAAAGATCAACAACTTGATCAGGATTGCTAAGACTCCTAATTCAGATCCCACCTTAGCTCTCACATTTTTACATCACCCAAAAGTAGCCCCGATACTCGCAAGCTTTCCCTCTCATGTTTCCATTCAATTCCCTACAATCACGGCAAGAAGCCTCACTCCGCCAACTCTTTCTGTCATTATTCATGCAGTCCATATCGGTCACTCTCTTCATTACTACTTTGCCACCTTTCACACAACATCCAGGCAGCACGATGGCACAGTGCTTAGCACTGCAGTCTCACAGCGCCAGGGACCCGGGTTCAATTCTAGCCTCAGGTGTCTATCTGTGTGTGGGTTTCCCCCAGGTGCTCTGGTTTCCTCCCACAGTCCAAAGATGTGTGGGTTAGTTTGATTGGCTATGGTAGTGTCAGGGAGATTAGCAGGGTAAATACTTGGGGTTATGGGGATAGTGCCTGGATGGGATTGTGGTCAGTGCAGACTCGATGAGCTGAATGGCCTCTTTCTGCACTATCAGATTCTATGATCCTCACAAAAACCTGAACATGACAAATGGTCACTGTGCTCACACTAACACATTTCTTTCTTCATTACAAGGCAGGTGGATGAGAAATAAAATGGAGCAGTCTCTCAAGAGAGGGTGAGCCTACATACACGTCCTGTCACCACTTGTTACATTGTGGCTGAAATGGTATTGTCAAAGGATTTCCAGCTTTTTTAGGAACAAAAAGTATTTATTGATAAGAGAAACTTGGTACAAGAGGGTTGTGGTTCCAGGCTGCCCAGTCCTCTCATGCTTACAACATAGCTGCTAAATGATTCTGCGAGAGAAAGGACTCCACTCTTTGGTGTGATCACTCACCCTCAATTCCCATTGGTCCTTCAAGTCAGATGACTCACTTCTGCTGTATTGTCTTAAAGAGACAGACACCACATACATAATACAATTCAAGGGGGAGATCTTGGACATTGTGGACAGGGGTAAGTCAGGCCTACAGTCACTGGTAAGACAAAAGGACATGCTCCACCTTGAAGCTTTTATGCACCTTAGTCTCTTCCTATCCAATATCACCACACACACTGGACTTCACCTCTTACTGCTGCTTTCAGCAGCTATTTATCTGTCTCTGCTTACCCTCAACATGAACTATCCATCTCTTCTATTTCAGGTAAAGAAACTGTACAGCTTAAGTGATCAAAGGAAGAGGGGGGGAAAGCATAACAGAACAGAAGCACCACTTGACCTCATCGTTGAAGGCACCAGCTCAGACACTGATACCTTGCACCGTTCAGAGTGGGAGGAGGGGAGATGCACCCAGCAGTAATGCAATGGACCATGGACAGAATGATTGGACAACCCAAGAAGCAGATTGCTGGAGAGAGGACATGGATCTGAGCCCTACTGCATAGGAGAATGTTCATGACTTTGATGGCCCAGTCTCTAGAAGAGAACTATGGTCGTATGCCAGGAACTTCTAAGTGTACAGCTCTGCACCCTGAGGCAGAGCGTGGATGAATCCATTTGCTAGTAAGGGTCTTGGCATGGATCGCTACAACACTGCAGTTAACAAGGGACAAGTGATCAGTTCTTTGAACAATACAGGGACAGTTTTACAACATTGCCGTCATAGCAACAGTGTCAACATTTGAAAATGATTTATTGCAGACTTGATTTGAGCACAAAAACAGGAAAAACAACACTGAATTTTGTCTCCTTCCCAGCCACGGCAGGACTTAAAGCTAGAGGAAGATCTGTGGAAATAGGTGGATTTAGGAAGGGACTTCCAGACATTAGGAGATGCTGAAAACGCTAACACTCAAAATGATGTGCGGGAGTGGAGAGCAGGTGTGGTGCACATTGGACAATTTTGAAGCTGAAGAAAAGAAATCTATATTCAATTGGGGAAACAGTAGGGTTGGATGGGATCATTTGGTGAGTCTTATTAGTGGGATGTTGTTTGGGGCGGCACGGTGGCAGCAGTGGTTAGCACTGTTACCTCGCAGCATTAGGGACCCAGGTTCAATTCCAGCCTGTGGTGACTCACCGTGTGGTGTATGCACGTTCTCCCTGTGTCTGCATGGGTTTCCTCTGGGTGCTCTGGTTTCCTTTCACAGTCCAAAGATGTGCAGGTTAGGCTGATTGGCCATGATAAAATTGCCCCTTATTATCAGGGGAATTAGGAGGGTAAATATGTGGGGCTATGGGAGAGGACCTGGGTGGGATTGTGTCGGTGCAGTATCAATGGGCCAAATGGCCCCCCTCTGCACTGTAGATTCTATGATTCTATAAGAAAAGGATAGCAGGATGGGACACAAGTGGATGTTGAAAAAATTGAGTCTACAAATAGTAAAGCTATGTTGCCCTTATATTGTCTTTGCTCCTGATTTTTAATTGAAAGAATTATGATTGAAATGTAATTTTGTGCATTTGTGCAGCTACTGCAAAAGCAAAAGGAAAAGATATATCACACTAATGTTATGCTAATCCTATAAATGGGTCACTTGCCTGTATTTTAAACCATAGCAACAGATAAACAGGTGGCCTGCTCTGAATATCATATTGCTTTTGGGCTGAATTGTGACAGGGCGTGTCGAGTAATCTTTTTCCTTATCCAGGAGTCTCGGATGAATCTCCAAATGAATCCATTGGCTGTAGATATTCTATTCTTGCAAAGGCTTTCAGCTAGAAAATTATTTTTAAATATATATATTTTTTTAAACTGCATTGAAAGCTGGCAGCTGTTGTGAGCAAGCGCTTGTAAGATCCTGTGAGCAAATGTGTGACTGGGGTGTTTGTGTTAAGGTTTGATGTCGTGCTGTAAACAGCACAGCAGTGATAAACCCACATCTATTGTAAAAGATAAGGAATTGATTTTTCAATATCAACCAACTATGCAACATTCAGATTATCTCCTGAGAATGGCAGAAAGCGCCTTAGCATTATTTGAAGCTTTGGAAACAGTTTAACATGGGTCTTCATGGTGACACAGCATGTAACAACATTGGGTAGTGTGGACAAACATGTGCTGTTGCCATGGTGCGTTACTAGATGCCTGGAAGCCCCACGTGTTGTAGTATTCAGTGAAAGTTCGTGACATCCGCTTAGGGGTATTTTATTTCTTACAATGAGTCATTTTCACAGGATCCCTTGCTCCCAAAACTCAACTTGTTTGTTTTTCTTTGCCACGAAACAAGCACCTTTTGTGTGCGACTGTAGCTTTCTAAGAAAGGTTGTCAAGCCCAAGAGACTTAGTGGGAATATGATAGCTGAAAGGGGAAAAAGGAAGTCAGTCACGTGGACAACTTTTTAGGCTGTAACATTAGCCCAAATCAAAGCGGTGCCAAGCAAGAGCAAGGTATCAGGGGATAGCTGGCACTAAACAGCCAAAGCAGACAAGTTAAGTGGCAGCACAATTGAATCAATCAGGGCTCAAAATCAGATGTATGGATGTCTTTTATTACGTGTAGGCACTGACATCGCCTCCTTAGCTATAGTAACATGGCAATGCACAGAGAGTAAGTTTAGTCAATAGGTAATATCTCCAGTAACAAATACCTCTATTCTGTATAGAACTACATCAAATGAACAGCATGGAAACAAGCTATTTGGCCTAATGGTGCTCAGCCAGTGTTTATGCTACATATGAACATCTTCACGTAACCCTATAAGTATAACCTTCTAATCCTTTCTCTCTCTCAAACAACACCATCCAACTGGATCTCACTGTACATAAATCGGACGCATTGTTTGCCTAAAAACAAACAACCATGCCCACACTTCAGAATAATGTTATTGGCTGTGAATCTAGGGGATGCAGTGGTATTATTAGTGAGCTAGTAACCCAGGGACCGATGATAATGCTCTGGGAATCCAGGTTTGGATCCTACCACAGCAGATGGTGAAATTTGAATTCAGTAATTAAAAATCTAACGATGACCATGAAACCATTGTTAATTGTCGTAAAAATCCTTCTGGTTCACTAATGTCCTTTAGGGGAGGAAATCTGCCATCTTTACCTGGTTCTCAACATGTGACACCAGACCATGGCAATGTGGTTGACTCTCAGATGCTCTCTGAAATGGAGGGCAGTTAGGGATGGGCAATAAATGCTGGCCCAGTCAGCGATGCCCACATCCTGTAAAAATGAATTTTTAAAAAAAGAATTGCTTTGTGATACCCAGAGCAACTTATTTCTTAGCTGTGATATGTGGTGTAAGCAGTACATGGATAAAAGAAGAAATTGGAATAAATAGTTTGAAGACAAATTAGTATTAGACTATAAATCCAATGTGTGAGTGAATTCTATTAGTAGCATTCTCTACTCTGAGTTCACAGCTTAGGGATTCAGTGCCATACTTGAACTTGAATTTATAAGATTGAATTTTAATTTTCAGACCTGTTTGCAGTAGAGAAGACTGGCAGAAAGTCAGGAACCCAAATGTCTACATGTTTGTCAGTGACTTTTAACCCAGTCACTGTTTTTGCATCTGACTTCCAGGCTTCCTGACTAATTTGAGCAAGTGGGCGAGATGACGACTCATAGCAGTCTCCTTTAACTTCACTATTTAAAGGGACCCCAGCGTGGATCAGACTTAAAAGTTGTTAGAAGTATGTAAACGAGCTAGAAACTGGCAATGTGACAAGGTACCACCACACTTCTTTTTCTTTATTCATGGGACGTGGGCGTCACTGGCTAGGTCAGAATTTATTGCCCACTCCTAATTACCCTTGAGAAGGTGGTGTTGAGCTGCCTTCTTGAACCGTTGCATGTAATGTGGTGTGGGTACACCAACAGTGCTGTGAGGAAGAGGGTTCCAGGATTTTGACCCAATGACAGTGAAGGAATGGCGATATAGTGACAAATCAGGATGGTGTTGTGGCTTGGAGGGTGGTATTACCATGCATTTTCCACCCTTGTCTTTCTAGGTGATGATGGTTTCAGATTTGCAAGGTGCTGCAGTGTAGCTTGTGGATGGCACACACTACTGCTGCTGCTGTATGCATCGTGGTGGAGGGAGTAAATGTTAATGTTGTGATGTTGGGTGGGATGTTAATCAAATGGGCTGCTTTATCCTGGATGTTGCTGAACTTCTTGAGTGTTGTTGGAACTACACTCAGCCGAGAAAGTGGAGAGTATTCCATTATGCTCTTAGACTTGTGCCTTGTCAATGGTGGACACGCTTTGGGGAGTCAGGTGATGACTTACTCACTGCAGGATTCCTAGCCTCTGGCCTGCCGTGCTGTTGTACTCACAGTATTTACATGGTGAGATCAGTTCAGTTTCTGGTCAATGAAGATGTTAATAGTGGGGGATTCAGTGATGGCAATGCCATTGAATGTCATGCAGAGATGGCCATGTTCTCACTTATTGCAGATAGTCATCGCCTGGCACTTGCGTGGCACGAACATTACTTGCCACTTATCAGCCCAAACTTGAATATTGTCCTGGGCCTGTTGCATATGGACATGAAGTGTTTCAGTATCGAAGGAATACTGGTGGCATGGTGGCGCAGTGGTTAGTACTGCTGCCTCACAGCACCAGGGACCTAGGTTCAATTACGGCCTTGGTCACTGTCCACCTGGAGTTTGCATATTCTCCCCGAGTCCACGTGAATTTCCTTTGAGTGCTCTGGTTTTCTCCCACAGTCCAGAGATGTGCAGGTTAGGTTGATTGGCAATAATAAATTGACCCTAGTGTCAGGGGCACTCACAGGGTAAATGTGTGCGGTTGTGGGAATAGGGCCCAGGTAGGATTGTGGTCGATGCAGATTCAATGGGCTGAATGGCCTCCTTCTGTAGGGATTCTATGAGTTACATAGTTAGAGATAACACTGTGGAGTGCAAAGGTCCACAGTAAGACACTGTGAGGAAGAAGGTGGCCACAGAAAAGAAGCAGGCATACTTGCAGCTGGTAGAGGAGTTCAGTGGCAGGAATCTGGTGTCTCTCTCCTGGATACACTGGTGCAAGAGATTCACTGACATGTCCAGGGCAGGAAAGGTGGCATTGACAAAGAAGGATGGGGCCCCCACATTCTGCCTTCCCAAGCTTTATCTTGAACATCATTCTTCATACCAACAAACCTTGACGGTGCGCCAATCCCTCCGTGTTGAGACTCCTGCCCATATCCCCTTCTGACCACTCACTGACATTTGCCATCTTATCATCTATTGCAATTTAACACCCAACCCTCATAGGGTTGCATTTCGTGCCTCTCAAAACATTCCATTTCACACACTCCAAGGTCTCTTCTTTCCTTCCTTGTAGGCCTTTCAGTTTCTTCTCACATCCCAAAGAAGTACGGGTTAGGTGAATTGACCATGTTAAATTGCCCTCGAGTGTCCCAAGATATGTAGGTTGGGAGGAATTAGCAGGGTAAATATATAGAGCTGCAGGGTGGGCTGGGACAAGATGCTCTGTCAGAGGGTGCAGACTCAATGGTCTGAATGGTTCCCTTCTGCACTGTAGGAATTCATTGGTAACAGAAGTGAACATGAACACCAGGGAGAGGCAGAGAACCAGAGGTGGTACACCACCTCCAGTTTGACAGCTAGAGAACAGGAGGGACAGGAGACAAACTAAGCATTGGTCCACCTGTCCATTGGGAATGGGGAGATGGGGCTCTCCTAGCTACATGGTGACAGAATTAAATATAACACAACCAGCTGGCGTGCAACACTCAACTAGACTTGATGACAGCAGGCAATGAATAATGATAATGTGCACAACGATGACTTAGAACCCACTCACCTTGTCAGTTCTAATTTATGTCTTGTAACTCTCATGGGTCCTTTAAACATCTGTCAGGAGATGGTCTGGACAAAGACACCTCAGAAAAGGTGACTCACTTTCTGAGGCAGCACTGTTACAGGATTCATGCACTAGCTCAGATAGGGATACGTCGGATGGGCCACTCAGGCAGGTGACTGCGTTGTCACATGGTGAAACGCACCTCACAAGTTTGCAACAGATGAGTGTGAGTGCAAGCCAGTGTTTCAGGAGGGTGAGAGTTTTCTGTCAACTGGTAGTTAACATTTGCAGACTCCTGGAAGAAGACCTCTTGCCAAATGGACCAGGTGGACATACATTGCCTGTGTTGGTCAAAGTCACCCCTTTTTCCACTAAACCTTCCACTAAAGTTAGACAGCTCATTGCTATTTTCTTGACACTTACTGCTACTTTGTCTCATTACAAAAGCCAGACTCCTTCATAGTATTGGTGGCACGATGTCACAGTGGTTAGCATTGCTGCCTCACAAGTGCCAGGGACCCGGGTGTGATTCTCAGCTTGGGCCACTGTGTGTGCAGAGTCTACACGTTCTCCCCGTGTCTGTGTGAGTTTCCTCCAGGTGCTCCAGTTTCGTCCCACAGTCCAAAAGACATGCTGGTTAGGTGCACTGGCTGTGATAAATTCTCCTCAGTGTACCTGAAAAAGGGGCTAGAGTTTGGTAACTAGGGGATTTTCGCAGTAACTTCATTGCAACGTTAATATGAGCCTAATTGTGACACTAATAAATAAACTTTAAAAACTTTACTTCTTTGTATGTGAAATAATTTTGAGTTTTATCCTGGTGTTAAAACTCCATTGGCCCAGATTTTCCAAGTGCATTGCTGATGCTTGTGAAATTTTCTTCAACCTAACGGTATTACTTCTTTTCAGCTAGGACTTCCAATCAATCCATGCTGAAATAAAATTGGAGTAGTAAAAGCTTTCACAAGGTAGGCCAGCAAGCATAGGAGATTTGGGCAAGGAGAGGACACACCCCCTTTTTGTGACAGTAACCGCCATGTTCAGGTAATTTTTTAAAGGTCTCAAGTATTTTAATAATTAGTGAATGGGTGGGTGAGTGTGTTGGTGTTTGAGTGAGTGAATGGGTAAGTAGGTGAGTGATTGGGCCAGTGAGCTTTCAAGTTTATTTAGTTATTCGCGTCACAAGTAGGCTTACACTAACACTGCAATGAAGTTACTGTGAAAATCCACTAGTCACCTGACCCTGTTCAGGTACACTGAGAGACAATTTAAGCATGGCCAATGCATCTAACCAGCACATCTTTTGGACTATGGGAGGAAACCAAAGCCCCTGGAGGAAACCCACATAGACATGGGGAGAACGCATAGATTCTGCACAGACAGTGACCCAAACCAGGAATTAAACCCTGGTCCCTATCCCCACACAATCATGGCTGATAAGGTTCTCAGACCCATTCTCCCACGGTTTCCCCGTAACTTTTGATCCCCTCTTAGGGACAAGAGTGGAGAGTTATGTATTGAGTCGGAGGGAATGGGGGAGCTCCTGAATGAATACTTTGCGTCGGTATTCACGAAGGAGAGGGGTTCGGAATCATGCGGTCTCTTGAAGGCAGCTGAGGATCAGTTGCAGGAAATATCTATTACGAGGGAGGAAGTGCTAGGGCTTTTAGGTAGCGTAAGGACAGATAAAGTTTGCTGATGACACCAAGATGGCAGGGTTGGTGGGTACGGAACTGGATTGTCAGGTGTTACAACAGGATATAGATAGGTTGGTGCATTGGGCAGATAGGTGGCAGATGGAATTTAATCCTGACAAATGCGAGGTGATGCATTTTGGAAGGAATAATGCAGAGAGGAGCTATGTGATAAAAACTAGACAGATTAGGAGTATAGACATACAGAGGGACCTGGGAGTGCAGGTCCACAAATCCATGAAGGTTGCGTCACAAGTGGAGAAGGTTGTTAGGAAGGCTTATGGAATGTTAGCCTTTATAGGAAGGGGTATAGAGTATAAAAGCTGCCGTCTAATGCTTCAGTTGTATAGAACGTTGGTTAGACCGCATTTGGAGTACTGCGTCCAGTTCTGGTCACCTTACTACCGGAAGGACGTGGAGTCTCTGGAAAGGGTGCAGAGGAGGTTTACCAGGATGTTGCCTGGCATGGAGGGGCGGGGTTACGAGGAAAGGTTGGAGAAACTGGGACTATTCTCCTTGGAAAGACGGAGATTGAGGGGGGACATGATAGAGGTATATAAGATACTGAAGGGAATAGATAGAGTTAATAGTGAGAGACTGCTCCCTAGACTGGGTACAAACACGAGAGGTCATGATTTAAGGGTGAGGGGGGAGAGGTATAATTTGGAAGTGAGAGGAAGGTTCTTTACGCTGAGAGTTGTGGGGGTCTGGAACGCGCTACCGAGTAGGGTGGTGGAGGCAGGAACGTTGGACTCGTTTAAGGTTCAGTTAGATAGACACATGAGTGAAACGAGGATGGAGGGTTATGATAGGGGCTATTAAATAAGGGTTAGAACCTCGGGAGACACCGGAAAAGCAGGCTTGTAAGATTAACGTTTTTGTCTTTTTATTCCGCAGGTGGAGGTCCACCTCGTGTCAAACGAGGGGCATGCACACGGTGGGTCGTGTGTGGGCTGCTCTTGGAAGTTCCAGGAGTGGCCTAGTACTTCATGTCGGTGTGTGTGCTTGATCCTGGACCGGTAGACGGGCGCCGCAACAGCTCGGTGACTAGCACTGCTAGCTGTGCAGATACATGGATTTGGGCCTGTGTCTGTGGGAGTTTGCGCATTCTCCCTGTGGTTGCGTGGGTTTCCTCCGGGCGCTCCGGTTTCCTCCCACACCCCAAAGATGTGCTCTTAGGCTGATTGGTTTTACCAAATTGACACTATTCTCCCCTGAATCTGGCTAAGTTAGGGGTTCCATTTGTAGACATGCAGGGTAGAATAGGTGTAGGGTGATGCGGCGGCACGGGCTCGTTGGGCCGAAGGGCCTGTTTCCCGTGCTGGGTTGTTCTTTGTTCTAAATCAATAGCCGAGCTATCTCTGTCTTAAATACACGCAGTGAATTGGTCTCCACAGCCTTCTGTGGCAATGAATTTCATAAATTCACCACTTTCTGACTGAAGAAATTCAGGTTCCTCTTGGTTCTAAAGGTCTGAGGCTATGCCATCAGCCCCTAGTCTCTCCTACTAATGGAAATCCGCATCCAATCTATCCAGGCCTTTCAGTATTCTGTAAGTTTTAATAAGATTCCCCCTTCATCCTTCTAAACTCCATAGAGTACAGACCCAGAGTCCTAAATGCTTCTCATATACCAAGCTTTTCAATCCTAGGATCAGTCTCGTGAATATTCTCTGGATCTCTGCAAGGTCAGAACATTCTTCCTTAGTTACAGGGCCCAAAATTGCCCACAATACTCTAAGTATGGTCTGACCAGCGCCTTATACAGCTTCAGCAATATATTCCAGTCCTCTCAAAAATGCTACTCAGGTCAAGTTGTGGGTAGTTGGATAGCTGGGGAGATAATTGGGTGAGTGTGAGTGGTAGATGGGTGGTCAAGGGAGGTAGGCAGGTGGCTGGCGGTGGGGTATAGCCAGGTGATTGGGATTGTTAGCTGAGTGGTCAGGGGTATGAGTCAGGTACCCAGAATAGTCGAGAGGGTGGTCGGGTGATCGGTTGGGGTGTTGCTCAGTGGAGTTAACTGGGCTAATTTCAGAGTTAGACCAGGTATTAAACTGTGTCACATTTCCTAGATAAGTCCTGTATCAGCATTCCTGACCATGGCAGCACAGATCAGCACATGGGAAGTCTCGATTTCCTCAGCAATTTCCATGCATGTGTGTGGCCAGGACATCTGTGCAGTTCTGATACACATCTCCCAACTCACACTTCTCTCCAACAATTCCGAGACGTGCAGATTTGACCCAACCTCATCTAAGATATTTGAATATCAGGGCAAAACCATTTTAATGCAAATTATAATGCAAATAATGCAAATATAGTATTAGATTACAAATGACAAGTCATGTTGCCTGTCCCTTGAGTACCATTCAGTGCAAGAACCTTGAAGATTTTTGGACAGAATTGAAAGAGCGGTGGTTTAGGGGAATCCCATTCAGCCTGAGAAGCAGTTACATTCTCATAAGAATTTTAAAAATTGGAACTTGTCCTTAATTTATTCGGACATCACTTTCAAATACTTTCTCATCAAAGCATACTTGAAGGTACCTATGAGACCCTTAATGGGCTGAAATCTTGCTGTGCGATATTGCTGCGTGAATGTTTAATGGATCGCGTGAAATTTCTTTGTCCACTATTTTAATGATGATATTAGCCTGTTCAAGATATCATCTGTTGAAATTACAAATAAGTGAGTTTCATAGGAGCGCTCAATGTTCGTGTGTTAATATTCATTCTGCATAATTTCAGGGCCTAAGGATATTTCATGTCACAACGTTAATTTTTCCACTGATAGAAATCCCAAGCATTCAATATAATGAACAAAAGCTGCAGAAAGCGAACTGTGCTTTACAGATAATAGATTGGGCTTCTCAAATGATGACCTTTAGATGAAATGATCTTATTGCAAATGAACTTACAGAATGCTGCCTCATTACTAATCAGTTGTTTTTCATAGTCATAAACAGATCTCAGATCTTATATTCCGGGGCAAAAAAGATCTCCTTCCCTAAAGGATAAACGTTACAGAATAATTTCTAAATGAATCTTTACTCATCTACCGCTGATATTTTGGGTTCCTCAAGGCGCTATGTTATCCATGTTAATAACTTCAGGTACATCGACAGGCAAATATTTTATCGTGTCAGATTATATTGTAAATTAGCACCAAACCCTTCATTAACCGATTAAAAATGTCCTTTTCAAATTAATCCTTTATAACAAATTATATCTTGTGATCATTTCCCCTAGCAGCAGCTAACAAACTGTGTATTTTTTGCCCCGTACCTTCATTTTACATTCATCTTTTAATTTACAGAGAGCTCTGCTAAAGCGAACTCTGTAGTCCAACATGTAGTTATTCACCTGACAGCTCTGGTTATAAAACATGCTTTCCTCCATTCGAGATGAACAATCAGTGGAGCTTTGAAAATGTCACTGGTTAGTCATGCAGCGGGGAGGCTGACACATAATCACAGCCGCATCCTTGTGCAGCTGTGCAGCTTAAGCAGCACTAAAGGCTAGATTTACTGTGAGGGGTGGAAGGAGGCAGCAATGAGTCAACCAGCCCACTATTCCAACCTTCTCTGTGATCTGGCATGCTTTGACAGAGTTGTAAGTCAGCCATCAGCTAAAGCATGATTCAAATGACAAAAAAAAGAACCTCATTAATGTTCCTCTGATTATTTCAATTTACAAAGTAGGATTATGCAAACAGCAACATAAACATCATATTTCACAAAGAAAAATTATATAAAGTGTGCACGACGACGTTTAATATTTTGTTTGTTTTATTTCAGATCTATAATTAACTTTCTTTAAATTGCCAAATGACTGGTTGGTATAAAGTGTGCTAAATGTCTCTGTAAATGAATCAGTATCCATTTTTACAGGATAATGCCATCAGTGCTCTGACTGCAAGCAGTAATCTTAAAACAGGACAGCAAATGATTTGTGGCTTCTGCATACATTAATTGCATAAATGACAGAGAAAATAGCAGGAAGCTGATTGGGATGTGCGCACTGACAATGTTCAGCTCCGCCTCTTTATGACCCCTCTCAAACTGTCCACAACCTCTGTGTTAACAACCTGCTGGTCTGACATCCGGTTCTGAATGAATCACAATCTCCTCCATTAAACGGTGAGAACAGAAGCCATCATCTTTGAACGCCTGCCGCGAAGCCCGTACCCTTCCCATCAATTCCCACCCCTCACCCAACTACTGTATCAGATTGGAGCTAATGATTTGACATCCAAGTTGACCCTGAGTTCAGGCCCAAAGGCGCTAACCTTTCCATCACAAGGACCACCAACTTTCATCATCCATCTCCAACTCAATGTTACCCACCTGCTAGCAAGATCCCCATCCATATCTTTGTCACCTCCAGACTCAGCAGTTGAATGTTCTCCCCAGTCTCCAAGCTACCACTGTCCATAACCTTCAACCAGTTAAGCCTCTATTCTAGTCATTTCCAGGTCTCTTATGCGCATCACATATCTGCTCACTACTCTGGCTCCTAGTCTTCAATTTTAAACTCTCATTGTTATGTTTATATTCCTTCATGATCTCACTCGTTGTTATCTTTGTAACATTCTCCAATCCCCTATTCCCTTTGCCCTACCATTGTTAGTCATAACTTCAGCCACCTTAACCTTTTGAATTCTAAGCTGAAACCTCTCTGCTTTCTGAAAGGTCTCATTTAAGTCCACCTTTTTGACCAAGATTTGCACGGGCCTCCTATTCTCTCCTTCTTTGACTCAACAATGTACTACAACAACAACAACACCTGTGAAATGCCTTGGGACATCTTATTCTACTTTGAAGGCACAATGTAAATGGAAGTTGTTGTTGTATATCACAAAAACAGAAACAGATTGATGGCATCATGAGCTTTGAGAGTGAAACACTTTTTATTTGTTCATGAGATGTGAGTATTACTGTCAAGACCAGCATATGTTGTTCATTCCTATTTGCCGTTGAGATGATGATGGTGAGCTGGCTTCTTGAACTGCTACAGTCCATGTGGTGCAGTTAGATCCACAGAAGGGAGTTCCAGGATTTTGAAATATTGGCAGAGAAGGAACGGCCATATAGTTCCAAGTTAGGATAATGTGTGACTTGGAGGGCAATTTTCAGGTGGTGTTGTTTCCAAATGCCATCTGTCCTTGTATGTCTGGATGGCATTGAGCTTCTTGAGTGTTGTTGGAGCTACACTTATCCAGACAAGTGGAGAGTATTCCATAACACTTTTGCCCTGAACAGGTTTTTGTGAGTCAGGCGGTGAGCTAATTGCTGCAAAATACCCAGCCTCTGATCTGCTCTTGTAGCCGTTGGTTTTATATGGCTGGTCCAATTAAGTTTCTGGTCAATGTTAACCCCAAGATGTTGATGGTAGGGGATTCTGCGATGATAATACCAACAGGATTTTCCCTTGCTGAGATGGTCATTGCCTGGCACTTCAGTGGTGCAATATTATTTGTTACTTATCAACCTTTGCCTGAATATTACACCAATCTTGCTATATGTGAACACAGATTGCTTCAGCATCTTAGGAATCGTGAATGTTGCTAAGCACTGTGCAATTATCAGTGAACATCTTGCTTCTGACCTAATATTTGAGAGAAGGTTATTGATGAAGCAGATGACAATGGTTGGGCCTAGGACATTACTCCAAGGAACTCATTCAACAATGTCCTGGGATATCCAACAACCACAGCCATTTTCCTTTGTGCTTGATATGACCCCAACCAGAGAAAGTCTTTTCCCCTCATTTGCAATGACTCCAGTTTTGTGAGGGCTCCTTGATGCTGCCTTGATGTCAAGGGCAATCACTCTCACCTCATCTCAGGAGCTCAGCTCTTTGTCCACGTTTAGACCAACGCTATAACCAAATTGAGTTGTCCTAGCAGAATCCAAAATGAGCATCAGTGAGGTGGTTTTTGCTGAGTTGTGTTGCTTTATAGCATTGTCAGTGACAGTTTACATCATTTTAACAACTAAGGGTAGACATTTGGTCAGATTGCATTTGTTCTGCTTCTTGTGGTCAGGACATACTGAGATGAGTTTCCACAGTGTTGTGTTGATGTTAGTGTTGTTGCTGTAGAGAACAGCGTGGATATGGGCGCAGCTAATTGTGGAGCACAAGTCTTCAGTATCAGAGCTGGGATATCATCAGGGCTTATACCCTTTACATTACCTAGTACATTGCATTATTTAATTCCTCAGGCATTGTTTGATATCCAGTAGAGTGAACTGAATTGGCTGAAAACTGGCATCTGTGATGTTGGGGGCTCAAGAGGAGACTGAAATGGATTATCCACTCAGCACTTCCAAATGAAGTGACTCACCGGATTACACCATCATTGCAGTTGGGGATACTTGCGGTGCCTCCTCCTCCTCCGGTTAGTTGTTTGCTTGTCCACCATAATTCCTGACTGGATGTATAGTACTGAAGACCTTTGCTCCCATCTGTTGGTTGTTGGATTACTTTGCTCCGTCCATATAGCATGTTGCTTCCATTGTTTGGTTCTGTGCAGTAATGTGTTGTAGCTTCACCAGATTGATATCCCATTTCCAGATATACCTGGTGTTGCTCCTCCTGCACTTCGTAGATTTCATAGAGTTCCTAAAGTGCAGAAGGAGGCCATTCGGCCCATTGTGTCTGCACTGACCCTGGTCCCATTTACCCTAGCTTGGCCAATCCACCTAACTCGTACATGTTTGGATTGTGGGAGGAAACCAGAGCACCCAGAGGAAACCCATGCATACATGGAGAGTATGTGCAAACTCCATGCAGACAGTGAACCATGCCAGGAATCGAACCCAGATCCCTGATGCTGTGAGGCAGCAATGTTAACCATTGGGCCACCGTGCCGCCCATGGGAGAAGGAAGATCAGTGTGGGATGTGGGAAAGAAAACTCACAATAAGAGTTGATATAAGTGTTCAAAATCATGAGGAGACTGGACAGATAGATGAAAGGAGGCCGCTCCTGCTTGTAAAAGGATCAGGGACAAGAAGGCACAGATTTAGAGGGATTTGCAAAAGAAGCAAATGTGACCTGAGAAAAAACTTTTTCAAACAACGAGTTGTGCAAGTCTGGAATGCACTACCCGGAAGTATGGTGAAGGTGAGTTCAATCAAGGCTTGCAAGAAGGCATTTGGTGATTATTTAAATAGAAACAAAGTGTAGAGTTACAGGGAAAAGGCAGGAGAGTGACACAAAGTCATAATGTTCTTTCAGAGAGCTGGTGCACTTATGATGGGCTGAATGGCCTTCTTCCTCCGTAACAATTCTGTGCTTTTGTGAGACTGTAGCAGTTGGCAAAGGGCAGACTAAAAGTCTCCTTAAGTGCTGAGGGGTGCATTTCTGCTCCTGGCAGTTAACTAAGGCTGCGGAAAAAATTATTTACCACTTGGAGCTGGCATCACACTCTTCCCTTTCATTGTAGTGTTTCCCGACCCTTGGGAAACAAATGCAAGAGCAGTTAATTTTAAATCAGATTCCTGATTATATTTTTGGAACCCAATTTCAACATATTAATGAAATGTCTCACCTCTCCACAATGGAGTACTCAGATGGCATGAAAGATATTACCATTAAAAATAGTAACATGCATGAAAGGTTGGGATTGCTTTTTCCGCATTGGATGAATTACATCCTCACCCCACCAATGCTGTCCCATCAATGTTGAGAGGATGCATTAATAATGAGACACTTGTTCCTCTCAAAACTATGCCACCTAATCCACATTTACTAAATTCCAGAATAGTCAAATGCCTATTCCCTTTATTGTTTCATCGATTGAATGTACTGTAAACTCTATTCTATAAGGATCTGTTTTATTTTCCTTCATGTTCACCTCTTCAATACTAAAATTGCCAATACCTTATTCAAAGAAAACTTCATATTGTTAATTATTATTGATTGTGCTCAGCGGTTAATTTGATCTCGTTCTTTATCGACACCAGTCAGAAGACCATAAAAGTTAAAAAGTAAATCACTGAGCTTCGTCAACAAATAAATCCAAGTGCTTCCTACAGTTTCTCGCAAAACACAGACAATTGCTGAAATAATAACCCTGTGTCCACAACAACGCAGGCTGTGTTTTTGTTACTGAGACGCGAATGTAATTATGCAAGAGGTATTATTATGTAGGTATTCATTGCAAGGTTAAGATGAATGTATACTTTCACTAAGTGTTTTGTCTGGCAGGATAAAGAGATCAGACACACTGTCGGGTTTTATGCTTTCAGTCCCAAGATGTTTGGTGAATATGTACAGCACCAGTCAACAGTATTGTATAGCAAAGGGTGAGTCAGATTTGTGGCTTGAGGGCATGTTTCGTAGCTGGTTCCAGACTTGTTCACTTCTTGACATCTTTTTATGATTTATGTTTATGACAGATTCTAAGCTTTGCTATTTTCAATCCATCGTGTGCAAGTATGATAACAAAAACCAAACATATCAACTAATCGAAGGCTGTGACACTCTATCAGCTCTGTGGTCAGTGGCGATGGAGTTGGTGAATGTGCCAGTGTTGCTAGTGGGGACATTTACTCGGCAAAGAATGAAGATTGGAGGCCATTAAGAAAAGAATGAAAGATGCTAATATCTGCAAATGAAATATTAACACATTGCTAATGCAAGATTATGAACTGGAAACGCTAATTCTGTTCCTTGTGACTGATTTAAGTGTTCCAGCATTTCCTGTTTTTGTTTTAGGTTTAGAGCATTTGTAATATTTTGCTTTTGGTTAACTTGTGTGTGTGTACATATAGAAAGATGCTATTAAACAGAAAAAAATGTAAACATGGGGATTGATAACGCGATGCAAGACATTTGATGGGCCTATCGCGCAGACTGCAGGAATGCATTGCTTTTCTTAATTGTTGTTGCAGCTGTAGCCAACTAGGCAAGTGGAGAATATTCCATCACATTCCTGTCTTGTACTTTGTCGGTGGTGGAGGGGCTTTGGGGACTAAGGACATGAATCACTGACTGGAGAATACCTAGCCTTTGACCTGCTCTTGTTGCCATAACATTAATTTGGCATGTGCAGTTAAGTTTCTGGCCAGTGGTAACTCCGAGAATGTCAATGCTGAAAGGTTTAGTTTGTATGGACTAGGCTGGTATTTCTTTGGGTATGGAAATTAGAAGGTAACTAATTCAGGCAAGGTAACTGAAGGATTCAATAGAGTAAATAGAGCGAAACTATTTTGGTAGGCAAGTCCAAACAAGGGTGCATAACCTTAAAAGGAGAACCAAACTGTTCAAGAAGTTGTTAGAAAACACTTCTTCACACAAAGAATATTGGCAGCCTGGAACTCCCTCTTACAAAAGCCATTGAAGCTAGATAAACTAAAACATTCAGAAGTGAGATTGATAGATTTCGTAACAGACAAGGTTATTGAGGGATATGGAATCGAGACATGTAATTGTAACTTGAACTCTAAAGCAGCTACAATCTTCAGGACAGCTAACTGAGCCAGCAATGATACTATCTTGATGATGAACATTGAAGTTCCCTCAGAGTACATTCTATGCTCTGACCACCTTTAGTGATTCTTCCAAATGTTATTCAACAGGGAGGAGTATTGATGCATTCGTTGAAGGTGGACACCAACTAATCAATGTAAGGTTTTCTTGCCATATTCGACCAGAAGCTACAAGAGTTCATGGAGTCCAGAGTCAACTTTGAAGACTCCCAAATGCCTTGGAATGGTGATGAAGGAGTTTGTGACATCAGCTGATTCAGTGAGTGTGATTATGTCAGACATGCATGACTAGCATGTGAGACTTGACACGAGTTCCCAAATGTTAGTGTGACAGAATTTGCAAAGTCACCTAGGCTGATGTCACATATTGAGACAAGGTTTAGGTTGAGTAATCCACTAGATTTTATTTTTCCATACTAGCGGTTTGGAACACATGAGCATCTTTCTAATGTACTTGTGAGGACATCTAAAAGTCAGTCACAAGGTTGGAGGCCAAGGTGGTTTAGATCAAGTCAGAGCAGCATGCCTCCGTCTGTAAAGGACATGAGGTTCTGTACTTGGTATCTTCATCTATACCAAGTATCTCCCAATGTACTCACCTGCTGCCTCCCTGTATTGTCCCCCACCCTTACCATGACTCATCAGTCTCAGATCACATCTGTGCATACTCAATTCCAGAAGCATTAGAGTTGAATGTACCTGAAGGACAACTATCGTAGGTGTCCACCAACTGATCTGGCTTTACCATCTTAAATAATATTTCCCTCCCCCCAGCCAACCATGTTACAACTACAGAAACACTTTGAAGTGCATATGAATGGGATCCTTTCCTGGGAAGAAGACGTGTAGGGGACTAAAGACAGGTGTGTGACTGCTGTGCTGCTGTAAAGTTCTTCTTGTTAATAAATCCTTTCATGTTTCTAATAAAGTCTATGAAATTGCAACATTACGATACTTCAACCTTCACTGTCAATTCAAATGCTAACACTGAGATTATTCACATAGTTGAATCAGCCATGGCCTTCTCTCCCATCATGTATTGTGATGAGAAAGAGGTATTTCTTTCTTGAATTGCTCTGGGCACTTTATGTATCTCAGTTGTTGTACCTAACCAATGTTCACCTTCATCCCAGGCTGCAAACCCTTTCCCAGCTCTGGGGGAATCGGTCAGTGACAGACCATCAGCACCCACTGTACCTGCCTTGATCTATTGCAACGCAGAGCAAACCCCTAAATAAAGAACAAGATAATTATTTCTTGATTTTAAAAAATTAGGTAAATCACAACTACCATTCACATTCACCTGGGCATGCACGCATGTGAGTACAAATGGCCGAATAAAAGGATAGGCTTGAAGATTTTTTACAGTTTGTGAAGAAGATAGAGCACAGAAATATATGGTTAGCATTTGTTTGACTGGTCTTGATGCAGTAATTCTACATTTTGTTCAATTGTCCTCCTGGGTATAGTTCTAAGGAGCAGATTTCTACTCTTTATTCCAAAACAAACTCAGTTTGCAGACTTCTCAGGATGATTACTTTGCAAATCATAGCACAATTTTTCTGAGAAAGAGGGAGCAAACAGCTTTTGCAGCTTGTTTTTAGTATAGCATGCTGATCGCTGATCTCTCTCTGCTTGATAACACAGTCGCTAAAAGTCCCCTACTGTCTGTATATTCCGGGGAAATTTTACGAATCCGTGTTGGTTGCAGACATCGGGTGCAAATTTATGGCAAGAGCGGGGCCGGAAAATGCAGCAAGTTATTCAAAAATCGTTTTACTTTGGTGGCGGCTGGAAAACCTCGCTGGGCTGTAAAACTCCTCCCATTGTTTTTAGAACCAGTAATTGCATTTTTAATGTCTTATTTCAGAAACATTTGAAAAGCTTCAAGACAGTGCTAAGCCAATAAGTGTTGGTGGTCTTTTGTGCTTCTCAGGGAGTTGAGTGTCTGTTCTGTTTCATCCCAGTTGGTTGAATGCAAACTTATATATTGTAGCCATCTGCCAGTCCTCCATTGTCTTAAGAGAATTTGAGTTTACTTATAGAATCCAGCCAGAAAAAATACAAACTGTACATTTTCAGAAAGAACACACATCCTTGTAACGAAGGACACATCAAGGGGGTGAGATGAGGTGAATAGAGTAGGAGGAAGTCTACCTGGAGCATAAACACTGGTCTGTGTCAGTGCTATAATTCTATATTTTCCTATTTATCATTTATTAATAAATTCATTTCATATCTTACTTCAGGCAAGTTTTACTGTATTCGGTTGCTTTTGAAAATTGAATGGATATTGAATAGTGGCATAAAATAGTCCAGTAGCAAATAGTAATTACTAAACAGAGATTATTGTTCATTAACTCCAGAATATCAACAAAATCCTTCCTACCATTCCAGGCAGAGGGAGGGACTCTTGAAGACTCACAAATGACAGTGGCCAAAGATGTGAAAGCCCAACTAACATGGAATAAAAATGCTTGTAATGACCAAGCAAAAGATTTCCTAAACCCCAGCACAATCATTCCCCCCCATAAAGAGACCTGCTTTCCCAATTCTTTCTCATTCAACTTGTGATCATTCAGCCATATATACCTTACCTTGCCCAAGTGATTGCTACTATCACTAATAATACCCTTTCCATCAGCAGGAAAAAGAGGGTGGAATTTTACCGGCATGTCTGTCTGTGGTACATACGATCCCACTCAAGGCCAACAGAGAAATTCCGGCCAGAGAATCTAATTAAATGGTGTAATGACAATAATCTCCCTCTTAATGCCATAAAATGAAGGAGATAATCATCAATTTGAGGTGTAGTGGAGGAAATTCCCCTGTCAACAGGGATGAAGTGGAAATGGTTGAGAGCTTCAAGTTTCTGGGTGTCCAGTTTGCCAACAACCTGTCTTAGTCCCGCCATGCTGATGCTATAGTTAAGAGAGTCCACCAATGCCTCTACCTTCTCAGGAGGCTAAGGAAATTCAGCATGTCCACTACAACTCTCACCAGTTTTTACAAATTGCACCAAAGAAAATATCCTTTCCAGATGAATCACAGTTTGGAATGGCTCCTGCTCTGACCAAGACCGCAAGAAGCAAGAAAGTGTTGTGAAGGTAATCCAGTCCATCAAGCAAACCAGCCTCCCATCTATTGATTCTGCCTAAACTTCCCACTGCCTCAGAAATGCAGCCAGCAGAATCCAGGACCCTAAGCACCCCAGACATACTCTCTTCCACTTTTTCCATTGGGAAAAAAATACATAGGTCTGAGATCACGTACCAACCGACTCAATAACACTTCTTCCCTGCTGCCATCAGACCTTTGAATGGACCGACCATATATTAAGTTGAGCTTTCTCTACACCCTAGCTATAACTGTAACATTATATTTTGCACCCTTTCCTTTCCTTCTCTCCTATGTACTCTCTAAACGGTATGTCTTGTCTGTATAGTACACAAGAAACAATACTGTTCACTGTGTCCCAATACATGTGATAATAATGAATGGAATCAAATCATCAGTTACCTCCCTTTCAAAACATCTATCGTCATTCCCTGAAGTCAAAATGGATCTTAGAGCGAGACTTTCCAGGCACGCTCGCCCCAAGACCAGAAAATCCTGCCCGAGGTCAATGGATCTACATATGGTCCTGTCCCACCCATTACAATTCCCATGGTGGGTGGGTTGGGAAATTTCCACCCTTAGACATTCCACCTTGTCCCACTCATTGTTGGTTTAAGGTTGAAACTGGTGCTGAAAAGAGTGATAGCTACCCTGTTTCTCATCTAGGCCATTCCTCCTGGAATAATATTGAAGCATTCTTGCAAGAAGTTGAACAAAGTTAACTTGAGGGCACAGCTGACTGTTACTGTCTCTGCAGTGTCAGTCCTGTGGTGTTTCTTAGCTGCAGATGCCCTTGCAGCAGGTGCCAACGCTCCATCTGGTTTTCTGCTGACTTGGAGGTTGTGGAGCCAGGCAGGTGGCCCTCTGTGTGGTACCGATAATAGTAAACATACCAGCAAAAGATGGCTGTGGAAGAACACTTTGCACAAACTCTATTTAACAACTAGATGAAAACAAGAAAAATAAATTATATAAACATATAATTTTATATTTATTACTACCAGATACAACTATCTAAACGATTTCAAAGCTGAAACTTAAATGGGTGAGTGCTCCCACAGGTGAACTTTTCAGATCTCTGCCCACTTGTTTCACTGGTTAAGACCATTTATTGAGTACCTTGATAATGAAAACCTGGTGGCACACTGGTAAGCACTGCTGCCTCACAGCGCCAGGGACCCAGGTTTGATTCTCGGCTTGTGCCACTGTCTGTGTGGAGTCTGCACATTCTCCCCATGTCTGTTGGGTTCCCTCTGGGTGTTCAGTTTCGTCCCACAGTCCAAAAGACATACTGGTTAGGTGCATTGGCCGTGCTAAATTCTCCCTTAGTGTACCTGAACAGGCGCCGGAGTATGGCAACTAGAGGATTTTCACAGTAACTTCATTGCAGTGGTAATGTTATCCCACTGGAGACGCACGTAAATAAACTTTAAAAACTTATTTCTCTCCATCAACTGCCTGTCCCTGCAGCAGCAATAAATGGTTTTTTACTGGTTTGTAGCATAGAATTATTTATGTACATAAAAAAAATTGTTTCAAACACTTAGTTTTAAAAGAAAAAAACGTTCTACTTGACAGAACACCCCCAAACCCGATGCAAGCACACATCACCAACCTCCTCTCCACCTCCTTCCCCCTCACCCACACTCAGTGAAGAAAAGATCTTGAATTTTAATCAGCAAATTGAATGAACCATCTCCCTATTTCTGGACACAGCTTAGCAATTATCAGTCTATGTGTAGTTCGTCAAAACATTACGCATTGGAGTCAGCACAATACCCTCAATGCAATTTCCTGCAGGAGTTTTAATTTTTGAACAGATTAAATATCAGTCACCCAGACTTCCATTTACTTGGACGCGTTTATTTTTAGCGCATCAATCAGTAAGCAGATTATTCAATAGAAATAACCACAAAAGAGAAAGGAAGAAAATAACATGAAACTTTAAGCACTTATTATTATGAAAGCTGCCAACAAATTTTTATCTGCCTCTCAAAATAAAATGTAATGAACCATTGGAGCTTAATATTTATTTGGAACCAAGCCTCAGACCTTGGATGTCAGCAGTGCTAAAAATGTCAAGAGGAGTCAACTCTTTTGCTACATGATTTTTTTTCTAAGGCAGGAGCTACCTTGGCAAGAATCATTCAGTTTGTTGATGTATTAACCATGTCCTGCTTCAACATGTAGGTGAATATACAATATGCAATAGCAGAAAATGCTGAAAGTCCTTTTTAAGTTTAATGTTTATTTATTAGTGTCACAAGTAAGCTTACATTATCACTACAATGAAATCACTCTGAAAATCCACTGGTCGCCACACTCCAGTGCGTGTTCAGGTTCACTGAGGGAGAACCAGCATGTCTTTCAGACTGTGGGAGGAAACCCACGAAGAATGGGGAGAGCGTGTAGGTTCCACACAGAAAGTGATCCAAGCCAGGAATCAAACCTGGATCCCTGCTGCTGTGAGGAAGCAGTGCTAACCATTGTGCCACCGTGCCACCCTTTTTACTGTGCTCCTTTTAGAAGGATTTGATATTCCCAATGGTACAGGTTTCTCATGAGCAATTGCACCAGTGTGGCTATGTGCAACAGTCAGTGTAATAATCAAGCAAGAAGCATATTGCTTGATGAATTTCCAATTAATTGCCTTTAGCTATTGCAATATTTCTAGAGTGCTCATCATTCCTGTATTAGAAGGGAAGTTTGGCCTCCCTATTTGTTGCAAGTTAGAAATAGGTTGAACAATTGTCGGTAGGCTAACAGCACAAAACATTGTTCCAGACATCACTGTGTGAATCCATGTACCTTGAGCAAAAAATATATCCAATGAAGCATGTCTGAGAAACAGAAACACAAAAGAGCTTGAATTTGGTAGCTCGCACTGCAGCACCAACGTTTGGATTAGACTGGGGTGCTTTACACTATGGCCATTTTGGTAGTGTCTAATGGGTGTTGAACACTTACCCACTTACAGGTAATCATGAGGAGTGTGGAAGATGCTGACTCTAGCCAGATATAGGCTAGAATTTTCGTCCTGCCGTCGCTGCAAGCAAGAATGGAGAATTTGGCACTGAGCCAAATCTTCATTCACTGCAGCGGGATCAGAGAACCCTGCTGGCGTGAATGGCTGGAAAATTCCAGCCAAAGTTTAATAAGGACTAGTTCAAAAGTTCACCAAATTCTAATTGTGTGTCTTTTTTATTGAGCCTTGCCTTTGCACTGAATTGGACATGTTTATTTGAAAGAAGATGATGGCGTGGATTTCTCTGTGAATCCTACTTGATTGAGCATGCTTCATTCTGGAATGATCCTCACATTGGCACACACACAAGCCACAGGTGGCTTTGGAAGACATGACTGAGGACCTCTGGATCTAAAAGGTTGGGTTTGGGACTACACCACTTCAGTGTAAGTGACAGCAGTCTGGCAGGCAGGAGAAAAAGAGCACGAGGCATAGTGGCAATGATGGGAGCACAATAACTGAGGACGGACAGCAGGACCATGTGCCATGGAGTCTCATGCTTCTAAGGTGCAACTTTAGTTATTTTGGTAATCTTCTGGAATACAAATCATAGCATTGTTCTGAGAGCCTGAAAGTCCTTCTGAGCATTGGTATCCTCAGCCCTAATGGCAGGAGTCTGAGCATGCATGGCACTAAGCTGAGATTCCATGACCTCAATCTGACATTGGGTGACTTCTGCTTGTGTTGCAATGGGAATTGAGACATTGGCCATCAGACACTGTATTCTACTTTGATCTGCAAATGTCCTCATGGGGTTTGCCATTGCTTTATACGGTGGAAAGAATGGGGTCCAAGCTCTACACAAAACTCTGTGCTAATTTGGAACTGGACTCCTCCATCCTCCTTGTCGGTGATAGCAGTCTTTCTGTGGACTTGTCAATACGCTTTAGCCTTTTCTGTATTTGACCTATCAAAATTCTTATTAGCGTCCACTGCAATGGAGCTCACATGCAGCTCCAGGGAATTGCCACCTGGACTATCCTTTTCCCCTGCCTTAGCTGCAGAGCGCCGGTCTGTGCAGATCCTGTCTCTGTGCTACCCTCTAGCAAATACACTGTAACAGCATCTGGGTTGGTGGCTGTGAACAGAACAAAGAACAAAGAAAAATACAGCACAGGAACAGGCCCTTTAGCCCTTCAAGCTTGCGCCAATTGCAATGTTGTAACTAAACTAAACGAAAAACCATCTGTTCTGATTTGGTTCGTATCTCTCCATTCCCTCCTTATTCATGTACCCATCCAGATGCCTCTTAAATGTTCTTAATGTGCCTGCTTTCATCACCTCCCCTGGCAGCGTGCTCCAGACACACACCACTCTCTGCGTGAAAAACTTCTCCGGCACATCTCCCTTAAATTTTCCCCCTCTCAGCTTAAACCTGTGTTCCCCCTTGTAATTGACACTTCCACCCTAGGAAAAAGCCTCTGACTATCTACCCTTCTACGCTGCTCATTATTTTGTAGAATGTGAGATCTAGTGAGGGATTTCATTACCATCAACCTCTTCATCTTGCTCCTTCAACACTATCTCGCCAGATTCCAGTTCTTGAATATCCGGAAGGAGAAAGACACAAGGGTTGTGAGAGGGGAGGCCTGAATTATAGCTGCATCAATGACGACAAGTATCGCCTCCTCTATCGGGACACAGACGTGTAGCCATGCTTATGCCCTGCTGGATAACTCCTGCTGCCTGCCACCTTGTCCTGCAAGAGAAGAGGAAGTGCATCACTGAGTATGGAGCAATGTGTTTGTGCGATTGTGGTTGTCAGAATTGAATATCTGACAGTGTATGCAAGCTGATAGATACAGGTGTGAGTCATGCTTAGTATATGAGGGTAAGGTGAAGCTTTGAATGTGAAGTTTGAGACAGAGTTAATATTATGTTTTCATAATGACGTAATAATATCTTGGGCTTATTACCACTAAATCACACAGAAGTGATTGGGGAACACGTTGTGGGTTCATTTATTAAGACTAGGCGCGAGAACAGTCATACTTAGGTTTAAGTAGAGGCTGTGTGAGTGCTCTACTCAAAGTCAAAGTGGAACTATGACGGGATCTCATGAAATGTTTTCCTTTGAAAGATGCCTTAATGGTATCCATTAAAGTCATATTAAAGTAGTTAGTGATTACTGGTATAGTGAAGCTGAGAGGTTGTAAATTGAGTATTATGCGAGATTTGTTTTCAAATAGGAATGGCATTTGAAGCTGCGTTCTCTGACCTTGACCATGTGGGACTCCATCCATGTCCTCTGGACTACATTGTTGGCATTGACCATGTCAACTATCTGCTTCTGTTGCCTTTGCAATATCTATAAGGTGGACCTCCCAGTCCCCTGTGAATCAAGGACGAGTCCTTTCCTGTCCTCCTCTTGCACCAAGCCCTCCAGTGCTGAATCTCTGGAGCCCACTATCTGCCTGTTGTACTATTGTGATATGCTATGCTCTTCTGAATGTCTTTGCCAGTCACTTCTAGGATCTGATGTATCCAGAGGTGCAGCCTGGCATTACGCGGTGCCAATTTCACTTGAACGTGAGCCACCCGCTGAGGCGTGCAGCTAGTTAACAGACTATTTGACATAGGGCACCAAACTACAACATTTAAATGAGAAGGCAGGATGGAAGGAACAGCTTGAGATGAATTGTTCCTCACAATACCCTACACTTGCTTTCAGGACTTATCCAGTAATTACGCCACAATGTTTTCGGCACTACCTGAATCGTGAGAATTCATGAGACACTGGGTTACTATGCTTAAGGAGAGAGTGATGTGGCCATTGGCAGCTATGTTAACAGAATGGACCTGCTGCAGGCCATACATCTTGTTCTGCTGAAGAGATAACCTGGCCCTGCCTCCTTTCTGTCATGTATGCAGGTATCAAGCTGATGGTGGGATATCACATGTTTGTATGATTCAATTATGTTTCCTTCATTCTAACCAACGAAACCCCCTTAGAGTGAATATAACTGCACTCCTGCTCGCCAAATTGTAATGGTGCGATAAAGTGATACATAATGGCATGATTGCTTCACCCATAGCCTGCCCCAGTATCCAACTGTAATGGAAATTGACCCGTTGTTTTAAAAATCCACTTACAATGCAGCAATTCAGAACAAACTGAGTAATTGACTGCACTGCTGATTGAACACAGTAGTATTTTGGAACTCAATGCTCCAGCCAAGGTCCTCTCTTAATCTTGCACAACTGAACATATTTAGCAGCAGGATGGATCCAGTACTATTTAAATCATCAACTACTTACAGGTTAGCAGCTGATTGATATCCTCTGGTGTTTTGTACAGTTGGTTCAAGTTATAAAATTCTTAAAGGATGTGGTGTGTCAGGTGCTGAAGGACATTGTGCTGACTTCAAGATTTCTGCATAAACCAGTTGGTCCTATGGGTGCAATAGTTTTCTTTCCCCTGAGATTACAGCGTAACTTGAAAACTGAAGAGAGACAATGCAGAGCAAGACAAACTGCTGGAAGAGTGAAGGGGAAGAAGTGATGGGAGGGAAGGGCTCTCAGTATTAAGCTATATCAATACAGTACCTTTTGATACTTTAATTCTAATCAAAAAAGCCAATTCAAATTAAGTCCAATTATGGTCCCCATGTGAGGGACAAACCAGATCCAAGCTGAGAAGACAAGACACTTCATCCCATCTTGACCTTGATCAAACCAGATCCAAGCTGACAGGATGAGGCATTGCACCCCCATCCCGGGCTTGATCCAATGCTTCATCTTAGCCAAAAGGCCAAGGTGGCTTGGATAAATTGCATCAGGTAAAGCCTCGGTTTAATCTCATTGACTACGCTGCTCTTTTTACCCTACCCTAGATTGGGCAAACCACCATTGCAGGTATCAGCATGACCCAAGTGGAATGGACTAACCTCATCCTTTGCCTGATCATGGTTAAACCCTGCAGGTTACCTGCTTAATCTTTGATTCGCCCCTACCAGGTTCATGCATTTCAATCCTCATGTTTGTTTTGGGTGCTATCTAATTTTTTTTATAAGTGTCACAAGTAGGCTTACATTAACACTGCAATGAAGTTACTGTGAAAATCCCCCAGTCACAACACTCTGGTGCCAGTTTGGGTATAGTGAGGGAGAATTTAGCATGTTCAATCCACCTAACCTTTACATCTTTGGACTGTGGGAGGAAGCTGGAGTACCCAGAGAAACCCACATAGACATAGGGAGAATGTGCAGACTCCGCACAGACAGTGACCCAAGCCAGGAATTGAACTCGTTTCCCTGGTGCTGTGAGGCAGTAGTGCTGACCACTGTGCCACCATGCTGCCCTTAGCTTTAATGAGATCAAGATGAAACTATGCAGAATCTTCGCTCAGCAAATGTATTTGATTGGGCAGAGTTCATGATTGAATCCAACCATTAGAAAGAATGGGCTAAATGGACAGTATGGGTTTTTATTGAGCAACACTTTGTGTATAATCTAGCATTGAGGCAACACTAGCAGGTCAGTAAACTGTACACACATATAAATCTCACAGATATCCATGTCCAACAAACTTCTAGGTTTTAAGTTCACTCACTGCTAAAATTAGTTGTTCTTCTAAGGATAGCAAGTGACACTGTAAACTATTCATTCTATAAATGCCAAACAAATTTGTAATTTATAAATAAATGATGGAAAACTGCTGGAGAAACATGAACAGTGGTGTTACTCTCTTGACAATATTGCATTGAGCACAGTTACAAATACATGACGGAAAAATCATTGAATGAAATGGGGAAAGAATTGTTTTTAACTAATTATTTTTATTGACGGTGTTTCCAGACAGAAGGAAAAATTCCTTCTGTTCTTTTTCAGTTATGTGGATAGATTGAGGGAGTTTTTTTTTTACTTGGTGAAAAAAAGCTTGAGTAGAGATTTGATAGAGGCAGTTAAAATCATAAGGGGTCAGGACAGAGTAGAAAGGAGAAAATGACTGTTCTCATTGTGGAAGGATCGAGATTAAAATGGCACTGATTTATGTTAAAGCAAAAGAAGCATTGGCAAAATGAGGAAAAACTTATCCAAGTAGTGAATGGTTAGGATCTGGAATGCACTGCCTGGGGTAGAGATAGGTTCAACTGACATATTCAAGAGAAAATTAGGTTATTATCTGAAAAAGAAGAACGTACAGTGTTATGGGAAGGAGGTGATGGGGTGGCACTAAACAAATTGCTCTTTTGGCAAGTCAGGACAGAATTAATGGGTCGAATGGTTTCCTTCTGTGCTGTAACCATTCTCTGATTCTGTGAAATTTAGTAACCAATTTTATGAGAGCCAATTTGGAGAGGGAGTCACAAGAACATTTGTACACTCATGTTTTCTCCAGAGTGCAAACCAATCTCCCATTGAAGTTAGAAAGGGAGATGGAGAGATCATCTGCAAAATAAACTGGTTTTTATGCTTAAATATCTGTTAACTCTTTCTAATAAGCTCATTGTAAGCTGATGCTGAAAAGCTTGGAGAAATTTTCAATGCATGGCTATAACTCAGAGAGGCATCCTAATGGAAGGAACCTCATGCTTATCTACCTCTGTATATAGAAATGGAATATACGTAAATGTTTGGAAGTTCCAGGATGTCTTGTTTCCACTGTGGGAATGGTTATGAATATAATTGAATGAATACAGCAGGATATAGATCGGTTGGCGACATGGGCGGAGAGATAGCAGATGGAATTTAATCCAGACAAATGTGAGGTAATGCATTTTGGAAGGACTAATAGGAAATATACAGTAAATATATCTGGAAGGTCAGATAGGAAATATACAGTAAATGGAAGAACCTTTAATGACAGGCAGAGGGATCTGGGTGCACAGATACACAGGCCATTGAAAGCAGCAATGCAGATGGAGAAGGTAGTCAAGAAGCATATGGCATGCTTACCTTCATCGGCCATTGAGTTTAAAAATTGGCAAGTCATGTTGCAGTTTTATAGAATAGTTAGGCTGCACTTGGAATATAGTGTTCAATTCTGATCACCATATCACCAGAAGGATATGGAGGCTTTCAAGAGGATACATCAAAGATGACCAGGATCTTGCCTGGTATGGAGGCCATTAGCTATGAGGAGAGGTTGGCAAAACTTGGTTTGTTCTCACTGGAATGACAGAGGTTAAGGGGCAACCTGACAGAGGTCTACAAGATTATGAGGAGCATGGACGGAGTGGATAGTCAGAATCTTTTTCCCAGGGTTAAGAATCAATTACGAAGTGGCATAGGTTTAAAGTGCAAGGAGCAAGGTTTAAAGGAGATGTACGAGGCAAGTTTTTTACACTGAGGGTGGTGAGTTTTTGGAACTTGCTGCCAGGGGAGGTAGTGGAAGAAGATTTTTAAGGGGCACCTTGACAAATACATGAATAGGATGGGAATAGAGGGATATGGTTCTTGGAAGGTAGGGGGTTTTAGTTAAGTCGAGCAGCATGGTCAGTATAGGCTTGGAGGGTCAAAGGGCCTGATCCTGTGCTCTAATTTTCTTTGTTCTTTGTCCTCTTTGTTCTATTTCATGGTGGCAATGGTAAACCTACTGAATAGCAAAGATCCCCATTGAAAATAGCGGGCAAGTGTATATCATTGAATACATAGCATCCAGGAAACAACTGCGGGAAAGGAAGGAAAAAGCAGGAATGGAGTTCCAAGGTAGTCAATTAAGGTAACAGATAATTATAGGAAAAGTTCTTTAACCTCAAAGGGGGCCCTAATCAAGCAGAAAGCTGACAAATCTGGCATCATGGATTCAACAAATGGAGGTCCACTTCAGAGTTAGCACAGAAGCCTGATAAAAAACAGGTCAGCACACTCCTCTTTTCCATGAGCAACAGCACAGATATATTTTGATAAGGAGGATGTTAATGAGGACACAGCAGTCTATAAAGACATTATTATGTCCTTTGAGTCATATTTCAGACATTGGCTGAAGATTATGATAGAACGGGTGAGATTTTTCTGCAAAACAAGGCACAATAGTACAGGGGCAGCACAGTGGCACTGTGGTTAGCACTGCTGCCTCACAGCGCCAGGGACCTAGGTTCGACTCCCGACTTGGGTTACTGTCTGTGTGGAGCTTGCATGTTCTCCCCATGTCTGCGTGGGTTTCCTCCGGGTGCTCTGATTTCCTCCCACATTCTGAGAGACATACTGGTTAAGTGCATTGACCCAAACAGATGCCGGACTGTGGCGACCAGGGGAATTTCACGGTAACTTCATTACAGTGTTAATGAAAGCCTTACTTATGACCAATAAACTTTACTTTATATCCAAGGCAGTTCAATTAACAAGACAGGCTGAGCTACGGAAATGGAACTGAGGTTTAATCCAGGGTTAGAAAGAACCTTTGTGGAAGGAACCTTGTGACTATGTATCTCTGTATAGTTGTATATAGTTAATAAATGATTGGAGGTTCTTCGTTGGCTTGTTTCCCATGATCTATTAAACACACCCTGGGACCATTTATGATATGCTTCACATGAAGACATATGAAACAGACTCAGTGTATTTAGCAGGCAGGTAGATAGGATGTGAAAAACAGTTTGCTTTTGTCAGTCACATAGGATGATATTTGCAAATTTATTAGCTGTTTCAAGTTGGGAACCTAACATGGAGGTCTGGGAAAGATGGACAAGGCTTTGGAGAAGAAAGGGAGATTGGATTTGGGCAGTAATTCATAAGGTTTTTCTTATTGCAATTCTCACCTTATTTAACTGTCATTCCTGGTGTACAGGAAGAAGGGATGTTATATATCTTCCAGGGTTAAACCTGGAAGATATATAAAATTTGAGGCATGCAGCCTCATTAAATTACACAAACTAGCAATTGACCTCATGGGAATGGGTTGGTTGCCCGCACCAGAATTCCTTCAACATTAAAACTGGCAGTAGATGGGTTGGTATCAAGTTGAGAGTTTTAAGTTTTTGCACCCAACCTGATCCAAGCCTACGCATTTCTGAAATCATAGAACCCGTATTGTACAGAAGGAGGCCATTCGGCCCATTACGCCTTGCACCTATCAGAATCCCACCTAAGCCCTATTCCCATAACATCATTCTGCTAGGATCAATTTTGCATGGCCAATCAACCTAACCTGCACACCTTTGGACTGCAAGAGGAAACTGGAGCACCTGGGGGAAATACAAGCAGACACAGGGAGAACGTACATACTCCACACAGACAGTGACCAAAGCTGGAATTGAACTCAGGTCCCCGACACTATGAGGCAGCTGTGCTAACCAGTGTGCCACCGTGCTGCCCATATTTCTGAGAGTTAAAATTCTCCTAATCTTTCTTAGATAACCTCCACCTTAGACACATCTTTGCCGTTTGCTTTAGGCTCACCTGCAGACATCTTCAGGAGCTGGGCACGCTCTTCCCCAACCAATGTTTTACCTCTGACATCATGCAGTTATTGGGATCCCACAACAGGCATTTGATGTGAAATGTGCATCCAGAGGGAGAAATGTGAGTATTCCTTGTAACTAACTGACAGGAACAATCCTTTTATTGATTATATTCTGCTGTTCCTGTTTTTAATTTGACTTTGTTCTGTCAGTTCACTCTTTTCATTCAAATTGAATTCTAGAAATACGCTTGGGATGCACGCATGAGTACATTGTTCAAATCTGAATAAAACTCACAATATCAAAAATAAATTCCTGCACACCTTCTGTTTGGACTGATTACTGAAAGGTTACAAGAATTTGTGGCTGCCTGCCACAATTCAGCTATCTGTACTCAGTGAATTTTCTTTCAGCAAGGATAGTAGATATAGTGGCCCACCCGGGTAAAGAGCGCTATCTGTAGTTGGAGATTGTCATGGAGGTTTCATCAAATGATCACCACCTTTAACCACCGCCACCCCAATCAAAGAGTCCATTCTCCCTCCACATTTCCATTTTTTTTAATGCAACTAATGAAAGAAAATGTAAAGAAAATACACAATGGGCTTGCCCCAAGTTTGGAAAATCCCACCCAAGAACAACAGACCTTAATATTGTCCTGACCCGCCCGCTACAATTCATGTGGCAAATGGGTTGGGAAAATTCAGCCCAGTGGCTGAGATTCTCACCCCCCCACAATGCCCTCTCCCCTTCCATGGGGGGGTTTTCCCCAGGTTTTCCGTCACCAGAGGTGGGACACCATTGATCGGTGGGTTCCCTGGTTGTGTGGCTGGTGAGCAACGCAAATGGCCATTGACTTTGACATGACCACAAGATCCTGCTGGCGACCATCTCTGCCACTGGAAAATATGTTGTGGGGGTGGGGGGG
This sequence comes from Carcharhinus amblyrhynchos, assembly GCF_965287045.1. Classification (NCBI taxonomy): domain Eukaryota; kingdom Metazoa; phylum Chordata; class Chondrichthyes; order Carcharhiniformes; family Carcharhinidae; genus Carcharhinus; species Carcharhinus amblyrhynchos. The sequence goes on along the minus strand of NC_137342.1, from coordinate 24,032,517 downwards.
CGGAAAATCCTGCCAATGAAATTTCTCCCAGCAATGTCCCAATAATTAATTTTTTTGGTTCTGGGAGACTACAGGATAATCCTGGAGGGTTGGTGAGTCCAGAAGGCAGTGGTATCATCATCCAAATGGTACACTAATCCATGTGCATTATTTTCAGTATAACACTGACAATAATCACTAAAATGCGTGGGTGATATCCAGCAACCCACAATTTACAAAAAAAGGATAACTTACTTTGTGCCCAATGAGTGGGGATACAATCTTTATAAAGACCATTGTGACTTTGCTGAACACAGTTCACAGATGAAACGTTCTCCTGTAAGGTCACACTGTTCAAGATATAATCTTCCTTAATGTATATGACCACTATTCTGGAGATGTTACACAAAGCATCATTAGCTAGACTGAAAATATATTGAAGTACTCAAACTATAGTTGTATCGAATCCTTTAGAAACCTTGATTTGAATACTGGGGTCATTTTCCTGAGACAAATGATGATTAAAGACATGGGACGGAATTTTCCGTCTGTTCACAGTCCACCGCCTGCTTGAAGTGAGGACGGAGAATTTGGTGCTCAGCCAGATCTCCGATCACTGCAGTGGGACCAGAGAATCCCGTCGGTGTGAACAGTCAGAATATTTTGGCCGTAGGGGATGTTTTGGTCACGCCTGCCCTGGGAGACCAAAAATTCCTGCCTGAGGTCTATTGGCCTTTAAACTGTCTGTCAAATCTTTTGTCCTGCCTGCAATGGTTCCCACGGCAGTCGGAACTGGAAGAATTCACCCCATAATCCTGACAGTTCTGATCGATGACTGGACACTAGACAAAAAGAATAATGAAGGCATTCCCATGAAATAAGTTTTATTTTAATCGATGGAATAGACTGATGTTCTCTTCAGCTACATTTGTGAAAATAATTCTGGTATTTCACAGGGAGCTTTTCAATTTTTTACTTAAGTCACCTTCTTTACTTCCTTTGTGTGCACTGTGGAATGTATTAAATGTTTTTACATTAATACAGTGCTGTTAATGGCAGTCATGTGCTACTCTGGTCATTAAAAATATTTCTTAATATGCACAGCCCAACTTCCGTGATCCAAGCAAAATCAGTATCAATGTTTTTTATTCATTCATGGGACATGGGCATCACCAGCTGGCCAGCATTTATTGCCCATCCATAGTTGGCTGAGGGCAGTTGAGAGTCAATCACATTACTATGGCTCTGGAGTCACATTAAGGCCAGACCAGGTAAGGACAGCAGATCTCCTTCTCTAAAAGACAGTTGTGAACCAGATGGGTTTTTCCAACAATTGACAAGGGTTTCAAGGTCATCAGTACATTCTTAATTCCAGATAATTTTTCATTGAATTCAAATTCCACCATCTGCCTTTTGAACCCAGGCCCCCAGAATATTAGCTGAGTTTCTGGATTAATAGTCCAGCAATAATACCATTAGGCCATCGCCTCCCCTTCTTTGAGGCAAACAAAGGCCAGAAGTGTGAACAAATAGCTTGTCCTTCCAATATGTTCATTATAACCTTGGGAAACATTCAGCTTTTAATGAGTAGAATGAACTCTAATATATGAAACAGCAGCGGATGCTGTAAGTTAATCAGTTCACAAGTGCTTAAAAATGAGTGTGAAACCTTCATTTATTGGGCTGGATTTTACAAGCCCCCTCCCCCCAAGCCCCCACGCTGCCCCACCAAACCCAACCTCTGTGTTTTCAGGTTTTTTTCAGTGAATGCAATTTCATCTGTCCTGCTGTGTTGAGTGCAGATAGGTCTCCACTGAGTCTGTGGATCCTTTTCTATAATGTGCTGCATAGTTCACTCTTTCTCACAGGACATAGGGGACTGACACTGATGGCCATTCTTTGGAGGTTGGCCATGCAGGGGTCAGGGCTAGTTCTGAACATTTCGAGAAGGACCACTCTTTCCTTGAAAGATTGAAACCAGGCAGCTGATGGGTTGGTTTTGAGACCAGGTGCTTGTCTGTCGTGTCCAATGATTCCCATTCATTTGTCCAGGTGGAATTTACAGTAGGGCTCTTGATGGGAATCGTACTTTGAATGGGTTGAATAGATCAGCATGAAGTGGCAAGTGGTGCACTGTAAACTTTCTCTATCAACTTGTTACAAGTTGGCAGTATGTAGAGGAGTGATGTTTGCCAGCACAGGGAGCCAAGAGAGTGATGTTGAGCATTGTGTTCCAGTAAGGACATGCATGATAGCATTCAAATGGGTTTGTGTGATGATCTTGACCCAACAGGGATGCAGTATTCCGCTACTGAGTATGAGATTGCAAGCACTAAGGTTTGGAGGGTGGGGCAGCATGTTGAGCTGGCTAGTTTGGCAATCAAGTTGTTTCCGGTCTTGACCTTGGCTGCAATTGTTTTAGGTGTTCCTGGAAGGTCAATGTCTTATCTAGGGTCACTCCAAGGTATGCTGGAGTTGGGTAGTGCTTTGACTTGTAGTCATTCATTTGAATGTTAAGCTCTTTATTGGCTTTTACATTGTGAAGATGGAATAAGCTGGACATTGTTTTTGCAAGGCTTGGCTTGAGTCGCCATGTGTTGCAGTATTATTTAAATTTTGATAAGTCCTCATTTAGGACCCAGTCCAAGGTAATGAATTCAGGGATTTGAGCTGCGAGGCAGACATCAGCGTGTTTGCTTTTTCAGGAGGTTTTGGAACATTATTTGTGTACAAGTTGAACAGGGTTGGAGCCAGTGCTGAGCCTTTGGGGAACTCATTGTTCTTCCCATGTACTTTTTGCCTTTCCACAGCGTGGGGGTAGGTGGGTGGGGGTAGGAGTGACATCTTTGGAAGGAGGCCAGCATGCCAAATGATGTTATAGGTAGCTATGGGAGCTACCTGTAGGAAGCTGTCCTTGAGAAACACAGAACAGCATTTGTCTTCAGCATGGGGTCACATAAAACATGGGCAGCCCATCACCTTCTTGTCTCCTGAACTGTCCCCATATTCCTGGTGGTGTGGGAGTCTTCATAGGGGAAGATCATATCCGTGCATCTTCAGGAGGTGGACATACTGCCTTGGGATGTAAGACAATGTCATAGTTGCCTGAAGCTATCCTGGGAAGTGGTTATGGAGGTTTTCCAGATCCTGCAGCTAAATGTGCGGCCACATGGAGTTCGTGGCAACCCCATGCCTATGACCTTCAAAGTGACAACTACACTCAGCATTTCACCACAGCTGCTTCCAAGGCTCTATGGGTGATATGTGCCATATTTCACTGGCTGCCACACAAGGGTGTGTCAAAGAGGTGAGCATTGCTGTCCTCTGTCATTGAGTGCATTAGGTTTACCACAGATGACGATAGTCAGGCTTTGTGGTCATCATTTACTTCCCTAGAGTGCCAGTGCAAGTGATTGACAGCACTGATGTGGCCATCAGAGGTCCCTCGGAACAGCCGGCAGCATATGTGAACTGCAAGAGATTCCATTCTATAAAAATCTAACTGCTCTGTGGCCACAGGCAAAGAATCAAGCAGGTCTGTGCTCGCTTCCTGTAACTTATATATCTTGTAGAACTGACGGCTTCCTAAGTTTTTGCCCAGATTGATGGTGGGATCCTCTAATGGAAACCCTCTGCTCCATGTCTTCCCACTCAATTGGTCTTTGAGGGTGACCCAGCACTGAGGCATCCTGGAGCTGCAGCCTCAGCAATCACCATTACTAATGGTGGCATTGCTGAGACTGCATGCCATCTATGGTAAGAGTCAGGGTGGCTTTACAGGGTACTACAATTGACCCTAATCTCTTGGATTAGGGAGGGGAGAAGTAGTCATTTTTCCAAGGTCTTCTGCCGGAATTTCAACATATTCTGAAATTGGGACAAGATCAGGAAGGCTTAGTGGGCAGAATTTCCCTTTGGGGCGCTGGCTGGGGGCTGTGGGGGAAAATGTGGGTCAGGAAACAGAGGTTCCCAGGTTCCTGATCCCACTTCCCGGAGGAAGAAGTCATTCCTATGAGTTCCAGAGCTCACAGTCTGATTAAGGGCAATGTATTGGCTCTCCAAGCTGGAGGGTCAGCCTGAAAGTAGCAGCAGGCTGTGAAGAATGATAAGTAAAAGAGAGGGTGCTTCTAAATGGAGGCATCTTCTCACCAAAATTTTTAACATCGAGATTAAAAATGGTTTGTGCAGCTAGGCCACCCTTGAGGATAGTTGTGGGAGGGGGCTGGTTGGCATGTGGGTTGGTGCATGTGTGATGAGTCCCTCATCCAGCTAGGCAGGGGATGTCTCTAGGCTGCTACCTGGCCTCTTCCCAGCCTATCACCTGGAAACCACTTCTAGGAACATGCAGTCTCCCTGCTGGTTGCAGGGACTTGGAGGCTGACAAGAAAATCCCAGTCAGCCTCCTTCAACTGGCTCACAATGAATGATGATGGTTACACACTGCATGCTCCCCCACTCCTCCCCACATCCATCCATACTAATCCTGCCTCTACAAAGATATTGCAGAGGTGGACTGAAGCTGGGATTCGGCGTGCTAACCGGTGGGGCCATTTTTAGCAACTGCCTTTCTCCGACTCCTGTCCCAGTGGGGGCTGGAAATCCAGCTCAGTCTGTTTCTACTCGACATTCCTGCAGTTTGTTGAAAAACCATTTGCTTCGCTGTTCCTCTTAGCATATTGCATAACTTCTGTATTAGGTCAGTTGGTGCACCTGACTGCAAACATTCCACTGTTAAAGATCACAAGATGAAAACAAGTCACAGGGTTTATGCCTGGGGGAGCTATGGGGAGTGGTGTGGATTAGATTGGAACTGTGGATTTCCTGTAAACCTCAACACAAGGTTGTGGTAAACCCAGGGCTGGCTGTTCAAAGTTCATTCTTTATCTCATATTTATATGAATACAAATGCTTTTAAAGCTATCGAGGGACAGAAGACTGACTGAGTTATGAAAAATGCCAGATTGTAGTTCTAAGCTTTCTTTGAATCTGTCAAACATCGGCACTCAAGTGAAAGCTACGAAGTTAGCCAATTTTGCTTCACAAAATGTTTTCTTTGGCTTTTAACATCAGTTTTCAGTCAAATCTTTTGTAAATATGTTTAGTAGCTTTTTTTATTAAAACAGAATCCCTGTGAACATTTTGTTTATCTTTTTCTGTGCAATAAAATGAATTAAAAATAATACAATTGTGAAATCACTAGAATTGCCAATCAGAGCATGTTTCCGTAAGCATTTTGACTGATTTGATTTGACTTGATTTATTACCGTGACATGTATTAGTAGACAGTGAAAAGTCTTGTTTCTTGTGCGCTACACAGACAAAGCATACCGTACATAGAGAAGGAAAAGAAAGAGTGCAGAATGTAACGTTCCAGAAATAGCTAAGGTGTAGAGAAAGATCAGATTAATGCAAAGTAAGTCTGATGGCAGTAGGGAAGAAAATGTTCTAGAGTCCGTTGGTACATGATTTCAGACCAATGAAAGTAGTTGGAAAAGAGTATTCCCAGGGTACGTGAGGTCTTTGATTATGCTGGCTGTTTTTCCGAGGAAGCAGGAAGTGTAGACGGTGTGAATGGATGGGAGGCTGGTTTGTGTGATGGACTGGGCTTTGTTCACAACCCTTTGAAGTTTTTGTTTTTTTTGGACTGATCAGGAGCCACACCAAGCTGTGATACAACCAGAAACAATGCTTTCTGTGATGCATCTGTCATAGTTGATGAGTCATAGCAGACATGCCAAGTTTTCTTAGCCTCCTGAGAAAGTAGGGGCGTTGGTGGGCTTTCTTAACAATAGCATTGGCCTGGAGGGACCAGGACAGGTTGTTGGTGATCTAGACACCTAGAAACTTGAATCTCTCAACCATTTTCACTATCACTAAAGTAATTAAATGGGAAGCTTTTCTTGAAAATGTTATCTTCCTTGAATTATGCTGTTTCGGATGGTGATATATCATTCCATGTCAGTTGTATTAAAAGTACTAAATGCAAGTCAGTTGTAGGGGTCCATTGCAAGAAACAGACCATTCAATCATATATACCAGTCACCTGATTTTCAATGGATTACATAATGATCCACTCTAGTTAATAACCACAACTGGTACAGGTGAAAATTTATCTGAATAGATCCGTTGGTTACCATGGAGTGATTCAGCCCATAATTGGGTTACAACAATTACACTTTCTGCGCATCTTACATCCCACAAACTTTGTCAATAATTTTTCATTGTGTCTTCACCTTAAACCAGTTTATAAAATAGAAATAGTTTCACTTGTTAAGAATAGGGTATCATTAAGATTGATTACACTATACTATATTTCATTTTAGGGGAAGCAGTTGTGTAGTGGTATTGTCACTGGACAAGTGATCCAAAGATCCAGGGTAATGCTGTGGGGATCTGGGTTCAAATCTCATCACGACAGGTGGTGGAATTTACGAGAAATCTAGAATTGAATGTCTATTGATGACCATGAAACCACTGTCGATTACCAGATGGCAAAATTTGAATTTAATAAAAATCTGGAATGAAAAGCCATTGTCGATTGCTGTAAAAATCCATCTGGTTTGCTAATGTCCCTTAGGGAAGCAAACCTGTGATCCTTACCCGGTTTGGCCTACATGTGACTCTTAAATGTCCTCAGGGATGGGCAATGAATGGGTAATGCTCATATCCTAAGAACGAATTACCAAAAATCTAATGCTAAAGATCATCTAAATTCCTGACACTGGAATTTTGTTTTTCATCACTGATATTTTATCTACATACATTTTTGCCTTAGAGCTTTCCTGAAGATGCTATAATTCCTTATTCTATGGGAATAATCAAATTATACAGTCAAGGGAACGGGAATCACAGGTGGTGCATGATACCAACCCACCATACCTCCACTTCAGAGCATACAAAGATCTTCATCCTTCAGGTTTACCCTGGATGAGTCCTTGACGTGATAGCACTTCACAACACAATGCCAAACTCTTCTACGTGACCCACCACTAACTTCTACTATAGATTGTGTACCTCAAGTCACCAACATGTTGACATTTTATGCTAGACAATCATTCTAAACCACCTAGAATATCAATAGCATTGGTTATGCACAGATGCACTAAACAATTTGCACTGCTGCCTCACAGCGCCAGGGACTCTGTGTTCAATTCTGGCCTCAGGTTACTGTCGGTGTGCAGTTTGCATGATCTCCCAGTGTCTGCCTGGGTTTCCTCTGGGTGCTCCAGTTTCCTCCCACACTCCAAAGATGTGCAGGTTAGGTGGATTGGCCATGCTAAATTGTCCCTTTGAGAAAGGGGGACCAGCCAGGGTAAATGCATGGCATTATGGGGTGATGGGGAAAGGGCCTGGGTATGATTGTGGTCAGTTCGGAGTTGATGAGTCGAATGGCCACCTTCTGCACTACAGGATTTTATAATTCAGGTTTCTATGATTTCTTCTAGCCTCATAAAATATAAAAGTCCAAGATTTGGTTGAGCAGCCTTTAAAATCGCTGGTTAAACATCTCAAGTAAGTGAAGAGTGCTGCATTCTGTGCCGAGTTGCCCAATCCATTTCACAGGATATTAAATTGCAGACTCCAATTGACCATCCACCTGGAGGAGATGGCTGTGTCAGTTGTCTTGTGGATCCTAGTTAAGGGCCAACAAGACTGTGAATGGCCTAAAGTCACTTTTATGTTGCCGTGATCCTGTTTGTGCCAAGCAAAAGCATCAAAAGTTGGTCCTGTTAATTTTTCTCGGTGGGCCACAGAAGTTCATGAAGAGAAATCCAACATTGGTAATCAGTGCACAATTGAAATCTGGCCTGAATAGAAAGGCGTCCACACATTCCGACAGGGAAGGATTGGGCGGGACTGACACAAGGCTTCCCCATGCCATTTTCCTCAGCAACCCTCCACAATGAAGGGACAAAATTGGATTGTCATTGTCAGGGAAATCTACCCAGGCAGCTCATCCAGCTATTGATAGTCTTGCTGGGCATTTTACTGCTGCACGCTAGCCACTGTAGTTCACAATGCCTTCAAGGGGAAAAGCTGGAATTCACTCAATTCTCAGCTGATGATATCTGGTTCTTTCACAAGTCGTTGACTGTTAAACAAACTCAAGCTTAAATTCATGATCCAGCTGCAGCCACTTTATGAAGGAGATTTTCACACATTGCATTGCGCCTGATCTGGTTTTATATGAAATAATCTTTGCCAGATCACAGTTTGGGTGGGTTCCCATGAAGACATGGCAAACTATCTGTGTCTGAATTAAATTAACTTATTGCTTTGCCACATATATTGGGTGCATGCTATGACTTCCATGTTAAATTGTACTTCTGTATCTATTAATAACATTTACATACATTTTTCTAATGTTTCGTCACACTGAAAAATCTCAAACATCTTCACACAGCAAATTACTTTCATTGATCTGCAGATGAATGTGGAAGCTATTTTGTCACTGCAACATTTTACAAACAAAAATAAATGAATGACCATTTACATTTTCTTGGCAGAATTATTGATTAAAGAAAGGTGCTGGTCCAGAAATAGAAGGACCCTTTGCTCTTCTTCAGATTTGGGAGGTGGAAGGGGACATCAGCCTGCCAGGGGTGTTGTGACTGCAGTGGTGGTGGTGGTGTGTGGGGTGGAGGGGGGGGGCGTCAGGAGATTGAGGCAAGCCAGGGTTTTGCGGCGGGGAGGGTGTGTGGCTGAGGTTGGCTAGAAGACACATTTAGGGGGCCAGCAACTGGGCCGTGGGGGGTGTCAGGATGGGCAATGATGCGGGGTCACGGGACTGGCCAGTGATCAGGAGGCTGGCAGAATGGGATTACTGCACATGCGCCAATCTCGGCTCTGACAGATCGGCACATGCGCAGTGACCAGCTCAGCGCTATGCTGCTGGCCTCTCCAGCGGGAATAGGTCCTGCCCACTGATTTTCAGCATGGTTCATGCTAGTGCACTCTGCAGTGCACAGAGTATAGGAGATTTATTTTGAAACTCCCGCTGAAAAAAGCAGCATGATTTACTCCAGTTTTTACATAAATTTGACAGTTAGAATATTTTTGGAAGAATTGTCTCCAATATTGAGTTCAAATTGGAACCCCTAACCGCATTTTATTCTCCTTTATATTTTTTCTGTTGTGGTCAACAGCTATGGGTAATGATCTTATAGCCATTCAGACCTTCACTAGATCTATTTTTTTTATTTCTTTAGTTGTCCCATTACAATTTATTTTTGTCTCAAGTCAACATATCTTTTGTCATTTAATCTTTCCTGTACAGCGTTTCCCTTTTGTTCTTTTCACCTCTTTTTTCTCTGCCTCTGTTCTCGTTTAAAACCTGTTATGTCTGTAAGTTTTTACTGTTCTGACAGATGTCCATTGATCTGAAACTTTGTTTCTCTTTTCACAGATGTCAAGTATTTTCCGCACCTTCTGTTGCTTGTTCAGATTTCCAGCATCTGCAGCATTCTGCTTTTGCATGAAGATTTTATGTATATGAGTATGTAGCCATATATGTTTACAGAAAGTTTAAAATTGGAACTATTGCAGTTCCTTCCAAGTGCGGAATTGTGAATTAAGATATATTTTGGTGCATAAAACAGGTTATAGTCAATCAGTACCCTGAACATTCTCAGCCGGTGGTGGGCAACCTGTGGCCAAGGGCCATATGAGTTCTGAGTACAGCCCATGAGACATTTTGTTGACCGTCGCCCGTGCGCAGGGTTTCCACATTCTGCCCACGTAGTTTATTTCCTATTGGTACGACTGAAGTGAAGTGAGGTGCGTGCTGATTGCCCACAACATTGGCTGTGAGAGCTGTGTGCTCCTTCAGCATCCAACGTGTAAATATTTCTTTTTTTTTACCATTTGAAGTTGATAACAGTTAATAGATACGTGATTAAGCATTTTCTATAACTCATTACAGAAAGGGGTATCTTAATGGGGTAATTTAGCATATTTTCCAAGACTAATGATGCCAGTGGTACTTGGAATCTTGGTGGTATCATGTGTCTTTCTGGACTGAGGCAGCTGTAAATCTCAATACTTCTGAATGACCACTCAGCAGACTGCATTGCCCAGAGATATGTAGGCAGCTTGATTCTGAAGCCTCTCACCTACATGTGCAGATATCTGTGACGAGGTGGAGAGAAAATGGCCAAATTGAGGTGAAATTTAGTCATCCAAGTTAAAGTTTTATTTATTAGTCATAAGTCAGCTTACATTAACACTGTAATGAAGTTACTGTGAAAATCCCCTAGTCGCCACACTCCGACACCTGTTTGGATACACAGAGAGAATTTAGCACAGCCAATCTACCTATCTCTGGACTCTGGGAGGAAACCAGAGCACCTGGAGGAAATCCATGCAGAGACTGGGAGAACATGCAAACTCCACACAGACAGTGACCCAAGCCAGGAATCGCTGTGAGGCAGCAATGCTAATCACTGGGCCACCATGCCATTGTTCCAACGTATGTTGGTTTCTGATTGTAATATCTACTATTTAGTCAGAAGTGAAACATGACTCCTGGATAAATGACTTCCCAAATCTCTGGAAGTCAGTTAGCAGTCATTTCTCCTGATAATCACCTGAAGACGAATGGTCAAAGCATCCAATTGGGATAAACCAACTGGTTTGAAGACTTTTTGGTCAACGGGGAATGGATTCATGTTTTATAGTGAACAACTAGATCCATCTAACACCGCAACAACTTTTCTTGAATATAAGCACTGAAAATGGTATTGGATGACACTGTGAGCCCTTTTGCCCATCTCAGGACACCCAAGATAGGCCCCAATGTGTAATGATTATTCTTTACAAAACAGAACTCCAGATTTCCAAGTGATTCCTGTATTATTATCCTCACATCCTAATATCATATTATTTTTCCCTCCGACTCCTCTGATACCACTGGCGTAATAAACACAAAAACACATACATTTGAAAAGAAGAGTCAGAGGAAGCTAGTTTACCTTGACTGTTCTGGTGATGTCTTGAAAGCCCATTCTGTGCTGTAGAAGTCAAATAGGTTGCATTCACGGTTAGACTGCCTCACTTCACCAAACTCTTAACGGGATTCTATTCCCCATCTCCAAACAGAGCATCCTTTCTACTATGTCTCCTATTCTGTGCCAACTTTTTTCTTTGATCTGTTGGCCAGCCTTCTCAATCAGATTGCTTATTTCTTCCCGTGCTACCACAAGTTCTTTAAGCAGTAGCACCTTTTATCTTCTGCTGCTTCATCTAGCTTCTGCCTCTCCTCCAAGTGTTTCAGGGCCTCCCCAACACCACTACCTCCCCCATTCACAAACCCTTTCATTAATCCCTTCCCCTTACCTACTCATTCTCCTTTATCAATCCCTCCATTTGATGTTTAATTTTTCCCTCACCCTGATGTCTCTGAGGGATGTTGCAGCTATGCTTCCACATTGCCTATTTAAATAGCTGATTCCAAGTCCCCATCGCAATCATGGGTGGAATTTCTGCTCTGCCTCAGTTCTGACAAGATGTGGAGATGCCGGCGTTGGACTGGGGTAAACACAGTAAGTTGGGGTAAACACGGGCATTCGGCCTCTGATCTTCGGGTAGGCCTTCTCCAAAGCGGCCTTCATGACACACGACAATGCAGAGTCACTGAGCAGAAACTGATTGCCAAGTTCTGCACACATGAGGACGACCTCAACCGGGATCTTGGGTTCATGTCACACTATCTGTAACCCCCATGACTTGCCTGGGCTGGCAAAATTCCACTAATTGTCCTGTTTGAAGGCAATATACATACCTTTAACCTGCGCTTAACCCTCTCTCCACTCACATTGTCTACACCTTCAAGACTTGATTACCTGTAAAGACTCGCATTCCAAACATTATTTTGTAAATTGAGTTTGTGTCTTTATGTGCCCTGGTTGTGAACAGAACCCCCACTTATCTGACGAAAGAGCAGCACTCCGAAAGCTAGTGGCTTTTGCTACCAAATAAACCTGTTGGACTTTAACCTGGTGTTGTGAGACTTCTTATGCAGCTCTCATGATACAGCAATTTCACATTCCTATGCCAAATTGTAAGAGTTTGAGAGAAGGGCCTCATTATAGTGAAGCAGTTGTTATGAGCTCTGCTTTTGTGTCTGTACAGCTTTCTGACTGGTCAGTGATGGTCAACTATTTGGGAAACCTATTGATTAAATATTGACCCAGTTGCACCCATGAAAGATAATTTTCTCACTTCAAGTTTCCAGCGTAGAGCCTTGTCCATTGTCATCACATATTAGAAATTCTGGCCATCATTTCTGGCCATAAAACAATATAGAGTATGAGTTTATGCTTTGCAATGTTGACAAGCAAGATTGAAGGGCACAAAGTAAAATAATCGACTCGCTGATTGTTGGGTGTGCAGCCAAAACAACGTGAGACGACCTTCTGAAGGTGGCTTCATAACAGCCTGACAGATTCCTTCTTGTCAATTGTACTTTGGAGTTACATTGTTGAAAAAACCCAAATCATTACCTATTAACAGAAAGAGTTTAACGCAACTGGTCGAGTAAGCCACACTTGATTTTGGCATCGCTTTTTCAGTCTCATGATACTTTGCCAGACTAAGTGTAACAAGTGAAAGTTAAATCATCCTCTCTCATCTATGTAATCAAAACGTATTTGTGGGTTTCTTCATATTCACATCAAGTGTAGCGTTCTGTACAACTGTTGCTTTTGGGACTTTTGATAAGAAGCACATTACACACATTTTGATAGAAAATAGCTTGGATTTTTTGGGTTTTGAGAAGAAGTAGTGAATTTACAGAGGGCATGCAGAGGAAAATGGTAGGTAAAGGAGAATAAAATTAGGCAATGCCAGGTTAGTAAAACTTCCGACCTAATTTTATAGATTACATTCCATTCCCTATCTCTTTCCTCATTTTTTTTTGGAGTTGTGGAATCTGTACAACCTTTTTCCTGCAGGGAAGAAAGATATTTGGTTGAATAATTTTCTCCAGTTAATGTATGAGTTCTGTTGACAGACGGCTGACTCCAACATAGGAGATCCCCAGTTGCGATCTTACAAGAAGTGTTTCTGTGCAGTTGATTGAGCTGTTGTTTTACCTCATGAGCGATTATTTGAAAGGAGTTCTAACACAGGAAATACTGAAAACCGCTAATTCAGACTCATTCATGGAACTCCCCCACGTGTAAAAAGGATTACATTGTAGAACGTCAGAGGGAAATTTAAGATGATCCAATATTGTTTTTGATAGCAGAGGCAGTATTTATTTTTCTGTTGCAAAATAAAATGTGTTGTGATTCAATTTTTTATTTGATATACATAATCTGCTCTGGATAAACAGAGCAACTGCTACTCTGTACTAGGTTATAGATCTGTTAGAATCGTTTGGGCAGTATTTTAAACAGGCAATGTTTTAACTGCAACGAAGAAAGACGGTCAAAACTGAAGTGTACCATAACCCAAAACTTTTTCAGTGTGATTGTTGTGTAAGTTAATTGTCAAGCAAGCAAACAAAACCTTTGCAAAACAATTTACAAAGTGGAAAGTTTGATTCCTGTGTTCACATCAATCTCCAACTGCTGTCATTGTCACTGTTTTATCTGCTCATGCGTAAAAGCTTTGTGTAAAAGGAATCGAGAGTTTGAAATTTTCCAGTGCTGAATATAACCCAGGGGTGTGATGTTCCTTTGAGTGGGTGGCAGTAGCTTTGGTGCCAGTTTTGTTCACAGTAAATAGACTCCTGTCTGAAATGTGAATATTATTTTAAGCGGTGGAAGTGAAAAGTGTAAATATATTAACATGCACAGAGTGGGCAGATTGGGCATTCCAAGCTGTGGTAGTTAGATTTTTTTGGTTCCCCACTGAGATGATACCAGCTTGAGCAGATGATGGGTGAAATCTTTCCAAAAAAAATGGCAGAGTGTTAGTTCCAGCATGAAAAGTGAAGTGTTTCCCACCAAAGTTCAGAGAAATGAGGGGGGGAATCTCAGATTTGTAAAATTCTAATAGGACTAGGCAGGTTAGATGCAAGAAGGATATTCCTAATGGTAGGGGAGCCCAGAACCAAGAGTCACAGTCTGGGGATAAACCATTTAGGACAGAGGTGAGGAGATATTTCTACACCTGAACAGTGGTAAGCCTGTGGAATTCATTGTCACAGGAAGTAGTTGATGGCGAAACATCAAATGTATTCAAGAGGCAGCATGATACAGCACTTGGGGTGAATGAGATCAAAGGTTAGGGGGTGAAAGCAGGATTAGGCTATTGAGTTGGACGATCAGCCATGATCGTGTTGAATCGCAGAGCAAGCTCGAAGGGCTTCCACCTATTCCTATGTTTCAAAGGTACCATTATGTTTTCAGGGTGAATCAAGTAAAGGGGCGTGGAAGTCAACAGGCCACCTCAACTTCAGCTGTGGATCCTAGGAATACAGTTAGATCTAGTGGGAGATTGAGGAGGATAAAGAAACCATAGTCACTTAGTGGACGCAGGTGAATATAGGCAGTAGTGTATATAGGTCACCATTTTGTTTTGAATTTTTGGCAATGCATTTCACATTGTTCACCTACAGACCCCCCACTCTGTATGTTCGTGCCATCAAGCTTGGGAGAACCACTGAGCTCACCCAGTGCCTCCTCCCTGTGGAGTATGAGAATGACAATTCTACGTCCCTCCCCCTCCCCCTCTTGTCAGCCCTCACTATTGACGGAACACAGGAAGGAGGATACAGGAAGTGCTGCCTGCATACCAGCCTTCATAAACCCCTTTAAGGCCCTGACATGAAGGGAAGGTGGGGTCTGCAAGTGACTTCTTTCAACCCTTCTCCTGAAATGGCAATTCTGGGACTCACATCCCCTGCCTCGAGTTGAACTTATCTATGTTCCCCGAGTCCTCCCTGGTGCCACTTGAGCAGTGCACACCAGGGAGGGTGCTGGTTGCCTGAACGCTCACCTCCGAACGCCCCCTCAGAGGTGAAGGTGCTAGCCTTATGCTATGTGGACCTGTTCTAAATGGCTCCAGTGTGACGTCAGGCACTAAATGTTTGGTGGGGGAGCAGTGGGGGGAGTCACAGAGAGAGTGCTCACTGATGACATGTTACAGTGAACTTTCTGCTGTCCTGCGACGGGTTTCCTACCACTCCACCAGCGAGGCACCAGGAAGATTGGAACTTGGCAACTTGCCGGTGCAAATAGCGCTCTCCAGATTTTGAGCACACTTTGCCATTCCAGCAGACAGAGAATGTGAGCTCAAAATCACCCCTGATAATTCCAACATTATAGTAAATATGTTGCATTATTAACTTTCGTTTAAAACTTTAGAAGAAGATTTTTTTGCTATTGTATCTCACTCAGAAACACAAATCCTTTTAATACCTGACACAAGTGCCAGGCTAAGTGAAAGCTGTTCTGTAGATCGAGGAGGCCCCAGAAAAGGTAAGTGTTGAACTTTTTTTTAGTGGGGCCCAGAGGAACAGGAATCAACTAGAACTTCTGCTGCTTGACATTCCACCCACTTTCCCAACTGCAAGAACCCTGTCGATATCTACTACTTACATTCCTGTCATTGACCAAACATTGGAATTTCAGTGGTGAAATGTTGCGAGTCCAAGGTCCACTCTGACACTTAAGCACATCATTTAGTCTGATACTCCAGTCTAGTGTTGAAAAAGTGCAAGATTGTCAGAGGTCTTCTGGGTGAAATCATAAACTAAGACCCCATTGACATCACAGTTAGTTACAAAAGCTCCCATGGCACACATTTGAAGTGGAACAAAAAAATTCCCTCTTATCTCCTGAGAAATATTTATTCTTCAACCAATATCACTCGGACAAATTATCTGGTCATTCTCAAATTTCTCTTTGTTGGAATTTGCTGTGCACACTATGTTTGCCCAAAACAGGAAATGCAAAAGTACTTCAGTGGTTGTAAAGTATTTTTGGAACATCTTCGGACCATGAAAAGTGATAGAGAAATTACATCCCTTTGATTTCTAGTTGATTGGCAGAATGTAAATGAGGCTTGGGTGATAAAATAATCTGACTGTCAAACTGATAAGGGTCAGGGCAGGTCACTCTTACCGAAATATGTTCCATTTCAAGTAAAATAGCATGGGGAAGTATTCTGGCGATGAAGTTAATCTTTTGAATTGGTGTGAAATGCAGTCATAATGAAGCAGCTACACACTTTACAGAGCACCCCAATTCCTGTTCCACTGAGTATGGTGTGGGACTAACTGCTGGTCTGCTGAGAATGGGTTTCAAGTCACTGAAAAAAAAACAATTTCACTCCCCCACAACCCCTCCCCCGTTATGGAAATATGACATACAATGGCTGGAAGTCTCCGACCTCACCTGCAGATGGGGTTTTCTGGTCCCGCTGCAGTCAACAGAGATTTGGCTGAGCGCCAAATTCTCCGTTCTCGCTGAGAGTGGCAGGAATGGACAGAGAATTCCAGACAATGTTTGCAAGTTTCTTTTAATAATGCCTTTCTTCTGTTTATCCGTTATAAATACACAGCCAGGTTTAAGTTTGTTTTCTGGTTTATCTTGTATTGTTGATCTCAGCATAGACTAGTAGTAAGGTAGTTACAAAAGACTTCTGTGCTCCTTGGTTCATGGCTCTTTCTCCAGTAGTCTCTGCCGCAATACGCATGTGTATGCGTGATGGGGGAGGGTAACATTCTGCCTTGGTTGTCTGCACTCCAGAATTGTCCAACCCTTCCTAGGCTGTGCGACCTTTAACTACCAGTGTTACCATTATTTCAAATATAATGTACACTTTTACACAGTAATAAAGAAGTTGGTTTTACATTAATCGAAGGTAAGTATTTTCTCTGAGGACAGTTAGAAAACAAACCTGGGTGGCAAATGATCACAGCATTTACAATGTCTGAGTTTCAGTACAGTGTTGACTATATGGCAACAGTGAAGAGACAGCACCCTCACATGTCCAATGTGGATATATGTAACACAAAGCATTTCAAGCGCATTTTTTAAAAATGAAATCAATCATTTTTAAGTTATCTGTTATGAGATCTCATGGGTGGTTTGGGCACGGATCGTAGGGTTTTGTGTTATCTGTACTGAGCTGAGATAGCTATTCAATTTCTCATCAAGAACTGACAGTTGTTATTTGAAAAGATTCTCAATAGGGTCAGATATGGAGACTGAAGGGAGCACTCGTGGTGACCTCAAGTCTGCGAACTGAGATCAGAGTGGTGGCAAGTTGCAGAACATTTGGGCATTGATTAGGCTCTATTGTTAATAGTTTGTGTGTACTTGTTGAAGCTGCTGCGGTTTTTAAGGAAGGGGTTAAGAGATTTGAGATTTCCTAGCAGAGTTGCCTTATGGCCCCCTGCCTTTATTGATCAGTGCTTTTCAGCTGTGCCTTTACCTTTGACTTGAACTATCTGTGCTATTTTTTTTATGTTCCTACTACTCTTTGGGGGAAATGCCATAAATACTATTTACCCTGTTCCTTCTGAATTTCTATAGCTCTTGCTTAAAGCATTAACAACTGGCACAATCCCATAGAATGCCAACTCCTGTGACAGGATGATATAGTTTGTAAAGTTTATTTATCAGTGCTACCGGTAGCCTTAAGATAACACTGCAATCAAGTTACTGTGGAAATCCCCTAGCCGGCACACACTTGCACCTGTCCGGGTACACGGAGAGAGAATTTAGGTGCATGGCCAATGCACCTAACCAGTGTGTCCTTTGGACTATGGAAGGAAATGCACGCAAAATGGCGAGAACAAGCAAATTCCACACAGACAGTGACCCAAGCTGGGAATCAAACCCAGGTCCCTGGCGCTGTGAGTGCTGACTGCTGTGTCATCATGCTGCCCACTATGGACATGGATATCTATTAACATAAGCGAAGATTTAGAATAATGACATAAAAACCCGCATTTAATTTTTTTTTCAATCTGTACATGTTCCTTTTTCTGCAAATTTAGCCACGACAGTATTTTGAAAAAGTGTGTTTTCATACGTTGTTTCCACAACCTTTACCCATTGCCCTTCTCCACCATTCTCCCTGATCAAGAAAGTAACCTCCTTCAGTTCCACAAGCATCTCAGTCAAGTACTAAGAGATGGTTAAGGAATATGCAAAGATCCACCATCTGAGCAAAATTCTCATCTGTTACAGACAGATAAGATGGCAAATTCCATTCAAGTCCTGAAAAAGTCTGGACAGAGTGGGTGAAAGGATTATGCAACACAGCAATAAAAGAGAGGCAAGGAATTTTAATCAGTCTTTTCAGAAATTTATTCCACAAGTCAATCATCAATTGCTTCACTGGAATAAGTATTAACTGATCAGTTTTTTGACGAGTGTGTAGGGTCAATAATTAAATGTCTTACTAATCATATGTGATAATGGGTTATCCAGTAGTCAACTAGTTCACCAACTTAATACAAAAACACATGAGTCAGCAACAAAGTGAGTTACCAGCACAACGTGACTTTGATTTGGTCAGCAAATAGGCACTGACACACCGAAGTCGCAGAATCACATTGCCACTCAAATAAAGGTTAAGATATTGAAGGCTTATTCCATTCCTAAAAAATTCTCCAGTCTTTGCACATTTTGACCAGTGTTTAGAAACTTCAGGGTATTATGAGAAAGTATTGAACTAACAAGACTTATGTCAATGTGGATCTATCACTGTAGGATTGAATTGCTTTCTGATTTGCCTGATATATTGCTTTACTCGCTGTCAGGAACAGCTTGAAGCTAAGAGTTGAGTCTCCAAGCAGTGTCGATGCTGGAAACAGAGGCAAATGGGGCCTAAAAATCACGATGCCGGTCAGTGTGCCAATCTCTCCAGCCTCAGAAAGCAGGCAACCAATTAGACTCATCAAGAGCCTGTTAAAGGTAGGTTTAGGAGGCCGACTGGGATTTTCCAGAGGGATTAGCAGGGTGAACACATGGGGTTACGGGGATAGAGCTTGCGGGGGGCATTGTTATTAGTGCAGGCTTGATGGGTCAAATGGCCTACTTGTGTACTGTAGGGATTCTATTATTCCAGTTTTATGACTTGATCCGAGGCAGATCAACGAACAGGATATGGACCTCCAACCACACGCTGGAATCCAGTGTTCCAAGCAGGCCTACAGGCACTCCCTGCCTGTCTGGTGGGAATGCAACCCAATGCCACCCTATAGGGGGGCTCCTGAACACCATAATGATAGTCTAGCTGCTAATTGTACATTTTGATTTATTTTATTTTTGAAAAGATGGCTTAATGACCTTCTTGTTGAAGCAACTTCCTAGTTAGTTACTTTGGGAGCGGATATACCACCACTGTTTTTGGCAGGCGAGAATGACGGTGGGGTAGAGAATTAAGGGGGAGAACCAAAATGGCTCTCATGCCATTTGATTGTTGCCCCCGCATTCCACAAATAATGTTATGGTGTTTCTGCCATGAAAAGCTCTACAATATCATTATTTAAATATCATTAACGTGCTTCACCTCTGTATTATTTCCTCCACGTAAGGATTCCGCTACTCCCTCTGCGTCAATGTATTGTCATGTAGGTGGAGTTTACTGCACGTCCTGACAGATGGGGATCAGGCAAACTGTCCTGGCTGTGAGTACACAGGGAGGCAGTTCCAGGAGGGACATCCGTCAGGGAGTTTTGGAGTGTGGGGTGGTTCCCCAGTAAAAAGTCAGACTTTTTACTGTGTTTACCCCAGTCCAACACTGGCATATCCACATCGTGATTCCCCAGGGGAGGGGTGGGGGTTCCTGAGTCCATTAGGTGGTGGGGAAGGTGGGGTTGGGGCTTCCCAAGTCCTAGGGAACGGGGTATCCTAAGTCTGTGGGTGGAGGGGGAGGGGGTGGTTCTTTGGGGCTTTTATGTTTGATATTTTTGTTATTATCCGGTTCGAGCACTGATCTGTCAGGGGCTGAGAATGTTGGCGGTGATGTGGGACCTGCCTTCGGGATTTTTTCTGATGTGTCAAAAGAAAGAGAAAATTCCCCTTTTTTATTCTTTCATGGAGCATGAGGTGTCACTGGCTGGGTCAGTACTTATTATCCTTCCAAACTTTACTTGAACTGAGCAGCTTGCTAGGTCATTTCACAGGGTAGTTTAAAATCAACCACATTGCTGTGCGTCTGGAGTCACATGTAGGCCAGACCGGGTAAAGACGGCAGATTTCTCTCCCTAAAGGAGACCAGTGAACCAGATGGGCTTTTACAACAATTGATGATAGTTTTATGGGCACCATTACTGAGTCTAGCTTCTATATTCCAGATCTATGGATTGAATGTCAATTCCAACCACTGCAATAGCAAAATTTGAACCCATGTTCCCAGGGTATTAGCCTGGGCCTCTGGGTTATTAATTCAGTGACATTAATGCAGCCCTGTTGATCTTGTGAAACCAGAAGGCCTCTGACGAGCCCTCTAGCTTTGAGGACCCACCTACCACTCTTAACTGGACAGGGGGCCTGTCTCCAGTCAAATTTCCAGGGATAGTTTCTCCCTGGTGATATGTTTGGGACCTGAAAACAGTCCTGGCTCTTGTTTACCACTCTCGAGGCAAAAACCCAGTCCAAAGATCATTAATCCTGCTCTTCCTGATGCACATTAATGACCTAGACCTTGGCATGATTTTAAATTTATAGGCAACGAGGAATAGGGAGTAATGTGAACTGTAAGGAGGATAACTGACAACTTGAAAAGGCCGTAGACAGGTTGGTAAAATAGACAGATAAGTGGAAGATGAAATTTAATTTGCAGAAGTGTGAAGTGACTAATTTTGGTTGGAAGGACACAGAGCAACAAATAAACTAAAGGATACAATTGTAAAAGGGGTTCAGTGCAAAGGGACTGAGGAGATAGACATCAAATCATTGAAGGTAGCACGACAGGTTGGGAGAATGATAAATAAAGCTTGCGGCATCCTGGGCTTTATAAATATGGGCACAGAGTACAAAAGTAAAGAAGTTGTTAGCATTAGGGCCTCACAGCACTCCGCTTTCATCCAACAGACCACAGATGTGCTGGTTAGGTGAATTGGCCATGCTAAAATTCTCCCTCAGTGTACCTGAACAGGAACTGGAGTGTGATGACTAGGGGTTTTTTACAGTAACTTCATGGCAGTGTTAATGTAAGCCTACTTGTGACCAATAAATAAACTTTAACTTTAAACCTGTATAAAACACTGGTTCAGCCTTAGCAAGAGTATTACATCCAGGTTTGGGCACTATAATTTAGAAAGGATGTGAAGGCATTGGGGAGTGTGTAGGAAAGATTCACAAGAGTATGGTTCTGGTCTTGAGGAATTTCAGTTATGTAGACAGATTGGAGACGTTGAGAGCATTTTCCTTGGAGAGGAGAAAGCTGAGTGGAGATTTAATAGAGATATTCAAAAGCATGAGAGGTCTAGACAGTAAATCTGGAAAAACTTTCCCCTTTAGTGGGAGGACCGAGAACAAGGGGGCTCAGATTTGAGGCAATTGGTCAGGGAAGCAATAGTGACATGAGGAAAAATTTTCTTTATGCAGCAAGTGATTAGGATCTGGAATGCAGCACCCGAGAGTGCTGTGGAGGAAAGTTTAAGCAAGGCATTCAAAAGGAATTGGATGATTATCTGAAATGAAAATATGTGCATGGTTATGGGAAAAAACAGGGGAGTGCACTAGTTAAGTCACTCCCATTAGGGGCCAGCATGAAGACAATAGGATGAATGGCCTCCACCTGCATTGTAACCATTCTTTGATTCCATATCTTGTGGGGCCGGGGTGGGGGGGATGGTGCATTTGTTCAATTCTTTCAGCAGTGGGATGAGAAAAGAACAAGAGTATCTTACAGATCTCAATACTTATCCTCTCCACCATTGAAATAGCATGGCACTGTGGCTGAAAGAATGCTGCAGACTTAATGTGGCTAACCTAGATGTACATCTTCCCCTGTCACTGGGATTTGGGATGGGGTCTCTGATTCTGGTTCTTTAGAGTCAAGTTAGTTTATAAATCCTTTTGATGACTGGGGAGTAATTCCAGTAGAAACTTTCATTGTCATTTTATGTACATGAAAGCTTTTAGAGGTTTGCGGCTTTGAAGAATTAAAGCACAAAATGCGAGTTCTGACTGGACTTCTATTCCAAACTTGACCCTTTAGTAGTATCCTGGTACTCATATCTTAACATGTTGCTCAATGCCATTTTTCTATACACCTTCCAAACTGTGATACGAGCAAACTATGCACTCTCTCTCCCTAAATTATACTTCAGAAATATTTCTGGTTATTTGAATGATAGTCATTCTGGAGCTTTCTTTGTTGTTTCCAGTGTGATGGTACAGGCACATTGGAGAGGTTTCCCCTGGTCTGCACCCTGGTGCATGGACTTGTCTGTGTGAATATCAATAAATAAATACATATGATTGCATATCTTTACAGAGATACTGGAAAATTTCTCCAATAAATTTAGAAATTTCTTTTGAGAAACGTAAGCAGCCAATTACTGAACACATCCATGCGACATTCTTCTAAGTTGACTGGAAATTTCAGGCAGA
This sequence comes from Carcharhinus amblyrhynchos, assembly GCF_965287045.1. NCBI lineage: Eukaryota > Metazoa > Chordata > Chondrichthyes > Carcharhiniformes > Carcharhinidae > Carcharhinus > Carcharhinus amblyrhynchos. The sequence continues at coordinate 24,010,012 of NC_137342.1, read as the reverse complement.
AAATGTAATAAGAATATATTAAACACTGGCTGACTCCAATGCACCCCTCCTGATGAGCTCAACGCATTCAATGCCTGTTTTGAGCAAGAGTTTAGCAAGAGCCTTCCACCCCAGAAGCCTCGGCTGAACATGATGCGAGGTCAGAACAGCCTTCTTGAAAATCAACCTATGGAAAGCAAGCGGCCCAGATGGGGTATGTGGACGAGCTCTCAGATCTTGCATGAACCAGCTGGTTTGGATATTCACAGACATTGTTAATCGCTCTTTACACAAATCTGATGTCCCTACTTGCTTGAAGAAGACAACCGTCATCCCTGTACCAAAGAAAAGCCAGGCAGCGTGCCTTACAGATTTTCATCCAGTGGCTCTGACATCCATCATTAGCTTTTCAGACTGTCTGGATCCAATATAATTCAACTATAGCCACAACAGGTCCATAGCAGACACCATTTCCCTGGTCCTACACTCAGCCCTGGAACAACTGGATAATAAAGACACTTATGTCAGCCTCTTATTCATACAGCTCAGCCTTCAACACCATTATCCCTGCAAAATTCACTTCCAAACTCCATGGCCTGGGCTTCAGCTTCTCTCTCTGTGACTGGATCCAAGACTTCCTAAGCAAAGGTCACAATCAGTAATAATAAGCCTCAAACACCAACTCCACGATCATCATCAATACAGGTGCCCCACAACTATGTACTCAGCCCCTGACTATACTCCTTATATACCTATGACTGTGAGACCAAGTTCCCCTCCAACTCAATTTTCAAATTTGCTGATGACACCACCATAGTAGGTCGGATCTCAAACAATGATGAGACAGAGTACAGGAAAGAGAGAGAGTCTGGTGAACTGATGCAACGGCAATAATCTTTCCTTCAATGTCAGCAAAACAAAAGAGATAGTCATCGACTTTAGCAAGCATAGTGGAGAACATGTCCTTGTCTATATCAATGGGGACGAAGGAGAAATGGTCAACAGCTTCAAGTTTCTAGGTGTCCCAATCACCAACAACCTGTCCTAGTCCCTCCATTGCCAATGCTACAGTAAAGAAAGCCCACCAGTATCTCTACTTTCTCAGGGGGCTAAAGAAATTTGGCATGTCTGCATGACTGTCACCAACAGGATGGATGTTACAGTTTGCAGAGGGACATAGATAAGCTGCAGAGCTGGGCCGAGAGGTGGCAAATGGAGTTTAATACGGAAAAGTGCAAGGTGATTCACTTTGGTAAGAATAACAGGAGTACAGAATATAGGGCTAATGGGAGGACTCTTAGTAGAGTTGACGAGCAGAGAGATCTCGGGGTACATGTGCATAGCTCCCTGAAAGTTGGCACCCAGATTGATAAGGCTGTTAAGAAGGCGTATGGTGTGTTAGCTTTTATTGGTAGAGGGATTGAATTTTGGAGCCGTGAGGTCATGTTACAACTGTACAAAACTCTGGTGCGGCCACACTTGGAGTATTGCGTACAGTTCTGGTCGCCACATTATAAGAAAGATGTGGAGGCATTGGAAAGGGTGCAGAGGAGGTTTACTAGGATGTTGCCTGGTATGGTGGGAAGGTCTTATGAGGAAAGGCTGAGGGACTTGAGGTTATTTTCATTGGAGAGAAGATGATTACGAGGTGATCTGATTGAGGCATACAAGATGATCAAGGGATTGGATAGGGTGGACAGTGAGAGCCTTTTACCTCAGATGGTGATGGCTAACACAAGGGGACATAGCTTTAAATTACAGGGTGGTAATTATAGGACGGATGTCAGAGGTAGGTTCTTTACTCAGAGGGTAATAAGGTTGTGGACTCGCCAACTTTAAGGGCATTCAAATGGTCAGTGGATAGGCATATGGATAACATTGGAATAGTTTAGGTCAGAGGGTCATTAGATTGGTTCCACTGGTCGGCGCAACATCGAGGGCTGAAGGGCCTGTAATGCGTTGTAATGTTCTATGTTCTAACATTTACATATGCATCACAGAAAGTATTGTTTCTGGTTGTATCACAGCTTGGTATGGCTCCTGCTCTGTCCAAGACCTCAAAAAACTACAAAGGGTCATGAACGAAGCCCAGTTCATCATGCAAACCAAACTCTCACCCATTGACTCTGTCTTCACTTCCCGCTGCCTCAGAAAAGCAGCCAACATAATCAAGGACTCCACACACTCCAGACATTCTCTCTTTCACCTTCTTCCATCGGGGAAAATATACTGAGGTCACATGCCAACCAACACAAAGATAGCTTTTTCCCTGCTGCCATCAGACTTTTGAATGGACCTACCTCTTATTAAGTTGATCTTTCGCTGTACACCAGCTGTGACTGTAACACTACATTCTGCACTTTTTTCTTTTCTTCTCTGTGTATGATACGCTTCGTCTGTATAGTATGCATGAAACAATACTTTTCACTGTGTACCATTATATGTGATAATAAGAAGTCAAATCAAATCAAGAGAAATTTCAAGGCCAATATTGGCAGGTTTGAAATGGTAAGTGCTTTGGAAATTTTGACTGGTTTGTTAAAACTAATCTTGGCAAACTTGAAGTTTAAAATTTATTTATTAGTGTCACAAGTAGGCTTACATTAACACTGCAATGAAGTTACTATGAAAATCCCCTAGTCGTGAAACTCCGGTGCCTGTTCGGGTAAACCGAGGGAGAATTTAGCAGGGCCAATGCACCTAACCAGCATGACTTCCAGACTGTGGGTGGAAACCGGAGCACCCGAAAGAAACCCATGCAGACACAGGAAGAACATGCAGACTCTGCACAGATAGTGACCCGAACCGGGATTCGAACCCTAATCCTGGCACTGTGAGGAAGCAATACTAACCACTGTGCCAACCAAACTTAATTTTCTTTGCCCAACAATAAGCAAGCAACCTTTTGAACACTCATCTGAGTGCCTTATTTTCAAAGCAGGCAAAACTTTTTATCCATTAGCTGCATAACTGAGATCAACTCTGATCTTTTCTGCAATGGTGCAACAGTCTTCTGATTCTTAGTCACTGGGACAGAAACCTTTGGAAATGAATAGCAGCTGGAAAAAAAAAGCAAAGGGGTTATTTATGTTGAAAGGAATGAAGCAGGGAAAAAAGGAGGCACAGATTAGGCAATATTAGGCAAAAATAGAAGTGTGTCAAAGTTTAACTCAAATAAAAAAATGTAAGGAGACTGGAAAGAAGAGGTAATGGGAAAAGAAAGATCAGTGCCAGCAGAAGCAAATGTTTAAAAAAAAAGGGACCTGATGTTCCTGCAGCTGTGATTGTGCTTATGATGATGAACATCCAGCAGCACTGATCCTGTCAGACTCAGTGTAAGATCAACCTCTTTGCCCTGGGCAGGTGGCTATCAACACCTCTTTGGGCATATAGAACATAGAACATGGAACACTACAGCACAAACAGGCCCTTCAGCCCACAAGTTGTGCCGATCATATCCATACCTACCAGGCCATAGAACTATCTGTAACTCCCAATCCCATTAAATCTCATGTACTCATCCAGAAAGACTCCAGCGAGTTCGCCTCTACCACCACCGACGGCAGCCGATTCCACTCACTCACCATCCTCTGAGCGAAAAACTTACCCCTAACCTTTCCTCTGTACTTGCTCCCCAGCACCTTAAACCTGCGTCCTCTCGTAGCGACCATTTCAGCCCTGGGAAATAGCCTCTGAGAATCCACCCTATCTATTCCTCTCAACATTTTATAAACCTCTATCAGGTCACCTCTCAACCTTCGTCTCTCCAAGGAGAAGAGACCTAGCTCCCTCAACCTAAGGCATGCCTCCCAATCCAGGCAACATCCTTGTAGATCTCCTCTGCACCCTCTCAATAGCTTCCACATCCTTCCTGTAGCGAGGCGACCAGAACTGCACACAGTACTCCAAGTGGGGTCTGACAAGGGTCTTATAAAGTTGCAGCATTACCTCCCGACTCCTAAACTCAATCCCTCCATTAATGAAGGCCAGTACACCATACGCCTTCCTGACCACATCCTCCACCTGTGAGGCTGATTTAAGAGTCCTATGGACCCGGACCCCAAGGTCCTTCCGCTCCTCAACACTGCTAAGACTCCCACCCTTGATATTGTACTCCTTCATCCCATTGGACCTGCCAAAATGGACCACTACATATCTATGGACCACTATGTCTCTGGCAGGCTACCAGGAACTCCAGTGCCTGTTAAAATTGTTGGAAATCATGCTTATGAATACTTGTTATCCTGGTTGGGACTTGCGTGAGAAATATTTTCTCAGGTGGGACTTGTGTGAAAACTATTATTCCGGTTGGGACTTGTGTGCCCTAGAAAGTCAAACCGTGGCCAGCGAAACTCTGGAACATGCAATCCCGGAAGACATAACCCCAAGAGGTGTAACCCCAGAAGGCTTAACTCTGGAAAGCAAAACCCTGGAAGGTGAAACCCTGGAAAGCCAAACACCTGAAGGTAAACTCCAGAGGGCGAAACTCCAGAAGGCATAACCCTAGAAGACAAAACCCTTGAAGGTGAAACCCCGTAAGATAAAGCTCTGGAAGTTGTAATCCCAAAAGGCGTAACCCCCAGAATGCAAAATCCTGGAAAGCGAAAATCTGAAAGGTGACAGGTAACTTAATTTACGATGGACTCCATTGTTATTGGAAGAGAGGCTGTTTGCTGCTGCATTAGGGAGGGTATATTGCTGTTGACATTGTGATTATATCAGCTTGTTATTTTAATAATTTATCACCGTGAAATGATAATGTATTTGGATTGTAATTTATAATGTACTTGGATTGTAATGTATTTGGATGGATTGTTTAAAATAAAGAAAGTTATCCCCTGAATGTGGCCTGCTCAATATGAGCGTTTAGCTTCATCTAGCATTTGCTCAACGTTATGTTTGCCAGACTTCAGAATCTTGCAGCGGAAAATAGGGATATATTGGTTAAGCTGAAACATGTTGGACAACAATTTTTAATCCCTTCATCTGGCATTCATGGGACTCAAAATAGGGCTTGGTAACCTTAATGCCCATTAACATCAGTAATACCATTGTCCATTTTAAAAGGGATCTATCAATGAGATGGCCAAAGCACCTCTCTGTTTCAGGTGTAGGATCCCCTTAAATATCAAAATTGAGTTTCAATTATATAACCAAGACCAGAATTACAATTTTGATTGGAAATGGTTTAAACCTGCACTATGCATTGTTGATGGACTAGAAGTTCCCCAAAATTAAGAATAATTATTAGGTTTAAAACTAAGTTTTGTTTTAATCAAAGACATTAAGGAATATGGGAAAAACATGGATATAGGTAGTAGATCAACCTTGATTTCATTAAATGGTGGAATGATTCAACGAGTTTAATGGCCTACTCCATGTAATGTCCCAACTATGTTAGGAGTTGCAGGTTTTAAACAAAAAGAAAAAGATGTAGTTTATATGCATAGATTCAAAATAACAACAGATTTATTGCAGGTGCTGTTGCCTGTACAGAGTAGAAAATAAAACTAAAGAGAAGTCTCTGAACACCTCAATGATTTCACCATCAAACCATGTGACTGGCTCTTTAAGCAGTCAAACAACCACCTAAATATATATCATGCCTTTTCCCACATTTCTAATTATTTTTGTGGGTGTAAACTCTTTTCCACAGGTGTTTTTGATGTGATTTCTGAATTTTTCTATTGGAAACAATTATTTCTACAGGTGCTTCCCGCTTTTTACAGAAAGGTCTGCTATTTCTGAATCATTTTTATCAATCAGGTTTGTATGGTTTTTCTTAGTAAACATCTACTGCAGCCTCAACATTCATTGACATATTTTATGGGAGAAAGTAGCGGTCATTGCTGGAATGGTGTGATAACATCACAGAACCAAAGAAATGAACAGCACGGAAAGAGGCCATTCGGCCCATCTTGTCTATGTTATCTCAAAGACACCCAGGTGCTCTTTCAACTTCCATCTTCCTGCATATGGCCGAGTTGGACATTGCTCAAGATACTTCACTTTGGTTCATTAATGGGGTCTACAGAAGGAACATTAATTTAGTCCCAAATCATATAATTCAGTCCTATCACTAGTGATTTGTCATCCTTTATATCTGAATGCTAAACCAGGTTACTCTGGTGTATTGCTGTTATAGTGCTGGATTATTAATGGAGAGGTATAGAATACTGTGTGGGGGCGTGAGTTGAAATAGCACCATAAAGCTGAGAGAAATTAAGTACAGGAGTGGGAGAGAAGTCAGCAGCACTGAAAATAGTTATCCAAGTCATAGTTCTAGAACAGACCAACCGCATTCTGAGAAAAGTCTAATGGCAACATTGCAAAAAACATGTTGCTGATTGCTTGGTGAGTATTTAACATTTAGCTTTCAAAACTAAAGTAATTTTGGTAGTTGTAAGGTTTCATTAGCAGTAGTAAGGCTTACTAACAGTTTTAAATTATTAGATTGGCTAGTGAGCACTTTCTACTTAGTTAAGGAATTCCAATCAGTTAAGTAGAACATCTATTGAAATAATAAGCACAGGCAGGATTAGAGACTTTAATTAAAGTTTAATCAGAAAAATAATTAATTAATTAGATGTTGTGAAGATGGCAGGGCAGGTGATGCGTGGCAGCTGCAGAATGTGGGTGATCATGAATACTGGTGTGAATGAAGGCAAACACACGTGCAGTAAATGCCTGCAGCTGAACAAATTTTGACTCAGAGTCATTGAGCTGGAAGCTAAGCTGCAGACACTGTGACTATCAGTGAGGGGGGTGGGGGAAGTTACCTGTCTACTTTGTTTCAGAAGGCAGTCACAGATAAGTCACATCATCATTTGACTTGATCCATAGTCAGAGACAGGAAGGTTTGAATGAAAGGTGAGGCTGGCATGGAGATAGAAATGGAAGAACCTCAGTTCTCGCAATTGTCCAACAGGTTTGAAGGTGTTGCAGCCTGCAAGGACAAAAGCAGTGGTTGCAGTGAAGGTGAGCAAATTGGCAATGGCACCAGTTGTACAGGAATCCATTCAACCAGGGTATAGGGGTTAGCAAGGGAGAGCCTGTTAATGAAATGTAACGGTAGTAGGGGACAGGGAAGTGGATGCAGTTCTCTGTAGCCTAGAGCAAGAGTCCAGAATGCTGTGTTGCCTACCTGGTGCCAGGGGTCAGCACATCTGCTCTGGGCTGGATAAGAACCTGCAATGGGAGACAAAAGATCTGGTGTTGTGAAATGTAGGTACTGACAAGGCAAGAGGTTCTGTGTAGAGAGTATGAGCAGCTACAAGATAAATTTAAAAGTAGAACCTTCAAGGTTCTGTCCTGGAGCAAATTGGAAAAGGGTAAATAAAATTAGAGAATTAACTGCATGATTCAAAAATTGGTGTGGGAGAAATGGGTTTTGATTCATGGGCATTGCCACCAGTGTTGGGGAAAATGGGAGTACCACCACTGGGATGGTCTTCACATGAACCTTGCAGGGATCAGTGTTCTGGCAAGTCATTTAACTAGGATGAAAGAGAGGGAAATAGCGGGAGTGAGGGGATGTGTGATAAATCAGGGAGGGCAAGGCAAGTAGTCAAGATAGCAATAAAGGAATTGATAATCTGAGTGTGGCATAGAAGGGAGAGAGCATACAAGCTTACCAGCAGATATGATTAGAAGTTGTGAAATGAGTAAAAAGACAGAATTAAAGGCACCCTATCTGAATGTACACAACATTTAAAACAAGGTAGATGGATTGACAGTGCAAATGGAAGTAAACAGATGTGATCTAATTGCCATCACAGAGATGTGGCTGCAGGGTGACCAAGGCTGGAACTGAACATTTAGGCGTACTCAACATTTAGAATGGATAAGTGAAAAGGAAAAGGAGGCGAGGTCACACTGTTAGTAAGGGATGAAATCAGTACATTAGGAGAGAGATCTTAGATCTGACGGTCAAGAAGTAGAATCAGTTTGAGTGATGTTAAAAATAGTAAAAGGCAGAAAATATTAGCTGTTTATAGGCTACCAGACAAGAAGGCATACAGCATGCTTGCCTTCATTGGCCGGGGTATTGAGTTTAAAAATTAGCAAGTCATTTTGCATTTTTATAGAACCTTAGTTAGACCGCACCGGGAATATAATGTTCAATTCTGGTCGTCACATTACCAGAAGGATGTAGAGGCTTTGGAGAGGGTACAGAAAAGATTGACCAGGATGTTGCCTGGTACAGAGGGCATTACCTATGAAGAGAGATTGGAGAAACTTGGGTTGTTCCTACTGGAGCAACAGAGGCTGAGGGGCGACCTGATAGAGTCTACAAGGTTATGAGAGGCATTGACAGAGTGGATAGTCAGAAGCTTTTTCCCCAGGGTGGAAGAGTCAATTACTAGGGAGCACAGGTTTAAGATGCGAGGGGCAGGATTAAAGGAGATGTACGAAGCAGATTTTTTTTACACAGAGAGTAGTGGGTGCCTGGAACTCATTGCCAGGGGAAGTAGTGGAAGCAGATGCGGCGATAACTTCTAAGGGGCATCTTGACAAGTACATGAATAGAATGGGAATAGAGGGATATGATCCCTGGAAGGGTAGGGGGTTTTACTTAAGTCAGGCAGCATGGTCAGTGCAGATTTGGAGGGCCGAAGGGCCTGTTCCCATGCTGCAATTTTCTTTGTTCTTTGTTGTTTCAAACAGTCAGGTAATGCAAGGCACAATATAAGTCAGGAAAATGAAGGATTATGTAGCAAGGGTAAAACAGTAATCATGGAAGACTTCAATTTAAATATAGACTGGATAAACCCAATTAATATTAATGCTCAGGATGAAATCCTGGAATATATATAAGACGGTTTTCTCAAACAGAATGTTCAGGAACCAACTAGAGAATGGGTTATTTTAAAATCTTGTATTGTACAATGAGAAAGGGCTCATTAAGAATATTGTAAAGGAGTCTCTAGAGAATAGTGGCCATAATATGATAGAATTTTACATTAAGTTTGAAAGTGATGAAGTTTAATCTGAAACTAAAATCTTAAATCTGAACAAAGGAAAGTACAAATGTGTGAGGGATAAATTGGCTGTAGTAATTTGGAAATTACATTAACAGACAGAATGGTAGATAGGCTAAAATTTAAGGAAACAGTATCTTTTTTCCCAACACATTTGAGGCACAAAATCCCAGCAGGTAAATAGATCATAGGAAGAAACTTATAAAGTTTATTTTATTAGTGTCACAAGTAGGCCTACATTAACACGGCAATGAAGTTGCTGTCAAAATTCCTTAGTCACTACACTGTGACACCTGTTCAGGTGCACTGAGAGAGAATTTAGGATGGCCAATGCACCTAACTAGCACGTCTTTCAGACTGTGGGAGGAAACCGGAGCACCTGGAGGAAACCCATGCAGATACAGGGAGAATGTGCAGAAACCGAAAATCGAACCCAGGTCCCTGGTGTTGAGAGGCAGCAGTGCTAACCATTGTGCCACCATGTCTTAGGACACAACCTGCTGGATGCTGATGCTTCCATGATGAAGAATCCAAGAAATCTTAGATTTACCAGGTTGATAAAAGATTTTATGTGCGATGACAATTTTATGTTTTCGGAATTTGACAAAAACAGCTGAATTATCTGGCTGTCCTTCTTAGCAAGATGGTTGAGAGCACTTGCTTCATGCCAGGTGCAACTCCAATCTAAGTCTGCAAAGTAATAATTTATTTCACTCCACAAGTTTTAGTAATAGCATCCTAATGGCTGCTGTAAAATTCTATTTTTTTCTCATCATACTTTCACTGGTCATAGTTGGTGTATATACACAGCTGACAGCAGTGAAAAAATGAAAACCGGTCTTGGTATGGCAGCTGCATTTTAAAGAGATGCTTTGTTATGTATTTGAGTAAACTGTTTACATTAATTGACCTTGAAGCCATGATCTATAGAACATAGATGCATTAGTCCTCAATGGTATTGGTAGCAGCAGTCACAGCACTGATGTCTTCCGCTGTGTCAGGTGGGACATCACCACTAGTTGCTATAGGTTAATAAGAGATCTAGAAACCCTAACTGGGCATCCATGATGCACTGTAGATAATCAAAAACAGTAGCACTGTGTTTGATGACAGCATATCATTCTGCCATTACCAGATGACCAACCATTGTTCACTGAAGAACTTTAAAAAAGCAAGCTAGAAGCAATGTAGAATCCCTAAAGTGCCAGAAGAGGCCATTTGACCCATCGAATCTGCACCAACTCTCTGAAAAACCAACTTATTGACCTCCTCTGCACCTAACCTACATATCTTTGGACACTAAGGGGCAATTTCACATCACCAACCCATCTAACCCACATATCTTTGGACTGAGGGAAGAAACTGGAACACCTGGAGGAAACCCATGCAGACCCATACAAACTTCACACAAGACAGTCACCCAAAGCTGGAATTGAACCCAGGTCCCTCGCGCTGTGAGGCAACAGTACTAACCACTGTGCCACCATGGCCACCCCCACAGACTATCCTGAAAATGTGTGTGTTAACCTGGTGAAGTCTTTCGCCTCAAAATCAAGTGCATCACTTAGGAGCCTCAGTAAAATTATTGTCAATGTGGTCAAAGAGGAAACTCTCAAATGACAGGAGGCGTACCTGGCACAAAAGGAGATAATTGTGACTGTTAGAAACCAATCATTTCAGCCCAGACTCACACAGTAAAGGACCCCCAAGTTTGACCACCTTCAGCTTCTTCATCAATGACGTCTTTCTATCACAAGGGCAGAAGTGTCCTTGTTGGTTGTGACTGCACAGTGTTCAGTTCAATTCTCAAATCCTCAACTAATGAAACATAGCAGCAAAATCTGGAGCTGGAACTTGAGCTTGAGCAGATAAGTTGTTAGTAACATTTATGCTATCCAGATGTCAGGCAATAACCATCTTTAACAAAAGAGAGCCTAATCAATCTCCCAAATATTTTGTGTCACACCGTTCTGATTTGAACATTTCTTGCTGCAACTTCACTATCAATGGTTCCAAATCCTGGAGTTTTCAACCTAACATCATTGTGGGAAAATTTTCAATAATTCAAGGAGAAGGGGGTGAGTGGGGGGTGTTGGTTACATGGGTTCAACATCATGATTAATCGGCAAGAGGTGGGGTCGATTGGATCAGGAAATCCCAATGGCGTACATCACCATTTGGGACTCCTGCAGGATATCCCATTTCCGCCACTGAGCCCACCGTCCCAAAAATGGAGTGGAAAATTGCCCCCCCCACCCCGCCCTTAATTATATTCAAGAAAGAGCTCGCTCGACTTTCAGCTACTGGCGGAATTAAGGGGATAGTGCAGAATGATGGAGTTAAGGTAAAAGAACACTCACTACCTTATTGAATGGTGGAGCAGACTCAAAGAACGAAGGACCATCTACTCCATCTCCTAATGTTTATAGTCTTTGTTGACCATTAATTTCACACCTGCCTGTGGGATCTTGCTATGCACAAATTGACAACCTTGTTTCCTACATTACAATAGTGACTACAATCCAAGAGTACTTAATTTGCTACACTGTACTTTGGGCTGTGGAAAGTGCTTTTTAATTGCAAGTTCTTCCTTTTTCTCTTTCCTAACTTGCTCTGTCACAATTATATTAGGCCTCTCAACAAATGTATACTGATCCAGTTAATGTTTTAAGTACTTTAACTAGTCTTCTCCCTGAAGAGGCTGAATTGCATGCTTTTGAATTCTGCTGCTTAATTATTCGTTTTATTGGTGGTGATTTTTCTACTGTTGAGTAAAACCAGTATTGATCTGTTAATGTGAAGTTGTATTGCCTAAAGAATGTCTTTGAGGTTCATGGACTGCTGTTTTGCCTCTGGAATATGCAGTCTTAAAAAGAAACAACTGAGGTGAATCTCCATTTAAGGAATAGGAAGCATTTTTGGTTATTATGATTACAATCCAATACTTTACATAAACTATGACGCTTTTTCTGAGTTCGCCCAGTTCTGTATTCAGTACACCAGAAAGTAGAGTTAGAACTGCAAAGGCTGGAAGATTTCAGCATCATCAAGCTGTGCAGTTTTCCAAATTCCCCACACCTATCATTCCCGTCCTGAAACCAGACCATAAGGATCTGCAGGGACTGCAAACTAATGATAAACAGGGGAGCTCAGCTGGATTCTGAGGATAGAGGACCTCTTTGCTAAGTTAGCAGGAGGTTTGTACGCATGAATTAGGTCCAGCTTAGGTAGACCTAATTCATGCTTACAAACAGCTGGAACTGGAAGAGGACTCCAGAAAGTTAGTCACAATAAATACCCACAAGGGCTTATATCAGTTCACCCTATTGTCATATGATGTCTCCTCAGCCTGCACCTTTTTTTTTAAGCACACTACGGAGAGCCTGTTACAAGGAATCCCCAAAATGGCGGTATATTTGGACAATGTCTTGATTACAGATGTATCTTCTGACAAACATAATGCAAACCTGGAAGAGGTCCTAAAGAGGTTTACAGAAGATGACATACATTTAAAACATGAGAATGTATCCTTCAGGCCTGATGAAGCTATGTACCTTGGTTTCAAAGTGGATGCAAAAGAGTCACATCCCCTTATTAAGGGAATGCCTGCACATAGGAATGTGATAGAACTTGCACAGGAGTAGAGTAGAGCCAGCTGCAGGAGACAAGCAAGTGTGTCCCCCATCAAGTTCACATGTGTTAGCCTATGAACTAGAGATTTTGATGCCCACAATCGAGCCAAGGCAGCCTCTGACTTTGGTTGCTGAGGCAGGAGAAGGGGCCGGCAAGGGCTTAGCTCCAAAGGTAGTTAGCACATTCGTTCTATCAGTGGATCCTATGTCACCAGCTGCTGAAGAACTCCTGACGGAGATGTAGTGTTCTGCAAGGATCCAGAAATCTCCAGACAAGCTGACGTTATGAACTGTCCCCTGGTGCCCCTTCTGTAATATTGTTGTTTCTCTGCCTATACGTGAACTATATTTCTTTTTACGTAGTCAAAGAAGTTTTGCGGGGGTGGGTTGGCAGGGGGATTGCGCAGCGTGACTCTTTCAATGGCAATCGTTCATGGGTCATGTGACTGGGCCAAAACCAATGGAATGTGAGCATGTGAACCTGGGTCAATCAGGATTTAGGACATGCGTTCCTGGGGCTGGAAGAATTCACTGGGAGTCAGGGTGTTGTTAGGAATAAGTAGACTTGTATAGTTGTACTGTTAAATCCTTCATTGTACGTAGTTCTTCTCAGTCAATAAATCTTCAGGTTTGTCACATTTGTGGAATTCCTTGCCCTGTGAAGCAGTTGAGGCTATCTCACTGAATATTTTTAAGGCAAGGATAGATAAATTTTTGAACAGTAAAGGAATTAAGGGTTATGGTGAATGGGTGGGTAAGCAGAGCTGAGTCCACGAAAAGATCAGCCATAATCTTATTGAATAGTGGAACAGGCTTGAGGGGCCAGATGGTCTACTCTTGCTCCTAGTTCTTATGTTCATCCAGTCACCTTGAGTTATTAAAGGCATGGTGGAGAAACTCTCTCAGGGTGACAGCACTCACGCTCCCAGAATTGGCAAACGAACCTGCCCTACCATATTGGTTTTCCCGCTAAGGGTGAAAACAATGTATTCATCTCTCTGATGTGGGTATGCCGGCGTTGGACTGGCGTAAACACAGTAAAAAGTCTGACAACAGACTTGGTTGGACTAAAACCTGGTGTTGTCAGACTTTTTACTGTGTTCATCTCTCTGAGCATAGACAGTCTCCCATTAGTGAGGAGCGTACTGGAGATGGTTGGTACTTTGACAACTTCCACCTGGAAGAATCCAAACACGTAAAAGGTCAAATGTGACTGTGACCTTTACACTGACAGTGGCTCAGAATGAGGTTGAAGATCACGTTGAAGGATGTGGCACTACTCTGTCTCTCACTCTCTCTCTCATGCTCTCTCTCTGCATTTTGTGCTCCATTTATTAGTTATGTAGCAGACACAAAGACACTGCAATCACAGCACTCATATCTCCTCTGCTGTTCGGTGACCAGATCTTCTTTCCTTCCCAAACATACGCAGCAGTTAACCTCCAAAAACAAGCCACAGAGCTTCTGCCATGGCCAGGGTAAGTCAAAAACACCTCACCTGTAACTTGGAAGTCTGACCTTTAATTGACACAAGTATGGTGGATGTGGTGCGATCCCTCATGCTGCTGAACACATGTTAAGCTGACAGTGATTAACACAATGTTTAGTGTACATTCCCAGACTAACTTTGTAAAACATACTTCAAGCCATACAGAACAATTGACTAACATCACATTATCACTGCACTCTCAGTCACACTAATGCCCAGCCCAGAATGGGCCACTGGGCAGAATGCACCTGGAGCAGCCAGCAACATAGTTCATGCTATTTTATGAATTCAGGAATTCCACAGCATTGGCACCAGTGACACTAAGTAGCCCAAAATCATGGTCAAGCGTTAGACAATCACAACAATCTGATTATTATACTTAAGCTCAGAGTGGCTAGTGTTAACATTTGATATTGAAACTTCCATTTCCCAGTGCTGATGCCCCCATATGTTGGCGAAGCCAAACTTGCACCCTTAATTATCATTAATGATTCAACTTTATTTAGCACGTACAACTGCTTTGAGATCATAAGAAAAATGCAAAATTGGGTGGAACGTTTGTTAAAGGCATGACCAATATTAAACCATAATGAAATAATAGATCAATCTAATTAATAAAAAAATGAACATAGTGGCAAAATATACAATTGATTAATAAGGATTATCTTATTGTTAAAAATTGAAAGCTCTCAAATCACACCAAAAAATAAACTTGAGCAAGGTTTTCCATTGCCTCTATTCAGTTTTAGCTTTCACAAAGGGTCATCTGGACTCAAAATGTCAGCCTATGTCTCTCCATACAGATGTTGCCAGACCTGCTGAGATTTTCCAGCATTTTCTCTTTTGGTTTCAGATTCCAGCATCTGCAGTAATTCCATTGTCTCTAACTGACATTCCTTTCACTCTTCCCATCATCTCTCTCTGAATGATACTTTCTGACCATTATAAGCTATCAGCTGGGGTTTGGTTCAGGCTGAGGGCTGGAAAGGGTCCTTGATAGTTGTAGGCAGAACCACTCAACACAACACAATTCATATCCAATTCTGCTCCTAAGAGTTACAGACAGGAAGGAGGATCTGTTCAAGATGTGCTAAGCAAATTGACTGTGAGGCAGAGAATAAATCAATCAAAGATTCAGCTGTTGAAAGCTACGGTAAGCCTTAGTAGTTAGGGCTTGTCCTCTGAGAAAGAGGATACCTCATTGTGCAGGCTAATTGAAGCACTCACTTCAACTAAGGTTATATTGGATCTGAAGCTTCCCCACAGACACACTGCAAAGGCTTCAGAGGTTTAACAAATAAGGGCAACTTGCTGTCTTGTAAAGTTGCTTTGTTATGTTTTCCAAATATGCTGTTAAATAAGGACAAGGAAAGAAGCATGAAAATTACTCATTGTCCATTTGGTCTTCTCGGTATTGATTTTTCTTCATTTTGTTCCCTTTTTAGCTCTGCTTTTATTTTTTTTCTCTAATTCTTTAATGGTTACTTTTCCGTTCCTTTTCAAATCTTTTGCCTTCCTGCTTCTGAAGTTTTTCATTTCCCTCCTCCTTTGCTCAGCTTGTATTTTAGATGGCTTAGAGATCTGGGCCGGAAGTGTACTGCCCGGCCCGCCACAGGGGAATCGGAGCAGGCGAGGGGCGGAACATGGCAAACTCCAATGACCTCTGGTGGGATATTACAGTTTTGGGAAGAATGAGGCTGTAAAACCCTGCCCCTGGTCACTGATTGCACCGCTTGCTATGATACAGATACATATGGACGAGGGAAATTTCTTCTCAAACTTTCTAGAGAAACGTTCACTGTTTAAAAATATGGGGTTTCTCATTTAGGATGGAGATGAGGAGAGGTTTTTACTCCCAGACGGTTGTGAGTCTCTATAACTCTCTTCCTCAAAAGGCAGTGGAAGCAGAATCTTTAAACATTTTTAAGGCAGAGCTAGATAGAATCTTGATTGACAAGGGATTGAAAGCTTATCGGGAACAGTTAGGATTGTGGGTTTGAGGTTACAATCAGATCAGCTACGATCTATCTTATTGGCAGAGCAGGCTCGAGGGGCTAGCGGCCTACTCCTGCTCCTAGCTTGCATGTTCTTTCTCCTGAAGATACTCTCTTCTGTTCTGTTTACATTTGTACAAATTTAGTGGGGTTGTGCATGAATGACAATGCTAAAGTGTTGCACTTTTGGGGGTTTATTCTGATGTGATTCCCTGTTGCCAATTCATTCAGCGAAGTGCTCGCCCCTCGTGTGTGAGATATGCCATCTTGATCACAACATTCCAAAAGGGTCAAGACCTCCACCTATTCTTGGAAGATTGCAGAGTGGTGCAGATGTGGGATGAAAAAGCACTGCTGCTTATGTTCTGGCTACAACTGGACTGATACGAGTGGGATCAGGTGAGTGCAACCTTGCTGAGCTAGATAGGAGAGGTTTTGGAGAACACCTGAATGGAGGTGAGGTCAAGGAAGATGCAGAGGAATACTTCAGCCTGGTCACAGTAACACAGGATATCATTTGTAACTTCAGGAGGACTGTTTAATCTCTGCGACTGGACTGGAACTCTGATGAAAGAGATTCAAACAGTGAGTTGTGTGAAATTTGGTTACACATTTAGGAAATGACAACATGTTCAAGCACTTGAGAAGAAAGCGATTGGAGAGAATTTGTAAGAATAGAAAAGGTCAAATGCATTTATTTTGAGGATCGAGATAATGACAATGGCCAAACTTTTCCTGCCCTTCATGTTGGTGGAATCTGCTGCTCGCACTGATAGCAGCGCCCCCCCCCCCCCCCAATACCCTGTTACTGGCTAATGGTGGGCTGCCTTGGCTGTTGGGATAAAGGGTGGCACAGTGGTTAGTGCTGCAGCCCCACAATACCAGGGACCTGGGTTTGATTCCTGGCTTGGGTCACTGCAGAGTTTGCAGGTTCTCCCCTTGTCTGTGTTGGTTTCCTCCGGGTGCTCTGGTTTCTTCCCACTGTCCGAAAGATGTGCTAGTTAGGTGCATTGGCCATGCCAAATTCTCCCTCAGGGTTACCCGAACAGGCACTGGAGTATGGCAACTAGGGGATTTTCACACTAACTTCATTGCAGTGTTAATGCAAGCCTATTTGTGATATTAACAAATAAACTTTAAACTCTTTTAACTTTATGTATCACCCACTGGTTTTAAAAGGAGGGGGCAATACCTGAGGAAAGAATATAAATGGAGCAAATATGAAATCCTAAATAGTTCACTGAATGAGGCAGAATGAGCTGGATTTCATGAATGAGATGGTCGTGGAGAGCACTCAAGGGGAGAAAAAAAGAGAGATACTGATTTAGCCAGGGAGAGGGGATCCTTTTGCTTGGTGAAAAAAATAGAACACAAACTGAATACAGTTTTAAATTCTAATGTTTTTCGAATAAATTATATCGAGTTATATTAAAATATTAGATGCAGATTATCCAAAAAAGAAAAAATAGGATTTGAAAACTGTTTCACCAGCTAAAAAAAGCAATATTATCGCAGCCAATCAAGAAGACCAAGTTTTTAGATTTTCCCCATATAGTCTCAATATTAAAATTAAAGGTAAATATGTAATAAATATGGATCAGTAATCGGAAATGAAATCAATTGGAGCAATTCATTCCAACATAAGCTAAATTTAAAAGTGTTGGCTTAATTTTAATGATTCCAATGATGAACTTTATTACACAAGATGTTGATTGGACTTTTCATTCTCTTTTGCGAATATATTTGCCGATCTATGAGGGAACTCACAAGTGATCTCGGATCTAGAAGTACAGTTCCGATGCTTGGTTGCCCAAGATGGCATTATGTTTAATATGGTCTCTCCTTTGAAGTTGACAGTTCAACTCTGCAAGCAACTCACCTACCCTACCCTTCAAATTGCACGTGACAACAATAAATCAAATCAAAAATAAATGTCTATGGCAGCTTGGTGCAATTGGAATGGAAATTGGAAGTGAGAATGTTTCCATGCTCCTACTTTCTTTGACCTTCCAGGTGCAGGAGGTTGTGTCTTTAGAAGGTCCTGAGAAGATGCTGCAAATGTACCCATCCAAGCGTGTGAAGAATAGGCTCTTAACTTGTGCTTCCAGATAATAGAGAGGCTTTGAGAAGTGACAGGTGCTGATTACCCAATTTCTGACCTGATGCAGTAGCTATGACCTTGATTTGAGAGATTCCATCAAGTTTCCTGTTAATTGTGACCCCCAGGATATTGAAGGTGGGAGACTCTGTAGTCCTAGTGCCATTAACATTAAAGAGAGGTTTTAGTCCTCCTTTCATTGGGGCTGTCCATTCCCTCACATTTGTGTGACATATAGGTTATTTGACATACTAGCCCATCCCTTATGAATTGCTACAAGTAAGTGTAGACTGGTTCACTAGCTCGAGAGTTGAAAATGTACCTGAATATTTGTTTTCAGTAAACAGCCTCACTTCTGACCTTATGACAGAGGAAAGGTCATTGGGTAGTTGGGCCTAGGATGGTGCACTGAGGAATTCTTGCAGCCGTATTCTGAGATGATATACCACCAACAACCATAGTCATCCTCCTTTATGTTAAACATGACTCCAGCCACTGGAGAGATTTGCCCAAATCATTATTGAACGCAATATTAAAAGGGTTACTTGGTGCCATACTCAGTCAAGTGATACTATGATGATAAGAGCAGTCCTTTTTACCTTACATTTGGAATTCCACTCTCCTGTCCAAATTTGAATCAAGGTAATAATAAGGACAGGAGCCACATGATCCTGGCAGAACCCAACTCAACACTGGTGAACAGGTCATTGGTAAGAATTGCTTTTTGCACTGTTAATAACTGCTTCTAGCACTTGCTGATGATTGAGAGTCTGATACTGGGGAGTTTAAATTGGTTCAATGTGAAAGGACTTTGTTACAATAATAGAAATTTTAGTGACAGATATATTTTAAGAACTTTAACGCCATTGCAAATCTTATGCATATGCATTTCATAAAGTAAAGGTTAATTTTT
Organism: Carcharhinus amblyrhynchos; assembly: GCF_965287045.1. Lineage (NCBI taxonomy): Eukaryota > Metazoa > Chordata > Chondrichthyes > Carcharhiniformes > Carcharhinidae > Carcharhinus > Carcharhinus amblyrhynchos. Next base: position 23,990,926 of record NC_137342.1, on the reverse strand, counting down.
AACAGTAATGTTTGTACACATGCTTCACATATACAACTGAAGGCCAGTCTTTTCCTTGAGCCAGGCAGCATATCCATCAGTCCCAATGTATTATATGTATCACAAGCACCATTATTAATAGCATAATTCTTTGTTCATGTGTGATGGAAAAGGATTGATTGGGTACTTCAGGAAAATAAACCCATCAAATACATTGCTTAGTTGTTTGTCAAACTTGCAGAATCGTTCCAGGTCCACACATCTTATTTACTCCCCTCCTTTCGCCATGGGTGATGATTTTTGCTATGCTAAATAAATTTCATCGGAACATAATGGAAATCCGCTTAGCAGAACACGTATTGTGCCGTGACTTAATATCATAAACCTCACGTTTGTTTTCATTCTTCTATGTTTGCAACCTCAACGGCTGGTAGCTGTGGCAACCGAGAAATGCAGACTATGTAATCAGTCATCCTCTGTACAGCAGGGCGTCAGTATGTACAACTGTGTAAATTCATGGCTTGATTTGAAAGCTTCACTGAATTCTCTGTATGCTAAAGTGACGCCAGTTAATATAGTGAGGTGCCTGTTGAAGTTGACATGATTGGGTTCTGAGTGGGACTGGGCTTTTTCCTCTGTGCGTTCTGTCTGAGCTGTTTTTTAAAAGTGTTGTTAACGCATGTCACTAAACAATATGAGAAACAGTGGAAACACTTTTTCCAACTCACCTTAATTTGCTTTCAATTGACATTAACCTTAAGATATGCAGTAATGTTTGAAGTAATGAAAAAATCTCCAATAATTATTTCCGAAGTTGAAGTTAACATTCAAGAAAATCTGGCCAGAGCCACTGAGACAGAAACGTGTAGTCACAAAATAAAATGCACAGGGCATGTAATCTTCAGCTTTGTAGAAAGTTAATTGCAGCATACCATTCCAATATGTTTTTAAAATTACAAAATTCCATCCGGGAATAACAAGGAATTCTAAGTAACAGCTGATTGCTTAGGTGGTTAGGGTATTCAAAAAACTACAATTTCCCTTTCATATTTATTTTCTACAGGCCAAAATAAAAATAATGTTTGGTATGTTTTGAGTTGTGACGTGTCCATATTATCATTAATAATGATTAAGGTATATGCTTCTGTTAAATACCATAGCCCTGACTAACATTTGCATTTAAACATTTCCCACAGGCTTAGTTTTCTCAACTGAGGGATTGTGTCCATACCACTCACGCACCAATAAACAGTTGCTATGGTGATACCTGGAAGCTTGATCGTCCCACTACTCATTTGAAGAGTAGACTATGAAATTGAAGGCAACTTGAGCAGGAAATCAAGAGAAACAAAATCGCAACCAAAAAGGAATAGATGTTTTCACTCAGTTCATCTCATAACTGGGCAGGACTGCACTTATCTGCTGCCAGTGTAATCACTATCACTAATGTCTCTTCCCACACCTGCACCATTACATCTGATTCATCCTTGACCCTCAACATCATCTGAAAACACAGTATGGTTTTCCACGTGGAAAACCCCAGCCATTGTTTTGACTACCACAACGAAATGAACTTTATTCCTCTCCCTGACACCAGTCTCAGGCTGAACCTGGCCGTTGACAATGTAGGTGTCATATTTGACCCCAAAATGAGCTACCAAAGCAAAATAATATTTAATATTTCCACCATTTCTCCATCTTTACCTGTGATATATCCTGTCTATTCATTATTGGTCCTACTCTCACCATAATCTCATCATTTTTATCATCAATATGTCTGTAAAACATTGTTATATGTTCCTTGATAACTTAATTCATAGTTCCCATTTGTCCTCCCAATTTTTCCGATCTCAGTCCTAATCTCGAAATCATACAACGCAGAAAAGGCTCTTCAGCCTATTGAGTCTTCACCAACACAAGAGAAACCCTGAACTTCCACCTGAACCCATTTACCAGCACTTGGCCCATAGCCTTGAATGTTAGGATGTGCTAAGAGCTTTTAAAGTATATGAGGCAACCTGTCTCTACCACTCTCCCAAGCAGCACATTTCAGACCATCATCACTCTTTGGATAGAAAAGATTTTCCCTCACATCCCCCCCAAACCTCTTGTCCTTCACCTTGAACCTAAGTCCTCTTGTAATTTTTTGCCATCTGTTACCTCCACTGTCAATGTTCTTATTTTCTATTTGTACATGATGTCCCGTTAGTGTTTACCTTTTCTTTTCTTTTCGCGGAATATAGTTTTACTGCAGTCTATTGAAGAGTTAAAACCCTTGCTTTACATTGTTGTTTGTCAATATTGTTGCCCATTTAATTTTCCCAGGAAAAACAGGACGTTTCCCCTCAACTAACCCACTATCAAAACACATTGCTCAGAAATTCTACCTTAACGGGTGGGTAGGAGGTACACTGGATATTGAGCCTTAGGCCTAAATTGCATCTGCTAAATGAGACAATATGTTGGCACAGTGGTTTTCGCTGCTGCCTCACAGTGCCAGGGACCCAGGTTTGATTCCAGTCCAGTATGCGTAGAGTTTGCATGTTCTCCCCGTGTCTGCATGGGTTTCCTCCGGGTGCTCTGATTTCTTTCCACAATCTGAAGATGTGCAGGTTAGGTGGAATGACCATGCTAAACTGCCCCTCAGTATCCCAACATGCATAGGTTAGGAAGATTAGTGGGGCCTAGGGTTACAAGGAGGGAGGTGGGCCTAGGTAAGATGCTCAGTCAGAAAGTCAGTGCAGAGTCAATGGGCTGAATAGCTTCCTTCTGCACTGTAGGGATTCTATAATTCTATGATTCTATGAGATGCTGGTTAAGTGGCTTTGAAGTTCAAGCAACACTGCACTACCTGTAGTAGCAGGTCTCAGTAAGATTATTATCGGAGGAACATGTGTGATGGAGGTAATCATGAGGGAGAAGGGGCATTGGGATGGGGAAAATACTTTAGCAACTGTGTGATCACCCCAAAACCAGGTCATTTCCAAATCCATTTAACTCACTGTCTGAGAACACTTCAAAATAACATACATGCTGGTGGCAGCATTTTGCCTGAATGGAGCTTTGAACCGTTATGAGAAGGATATTAATGGGCCTACTAGAATGTACTTTGCAGCTTTTGTGCAATTAAATAACTTTGAGATAAGGTGTAATGGTTATCTATGCTTTGTGTGGTATCTCACAGCTCAACACTTAGCTTTGTTGCATTCCGGGACTGAATAATGGGTAACTGATATCACTGATCTTCTTGCACATTTTCTCTCAGGTCCAGCACAGCCTTTCACATTGAACTGAAAAGAAATCTTTTCCACTACAGCCATTACAAAAAAAATTAAAATGTAGTATGACACACATCTCCCCCAAGCAATGAACATCCTCTTACAACCAGGTTAGGAGACAATGTAATCCATTGTTCTCGGAAATGATGAGTGACAACCCTTTCATGGCTGATGCCTTATTTAGTTTTGTGTTTTCTGGAATAGTCTTGAAAAATAGTGGTTAGGAATTGCCATTCTGAATTCAACGTAGCCAACTCCTCATTGCTCACACAGTGTGAGCCGTGCCAAAGATAAGTGAGGTACTAATTTTACATGACTTGCCAAATGCTGATTGATGGGTCCATTTTATACTGCTCAGACCAGAATATAGAATTACCTAGTGCAAAACAAGTTCTTCACCTGTTGAATGGAGACATGTCAATAAATTTCTCAGCATTTACTTTTACTTTTATAAAGGCATAATGGTAGATTTTGAAACCAGTTAATTAATATTAAAATACAAAGATTATTAAGAAGTTTTATTTCACCAATATTTTCAGGAAAAACTTCACTCATGTTTTGATTTGACTTAGCTTACCAGCCCAGCTTCCACATAGAAGAACCAAAGGACACAGTGAAGAAGCAAGTATTCATTCCCCATAAAACACATCCACTGTAAGTCATCAAAGTGGAAAAAGTGAACTAAATTCCCAGAAAGCACAAGCAATTAAACTTAACCTCAAAGCAGAGAAATTCCAAGTTAAGGTATCAGGCAGAAAGAATAAGTAATTGAAGCAAATAGTATAAGGTCTAAACTGGACACATGTTTAACATAAGCATTTAGCAGCACCTTCCCAAATCTGCGATCTCTAACATCTAAAAGGACAAGGGCAGCAGATGCTTAGGAACACCATTACTTAAAAGTTCCCCTTCAAGATGCACACCAGCCTGGCTTGGAACCTCACTGCCATTCCTTGACTATTCACAAATCACAATCCTGGAACTCCCTTGCTAACGGCACCTACATTACATGGGCCGTCGCGGCTCAAGAAGGTGGCTCACCACCACCTTCCCAAGGGCAATTAGCAATGGGCAGTAACGTCCATGTTCCATGAAAGAATAATTTATCTTTTAAATTTGTCAACTCCAAACATTGAAGAACAAACCAGCTTAAGTACCAAAGGATCCACTAAACACAAACTGCCTGCTCCACATAAAAGGATAACACACACATGGCATTGAAACCTGGCATCACAATTGTCAGTTGAGAACAATAGTAGTTTCATAATTGGAAGCAGAGACAAAATATTGGATTCAACTCTTAGTATTAATTGGAGCTGTTGAAAACCACCCTGCTGTTTAAGAGTGCAATTTCTGGCAAAAAGAGTGAACCTACCAGAAAATTAATGGTTGGTTTTACTATCAAAATGTACCTGCGATATCACAATGCTACCATGTCGCTATGATGTTTTGAAGTTTGGATAACATTTTGAGGCTAGTATGGAAGTAGCACAGGCACTGCACTTAAATGAAGCATTTGAAATTTGACCTGGATTTATTCACATTCTGTTTGTGTCCATTTAAAATGGAAATAAAGAGCAGACTCGTGAACACAGGCAAAATTTAAACCATCAAATTATTTGTTTATTTTAGCAATATGTACTTACATTTTTACAACAACATTGTCCAATATTTCTGAAATTTGATTAGTATTATTTTGTGAAAAACTATTTTTCTTAACTCCACAAAGTGGTTTTATTTTTTAGGTTTCTTCATTATGTTATTTATTAAGGAGGAACAAGATGATAGGAGGCACACATTAGATCAGATCTCGAGATTTTGACAGATGTCCATGCAGGTGCCATCTATTTCTCCTTAGGGTTAGTAAGGCTTTGTGTGAGTGTTATCCAGTAGGTTTACGTAGACCTTTTCATTTGTTCATGCGACGTGGACATTACTGGCATAGTCATCATTTATTGCCCATCCCTAATTGCCCTTGGAAAGTTGGTGGCGAGCTGTTTTCTTGAATCACTGCAGCCCAAGTGCAGGTACACCCACAGTGCTGTTACAAAGGGAGTTCCAAGATTTTGATCCAGCAAAGTGAAGGAATAGCGATATACACCATCCTGACATGGAACAATAGCTTGGAGGTGGTGGTGTTCCCATACATTTGCAACCTTTGTCCTTCTAGAAGTAGAGATTGTTTGGAAGGTGCTGTTTTAGGAGCCACAGCGAGTTGCTGCAACACATCTTGTAAGTGATAGACATATGCAATTATAAAGTAATACGTGCCTCTTAGCTGTAAGAGGCCATCTGAGTGAGACTGCAATAAGTTTGTGTTAAATGAAGGGAGAGAAATTAATTTGGATCAAAATGAAGTTCAGTGTTGAGACAGAGTAGTGGGTCTGAATCTGCAAAGCCAGAGAAGTAAGTGAGAATTAATTCTAATTAATTTAATATTGAATCAAACAGCACAGAAACTTGGGAGAAAAGGAGAAAAGTAATTGCAAAATCAAGAGCTGGACAAGTGACATGCTAATACATGATGAGGCATATTCTGGCTCCACAAAACCACAGTGTAGCATCTGGTGACTAATGTCTCAGCCTCAAATACAGCAGGGGCAGATGTTCCCTAATACCAGTACTGTGCAGTGGAAGTTTAGACGCAGCTCACTATGCTTGTTGTCATGCAAGCCCAGCTTCATGATGCCATGCAGAATCAGACTGCTACCATCAGGCCTGTAAAACCAGTGTTCAGAAGGAGCACACAATAGTCCAGTAATCTATCCTCCAACAGATTAGTAACCAGGATTGCTGAGGCATTGCCTTGTATTATATATTTAAATGGTTGCATGATTGCTTGAAGAGCAGATCACATGACTTGATGGTGATTTCACTGGGGTGTTTAGTTTCCTTTTCTACTCTGTACAAGCAACAACTTCTGAAATAAGCCTGTTGTTGTTCTTTTGAATCTACCTGTTTTGAGGTGGTGGCTGGAAGACAGCAGGATTGACTGACTGGCACAGGATGAAAGCATCATGGCTGCTGCAAGAATAGTGGATTTTCATTGGCATGATTCTTACTACACATTCAGGGAGAGGTTCCCCTTGTGATTGCCTTAGATCTCCCCATCAATATATGGTTTCTGTAGAACCTCCACATCAATGGTGGGCAATTTGTGGCCTTGGAGCCACATTTGGCCCATTTGGGTTCTAACTGCGGCCCATGAGACACTTTGTTGGCCATTGCCCATGCACAAGTGTGCCACATCCTGCTGATTTCCAGCCAGGTAGTTCCATTTTGTACCATTATGACTGAAGTTAAGCAAGGGCAATTGAAGTGAGGTGTGTGCTGATTGCACCCAATATTGACTGTGAAAGCTATGTGCTTCCAAAGTGTAAATATTTATTTTGTTTTTACCATTTGAAGTTGAAGTACCTATTAACTTATAAATAATTAAGCATTTTCAGTGTGTATTAAATGAATTTCATCTCAATCTTGGGGTCATGAGTAGCGAACAAGTCGGATTTCAATCTTGCAGTCCACTGAAGTGAAGGGGGGGGGGGGGCCACTCATGCTGCACACTCACTGCCCTAGGTTGCCCAGCACTGCTCCACACATACTGAAGAACTTGCCTGTGCCAGCGTCTCAGCCAGCTGGAATTTATGAGGCTGAAAAGTGGGCAGATATTCTAAAAAGAAAGAGCCTGAATGAGAATAACCATCACAGATAGATTTTAATATAGACAAATGTGTGGTCATCCATTTTATATCTAAAAAAGGACAAATTAGAATCTTTTCTTACTAGTGAAAGACTAAGAGCTGTGAAGGAGCAAAAGGATGAAGATATTTGTTTCGACAAGTTGCTAAAAGCTAGTGAACAGGCATAACAAGTAAATTAAAAAGGTGAATGGAATGTTGGTCTTTATCTCAAGGAAGTTGGAACGTAAAAATGAGGAAATAATGCATCAGATGACAGAAGCCTGGCCACACTTTCTGAAATATGGCATTCAGTTCTGACTACTGAACCTCAGGAAAGGTGTTTCAGCCTTTGAGCAGTACAGTGCAGTTTCGCCAGAATGATACCCGGATTTACATCACATTTATATTCACTTGTGTTTAGGGTAAATATAAAAAAGTGATTTTCTTTGGATATTTGCTCTGGTAAGAATCATAAGCTTAGCGAAAGAGGCCACACGGTCCATCGAGCCTGCACCAACTCTCTGACAGAGTATCATACCTATGCCCACAACCCCACTTTATTCCTGTAACCCCACACATTTACCATGGTTATTCCATTTGATCTACATGCCTTGGAACCCTGAGGGGCAATTTAGCATGATCAATCCACCTAACCACGCACCTTTGGACTGTGGGAGGAAACCCATGCAGATATGGGGAGAATGTACAAACTCCACAAAGACAAAGACAATCACCCAAGGCCGCAATTGACCCTGGGTCCCTGTTGCTGTGAGGCAGCAGTGCTAACCACTCTGCCACTGTGCCGCCCTTAACTGGAGAAGCTTATAACAATTTGACAATTGATCCAAGTGTTACAATGTAATGAAATGACCTGTTGAAAATCAAACTTGTGGTGATGATTGTTTGGCATTTTAATGGAATCTTGTTGTAAAGATGCAGATGAGAAGTTATTGATGTGCTGCATTCATGCTACCTGATTCTCCATTATGTGATCTTCAACTGGAATGTCACTGTTGGCATTGGTACAAATGTCAATGTGGTTTTGTAACCTAACACTAGGCATTGGCCTAGTGGTACATTTTACCTATTTGTAATTTTTCAATTTAAATATTTCTACGATGATAATCAACAAATGCAGCAAAAAAAATCTGTATTTTAAAAAAAAATTCTCCTGTTTGAACTGTACCAACCGCCTCTTCAACAGAACAAGATTCTCATTCAATTATAATTTTTATCATGTTTTCCTTTCATGAGGGGCTGACATGGCCGGCATTTCCCTTTGGAAGCTGATGGTGAACTGCCTTCTTGAAACCTTGTATCTTGAGTGGTATTATAGTTCACTCAGGGGAGCAAATTTTTCCATTGCGTTCACTACAGGAATTGGAGCGGGTGAGAAGACCATGGAAAGGTCTGAAGCCTCCAGTTTCAGGAGGAGCGCCGTCAGAAAATCCATTCATCTTTACGTGGAGCCATGGATTGTGATGGTAGAGGATACGAACTCTATCCGTCACATGGCTGACCAGGAATCTCTCCCACCATTACCGCCTGTCTTTATTGTACATTGCAAAGATTTATAGGCCAATATGAAACTTGCTTGACCCACCTTTTGAACGCACCTTCCTTGGCCTTCAAATCCTGGGGTGGGAATCAAACCTGAAACTTTGGGCTCAGAAGAAGGTACACCACCCATTATACCACAAAACCTCCCATCCATCTGTTGTTGGTACACCTACTATGACCATTAGTAAGTTGACTATTATTGATGTGGCTGACAGTTCTGGAGTTATTTGATTCATCTCTCTTTCTATTCCAAAACATCAGAGCTACCTTTACAACTCTTCAGTTCATTGGCTTAACTTCCATATTCAAAGAGGTTTAAAAGAGTGTGGCCAGAGCCTCTAATACTTCAGCTCTAACTTTTCAATATTCTCTAATGCATGCCTTTTGAATTCCATCAATCTTTTCAGGATCATTTTCTTTGCCTGGTTATCCTGTCTATTCATTCAACTTTTGCTTCTTGTACACTCTCATGTTCACATAGTTTTCTGTAAAAATCAAGCCAAAGTCCTCAATTAGTATCTCTGTCACTCCTCATTCTCCATGTAATATGTATTTTCTTTAGATATTTTCTTACTTTTCAAATTGTTTAATGAATGTTTCTCTACTCTAACTCGTTTTGTTTCACTTTTTCTTTTTGTTTTCTATATTTGAACTTCTGCTTTTTGGACTGTTGGCTGTAGTATTGTCATAAGCCCGTCTGCTAAATCTCATTTTGATTTACATTTCTCTACTCATCCAAGGGACTCCAGTTTTTGCTATTTTGTTTTTTAGTTGTTGTGGGAATAGGTTTGTTTCTGCAATTTTTGTTAATTTGTTGATATGTCTCTTTCCCTATCACCTTCCCCTGGCTTTGATCTTCAGCGGTCCACATGAAACTCCTGTTAGAGGAGCAAATCATAGAGTCCTTACAGTGCACAAGGATGACATTCAGCCCATCGAGTCTGCACCAACAACAATCCTATCCAAGCCCTATCCTTATAACCCAACCTTCCCACATAAGACACCTGTTCATTCCTGGTATTAGTTGAGTAAACATTCTCTGAACTGCTTCTAATTCATTTACACTTTTCCTTAAATAAGACGACCAATACTGTACACAATATATCAGATGTGGTTTCACCAATGTCATGTACAACTGAGGCATAACCTCCCTACTTTTGTAATCAATTTCCCTCAAAATAAATGATAGCATTCTATTATTTTTCTTAATTACATGCTAGGATACCTAGATCCTTCACATTATATTCAAGTTGCCATAGTTTTGCCCACTTACTTGACCTACGTCCTTCTGTAGCCTCATTATGTCCTCTGCAAAAATTATATCCTACAATCTTTGTGTCGTCAGCAACTTTAGCAATCATACCTTCAATCCCTTCATCCTAGACGTTTATATAAACTGCACTGATCACTGTGGCACATTACTCATCACATCCCGCCAACCAGAAAAAAAACCCCTTTACGCCTAACCTCTACTTTTTCATTAGTTAACCCATCTTCATTCTATGCATTATGTTACGCTCTACACGATGAGCTTTTATTTTCCACCATAACCTTTGTGGTGGCACCTTATTAAAGATTCCTGGAAATCTTAAGTACTGTACATCTACCGGTTCCCCTTTATCCAAAGCACGTGACTCCTTCAAAAAACTAAACTACTTCTTAACTGCAACCAATACTTCCAACCTTTTCACCACCCCTGTACTCAAGTGCTGTAATGGGATCTTTGATTACCAATGCCACCTCCCCTATTTAGTTCCTCCTCAATATTTCAGAACTCAAAATTTGGATCTGACATCTTTGACCTATCCTTAGCCATATGCCTGTTAAAAGTTACAATTTCATACCTCTTATGACAACAGAAAGAAAGGAATTGCAGAATACATGTTGCAAATTTAAATACACTGGTACTTCACAACGTAACTTCTTGATCCAGTCGAACAATAAGTTGTTATCCAGATGGCCATTACCATCTGATAGATGGTTGTCTACGCTGTGCTGTAATTTAATTATGGATGGGACGTTCAGCAGTCAGTTTAAAGTTTATTTATTAGTGCCACAAGTAGGCTTACATTAACACTGCACTGAAGTTGCTATGAAAATCCCCTAGCCGCCACCTTCAGGTACACTGAGGAAGAATTTAACATGGCCAATATGCCTAACCAGGACATCTTTCGGACTATGGGAGGAAACCTGAGCACCCGGAGAAAACCCACGCAGAGAGAGAACATGCAGACTCCACACAGAAAGTGACCCAAGTTGGGAATCGAACGTGGGTCCCTGGCGCTGTGAGGCAGCAATGCTAACCAATGTGCCACCGTGATACCCAATAGGGAGTTGGATCCAGGAGATCAAGTGGCAATCTTTACTTCAAAAACTGTTGAAATAGAAAAATGGGACTAACCCACACATACTGGGAATCATATGCATAGAAGTTAAAACTCATGCTGACTTTGGATTAAAGTGTAAATGGGCAATATCAGATCAGCCACCCATTAAAATTTTCAGAAACTGAAGTGAAATGCATAAAAATGGATTGATCTCATGTCACTTGTTACACATCGTTGTTTAATTGACCCTCAATTTGTCAGACTAACTGCATAGAGATTTTCAGTTATCAACCATATCCATTATCAACCCAGGGGAAAGGAGTAAATCTGTAATAAGAGATAATCAACGTTCTACTGTAGTCCTGCAATTTGGAGACTCGCAGAAGACTGTTGGAAAATTAGGATCAAGGTCTTTCATGTGAAGTTTTGCTGAAATTCCATGTAAAATTTAATTCTGGATAAGAGTGGTTCCTTGCCATTTAATTTTTTCTTTGTGAATGGTACCGTGGTGAACTAGATCCGAAAATCATCCACAGAAAACGCAAACCTAATTGTCATTAATAAATACCTGATTGTGTCCTCGTAGAATCATAGAGTCCTACAGTGCAGAAGGAGGCCTTTCGGCCCATTGTGCCTGCACTGACCTCAATACCACCTAGGCCCTATCCCCATAACACCTATGCATTTACTCTAGCTACTCCCCTGACTTTTAGGGGCAATTTAGCAAGGCCAATCCACCTAACCCGCACGTCTCGGCCTGTGGGAGAATACTGGGGCGCCCAGAGGAAACCCATGCAGACATTGGGAGGATGTGTAAACTCCACACAGATAGTGACCCAAGCCAGGAATCAAACCTGGGTCCCTGGCACTGTGAGGCAGCAGTGCTAACCACTGTGCCACTGTAAAGTGAACATCTCTCTCGGTTTTCATATTGTGTGTTCCTACACTGTTGTCAGATTGCAATAATTAAAGAAAGATTATGGAAATAGAATAGTTGACAGATATCATGAGGTTTCATGAATTATCACACTTGTATAACAAACCATAAAACTTTGATCCCCATAGCATTTGCCTTGTGATGTTAGTCGGAAACGAGTAATTAGAAATTAAAGTGAAGGACATCTTTTTGAACAATGTATCCATTTCTAGGCTACACCTTTAGTTTACATGAATTGATTGAAATATTTCAGATGGAATAATTAAATATGTTTAATCTTTGTTGAAATACTTGATTCTGACTAACGATTATATTTCATATGTCTTGTAACTGTATTATTCAAATATGTTGTCAGCGCTCCAATGCTCCACAGGCTTCTTTCACTGAATCATGATCAATTTGTGCAAACAATTCTTAATTACATTAAGCTTAAAGTGTATATTCTACCCATAGAGCTCATATTCAAATGGGTAGTGAAAGTTCGTACGTTCTTCAAAAAAAAAGCATCTCGAGTTGCCATTTTTTGTCACGTAGTTCCATTAGCGATATCATTAATTCCCAGTAGGCAGAAACAGATGGCTACACTCCAAAGAGGTACAGGTTAGATCGATTGGCCATAGAAAAGGGGGATTATCGGGGTAAATAATTGGGTTATGGGGATAGGACCTGGGTGGGATTATGGTCGGTGCAGGCTCAATGGGCCAAATGGCCTTCTTCAGTACTGTAGGAGTTTTATGATTCTGAGAGTTACAGAACACCATGTTCATATTCAGAGCTCATTTTACTCACGTAACTGGCAGACTTGTCAAACCCCACAGGGGATTTCCCCACACACTGAAGAACACACACAGGTTAAATGTGGGGGTGGGGGGGAAATTTTCCTGTCCCACTGCCACGGGAATCGTAGCAGGCCGCGTGTAGACCATGCAGAGGTCCGCTGAACTTGAGCAGGATTTTCCAATTTTGGGGCAAGCGCGGCTGGAAAATCCCATCCAGGAAGCCAACACACCTCTGTGACCTTCTCGATATTGCCAGCTGTGCCAGCTACCCGCACAGAAACCCACCTACCTTGATGAGTTTAAATTACAACGCCCCCTTCCATCCCACCCCTGCAATTACACACACCCACCCCCACCTCCAAATCAAATAACAGGAATCATTATAAGAGGCAGTTGTTACTTAAAAACTTGTCTCAGTGTGCAACACGTTTGGTAGAACCCGCCTTCATGTATATGCTGGATCCCATTCGAAACATCTGAGTAGATTCTGCAAAAAGCTGCCACGTCAGTATTTATTACTTTGAAGAATCCCATCACACAACAGACCGGTTACTTGTTATTTTACGATCCTAATCCAAAAGTTGATGTCCACTGTGGTGTGGAGACTTTAAAATATGAACCATGGTTAGTTCTTAAATTTGAAGGCATGTTATGACTAGGAATACCAATGTTCCTGCTATGGAGACAAACTGCAGCTGAATCACTTCGCATACAAATAGCCATGAAACAGCTTACTATTGCAGAAAGACTGTGCACTTTGTCCCCTCCCATTTGGGCTTGTTTGCTGAAAGTTTCCTACAACTGACAGCATATGGCCAATTCCTGTCAGCTCAAACACATCCCTGGTGCAGCATTTTGTCAACGTGTCAGCCGTTTTCACGGAAAGGAATTTCCAAGGAAAGAAGTGCAGGTGTTTCTTAAAATTGGACCACATCAGTTCAAATGCCGCTGGAGATATTTTAAATGCTCACCTGCAAACTCAATTTCCACTCCGCTGCAGTGCAAATTCACATTCAATCACAGCATCTGCACAACCAAATGGAAGGGAAAGAGTTGTATTTCAAAAGCACATTTCACGCCCCAAGGATGTCCCAAACTGCTTCAAATTGATGACTTTTGCTGTCATTTTAGGGCAGATGTGGTAGCCGATTTGCAAAGACCAAAGTCCAGTAAATAACAATGAGATAAATAATCAGTAAGTCAACTTTTGTCATTGGTAATTGAGAGATAAATGTAGGGGAGTGGGGGAGGAGTGCAGTTTCACGGTTGCAAATTAAATTAGGTAATCTCCAAACAACGATGGAGGAGATTTGAGAGGAATCCACGTCCTTTCATTTCTTGACAAACAGCATGGTAAATTCATGCTACCTGCTGCTTTACAGGCAGCACAGTGGTTAGCACTGCCGCCTCACAGCACCAGGGTCCCAGGTTCGATTCCTGGCTTGAGTCACAGTGTCTGCGGGGTCTACATGTTTCCGTGTGTTTCCTCTGAGTACAGTCCAAAAGATATGCTGGTTAGGTGCTAAATTCTCCCTCAGTGTACTCAAACAGGTGCTGGAGTGTGGCGACTAGGGGGTTTTCACAGCAAGTTAATTGAAGTGTTAATGTAAGCCTACTTGTTACACCAATAAATAAATTTTAATTGGTGCACGCAATCAGCACTACCTGCACTGTGTTCATTAGCCTCACACATCAGCAGGGGGATCCAACTTTGTAACTAGCAAAACAGCCATTGTGATGGCACAAAAGCAGGGTGAGTCATCTGCAAATTGAATGAGTGCTTTGATACTTGCACGCAAGTTGAAAATGCAAGAGAGTGAACACTAGAGGTTTCAGGCACTGCACTGGAGATCTTGGCAGAAGAGATAGAAAGAAAGTGTCCTCCACCTGCAGTGGGTCAGGAGGCTTTCCCGACAGATGCTCGAGACGCAACAGGTCACAGCAGGAATCAAGGCTAGGAGACTTGGTAAAAGAAGAGATAAAGTACAAGAAGTAGTCTCACATAAATCACCAAGGTCGGTGACTTCATTTTCGAATGATAGATCCTAACAACTGAACAGCTAATCTCACCCACAACCCATCACTCACCTGTCATTACTTTCTTTCAATCAGTACTCAAATCCAGAATTCACACACTATACCTCACCCTCACTCACACTGCTGCAGGAAGAAGGAATTGTGGCTATTGAAGGGATAATGAGAACCTTCATGCTACCTGTGCCCACACACCAGCTCCATTGTGAGGGAATGGAAACCCCTTAGGTTCATGGAAATGGTAGAATAAACATGAAGTACACATGAATGCATGCAGTCATCCTGCATCATGTAAATCCATAGAAACACTCATCTCTGGCAAGAGAAAACATGATGAAGCCGTCTCTCCATGTATAGGGGGCCTCAGTGGCATTGCTTGTACAGAGTACACTGCAAACTGCGAGATGTTGCCTTTATCTCCAGCAACAGCCTGAAAGGAGGGAGATGGATCAAAGTTAAGAGTTACAACTACCTTAACAACCAATGTGGTCTCCTTTTGAAATTTTTAAATTCATTTCTGGGACATGGTATTGTTGGCTGGCCAACATTTATTACCCAAACCTAGTTGCCCTTGTGAAAGTGGTGGTGAGCTGTCTTCTCGAAACAGTGAATTAACTGACTGACTTGCTGGGCCATTTCAGAGGGAAACTGAGAGTCAACCACATGTGGCTCTGGAGTCACATGTAGGCTGGACCAAGTATTGTAGTTGTAGTTGCAGCAGATCTCAGTCATGATATTGTTAATAAAGCAAAGATGTTACGACTATTGGTTGTTGAAGTTGCAGGAAGAGAAGTGATCCTTAAAAGCACTCTTTCTAAGAGGCCCTTTCTCTTCCTCGTTCTCTTTTTCTGGCAAATTGTCCTGCTCCCTGTTGGCTCTGTGCATTGGTGGTTGTGGTAGAATTCTTGCCTGGCACGTGGGAAGCCCGGGTTCGATTCCCGGCCAATGCAAAGCTCTGTGGCCTCTTGTCATTCTTCCTGCGGTGATGAATCACAAGAGGAAGGATTGCCAGCCTATCCATGCCTGGAAGCAACTTGCTTCAGTACAAGCTTCTCAATAAGCAAAAAGGCACCAGCTCTGTAGACTATTCAAACTTTAGGCAATTGTAGGGAAGCTCCACAAACACATGCAGTTGCACCAGCAGCTGGAAGAAATAATTCAGCAACTAACCTGTAAGTAGTTCACGATCCTTTTAAGTAGTATTGGTGGCAAGTTCCTTCATGCTGTTTAATATTGTGTTCAGCTGTGCAAGGTTAACAACCCACTCCAGGCCATCCATCTCCACTGTTACAGAGAAGCTCTGTTTCTAATTACCTGTGGGCTGATGGGTGAGTGGTTCCAGTGGTTTCGGATGGCTAACCTACTTCTAGGCTGGAGTGTGGCAGGCTGTTAAGTCAGTGTGATACCCTGACTGTCAATCTGCCTGCTCCACATGTTGTCAGTGGTCATTCGATGCCCTTGTACAAGCTCCATTACCGAGATAGTAACCAGCACACTTTCTGGTTTACACGCATTTCGGACACTATTCCTGACTGTAACACCTGAAAAACAGCAGCTACAGAGCCTAATGCTTCCTTCTGGATGTAGTCCCTTCAATGATTTTTATAGTTTCTATTTCTTCCAGCTGGATAAGCAAACGGGACTTTGATTTAACGTTTCATCCAAAAGACAATGGGTGCTATTTTACCAGCTCACCATGCCCATCGATCAGAGCGGCGAGCCGGGGACGTAGTGTGAGGGGCCAAACATCTGATTTGTGCCTGCAGCAAATTGGATTGCTACCCTCCTGATCCCCTTCCACTGACAGGAATAGCTTCATGCCCAGATGAGTAACGAAGCTCATTGGGATGAGATTGCCTGGATCTCCACATCACTAGCGAGTCTGGGACAGCTGCTTCCCACCACGCCGGTGAGACAGCACACCAGCACGAATCTTCACCACTGGAGATAAGGTGCCATGAAACCATGTGGGTAATCCGAGGGCACTGTAGCACTTTGGAAACTGCAGCAGTGCAGGTGGGAGTCGTGCAGGAGGTTATGACGGAGGGGGCACGTCAGGGGTCTGCAGGGGGCCCATCAGGAGGGTCCTGATGCCTCAACGCTGGTGATCCCATGTTGGTGTGGAGGATGACAATGCCACTGATGGAGGGGGGGGGAATCTGATGGCTGAGGAGGGGGTGGCGTGGGATGAGGTCTCCCGATTCAGCGGCAGATCAGGCACCTTGCAAAAAAAAAGGTGCCCAAGCGCTCTCTAAGCTGGCTTCACTGGCATTTGCAGCCACCACCCCTTCCCACACTGTACCAGCACAAAGCTCCCAAATGTCAAGAGAATTGACGGAAGATGGCAGTGCAGAGCTCACCAAAAAGAACGGCGCAGAGGAGTCTCGTTTCCTCACCAATCCTCATGACACTTCTTAGGAAAGTTCCGTCCAACATGTGTGACTTGTTGAGCGTTTCGATGTTAATGCCACGCTTCTCTGAACAATTTTCCACTCCTGGCAAAATCAATTAGAATTTCAATGAATCACTACATCCGCACGGAAAAATCCATCACAGTGGGGCCAGAAATTCCCAGCAAAAGAATCAGTCTACATTGTGTGCTCAAGCCCTGGAGTCCTGTACCAACAATCACCTCAAACAAGTGCTAAATCTTGACTTAATGCGAGTAATAGCAAGTCAACAACTCATTTACATCTCTCGTGATTTGTATTTCTATTGAACTCAACAGAAGTGAATATCTTCTCTGATGGGTATAGCTCCATTTGATTCAGTCCATTTCTTTTCCTTTATTCTTTCACCGGATGTGGGCCTCACCAACAAGGCCAGCATTTGTCACCCATTGCTAATAGCCCTGTTCAAGGCCAATTCAGGTGCCAGTTAAGAGTCAAACACATTACTGTGGATCTGAAGTCATGCACAGGTCTGACAGGCTAAGGCATGGCAGATTTCCTTCTCTAAAGAGCAAATGGATTTTTACAATAATTGACACTGATCATCATTACTAGCATGGCATAAATTCAATTAATAAATCTGGAATGTATGTTGCATCAGCTGCCATTGCAGGATTTGTCCCACAACTGGGGCTCAGGATTCCTAGTCTAGTGACATTTCCATGAAGCCACCATTTTACCTACGAACTTCAAGTCATACGAATGCACATAGAAATGCACAATGCTTCCTGCTCCAGCTCTCTATTAAAAACCTAGGGAGCTGTGCCATAGCCTCAGTTCAGTTCTGCCCTTCAAAACTTGTTGAGCGTTTCGATGTTAATGTCACGCTTCTCTTTGAACAATTGGCTAAACAATTGCAGTTTTGTCCCTCAGGACTACACTAGCTTATACAGACCTTGCAGTTTAAAAGTGAGTTCTTATCCAACTCGTTAGTCAACGAGCTGAATTTTACAAGGATGTTGAAGCCCTGGTGATGGGGTATAAAGCAGGCTGTGCGCCCGCATTTGCTGGCTACAGGAGCTGCTCAGCAATCTTACTCCAGGCAGCCTAACTGGCTGCCTACAGACCTGCCGTCCAATTAAGGGTGGTGGACAGGCTGCTGATGCTGTTGGTCCAATTGGTGGGTCAGCAGCTCTGAAGCCTCAGCAGCCCCACCAGGAGAAGGCAGCACTGCTGAGGTACACAGTGAAACTTAGAAGGTGGAGCTGGTAATTTAAAAAAAGATTAAAATCACAGTTCCAGATGTCAGAGAGTAAACCCCTCCGGGAAGGATATTGAAGCCGTAGATGTTGCCTTCTCAGTCCACGGTCCCTTCTTTAGCCCTTGAGATCTTCCCTCTTGTGTTGCTGCTGGGAAGCTACCCCCATCAAGCTGCTGGATTCACCGTGTAAAATGCAAACAGATGCATTATATGGGCTTCAGACATCTAAATCAGCCACCTGTCTTGAATCACAGAATCTTTACAGTGCAGGAGGCCATTTTGCCCAACGAGTCTGCACCAACTACCTGACAGAACATCTTACCCAAGCCCTATTCCTCTAACCCCATACATTTACCATGGCTAATCCATCTAACTGATACATCTTTGGACACTAAGGGGCAATTTAGCAAGGTCAATCCGCCTAACCTGCACACAGCACCCAGAGGAAACCCATACAGACACGAGGAGAATATGCAAATTCCACACAGACAGTGACCCGAGGCTGGAATTTGGAATTGAACATGGGTCCCTGGATCTGTGACAGAGCAGTACTAACCACTGTGCCACCATACTAGTTCCTTGGGGTAAAATGCTGGTAAAAAATGCTTAACAGCAGGGTGGCATCAGGAGATTGATCAAACTCCATGATCTTCCTGGTCGCCCCACCCCTCCCCACCCCAGCCTCCACCCCCCGCATCCCCCAAACACACATGTGGAGGAGGCGGGGGATGGGGAGCAGTAAAATCCTCGACTATTTCTTTGTGAGGTGTTGTTTCCCTGTGAATTGAGATATTGGCCATAAATCCTCCATTAGCATTAATTGTAAAACCAGAAAATATCTAGCTGTGAGGAATGTGCAACCCAATGAAAGCTGCACAGGGATGATCACCATTACTGTTTTTTTACCCCATGGCAGTGATTTGGAGATGTCCAAGGACTGGAAGGAAGTCATGTTAATCTACCATAATTTCCAGTTTAATAGAAACTGAATTTCATATAAACTGGGTGGAGAGCATTACTAATGCCTATGGGTCAAAGTGGAACTAGTCGAGACCTTAAAGTTTCTAGGTGTCCAGATCACCAAAAACCTGTCCTGGTCCCTCCATGCCAACACAATAGCTAGAGACCACTAGCACCTCTACTTTCTCAGGAGGCTAAGGAAATTTGGCATATGCGTTATGACTCTCACCAACATTTACCATAGAAAATGTTCTTTCTGGTTGTATCACAGCTTGGTTTGGCTCCTGTTCTATCCAAAACCACAAGAAACATAGCCCAGTCCATCACTCAAACCAGCCTTCCATCCATTTTTCTGTCTACACTTCCCACTACCTTAGAAAGGCAGCCAGCACAAATCAAGGGCCTCATGCACCCTGGACATACTCTCTTCAACCTTCTTCCAGTGGGAAAATGATACAAAAGTCGGGAGATCACATACCAACCAACTCAAGAATAGCTTCTTCCCTACTGCCATCAGACTTTTGAATGGACCACCTCATATTAAGTTAATCTTTCTCTACACCCTCGCTATGACTGTAACACTACATTCTGCAGTGTCTCCTTTCCTTCTCTATGAATGGTATGCTTTGTCTGTATAGTGCGCAAGAAACAATACTTTTCACTGCATCCGAATACATGTGACAATAAATCAAATCAAATCATTGGCTCCTTCCTGTGAATGTTATTTAGGTGTCGATGGTAATCATGATGTGGAGATGCTGACATTGGACTAGGGTAAACACAATAAGAAGTCTCACAAACCTGTTGGATTTTAACCTGGTGCTATTTGGTAGCAAACGCTACTAGCTTTCAGGGCTCAGCCTCTTCGTCAGGTGAGTGGGGAGTTCTGATCACAAACAGGGCATATAAAGGCACACACTCAGTTTACACAATACTGATTAGAACGCGAGTGTTTACAGCTAATCAGTCTTAAAGGTGCAGACAATGTGAGCGGAGATAGCATTAAGCATAGGTTAAAGAGATGAGTATTGTCTCCAGGCAGGACAGTAAGTGAGCTGACCTGTTGGACTTTAACCTGGTGTTGTGAGACTTCTTACAATGTTATTTAGGCACAGGTTGATATCTCTCGGGAGGGTAATTGGATTTTGGGGTAAACCTGGGATAAATGATAGCAAAGTATTTTGTATGAAGGGTTCAATTCACAAAACAAATCCATTCACGAGAAAAGATTGGATAAAGGTTTTGCTACCTCCATGGGAATAGGTTAAACTTGCAAAAACCACTGGAACCACGAAACAACTCACTCATCAACCCACAGGGAACTGGAAACAGAACTTCTCTGTAGAAAACGAGGAGGAAACCTGGAGTGGGTTGTTAGACCAAAGTCCCATATTTACAAATGTGTCCAATGCATGGATTACTCAAAGCTTCAATACATTAGTTCCGGGAGCTGAACATAAGAGGAGAGTCCTTCTTCCAGATATCTTACGCATTGCTGTGATGGTATAGTTGTTACGAAACTAAACCAATAACCTAGAGGCTGTGAGTTCGAGTTCCAGCGTACACACAATGAAATTGAATTAAATAAGTTTAGTAATTTCAGAACTGACACCAGGAAAAAGCTGTCATAATTTATGAAAATCAAACTGCTTTATAAATGTCCTTCGGGGAATGAAACCTGCCATTTCCACTGCGCTGATACACGCTTGTCTCCAGTCCCACATGATATGGGCCTAAATGTTCCGAGCAACGCCAACACCGGGCATATTGTCACTGCAGGCAAAGCTTCTCCCAACTGAAAGCAGTTACATATTTCTTCCCAGATCGTCAATCCCAGCTGTCAAAGAAAATGCAGCCACAGCACCCCACAGGGTAGAGTAGAAAAGAGTCAGTGGAAGAGGGGAGATAATCTTTTTAACTGTACATACTGCAATATTCTGGTAAGTACGTAAAAGTTCCAGTATTTCCATGAGGATGTGAATGGATGAGTGGTTGAATGGGAATGTGGGTGGGATGGGTAGGAGGTAGTTGAGTGAGTGAGTGATAGGTGGGTGAATGGGTGGGTTTGTAAGATGGATGGGTGTGCAGATTGGTGACTTGAACAGGAAGGTAATTTGGTGAGTTAGCGAGGTGGGTAGGAGTGTAGATGAATAGATGGGCAAGTGTGTTGATCAATGGTAATCGGGTCAGGCCAAAGGGTAGCCGGATCAGTTCAGATGGAATTTGGGTTAAGATTAGTTGAGTCAGGGGCAGTTGGACATTTGTGGAGTAGTCTGCATGACTGAACCAGAGTGGTAATGGTGTGATCAGAGGACATCAGGATGGTTTGGGAGGGTGGTTAAGTGGTTGTGAGGCATAGTTGGGGGGGATGGTCAGGTGATCAGGAGAGTGTTTGGGTTGAGGGTGGTCAGTTGTGGAGTTACACAAATGTTAGGCTAGGGCTAGGATTTTCCTGTTTCACCAGCGGGGGTGCTCAGAGTCCATTGAAGCCCCAGATGGGACATAGTTGGACACTGCCCATTTAGCAGTGCCAGCCTGGCCATTCTGACTAGCATTCTGCCAGGTCGCACCCTGGCACTGCCAAATGGACACAGCCAGGGAGTTGAGGTCTGTGCTGAGGGTACAGGGGCTTAAGGGGGGTGGGGCCTGCAGTGGGTGAAGCCTGAGATCAGTAGGGTGTGAGGGGACTTGGGCATGAAGGGGCTGGGCAGGAGTGGGGTGATGAGGGGTGTTGTGAGGGGGGGGGGGTCATGAAGTGGGGGCAGTGTGATGACACTGTGCCTTTTAAGAATTGCATTTATATTATGTGAAGGGAATGTTTTAAACTTCAGCTTTGATTACAGTGTTTATTTGTCTGCTCCAGGTAGCCCATTGCTAAAAATGCAGAAGAATAATTGCTCCTAGTTATTGCGGTGCTTATTATAATCAGAGTTAATGTGGTTTTGTTTTTTTTTTGGGTTGGCCCCTGGCATTTCAGAGTAGCGTTCAATTAGATTGACTGACAAGATGACATCATGTGCTAAAGGGTGGACCTAGGCTTGCAGAAGAAAAAATCTGGCAGCTTCTATTTACATTTTATAAGCAGCAGCAGCTCTACTATCTCTCTCTCTGAAGATTGAAAATAAATATCTCTCTCCAGAGGTGTTCTGGAGCTTTGAGAACCAGTAGCCTACAGGTAAGCCTATTGTTTGCTAACTGATTTTGAACAGAAATTTACCTCTATCGGGAATATTGCTTAAATTGGAACTAATAGAGATAAGCAAGCAGTTAATAATATCTTGTCATGTTCAAGTATTTTATTTGGTAAAAGTTATGCTAATTCTTGTTATAGTAAAACTGGACTGTTAAATAAAGATTGTTTTAATAAAAGATTCCTACTGGGTCAATAGAATCACAGCTGGAGAGAAACACCTTATGCACATCCTAATGCCAAAATCAAAAACAATTAGAGTCTAGGCTAACTTCATAGTGTATCTTGTCTGAACTGGTCCTGAACAAAATTGAGGGCTTTTGTAGGATTAAAATCTATAACTCCTTGTTTGGTTTACGTTATTGAACTCAAAGACAGTGGTCAGAATTTTACAAGAATGATTCTAAATGTTCAACTGGGATGAAAACGGAAGTGTTGCAGATCCGTTTTTGGGGTGAGTTTTCATGCCCAATCTTTTGCACATAGTGCATGAAAAAAAAAATCGGCCACACTATTTCTAGCTGCTACAGGCAGTGGGAGGGGCCTAATTCACCAGCCAGCCTACAGACGGAGCTATTGCGCATGCACAGACCTCTGTGTCTGCACATGTGCAAATGCAACAATAGACAGAGAGAGTGAGAACTGTCAGGCCTCTGCTATTGCAGGCAGACTGGAAGCACAATCCCCGCCCATATCTATGGCTGATTGTGAGCCCCATACCACCCAGAAATATAACCCCTGCTGTCCAGACTGATCACAGGCAGAGTGCGCAGCGGGACCCCCCTCCCCCCCACCTTCCTTCCCTCTCTGATCAGAGTGCATAGTGCCCCCTCCCCTCCTGCACCTCCACTGATTGGAGCTTTGGAGTGGCAGATGGCCCATCCTTCCTCCCCAATCGGGCTGTGCCAGCCTGGCCCCTCCCACTCCAGACCCTGCCCCCATAAGCCCCACCTTCTTCAGGGCCCACCCTCAAACTCCCCATCACTGGCATTTAAAAGTTTGAAGTGATGCACTTTGGAAGAAGGAAATAGACAAGGCACATTTAATGAATGGCAGGACATTAGGAAGTTCAGACGAACAGGTATACCTAGGGGGAATGATTCACAGATTCCTGAAGATGGTGGAGTAGGTGAATAGGATAGTTAGGAAGGCATATGTGTCACTTCTTTTATCAGTCATGGAATAGAGTATAAGGGCTGGGAAGTAATGTTGGAGCTGTACAGAGCATTGGTTAGGCCACAGTTGGAGTACTATGTGTAGTTCTGGTCACCTCGCTACAGGAAGGATGTGATTTCATAGAGGAGTTACAGAGAAGATTCACCAGAATGAAGCCTGGGATGGAACATTTGAGCTATAGGAGAGACTGGTATAGGCTTGGATTGTTTTCTTCAGAGCAGGGAAAGCTGAGGGGGTTCATAATTGAAGGGGATAGGATTGAATTACATTAAAAAACTATGCCAAACCACTGCCAAGGAATTTGAATTCAATAAAAAAAATACCTGGAATTAAAAATCTACTGATGACAATGAAACCATTGTCAATTGTCAGAAAAACCCATCTGGTTCATTATTGTCCTATAGGGAAGGAAATCTGCTGTCCTTACCTGGTCTGACCTACTCCAGAGCCACAGCAATGTGATTGACTCTCTACTGCCCTCAGAGAGCTGGGGATAGGCAATAAATGCTGGCTAGCCAGCGACACCCATGTCCAATAAAAGAATAAAAATTTAGCTTCATTGGTGTACACAAGTCAATTTCTTGGGAAATTAAATATTTCTGGCATGTAAAACATGTTAAATAGTTTCTATTCAGGGCTGTATACCTTAAAACACAAGTTTAATTTGAAGACCTTCCTTGAACAGCCCTGGGAACAATTGATGGAAATGTGCCATGCTCATATTTCTATCTGGAGACATGATTAGTTGCGTGGTCAGGGCTGGCTTGAAGATTGGTATAATTTAAGCTAATGTTAAAGATCATGGACAGTTGATGTAACTTGGATTTAAAATTCCACATCTTTTACGCTCATTTGGCCAATTTCAACTGGATTGCACTGAGAAAACCAAATATGGTGTACTGGCCTTCATTAATCAAGGGATTGAGATTAGGAGTCGGGAGGTAATGCTGCAACTTTATAAGACCCTTGTCAGACCCTACTTGGAGTACTGTGCGCAGTTCTGGTCGCCTCACTACAGGAAGGATATGGAAGCAATTGAAAGGATCTACAAGGATGTTGCCTGGATTGGAAGGCAGGCCTTATGAAGATATGTTGAGGGAGCTAGGTCTCTTCTCCCTGGAGAGACGAAGGTTGAGAGACGACCTGATAGAGGTTTATAAAATATTGAGGGGAATAGATAGGGTGGATTCTCGGAGGCTATTTCCCAGGGCTGAAATGGTCGCTACAAGAGGACACAGGTTTAAGGTGCTGAGGAGCAAGTACAGAGGAGATATTAGGGGTAAGTTTTTCACTCAGGAGGGTGGTAAGTGAGGGGAATCGGCTGCTGTCGGTGGTGGTACAGGTGAACTCGCTGGGGTCTTTTAAAAGATGAGTACATGGGATTTAATGGCATTGGGAGTTACAGATAGTTCTATGGCCTGGTAAGTATGGATACGATCAGCGCAACTTGTGGGCCGGAGGGTCTGTTTGTGCTGTAGTGTTCTGTGTTTTAATACAAACTAAAGAAACTCTAATTGCACAAAAATTGGAAGTTGATGCCAACCTGTAGAAAATTCAGCTTCCCATAGATGGCCACAGTTAAAATGTCACAGGTTAATGGACCATAAATCACTTTTATATAAAAAAAACAATATTTCTCTTGATTGATTCTCCAGTGAGGAAATGCAGTCAACCCATTGCATTGTCCAGAACGATCAAAACTGTTGGAAACAAAAACTAATTTATGACACTCAGCTCTAGAACAAGAATACACAAATTGCTTTACAAAGTTGAAATTCCATTGGAAATCGAACGGCTAACACAGCTGCCTCATAGACCCAGGGACCCGAGTTCAATCCCAGCCCCGAGTGACTGCCTGTGTGGGGTTTGCACCTTCTTCTGTGTCTGCGTGGGTTTCCTCCATGTGCTCCGGTTTCCTCCCATGCTCCAGAGATGTGCAGGTTAGATGGCTTGGCCATGATAAATTGCTGATTAGTGTCAGGGGGATCATCAGGTTAAATACATTGGGTCACAAACATCTTTGTGGGATTGTTGTCAGTACAGGCTCAATGGACCAAATGGCCTCCTTCTGCACTATAGGGATTCTGTTATCTGCCCTTTGGGCTGCTGTGAAAATGAACAAAATATACTTTTGTATTGGGCTTTCTTGGTGCACTATCTTAAAGTTGTGTCAACAGCCTTATTTTCAACATACACATCACTATTATACATTTTCACCCACATTCAGCAGCTTAAATCCATAGAATCCCAACTGCGTAGAAGGAGGCCATTCAGTCCATTGACTCTGCACTAACTCTCCAAAACAGCATCTTACTCAGGCCCACTCCCCTGTACCATCTACAGAAAAGATTTACCAGATGTTACCTGGCATGGAGGACATTAGCTAATGAGGAGAGGCTGGAGAAACTTGGTTTGTTCTCCCTAGAAAGGAGGGGGGGGAGGGACGGCCTGATAGAGGTCTACAAGATAATGAGGGGCATGGCCAGAGTGGATAGTCAGAAGCTTTTTCTCAGGATGGAAGAGTCAATTACTAGGGGGCTTAAGTTTAAGGTGTGAGGGGCAAGGTTTAAAGGAGGTGTACGAGGCAAGTTTTTTTTTTACACAGAGGATGGTGGGTGCCTGGAGCATGGTGGAAGCAGATACGATAGTGAGTTATAAGGGCGTCTTGACAAATACATGACTAGGGGGTTATGGTCCCCGGAAGGATAGGGGGTTTTAGTTCAGTTGGGCAGCATGGTCGATGCAGGCTTGGAGGGCCAAAGGGCCTATTCTCTTTGCTCTTGTTCTTTGTTCTTATCCCTGTAATCCCACAAATTTATGTGGCTAATCTACCTAATCCACAGATGTTTGAATTGTGGGTGCCACGATGGCACAGTGATTAACACTGCTGTCTCATAGCGTCAGGGATCCGGGTTCAGTTCCAGCCTCAGGAGGCTGTCTGTGTGGAATCTGCACCTTCTCTCTGCGTCTGTGTGGGGTTCCTCTGGGAGCTCTGGTTTACTCCCACAGTCCAAAATGTGCAGTTTAGGTAAATTGGCCATACCAAATTGCCCCTTGGTGTCCTAAAACGTGTGGATTAGGGAATCACTGACATAAATGTGCAAATTATGGGGCTACGAAGATAGGGTGGTGTTGGACGTGAATAAGATGCTGTGTAGGAGGGTTGATGCAGACTCAATGGGCCAAATAGCCTCATTCTGCAGTTCAGGGCTTCTATAACTCTGTGGGATGAAACCAGAGCACCCAGAGGAAACCCACGCAGATACAGGGAGAGTGTCTGTGTGAAGTTTGCACAGTCACTCAAGGCTGGAATTGAACCTGGGTTCGTGGTGTTGTGAGGTAGCATTGCTAACCACTGTGCCAACAGTAAAATGCTGGTATCAATTTGAATTTGCATATTTTCAAACATTACAATGAGAAGAGTTGGGATTTTTTTTTTTTAAATAATAGGATAAGAGAAGCAAGTTAAATCACCAATTACATCCTGTCCTCCCATGGTATTGTTTGGAAATTATTCTGCAATATATAACTGCGAAAACACTTGAAACTGTCATGTTGAACTTGTGTTTCTACAATTTTAAAGATGGTATTAACATTTATTTTTAATCCGTTAACATGTCTACTAAAACTGTGCAGACAGAAATTTGATAAGAGCACATTAAGTGTTCACCTGATAGCATCACTGATCGATTTTCCAGTCTACTGTTCCATATTAAATGGAAACATCCTTACATATTTAAATGATACAAAGGACCACGATATAAAAGAATGATCTTTTAACCTTCGAAGCTTATATTTATTTCCTTTCGTTTTATTTTCCAACACCGAAATCTTGTTCATTATCCTTTCCTTGGCCTACCACGCATATTTGGTGTTATGACCATGCATGTCAATGAACCATTTGGCATCTAATTGTGTCAAGCATGTCGTCCAAGCAGTAAACTGCATTGTGTAAACGAGGTGCTCTTGCATTTTATTGTTACAGCAGAGAAGCAAGAGTAACTCCAAGGGAGTTCATTCCCAACATGTAGAATTACCGGCCGTTCAGGTCAGCCACCATGATACTGACTTGAAAAATTGAACCTTGAACATCTCTGCTCTGTGTGACTCAGCTAAATAATGGATAAACTTGCTGAACTATTGCCAGAGCTAGTCTGCCGGTGGAGTCAATCGATGTTTACTCTATTGGACTGCCAGAAATTATGTTACCGAGTGAGCACTGCACCAAAAATAACAAAGTTGACTTGTTCTTTTCAAACGTGTAATAGGGCCAGTACTTAAATTGCTAGTGTTTGAAGTAAATTTCAGTTAAATAATTAAAAAGATTTTTAACCACTCAATCTGATTAATGCACAGAACTATTTTTACTGAGATAGAAAGGGATGTTTCCAGTTGGGTCAGGAATAAATGTTAAAATTATGAGGCATAAATGTGGGTGGGATTTTCCAGCCACGCTCGCCCCAAGGCCAGAAAGTCCCACTGGAAAGCAACAGACCTTTGCATGATCCACCCCTGACCACTATGATTCCCGTGGCCGGCGGGATGGGGAAATTCCACCCAAAGTCTCGGCTTTAAACAGCAGCAAATGGGAAGGAAGTTGTATTCCTTTCTACTGTGAAGAAAGTAGCTTGGTTAGAAAAGTCTGGGGGAACAACTGTGTTGTAAGTGTTATTCAAGGTCAAAGGACCAATACAGGGCATGTACAGAGGCAGAATGCTCATAAATTTATGATATTATCACAGGTATATTGTATGAGTTGGACAGATTTCAAAATTGTTAATATTAGAAATGGGAACATTGAAAAGATTGGGTGGGCAATGGGCTGGGTTACTTATTTTCTTTAAGTGCCAAATGTTTCTATTTTTCTAACCTTGATCTTTGGATATCATTAAAATTTATTCAATGCCCATTTTTGACTTTTTTTGCATTTTATTCCTCCTTCTTGCATTTGATGTCTTTAATGCTTTTCTGAAGTGAGGGGGAAATTAAGAACATAAGAAATAGGAGCAGGAGTAGGCCATTTAGCCCTTCGAGCCTGCCCCGCCATTCAATAAGATCATGGCTGATCTGTCGTGGCTCAGTTCCACATTCCCGCCCTCTCCCCATAACCCTTAATCCCCTCGCTTATCAAAAACCCATCAACCTGCGTCTTAAAAATATTTAGCGAGGCGGCCAGAGTTTTCATAGAATCTCTATAGTGCAGAAGGAAGCCAGTAAACCCATCAAGTCTGCAAAGACTCTCTGTCAGAGCATCTTGCCCAACCCGTATTTACTCTGCTAATTCCCACTGACCTATAGGTCTTGGGACACTAAGTGGCAATTTAGCATGGCCAATTCACCCAACCTGAACATCTTTGGAATGCGGAAGAAAACCAGAACACCCAGAGGAAACCCACACAGACATGGAGAGAATGTGCAAATTCCACATAGTTTTATGACTGTTCCTGCCTCATTGCCGCTTCAAGCGAGGATAGAGAATTTGGCGCTCAGGCAAATCCCTGTTTACAGCAGCGGGAAGAGAGAATCCCACCAACATGAATGGTCGGAAAATTCTGGCCTAAGTGACTTAGAATTTTGAATGTTGTTCTATTTTATTTGTAAACCTTCATGCATGTGTTCTCTCTCTCTCTTTATATCTAACTCCCATTTCTTTCATATTTCTATGATTTTCCCAACCCTTGTGTACTTTTCCTGCATCACTGGCCCAATCACGGTTTTCTGAAATAGCTTTCAATTGTGCTGAAAAACATAAATATTCCTCTTTTCCAGTAGATTTCCTAATTATTCCTATTTATAGAAGAGAACTAGATTTGAATCAAGGAAGCATTTGTGTCTTGACTGTAGTGAACATCCCTAGAATGCAGGGCCCCAAAAGGAGTAGAATGAGGCAATGTGCCAAAAGCACTGTTAAATAGGCATTGATTTGCAGGTGCTTCAAGAAGTGGGGATGAAAAGTAGTCAGGCCTAAACATTCAGAGTGAGTTCCAGAATGTAAAATGCAGATAAGACAGACAGGAATGGTGATATAAGGAAGGCCATTGCCAGAAGCTAAGGGCATGTGGAGATAGATTTAGATGGTAGAGTGATTTATAAATGAAAATTTTGAATTCAGTGCATTGGGAGATGACAAGTCAATGGTAGTCAGCAAAGATAGAAATGAACGAGTTTCACATGGGTACTCTGTGTATTTTGCATAATAAATAAATTGGTTCATTAGCTTATGATTGTGTATCATCTCACTAGAGGGCTGTTCAGTCTGACTTCCATAAAGACAGCAAAATATGCATGGTGGTATATACATGTTTATAAGGTGATATGGTTTCTATTTTATGATCCCTGGGACATGCTGTCATTTACCCAGATAATGTACTCTCCGGCTTGTGGAGGAATGCGAGATTCACTTGAATGGTGATGCTGAACGAATTAGGAGCAGGAGAAGCCCCTTGAGTCTTCTTACCATTCAATAAGATCATGGCTGAACTGATTGTAACCTTGACTCCCTGTTACTGCCAAATCCAATGACCTTTCGCCCTATCTATCCAGCTCTGCCTTAAAAATATTCAAAGACGCTTCTTTTGCTTCCTTTTGAAGAAGAGAATTCCAAAATCTTTCAACCTTCAGAGAGAAAACGTTTGTCCTCATCTCCCTTTTCACATCCCTTTTAGGAAGTGATTCCTGGTTCTAGATTCTCCCACAAGAGGAAACATCCTCTCCACACCCACCCTGTCACAACCCCTCAGGATTTTATATGTTTCAAACAAGTCACCTCTTACTCTTCTAAGCTCCAGCAGATACAACCTTTCCTCATAAAACATTTCAGGTATTAATTCAGTAAACCTTCTCTGAACTGCTTCCAATGTACTTGCATCCTTCTTTAAATAAGGAGACCAATACTGTACATTGTAAATATGGTCTCACCAATATCCTATACAACTGAAGCATAACCTCCCTACTTTTGTATTCAATTCCCATGCAATTAATGAATACATTTTGTTAGCTTTCCTAATTACCTGCTGTACCTCATACGATTTATGTACTAGGACACCCTGGTCCCGCTGCATCCTCTCATTATTTAGATAATTTGTTTTTTTTTTAATTTCTATCCTGCCAAAATGTACAATTTTACATTTTCTTACAATGTAGTCAAATTTGCCAGAATTTTGCCCACTCTCTTAACTTATCAATAATCCATTAAATGCATATTCACATATTTATTACAAGAGGTCAATATTGTTGTGGCTCGAACTAATTATGTTTCTGAAAAAAAAACTGTTCTTCTTTCTGACTTAGTCTTTGTTGACACTTGCAATGAATCACAAAATAGAAAACTGAAGCCTGCATTCCCCAACACTGATATCCTTCACAATAAAAAAGAAAAATGCTACAAATGCTCCGCAGGCTAGGCAGTATCTGCAGAGAGAGTTACCGTTAATATTGATCTTCTTTGCTTTGATTTACACAAAGTTCCCTTACCACAGAATAAAGCGAATTTTATTCTGTATGTTTAGCTGCCCTGGCTAAGAGCATATCATTTATTTTTAAAATGTACCTTTCACCTCAGTTTAAGAAACAGTGAGGTAAATGATAATATGCCATTCATCCAGAAATATTTGTGGGGTACAAATGCAGCATCAGCTTTTTAAAATGTGCAACTTTTGAATAAGCTGTTTTAAAGGCTGCGTATTAAAAGGTGACACCAATAGAAGTACGTCCTCCTACTATGTGGTTGACTCTTAAATGCCCTTTGAAATAGCCTAGCAAGTTATTCAGTTCAAGAGGCAATTAGGGATGGGTAATAAACATTGGCCTACCCAACAAAGCCCAAACTCCTAGAAAGGATTTTAGAAAGCGACCATATAAATTTATTAGGTATTGGAATACTGAGCTATGCATTGCTGAATGAACGTGTAAAAGTATTTGTGGTATACTCTCCTGGTTACATTTGAATGCCAGGGAAGAATAAATACCCAGACCTCATCATGTTGGCATGGTCATATTGTTCAGCTAGGGATGAGGAAATAGAAATTGCAATGCAATACTTTGTTTGCATGTGATACTAATTTCACTTGATTTTACTGTGTGCAACAGTACTTACGAGCACTGACACTTGAGCGTAGTTTTTACCTTGGACTTTGCAATTTCACTGATCCAAGTACAGCTCAATGTTCAGCGATTTAGGGCAGGGTAGTTTAAACTGACCAGAAAATCCAAATGGACTCTGAGTTGCTGCTGTTTCCATCTTTAATAGGTTGGTGATTTTGGCCTCTAATGACAATGAGTTACATTCATGGATGGGGGGTGTGGGTAGAGGTGAACACAAAACTAATGGCAGAAGTTCTAAGAAGAAAACCATATTGTGATTGTTAACTATAAAGTTTCTTCAAAGTTAAAGAAAAAGATCAAAATAACCACAACAAAGGAGCTGTCCCGCTCAAAGGGACAAGCCAAATGCGACTTGTTCATTTATCTTTAGTAATGGAACAGGATCTTGTGAGATTTACAGCAAAACTGCAGTTTGAAGCTGTGTTTATCACAGTGAAATCTACCCACATCTATTATCGCCGTAGTGTACTAATTATATTTGACACTGGTGGAATTTGACCTAGGTGGCCTCAAAAGAACAGTCACACGCGGCACTGCAAATGAGTTTGACCATAAACCTAGTGATTAGGGAAAGCTTAATGACTAATAATCTGCACAATGAAAGCCACAATAAATGGGATTTACTAGCTCATACGTTTAAAAAAGCGAAGACTGGACGAAAGAGACAATAGCTCGCAGGGCACCCAAAGAGGCAGTGCTCGAACGATCGATGCCTCTTCAACCAACCACGGGATTCTTACCAGGGCGGCACAGTGGCATAGTGGTTAGCATGCTGTCTCAGTGCCAGGGACCAGGGTTCGATTCCCGACTTAGGTCACTGTCTGTGGAGCTTGCACATTCTCCCTTAGTCGGTTTCCTCCCACAGTCCAAAGATGTGCAGGTAAGGTGAATTGGCCATGCTAAATTCTCCCTCTGTGTACCTGAACCGGTGCTAGAGTGTGGCGACTAGGGGATTTTCACAGCAACTTAATTGCGATGTGAATGTAAGCTTACTTGTGGCTAATAAATAAACTTTAACTTTAAGCTCGTCACCGTAAAACTTTGAATAATGATCCATAAAAAAACTTCTGTTTGAAGCAGCGACTTCATAAATTGATAAGAGTCTTATGAATTCAACTCTCTACTATTGCAAACTTCGATGATTTGGAATGTATTGTTGGTTATCTTATTACTCAATAAATGCATCAAGCTGAGTCATTGATTTGATCAACCTTTGAGCTTAAGGTACACAAGAGTTGCATTTTAAATTCTGAATACAAAAGAAACATCTTCTAATTAAATTTAATCTCAAAATGTTACTGAAAGCAGCATCAATTAGTTTGGTAACTGAATGACAGTTTTCGGCTGAAAACTTTAAGACGGAGTCAGTTCAGTCTAATATATAGAGTCAAGGTGACTCAACTTGTTATTTTGCTTGCAAGTAAACAATTAGCTAGGGCAGCTGAAGGGCAAATGTCCTGTCACAGGCCTATGTAACATTTTTCTCCCTCCACCACACATTCCATAGATAAATCTAGTTTGATTTCACTTAAATGTGAATATAGAGTCATATTTCCTTTCTGTACTGACAAGCTCAACACTTTTTGATTTGATTTATTATTGTCACATGTATTTACAGTGGAAAGTATTGTTTCTTGCATGCTATAGACAAAACACACTGTTCATAGAGAAGGGAAGGAGTGAGCGTGACAGTCATAGCTAGAGTGTAGAGAAAGATCAACTTAATATGAAGTAGGTCCATTCAAAAGTCTTATGATGCCAAATCTTCAAGAGATTGAATTAAAGCATTGTTAGAGAGTTTAAAAGAGTTAAGAGTAAAGTTTTAGAAGCATAGAATAAGAGTAAGAGATAGAAAATATGCTGGGCATAGCTTGTAAAAAGCCATCGATGCCATCTTCCTTACAATCTGAAACTGGGAATATTACAATGACCTGCTTAAATACAGTACAATTTCAGACCTATGGACTGCTTGTTAAAATTTGACTAGTTTGCCCAAGTTTTTTTGGACATATTCTGAAGCCAAAAAAAAAGAGAGCTGCAATATATAGTTGTTCTGAAGTCATCTAGAGTCTTTACAGCACAGAAGGAGATCCATCAACTTCATCCCATCTCTCCATCAAATAATCCAGTCAGCTCCATCCCTGCAGATCAGCAAGGTTATTTCCCTCAAATGCCCATCCAATATCCTTTCGAAATCATTGACCAACTCTGCTTCCACCATTCTGGCAGCAAATTCTAGATCATTACCATTCACAGAATAATTTTTTTTTTAAATTTATTTTTAAAATGTATTTATTAGTGATCACAAGTAGGCTTACATTAATGCTACAATGAAGTTACTGTGCAAATCCCCTTGTTGCCATACTCTGGCATCTACTCGGATATATCGAGGGAGAATTTAGCACAGCCAATCAATCTAGTCAGCATGTCTTCTCAGACTGTGGGAGGAAACCGGAGCATCCGGAGGAAACCCACGCAGACACAGGGAGAATGTGCAGACTCTGCACAAGACAGTGGCCCAAGCAGGTATTAAACTCGGGTCCCTGGCACTGAGGCAGCAGTACTAACCACTGTGTCAAGGTACTGCCCATAAAATTGTTCATCTTTACATTCCCCCTGCACCTCTTGCCCAGAGACTTGTATTTTTTCCCAGTCATTGTGCCTTCAGCTAAAAGAGACAACTTCTCTTTGTCTATCTTATCTAAAAATGTCTTAAATCTCCCCTTATTTTCCTTTGCTTCAATGAGAGCAACTCCTGATCCTATACTTAATCATGTGGCTTAAATCCCCAATCCCTGGAACCATTCTGGTAACTCATCTTCTCTTCAGCTTGTTGAGGAACTTCATATCCTTCCAAATGTCATGGCGACCAAAATTAAAGGATACATGGACTAGGTATTTAAAAGTTAGCTTTGACTAAGCATTTTATACTGGAGGTCATAGTTACATGATTAACAGACATATGGGAGGTAACTTCCACCTTCACTCCCTGGCTGGTTAGCTGGCAGAGTTGACTGAACCCATTATGTTGTCATCCCATTGAAATCAATGGATGCAAATTATGCAGCTTCTTTTAATGGGTGAATGATCTGCTCCACCCCTGTCCAGACAGTAAAGGTCCCCTCCTAACATTCCTCAAAAACAGGTTAGCGTTCCACCAGTAGCTCGGTTAATAAATGTTGATTTGGAGTCAAACTGAACCATACAAAAAAAAAGTAAGGGTCCAAATCCCAGACCAGACTGTCACGTAGAAATAGATGTTATTAAAACAGTTCTATTTATCCAGACAAGCAGAGTTTAAAAAAAAAGATGGGGGGGGGGGGGGTGATTTTCCCAAAAGCGCTGAATTGGTGGAAAACCTGTTCTAGATCACGACTATTTAGTCAGTTCAACTTCACACTCGAATCCCCCCACTCTGTGCACTGCAGAGGCCCCAATCATGAATGTCATTATTCACGAGGCAGTGAATTCTAGATCATTACCATTCACAGTATAATTTTTTTTAAGTTTATTTTTTTAAATTTATTTAATAGTGTCACAAGTAGGCTTATGTTAACACTGCAATGAAGTTACTGTGAAAATCTCCTAGTCGCCACACTCCGGCGCCCGTTCGGGTACACTGAGGCAGAATTTAGCAGGCCAATCCACCTAATCAGCACGTCTTCTCAGACTGTGGGAGGAAACCGGAGCACCAGAGGAAACCCATGCAGACACAGAGAATGTGCAGACTCTGCACAGACATTGATCCAAGCAGGAATTAAATTGGGGTCCCTGGTGCTGTGAGGGAGGGCGGAGCCTATTCGCACCAGACTCTAACACTTCTGGAACTCTACGCGCGCATAATGGCCTCGATCCGTCAGTCTCCCCATTTGCTGGCCAGCTCAATCACTGGCCAACCCAGGACCTCCCATGCTGCCCCTCCAGTCCCCAATCCCCCTTCCTCCCATAGCCCGATCACAGTCCCCACAATAATTCCCAGGTCAGCCCCAATGTCCAACCCACTCCTCCCCAGCAGTGGCGATCCCCATCCCTCTCTCCCTGGTAGACCTCCCCCCTCGTCCCCGGAGGCAGCCATTACCCCCCCTGCAGAGTGCACACACCACCACATCACCCCCCGCCCCACTGACCTAATCACTGCCCTCCTTCCATTCCAGAGCGATTGCCATGCAGAGTGGCAGTGGGATTCCCACCCCCAGCGATCACCTTTAGGCCCTGCCCACAATAGGCTCCACCCCTTAGCATTGCCTGATGCCCAGTGGGCAGTGCCAAGGTGCCCCCAGGCAAGACACTTTGCCCCTTGAACAGTGCCAGGGGGCCCATGCCCAGGGACACCAACCCCCTGCCACTCCAACCACTGGGGGAAACCCCAATTGCCCCATGTTCATTCCGGTGGGGTCTCTGGAATGGGGAGCTATTCTAAATCCAGCTGGAATGAAGTACTCCTGGCAGGTTGAAAGATTCAGTCAGGACTGGACCCGATAATGACATCTAAAATACATTTAAAATACATAAAAGATGCAAGTGACTTACCTGTCTTCCCGCTGGTCTCCGACTGTTCTCCAGCTCTGGGAGATGTGCATGCATTCCCTGCGCATGCACAAATCCTGGAGCAAGGCTGGCAACGCGCATCTCCCGAAGGAGTTGCGGGTCAGGATGGGAGAGTCACCCCCATGAATTCTATTCAACATGAAGTTGCTCAATATGCAAAAGCACTCAGTACTTCTAGAATGGAGATGATATAACTCACAGTCAAAGAGATTGGCAACATTCACTGGTTAGGTTCATACTAAAAAATGTCCACTTGGGTAATACACAGGAGTATAATTGGTGATATATTATCATAACCCCAGCATGTACTTACAGAACAGAATGAGAGGACATGACAGAGAGGTCAGAAGGATATTAAAAACACATGAAAAGGAAACTTTTTTGATTTGATTTATTATTATCACATCTATTTGTATACAGTGAAAAGCATTGTTTCTTGCATGCTACACAGACAAAGCATAGCATTCATAGAGAAGGCAAGGGGAGAGTGCAGAATAGTCATAGCCAGGACATAGAAAAAGATCAACTTAATATGAAGTAGGTCCATTCAAAATTCTATTGGCAGCAGGAAAGAAGCTGTTCTTGTACCAGTTAATGTGCGATTTCAGACTTCTGTATCTTTTTCCCAATGGAAGATTATGGAAGAGAGAATGTCCGGGGTGTGTGGGATCCTTGATTATGCTGGCTGCTTTGCCAAGGCAGTGGGAAGTGTAGACAGTGTCAGTGGATGGGAGGCAGGTTTGAGTGATGGACTGGGCTTCATTCATGACCTTTTGTAGCTTTTTGTGGTCTTAAACAGAGCAGGAGCCATACCAAGCTGTGATACAACCAGAAATAATGCTTTCTATGGTGCAATCATAGCAGACATGCCAAATTTCCTTAATCTCTTCAGAAAGTTGAGACGTTAGCAGGCTTTCTTAACTATACTGTCTACATCAAGGACCAGGACAAGTTGTTGGTGATCTGGACACCTAAAAACTTGAAGCTCTCGATCATTTCTACTTCACCCCCATTGAAGTAGACAGGAGCATGTCCACCACTATGTTTCCTTAAGTCAATGACAATCTCTTGTTTTGTTGACATTGAGGAGAGATTATTGTCGCTGCATCAGTTCACCAGATTTTCTCTTTCCTGTACTGTGTCTCATCATTGTTTGCGATCCAACCCACATTGATGATGCCATCTGCAAACTTGACAATTGAATTGGAGGGGAAATTGGCCATACAGTCAAAAGTGTACAAGGAGTATATTAAGGGGCTGAGGATACAGCCTTGCAGACCAGCAGTGTTGAGGATCTGGAGGAGTTGTTGTTGCCTAGCCTTACTGACTGCAGTCTGTGGGTTAAGAAATCTAGGATACAGTTGGAGAGGGAGGAGCCGAGACCCAAGCCACAAAGTTTGGAGATGTGTCTCATACAAATAATGGTGTTAAAGGTCTATGAATAGGAGTCTGTGATAGGTGTCTCTGTTATCTAGGTGTTCCAGGGTTGACTGTAGGGCCAGGGAGATGGTGTCTACTATAGACCTGTTGCAGCGATAGGCGAACTATAGTGCATCCAGACAGTCTAGGAGGCAGGAATTGATTTGTGCCATGACTAACCTTTTGAAGCACTCCATAATGATGGACGTCAGAGCCACTGAATGACTGTCAAAAAGGCATGCTGCCTTTTCTTTGGTACTGGGATGATGGTCGTCTTCTTGAAGCAGGTAGGGACCTCAGATTGGTGTAAAGAGAGATTGAAGATGATCCATGCAGGACCTGAGCGCTTGTCCGCATACCCCATCTGGGTCACTTGCTTTCTATGGATCAACTTTGAGAAGCCTGCTTTGACGTCGGCAATGGTGACCTCAGAAACAAGTTTGTCCGAGGCTTCAGGGATGGAGAGTGTGCTCTCACTGACTTCGTGCTCAAAACGGCATAGTATGCTCATCGGGAGGGGTGCATTGGAGCTGGCTTGTCGCCTGTTATGTCTTGCAGATCTCTAAATAAGAGTCCGTATGGCTAGCTGGGAACTCTAGCTTGGTCCCGTACTGTCTATTAGCATCCTTAATGGATCTCCGTAGATCATACCCCACTTTGTTGTATACATCAGAGTCACTTGACTTGAACGCCTCAGACCCAGACTTCAGCAAGCAGTGGATATTCTTGTTCTTCCATGGTTTCCAATTGGGAAACACACGGATTTGCTTCTTTGGCACACTGTCTTCTACACACTTACACATGAAATCAGTTACTGTACGCATTCAGGCTGATCGGAGAGTTTTTAAAATACTGACCAGTTTTTTGACTCTAAGCTATCCTGTCGGAGATTGTCTGATTCCTCAGACCAACATTACATGACTTTCTTTGATGGATTCTCCCCCCTCAGTTTTTGCTTGTAAGCTGCAAGCAAGAGCACAGCCTTGTGGTCTGATTTTTCAAAGTGTGGACAAGTAATAGAGTTGTAGGCATTTTGGAAATTTGTGCAGCAGTGGTCTAGGATGTTTGGGTCTCTGGTAGAATAGGAGACATGTTGGTGGTAACTTCGTAGTTTGCTTGGAGCTTGACCTGAAGTTCCCAGCCACGACAAACAAGGCCTCGGGATGTTTCATCTCAAGGCTATTTGTGGTGGTGTATGTTTCAACTAGCGCGGTCTTCACATCTGCAAGGGGTGGGATATAAACTGCCATCAGGAATGTAACCTGTAATAATGTCAGAAAACAATCTCCTGCAACTTGTTTGTCCCAAGTTCAGTTGTTCTGATGGATGTGTCTTCTTTTTATTTTAACATGTAGCTGGTAGATCAGAGATCTACTTTGTCAATTCAGATTGTTAGACGCTTGGCTGGCGGTGTGGTATCAGTCTACGTAGGGGGAAAACAAAAGGCCGATTAAGGTCAATCTCTCCCCGCCCGGCCCGCTGCTTTTAGTTTTGGGAAAGTCAACATTGTAATAAAAACTGAACATTGAGAAGGTCAACAGGTCACAGTTCCAGAAAGTAGGCTTGAGATTATTTATAACCAGGACAAGTGATTTGTTATCACTCAGATCCCCTCTGAAACAATCATTTTCAATGCCTTTTGACATTTTTATGCTTTGGGTAGCAAATTGCACTACATGCAGCAAGTACAGAAATTTGTGGGATTGTCACGGGATGTTGTTCCACATCAAATCACTTGTCCTATATATAACCTGTTAGGCTATGTATAGTGTTGTGTGAAAAGTGAATTAGGTGCTAGTCTATTGTGTTGTATGTTACCAATGATTTCATGTTGACAACTGTATTATGCTGGAGCTGCAATGCTAACTATGTAATGTAAGGCTGCCATCTCATTGCCGAAGAGGAACCATAACAATGTGAATGCATTATTAAAACATTAAAGCGTAGATCCGCTCTTCCTTCCCTTTGCCCTGAATAACCCTGCTGTCAATACACTGCGAAGACAGCAGAAATGGATAAACCACCATTATCACAAATACAAAGCAATGTACTGAGTGCCATCAATTTTAAAGATGCATTTGCATGTAATTCATTTTAGCTTAAATTCTATATTTAGTAAACTCATAAAATAGGTTGGATATCTGCAGCTGAGATTCAACTCTTGTTAATGTTGCAAAACCTTACCCCACCGCCCCCCATTATTTCTATTCTCCAACTTTGTATTTCAGCAAGTCCCATTGCACTGTACAAAATGAAACTTTGATACGGATATCTCTTGTTAAGGTTTACAACAGAATATCCAAGATAGCGCCAGAGCATGGAAACTTCTTGCGCGCTGTGCCCAGCATACCCTCTAATTCTATCTTTTACTCTTGTTCTATGCTTTTAAAACTCTCCTCAAACTCTTAGAAACCCTCAAACAATGACATTCTCTTTTCCTTCTCTATATACAGTATACTTTGTCTGTATACTGTGCAAGAAACAATACCTTTCACTGTGAACTAATACATGTGACAATAATAAATCAAATCAAAAACAATACTCTTGAGGATATTCCATAGGCAATTCATCAGCTAGAAAGAATACATCCAAGGTTAGTTGGCAATGAGCCAAACATATATAAAAAAACAACTGGCTTAAAGTTCTAAAAGCCAGAAGTTAGGCCAGGATTTTCTGGCCCTTCCAGCCAGTGGGATTTTCCAGTCCTGTCAAAGGCGACCCTCACAGCAGGTTCCCACAGCTGGTGAGCAACGCAAATGGCCATTGACTTTGGCGTGATCAGAAGATGCCGCCAGCAACCAATGGCAAGCCGTCTTCGCTATCACCGGAAACTCCATCGCGACTCAGTCAGCGCAATGAAGTGTTGAGGACATCTAGCAGAAATTGCTATTTATCGTACAAATAAGGTCACCACAATCCCTCAGTCAGTTGAGTATCCCCACCCCCTCCATTCCTGCCTTGGGTCCAGATGAAATTTTTCACTCAGACTCCATTAGCCACATAAGAGTTAAAGTTTATTTATTAGAGTCACAAGTAGGCTTTCGTTAACATTACAATGAAATTGCTGTGAAAATCCCCTAGTCGCCACACACTGCTGCCTGTTTGGGTACACAAAGAGAATTTAGTATGGCCATTGCATCTAACCAGCAGTCTTTCAGATTGTGGGAGGAAATCGGAGTACCCAGAGGAAACCCGTGCAGACACAGGGAGAACATACGGATTCCGCACAAGAAGTGACCCGAGCTGGGAATCAAACCTAAGTGCTGTGAGACAGCAGTGCTAATAACTGTGTCACCATGCCGCCCATTAAAAATGTGAATTAAAGATTAGGTGAAAGACAATTCTGTTATGTCAACTAATGCATTAGGTGTTGTAAGATGTGTGTAAGTGAGGTTAAACTCAAAAGAGTTTAACAGCAAGTTTTTATTGGCCACTTGTATTTATATATGTAGATACAGTATAAGCGCTGCATCCCATGCTTGCTGCTGAAGACATCACTTTCTAGTACAGGATTGCCCTCTGGACTTGGGTTATATCTTCAACTAAAGCATATACCAAAGTTCAGTTACGAAGGTGGTGTTGAAAGAATCGGAACCTATATCTCAATGTGTCCTACATTCTCCCATGATTTTTTAATATTTCAAATTAATCTCAGTTAAGATTTTTTAAATTGCTCATCCCTTTGATTCCTTACCACAGTCCTTCAGTAGCATTTCTCAAGTTATCGTGTAGAAAAAGCATTTTTCAATGATAATTTGGGGACATATACCGGAATTCTACTGCTCTGCCTGCCCACCACGGACTGGGCATGGGGCGGACAATGGAAATGTCAGCCGACTTTGGACGAGATTTTCCCGTCTTGGTAGAGCGAGGACGTAAAATCCCACCCATAGTGTTCAAAACTTTGACATGGCACACTTTTCTCATGAATAGTATCACAATAAATGAATGAAACTTTTCTAAAGAACTAAATCTGGAGGTAAAGGTCTACCCAGCATGAAGCCTCTAGTAGATATAGAGAGGCAAGCACAAAGCCTGCCCTATTACCAATGTCTACAAGTGGCACTGAAGCAATACTGAACGTATTGTTCACTGCAGTACTGTCCATAACATAAAGGTCAACTATTTTTAATTAACTACAGCACTAGAGAAGAAGTTTGCTTTAAGTCTTTGCACCGTGAAGAACACTGTGCTCTTCATGTAACCGCTCAGTTTATTTTCTTCCCCTCTGTAACAGTTTGACATGAAGCTGCTTGACCTGTACAGTCCCTGGGCTCGGCACACACTGTTCCCCTGTAGCAAGCAGCAGAAACAAAACAGTCTACACAGTAGGGAGACATCAAACACAGGGCTTTTCAGATGTGCCAAATTGGATTATGTAGCCAAAGAGTTGTCCTTTGAAAAAGCTGAAGATTTAATGATTTGTTTTGGATTAGAATGTACATTAGTTATTTAGCTTCCTGGTTTCTTTTCATTGGCCACTTCCATTCCTTAAACCTGTATTAACAATCCTAGGAATAATTCTGATCTCTATCCCCACTTCTTGTCTTACTTGTCGTTTTCAGTTAGATTAGGACTTAATTTGAATTTACATTTAAATCTCTTGCAGTTGAGAAAAAAAAATCATATTTATAAACATTCGCCGATGAGTCAATGTTTTTTTACTTAGCAAAACTTGGAGAGTGACCAAAAAGTCAATTGAAATGCAGTCAATGTAAACTTTGTGCTGCCATCTAATTTAAATGATAGTGGCCAACAGTTGAAAGCTAAAAGTATGGCTGCACACTGCTGCAAGGGACCAAAGTCCCTCAGAGGTTAGAGCAACTTGAGCTGGCCTGCACTATTAAAACAAGCTCGCACCAATTAAAGGGAAGATAGGTTCTGGTTGTAGTCGGTGCAGAAGTGTTTGGCACGAACACGATTAGTTTAGGATGGCGTACAGTGCCGCTCTCACAGTGATGTAAGAAGGCACGTAACCTTCGGAATTTTCCCTTCTCACCCGCCAAGGAAATTGTAGTGGGCAGGTGGCAGCGGACAATGCAAAGATCCATTGACCTCAGGTGGGACTTTCTGGTCTTGGGTAGCTGGAAAATCCTGTCCTTAGTGTCAGAGTGGTGTTGGCCAGGAACGTATTGAGACGTCGGTTGGAAATAGCTTTACTGAATAGTTGTACATATTGATTTATCATCACATACATTAACATACGGTGAAAAGTATTGTTTCTTGTGCATTATACTGACAAAGCACATGTACATAGTGAAAGAAAGGAGAGAGCACAAAATGTAGGGTTACAGTCATAGCTATGCTGTAAAGATCAATTTAATAAATGTAGTTCCATTCAAAAGTCAGAAGGCAGCAGGGAAGGAGCTGCTCTTAGAATTCGTTGGTAGCTGATCTTAGACTTTTGTATCTTCTTCTTGATGGAAGAACATGGAAGACATTATGCCTAGAGTGCATGGGGTCATTGATTATGCTGGCTGCTTTTCCAAGCAGTGGGAAGCGTGGACAGAGTCAATGAATGGTTTGAGCGATGGACTGAGCTTTGTTCACGACCCTTTGTAGTTTCTTGCGGACAGAGCAGGAGCCATACCAAGCTGTGATACAGCAGACATGATACTTTCGATGGGGCATCTGTAAAGTTGATTAGAGTCATAGCAGACATGCCAAATTTCCTCAGCCTCCCGAGAAAATAATTGGAAGCAGCAAATAAAAGATTTGTGGTTAACATGTAAAAGATCACAAAGACGTCTATAACTAACACCATCCAACATGGTGGCAGCACCGGATCAAAAAAAGTCATTCTTACAGAAAAAGCTGCAAGACTAAGGAAGCTTCTTCCCAAAAGGTGCCATCACCATTTTGCAAAACTTGTCAA
This sequence comes from Carcharhinus amblyrhynchos, assembly GCF_965287045.1. Lineage (NCBI taxonomy): Eukaryota > Metazoa > Chordata > Chondrichthyes > Carcharhiniformes > Carcharhinidae > Carcharhinus > Carcharhinus amblyrhynchos. The sequence continues at coordinate 23,947,430 of NC_137342.1, read as the reverse complement.
AACCAGAAAGCATGGGAAATCCAGTGTTCTGCAGTGAATGGCAACACCACCTTGGAAGCTTGCAAAATCTTAAAGCCATACCCACACTTCTCAAATCTTCAACATGGATCACAGTTCCACACTTCCAACTCCACTGGAACTCAAGTCCAGAGCAGACACAAAATTGGAGTCTTCAGAGAAATAAATAATTTTTACAATACAACTTTGCTTCAAATTTAAAATACAAGAATCAGAAGCGGAATAACTAAACACACTTCATTGCTAAATAGGATCAATTGCAGATGACATAATTGCAAGACAGGATATTGATGAGTCATCCACCATATTTATGAACTAACAAAATACTGGGAGAGAGCTGAAGTTAATGAGAGAGTCCAACTGCCTGGGGAAACAGTCGATTCCTTCTTAAAATGATTATATTACAGAATGGCTGAATGGTGTAACACGGAGATTTAAATTAATTCATCAGAATCGGGGTGTGCGTTGCAAACAATTCATTCTCTGATCTCCTACAAGCTACAAATGATCTTATCCTAGACAAGACAATCCAGCTAGTTAGACTTGAGCCACATGCACAGTACAGGCCATCCAAAGGCAAGAGAGAATGCACCAGGAGGCAGAAGACAACCCTCAGTCTGGCTTATCAGGTCAGAAAGATGCAGAGACATTCCAAGTCAGAGAAAGCAATTCTCAAACTATCCAATAGAGTAACCTTGCCAATACTGTGGTGCAAAGCGTCCACACAGAAGGGCCCAATAGCCTGAGAGTGCAACCCAATTCTTCCTGTGCAACACAAAGGGACACTTTGGCAAAAAGTGCAGAGACTGAGTTCTTCACTTTGGGAGTACAGACATCTATAAGTAGCCTTTCTCACTCCTGAACTGTCCTGTATCTCCTCCAGATGACGGAGGATGTCAGGAGTCACAGAGTCAGAGATATACAGCACAGAAACAGGCCCTTCGGCCCAACTCGTCCACGTCGATCAGGTTTCTTAAGACTACCAAAGTCATTAGCCCAAACAATCCTGAGTGCTCAAACACTAAAGAGGATTCAGACTTGGATTTCACCCTTGACCTCACTTCTCTCTTTGTGGAGCCGGTTTGACCATTCTCATTCCAGGTCCCAAGAAGTCCCCAATTGTCAGACCAGGCTGCCACCCATGACATTACGATGGCATCTCTGGTGGATGGTACTGGAGAACGATCAGCAATCTGACAAGAGGGAGCATGCCTCTGGAATAGGAGCAGATAGTCACAATGTCGCCCAATGATCTGGATGTAGTGCTCCAAGAAATTTAATGATCAAACACGAGTGATGAAGATGAGTGCCTGGAACTCGCTGCTGGTGAGATAGTGGAAGGAAGTACATTAGTAAGATTTAAGGGCGTCTTGACAAACATTAATAGGATGGGAATAGAGGAATATGGTCCCCAGAAGAGTAGAAGGTTTTAGTTCAGTCGGACAGTTTGGTCAGTGCAGGGTTGGAGGGCTGAAGGGCCTGTTCCTCTGCTGTAATTTTCTTTGTTTTTTGTTCTTCCACGCTCCTACTTAGTAAGGGCAGGGTGCAGATCATGGAAGTGGTGGCCATGCCCACAAGAACTCTTGTGAAGCTGACCCTGGTGTAGAGTCTGTTGTTCGATTTCTCAGCAGAAGTCACCCAATGTCCGAGTTCTGAAAGATCTGAAGATCAAACAGAGCACGTGAGATTGCAATTTGGTGCCATGCATGCTCAGACTGATTCCAACATGGCTGCAGATTCCAAAGTTCAAGAGAGTCCCAAGGGCCTCAGAACAGTCAGGCAATCTGTGATCCAGCAAATCTTTTAAAATCCCTATGGGAATGGCAGTAGCACCCTGCAGTATAAACCTACTCCCAGTATGACACCATTCATGCTCCCATCACTGTCATTCCTGCTATTGCCTCTCGGGCAGCCCAAACTGCTATCACGTGGACTTAATGCTGTCTGAGATCAGGCATTCAGGCTCTCACTTGCATTGCTGACGTCAGATCAACTTTACGTGCTGACCCATGTTATAATATGCCTACTGTACTTACTTCCAAAGCATCTTCCTAATGAATGCACAAGTACTCTCACCAACTTGGCATTCGACAACACCTAACCCAGAAGTGTGCTGCCCGTGATGTGGATGGCATTTGGGGGTTAGGTGGATTGGCCATGCTAAATTGCCTCAGTGTCTAAACATGCATAGATTAGATGGCTTAGCCATGATAAATGTGGGGGATCAGGGGGAAAGGGTGAATGAGCAAGAGAGGCTGGGTAAGATATCAGGTGGGATTTTCTGGTCGCACTCACCCCAAGACTTGAAAATCCTGCCTGAGGTCAACGGACCTTTGTACGGTCCTGTCCCACCCACTACGATTCCCGTGGCGAACAGCATGGGAAAATTCGACCCTCTGTGTCAGAGTCGGTGCAGACTTGATGATCCGAATGACCCCCTTCTGCACAGTAGGGATTCTGTGATTCCGTGATTCTTTGATTGTAAGATACTTAAATTCCATCATTGCAAAGTGAAGAAAAAAGCAAATGTTGCTCGTGTCAGATAAAGAGGGGATTGAAGGTCACCACTGATCAGCCAGGGTTGGGCTGAGGAATCAGGCGGCAGTGTTGGGAAGAGGAACCCTGACTTGAGGTACGTGTGTGACATTTGTTAGAAGATAGGGAAAAATAAGGAAACCAGGAACAGGAAAATTAAGGAAGGAAGGATTCAAATGCAAATTACCAGCTGTCTTGGAATTACTGCAAACAACTATAGAGGTTTTTGAAAAGTTGTTCCGGTGCCGTGTAGTTATACAGAACCTATAGTAATAACGTAAGAAACCAATTGTATATTTAATAATTGATACCTATCTGTGGCAATAAGAATTTGGGTGAAGAGCCAAATGTTGTATCTTTAATTTTTTGCTTACTCAATAGAGTTGTATAAATAGCTGTGAAACAAATCTATTCCACAAACCTTCACTTTCCCAATTCCAGTGAAAACAAGAGTAGCAAAGGTTTATATACATGGTTGTCCTGATGTGACTCTCCCCTGTCTTCATGCATGAATCTCTCTCTGGTAGCTATCTATCCCTGACAAAGTAATTCACTTGTAAATAGTTTTGTTGTCAAACATACTTCAAAGTGGGTTCTAGAGTTCATACTGCAGTTTATTTTGCAATCAGTTGAAGAATCAAAGTCATAATTACTGTCGTAGTTTCTAAGGAAAGACCAGGGTCAAGCTGCTGCGTAGACTAGATTATAAAATACACTGTTAGATTCTCCACACTGTCTGCATCCACATTGAAGCATGCTGTGAAATTTGGACACGGGATACTGCTATTTGTCTTCAGCTGGCCAGTTAATAACTCTGGGAAAAATATCAACTCTAGGATGATACTGGGGATTTAGAGTAAAACGAGAAACCAGAGGCATTAGGTAGACGTGACACTTTTATATATGAGCTCAAATATTATATTGCGTCATTTGTCATTTCTTTCAACATCTTATTTTGAAGAAGTCTTGCAGTAATCACTTCACGTTTTAAGTGATTTGTTTGACGATTTGTCCCCATACACACATCATCAAGGCCTCTTACAGAACACATGTCAAGGTCAAAACCTCACATTGTTCCTTTCCAATTTTCTGAGTTCAATATTCCACACAACCCACTTCCTGAATACACATTATTTTTATATACAGATATGATGTCCAAAATTCCCCATCCTCGGGATTGAGAGCTGGATTTTGAATTTTCCCCAATAATAGATGTCTGATCTGTACAGTGCCTGAAACTAATGCAAGTCCTGAATTTAATAATGACTCTAAAACATACCTCGAAACTAACAGATCCTGAAACTAATACCGATCATAAAACTGACACACATCCTGAACCTTAAACAAACCCTGAATTAGACCAGCACACCACTTCAAAAATATCCAGTTTCCAGACAATCCCAGTTGTTGGATTTTGAGTATTATATTTATTCATCCCAATGTCACTTACTTTTATTTTCTACCACACTCCTCACAATTCTGATTTTCAGGGACAGCCAGATTTTCAGGATTGTACCTGTATACTAGAATGCCACTTATTTTATTTTCCTTCCACACTTTTACAACTGAACCTCGCTCCAGACAAAGGGTCGTCTGGACTCGCAAGGTCAGCTCTTTTCTCTTATTACAAACTGCTGAGATTTTCCAGCGTTTTCTTTATTGATCTCATTTCACTGTTCTCCAGTTCACCCATGGGCATTCCATTCAACAAGAGTGACAAAGTTGGGGAATTCCAATAGAAGCAATTTCACCATGTTTCAGCTCACGTACATTTTTTTAAAAAGTCACAGGAAAGAGGGCCGCACACAAGCACACTGGAAAGACGACATGGTGGCACAGTGGTTAGCACTGCTGGCTCCCAGCTCCAGTAAGGCAGATATAATTCTGGCCTTGGGTCACTGTCTGTGAGGAGCTTGCACATTCCCTCCATGTCTGTGTGGGTTTTCTCCAGGTGTTTCCATATCTTTCCACGCTCAAAATGTGCAGGTTAGGTGGATTGGCCATGCTAAACTGCCTCAGTGTCCAAAAGTGCATAGATTAGATGGCTTAGCCATGATAAATGAGGGGGTCACAGGGAAAGGGTGGACGAACAAGAGAGGCTGGGTAAGATATCAGGTGGGATTTTCTGGTCGCACTCACCCCAAGACTCGAAAATGCTGCCTGAGGTCAACAGACCTTTGTACGGTCCTGTCCCACCCGCTACGATTCCCATGGCGAGTGGGATGGGAAAATTCGATCCTCTGTGTCAGAGTCAGTGCAGACTTGATGATCCGAATGACCCTGTTCTGCACAGTAGGGATTCTGTGATTCCGTGATTCTTTGATTGTAAGATACTTAAATTCCATCATTGCAAAGTGAAGAGAAAAGCAAATGTTGCTCATGTCAGATAAAGAGGGGATTGAAGGTCACCACTGATCAGCCAGGGTTGGGGTGAGGAATCAGGCAGCAGTGTTGGGAAGAGGAACCCTGACTTGAGGTACGTGTGTGACATTTGTTAGAAGATAGGGAAAAATAAGGAAACCAGGAACAGGAAAATTAAGGAAGGATTCAAATGCAAATTACCAGCTGTCTTGGAATTACTGCAAACAACTACAGAGGCGTTTGAAAAGTTGTCCAGGTGCTGTGTAGTTATACAGAAACTGTAGTTATAATGTAAGTAACCGATTGTATATTTAATAATTGATACCTGTCTGTGGCAATAAGAATTAGCGAGGATTTAATTTGTTTGATAAAGTGTGCTATTCAGTCAAGACATGGTGTCAGCCTTTATTGAATGCTAATAATGGATGGTAGTGCATGTAATAGAGGGTTGAAATCAATCATTATAGTCTTTAAGTGGCCCTTTAAAGGGTCAGTGATCTTTTGTCATGCAAGGGATTGATATCTGTGGGGTGAACTGACATTTGTCTCTCCGGGCTCTATATACGATGCCTCTTAAAAGACATTCTTGATTTTATTCTCATTATCCATTGTAAGCAGCTTTTCCCACTGCACAGATTTCCTTTTCTTTTATGATCTATTAATCCCTGGGCTGGCACATAATTCATAAGCCAGTGTAAAAGACAGATCAGCGTTTGGGGGAGAAGGAACTGAAATGCCCGTGTCACAGATTTAATACTGAAATATTGATTAAGACATGTAAAAATGCTATGTAAGCCAATTCTTTCCTCGAAGTACTTGGATGTCAGAGATCATCAGTTCCCTGTTTCTGATGTCGGTCGTTGTTTTAGGTAAGGGTGGTGCAGCACGTAAGGAGAGAAGGAAAGAGTGGAAAAGGGGGCATTCAGCGTGAAAAGAAACATTCGTCGTCAGCGAGAGGAGTCCAGAGCATTGTGGGCCACCAGACACTGGTCAATAGAGGAATTAAAGGATATGAAGGCAGATAGGCTGATAGAATGCTTTGACCTCATTGTTTCTCGGTTGTATTCGAAAACATGCTTATTCACGAGTTTCTGATTGCAGTTAAATACAACACCAAAGAAGCATTAATGTGCACAATAGCTGTTAAAGGTAGTCAGACTCTTTACAGACTGCAAGTGTTATTTTGAATATAAAGATTTGTGCTAGATATTGGCATTACTTGCGGCTCACCAGTTGTGAAATATCAGGTAGTGAACCAGCACAATATTTAAACTTCCATTGCAACCATTATCTGATCATTAATCACAACACTGACTTGCAATAGAATAAACAAACTTCATATGGAATTATGCCCCATTCAAAATGAAACTTCCTTTACATAACAAATTTGCACCTGCAGCAACATTCACTTACACTTATACCATTGGGGTATAGAATATAAGAGCTGGAGTCTAATGTTGCAGTTGTACAGAACATTGGTTAGGCCACATTTAGAGTACTGCATCCAGTTCTGGTCGCCTTACTACCGGAAGGACGTGGAGACACTGGAGAGAGTGCAGAGGAGGTTTACCAGGATGTTGCCTGGTATGGAAGGACTGGGGTATGAGGAAAGATTGAAGAAATTGGGGCTCTTTTCCCTTGAAAGATGCCGACTGAGGGGGGATCTAATAGAGGTATATAAGATTATGAAGGGTATAGTTAGGAAATAGCTTACCTCTGTTTACTCTATGATAGAGACATGTAGGACAACGGGCCATGGACTTAAGGTGAGGGGGGAGAGGTACAACGCAGATATTAGATGGAGGTTTTTCACACAGAGGGTAGTGGGGGTATGGAATGCTCTGCCAAATAAGGTGGTGGAGGCAAACACGCTAGAGTCATTTAAGAGTAACTTAGACAGGCACATGACTGGGTTGGAGATGGGTGGATATAGGAGATTGTTTTAAGTAAGGGTGATTAGCATTGGGGCGTCCCTGGTAAGGTAAATGGATATGGTACAATAATAATTTTTTTTCCCCCTTTTCATTCACAGATTTTAAGTTGGTCCGCCTTGTGTCCGAGGGGCATACACGCGATGGGTCGTACTGGGGCTGCTCTTAGTTGTTCAAGAGTGGCCTAGTGTTTCATGTCATTACTGTGTGCCTAAACTGGACCAGACACTGGGCAAGACGACAGCTCAGTGACTATCGCTGATTGCTGTGCAGACACATGGATTTGGGCTGGTGCTTGTGGGAGTTTGCACATTCTCCCTGTGCTTGCGTGGGTTTTCTCCGGGTGCTCTGGTTTCCTCCCACACCCCAAAGATGCGCTGTTAGGCTGATTGGCAGGAATAAATTGTCCCTAAATCAGTTTCCCTCAATCTGGATGGCCATAAAACATTAGACAAGGGTCGTGGGTGGAGAGGGGGACTGGTGGTGTTGAGATGGCGGCGCGGGCTCGTTGGGCCAAAGGGCCTGTTTCCCGTGCTGTTTTTGTTCTTTGTTATCAAATCTGACCAATATCCTCAGTCCCAATGCTCATACCTGAAGTGAGACCCCACTCCCCTCCTGGGGTGTTCCACTCAAAAGAGGTTAGCACAGTGAGAAAGAAGCAAGATCAGAGGGAGTGAGGGACACAGTTTCCACTAGGTAGGAGTGGACAAGATCGAAACTAGATTCACTAAGGTACAGCAACTTCTTCTAGTTTCTCACTAATTGTGCCAGATACTTGATTTAGAACAATTTTAAAAATCCCCAAATAAAGATCCAGAAACGTTTTATTCGATGCCAGTCTTGGGTCCATGATGGAAGTCTTGTCTCTGAGACAGAAGATTATGGGTTCAATTCCCACACCAGGATCTGAGCGTTGTTTACAGGCCGACATTTTAGTGCAGCACTGAGGAAGTGCTGCTGTTTCAAGTGTGTCAGCTTCCAAGGTGAGATGCTGGTTAAACTGGAATGGTACCCCTCATCCTACTGGGCTTGCAGCCAAGGTCATCCTGTGGAGGTATTTCTCTCTGTCATGATGGCCTGACAGTTGTGGTAACAACATACTTTGTACAATTTGCAGTAAAAAAAAAAGCAAAGGATGCCTTTATCGCAGATCCCCACCAACATTAACAGCATCCACCTCTCCTAATGGAGCAGCAGCTGCCCAGAAGCTTGGGTGCTCTCATTGATCCACTCAGCTACAGAGCTCTGCTTAATTCGATGGGGCTCGTGGAGCGGGCCTTTTCCAGAATCATAGAACCCTACAGTGCAGAAGGAGGCTTGTTAAGTCTGCACTGACCACAATCCCACCCAGGATCTATCCCCATAACCCCATGTATTTACTTTAACTAGTCCCCCTGACCCTAAGGGGCAATTTAGCACAGCCACTCCACCCAACCCATGCATCATTTAATTACCAACCTCCTCGAAAATCCCATCTGGTATCCCTCCCCAGCCACCTTTGGGTTCCCAATATGGAATTCAGTCTGGACTGAAACTCTGTAAATAAAATTCAGTCCACTGGTCACAGGGAGGAATAGAATGAGTTGCTCACAAATGATTTTCTGTCATTACAGGCCCTAAGAAAGGAAGGAAGGAAAGAAAGAAAGCTTTTATCAGCAGACCATCCATGACAACATAATGTTCCAGTGCACGTTACATTCAAAAAAGTACTTTTGAGGTGTTGTCACAACTGCAATGTGGGAGATGTGGCAGCTAATACAAGCAGTCTAGAAATGGCAACCTGAAGATGTCCAGATAATCTGATTTTATGATGTTGACTGAGGGAGAAATGTTGACCAGGGCACCAGGAGCACCCCCCTCACTTGCTCTTCTTCAAAATAGTGCCACAGAATCTTTATAACATCCATCAGAGAGAGCATTTAGGATGTGAGTTTAAGGTCTCATTCTAAAGCTGTTACCTCCAAAAGTGCAGCATTCCCTCAGTACCTTAGTGCAGTGCGAGCCTTGATTTTTTATGCTGGAACAGCTCAAACCCACAATGTTCTGATTCAAAGGCAAGCGCACTACCAACTGAGCCACAGCTTTTCCCCACAAACTGACACAAAGGGAGAATTCCTTGCAAGATGTCTAAAACCAAATGGAGGGAGGGAGGGAGGGAGGTCTTTCATTCAAAGGCACTTAGTGCCTGATTGAAGAACCTGGCGTTAGGAAAAGAGACCCACAAGAATCACTTTGGGCCTTGTAACTAAACTGCCCTCTCTGCAAACTTCACTGTCACCATCACCCATCTGTGACCTGAGATCCAGTGACAATAATAGACTTGGGGTTTGAGTACTACTATGACAGCCACTGCCTTCTTGATGGCACTACTGTTAAATAGAGCTGCCAGCATCTGATTTGCTGTCCAGTTAATAGTTGATTGACACTTAATAATGATGGACCAGCACCCCTTCATATCATTTTACAACTTCTCCATCTCCACCAGGCTCACATCAAGCTTATCTCTGCCTTGAGGTCCACCTTCTGTGGTCTTGACTCATTAATGCCCCAATTTCTCTTCAGGCAGATTGGTGTCCCAATCTCAACCATCACGGCTTGGCCCAGTATTTGCTGATCTCAGAAACATCATCTTCTTGTAAGGCTTTGCCCCTCCCCACACCCCCCAACTCCCTAATTTTCAAGTGTTCCAATGTCAACCACTATCTCAAAAACACCTTTGATCTCCATGCTCTGGCCAGTTGTCATCCTAAATCCCAAATACAAATTCAGATTTGATATAGGTGCAGTGATCTCAGTTGCCTTCAGTCATCCGGCTGCTAGGCATTTCATGATAGTGCTTGCTGCTTTGCATTTCCTAGTGCAGTCAACTCCTCTATGATCCGGATCAAGCCTTTGTACTTTAAGCACATGCAGTCCGTTAATCTCTACAACGACAGACCAAGTCAACACTGGATGAGGCATTGTTTGGTTTGCTTCATAAACTGCTTTATTCAACAGATGGCAACATACATTGAACATTATAATGACAATCACTTGGCACAATCAGTTCAACTTCTGTTTGCAAACCATCACGAAAATAAAGAACACAAGAATTCCAACCCACTTACCATGAAATAGGAAACTCTTCCTAAACAAGGCAGAGGGTGAGATTTAATGGAGCTGACACAAGATCTTACCCGCTGTCTGGAGAGCCATTGAGAACACAAAGTCACTTTTTTTTTTGACAAGGTCTGCTGAGTTACATGCCAATTAGGCAATTAAATGGGCAGCTATGGACCTCCCTGGGATTAAAGACAGAAAGCTTGTCCACTGACAGCTCTTCATTGTTTGATAGCAAGATCACTGGTGAGATTTTGGCTGCTGCACCCACCCAAGGCCTAGGATTGAAGAGAGGCACAAGGCACAATTGACTTATGATGAGCAATGGCAGGGATGCATGAGGGAGGGGGTTTGGCACCAGGGAGGGGGGCTAAATCTCAGCAGGCTTTCCCTCTTCCTGATGCTAGGTCCTTCAATCAGACAGTGACTGCCTTTAAATGGCAACTCACACCCCCAACTCTGGCAAGTCCTTAAGCCAACTTTGCTTTTTGGCCTTCCCGCAGCAGCAGCAGGATGAGATTGGCAGTGGGGCAGGAAACCCATCCAACACACTGTTCCACTGCAGTAATGACTTCAATGAAGTCATTGAGGCTGGCCGTTTAGAATACAAACTGCCTGATTGAGCTCTGTATTACTTGTCCAGAGAGCCCTTGTTGTATATATATAGCTGGGAGTGTCAGGTCTCCTGGCATTCCGGATGCTGACTCAGAATGTGTGACACCCTATGAACTTAAATAGAGCTTGTAAATAAAAGGGAATCTGGTGAAAGGATACCAGCCTCCACCTACTTATTTCAACCACTGACTTGATCAGGGCAGTGGCAGGGAGGGGATGGGGGTCTCTACCCACCATCTTTCTCCTTCCCATCTGGTTAGATATCCCCACCTCCAAACCTGCTGGGCAAGGGAAGAAGACATCAAATTCTGCCCAGTGATCCTCCTATTGAAGATTAATGTTGCTTGACTGGGCTTTTTGGTGCCAGTGTCCGACATTTTAGAAGACTCTCAGTTGACCCGAACAATTTCTAATACTAAAAGTACTTCATGCCTTTCTGCATGACCAGACATTGTCACTAAATTAGCCTCTGTTTAGTAGCTGCACAAAGCAATAACTCATCACACAATTAAATAGTCAACCCACACGAACATCCCAAGTGTTTCTTCTCAGAGAGATATTTTACTTGGCACTGTTATTCCAGGATTGCCTATGAATTTTATCAGGGTAAAAAAATCATTGGGTTTCTTCTCCTGAGTATGTAATTTTTAGTGTGAGCAGGGCGCAAGTATAGTGACTGACATTGCCATAAAAACAGAAAACACCTATCTAAAATTGGATAGCACTTAAATGATTCAAATTATTTCATACGATGGGTTGAGCTGAGGCCACTTACTGTGCTTCGCTCCACATATTACTTCTGTTGTTCACTCTGCACTGATTGCCCCTTTCCAAATTTGTAGCGGAGAGATGGGGGATTTGCAAATAATTGGTACGTCTTTATGTGAACTTAAGCAAGTGAGCTTTACTCATTTCTACCTTCTGTTCTCTCTATCATGTTTTTCTGGATGAGGAATAAGAATTTAACAGTTCTGACACACTCGTACTGTCATGTGATAAGCACGGAGTGAAAGGTTATTGGGAGTAGGCAGAAATATGGAGTTGAGGTTACAGCCAGATCAGCCATGATCTTACCAAATGTCAGAGCAGGTTCGTAGAGCCGAGAGGCCTACTTTTGCTAACTTGTATGTTGGTATGATCTTTTTTGGCGATGGACTTTTCCTTTATCTCTGCCCGATGGGGAGGCAGTGGCCTAGTGGTATTAATGCTAGACTATTAATCCCAAAATTCAATTAATGTTCTGGGGATCCTGTTCAAATCCCACAACGACAGACAGTGGAATTTGAGTTCAATAAAAAAAATCTGGAATTAAGAATCTACTGATGACCCCGAAACCATCGTTGATTGTCAGAAAAGCCCACCTGGTTCACTAATGTCCTTTAAGTCCTTACTTGGTCTGGTCTGCCTGTGACTCTAGAGCCACAATGTGGTTGACTCTCAACTACCCTCCAAGGGCAGCTAGGGATGGGCAATACACGTTGGCCAGCCAGCGACACACACATCCCACGAACATATACATCAAAAATAGAATTTCTATGTTACACCACTTCTCAATTCTCGTCCTTTACAAACTAATTCCATAACTTAAATCTTACCACACATCTCTTTTTAAAGTAATGTCTGATTTTGGCACCAAATATTTATGAAAAATGAAACTCTGGAGATAAAACTTGTGCTTTAATAGGCAAGAAAATAGTTAATTCCAATAACATAATCAAACGAAACCATGTGAATTAATATAGCCTCTCTTCCAAAAAGTCAGTTCACGTACAAAATTGTGGGGGGAGGGGAGGAAGAAAATCAGTTTTGTTTTAAAGATGTAAGACTTCCAATTGTACGAATTGCATGTTTTGAACATGGCAAGAGAAAGGATCGGGCTGCATATCAAGTCCACAGTTTCTACATATCATTTATTATTTATCCAATTCCAGGCAATGCCATTTATAGTGGCTGCATCTATTCTGACAGAAATACAGATTGAAAGAAACTACAGTTTTAAACAGTAATAGTAAAATATTCATTAAAATCCCAGTTATATACCTTTTCAAGTGCATTTTAAAAAATAAATAATAATCATTGTGAATATATAATGGAATTAAATGAAACAGCAGTCAGGCTAATGCAGCATATCCTGTCTGAACTCTTAACTCATTTAATGTTGAAGGTCACCAAATCCCAATGGCCTGCACTGAAGTCACATTAGCCTAGAAGTGACTGTTGCTGATATCAGCAGATGAGCATTTAGCATGTACATATGATGATCACGTAACTGCTATTGGAACAAATGCATTAATCCATTTAAAATAAACAGGTGTTAAAGTGTCATACAAAATACATCAGAAATAACTACTTATGTTGATGAGAGTGTTCACTAGATTCTTTGTGATTAAGTGACAGGAAACCCCTCTGTTCCCTTATCTAATCCTGGTCTAATGATGAGAAGCAAAATCAGAATCACACTACATTTGGTTGCTCCAGTCGTTTATTTTCTTTCTTGTCTCCTCTTTCTTCTTCCTCTGCACAGCAGTTTTGCAACCATAAGAAAACAAGCCATTTCCAACTAAATTATTGACCCACAGGCTTCAGATCACCAATATGCAAAGTCCCTTCCAAATGCATTGCATTCATCAGCAGCTTTCGATGAAAAATACCAAGCTTCAAACAACTGAAGTTAGATTCAGTTTGGAAATGTTTCCCGTTACAACTTTTCACGTATAATGAAGCATTTCTATTATATTGTATATTCTATTCTGTTCTTTACCTACAGTTCTCTCAAATTCACAAGGCTCTAAACCAGACAGCATGGTGGCACAGTGCTTAGTACTGCTGCTTCACAATGCCAGGGACCCAGGTTCAATTTGAGCCTTGGGTCACTGCCTGTGTTCTCCTCATGTCTACATGGGTTTCCTCCGGGTGCTCCGATTTCCTCTCTCAGTCCAAAGATGTATGGGTTAGGCTGATTGGCTGTACTAATAATGTGAGGGAACTTGCAGGGTAAAAACATGGGGTTACAGGGATAGGACCTGGGTGGGATTGTGACTGGTACAGACTCAATGGGCCAAATGGCCTCCTTCTACACTGTGGAGATTCTATGATTCTTCTAAACTAGATCCTATTTCCTCTTACGTCAATCAAGAAATAGATTGATTTTTTTTGATGAGTATGCAGGACAGAGTCAAGGTTCAACAATCTGAAACAACTTTGTCGTCATTTTGGTGCCTAGAGCACTATTGTACTTAATGTTCTTTGCAACATTAACTTGTGAATAAACAATTCCTATTTTAAAAACTTTCTTTGCTGAATTTAGCAATTTGATGATAGTTATTAAAAGATGTTCCAATCTGATGAGATGTGAACAAGTCTGACTTTATACTGAGAGCCTTGCAGATGCATTCTGAGGCTGCTGACTAGGAGTGCCTTATTTTGAATTAGCATTTACAAAAGGCTGTAAACGCACCAGAATGTGTGTTTTTCACTTGCGAGCACCCAGGGAAGTCTTTCCTGTTGATTTGTGAAGAGCTGTGGAAAGTGATCAGGGAAGAATTGATAATGCAGAGGAAATAGTAGGATCCTTGATGGGGAGAGGCAGTGGTATAGTAGAATTGTCACTGGACTTCTAATTCAGAGACCCAGGGTAATGCTCTGGGGACCTGGGTTCAAATCCCCTCATGTCAGATGAACATGGAACATTATAGTGCAGTATAGGCCCTTCGGCCCTCGATGGTTTCACAGGTTGGTGCAACAGTCTAAAGCCCATCTAAATTACACAATTCCAATATTATCCATATGTTTATCTAATGACCACTTTAATGCCCTTAATGTTGGCAAGTCCATTATTGTTGCAGGAAGGGCATTCTACACCCTTACTACTCTGAGTAAAGAACCTCTGACATCTGTCCTATATCCAAGACCCTTCAATTTAAAGCTATGTTCCCTTGTGCTAGATATCTCCATTTTAGGAAAAAAAGGCCGTCACTGTCCACCCGATCTAATCTTCCGATCATTTTATATGCCCCTATTAAGTCACCTCTTAACCTTCTTCTCGCTAATGAAAACAGCCTCAAGTCCCTCAGCCTTTCCTCATAAGATCTTCCCAACACACCAGGCAACATCGTGGTAAATCTCCTCTGCACCTTTTCCAATGCTTCCATATCCTTCCTATAATGCGGCGACCAGAATAGTACACAATATTCCAAGTGCGGCTGCACCAAAGTTTTGTACAGCTGCAACATGATCTCATGGCTCCTAAATTCAATCCCTCTACTAATAAAAGCTAACACACCATACACCTTCTGAACAACCTTATCAACCTGGATACCAACTTTCAGGGATCTATGCACATGGACACCGAGATCTCTCTGCCCATCCACACTACCAAGTAATTTACTATTAGCTCAGTACTCTGTATTCCTGTTACTCCTCCCAAAGTGAATCACTTCACACTTTTCCGCATTAAACTCCATTTGCCACATCTCAGCCCAGCTCTGCAGCTTATCTATGTCCCTCTGTAACCTACAACATCCTTCCGCACTGTCCACAACTCCACTGATTTCAGTGTCAACCGCAAATTTACTAACCCGCCCTTCTACACCCTCATCCAGGTCATTTATAAAAACGACAAACAGCAGTGGCCCGAAAACAGATCCTTGAGGTACACCATTAGTAACTGAACTCCAGGATGAACATTTCCTATCAACCACCACCCTCTGTCATCTTACAGCTAACCAATTTCTGATCCAAATCGCTAAATCACCCTCAATCCCATGCCTCTGCATCTTCTGCAGTAGCTTACCGTGGGGAACCTTATCAAACACTTTACTGAAATCCATATACACCACATCAACTGCTTTATCCTCATCCACCTCTTTGGTCACCTTCTCAAAGAACTCAATAAGGTTTATAAGGCATGACCTACCCTTCACAAAATTGTGTTGACTATCCCTAATCAAATTATTCCTTTCTAGAGGATTATAAATCCTATCTCTTACAACCCTTTCCAAACCTTTGCCCACAACAGAAGTAAGGTTCACTGGTCTATAATTACCAGGGTTGTCTCTACTCCCCTTCTTTGCTATCCTCCAGTCTTCTGGATAAATTTCATCCAGCCCAAAGGACTTATCTATTTTCATACTTTCCAGAATCGCTAACACCTCCTTCATATGAACCTCAATCCCGTCATATTGTGGCATTTGAATTCAATAAAAAAAATCTGGAATTAATCTAACTAATAATCACAATGGAAACATTTTAAAATCCATCAAGTTTACTGACAAGTGATGCAAAGATTTCATTGGATTCCTTTGGAGTCACTTTGGCTATGGCATCATTGTAAGGATCCCACCCTGGATCAGATATGGCACCTTTGGTCTCAAATTCATCCCTTCACAACAAATCTTCTTGCTTTTTTTTTTATTCACTTGCAAGACATGGGTGTCGCTGGCTGGCCAGCATTTATTGCCATCCCTAGTTGCCCTTGTTCAGAGAGCAGTTGAAAGTCAACCACATTGCTGTGGCCCTAGAGTCATATGTAGGTGAGGATGGCAGATTTCCTTCCCTAAAGGACATTAGTGAACTAGATAGGTTCTTTCAAAAATCGACAATGGCTTCATGGTCATCAGTAAATTCTTAATCCTAGATTTTTTTTACTGAATTCAGATTCCACCATCTGCCATGGGATTCAAACATGGGTCCCCAGAACATTAACTGAGTTTCTGGTTTAATAGTCCAGCAATTTGGATTAATATCTGCAGCGTGCAATATTTCTGGATTAATATCTGTAGCGTGCAATATTCCCACTTTAAGATGCTTTTCTCTCCATTCAGCATGAACATGATACTTGAATGGCTTGTTTAGGTGCCATTCCAAAGGCTGAACAATGGATATTAGATCACTTGGTATAATGCAGTATGGGTATTATTTCTTCACTGGTGCCTCTTGATTAATCAGTTATAAGGGATCTAGACCTGCTCCACACTAATAAGCTACATTTGTTATGTAAGCCACCTGGGATGGCTATTCCACGTTATTGATCCATAATTTCATTCGATCCTGATCCAGCCAACTGCTTTCATGGACGTGCACTGAAACTCTTTGCAGGGAACTTGATTTTCAGTATGGTTCTATATTTAAAAATTACCATAAGTTTCAATTTTGGTTCATCTGTCATGCAAGTTAGTACCACCGTAGAACCTAGAACCACATACCACAGAAGAAACCCTTTGGCCCATCGAGTCCACATTGACACATCAGAAACACCTGATCTCCCAACTAATCCATCTGCCAGCATTGGCCCATAGCCCTGAATGTTATGATGTGACAAGTGTTCATCCAGATATTTTTTTAAAGGGCGCGAGGCAACTTGTCTCAACCACCCTCCCAGGCTGCGCATTTCAGCAAAGTTTAACGTCACATACTCCCTATACTTCCTGTCCCTCACTTGAACCTACGTGCCCCTTCAACTAAGGAGCACAGCCGCTTCTATCAACTCTTTCCATGTCCCTCAATCTTGCACACCTCAATTAGGTCACCCTTTAGTCTTCTTCGGTCCAATGAAAACAACCCAAGCCTATACAACCCCTCTTCCCTGGTGAATTTCCTCTCCACTTCCTCCAATGCAATCACATCGTTCTGATAATGTGACAACCAAAACTGCACACAGTAGTTTAGCTGTGGCCTCACCAAAGTTCTTTACAATTCCAACATTATTTCCCTGTTTTTGTAATCTATGCCTTAATTGATAAAGGCAGGGGTCCCATATGCCTTTTTCACTCAACTAACATGCCCTTCCACCTTCAGAGATCTGTGGACAAAAAGCCAAGGTCCCTTTGTTCCATAGAATTTCCTAGTGTCCTAACATTCATTCATACTTTCTTGTCAAATTACTTCCTCCAAATGCACTACCTCACTTTTCAGGGTTAAATTCCATATGCCATTCATCTGCCCATTTGACCATTCCATCTATATCTCCTCGTAGCCCAAAACACACTGTCTAACTGTTAACTACCTGTTCAATCTGTGTGTCATCCACAAACTTACCAATCCTGTATGTCAATGGGCCCACAGACCTCTGTGGCATGCCACTGGACACTGTCTTCCAGTCACTAAAGCAGCCTTCTATCATCACCCTCTGTCTCCTACAACAGAGTCAATTTTCAATCCACTTTATCAAATTACCCTGTATCCAATGTGAATTTATCTTACAAGACTCCCATGTGGGACCTTGTCAAATGCTTTGCTGAAATTCATATAAACTACATCAACTGCACTACCCTCATCTACACACCTGGTCACTGCCTCATAAAATACAATCAAATTTGTGAATCTTGTCTTCTCATAATTGGTGATTTTCACTAGAATTGCTTTTGAACTTTCTCACTCCACAGACTGGTTGCTAAGCATCCGTGTTGCCAATGTGATTTAATGGTTACTTGTGTTTTTGCCCCTCTTTGATAATAAGTAATTGGAAACTGCTAATTTTGGCATCAAAGTCTTGGTCTTCTGCCTCAACACGGGACATTTTATTCCCAAAATTCTGCACCAGTTAGCTGTTGCTTGGAAATCTTTGCTGGGTTCATGGCTTGATTTGACCCACTTAAGTGCGTACTGGTACATTGCATTTCTGGTGATTTTCAAGGACTCAATCTGATACGTGCTACTCAAGATCAGGCCAATGGCTGGTCCCTGTTTCTGTGGCACATTTGATCTTGGGAATTTTCTTCAGGTTAGATTCCTCCTTCTTCCATTCAAACAGCTTTTCACTCATACCAAATTCCCTTGCTGCAGCACTGCAATTTGACAAACCCATTTATACTTTATTTTCTTGGAAGACTCGTTTCTCTTTGTTGTTCACCACCATGCACAGTCTGCTCTTTGGGCATGTGCCTTAAACTCCTGTGCGGTACTGCCCACATCTGGATCCCTTGCACCCAGTTATAAGACAAGTAAAACATGCAAAAAATTGAGATTGACTTCCAATGTGAACATAGCATGGCTGAAAAAAAAAGGGGGCTGGGGGATCAACTTATACAACAAGTATAGGCCAAAACATGATTTTTAGGGCTGGGAAACAAGGCCATCTTATAGCTACAATCTATAAAACATTTGAGAGTACTAAATTGACTGCAGAGTGGTTTGGGATATTCTAAGGTTGCAAGCCTTTTGTTTTACTTAAGCTATACATATAGCTCTTAGTCCTCACCAACTTTTTTGTTTCCTACAGTGCAAAAGTTGTAGCACTTCAAAAAACATAATTCACTGGCTGCAAAATGATTTGGGGGCATCTCGCATTTAAAGTTTTTTTTAATTAGCGTTAGAAGTAAGTTTACATTAAAAACATTCAGACAGTTACAGGGGTAAGATAGGAATACTGAGATATGGGCCAAATGCTGGCAAAAGGGTTGCATGGACAAGTTGGGCGAAAGGGCCTGTTTCCATGCTGTAAACCTCTATGGCTCCAATGAAGTTGCTGTGAAAATCTCCTAGTCACCACACACTGGCGCCTGTTTGGGTACATTGAGGGAGAATTTATCATGGCCACTCCATCTAACCAGCATGTCTTTTGGACAGGAGGAGGAAACTGGGAGAACGTGCAGACTCTGCACGGACGGCGACCCAAGCCAGAAATCAAACCCAGGTCCCTAGCGCTGTGAGGCAGCAGTGCTAAATACTGTGCCACTGTGTGAAAGTCAGTATATAAATGAAAATATTTGTTCCTTTTCTTTCTTTAGTTCAAATAATCTATCCACATCAACATATTTCAGGTATTTCCTTATTTTAAATGCTTCTGTCGAATTTCCTAGCTCAGTGAAAAGCCTGTTGTGGTAACTAAGGCCTTTCAAGCTAGGGGCCTTCCCCTCTCACCTAAAAATGGTAACTTTACTCAACAGAGAATACATTCTAAAAGAATAAACTAATTATAAACAAAATGGTGAGAAGGAAAACTTTTAAATGCTAACATAATGACAAGAACAAAAAAAACTGAGACATGAGAGAGTGCAGACTGAACAACCCACATGAGGAACATTCAGTTCTCAGAAGGGAACATCAGGTTCAATATAGTGTGCAGACTGGAATATCAGATTAAATTGCCACAAAGTTAGTGGGGATAAACCAGCCACACTTAAAACAATCAGAGAATAAATCAATAGCAATGAGATGAAAGAACCCATCACTGAAATGTGCAAATTCCATCCAAGAAATTACTCTGAGGCCCATGCACCTAACCTTCTTATAGCCAACACAGAACATACACATTTTCACAGAGATTTCAAGCTAGACTGTATGCATAATCAATTAACAGTTCTTGAAAGGTGAAATTTTTGTAAAGAAATACCCACAACAACAGCACCAAACTACCTTTAACTCAGTTTTCTCCCTCTAAAGCATCTTAGTATCACTTCAACAGTGCATCAAAATACAGCAGGCATTGCTCCAATACATTTTACCACGTATGTTGCACAATTTACATTTTCATAGCTAACATTTAGACTTGTGACCTATTGAATATAGAATCTTTATTTTTAACCAATAAACCACCCAGATTTCAGCAGAGTGTGACAATTTGGCCCCTCTGTGCTGGAGCTTATTCCCATCAGAACTATCTCCTCTCATTCTATTATCCTGCATTTTGCCTATGGCATTTGATAGTTTTTCTTCTTCCCACATTTATTCTGCTCCTTTAAATGAAAGGATTGTCTAGACTTCAGTGGGCTCTGTGGTGATGCACTCCACGGTCCAACCAAGTTCTACTTGAAAAGAAAAAACTCCCCTAAAACCTCTCGTCCTAATTCTGTTTAGGCACCACTGCTAGTAATACATCGAGTGGCAGAAATAATCTTTCACTATCTACCCTCCCAAACTTTAGGGCTAATTCCTAAAGTTTGGACTTTTACCCAACATTTGCAATAAAAGGTAGATTCCATGAACTAAAACTGAAGGGTCATTGTGAATCCAGAATGGGAATTGGGGGTGGAATGTGCGAGTGGGGCAAGAAGGAAAGATCTGTGCAAAGACTCTGCATGTGGCCCAGTTATTTTAACTCCCAGGTCTTCTTTAAATCAAGCAGCTCTGACCATCACCTGAAACTGTCAGGAGTATTGTCAGTGCCATTAGACTGGAATAGAAATAGAGTCAGAGGCCCATAATTCCCAAAAGGGAACAGCCCCCTCAGGATTGAGGATGACTTGCTACCCCAGGTTTGATGGATTCTGAGATGGCCAATAAGTCCAATGCACGATCTGCAGACCTGGCCACATGTGAGGCAGGTGAAGGGCTGGACCAAGGAAATGTTTTAAGGTTTGTGTGCTCTCTCCAACTCCTTAACTTCACTTCTGCACATTACGGATGTGGTATCTTGACGTGTCTGGTGGCTACTCAAATAAACCTTATCCATTTAGGTCCCTGTCACAAGCCAGGGACTCCTTGAGTCGACAGAAATGCATGATGCATCAGGGATGCTTTGAGGGCATCCCTAAAGGAGAGATCATTGAAAAGACCCTCTACAATCACCACCTCCCAGTGACCAAAGAACTCTTTCCAGAGTCACAAAACCATATACATCATCTTCACGTGCAGCAAATTTAAGAGAAATGCAGGAGCAACTGCCATACAAAGCCTTTTTTGACCTCAGGAAAGTCTTTGATTCTGTTACCTGTGAAAGCTGGTGGATATCCTGCTCAAATTATGCTGCCCTTAAACATTTGTCACCATCTTCCATCTACTCCATGATGATTCTCAAGCCATAAGTATCACCAACAGAACCTCCACAGAGAAGACTGATATCAAGCAAAGCTATATCATTTCACCAAGTCTCTTGTCTGTCTTCCTCATTGCAATGCTGTGCCTCACTTCTAGCAAATAACCCACAGGAGATAATCGACAGAACAACTGGGAAGCTGTTCCACCTCCATTATCTTCAACCCAAAAGCTAGTCTACACCAATGTTGTTATTAAGCCATTACCTTTTCATGCAAAATAAACTCATGTCCTTGGGGAGAGTTGCCCTCATGTTCCTGATTGGAATTCCACTGGGGTGGTCTTGGCAGGTAAAAGGGACACGGCAGCCATTTTACTCCAATACCTACACCATTCCTATTTGAAGGAGAGGGGAGGGGTTAAATGCACTCTTTAATTGTATATATCCAACAAATGGGATATAGAATCTAGCATTTTTGAAGATTAACCGTCTACCATGTAATTTCTGGGTGCTACCAGAAGTGGCCAACGTGCTCCTATTGTCTCAAAGTGATCTATTTATATAACACAGGATCAAACCTCGAATCAAATGCTTCTAATGTGTAAAATTATACAGAAACATAACATAAAGCAGCAGATGAAGTAGCAATGCAGAGCTTAAATATTTTTTTAAAGGAGCAAAAAGCAGGGATGTTCATGAATGTTTTTGGTTGAAGGCCATCTTTTCAATTGGATTAATAGCCACATCTCCTCCATCATTGTTGCAACACTAAATAATACTCATAGCATGAATGAGTTACATATCTTTTTTATTAATACTTTGAAAGAAAGAGACATTTTCCTGCATTTATCGGTGAAGTAAGTGAGACTGCTTCACACTGTAGAGCCGGTCTATCTTTGGTGTGATGTTTGACAATGGCACTTGTCAATCATTCTTCGCTTTCAGATGTGACTTGCATTTTGGCTACGTTGTGCCATGGCCAAACACAATTTTTCAAATGTATGGTGTTGGGAACACTTGGTGGCCGCTCCTGAAAAAAAGTATTGGGAGGAGTCGATGGGCTCTGCAACAGTGTTCTTTAAAAAGGCAAGGAACCATTCGTGGAAGTAAGTTACAATATTGGAATTTCTTTTCTTTGAAAATACTCTAATGCTTTTGGAAATGTTCAGGTGCTTCTGCCAGGGTGTTGCCATATCTCTAGAAGGATGGCAGAGGAATAATGGAGAGAATGTCACTGGTTATGTAGCGTTGTGTTTGGATAATTTGCCTACCATAATTGAATAACCAAAGGTATGTGAAAGCAGTAAGAGTTGGGTGCGGGGTGGGAGGCATTAATAGCTTGGTGAAAGGTGAGGTGGAGGATCTGCATGTTGGGTGTGAGCATTACATGTCAGGGAGTGTTGCTGGGTAATAAACAGTGGCATGGTGTGGGGCTATGTTTGGTGCATCGAGCAGTGTGAGGGGTTGGAGTCGTAGGTTGGGGATGTCATGTGAAGATACATTCATTGACCTGGACCACCAGTATGGGAGGTCATTAAACTTCCTCCGGCAGTGATGTCAGGTCCTTGGGGTCAGATGCCATGAATTGATTTTCCTGGCTACCCATTCCCGATCTCAGCTGAGGGTTGTTCTGGTTGATTTCTTGGCTTCCTGTAGGTCCACGATCTCTCTCTTCCTCCTCCATCACCAAGACTTCTCACGCCACATCTATCATACTGGAGCACTTCCTCTACCCTGATGTCCCATTTTCTTTGTTTAGAATTGCAGCAACAGTATTAAATGACAGCCTCCCGTTATTTTGTTAGCCTCTGGACAGACAGCCTTCAAGAACAGAAGGCTGTCTGCACTACAGGCTATTTGCACCAAACTTGCATGCTGCCTACCTCCCCCCTAGGGGCACAGGCAGTTCATGAGTGGTGGCAGTACATTCATGTAGGCCAGAACTTTACCATCCCGTCTGCCAGGAGAATCAGAGCAGGTGAGGGGCAGACAATGGGAAGGTCCATTGACCTCGGGTGGGATTTTACAGTTTTGGGATGGGTGAAGCCATGAATTCACACCCGTAATACCTGTGACATTAAAGATATTTTCTATCATGAAGGCCTTGAGATCACTCATTAATTTGACTTCGCTCAGGTTAACTATACCACCAAGTAACTACTGAAAGACAAACCTGAGAGCAAAATTATGTCCGTCACTGCCATCGAAGATAGAGAATTTGATGCTCAGCAAAATCTTTGTTAAGTGCAGCAGGATTTGTAGAATCCCAGCTGCGAGCGAGGTCGGAGATTCCAGCAATATGTTTATTAGAAAAATTGAGGGATTGTATTCACTCGAGCAGGATTTACAACTCTTTTAATGCTCCAGTTGGGTCTTCATCTTCTTCTGGAGCTGGAAAGTGAAGACTTTGACTTGCTCTTAGACATAAATGTGGCAGCTCCAAACAGCACCACTTTGTCATGCTGAACGTATGAGAGAGAGATTTCAGTGAAAAACGAGAAAGGGAATAACGTGGCCAACACTTTGCAAAGTATTCTCCAGACTTAGCACTCATATCACACATGAAGTAACTAACCCCTTATTCGCTGTCTCTATTGGCACTTTTCTAATGGAGACAAGATATGGATGCTTGATTTCCATCCTGCTGTTGTTTGTCAGCTTACGAGGGGTTGTGACCGGATGTCAGGTTGTGAAGATGGGCCTGTCAGGGTAGAATTGTAATGTGCAAACTAGCAGAGATGGAAGGACAGCCGCAATTTTACAGTGAGCAAGTAGCGGAAATGGAGGTCAGATGCAGAGTGTTGTCCCAATTAGAGGAGGGTGATGGGGAGAGAAGATTTGAGAGTGTTACGGAGGGGCAGTTAAGCAGTGACTAAAAGTAAGCTGTGTAGGAGGCTTACCTTATCAGCTTTTGTCATGTCATGAGATTTTGTTTTGTCATTGCAGCCAGGTCCTGAATGATACATGCTTCAGGTGTTCGGCTGCTCTATCACCTCTGCCTGTTGGCACCCAGCAACTTGCCTAAAACTTCTTCTGCCACCTAAAAGGTGGAACACCTCCTTCCTTTAGCTCAACTTCTTCAGCAACACCCCCCAAAGTAGTGCCTGAAAATTGCTGGTGTCCTTCTCTCATGTGACTGTACATGTAGTCAGCCCACGTTGTCCGTTTGGCACCTCTTTCTGGTGCTACCCAGCTCTCTAAATTGTACCCAACTGTTTTTGTTGACAGAATCCCTACAGTGCAGAAGGATGCCAATCGACACATCCAGTCTGCACCGACAACAATCTCACCCAGGTCCTATTCCTACAACCTCACATATTCACCCTGCTAATCCCTCTAACCTACGCATCCCGAGCAATTTAGCAACACTAATGCACCTAGCCCACACATCTTTGGACTGTGGGAGGAAACCGGAGCATCCAGAGGAAACCCACAACAACATGGAAGGAATGTGCAAACTTTTTCCTCTGATGGAGAAACCTAGCACGCGGGGGCATGGCTTTAAATTAAGGGGGGGTAGTTATAGGACGGATGTCAGGGGTAGGTTCTTTACCCAGAGGGTGGTGAGGGATTGGAATGCCCTGCCTGCTGCAGTTGTAAATGCGCCTAGTTTGGGGGCATTTAAGAGATCCGTGGATAGGTTTATGGACGAAAAGGGATTGGTTTAGGTTAGTGGGTCATTGTTTTGTAACTGGTTGGCGCAACATCGTGGGCCGAAGGGCCTGTTCTGCGCTGTAATGTTCTATGTTCACAGACAGTGACCTAAGTCAGGAATCGAACCCAGGTCTTTGGATTTGCGAGGTAGCAGTGCTCACCACTGTGCCACCGTGCTGCCCAAATTTTTCAAATTCTGCTGGTTGTTTGTTTGGGAGAATTACTCAGCAGTACCATAGCTTTTATTTAAGATTATAATGGCATAATTTATGACAGTATAGTATAGGCACAAATAACTACTTCCGGCCCAATTTGCAAATCAGGTACTCCGAACCCTGACAAAACTGTGCTATCAAGTACATGTTTCATTCCGTTTACACAGGATTGGCTGGCTCAGACTCTGACCTCTGGGTGAGGACTGACTGATGTGAGATTAACTTGAATGAGGGAAACAAAATCACAAGTGTTCAAAAATCTGATCATAAAATGACACAAAAATAAATACTTGGCAGACTCCTTTGACATGTTATTGGTAGTGTGAAGAAGCACGAGAAGCATTTTAAAGTCACTGGGTCCAAAGTTCCTGAGAACAATACAGGGAATTCCTTTCTTTGAACTATTTTTGGAGAGATTTGAGCTATTTGTGGATTGTTCAGATCTATATGTAGAAATGATTGTCTAGATTTTACAGCTCAGCCAGTAAATATGGTCTTTGACAGCTCTACTTTCAACTGCACTATGAGCAATCTTTGTCTTTTGACCTGCAACAGCTGTTATAAAGCATTATTAGTGTAATTGAATGATGTTTGAGGCAACCTACTATGAAATGTATTCATACAATTTACTTTGAAACGCTTGATGCCTTAGAATAGATAGATGACAAAATGCCACGAGGCGTATGATATACACCTATATGTTAAGTACTGTGATCAATGATACATTGCAGCATAACTGTGTTTTAAGAGCTGCCAAGAGCATTCTCCCAGAATTAACCCATTGTGTTCAGATTATCCTTTTACTGTGCACATTATGCTAGGTGTAATCCAGTCGAAGGATTCTGTAGTAAATACACTAACGGGCAACTACCAGTTAGCTAATTAACAACAATGGGTTTATTACTGTTTACAACTATATACAGAGTCACAGTGGTTAGCATTGCTGCCTCACAGAGCCATGGACCTGGGTTCGATTCCCAGCTTGGGTCTCTGTTTGTGTAGTGTTTGTATGGGTTTCCTTTGAGTGCTTCAGTTTCCTCCCACAGTCCGAAAGATGTGTTGGTTAGGTGGGCTGGCCATGTTAAATGCTCCCTCAGTGTACCCAAACAGGAGTGTGGCAACTAGGGGATTTTCACAGTAACTTCACTGCAGTATTAATGTAAGCCTACTTGTGACTAATAAATAAACTTTAAGTGCCACTATCAATGTGTTCATTCTCAACTCTTGGATAAATGTGGTTGCAAAAACCCACAGTCTACCCTGAGATCCCCACACTCATTCCCCACTGTGCAATCAGGTCATATAACCCTTCTGATGCATGCCTTTAAAGGGGCTAGCTACTATAGGGTCTATAAATTGCAAGAACAAAGTCTGGGAAAACGTACAATCATCTAATATTCTACTTCAAATTAAATGACGGATATTGAATGTTACATCTTCTAACAAAATACATTGGTAATAATGTAATGAACATTTCAACATACAAAATCTTTTTATTCATTCATGAGACATGGGTGTCGCTGGCTGGCCAATGTTAATTGCCCTGCCCTAGTTGCCCTTGGAGGGCAGTTGAGAGTCAACCACATAGTCGTGGGCTTGGAGTCACATGTAGACCAGATTTCTGTCTCTAAAGAAGATTTAGTGACAAAATGGATCTTTTTTCGCCAATCGTTTCGTGGTCATCAGTAGATTCTTGATTCCAGATATTTTTTGTTGAATTCAAATTCCACCATCTGTCGTGGCAAGATTTGAACTTGGGTCCCTGGCACATTAGCTGAACTTCTGGATTAATAGTCTAGGGACAATACCACTTGGCTATTGCCTCTCCCTAGGAGCAGGTATAGGCCACTTGAGCCCTCAAGCCTGCTTTACCATTCAATGAGATCATGGTTGAGCTGATTGCAACCTCAATCCCACATCCCTGCTGTGTTGAATAAATGGTTATGCCTTGTTGTATATATTGCAATCAGCCTGATCTTAAGTAGTAGAGAATGCAGTGATTGACGCAGCAAAGCCAAATATACTATCACAGTGCAACATGGATGCAGGTATTGTTCATAAACATTGAAAGAGGAAATACTTTTCTATAATACGTTGAGCTACTTGTCAAACCAAACCGTTTCAGTTTCACTCAATTATAACTAGTGCACTGTACATGGTGGATTTTTATAGATTCAAGTGCAAGATACTATTTGCTGGTCCTACAAACTTCTGAAATCATTGCCCTGCAGTTGAGAAATACATGGACAAATTAGCCTTCCTTATCTGTTATTCCTTGTCTGTTAAAGGAACTGAATCCAAAGGCTCATTCTCTTAAATTGAAGCAATACAAGACATTGTATATTTTGCTTATTATAACCAAATTATATATTTTGACGTGCATCTGAGAGGCTATTTACATAATGCTCTAATTCCAAATTAAATTTGTTCATAATTATTCATTGGCGTCAAAATTAGGCTTAAAATAACACTGCAACAAAGTTACTGTGAAAATCCCTAGTTGCCACACTCTGGCACCTGTTCAAGTATACCCAGGGAGAATTTAGCATGGCCAATGCACCCAACCAGCACATCCTTCAGACTGTGGTAGGAAACTGGAGCACCCAGAAGAAACCCACACAGACACGGGGAGAATGTCTATATAGAGTTTGCACAGCTATCCAAGAATGGAACCCAGGTCCCTGGCACTGTGAGGTAACAGTGCTAATCACCGTGCCACCCAATGCAATATACACAAAAGGAAGTAGCAGAATTTTGTGCCAATGATTACCCTCATCTGGGATAGCAAAATGGGTCAGGCTACAACTGCCTTCATGTACCCTCAACATCATTCTCTCCAGTAGATCCCCAAAAGCCTATGGTCGAAGGAGGAAGCATTCCCCAAACGTGTGTACGTGTTTTTGTTTTGCCTTCAGAAGACAGGCCTGCAAAGAAATTCCAACTGCAGTAGCCAGAACAAAGAGAAAAAGGTCAAGTTCGCTCGGTCAGGAATTCTGATTCATGACTGAACTACCACAGTGAAATGAGCATGCATACAATTCCAATTCTCTGAACAACTGTACCAGTACCCTGAAATATTTCAAAAGCTGCATGCAACCTTCTCCAATGCTGCTATTTCTGTTGTTCAACTTAAAACCATTTTGCTGCCCAGGGTGGAGAATGAGTGGCTTTGATGAACGTCCGTAAATATTGGAACCACTCCTTCCAGAGTTTCCTTCAAGATCAAGGATAACATTTGTAAATGACCTCTCCACATATCAGCAGCAAATTATAATTAAAAAGCACCTTTAATGTACTAAAATTTTATAGGAACAACATAAAATAAGATATGACTGCAAGCCAGAGAAGAGGCTAAGTAGGTCAGATGGCCAAAAGCTTGATTAAAGAGGTAGGTTTTAAGGCGCGTCTTAAAAGGAGGAAAACAGTGTAGATAGGTAGAGTATTTCAGAGTTTAGGGCCCAGGTAACTGAAGGCAAGACCATTTGTGGAGCAATTAACATCAGGAATGCAGATACAATGGAGGGTTACAAGGCTTGAGGGGACTATCAGCCAAAGAGGGGCAATGGAGGGGTATGAAAAGAGAAATGAAAATTTTTAAATCAGCATATTACTTGACTGGGAGCTGATGTACTTCAAAAGATCATAGCAGTGAATGGAATTTGGGGCATAAAAGACGGTCATTCAGCACATCAAATCTGCTCTTGCTCTTTCAAAGGCCAATCCAGTAACTCTCACTCATTTCCCCTTATTCTTGCAATTTCCTTATCCCTCAGATATTTGGTCAATTGTCTTCTGAAGGCATCCGAACCTACTTCCACCATCCTGTCAAGTAAATCATTCTAAATCCCACCCCCTGATGTGGAAAATGTTGTTTCCTCTTACCATTTCTGGTTCTTTTGCTAACCGCCTTAAATTTGCGCTCTCCGGCTAGCAACTCTGCAGCAAATGGAAGGCAAAAGTTCACCTTTATTCACACTATCCAAACCCTACAGGATTTTAAACACCTGTATCAAATCTTCTCTTAACCTTCTCTGCCCTAAGGGCGTTGCCTCAGACTTGCTGTGATATTAACATAGTTATTAGTACTGTCCAAGGAGTACAACTATACTAATTTATTTTAAAATATTAGCACCAGTATTGTTATATTAATAAACTGAGTGAAGATTTTTTTTAAAATCAGTCAATACTGGCAGAGGCTAGGATAGAGTCTAATTTTTTTGTGTAGTTTCTGGGGTTGGGGAAGAGGTGTATCCATCAAAATCCATCATTTGCAAGATGTGGAGGATGAAGGAGAAGCAGCAATGTGGGGAGGGATGTGTTTTTTTTCCAACCATTAGTTCAAATCTAAACAGAAGACAGTTGCTGCATCAGTTCTTACTTGGCATGTATCATGTTGATTGGAGTCTCTGCCATTTGCAGTTTCAGTCAGCATGTGTTCCCCACACAGGGTCCTGAAACTTTGAAAAGGGAGCAAGCTTCTGGCTTACACATTCAGGGAGGGGGAACAATCCCGTCTTTATTTTATTTTCTGCTTTCCAAATAAACAGCATGCCTCCATTCCCAGCTTTAAATGGGACCTTTTTCCTTTGTTTACAAACACACAAGACGGCGATATAATTCGCACCAGAAAAAGCATAATCTCATCTCTTGTGCGTGACGTCATTGTGGTGAAAATGGCACATAGCTCATCTGGCTCCTTTCCCTACTCAACAAAGAGGATTGCCAAAATGATTTTATTCATGAAGACAATGCCCCTTTAAGTAACATTTCCAACAGAAAAATACTTTTCACCCACATGCTCATAAATTACACTTCTGTGTTTGTGCTGCTGTTTTTCTTTGCCTCTATGTTCCAATCTCCTAACACCAACTTCACATACAGGGCTGTTAGTGTTGTTAAAAAAAAATTACTTCCAAGCATTCGCTTCTAAAAAGGTGCAAATTTATGCCCTTTTCTCCTGACCTATTTTCTTCATGGCCACAGCATAATGGTATTAAATGTGTCCTTGCTGTGCTCTTTGGCAACAAAATCAATTTATTATTGTACTATGGGTCCCGCTGGATGATTGGAGACTGGAGTAAAGGAGATTTATTGATCTCATGGGATCCCACTCATAACACACTATGATATTTTCCAATTAAAGACTGGCTGCATTAATGAATGCAGCTTCTATGTTGATGTTGTGCCCATCCAGTGGACCCAAACGTTGGGTCGCCAAGATTGCAATCCTTAAAAGGGATCAATGCTCAGAAAACATGACTCATGGATGTTTTCTTATGCAGTATCTGAAAGGTCAGAAGGAGCATGAGTGGTTGCATTAAGATTGACTTGTTCACTTCAGGTCCCACCATGATGATAATCCCCTCGTTAGGTATCACCGGTGGCACAGTGGTTAACACTGCTGCCTCTCAACGCCAGGGACCCGGGTTCGATTCCTGGTTCGAGTCATTGTCTGTGTGGAGTCTGCATGTTCTCCTCGTGTCCGCGTGGGTTTCCTCTGCTTTCCTCGCACACGTGCTGGTTAAGTACATTGAGGGAGAATTTAGCATGGCCAATGCACCCGAACAGGTGGTGGAGTGTGGCCACTAGGGAATCTTCATGGTAACTTCACTGCAGTGTTAATGTAAGCCTACTTGTGACACTAAATAATAAATAAATGAATAAAACAAGTCATACCGCTCCTTTATGATCTTCCTCCTGACTCAATTCTGTGGAGGAACGGTCAGATTTCCTGCACATTCCTCCAATCGGCAAGATGGCTGTTGGCATTCACTTCATGTTTCATTTGGTAGCTTGGCAGTTTTATGTAAATAAGACCCGAATCAGCTGCCCTACCCACTGTCATCCAACGTTTGCTCAAAATGAAAGTCACCTTCATATTTTGCCTTCAAAGTGAACCTCTCAGGGTTGTGATATGCAAGGACTGAATTAATTGTGCCGATGGGATCGTTTGGCACCAGAGCTGGTTGCTGGCATTCACCGTTAAATCACCACTGTGGGCTTGGCACCTCTTTTTCCATCATGACCAGACGTGGTCTTCCCAAACTCTTGGTCACGAGCCCCAGTGGGGTTGCAGGATGAGCAACTAGGGTCATGAGGCAACAATGATGCTTGTGGAGCAGAGACCCAGAATTGACAGCCCTTGTACCAGCTGCCAGGTGCGTGATTTTATTTGCAGATGGCTGGGGTCTAATGAAATGAGCTGTGAGGCCTAATCTCTGCCAACAGAGCCTGCAAAATGGTAGGTGTCTGAGCTTTTGTGCTGTACTCTTGCAGATTGAAAGCCTGTTCCCCCCCCACCTCCAAATCAGCAATTCTTCCCCACCATTTTCACTCTGAGGTCACACCAAGTGTGAAACATTAACATGGAGTCACGGTGGGGGAAAAAAAGCTTGAGGCTAGAGGCAACTCCCCTGGTTTGGAGTTAGTGCAGAGGAAGTTTCAGAGCTCTGCCATTGGCTTGATGAACACCTAGAGTGAAACTTGACCACTAAGGCAGCATTGCAGATGGTCATCACAACTACATCCTTCCTCAAGGATTATCTCCTGACAGGTGTAGCAATCATCTGAAGTTTTAATATTTGTGGACAACAACTTATTTAAAACATGAGCAATTGCTGAGAATCACCTGTGTTTTCATCTCCATTGAGCCAAAAGGATTCAGACAGTTGGAGATAGAAGGCCCATTCCAGAGACTTGAACACAGTCTAATCTGACAATACTGCAGTACTCAAGAGGGAAGAACAGTTGAAGACTGCCTTTTGAATGAGACATCTTCCCTCTAAAGTAAACATAAAAGATCCTTCAACAGGATTTTAAAGAAGAACTTGGGAGGTCTCCTGGCATCAGGGTCAACATTGTTATCTCAGCCAACACCCAAAACAATCTGTTCATTTAATCACAGTGGTGTGTGTGGAAGTTTGCTTTCCATAGTGAATTGTTTGCTATGTTTCCTACATTGATGACACATCAATAGTTACTTCATTGGCTGTAAAGTGCTTTGGGACAACCACAGCTCTTCCGTATATGAGCACAGACACCGAGACAGCTGCTTTATTTAAACACACAGCTGAATTTCAGAAAAACTGACAGTATTCCTGTGACTATCACCTCGTCCTTCCTGTGCATCAGGAACTGAGCATGCATGATGCAGTAAGCAGCTGTTGGCAGGCTTGTCTGGATAAAACATAATGAAGCTTTCAGTGTGATAACAGTTTTAAGTTGGCACCTTGTATGTGTGGCATGCTTTTGTGTGGCAACGTGCTCTAAGCATTCAAAAAGGCTGAAAAATTGCATGAGACCTCTGGAAGATAAAGTAGGGAAATAGCCATTGGTTCTGAGGTCAGCTTGTTGCATGTATACACGGGAAAGCTACAGTTGCTATTAGAATCTGCTGACTAAGATGATGTGGTGATTGTCCCTTTAAAGGCAACCGAGCAGGAGGGGGACACCTGGCCTGAGGGATCAAATGGGACCGAGAGTGGGTAATCACACCAGGGCTAGAGTCCTCTCTCAGGCAGAAAACATGTAGCAGACATGTGTGGAGTTTGCCCATCCTCCCCATGTCTGCATGGGCTGCCTCTGGGTGCTCAGGTTTCCTCCCGCAGTCCAAAGATGTGCAGGATAGGTAGATTGGCTAGGCTAAATTGTTGCTTAGTGCTGCAAGATGTGAATAACAGAATTGTTACAGCATAGAAGGGTGGAGACCATTCAGCCAGTCATGTGGGTAGGTTTAGTGATATTGTCACTGGACTAGTAGTCAATCCAGAGGCCCATGGGAATGCCTTGGGGACCTTAACTCAAATCCCATCATACCAGATGGCAAAATTTGAACTCCATAAAAAAAATCTGAATTAAATGTCAATTGATAACCATGAAGTGACTGTCACAAAAACCCATAGTTTAGTCATGTCCTTTAGGGAAGGAAATCTGCTATCCTTACTCGATCTTGCCTGTGATTTCAAATCCACAGCAATGTGGTTGACTCTTAACTGCCCTCTGAAATGACCAAGCAACTCAGACAAGTGCAATTAGGGATGGCAATAAATACTGGCTCAGCCAACAATGCCTGAATCCCAAGAATGAAGAAAAGAAAATGTTCAGGCTTGCTCTCCAAGGGCACAATTTATCCAGTGCTATGTCACCCTATGCATTCTTTGTGTGGGGGGACATTTCACTAGCAGAAAGGTCAGCAGTTCTTCTGCCTAGCAGCACCACTAGGAGATGGTGGCTGCTGTGAGAAATATAACAGAGGCCCAGGGTTGCAGAACCGTGTCAGAGGTAGGTGACACGTGAGGGATTTTGAGGGCAGCGGATCATGGGGATGGAGGTGTATGGAGTCAGCAGCAAGGCCTAGGGGTGGTTTTCCGTAAGCACAACCTTTCATAGTGCTGGGTCCCCAATCATTAATTGTCCATTTACAAGGTGGTGAGGTGGGAAGGCTGTCTGCGAGTCTTCCCGCCATGAACTTAATCAGAGTGAAGATGGGAGAATGGTGAGATCCCAACACAACAGTTACCAATCTGATTCAATGCCCTCCCATCTTCAAACCCACCATGGGGGAAGGCATAAAATACAATCCAAAAGGTTAGTAGCTGCAGTACCATCTGCTAAGAAAGCTTTCACAAACGGTGAGAAATGGGATGACTCTTCACTTTACTGAAACAGGAGTTTAATTTTGCATGATTTAGTAACTAATTTTTTTTCCCCATTTCCTTCATCATTGCACCTTTATTGCAGACTATGTAGGTTGCTTCAGAGGACAATCTCATCATCTTGCAAATTCTAGACCTAAAATAGTTCTGCTTTTTAGTGCCAAATGCAAATAAGTGATTTAATGTGGTTAAAAGGTGCTGAACACTCAACATCAATACCATGTAAATTAGTTCACTAAGTTTGTAACCTTATGATTTGTCACTTTTTATGGAGATAATACTGATGATAATAACTCCTTGTTAGTGTGCACTTTATCAAACAGTGTGGGCAGCCAGCTGCCATGTTATTTTACTTCTAAATCCATAGATCTCTCAATGAAGAGGCTCTACATTTCACTCGGAATCTAAAATCCCACATTTAAGTGTAAAAGTTCCCTGGAGTTAGTACCAATTATGGGTCTACACCGTGCAATTCACTTGCACAGTTCTTCTGAGTTCAAGCTCATTTGGAATTTGAAAACGATAATCAATATCAAAACTAATCTTGTGCATTAATTTTGAAATGTGTTTTGTATGATTTGCATTCATAATCAATTAAATCACATTACCACTGAGTTCTGCATTAATATGCTCTATTCCAAAAAATGACAGGATTCAGATTTGTGGCTCCAACTTCCTATGTTAAGATCTTGATCTTAGCTGGATCATTGACAAATGTAGCACTGAGTGATGTCAATGAATTTAGCAATGAGGAAGAAAGTAAAGAATAATGAGCAATCAATAATGCAGTTAGGGACATATGAGGAGAGACTAAGTCAGTTGGGATTACAGTCATTGGAGTAGAATAGACAGGGTGGATTCAGAAAGAATGGTGGGAGAGTCCAGAACTTGGGGTCATAATTTGAGGATAAAAGGGTAAACTTTGTAAAACTGAGGTGAGGAGAACTTTCTTCACTCAGAGTGGCTAATCTGTGGAATTCACTACCACACAAAGTAGTTGAGGCCAAAACATTATCTGATTTCAAGAAGAAATTAGATATTGCTCTTGGGGCTATATGGGGGAAGGGGATGGGGGAACCAGGATATTGAATTTGATGATCAGCCATGATCACAATGAATGGCAGAGCGGGCTCAAAGAGCCAAATGGCCTACTCCTGCTTCTAGTTCCTATTTCATCTAATTACAGATGTGACAAAAGTATGTTACTTGCCCGTTTTTTTTTTATTAATTTATTTTCTTGGGTTATAATTCTTGCAGAATTGGATATTGCTGATTAACTTTCCAATTTGCCAAGACTGCACATTATGATCCAGTGTACTTAAGATTCAACAAAATTAATTTAAAAATGTTAATATTAGCTGAGGGCTACTAGCATCATTCCATCTGGAAGGATTCCTGATGGCTCCTTATGTAAGTGGTAATTTCACGCAGTCATAGGTACTGGAGCAGATCAATGAATCAAGCCGTTCCATTCAATCCAAAAGATATTCTGTGACTCACATCAATGGCTCTTTGAGCAAGAGGTTGAGGGCTATATTTGTATTGAAACATTTGAGTCAGATTTTTGAGAGGGGATTGGTCATGATACTTCATAGATCTTTGACGTAGACAGCTCTGCACCTAGGAGTTGCACGTTATACACAATCAGTTTTGTAGTCAGGAGCCTTCAGGGTACTAGTCAGGTCTGAGGGCTTTGTGGCAATGAATAGCCATGTGAAAAGTAAGCAATGACATTTTGAGCATCAATGTTATGATGACAGCTGTAGAGAAGAAGAACTTGTAACATCTTTCACATCCTTGGGACATCCCAAAGTGTATTATTGACTTGCAACTTTTCTTATTAGGCAAACTATCACAGCAGACAAGTTAACACATAGAACAGTCACACTAGCAACACATGAATAAGTAACCAAATAATCTGTTTTTGTTGATTTTAGGCTGGGGGTCCAATGCTACCTTGGACATTAGGAGAACCTTGTACTCTTTCTCTGGGATATGATGGCGGACAGAGCCTTGGTTAAAATTCTCACCCAAAAGTCAACAAAGTACTCAAAAGGTAAGTGTCAGCCTAACTCCTATGCTTATGTTGGCAGTAGAGTTTAGATCCACAATCTTCTGACTCAGAGGGGAATACGTGTTATGATATAGCAGGTGGTAACTACCAGGCTGCTCAAATCCCAAAGGGAAAATAGGACAAACTATCAGAGATTTGTCATTTATATTTTACAGTGAAAAAGGTATCACACTGAAGTTAGGAACACTCTTGGAAATTGTAAATATTACATCCAAACATTTATTTTAAAAAGAAAACGTAACCACACAAGATCACAATTACACAGTTAAAAATAGGCATACAGACATTTCCCAAAAGATTTCTGCATAGTTAAACTCAAGAGTTAAACGCCCCTTTTAGGCAATAGTCCTCATAGATTTTAATGTTTTAATATCTAAGTAAGATTACCATAAATAGTCACTGTTGCTATAGCATCTCTAAGGGTAGCTGTAAGGTGCTTTCATCATTTATGCTCAAGATCTCTTGACCACATCCCCTATACAGCCTTCACTCTCTTAAAAATGCTTTCCCCATTTCATCTTTAAATGTACTGGGCGGGATTTTTATGCCCTGCTGCATTAATCAAGTAACATAAAGAGACGTGAAATATGAGCTAGAGGTGAAAAATCAGGTTCGTGCACGATTTTCGTCTCTCCCTATATTGCCAGCCCTGTTCTGTCAGCAAAATCAGCCCCATCCCAGGACAAGCGCAAGGCTGATTTAAATATTAATAACGTCTGTTTAATTATCATTTGTGAGCCCAGGGCATAATAGTTAAGGCTCACTTAGCTTTCTGACCTCACCGGTGGAGGTCCTCATGGAATCTTTGGGAAAATTCCACCCATTATTTTTACATTTCTTTGGTACTTCCCTGAACATACAGATCTCTCTTTTTTTTTACAGCTACTGTTTTTGGATAACAATAAACATAATACTTGCTTTACGTATTTATAAATCATTGCCAATTGTACATTTTTCTTTTGAAATACAATGGTTAAACTTTAAATCGTTTTCCTCATCTTCCAATGCAAATATTTACTCATTGTGCTCATCTTTTCCATTTTAGCCCTACTCATCTCTACTTCAAAATATTTGCTTTCATATCTAATCCCTTTTGATGTTTTTAACCTTGCAATCTAATGGTCTTCATTGAACATACATATGCACACACACGCACAGTATTTTCATACCATACCACAGCGATATTGGGAAAAAGGTGACATTTTATGATATTGTTATCACATATGCAATGGACTGAACTAAGGTGACACTTAACATAGAAAATGCATCTTTGTTGTTTTTGCCTCTAGAAATTGAGTAGAAATGTATAATTATTGTAACTATGCCATTTGCACTTGTAACACACCAAAAAGCAAACAATGCATCACGATTCCAGTTCAATGACTCTTTTTCTCACTGGCAGCAAACATATTGAGCAGAATTCCTCCATTTTGAGAAGTGCGGTGGCGGGAGAGTCCAGGGCATCTGTCCCGTTGACTAGAACCAGGATCCTGTGTCAGTATCTGAGCTTGGAGGGTAATTAATTATGCACAGGTGAGTTTCCATCCAAGGCACCAGGTGGGCTGGCAGCTGATTCATCCATTCACCCTCAGCTGAGGGGTTCAAAAGGTCCTGCGCCTTATATAAATACCACGCCAGCGCACACATTTAGCTCTCTTCAGCCAGACTGTGCAGGATGTCAGCAGCCCAAAAGAAAAGGCTAGCAGTCTCTATGTTCCTCAACTTAAAAAACCCTTCTTCCCAAGCCCATCACCTGTGAGGTGGCCATGCCCCATTTAGCCTTCTACTCACTGGCTCTATAATTTTCATCCATCCCCTTCCAGTAAATGATGTGGTTTCTTTTTGACCCCCTTGTTTGTGAGCTTTTCACACAGCCTTATTAAGCTTCAGCTCCCCCATCCCCCCAACTCTTGGTATTCCTTCAGCTCTGAAATTCCCACTCAAATCCAAGTACAGAAAAATCCATGTCCTCCATTGCCACCACTACCCGCTGGCAGGACCATACCAGATCCAGCTGACAGCCACCATAGCAATTGTGGGGCTCAGTGCCAGGGTAAAACTTTATTATTGTTCTTCCCACCAATTACCAGGAGGCTAAGTGGTAGAATGTGATACATCCAGTGAGTCAGAGTACAGTGATTACAGATTAGGTTACTCAATTCTTAGCTCAATTTTCGAATCATTTTGAGTACTGGCAAGATGAGTCAGCTATGTAGTTCTGTCACTGAAACAAGTCACTGCAATAACAGAGTCACATCAGCTTTTCATCCTTTCCTCTCCATTCAAATCCTATTTTTAATTTAATGAGGGTCTCTGCCCATAAATCCAACCAGCATCTGATTAACATTACTAACGTTTGATACTTACACCAATGATCTAGCCAAGATATCGCCACCTTGAGAATTTATTAAACAATAATACCACCACCATGTCTAGTGCAGCCAAGAAGATATTACAAATTATGGGCAGGATTTTCAGTTCGTATTGCTGGCGGGACCTTCCAGTCCAGTCCAAGGGAACCTCCAGCAGGGGGTTCCCCAGTAGCGGGAAGGGCAAACCACACAAAATGCCGTTGACATCGCTGGGACCAGAAGGTTGCAGTGGTGGAAGTGGCTCACCATTGCCATGGAGACAGAGGGGGCAGGGCACAAGGAGGGAAATCCCACCCTATATTTTCTATGATGACTAACCACATATCATGTGACTTTGAATTTCAGGTCTCCCTGGAACTGATATTACCAATCAAATAACTAATTAAAATATGGGCAATCACAGTCACAAGTCTCTTTGTTAGGGATGAACGATCAGCAGGACACATCAGCTGACTTGCCTTTCTACTTGACCTGAGCGATAAAGACATTGAAACTTAATGCATTTTCTGAAAGGCATTCAAAGGAGTAATTTACATTAAATGGGGCCATTCAATGATAAAAACCATGGCTGTCTCAACAGTTCTTAACATGTGAAAGGATGAAAAACAAGCTGAGGGAATAAAGAAACAACCCATTACCTTTTTTGGATGAAGGGCTTTGAACTTGTAACTGGTTACATGATTAAGGCAGCCATATTTGTTAACTGTTCCTTAAAAAAAATTAGCAGAAGCTGTTCAGGTCAGAAACACCATGAGCAACATCATATTTAATGCCATCGAACCAGTGGCAAAACATTGTGCAGCCAAAGGGAAAGAGCTTATATCTCACTTGAGCGCCGACTTCTTAGCAATTCAATCACAAAAAGCCTAGCAGTTTACTGAGACTTCTCTCCTTTACAAGGCCTCCAGTTTAGCCAAAGCATCAATTCACCTAAGAAACTATAAGCCTGCTATGAAAGAGACTTAGATAGTACCAGACAGTAACTGTACCTGTGTGAGATTGGGTGTGAGAGATGTCACACTTTAACTTCTGGGGCAAATACGCATTAATAAATAATCCTCCATTTTAAGTTCACCAGAAGTTTGCTGTTAGAAATTAATTAATTTCAGACAAACCACTCTTCAGGGTTAAGAAACCATGCTAATTTCACACATAAAATACTCTGATCACAGACAATAAGAAAACACATGAACTGTGTCTGTGACCATGCAATTTATTTCTAATTGAAACCATCTCTACATGGCCCTACAGTAACAATACTACAAAACAATGCTTTGAATAACAACTTAAACCATAATTTATTTTACCAGTGGTTACATATACTATAGTAGTAAAGGATCTACAGGATTATTTTACATCACCTCAGGTCAGGCCCTTTGAGTAATCATTTTCCTTCCCATTTCCCTGCCCCCACTAATCCTAACCCTACCTCTGCCCAGGCTGACATGCATTTCCAACTATTAAGTTTATTTATTAGTATCTCAAGTACATTTACATTAACATTACAAAGAAGTTATGTGAAAATCCCCCAGTTGCTGCACTCTGAGTACACAGAGGAGAATTTAGCATGGCCAACACAGCTAACCAGCATGCCTTTCAGACTGTGGGAGGAAACCAGAACACGCGGAGAAAACCCACACAGACACGGGGAGAACGTGCAGATTCTGCACAGATAGTGACCAAGCCGGGAATCCGACCTGGGTTCCTGGTGCTGAGAAGCAGCAGTTCTAATCACTGTGCCTTCCTGCTGTCCACAATTGTTGAATAACGTTGCAGTTTATAGCACTTGTGCAACTAGCAAAGAGTTAGCAATGCAGCTATGTTTTTGTTCTGATCTGTTACATACAAAATGTGTGTGTACTCCAAAACCTGCTGATGTCTAACAGCCTGAGAATGTGCTTTCAAGCTGGCTCGGCACTCTCTTTGTCATAGAGCATTGTCAGTGTTGAGTCATCAGATTGTTCTTATCTCAAGCACATCCTTTTATTTTGATCTGACATCATCTTCACAGGGTGGCAATGAATCAAATTTGAGCCTGCAGTCAAGTACTCAGAAGCAGATTTTACAGCTGTGCACGAAATAGGTATAATATCAAAAATAATCATCTGGTACATCTTTTTACAGACTCTTTTAAAACATTTAAAAGGCAAGAAAATACCTGAAATTCACCTCATCAACAAGCCAATTTTAAATCTTCAAGATAAAATATTAGAAAATTAAACAACAATAGATTTGTCAATTACAAGGGCGCACAGGTTCAAGGTGAGAGAGGGAAAGTTTAAGGGAGATGTGCGCAGGAAGTTTTTCATGCAGAGACTGATGGGTGCCTGAAATGCGCTGTCAGAGGTGGTGGTGGAAGTAGGCACATTAGCAACATTTAAGCAGCATCTAGCTGGGTACATAAATAGGGAGGGAAAAGCCGGACACAGTCTGGGTGGGATATGGTGGAATAAGGGCAGAAGGTTTCTTTTAAGTTTAGAAATCTACAGTGCAGGAGGCCATTCAGCCCATCCAATTTGCACTGACCACAATCCCACCAAGGTCCTACCCCCATAACCCCTTGCATTTAGCTAGTCCCCCTGACACTAAGGGGCAATTTAGCATGGCCAAACCACCTAACCTGCGCATCTTTGGACTGTGGGAGGAAACCAGAGCACCTGGAGGAAACCTACGCAGACACGGGGAGAATGTGCAAACTCCACACAGACAGTGACCCAAGTCGGGAATCGAACCTGGGTCCCTGGTGCTGTGAGGCAGGTATGCTAACCACTGTGCCGTGTGAGTTAGTCATGATGTGGAGATGCCGGTGTTGGACTGGGGTAAACACAGAAAGAAGTCTGACAACACCAGGTTTAAGTCCAACCGATGTATTTGATAGTAAACTCGCAAGCTTTCGGGGTTTTCCCCTTCGTCAGGCGAATGGAGTGTTCTGGCCTCCGGCAGAGCATATAACAGCACAGACAGTTTACAGATTACTGATTACAATACGAGTCTTTACACCTAACCTGCTATTCAAGTCTTAAAGAGGCCAATGTGACCACATATATGCTTTGTCCGAGGCCAGAACTCTCCATTTGTCTGACAAAGGGGAAAACCCCAAAAGCTTGCGAGTTTACTATCAAATAAATTGGTTGGACTTAAACCTAGTGTTGTCAGACTTCTTACCGTGTTAGTTAGGGCAGCATGATCAACACTGGCTTGGAGTGCTTGCTCCTGGGCTGTACTTTTCTTTGTTCTAAAGATACTTCAGACCTTGTACATACAGAAACAAAATGCCAATTGTCCTATAGTGCTACACATATTTTAAGTGAGTAATCAATTAAACGATAAATATTTGGTGCCTAGCCTTTCTGCAGATGCAGAGATCACAAACGCAGAGGGCAAATTTACAGTAAAAATACAAAGATTCCTGGATGTATTCTCAATAGGAAAGATATTGCTGTCCACATGCCGAATAAAATCTTAGTTATATTCCTTCAAATGTTTTCCAATCTTAGCCTGATGTCGCTAGTTTTATGCTACTTCCTGCAGAATGAAATGAAAATGTTATTGATGAGCACCTCATTGCATGTGTGTTATTCTGGTGAGTTTATTCCTTATATGGCCATACAGAATGTTATTAATCCAGGCCATTTGCGTTCTCCTGTTGCAGTTCTGATGAGTTTCATCAGCTTTATTGCAATTCCTATATAGAAGGTCTGAAAGGAAAATGATTGTCACAGCCATGCTTGTTAAGTTTATATTATTTCCAATGTAACAAATTGTACCACAGAGCTGAATTGAGTCCTTTTCCGATTGTTGGACAAAGCAGAGAAAAATTGGCCAGTCCCCACTGATTGACTGGGTGCATGCAAGTGTGTAATGATATCAGTTTGAGTATGATCATTTATAGGCAGCACCAGTTTCAAAGCTGCAATTAAACAGTTGATTGGGTCCAATTTGGAGTAAAAAGTTAGCAATGAGTGACAGCTATTTGGAGTTTGGTTCATTGTTTGTTTTACATGTTGTTTTCTTTCCTCCATTCTTCAATGCTGCCTTATCGGAACAGCAATATGGTATAACAACACATACTTGGCACAGCGTCACCAGCAGAATACAATACAGAGATGGATAAATTTTTGAACAGTAAAGGAATTAAGGGTTATGGTGAGTGGATGGGTAAGTGGAGCTGAGTCCATAAAAAGATCAGCCATGATCTTATTGAATGGCGGAGCAGGCTCAAGGGGCCATATGGCTTACTCCTGCTCCTGGTTCTTATGTCCTCTGTGTGCCTTGCCTGTAGAGGTGAAAAATCAGCAACCCAAGCCAATCTGAAAGTCTGTACACAGATCTCCAACTTCAGCCCTTGTGCACACTCTCCTTCCTGATCATTCACCTATATCCCGCTCTCTTAATTTCCATCTTATAACAATGTTAAGTTGTAATTCATTCTTCTCCTTCAAGGCCTTCCTTAAAACTGATCCATTTGATCACAGTTTCAACCACCCCATCCTAATCTCTCCTTCATTGTCTTGGCATGCATTTTCCTTGATTTGATTTGTTATTCTCACGTGTATTGGTATACAGTGAAAAGTATTGTTTATTGTGCGCCATACAGACAATGCATAACATTCATAGAGTACACAGGGGAGAAAGAAAGGAGGGGGTGTAGAATGTAGTGTTACAGTCACAGCTAGGGTGTATAAAAAGACCAACTTATATATGGTAGGTCCAATCAAAAG
This sequence comes from Carcharhinus amblyrhynchos, assembly GCF_965287045.1. Classification (NCBI taxonomy): domain Eukaryota; kingdom Metazoa; phylum Chordata; class Chondrichthyes; order Carcharhiniformes; family Carcharhinidae; genus Carcharhinus; species Carcharhinus amblyrhynchos. The sequence continues at coordinate 23,904,488 of NC_137342.1, read as the reverse complement.
TCTGATGGCAGCAGGAAAGAAACTGTCCTTGAGTCCATTGGTACGCAATGTCTTTTTCCCAATAGCGGAAAGTGGAAGAGAGCATTTCTGGGGTGAGTGGTGTTCTTGATTATGCTGGCTGCTGTTCCGAGGCAGTGGGTAGTATTGACAGTGTCAGTGAGTGGGAGGCTGGTTTGTGAGATGGACTGGGTTTCATTCACAACCCTTTGTAGTTTGATGTATTTTTCCTCGGGAAAAGGAGAGTATAAATTCAATTTGCTGTTGTATTACCAGTACTGCTTTCCATTGCAGCCCAATGCCAAGGCAAACCTTCAACCTCACAAACCTTTTAACCTCACAGCCAAATGTAAGCATCCTTCCATCAGTGGCAGAGCTGTATGAAAAAGCTACTGTGGGCAGTTTGGTAATGTTCATTACCACTTTGGGATGTTAGGGAGGGGTGCTGCTTTCTTCATTTGCACTTACTATGCTGTTTGACTCTCATTTATGAGGATTTGTAAAGAGTTGCACTGAGTAGGTGACCTCAAAGGGGATTCAGGTCTTGATATTTCCATAGCTTCAGACAGAACCTGCACATTATTTGCCTTAAGTTGCTTGCAGGCCATTTTAAATCCCGACTGCTTAGAAACGTCCCGTACTGAAAGGAACCTTTATTTATTCATGTTTTTCAGGGTTGGCTGAATCAGCTCGGTTTTAATTACAGTAAGTATATCTTAAGAGCAAGGAAATTTACACCACAATACATTTTTACATCAAGAGATAGAAAGGCCTGGGATATCCATGTTTACATCTCCTAGGAGGGTCAAGGCAGAATTCCTCCCCCCTCCACACCACACTACCCTGAACTCAGCCTAGTTTTCCGGCATGTATACATGATAGGCACCTAGCTGCCTCCAGGAAAATGTCCAACAGCGATGTAGAAAAACAGCTGCAGAAGCACCCAGGCAGACAGGACAGGCTAAACAGAACTGTAGATCTTCAGACAGCAAGGATGGGTTGAAGTGGATTATAATCCTAGTCCCCTTTTGGGGCTGTTGCAGAACAGGCGTACTATCACCCACTAAGATTGAGAAAGATAGATCTCACAGGTGCCTAAAACAAATCTGAAAAATTGATCTAACTCCTCCTGAAGAGAAGGAACCATAACAGTATATTACCATCCTTCATCCTCCTCAACAATGTGCCTCTCCACTGAAGAGTGAACAAGATGGGTTCTTGACTTTAGATTCTAGTACCTTACAATTTATCAGGCCGGAATGTTGACATTGATGGGATTTTCCCATTCCACTCCAATGAACGGAGATCTGGCTGGGCACCGAATTCTCTGACCTTGCGGCACTGAGGACGTGGCCCAAACAGCCAGTAAGATCACACCCTGAACGTCTTGCTGAAGTTTATTCACCAACTGCCTTGTATTAGAAGATTTGGGCCTGTACTCGTTGGAGTTTAGAAGGCTGAGGGGTGATCTTATAGAGACATATAAGATAATGAAGGGGCTAGATAGGGTAGAGGTAGAGAGATTCTTTCCACTTAGAAAGGAAACCAGAACTAGAGGGCACAGCCTCAAAATAAGGGGCGGGGGAGGGCGTTCAGTTTAGACCAGAGTTGAGGAGGAACTTCTTCTCTCAGAGGGTAGTGAATCTGTGGAATTCTCTGTCCATTGAAGTGGTGGAGGCTATCTCATTGAATATGTTTAAGTCACCGGTAGATAGATTTCTGATCGATAAGGGGGTTAAGGGTTATGGGGAGCAGGTGGGTAAGTAGAACTGATCCACTTCAGATCAGCCATGATCTTATTGAATGGCGGGGCAGGCTCGAGGGGTTAGATGGCCTACTCCTGCTCCTATTTCTTATGTTCTTACCATATTCTATGCCACAGGATATTGGTGTTGTTAAGCTTACATTATCCAACAGTTAAACTCTGTTTTTAATGTTCCATCTCTATTTCATAGGGAAAAAAAAATCACTCTTTTCCATCTTATAACTCTATTTTTAGTTGAATTATTTTATAACTCTGTCTTTAAAAAGATTATTTGCCTTACAGCTTTAAAAAGAGAAAGCTTGAAGGGTGACATTACTGACGTCAGTGAAATTATGAAAAAATTTGATAATTTAGACAAAGGGATGTTTCCACTTGTAAGTGGACGAAAACCAGGGGTCATGAACATCAGATAGTTGTTAATAAATGCAATAAGGACTTCAGTATAAACCCCTTTACTCTAGAGGGACTAGAACGTCAAATTTGCCACCAAATGAAATAGCCTGAGGAAAACAGCAGAGGTGAATTTAAGAGTAAATACACGAGGGAGAAAGGAATAGAAGGATATGATGTTCTCATAGGATGGAAGGAAAAGATTTGTGTGGAGCATAAATACTGGCACAGACCATTCGGGCTGAATGATCTGTGCTGTGCAGTCCATGTTATTTAGCAGCTAAGAACATGTAGTCTAATGTGGGTTTGGTGTCCACAGGAACTTCTCCCTTAATAAACAGCATCAGAGGGCTTTTGCCGCACCTCCAGGGAAGACATATAGCATAAGAGTTGGGAGTAATGGTGAATTTCCTGACTACCAACTGTGCCATGTAAATGATTGGCAGGCCCTGGCTGGACAGGCAGTGCGCATCAGTCACAGATTGTTTGCTGAGGCTAAGCCACATCATGCACTACTTCCTTCACAGTTCCAAACTGCCTGCTTCTGAAGGAGCACATCCATAACTGGAGCACCAGTGTAGAAGATCATCTGCTACACTACTTGGTCCTTGTTGTACTGAGCAATAACTGGCACTGGTTGCTGCAGAAATTGAAAGCTCTCCTTTCCTACTTTATTACTGATACTGTGGTGTTATTTTCAAACATTATCCAATGTTAATGCAAAGGTTGGGAGGGGGAGATTCATTTTTCCTTAATGTCTTGCATCCAATTCCACAATGGTGTACTTTCATGCAAGTATGTCTTGTTGCCTGATAACAAGACTATTCCAGAGATTCCATGAGAAAGTTTTATGTTTATTATCCTGAACAGGAGGTAAAATTTGATTATGATGTTCAACTGATGAATAAAAGGTCATCCAGCTCCCTCATTGGGGAATGGTGCTCAGAGCAAGCCCACCGAAGGACATCAAGAACATGAAGCCCATAGATTAGTTAGGACTACAAAGGATATTGCTACAAAAACAGACAAATTTGACCCAAATAGTCCATGCCAGTGTTTATTCTCCATTTTAATTGCTTCTCGTCTTTTCACATTTAAATCTACCATCGTAACCATCTATTTTCTATCCCCTCAAATACTGGTCTAGCTTTCCTTTAAATGCATCAAGACCAGTCATTTCAACTACTTCCTGGGGTTGTGCATTCCACAATCTCGCCACTCTTTAGATAAAGAGGTTACTTACCAATTCCCTATTGGATTTCTTGGTGACTATCTTATGATGATGGCCTCTAGTTATACTCTTTCCCATAAGAAAATGTTCTCTCTGTATCCAGTCTATCAAAACAGGCGACACGGTGACACAGTGCTTTAGCACTGCTGCCTCACAGAGCCAGGGATCCAGGAAACTGCCTGAGTGGAGTTTGCACGTTCTCCTTGTGTCCGTGTGGGTTTCCTTCGGGTGCTCCAGTTTCCTCCCACAGTCCAAAAATGTGTAGTTAGGGGATTGGCCATGCTAAATTACCCAGTAGTGTCAGGGGGATTAACAGGGTAAATATGTGAGGACTACAGGGATAGGGCCTGAGTGAGATTGTCGTTGGTGCAGGTTCGATAGGCCAAATGGCCTCTTTCTGCTCTACAGGGATTCTATGGATTCTAGGCATTTTGAGGCATGAAGACAAAATCTTGCATAATTTCTAAACTACTATTTGATCACTCCTTGGCCTTTTTTCAAGTGAGAGACCCAGCCTGTCAGTTCTTTCCTGACATGTATATCTTTGTGTTTCTGGCATCACCCTCTCCAGTCCACCCGTAATCTTTTCATAATAAGGTGACCAGAATTTGATTGACAGTTTAAATAGGCTATTAGATGATTAGTTGTCTTTGATGTGGGGTCTGAATAGAAGTTTGTTTGTTTTTCTAACAGATTAATCATTTGATAGATTTTAAAGAATTTGAATGGGAGTTGTTTGCCAGTGTGAGACTGAGAACATGCAGACACGGGGAGAATGTGCAGATTCCGCACAGACTGACTCAAGCAGGGAATTGAACCCAGGTCCCTGGAACTGTGAGGAAGCAGTGCTAACCACTGTGCCTCATGCCACCCTAGCAACTGGTTTACTTTTTTTTTAAAATGCATAGTTTCCCACCTATTAAAATGGAGAGCAGATCACAAATTACCTGTCCGTAATCTCCCGAGTTGTTCCGCCATGATCACAGAGTCTCTCCTGTAAACACTTACACCTTGCACTTGTGTTGTCTTTTTATGCATGCCAATTATATCATTAAAAATAATAGAGGGAAATATGACCCAATATAGTGACATTTTGACACCAAATGTCTTGTGAATCTTATGGAACTGGACTAAATTTTCAGACATCATGTTTTTAGCAGCAAGTTGAAAACATAATAAATTCCATTGGGAACAAAAATATATAAAGAATTTCTTGGAACATATTATCATTGATGTGTTCATGAAGATTTCCTCTGGTTAACATTTCTCATGAAATTATAAACATTCAAAAGGACTTATTGATGTAATTACTGGTCCAAGGAAGTCTTCATAAACACATTGGTTATGCATGGAAACCCAGGCAGTTCTTCCCTCTTGTCTCTTGAATTGCCACTATTTGGAATGGAACCACTATTCTTTACTCAACCATATTATAAAAAAATCACTATCGACACCCCACTACATTCCACACTTCTGCAAAGTGCATTGTAGTTCAGAAAGATCTAATTAAAACACAGATTCAATACCCTAATCCTGGAGAAGGGATGTGGGGTGTTCACTTGATTAAAAATAGCACACAGAAGAATTTTAACCTCTGATCCGTGCTTAGAGTCACCTCTGTGTAATCTATACAGGTTGAAGAATTTTGAAACTGCAACATAATATAAGACCAGGTAATGAATTTGAATGTTCATTCCATGCATACGTTGTTCAATCATTAATCTTCTTTAAGTACCTAATACAATTTGTGCTTTGTCCAAAGGTAGGCATTTGACTGTGTTAGAATAAAATACAAGTCTTGTAGAGCTTTAAAAAAATACTACTGGTAATAATGGCAGATAAAATTTTGACAGGTTTGTGTGAATTTTCTGTCTGTTATTTTAATGAAGGCATCAGCCTGCTTATTTAAAGATCTTTGTCGTAATTGAGGACCTGTAGTAACCTGAGGAAGATCGTAGGTTATCCACTTTGGTAGCAATAATAGGAAGACAGATCATTACTTAAATGGATGTAAAATGAGAGAGGTGGATACTCAATGAGAGCTTGGAGTCCTTGTGCTGAAAGTAAGTGTGCAGGTACAGCAAGCAATAAAGAAGGCAAATTGTATGTTGGCCTTCATAGCGAGAGGATTTGAGTATAGGGTTAGGAACGTTTTGCTGCAATTGTATAGGGCGTTGGTGAGGCCACACCTAGAATAGTGTGTGCAATTTTAATGTCCTTGCTACAGAGGGAGTACAGCGAAGGTTTACCTGGCTGATTCCTGGGATGGCAGGTCCATCATATGAGGAGAGACTAAGTCGGTTAGGATTGTATTCACTGGAGGGGATATCATGGGAACTTATAAGATTCTAACAGGACTAGACAGGGTAGGTTTAGAAAGAACGCTCTGGATGGTTGGGAGTCCTGAACTAGGGGGTCATAGTTTGTGGATAAGGTGCAAGCCTTAGGATTGAGGCAAGGAGAAATTTCTTCACCTAGAGGGTGGTGAATGTGTGGAATTCACTACCACAGAATGTAGTTGAGGCAAAACTTCGTCCGATTTCAAGAAGAAATTAGATATAACTCTTGGGGCTAAAGGGATCAAGGGATATGGGGGAAGGGAGGAATCAGGATATTGAATTCGCTGATCAGCCATGATCAAAATGAAGAGCGAAGCAGGCTCAAAAGGGCTGAATGGCCTACTCCTGCTTCTACATTCTACGCTTCGATGAATTTATTCAACATTGCTCCATTAAGACCACCAGCAGTATATTCCATACTTTAACTTTAAAGAATCTTTCTGGATGTTTTGGGAAAATAATTTCTTGCAGAATATATTTGTTTGCTTGAAGAGAAGGGGAACTTTATGCAGTGATTAGCTTGAAAACACCTTTCTGTTCCATTTTTTTTCTATAATGACCAACATTGCAGTGACCAAGCTGGTGATTGAAAAGAGCAACTGGATTTTGAAAGCATCCTTTATGTGTTGGCATAGGTCAGGAGGGGAATTGCAACAGCTGGAATCCATCTGACCAATATTGTTGTCTGTCTGGATAGGAGCACACGTCAGTGCCTCCTGTCTGCCTCCCATGGTGGACCACACCACTGGAATGTGAGAGGCCCAAAACAAACTGCCAGGAGCATCCTCCAGAGATCTGTGGCCACAACCATCAGCTATTCCACTTTTCAATTGTAACAACGAGACCTTGAATTCTATGAGACATAACATGATTTAAGTCATGCTCCTACTGCCTCCTGAGTTACAGTCATTGCTTCCATGCACATCAGCATCCTTCTTTTCTGGTGGGCATCCAGGAATTCTCGGATAACTCAAGAAGTCATCGGCAGTTTTTCCCATCAACCTTCACTGAAAAATGAACAGATCTTCATTGACTTCCCACTCCACCAGCTCCCCCGCTAATTGGCAGGTACCACGTCCTCATTTCCACTACCATATCACCACGCCGCTCTCCAGCCCTGGGGAAAGAATGGGACCTGCTGCATTGGAGTGAGGGAGCAAGTGGTGATTTTGCGTGGGTTGAGGTAGAGAAAGATGGGCCAGGATTGGGCAGCTGAACAGCATCACAGAACTGTGGATGTGCAGAAGGAGGCCATTCGTCCCCTCACGCCTGCACTGATTCTCCCAACGAGCAATTCATTTAGTGACATTCTCCCACCTTCCTTCTCAGATAAGTCAAATTCCCTTTTGAATTGCTCAGTTGAACCTGCCTCCACCATATTCTCAGGCAGTGCATTCCAGACCTTAACCACTCATAAGTGAAAAAGCTTTCCTTGTCAATTTTGCTTCTTTTGACGATTACTTTAAATCTGAGGTTTCTTATTCTTGTTCCATGAGTGGGAACAGTTTTTCCCTATCTACTCTGTCCAAACGCCGATTTTGATTTTAAAAATTTCTATCAAATCTTCTCTCAACCTTCTTTTCTCCAAGGAAAACAGTCCTAACTTCTCCAATCTATCTTCATAGCTGAACTTCCTCATCCCTGGAACCATTCTCATGTATCTTTTCTGCACACTCTCCAACGCCTTCACATCTTTCATGTAGTGCAGCTCACAGAATTGAACTCAATACTCCAGTTGAGGCTGAACTCATGTATTAGGCATGTTCAAGATAACCTCCTTTCCCTTGTACTCTACGTCCCTATCAATAAAACTTTGGATGCTGTAAGCTTTAATAACTTCTCTGCCAACCTGACCTCCCACATTCAGTGACTTAGACATATACACCAGAGTGTGTCTGCTCCAGCACCCACTTTAGAATTGTACTCTTTATATTGTCTCTCCATATTCTTCCTACTAAAATGAACCACTTCACATTTCTCTGCACTGAATTCATTGATCTGCCACCTGTCCTCTCATTCCACTGAACAGTCAATATACTTTTGAAGATCTACACTATCCGCCTCACAATATTTCCAAATTTCATAACATCTGCAAATTTTGACACTTTTTTTTAAACACCAGGTTTAGTTCATTAATAAATATCAGGAAGAGCAAAGATCTCAACATTGGCCCCTGGAGAACTCCACTACAAATCTTTTTCTAGCCTGAGAAATATCCATTAACCACTCAGCCAATTGTGTATCCTTGTTGCTATTGTCCCTTTTATTCAATGAGCTATAACTTTGCATAGGTCTGTTGCATAACACAGCATCAAACACCTTTTGGAAATCCTTGCACACCACATCACTGGCCTCATCAACCCTCTCTGTTATCTCTGCATAAAATTCCAGTGAGTTAGTTAAACATGATTTTTCCCTTAGAAATCCGTAATGATGAACCCACATTTGTCAATTGATTTATATCTCAAGTTATTGTTTCAAGAAGTTTCCCCACAGCCCAGATTAAACTGACTGGCTTGCAGTTGCTGGGATTACCTTTATATCTTTTTTGAACAAGGATCTTTTTTTGAACAATTCTCTTGTCCTCTGACACTACCCCCCACCCCCCAAGTTTAATGGAAAACCAAAAGATGTGCCAGGAAATCCCCTTTTGAAGTTTTGAATTGTGGGTTTGCACCACAATTTCCCTGAAGGGCAGACATTCTCAGAACAATTGCCCTGCAAAATAGTTATCCAGGGAAAGTTAGAAGAATTAAAGCCTCTTCTAGCTTTTTGGTACTTGGGTAACAATTGTAAAGACCAATAACAACTCTCCACCATCCCTCCAGTACAAGGGACTCCTTGAACATCCCTGACCCCCTCCTAGGGGATTCCCCCCTACCCCACCCTTTGACTGTCACCCTGCCCATAAGGCCTCATAATCAGCTCCCCACTTCAACTCCCCATTGGAATCCTCTTGACCCAAATGAACATCTCCCCAACCACCTCTCTGCCCCCTCATCCCGATGCCTGCCCAACATGACTGGAAGCCACCTCCTCCATCTCAGTAGGCCCGACCTTCTTCAATCCCATTCTGGGCCTCGAACTGCTACGCTGTCTGGATCCCACCTGGCCCGAGATGAAAAGTGGGGCGAGACAATGCACAGAGAAAAATCCATCTACATAATTGGTCACTAAGTAACAATATGATGAAGATTGCTATTCTGAAGAAGTTACAACTTGGTGGAGTTTTTTTTTGGATCATTTTGGAGTTTTTTTAAGGTCAAAATTGAAAACATGGGCACTGTACCCTGAATCTAGTTAGTCCATACTGACTGATGCATCATCCCATTGAAAAGTTAACTGATCTGATCCTGTCAGTTTCCCTCTGGGCAGATTGGACTGAAACGATTCACCATGTCTGTTCGCATATCATAGAATCCCTAACCAATAAAGCCAGAATCTAAGGCAGTAACATGCAACTTTATAACCCTTATCTTGGTCAACTGAAAACAACTTTGATAGAGTAACAGGAGTATTACTTCACTTTTAATAACATCTTTATTAAAAACCATGGCCGGAATCTTACCACCGTTCATGCTGATGGGATTTTCCCATCCTGTTGTAGTGAACGGAGATTTGGCTGGCTGCCAAATTCTCTAACCTCACTGTAGTGGGAGCGTGGCGTGGATGGGCAGTAAAATCATGTCCGATGTGTTCTTAAAATATTTGCACCGTTGCAGATGGTTGTTTTAAATGGCAGATCATAATTTGCAGATTGACATTTATTAGTCTTTGCACAATGAATACAGGGCAGTGATACATGTTCTCCATACACTTCACAGAAGTCAAACAGCTCAATGTTAGTTCCAAAGTTTAGAAAACAAAAGCAAAACGTTTTCCAAAAAGAAAATCTACAAATCATTCAGGGGAGTTACATGAGTGGTCATTTCAGCTCTCCTGAAGAGAAGGGAGCTCAAGTTGTTTCTTTGTAAGAAGAAAACTGTGGCTGGCTTGAAGCCACAAATGTACTGCCAAAATAGCTAAATCAGCCTGGGTTTAAATGCAGGGGGAGGAGGGCAGCAATTACTAGACCTACACATGGACTAAACCACTGGTTTATGTTGACATGTTACAAATAGTAGCAAGGATTTAATCCCACAGTCACTATGCCGCAGCCTGCCTATTGATTACTATGGGGCTATTCTACAGACCAAGTTAGGTGCGCATTGGAAAATGAACTGCTAATCATCAGAAAGGCGGCACTTTCGCTCGTAGGGAGGAAGGGAATCAGTATATCCTGGAGTCTTACTGACATCTGTTGACTGATTCATAAACTGCTGCTCCATTTTTTCCCCCCACATGCATTGCTGAGCTAAAGGTACATCACATCACTTAGGAATTGTAAAAACAAAACATTTTAAACAGCCATTAAAGGATTTACTCCCCGAGAGGTAATGGTTAATAATGTCTAAGTCATGCCTTGAATTGGAAATCTATGTACATGGCATTGTTAGCCCAGGATAATCCTGCACTTTGAGGGATTTCCTCAGGGATTCCCTAACCTAAATATATTTTATAAATATATCTACAAATGAAGCAATGATTCTAAAGAGATTCACATAGGCTAAGTAGATGATTCAATTCCTTGGAGTTTCTCAGGAAAGATTATAGAGCACTAAAATTCTATATCCAATTGAAATCCATTATAGGATCTAAAGCTCTACAATCATAGACAAAACTATAAACCTCCCCAGATACAGGCGAAATGGTCGCTTAGGAAAATCCAATAGTGTGACATGGAAATGACTAGAAATCTTATTAGGTACATATCTGCGTCAAAATTCATCACACTCATCCAGTAAATGGCACGTTAATGCATCTTGTAAAGGGAGAGCTGTCGGGGACAGCCAACATTTTCCCATCTCGGTACAATCAAGCTGCAAAAATAAGACTTTGCAACCTCACCCAGAAGTAGAAAATTAATGAAAGGTCGTTTATTTTTGTCACAGGTAGGCTTACATTAACACTGCAATGAATTTACTGTGAAAATCTCCCAGTTCCCACACTCCCGCACCTGTTCGGGTACACTGAGGGAGAATTTAGCATGGCCAATGCACCACATCTTTTGGACCTGTGGGAGGAAACCAGAGCACCTGGAGGAAACCCATGCAAGCTTGGGGAGAACGTGCAGACTCCGCACAGACACAAGCTAGGAATCAAACCTGGAATCCTGGCACTGTGAAGTAGCAATTATCAGTATTTTATATTCTTACTGGTGCTGATACACATTCATGTTTTGCTTCCAGTTATAAATTTATGACTTTGTGACTCAGGGTTGCCCATTCTTAGTCAGAGAACTTCTGCTGAATTAGAAGTGAGCAAATTATCAAGGTCAATTGGTAATTTGATTCAATTCAGAGAATGTCAAGAGCCCAGTGACAGAGTCATCAATTTCGACCATCTTTTTCTTGTACAATGACAATCCTGAAAGTAAAGGTCTTGTTATGATCCAGGTCAGAAACTCCAAGGTGTTTTACAAAGTCAGCCTAGACCTTAAGTTTTGCACTTTAATTTGGCATGGGCGAGGATCAGGTGTTTCACTCTAGGTATGATTCAAGTGACCCACCAGGGAGCTTTTATCAAACAAAGTTTAGTTAAGAACACAGTTAACACAAACGAAAATTAGCATTAACTTTTACCAATTACAAAAGCAGAATAACCATGATATTGTATAAACCTTAACAGATAAATATACTATTCCAAATCAAACAACCCCAACAAACATACACCCCTTTTTAGGCTTCGCACAGAAAGCAACTCTGCTTATCTAAAGTTGGATTTTGAGGTTTCATAACACCTGTGAATTAGTTCTTTGAAAAACTGAGAGACAACAGAGACTTCCAAGTCCTGGAACTTTCAGCAGATCTTAAGAGACACATAGACACTGCTTGTTCTAGCCTCTAGTGAGCAACTCACAGACAGTGGAATTTTTATTCTGGGGTCGGGGGGGGTGGGTGGATGGTGGAAGAGAAGAAGAGCGTGAGCGAGAGACAAGAAACATTGATTTCAGTCTGCAGTCCAAACAGATTATGACAAAATAGTACTAAAACCTTGTATTTTCCTGTGGGAACACAAACTGTCCAACGCTAACACCTGAACTGTCAATCATATTCCACCCAACAATTCCAAAAGGTCATAAGGGGTGCCACAGTGGTAAGCACTGCTGCCTCACAACACAGGTTAAAATCCAACAGGTGCATTTGCTAGCAGAAGCCCCTAGCTTTCTGAGCGCTGCTCCTTCATCGGGTGAATGGGAGTTCTGTTCCCGAACAGGGCATATAAAGACACAAACTCAATTTAAAAAATAATGTGTAGAAACTTGATGTCTGTGTCGATAGGCGTGATTTTTTGGAGATCCTTTCCACTTGGAATGTCTCACAGTACCAGGGACCCGGGTTCGATTCTCAGCTTGGGTCACTGTCTGTGTGGAGTTTGCACTCTCTCAGTGTCTGTCTGGGATTTCTCCAGGTGTTCCGGTTTCCTCCCACAGTCCAAAGGTGTGCAAGTTAGATGATAGACCATGCTAAATTGATCCTAATGTCAGGGGGATTAGCAGGGTAAATGAATATTATTGGAATAGGGCCTGGGTAAGATTGTGGTCGGTACAGACTTGATGGGCCAAATAGCCTCCTTCTGTACTCTAGGGATTCTAAGAAAAAAACTCCAGGATATTGCATTAGTCAAAATTAAACATAAACATGGCTTCAATTATCCTGCTTCAGTAACAATAAAAGATACCGGTACAGACAGCACGTGGAGTGTAACCAGGGGAGTGCCACAGGGATCAGTGCTGTGGCCGCAACTATATACATTTAGCAGATTTCTCTGATCTCGTTCACCCACCCCTGCTGCCAATGACAATGGAGAATTTGGTGCTCATTGGCCATTCATTGGAGTAGCACCAGCTGTGGGCTAGGTTGAAAGTTTCCAGCAAATATATATTAATGACATGGACCAGGAAAGCGAAGGCGCTATTGCCAAGTTTGTGGATAACACAAAAATATGTGGGCAGGCAAGTAGTGAGAGTAACAGAGACCACAGAGGGATATAGACAGGATAGGTGAGTGGACAAAAACCTGGCAGGTGGAATATGATGCAGGAAAATGTGAAGTAATGTACCTTGATAGAAAGACTAAAGGAGCTGAATATTATTTAAATGGATAAAACTTTAGAAAGCTGCTAAGAGGAGTTTGTGGGGAGGAGGGGGGTCCTCGTGCATAACTCATAAGAATCTAGTACGCAAGTTCATTAGATAATTGGGAAGGCAAATGGAGTATTGACCTTTGTTTCAAAGGGAATGGAGTATAAAAATAGGGAAGTCTTGTTGAAACCATACAAGTTAAACCACACCTGGAATACTGTGAACAGATTTGGTCCTCTTATCTAAGAGGACAAGGACTGGCATTGGAGGCAGTTCACAGAAGGTTGATCTCAGGTATGGAAGGATTTTCTTTTGAGTTAAGTAGGTTAGAACATAGAAACCCTACAGTACAGAAAGGGGCCATTTGGTCCATCAAGTCTGCACCAACCACAATCCCACCCAGGCCCTATCCCCACATCCCTACATATTTACCCACTAATCGATCTAACCTACGCATCTCAGGACACTAGGGGGCAATTTTAGCACGACCAATCAACCTAACCCACACATCTTTGGACTGTGGGAGGAAACCAGAACACCCGGAGGAAACCCACACAGACACGAGGAGAATGTACAAGCTCCACACAGACAATGACCCAAGCCAGGAATTGAACCCAGGTCCCTGAAGCTGTGAAGCAGCAGTGCTGATCACTGTGCTACTGTGCTGCCCCCCCCCCCCCCCCGAAGAACAAAATCAGCCCGGGAAACAGGCCCTTCGGCCCAACGAGCCCACGCCGCCATCTCAACACCACCAGTCCACCTCTCTACCCACGACCCTCAGGTTTGACCTGCACTCATTGGAATTTAGAAGAATGAGAGGTGACCTTATTGAGACAGAGGATTCTCAAGGGAATTGACAGGTAGATGGTGAGAGGTTGTTTTCCCTTATGTAAGAGTATGACCAGAATGCATCATCTCAGCATTAAGTATCACCCATTTGAGACAGAGATGAGGAGGAATTTCTTCACTCAAAGGGTAGTGAACCTGCGGAATATTTTTAATCACAGAGGATAGGCTGGGTCATTAAGCATGTTCAAGTCTGAGATACAGTAAGAAGTCTCACATCACATGTTGTGAGACTTCTTACTTTGTTTACCCCAGTCCAATGCTGGCATCTCCACATCAAGTCTGAAATAGACAGCTTTTAATTAGTAAGGGAATCAAGGTTTCTGGGGATAAGGCGGGAAAATGGAGTTGAGGATTAGATCAGATCAGTCATGATCTCATTGAATGACAGAGAAGATTCAATAGATCGAATCGCCTATTTCTGCTCCTATGTCTAATTGTCTTACTTCCAAGTTTATCCTGTGCTCAGTCTGTGTCACCACAGCACACTTGTACGCTCGATGCTAACACAGCACATGGAAAGAAAATCAAATGTTTTGGATTTCCCAGCAGAAATACCCCACACATTAAAGGACACAGCAATTCACCAGGAGGGAAATAACATCAAAATTAAGAATGACAAAATAACAAATGTGTGACGTGCAAGCCTATAAATTATTGTCTATATCAAATCTTCAACGTTTGTTTCAGTTTGTATTTTTGTCTTGAAGTAGGAAGTGCTAAACTTGTCGGAGATTGAAAATTATAAAACAGTTCTTGGAAATCCCCAGGATCAGCTCAGAAAGTGAAAGTACATACAACTTTGGTAACATGACATCTTTAATGGTTTTCATTCCCATAGTGAATAACGTGACAGCAGATGAACATTTAACATCTGACACGTAATGAGAAAATGGAATTCTCATGTCATGGTTTTGAACAAAATGTTCAAATGTGATACATAATGCACAGCTTCACGGACATGTTTGGCACAGTGGCACAGTGTTTAGCACTGTTATCTCAGGGACACTGACTCAATTTCAGTCTTGGGTGACTGTGCAAGCTCCACACAGGCATTCTCCCCTCACCTGCATGGGCTTCCTCTGGGTGCTCCGGTTTCCTCCCACCAGTCCAAAGATGTGCAGGTTAGGTGGACTAGCTCTGGGAAACGTGTGGAGTTATGGGGATAGGACCTAGATATGATACTCTATTAGAATCAGTGGGCTGAATGGCCTCCTCTGCACTGTAGGAATTCTATGATTCTAACTATTGCCAGAGGGGTTAATAACGATACAGCCAGATAATGTAGAATCAGGGAAATGACAGAAGAATCAACAGAGCAAAATTGTGTGCTTTTTAAAACACTAACTGAGGTGAATAAATTCCAGTTGCTGATTATTGTCCATTTGAACAGCAGGTTGGATATAATAGTATAGTAACACACAGCCTGAGAAACCAGACTCATGGTGGGACATTCCTCACAACCTGTTTACAGGCATTGCTGAGTGTAAGAGTGATCAGAGAGTTTGAAAACAGACCAGCATGTTTTGACAGGAAATCCCCAATGCAAATGGAAAGGAAGTTTTTGAAAATTAAAAGAACATTCATTGCTGTCGTAATGGGAAACCAGTGAAGTACACAACAACACTGAGACTCGACGATAAAAAGGTGGAATTTCTTTGTGATAAGAGTAGTTTCACTTTCTGATCATTAGTTACAACAATAGCCTACATGCAAAAACATTTCTGACAGTTCCCTGACTATTTCACTAACCTCCATGTCAATGTTTACGCTAACAGGCGGATCCCCGGAATTCCAGGGCCAGCCCTGTTTTTCATGTTTACTGATCACACACACAGTGACGTTGAAAGAAAATCTAAAAATTCGAGAATATTTACTTTACAGATGTGTATTTGTTATTGTAATATGAAAAATTTAAACCAAAATCTTTCAAAAACAATTAAACAATGGTTTTGTTGACTCCATCTGACTAATGGAATAGTCAATAGCTAAGCCATGAAAACATTCCAGTTAACACTTAAAATGGCATGGTGGCACAGTGGTTAGCACTGCTGCCTCACAGTGCCAGAGACCTGGGTTCGATTCCCGGCTTGGGTCACTATCTGTATAGAGTTGCACATTCTTTCCTCTGGGCGGTCCAGTTTCTTCACACAGTCCAAAAGGTGCGCTGGTTAGGTGCATTGGCCATGACAAATTCTCCCTCGGTGTACCCGAACAGGCACCAGAGAGTGGCAGCTAGGAGATTTTCACTGTAATTTCATTGCGGTGTTAATATAAGCCCACTTGTGACTAATAAATAAACTTTATATAATTTTCCTCAGTTTGTTCCTCTCATTTTTCTTTCTTTCACATAGTGAGGAGTGTCACTCATCAGAAGCAAAAATTGGAATGACAACTGGGTGGATTACCTTATTTTCCAATGCATGGTCAGAAAACTATGCATTCAATTTCCTGCATAAACAACATTTCTGAACTTCCCTTGCTGATGGGCATGGAACCATGCCAGGAACACTCATCTTGTAGTTGAATAGACACTAACTGCTAAGATGATAGGCAAGGGGGGTCATGTGGCTTTTGTTTATCCAACATAGATGATCACATTTCCAGAATTGCTCACTGAATCTCCCCCTAGAATGGACATTACCAGGAGAATGCCGTCTGTGGAATTCACACCTTTTAAGGTCTAAGGATAGGCCAATGCCTAAAGACCAAGGAATTTCCAGAATTCTGTCTTTGTATTTTATACTGGACAGAAGGGAAGATTAAAACTCAATGGCTGCTATTAACCTCCCATTATATTAAAATGGCCTCTTTCATTCAAATCAGACTGGGTGAACCTCATATGTGTCAATCCAATGTTCATGTGACTGAAATTGGTTGCAGGGATTGCTCTCAGAATCCAGCAGATCCATCTGAATCATCAGTCATCAGCCAATCTGAAAACTAGACTCAAATTCTGCAATTCATCAAACTGCCAACTTATTTAACTTGTTCCAATCTCAAAGATTGCCTAAGAAACAGTCTCCGATATACAATTACTAGAAACTTCAAACTTCTGTGAAATATTTTGATTTCAACTTTAAATCATTGAATCCATTGATGAAACCACAGATCTGCCATGTGAGAAACCAGAAATCAAATTAAATATTAAATTAACTTTGATCTGTAAAAGTGCACTATCTTTATCTGCAACGTACGTGTATGCATGTGTAACCTAGTGTGTAATGTTGAATTAATTCAGGATAAATCTGTGAGAATAAATAACTTCTTCAGTTTAACCTTACAAAAGCTTGCTGCTGCAAATCCTAAAATCTCCTGAGTCCTCCCAAAGGAGTCTGTCCATCTCAAAATGATATTGAGTTGCAGAGACATTCCAATATGTAACATCAGGGCTCAAGGGTTACTTGTCATCTGCCAGCTACAGTTCGGACACTCCAATCCGAATATTATTTTCATAGAATCCCAACAGTGCAGGAGGTAGCCATTCGGTTCATCGAATCTGTACCAACAACAATTCTACCCAACCCTATCTCTGTAACCCCACATATTTACCCTGATACTAAGGGGCAATTTAGCATGACCAATCAACTTAACCTGCACATCTTTGGAATGAGAGAAGAAACCAGAGAACATGATGGAAACCCACACAGAAACAGGGAGAACGTGCAAACTCCACACAGACAGTGACCCGAGACTGGAATCGAACCTGTCCTTGACGCCATGAGTGCTAATCATGGCGCCACCAGTCATTTTGAGGTCTTGAAAACAAATTTAACTACTTTATTTTGGTTCTTTTGATCAATGACGGGAGTGGTTGAGAGTTTACGGCAAGGGATTGGTGCTGAAAAACACCAACAGCGGGGGTTCAATCATTATGCTACCCTAGAGTGACCTCATGGCAGGAGTGATAATTAATAACGCTTGGATAATGAGAATACTACATGGAGAGAGAAAGAGAGGGGGAGCGATCAATGGTATGACCTGTACTTCTTGTTGAGATTACTAATTAATTCACCATTAATCACAAACAGTTTTGATTCTAAAGCAGGAATATATAAATATAATACTGTGTGGAATTTGCACATTCTCCTTGTGGTCTGCGTGGGTTTCCTCCGGATGCCCCAGTTTCCTCCCACAGTCCAAAGATGTGCAGGTTAGGTTGATTGGCCACGCTAAAATTGCCCCTTAGTGTCCTAAAATACTTAGATTGGAGGGATTAGTGGGTAAAATATGTAGGGATATGGGGGTAGGGCCTGGGTGGGACTGTGGTTGGTGCAGACTCGATGGGCCAAAGGGCCTCTTTCTGCACTGTAGGATTCTATGATAATTCTATGATATACCTATTCTTTGAATAGGTTTCGAAGCTGCATTTGCACTGCACTGACATTACAGGGACAGTGTGTATGCAGGCCAGAACGATAGCACAAAGAATTGAAGCACAGGAATAGGCCCTTTGGCCATCCAAAGCCCGTGCTGATCATGATGCCCCAACTGAACTAGCAAAATTAAATTCCCCAATGGAGGAAGACTATATCGTTCCAGTTTCCTTTGATCTCTTCATGCCCTCATACCCAAAAAAAACTTTCCACATGTAACAGCAATAAGACATAAACAACTTTACACTTATGCACCTGGAGGGTGGATGCACTGCTAGAGCTGTATCAAAGTTCAAAATGATCAAAGCATGAGGAATTCCCAATGATAGCACAAAGTGAAAGAATCACACTGCTACACAGAAACAAACAGAAAAGTATCACAGAGGCCTGACAAAATCAGGGAACTTCCATTTCATAATAAACAAAGTTGTAAGAGCTGAAACATCTCCTGTGTGGTGGAAAACCCCTGTCAGAAGACCTAGTTTACAAATTCTCTTGGACTGAAGGTCATGTCTCATTATTTTGCCTGCCAATCAGTTCAATAGGGAAAATCAATGCCAAAACAAGAGGGTGTGTTTGGGCTGTGTTGTTGTTAAAAATCAGCATCAAACTCCCGCAGTTGGTGTTTTTCAGCACCACTCCCTTGTCTTAAACCCACATCCACCCCATTGATCAAACATGTCAGCAAGCTGCCCAGTTCTGTCTTTAACTGAAGCAGGAATGTGGGTGGGTGACCAAATTGCTCCGTTATTCAGTTTTTGGAATTTAATTATGGGTGGTTGGGCTTCCTGTTGTAATTCCTGACACCAAGTAGGAACAGGAATTTAACACCCACTCAATTCTCCAGCACGAGCATGGTTCCTCCCACTGCTGGTGTTATTGCGCCCCCCCCACCCCCACCCCCCTCCTTACCATCCCGCTGTCGTCCCACTCTCCTCTGTATCTCATGTTTCACTCTCTCTGCCAACCCTTCGCACTCCCCCTTTCACTGCAAGCAAGGCAGCAAAGGCTTTGAGAGAGAGAGAGGTGTTCAGCAGGAGGCAGCAAACAGGCGGTGAAGGAGAGACAAAGGTTTGGGAGAGGGGCAGTGAAGGGTTGGGACCTAAACAGCAAGCAGGAGGCAGTAAGGAGTGGGAAAGGGACAGTGGACAGGATGCAGCACCTACATGCCAAAGAAGGTACATCACCCTGCCCACTCAAGTCACCTCCTTCTTCATTCCCATCTCTTCCACAACCCACTGAACTCCCAGTGGCAAGTACAACACAAGTTCACCAGAATAAATGAAGTAAAATCTAGTCCAGCAGGTTAATGGGTCAAATACGTGAAGGTGATGTACTGCAAGCAGTGTTACCGCATTACACCTTTTCAGCTTTCCCTACCATCTGATTATTATTGAAAGAAAATAAGAAGGGATTCAACAAAGAGTAAATTTATAAATGACAATTGACATTACTACAGAAGGAAAATCTGCTTAAGTAATATCAAGGATGACATCTATGGAAGGATGACTGATGAGCCTTTAAAAAGTTTATTTATTAGCATCACAAGTAGGTTTACATTAACACTGCAATGAAGCTACTGTGAAAATCTCTTAGTCGCCACACTCCAGCGCCTGTTCGGGTACACCGAAGAATTTAGCATGACCAATGTACCTAACCAGCACGTCTTTCGGACTGCGAGAGAAAACAGGAGCAGCTGGAGGAAACCCACGCACACATGGGGAGAATGTGCAGCTCTGGACAGACAGTGACCCAAGTCAGGAACCGAACTCGAGTCCCTAGCGCTGAGGCAGCAGTGCTAACCACTGTGTCATCATGCCATAACCATCATCCATCCAATTAGTCGATCAATGTTAGGTTAAATCCATTTAGGGCTGTCTTGTGCATCTTGATATGTTTACTATTTTGTTCAGATTTTGTCCAGATTTACTCCTCTTTTTCTTTTTCACTTGTATTTTTCTCCTCATGCTCAAATGTCTGTTTTTCCTTTTGCCATCCACAGATTTCAACGTTTGTGTGTGCACCTCTGCCAAAGTAGAATTTCACCTGTAATGTCTACAAACACCTAGACAGGATGGCCAGCCTGGATATTTCTCAAATCTCATTACCGTTAGCAGCTAGAAGCAATTTGTGATCCGCGCTATTGTACGCAAGACTAGGCAGTGAACTTTAGGAGACTACCTGATCTCAGACAATATTGATGCCAAGGCAAGCTGATCCCACGTCCACTGTATTTGTCCACATAATGTACCTGCTAGAATTTACTCAATCACGAGAGCAGCAATCATAGAATCATAAAATCCTACAGTGTAGAACGTGGTCATTCAGCCATCGAGTCTGCACCGACTCTCCAACAGAACATCCCACATCGGCCCCATCCCCATAACCCCACAATTTATCCCACCGATTCACTCTAACCTACATATCTTGGGACATCAAGGGTCAATTTAGCATGGCTAATCCACCAGGAATCTCAGCTAATTGTTCTTTTTAACCCGATTGGTCTTTAAACTGACCTGGGCTCAATCATTGCTGCAATGAAGGCATAAGATACACCACTGATCTCTGCTTTGTATGCTACCCAGTTCATTCATTGGGTATCACTACAACATCCACTAGTGCAAACTCCTTGACATGGTTCAGATCAAGCAGTTAGTGGAGTGAAGAATTGGGCTGTAAATCAAATCCAAGAAATGCCGGCATAATGCAATTCATCTTTAATTCCTAAAATTTGCTGCTGTTTAGCTAACTTCAATCTTCTTCCTAATGAATCCCAGTGGGAAGAAATTTTAGTTTATATTTCCTTACATCAGGCAAAAACATTTAACAACAGCAGCTGACATATTACCAAAATACAAATTCACTCTCAATATACAGGTTTCAAATATTGTCATTAAAATAATGAATGCATTTGGAAACGTGAATATTTCTGACAAATAATATAATAACCTATTTACTAACTGAGTTTGTCCAGAGAATTCCATGTGCGTAAATTACTCTCGTTCACGTTTCTACTCAAGATGTGTTGGGAAAAAAAAATCAGCTATCCGAAGTGTACAATTCTGATATAATATTTCCGAGCTGATATAAATTCACCACAGGTTCAAAAGCAGATTTTTGGTGGAACTAACCGGAAAACACACTGTGTCACTGAGTGGAATGGAATGGCGACAGACAATTAAGTATTGACAGGCAAAGTAGAAATAGCGATAGCACATTAAAACGTCCTTTCTTATTCAGACTAGATTTCATAACCAGGTGCAAACAGGGAAGAAATAGTCAGGTGAGAGAAAGTAATATTGCATGGTTGTAATTTTGATACACTATTATTCAGCTGGTTCCACAGAAACAGCTGTCTTTGCAAAGATCAAAATGACTGTAATTGTACATAACAGTAACCAGATGTTGCTATCATCATGAATTTATTTAAGATTGAGTAAACAACAGATTTAAGTTGAATGCATTTATCAGTGTCCGACATCTGAAACGCACTGAGATTGTGTTATTGGAAACAATCAACCTTACATGCAGGTACATTTAATCTGAACCAATTTGAGGCATTGATCTGAGAGCCAGATTATAGAAATCAAAAGCAAAAAGTTTCCCAATTTCCAGTGAATGTAACCATTTTTAGTGGAATCCACCAGCAAAACAAAGAAACACACATCACTGTCAAAAGTATGAAACAGAGGATGCAAAGTAGGTAGTTCATGGGTTCTTTCTAATTCAGGACCAGGAAATTAAACCTGTTTATTTGCATACATACCTCACCAAAATTAACCTCAAATTAACCTCAGAATTTCCAAGAACCAGATCACGTGGCTTGAAAAAAGGTAATCTTAAATACAGCTCCACTTCAATAACCAGCTAATGAGCTATATCTCACCTGATACAAATTCCTATTGTTTCAAAACATCATATTGGAAATTTAAAAGAAAAGACACCAAGTAGAAAAGCTGACATGTTTGGTATGAATTAAGGCCACTATTGCATCAATTTTCATGCTTCTTACATTCCTCTGTTATGTATTCTTTTCAATAACATTGTGATATTACAAAGGGTTGGATGCTAGAAGGGTGATATTTCCGACACTCACCTCTCTATTTTCTAGATCATATCCACCCCTCATGACTGCTAAATTCTTGCATGCTGACCAAGATGGCCACCCAAAAGAACAACCCGAAAGAATGACCAAGATGGCCACAGGAAGTCACATGACAGACCAATGAGGAATCAGTGCAAGCAAGGATCAGCTGTGCAGCCTTATCAGCCTATATAAGCAGAATGCCGAGTCATACTAAGGGAGTAGGTCTTGGATTGAAAGCTTAGGAGATAGTGGAGTCCTGTATGGATGTGTTTTTTGGACAATGATCCTGATTTGGAATTTGACTAAGGACTGGACAACTACCACCTTTGTAGCTAGAACTTTTTCTGTTTTCATGACAATGAAGTTGGCTTTGTTCCCTCATGTGGGTTAATTAATAAATAGTTTATTAATTGGACTCAGACTTCTGGGTATCTATGTTGTGTATTGGAACACTGCCCATGATTTTGCTTGACCTCTTGTAACATCACAGCACATATGCAGATTGTGCCTCAGTGAATGTTAACCAGACTTCTTCTATACAATGAGCAGCAAGCCATATCTGTAGAGGCAGCAATTTAATAGACCAAAATATTTGTGATTCAAAGATTTATTGCAACCTCAATAAAAGCAAAATACTGCAGACACTGGAATCTGAAATAAAAACAGAAAATACTGGAAAATTTCAACAAGTCTGACAGCATCTGTGGAAAGAGAATAGAGCCAATATTTTGAGTCCGGACTCTGATTCGAAACATTAGCTGTATTCTCGCTCCACACATGCGGTCAGTCCTGCTGAGATTTTCCAGTGTTTTTTGTTTTGTTTTGTCTCACTATAACTTGTGTCTGCAGATTTTTGAGATCCACTCAGCAAAACCAATAGTTTCCTCTGTTGACAGACTGGAAGGCCAAAACCAGCACAATACCAAAGAGCTTGTGGAATTGTGTTCAGATTTTAACTCCGTCACTCTGCCTCTGTACCCAGGAACCCACAACCAGGACAAGAGGGGACGAGGAGTCTGGAAGCATATCCAGCTCCTAGTCCCTCTCAGAAGAGCAGGCACACTTACAAATGAGATGTCAACCAGGTGAAACTGCAACACAGGACTACTTTCATGCCAAATAGCATAAGCAGGAACCAAAAGACAAAGCTAAGCAATTTGACAACCAATGGATCAGATCTAAGCTCTGCAGTCGTGCCACATCCAGCCATGAATGGCAGTGGACAATTAAACAACTCGCTGGAGAAGTCTTCACAAATATCTTTCCCCTCCCCCCCCCCCCAATAATGGAAGCGTCCAGCACATCAGTGCAAAAGAAAAGACTGAAGCATTCGCAGCAATCTTCAGCCTAAAGTGATTCATCGTGGCCTCCTCCCGTGGTCCCCAGCATTGCAGAAGTCTTCAGTCAATTCGATTCACTCCATCTGATATCAAAAAATGGCTGAAGGTACTGGATTTGCAAAGATTATGAGCCTTGGCCATATTCCAGTAATCGTCCTGAAGACTTGTGCTTCAGAACTTGTCATACCTCTAGCCAAGTGTTACTGTATAGCAGTAACACTAACACTGACATCTACCCAGCAATCTGTACACAAGAAACAGGACAAATCTAACCCATCCAATTACTGCCCCATGAGACTATGACTGATCATCAGCAAAACCTGCTCATTGGCGCTCAGTTTTGGTTCCGCCAGGGTCACTCAGATCCTGACCTTCGTTCAAAAAACATGGACAAAGGAGTTGAATGCTAGAGGTGAAGTGTGAGTGACAGCCTTTCACATTAAAGTAGCATTTGACTGAGTGTGGCATTAAGCAGCCCCAGCAAAACTGGAGTCAAAGGAAATTGGTGGGGGGGGTGGTAGGGGGGGAAGATTATCGCTGACTGGAGTCATACCTGGCACAGAGGAAGATGATTGTGGTAGTTGGAGGTCAATCACCTCAGCTCCAGGGCGATATTGCAGGAGTTCCTCAGGGTAGTTTCCTAGGCCCAACCATCTTCAGCTACTTCATCAATGACCTTCCTTCCATCATAAGTTTCACTGATGACTGCACAATATTCTATATCATTTGCGACTCCTCAGCTATTGAAACATTTGTCTCGAAATGCAGCAAGACCTGGACAATGTCCAGACATGGTCTGACAAGTGGCCAGTAACATTCATGCCACATAAGCGCCAGTCAATGACCATCTCCAACAAGAGAATGTTCAACCATCACCCTTGATATTCAATGGCATTACCATCATTCTTTCTCCCATGTCAACATCCTGGGAGTTACAATTGATCAGGAACTGAGCTAGACCAGCCATAAAAATACTGTGTCTACCAGAGCAGGTCAAAGGCTAGAAATCTTGCAGTGAGTAACTCACCTCCTGATCCCACCAAAGCTTGTTCTCATCTACAATGCACAAGTTAGGAGTGTAATAGAATACTCTCCACTTGCCTGGATGAATGTTGCTTGATATAATCTAGGGCAAAGCAGCCCACTTGATTGCTACCCCTTCCATAAACATTCAATCCCTATACTGCCAGCAGACAGTGGCAGCCATCTACAAGATGCACTGCAGGAATTCACCTGAGTTTCCTCTGGCAACATCTTCTAAACTCATGACCATTACCATCTAAAAGGACATGGGCAGCAGATACCTGGAAACAGCACCACCTCAAGGTTCCCCTTCTAGTCAGTCACCATTCTGACTTGATTTGGTGTTGCTGGCATAATTAAGGACCTCATGCACCCCAGACATACTCTCTTCCACCTTCTTCCATTGCAAAAACAATACTAAAATCTGAGGACATGTACCAACCATCTCAAGAATAGCTTTTTCCCTGCTGCCATCAGACTTTTGAATGGACCTACCTTGCGTTAAGTTGATCTTTCTCTACACCCTAGCTATGACTGTAACACCACATTCTGCACCCTCTTCTTTCCTTCTCCATGAACAGTATGCTTGGTTTGTATAAGATGCAAAAAACAATACTTTTCACTGTATACTAATACATGACAATAATCAATCAAATCAAAATCAAAAATCAATGTATTATTGCCAACTGATGCAATGACATTGGAATCGCGGCTTGATGTTATCATGCCAGATATTACATCACCATGCCTCTGTATCCACAAGGTAAAATACAGCTCCACATTTTGAATACTGTACATATTTTGGACTTCAACAGATGAACTTTTCTGATAAGGAGAAATTAGGTAGAATAGGTCTTTACTCTCCAGAATTTAGAAGAATCAGGGGTAATCTCATTAAAATGGGTAAAATTCTTAGAATACTTGACAGGATGGATGTTGAGGGGTTGTTTCCCATTGCTGGGAAGTTTAGATCTAGGGGTCATGTTCTCAAGATAAAGATACCCATTTTGCATGAGTATCTCTGCACTTGGAGGATTATGAATCCTTGGAATTCTCCATCTCAGAGTGCTGTACATGCTCAGTTGATGAGTATGTTAAAGATTCAAATCATTAAACTTATGTTCATGAAAGGAATCAAAGGATATGGGGATCAGGCAGGAAAGTTGATGTGGAAGATCAGCCATGATTTTATCGAATAGTGGAGTAGGCTGAATGGGCCATGGGACCTAATCCTGCTCCGAATCCTTATATTCCCATGTAAGGAACGTGACCAAACACTTGGTCAAAGGTTTGACGTTTAAAATGGCCTTAAAGCAAGTGACAGATGGAGAATCAGAGGGGTTTAGGGGAAATGTGTTTTAAAATTACACTGAGATGCATTATGCAATATTGAGAGAGGCACTTTTTAAAGGAAGGATCATTAATTTTAATAGTTACCCTCTTTAAGCAACATTACAAATACATCATGACTTTAAGAAATATCACTTTTTAAAAAACAAATTATAGATGTGCACTTCGCCACACCTTCACACTCGGGACATGATGACACAGTAGCACAGTGGTTAGCACTGTTGCCTCACAGCACTGGGGACTCTGGGTTCGATTCCCAGCTTGGGTCATTGTCTATGCAGAGTCTGCATGTTCTCCCCATGTCTGTGTGGGTTTCCTCTGGGTGCTCTGGTTTCCCCCCACATCTGAAAGGCGTGCTGGTTGGATGTATTGGCCATGCTAAATTCTCCCTCAGTGTACCTGAACGGGTGCTGAGTGTGGCGAGTAGGCGATTTTCACAGTAACTTCATTGCAGTGTTAATGTAAGCCTATTTGTGTCACCAATAATGAATAAACTTTAAAACATGGATGATTAGTTGGTTCATTAATACTCTGTAATACATTTTTTTAAAAACACCACCACTATTAATTACAACGCCTTATATTCTACACTTACATGTTTCGCTTCAGTTTAATATGAGAAATGATTATAAATATGGAGCTAATGAAGTAATTGATGGAATGAAAATCATTTACATTATTTTCATTTTGGTCCCTCTTTTTTAAAAATAAATTTTATATTAGCCTGCAGTCCCGTCACCAGGGAGGAAAAAGTTTTATTTCTTCATATTATTAATTACTATTTGCACAAAACAAAAGAGCTGAATCAAAGAAAAGCGATCTTTGCAAAAGTATCCACGTGTTCCGCACATTGTTCCCCAGTCAATTATTTGTCAGAATGCAATTTGTTTTCAGGACAATTGTTTCAAAATGAAAAGTAGGAACTGCATAACAAAAAGCCAGGTGGCAATCCACAGTGATTATCAAAGAATTCAAGTGTTCAGGTCTGAGGTAGACAGAGAGCCTATGATTAAATTGACAGGAATCTCCAATGCAAAGAAATTACATTTAAAAGTAGCAGGGAATCATAAATATGGCAGCAATGAGAGATGATATCGCCATTTGATAGACGAATTGAATGAATCCTGACATCAGGCATTATTCATTGATGGACTCCATAGCCAGCTGAGAGTGGTATATGTATGAAGAAAGAATTTACATTTATATGGCACCTTCTCACAGTTGTTATGATATCC
Organism: Carcharhinus amblyrhynchos; assembly: GCF_965287045.1. Classification (NCBI taxonomy): domain Eukaryota; kingdom Metazoa; phylum Chordata; class Chondrichthyes; order Carcharhiniformes; family Carcharhinidae; genus Carcharhinus; species Carcharhinus amblyrhynchos. The sequence goes on along the minus strand of NC_137342.1, from coordinate 23,877,326 downwards.
CAAAGTGCTTCACACGCAAGGAATTAGTTTAGAAGTACAATCAATGTTGCCGGCTGTGATTCTCCCATTCTGTGGCACTAAGTTTTTAGCGCAGTAAGCCGGGAGAATTTCACGGTGGGCAATGTACAGGATTTGTGCGTGTGTACGGCATCTGCTCCATGCCAGAAATTGGCAGGGAGGCACAGAAGCCATTTAAATACATATTTAAACATATTTTAAATGTGATTAGCGGGCCCGGGACGGAAGTCTTTGGGCCCGCTAAGCTCTCCCTTTCCCGTCATCCCACCCCAACACCCCCCTCCCCTCCCACCAGGGTGGTTCACTCCAGTTGGTTTTAGAGTAGCTCCCCACTAATGGGAAACTTGCGGGCCAACCCCGTTGGAATGAAGGGAGGCCAATTGGTGCCCTCCAGAGGGTGGGGCAGGGGGAAGGGGGGGCGGGTGGGTGGGCAGTCGGGCCTGAGAATGGCTGACTGTCCATTTAATGTCAGTGTCCCTCCCAGACTTGCTGATATAGACACAGAAACTGAGATGGGAGCTCAGTGCCATTTCCATATGTGTGCCTCCTCATAATCCCCGGGATTCCTGGCCATTAAAAGGGGGACAGAGGTCTACTATCTTCCACTTTGCAACTGGGAATTAAACAAGCCCCAAATATGAAGGGCAGGAAGGTCGATCTTTTGCTTTTGCTTTCATACCCTCCCATTTCCTATCATCTCTCCAATTCTCCAATCTGTCGTTTGTCCTCATTATTGTAATGTGTCATTAAAGATAGCAACTGACAGTACTAGAAGGGAAGTGCATCGTGTGATCTTAGTTTCACTTTTGTTTCTGGGTTGAGTACACACACACACACACACACACACACACACACACACACACACACACACACACACACACACACACACATCTGCTGCAGCCATCTTCAAGCTTTGTACTGAGGTATTATTATTAATATAGAAACTTAGAAACTGGAAGCAGAAGTAGACCATTTGGTCCTTCGAGCCTGCTCCACCATTCATTTTGATCATGGCTGATCATTGAATTCAATATTCTGATCCACCTTCCTCCCCTATCCCTTGATCTCTTCAGCCCCAAGAGCTTTATCAATTTCTTCTTGAATTCAGACAACATTTTGGCCTCAAGTACATTTTATGGTAGTGAATTCCACACACTCACCACTATCTGGGTTAAGAAATTTCTCCTCACCTCAGTCCTGAAAGGTTTATCCCTTATCCTCGAACTATGATCCCTAGTTCTGGACACCCTCACCACTGGGAACATTCTTTCTGAATCTATCCTGTCTAACCCTGTTAGAATTTTATAAATTTCTATGAGATCCTCTTTCACTCTTCTAAACTCCAGTGAATATAATCCTAACCGATTTAGTCTCTCCTCATATTACAGTCCTGCCATCTTAGGAATCAGCCTGGTAGGCCTTCGCTTTACTCCCTCTATAGCGAGGACATCCTTCCTCAGACAAGGACACCAAAATGGTACACAGTACTCCAGCTGTGGCCTTGCCACCATCCTATACAATTACAACAAAATATCTCTACCGCTATACTCAAATTCTCATGTGCTGTCTAAATAAATGAACCCACAACATGTTTACGCAATACTATATGAGCGATAGTGCTTATATCATTATAGGGTGGCATTGTTGGACAGTGGTTAGCACTGACATTTTTCAAAAAACAAATTATAGATGTGCATCTTGCAACACCTTCACACTCAGGCATGACGGTGGCACAGTGGTTAGCGCTGCTGCCTCACAACACCAGGGACCCGGATTTGATTCCTGACTTGAGTCACTGTCTGTGTGGAGTTTGCACATTCTGCTTGCGTCTGCACATGTTTCCTCCCATAGTCCAAAGTGTGCTGGTTAGGTGGATTGTCTATGCTAAATTGCCCCTTAGTATCAGGGGAACTAGCTCGGATAAATGCATATGGTTATGGGGATAAGGCCTGGGTGGGATTGTGCTCAGTGCAGACTCGAAGGACAGAATAGCCCCCTTCTGCACTGTAAGACTCTATGACTCTATAACAACACAACAGTGATGTGCCCTGTTCTATCTGTTTGGATGTTTCTCCCTTTAACAGTATAAGTCTTCAAATAATCATTTCTCTATTCCTTTGAGTATCCTGCTGTGAAATGCTGCATTATTAGATATCAAAACAGAAAGGATTGCTATGGGAAGAGTTTTTTTTCAGCAGCTTAGGGATAACATTACTCATGCACGGCCAAAAAAGGTTGACGATTTTTACTGGGACGTGAAGTGTTGATTCTACTTATTGGGATATAAGATTGATTTAGCAACACCACATGCATAAGGCTGCAGATTCGATTTTGGGGAAATCTGATGGAAAGCTACTTGTTCAATTTCATAAAATCATCCAATCAAGACCTACCAAAAGGGAAAAAAAACCAAGTGAAATGGGTCAGCAGAATACAACTTGTAGAGAAAAAGGGAATAATACAGGAACCTACAAAAATGTTTAACAAAGTAAGGTGTGATGATGATGACGGAACCAATAATGAATGTAATTATAAAAGCCAAAAATGGAACAGGTGGATAACTTACTAATATTGTAATGTAAGAGGTCTATCACAGAACTGCAATCCTTTAAGAACACATTTTGAGTTAACACTGGAGTTAAGCTAAAAATAGCAAACACATTAAATGATTACTTCCTAGAGCTATTCACTTGGGAGAACATTAATGCAATGCCTTTCATCAGAGAAGGTTATATCCAACATTAATGATTTGACATAAAACCAGAAAATATTGGAACTCAGCAGCATCTGAGAAACGAAGTAAGCATATTAAGATCATTGGCCAGAATTTTACCACTCTGCCTGCCACATGAATTGGAGTGAGTGAGGGGCGGAACATGGAACGATCTATTGACCTCGGGCAGAATTTTATGGTTTCGAGGTGAGCTCCAATCCAAGCTCAAAGGGTTCAATTGCAATAAATACTCCGGGGTAACAGGTATAATAACACACAACTGCAAACTGATATTTGTGACAATTTCTACAAAGTGGTGACTCATTATGAGGGATACGATGCATAGTACGGAGTGCTACTGAATTGTAAACAAACCAACAAAGTACACACTCATTGGTCTTATATCAATAACTGGCAAAAAAATTAAAACATACCTTTGGGAATAAAAATGAAGATTTACCTGTATGAAAATAACTTAATAATTGGCAGCCAGGGAAGTCTCAGGCTGACAAATGTTCATGGACTTTTGAGGAAGTAACATCCCAAGAGAACCTGGGAAAGAATCAGAAATCTGCAGTCATACTATAATTTTTATTTAGAACAAAGAAAAGTACAGAACAGGAACAGGTCCTTCAGCCAACCATGCTCATGCCGATCATGATGCCCAAACTAAACTAAAACAATTCCTTCTGCCCTTAGTCACTCCATAACCTTCTATTCCCTCCTTAGTCATCTATCCATCCAGATGTCTCTTAGATGTTGCTAATGTGTCTGCTTCCACCACCTCTTCTGGCAGCACATTCCAGACATTCACCGCAATCTGTGTGAAAAGCTTCTCCCGCATTTCTGCCTTAAACTTCCCCCGTCTCGCCTTGATCCTGTGCCCCCTTGTACTTGACACTTCCACCCTGGAAAAAAGCCTCTAGCTATCCACCCTGTATATGCCTCTCATAATTTTGTAGACCTCTATCAGGTCTTAATTCTTGGATTGATCAACAGATCAAATGAACATAACCTGCACTTTTGTTAGAACCAAATCATTCAACTAATGTCTTTAGATCATAGTTTACTATTTATTTACATGTGGCAACTGAAGAATTTAATGAATGTAATATTTCTTTAAGATTGACCATGCTTATTCTCTATCATGTTGATTGTCATTTTCAGGTTTACCTTGCAACAGCGTCAATGAAAGTAAGATTTACGTTGTTTCAGTTATTTCCTGAACAGATTTAATTGATTGCTCATTACAAAAGAAATGAAATGAAACCTGAAGTGGGTGGAAAAACTCAGCAGGTCTGGGAGCATCTGTGGAGAGAGAAAGAGTTAACATTTTGAGTTTGGCTCTTCCTCAGAACTGAAGAGAGGTAGGAATGTGATGCATCACCAGAAAAACAGCTGGTCATCAACCTGCGGTTTTGACCTGCTTCAAAGCGGAAGACCACCAAATGAAAGCAGCAAGACCACCAGAAGCCTGAAGCCAGCAAAGTCACCAAACCACAGACTGCAAATTCCCTTTTAAATTTTATGAACTCTAATTTGACCAAGCTATCCTTCGCCACTTTGTAATCTGAATATGGGGAGCAGCCCTGAGTTCCCACATAGCACAGGATAACCCAAGAGGTTAGAACTGAACTGCCATTCCCGTTAGATAATAAACCTTTCTACTACTAATATATACTACCACTTATCATAAATGGTAACTGATAAGCCCTGAGGGTGGGCTTCAATTTATTCTTTCCTCAGTGCTTGGCGTTCCAACCAGCTCTCTTCCAGCTGCTGACACTCTGCTTGAGTAAGTAAATAAATGTAATATTTTTTACTGTTCTCTTTAATGATGCATTGCACATTAGGGGAGGTGATGACCTAGGGGTATTATTGCTAGATTATTAATCCAAAACTCAAATAACGTTCGAATTCTGCCACCCCATATGGTGGAATTTGAATTCAATAAAAATTATGTGGATTGTCAGAAAAACCCATCTGGTTCACTGACGTCCTTTAGGGAAGGAAATCTGCTGTCCTCACCTCATTTAGCCTACATGTGACTCCAGAGCCACAGCAATATGCCCTCTGAAATAGCCTCAAGGCACTCAGTTCAAGGGCGATTAGGGATGGGCAATAAACGCTGGCCAGCCAGTGATGTCCATATCGTACAAATGAAGAAAAAGAATGAATTATCCTTATCACCACTACTATAATTGAATCAACATCAAAATCGATGCAGTAACTATTAGTTGATTTTATTTTCAGATTTTCTTGCACATTGTTTGTTTTGCAATTTTGTCCTGCTACAACCCTAATAACTGGGGCAATAGCAAAATAAAAATCAGCGCTGTAGTTTCTATATAACCCAAATTGAATTCATTATTCAAAAAGAGCTTTCACTGTTGGTATGGGTTTCACTGAGTAAGCACAACCTGCTTTTTAAATGGGAATGAAATAGGCTTCCAGAGCATGCAACAATTTAAATTGTTGTTTCATGCTGGAAGAATCCTTCCTTCTTAAGAGATTCAATAAATAGTAATTATAACATGAGTTATGCAGTCCTTACTGAGTGATGTTAAAAGTATTCCACATGCTGGTAATTAGTTTTGTGGTCGGTCCAATGTGTGGAAGATGAGAGAATTTGTCACTGAAGCTTGCAGGCACAGGAATGATGAAGACGTACCGACTACAAAGTGGAAAGTGATAACAGCACAGGAAGGTGTATAAAGTGGGCAGTGTGATGGCACAGTGGTTAGCACTGCTGCCTCGCAGCGCCGGGACCGGGTTTGGTTCTCAGCTTGGGTCACCGTCTGTGCGGAGTCTGCAAGTTCTCCCCGAGTCTGCATGGGTTTCCTCCCACAGTCTGAAAGACATTCTCATTTGGAGCATTGGTCATGCTAAATTCTCTCTTTGTGTACCCGAACAGGTGCCAGTGTGTGGCAATTTCCACAGTAACTTCATTGAAGGTTAATATAAGTCTACATGTAACACTAATAAGTAAACTTAAATGTACTAGGAAAGACCACTCATGGGAAAGCACCCTGATAGTTAAACATTACAGGCTGTGGAATGAGAGTCAAGATTTTCTGGCTTCCCAACCAATGATGTATTTAAGTGATGGTGGTGTATAGGTTGGATAACATTGGGCAGCCACAATAAAAATGAAACTTGGGCAAGTAGGAGAAATGGCTGAACACATGAGGACATGAAGAGAAATGGGGCCCAGTAAGCAAACCAGACTGGTGACCAGAAACAGGTCGGGGATGGTGCAAAGAAGTGAATATGGGAGAAAGATGAAGCAGTAGGCCAAGGTGAAATGCCATAGAAGAAAATGGACGGTGGACTTGTCAGGACCTGTGGTGAGAAGACTAGATAGTGACTGCCACAGTTTGTGTATTAAAAATAGCAGAAGCAGGCATTACTGATGTCAGATGCAATGTCAGCATGTTGGCATGAAGGGGAATGTTTCAATTATGACAATAATAAATAGATTTGACAAGCAGAACATTTCAAAAACGTTAATGTATGAAGAAACTTTTCAGCTGCTCACAGTTTCTCTGGGGATTTCCATCAAACTGCCAATGAAGTCAATGATAGGAGAACCCCTGCAGAATTTCCAAGCATTTAAATGTGTCTGCTTCTGATTATTGTGATGCTATTATTCTGCTAGACATCATGCCGCGTTGATCTGTTTTGCTCTCCTAGTAAATCATCAGAAACATATTTTCCAAAAGCTGAATCATTTGGTTAACATAATTCAAAATAAATTGGAGGTGTTCTCAATGTGTGCATATTAAAATTGGACATTTATTTTGTTTTTTTTTTCCAAGGTCATATGTATGAACTCTTCAGAATAGTTTTCCAGCCCCAACCATCTTCAACTAATTAATCAATGACCTTCCCTCCAACGGGTCAGAAGTAGGGATATTTGCTGATGATTGCACAATGTTCAGCACTATTCATGAGTCCTCAGAAACTAAAACAGCCTATATCCATAGGCAACAATGTTCAGGCAAGTGGCAAGTAACAAACATGCCACATAAGTGCCAAGCAATGTCCATCTCCAACAAGAGAGAATCTAACCATCTCCCTTTGACATTTACTGGCGCTACCGTCACAGTATCCCTCACCATCAGCATTCTGGATGGTTACCATTGACCAGAAACTGAACTGAACTAGTCTTATAACTACAATGGCATCAAAAGCAGGTCAGAGATTGGGAATTCTGCACAGAGTAACTCACTTCCTAAATCACCACAGACTATGCACAATATGCAAGGCGCAAGTCAGGAATATAATGGAACATTCTTCACTAGCCTGGATGAGACCAGAATTGAATCTGGGTCCCTGGCGCTGTGAGGCTGCAGTATTACCACGGTGCCACCATGCTGATTCTTTTTCACCTGTCTCGTATTGTTTTTGCCCTCTTCTTGGAGCTGCTGTGGCTGGCTAATCTCGTGTAGCCGAAAGTAGAAAATCAGAAGTGGTAGACTGGCCTGAGGATAGGGAGTTGGAATGGAAAGTATGAGGTATGTGGTCATACCATCAACTGCTTATGCTTCATGTCCAACAGGGAGATAATGATAAAGTTGCAGTTAAGAAAGAGCAGAAGGCAGGAAATTATCTGATTCTCAGTGTTCTCAGTATCGCCAAATACAACTGGTGCTGTGCAGCCAATCCCTTGATGTGCAGCACAATCTCAGGCACAGGACTCAAGAGATGCACTCAGCCTGTCCTCCCAACAGTTCAGATTTGCTCCCTATGTGTGATCTTATCCTTCAAAGAGGAAGGAAGCACGTGAGAGATTGTGTTGCATTGTACTTGGGTGATATACCTGCGATGGCTGACTAACTAGAGGTATGCTAGTGGTATGTGCAAACTTGCAAGAGGTATGTGTGAGTCTTGTGTCATTGAAAAATGTTTAAGGGTAAGCTGGGGTATTTGAAGATAAGGCCTGTGTACTGAGTGCCGAATGGGTGAATGGTTCGTGTGTGGTGCATGGAGCAACACAAGAGGTTGATGATAATAGCACAGGGACTGCAGCAGTTCAAGAAGGCAGCTCACTAACACCTACTTAAGGGCAATTAGAGATGGGCAATAAATGCTGGTTTAGCCAGTGACACCCACATCCTGTAAATTAATTTTAAAAAATGACATAACAGCATTCACTGACCCTGACTATCAATGGGTGGCTATTGAACTCTTTCCAGCAATCCTGCCAGGTCCTTTGGGTCAGCTGAGAGTTGACCTCCTATCTACCTATTCCCATTCCCTTCTGATTGTGGCTCTCATGGGCCTTCTGGATCCTGCAGAAATATTGTTCCTTTCCTTTTGTTGACCTTCATCACTGAGGCCTCCGGCAATGCATCCATGTACCTCAAGCCTTCTCTGTGTCCTGATGCCCCACATCAATGCACAATCAACGATTGATGTTTCAAAAGAAGAATAAATGAAGTTAATTCTCAGGCCTATCATCATTTCTAGTTTCATGAATCTGTTTAAAGGCTGAAGAAGGATTTACTTCAACACTACCTGTGCTCTTAAATGCTAAATATTTACCAATAAGAGTAAAGCAATACACACATGAATGTGTATGTGCAGAGCACTATACACATATGTAAATACATACTTCTAAGCATTATACCAGCAATAAACATCGCATGAAGTACTACTAACAATAAATTGATAGTGTAGCTACCAGCCTAAGATCACTATTTAAGAAGCATTTGGATAAGTACATGGTTGGGAAAAGATTAGAAGGATATGGGCCAAACGTGGGCAATTGGGACTGACTGGGAGAGCACAATGATTGGTGTGGACTGGTTGAGCCCAAGGGCATGTTTCCATGCTGTATTGCTCTATGTCTTTTTTGGTGGAATTTTACCGCCTCGTCTGCCTGAGGCTCGTAAGATCCCGCCAGAGGCCAACGGAGAATGCCGTTCTGCGAGCCTCAGCCTCCCCGATTCTGGGCATGCCAGTAAAATCCTGTCATATGACTCTCCGACTAGTCTTAGCCTACAGACTCACAGAAGCTGTTTTGTTACGATGGAATAAGTGCTTCTCTCCTACGCAAGTTAATTTTTCACATCTGCTATACAGAGATGATTTTAACAACTAGCTAATAACATGTTCCAAAGAAAATTACATGAAAGAACAAATATATCTTTATTTAGCTCTGGATCTAGTTTTTATACAACGTCTCGTTCAGGTAGAATATGTCTCCAAACTCTTCATAAAACTGGTTCCATTTGCTGTTAATCATCCTCAAAGCACCAGATGTGATTTGGAGACTCACAAACTCAGTGCAGGTGTTTGTAGTTACTACAACTTGGTCTGGATTCAGTTTATTCAAACAAATGAAGCCAATAACTAGCTGTGGGACCCTGTAGGATTCCATAGGTTACTTAGAACACAGTGCCATGAAGGAGACACCAGTGCTGATAATGCAATGCTTGCTGTCTGACTCAAAGTGAGTGAGTATTATCACTATGCTATTCAGAGAAAACAATGTATAAGAGACAAATTTTATAGGGAACAAATAGAAAGTTCTTGCATGTTGTTTCATTGAAATTTCCTAGAATAGCCCTGTTTGAGTCCTTTTAACTTCAATGTCTTCACACAAAGCAACACTTGTATACGCTAAGATATCTCACACCTTTCTTTGGAAGCTGCTTAATGGTGCTGCTGTTGTACCCACTGGTTTTATAGTTTCTGGCCAAACACCAAATTAAATTGTCTGCTCTACATTGCTAATGAGTTAAAGGAAATGTTGCCCTGTGTCCAAATGCTGGTGACATTTCAATGCTGCAACATGCTTGCAAATTGGGTATCAGTTTAAAGTTTATTTATTAATGTCACATGTAGGCTTACATTAACACTGCAGTGAACATAAGAACATAAGAAATAGGAGCAGAAGTAGGCCATCTAGCCCTTCGAGCCTGCCCCGCCATTCAATAAGATCATGGCTGATCTGTCGTGGCTCAGTTCCACATTCCCGCCCTCTCCCCATAACCCTTAATCCCCTCTCTTATCAAAAACCCATCAACCCGCGTCTTAAAAATATTTAGCGAGGTAGCCTCCACCACTTCAACGGGCAGAGAATTCCAGAGATTCACCACCCTTTGAGTGAAGAAGTTCCTCCTCAACTCTGTTCTAAACCGCTCCCCCCTCTATCTTGAGGCTGTGCCCCCTAGTCCTATTATCCTTTCTGAGCGGGAAGAGTCTCTCCACCTCTATCCTATCCATCCCATTCATCATCTTATACATCTCAATGAGATCTCCCCTCATTCTTCTAAACTCTAACGAGTACAAGCCTAGTTTATTCAGCCTCTCCTCATAGCTCAACCCCCTCAACTCCGGCATCAGCCTAGTAAACCTCCTCTGCACTCCAAAATCCCCTAGTCGCCACACTCCGACGCTTGTTTGGGAACACTTAGGGAGAATTTAGCATGATCAATGTACTTAACCGGCTCGTCTTTCAGACTGGGAAGAAAACAGAGCACCGAGAGGAAAACCACACAGATTAGGGGAGAACATGCAGACTCAGCACAGATGGTAACCCAAACCGTGAATCAAACCCGGGTCCGTGGCACTGTGAAGCAGCAGTGCTAGCCATTGTGCCACCATGCCATCCCCATCATCTATCATCTATGAGCCTATCATTAATGTTAAGTTAAATCTATTGAGGGCTGTCTTGTGCATCTTCATATGTTTACTAGGAATTTATTATGTTTTCCCTGGCACTGTGAAGCAGCAGTGCTAACCCACTGTGCCACCATGCTACCTTTGGAAAGTCATCTGAAGCTACAAACTGTTTTGCAGCATATTTTTCAAAATTCTCCCTGGTAACAGGCTTGAGAAGGATTCGTACACACACAAATATACTGACTTTGTGACCTAGTTTACTTTGCAAATTAAGGAAGGTAGGTTTTAGACAGGTATATAATTGGCATGTTGTAACAGATTTTAATCAATCTTTGTTTCCAGAATTTACATTTGAAACAAGACTTCAACTCTCGGAAATACTTTGTCTTTCAAATGAGACATTAAACTGTGACCTGATCTGACCTTTCAGGTGAAAATATAGAGAAGACATATTAAGTTAAATGGAAGAGTGGACAGGATTCCAAATTAGTTTATAACAGTGATTGGGAATAATTTTTCGCTTCTAGAATAAAAAGGTTTAGGAATAACCTGCCAGCGAGGGAAAGGAAGGCAAAAATACTTTGGCTGAATTTTTCCGGCCATTCCCGCTGTGGTTTGCCAGTGGCAGAGGCAGTGAACAACAGGACAATCCGTTGATATTGGCAGGAACGAAGATCTCGCTGCTGGCACTGGTGGGCCACCTTAACTGGTGTGGGTGAGGGTGGCGGGGAAGGTGGGGGGGGGGTGCGGATAGATTAGAAAATTCTGCCAATAGAGACTGTTCATGATCTTTTAGGATACTGTGATTGGAGAGACAGGGGCTGGTATTTTCTTACTTTTTAACTAAGTGTCAGCTCAGAGGGAGAAAGTGGTGTGTTGCCCACCGGCTCCGCTGCCAACTTTTCCTGCCAAATTTTTAAATATTTAGTGAAGAGAAATCCAAGGAGTGTGTCCCACAAGATGACGCTGGCAGGGGTGAGCTCAGCATGATCCCACCCCACCAGCAATGTCAGCTTTAGGGCAGTCTTAAAAAAAAATATTCCTCCCCCCACCCCACGTTCCACCATACAAGGACATCCCACGCACATTTTCCACCTTTCACCCAAGGTAACCACCTCTCTTTCCACCACCACCCCCCCGAGACCAGGCCACTATGGGGAACCCCCACATGGACACAGAAAACCCTTCAACCGCCCCCACCCCTGCAGACCTCCCCCAACTGGAGTTCCCTGGCACTGCCCCATGTGCCAAAGGGCACTGCCAGGGCATTTCCCCTTCCCATCGAGGTTTATAATTACCAATGCGCTCCCGGCTGGTTCTCTTTACCAGGTTACCATTGGTCCAGATGTGTGGTAAATCTCATCAACGTGATGTTTTGTCGGTGGTGGAATGGGGGGGGATATCTGAACTTTGGGAAACGATGAGCAGGGATGCCTACTAATGACATGATAATGTATGGTAATCGGGTTCCAATGCTTTCCGGCAGGAACCCCATTACATCATTGGCGGGTGTGGGGTCAGTGGGATGGAAAATCATGGTCCATGATTTGGGAGTTTCTGTTGGATTCTCTGTAACCCATCTTTATTCTTGCTCATCAAAAGCCGGGCGGAGAATCCCGGTCAGGATGTTAGATGAAAAGTCAAACTGGTCCTTCCTTGTTGATGAATTTTTTTATATACCTAGTTTCCTCAGGAGTGTAGAAATGGGGCTGGCGATGACCCAGTGGTATTACCACTAGACTATTAATCCAGAAACTCAGCTCATATCCCGGGAATCCGGGTTCGAATCCCGTCACGGCAGATGATGGAATTTGAATTCAATAAAAAAATCTGGAATTTAGAATCTATCGATAATCATTCTATGACCTTGAAATCATTGTTGATTGTTGGAAAAACCCACCTGGTTCATTAATATCTCTTAAAGAAGGAAATCTGCCCTCCTTACCTGGTCTTGCTTACATGTGATTCCGGAGCCACAGCAAAGTGGTTGACTCTCAATTGCCCCTAAAATGGTTGAGCAGGCCATTCAGCTCAAGGACAACTAGGAATGGGCAATAAATGCTGGCCAGCCAGGGAAGCCCATGTCTCATGAATGAATTAAAAAAAAAGGCACCACTGTAATTAAGTATTATTAGGTAGTGTACATGAGTGCACATTTCACTATGTACTTAGTAAAATACACATGAATATAAATTGTCTAGTGATCAATTTGCATTTATCAACTTGTGTGTAAAAAGTACTCTGTACATAGTAAAAATATTCAACAAATGTATTGCAAATAATTAAATAAGTTTTGGGCTACTCAGAAGAAAATGGGATGGATCTTATCAATTATCACTTTCCAGGCAAAGCATTGCAAAGCAAGAGAGGGACATGTCAGCAAATAGGTGATTCAGACATAGAGATGAAGCTGCCCTGAGGAGCTTTCCACTCATTCCTGGGTGGAAAATGATGCAGAGGCTTTGAACTCCAGACCTAAAATCTAAATATGTTATCTTGTTGCACAATGTTCTTTACCAGCATAAAATGTGAACTTTATTTAGCTTTTAAACCCCTGTATGCAGCAGCTGATGCCTGGAAGACTGCTGCCATAGTTGTAATTGATTGAGACCTTACATTCACTCTGATTAAAACATACATTTTTAAACACCACCACTGTTCCAGGCATGGATTTTTTGAAGGATTTTATCCCGTAAAAGGATGCATGGAACCTTTCCAGCTTAATTTTCACCTTCTCTTTGTTTCCCCTGTACAAAAGACAGGGGGCCAAATAATACGTCTATTATAGCATTGTGTCACCATGTGCTGTTCGACAGCTTTGTCAGTCTTCCCCACAGAGGGCAATCTTTTTGTTCTTTATTGGCCCATCAGCTTCCATCTGCTTTTAATATATATACTTTTTTCAAATTCAAAGTGCTGCATTTCTGTTGCTGCTTGGGTTGTTGTTAGTTATGCACTTTCCTTACTGCCAGTAAGTATAGGAAATAAAGCTTGCATTGTCATTTTCACAGAGAAACTTCCTTCCTTTCTGTAATCAATTGCTTCAATCAACAAGAGATAGGAACCCAATCCACAAATTCAGACTGGAGCTATTGCAATTCAGCAAATCTTTCTTCAACCTTGTTAAACTTCCTCAAAGTTTTACTGAAGAACAGAAATCCACACCACCATTTCCAGTCTATTCCAAAGAATCCAATTAGCTTACATATGATACAGAAAGCGTACTGCGTTTCAGCACCTTCTTTACCATTACTTGCTGAAAACGTTTGGCAATATTGCAGGGAAAAGTACTACTTGACCCTCTTTGCTGTTGCTGAAAGGTAAAATACAAAGAGATTCACTACTTATTTTCTATTCTTTCGCTCTTCTGTTCACTTTAGGCAGCATGGTGGTACGGCAGTTAGCACTGCTGCCTCACAGTGCCAGGGAGCAGGTTTGATTTCCAGCTTGGGTCACTTCTTTGCAGAGTCTGCACATTCTCCCTGTGTCTGTGTGGGTTTCCTCCAGGTGCTCCAGTTTCCTGCCACTGTCCAAAAGACAGTGCAGGTTAGGTGCATTGGCCACGCTTAATTCTCCCTCTGTGTACCCGAACAGGCACCGGAGTGTGGCGACTAGGAAATTTTCATAGTAACTTCATTGCAGTGTTAATGTACGCCTACCTGTGACGCTAATAAATAAAATAAACTTCTGCTCTCCATTTCTCTCCGTGTTTCTCTCTCACTGTTCTGGCCTCATACATGCCTATAACAGTATTAACTTGGGGAATCACTCCAGGATATCATTGTCATTTTGTTCTATAAACCAATTTTAATAAAAGGATTTTATCTCATTATTAACTTTTACTGCCTTTCCTTTTGGAATAAATTACACATCATTAAATTTGCTGGGGTGGCAGGGATGTGGGGGGGGTGGTGGTTGAGATGGGGGTGGGTGTTGTTTGTAGGCCATTTATTTGGTCAATATTGAAGGTTATAAAAATATAAAGCACTCCATAACCACTTAGCTATAATTATCTTTTGATAATCATAAGGTTTTCATAACAATTATTTCAGTGGCAAAATGTGCAGCAAATGAAATTTGGCTTGCTGTTTAATGTTAACCTTCTAAGAGTCACTTACCCATGTTCATAAGTGTGGCAGAGTCTAGCAGTCTACAAGGCTACATGGAATCATAGAAACCCCACAGTGTTGAAGGAGGCTGTTTGGCCCATCAACTCTACACCAACAACAATCTCACCGTGGCCCTATCCCAGTAACCCCACATATTTACCCCACTAATCCCTCTAACCTACACATTGGGATATTAAGGGGCAATTTATCGTGGCCAATGTACCTAACCACACATATAATCATAGAAACCCTACAGTGCAGAAGGAGGCCATTCGGCCCATCAAGTCTGCACTGACAACAATCCCACCTAGGCCCGTAACTCTGCATCTTTACCCGCTAATCCTCTAACCTATGCATCCCAGGACATTAAGGGGCAATTTAGCATGGCCAATGCACCTAACCTGCACTTCTTTAGATTGTGGAAGGAAACTGGTGCACCCAGAGTAAACCCATGCAGACACGGGAAGAACATGTAAACTCCATACAGGCAGTGACCCATGGGAATTGAACCCAGATCCCTGGAACTGTGAGGCAGTAGTGCCGCCCCAAATCTTTGGATTGTGGGAGCAAACCGAATGGTTATGTTTCTAGGGGCATAAACCACGCTCCCATCAAATGTGACAAATGTCAACTAGAACTGTGAAGCATACAAAATTTCTAAGTCACTGAGCCACATAGATGCCAGAACCTTCTCAAACATTCCACTCATGGTTCTTTTGAACAGCCAACTTAGGCAAAGTTGGAATAAACCAGCAGTCAATGCCGCTGGTTAATTCCCTGAATGTCTGCTTGCCGCAGCCATTGCTAAGCTGGATTCATCAAAAGCAGTTCAAAGATTCATTGTGATATCAAAGGATCGTCGTGTTTAACTCAAAATTGATATTACAATTCATAACAGCTTTTACTACCTGAGCAAATTGCACTTTTTCCTTCAATAGCTTCAACCATTTATTGAGGAGAATTTATGTGAGAATTGAGTGCTGTAAAGCTTTTCACGTGCTTTACGGAGTTTACAATGCCAGTAAACTAGCATTCAATTTTTATTCATGGTAAGCCCCTGTCCATTTATCCTACTTTCCCACAAACAATGCAAAGAAGGAGATCATTATATCCCTGCTTCGTACTTTACTATTCTCTTCACTGAACACTCCTCTGTGATTTCTGAGATAATGGAGTGCATGATGAAGATCGGAAAGGTATGGTTGGCATTTTAATAACAGACCATGGCCTTTATTACAATTAGGAACACCTAACACCTTTATTGGAATTAGGAACACCTATTCCACTCATCAAAGTATTTAAACTTAATTTAAAGGCAGAAATATTACTACACCAACTAAAAACTGATATTGCATTAATGCCACGTTGAAAGTCATTCACTGGGCTGAATTGGGAAAAATAAAAGGATGGATAGAAGTTCCTATTGGCATGAAATTCAAGACAGGAAAGATTCTGGGTGAAAGATGTCCTGACTTTTCATGCATTGTTATTCCTGCCTAATGATTCATCATTCCCTTATTTTCTTTTTGGATGGCAAACCTCCACAAGCATTCAAGCTGTTTGTATGAGCGAGCACACAGCTGCCAAAACTCTTAAAGCACCCCTGCCACCATTGAAATGATTCATGCCTTGCTAGGCAGGAGGCACAAGTAGTCAAAAATGTTGGAAGATTCCAGGCAGCAGGCTCCCAGATTTAGGAGATGCCCTTGAGGTGAAGGCTGCCCTGTTCGGTTCATTAGACCAATCTCCCAAGTTAAAATAGGTTACAGTGCATTTCCCATAGAGAATAGCCCAGTTTCTCTTGAAGAAAATAAAACATTCTATAAATCAGCCACCACTGGTATCCTCCTTCAGAATATGCAATCCAAGGTGTTCCCATTTCTATTAACCCAAATGCAGTGCTTGAGGAAGTTACATTTGACAAAGAAAGCCATCAAAGAGTTATATCTCAGGTTGCAACCCATCCTGCAGCCCACTCCATCAAAGGCAATGCCAGTGGCTATAGAAAACACAACTTTGTTTTGTTATATCTCTTGTGATCTCTATGGAGTCTGTTAACTTTTAACAAGAAATTCAAAATTTAATTTGATAGTTGAAAGGATGATAGGCAAGATTTCATATTTTAAGACTTTTAATACAATAAGCAAATCAGAGCAACATTAACTAAACAATTTTGGATGGACAACTTAAACTTGAAACTGCCAAACAGAACTTTCACCTTTTACTTTTCACACAAGCAAAAATCCCACTTTATTCGATTCTCCCGGAAGTAGTCTAAAATGATTATTAGCTTCCTAGGGTTTATATCTGTTCTTTTTCCTTTCCCAGCTTCATCATTTTTAATCCAAGATCTATATTTCACAATGAAGGTTTATCCTGGCCATTCACCCTCTAGTACAAGCTGTGCAAATCTTCCAGCCTTGTTTCATATCTTCACAAATTTGGTCTTTTCAACCTGAGCAGGAGATCCCATCTACATCCCCGTGTGGAGAACCTATGAGACTTTCAGCCTTTAGATGCTGTTTCTCTCAGACGTATTGGGAGACTGCCTGTGCCAGAGTTTTCATAGAGAACCTTCCCCTTTCAAAGTCTATCTCCATGGCAACGTGAATTACATGCACCATGTATCCAGGTAGAAATGCTGATTAGCTAGTTTTGAGACCCAAACTCGCTTATCTTGGACAGTTTAAAGCATAACTGTTTACAAGCTGATATTTTCCACACCTTCCTGGGGCTTTGGAGACTAGTAGCCTAACTAATTTAAACTGAGATGCTGCTGCAATAGTCCCCAATTATGAACAGTTCATATTTTCTCAACCTCCCCATTAATATTTAACAGACCTGTCATCCTGGCCTGTTGTTAGGCAGATCTTACAAAAGGGCACATGATTTCTTCACTTTACCCTAAGTTAAAGACACAGGCTGAAATTTGAGCCCACAGTCACCATCAGTGAGGAGCTCAGGATCCAGAAGTCCAAAGTTGTGCGGGTTAAGTGGATTGGCCATGATAAATTGCCCCTTAGTGTCAGGGGGACTAGCTAGGGTAAATGGGATTGTGGGGATAGAGCCTGGATGGGATTGTGGTTGATGCAGGCCAAATGGCCTCCTTCTGCACAATAGGATTCTGTGAAGTTGCAAATCTTGCCAGCAAGAACATGACTTTCAATCTTACCTGTCCCTTGTGATGACATTATCAATTATTGCCCATAGCAAAAAGACAAGTATAGCTCTAGGGGATGAGGGAAGTGGCCAGATAGTGCCATGGCAATACTCCTTGCACTGGCCCTTGGCACAAGTTGACACTGCTAGGTTGGTACCATGGTGAGAAATGGGGGGTGCCAGCTCTGACTGTAGGAAGTGTGAAGGGGCAATTGATCATAGTGGGGGGGGGGGGGGGGGGGGGGGGGGAGAAAAAAGGAGCCAATGATCACAGAGGGTGCAGACAAGGGGCCACTGATCATGGGGCAAGAGAGGAGGAGGCAGTGATCAGGGGGATGGCTGGGGAGAGAAGTGGCTGATGATCACAGTGGGGGAAGAGTGAGAAGGGGCTGATGATAGTAGGGATGGGGTGAAGAGAAGGGGCCAGTGATCACTTGGGGTGGTGAAAACAGAAGGGGTTGATGATCACTGGAGGGGGAGGTCGGAGTGAATGGATGCTCCGGTCGGGGTGGAGAGGAGAGCCCCTGAGGCCTCAGTGTTAGTGGGAGGAGGTTTAGAACATAGAACACAACAGCACAAACAGGCCCTTCGGCCCACAAGTTGCGCCGATCATATCCATACCTACCAGGCCATAGAACTATCTGTAACTCCCAATCCCATAAAATCCCGTATACTCATCCAGAATTCTTTTAAAAGACCCCAGCGAGTTCGCAAGTTTGTTTATTGGGGTTTTGACCAGAGCACCCTTTAAAGATGGCACCTCGATCTCTGAGCAGCAGGGTTGTGCCAGCGTGTTTAAGTCCTGCCCCATCTAGGATGCCGTGAATCCCTTGATTGTTTTTGGCAGATTGTGGTAGAATCTGGAGAAAAAAAAACTGACTGGTTTCTCTGGAAAGTCATGATGGTTTTCTCGCCAGAAACTACACTCTGCCATTTTTTGGTAAGATTTTGCCCACAGTCCAAAACGTAACAGTCTAATAAAGCTGATGTTTGCTGCACGTGGTCGTACCAAGCTGCCAATGAGGATAACACTAACATTGGCTAATGGGCAATGCAAATAATCATGTTCCAGATGCATAATTTGCTAGAATGTATCAGTTCATCCTTTTTTTTATCATGGGCAAGCATTGAATTTGTGTCAGGAGACTTCCTTCGGTTAGCCAGGTAAGATAATCAAATCACACTTTAAACATTTTTATAGAGAGCAAAATAAAGATTGCAACTTATACAAGGGGTTAAGGAAGAAACTGAAATATCATGAACCACTCCTGGCAGCGAGGAGATGCTAGCTGGCCTGGAGACTTCAGTTCCCGACCTGCTAATGGAATGTAAATTCAAATTTAAATATGGAAATCTGGCACGGAGCTGATGAAAAAACTTGGAGAAGGAGACGCTTGGAAGCCGTGGTGCCCAGCAGGGAGCCTGCTAAACGGCCACCACTGATGTCTCCCGAACCGCTGCGGTGCTCTAGCAGCGTATGTGCTGGGAGAATCGCCCCCTTAACGCTGTTGCCACAGGAGTTGTCAGATCTCTGAGTTCAGCTTTCTTCGAGGTCAGTGGTGAGCATCCTTTCTTCACCGCTGACTCAAACTTAAGGTCAATGTGCTCTTATGTTGCAACATAGTTCTGGGATTGCTATTCTCTTAATGTTTTATGTGAGGAAGAGAGTCATTTCCTAACAGTGAATGTGCTAGACTGTTATTGTTATGGGTGACTTCTAATAGGGTGGCTTAACTTCCTGTCAGCCATGAATCATCATGTTGTTACATCCCCATATTGGCAACAGTTGAAGGCGTACATTAGTTAATGACTACATAAAGTTACACACAGATGAAAAATTACCCCATAATATTTGGCTACATTATTGAGACTTAATGTTGCAGAAATACAAATTTTACTTTTGTGCCTGAAGCTATTTTATAACACAGATTAAGATTTCTGTTTCCACATTTACTACCTCAACTCATTGGACCTTCAATAGGCCCTGATCACACACTGTCCACATCTGGTTACATTGGAAAAAAAGCTACTTAGAAGGATTTATATTTTCTGAACAGTGCCTGATCACTGTCAGTAAATCTTTTGGTTTTCATGTTGGTGGATGATGTATCTTTTGTCCAGTGCAGAATTGGATAATTTAGCCAGAGTGGTTATTCACCATTCTTTAGTCACCTCTGATGTAATATCAAAGACCAGAATGTGGAATTGGGTAGAATAGTAAGTAATATAGATTTACAGACAATGGAATTTTGATATATTTTAATTTGTTAATGGGATGTGTGTGTCACTGACAAAGCCAGTGTTTATTGCCATTCCCCAGTTGTCCTTGAGAAGGTGATGGTGAGCTGCGTTCTTGATCCTTTGTGGTCCTTTCAATCTGGTACAATTCACAGTGCTTCTAAGTGGCAAATTTCCAGAGTTTGGCATTGAAAGAACAGTGGTCAATTTCCAAATCACAATACTGTGTTACTTGAAGTAAAAGTTGCAGGATTCAAGATAAAGTTCTTGTGTTTGGAAGGTGAGGAGCCTTGATGAGTTGCTGCAGTGCATTCTATGAATGTTGGAGGTCTTGTGGTGCAGTGGGTAACGTCCTTGTCTCAGAGCAATAACCCTAGGTTCAAGTCTTCCCCCAGGACTTGATGGCCAAGGAAGGTTCATTGGTAACACAATCAAGTACGTTGAGTGTGTCAACCTGTAAATCCTTTCAAACATGCCAATGACTGGCACTAAGAGTGGGAGAGACACCTGGTCAGCCATGCGTGATCTGGAGTGGCGTCCCTCAAAGTATAAGCCCCTGGAGACAGTCTAGTGACCTGTTCTGGGAATTATTGCTATGGAAAATGACAAAAGTCTGCCTTAGTGCACCACTAGGTATGGGAAGGGAATTGTAATTGAAATTCTATAAATAGTGTGCACTGCAGTTGCTGTTGCACTGGTGATGCAGACAAGAAAGCCACAGAATGCTCACACAATGAGGAATTGAGCATCAATGGAAGAGATAACTGAAAGCATGTTTAGAAAGATGGATTTGCAGGAGCTTTTTAAGCACAGGTAGAGAAGTAGCAAAGTCATGGGGTTTAAAGAAGGATTTCCAGATACATATCACGAAAGATGATAAGGTTCTCTACATTACGACAATACTGGAAAATGACAAGCAATTCTGCTTAGGTTCCTCTCATCCCCTGACCAGCCCCCCACCTACATTCTCAACCAAATGGAATATGTTCATTTAAACAAATACAAGCCTTCATTCTACTTTGATTTTGAAACTATCCAACAATCTGATTTCATTATTGAAATGTCAGAAAACAGCAGGGACAAAACGTAGTCAACAGACCAATTTAGAGCCATTGTTTATTTGGAAACAGAGAAGGAAATACTCTACATCTGGCAACACTGATGATATTTCCACAAAATAATTTAATGTACTCCAGGGTCTTAAGTTTTTCATAGGAAGTCAATGCAAGTTCAGGGGTTGCTAAAGCCACACCTCAGAAAAATCTAGGTTCCTTGCAGCAATTTCCCCCCAAATTGGGAATATATCAGGTAGAGGGTCTGATCGTAACTTACCTTTTGACTTGTGGTTGATCTTATATGATAAACATGAATTCAGCAAATGTATATTTGGAATCCATTAAGGAACATCATTAATATTTTAATTTTAGAATCATAAAAACATAGAATAATTGTGCATTTGTGGGAGTTGCTGACTAGCCAGCATTTATTGCCCACCCCTACTTGATCAAGTGCAGTTGAGAGTCAACTACAATGCTGTGGCTCTGGAGTTATGTGTAGGCCAGACCAGGCAGATTCCTTTCCTAAAGGACATTAATTAATGAACCAGATAGGTTTTTCTGACAATCATTTCATGGTTATCAATATATTCTTAATTCCAGGTGTTTTTTATTGAATTCAAATTCCACCATCTGCCGTGGCAGAATTCAAACCCAGGTCCCCAGAACGTCAATTGAGTTTTTGGATTAATAATCTAGCGGTAATGCCATTAGGCCATCACCTCCCCTGTAGCAATTTGTAGCAATACCCACCCATCACAGATCTTCAGTGGTGAGGTACTTGGGTGACTTTGTAAAATTGGACTGCGGTATTGTGCTGGTTTCTTCACTGCCCACCCCACTAACTAGGAGCAAAGAGATAGCACCTTCCAAACTGCAAATCCTACCATCCAGAAGGACAAGTATTGCAAATATATGGGAGCACCACCATCTGCAAGTTCCCCGCCAAACCACACAACATCCTGACTTGAAATTATATTGCTGCCCCCTTCCTTCTCTGTTGCTGGGCCAGAAGTTGGGAACTCCTTGCCTAATAGCACTGTGGATATGCCTAAAACAGATGGACTGCAGCAATTCAAGAAAGCAGCTCATCATCACCTTCTATGGGCAGCACAGTGGTACAATGGTTAGCACTGTTGCCTCTTAGTGCCCCCACAGTAAGCACTCCCTCACAGTCCAATCCTTGCCCTCCCACAGTCCCGACCCTGCCCCAGCAGGCTGCCCACTCCCCTGGCAGACCCCTCACCCCCCAACCCATCCTGATCACTGGCCTTCCTCCTTCCCTCACCAATCCCAACTGCAAGGTGGTAGCAGGGGACTTCAGTCCCGGGTCACCTAATGATATTGAAATAATAGTAAAAGGCCGTTTAAATGATTGTGCATCTCCCTGCCGATTTCTGCCATGGACCAGAAGCCACTGGAAAGCCAGTGCTGGGAGACACAAGCAGGGCGCAGATGCTTGTGCAAAGCCCGTGAATTGGCCACTGTGGGATTCTCCCAGTCTGCTGAACCAAAGAATTAACACAGCAGGATCAGAGAATTGCGGCCTACATCTTTAATCTTTGCTTACATCTTATCCACTTCATAAATGTGATTATTCTGGTTGTTTACATCATGACCAATTTCAATTGATGTAGTTAAGGTATCATCGTCTATCCTAAACCTCTCAAATACTTAGAGCTCTTCATTTAGCTTTCTTTCTTTTAAATTGTGGTCTTACCCTTCTGAATTTCATATGCTGAATTCACATTATGTTCAGGAAACAGTAGCTGCCTACAAACTTCAAAGGATGTTAGGCTTCATTAGTCCGAAACAGAACATCAGATCTTGAGTTGTTGTATCAGGTAAGCAATATACGGATACAATCATTTTTCAGTTCACTGGGACAGAGTCACTTGCAATTTAAATGCAATTTTATGAAGGTACAACAGCTAAAGATAAACTCCACCCATCAATACCCATGAATAACTCTACTGTACCTACGGTAGGAGATTGCCTTGTTACAAGCAGTGGTGCAACAAATAAATGTGTTGTGGCAATGAGATGACTATGATACTCACCAGTGATGAAATGGGAGTTCAGGACTTTTAGTAAATCATGTGTTTCATTTTTAAGAATTATAATGATTTCACACAGCTTTAATGAAAAACTGCTTATAAGTCAATCCGACAGGGCGGCACAGTGGCATACTGGTTAGTACTGCTGCCTCACAGCACCAGTGACCCAGGTTCAATTCCAGCCTTGGGTGACTGTGTGGAGTTTGTACATTCTCCCCGTGCCCTGAGTGGGTTTCCTCCGGGAGCTCCTGTTTCCTCCCACGATCCAAAGATGGGCAAGTTAGATGGATTAGCCGTAAAAATTGTCCCTTGGTGTCCAAAGATGTGTATGTTAGATGGATTAGCCATAGTAAACATGTGGGGTTACCGGAATAGCACAGAAACACAGTGATTTAAAGGTCCAGCCTTTTGCATTGTACACACCTTCCTTTCAAATTTCTCTGTTTGATGTTGGCATTGCCATCCCTTCAGGTGTGAAACCCCATGTCTGTCAGTGTCATCCACATAGAAATTTTTAGAATGGTCCCTTTACAGTATCAGCCACATTTTGATCAGTGTCTTTCCTTGTAATCCTTAAAACAAAACAGAAATCTTCCTTAAACAGTTCGATATGCCTGTAGTTAATTACGTCAGCTGTCATGACACATTGCATCTCCCCTTTGGAGTGCCAGGTTGTGTAGAATGCAGCAAGCCACAATGATGTTTGAGACCCTCTGGGCAGAGGACTGAACAGCACCAACTGACATGCTCAAATATCAAAAATGCATCTTCAGCATGCCAACACTCTGCTCAATCAATGAGCATGTCACAAAATGAGCAGCATGATACCTCTCCTCTGAAGCACTTTGTGGACACCAAAGAGCTGTCATCAACCACATTATTTGTGAGCAGTCTTTGTTACAGAGGAGCCAACTCTGCATGCACTGAGGAAGATCTTTGGCATGTGAGTGACTCAAGATGCATGAGTTGTGGGAACTTTCAGGCTATCTTGCACATACCTGTATAATCTGCCAATGGTGGTTGCAGGCCAACTGAACATTAAGAGAGTGGAACCGTTTCCTGTTGGCGAATTGTAGCGGCTGTTTCCAGGGAGCTCTTAAAGCCACATAAGAGCAGTCGATGGTATACAGCACCTGTGGGAATCTGGAGATTGCTTCAAGTCCCATTGCTCTCACAGCCTGGCTGGCTTCTTCCAGGAGAACTAATTGTGCACCTTATTAATGAAGTGGGGTGGGGGGATGAGGATGGGGGTAGCTGGCATGGAATGCACTCACTGGAATTGTGGTGGATACAGGTTCAATCAAGCCATTCAAAAGGGTGTTAGATGATTACTGGAATACAAACAATGTCCAGGGTTATGGGGAAAAGACAGCAGAATGGCACCAAGTCATGATGCTTGTTGGGAAAGCTGATGCAGACATGATGGGCCAAATCTTGATCATTGTTAGAGTCAGTGGCAATGGATGGCCTCCCAGTCCCTGCAGCATCAATTCCTTTGGAGGATGTGGCAGATGTAAGATACCAAATCCCTAGAAAGTGTAGGTGTCTACAGCAATGTAAATCACTCATCTGAAGGCAAGTGGCATCTTCTGTATATCCTTGGTCTTGCCAGGTACCTCTGCAGAATGGATCTATTAGCTTCAACTTTTGTCTTGCTTCAATGATGACACCACAACTCATTCTCATTTTCCCCTTAATGTTGACACAGCCTTTCCTCCCTCTTCCTTTCAGTAAAGGAATTAAGGGCTATGGTGAGCGGGCGGGTAAGTGGAGCTGAGTCCATGAAAAGATCAATCTTATTGAAAGCAGTGCAATCTTGAGGGGCCACAGGGCCAATTCCTGCTTCTAGTTCTTATGTCCTTATGTTCTCCCATTCATGTTAACACTCATCCTTCCTGCACCAATTCATATTCACACACTTTTCTCTCTCTCTCAATCTTATTTAATGCTGACATTCTTTTCCCTGACATCACCCATCAACCTTCACTCTTCAGTCCATGTAGGTGCTCTTACATTCCCCTCTCTTTGATCTTGATGCTGCTGTTCTCCTCACTACTTCCGCAGTGCTATTCCTGGCTCCTACTCCTGGCTCCCCAACCCACACCCACATCATCATCCTCATTCCACTCTCCAGCTCCTACTTCATGTTGTTAATCTATGGGATTGAATGTTGCTACAAACTGTGGGCAGAAAAGTTCCTAGTCCAATGGGAAATCATACCCACAGCACTTGGAACTGCAGATAAAAGCAGAAGCCAAGAGCCACGTTGAGAGGAGGAGTTGTCAGTAACACTGAGCTGGCAGAGGGAGGAGCTGATGTGGAGATGCTGGCATTGGACTGGGGTAAACACAGTAAGAAGTCTCACAACACCAGGTTAAAGTCCAGCAGGTTTATTTGGTAGCAAATGTCACTAGCTTTCGGAGCGCTGCTCCTTCGTTGGGTGAGTGGGAGATCTGCTCACAAACAGAGCATATAAAAACACAAACTCAATTTACAGAATAATGATTAGAATGCAAGTCTTTACAGCTAATCAATGTGAGTGGAGAGAGCATTAAGCACAGGTTAAAGAGATGTGTATTGTCTCCAGACAGGACAGTTAGTGAGATTTTGCAAGTCCAGGCAAGCCGTGGGGGTTACAGATAGTGTGACATGAACCCAAGATCCCGGTTGAGGCCGTCGTCATGTCTGCGGAACTTGCCTATTAGTCTTTGTTCAGCGACTCTGCATTGTTGTGTGTTGTGAAGGCCGCCTTGGAGAACACTTACCCGAAGATCAGAGACCAAATGCCCGTGAGGTGCAGCAAGGAACAAGGGTTATTTTTGTTTTAGAGCACCGTTATCTAATCGGTGGCACAGTGGTTAGCACTATTGCCTCCCAGTGCCAGGGACCCGGGTTCGATTCCCAGCTTAGGTCTCTGTCTGTGCAGGGTGTGCACGTTCTCTCCATGCCTGTGTGGGTTTCCTCCAGGTGCTCTGGTTTTGTTCCACAGTCCAAAAGGTATGCTGGGCAGAAAATGGGTGAATGCCCCACCAATTCATACCCTGTTCATTTTTCTCCTTCATTGATTTCAATGGAAAAGGAAGTCATGTGAAATGTAAATCAGGTGACTGATTTGTCGTCACCCATGCAATTAGCCAGCGGTAACAGTTAAAATGTGCTCCCTTTAATTGTCTTGGAATCATACTTAGGGGTAAGTTTTTCACTCAGAGGGTGGTGAGTGAATGGAATCGGCTGCCGTCAGTGGTGGTGGAGGCGAACTCGCTGGGGTCTTTTAAAAGACTTCTACATAGAACATAGAACATAGAACATTACAGCGCAGAACAGGCCCTTCGGCCCACGATGTTGCGCCGACCAGTTACAAAAACAATGACCCACTAGCCTATACCAATCCCTTTTCGTCCATAAACCTATCCAGAGATCTCTTAAACGCCCCCAAACTAGACGCATTTACAACTGCAGCAGGCAGGGCATTCCAATCCTTCACCACCCGCTGGGTAAAGAACCTACCCCTGACATCCGTCCTGTAGCTACCCCCCCTTAATTTAAAGCCATGCCCCCTCGTGCTAGCTTTCTCCATCCGAGGAAAAAGGCCATCACTATCCACCCTATCTAAACCTCTAATCATCTTATATGTTTCAATAAGATCCCCTCTTAGCCGCCTTCTTTCCAACGAAAACAACCCTAAGTCCCTCAGTCTCTCCTCATAGGACCTCCCCACCATACCAGGCACCATCCTAGTAAACCTCCTCTGCACCCTCTCCAACGCCTCCACATCCTTCTTGTAATGCGGGGACCAGAACTGCACTAGAGTAGTGTACAGTTGCAACATTACACTGCGACTCCTAAATTCAATCCCCCTACCAATAAACGCCAAGACACCGTACGCCTTCTTAACAACCTTATCTACTTGATTCCCAACTTTCAGGGATCTATGTACACACACACCTAGATCCCTCTGTTCATCCACACTATTCAAAGTCCTCCCGTTAGCCCTATACTCGACACATCTGTTGCTCCTACCAAAGTGAATTACCTCACACTTCTCCGCATTAAATTCCATCCGCCACCTCTCGGCCCAGCTCTGCAACCTATCTAAGTCTCCCTGCAGACTATGACACCCTTCCTCACAATCTACCACACCTCCAATTTTGGTGTCATCAGCAAATTTACTAATCCACCCAACTATACCCTCATCCAGATCATTAATAAAAATTACAAACAACAGTGGCCCCAAAACAGATCCCTGAGGCACACCACTCGTAACTGTACTCCATGATGAATATTTACCATCCACCACCACCCTCTGTCTCCTATCTGATAGCCAATTCCTGATCCAACTTCCTAGATTACCCACAATCCCATACATCTGCATTTTCTGCAGAAGCCTACCATGGTGAACCTTATCGAACGCCTTACTAAAATCCATGTATACCACGTCAACTGCCTTACCCCCATCCACCTCTTTGGTCACCTTCTCAAAAAACTCAATAAGGTTAGTAAGGCACGACCTACCCGCTACAAAACCATGTTGACTATTTCTAATCAATTCATTACACTCCAAATAACTATAAATCCTATCCCTAATAATTTTTTCTAAAACCTTGCCCACAACAGAAGTAAGACTCACCGGTCTATAATTCCCGGCAAAGTCTCTGTTCCCCTTCTTAAACAATGGGACAACATTCGCTATCCTCCAATCCTCCGGGACTACACCAGAGACCAATGACGACCTGAAGATCTGAGCCAGAGGCTCTGCAATCACCTCTCTAGCCTCCCAGAGAATCCTAGGGTAGATCCCATCCGGACCAGGGGACTTATCTATTTTCAGCCCCTCAAGAATTTCCAGCACATCCTCTTTATCAACCGTAATACTGTCTATTTTACACCCCTGCAACCCAATGTCCTCCTCAGCTATATTCATGTCCCCCTGCGTGAACACCGAAGAGAAATATTGGTTCAATACTTCTCCAATCTTCTCCGGTTCCACACACAACTTCCCCCTGCTGTCTGTAACTGGCCCTAATCTTGCCCTGACCAACCTTCTGTTCTTGACATACCTATAGAACGCCTTAGGATTCTCCTTAATCCTATCAGCCAAAGTCTTCTCATGTCCTCTTTTAGCCCTTCTCAACTCACTCTTCAACTCCCTCCTAGCCAATCTAAAGCTTTCTAGTGCACTATCTGAGCCCTCCAATCTCATCCTAACATAAGCCTCCTTTTTCTTTTTAACCATCGACTCAACTCTTTTAGTGCACCACGGTTCCCTAGATCTACCAAATCCACCATGCCTGACAGGGACATACCTATCAAGGACTCGCAGTAGCTGCTCCTTGAAAAAACTCCACATTTCAGACGTTCCCAGTCCCTGTAATCCCCTAATCCAATCCATGCTTCCTAATTCACTCCTGATAGCCTCATAATCGCCCTTACCCCAGCTAAAATTGCTGACCCGAGGTTCATGCCTATCTCTTCCCATCACTAAGGTGAACGTAACCGAATTGTGGTCACTATCACCAAAATGCACACCAACTTCCAAGTCTAGCACCTGGTCTGGCTCATTTCCCAGCACCAAATCCAATATAGCCTCACCTCTAGTTGGCCTGTCTACATACTGAGACAAAAAACCTTCCTGCACGCTTTGTACAAACACTGACCCCTCTAGCGAGCTAGAACTATAGCAACTCCAATCAATATTCGTAAAGTTAAAGTCCCCCATAACAATTACCCTATTACTTTCACTCCTAACCAGGATTGTCTCCGCAATCCTTTCCTCAACCTCTCTAGAACTTTTAGGAGGTCTATAAAAGACTCCCAACAGGGTGACCTCTCCTCTCCTATTTCTAATCTCCGCCCATACTACCTCAACTGACAAGTCCTCATCAAACTTTCTCTCCGACACTGTGATACAGTCCTTGACTAGCAATGCTACCCCACCCCCCCTTCTACCTTCTTCTCTACTCCGACTAAAGCATTTGTACCCCGGAACCTGCAACATCCATTCCTGACCCTGCTCTATCCAAGTCTCTGGATGAGTATATGGGATTTAGTGGGATTGGGGGTTATAGATAGGTCTATGGATTGGTAGGTGTTGATGTGATCAGCGCAACTCGTGGGCCGAAGGGCCTGTTTGTGCTGTAATGTTCTATGTTCTATATCCTCCAGGAACAGCTCCCCGTTCTGTGACGGAAACTCACTTGCTAAAGTTCAGAGAGAAATTTGGAGATCCTTTCCCAGGATTCCTGGATTTTGCTGCCCAGATGCTC
Source organism: Carcharhinus amblyrhynchos (assembly GCF_965287045.1). NCBI lineage: Eukaryota > Metazoa > Chordata > Chondrichthyes > Carcharhiniformes > Carcharhinidae > Carcharhinus > Carcharhinus amblyrhynchos. The sequence goes on along the minus strand of NC_137342.1, from coordinate 23,848,082 downwards.
AAGGTTCAATAAGCCTTGAATTTATGACACGTTGCTCCAAGGATCAAGGCAGTGTGATTGGACTTCTCCCATCAACCAACCTTCAGCTTTACACTCTGTATTGAGATTGAGTGTTCTTCTTAAACTGTAGCTCTGACGGTGTGTTCATTATCGAATCATAGAATCTCTACAGTGTAGAAGGAGGCCATTCGGTCCTTCTATCCTGACCGACAACAATCCCACCCAGGCCCTATCCCCTTAATCCCACATTTTACCCTGTTAATCTTTCTGACACTAAGGGGCAATTTAACCTGTCCAATTACGTGCACATCTTTGGAGTGTGGGAGGAAACCGGGGCACCTGGAACAAACCCACACAGACCCGGGGAGAACATGCAAACTCCACATAGACACCTGAGGCCAGAATTGGACCGGATCCCTGGCACTGTGAGGCACAAGAGCGAACCACAGTGCCACCGCGCCACATTATTCTGTAAGCAGGAATTGAGTATTTGAGTAGTGTCAGGGGGACTAGCAGAGTAAATTCATGGGATTATGGGGTTAGGATGTAGGTGGAATTGTGGTCGGTACAGACTCAATGGGCCAAATGGCCTCCATCTGCACTGCTGGGATTCTATGACCTATGATCTACACTGATTGCGCCAAAGCAATTGAAAATGCAGCATTCAACATCAGGAATGTATATCGTTCTTTGTTTCAAAAGCAGACATCCTTCTGAAGTGAATGAACCCCCAAACAAGTGAGCTGTTTTATATAAAACAAACCTTGAGAACATCAAAGCATGTAAACCAAATGGTGGAGTTAAAAGGCTGCTGCAGACTGTTCTTTTCAGAGAAGGGATGAAGCTATGAAATCGTAAGGTTAGACTCTTCACAGCTGGAGAGGCAGCTCTCAAGAACCACTGAGGAATACTAAATTGCCTGCTTTATTGTAATGGTTCTTATCGCAGGTAAAACTAGATTTAAATTGAAATGATCTTAGTTAATAAAAAAAGATATAAATGCATATTATGAGCAGAGCACTCAGTAGAAATCTGCAGTATTTAGCTTATCCATGAGTGAAATGTGTGTAATAAATCACAGTGAATTCTGTATCCCACTGTTTCCCATTGAGCATTGTCTATTTTTATCATCAGCATTGAGTTGAATGATTAATGTGCCAGCTAAACAACGCTTTGTAACCTGTGGGCCAGCTGAGCCAACACAAAGTACACATGAATTTTGAAACAGGCTCTAAGTCTGTGACCGCATCTTCAGGGGAATTTCACAGTAACTTCATTGCAGTGTTAATGTAAGCCTTACTTGTGATTAATAGATAAACTTTAGACAGAACAGGCATTCCTCACCTTTACAATTGCCGAGTAACGATGAATGATGTTTATAAATGGGCTCCGTGTTGACTTTCCCACATTGATTTTGACTTCATGACATTGTGCCACTGGTGTTCATACATGTGCATTCATACAAACACATTGATGTTCAGTGACATTGATGTGTGTGCATCGATATTCATATGGTGGCACGGTGGCACAGTGGTTAGCACTGCTGCCCCACAGCACCAGGGACCCGGGTTCGATTCCAGGCTTGGGTCACTGTCTGTGTGGAGTTTGCACATTCTCCCCATGTCTGTTTGGGTTTCCTCCCACAGTCCAAAGATGTTCACGTTAGGTGGATTGGCCAGGCTAAATTGCCTCTCAGTGTTGGGAGGATCAGCTAGGGTAAATGCTTGGGGTTATGGGGATAGGGCCTGGGTGGGATTGTGGTTGGTGCAGACTTGCTGGACCAAATGGCTCCCTTCAGCACTGTATAATGCTATGATATGTGTGCATCAACATTCAGTTGCTGTTCCAATGCATTTTTGCAGTACTTGGTGTTTTTGCTTTTCCAAACACTTACTTAAAATTAAGGGTATAATAATAATGGCAGTTAAGCATACATCTGGCATAAGAGATAGTCCGAAGTTCTGAGTTAATATGATGAAAATAGGTTATCAGGCCTTGGTTCAGAAACCAGTCCCGCATTTAACATGGCTCTTATGGAAAAATCGATTCCAATTTATGGCATTTCAACTTAAGGTGCTGTTTTCAGGAACAAACTGCGTCGTATGTTCGAAGACTGTCTGTATTGGTTATTGATTCATTGAGGCACAGAAATCAAAGACTCAATTAAAGGAATGAAAATAGTTGAAGAAGATTCCCTGGTGCTCACTAAAAGTATGATCAGAAATGGTACCTCCCACATTCTTCAGGATTAGTCCTGGAAAGCTAGGGACCTCATGATTTTTGTTATTATTCATTCATGGGACATGGCGTCGCTGGCTGGCCAGCATTTATTACCCATCCTTAATCCCTTGGAGGGCAGTTGAGCATCAACAATATTGCTGTGGCTCTGGTGTCACATGTAGCCCAGACCAGGTAAGGACAGCAGATTTCCTTCCCTGAAGGACGTTAGTAAACCAAATGGGTTTTTCTGACAATCAATTCATGGTCATCAGTGGATTCTTAATTCCAGATTTTTTTTAATTGAATTCAAATTCCACCAACTGCCACGACAGGATTTGAACTTGGGTCCCCAGAACATTATCTGAGTTTCTGGGTTAATAGCCTAGTAATAATACTCCCCAGATATGAGTCCCTTTATATGCCAGGATGAAGTCAACAATTTTCCCTCAAATCTCTCTTTGGTTTTGCTGTGTCTCTACCTGACTCTTTGCCTTAGTGGAAAGGAGGCCACAGGGAAAGCAATTCTGCCCATTGGCAAATACGCAACTCTCCACATTATCCTCCCCTCATCTGCCTGAGTTGGAACAGAATGTGTATGTTACATTTAGTTCTTGATTTATAAAGTGGAGACAGTCAGATTTCCAAGATGGATAAAGCTACCAGGCTAATACAGATTGATTCACCTTATAATGAGCAATTATATAAGTCTCATGCATAATTTGAAGTGGAAACCAAATATAAATGTTACATCTGAGCTGACTAACCAGAGGTGAATTATATTCAGTGTGCTCCTCCACAACTTTATTTTTCTCTGTATCTGGTTACTGGTCACTCAGTTGAATTAGGAATTAGTATAATAGTTACATCATCAGTAGAGTTTCCATTGAGTGGAAGTTAGGAATTTTGTCTCACTTGTCTAGAAGGAGCATACTCACTATTCCTCCCACTGTTCTGATGTCCTGCACAATGGGTTTTGATCCTTCCCCTTGGTTTCTCAACATAATAGGAACAAAAGCCTCTGTAGGCTATACATGAGTACAGAGTGTTTCAATCAATCAATTCTGGAACCCCTTTGAAGTGATCACACAATAAGTTCAAACGGTAGCTGTGACAACTTCAGAGAAACATCTTGTATAATATCAGAATGAGATAAAGGCAAATACCACGAATGCTGGAATCTGAAAGAAAAACAGAAAATGCTGGAAAATCTGATCAGGTCAGACAGCATCTGTGGAGAGAGAATAAAGACAATGCTTCGTATCTGGATGACCCTTTATCAAAGCTGTGACATTTGGCCCATCAAACCTGCACCTATGACAATTTCACACGGCCCTATACCTGTAACCCCATGTGTTTACCCTGCAAATCCCCCTGACACTGAGAGACAATTTTTAGCTTGGCCAATCAACTTAATGTGCACATCTTTGGAGTGTGGGAGGAAGCCAGAGCACCAGGAGGAAACTCACACAGACACGGGAAGAACGTGCAAGCTTCACACACACAGTGACCCATGGCCGGAATTGACCCTAGGTCACTGGCGCTGTGAGGTAGCAGAGATACACAAAATTTGTGATAAACTTTATATAGCATGTTATGGGTTCATGTAGTGAATTTGCCCACTTCTCAATCAACTCATCCATTTACACTGAAACCATTTTAATGCCATTATATGAGATTGATGCTGTATTTCTTCTAACTCTGCAACTTTCATCCTGATGTGAAAATGATAATTTCCCACAATCTCTCTTGCTCTCCACCCTATCACAGACCTTCCTTTTAGTACCTTCTCTTCCCCCCACTTCACTCAACACCTTTTACATTTCTATCTTTCCCCACTTTGCTAAGGTATCTTTGACCACAAACATTAATTGTGTTCCTCTCCCCTCAGATGCTGAGTATTCCCAGCATTTTCTATCGTTTCTTCACTATTATTACCATTTTCTTCAGCTTCAGCAAGTAGCCAATTGCTAACAAAATGGCAGTGAGTTTCAAGCTAACGCTATTATTAATGTGTAAATCATTCACCATTTGCGACAAGAGAGAGCTACATAATGAGTTGTGAATCACCATAAATTGATGGCTGAATTGCACTAAGCCATTGTTACCTTCATTTAATTGGGATCTGCTGCTTTGTGCCATTAAAATGTACGGAGCCCCTGGCTCACAGGCAGGGATGTTACCCATTGTGCCATAAGACAGCTAACATTTAATTATGTACAGGCTCTTTTCATGCTGAAAATCATGTTCTTATCCTATGCTGCTACTCAAGATCTCTAGCCCAGAAATGGAACAATTTAAACTATGCAATCTCACTCCTACAAGTAGTAAATTATTCCTAATAGTTTTTAAGATATAAAATTGAAACTTTAAAAATCTTTTCCGTATCCCTGTTCTCAATCTTTTATCCAAACTCTCTTCTCTCTTCATTTTCTTTTCGTACACGATTTACTCAAATTCCCAATTCTTACTATTCATAAATCTCATGGGTTTATCTGGAATCATGAGCTTTCGGAGCACTGCTCCTTCATCAGATGTGTCAACCTGGTGTTGTGAGACTTCTAGTGTGCCCACCTCAATCCAACACCGGCATCTCCACATCATAAATCTCCTGGGTGAAGGAGAGAGAGTGTTGTTCTTGTTTGTTCACTGCCATTCTAGAAGTCCCATTGACCATGCCTCACTATTATCGCCTTGTATATTCAGCAACCTGCGGTGCAAAAGATTTTCAAGCTTAAGTAATAATGAGCAAGAAGCCCCCAACAAATGGAATACATTAGATGCTGCTCTCCTCTCGCAAATGCTGGGCCATTTTGTAATCCTGGAGAGTCCTCCTAGGTTGTATTGTGGTGCTCCAGCAGATTTATCTAGGTTTATCAGACCTCGCTCCATTTCCCTCCTACCACACCATCAACACTGGCCATGATGTCGAAATGTCAGCATTGGACTGGGGTAGGCAGTAAGAAGTCTCACAACACCAGATTAAAGTCCAACAGGTTTATTTGGTATCACTTTGTGTGCTACCAAACTCTCTGCTGAAAGACACTCGCATGGAGGGCAGAAGAAATGTTACAAAGACACACTCAAGGCCTCCCAGAAATTGCTTGATATAGTCACGACTACCTGGGAAATGCTGACACAAGACCGCTCTACCCGGCGCTGCCTCATCCACAAGGGCTGTCAAGCTTATGAAGCAAGGTGCATTGCTGAAGCACAACTTAAGCATGAGCTGGCAAGTCCAGAGCCACCAGCGTAACAACTACAGTGTCTACACAAGTCTGTCCAATATGTGCCAGGACATTTCATGCCCGAATTGGCCTGATCAGTCATCTTTGGACACATCACATCCAGCCTCAAAATGACTAATGGTTTCGAGGTCCTCATCGATGATGATGAACGAACAACAACACCCTCCCTATGCTGGCAGAAGAGTATTGTCTAGAATACCAGACAAAAGCATCTGTGGGGCACAAGTGGGGTGCATTTGTATCTCCAAGGCCCAGGTCACACAGGAAATATTTCCTGGGAATGGCCATTTTGCCATCACTTTGGGCTGGTTCATGTCAACCGAGTGCCTGTCATTGCCGCTGTAATCTGCTTACTAAAGAAAGATAGAACCTAGGAGCAGGAGTAGGCCATTGTGCCCTTCAAACCTGCTCCGCCATTCAGTATGAGGTTTATAAGATGTTGAGAGGTATAGATAGGGTGGATTCTCAGAGGCTATTTCCCAGGGCTGAAATGGTCGCTACGAGAGGACGCAGGTTTAAGATGCTGGGGAGCAGGTACAGAGGAGATGTAGGGGGGTAAGTTTTTCATTCAGAGGGTGGTGAGTGAGTGGAACCGGCTGCCGTCGGTGGTGGTGGAGGGGAACTCGTTGGGGTCTCTTAAGAGACTTCTGGATGAGTACATGGGATTTAATGGGATTGAGGGTTCTAGGTAGACCTGGTAGGTAGGGATCAGATTGGCGCAATTTGTGGGCCGAAGGGCCTGTTTGTGCGGTAGTGTTCTATGTTCAATATAATCATGGCTGATCCTCAATTTCAATGATATTTTCCTATTTTCTCTCCATACTCCTTGATACCATTAAAACAAAAAAAAAATCTCTTTCTTGAATATATTCAGTGACTTGATCTCCACAACCTTCTGTGGTACAGAATTCCATAAGTTCACCACTCTCTGTGTGAAGAACTTTTCCTCATCTCAATCCTAAAAGGTCTTCCTCGCATCCTGAGAGTATATCCCTGCTTCTAGATCCCCCAACCAGGTAAAACATCCTCCCTGCATCTAGTCTGTCCAGCCCTGTTAGAATTTTATGTTTCAATTAGATCTCCTCTCAACCTTCTAAATTCCAGTGAATACTGGCCCTGTTAATCCAATCTCTCCTCATAGGACTGTCCCTCCAATCCCTGTATCAGTCTAAGGAACCTCCATTTCACTCCCCGTATGGCAAGAATATCCTTTCTTAGGTAGGGAGACCAAAACAGCACGTAATACTCCAGGTGTGGTCTCGCCAAGGCCCTGTATAATTGTGGTAAGACACCCGTACTTCTAGCTCAAATCCTCTTGCAATGAAGGCCAACGTACCATTTGCCCTCCATAAGCCGTGATAGCAGGGGTATCCCCAAATCAACCATCCGGAAATAGGGGGTAGGACTTTTCCACCCTGCTGCGCTTGTCGAGTAGCATAACGAGGTGGGAAATATGAGCAAGAGGCATAAAATCGGAAGCGCGCCTGATTTCTTGCCTCTCCCGACTTTGCTGGCCCCATTATCCTGGCAAAATCAGCCTTGTGTCTGGAAAGGATGCAATTGTCCGGACTCGCTTGCCTTTCTGACCTTGCTGGTGGAGGTCCTCACCAGGCGGGGATCAAAAATGATCCCTACCAGTGGTACTGGGGAGCCATTGAATTCCCTGGGGGTGGTCAGGTGCAAGGTCAAGGGGGCAGGACCTGTTGGGACTAGGCCAGTACGGAGGGGTAGGGGGAGGCGGGGAGGTCCATAGGAGAGGAGGGAAGGGGGTAACTCTGCAGTCGAGGTGGGGCCTGATCAGGGCATTTGGGGGAGGCAATTGGCCGAGGCAATGATCGGTGGGGAGTGTTACATGACAGCCTTTGTTGTACAGCGTGCCATAAATTACCATCACTTACCTCATTGGAAAAACAGGGGAGAAAATCGCTAGTTTTCTCACCCTTTTTACACTCAGAATTCTCCTGACAAAATTTCACCCACGGTGTTTACCCACAAAGACTAATAGGCTAACATCTATTCACCAGATTCAAACAAAGTAAGAGACATTGACCATTTATTTCGCACAAAGCTGGCCTTATCAGCGGCAGGCACGTTGTTACTGAGTGCTGAGCAGGGGGCCAATAAGCAAGCTAACAGCATATACCTGTGGATGTATTCAGGCTTAAATATCACAGGAACATAGCACCAACTACAGTAATGGGCTGACAGATCTACAGAGCACTTGCAGGTTTGCTATTACATTTTCAAATCAATATTACTATTTTAAAATGATTTCAAGCTAGTCACAAATATTCTCAGGACAGTACATTAGCTTGATATCACCAGCAGAGGGAACACTCAACTTTCCTTTTGACGATGGCTCAATTACTATTTGGAAGGGAAGATATTTGACATCAAGCTAAAAGAATGTATCTTCCTGAAAAAAAGCTTTCATTTCATTTATTTATTAGTGTCACAAGTAGCTTACATTAACATTGCAATGAAGTTACTATGAAAATCGCCTTTTCACCACACTCCGGCACCTGTTCAGGAACAAACAAATAAAAATATTGTAAAAGTCTAATTGGAATAGGAATGCTAACAGACACAGAAATGCAGGTTAATAATGCCATTAAAAAAGGAAGAAATTTGCAGAGATATAGAGCCTTGATTAAATCACACTTAGAATAATATGCACGGTTCTGGGCTCAATATTAAGAGAAGAATATAAAGATAGTGTAGGAGGGGCGATACATAATTTAACAAGGATGATATCAGAACTGAAAGATTGTATTCATCAGGTAAGGTTGAACAGGTTGGATCTATTTCACTGGAGAAGAAAAGACTACGGAGTGACTTGGTAAGGGTTTTAAGATAGGGAACATCAAAATGTTTGCACTAGTGGGGGAAGACTTAAACTAGGAGGCATAGGTATAAGACAGTTACTAAATTTAACGGATAAACCCAATAGAGAATTCAGAAATGACTTATTTACTAACAAATGATGAAAATGAGCAACTCACTGTTATGTTGTTGGAATGATATTAGCACCAATTGCTCACAAGGGATTATGTATACATGTGGGCTCATTTATTTAGACTAGGCACATGGGAATATTTATACATAGGTAAAAAGCTTGAAGACATGTATGTATATGTATGTGTGTGTGTCTTCTGCTCAAAATGAATAGTGAAACTGACACTGGTTCACATGACACATTTCCCTTCTAGTAATGTCATGTTGCTATTCCTTAAAGGCATATTCCAACTCTCATGATCACGTATAGTTGTTGAGGTGAATAGCATGGACACACTTAAAGGGAAGCCGAATAAATGCATGACGGAGAAATTGATAAAAGGACAGGCTGATGTAGCTAGTAAAAGATGGGTGGGAGATAAGCATAAGCACTGACATGGACCAGTTGTTCCCAACAACTTGTGTGTGTGATGTAGATTTTATGTAATTCCATGTCATATTAATGATATAATGTAATGCACAACAGGGAGTCTCACCCCCTTATTTGAATGTACTGTTGTCCTATCAAAAGCTTGCACAGATGACTCAACTAGTAACAAACTTTGCTTAACTCTAAGCAATTGGTTCTTACAGTTAAAGGAAAATGTGCGATGGCTCCAGAGAAGTAGATGGCATGGAGTAGAAGTGTGGGCAGCACAACTTCCTTTGACGCTGAGGACTTGGAGGTCCTCTGGAAGCACTTGGCAGTGAGAACTGACAAGTCAACATTCCATTTCTGATGCCCGATGTGGAGGGGACTAAAAAGGTGGGCACTGGGTAGTGACAGACATTGGAAATTTGCTTGCTAGGGGAGCCCTTGACCACCTGTATAATGCAATATGTTTGAATCAGCAGTGATTAGATGGGGGCAGATGTACGTACTCGCTTGATGGGGGTACGTGTTGAAGCTGCATGTAATTTAGTCATAACGCTGCCCTAGCTGATCTTCCCAATCACACTGAAAAAAGATCAAAGCTAGTTTCCTGCAGTGGTGTTTCTCCCAGGTGAAAGGTGCCGTGGGTGAGGATGTTGCTGAAGCAGATATAATTTCAACTGTTGAATTCAACTACTCTGGAGACCTACTAGCAACTGGGGACAAAGGTGGCAGAGTTGTTATATTTCAACGGGACCAAGAGAGTAAACCTGTCCCTCAAGCAAACTTGTCTTTCAATTGCTTTCATACTCTTTTATAATGTTTATGATAAAATGCTTTCCATTTCTGAATTAAAAATCACAAAGTAAACTGCACTCTTTCTACATTGGTGGTCCAGGGATGAAGCATAAATTTGAACTGGTTGGTGTCTGGCTAAATGAATTGTGCTTTAAAGTCCAACTTGGTGGCTCAGTGGTTGGCACTGCTGCCTCACAGCACCAGGGACCCAGGTTTGATTCCCGGCTTGGGTCACTGTCTGTGTGGAATGTGCACATTCTCCCCACGTCTGCGTGGGTTTCCTCCGGTTTCCTCCCACAATCTGAAAGTTGTGCTGGTTAGGTGCATTGGCCATGCTAAATTCTCCCTCAGTGTACTCAAAAGGCACCAGACCATGGCGACTAGGGGATTTCCACAGTAACTTCATTACTTGTGACACCAATAAATAAACTTAAACTTTTGGATTGAGATTTCAGTGACAGTATGGACAGCAAATGTGAACTACTGTGAACAGAAGAATGCCCTGTGTTCTTTAGTCACTGCGGGAGTTTAATGTATACATACACATTTTATTTTGTAAAAGTGTAGTTCTACACATCCGTTCTGATGGTGGTTTATGTGAAAACATCTGTTTTCTTTTCTGGTGTGCATGTCCCTTTTCAGTGGCTGAGTAATGAGGGGTAGCGGTCCATTCTCTTGAGCTATGTACGTGACTCGGTGGTGGTCCCGCCAGTTACAGTTCGGCTTAGATTTCGACTCACTTTCTCTGAATCTGGCCTGGATTAATAGGAGGATTTATTCCTCAGCAAATGCACACAGCAGCTGTGCTCGCAGATGTAGAACAAGGGCCCCACCATGTGTTCATTAGCAGACTCTGCAGATTCACCAAGCTTAGCGGTTAGAATTTCATAGAAACCCTATAGTGCAGAAGGAGGCCATTTGGCCCATCGAGTCTACACCGACAACAATCCCACCCAGGCTTTATCGCTGTAACCCCAAATATTTATCACTTTAATCTATGCATCCTGGAGCAATTTAGCATGGCCAATGCACCTAAACCACACAGTTTTGGACTCTGGGAGGAAACCAGAGCACCCGGAGGAAATGCAAACTGTCATGGGGAGAACGTGCAAACTCCTTACTGACGGTGACCCAAGCCGGAGATCGAACGCAGCTCCCTGGAGCTGTGAGGCAGCATTTCTAACCACTGTGCCACCATGCCGCCCCTTAAAGTTTTGAAAGATAGGCTCTGCTTTCATCTTCTTTGTATTTTTACAATTTGTATTTTTACAACTAAAATTGCTCCAAATAGCCATTAGTAAACTTCATAAAAGCTATCTGTATGGGTAAATTAGGGGACAGTTTGGGACATTAACAGTTGTTTGTAGGAATCCATTGCAAGAACGGATATCCCCAGATAAATATTGCTTTGAAAACAAAAGTGAAAAGCGTATATATGCATCAGCCCTGGCTCAACCTGAAGGTTGTGTGTCTCACACCAGAGGCTTGAGCAGAACATTCTAGACTGACAATCAGAGAGAGGTTTTACATAAATTGATTCCGTGGATGAAAGGGTTGACATATGAGGAGAGATTAAACAGTTTGGCTTGTACTCACTGGAGTTTAGAAGAGGATCTGATTGAGGTATATAAAGTACTGAAAGGGATTGATAAGGTAAACATAGGCCAAATGTTTCCTCTTACGGGGCAATCTCAAACAAGAGGTCACAGGTATAGGTTGAGAGGCAGTAGATTTAAAACTGAGATGAGGAGGAACTACTTCTTGCAGAGGGTGGTGGATTTGTGGAACTCACTGCCCCATAAAACTCACCATCATATCTGCTTATAAAAATAATTCCCTGAGACATGATTCAATGAACACACTCAACTGCTCAAGGCCACTAAATTCATCCTTAAATACCATATCCCACCATCAATTAACCTCACACAATGCTCAGTGTGCCACACTCATCACTTACTTACCAACCATTCTTTGTCAATCATGACCTATACCTAACATTCAGTTCAACTCAATTCCAATGTATTGTCCATTTGGAAATTCCAAATGGACAATATGATTGCTTGCTCATCAAAAATCACACATAATGAATAAGAATTACAACATCACTGGACATATCAAAACAACAGTCGCAAATTTCACCATCATCTTCACAAAGGCATTAGAGTACAAAGAACAAAGAAAATTACAGCACATGAACAGGCCCTTCGGCCTTCCAAGCCTGCACCGACCATGCTGCCCGACTGAATTAAAACCCCCTTCCCTTCCAGAGGCATAAGCTTCTAACCCCATCCTATTCATATATTTGTCCAGACATCCCTGCTTCCGCTATCTCCCCCGGCAGTGAGTTCCAGTCACCCATCACCATCTGTGTAAAAATCTTGCCTCGTACATCTCCTTTAAACCTTGCCCCTTGTACTTAAACTTATGCCCCTTAGTAATTGACTCTTCCACCCTGGGAAAAAGCTTCTGACTATCCACTCTGTCCATGCCCCTCATAATTTTGTAGACTTCTATCAGGTCATTCCTCAATCTCCTTCATTCCCATGAGAACAAACCGAGTTTCTCCAACCTCTCCTCACAGCTAATGCCCTCCATGCAAGACAACATCCTGGTAAATCTTTTCTGTACCCGGTCCAAAGCCTCCACATCCTTTTGGTAGTATGATGACCAGAATTGAACACTATATTCCAAGTGCGGTCTAACTAAGGTTCTATAAAGCTATAACATGACTTGCCAATTTTTAAACTCAATGCCCCAGCCGATGGAGGCAAGCATACTGTATACCTTCTTGACTATCTTCTCCACCTGCATTGCCACTTTCAGTGACCCGTGTACCTGTACACATGGATGCCTCTGCCTATCAATACTGTATATTTCCTGTATATTTCCTGTCTTTAATAGACTTTCCAAAACGTATTACCTCACATTTGTCCAGATGAAATTCCATCTTGCATCTCTCAGCCCAAACCTCCAACTGATCTATATCCTGCTGTATCCTCTGAAGGTCCTCATCTCTATCTAAAAATCCACCAACCTTTGTGTCATCCGCAAACTTACTAATCAAACCAGTTATGTTTTCTTCCAAGTCATTTATGTATATTACGAACAGCAAAGGTCCCAGCACTGATCCCTGAGGAACATCACTTGTTACAATCTTCCATTCAGAAACACACCCTTCCAGTGCTACCCTCTGTCTTCTGTGACTGAACCAGTTCTATATCCACCTTGCAAGCTCACTGTGATCCCATTCGACTTCACCTTCTGCACCAGTCTGCCATGAGGGACCTTGTCAAAGGCCTTACTGAAGTCCATGTAGACAACATCCACTGCCCTACTCTCATCAATCATATTCATCACTTCCTCAAAAAACCCGATCAAGTTAGTGAGACATGACCTCCCCTTCACAAAACTATGTTGTCTCTCTCTACTACATACACTTATTTCAAAGTGGGAGTAAAACCTGTCTCAAAGAATCCTCTCCAATAATTTTCCTATAATTTGACATAAGGCTCAGCGGCCTGTAATTACCTGGATTATTCTTGCTACCCTTCTTAAACAAAGGAACAACATTGGCTATTCTCTAATCTTCTGGGACCTCCCCTGTAGCCAGTGAGGATACAAAGATTTCCCTCAAGGCCCCAGCAATTTCCTCCCTTGCCTCTCTCAGTATTTTGGGGTATATCCCATCAGGCCCTGGGGACTTGTCTACCTTAATGTTTCTCAAGAACACCAATCCCTCCTCCGTTTTGATCTCAACATGACTCAAACTATCTACACATCCTTTCCCAGACTCATCATCCACCAAGTCTTTCTTTTTGGTGAATACTGATGCAAAGGACTCATTTAATACTTCCCCTGGCTCCACATATAGATTCCCTCCCTTGTTCTTGTGTGTGCCAACCCTCACCCTGGCTACCTTCTTGCTCTTTATATATGTATTAAAAAGTCTTGGGATTTTCCTTAATCCTGCTGGTCAATGGTTTTCCATGACCCCTTTTAGCCCTCCTTACTCCTTGCTTAAGTTTCTTTCTATTTTCCTTGTATTCCATACTTGCTTCATGTGTTCCCATACTCTAACCTTGACTAATACTTCCTTTTTCTCTATGACTAGGCTCACAATATCTCTCATTATCCAAGGTTCCCAAAACTTGCCATATTTATCCTTCATCCTTACAGGAATGTGCTGGTCCTGAATCCTTATCAACTTACAGTTGAAAGCCTCCCACATGCCAGATGTTGATTTGCCCTCGAACATCTGCCCCCAATCTACATGCTCCAGTTCCTACCTAATATTGTAATTAGCCTTCCCCCAGTTTAGCACCTTAACTTGGGGACCACGCTTTTCCTTATCTATCAGTACCTTAAAACTTACTGAATTGTGGTCACTGTTCCCTAGCTGCTTCCCTATTAAGAACATAAGAAATAGGAGCAGGAGTAGGCCATCTAGCCCTTCGAGCCTGCCCTGCCATTCAATAAGATCATGGCTGATCTGAAGTGGATCAGTTCCACTTTCCTGCTTTCTCCCCATAACCCTTAATTCCCTCGTCTGTCAAAAACCTATCTACCTGTGACTTAAATATATTTAGCGAGGTAGCCTCCACCACTTCAACAGGCAGAGAGTTCCAGAGATTCACCACCCTTTGAGTGAAGAAGTTCCTCCTCAACTCCGATCTAAACTGCCCCTCCTTATCTTGAGGCTGTGCCCTCTACTGAAATGTTGACCACCTGGCTGGGTTCATTCCCCAATACCAGGTCCAGAATGGCCTCTTCCCGAGTTGGACTATCTACATACTGTTTCAAGAAACTGCCCTGGATGCTTCTTACAAACTCTGGCCCATCCACGCCCCCTAGCACTAAGCGAGTCCCAGTTAATATAGGGGAAGTTAAAATCTCCCACCAAAAGAACTCTGTTACTTTTATACCTTGTCAAAATCTGCCTACATATCTCTTCATCTATCTCCTGCTGGCTGTTGGGTAGCCTATAGCAAACCCCCAATATTGTGACTACACCCTTCCTATTCCTGAGCTCTACTCATATTGTCTTGCTATATGAGCCCTCCAAGGTATCCTCCTGCAGTACAGCTGTGATATTCTCCTTAACCAGTAGTGCAACCCCCCCACCCTTTTACATCCCCCTCTATTCTGCCTGAAACATCTGTAGTCTGGAATGTTAAGCTCCCAATCCTGTCCTTCCCTGAACCAAGTCTCTGTAATAGCACCAACATCATAGATCCAAGTACTAACCCAAGCTCTAAGTTCATCTGCCTTACCTGCTACACTTCTCGCATTGAAACAAATGCACTTCAGTCCAGCAGACCTTCTTCAATTAGCTGTCCCACCCTGCCTGCTCTTTCTCTGAGCCTTACTGGCCCTACTCTCTGGTTCCCCTTCAGCTAATTCACTTTTGCTTTGGGTTCCCCCCCACTCCCGCCTCCGCCAAACCACTTTAAATCCTCCCATGTGACACTAGCAAACTCGGCAGAGTGACCCAAGCCGGGAATCAATCCCGGGTCCCTGGCACAGTGAGGCAGCAGTGCTAACATCTGTGCCACCTTTGTGTGTAGTCAATGGCATCTTATACCATTGGAAAATCAGATATTCTGGCCAAACAAACTGCATGCTCCACTTTCTCCCTTTTTGGAGAAAAACAGGTAATATGTTCCCCTAAAATCCATCAGTCATCTCCCTCTACAACAGTAAATTCAAACGGTAAGATGTTCCCTGTTTGAGACAGGAGTGAGGCCAACATGGATATTCATGAATCTCACCTCTCAGCTGTTTGCAATTCAGACCTTATTGTGCTTGGAGGCTGCTGTTCACCCAGGGTGAGAGGAAGGTTTCACTGAGTCTCTTACTGAGAGAAACAGACATGTTAATGCTTGGGTCATTCTGCTGAGTTTGCACGTTCTAATGTTTCTTCTGTGAAATGTTTCAGAACAGACAGAAAGCATTCTGAAGGGGGAGGGTGAACAAGCAGAAGTCGTGGTCTATATTGATACTAATGACATAGGCAGGAAGAGTGATGAGGTCCTGCGATTGTTCCCTGGAAGCTCTAGTTGGAAACACTCTCTTTCTCAAAGCCCTTCACCCCTATCTCTTCCAGTAGCGTGTCCTCTCCTGTGTTGCCTCTGTTCATTTCCTGTTAAGCTTCAGATCTAGGAGATGGAAACAACAGTAGCCACAACATGCAACAAGTGATCTGAGCCAAACCCTTTAAATCAGAACCAAGCATTTACCAAATGGCACGTCACTCCCTCACAAAGCACCAACCACTTCTATTAATTCAGCAGCATCCAGTACAAATCAATCAATAGCTCAAGAGTGGTTGATGATTTCTTAAACTATTACAGGCGAAGTATCTTTGCTGCTGATCGCATGTCCTGCTTTGCAAAGCTAACAGAACCAAAGAAATAGGAAGAGTAAACCAGACAGGTGTATGATACTCCTGTGCCACTCAGTACAGTCGACTCTACTTTCCTGTGTATGCCCCAAATCCGTCAATTCTCTGAGATACCAGAACAATCCAGCTCCGTTAAATATACTCAACAATCAAACATCTACAACTTTCTGGGGCAGAGAATCACAAAGATTCTCGAGTAAGGAAAGATCTCCTCATCTCAGTCATAGATGATCACGCCCTTATCCTTCAACTATACTCCCTTCACTAATATTCCAACAAAGTAAAAGTTCATTCATTAGTCACAAGTAAGGTTTACACTAACACTGCAATGAAGTTACTGTGAAATTCCCCTAGTCACCACATTCTGCGCCTTTTTGGGTCAATGCACCTAACCAACACGTCTTTCAGACTGTGGGAGGAAACCAGAGCACCTGGACAAAAACCACGCAGACATGGGGAGCACATGCAAACTCTACACAGACAGTGACCCAAGTAAGGAATCAAACTCAGGTCCTTGGCACTGTGGAGCAGCAGTGCTAACCACTGTGCCACCATGCTGCCCCAGTATAGCTACTATTAAGGGGAGGTGAGACTAGAAACTACTCCCACCAGTTTTGTCTAGCTTGTTACAAATTTTACTAAGGGTTAATTTGAAATTGATGAATTTTCATTGCTTAGATTAGTTTTACCACCTGAAACTGGCTATCAACTAGATATTGAATCATAGAAACCATACAGTGCAAGAGGCCATTTGGTCCATCGAGTCTGTGCCAACAAAAATTCCACCCAGGCCTAGCCCCTGTAACCCCACGTATTTGCATTGTTAATCCTATGGCACTAAGGGGCAATTTAGAAACTCCAATCCACCTAACCTGCTTATCTTTGGACTGTGGGAGAGAATTGGAGCACCTGGAGGAACTCCACGCAGACATGGGGAGAGTGTGCAAACTCATCACAGACAATGATCCAAGGTCAGAGTTGAACCCAGATCCATGGCACTGTGAGGCAGCAGTGCTGACCACTGTGCCGCCCTATATAATGGGTGGAATCTTACTGAGGCATCAGGTATCTCCTCTGCTGGCTGGAGAATTGGTGAAAGATCTATGCTGCCTCTGTGTTGCTGAACCAGAAGACAATTAGGCAGTGTCAAGATCAGTGGTGGTCACTTCCCTGGAATCAACTCCGCTCCCCCCCTCCATCCGCAGGAAGAAGTCTCGGTCTATCGAGAACAACTGGCCAATCAGAGGTCAGCAGTGCCACAGAGGAGGCTGTGGCTGCTGCAGGAAAATTACTGGAATCGCAGAATTGCAGAGCGACTCAGTCCACAGGTAAGTAATGCAGGGGAGAGGGGGATGATGGTTAGGGGAAGAGGGGTTTGGGGTAGGGGAAGGAGTAAGAGCAGGAAGGGGATGGCTCTCTTTCAAACCACCTTCGCCTTCTCCAGGTCCATTCCCTCAATCAAGTGGAATCTGTTTGATCAAGTGACCCACTCCCCACCCAGAAGTGTCAAGGTGGTCACAGTTTTACCTGTTGTGCTCAATGACTGTCAACAGGCTCACCTGCCACTGGGTTAATACCAGCAGTGGTGGGTTGAGTGAGGGCCCAAAGTGCTGGGTCATTATTTGTTCACTTAAGGGCTTCAATAGCCTGTAGCGTGGGAAGGTTAACCATGGGCTGACCATGTGATTCTGGCACACACTGAAAGACAGGAGGGTTCCATTCTGCCACTTCCCCTTGCTGCCCCCGAGAGCACAAGATTCTGCCCGATAAATTCCGCACTTGTGGCAAATGGGATCAGAAGTTATGGGGAGCGAGCAGGATTAGGCTGTTGAGTTGGACAAACAGCCATGATCATGAAGATGGAGCAGGCTCGAAGGGCTGAATGGCCTCCTCCTGCTCCTATCTTCTCTGTTTCTATTCAGCTTTAATTCCTGAAAAAGTGACAGCAAAACCTCACATTAAATCTAATTCACAATCTGAAAACCAAAACATGCTAAAAATAATTTGGCTCATCAGACGTAAAATAGGAAACAGTTTTGTCCTCTTGTCACAGCACAATCCTTTGTGCTAACTAATGGAACCTGCAAGATCTTCACCATAGCAACACTGCCCTTTTAATGAACCCCTAGGTGGAGGGTCACTAAATACGCAACTGGATTTTGACAATACTTTTAAGCTGCACATGTTGCATTGATTTTTCACAAAACCCGAAACATTATCTTCACATTTATGGCAGTCCACAGATCTATAGAGAAATGGATCTGAGAATGAGAGCACACATTAAACGAGGATTCGTAATTGTATCGTGTAGGTTTTCTTCAAAGTTCAATAAAATGCAATGATTTTACATGTTTCTATTAGGAGTCATGCTGTCTAATTTTTAAACTTCCTCACCCCAAAATCAATATCCAAAGAATCTACTGAGAAGTGACTGATGTTCACCAGATGAACCCGGCTACCCTGACACATCCACAATGCCTGCTGAACTGGTTAAGAAAGAGCCATCTGTCAAAAAAATCCAAAAGGAGTGCAGTAGAGTACATGCTTGTACAACCTTCCATCATTGACAGGAGGCTTACATTTCACCATTGTTTTGATTTTGCAAGCTCGTCTTCAGCTATAGACAACGTATTATCCACCAGAGGTCCTTCAGACATAGAATAAATTATGTGGTTTTCTTTCCTCCACTTATTAACTGGAATTTTAAAGTAGCGATAAAAGTGTTCAGCAAGACCAGTATGGAGAAACAAACTTTTCCTCTGTAATTATCACTTATTTGTGATCTCACCTTAAAATAGGGAAAAATACATTCGAGACACAATTGTCCATTAAAGGCGACAGGTATTCAAGTAGCGTTAGAGGCCTATTTCGTAAAATAAGTGCAGATCTTAGGAGGCAGTGGGTCATCGAACCAGGTTAGTTACGGAAGAGCAAGCTTTGCCGCTGTGCCATCCAAGTCTTATCATTTGTTACAGCCAATCTAGCAAGATTTTGTCTTCCATTAACTGGGATGCAGTATGTCAGAGTATATTATCTATTCATTGTAAAACTCACCTGATCTACAGTTCTACAATTGATGCACAGAAGGATCCTGTAAGTTTATGTCAGAACTGGATTTCTATGATCCAGACTGAAAATAAATGATTGAATTGACTTCCTAAAGGATGAGCGCAAAGCACAGAACCAACCATTATTTGGAAGGCTTGAGCAGTTCCAAAGTGACATGGATAACTGTATAAAGGTGCAGTGGGGCGACACAATGGCTATCGCTGCTGCCTCCCAACACCAGGGGCCCAGGTTTGATTCCCAGCTTGCGTCACTGCCTGTACGGAGTCTGCATGGTCTCCCTGTGTCTGCATGGGTTTCCTCCAGGTGTTCTGGTTTCCTCTCAGTCTGAAAGATGTGCTGGTTAGGTGCATTGGCCATGCTAAATTCTCCCTCAGTGTACCCGAACAGGCACCGGAGTGTGGTGACTAAAGGATTTTCATTGCAATGTTAATGAAAGCCCACTTGTGACACTAAATAATAAAACTTTAAAAAAATTAAGTATTTCAGTAATGGGTACCCATAGTCACAGGAAAGTTATGCAGAGGCTAATTTCAAGGTTTTTTTTAAAATAATTAAGAAACAAAGCTTTATTCTAGTAATTGACAGACAGAACATTGGAAATTCAGGTTTGGATGACCAAAGCTGCAAAAGTTTACACCTGCTTCAGCTAATCACCAAAATTATCTTCCACTGTAGCAATGTTGACTTTTTTATTTCCTTCCTTAGCTATCATTTTGGTTAGGGACCCAGAGTAAAACAGTGAGGCTAGCAAGTTGGTGGTTCAGCATTGGTACCAATAAGTTGAGTCCTAATAAAGAGACTAGGTTCTCCTGTAGCACACTCTAACTTATGTTTCCCCGCTAGTGCCAAAGGCAAAGGAACACTGTTTTAATCTTTTACTTAAATAATCACCAAATCCAAACTGGGTATTTTAACTTGGCAATTATGACTATAAATATTACAGCAACAGAACATTGCTGTTACTGAGGAGTTTTTCTAATTGGCACAAGCCCATTGAAAGTAAGGTAGCCTAATATTAACCTGTGTTGTGCTTGTGAGCAAAGCTTGCTTCATCCATCACATAAATGTTGACATAAATGTTGAGTGTATTTTACAGGCACCAGCAATGCCATGTCTGTGGTAGTGTTTTCTGGCAGGTTATTTGCACCCTGACCCAAGTTTTGTTTTATTATCTAATCACAAAACGTGGGCCTCGCTGACAATTATCGTCCGTCCCTATGTACACTCGAGAAGGTTGTGGTGAACCAACTTGACAACTGAGCGACTTGCCAGGCCATTTCAGCAGACAGTGAAGAACTAACTGCATTGCTTAGCTCAGGAGTCACAAACATGCAGACTGGCTTAAGGATGAAAGATTCCCTTCCCTAAAAAAAAATTAATGAACCAGTTTGAATTCTTTTTTTCAAACAAGCTGGCAGTTTCATTGTCATCTTTGGTGCTGGTTCTTTTCCATTCCACATTTGTTTCATGAAAAGATAATTAATCAATGTAGAACTTATGGCCCCAGATCATTAATTCAATCACAGGGATGATCAGTGTACTAACATACGGGTGGCACACTGGCACAGATGTTAGCCCTGCTGCCTCACAATTAACCAAGAGAAAATGTTAGAAAATTTCAGCAGGTCTGGCAGCATCTAGAAGGAGAGAAAAGAGCTGACATTGAGTCCAGCTGACCCTTTGTCAAAGCTGCTTTTATTCAAGTTCAATTTCCAATTGGGTCACTGTCTGTGCAGAGTCTGCATGTTCTCCCAGTGTCTGCATGGGTGTCCTCTGGTCTGAAGATATGCTGGTTAAGTGCACTAGCTATGCTAAATTCTCCCTCAATGTACCCGAACAGATGCTGGCATATGGCAACTAGGGGACTTTCATAATAAGTGTTGATGGAAGCCTACTTGTGATTAATAAATAAACTTTAACATAACCATAGGACTAACATTCTTCCACATTTATCAGTCTCCCTGTTGAACTGAAGCATCCACAGCAAGTCTCTCACAGCACATCGCAGTTACGTGCAGCTCTGGCAGTAGATGTTGGCTGAGGGACTAGTGGATGTCAACTACTTCAGGAGCAATAGAACCTGTCTTGCATTACCATGTTGTTTCCTTTCCAGTCAACCAAAATAGGGGAATTAACAGTGAGAATATCCTTTGACACAATGACAATGACAGTAGTAAAAAAAAAATGCAGTAGTACATAAGAACATAAGAAATAGGAGCAGGAGTAGGCCATCCAGCCCTTCGAGCCTGCCCCGCCATTCAATAAGATCATGGCTGATCTGTCGCTGCTCAGTTCCACTTTCCCGCCCTCTCCCCATAACCCTTAATCCCCTCTCCTATCAAAAACCCATCAACCCGCGTCTTAAAAAGTACAAAGAGTCACAAAAGATTTTAAAGCACATCAACGGCAAGGAAGAATACAAAAGAAAAAAAGCTCAACAATGGCTGGACCACACTAATTTCAATAATCATTTCCACTCTCCCTATACAGCCTATTGTTCTGGAGGTTCAGTTTTACACAGGTAAGTCAATGAAATGTACAAAATTGGCAGGAGCATCCAAAGTTTAAGATTCACATTTTGCACCGGCCTACAAACGAATTTCTGATGTCAATGTAAATACTGATTAGAGATCTGAAATTAAATTAAGATGGACAGTAGACAACTTCCTAATTAACAGGACCCAAAGATCCCATTGGAATATTATACAGTATCTTTCATACAATTCCCACAGATTTAATACTAGGCAATGCCATTTGAGTGTTGGAGTGTCACAAACATGGTTAAATAACAATTCTGACATGGAAAATCTTAATAATGAAACAACGATCATAATTTAAAAATAGCCCCTAGGGTGGCACAGTGATTAGCACTGCTACCTCACAGCACCAGGGTCCCAGGTTCAATTCCCAGCTTGGGTCACTGTCTATGTGGAGTTTGTCATTCTCCTTGTGTCTGCATGGGTTTCTTCTGGGTGCTCCAGTTTCCTCCCATAGTCCAAAGATGTGTAGGTTAGGTGGACTGGTCATGCCAAATTATCCCTTAGTGTCAGGGGGATTAGCTAGGATTTCATAGAATCATAGAAACCCTAAAGTGCAGAAAGAGGCCATTTGCCCATTGAGTCTGCACCAACCACAATCCACCCAGGCCCTACCACCACATCCCTACTTATTTACCCAGTAATCTCTCTAAACTACGCATCTCAGGACACTAAGGGGCAATTTTAGCATGGCCAACCAACTTAACCCACACATTTTTGGACTGTGGGAGGAATCCCACGCAGACACAATAACCTGCAAACTCCACGCAGCCAGTGACCCAAGCCAGGAATCGAATCCAGGTCCCTGGCCTGTGAAGCAGCAGAGCTAACCACTGTGCTACCGTGCTGCCCATGGTGGGATTGTGGTTGGTGCAGACTCGACAGGCTAAATGGCCTCCTTCTGCGCTGTAGGGATTCTATGATAAATGCGTGTGGAGTATGAACAATGCCTTTTGGGGTTAGATTGCAGAGAGAAAATTTAACACATGATGTCATGATCCCTCCAAGTTCAAGCATGAAGAATAACAGGACCAACAAACCTTGACAATACAACATTTGCAATGAGAGAAAATAGTGGAAATGGCCAACAGGTAAGTGAGCATTGAGGACAATGAGATTGTTTGGTTGATAATCGACCATCAAGTTTAAATCAGAAGCCAGAGCGGGTATAGTGACTAAACCAGCATTTCCATTTTATAATGTCCATTTTAAAAGCTCTAATCTTCAGCTAATGAAGAGTGACAATCACAACAATAAAGTACAATCACTAAGGTCAACAGAAAACTCTTTCAGATTATAAATCTTTAGATAGGAGATTCAGTGCTACTATATCAAGATCATGTATCAAAGTTAAAACATTTTAACCTTCCAGGTACACTTACTGGCATCAAAAGCACTACAAAAAAAAGTTTCTTTTTTTGATTTGACACATTTGTTCCCACCAAAAAAAGGACAAACTGAAACTAAATATTTGTGACACAAAAGAGGGGAATGAGGAGCATCCTGGCCCCAGGAATTTAAAATGGAAACAGGCCAGTAACTGTTAGCTTTTGGTTATGTAAACAAATCATATTGGCAACACGTTTAACCTTCAGGTTGAAAAATAACTCTTCCTCCTCTATAAACAGCAGACCTTTTCAAAATATGCCCACAGACTTTTGTACAAGAGAATCTAATGTGTTGAGCGGCGCGTCAAAGGTCTTCATGCAGGGTGACATCTGGTAAAGCTTCTGGTTCAACCACGTCTTGCTCTTCAGAGTCCTTCATTTCTACTGCAGAAAAGAAAGGAACCGTTATCAATCTGAAGTTTCCATTGTCAATATTGGTCCTGGTTCGGACTGGTAATTGACATCTTTATAAAGTCATTGGAGGTCGTTTTGACTTTGTAATATAGTGTAAATCAGATAATAGCAAATTGGCAGTCCATTTTAGATCTCTCATTTGTATTTCAGTTGACTTCAAGAGTTAAATTTACCCCAATTTTCCTTCTGAGTAGAGGTGCACTCTGAGCCTGATACAGATGGGAAATACCATCATTTTGAAGCAAATGTAATTGCTGTTTTGCAACAATGCTATCCATTATAAGGATATGGGTAAGGTACAGTTACATGGGTATAGAGGGGTCTGGGCCAAATGCAGGCAATTGAGACTAGCTTAGTGGTTTAAAAAAGGGCGGCATGAACAAGTTGGGCCGAAGGACCTGTTTCCTTTCTATAAACCTCTATGATTCATTATAGTAATATGGCCAAAAATAGCAAGATCCTCATTACAAATCATAGAAGTGTGCAAGGCCCAAAACTCCTGACAGGGTTCTGCAAGCAGTTGGCATATAAAGAATGTGCACTGACTGCAAACAGGGTCTTGCAATATTTACCCATTTAAATCTGCAACAATGACAGCTCTTTATTGGTTGACAAGAGTCACTCTGCTGAGCCAAGCGGTGTTAAACACTCTGTTGATTAGCTCCAACCACTTTCTACCTTCATTATTTTACAGGGTGATTCTAGGACTTATAACATGAGAAAACCCATGTACTAAAGAAGGCCGACACCATAGTGAAGGACGTTTTGTGTTGGTATCTCAAGTCATAGTCATACAGTGCAGTAAAAGGCCCTCTGGCCCATCAAACCTGGACCAACAATAACTACCACTGAAGTCATGCTAATCCCATTTTCCTACATTTACCCAAGATCCTTCAATGTTGCAATATTTCAAGTGCTCATCCAAATATTTTTTAAAGGTTGTAAGATTTCCAGTCACCTCAACCTTCCCAGCTAGTGCATTCAACCAAGGGGAACAACTACTCCCTACATACCCTGTCCATACCCCTCAATCTGAAACACCTCAATCATGTCTCCCCTCCCACCCCTTAGCCTTCTCTGCTCTAAAAGAAAACAATCCAAGCCTATCCTGTCTCTCCTCATAGCTCAAATACTCCAACCTAGGTAACATCCTCGAGAACCTCCTCTGTGCACACTCGAGTGTTATCACATCCTGATACAAGCCAGCACAGCATTTTACTCATCGATTTGGCTGAATGGACTTCCCATAGCCCTTCATTCCTTGAGGAGGATATAGGTGGTCAAAGCAAATTAAGGCTCACATCCAAAACACCTAGACACATAAAAATTTCTATTACAGTTTCTTGAAGTGGTTCTGCAATGTAGAAGCAGTGAGACAATGTATTTTTATGACAAGTGGAAGAAAATGCTGGACTCTTCTTGAGTTTGCAGCCGCCCATCTATTGACAATATCTACACTTCCCGCTGCCTTGGCAAGCAGCTAGTATAATTAAGGACCCCAAGCACCCCGAACATTCTCTTCCACCTTCTTCCATTGGGCAAAAGATACAAACGTCTGAGGTCACATACCAAATGACTCAAGAACAGCTTCTTCCCTGCTGCCATCAGACTTTTGAATGGACCTACCCTGCGTTAAGTTGATTTTTCTCTACACCCTAGCTATGACTGTAAACTACATTCTGCACTCCCTCGTTTCCTTCTCTGTAAATGCTTTGTTTGCATAGCGCGCAAGAAACAATACTTGTCACATGTATTAGCAAACATTGAAAACAATATATCAAATAAACCAGGATGAATGTAATAATCAATATTGCTGCTGGCCTCCCCCTATCCTCGCATCTTCATAATGTTATGGATACAAGAAGAGCAAATGCATAACAAACAACTGGAGTGAAAAGACCTGTCAATGATCCTTGGCATTGTCAGGATTCAGCACAGCAGCAATATACCAAGGTGGTTTTGAAGCAGAAGTTTAGAATAATTAAACATGTTAACTGTTTATTAGCTTTTCTAATGTTTTCTAACCTGAAAAAAAGACTTTAGACATTGTGAATGAATTTTAAAAAGCAGTATTTTTTAAACAATGTTTGGTCCATGACAAGTATCTTAACTCTACTTACTGTGTTGAACAATTTGCTCATTTAGTTTCAGAATTAGATATAAATAGTGATTATTGCAAGTGAAATTTTAAACTTATCAGCATACCTGGTGCTTTTATTTCTACACAGGCTCCATCTTGGTCTTTGTAGCCTTCAGAGCAAAGACATTTAAAGCTGCCTTCAGTGTTGATACAATCCTCATTTTCACGTGTACACACTTTCTCAGGCAGGCTACATTCATTTACATCTAAACATGGAAAAATTGAAAACATTTTAAGACTGAATTTTTTAATAAGAGGAAGCACAGTGCACACTGGGAGCCAACTTTTAAATGAGCCCAGTACAGGATTCGCTCAACTCCTATCCCCTGTTAGAGGGTAATAACCCTGTGAGGGGGGTTCAGCTCTTAAATAGATTTGGTTTCATACTGCATGCTGTTTTCTGTCATGAGTAACACCACGCTGAATTGACATAGATGATCGAAACAGATCAGGACTTAAATGATTTGGATTTAGAGCATCATCTGTCAAAGTCAACCCTGATAAAGCTAATTTATTCAGCACGCATCCCATTCCTATGCAAGGGGTGTAAAACAAAACGTAGGCTTAAATCTTCCAGTCCTGTCCACCATAAGAATCATTGCGGGTGGGAAGATGAATATGACACACAAGTCAAAGGTCGGTTGACCTCGGGCAGGTATTTGCGATCCCAGGGTGGATGGGACTGGAAAGTCCCGCCCATTGAAAATTGTGGGGAAGGTAGCTTATCACTTAATAGGTCCGATAGGCTCTGCACTGGACTGGGGATTGGACTTTGGTTCATACAATGAGAAGTTTATTTATGAAGATTCAGTGGATGCTAGCAAGCAAAGATCAAGCGTGAGATTCTCCTGCCAACCAGACACATTTTTCCCCACCAGTGAGAGGTGGCACATTGATTGCTAGCTGCAGGCTGACTCCTGCTCCTTGTTGATGAGTTCCTATTTTCCTAATCCTATAAGGCATTAACAATGGGTTGGAAGAGGAAATGGATTAAGGTAAAGATATTTTGACAGCTTATGCATTTCAGAATCTCAGAACAGATTTAAGTGACAAAGGAAAACAAACAGTCAAAGGTAAACTAAGTCTCATAATATTACTTGTACTGAAAGGGGTCTAATCCTGAAATAATTATTTTAAAAATCCTGAAATGATAACTGCTAAAATTGATTTAACTTCTGGCCTATAGCTAATTTAGATGGCAATTGGGTAGTAGTGGGTGAGCTTAGGTCCAGTAGCCTACGTTAATTGATGTGTTATTGAAAATACCTTTGCTACATTCATAAATTTTGTTAGCTGATTTTTAAGCCAATCATATTATCCTGTATGAGTTATACTCTGACACAACATAAAAATATACACAAACCCCCTCCTCGCCTGCTCCATCCTCAATTTCCAAATTGCCTGCTTGATACAACCAATTTAAAATTAAAAGTAAGAGAGTGGATCTCTGTATTTGAGATGATACAAATAAAATGAAAGATATTTCTGAATAAGAATCATATTTGACTCAAAACATTAACTCTGTTTCTCTCCCCACAGACGCCACCAGTTCTGCTGATTTTTTTCCAGCACTTTCCTCTTTTTGCTTCAGATTTCCATCATTTTGCTTCTAATTACGAAGACTGATTGCAGAAGTCAAGGTTGTTTTCATTAGAGAAGAAAAAGCTGAGAGGAGATTTGATAGAGGTCTTCAAAATCATGAGGAGTCTGGATAGAATAAATAGGAAGAAAGTTTCCCACTCGTGAAAGGATCAAAAATCAGAGGGCACAGGTTTAAGGTAAATGGTAAAAGAAGCAAAAGTGACATGAAGTAAAGTTTTTTCAGGCAGTGAATAGTTAAGGTCTGGAATGCACTGCCTGAGAGCGTGGTGCAAGCAAGGTTCTACTGAAGCATTCCAAAGGGAATCAGACAGTTATCTAAAATGGAAGAAAGTGGAGGGTTACTGGAAGAAGGTAGCAGAATGACCAGTGAACTGTTCAGAGGATGGGGTGCTGACACAATGGGTTGAATGGCCTCCCACTGTGATGTAACATGTGTGTCTGTACTTAGTGCAGGACATAGAGAGTACTAGATCACCAGCAAGACAGATTCCAGCATCTGCTATACAAATCATTCTAAGTTGATCTCAGCAGCTATGAGTACATTCCATACCTACGCACTTTTGCTCCTCCATTGTGTACCCAGTTGTACAGTTAATACAATCTTCTGGACCTCCTCCAGTACATGCATCACAGGCAGAATGACAGGCTGTAGAGTATGAAAAATAAAGTTAAACTGGCAGAATATCACTATTGCAGATCAACTTAATTTAAATGCATGACCTCTAATGGCATGCAATCGCGGAACGCCTTATAACGGAGCTTTTAATTTTAAAAATGGCTCGAGTCCACCTGACTAATTCATCCACAAGGCGGAATACAAAAATTTCCCCTTTTAAGAATATACTCATGCAGTTCATTTCATAGGCAGCGATTTAAAAGACTATGATGATTCAAATTTTGTGCACATGTGTTTGAATAGGGTGTCCAATGCTGCTTCCCTCGGATCATATACAACCCCAAGTTGAATGATTGCTCACCTAATTCAATCTGCATTTATAGATTTGTTTTTATTTTGTGTGCCTGAAGGTTTGAAAAGTTTTGTTTTAAAGCCTGTGGCCAGAGCGGTGTTGTTCATCTCAGACATAAAGTTAGGTGTGAATGTGATGTCTGTGGTAGTTCAGTAGCTTCTATTTTTTTTAATTTATCAAATACAGTTTTAAAACTGTCGTTCCACCACGTCTCTGGAGTTTACTTCCAAGTTAAGTGGGAGACATTAAGAACCTCAGCATTGTCTGAGTCCCCAGGATATGCAGCCTGTAAAAATAAAAGCTTCTGACCATCCCCTTCTTTAGGGCATCGGAAGTTCTCAGTTGCTGCACGTTTCTCTGCATATAAATACATACTGTCATCCATTTGATTTTTATTGGGTGCAATCAGCAAGTTCTTTTAAAATAATCTTTTGGTGTTATTATGTCTTTGTTCATTGATATTCTGCCCTCTCTTTAAAGGGTTGACTCCTTACAATAAAAAGAGGCATCACTGCAGGCTCAACTTGAAATTCATCCCATACAAACAAAAACAGTATTGCCCATTAGCTACTTGGCATTGTACCCACAGCTCATCTCCTCAGATAGCCATTTGATGACATTGTCTACATGGGTTACGGAAACAGGAATGAGAACATGATCAGCAATTATCCTTTCCCTTGCGCAGTTCAGAGATTTCCTGGCCAACTGCATCATCCTAATTGCTCTTTGAACAACCAATTCAACACCCAACAAGTGTCGAGACTAATAAAGACCTTCTTGTCTTGGATAGTGCCTTTTTTGATTCCATGTTGTTGAACTCAACAAAAAGTAATTAATTGTTGGAACTGCTTCCAGAACAATATTAAAAACAAATATACATTTTGAAATCCAAATGTCTCCTGACACTGCCTCTTGGCACAGGGTGGCATAATGACTCTGTGACAGGGGTAGACCCCAGTGGGAGCCTCATGGGGGAGAGGGGATTGATTTATGTGGTGGCGGGGTGAAGCAGAGGTAGGAGCTGGAGATGCCGATGATGGACTTTATTTGGGGCGAGGGGCTGAGACCTCTGTGGTGGAGTGTGCAGGGGTGTCAATTTTTGGTTTGATTGGGGCAAACTTTAAACATGGTGTCCCAATCTCAGTGCAGGCAGGTTTTGCCAGCATGTGGTACAATCTGGAGAGAAGACCAGTGTGTTTCTCACCAGAGAAACCGTGGGGGCAGCATGGGAGCACAGTGGTTAGCACTGCTGCTTCACAGCTCCAGGGACCTGGGTTCGATTCCTGGCTCGGGTCACTGTCTGCATGGGGTTCCCATGGGAGCTCCGGTTTCCTCCCACAGTTCAAAAATGTGCGGGTTAGATTAATTGGCCATGCTAAAATTGCCCCTAAGTGTCTTGAGATGCATAGTTTAGAGGGATTAGTGGGTAAAATATGTAGGGATATGGGGGTAGAGCCTGGGTAGGATTGTGGTCAGCGCATATTTGATGGGCCAAATGGCCTCTTGCTGCACTGTAGGGTTCTATGACTAGGACTCCATGACCATTTTTCTCACTGGAACCAATGCTCTGCCACTTTTGGTAAGACTTCCCCCTGTGCATACTTGCTACCCACAGGTGAGGAACTGAAACCTTTCTGTACATTCTGGGAGTGGTTTTTCAGCAGCGTTCACTTGTATGAAGCCTGGACAACTACTAGTGAATGCAAAGGAACCAAAACAATTGACTTAAATCAGCAAATAAGTGATTTGTATAAAAGTTTTGAAAAAAGTCTAAAAATGTTAGTTTTCTTTAAACTTTCTCAATAGCTTGGGAAGCTGTTTTAGGAGTGAGTGATTCTGAAACCCATGGGGGCGGGGAGGAGTGCAGGGAAGAGGATTTTATCTATTCATTTTGACTGTGGCCAATCTCTTTGTTGCTATTTCTGCCTCCAGTTTGTTATGGCTTTTGTTATAGTCAGAAGTAATCATGCTGTCAAAGACCTGAGTGGTTTGTTCTTTTCAAATTCCAATCCTTATATGCACTGCCTACTTTGAGCATTATCACTGAAGCGAAATTGTTAACGTATGTAGGTTATTTGTGCAGATATTATCAGATACTCAAAAATGTAAAATTTGCTTTTGTGTTGTATCGTGAACCGAAGCTTAAAATACACAGACATACCTTCACAGGAGTAAGACCCTTCTGTGTTTGAACAGTATTTGTGCTGTTTGCAAGGTAAGGTTTCTGCTGCACACTCATCGACATCTACAACAAGTGGAAAAGGTTCAGTTACATACAGATTGAGGAATGAACAATTCTTGTAATTTAGAACTTGATAACTTAACCTATGCCAGGTGCAATCACTCATTTGTAACACTAATCTTACAAACATTTGAACAGGATACTTGGCACAGTAGCAATTAAGAATTTTGTTCTAAGAATTAAAAAAAATGTGCTTGGACATCAGCAGTTCTAGCTGGTGCATGTCCACAGCAGACATGCTGCCAACTGCCATTGGAGATCTTTCTCTACACCCTAGCTATGACTGATGCTACATTCCTTTTCTTCTCTATGAACAGTACGCCCTGTCTGTATAAGCATGCAAGAAACAATAGTTTTCACTTCTTGTGAATAATTTGATTTATTATTGTCACATGTACACAGTGAAAAGTACAGTTTCTTGCATGCTATACAGAAAAGGCATACCATTCATAGAGGAGAGAATGCAGAATGTAGTGTTACAGTCATAGCTAGAATGTAGAGAAACATCAACTCAATACGAGGTAGGTTCATTCAAAAGTCCAATGGCAGCAGAGAAGAAGCTGTTCTTGAGACAGATGGTTTGTGACCTCAGAATTTTGCATCTTTTTCCAGACAGAAGAAGACACAAGAGAGAATGTCCGGGGTGTATGGGGTCCTTAATTATGCTGGCTGCTTTTCTAAGGCGTAGACAGAGTCAATAGACGAGAGACTGGTTTGCGATACATATGACCATAATAAATCAAATAATAAATTAAATCAAATGGTTCACGTAGAAAATGCTAAAACTTACCACTGCACTAGTGTCAGTCGCGTTTTAGTGCTCTACGCTGAAAAAGACTATTTCTCACTTGTGTGTGCTGGATCCTAACAATCGGTACTAACGTGGAAAAATGTTCTATTTTCTATCTGCCATTTAAGCACACTAAAAATGACAAGATAGTCCATTATCAAACTTGTTAGGGTGGTCTCAGAGCTTCCCCACCACACAGGTCAAGTAAAAGATAGATTGTGTGGGGCAGGGAGGAGGGAGTGGAAAGATACAGCACAATAAAATTAATATCACATGGTCTGACAATTGATAAATATGATACAATTTCTTGAAAGATGTTGCAGATAAGTTGACTACAGCCAGGGAAGAGATAGAAATTACTTCTTTTTAGTAGAATTACTTCTCTCAAAGGGTCATGAGTCTGTGGAATTCACTAGCCCAGAACATGGTGGATGCCAGGTCTTTGAGTAAATTTAAGGCAAAGGTGGACAGCTGTTCAATTAGTAAGGAGTTGAAAGGCCACGGTTACTAGGAAAGTGGAGTTGAGGCCGAGATGAGATCAGCCATGTTCGTATTCAATGGTGGAGCAGGTTCGAGGGGCTAAATTGCCTACTCCTGCTCCTAGTTCTTATGATTCTTAGGCATCTGAGAAGATTTAAAACAAAGCTAAATACCAGAGTACTTCAGGCAGTAATGAGGACCTAGATAAAAATCACAAAACCAGGGTGCTCATAGGAGGCATTATATGTTGTGTGTGTGTGAGCTGGTCCTTGTGGAAGAGGGGTGTGGAAATGGAAAGTGACTAACAAGCATCAGCACAAAGCTTTTCATCAGGCAGCTCACAAGAAATTGCCAACAGCAAAACGATAAACAACAATTTAAATAGTACTCTCTTCGAGAAGTATAAACTGTTGCTCCAACTTTATTTCGGTACTTTTTTTTGCATGCTTTCTGATGAGTACAAGACAAAAAGCTTTGATAGCAAGTTTCTTTCTTCAGCAATACCCAAGTATAAAATATTATTTAAATACCATGGACGTTGCAAGCAGCTGTAATGCAGCAAAATATCACATCAGCTGTAGGAGAAAGCAAGCAAACAGGGATAATCCAGCAAATTGTAGGCCGGTGAGCCTGACATCAGCGGTGGGAAAGCTTTTGGAGAAGATACTGAGGGACAGGATATATATGCACATTTGCAGGAAAATGGACTAGTTAGTGACAGGCAGCGTGGTTATGTATGGCAAGGTCATGTCTCAGCAACTTGATTGAGTTTTTTTGAAGAGGAGACAAAGAAAATTGATGAGGGAAGGGTTTTGGATGTAGTTTATATGGACTTTAGTAAGGCATTTGACCAGGTCCCACATGGCTGATTGGTACAAAAACTAAAATCACAAGAGATTTGGGGTGGACCAGCTAGATGAATACAGAACTGGCTTGGCTATGGCATGATGTGGGTATGCCAGCGTTGGACTGGTGTAAACACAGTAAAAAGTCTGACAACACCAGGTTTTAGTCCAACCTATTTATTTGATAATATACTCACAAGCTTTCGGGTTAGCCCCTTCGTCAGGTGAATGGAGAGTTCTGGCCTCAGATATGCTCTGTCTGAGGCCAGAACTCTCCATTCACCTGACGAAGGGGCTAACCCGAAAGCTTGCGAGTATATTATCAAATAAATAGGTTGGACTAAAACCTGGTGTTGTCAGACTTTTTACTTGGCTATGGCAGACAGAGAATAGCAGTGGAAGGATATTTTTCAGAATGGAGATCTGTAGCTAGTGCAGGGACCAGTGCTGGGACCTCTGTTGTCTATCCAAATGATCTAGGGGAAAACGTGGGATGGTCTGATTAGTAAGTTTGCCGATGACACGAAGATGGGCGAAGTTACTGACAGTGCCAAGGATTGTCAGAGGATACAACAGGATATCGATAGATTGGAGACTTGAGCACAGAAATGGCAGATGGAATTTAATCTGGACAAGTGTGAGGTGATGCATTTTGGAGGATCAAATTTAGGTACGAATTATATTGTAAATGGCAGAATCCTTAGGAACATGAACAGACAGAGGGATTTGGGCATGCAGGTCCACAGTTCCCTAAAAGTGGCAACACAGGTAGCCAAGGTGATTAAGAAAGCATGTGGTATGTTTGCCTTCATCAGCCAGGGCAGTGAGTACAGGAATTGGAAAATCGTTGCAACTATATAAAACCTTGGTTGGGTTGCATTTGGAGTATTGTGTGCAGTTCTGGTCACCAGATTATCAGAAGGACGTGGAAATTTTAGAGAGAGTGCAAAGAAAGTTCATCCGGATGGTGCCTGGTCTCAAGAGTGTTGGCTATGAGGAGAGGTCGAATAAACTAGGATTATTTTCACTGGAAAGACAAAGCTGAGAGAAGACCTGATAGAGGTTTAAAAATTATCAGAGGCATCGACAGGGTGGACATTCAGAGGCTTTTTCCCCAGGGTCGAAGTGTCAATTACAAGGGGGTACAGGTTCAAGATGAGAGAGGGAAAGTTTAAGGGAGATGTGTGGGGAGAGGTTTTTCACAGAGAGTTGTGGGCGCCTGGAACGTGCTGCGAGAGGTGGTGGCGAAAGCAGGCACATTAGCAACACTTAAAAGGCATCTGGATGAGTACAAAAATAAGGAGGAAATAGAGGGATACGGACCAAGTAAGGGCAGAAGCTCTTCCTTTAAAGTTAGGGCATTATGATCGGCACAGGCTTGGAGGGCTGAAGGGCCAGTTTCTGTGCTGTACTCCATTGATCTTTGAATTGGGCGGACACTTGGATCAATAAAAAAAAAAGTAACTGTGATGAATTGGATCATTTCTATTTCTTACAGGGATTTTTTTGATAATAGTCATTGTTCCATTAGAGTGCTCTCCTTTTAGGGTCTTCAACATTAGGAGCAACAGCTCATGAGAAAGCAACAAATGCCTTTGTTCAAGAATCCAATCAAGTCAAAAGAATATGCTGAATTGAAGGCCTCATCCCTAACAATCTTAATCCCAACAAGATAACCTCAGAAAGAGGACGGAGTATCCAGGAAGTCTACCTCTGAAGACAATGTTGACGATAATTTGAAGATCACTGAATCCCTTTAGTGCAGGAGGAGGCCATTCGGCCCATTGAGTCTGCATTGACAACAATCCCACCCAGGCCCTATCCTTGTAACCCTATGTATTTACTCTGCTGGTCCCCCCTGACACTAAGGGTCAATTTATCATGGCCAATCCATCTAACCTGCATGCCTGGACTGTGGGAGGGAACCCACGCAGACACAGGGAGAACATGCAAACTCCACAGAGACAGTCACCCAAGGCCAGAATTGAACCCAGGCTGTGTTGCAGTAGTGGTTAACCACTGTGCCACCATGCCGTCTACAGTGATGGCCAAGAAGATTCAAAGGTCAAGTGATCCACAGGACTTGAAATCACCGGCACTTTGAATCAAAGCACACGAGAGTGTCTGCAGTTCTGAAGCTCTCAACTTCAAGTTTAAACCAATCAGCAAATCTGAGATAGAATCCTTTACCTCAATTTAAAAACTTCCAGCTATCTAGTGATTGATATTTACTATTTAACAAATGTTACTTTAAATTGAACAGAAGTACAACAGAAACATATTGTGAGTACTTCATTTTATTACTATGATACATTATATGGATGGCTTCTGACGTTGTTGGCAGAAAATGATACTACAGGCAATTCCAAATTAAATCTGTCCTGAACGTACATTTAATAAGGTCTGTGGAACTTCATGTTAAATGAGATTATTCAGCTACCTGTCCCTAAATTATTTATGAAATGCCAAATAGTTGAAGGGAGGGGAGGGAGTTGAAAAAAGAGCATAACATTACTTTGGAATCAATTAACAAAAGCTAAATCATTCATGCGTGAAACAAAGCAACATTTGGAGAGATCTTCAAAGTATTTTGCTCACAGAATTGACTGGCTGGAACAATTGGAAGTTTACTGACAGAAGGACTGTTGTCCTTTGAATTTACACAGAGTATATCAACTGTCATCAGCACTGAAGCATTTAGCTTGTTCACGTATATGAGGCTAATGAATAGGCTTCTCGTATTTCTGAAAAGAAACCACAAGAGACATAGGAATGTACCACAACGAACTGGAATAATACAAGTGTACTTACCCACACAGACAGGTCCATCTTCATCAGGACCAGCTTCTGTCCAACCGCTTGCACATTCAGTGCAAT
The DNA here is from genome assembly GCF_965287045.1 of Carcharhinus amblyrhynchos. Classification (NCBI taxonomy): domain Eukaryota; kingdom Metazoa; phylum Chordata; class Chondrichthyes; order Carcharhiniformes; family Carcharhinidae; genus Carcharhinus; species Carcharhinus amblyrhynchos. The sequence continues at coordinate 23,812,700 of NC_137342.1, read as the reverse complement.
TCTTGCTCGATGGACCACTACACGTTTTGCAGGCAGGATGACAGGCTGCACAGAGGTCAAAATATGTTATGTAACTGACTGCAGGTCACTTTTATTCCTTGGTGATAAACTACCTGCTGTGGCCCACATCTGCCCAACCACCTTGTTGGTTTGGGTCCACAGCAAAGATTAGCACAAAGAGGCTACCACTTTTGCCATCATTTTGCAGTTGGAGCTATCCTAACTTTATTTGCTTGTTTTTACTCCCATTTAGAAAGAAAAATAACAGACTTTTCATAACCTCAGGACATTGCAAATCATTTTGCAGACAATTAAATACTTTTTGAAGAGTAATCACTGTAGGAAATACAAGAGTCATTTTGCACTCTGCCTCAATAACCAACCTCTGGTAAAACTTTCCAGATTCCAATAACTTATCATGGAAAGAAAACTCCCACTTCTATTTTTTTTAATTCTTTCACAGGATGTTGGCATCATTGGCTAGGCCAGCATTTAGTGTTCATCCCTAATTGCCCTCAAGAGGGTAATGGTGAGCTGCCTTCTTGAACCACTGCACTTTGTGGTGTTGGTACAGTGCTGTTAGGAAGGGAGTTTTAGGATTTTGATGTAATAAGTGAAGGAACTGTGATATATTTCCAGGTAAGGATGGTGAGACATTTGGAGGGAAACTTGCAGGTGATAATGCTCAGCCTGTTACTAATTCTGCAACCATTTTTTCTGTTCATCTTATAAATGTTCAGAATTTTGAAAATCTCCATTAGTTCCCCATTGGATTGTCACTGCCACAGTTGAATAATTTCAATTTTTCAAATCTCATTCATAACTCAAAACATACATTATCAGTTTCATTCTAATAATTCATTGCTGTTGACTCTTTGCATAGTTATGTAGTATTAACCAAAATAGAAACAGCCCATTCAGCACAAAAGATCCATTTTGGTATTTACAACACACACCAACCTCTCTGCAATTCCTCTTCATCTGACACTATCAATATATTCTTCTATTCCTTTCTCTCATATATTTATCCAGCTTCTCCCTCAAACATATTTATGCTTTCTGCCTCAATTACTTCTTGTGGTACAGTAGAATTCCACATTCTAATCATTGTTCAGTCAAAACCCTTCTTCTGAAATCCGTATTGCATTTATTGCAAACTCTCTTATAATTTATGGACTCGAATGCTAGTCTCCACCTCAACAATACCATCAGCTTCATGGCTCTCCGATGCAACCCTTTCATAATCTTGGTCACCCCTCAATTTCCCGACAGATGTAATCTCTCAGTTTTGATATCATGGTAGTAAATCCTTTGAGCACCTTGCTGTATCTCTATATCCTTTGTGAAAAATCAAAATTCTGCACAGTATTCAAGTGAGATCTAACCTATGTTCTCTCTGCTTTTCTGAGCTATTCCTCCAGAAAAGGATCCCTGCACATCATTTGACATCAAGTGACCTTGTTAACCTGCATTACTATCTTTACTGTGTCATGTATTTGTAACCCCAGATCCTTCTGTTCCTATACCCGGTTAAGAAGTTTATTTTTAAAGGATTTTTTAAAAAATTGATTATTTAATGGGACATGTGTGTTGCTGGCTAGACCGGCATCTACTGCTCATCCTTAATTGCCCTTGAGGTGTTTTGTAGGTTGTACACACTGCTACCACTCTAAGGTGACGGTGGAGTGAGTGAATGTTGAAGATGTGGTCGGGGTTCCAATTAAGTGGGTTGATTTGTCTTGAATGGTGTCGAGCCTTTTGAGTGTTAGAGCCACACTCATCCAGGCAAGTGGAGAATACTCTATTACACTCCTGATTGGAGCCTTGTAGATGATGCACAGGCTTTGGAGAGTAAGCAGGCGAATTGCCCATCACAATTCCCAGCCTCTGACTGGTTCTCGTTGTCACAGTATTTATTTGGCTGGTCCATTTTTATTTTTGGTCAGAGGCAGTCCCCAGGACACAGATGGTTATACTATTAAATGCCAACGGGAGATGGCTAGATTCTCTCTGGAGATGGTCATTACTTGATACTTGTTTGGCAAAAATGTTACTTGTCATTTATCAGTTCAAGCCTGAATGCTGTCCAGGCCTTATACACACAGACTCCTGCAGCATCTGGGGTGTTGCAAATGATACTGAGCATTGTTTGCTGATGATTAGATACTCACTTTTGACCTTGTGATGGAGGTCAGGTTGCTGACAAAGAAGCTGAAGACTGGGAGGAGAGGGTGGCAGCGGCTGCAAAGTGGTGAGGACACCATCCTGAGGAATTCTTGCAGCAATCGTCCAGGGACTAATATGATTGATCTCCAACAACCACAACCATTGTTCTTTGTGTGTGATAAGACTCCACCCTGGGGTGCATTTTCCCTCTTATTCCCAATATCTCCAGTTTTCCCAGGTCCCTTGATGCCATACTTAGTCAAATGCTGCCTTAGTGTCAAAGACAGTCACTGTCACCTCATCATTCTTTTGCCTATGTTTGGACCAAGGTTGTAATGAAGTCAGAAGCTGAGTGGTCTTGACAGTACCCGGACTTGAGCATCAGTGAAATTATTGCTGAATAAGTGCTGCTTGATAGCCCTGTTGATGACCCCTTCCATCACTTTGCTGATGATCCCGTGGAGACTGATGGGGCAGAAATTGACCATAGTGGATTTGTCCCGCTTTTTGTGGGTAGAACATACCACATTGCTGGATAGATGCCATTGTTGTAGCTGTTGCAGTGCAGCTTGGCTATGGGTGCAACTAGTTCTGGAGCATAAGTCTTTACTACTATTGCTGGAATGTTGTCGGGGCCATCACCTTTGCAGTATCCAGTGCCTTACGCTGTTTCTTGATATCACATTAAGTGAATCAAATTGGCTGAAGACTGGCATCTATTGGTGCTGGGGACCTTAGGTGGAAGCTGAGATGGATCACCCACTCTGCACTGGCTGATAATGGTTTTAAATGCCTCACCTTGTCCTTTGCACTGATGTGCTGGGCTCCCTCATCATCAAGGATGGGGATATTTGTGGAGCCTCCTCCAGTGATTGCTTAAATTGTCCACCACATTCAAGCCTGGCAGGACTGTAGAGTTTAGATTGCATCCGTTGATTCTGGGACCTTTTAGCTCTGTTTATTGTGTACTGCATCTGCTGTTTGGCATACAAGTAGTGCTATGTAATAGCTTCAGTATGTTGACAACTAATTTTTGCATATGCCTGGTGCTGGTCCTAGCATGCTCACCTGTATTCTTCATTGAGGTTTAATTGTTGGCTTTATGGTACTGGAAGATTGTGCCTTATAGATACCAAGTTTTGAGTTGCTAGACCTCTTTGGAATCTAGCCCATTTAGTATGGTGGTAGTGCCACAGAAATCAATCCTGACTGTATGCCCCTTTTCTAGACCTATCCTACCAATGGGACAGCACGTACCCAGAGGTGGTGATAGTGGTGACTGAACTATTATATGCAAGGTATGATTTGAAAAGTATGCCTATATTAGGTTGTTGCTTGGCCAGTCTGTGAGGTTGTTCTCACAATTTTGGCACAAGCCCCCAGAGGTTAGTGAGGAAAACTTCAAGGTTGATAGGGCTGGGTATATACTGTCGATTCTCATCCTTGATTGATGCCTGGTGGTCTGCCCGTGACATCCCTCTCTTCCCATCAAATGTAGCACCTCAACCCTATCCATATTGAAGCTCAATTGCTGACTGTGTGCCCGTTCTACAAGTTTATTATCTTCCTACATCTTGTTGCTGTCCTCCTCTGCATTAACTAGTCTTCCCCAATTTGGTGCCAACCCCAGATTTTGAAGCTGCGTTTCCTCTGCTTCCAGACCGAGTAGCTTATGCAATATTCCAAGCACCAATCTTTATGAATATCACTTCCCACTTTTGCCAGACTACCTTCAACCCCTAGCATCTGATTTTGGTGAGCGAGGCAGGTGGCTTGATCAGGAAATTTCCCAACTTGCCAGTACCTTGAAAAAAAACACAACAAATTGCTAGATTTTCACCCCATGGTTACAGGATGGACTTGCCCAAGGCTTGCCCACTCTTCGACATTTCTCTCCCTCCTCCCCTCCCCCCATACCAGAAACAGATGCTAGGAGGACATGGGGTGCTAAGTGCTAAGGCAGGCTGGTTAGAAGGCTAGCTTCAGTACTCTAGGGGACTTTGTCCTTGATGTTTTGGAAGATTTCAGGCTCTCTACATATCACACTTCACACTCCCTCACCCCTTTACCTATTCCCCCCGGCCAAGATAAATCACAGAATACTACAGTAGGCCCTTCGGCCCATCGGGTCTGCTCTGACGCATGGAAGGCCCATAACCTTGAATGTTATGGTGAGCCAAGTACTCATCCAGGTACTTTTTAAACGGATATGAAGCATCCCAACTTCACCACGCTTCCAGAAAAGTTTGGTTTGGAGTGCATTCCAAACCATCACCACTCTCAAAGGTTTTTCCTCAAATCCAGCAAACAACATCACAAAGACAGTTTATGATTATCACATTGCTATTCATGGGAGCCTTCAGAGTGTAAATTAGATTCCACATTTTTGTCATTACAGCGACAATTCAAAAGTACTCATTTGACTGTAAACTGCTTTGGAGCATCCCAAGACCATAAAAAGTGCTACACAGATGCAAATCTGTTTTCCTTTTCCTGCATTCCGTTCAGTATCCCACCATCTAGATTTCACCTGCTTTTGATTCATTTTCTCCAAAATGTTTTCTACTTTGAATTACGTCTACCACCTAGTGGTCCACTCGAGGCCTTCTCTTGCTGCAATATCTTGCATTTTTCTGCACAGGCATGCATCTACCCAAACTCTTGGTATCTTGGGTCCTACCTCAAGTCATGTTCAGGGAAATGTTGCATTGGAGTTAACGACACAGCTGGGTACAGTACCAAAAATGGGAACAAAAGGTTTTAAACCAGTGCACAGGCTTGCTCAGCATTAAGTTTGGAAGTTAATGCATTCACCCTTCTACAAAGTAAAGCAAAGAAGCAACATCAGCATCAGCCCTGAACGTCCAAAGGTCCATTTCTCCCACACATAACAACCAAGCAATCGTTGCACTCAACAGTTTTTTCTAACAACCTGGAAAAATCACACACCATTTTGAAGAAAGCATAAGTTTTTTTTAAACAAAGCTTTAAAGTGAGTTGAAGCAGAAGCATTTTCCTCACAACGTGGGAACTATTAATATTTTCCTTTTAGGAGGGACAAACCACAACCTTAGTTGCTGGGTCAAAATCCTGGAATTTCCTCCCTAACAGCATTATTGATCAACCCACAGCACGTGGACTGTAGCAATTCAAGAAGGAGGCTCACCACCACTTTCTCAAGAGCAGCTAGGGATGGGCAATAGTCAGCCAGTGACGCTCCTGCTGCGTGAATGAATAAAAAAAGTTGTTTTCTTTGATAGTATCAAATGGATAACTGCTGGTTAATATTTAATTAATATTTTCCGTACCAAATAAAGTGGTATCAGCTACACTACTGAAACAAATTAACTGATCATTATCTCATTGCTGCTTGTGAGACCTTGTATTGTACACATTGACTCCATGTCTGTTTACTTATCTAGTAATAACAAATCAACAAGGAATCAATAGGCTGAACTACAATGGGATGCTCTGGCAATGCAAAAGAACTAACTGAAGGAAGGGGTTTATATTTTTAACTCGGAAGCTTACCTGTGCAGAGTGAATGGGTTTCATTCCGAAATTCGCTGTAGTAGCCATCTGCACAGTCTAGACATTCTTCTCCTTTGTACTCCCTGGTGCAACTACAAGAGCCATCACCCGTCCGTGTACCATCACCATCACATGAACCATGGCCGTTGCAGGGTCTATCTGCACCACCAGGGCATTCTGAAACAGTAGAGTTTATTAGACATAACTAACTACTTTAGAAATACAGATCTAATCATGTAATCCCGGGACTTCAGAGCAACATTTGCCATAATTTTAATCTCTCCTCACAGGAAGTGATGCAGAATGAAGTAATGCTCCACAACTAGTGACCAGCCTCTAGTACCTCATCCTAATGAATACGCTGTGTGAGCTGTAAGAGGAATGATGGCAACTTAATTGACAGTGGGATTCATTAAATTGAATCTAATCCTCACATCGTGGCCATGACGTGGAGATGCCAGTGTTGGAATAGGGTGGACAAGATGAGAGGTCACATGACGCCAGGTTATAGTCATAGGTTATATTTGAAATCACAAGCTTTCGAAGCACTGCTCCCTCGTTAATCTGACTTCACCTGACAAAGGAGCAGCACTCCGAAAGCTTGGGATTTCATATAAACCTGTTGGACTATATAATCTGGTGACGTGTGACCTGGTGCATAATCCTCACATCAGATGTGGTTACCAGCAATGGCCAATAAAGCAGAAGCAGAGGTTATTGACCATGCACACTGAAACCTACTATATTAGACTCCCAATGCTATCCCAGCTGACAGCTGCTTAGCCATAGTACTCAAAAACACACTGCACTTATCTATGGACCTACCTAAAAGGGCATTGAACCACTTCACAATGAAACTCAAAAACATCTATCTATCTCAGAAACACTCAATGACCTGTCCTCCACAACTACTTTGTGGCAATGAGTTCTGCAGGTTCACCTTTGGGCTGAAGAAATTCCACCTCATCTCAGCCCCTTCACTCTGAGGTTGTGCCCTTGATTTCTGGTCTCTCCCACTGGTGGAAATATCCTCTCCATGTTCACCCTGTCTAGGCCTCTCTGTATTCTGTAAGTTTTAATTAGATTCCCCGCCACCCATCCTTCTAAACTCCATCAAGCATAGACCCAGACTCCTCAACCGCTCCTCATGTGACGAACACTTCGTTCCCGGGATCATTCTTGTGAATTCTGAACCTGCTGAGTTAGCTGATCCGAGTGCAATAGAATGTGCTTCATTTGGTATCAGTGCCTCTTAGACTGGAAGAGGAGGGAAAGCCCTGATGTTAACTACTTAACAGGTTTCCCTGTTGCAAGGTATATGCTAAGATGGTCAAATTGCCAAGGTGACACTCATTTTAAGCCTCATACCTGAGAACATGGCCCAAGCTGGATGAGGTACTGAGGGCGGCCAGCATCAGTGAAACCATACCCCAGCATGAATCACTGGCCCCTGGAGAGGATGCAATAAAATTGAAGCAAGAGAAAAATAAAATTAATTTGTAAATAACTATGGAGGCTAGTCACATGTTATGGGAAAAAACAATACAGTAAAAGGAATCTCCCATCCCAGTCATGTCAGTCAGTCCGCTCCAAATAGTTCAATAGTGAGAACCACTTTTATTTATTCAGGATGTTAGCACTTGACCCCATAACCCCATTGCAAAATCCACTCACTTTTAATTATGTTGGAAGTGATTTTGTGTGATACATCAAAAGCATATTTTATAACAAGGTGTCATGCCATTCTGCAAATACTTAGTGTTATATTAGAATAATCCATAGATATGCAGGGTAGTTTGATTAGCCTAGTGCTTAGTGTCAGGGGGACGAGCAGAGTAAATGAGAGGGGTTACGGGGTTAGGACCTGGATGGGATTGTTGTCAGTGCAGACTTGATGGGCTGAATGGTCTCCTTCTGCACTATAGATATGATATCATATGAATTGCAGAAGTAGGTAAAATTACAGAAAATAGGCTGAAAAGTATCCATTAATTTGGACGGGAGGGGGATAACCATTCAGTTGTCAAGAAGAATTTTTACTCACAGGTTTTTACGGAAACTTCATTTGGGTGCCTAAAGCATGGAATTGTTACTGGCTGAATGTGACTGATCCATTGTTGCTTTTAGTAGTGTATGGTCATTACTTTGGTCAAGTATAGTGTTTGACAGTCAGCATCATGTTTTGCATACAACTCAAGATAATCAAAGGGTGCTTGATAACCTTATTACCCAAAATTATACACTAGTTTAATTAGTGCATTAACACTGTAAAAGAAGCCTCTTATAAAGCGCAGGAGTTTTATTTCTGGGAGAAACAAAATCCACTAAATTAAGACATTGTTTAACACAGCCATCCATCAACATTCTGTCACCTGACACTGTTGTACTGCTTTTCATATATACACTGTCACATATGTTACATGCAATGAGATTCATAATGCTCACAAAAGGGTGACAGTACCAACACAATCTGCACCAAAGCTCCCAGCAGGACAGCAAACTTTAATCGTATCCACACAGAACCAGAGGAAGAAATTGGGGTGATTTTTCTGCCTGTAATTAAAAAGAATGATATTGAGTTTAATCAAATTTCCAAATGTGAATGCAACACAAATTACTCATCTAGACAGAATGTTACAGCACAAAAGGGAGCCTTTCGGCTCACTGAGCCTATACCAACTTGAAAGAGCCATATTTTCTAGCACTTAGTAAAGAAAATGCTGGAGGTGTATCCCCTACCGCCACGCTGGCAGGACAGCCATTCTTAAATCTCTCCAACATTAATAATAAATACAAATAACCCTCACCTCCTCATGCACATGGGGAACCACTCTCTGTCCTGTCCAACTTCTTCACTCCGACACTGTCTTCCCCACCCCCCCCCCCCCCCCCAGAAACTGTTAAAAATAAATTTCTAAGGACTTAAAAATTAGTACAGCCTTTGTATTTAATTTGAAAATTGGATATTTTAGATCCAGGAAGAAATTGTGGCACCTGGGGCCTTGGCTTGAAGGAAACCAACTTACGAGGGAATCCAGATTTTCAACTAAGAAACAATGAGAGTATTACTTTTCTATGAAGACTTGGACATTGGATTGTATTCAAGTTATTTCAAGTTACCTGATCACAATTAGATCAATTGTGGATCACTTGAATTAACCTCACCCTCCCTGGGCTGAAGGGAATAGAATCAAAAGAAAAACAACAGCCAAAATCCCTGCTCCTAAACACTATCAACAATTCCTATTGGAACATGAGCTCATGTGAAAGGAAGCACATGTAGATATCAGGCAGAAACAGGGTCAGGTTAGCTGTGATACCTTAAAGGAAAAGCTTGCTGGACAGTGTCACCTCACAGCAGTTCCACAGTGTTCATGTGCTGGAATACATTCCAAGATACTTTATAGTTAGGATAAGAAATGGCAGATACAGAGTTAGAGATGGAGTAAAATGGATCAAAAGACACATTCCTTGTTAAAGCAGAGAGCAAAGTGATAAGAAAGTGGTAGCTACCTCAGAAGCTCCTGAGGGCATAATGGCTGCACATGCAACCATTAGTGAAAAGAATGGGAGAAAATAAATGGGGTGCAGAGTCAGGCAAGCTTCATAGGGGAAAGAGCAAAAACGTGTGGAAGCACACGAGAGAATGGGCAGAGTTTTACAGTCCCATCATGGCAGGGGCAGGGCTGTAAAATCCAGCGAGTCCTTCAGAAGTCCACTGGCTTCAGTAGGACCGGATAATCTGTCCAGCAGGAGGGGCTGCAAAAATCTACCCAATGTTACAACTAATACAAAATAAAGATTTGTTGGATTTGTTATGTTGTATATTTAGTAATAAAGACAAAACAAGTTAGGTTTAAAAGACACTTACATTGTGAACCACCAGCGCTCAATATACTCTTCGTGAGTTTCCACCATGAGATTACATTCAAACTCAGAGTGCTCACACAGGGACTCAACAATTTCCACAAGACGGGTCTCACTAAATTAAAAAGAACAGTTAAGAGCAAAAATAATTCTACAATACTACTCAATTAAAAATCTTAGTCTGAGTTTCATGAGAAACATTTATAAAACATATACTCTTCTTGACATAAACAGAGAGGATAGCTAGATACAAGATTACATTATGAATCACCCTTTTACACAAGTTATATGCAAGACTCCTTTCTCCAACCCCGCCCCCCACACGTACCCTGTCATCTACAGGAGCTCAATTGTAAGTGAAATTAATCCAATTAATTGACAACAAAGTGACTTATTATGTAGCACAGGCCTTCATGCTACATAAGAAATTATTTCAACTACAACTTGCATTTACTTTAATATAATTACATGTCGTAAGGCAGTTAAGAGTCAGAGTCATAGAATTATACAGTACAGAAGAGGAGCTTCAGCCCATTGAGTGTGCACCGACCAATCTACACATATCCCACTTTCCAGCACTTGACTTATAGCCTTGAATATTATGACGTTTCAAGTTCACAGGCAAAACAAAATATAAAATTGAGCCACATTAAGGAGGCATTAGGGTAAATGACTGAAAGCGTGGTCAAAGAGGTAGGTCTTTAAGGAATGTCTTAAACGAGTATAGCAAGGTAGAGGTGCAGAGGGATTTAGGAAGGGGTTCTAGGTTTTTGAGCCCAGGCAGCTAAATGGACATCCACAAATGGAGGAGTGATTAAAATTGATTTGATTTATTGTCAAACTAATAATTTATTATTATACTATTGTATTAGTATACCGTGAAAAGTATTGTTTCTTGCATGCTATACAGACAAAGCATACCATTCATAGAGGAGAGAACGTAGAATGTAGCGTTACAGTCATAACTAAGGTGTTGAGAATTGGGAATGCTCAAGAGGCTGAATCACAATGCAGATACCTTGGAAAGTTTTGGGCTGGAGGCAATTACGCAGATGGGGGAACAAAACGATGGAAGCATTTGAAAACAAAGGCAAGAATTTTAAAATTGAAGTGCTGCTTAATTGGGAGCCAAATTAGGTTTGCAAAAACAAGGGTGACGAGAAAATACGATTTGGCACAAAGAAGAACAAAGGCAGCAGAGCCCTAGATGGCCTCAAGTTTACAGAAGGTAGAATGTGGGAGGTTAGCCATGAGTGTGACGTGTGCTGGATACGTGGGAGAAACCTCATCTCTGGGTCAAATACTAAAGACAATAGCTTCAGCCTTCCCAACTTTTAAGATCAAAGGAATTTATTATATGTGAAGTGATTTTAGATATTTCTGAGATGACTTAGAAGGACAAGTCAACAAAACATCATAAATCAGATGGTTGGGCTTACATGCTTCATTATAATCTGTAACACACAGTTGGGTATTTAATCAACCCAAGAACCATTAAGATGTGCAAAACACCAACTAAAAAATACAGAATCGTCTTTCCTGTCTACGTGATATCTGTAGTAGATTATCTAGAAATGTTTAAAGTTTATTTGTTAGTGTCACAAGTAGGTTTACGTTAACACTACAATGAAGTTACTGTGAAAATCCCCTAGTTGCCACACTCTGGTGCCTGTTTGGATATGCTGAGTGAGAATTTAGCATGGCCTATGCACCTAACCAGCACATCTTTCGGTCTGTGGGAAGAAACCGAAGCACCCAGAGGAAACCCATGGAGAGAATTTGCAGATTCCGCACAGACAGCAACCAAGCCAGGAATCGAACTGGGTCCCTGGCACTGTGAGGCAGCAGAGCTAACCACTATGCCACTCCCATATTAGTGATGACATAGTACTACTTCAATGCCACCTTCACTAACCCAAAGGTTGTTACCATAGTCTCAAATTGCTCGACCAATATTAGGAACCAGATTGAACTGGCAAATCTTCCCTTAGAAGATGAGCAAAATGGGGACCATCCCTTTCAGCTCCAGTCAGCATCTCAGTACCTCAGGCCTGAATTTCATCAACTTCCGGACTCCGACCTTAGACACAAAGAGTGATGTGGAACCATGATATCTCACTCAACTTCAAGCTCAGCTTTTCTCCCACACATTACCAAGACAGCTTTCTTGTATCTTCTCTGCTAGAAATCTAGTCCAGACATTCAATTCCAGACTCAAATTATCTAATAATCTGGTTCCAGCAACCTCCTTGATCCAAGCCAAGTCCTGCAATCCCATCCTCGCCAAACTCCACTGGCTCAACTTGTCAACCTGATAAACACACAGATTGTTTTTCCAATCTCTTGATAGCCCCACCCACGCCATCTTTCAAACTTGTCTTAACCATTCGCAGACTCTCTCAGCTTCTCCAACAACTGCCGTGTCACATCTCTTGTTCCCTGTGTTCTGTCAATAGCAGCCAGTTTTTCAATGACGACATTCCAGTCTTCTGGCACATTCTCCCCAGTTCCTTGAACCTCCCTTGCTGTCAAAAATCGATAACCCTGTCTTCAGTTTCCTATTCATTTTCTTCCTCCCCTTTCCCCATGGTTTATATTTACATATATCCCATCCTGCAAAGCATTCAGCCATCATCCTGCGTGAGAGGTGCTATATCGTTGCTGTTTCCTATTAAATTCAACAACTGTATATGAACAGTCAGATTAACAGCAAAAACTAAGTAGATTGCATGGGAACAAGAGATATGAAAAGCCAGTTGTTGGAGGGCTGAGAGAGACTGTGAACAGTCAAGACAAGATTGAAAGAAGGCATAGGTGGAACTTACAAGAGATGGGAATAAGTTATTTTAGAATTATTGAGGATACATTACAAAATAAATAAATAATTTATTGAGCATTTCAGTGTTTTTTTTAAATTCATTACACTGATCTTTCCAGCAACAGTCAAACGGACAGACAAATCAAGAGTTCTTGGAATCATTCACTCATTCAGCACAGACTAATACATAACAGAAATCCAATCATAATGAAAAGCTTGATTGGGAGATATATTAAATCAGACCCATTATATAAGAGAACACCAATCACAATGTTCTTTTTGATCTTGTTTAATCTATTTTGTAGGAGGGACAGTGACATAGTAATAACGTTAGTGGACCAGTAATCCACCGGCCCAGCTGCTGGCTCAAATCCCACCACGGCAGCTAGTGAAATTTAAATTTAATTAATAAAATTTGGAATTGAAACCTAGTCTTCGTGATCGTGATCATGAAGCTATCATCGAATGTCATAAAAATCCATCTGGTTCAATAATGTCCTTTTGGAAAGAAATCTGCCGTTCTTACCAGGTGTGGCCTACACGTAACTCCATACCTATAACAAGATGGGTAACTTTAACTGTCCTTTGAAATTGCCCAGCAAGCCACTCAGTTCTAGGGCAATTAGGAATGGGGAGCCAATGCTGGCCATGCCTGCGATGTCCACATCGCATGAAAGAAGAGAAAAAAAAAGAAATGCTTCATCCGACACTATGTACCTCTATTATTGAATGTAAGTGATGTCAATAACATTTTTGCATCAGTTCACACACCTCTGGATGATGCTTAAGTTCCAGATGGGTATTGGTTTGTATCAATTATCATTAATATCAGAGTAGATAGCAATGTCATCTTTGGTAGATTAGGAAAGCTCAAGGATTATTGGGTACCAGATCTGGATAAAATACATTCAAAGATTGTTACAGAAATGGGACTGATAAGATTTAAGTAAAGGGCTAAAAAAAAAGAAAAAAGCGAAGGATGGTTTTGTTTAGATCAGGAGTTAGTTTGTGTAGTTCCAATTTTCAAAAACATAAATAGTCAAAATGAGAGTTAATGAATTACTGACCTACATCCATTCTTGACAGACCACCTGATCTTTTCCTACCCCTTCAATTCACTTGTTTGTATTGAAAATGCAGTCACTGTCAAAACACCATTTGTTAAAATCTGTATGTATACATACCTGAATTCATATTTTGACAAATATCGTTCTTCCCAGTCTGTATTTCCACCTCCAAAATTCTTTCTCGAAGTATCTTCTACACCCTAATTTTGAAACATGATTTGATTATTTGCAAAAGTTTTCTTTTACTTAACCCAGTTGCACAACACATGCATTTAACTGTTGACAAAAATTAATACCACATTTTAGTTTATCAATGCACATTGATACACAGCAGTAATCACTTGATGAGGGGATTATGCACCTCGTGCTCCTATCCCAAACACAAAAGTTTCAATCAGACAAATTCTCAATCAACTCTCAAGATTAAGAATGCAATCAATTGCCCTCAGTCGTTAACCCCATATCTAGCTTTTATTTTATCTGCAATGCATGTTCACTGGGAAGGGAGAGAGATTCCTAGACGTGTTTCGGCAGCAGGCGATCGACGGGGCCATCCATCCCAACTGCCTGTCCCTCTACCACAGCTATGTTCGTGGCCAGATGTCCCTGGAGAGGGAGCACGCGGTGTCCACAGGCACAGTTGATGCATTCCGTGCCCGCTGGGCACCACAGGGGCTGGGGTGTATTACAGACCCTTACAATCACATTTTGATTTAATGTTTTAAGTTTCCTTTCGACTTTGGTTTTTGTTCGGGCCGTCCGCCCTTCCTTTTTGGGGGCTGCCCCTTCTAGTTTGTCCCTAAATTAATTTGAGTTCGTTTACTTGTTGGGTATGCAAAAGAGCTTCCTAGATGTATTTCTAAAGAATTATGAAGATAGGAAATGCTCACCTCACATTTTTCAATTCCAAGTTTTATACAATAACTTTCCCAGAATCTTTTTTTTTGAAACTTGAAAGAGAAACTTCTCAGAATTTAAAATACTGAGGGACCCATATTGTAAATGACGCTCTAGTGAGCATCTGCTGCTAGATGTGGTGCTGAAATGCTGAAAGATGTTTTCAACAAAGATGCTTCCTTTCCTCACATATCCATTCATTATTATACAAATCTGGCTAGTTAGTTAACAGAAATGGAATGCACCATCATAACTCAAATAAAAATCAGTAGTCGCCTATAAGGTGTACAAAAGAATGTGGCACATTTGCATGCTTCCTTTTTAAACCATTCAACACTCCTACTCCTCTAGAAAATGAATGGACTCCATAACTCTCAAAGTTAAGATCCCACAGATAACTAGTTAACTATATTATGGAATACCAAACCTTTGGCCAAATAGTCCCCAAAAGTCTTAAGCACCATGTGTTAAATTCAACTCTAGTATAAGTGCTAAAATCTATTTTAAGAAAACACATGCATTTAAAATATATGCTACATCAGTAACTAATATTTGGAGACAAGTTCAAATGCTATTGTTTCCTTGGTATTTCATCTGTTCAACAACTGTTTAAACAAGATTCTACTGATGTGGCTCAAACGATATAAAGCAGGCTAATTTTAGTTCAAAGAAACACTATCACAATGTTCAGGACACGCAACCACTCATTAATACTGATCCTTAAGCCAATCAAACACTTCAGCAAGGTAAACTTACACACAATTGCATCACAAAGAAAACTGTCAATGTGGTTTGCTGAATCTTCTGTTACTTCATTGAGAAAGAGACATTTATAATTCATTTTGGAGTTCATAACTAGTCTTCAACACTTGCAACGCCTGTCATAACAGCGAGTTCGAAAAACAGAACAGCAGGCCATTCAGTTCCTTAAATCTATGCCATTCAATCAGATTGATGTTAATCTGTATCTTAACTCAATTTGCTCACCTCGATTATATATTCCTTAATTTACTTACTTAAAATACTATCACGTTGTTTCAATGTTCAATTAACATAGGCTCAATAGCATTTTCCAGCTTCTGTTGTCAGCATCACAGACTGCACTCCACCAAAACTTTTTATTAATGTGGACAGTGTAATAATGACTTTTTGTTCAAGGGATATTAGCCAGAACATCATGGGATCTTTCACATCCACCCATGAACAGCAGATGGGGTGGGACCTTAGCTTAATGTCTTATATTAAAGTGCACCAGTCGTCCTTACTTTCACATACTCAAACCCTGAAGTTAGACATTAATCTAGAATCTTGTGATTCGGGGCAAGAGTGCTACCAATTGTGCTACAGCTTTTTGTAAAGAATTCCATCTTTAAACTATCCCTTGTTTGAAGTATTTGATAACATCACCTCTAAATAGTCTAGCTCTAACTTTCAGATTCTGCTCCCTGCATCTCTCCACCAGGCATTCACCAGAATGTTGAAACATTCTTACATCATCTATGAATTTCTTGAAGACAATAACTTTCTGACACTAGAACATTTTTATTTCAAGTTTTAAGATTATTTATTAGTGTCACAAGGAAGCTTACATTAACACTGCATTGAAGCTACTGTGAAAATCCCCTAGTTGCTGCATTTCAACACCTATTCAGGAACACAGAAGGAGAATTTAGCATAGCCAATATACCCACGTCTTTTGGACTATGGGAGAAAATCCATAGGGGAAAACATGCAGGCTCCACAGGCAGTGACTCAGGCTGGGAATCAAACACAGGCCGCGAGGCAGTAGTACTAACCATGGTGCCAGTTATTTTGTTTTGCACTTAA
The DNA here is from genome assembly GCF_965287045.1 of Carcharhinus amblyrhynchos. Taxonomy (NCBI): domain Eukaryota; kingdom Metazoa; phylum Chordata; class Chondrichthyes; order Carcharhiniformes; family Carcharhinidae; genus Carcharhinus; species Carcharhinus amblyrhynchos. The sequence continues at coordinate 23,796,527 of NC_137342.1, read as the reverse complement.
ACTAGTTAACTGTCTTCATAATTTTGATATTTTGTAGTGACCAAGGAAATGCACCAGATAATAACAAGTATCAAGATTTACCAACCCTAATGTCCTATCAGTTAGTTTTAAAATGTCATTAATAGTAATTGTCTATCTACAAAAGCCACTGGCCCAAATATTCATTAAAAGTGCTGTGGAAGTGAAAACAGGATCTTTGAAAAAACAACAGGATATGCACTCACCTTTAAGAAATTGCTGGCTATCTTTTTGCAAGTGGGGCACGAAAGCTTGTCATACCCTGATGACAGACGACATAGCAGCAACCCAGCCAACAGAAAACAATGAAAACGTTGGCTGGACCAAGCCATTTTCTTACTCTGTATACGATACAAATCTCAAATAGGCTAGGCTGAAAAAAAAAGGCATCAAAATCTAATAGAATAAATGCCAGTGGTAGTGGTTAATTTACAACTACTAAACTCTTAAGGTGCAAATTCAAACATTAATTCAGGGTTCCCGTTTGCCCTGGGTTTCTATGTCAGAAGTGGTGGCTGGGAGTGTTAGAAAGTTGTAAGCAGGTAGCAGTCCCTTCTTCTTCGAACAGTAGTCCCAAGTCGTAGCAGGAGACCACTGCAATTGTTCGGGATGAAGCTAACGGTGCCTTCTCACTGCGACTCGACTGAAGGAAATCCCCCTGGGTACAGTAACGGTGAGCTTCAGCAGTGCAACGGTCACAGGTAAGTGTCCCTGTTGGCAGTGTGAGGGCTTCCTGCAGGTAACAATGATCAACTCGCTACATTCCCATCCAGTACCGGCGTTCCAAGGCACGCACCAACCGGACGTTCCAAATCACACCTCCCGCCCACCCGCCGCGCCACCATTGGTCAATGCCGCCGTCCATCACCCGACCCGCCAATCAGCTTCCGACACGCTCAGAGCGGTGGCGCACCCACGTGGAGCTTCTTCGGAATGAATCAATGCAGATAGGAATAAATGTATAAACCGCAGGCAAACAGATTCACGCAGTAACACAAATCTGTGTACAATAAAAAGGTAAATAGAAATTTAATATACAAATCTGTTCATAATAACACAAAACAAAAATGTACACAGATAGGAAATAGATGCATAAACTGCAGGCAAACAGATTCATGCGCTAACACATCGCTCGATAATGTTAAGGTAAATACAAATTTAATATACAGATCTATGCATAAGTACACACAAAACGAAAATGTGTGCAGAGAGGAATAGATTAAGCTGCAGGCAAACAGATTCATGCATTAACAGATCTCTGGATAATATAAAGGTAAACAAATTTATATACAGAACTATATACAAAATTAAAATGTATGCATAAACACAGATTCATGCATAATCGTAGAATATAAAGGTAAATAGACATTTAGCACACAGATCTATACATAACTATATACAAAACGAAAATGCATGCATAAATACAGATCTGGTTACAGACAAAACTAATTTATGCATAAATAGATCTCTGCACAATATGGAGGCAATCAGAAATTTATACGTAAATGCAGATCTATGATTACATACAAAACGAAAAGTTATGCATGCAAATCCATAATTACAGACTGAACTGGAACTTATGCATAAGACAGTAAGAAGTCTCAACACCAGGTTAAACAATATAAGGCAAACAAAAATGTATGCAGAAATGCACATCTATGTAATAAGCAGGCGAACACAATCCATGTAGTCAACAGGCAGATTGTCTTATTACTGATAAAGCCGGAAAATGTCAACAGCTGCATTAAAAAATGCCTGCACTTATGATATGATAAATAATCAACAGAATATCGGGCTCAATCGCAGCCAGAACGCACATTGTGGGCCGTGACATCCTGTGCAGGTCTCCTTTGAACTGGATGTTGTTAGCCGTCATTGAGAAGGGGGAGGGGATCCCTCTGCTGGATAGTTGCTTGATTTTCCTTCCTTTGCTTCATGCGGCTTCCGGCTTGAAACCCATCTCCTCCTCAGAGTGCAATGTGGCATATCAGGGCACCCAGTAGCTCTGTAATAAACACGCAGAAGACAAGATTGCGATAACAGTATCCCCTTCTGAAACATTTGCTGACTGCAGACAGCAGCCATTCTATTGGGTGCTGGTGCTAACTTTGGGGCTCGCATTGCCCGCCCCCAGCACTGTGTACAGTGACTGTGCTTCCACTCCAGCATGGCTGAGGGGAGCCGGGATGCGCCAAGGGAAGTGTTCCTCCTGCTGCTTCTGCTTCTGCTCGCTTCTCTCCACCTGTTGGCTTGTCCCTTCACTAAAGTGGAGGAAAGTTTCAATCTGCAAGCGGCGCACGACCTGCTGTACCACCGCCTGCATCTGGACAAGGTACCGGTTCACCAGCTAGTCAGACTGCAAATGGCACGCTATCCATTTCTTGTCTGTTTCACTTACTGAGGCTTCTCTTTTACGCAGTACGACCACCACGAGTTTCCCGGTGTCGTCCCCAGGACTTTCGTGGGACCACTTTTCATTTCACTGCTCTCTGCTCCAGCAGCTGCCACCCTCTCAGCACTGGGCGCTTCCAAGTTTTACTCCCAACTTCTAGGTATGTCTGACAAACTTTTATATTAAGTTAAACAGAAAATGTTGGAAAATCTCAGCAGGTCTGACAGCATCTGTGGAGAGGGAATAGAGTAAGAAGTCTCACAACACCAGGTTAAAGTCCAACAAGTTTATTTGGTAGCAAACACCACTAGCTTTCGGAACTGGCTGTTCCTTTGTCAGGTGGACATCTCCAAAGAGAATAGAGCCAGAGGGCCCGATTTTACAATCGCATTGTACCCGTTTTTGGGCACGAAAACTTGGTAAAGTCCGATGTGAAGAGAGTGGTGTGATCCGTGCCCGACTCCACGCCAGTTCCCCCTTTACCAAGGCCTGAAAATGGCTACAATCAGGACTGCGCCCAAAACTGGCATGACAGCCATTTAAATGTATTTGCATGCATTTAAATTGACTTAATGGGTTGCATGCCCAACCTCACTGGTATTTCCCCTTTTACCATGTTCGTTCATCCAGAATAGGCACGAAACAGACATGCTCTACAAAAGTCCGATTCGGGTGCTCCAATTAGCGAGGAGGTAAGTGCTGAGCTCTTTGCTTGAGATCAGTGGGGCGTTGGTGGAGGGGTGGGGGGATGGGGTCAGCTGGAACTCTGCCTGTGATCGGTGAAGGGGAGGGGGATGTCCGCTGCCACACTGCCTGAGATCGGTGGGGAGACGTGGGCTGGGGGGGCCGCGATCGGTCTAGGTGCCAGCGGTTGGGGGAATAAGGGGGTCAGTAATGTTGTGGCAGGTGGAGCAATGTTTGTGGAGGCCAGGGGGAGGCATTATTCAGCCCGGGAGAGATGTGGCAGGGGAGCTGCATTCTATCTTTTTTTCTGCACATGCGCAGTTGGAGGTGTTGATCAGAGCTGCAGGATTTCGTATGCATCAAGTCCCATTCACAGGCTTGTGCAGCACGATTTGGAATGACTGATGTTTTTTTCAGACAGAGTGCGTTTGCGCATCCTGAGAACAGGTCTAAAAATCAGGTCTGAAACACTCCTAGATTCAAGTCCATCCAGCACTTAGAATCAAAATGGTAAAATAGGGCCCAATGTTTCAAGTCTGGATGAACCTTAGTCAGAGCTAAAGACAAAGAAAATAGGATGGGATTTATACTATGGGGGGATGTCTTTAGCTCTTTATTTACTTTTAGTTGTGATCCTGATTTGAAACATTGGCCCTACTCTGTCTTCACAGATGCTGTCAGGCTTGTTGAGTTTTTCCAACATTTTCTGTTTCAGATTCCATTATATGCAGTATTTTGCCTTTATTAAGTTAAATTTCACTGCAGTCTTAGTCTATGCAGTTGATTTTGAAATGGAGAGAAATCTTGGGAATGGTTGAAGCACATTTTAAAAAAAATGCTGCATTTAATATTTTTTGCATAAAACTTGACAAAAATAGTTGAATATGCTGCATGACATTTAGATTATATTTTTACTGCAACTGCATGTATGTTATAATAATTGCAGCCTATTGCCTCAATTTTTTTTGAGAAAATGCTTTAATCACTTGTTTCCACTGTGGAATGAACGATCTGTGAGATCTGTGCTATTTATTTATCAATATCACAAGTAACCTTACATTAACACTGAAGTGAAATTACTGTTAATCCTTTAGTCACGACACACTGGTGCCTTTTTGAGTACACTGATGGTGAACCAATGCACCTAACCAGCACACCTTTCGGACTGTGGGAGGAAACTGGAGCACCCGGAGGAAACCCACGCAGACACGGGGAGAACATACAGGCTCTGTACAGAAGTGACTCAAGCTGGGAATCGAACCCAGGTCCCTGGCACTTTGAGGCAGCAGTGCTAGCTACTGTGCTACCATGCATAGACAGTCCCACTCCTGACTATTGACATTATTAGGACCAATGTTGTGTTATTAATATCAGGCATTTTCCCATCTCACCCACGACGGGAATTGTAGCCGGCAGGGTGGCAGACCATTGCAAAGGTCCTTTGACCTCGAGCAGGATTTTGGGGTGAGCGCGGAAAATACCACCTGTCGTATTTGGAATCTCTCTTCACCCTCTGTTCCTGCCTCAGTGGAAATTCAGTGGTTGATCCAGTTTATTATTTAAGTGTATGAATCATTATAGTAAATGAATATCTTGTTAGTAAATCCTTCTGAGCTATTTCTAAATAGAAATGATTGCTTCAGCTTATAACATGGCTTTCATGGTCTGATTCTGATTGTGGCCCAACAAAACATTCAACATTGGCACATTCACGCAGAGTAGTATATTGTAGTGTGCAGGCTATGCCAGAATGGTTGGTGCTCATTTTGGACCAAAGCACTGAGATCCTCTTAGGACTAGATATTCCATTTTCAAAAATCAGCTAGAGATTAAGAAGGGGATGATAGCTGGAATATTCTAGTTTTCTAATTGATACAATTGATAAACAAAATATAATGGAAAATATCTTGTTTGACTACACATGTGTTTGATGCTAAATTTATGTAGTTGTGTTGTTTTACCTTGCTAACCTAAAACATAGAATAATTACAGTGCAACAGGAGGCCATTCAGCCCATTAACCGACTCTAACTGACTATCTTACCCAGGTGCTAATCCCCCTAACTTCTTGGGACACTTAAGAGTCAATTTAGCACAGCCAATTCCACTACTCTAATTTGCACTTTTGCTGATAATTTCACAATCCTTAAATTTGGCTAAGGAAGCGACAGTTGTCTTCCCTGTACACTCAGTTTCCAAATGTCCTATTTCCCTCAATACAACAGTATCAACTTACCTTTTCACTCATTAGGTGAAAATTCTTACAACGTACAATAAATGAACTAGAAGCAGGACTAGACCATTTAGCCCCTCCAGCCTGTTCTTGCCATTCAACAAGATCATGGCTGATCGTGTTGTGGTCTCAATTCTACATCTTGCCTACTCCGTTAAAGTTTAACTCCCTTGTTAATCAAGAATCTATCTACCTTTGCCTTAAAAATGTTAATCAAACCTCCCTCAACACTCTCTGGGGAAGAAAGTTCCAAAGATTCATACCCTCGGAGAGAAGAAACCTTCTAATTTTTGTCTTATATGGAGGACCCCTTATTTTTAAACTGTGTCCCCTTGTTTTAGTATCTTCCTCCGGGGGGAACATCCTTTCAGCATCCACTCTGTCAAATCCCCTTGGGAACCTACATGTCTCAATAAAATTTCCTCTCAATCTTCTAAACTCCAATGGATACAGACTGGGTCTTTTTAATCTTTCCTTGTAAGATAACTCTTGTCCCAGCTATCCGTTCAGATCACCATCCAAATACACAAACCAAAATATACAAAGAGAATCGAATAAAGGCAAACTTGTTTGATACCCTGTTGCAGCAAATTATGCTCCATGATCTTCCATCCATTAACAGATCTGACTGGAAGCCACTTAGTACCTGAAAATTGATAATACAAGAGTTGTTATAATTTCCGATTAATGACTGCTTCCAGTTATAATCGGGCTATGTAATAAGTGCACCTTGTGATCTTCAGCTTTTTTAATCCACCAGAGATGTAATAGTTATTGTTACGTATGGGGAAAGAAGTGGGATAGTTTCCCGCTTTTTCTCATGCTTTGGGCTGAGCACAAAAAAAAATATTTTTGAGAAGGAGTGTTTTAACTGCTTTATTTATAGAATAGACAGGAAGCAGGCGTCACATAAGTTTAAATCAAAGGAAAGGGTAAATATTTATTTCACACAATACCTGAAATGTAATCACAACACATACTAAATACGCACATGCACAAGAAAAATTATTTGCTTGGAGGTAACATCTAAATTACTGAAAAGGGTAAAAGAATTGAATCACTTCTTTAAACAGTCCTTAAGATGATGATTGAAATGTTGCAGGCCTGAATGATTCTCTCTTGGTTCACTGAGGACAGTGGAGGTTGGAGGCTTCTGGATCTTTGAGATGAAATTGTGACCTAGCTCCTGTAGTAACAAATTTATGATCCTGCAGGTAAAATGAATTAGCCTCACTTCACTACCTGAGATTACTTTCTTTTTGAAGCAGCGTCCAAGCTTGTGCTGGAGGAGAACTGCTTTCCTTTTTGTCTTTGTATTCCAGACTAACCCACTGTCCTTATCGATTAATAACATATTGGCTAACTCAAGCCAGTTTCAGCGATGTGACAACAGCATTGATGCTTTTCATTGTCCACAGAATGGATGTATGGCAGATGAAATTGACACAAAACGGAGAATGAATAATATCCCATCAACATTCCAGCCTTCCATATGCCTTTATTTGAAATCCCATCTTCATTGTGTCAGCAAGTATGGCAGCCATTGTTAATTTAAGTCTTTTCAGTTCAAACAGATAGGGCGGTCATAAGCACTTGGAAGGCCATTTACATTTATTGACTTTTCAGAGATTTGTCCAGGCATGAAGCTAATCCCTGTCTGTATAGAAACCATAAAAAAGTCAACTGACCCCTCTAGAGTACACCTTATCAAGATACAGTGTGCATATTCTTTACTGCTTTTTTTTTAAAGCAAAGTGTCCATCTTCCAAAAAGCATCACTGGTGGCACAGTGGTTAGCACTGCTGCCTCACAGCACCAGGGACCTGGGTTTAGTTCCTGGCTTGGGCCACTGTCCATGTGGAGTTTGCACATTCACCCCGTGTCTGCGTTGGTTTCCTCTGGGTGCTGCAGTTTCCTCCCACAGTCCGAAAGACATGCTGATTAGGTGCTTTGGCCATGCTAAATTCTCCCTCAGTGTACCCAAACAGGCACCGGAGTGTCGCGACCAGAGGATTTTCACAGTAACTCCATTGCGGTGTTAATGTAAGCCTACTTATGACACATTTAATCTTGATGCCTGTTAAGAAAAAATATTGAACTGTATTCAGCTTCCTCTGTGTTTTTTAACAGTTCGAGGATGCCTGGGTCTCTGTGTGATTTACGCACTGTGGATGCTTCAGAAAGAAGTTAGGAAACAGTTTGGCTCAACTACAGCTTCTTTTTACTGTTGGATCTCAGCAACCCAGTTTCATCTTCTCTTCTATTGCTCAAGAACTCTCCCAAATACATTTGCATTTCCTATTGGTGAGTGCAGTGTTGCCATTTTTATTAGTTTAATTTTTTTATGGAAATGCAGTCTATTGTAAACAGGTTTGCCACACTAATGAATTTGGAAATATATAAACTGTATTTCATTTCTATAATGGATTCTGCGAAGTTCAGGAGATATCATGAGTGCTGAAATACATATGTATATATTTGTATTTAACAGTAAGCTGTTTATAATATATTTCTTAACAATCTTGTTTAAATACAATAAAGCAATGTGGTGATAGAAATACACTTAGTTTGTGCCATTCATGAGTCACTTTGAAATAGTAGAAGGCACAAAATGAAGTGTTTTCCTTCATACGGCTCAAATCTTACTGAAACTTACTAGAAGGCTGGAGATAATGAGGCTGGATGCTCATTTTGGAGCAGACTCCGTTTTTGATCCACGCTCTGGGGCAGTGTTTCCTAAAATTGGATATTTAATAAAAAATAAACATATAAAATTAATATACAATATATACATAATAAAAAGTGTCTGCATTTATAGGGCACTTTTCATAATCTCAGAACTTCGCAAAGCACTTCATAAACAATTAAGTACTCTTTGAGGTGCAGTAACTGGGAGAACTTCTTTGTGTTGGGCCTGGGGATCTTTTTTGCCTATGAGTGTGAAAACAGGGCCTTAGCTTAATGTCTTATCTGAAAGTCAAAACTTTGCAGAACACAGGACTCCCTCAGAACTGCACCAAAGTGCCAGCTTAGATTATACACTCAACTGTTAGAATGGGACATGAACTCAGGAACTTCTGACAGAGCTAACTGCTTGCTGGTGAGCCAAGGCTGTCTAATGAAGATGATGACTCAAAATGTGTCTAATAATGGAACTGCCCTGGACTGAAATTAAGATTTGAAATTGTTCTAAATGATTACATGTTCATTTGCAAACATTTTACTTCCAGAGAAGATTTTCTCTGGGAAACATTTCTATAGGCACATAGTCTTTAAGGGGGCACATTAATTTGAACACTGTCTATTTTATCTATGTTGCAGTTATCTTGGCATTTACTGCCTGGATGAAGCAGAACCACGGCACCTTTATCTGGCTTTCTGCTTTATCTATCATTGTGTTCCGATTTGAACTTTGCATATTCCTGGGCCTCATGCTGCTGCTATCATTAGTGACCCATCATATTTCTATTCCCAAAACCCTGTGCCATGCAGTGCCAGCTGGTTTGATATGGTTGGGTAAGTCATTTACTGTTTGTTCTTTGACAGGGACTTGAATTGAAAGACTTGTGAATACAATCAAATGAACACAAATAGTAACGTCCGATGTTTTCATTTCAGGTCTGACTGTGTGTGTGGATTCCATATTTTGGCGACGTCTTCTGTGGCCTGAGGGAGAAGTACTTTGGTACAACACAGTCTTGAATAAGAGCTCCAACTGGGGACTATCCTTTACATGATCTTCAGATCTCTGTAGAAGAACTCAAAAACCAAATTCTTAAAAGTTAAAATGTTTATTTTAATTGTGATTGTCTTCACTGGGAATATATAATTTATATCTGCATAGACCTTAAGACATAGGAGCTAAACTAGGCTATTTGGCCCATCGAGTCTGCTCTGCCATTCAATCATGGCTGACATTTTTCTCATCCCTATTCTCCTGCCTTTGTCCCATAATCCCTGAGCCCCTTATTAATCAAGAACCTATCTATCTCTGTCTTAAGGACATTCAATGACCTGGCCTCCACTGGCTTCTGCAGCAAAGAGTTCCACAGATTCACCACTCTCTGGTTGAAGATCTCATTCCATATTAGGTTAAATATGAGATATGCTGACTGTCTTATTTCCATGCAATCCTCGATTTCATTAGTATTTTGAAATACTACAATTGTTCATTTATTAGTGTGGGTGTTGTCATACATTGATGAGGAAAAAAAGGGTGACGGTGTTATTATAATGGCAGTTGCCAGCATAGAAAAATCAGCATGAATGAGAATGTTAGGTTAATGGTTATGTTATTGGACTAATGATCTTAAGACATGATAGTTGGGAACAGAGAATTTCCTATTTATTTAATCATCAAGTTGTCATAAAATCCCTTCTGATTTCCTCGTGTTCTTAAGTGAAGTCTTACTCTGCTATCCAGAAATCGAGCAATGAGGATAAAACTGGAACCTAATCTTCCATCTGTAACCTCTGAACTTGTATTTACTGAAATACATATTACAAAAATATAAATCTAAACCCCATCCCTACAATTTCAGGCTGCATTATAAATAGGAACACAAGTGCGTCCCTAGCTAATGCCCACCACGTGACTATTATTAAATACTCATTACTATACAATTAACACCTACGTAGTCTGGTCTCTATGGGAATCAAAATCCACAGCAACCTGATTGACCTTTGTCCTTTGAAACAACATCAGCCACTCAATTGCATCAGATTATTATAACAAGATCAAAAACCAGATGGACTACTCTACATCGCGGCATTGTGTGTGCACCTACACCACCCCAACTACAATGGTTCCAAAAGGTAGCTCACCACTACCTTCTCAGAACAGTTAAGAATGGGCAATAAATGTTGGCCTTGCCAGCAACATCCATATCCTGCAAACAGATAAAGAAAAACAGAAGGTTGTGAACCACAAAACTTGTGTGATACCATCTCCACCATTTATTGTCAGCATTAGAATCAAAGGAAAAAATATTATTAGGCTCTTGTTTCTAATATGATTTTAAGGTTCACCAGTAATTATAAAAGCTATGTGGTAGAAGTCACTTTCTACCACTTAACACTAGATCACCTCACTAAGATGTTCGTCACACAATTCTGTTATGACCTGAAAATGTTCTATTTGCACGCATCTGCCATAGCATCTATTGCCGAGAGCATATTTTAGGAATTCTTTTTTGGAGTCTGAGGATTTTTCATCAAATAAAATTAGTAGGTGGAACATTTTCAGCTACAAACAGAGAATTCCTAGTGTACATTTCTGGCAGGTGAGCTTTTTGTGATAGGAAAGCATAATCGTAAAAGTTATCCCTATAAAATTGTCATGGTGAGATTGTGATTTGTTCAGAGAAGTCAACGAAATGTTCTGCTTCTCAGCACCAAATTGCTTTGAAAAACAGCTGGCTTTATGAAAAAATGTTTGAATTTTAGAGGTGAAGCCAGTGGAACTAATTGATACCATGGGTTACACTGCTCTTTCCCCTGATGGGTATAGGCTCAAATCCAGTGCAGATTAATGTTGCAAACGTCTGTTACCTTCTGGCTATCAGAATCTGTGAAACCATTCTAGTTGTTAATGGACCTGGAATCCACAACATAAGCTATCCATGATTTGTCACTCACTCAACTCCTGCATGCCTGGTCTGGGAAATGTTCCACTGCCTACCACATACTTTGGCTGGGGAAAATGTTTTTGGAACAGAGTTGAGGGAGCTTTTCTCTGTATCTAACCCATTAATGAGAGCATTGGAAGTTGTCTCTTGAAAGAAATTTGAGGATCAATTGAGTTCTATGGGCTTGACAATCACTCATTATCCTTGATTAATTTCAATGGATTTCCATTTGATAGGCTGCACCATTACTTGCTGGCTCTCTAAATGTAATTTAACTTTTACTTTTATGACTTAAGTTTTTTTGTGTTTCCTTGACTGAGAATCTATTCAGACCTCGCCCTTTTTCTGGTATTTTTACTCGGTGCTGCCTCGTGCCCTTGGCTGCAGTATAACCTTTCTGCCTCTTGGGGCCAGGGATCGAAGGAGTTGGAGATTACTCTTCCCAACACTTGGTTTCATCTTTCTATATTCATTCCTACCTCACAAGGAGTTGCGCTTTATTATCTACACTTTCCCTGTCTTGAATATCATTGCAGCGATCGGGTGTTCGTCCGTGTAAGTACTCAATGTCATTGAACTTAAAAAGTCAGTTTGATTTGACTATTTTTTGGAAGGCAAATGCAGGTGATGTTAGAGATTTGTCATAAACTAGTACTGCTTTAGTAGGTGTATTATGCCCACATTTTCACATGCTATCTGGCTGTGCAACACTGAATAAGTCTGTGCAAATTTATTCATATTATTGTTTCTCCAATAACCATTGCCCTCCCAAGTATATTTTCCAAACCAAAATAGCAGAAGTGTGTTCATTTAATTCAATTTAGAGAGGACTGTAAGATGGACAGAAAACAAAATTACAAGGATCTTATTGGGGAATTTATATTATATTAGATTGTATTTTTAATATGCTAATACAGCAATAGTTTTATAATGGCAAAGTGATATTTTCTTATAATATACAAATAAATGAGACAAATTTCCTGAACTTCATTCTTTATAAAAACCTATTCTTAGCAGAATGAAGTAACTGCCTTCATTGTGCTTGTGATGAACTGGGATCAGACCCATTATCTTTTGTACAAGGGTGCAAAGCTAAAGCATGAAATTAGAGGTAAACTTGTGCCAAGAGTGGTTAGTTGGGTGGAAGGAACAGGCTAAAGCTTCCATTCTCTATTTACTGGGATGTGACACCAGGAACGTTCCCAAGGATCTGGACTCGGGCCTCAGCTTTTCAGCCTGTGTACCAGTGGCCTGGAATGAAGCAGTAGAGAATTGTATACCTTGCGGATTACACTAAATTAGGAAACACTATGGGCAGGATTATCTGGCCGTGCTCACCACGATGCTGGAAAATCCCACACGAGGTCAGCGAAACTTTGCATCGTCCATGTCCCACCTGCTATAATTCCTGTGGATGGGATGGGAAAATTCTGCCTTATGTTGGTATAGACAGGAGCAACAAGTGGCAATGGCGATACACTTGGTAAGTGAGCAAAACTGTGGCAGATAAAGTTCATTGTGGTCGCAGATTTTGGATCTGAGGGAAGCAGAACAGAATACTTGATTAAAATAAAAGCAAAATACTATGGATGCTGGAATCTGAAACAAAAACACAAAATGCAGGCAAATCTCAGCAGGTCTGACAGCATCTGTGGAGGGAGAATGGAGCCAATGTTTCGATTGACTTAACAATGTTGCTCTGACAAAGGGTCACCCAGACTCAAAACGTTGGCTCTATTCTCGCACCAGAGGTGCTGTCAGACCTGTTGAGATTTTCCAGCATTTTCTGTTTTTGTTTCAGATTATTTTAATGATGGCGAAAGATTTTGGGATATAATGAAGCAAAGGAATTTAGGTGTCCATGCACACGAAACTAAAAGGATGTGGATCGTCACCTAATGGTGAGTGAACAATGAAGCAATGGTACTTATGCTTTGTGCAGCCTTGGTCAGACGTCATCTGGGATACTATATTGAGTTTTGATCATCAAACATTCAGAAATATACACTTGAAAGCTTATATTGGGAGGGTATTGTGTAGATTCAGTAGCATATTTCTAGTCTCAAGCTTTTTTGACTTTTATTTCTGAATATTTGGAATATTAATGGTTAATTAATCAGGGTGCTCAAAATGATAAAGAAATTCATATCTTAGTAAGATAGATATAGAGAAACAGTTTCTACCGATTGGGGATTTCAAACCAAAATAGCATTATCTTTAAATTGGAACTGGGCCATTTTGAACTGAAATCAAAAAAACTTCTTGACACAGAAGGATAGAAAAAGTCTGGAACTTGCTCTCTCAAAAGGCTTGTGGGTTCTGGTCATTTGAAATTTGAAAAACTGAAATGGATAGTGTAAAATTATTAAAGGATATGGCAAAATGCCAGGAGAGGGGAATTTAAAGTACAGATCAGCCATGGTCCAATGGATTTGAGGGTGTGAATAGCATACTCTGCCTGTGTTCCGAAATATAATGACTGGTAAAAGCACGTTGTTATTTATATTTCTTCTGTTGCACAGAATGATCAATTACCGCAAGTCCCTTTTGTACAAGTTAGGATCCTTGGTTGTTATCACGCACCTACTGGCAAATGCCTGCTACACTGGGATGCTACTGTATGTGTCCCACCACAACTATCCTGGTGGAGTCGCGATGCAAAAGCTACATGAAACTGTGCCTCCAGCAACAGGTCTGTTATCCTGCTATGCTAAAATATCTTGATAAGGAAACCAGCTTGTGAAATATGTCGTACAAAATACAGGTTATGTAAAGTGACTGGGGATGATCTCTACAACTGCTTATTCATGCTTAGATCTTCAGTACATGCCCAGCTGACCATGACGTATGAGTGTGTGGTGTCCATCTGTTCACGATCTGTTTTCCATGAAGGGTGGCGGACACTGCAAGATATTAAATTTTACAGTTGTGTAAAAATAAGCCCATTGGTAATGACTTTTAACTAGAGATAGTTTGTTTACGATGAGTAGTGCCTTCCATTAAGGGTGTGACTTGCCAACCTTTGCGAAATAAGATATAGGTACACCACAGTGTAAGTTTGAGTGTGGTAAGACTGACATTACAACATTGACTTGCATTTACAACAATTGTGCTCTTTACACTTCCGTCCACATTGTTTTCTCGTACATCTAAGCTTGGGGCAGCACGGTGGCACAGTGGTTAGCATTGTTGCCTCATAGCGCCAGGGACCTGAGTTCAGTTCTCAGATTGGGTCACTGTCTATGTGGAGTCTGCATGTTCTCCCCGTGTCTGTGTGGATTTCCTCCAGGTGTTCTAGTTTCCTCCCACAATCCGAAAGACTTGTTGGTTAGATGTGTTGGTCATGCAAAATTCTCCCTCAGTGTACCCAAACAGGCAGCAAAGTGCAGTGACTTGGGGATTTTCACAGTGGCTTCATCACAGTGTTAGTAATGTAAGTGTTAATAATTACAGTAATGTAATTATTGTGACACTAATAAATAAACTTTAAACTTTGAATATCAAAAATGATTCATAGCCAAAGGTGAAATTGTTCAATTCAGATCTTGTCTTCAAAACAGATAAACTTGAGGCAGAACAACACACAGCATTATTTAATCAATGTTACAAAAGAAAGAATTGTTAGGTTATAGTATGCATTTAATTTTAATAAAATTAAAAGTTGAAACAGAGCGAGAATAATGAGGGAGCGAAATGAAGAAAGGACAATGCATTTTTATTGAAGTGTTTTTATTTTAGTAGTTTTGTGTTAATATTACTATAATAATATTGCTTTATTGTAGTGCTTAAGTTTTTCCTAATGTCAAGGTGCACAAAAATAAAGGGCCAGCTCATTGAGCCTCCAATTCCCAGTAATTATCTAAAGGCTGCCTATGTTCTATGTATTATATCAGAACTGTCACTGACAAATATTTGATATTACCTATCCATAAACCAACCATTTGCATGCTTGCTACCAAGAATTAGAGCATGGCAGATTCGGCAAAACAAGCGCTGGATGACATTTACATGTGTACTGGCACTTCCATTGTTTTATGGAGGAGGCTAAGCAACAATATGAACAGTCCCCTCAATTATTAGCAATGAAATTGAAGAACACCCAGTCCACATATACAATTAAGACATAATCAAAATTGCTGTTGTAGGCAAACTTATCCACTGAGATGGTGCTCCAAGAATTTGGGCAGATGATAAATAGGGATCTGTTGCACAACATCTATGTGCTTAGTGTTTTGGCAAATCAGCCTCTAATTTGCTCACTAGCGTGAAATAGTGAGCAATATGTGAAGCATTTAAGGGCAGCTATTTTTCTGGAATGAGCCACTATTATCATCAGGAATCTATCACAACATCGTATAGTTACATGAATTCACTTAGGTTTGAGTTTTTTGATATGTGATTCACCCAAGGGTTGTGAATCTGTGGAATTACCTGCCCAGTGAAGCAGTTGAGGTTACCTCATTGAATGTTTTTAAGGCAAGGATAGATAATTTTTTTGAACAGTAAAGGGATTAAGGGTTATGTGAGCGGATGGGTAAGTGGAGCTGAGTCTAGAAAAAGATCAGCCATGATCTTACTGAATGGTGGAGCAGGCTCAAGAGGCGAGATGGCTTATTCCTGCTCCTAGTTCTTGTGTTCTTATTTTAGTCATGAATTTTTTTGGTTATTATGGTTAAAAGACATGGCATTATTTATATTTTTTTCCAGATTAGTGTGAATTATTAATGCTTTATTGGCATGATTTGCACATTAACTAAATAAGCAAGCCAACTTCTCTTGGTCATTTAAAGGTTTTTAGGCGAGGGGTTAGGCGATATGTTGTCTGTGTTATGCAGCCACCATTCTGAGGCTGGTCAGTAGGAGGTGTGCAAGACTAAATGTGATTTTCCTTTGTCTTTATTTTGCATCCCTACTGGTTGAACAAGATGGAGATCATATACTTCCTGTGGAAAGTTATAGTCTTATTAATATAATGACTGTAGGAGTTACAGGTTTAAATTGTCCAGCTTTGAGGAAATATCTGTATTGGGAATTTGAATTGGAACATTATTTGAATGCATATAGGAATGTTCTTTCGACCTACATCATGATCTATATAGATGTGGCTCTCAACTTCAAATATGTGACTAATGAAGTTTCATAATTCAGTGTTCACTCACGCCATGAAGGTTTAGTGAACATTTTCATATGCAGTTACACAGATGGTCTCCAGGCATTAGCCAGAGCACGCCATTGATTCCTTGGTAAGTCTTATCCAGTCAGCAAGTCTTCATCTGAAGCCTTGGGTTTCTTTTAGCACATCTTCACACCCACACTGTTTTATACCCTTTGGGGAATGCTGGGGATAGTGGGTGGAAGAATTCCCAAGGTGATTATTAGTCCATATTATAAACACTCCTTCTGTGGCCAACAACTGTATTCAAACCCAGAGCTTCTGGTCCAGCACTGACCCAGTCTGCATACTATGCCTTGCATTTCAGTGTAGACAAGATTCATTCAGATTCCCAACTTTTAATGCTTAGTATTGCCAACTTCATACAACACGATTATTCGACCGATCCTTCCAGTTAATTACCTTTCACACCTTAATATTTCTTTTTAGTTTTAAATTATTGTTTCTCAACTTTTTTACTGGTGTCTTAAATTGCATTTGTTCTATTTCTCCTATATTGTTCACAATATTCTTGTTAACAGTTGTGAAACTATTTTCAAGTGAATATTTCATGAGGATTTTTCCTAGTTTCACTCTCGCCTCCATCTTTCCCTCCAGCTGTTTCCGTGCACATTGATGTTGCTTCTGCACAGACTGGTGTTACCCGATTCCTTGAACTCAATCCAAGTTGGAGGTAAGTTATTTTCTAATGGATATTCAACATTTTTTTAAAGTATTAATTGGAATTTTTATTGAAAGAAAGGCATTTCCTTATTTGAAATAATGTCATTACTGCTGCATTAATTACCTCCCCCTATCCTTTTGTTCTCCAGTTCCCCTCCATTTCATTTCATTTTGTATTCTGTCCATTTTTCTTTTATCTTTCGTGAAATAGCTCAAACTAATGATCAAACAAATGTACATGTGAAATAGGAGAAATAGACCATTTGAGCTCTCGAGCATGCTCTGTCATTCAATAAGATCATAGCTGATCTGTTTGTGTTTTGAATTCCACACCCAATCTACTCACAATAACCTTAGATTCTTGTTAGGCAAAGGAATTAATCTACCTCCATATTAAAAATATTCAATGACCCTGCCTCCATTGCCTTCTGAGGCAGGGGGTTCCAAAGTTACATGATCCTCACTTCTGTCCTAAAAGGGTGATCCCTAATTTTAAAATAGTGCTGTCCCACAAGAGGAAACATTCTCTCCACATCCACCTTGTGAAGACCGTTTAGGATTTTATCTAAGAGGTGACCCAGTGATTACTGCCTCACAGCACCAGGGACCCGGGTTCGATTCCCGGCTTAGGTCAGTATCTGTGCGGAGTCTGCATATTCTCCCTGGGTCACTGTCTGTGCGGAGTCTGCAAATTCTCCCTATGCATCCTCGGTTTTCTCCGGGCACTCTGGTTTCCTCCCACAGACTGAAAAACATGCTGGTTAGGTGCATTGGCCATATGCATATTCGGGTACATTGAGGGAGAATTTAGCATGGCCAATGCACATAACCAGCATGTCTTTTGGACTGTGGGAGGAAACTGGAGGAAACCCACGAGGAGAACGTGTAGACTCCACATAGACAGTGACCTAAGATGAGATTTGAACCCAAGTTCCTGGTACTGTGAGGCAGCAGTGCGAACCACTATGCCACCATGCTGCCTATACCATCTTAACTGGGAGTATTCTTATTCTTAAACTGTGTCCCCCAATTCTGTCTTCAATAGATAATTGATAATGGATCAATTTGGAAAAAGCTTATGGATAGTGGAACTGTGAGTTGACACAAGGGGGAGGGATTCAAATAGGCTGATTTTTAAAGACAGTAGAAAGGGAAAATTGAGTGACATATATGAAGCGCAGCTAATCCATAATTGCTTATGCTGGAAGTGAAAATTTCTCCGTGACTCTGAATTGGAATGGTAAATAGTAGGATACTTTTTTTTACAAGTAGAGATATCTCTAAATAATAAACAGAACAGAATCCATGATGTTTGTGAGAATTCAAGACTAAGTCATAATTGGGTTAACATTTGGGCTCCCAGGGATTGAATTTGGGGGAGGGGGTACCCCAAAGATACACTGGACAATCCCTCTCTGAACTTCCTAAGTAAGCATTTGCGTGGCAACTGTCCAGAAGCACTAACTTTCCCTGGGCACCATCCAAGTAATTTAAGTCACCAACTTCAGATGGTTCTGCCAGCATTGTGCTCAGAAAAAGTAAGAATTAAACCTCTCCTAACTTCTCTGTAACTGTTTTAAATACCCAGACCCATGCCCGCACATCCCGACCCTTCCTTTCATACCCCCTGACAACTAACCGTCCCTCCACCCCAACTTGCCTGACTTTTATCCCCAACCTATCGTGGCAGAATTCCGTCACAACCTGCATGACCAGGCTGGAGCACAGCTCTCCACCCTGGCACCCCCACCCTACCTTCTCCCTGGCCTGTCATTTTCAATGGGGCCTTTAAACTTGCCTGCTTTACAGCAGTAAGTGTGACCAAAAAAAAGGGTCGAGTCCTTCTTCACTGACCATTTATGCCTTCAATGCTGGGCCTCGTGGATAACTGCGATGCCTGGATCGGAGTCAGGAAGGTTGGATAAAACTGGCACCGATGAAGTTGGTGATAAGTCGGCTTATGTTCATCTGCAGTGAAATTACTGTGAAAATTATCTAGTTGCCATGCTCCAGCACCTGTTTGGATACACTAAGGGATAATTTAGCCTGGCCAATGTACCTAACATGCACATTTTTGGACAATGGAAAGAAACTGGAGCACTGGAAGTCTTAAAGTGCATCAACGTAGATAAATCCCCAGGACCTGATGAAGTGTATCCCAGGACATTGTGGATGACTAGAGAGAAAATTGCGGGTTCCTTGGCCGAGATATTTGAATCATCAATAGTCACAGGTGAAGTGCCTGAAGATTGGAGAGTGGCAAATGTTGTACCTTTGTTTAAGAACGGCTGCAGGGAAAAGCCTGGGAACTACAGATCTCACATTGGTGAGCCTCACATCTGTGGTGGGTAAGATGTTGGAAGGTATTTTGAGAGACAGGATCTAGACATTTATAAATGCAAGGACTGATTAGGGACAGTCAGCATGGCTTTGTGAGTGGAAAATCATGTCTCACAAATTTGATTGAGTTTTTTGGAGAGGTAACCAAGAAAGTAGATGAGGGCAGTGCAATTGATGTTGTCTACATAGACTTTAGCAAGGCCTTTGACAAGGTACTGCATGGTAGGTTGTTGCATAAGGTTAAATCTCATGGGATCCAGTGAGGTAGCTAAATAGATACAAAACTGGCTTGATGACAGAAGTTAGAGGGTGGTTGTAGAGGGTTGTTTTTCAAACTGGAGACCTGTGACCAGCGGTGTACCTCAGGGATTGGTGCTGGGTCCACTGTTGTTTTTTATTTATATTAATGATTTAGATGAGAATATAGGAGGCATAGTTAGTAAGTTTGCAGATGACACCAAGATTGGTGGCATAGTGGACAGTGAAAAAGTTTATCTAGAATTGCAATGGGATCTTGATCAATTGGGCCAGTGAGCTGACAAATGGCAGATAGAGTTTAATCTAAATAAATGCGAGATGATGCATTTTGGTAGATTGAACCGGGGCAGGACGTGTTGGGGAGAGTTACAGAACTAGGGGTACAGGTTCATAGGTCCTTGAAAGTGGAGTCACAGGTGGACAGAGTGGTGATAAAGGCATTCAGCATGCTTGGTTTCATTGATCAGAATGTTGAATACAGAAGTTGGGACATCTTGTCGAAGTTGTACAAGACATTGGTAAGGTCACACTTGGAATGCTGTGTACAGTTTGTGTCACCCTATTATAGAAGGGATATCGTTAAAGTAGAAAGAGTGCAGAAGAGATTTACTAGGACGCTACCGAGACTTGATGCTTGAGTTATAAGGAGAAGCTTGATAGACCGAGACTTTTTTCTCTTAGTGTAGAAGGATGAGGGGTGATAATGAGGGGCATAGATCAGCTAGAAAGTCAATATCTTTTCCCAAAGATAGAGGAATATAAAACTAGAGGGCATAGATTGAAGGTGACAGGGGAGAGATACAAAAGGGTCCTGAGGGGCAATTTTTTCACTGCAGGTGATGAGTGTCTGGAACAAGCTGCCAGAGGTGGTAGTAGAGGTGGATACAATTTTGTCTTTTAAAAAGCATTTAGACAGTTACGGGCGTAAGGTGGGTATAGAGGGATCTGGGCCAAATGTGGGCAATTGGGACTAGCTTAGGAGTCTTTTTTAAAAAAAAGGGCGGCTGAAGGGCCTGCTTTGAGCTGTAAACCTCTATTACTCTATGACACCAGGAGGAAACCCACACAGACACAGCAACAATGTGCAACCCTCAACACAGATAATGACCCAAGCCAGGTACAGTGATAATCTGACTCTGCCACTTCAAAGTAGTTATGGCCAATTGTCTTTTTTGGGAAGAAAATAAACGGTTCAACTGTAAGTCTTTAAAATCTCCATTTTGTTTTAGTGTTATAAGGAAATCCAAGAAGCCTGATTTGAGTGTGTTTACTAGTATTTTGGTGTGAAAAGATTGTAAGTTTGATTTTTTTTTCTCCCCCTTTCCCCTTTTGATATATAGATATGACAAGAGGGAAGATCTTAAACCAGATGTTGAAGGCCATACATATACACACTACCTAATGGAAGTGAATCCAGGACATGTATTGCAGTATAGAAATACCCATAGGATAATGTTTAATATTTCTGGTTTTAGTGGAATTGGATTTAACCTATCTCAACTACCTCCATTTTATATTAAAACTGAGACAAAATTAGTGGTATTAGAAAAAATACACACACGTAATGAACAAAGGAGAAAAGGATAAGAATTATCCAGCTGATTCCACCATGCTATTCAAAATTTAAAATTCACAGACAGCATTTTGCTCATTTTCCCCTTTATTCAACAATCTGTTTTATTAGTTTTTGATCTCAAGGTTACATGGGTACTTATGGAATAAGATAACTGTGAGGATTTTGCTATTTAACTTGCACCAAGCTAGAAAACATGGAATAGACTAATTTGTGTACTCACTTCTAGTTTTACTCAGAATTTCTACACCGACCCAGTTTCCTTCCTGATTTTAAAACCTGAATCATGTCCTTCCTCCTCAGTTTTACAATCAACAACATACGATAAGAAATGTGCCTCTATGTTTCCAGCCCATAATTTTCCATCCATTGAAGTGAATAGCCAGAAAATTTCATAATAATGAGTACAGGAATCGAACTTTAACCTCTGGATATCTCTCAGACTTTCAGCATTTACTGCAACATAACTTCATGGTAGTTATGCCTTGCTGCTGTACAAATCATTCTGCACACAAGACTGTTTAATTGGTTTACCTGTCCAATCTCTTTTTTGCCTTCATCGGATGAAAAGCAATGATATATCTACTTCTGGGTTTATTGGCTGAATTTGAAATGATAAAAATAACTTTCATTGCAGCTTTCTGAAGTTATTGCGAATTGTTAAAGTTGTTTTGGAATCATAGGATTAAACAAATTGGACTAAATTGACCCTCCGATTTACAAGTAAAAGTGTCAAATCTTATACTGAATCTAGAAACTAACGTAGCTTGCAAAAACAGGTCTCAACATCTAGTTAGCTCATTCCTATTTGAGGCTGTATATTTATCTCATTATCCTCTTTGAACTTTGAAACTCTGGAATTTGAGAAGGTTTGTGTTAAATAAATTCTAAATCAAAGTAATATTATCCTCAACAGCTTATATGGATTTAAACTTAGTAAATAACCCTTGAGACTCCATCCCATATACCTCAGACATGTACAATAAATTTTATATGAAAAGACAACTTGACAGATTTGAATGTCTAGTTCATACTTTTGATCTCTAAGGTTAATAATTAATGGCTCTATTCATATCCACTCTGAGCACTTATTATTAATATTTCCAAAATGAATTCCGTACATACATTTGAAACAGCAAATTCTGCCAGAGGAACAAAATGCCAGTTACTTTAATAATCTGCACCTGTAATGTTTTTTCTTAGAGTTTATTCATTAGTGTCACAAATAGGCTCATATTAACACTGCAATGAAGTTACTGTGAAAATCCCCCAGTCACCACACTCCGGTGCCTATTCGGGTACACGGAGGGAGAATTTAGCATGGCTAACGCACTTAACCAGCACGTTTTTCGCACTGTGGCAGGAAACCAGAGCATCCGCAGATATGGGGAAAACATACAGGCTTTGCACAGACAATGACCCAAGCCAGGAATCGAACCTGGGTGTCTGGTGCTGTGAAGCAGCATTGCTAACTACTGTGCCACCATGCCTGAATGGAAACCAAACCAATCACTGCTATAATCTTTGTACATAATCTTTCAGAAAATCAGTGAAAAATAGTTGAGAGTCCAAGTTTTAAAGGCTTTTCTATTTGTTTTTTGTACTGTTGTGAAGCAGACTTGGTCCTTCTTCAAGAAAACTAAATCTGAAGAGAGTAAGTTATTAACCACCATTCATCTATTATGGCATCCACATAAATTGATATTTTGACAATAAATTCACAGCAATTATGTGAAGCTGGTTACAGTTTAAACTGTATTTTTGTTTGCGTTGAACTTCCTCTGCAATGCAATATAATATGTTTACATGTGGATGTTTTTCTAGTGCAACAAGATTATTAAAGTTCATTTATTTGTATGGCTGTAGCTGTTCTCTCTCAAAGTTTGTTTATTAGTGTCAAAAATAGGCTTATATTAACACTGCAATGAAGTTACTGTGAAAATCCCCTAGTCGCCACAGTCCAGCGCTTGCTCGGGAACACTGAGGAAGAATTTAGCATGGTCAGTGCACCTAACCAGTACGTTTTTCAGGCCACGGGAAGGAACCAGGAGGAAACCCATGCAGACATGGGAAGAACATGCAAACTTTGCACGGTGACCCTAGCCGGGAATGAAACCCAGGTCCCTGGCACTGTGAGGCAGCAGCTGTTAACCACCGTGCCACCATGCCACTCTTTAATCTGAACCTATGAATTCTGCAACTCTTAACTTTGCAGCAAGTTCTAGGAGTAATCTGTGCCACCATGCCACTCTTTAATCTGAACCTATGGATTCTGCAACTCTTAACTTTGCAGCAAGTTCTAGGAGTAATCCTCTTCAATTTTACGGGCTTTTGGTAATGTTAGGGATATTAATTCACATGCTTTCCAAGTGACTGAGGTTTGCACTATTATCCATGTCTTGAACCATCAGTTATATAAATAGTATGAGCAAAATGTTGAACAACTGCACATCCACTCCCCTTCAGCATTTTCAGGAATAGTGAAATCAATCTCCAGTCCAGATGAGTTGACCCAAACTGACCTGTGAGGATTCTAAATGTTTCTGGATGTTGATAACATGGTCACAGTCAACCTGTGATATTTAGTAAAGTAGAACAATAATAATCTTTCTGACTCACTGAACATAAAAAAGAATCCAATATTCCCAGTTAGATGTCATTTACGTATTTCCTAATCTTGTTACTCATCCAGTTAAGATGCATTGTATACTCATGTCTCTGTCAGATTTAAAACCTCACACAGTCCGGGATTATTGACACAGCAATCTGAGAGACGATGCATATGATACAGAATGTTGTAACTGTAAATATGACAGTAACTTCCTAGTGAAATCAACATTCTTCAGAACAGAAAGTGGCTGGAGCTCTAACATTAGCATTTCAGCAATTAAGACTTGCAACGTTGTTAATTCATACATTATTGTGGTCAGAAGCTGCTGCTTTAAGTTGAGTTTCAAAAAGCAGCTCTGAAACTGGATGAAGATGAAAATGAAACATCTGTGCACAAGCAAATGTTGAAATGTCCGAAGATGCCAAAGTAAACAGAAGTTCGCTTTCCTGAACTGATTGTATAATTACAGTGGATGCATGTTATTTTGGTTAGATCTGTGGAACATAGAAAAATATTTTTTTAATTTGATATTATCAGTGAGTATAGCATTTTGTCTCGTTGCAACAAATGAAACGTTCCATAGATCAATAGATGTGGCCAAATGTCCTGAACAAAAAGGTAAGATGAGTGTCTGAGTGAGATGTTCCTTAGAAAAGATCTTTGCCTTGCTTAAGAATTGAAGCATATAACTAATATAGGTGTCTCAAACTTAACATACCAGGATAATCCCTTTTCTTTCTACTCATCATACAGTTACAATGCATACTCACTGCCTGTGTATAGTTGAATGGGAACACAGTAAAATTACTCCATGTTCCTAAGGTTTGTGGCCTTTCAGTAATAGATTCAATTGCTGGAAGTAGTAGAGTGTTGGGAAAGATCAAGATGTCGGTGAAATAGATCAGAGTTGGTGAACTTGTATGTGAGGGTGCCAGGACAGGATGTGAAGTAATTGCTCGAAGTGCTCCTGCAAGAATTGTGATGATAAAAGTGGAATCAAGTAAGAGGAGGCTTGATGAGCAAGAAAATGGAAAGAGACATGGTCACAGTATCTGCATAGAGGTAGAAGATATTTAAAAGTTTTAATAGGACAAAGATAGAGGCGAATGAAAGATTGAGCAAATCAATGACTGGAGAAGTGTTGTGGCTAATAAGTGGCCAAAGGCTAGCTAGTGGTTAGTCTGAGTAAAATTTAAGTGAACCATAAGTTTAGTAGATAGTTAGCTACAAAAATGTTACCACGGAATATTTCCTGGAAGTAATTAAAAGGATATCAATCTGTTTGATGTGATGTATGTGAGCTTCCAAAGCTGTTCAATAAAATACAGACTAATGTGGAACAGCAAACCTGAAGCATTAAGGGGTCAGTGCTTTTTTTGGATACAGTAAATGTCGTATTTTTTTCTAGACTAAGAGAGGTGTATATATAGTGCTGTCTCCCAGGGATTGGCATTGGGATCGCTGCTCTTTTGGATATATGTAAATGACCTTGCGTAAACAGGGCATAACTTCAAATTTTGCCAATGGCAAGTAATATAAGAGATGCAGCTAACAATGAGGAGAATAGTAACAAGCTTCAGGCCAAAGATAGACAGGTGAAATGGACAAACACATGACAGATGCAATTTAGCACAAATAAAAACTGGTACATTTTGGAAGGAGGAATGAGGAGAGGAAATGTAAACCAATAGTTCCAAATTTTAAACTGTGCAGTGTCACGGTGTGCTTCATGCTGAATAATTATTTTTAATCCAACTTTAAAAGTTATTTTTATGGACTTTAATTTGAACAATCTATCCTTCCCTGTTATCTTACTGGCCCTTTTATGATTACAGTGTAATAACAGTTAAATATTGACGGAATTGGCAAGTATATCCTTTTGAAAACAAAAAAAACTTGGCATTAAATGAAGCGAGGGCAAAGTAGAGAGCCAATCAATCTCTCCTCACCTGATCGTAACAAGGGAAACAAAGAATTAGCAATTTTATGTATATAGATCTGTAACAGATGGCAGGACATGTTGAGAAGGCGAATAAAAACCGCAATCCTTGACTTTTATAAAAGAAGTTGATCACACAAGTGAGAAGGTTATGCTAAACTTTAATAAAACAAAACAATGGTTAGGCCATATCTGGAATACAGTGTTTACCTCTTGGAATTACACCAAAGCTTTAGGAAGAGGGCAAGACCACAATAGGAATAATTCAGTCCCTCGAGCCTGCTGCACTATTCAATGGGATCATAGCTGATCCAATATTCCCCACATGCACTTTCCTGCCTTTTCTCCATAACCCATGA
Organism: Carcharhinus amblyrhynchos; assembly: GCF_965287045.1. Classification (NCBI taxonomy): domain Eukaryota; kingdom Metazoa; phylum Chordata; class Chondrichthyes; order Carcharhiniformes; family Carcharhinidae; genus Carcharhinus; species Carcharhinus amblyrhynchos. The sequence goes on along the minus strand of NC_137342.1, from coordinate 23,770,658 downwards.
TTCCATCTCTGCCTTAAATATATACAAGGACAGCTCCAGGGACCTGGGTTCAATTCCAACTTTCAGTAATGATGTGTGGAATTTGCATGTTCCCCCATATCAGTGTGGGTTACCTCTAGGTTCCTCCCACAGTCTAAAGATATGCAGGTTAGGTGGATTGGCTATGCTAAATTGCACGTTAGTGTCCAAAAATGTGTGCAGCAGTGGGATAAATACATGGGGTTAGGATAGGGCACGGACTGGGCAAGATGCTTTGTTGAAGAGTCAGTGCAGACTCAATAAACCAAATGACCTCCTTCTGCACTGTAGAGATTCAATGATAATTTCTCCTGCCTGAGCGATGGAAGTTTACTTTAGCTCCTCTTTCTTTTCATAGACTTTTAAAAGTTTTTTAAGTTTTGTTTTTAATATACATCTTTGGCTAGTTTACCCTCTTCGACTTTTAATCAATTTTTTGGTAGTCCTTTGTTAATTTCTAAAATGCACCCAATTCTCCAGACTTTGCAAATTAAAAGCCTCTTCTTTTAATCTACAATCATTAAATTCCCGAGTGAGCCAAGAGTTTTCATGCTGAGTTTTTGTTTTTCAATGGAATACATTTGTTATGAACATTTTTGTTTAATATTTTGATGGTTCTCACTGTTCATTTATAGTCATATCTTTCTTATCTATCTGCCTGATCAACCATAACCAGTTCTCTCAAAAGCAAATAAAGACATCAAGGGAAGGTGGAAGCTACCAATATCGAGAGTGTTTTAGTTGATCTTTTGCTTTCCCCTTTTAGCCACGAGGATCAAGTTAATCCCTCTCCCAGATTTCTTACTGATACTGAGCAGAGCCACCCCTTACGTCTCAGCACTTCATCCTTAACCGTGCTGCAGGTTGAATAAGAGTACAGCAGCACCCAGTGCCATAGAAACTAGAAGCAAAAGGAGGCCATTTGAGTTTGCTCCACCATTCGTTATGATCGTGGCTGATTATCAAATTCAGTAACCTAATCCCATCTTCTCCCCACATTCCTTGATCCCTTTACACCCAAGAGCTACATCTAATTTCTTCTTGAGACTGGACAATGTTTTGGTCTCAATTACTTTCTGTGGTAGTAAATTCCACACATTCACCACCCTGAGTGAAGAAATTTCTCATCTCAGTCCCTTATCCTGAAACTATGACACCCTAGTTCTGGACCCCTCCCACCATTGGGAACATTCTGAATCTACCCTGTCTTACAGTAAGAAGTCTCACAACCTGGTGTTTAAGACGTATTACAGTGCCCAGCCCAAGCCAACACTAACATCTCCACATCATGGCTAACCGTTAGAATTTTATAAGTTTTTGTGAGATTTTCCTCTCACTCTTCTAAACTCCAATGAATATATAATCCTAACCAACTTTATCCTCTCATATGACAGACCTGCTATCATAGCAATCACCTGTAAACCCACTTTTCCTTTTAAACTGGACAGAGGCTGCTGACAAATAGCTGCCAAATATAACCCGTGTTGTTGAAAGTTTATTTATTGCTGTCACAAGTAGGTTCACATTAACAGTGCAATGTTACTGTGAAAATCCCCTAGCTGCCACAATCCAGCACCTGTTCGATTACACTGAGGGAGAACTTAGCATATCCAGTGCACCTAACCAGCACGTCTTTCAGACTGTGGAAGGAAACCTATGCAGACGCACTGAGAATGTACAAACTCCGCGACAATGTGCGGGTTCTGCAAAGACAGTGACCCAAATTGGGAATTGAACCCGGCTTCCTGGTGCTGCGACGAAGCAGTGCTGACCAAGGTATCAGCCGGTTTAATATTTAAAGGGCCCGAATAGAACCACGCACACCAGCTCACAATCACACACCCATGGAGGGACCATTTTAAAAAATAACAACAGGCACCCTCCTCCCGATCTATTCTACAAACGCTGTGGCAGCGCTTCTAACCCCAACCGCCACACCAGCTCCCTCCTCACGACCAGCCACGGGGTTTCCTCCCCTGCGGTTTAACTGCGCGCGCTGCAACCACTCGGTGGGATCGCTACACCACCCCCCCGAAAAAATCCGGACAAGCTCACCCATTGGTGGAGAGGATGTCCAGAGCTCATTCCATTGGTGGAGAGAATTCCGGGCCAGCTCACCTATTGGTGGAAAGAACCCGGGCCAGTTCACCCATTGGTGGAGAGGGTTCCCCGCGTTCGTCCATTGGTGGAGAAGGCGCCCCGGGTCCGCCCATTTTTGAGGAGGGCTGTTCGCCAGCCTTCTATCTGGTGGGCCGCGCTGCGTGTAACGTAGACGCCCTCCGACGTCTTGCGTCAGCGAAACGGTGCATTGTTGTTGAAGAAACGCAAAAAGAGAGGGGGAGGGGACAGGGAGTGAGAGAGAGGCGCTTTTGCAGCCTGAGTGGGGAGATAGCTGGGGTGTGGGGGGAGGGGAAAGGGGGTTGCTGTCGAATGTTGGCACGTTCCGTGACAGTTGGCCGTGGAACGCGAGCAGCGGGAGAAAGGCGCGCGGGCCGGCCGGCGGGCTGGAGGCCGCCCGTGTTTTCATTCGCGTCGGCAGCGCGCTCGGTCCGTTTGATGAACGGCCTCGAGAGAGGGAGGGAGAGAGGCGATCGGAGCCGGGGCCTGCATCGAGAGGGCGCGTCCGGAGCTGACACACACACGCGGGGGTGAGAGGAAAGAGGAAATAAAACTGCAATCGGCCGGGGGGTAAGTTTGTCATGTTTTATTTAAAATAAATCCCCCTTCCTCGAATGTGAGAGGAATGGTGGGGGTGACTTTAACCTAAATGGGCTAGGGAAGGAAGGAGGCTGTTACCAGCTCCTTGTTTTTTGTCGGACGCCATTTTATTTTGTGTGTGTTTTATCTTTTCGCTGGGAGTGGGTGGGTTTGGTGTCGGGGAGTTTTTTTAAGGACAGGGCGGACGGGCGGGATGGATGGATGGCGCGTATAAGCTGTTGGTGGGAGGAGCGGGTACTTGTTGGTGTGGCCGGGAGGAGGAGGAGGGGGCGCGCGCGCACTCCCGCGGCCCCCGCTCGCTCCCGTAGCTCGCCCCCTCCCCCTGGGGCTCGGGGCCGCGCGCTACCGCCGCCGTTCCATTCAAACGGGGGGGACGTGCTGACGTCACCCCCACGGGGCCTCGAGCCACTTCCGGGTTCAGCACTTCCTATGTCTCTTCCCCCCCCCCACCCCCCGCCAGCCCTCCACATACGTTTTCAGACTACCCCCAGCCCCCCACATACGTGCTCAGAGTGCCCCCCAACCCCCCCCCCCCCCAGCTCAGGGTTCTCCCCTCTCCCCACACCTACATACACCCTCCCTATTGCACTCCCACCCACTACTTCCTACTTATACCTTGCTGACAAAAACTTCAGGCGCCCTGAAGCTGGAGCTTGTTTCCTCAGTCTTTGGCTACGTGTGCTTCAGTGGTTAGCTTGGTTTGCACATTCTCCTCATGTCCATGTGGGCCACGGTTCAAAGGTGTGCAGGTTAGGTTGATTGTCCATGCTAAACTGTCTCTGTGTCGGGGGGCGGCTATCTAGGGTAAATGCATAAGGTTACAGGGATTGGGACTGGCTAGGATTGTTGTCAGTGCAAGCTCGATTGGGTCGAGTGCCCTCATTTGGTACTGTGGGGATTATATGATTCTATGCCTCCTCCTCTCCCCTAAGATAAAAGCAAAATAGGAACAGAGGAATTAGGAGCAGAAGTAGGAAAATCAGCCTTTGGCACCTGCTTTGACATTGTCAGATCACGGCTGACCTCTCAGTGGTATCAAATCCATCTGTTCTCCATGTCACTTTATCTTCCTTTTAATATAAATATATCTATCTCCTTGAAACTATTCAATGCTTCAGACTCACGGTGCTGTGTGGATATTGGAATCTGCAAAAAAACAGAAAATGCTGGGGGGAAAAACACAGCAGGTCTGACAGCATCTGTGGAGAGAGAGCAACATGATAGTTAGTGCCAGGGACCTGGGTTCAGTTTTGGCCTTGGGTGGCTGAGAACGTGCAAACTCCACACAGTGTGTCTGGATGGGTTTCTTCCAGGTGCTCCGGTGTCCTCCCATATTCCAAAGATGTGCAGGTTAGATTGGCCAAGCTAAATTAGTGTTGGAGCATTAGCAGGGTAAATGCATGTGGTTACGGGTGTAAGGCCTGATGGGATTTTTGTCGGCGTAGGCTTGATGGGCCTGATGGCCTCCTTTTGCACTCTAGGGATTCAGTAATTTGTTCCTAATTCATTAGTTCATTCATTCACAAGCTCTGACCAAGGGTTATTCAAACTCAAAACCTTGGCTCTATTTTCTCTCCGCACTTGCTGTCAGAACTGCCAAGCTTTTCCCAGCACTTTTTATTTTGCTTCCTTCCCTCCCCCTCTCTGTATGGAATTTTACTTGTCTGCAAGTGGGCTGTGCTTTCCTCTACCCAGCCCCACATCCTGTGGTGAGAACACCTTTCCAAGAATCTCTCCCCGCATTAACTGCCAATCTTGGTTTCAGCTTTTCAAAACAAATCGTCACTTCTGTGGACAAATTGCTGCATTGGTTGATTTTTGCATTGTGAAATCTTGCACAGGATTGGCATATGAATCATGTTCTGTTTATCCTGAGAATTTGCTTAGCCATGCTTAAGATGTACCTTGATAAGTGCAGTAGGTTTTATCAACAGATTGGTCATTAAACTTACTGCACTTAGAAGGAACACAGTCTGTTTGGCGTGGAAAGGAAACAGCATTTTCTAAATATATTCTGGGTCTGTTTCTGTCATTAAGACACATTTTATTCCTTGTACTGTTGATTTCTGAAACCTTAATGACAGTGATGTCACATTCCTTTATTTGGCTTTATGCTCTAGAATTTAAGGGCATATAGTCTGAAAGTTATTCATTCCCACATTCTATTGTGAGCTAAGCCCTTGACTCAAGCATTTTATTTTGAATAATGGCTGGAACACAGATGCAATGCAGGCTATTAGGTTGTCATGATTTTCCATTGTAACACTTAAATTACTTTGTTCATTTTAAATGGCCCTCTATTTAAGTTATGCTTTACGTTAAACTTTTTTTAAATTAATAATTGACATAATCATTAGTGTGGGCTTGCTTGTGGGCTGTGAGGAAGAAATGTGGATAGATTTTAGATCAGATGCGTCCTAACTTGATTACATTTATTTTAAGTTCTCATTGGCACCAAAGATCCTCATTCTGCCTGCGTAATTTTGTGGCTTCCAAGTCCAGACTCATTTGAAAAATCCCCAGGATAAGCAAAAGCTTCAGTCTGTCCATATAAGAAGATTGACAGTTTGATTCCAGCAAGTGATATTAGAGGAAGCTACTGTTAACTGTAAAAGGCTGCTTGCCAAATAGATTTTATTCCAAAAAAAAATACTTGAACATCTGAAGATTTTGCTCAGTAGAATAGTGCCACTGCAGGTAATATCCTGCAGAAGTCAATTTTAGATGTCTTTAATGCTGATATCCACTGTGTTCTAGCTTAAAACCATCTTTCTTGCGGACTTGTGGAAAGAAACTCTTCAGGGCCAGATAATTAAATACATGCTTTTGAAGTGTAAATTGTTTCTTGAGCATGAATATTAAGATTCAGCTTCTTCAACTCCCTCCCTAGTATTTAACCTGCTGCTTTATCTTAGTAAGCACATTTCCTTTAAAGCTAAGTCAGGGTTCATAATAGAAATTTTAAAAAGTCTAGATAATAAGACAACAACATTATCTCTTTCCTTTATTGCAATGTTCATCTTCAAGTATTTTGTCTGATAGATAGCAACTGAATAATTTTCAGAATTCAGCAATGTAGTGGACTCCATCCACAGCATTTTTTTAAGACTCATCAATGCTTTTGCACTCTCCAGTCCTGATATTCTCATCCTTTCTGGCTGACACTCCCTCCACAAAATTCAGCTGCTCCAGAACTCTTCTACTGCATCCTATCATTAGGTGGAGATGCCAGCGTTGGACTGGGGTAAGCACAGTAAGAAGTCTCACCATACCAGGTTAAAGTCCAGCAGGTTTATTTGGTGACCCCCACGACTTGCCTGGGCTTGCAAAATCTCACATTGTCCTAGCTGGAGACAATACATACCTCTTTAACCTGTGCTTAACCCTCTCCACTCAGGTTGTCTGTACCTTGACTTGATTACCTATAAAGACTCGCATTCCAACCATTATTTTCTAAATTGAGTTTGAGTCTTTATATGCCCGGTTTGTGAACAGAACTTCCACTCACCTGATGAAGGGGCAGTGCTTTGAAAGCTTGTGGCTTGTGCTACCAAATAAACCTGTTGGACTTTAACTTGGTGTTGTGAGACTTCTTACTGTCATACTGTTAGCCCAGTGAAGAGCACAGTGGTGGTTTCAGCACTAGTTGGGCTACAGTGGAGTGAATGCGTGCAATGTTGGATGGAAGTAGGCGATTCTTGTGCTGGAGCATGTATTGGATTAGAATATTGATTAGGCTTGCCAGGGTTGAATGTAGTCATAATTCAGGCTACTACAGGTAAGGGCTTGGTCTGGTGTATATAGCGGGAACCAAATATGTTGACTTCAAGTTTTTTGTGAAATTGAGGCTCATTTAGAAAAAAATACCCAGGGGTTCCTCTGTTTCACTTGGTAAAGTGAGTGCTACTGTTCAGAGATCCCAATTTTAATTCTCACTTTGTAATCAGTTAGCTGATCTCAGCTTGGGCAGTAATTGGGCACAACAGTATGCCTCTACCTTTGCTTAGAAAGGGAGAAATTGATGAGGGTTCCCATTCTATTCATCACCCAGTGATCCCTGTTGGGAAGTACATGTGTGTTTTTTGGTGATGACAGAATTTAGCTTTAATGGTGATGTGCTCAAGGAACCATGAAATTTGGAAACTTAAACTAGAAGTTTACCACTTTCTGTGATCAGTGCAGGAATTGAGCAAAGTTCATCCAAACTCAACATCTTGGATGCATTTTGGAACTAAACATAGACATTCACTTTGATTATCTTTATCTCAATAATATTTACACTGGGTATAATTTGTACAGGGATTAAATTATGAATTTTATACATTACAGTATAAGAAACAAAAGTAGTACCATTTGCTTTGAGATTTACTTACTTTACTGGATATAATTTCAGCAGTTATTGATAAATGAGCTGATAAATGTTAGAACTTCAGACTTGTAGTTAGCTTAAACCATTTTTTTCAAATAAAGCATTTTGGCTTTTATGGACGTAGAATAGTGGAGTTAATATTAAAATATACAAACTATTCGTTAGGCCAGTTCAAGTAATGTTTTCGGCACCTTATTGTAGAAAGGTCATTAAAGCCATAAAAAGTATACAGTGCAGACTCAACTAAGCTGATGCGAGGAATTGTAAGCAACTGCAACATCCTGAGATGTTTATGCTATATTCGTAGGAACAGGAAAAGCTAGAAGGAGGTTAGAAAAAAAATGGTTTACTCCAGATTGGTAGAGTATTAAATGTTTTACCAAAGGTGTAATTAACACAGTGATTCCATATTTTATTGGAAAATGGATAAATACTTGGAAGGGGCAAGGTCAATGAAATTAGTCTTGGGTTGTTTAGTAATGAGGAATAATTGATGTGGAAGCAGTTATGGAAAGGTGTTGCTGGATTTATGCATGAGAGTTAAGAGCAAGATTAGGACATTAGGCCCATCAAGCCTACTTCACCATTCAATCGGTCATGGCTGATCTGATTATGGTGTTAACTTTCCTACCTGTCCCCTATCCACCCCAATAATCCTTGACTCTTTTGTCGATCAAAATCAGTACTGAAAAAAAATTGAGGATTTATTTAACAGTGGGAACACAGGAGTGGAGTTGTCCAGTTGCATCCTATTTGTCTCATTACTTGATCCGTTCTAATTTCTGGATAGTCATTGTGATGCTTTTGTAACTTTTGGTAGCATAGCTATTCTTGACTTTTTGATTAATCATTTTTCAGCAGATTTCCTTATTAACGATGAGAAGGAAAGGAAGGTGCCACCGAGGGACAGCAAGGCGCCCAGCTTCACCTTGCAGCCTGAAGCATTCGCCAAGCCGTGAAATGCTAACATACGCTCAAGCACAGCGAATGGTTGAAATGGAGATTGATGGTCGGCTGCACAGGATCAGTATTTATGATCCTTTGGAGATCATTTCAGAAGATGACCTAACTGCCCAAGAAATTGTTGAATGTAACAGCAACAAGGAAAATAGTGAGCGTCCTCTTGTTTTTGTAAAGACTAAAAGGTACAAATCTAATAAAGTGAAAAAGAAGGATGCCACTACTCCGAGTACACATGGAGCTCCAACACAAGTGAATGCATTGCCAGAACCCAGATTTAGAATAGTAGATTATGAACCACCTTCAGCACCTCGTCGGCCTTCATCTTATTACAGACTCATTGAGAAATCTCCAGAAGAGCTCAATAATGAAGTTGAATACGATATGGATGAAGAGGATTATGCATGGTTGGAAATGATTAATGAAAGGCGCAAAAGTGATGGTTTGAGTGCAGTTTCGCAGAATGTGTTTGAGTTCCTTATGGATAAACTAGAGAAGGAATCTTACTTTGAAAACTCTAATCAAGGTGATCCTCAGTCACTAATTGATGAAGATGCTGTTTGTTGTATTTGCATGGATGGCGAATGTCAAAACAGTAATGTAATATTGTTTTGTGACATGTGTAACTTAGCAGTGCATCAGGAATGTTATGGAGTTCCTTATATACCTGAAGGACAGTGGTTGTGCCGTCGTTGTTTGCAATCCCCTTCGCGACCTGTTGATTGTATCTTGTGCCCAAATAAGGGTGGTGCTTTCAAGAAGACAGATGATGGTCAGTGGGGTCATGTTGTTTGTGCATTATGGGTTCCTGAAGTTGGATTTGCTAACACTGTATTCATAGAGCCTATTGATGGTGTCAAGAACATTCCAGCAGCCAGGTGGAAGTTGACATGCTACCTCTGCAAACAGAAAGGGCTTGGTGCTTGCATCCAGTGCCAAAAGGCAAATTGTTATACAGCATTCCATGTAACTTGTGCTCAACAAGCAGGTCTGTACATGAAAATGGAGCCTGTTAAAGAAACTGCATCCAATGGAACAACAACATTCACTGTGAAAAAGACTGCTTTCTGTGCTGTGCACACTCCCCCTGGATGCGTGAGAAGACCATTAAACATTTATGAGCCAGCTGAAGTGAAAAATGGCATATGTAAAAAGGATTCACCTAACAAGGCAACTAAAACAAAATGTAAGGCAAGGCAGAAGACAAAGAAAGCTCGCAAACTCTTAGTTGAAAAATGTACTGCTGTGCCAGTAGTATCTGTCCCATGCATTCAGCCTGACAGGTGAGTGTCTTTGCAAATTTGTTCAATATATGTTTTCATTTTAGGCTTTGTTATGAAATCTGCAGATTCTGAAATGAGTTTAATGAAAAGTAAAAAGAAAATATCATATGTTTAAAAAAAAATTACCATGCCCCTGTGTTTTGTGTTGTAGAGTTCCTTGAACCAAATAAATTGGGAAACCTGAAATCACTTTCTATCTTTTGCTCAGCCAATTGATGAAGTCTCTTTCCAAACAAATCACACTGTGAAAAAAAATCTGTGATATGCAGTCAGTCACACAACATGTAAACTTTGTAGGCAATTCAGTAATACTTTCTGATTTTTAAATTGCCCTTCCTCTATTCAAACCTTTCTTGCTCCCACCACACAAATCAAAAGCCTTGAATTTGTGTATACACTGCACTTTGTTAGCAGATGGCACCACATCCATTCACTGTCCTGAACTCCCCCCAACTAATGTTGATTATGTGAAGTGATTGTAAAATAAAGGCTGTGTAAATCTGACTCACCTGCATTGTAGCTACTTCACTCTTGTTACGTTATGCTGCTGGCTAATGCTGCTCCTCATTTTCATTCCTGCACTAATAAGAAATAGGAGCAGGAGTAGGCCACCTAGCCCCTCAAGCCTGCTCCACTGTTCAATAAGATCATGGCTGATCTGATAGTGGGTTCAGCTCCACTTACCTGCCTGCTTCCCATAATCCTTAATTCCCTTATTGGTTAAAAATCCGTTTATCTGTGACTTAAACACATTCAACAAGGTAGCTCTACTGCTTCATTGGGCAGCGAATTCCAAAGATTCACTACCCTCTCGGAGAAGTTCCTCCTGAACTCTGTTCTAAATCGATTCCCCCATATTTTGAGGCTATGCCCCCTAGTTCTTGTTTCCATTGTAAGTGGAAATAACCTCGCTGCTTCTGCCCTGTCTAGCCCCTTCATTATTTTATATGTCTCTATAAGATCTCCCCTCAACCTTCTAAACTCCAATGAGTACAGGCCCAATTTACTCAATCTCTCCTCATAAGCTAACCTCCTCATCTCCGGAATCAACTCTCCTTGAAGGAAGAAAAAATATAGAAAGGGATAGTGACAAGACCAGGTTACTAGAGAAAAAGGAGGAAAGTGACAGCATTAGGGGATAGAAATAAACTAAAGTATAATGGAAAGACTGAAAGAAGCCGTTTACATGCCTGAGCACAAAGCAGCTCTCTTGGCTCAATCTAATACACTTAAACCTCCAACATGCAGAAGCTGCACTGCAGTGACATATCCCCTTGACACCTCTCCAGAAAACAAAGCTTTCCAGCACCAAGATCTTGTCGGTCAAAGCCCATTTCTGAGAGCTCCAAGTGCTCATTCACTCCAAGAAACCACCGCAAGATCTTAATAATAGCAACATCAGCCCAATGAAGGTAATCTGCACAGGGCTCTATGCCCCAAATTATTGGTATAATGCGATGTGAGATCTTTTATTTATTGAGTGTTTGGATCTTTGTTTGAAAATGGATAGAAAGTTAACAGGCTAAAGGCAAAATGAGGTCCTGCACTCAAACAAGCAATGCAGAAACTGTTAGTGCATGAAGGAGAAGAATGCCTCTCGCAGAATACATTTCATGGAAGAAATTATTAACACATTTAGTTGACTGCATACCTGACAATGAAAACCTAAAACATTGTCTTTTTCCCCTCTGCTCTGAAGTCATTAATTACACACCAAGATGACAATATTTCTTCAGGTCCAAACAGTTCAGGTTCATTCTTGAACCAGCTTGAGGTTTTACCACCCGTCTGTAAATGGTGGCACTTTAGAACAATACTTTGGCAAGTAAACCCTGATTGTGAGTGTGGTAACAAGGAATTGACATTTTTAAGACATGTCAAATCAACTTGTATGAAACTTACCATTTGGCTAAGTGCACTTCTAATATAGTAAAATGTCCACAAAGGTACACCAGAGTAGATAGACAAAATTTGATACTAAATTGAAGAAAATCATTAGGACATGTGACCAAAAGTTTGGTTGAAGAGATGGGTTTTAGTTGGGAGATATTGAGAGAAAACCTTTCAAGTCTTGCAGTCTGGATGGCTGGTGCTGTTTTTGTCAATGATGTGGTGCAGAAAATGGGAAATGCACCAGAAGCCAGAGTTGGGTGAAGTTTGTATGACTGGAAAAGGTTGCAAAGATAGGGAGTGTGAGGTCTTGCAGAGCTTGAACACAATAAGGATGTTATAATTAAAGCTTTGCCAGGCCAGAAACTAATGCAGATTAGTGGATGTAGGGTGATGGCTGCAAAAACTTGTTAGGTACACTTGGATTACTATTGCCCATGCAGAGTCTGTGAAACACTTCCCCCAGATTGTTATGCAGCAAAGTCACTGTGCTTTGATTTGGTTGATGAGTTGAGGAAAGGAATCATTTGATTTGCCAAGATGGAGAGTACAATGAAAACAGATGGCAAACTTTTGACTCTTAATATTACAGACAGCTTTCAAGAAATGGATATTACAATGGAGAACATGGGCACAAATAAACATTAGCGGTGCCTTGCTGCTCCCTAGCCATGTAACTACCTCCAGTGCTACATTTTTACCATTGGCTCACTATGTCTTCAGCTGTTTAGAGTTCACATTTCAGGAGGCCTGTCTGTCAACTTCTTGTCTAATTTCATATTCTCTTTTAAATTTTAGTTTTTTTGTCCAGGCCTTGGTCAGCTTTCTGATATTATCTTTGATTTGTTGCGCTTTTTACTTTTTCTTACACCCCTGTAAAGCTCCTTGGGATGTTTTAAGCCAGAATTAAAAAGTGTTGCATGCCACAGAATTCCAGTAATGCAGAAGGAAGCCATTCGGCCCATTAAATTTGCACTTTCACTCCGACAGAGCATTTTACCCAGGCCCTACGCCCATAATCCCATGTATTTAACCAACTAATCCCCCTAACCTACACATCTTGGAACATTAAGGGGCAACTTTAGCATGGGCAATCCACCTAACCTGCACATCCTTTGATTGTGGGAGGAAACCAGAGCACCTGGAAGAAGCCAAAGCAGATGCAGGAAGAATGTGCAAACTCCACACAGTCTCCCAAGGCTGGAATGAAACGCAGGTCCCTGGCGCTGAGGTAGCATTGCTCCCCACTATGCCAAAGTGCTGCCCTTATGTCACGGTACATATGTGGACTTCTGGGAAACAAATCACTGATACTTTCAGGGATCATGTTTTGTTTATGGGGGTATGGACGACCACCCAATGATCTCATACCAGAGATCTTGAATTGAATTTCTGATGCTTTCTTTCAATTTAAAACGCAGTTGAATAATTAAAACCAAAGTGAAATAGTTTGTTTAAACTATTAAATAAAAACATGGATGGAGGAGATGTAGAAGTGTCCCGAATCCCATCCAATTAATCTTGTTGTTAAAATACTTCAGACCCAGGCAAATATAGTACTGTGTACTTTTTAGTTCCCAGTGATGAAAACAAATAAATTGTGGATTATTAGATCTGCTCATGGTACAAAAGTCAAATGCAAATGTTTTGTTTTTACTTTTAATACTTTTGTGCTACTGTAGAATTATATTTTACGAGAATGTAAAGTAAGAATACAACACAATATTACTAATTGCCTCATTTCCTAGCAAAATTCTGGCCTAGACTTTGTTCAACATTTTAGCGTAATGACAGTTAAGAGTGAGATTGTGTTGGTTTTTAATTGCCCCTCCACCCCCAAGAAAACTCGCTCTTTACTGATTTAGGGTCATATGTGTGAATGTCCTCAATCACTAATGCCATTCCTGAATTACTGGAATGTTATTTCGCTCAAACAAATGTCTTTATTCTCTGTATTTCATGTGGAAGTTATACTGTTTTCCTTTTTTTTAATGTGGATATTTGAGAGAAGCTTCTACAGCAGCATTTTTGTAAACATGCTCTGCTTAATGTGCATAAAGTATGGTTTGATGACTTCAAACTTAATTTTTATTACATTAATAAGATATACATGCTTAAAGAAGGAAGCTGCCATATCGTTCACATCTGCCTCAGGCACTGATTGTTTATCCTGATTCCTGTTGGTCATCTCTGCCACTATAGGTGAATGGAGGTTATGTTTTCATCCCGATTAGTCTGTTTGTAAATAGTGTAGCAAAAAAGCATTCAGACATGGTTCGGGTTTGGCTCAAGGAAGAACTGATTAATTCTTGAAGATCCGAATCCTGGAATTTTTGGAAGACCCATTAACGTAGGGTGAATTGATTTTTTTTTTGTGTGGGGTGAAATTTGTCATAGTTGTCAAAATGTGAGTAGAGTTTTCAAAATAGGTTGTTGGATGTGGACTGGTCTAAAATCTGCTCAGTGAAATAGAAGCTTTTAATAAAATTTTTTCAACTTCGTAGTTACGAGCATCGACCAGACAAGGACAAGCCTCAATCAAGAGCTGTATAATTGTAATAATATTGGGTTAACACAGCGTAGTGAAGATATGCACTCTACTAAGTGTCCTCTTCATGTTTAAAATGTTGCAGATTGTCTCAGCCCCTGTGCTGCAGTTATCCACAGATTTGGACATAAATTCATGCAGCTTTGTTTGGCATAGAAACAAGCATAATTTTTTCCATCTTTTCTGCCCAAGGAATCCAGGAAATTCCAGACCTTGATGTAGATCTTTAAATTTTCATGCTGTCGTAATTCTTTAATTTGTGACTAACCAGACTTCCTACTTCTTTGCCTCTTATTTGATAATTGTAACTTTTTAAAGAAAAAACATGTTTCGCATTGTGATGGTTCCATTCACTTCCTCAGGTGCATCCCAAAGTTTAAGAGCTAGTAAATATTTTGGAATTACTGTCACTATTATAACGTAATAGGCCTAGCCAGCTTTTGCACAGCAAGGGCCCCCAGAAGCAATGATATCATGAGTGGATAATACGTTCAGGTATTGCTTGAGGGGTAGATATCAGCTAGGGCACTGAGAAGAACTTCCTGCTTTTTGCTCAAAGGCATCTTTTACACTACACAAGAGGACAAATGAAGATTTTGGTTAAACACCTCATCAGGAAGACAACGCTATCAACAATAAATAACCTTCACTTTTTTGTTTGGATAAATATCTGGTTCATTACTATTGTTACATTGGGTTTAGTTCATTTTTTTTGCCAAGACTGCATTTTATGACTGTCAGAAAATCTTACTGAGTGCCATTTGAGCGCACAGCTTAATTATGACAAAATTGTGGATTGAACAGCCTACTGTTTTTATCTCAGCAGAATAAATATTACAGATGGCATAATTTGGATGGTGTAATGATCAACAGAACTAGCTGAATGGAAAATGGAAAAAGTGGTATACATGGATTTTAGTAAGGCGTTCGATAAGGTTCACCATGGTAGGCTTCTGCAGAAAATGCAGATGTATGGGATTGTGGGTAATCTAGGAAGTTGGATCAGGAATTGGCTATCAGATAGGAGACAGAGGGTGGTGGTGGATGGTAAATATTCATCATGGAGTACAGTTACGAGTGGTGTGCCTCAGGGATCTGTTTTGGGGCCACTGTTGTTTGTAATTTTTATTAATGATCTGGATGAGGGTATAGTTGGGTGGATTAGTAAATTTGCTGATGACACCAAAATTGGAGGTGTGGTAGATTGTGAGGAAGGGTGTCATAGTCTGCAGGGAGACTTAGATAGGTTGCAGAGCTGGGCCGAGAGGTGGCGGATGGAATTTAATGCGGAGAAGTGTGAGGTAATTCACTTTGGTAGGAGCAACAGATGTGTCGAGTATAGGGCTAACGGGAGGACTTTGAATAGTGTGGATGAACAGAGGGATCTAGGTGTGTGTGTACATAGATCCCTGAAAGTTGGGAATCAAGTAGATAAGGTTGTTAAGAAGGCGTACGGTGTCTTGGCGTTTATTGGTAGGGGGATTGAATTTAGGAGTCGCAGTGTAATGTTGCAACTGTACACTACTCTAGTGCGGCCGCACTTGGAGTACTGTGTGCAGTTCTGGTCCCCGCATTACAAGAAGGATGTGGAGGCGTTGGAGAGGGTGCAGAGGAGGTTTACTAGGATGTTGCCTGGTATGGTGGGGAGGTCCTATGAGGAGAGACTGAGGGATTTAGGGTTGTTTTCGTTGGAAAGAAGGCGGCTAAGAGGGGATCTTATTGAAACATATAAGATGATTAGAGGTTTAGATAGGGTGGATAGTGATGGCCTTTTTCCTCAGATGGAGAAAGCTAGCACGAGGGGGCATGGCTTTAAATTAAGGGGGGGTAGCTACAGGACGGATGTCAGGGGTAGGTTCTTTACCCAGCGGGTGGTGAAGGATTGGAATGCCCTGCCTGCTGCAGTTGTAAATGCGTCTAGTTTGGGGGCGTTTAAGAGATCTCTGGATAGGTTTATGGACGAAAAGGGATTGGTATAGGCTAGTGGGTCATTGTTTTTGTAACTGGTCGGCGCAACATCGTGGGCCGAAGGGCCTGTTCTGCGCTGTAATGTTCTATGTTCTATGTTCTATTTCCTCCCCTCCAAATTCTTTAATAGAGAAGAAAGTTACAGTAATATTTCAAAGATCAATTGTTCAACTGCATATAAAACAAAGAAAACACTAGGTTCGTTATTTTAAGACAACATCCGTGCTTGCATCAGGTGGATATCTTTTAATTTTAGCAAGGGAGAAAGTTCTCCTGAATTTCATTAATAAAACATAATAGTGGAACGCCTCAGGTCGAGCAGAATTTGTGGAGGGAGAAATTGAGTTAATGTTTCTGATTGACGTTTCGCAATGAACATTGACCTGAAAACAGCTGCGGCAAAGATCATCCCTCAAATATTGACTATTGCCATTTTCTATTTACATTTCAGCTTTTGAGCTTTCATAATATACTTTTTAGTTCATTATGTTTTTTAAAGAAGCATTTTATGCTTATTTTTAATTCACCAAAATATATTTGCATACTCGCTGTAGTTCAGCTTTATAAATGACAGTCCTTCAATAATTCGGCAAAAGGGCAGGGTGAATTGATGGTCTATTTAGTCCATTGATTATTGTCAAACAGGACTAAACTAGTGTACATGTAATGGAAAAATAATCAAAGTAGAATTTTGGCTAATATATATCTTTTTAGCTGGAGATTAAGGACATTTGTATCTGTATTTGTGCCCTGACTGAGGTCAGCTAGTTCAGCAGGGTCAAGAATTGGCCCATGTCTGTGCTATTTCCAAATGACCATTTCACCCATAGTCATTCTCCTGCCTTTGTCCAGTAACACTGTAGATTTTTTTCTTTTCAGATAATCATCTAATTCTCTGAATGTCTCAATTGAACTTCCATCCACAGCACTCTCAGGCAGTGCATTCCAATTCCTTAAAACTTGCTGTGTGAAAAGCCTCTTTTTCGTGCACTTTTGCTTTTTCTTAAACAGATTACTTTAAATTCGTACCACGTTGCTCTCGATTCTTTCTTGAGTGGGAGCAGTTTCCCCTGTTTACTCCATCCAGGCTCCTCATAATTTTGAATACTTTTATCAGATCTCTTCCCAGCCTTTTTCCCCAAGGAAGGGTCCCCACTTTTCCAGCCTATCCTCATAACTGAAGTTTCTCATCTCAAGAATGATTCTTGTATGAAATGAAGCTGGGCAGCTATGAAGATGCTAACTTATTTTGAGTGTGTTTTGATTATATTTAAATATTGATTCCATCTTCTTGGTCACTGCATGTTTGTCACGTCAGCCTCTGAAGACTTGAAGTCCAAGATAAATTTCCTATATTGCAATCTGAGTGCACTTTAAGAGAACTTCATTGACTATAAATTAGTTTTTGGATGTCCTGAAATGGTGAAATGTAGTTTGTCTTAAAGCCTTTCTTTCAGCTGTTCTTAATATTCGATTCTTTTCCATTTTACGATCTGCTGTACTCATTGGTGGTACTTCCTAGCTACTGACTGCTTTCATCAACAAAAGTTAGCAGCTTCACAATTGAACAGTTAAAAGCCCTGTACTATTGCATTTTCATTTTGATTGGATGTTTCTCCATTTCAAAATGTTATCAACGAGGAGGGCTCGTTTGGTCAATGCAGCATAAACGCATGTTTTAGCCACGTTATTGACAAGCTGCAACAGAGTGTACACGTATGTAGTTACAGTAATGATTTGCATCAATACAGTGTCTTTGTAGGGGTGTTGAGGATTTATACAACCCTTCATAGGGGTGTTGAGTTACGCTGATTGACCACAACTGGTTTTGAGGTGGGTGTGAAGGAGGATATTACAAGAGAGGAGCAGTCATGGTGAGGAATAAAATTTGGACAATGGAGTTTTTCATGAGCTAGCTGCACTTTTTTTTTTAAGAGGATGGGAGGCCAAGCTGCAGAGTATTGGAGTAATCACATCTGAAGGGAGACATGGATATGGGTATCAGCGGCAGGAGAGCTGGTATTGAGGCTAAGTCTTTATATTTGTGCTAAAGTAGGCGATGATTCATGTGATGATTTGGGGCTGGAAGCTTAGCTCGTGTTTTAATAGAATAATGTAATTATGGACAACCTGGATCAGTTTGTGACCATGTTGGGTAATGGGTGTGGGGTTGATGGCAAGGATACTGAATTTGTCCTGAACCAATGATGATGGCTTTTGTCTGCTGAATATTTCCCAAGACTGAAAATGAGATAAATAATTTCATAGCATACATGCCTATGTTGCAGATATAGGGGGCAATCTTACTGTTGCACCTTGCTAGCTGATGGGTGGGGCGAGCCAGTAAGATTGCAAGAGAGGTGAGAAATTGGGTTCGTACCTGATTTCTCGCTCTTCGGGATCTTACAGGTACCAGATACCTGATGGTGTCAGTTTCATGCTCATTTCTGGCACAAGGCTGAATAAATTATTTAAATTAAATTTAAATATATTTTGTGTTGAATTAATGAGCCTGGGACATTATCATCTGGGCCAGAATTGGAGACCATGAAGGCCCCGTTGAAGATGTCGGGGAAAAGGTGGGGTGCCCCTTGGGCAGTGCTACCCTGGTACTCTGGCACTGCCACCAGGTATCAGGTGGGATCTGAGGGGGGCAGGGCCTACTAGAGGGAGTGGGGCCAAACTGGGGTGGGGGTGTGTGGCTGATCTGAGATAGTTGTGGGGGGGGGGGGGGGGAGGTCGTTCGGTCTGAGCAGGGAGGGGCTCACTCTGCGGGGGTGGGTTGCTGTAGTTGAGGCTGGCTGACAGTAGCAGAGGCTGAGTGACAGCATCCCTGTTGTCTCAACAGAGGGACCAAGCTGCATCCACTCCCCGACAGGCGAGAAATGGTTTTTTTTAGTCCAAGTGGATACGATCGCAGATTTGGACTCATCCAAAAAAAATTAGAAATGCTCCCATTTTCATGCTCATCCAATTTTTTTTGTAAGATCACTCCCATAAATTGGTTGACTAACTTTTCATTATTTTTGGACATTAGGGAAGAGTCTTTGTAATTAGTCTGTAACAGTCACATCTGTGCTGCATTTCCTTTCAAATCTTCTCATGTAAGATTGCAATAAAGCGTCAAGATGGTTAAATATTATAGAATGTTGCTTGGGAGCCTACTTTTAAACAAATAATGTGCAGTGACATTCAGTTATATTTATGAATTAACATAACATGCAAAGATATCTATCTTTTTTAATTTCAAGCTCCTTGTCCACCCCTGTCCAGAACCCACTTATTTCTTTCGTTTTTGTGGACATTGCTGGCTGGGCCAGCAATTATTGCCTATCCCTAATTGCCTTTGAAAAGGTGATGGTGGAGAAGCCTTCTTGAACTGCTGCAGTTCTTATGGTGTATGTACACCCATTGTGCTGTTAGGGAAAGAGTTGCAGGACTTTGACCCAGCAACAGTGAAATAATGGCAATATCTTTCTGGGATAGGCTGTATATGGCTTGGAGGGGAATTCCCCATATGTCTGCTGTTCTTGTCCATCTCGAATGGTAGTGGGCATGGGTTTGGAAGAAAATGTCTAAGGAACCTTGCTGAGTTCCTGTAGTGCATCATGTAAATGATACACACTGCTGCCACTGTTCATCATTGGTGGAGTGACTGTGGAAGAGGTGCCAATCAAGCAGGCTGTTTTGTCCTTGTTGGCATCGAGCTTCTTGAGTATTGTTGCAGCTGCATTCATCCAGGCAAGTGCAGAGTATTCCATCACACTCCTGGCATGTGCCTTATAGATGGTGAGTAGGCTTAAGTTAGGTGTTGAATTACTCACTGTAGGATTCCTAGCCTTTGACCTGCTCTTGTAGCCACAGTATTTATGTGGCTAATCCAATTCAGTTTTGCATCAATTGTAATTCCCAGGATGTTGATAGTGGGAGATTTCATTGATGGTAATTCCATTGAATGTCAAGGGATGTTGGTTAATTTTCTGTTGTTGAATGTTGTCATTGTCTGGCATTTGTGTGGTGCTTGCCCCTTGTCAGCCTAAAACTGGATATTGTTCAGGTCTTGCTGCAGTTGGACAAGGACTGCTTCATGTTTCTACTCATTTTTATACAAAAAAGTATTAATCACATTTTTATTGTAGCAAAAGCATTGCTAAATTACTATCATAGTCTCTGACATTTTCCTTTGTTTTAATGAATTCATAAACATCTACAAAGTATAAAAGCAAAATACTGTGGATGTTGCAAATCTGAAATAGAAACAAAAGTGTTGGAAAAACTCAGAAGGTTCGGATGTGTTTGTGGAGAGAGAAGTAAAATTAACGTTTTTGACTCTTCCTTGGATCTTTGTTTTGCTTGTGGAACAAAATAGGAGAGCATAGGCTTTGACCAAAAATAGTTAAAATAATGGGCAAAGAGAAAGTTGATGCAATATTAAATAAAGCATCTTCACCACTTGGACTTCAGTTTTCAAGAATGTCTTTATGATTGTTTACTTTAAGATGCTTTTTCTTTTGCAGGCTAAACAAAATAATGTGTCAGGTGTCAGTACCACGAAAGAAACAGTTTATACAGAGATTATATGTTTACTGGACACTTAAACGACAATCAAGAAATGGTGTACCCCTACTTCGACGATTACAGTCACACTTGCAGACTCCGAGAAGTGCACAGCAGGTATTGATTATGTATTGCTTGTTTTTCCTTTTCCTCCATATTCAGTCTTTTCAAACCAACTGTTTGTGAAAAGATTACATCTGATTTGAGATGGTACCTGATCTAGAAAATTGAATTTTCTTTCCTGTTTTGACTTGTCACAAATCCATTTTGGGTTTAAACTATGAAGATATTTAGTGTTACATTACAGGCTGCATATGCCACTATTGAAATAGAATTTTCTTTACATAAGTGGTTGTTTTGACATATCCTATTGTGAAATGCCTGGGTCATAAATTAGATTTTTGTTCTGTCTGCTCTGAGTTTCTAATCTCTGACTTCAGGCCAAATATTTCTGTGCAAGAAAGGAAAATTCTAATGAGAACCACTTTGTCTTATTTATTTATACCTTGTCATTAGTAAATAGTGCTTTTGATAAAAGCCAAGACTCAAGTACACTTATCTTTTCAACCACAATTACTGTTTGAACAGGATGCACGTGGTGGGGAGATATCCATAAAACTTTTTAAAAATAGACAAAGTAACCATTTGTAATGGCTGCTCTTCATGAAAAGTCAATGCTCTTACTGTTAAGATATGTAATATTCTTGTTGAAAATGTCAGTGGAAATCTTTCAAATATAAAAATATACCTGTGTTTGTCCACGTTTTGTGTCTACGTGCGTGTGTCTGTGTCTCTGTGTTTCTTATGTTAACATACAAGTGAAAGAAGTGCACGTTGTTCGCCAATTACTGTTGGAAGGCAGTGATTCCAAGGATTTATGAAACATCATGCAGTGAACTTTAGTAAAATACACATTACTCTTCAATTGTTTTCATCTCAAAAGTTGCATAACGTTGTCCTGTTATTCAGATAGAAGTGGATAATCTTTGTAATTGTGATGATATGGTTGGAAACTCAGTTTGAGGATGCCAAGTTTACAAACTGTCTAGGTCAATCTTAGTGGAGGGTGGGGGGAGGTGGTGGTGGTTTAAAGTGGAATTGGCATAGAACTGTGCGCTGTATATATGGAACACAACACTGTCTTCAGAAGGTGTTGCCCCTTGGCAGCATGTAAACAATTAAAGGAAGCCAAGAATCAGTACTAGAAGGATCAGAGGTAACAGTGCTGATGCAGTAATTAAATCCATTGTAGAAGATTTTCTGACTACAGTTAGGTAAGGTGGAACCAGGTGAGGACAGTTGTACTAGATAGACAATGGAAGGGAGACATTGAAGAAGGAGGTGTGATTAAGTGAAAGGGTACAGATTTGTCACAAAGTAGGGGCATGAAAGTGCAAGACAGTCTTAATCAGAGAATGTTATTTCTGATTGAGGCAGTGTCATTTCAGTGCTGTGGCAGAGGGGAAGTTGGGGGAAAGTGGTTAGAAGTTTGGAAGGTAACAGTGCATTTGAGGACGATGGATGAAAAAAGACAGTAGAAGATGTTGGGTGCACGGCTATGCTAACTTCTCCCTCCACGAACCCGAATAGACGCTGGAGTGTGGCGACTAGGGGAGTTTCACAGTAGTTTCATGTTACTTCATGTTAATATAAGGTACTTGTGACACTAATAAATAAACTTCAGCTTTAAGATGTGGTGGTCTGCAAGGGTGTCTTTGTTGGAAAGTGAGTGATAACAATATTTGAAAGTGGAGAGTGTATTACCGAAAAAGAGGGAGTTGTTCACAATGTCAACAAGCATGTGGATTGGGGAGGAAAATTGGTTGGGGAATAGGCTTGAAAATATCAGGAAGTGCGTAACACAAGGAGCTGAATGGCCTATCTTTAATTGTGTGTATTAACTCGGTGCAAAGGAAAGAGGGTTTAATGTAAACAGGAAGATTCTGATTAACAGTTTTTAATGGACGCAGAAGAGAGGTGTGGGTATGTGAACCTGCCCCCCTCTCCTCTAGTATTCCTAATGCTGAAGTTTGGTCTGAACTATCTGGGTGAATAAATGGTCAAGGCTTTTTAAAAAGAAGTTTGTTGATAAGCATACAATCATACGTAGTCCGCTTCTCTTATGCTAGATCAGTACTTACAAATGCTGTTTATCATCAGTAACTTATAAACGTGAACAGTCTGATTAGCATCTTTTTTTTATGTTCAGTCTCAAGGTTCCCTGGAATACTGAGGCAAGGTTTGGCCAGCTTCTAAAAATTGTCCCATAATGTGGACTTTTTTCAGTGCTACATATGGGCTTTTAAATATTGGCTTCTTTTATTTGAATGCATTTATTTTGAAGGACTCAGAGCAGGGGATTGGTATTTTTGCATTCCAGGGTGATTCCTGATTAGTGACCAGTTTCGACAGTTGAGCAGAAGCAGGCCTGGTGGTGTTTTATGTGGTTCAAGCAAATCTAATGATGAATGGCTAAAACAGTTGCACACCATAGATGTTTAATCTGCAGTTCTTGGACTTGAAGAATTAAAATATGATTCATACCAAGAGGTGATGAGAGAGTAGGAATTTTACTCAGATCACATGAAAAAGTGAATAGATATGTAGCTTTCTGCTACAGAGAAAGGATTTCATTTGTGGAATTAAGGGGGAACTGAGTAAATTAGTGGGGAACTGAAAGAAAATAATGATTTTTGTATAGAAACTATTATACGTATTTTTTTTAACCAGAGAATTGTACTCTGAATTCTTGCTTGTTTTCTCTCCCTCTTTCTTTCCTTCCCGATTGGAAAAGAGAACAGATGATGAGCAGAAAAATGGCATGAAAGAACAGCTGAAGTACTGGCAGAGGCTTCGACATGACCTAGAAAGAGCACGTTTACTGGTTGAACTTATTCGTAAACGTGAAAAGTTAAAACGTGAACAGGTACTGTTCAATGTCCATTCTTGTAAAATTTCTAGGATAATTTCAAATTAAGGGGTGCTACTTGAGTTTAAATTCTGTGATTTAATACAGCTTTAGATAATTTATTTTAAACCTATTTAATTAAATATTGGCAGGTCAAAGTTCACCAGGTGGCTATGGAGCTCCAGCTGACACCATTAACTGTTATGTTGCGCTCAATTTTGGAGCAGCTTCAGGAAAAGGACACGGCGCACATATTTGCACAGCCTGTGAGCTTGAAAGAGGTATGAACCTCCCAGTTTTGAACGTAAGAATCCAGTGTTTGTTTTGGCCAGAATCAGATTACTTCTATTTAACTGCTCAAGATTAATTTTAATGCAGTTTCTTGGGAGTAATAAAAGTTGGCACATTTTCTGGGATGGATTATTTTATACTTTCAGATGGCAAGGAAAAACTGGTAACCCTATAACTAACATTGTTTCAGGATACCATGTACAATCGCATGCTCAGCCAGCTTTGTCACTGCTGAGAAATTTGCTTTGGCAAATTTCCCATCAGCAAAAAATAGAACTTTCTTCCTTCTGCTGATTCTCTCCACAGCAGCCTCCTGGTGCTCTCTGAAAATCTTAGATTCCTTGCCATCTTTATTCTGACTTTATTCTCCATTCACATACATGCAGTATGAACACATGTTTAATATTTCACTCCTGTGCTCACCACCCCCAGCACAGGTGTGTTGTCAAAAAATTGCACCAGGACTTTGCTAATCATAAAGCATTTCAGTGCAACCCTGAAGATTTTCTGCCTCTTGCCAATATCATTGGTTGGACAGCAAGATCAGGCTATCCACTTTGTGTCTATTTAGGTGCAAGTTGAAACTCTTATGAGTTTTTGGTTATATTTGTCTTTAAAGAAGATAACAGCTTGTTTTGTGGTGATTTTTACAAATAGCAAGAGGAAACATTAACAGAAAAGTCAAAATTCTATTATTGCTTGCATGTTGCAGGGTTGGGGGGGATGAACGAAATTGAGTCTTTCACGGACATTGGACTTTTAGGGCACAATCTTGTGAAAAAATTTTAAGTGCCAAACGAGTGAGAAAACGAGAGAAAATCACGCCGGTTTTCTCAGTGAGCTGTGAGTCATGATCTTACTGCACTAAGTGCAAAAAATTTGCTAGGATGTGATTCTTGTCAGCAGCGGGGGCTAAGCCTCGGGTCGGCTGTTGAGCTCTTGGGGTGCCATCACACAGGAATCCCAATTCTTCAGTGAACTGGGAAATCTGCAGCCACCCCCATCTATCCATCCCTTGAAGGCGATTATGTCTAGTCTTCACTGATGGAAACCAGCTATGATTCTTGCTGGCGACAACTTGACCAGCGAGCAGGTCAATAGCGTCTGGGACTGACATATAAATCATGTCATTGAAATTGGCTTCGATGTAAAGCCGATTTCACCAGCAGAACAGGTATGATTGGGCACTGTGAGAAACCAGGTGCGTTATCTTGCCTTGCCAAACGGCGGGTGGGATGAGATCGTAAGATCATGCCCTTAATTACCTAATTGTTTTTGTGGGGCATATAGGCTACTGTCCATTGTTAATACAGCTTCTTTGGAAACTGATTACTCCCCCAGTCCTCACCATCCACCTTGCCTAACTGCATTCCCTGTCCCAAACAATAAAAATCAACAAAATCTTGATTCAACGTTTTGTATATTGATGATGTGAGGAGAATATGTATTTGCCACAGCATTTGCAATTGTTAATAGCAATAAATTTGTTCTTTACAGGATTGAGTGCCCATCTGCAGCCAGATGGGCTTGGGGAAAGTTGACCATATGAAGGTCTGCGGGTTCTACCTTTCTAGAATACCTACAAATTGAGTTTTATGCCTCTTGCGTCTTCTAAAATTTGTTTATTGAACTAGTTTATTTGCTAGAAATGCATATTCAAAATATTTTGGCATACTTTGCAGTTAACAAACATTTCTTTATAAGGCACTTGAAAGCTCATCATTAAGTAAAACCTATTTTCAATTTTCAGGTTCCGGACTATTTAGATCATATAACGCATCCTATGGATTTCTCCACAATGAGAAAAAGGATAGAAGATCATGGTTATAATAATCTAGATGAGTTTGAAGCTGATGTTAATCTCATTGTAGATAATTGTATGAAATACAATGCAAAGGATACTATATTTTACCGAGCAGCTGTGCGACTGAGAGATCAGGGAGGTGTCATATTAAGACAGGCGCGTCGTGAAGCTGACCGAATTGGTTTTGACTATGAAAGTTCAATGCATTTGCCTGAACCACCAAAGTGTGAAACAACTAAGCCTTTGACATGGGATGAAGGTATTTATTTTTATTTCTACTTCCAGGAATACATTGATCCAGTTCTATAATGCTTTTTCTACTATTTCATATGATGACCAAGAAAACAGCGTTTTTTTTGCTTGCGTTTTGTCTCTCCTCTGGTGAATAGCTCCTAATAGCTGCAAAATTCAACTTTTGCTAAAAACAGATGTAGCAGCTGAAAAACATGCTCAATGATGCCTGTGAAAGGCCTGGACCAAATTAGTTGCCATGGTTCATTTTAATCATGATTGAAGGGCTAATGCTACAGAGAACTGTTTATTGGCATCTCTCTGCAGGGCTGGTGGGTGGGTGAAGAATCAAGCAGTAAGTAATGCCTTTTAAGGGTTCACTGTCATTCTTGCAAAGTTACTGTGGTGGCAGATATTTTCCCAGCAGCTGGAGTGTGATATGTTGCTCTTCTCATATTTCAGTCCAGTGATAGACAGGGCAGCACTTCATTTCAACAACCTTCTGGACAAGTCTCTGGGCAGAAAGCTGCCTTGAAGGATTAGTGGGTGTGTTTGAGAATGAATGCAGCAACACTCCCAAAGTTCAGTTTGACAGGGTTTCTTAACCAAGAGAAGTACCCAATTTAGACACATGGCCCAATTTAACTCTATCTCCGTGGCATGCTTTGGGCATAAATTGGGTCAGAGGGCTTGCACCCCTCACAGCAGCAGATAAAGGCACCAAACATTTAAAACGTTGTGGCTTTTTGATGTCATTTTGACATGTGAATTTAAACCAGGATTAGCATGACCAGGAAAGTAGTGTCAGATACTCCAGAGCCAGAATAAGTCAATTTTTGAAAAGAATGTAATTCGGAAGTAGATCTGTGTTTCTTCTCTGGACCTGGAACACCAGTTGTCAATACCTAGATTGGATTGAACATCACAATTGTAAATATTATGTGTTGCAATGGCAGGCTTAGACTGTAAATTGAATTCAACCAATGCCCTTTCAATCCTGGAGCCTCTTTAAGATCTGGCTGAAATTGAATGAAATATTTCTGTGAATTAAGGTTTCTAAGTGGAAGAGACTATTAGGGTGATATAGTAGCTTTATTGCAAGGGGGATGAGGTAGAAAGTTGGCAAGCAGTGCTGCAACTCTACAGAACATTGGTGAGACTACACTTGAGTGCTGTATAGTTTTAGCCTCCTTGCTTAAAGAGGGGTATATTTGCATTGAGGCCAATTCCTGCGATGAAGGAGTTGTCATATGAGGAAATGTTGAGTAGTTGGGTGCAAAGTCATTAGAATTTAGGAAATGAGTTTTGATCTTATTGAAATGTACAAGATTCTAAAGGTCAATGCTAAAAGGAGCTTCCCTCTTCTGGGGCACAGTTTCAAAGCAGTTAAACTGGAGATGAGGAGGAATATCTGTGTTTTTTAACTTTTAGAATTCACTTTCACAGACAAGAGTGGAGACTAGGTCATTAAATATATTAAAGGCTGAGTTAGATCTTTAATCAACAAGATGAGCAGGCAGAAAAGTGGAGTTACGACCATAATCAGATCTGCCACGATCTAATTGACTGGTAGATCGAGCTTGATGGGCTGTCTGGCCTACTTCTGCTCCAGTTACTTGTGCTATCTTATGAGAGGGCTCAGTTACCTACTAATGATGTAAAATCACAGCACAGAACTACCTAGGCACAGAAATCGCAGCGATAACCGCAACAAGTACTAAAATTTCATTGTGGAAGTGTGTAATAATTAAAGCTAAAAGGCTTTCAGAAGTGTGGAGAATGTGTCATAAGTGACCTGGAACTGAGAATTTTGAAGCTGCTGCAAATGGAAAGGAACCTCCTCTTTGCCCTAAGCTTGCATTTGTCACCTTGGTATAAACAATAATTACTTTTCATCCATAATCTTTTTTTAGGTAACATCAGTTGTATTTCAAGACTAATAATTTAGAAACAGATCTAGCTAAAGGATTTTGCTGTTTGTTCTTATTATCTGTTATATGTACATCAGAAACCTTGGAGTAATTCTGTTGTTCATAAGTATTTCTGGGTGAAGTTACAGCACACTAGTGGAAAAACTCCACAAAAATTTCAGACGCTAGAATTTTATTTTCAATGGGAAGGAGATTTTAATTTTATTAGTGTCTTATCTTACATCTGGGTATGTTGACATGATAGTGGTTTGTTTGGAAAAACACTGGGGATCATAAATGGTTATTATGAAATAAATAAAGAAGCTAGTTCTAGTGGCAGAAGGTTTGACAGCCAGTAGATTAAAGGCAATTAGCAAAAAAAGCAATAGGAATTTATTTTAATACAAATTGTGATTTGGAATTCATGTCCTCAAACAGTGAAAACAAATGTAACTTTCAGAAAGGAATTAACTAAAAACTGAAAGGGAAAAAAATTACAAAGCTATGGGGAAGAGCAGGGGAATGGGATTAGTTGGATTACCTAACGAAGAGTACAAAAGTGGTAGGCTGAATTACTAATTTTTGCAATGTTTCATTCTCTTGAAATGAATTATTTTAATAAATCAAGGATATAGCAAGGTTCTGGCTAAGCAGCTTCTAGGTAGGAAATGTTAGTTTGCCCTTCTGCCCTTTTTTTTAATTCAAAACAAATATTCATAGTAACTCTGTTCAACTAGTAAAATCTCCTCTATATAGAAGGCTTCCATTTTGCTGATAGTTTTACTTCAGAAATTACCAAATACTAATATGTTCAATAAATAAAACAAAAATGTGCATTTGCTATTCTGTTTTCACAAATGAAAGTATGTGGAATAAAAATTCCAATTCTATCACAGAATTGTCCCATTTGGGTTAAACTGTGCTGGCATAACTATTTGTTACAATTATGAAAAAGATTGGGATGTTAATATTGATGTATTCATGCCAGCCTTCAGTTTACTTCATGAGGTAGAGTTGCTGCTTTGATTGCAATTGGGAATTATTTTCAGTATGCGTGTGAAATTGTGTTGTTTAATTACAATTTAAATTTTCAAACATTTGCAATATCTCAAATGTATTATTTTCCATTGGTCAGTGCAGTACAATGTAATTGTTTCTTTTTACCATTAAAATGAACTTTTTGAGAGAGATATCCTTTATGAGTAATACCTGATGCAGTATTATAGTGGCATGGTAGCACAGTGGTTAGCACTGCTGCTTCCCTGAATCACTGTGTGGAGTTTGCATGTTTCTGCATAGGTTTCCTCTTGATGCTTCAGTTTCCCCCCACATTCTGAATGACATGCTGACTAGTTGCCTTGATCTGAACAAGTGCTGGAGTGCAGTGACTAGGGGAATGTTACTTGTGACTAATGAATAAACTTTATAGCTGGAAAAGATTAATGAAGGAAATGGAGAATAATGAAAAAGAAAATGATCTGAAGTAGTTGTTGCTAATGAAGATGTCCAATCCTCCATCTTAAATGCACTGCAAATGACCTAAAGTAGCTGTACTGCACTATTTGATGGTTAATTGGTGTTTGCTTTAGAGGTAAATCAAACATTTTTAAGATGCCAAAGACTTCAGTATGTGCCTGCTGTTGCCTGTGTGTTAGGGGAAAAATGGAGTACAAGTGATGTACTATTGTGTGACTGGGACGTAATTGAGGCAAACTGGATTTTAAATCAGTTTAAACAATTGTAGAAAACATGAACACAATTCATGTTTGAGCACAGCGCAATGTTTTGGATTCCCCAGTCTTCTGTTAGTTCCACCAATTGCACTGGAATCTGAGTGCAGAAACTCTACCTCACATCTGTCCCTTACTGTGATTATTTTAATGTTAACCCTTGATTTAAAATTGTCTGCTAATTGATCATTTGTTTCCTTGTAGTGGATAGAATATTAGTACCTGCAAATAGAGAGCACATGTCATTGGAAGTGCAACTCAAGGAGTTGCTTGACAAACTGGACATGACGTGTGCGATGAAATCCTGTGGTGCCAGATCTAGACGTGCCAAGTTATTGCGGAAAGAAATTAATAATATCCGCTTAAGATTAAGCCACCAGAAGGCTCAAAGTGAACAGCTACAGACTGAAAGCAGTGTCGTTGAAAATGGGACAAAAACAGAACATGATGGTGAGGAATGTAATGCATACCACTATTGAATACATCTGATGCAGTTGCTTTTAATCCTTTTGCTAAAGCCATCTACTACATGGGATGAGGAAGATTGCTGATTAACCATTGGAAAAGCTGTTCTTTGCGCAAAAACTCCACAAAAATCAGTCACTTCAAAGCTGAAGTCAGCACCCAGGAATTGTGGAGAATAATTATGCCTAGTTAACACAAATTCTATTCTGCTATTTTAACTTTGGTTGTGTTTAGGCATTTCAAATCTGGGAAGTGAATTAACTACCAATTCATACAAAATAAAATTGCAGTGTGCTAGTTTCCCTTGAGATACCCTTTTATGTAACTACTTTGTGATGGCATTGTTTTACATATGCAAACACTATTTAACTAAAGCCTGATGCATAGAAGATTACAGCACAGCACAGGCCCTTCGGCTCTCAATGTTGTGCCGAGCTATGTGCTATCCCACTCGCTATAATTCTGGTGTGCTCCATGTTCCTATCCAATAACGGCTTGAAAGTTCCTAAAGTGTCCGACTCCACTATTACAGCAGGCAGTCTATTCCACATCCCAACCACTGAGTGAAGAATCTACCTCGGACATCCCTCCTATATCTTCCACCATGAACCTTATTGTTATGCCCCCTAGTAACAGCTACATCCACCCTAGGAAATAGTCTCTGCACACCCACTCTATCACTCCCTCTCATCATCTTATAAACCTCTAAGTCGCCTCTCAACCTCCTCCGCTCCAAAGAGAAAAGCCCCAGCTCCCTCACCCTTTCCTCATAAGACCTACTAAGCTGTTCTTTGTGCAAAAACTCCACTGAAATCAGTCAGAAGTGCAGGCAGACCTTGCACAGTAGAAAAGTGATAACACTGTTAAACTACTTGTACTGTTATTTTAAAGATTTTTGTAAATATTATATGTACTGTTTCAGGTGATTCAAAGTCTTCAGTGCCGCCTACTCTTGAGCCATCTGATTCTTTGCCTCTTCTGCCATCTTCAGAAACTCCATCTGAACCACCTACCCTCAAACCAATAGAACCTAGCACTGACCAGGGTAGACTACACAAAAGAGTTAAATTTGACAGTGAAGTGAGTAGTGCTTCCCTGCACAATGTTACAATGAATGGACATACTACAGATGACCTGAGTAATGGTGATGTCAGTAATTCAAAAACGACCGTAGCTGATTCGTCAGTTGATATTGGTCGGCATTCCTCTGGTCTTTTCCGAAAACCCCAAAGTGTGAACTCTCAAAAACAAACAAAAAATGCAGACCCTCAACCACTTCAGGGGCAGCTTGGAACAAAAACCTTCTTATCCGTGGTAATTCCCAGACTAGAGACACTGTTGCAGCCAAGGAAGAGGTCACGTAGCTTGTGTGGTGACTCTGAGGGAGATGGTGAAAAGTTGCCCCTCAAAAAACCTGACCTAGGTAAATATCTGGAAATCTTAAGAATTGTTGCAATTTGAATCTTCTAAATATTGCTGTTTTAAATATATTAATCTAGGACAATCCTTTATTTTTATATATATATGCAACTATTGCCTGAAAGTGTTGCTTTTAAAAAGGTAGTCTTTTGGCCTTCAGAGATATCTCTGAAGCCCCTAAGGACTGCCAGTCTATATTTTTTCCCCAAGAACATGCAAAGATCTTTGGGCCCAGTGAGGATTACCACCTGCTGTCATTCTAATTGTGTATTTCAATTCCTAAATGTATAAAAAAAACTGCAGATACTGGAAATCTGAAGCAAAAACAGCAAATGCCTCAATGCTTAGTAGGTCAGACAACATCTGTGGAAATACGGAGTAAAATTTAAGGTCATTAACATCTTGTTTGTTGTTAACTTCAAACATTGGGCAGGATTTTCTGGCCAAGTTCGCCCCAAAACTGGAAAATCCCACCTGAGGTCAGTAGACCTTTGCATGGCCTGTGTCCCCACCCACTACGATTCCCATGGCTAAGGGACAATTCCACCTGTTAAGTCTGTTTTCTCCCTCCACGGTTGGTGCCTGACTAATCCAAATATTTTCATCATTTCTTTTTAATTCTGTCAATTCTGCTTTCCAAAAACCTTTTGAGATCAATTAATACTGTTTACATCTGCAATCTTCCTTCATACTCTTGGTCTATCAAGTCTAATATCAGGTTTACAAAATAGACTTGCACAATGGAATAGATGTCCGAAGTTGGTCCCAAAGATAGTGATTATAAAGAGTAATTTTGAAGAACAATGTCAAAACACTGAAGCTAGTTTAGAAATTCACAATTTGTAAAATCTATTTGGCAGACACTCCACGCTAGACTCTCGGGACATATTGCAGATCTTGATTGTACAGGCATGGGGCTCCTACATTAACTACCCAATAACTAGTCTACTTTCAGCTGCGCTCCATTCCAGCATGGTGAGAGGTCCAAAATCTCTCCTAAATTTGATCTTGATGTTAACATTCAACTTAGTCTCACTTTCTTAAATTTATTTTCTTTTTTGCTTGTGCTCCACAAGGTTTAATTAGGTTGTGCAATGAGATTGTGCATTGTAGTGATAATTTTACTGAGTATACATTGGTACAATCAGATCCATATTATAGGTTTAAAATGTATTCTATTGTTCTGAGGAGGCTGTAACTAAGATTGATATTGTCTCAGGACAAGTAATCTAGATACCTATGGTAATGCTCTGGGGACCTGGGTTTCAGTCCCACTACAGCCACTGGCTGAATCTGAGTTCAGTTAAAAATGTAATGATGACCATGAAACCAATGTCAATTATTTTTTTAAAAACTCATCTGGTTCATTAATGTCCTTTAGAGCAATGCTTCCCATCTTTATGGCACACTGGTGTGCCATGAAGAACCCCTCCCCTCAAGTGTGCTGTGAAAAAACATTCAAAATTATTCAAAATTAATGAAATTAAACTAAAGCTAATCTTCTTATTCAGCTCTGTGGTTGATATCTCCAAGACCACCTACACATGCACAGGCTGGGAAAGCTGGATATGCGTTGTTTAGATTTTTTTATGTTGGTCAGGCCCATGTGCATGATCAACAGGACTTGGAGCAGAAGTTCCATGTGCTTGCAAACAACCAAAACTCAAAAGGCACAAAATCCCTGGGAGAAGAAAGAGACACAGTGGTTAAAACAAAGTCCTAATTAAGGCAGAGAAAATATCTCAAAACAGTGCCTCAATTTTTTTATATAGTATAGGGTGTGCCATGACTTATAAAAAGTTTGTGCTTTAGAGAAGGAAATCTGCTGTGCTTGCTTGGCCCTGTCTGCATGTGTCTCCAGATCCACAACATTACGGCTGACTCTGAAGCGAACCACTTAGTTCAAGGGCAATTAGAGATGGATAACAAATGGTGGCCCTTTCTAGTGACGCCCACATCCTATCAAAGGCTCAAGAAACTTATTCTCTTCCCCCAGTCTCACTTTTATGGTTTAGTCAGTTGTTGTCAGTTTTCCTAATTTATTCAAAATCATTTCAGTTGATAATCTGGCTTTTTTTTTGTTATTAATAGTATGAATTGATTTGGAGAAACAATTTAGTCAGTTTTTTTTGAAATTGAAGGAAAGTTGAGTAGTTGGGTAGAATTGAGAATTGTGTGAAAAGGGCAATATTTATTGAGCAAAATAATCCTTTACTGTTTCTCAAAAGAAAATCAATCCAATGTGGAGCAGTAAAAAGTGTTCTAGTGCAATAAATCTTTTTGTTCAGGATCTCACTGTTCAATTTGATAAAATTTTGTTCAAACAAAATTTCAGTCCAGGAATTGATGAAGACTTGAGATGTTTTAATTTTATGCTTAACCAATTTTTATTTCTCCAGCATTATCCAATGGATTTGGCAATGAAGAAAAACCAGAAACCACACAAACCAATACAACTGATCATCACCGTCGTCGTTGTGCTTCAGAGTCAAGTATCTGCACTAGTGTCAGTGTGGTTTCCAACCATGCAAGGTAACATATTACCTCATAAACCAAAAGGTGTTTTATGTTGATTTTGGAAGGAATGGCAAAATTATTTGTTTAATGCTCAATTTATAGTTATTTTGATTTAGAAATTGAATGTTTTACTTTTGTTCTTGTAGCATGTTTGCTAATGGGCTAATATAATTTGTGAGGCAGTCCTTCAAAGATGTAAATTCCAAGCTAATTATTTGTTATACTTGAATATCTGAATGATGTGACTAAAATGCCAGCCTTAAGCAAAAATACCATCAATAGTAGAAAGGAGGCCTGAAGGTTGATATAGCATGGTGCTATTTGATAACCAGGTGGAAAATAAAATGCTAATAAAGAAAGGAGTTTTTAGATTTAAAAATTTCAATGGTGGTTACTTGTTGTTGTCAGGGTTCAGGGACTGTGCTCTGCACTCGGTGTCAGGGTTCAGGGACTGTGCTCTGCACTCGGTGTCAGGGTTCAGGGACTGTGCTCTGCACTCGGTGTCAGGGTTCAGGGACTGTGCTCTGCACTCGGTGTCAGGGTTCAGGGACTGTGCTCTGCACTCGGTGTCAGGGTTCAGGGACTGTGCTCTGCACTCGGTGTCAGGGTTCAGGGACTGTGCTCTGCACTCGGTGTCAGGGTTCAGGGACTGTGCTCTGCACTCGGTGTCAGGGTTCAGGGACTGTGCTCTGCACTCGGTGTCAGGGTTCAGGGACTGTGCTCTGCACTCGGTGTCAGGGTTCAGGGACTGGGATCTGTACTTGGTGAGGTTTACTGTGGCATCTGAACTGATAGAATAAGAGGATAAAATGACTCACTACAGTAACCAATTTGTGCAGATTTATATAAGGAAGTTGTCTTTTAAATGGAAAAATACAAATTTTGTAAAGAAAATTTGCACACATTGTGGCAGGTACTTTTATTCGTGTATAATAAATCTGGTCTATTTTAAAATTGTTGCAGCATTATTTCATTTGAACAGTGAAAAGAGAAAAAGTGCATTGAAACAGCACCCTTCATCTCTGGACTTTACAATCAATTAAATACTTTTGATGTGTAATATTTGTTGTAATGTGCACAGCAAACTTCCACAAATACTAACATGATAAAGACCAGATAATTTGTTTCTGTAATGTTCATTGAAGAATAAATATTCGGCAGGACACTGGGTATAATTCCCCAGTGTATCATGGGCCTTTTACCTCCACCTGAGAGGGCAGATGGTGCCTCAGTCACCTCTGATATGCAGCTCTTCCTCAGTACTGTAGAGGAGTGTCGGCCTTGATTTTTGTGCTCAAGTCCTGGAGTAGGGACTCACTACCTTCTGAGTCTAGCACAAGTGCTACTAACTGAACCTATGTTACAATAAAATAAAAATACCACAGATGTTGTAAATCTGAAATAAAAATGAAGTGCTGAAAATATTCAACAGATCTGGCAACTTCTGTGGTGAGAGTCAAACATGACTTCAGAAACCTATATTACGTTTGATTTAATGTTGAGATTGTCAATATGTGCTTGTAAAATTTAAATGTAGACTTCAAGATTTTACCATTTATTTACTGTTGTGATTATTAAATTATTTCTCCTCCATTTTGTTGGCGAAATGGAAACATACATTTGCCTATTTTTGTTCACCAAACATGGGCATTTTAAAATATTGTGCCTTTTTTTATTGCTACATTATCGTTGCAGGTTTGGGCATACTTGCAATGAAAATATTTGATTTTTTTCCCTCTTTATCAGCACAATAAGCCTTCCAAAATGTG
Source organism: Carcharhinus amblyrhynchos (assembly GCF_965287045.1). Lineage (NCBI taxonomy): Eukaryota > Metazoa > Chordata > Chondrichthyes > Carcharhiniformes > Carcharhinidae > Carcharhinus > Carcharhinus amblyrhynchos. The sequence goes on along the minus strand of NC_137342.1, from coordinate 23,735,303 downwards.
GCAAAGGAAAACCAGCATTGGCTCGAAGAAACCCCTTAGAAGACAGAAATGAGTTGATTGCTTGCATTGAAAATGGTAATTTTGCCAAAGCAGCTAGAATTGCAGCAGGTAAATGATACGGAGCTATGCTAAAACATTCTTATTGTTCAAGTACAGTCTAATTAAACTGTGATAAGTCGGTAAATTTTATATGTATATTCTACATTGATAGCATCAAGAAAATGTAAAATGCTTCTTTGTTTTATATACGTAAACATATTGGATAAGTGGATGTTGATTATTTTATGTTTAGACAGAAATTAGTTTGCTCATCGGGAATTCCGTTGCGTTTTCTGAACTTTAAAAAACAAAGTAAGAAGTGATTGAAAACTGTTTGCTACATTAGTTTTTGAAAATTGTTGTTAAGCATGAACATGGCTTATGGGAAGAGACTGAGTAGTCTGGGGCCATACTCATTGGAATTCAGAAGAATATGGGGAGATCTGATAGAAACATGATAGAAGTTCTGATAAAAGAGAACAGATAAGATAGAAGCAGGGAAGTTGTTTCCACTGGCATGTGAAACTAGAACTAGGGGGCATGGCCTCAAAAGAAGGGGGAGCAGATTTAGGACTGAGTTGAGGAGAAACTTCTTCACCCAAGGGTTGTGAATCTGTGGAATTCCCTGTCCTGAAGCAGTTGAGGCTACCTCATCAAATGTTTTTAAGGCAAGGATAGATAAATTTTTGAACAGTAAAGGAATTAAGGGCTATGGTGATTGGGCAGGTGAGTCCACAAAAAGATCAGCCATCATCTTATTGAATACTGGAGCAGGCTCGAGGGGCCGGATGGCCTACTGCTGCTCCTAGTTCTTATACTACAAAATATCATAGAATTCCTACAGTGCAGAAGGAGGCCATTTGGCCCATTGAGTCTGCATCCTGGCCTTTTCCCGTAACCCACATATTTACCCTGCTAATCCCTCCTGACACTAGGGTCAGATTCGCATGGCCAATCAACCTAACCCGTACTATGTTCTATCGTTGGACTGTGGGAGGAAACTGGAGCACCTGGAGGAAACCCATGCAGATATGGGGAGAACAGTGCAGTGGGTTAGCACTGCTGTCTTACAGCGCCAGAAACCCAGATTCAGTTCTGGCCTCGGGTCGCTGTCTGTGTGGAGTTTGCGCGATCTCACGTTTAGCATGATTGACATGCTAAGTTGATAAATGGCCGCCTTCTGTACTGTGGGGAATCATCTTGTGGATTAAAATAAAACAATATTAAGTATTGTCATATTAAATTTTTAAATTGCTCCCAGCTTGCAGGTGCAGCAGGTGGTCAGGAAGGCGAATGGGATGCTGGCCTTCATAGCGAGGGGGATTGAATATAAAAGTAGGGAGGTCTTGCTGCAGCTGTATAGGGCATTGGTGAGGCCGCAGCTGGAGTACTGTGTGCAGTTTTGGGCGCCGCACCTGCGCAAGGATATTTTGGCCCTGGAGTGAGTGCAGAGGAGGTTTACTAGGCTGATACCGGAGTTGAGGGGATTGAGCTATGAGGAGAGGCTGAATAAACTAGGCTTGTACTCGTTAGAGTTTAGAAGAATGAGGGGAGATCTCATTGAGACGTATAAGATGATGAATGGGATGGATAGGATAGAGGTGGAGAGACTCTTCCCGCTCAAAAAAGACAGTAGGACTAGGGGGCACAGCCTCAAGATAAAGGGGAGGCGGTTTAGAACGGAGTTGAGGAGGAACTTCTTCACTCAAAGGGTGGTGAATCTCTGGAATTCTCTGCCCGTTGAAGTGGTGGAGGCTGCCTCGCTAAATATTTTTAAGAAGCGGGTTGATGGGTTTTTGATAAGAGAAGGGATTGAGGGTTATGGGGAGAGGGCGGGAAAGTGGAACTGAGCCACGACAGATCAGCCATGATCTTATTGAATGGCGGGGCAGGCTCGAAGGGCTAGATGGCCTACTCCTGCTCCTATTTCTTATGTTCTTATGTTCTTATGTTACATCATTACAATTAGTATCAAGATATTTATTTAAAAAATGCAGGACGTGACAGGGGTAGACACCTTGAGGTTGTTTGCAATGGCTAGAAATCTGAAACACTGAGTCACTGTCTCAAGAAAAGGAACCTGAGGTGAGGAGAAATATCTTCACGCAAATTGTTGACTTTTTGCAATTTGCTTCTCAGAGGGCTGCAGTTGCCCTTTGTTGAACGTATTTATGCTGAGATAGACAGATATTAAGGTACTAGGGAAATTGGGAACAGGTGGGAAAGTGGAGTGGAAATAGACGATCAATCCTGATCATGTTGAGTGGTGGAGATGGCTCACTGGTTCCGCTGATTTATTGCTAATATTTCTTGTGGTTAAACACTCCCTTTCTGTCATATCTGGGTCTGCCAGCAGGTAAAGGTGAAATATTAAATTTTCACCTAAATAGATCCAGTAACTAGAATTTGAACTGTTCGGTTCTTGAATCCTTTGACATTTGTAGGGGCAAATCTTTCTTTTGCTGTCAAAGAAATTCAAGCTTTTAGTTATTATAGACTGTTGTTTTTCTAGAGGTTGGCCAAAACAGTATGTGGACTTCTGCAGATTCCAGTTCTGCTTTGGAGCCCTTAAAATTGATTTGGGCAAAGTGTAGCGGGTATCCATCATATCCCGCATTGGTGAGTAAAACTCTTTGTATTTATTGTAGTTAACAAGTAGAAATAAAATTGACAATGTCTACTTCAAGAATGGCATTATAGTCTACTGCATATGGGTTTCAATACAGCATGTCAGAATACTCGGATAAAGGTTCAAAATAGTATTTGCTTTTGCACCGTACATTGGTGTTTCCCAGAAACAACATGAACTTAACACCTCCCATATAGGAATGTATTGAAAAGGAAGCTCACTAGATTTGTTTTGCACCTCATTTTATATTTGGTCATTTGGAACACAAGCTTAACAGTAAGTTCACCTTGCTGTTGAACATGTGTGGCATATCAAACCATAGGGAAAGTGATATTTTGGTGCCAAATTAACACATTGATATATTGATAAGAGTTTATTTGAGCATATAAACCGCAACGAGATATTGATAAACTTGCATTAAACTTGACTGCAACAAATGGTCTGTAATGCACAATTTGGAATAATGTATAAACTATTTAGGAGACTACTGGGTTTTTATTAATAATCTGTAGAGGAAAATTGTAGCATATAGTGATGATGTTGCTGGAGTAGAAATCAAGAGGCCTAGATTGATGCTGCAGTGAAATGAGTTCAAAACCATTAACTTTGGTTAATAAATTTGGAATAAAATTCTAGTAGCGGTAATAATCATGAAGCTATCAGGTTGACGTAAAACCCACCTGGTTTGCCAATGTCTTTTTGAGTTGAAAATCTGCTATCCTTTACTGATCTAGCCTACATGTGACAATATGATTGACTTTGTAATGCAGAAATGTCAGTTTAGGTATTACATTGTTGTACTCAAAAAGCTATGTTTGAATTTTGGTAAAAAATTTAGAGCAGGGTTACCCAAAAGTGAGTTGAATTGTATGTTCTACACAATATAAAATTATGCTTTGTGAACTGTATGTACACCGGTTCCAGTCTTGACAGATATTTTGTTTTTGAGATTCAAATAGCCAGCCAAGTCTGCACAGTCGTGCTGAAAAAGCAGTTGAATGGAAAACCAACTTTTGAAAATCAGTTTCTAAGTTTTTTTGATCAAACTGGAGATTGAACGTCAAAGTTTTTTCTACTTGCACTATTGAAAGGACCAGATGAAACATTTAATTTTAAACCTGTGTTAGATGTTTCAACTGCTATGATTTTCTTATTGGTTTTGTATTAGGATTAAAACTCCTTGTGCTTCCTATTTAAAATTTTACTTTATAATGTTGATTTGTGAAATTGGAAATCAATTTGTAGTTTTTTATAAAAGAAAAAAGCTTGGAGAAAGTAACCTTTTCCCTCGGTCTTTTTTTTAAAATTAGGTTATTGATCCAAAGATGTCTCGAAGTGGTTTTCGCCACAATGGAGTGCCTATACCTGTACCCCCTCTAGATGTACTGAAAGTGGGAGAGCAGATGCAAAGGAGGGCTGGGGAGAAGCTTTACCTTGTTCTGTTCTTTGATAACAAACGAAGCTGGTAAGTGTGCAGTCATTGTGGGACTCTTTTTAGTAATAACATTTGAACTTTAGCTTTGCATGCAGCTTAGAATTTATAAAGAGTTCCTTGTTTGAGTTAGTGTTAGATTTCAGCCACATCATTTGAAGTGGCAGTTCAAATGAATTAACACAATAACTGCATTTTACATACTGGAGAAATCACCTATGCTTTGGCACTTTCTCTTGCACAATATATTAGAAAATAATGAAGCCATAATGCATTTGTTTCTTTCCTAGAGTAAATATTTATCTGTTCTGGTGCGAGTTGCTCATTTTTGTTCATTATAGTATTTTGAAAGGAAAGAACTTGTCTTTAAATGGCACTTTTACAGACCTTCAGGAGGTCATTTCCTTTGGCTAAGGAATCTAGAAAATGGGCTCACAGCGTCAGAATAAAGGATTAATCATTCCAGACCAAGATGAAAATTTTCTTTACTCAGTTGTCAATCTTTGGAATTTTCTCCTTCAAGAATTGTGAATGCTGCATCATTCAGTACATTCAAGGCTGAGGCAGATAGATTTGATCTTGAGGATACAGAAATATGGGGACCAGCCAAAAAATTGGAGTTGTGGTGGAAGCTCAACCATTGAATATTGGAATAGGCATGAGGACCTATTTTATGCTCCTTTTTTTTAACATGCTGTTTTGCATTGAGTGCACAAAAGTAGAACTGAATTCCCAGGCAATTTTGTAATTTGTTGAACTGGGATATGCCATGTAGGTGAAGACTATTTTATGAGTTACTTAATTTGATGAAGCTACAAGTTTCAAAATATGGATCAGGCATACCCATGTTGTAATTTGCTAACATAAATTAAATGCTTTAGCAGCTGCAAGTTCTTCATTTCAGATCACTCAACTATAAAAGTCAGTAAGGAACAAGTTTCTGCACAGAGTTGTACATCATTGACCAACCCCCATAAGCCAAGAAATCCCAACTATGAACTTAACTTTCTAAACCATACTTAAAAATGTTTTACAGTGCAAAATGCACATTGGAACTATATTGATATAAAATTTGAGTAACATAACTGGCATTCAGTTACAAAGTCCAGAATAATAAAAATATGCACAAATACTGTACTTATAGTTGACTGCGAGGACATGTAATAAATTCAATTCCCAAAGGCACTTGAAACTGCAGGATCAAGCCTCAATTTCATGAAAGTCAAATAAATACCAGAACATTGTTACCACAGCTTAATTTCCTCAGTATACAGTGTTTTTAGTCTTTGAATAACCTTTGAGTAAATTTTATTACCATCTGAAAATGCCCAAGCTAAGGTAGTCTTCTAAAATTAATCTTCTGAATTGCTGAATGCAAAAGTTGTGCTCATTCCTCTGGCAATGAGAAAAGTCAGGCTGTGTTTGATGCCCTGGAAATTGCAGTAATATTTTGTGTTGTTTAGCCCTGGCCTAAATAGCTCAGCAAGTATACCCACTTCACGAACCAGTTCTAACCACACTGATAACTCCTTGGTCTGTGTTGTGGTAGTTGATATCAGCAGGGTCAATGGTGAGGGGCTATAATTATTTTGGAAGGGGAAACATTAGAAGATGTGATCTCAAATTTTATATTTTAACAATGACATAGCATACATATTATCTTTTTAAATAATGTATTTATTACTTTATCAACAGGCAGTGGCTTCCAAAATCCAAAGTGGTTCCTCTTGGTATTGATGAAACCATAGACAAAATAAAAATGATGGAAGGTCGAACTTCTTCCATTCGGAAATCTGTTCGCATCGCTTTTGAGCGGGCAATGCTTCATCGAAGCAGAGTCCAAGGTGAACAAACTAGTGACTTGAGTGACATTGACTGAAAATGTTAAGCGTGGGCCATATACTCATAGTTGAAAACCAAGAAAGCTTTACAGAACCATTTCTCAGTTCTTAAAGAATGTACTTTCCACTTTTGTCTCAATCATTGTTCCAGTAGCTGTGCTTAAAGAAATTATGGCACCTGCTGACTCACTGCCAGCTGTAATTATGTTTTTCATACATCACTATCTTTCTTGTAAACATCCAAATTTTCTGCTATAATTTTTTTGACAGGATTAACTTGTTCATAGTGTTTATAGGTCACAGGAAAAAGCTGTAAATACTTGTACATTGCTGCACACCGTAAATTATTCTGTTAGTCAAAATTGGTTACTATCTGTTTCTGGTACTTTTTTATATAATCTGAATGTTCTGTAACTTATTAAATAAACAGAAAAAAGCTGTTGATGTAACCAAGTGCCATGCAGCAGGTAATTTTGGTGCAAAATATGCTGGAAAAGTTAAAAAGGAAAATCTGGTCAAAATCAAGATAACTTTAAATGGTGTGCAATAGAGCAGTAAAATGAGCTTTTGTATTTCTTACCAAAAGAAATTTTGATTCTCAAGTTTGTTGTACATTTTAAGTTGGGTTGTGTTTCATAATATTAGAAATCAAGCACGTGCTTATCAGAGTAAAGTTTCCCTGCAGTGTGCCTATATTACTCTAGGTTTTATTTTTAAAAATCCCTTAAAACAATAATTTTGAACTGGTGCTAACTATAAATTGTAGTATCAACCAAAGCATGTGAAAAGAATATAAGCATCCTTGTCTTCCCCAAAAAGTGTAATACTTTTGAAATCTTGTACTTTATACTATCAAAAACCATGTGATGCATTATCTTATCAGTCTGAAGATGAGGCAGATCAAAGTCACTTAACATGAATACTTTTCTATTGATGGGTAAGTTTAAAGAGTGCATCCTATTACAATTATTACCTGTAATAGGTGGGCGGGAATTTTTAAACCTATTTTGTATTTTCCTCCTAGCCATTCTAGCTGTAGATTTGACCACTTGAATCTTGAACTTGTTAGTTTAGTGCAATATTAAATGAACACCTTGCCTTTTACATCGCTGCTTTATGTTTGATTCAATTCATGGTGCTGAAAAAAATGATTTACCAAAACATAGCATTATCCTTAAACACCATTTAAAGTGATACTTCTAAAATACTTAAAGGTATATTGAAAGGGAAACTGGTATGCAGGTTTGATTTTCAGATATTTATGAAATTCAGTTTTAAAATTACCCCCCCAAAAGTTGGCATTTATTGCCCAGAATACCTGATATGCTGGAGTGCTTGTTGTACTAAGTGGTTTTGTAGCCTGTGTATATTGTACATGAATTCACTTCAAACAAACTTGTAACTTTTTTTTACTTTGGGAGGAGTATTTTAATATTACATTTCTTTTCTGCTGTGATTTAATATGGGACCTGTACACAATTTTTTAAGAACAATTTGTGCCTGCATTTGTGTTTTTTTAATTTATTGTAGAAAGTGTACAGATTTGCTTTGTAGTAACTTTTATAAGCAGCTGAACTGGTTTGAAACTGAAATTTGTAAAGTGTTATAACTATAGAACAAATTGTTTGGTTGACTACAGGCACATCAGTTTAAAACTGTACTTTGGGAAGGAATAAATGTGATGCAATCTGTTTGTTGCATATTCCCTAAATTATGCTTTGCCGTTTTTGTGTTCAGTGATTTGTCACGTTGTATGGGATATTTGTAACAAAATGTTGTAATATTCTGCTAACACTGGGAAGGTGGGTAGCTGTAGAATTTTTGAATGTGTTTCCTGTGGTGATATGTGTCTGTTAATTAAGTTATATTTCTTTTCAATTGATTCTGTAAACATTTCTTTTTGGGACATCAGAGGTAGAACAGGTATTGTTTTTTTTCAAACCTATGATTTAAAAATAAAAATGCATTTAGATTTTGTGAAGCATAAAATAATCCCTAGTGACTGGAGGTAAATTAACATTTTCTCGCCTAAATATTTCAGGACTAGCTAAATTAGGTCACAAGCTGGAACCATTGTCACCGTTGCAGAATCTGATTAGGAATCTCTAAAGAAACGAATGGTATTGCTTAACCGAAAACATAATAATATTGGTGATCAGTGCCCTAATAATCAGAACACCATTTGTTACTAGTGGTTATGAAGGTGCCTTGATAGCTTATTAGTTCAATGCCCGGTCAGATGAATAGGGAGGTACAGAAGTGGGATAGGTCCTGCGTTCCCTCTGTAATCCATTGGAGTGGCATTCTTTTACATGGAACATCAGCTATGGTTCACACTCCAGTACCTTATCTAATAACATGCTGAAAATGGTTGTACATATTAATAAGATTTGGCTTAGCCATAATGCCCCTCGCGTAGTTGCCAGATAGGCAGTTAATGTTCACTGTCAGGCTAATGCATAAAGAAAAGATACTCGAAGGAACCTGTTCTGTTGATCTTGATCCAGCATTCTGTGAAAGAGCAGAGAGATTTAGGGATTGGCCCACAGGGCATTTAATGCAGAAAATGAGTCAGCTAAAGCCATACAAAAATACTGAAGGAATTCTAGGTTTTATTGAGGTACACAATATAAAAACAGATAATTTTAGTTATTTGACATTCCTGGTGGTGTGAATGTGACATTTGATGATGCAATATTGCTCATGCTTAATCCTGAAAGCTCTTGGTCCAGCAATGCATTTATTAAACGCTGCTTCCTTGTTTCCAGATCTCTGCAATTGTGACCTCTTGGAAGATCTTAATCACTGCACCATCGACTGTGCTTTCTATTTTTTTAAGACATAAGCTCTGAAATTCCCTCCCTAAATCCTCTACCCCCTTTTCAGATGTTCCTTGAAATCTCCCCCCTACCAAAATTTGACTCACCTGTCCTAATAATTTCCTTTTGTGATTCAGTGTCAACATTTTGATAACACTCCTGTGAATTTTGCAACCTAAAAGACAACATATAAATTCAATTTATATTTAGGGCATCATGGTGGCACAGTGGTGGTGTTGGTTGTTAGTGCCAGGGACCCTGGTTCAATTCTGGCCTTGGGTGACTGTAGAGTTTGCAAGTTCTCCACGTGTCTGCATGGGTTTCCCCCCTCAGTCCAAAGATGTGCAGGTTAGATTGGCCATGATAAATTGCCCCTTATTGGCAGTGTGAATGTGTGGGGATGGGACCTGCGTGAGATTGTTGTCTGTGCAGGCTGAAAGAGCCGAATGTCCTCTTTTTGCACTGTATGGATTCCAATATTCTATGCATTTTTTTCTAATAATGGTACTTGCCCATTATTTAGAAATGCATGTTTTTATTTATTGAGTGTCTCTATCATTTCCCATGTAAAATATTTGACTTGTAATTCATCTCAATATAAAGCATAATTTACAAATCAAAGAACATGAAGTGAAGCATTTAAATAAATATCATTCAGACGGCAGTGAGAAACACCAAATGAATTCCAAATACAAAAAAAAGGATAGAGAGAACTTCTTTCTAAAGATACTGTAGGCTTTCTAACTTTTTAACAGAATGTAGCAAGTTAAAATCTAATGCAATTCACTAGCTCCTATTTCCTCCAGGAGCAACATTAAAGCCACAGTGATGAGAAAAAATGCAGAGCACAGGTTTGACAGTACATGTCATTGTAAACTATTACTAGTCTGATAAGTACACCCTGGGATCGCAGCTTGTGGCTCCTTGCCATCCTTCAATAAGTTACCAAACCACATTTAGCTTTCGGCAGCTTCCCATCCTTGGCCTGTTGATCAAATGGCCCAACTGTGAATATTGCAGGCTGGACTGCTAGGTACAGCTAAATTTCTCAAGTGGGGAATTTCCTCAGGGCTAGTTATGTTTTACGCTGTAAAATAAGCTTATGACACAGGACCAACTGAAGAAATTTGGGCTGATGTTGGGAGGCAAGCAAGAGTAGCTGAGGCAGTCAAGCAGCTTTCTCAAGCTATTAATGTAGGTGAGGGTGGTGTAATTGTACATCACAATTTTATTGCCATAAAATTCTTCACTCCGTAGCTGTAAAGTGCTTTTTCGGAGGCTAACAGCTGCATCCAGGGGAGCTACCGTCAGTCCTGGGAGGCTCCTGAGCAAGTGTAGAGGATTGGCAAATCTGGTAATAAACACTTCAGAGCCTATTAATGTAGGATTGGTGAATGTATCATTGGTGTAATTTTGCAAAATGAGTAGGGAGTGGCCTTCCATCGCCAGTGTGCAATTAATCAGTCAGTGGCATTTGGCCAAACTTTTGAATAAGATATGGTTTGTCACCTTTGCACAGTGCAGCATTGTATCCTGACATGCAACTCTGGAAGATGAGTTTATAGATAATACAATAGATCCTGTTTCCATGACATGTGTCATTTTAGGTTGTTAAAGGACAGCACTGAAAATGTTATGCATTGTGACTGACAAAGGGAGGCATAGAGCAGGAGCTAGCTACTTCTATCAAAAAGCAGGTGAAAAATCAGATGAATTGCCTAACCATAATATGAACGTTTAAAAGATGTGTGTTGTTGAAGACCATGTCGATATCTTGTTTTCCCCATGACATTGTAAAAGTAGAAGAAAACTTGCAAAATGTCAGGTAATAGCAGACTTAATAGTATTTCCAGCACCAAGGTGACTAAGGCCCAGACAGCGTAAATAGGCTGCTCATATGAGAACCATGGCCATGTGGATTTTTGCTCTCTGGGTGCCACTAACCGAGATCTGAAAATCAATTACTCATTGCAAGAGTGACCTGAGTAAAGTAGAGAACGATTAATCTGATTGAGACCAGTAGTAAGACTTTTTAGAATCCTGGGTGTTCCGTTACAGTATTGTATGTAGTGTTAGGTTCCATGCAACATAAATGCTGTTGAGAGTTTAGATGGCACAGTGTAGATTTACCCTTATGATGGCCTGGTATGATTTTTGCATTTAAAGCAACACTGATTCTGTTGCAATACTAGGAAGGAAACAATGTAGAAGCAGAGTTTTCTGCTTGATAAATCTAAAAGGATTAAATGGACATGATGTAGAACATAAAGTAAAAGTAGTTTTTAAAAATTCATGGGATGTGGGTATCATTGGCTGAGCCAGCATTTATTGCCTGTCCCTAATTTCTGATCATTCCAGAGGGCATTTTTAAGAGTCAACCACATTGTTGTGGGCCTGGAGTCATATACAGGCCAAAGGACAGTGGATTTCCTTCCTGAAAGGACTTCAGTGAACCACTTAAGTTTCCACAACAATCGACAGTGATTTCATGGTCATGAGACTTCTAATTCCAGATTTTTATTTAATTCAAATTTCACCATCTGCTCTGGTGTGATTTGAACCCAATTCCCCAGAACATCACCCTGTATCTCTAGATTACTAGTCCAGTGACACTACCACTGTACCACCACCTCTCCGTAAGCGAATGAAAGCTGGAATTCATTTTGTGGTTACTGGTTGAGGCAGAAATTACAGAATTTGTAGATTGGAAACATTGATGAAAAATATAGATTTGGACAGGTAAATGTGACTTGGACTATATGTATGGACATACTGTTTGGGCAAAATAACCACTTTCATTTTGTAACTTGTTTATTTATTAATAATAGTGTTAAAAATATGCTCACATTAACACTGAAATGAAATCACTGAAAATCCTCCAATCACTTGTTTGGATAAACAGGGAGAATTTAGTATTGCGAACTCACCTAACCAGCACATGTTTTAGACTGGGAGGAAACCCACGCTGACTTTGCACAGAGAATGACCCAAGCCAGGAATTGAGTATAGGTCACTGGCACTGAGTGCAACTGTGCTGCCCAACTATTTTAGGGTATGAGATATATTGAACTTCAAATTTTCTTCATCTGAAAATCCTTTGCAAATATTGCCTATCTACATCTGTGACCGCACGACGCCCCCCCCCCCCCCCCCAAAGCCTTATGTGTTCCTGATTTTCTTAGACCTCTGCATTCATTTACTTGCTGCTTTACATTTGGTGGATCATATCCCTATCCCACCCCAAAAGCCATCATTTTTCTTTCCCTCTACACCTCCAAAAGACTAGATGCGTTTTCAGTTGCTACTATTCTCAAGTCGCAAAGTTTCAGGTTCAAGTCCCATTCCAGAGCTTCAGCACAACGATCAAGACTGATGCTCCAATGCAGTATGTAGGAGTTGTTGGAAGTGCTACCTTTCAAATGAGATGAGAAGAGGTAATCTTCCTGTTCCGCAGATGTAAAACATCCCACAGCACAATTTTAAAGAACAGGAGAGTTACCCCACTGTCCTGGCCAATATTTTTGATCAGAGAACAAAAAAAAATTATAGCACAAGAACAGGCCCTTCGGGCCTCCAAACCTGCATTGACCATGGTGCCTGACTGAATTAAAACACCCTACCCTTCCAGGGATAGTATCCCTCTATTCCCATCCTATTCATGTATTTGTCCAGATGTTGCTTAAAACTCACTATTGTATCTCGTTCCACTACCTCCCCAGGCAGTGAGTTTCAAGCACCCACCACCCTCGGTAAAGCTTGCCTCATACATCTCCATAAACCTTGCTCCCTAGTAATTGACTCTTCCACCCTGGGAAAAAGCTATCAGCATCATAAAATCAGATGGTGTGATTATCACGTTGTAGCTTATGGGAATTTGTAGTCTACCAATTGACTGCTGTGTTTCTTACATTGGAACTGTAACTGCACTTCAGGAGTCCTTCATTAGCTGTAAAGTATGTCCTGCGATCATGAAAATTGCTAAATCAATGCAAGTATTTTTTTTGTGCCAGATCATTTGATTGTCTTTCAAACGTTTGTATCCATCCCATTCTTCCTCAGTGAAGTGCTTTGAATTCATTTTTTATGACATTAAAAGCACCATATAAATCTATGTTGCTTTGACCTTTCAAAATAAGGGAGAGTCTTGATCTGTTCTGAATTATTTGTTTCTTCAGTCTTGTCAAAATGTTTCCTCTATGCAGGTTTTGATACATGCTTGACCCTTATGAAAAACTTGTAGTAATGATCTGTGGAACTCCAGTTCAGACACAGTTCAAGGACAGACTTTCAGGGGGAACTTTTTCCAACAATGGAAATCACAATTCAGTAGCAAGTATACCTAAAAGATTGAAAGGTGAACAGAAATAGCCAACCACACAGCAAGTCAGGGAGTTGATGTTCCATGTTGATGGCTTTTCAGCAGAACTGGGGAAGGTTCGAGATGTTATGGATTTTGAGCAAGGAGTGGATGACACAAGCGCAAAAGAAAGTTTGTGATACAGTGGAAGCCAAGAGATAGCAAATGAAAGAAGAGTTGGTCAAAGACTGATTTCTCATGATGTTGAACAATTTGCTTGGGGATAGTCATTGCCTGGCACTTGTGTGGTATAATGTTACTTGCCGGTTGGCACACCAAGCCTGAATATTGTACAAGTCTTGTTGCATTTGGACATGGATTGCTTCAGTGTCTTAAGGAGTCAGTTCCAAATGGTGCTGAACATTGTGCAATCATCTGTGAATATCCACATTGATGATCTTCATGATAGAATGAAGCCATTGATGAAGCAACTGAAGGCTTAGGAACTTGAGAAACTCCTGCAGTAATGTCATAGGACTGAAATGATTGACCTCCAGTGCCAGGTATGACTCCAACCAGCAGACACTTTCCCATTTGATTCCCATTCATTCCAGTTTTGCTAGGGCTCCTTGATGCAGCACTCAAGTCAAATGCAACTTCTCTTAGTAACTCTCACTTTAGCTCTTTTGTCCATATTTGCACTAAGGCTGTAATAAAGTCATGAGCTAAGTGCTGCTGGCATTGCTACAGTTTAATTGCACTTCATGATCCTCGCACCTGTTTTCTGATCTGATCCCATTTTTTCATCATTATTTCCAGGGCTAACTAACCATGAGTTTCGTTTTGCTGATTGTATGTTTTGCCTGGCAGAATCCAAATTGAGCATCAGTGGGTAGGTTTTCTCTTGAGCAGGTGCCACTTGATATCTCTAACAAAGTCCCCTTCCGTCATTTTGCTGATTGAGTAGATTGATAGGCGGTAATTAGCCGGGTTGGATTCGTGCACAGGGCATACCTAGACAATTTTCCATATTGCTGGGTAGATGTTGTGGTGGTATTTGATAAGCTTGATGAAGAAAGGATGGGGAAAGCAAGAGATCGCTGCAGCACGTAAATCAGAAGAGATGTAAGTTGACAGTGGCACAGTGGTTAGCACTGCTGCCTCACAGCGTCTGGGACCCAGTTCAATTCCTGTCTTGGGTGACTGTGTGGAGTTTGTACATCCTCCTCATGTCTATGTGGATTTCCTCTGGGTGCTCTGGTTTCCTTCCCACGGTCCAAAGATATGTAGGTTAGATGGATTAGCCATGCTAAATTGCCCTCTGGTGTCCAAAGATGTGCAGATTAAATGGATTAACAATGGTAAAATGCATGGGGTTACAGTGTTAGGGCAGAAAAGAGGACCTGGATGAGATGCTCTTTTGGAGGGTCAGTGCAGATGGCCTGAATGTCCTCCTGCACGGTAGGAATTTTGTAGTTCTATGGAGGGGAAAGAAGGATGCAGGAGCATACTCTGGTTTCGTCATGTTGCTGGACACAGACTCAATTGTGGCCACTCCACTGATGACGAGCATCATGTCCTTGCTGCCATGTCTGAATCAGCGCTGTAAGGTTCTGCTGCCTCCAGTTATGGGCCACATTGTCCTGCAACAGGGAGGGAGGTGTGTTAGTGAGTGTGCTGTGATGTGTCTATTTTATAGTTGCAGTGTATAGATGGCAATATTTTCAAGCTGTAACATACATCTGTGTTAGACTTGCAGCAGTGCTAAATCTGGGAGGCAAGATGCGGTTATGAATGTTAGCTATAAATTATGGTTGGCAGAGAATGTTGAGAGGAGAGTGGAAGAGTGGCGTGGTGAATGGAGTCATGTGGGAGTCTAACAGTTCATTTATATGGCACATGAAGAAGTATTCACCTGATCTTGACCATTTGAATCAAGTCCTCTGAGCTGGACCACTGGCACTGACTCTTATGGTTACCTGCTGTCAGTGTGTCCATAGCATCTGTTTGAAGGACTGCCTAGCCCCTGAGGGAGAATAACCTCTTTCCTTCCTTCTATCTAACTGCTGAACCAAGTCCTGCAGTTGCCACAGAGAACCTGGGAGCACCTTATCTGGCCAGTTGCACCTGTGTCCACTCCATTTCCTACTCTGATGCTGTAGACCTGAACAGCACAATTAGTGCTGGACTGCATTCCATTTCCACTGAAATTAGCAGGCAGTATAAGTTTTGTGTGCTGCCTGCCTTGCTACAGTTTCATTGCACATCATGACGCACCCGTTTTCTGATCTGATCCTGTTTTTTTCACCATTATTTCCAGGGGTAACTGACCAAGAGTCTCTTTTTGCTGATTGTATGTTTTGCCAGCGTGACAGGCTGTGAGTGCCCAAAAATAACTTCCTGAAACACAATTCGTGCAGAAATCTGGTGATAAACAGCTCAGGACCTGAGTATTTTCCCTGATCTCATTCATATGCTAATTTCAGCAGAAATGCATCCAGCACTGTTGGAGCGCAACTGAAGCATGAAGATCAATCTTTCAGATAAATTGCATCAAAAGGCTGTGACTGAAGTGCCCTAATTATCTCAAGCCTTTGCTGTTCTTCAATCCAAGTAGTTATATAAGGAAATTGCTGATATGTCAGCAGGTATGCCTTAGACCAAATGTAATGTTGAAATGCACTCTTCTGTACATAAAGGAATTACCTTGGTTGCACTGTGAAGGATGTTTCAATGACAAGTGAATACTGTTGCACGCTGCCAAGCTCTTCCTTCCACGTGTTACTCTCCTAGAGCTGTTTCTGAATGCATGTGCTGGTAATTTTAAATAACCTTTTTACAACTCACAAAAATGTTGTTTCTTTACAAGCCAGTTGTTTTTGCAACTCAGCATAGCTGTTCGAGCTCGACAGAATCCATTCAGACATCATTGCACAACTCTTACGACTGCAATAATTGAAGTAACGATAACATTGCTCTTAACAATATCTTCAATGTGCTCTATAAAGATAGGATACTTAACGTGCTAGTAAAATCTAATGGTGGAATATCAGTATGCATTTGCAGCTCAGTGTTAATAAGTGTTTGTACATCCCAGTCACTGAGGGCCTCCCCGATAACCTTCAGTGGAAAGGAACAACAATTTCTGTCTCGTCAGCATTTTTGATTCTCTCTTCGACATACACACGTCATAAAAGTAATGAGAAGGATTAGAATCATAGAATCCCTACAGTGCAGAAAGCCATTAGGCCCATCAACAACAATCCCACCCAGGCTCCGTCCCCATAACCCTAAGTCTTTACCCTGCTAATCCTCCTGACACTAAGGGGAAATTTAGCACGGCCAATCACCCAACTCACACATCTTTGAACTGTGGGAGAAACCCAAAGAAAACCCACCCAGATACAGGGGAAACTCCACACAGTCATCCGAGGCCAGAATTGAACCTGGGTTCCTGGTGCTGTGAGGAAGCAATGTTACTGTGCCACCATACTGCCCCACTGACAGGGCTGTAGATATATTTGCGATATTGAGATTAAAGGCATGTAATGTGAGATGGAAAAATTGAGGCTTACGCCGCGATGGAGATGAATATAATAAAACTGATGCTGAGTCCAAGGGCTGGCTTTTTGTCCTGATACAATGGTAAGACCAGAGGCAAGTGTGTAGTTTCAAGCCTACAAGCAGTAGGTAGCCAATAAAGGTAAGTACTAAGACAATTAAGGCCTATTAGCAGAGAACAGCTACATAGTTCAGTTGATCTTTGTCCTCCACCCCAGAATTTTGAACAGGCCTCCAGGTGACAGACTGGGGGACTCCAGGCAGGCTTTAAGACCTTCCCTTATCATCCCGTGGAAGTCTTCTTTCTCCACAATGGTGGCCCAGCAGCTGTGGTCAATTATTGTTGCAACTTGTTTAAATTTGCTTAAAACTTGCTTCAAGATGAACATGTCTTCTTCTTCCTTTACCTGCGACTGGAAGCTGTAGCTCCTTCTGTGTTGGAGAGCCTCCTACTGGCCTTCCAGCTTCAAGAATCAGCTTACTGTCTGTAAGAGGGAGTTTAGAATAACTTGGGACTTAAAGACTATCAGATCAGGGTAGATTAATTTAGAGTGAAGTCACAAAGTGCTTGGAATATATTTGACAAAGGTATGTTTGTATAGAGACACATATAACTACTGTGAGAGAATTTAAACATGCATTTGTGAAAAGATATTATATTCTGTATTAAAAGCATACATCTTGGTTAATGACACTCACTGCTGTAAGGTATGATGGGATGTAGTCAAGTAAAAAAAACCACATTCTTCAGAACAATGCAGCTACTGAAAGAAGGGAAAGGCAATTCTTATCAGTGTCTTCAGACAGTCCTCATGAATAGAATATTCATTAGCTGAGGACAGCACTAGCAATCTCAGACTGGTCAATGACTAGATTATACATTACATCAGACAAAAAGGTCTCAGGAATATTAGGAAACTGTGAGAAAGACTCTCAAAATCCAGAAACTCACATATTTCCATGCTGTCAGAGGGTAAATGTTATTGGCCAAGGTTAATAACCTCCATTAATAACGATTGGCTCATACCCGGCTGAGGTTGGCAAGGGGCAAGAAAATGACTTTCAAAAATTGTACAATTGTAATACTGAAAGTAATATAATTTTAGAGTGATTTGGAGTCGTCTCAAATCGCTCTCTTGTCCATATGTTGATCAGGCCTGGAAACTAAAGAAATGCCTTTAACCAGAATACTGTCTCCACGAGTCTTTGTGTTAGCTGAGCTGTAATTAAATGAAAGCCAGCTTAATACTCAACCTTTTAAAAAAGCTCAATCACCATCTTTATCCAAATGGTGGGCATACCCTCTGACTGCTGCCTGCCAGGTGACAGCTCCTAACACCATGTGGTATTCGGCCCCCAGGTAATCATAATGTCAGGGTCCTGAGTTGAAAAGCAAAGTTCTACCCCATATTTCAATTAATTCAATTCTCGGGTTGAAAGATGGTCTCCAAATAGTGCACCATCAGCTTGACTAAGACGCTTCGCTGAATTTTTGGATTTAATTCACTTTGTGTCGGTGAAATAAATGTCTAGATAGATTTATTGTAATGGTTTCTATAAAAAAACAAGATTACAATTTCTATAAAACTTTATCAAAGTTTGAGCTTTAATACATAATAGATAAATATTGCATATTAATGACTGGCCATTGTGTTAACATTGATTGACTTTGCTAAAGTGGTATTTAATTTAACTGGAAGCTTCAAACTTGACAAGCCTTTTTAATTCAAAAATCTTTACAGCCTCATGTACTCTAACCCATTGGCCTTAAATATTGTGTTGATTCTGCTGTGGTTAAAATAGAGTAAATATCATTAAGATTTGAATTTCTTTATTTAGCGCAGATATCTATAACTATATGGAAAAAAAATGAACTTATCTTTACTGTATTTATTTCATCATTAAAGTGAATCCTCCTGAACAAATAGAAATGTTTAAATATTGCCTAAAACAATGTCATGTTTCACATCATTGTGAACTAGATCTAGAAGATTCAATAAATTCAGATCTAGCATGCCATAAAAAATGTAGGAATCAGGTATTTCAATAATGTGTTGAAGGACAGTAAAACGAAAAAAACACAACCATTAAATCTTAATAAAAATACCCTGATGTGTGCTGAATGGGCCACTTACTCAGTTTGAAGCTGCTGGCAACATTCCCAGCTCAAATATCATACATAACAATGGCAATGTTGTACGCTTCTAACACTAAAGTTGCAGCTTAGACCAACAAAGCCAAAAGAACATGGGTAGGATTTTCTGTGCAACCCACCATGTGTTTCACGGTGGCAGATGTGGCACGCCATTAGCCTGCGGCAGTATCTTGTGGTCCCGCCATTGTCAACGGGATTGTGCGATAGGTGGGGGATGAAAAGATCCCTCAAGCGTCTACAGCCAGAAAGCTCCAGCCCCTATCTCATCGGCTGCGAGGACAGAAGGTGGCTGCTGCACCAGGTGGTCCTGGACATCGTTATTCAACACTTCACCAAAATCTGACTACCAACTGGTGAAGTTAGTGCCGACAATGATGGCATCCCAAGATCCCACATTTAAACAATGGCATTGCAGGTTTCTAACATAGTCCATTTTCCAAGCCCTATGGCAATGCAGAATTGGCAGCAGGGACAGGGTTGGTGAGCCTGGGAACCTCTAGTCAACAACATGCATGCAGGCGATAGATGCAAGAAGGTCATTGGATACTTATGTTGGGACAGAGTTGTTGTTGGGCAGAAGCACCTATGACTCAGCAGACTCCACGATGCCCTCTTCATTCCCAAATTGGGAGGAGACTAGAAAAGTTGTCATAAAAATACACTGTGTGCAACTTTCTCTTGGCTGGGGAGCCAGACTGTGGGGGATTACCATCTTTCCAATGGCAGAAGCTCACATCATCCTTGAATTGAGGGACAGCAGATTAACAATCCGCACAACTTGAATTTATTCTATTTCCATGCAGAATGTGCACTGGATTGCCAAATTAGCTTGACTTGTGCCTCTTGGCAGTCATGAGTAGGAGGAGATATTTCATCTTGGCTTGTTTCAATTACAAACAAATCACTGTTTGGTAAATCTATCACAACTCAGGTTCACTGCCTAGTTCTATAATTATTTAGGTTTTATTTTAAATGAAAGCATATGCTAAACCAAGTGCACCCACAGGCATGGGCATTGAATACTCACTCTCAAAAATTTAAATTCCAAATTTGGATTTGCAGATCGCCACCAAACTAGTTCAATTTTTTTTATTATTATTTGTATGTATTTATTTTGGATACGATAAACTAATAAAATATTACATTGAGCAGTAAATAAATAAAATAAATGCTAAATAATATCCATGATTAAAAAGGAAGAAGTGTAAACTTATAAATCTGTAACCCTTTTCACAAATACAGTTCAAGTACTTAAGGTGCAATTTTCCCAAAAAAATTTACTAAGGCTGGAAATCTCTGGCCTCATACCGCTGCCAATTTGGCGCTCAGTCAAATCTCTATTCCCAGCAGTGGGACTGGAAAATTCCAGCCGTGGATGAGGTTGGAGAATTCCGAGGTAAGTGTAATTTCAGGTGTGAAAGTTGATGCGTCCATCACAAATAAGATTGCAATTTTCCCACACTTGGTCTTTTTTTTTAGAGTGGTGAGTTTTGCACTGTATCTGAAAGGGGTGAGGTCCGAATATGCATTCACAAAGATTGGGCACCCTGTTTAAAGGGCGTCCCAATTTCAAATTGATATTGTGGATGCCCATCCCTCTCCCATGGACACTGGGGACACCCTCTCCCCTCATTGAGGGGATGTTTACCCACACCCCTCCCCAACAAAGATCGCCGGCACTGGGGCCCTCCCATGGGTTCTCCTTCATGGCCCTTTTCATAACCCCTCCCTCCATACCCCCTTTCATGACCCCCCTTATGACACACCCTTTCATGACCCCCCCCCCTTTTCATGATTCCCCTCTTCATGACTTCATGACCCCTCCTCAGGCTCCAACCCAATCATTTTCTAGCCCCTCAACCAAATCTCCATTCACTGCAGCAGGATGAGAGAATCCTGCCTAGATATTGCTGAAAAAAAGAATCATGCTATCAAAACTTTTCTTCTTGTACTCATCAGGGCAACTCACAAGATAAACAAACAGTAAAGGGAACAACAATTTATACTGCATGAGAAGACAGTGCTGATTGGTTGCCAAGGGAATTCTGATTGGTGGAGGCATTGCCATGGAGAATGCAGCAGAGAACAGTTAACTACCAAGCTTTTCTTCAAATTCTAACCAGGCAAGTCAACTCTGGCTCTTGACTGACCATGAAGGATCATCCGATCACGTACTGAAGAGTTATTCACTTTCCGATTAGTGTGGGAGGTAGTGTGGGTGTGGGAGTAAAGAGGAACCTCTAAAGATCTACCCAATCAAAGTTAGTGACATACGCACGCTGTACGCATTGCACTAATTGTAATGAGATAAGTTTCCACGTAAAGAGCACATGTGGGAGTGCCATATGTGGCCTTGAGAATGCTTCTGCTGATATTGGTTGTCAGAGCTGGAATAAAGGCATTTCATTCTGAAGCACAAACAGACTAATCAGAGAGCAAGAGAGAGAGAGAGAGCAAGGGAGAGAAAATAGAACTGATTTAAATAAATTTTGTGGTTCTAATATTTCCCAGAAGAATACTGTTTGGTCAATGGAGCAACCCACAATCCTATTTTATGAAGAGTAGAGGACTCATTAATGCGGTCAACTTTATTCAAGCAAGCCACTAGGGATATTGCTCACACTTCTAGTGTGAATTGAGTATCATCCACTATAAGTGCTGATCCTTTTCAGCACTGAAGGTTTTACTTCTCTCTAAACCGCTGGAAGGTACTGCCAAGTGTCTTCAGATGAAAGCTATTTGAGCACTGAAGATCTTTTAGAAATGCTACAGGTTTCTTTTGAGTTAAAATAACCGCTGATTATTTTGATTAGTTCAAAATAGAACCCACTGCTCCAAAAGGGCAATGGTGATATTTTACTGTTAACATGGCATATTCATTTCATTAATCACTTTTTTGTGACACTATCTTTTACCTCCAAGGTTATAGAAGCTGACAGTGAAACATTGAGTCTGCATGAGACCCGTGTGTAGTTAATTAACTACATGAGTCTACTACTTTATTACCTGTCATCCTAAAATTAGCATGGGGGAAAATCATTAATTTATGCTATATTTCATTGTATATATTATAATAATGTTCCTGCTAAAGGTTCAATGTGGTCACGTTGATAATAAGATGTTTGTTGTAACAAATGAGATCAATATTCAATGGATGTTTAACCTTTCCTTGTTATGATGCTACAATATGGATTTTTGTAGCCTGACCTAATGTATATTTCTTGACTTTGGAGTACATTCGAATAGAATAAACACACTATGATTCACTGGACAAAGTAGTACAGCTATCAAGAATTTCATGTCATGCATTTGTGAAAAATTGAGTTCAACTGAGCACCATCTAAAGCTTCGAATTCTTCAAGCGCACCTATATTAAGATTTAATTATCTCTTGGACATTGTAGAAGTGCATGATGGCTACTTTTAGGCTTCCAGAGTTTACAATAAACACACTCCAACTGAGCAGCACATTGAGTATCAAAAGTGAAAAGGTTTAAGTTTTTTTAAGTTTATTTATTAGTGTCACTAGGCTTATATAAACACTGCAGTGAAGTTACTGTGAAAACCCTCTAGTCGTCCACCTGTTTGGATACACTGTGGGAGAAGTTAGCGTGGCCAATACATCTAACCAGCACATCATTTAGACTGTGGGAGGAAATTGGATCACCCGGAGGAAACCCACACAGACACAGGGAGAATGGACAAACTCTGCACAGTCAGTGACCCAAACAGGGAATCTAACCCGGGTCCCTGGCGTTCTGAGGCAGCAATGCTAACTACTGTGCCACCGTTTTGCCCTAGGTCCATCCTCACAAACAGGAAAAATAGCGTTCTTCTTTACTATGGCAGCAAATCTAATGGCACCTGCTAGGAATATAAAACAATATAAGGTACTAGGCTGATACCGGAGTTGAGGGGGTTGAGCTATGAGGAGAGGCTGAATAAACTAGGCTTGTACTCGTTGGAGTTTAGAAGAATGAGGGGAGATCTCATTGAGACATATAAGATGATGAATGGGATGGATAGGATGGAGGTGGAGAGACTCTTCCCACTCAGAAAGAACAATAGGACGAGGGGGCACAGCCTCAAGATATAGGGGGGACGGTTTAGAACGGAGTTGAGGAGGAACTTCTTCACTCAAAGGGTGGTGAATCTCTGGAATTCTCTGCCTGTTGAAGTGGTGGAGGCTGCCTCGCTAAATATTTTTAAGACGCAGGTTGATGGGTTTTTGATAAGCGAGGGGTTTAAGGGTTATGGGGAGAGGGCGGGAATGAAGAACTGAGCCACGAC
This sequence comes from Carcharhinus amblyrhynchos, assembly GCF_965287045.1. Taxonomy (NCBI): domain Eukaryota; kingdom Metazoa; phylum Chordata; class Chondrichthyes; order Carcharhiniformes; family Carcharhinidae; genus Carcharhinus; species Carcharhinus amblyrhynchos. Next base: position 23,712,241 of record NC_137342.1, on the reverse strand, counting down.
AGATCAGCCATGATCTTATTGAATGGCGGGGCAGGCTCGAAGGGCTAGATGGCCTACTCCTGCTCCTATTTCTTATGTTCTTATGTTCTGCCTGTACATGTGTGTGCATGTGTGTCTATGTGCATATGTGTGTATGCCTGTGCACACGTGCATGTGTCTATGCACCAGTGCATGTGAGTTTTTATGGGCATATGTGATAATCCAGTACGTTTGTCTGTAATACTCTTCCCATATGAAACAATTTGTCAACACTTACTGTCTAGGCTTGTGCACAAAGATAGACATCTGACAAGATAACATCAAGGGGGTTTCTGGTGCCTGTTGAATGATACACCAATAAATTGTAATTACCTAATGAGAAGGAAGAAAAGAAAGGTGGGAAGATCACTATACAAAATTAATTAAGATACCTCAGCTATAGTATAACTATTGTAAAAAGCTTATAACGAGAATAAGGGGGTCTATAATGTGCCATTGTTCATTAAAATCAACTTGATCAGCCCTTGGAAATGCCAAAAAACACTTTTGTTGTCACCAGATGAGAATGGGTGCAAGGGCTTTTCCCCCTCTTATATGCCAAATCAGTGTGGGTACTTAATGTTCACATGCTGAGTTGCAAACAACTCAATCTGAAAGGCTTGCGTCTAAGCAGACAAGGGGTTCATTTTTATCGATTTGAGTTGATTTATTATTGTCACATGCATTGGGATACAATGAAAAATATTGTTTCTTGTGCATTACACAGCCAAAACAAACCATTTATAGAGTACCTAGGGGAGAAGTAAAGGGTAAGGCGCAGAATGTAGTGTTAGAGTTACAGAAAGGGTGAAGAGAAAGATTAGCTTAATATAGGATAGGCCCATTCAAAAGTCTGACAGCAGCAGGGAAGAAGCTGTTCTTGAATCGGTTGGTACGTGACCTCAGACTTTTCCATCTTTTTCCTGATGGAAGACTATGGATGGCAGTATGTCCGAGATGCGTGGTGTCATTGATTACGCTGGCTGCTTTTCTGAGACAGCGCGAAGTGTAGACAGAGTCAATGAATGGGAGGCTGATTTGCATGGTGGACTGGGCTACACTCACAACCCTTTGTAATTTCTTGTGGTGTTGGTCCGAGCAGGAGCCATACCATGCTTTGTTACATCCAGAAAGGATGCTTTCTATACTGTAAATGTAAAAATTGGTGAGAGTCATGGTGGACATGCTGAATTTCCTTAGGCTTCTGAGAAAGTAGAGTCATTGGTGGGCTTTCTTTACTATCGTGCCAGCATAGATGGACAAGAACAGATTGTTGGTGAACTGAACACCTAGAACTCTGAAGCACTTACCATTTTGATTTCATCACCGTTGATGTATACAGGGGTATGTCCTCCACTATCCTTCCTGAAATCGATGATTATCTCCTTCATTTTACTGACATTGCGGGAGAGATTATTGTCATTGCAACAGTTCACCAGATTCTCTACCTCTTTCAGAATACCTCTGTATTTTGTCTCATCATTGTTTGAGATCTGACCCATTATGGTGGTGTCATCAGTAAACTTGAAAATAGAGTTGGATAGGAATTTGGTCATAAGTGTATAAGGAGTATAGTAGGGGGCTGGAGAGATAACCTTGCAGGGCACCGGTGTTGAGGCCAATCGTGAAGGCAGTGTTGTTACCTATCCTTACTGACTGTGGTCTGTGAGGTAGGAAGCCTACGATCCAGTTGCAGAGGAAGGAGCCGAGCCCCAGGCCATGGAGGGCTAAAAATCAGTTCCGTGCCTGGTGCCAAACAGTTTGCAATCATCCCGGTCCCTTTTTAATGGTAAAATCCGGATCATGTCCAGAACAGCTGCAAGGCCATTTAGCATATTTAAAGAACTATTTAAATATACAAGCTAGTTCGATGCTGGATCCTCCCAGCTCCCGAGAGCTTCTGACCTTTGGGCGCAGGCAAGAATCACTACGGGTCTCCAGCAGCATCGACCCAGGTGCAATGGCCAAACCTATCGCTACATTCTCCATTCCTGGTTGCAGCCAGGACACAAATATCCAGAAGATTCCAGCCTTAGGGCGTGATCTTACAGAAAAATTCTAAGGGCAGAATTTTATAAAAAAGTTTTGAAGTGCCGAACGAGTAAGAAAATGGGAGAGAATTATGTTGCTTTTTTTCGGTGAGCAGCAAATCGCAATCTTATTGTGGCACTCAGTGCAAAAAAAGTGCAGGATGTGATTCTCGTCAGAAGGACAAATGGGGAGGGGGACACTGCGTGGAGCCTAAGCCTACTTCTGATATCTTGGGGCATCATTGCCCAGGTGCCCCAATTTCCCAGAGGTTCCCGCCCATCCCTCCCATAGACATAGGGACCTGTGCCGCCGATTGTTCGCTGTGCTTGTCTCCACCCACCCCTAATCGATCATTTCCCATGCCGGTCTCCCACCCCCCTGCTGATTGCTCCCTTTGCCAGTCTCCACCCACCTCTAATCGATTGCTCCCTGTGCCGGTCTCCCACCCCTCCTGCCGACCACTCCCTGTGCCAGTCTCAACTGGTGCATTCTCCATGACAACCACTCGACCAATCAGAGTCCACTTGCCAACCAATCCGCACTCTCTTCTCATACGGTATAAATTTGTTGCTTCCCCTGACATTGTTATTCTTGCGATTGTCCTGAAGAGTACAAGATGAAAAGCTTTGATAAAATGTCTTAACAATGCTCAAATCCTCCATTATTGTCAGTAGTTTCTGCCCTCAGAAAGTCTAGAGGCCCATTGTCCTTAAGTTTAGACAATGGCAGGTGCGATAGCCATCAGGGAAGCTGCCTCTAGCCATACCTTCTGGCAAATCCACTTTCAGAAGGTTCCAGACTTGGCTGATTTGTTGTTCAGGTGACTTCTGCAGCCATTTTAATGTCAGTCCCTTTGTTTGGCTAAAGTCCTTTTAAAGATGTTCAACATATATCTGACCAGAAATGAAAGATTAACAGTCCATATTGTACATAACACATTGTCACAGCATTTATTATGCACAAATTTTAAAAAAATATGTCTGGTTAGCACTGCTGCCTCAGAGCGCCAGGTACCCAGGTTCAACCCTTGCCTCGGGTGATTGTCTCTATGGAATTTGCATGTTCTCCCTGAATCTGTGTGGTTTTCCTCCGGGTTAATCCAATTTCCTCCCACACTCCAAAGATGTGCAGACTAGGTTGATTGGCCATGCTAAATTATCCCTTAGTGTCAGGGGGATTAGTGGGGTTAATATGTAGTTAGGGCGGGATTGTTGTCAGTGCAGGCTCAATGGGCCGAATGGCCTCTTTCTGTGCTGTAGGGATTTTATGATTCTTCTAGGATTCAATGCATGTTTCTTTTTTCTAAATGTAATTCTCTCCGTGTTTGCGTGTGTTTCCTCCGGGTGCTCTGGTTTCCTCCCACAGTCCAAAGATGTGCAGGTTAGGTTGATTGGCCATTCTAAATTGCTCTTAACATCCCGGGATGCACAGGTTAGAGGGATTAGTGGGTAAATATGTAGGGATATGGGGATAGGACCTGGATGGGATTGTGGTTGGTGCAGACTCAAAGGGCCGAATGGCCTCTTCCTGCACTGCAGGATTCTATGATTTCTATGTAACAACTGCAAAGATGAAGATGGGCAAGTGATATTGTGACAAAGTATGAATCATAGAACCCTACTCAATCTGTAAATTGGAATAAAGTCTTATATGTTTGATTTTAGTTAAAAGAAGTCTAGCTGAAATTCTCAAGAGTTAATGCAACAACTCAGGGAACAATGATTCCGTTCCTTCATATACCCATGGCTTTCAAAGATGAAGTACAGACATTAATCAAGAGTTAGTACGAAATTAGCACAGTAGTCTGCTAGGGACATGAATAATTCATTCTGATGGATGATCTGCTCATCTAATACAAACATGAAAATTCACCAGAGAGTTACAATCGAGTTAGCAACTTTTCATGCAGAAAAACTTTGCTTGTTCATGTTGTTGCACTTAAACTGCAGCATGAGCATTGCCAGTTGATATATACTAACAAGCCAGCAATCCACTGGCCTTTTTTCCACAACCTAGCTTTTCCATTTTATTAATAGAATCTCCACAAACTACTTTATGACTATTTATCATGGCTATGAAAAATAGTTTCCTTTAAAATGAAGAGGAGAAATAAATCCATTGTTAAGTAACACACAGCATGTAGTGTTAGAACAATAAGGCCCATTTCCAGAAGGCTACTTCCCTTGGGCCTGGGATCTCCAAATTCCAACCATCGCTCTATTCAGATGTGCCATTATACCCCTTGATTCAACACATGCATCTACAGAGCATGAGGGCAAGATATCAGCCCTTGACATTAATCAGAAATGTAAGTTGCGGATGTTTCTGGACCAGTATTTCACATTTGAAATTATGAATACTGATAGCTATATATGAACATTCTCATCCTTGCTTTTAAGTCCTGTCATGGCCTTGCTTCATCCCATCTCTGTCATCTCATCCAACTCATAACTCTCCAAGATATTTGCTAATTCTGGGCCTCTGGGGCACGGGCACCCTGATTTTGATTGCTCCACCATTCATTGCTGTGCCTTCTGTTGCAGAGGCCCTGAGCCCTGGGATTTCCTCCCTAAATCTCTCTGCTTCTCTATCTCCCTTACCCTCCTTGGAAAGGTTCCTTCACAGCTATCTTTTGGCTGTAATATCATCTTCTCTGGCTTGGGCTGGAACTCTCTGATGTTGTTTTTCTTGCCACCGCTGCTGGTGAGAATGGGACTGGAGAATCCCAGCCAAGAGCGAGATCGGAGAATTTCAGCTTTAGCATTTAATCCTGCTTTATAATGCTCATCTGAAGTGTTTTGAGAACATCATTACATTGATAGTGCTATAAAAAAAGCCACAAAGTGATCATTGTTGTTGATATTAGGTATTAAAGCCCATTATTTTAGGAGTACATTTATTCACTATTTCCCATCTTCTACAAATTATAGACAGGAGTGTGGGTCAGTTCAAAAAGTGCTGATTTTACCACTGATCACCTGTCTATAAACAGAAGGTATATTGATTATTTTTTAATAGGTGATGGAGTATTTCCCAATTCTTTGGTTTTCACATGACCTGATTTCTAATAATAACCCCACAGCCAATACAAGATAGGATCATCTCAGAAGGTTAGATTATTGCACATTCAAGAACCGTGAGAGAGTCCACAACTTCCCCCTTCATATTCATACAATGAAAGGTGGGGGATAGAAAAAAAATCTTACAGTACAGAGACCATGAAGAAAATAAAGATTGGTTCACATCAGTTCCAGAATTTAAGCCCAGTGAGGAATTCTTTTGCAGAGGCTGGTGGGCTGAAAACTAGCACAGTAAGATTTGCTTTTCTGGTGGTGCTGACTTCACAAGAGGGAGTAGGCATGCAGAGATGAAGCAGTTTTGTAGGCGATGGTATTAACTTCCAGCAGAGTCAGATTGAATGGGTGCCAGTTGTCCAGCTTGGCCAGGGCTTGCTTCAGTGTGGTCTGCCAGTCACATGTTAAACTGCAGATTGGAGCTTGCAGCTCAGGAAGGCAATGTTAACTTGTTCAACAAGCCAAAGTATTCAGTCACGTGACCTGTTATGTATGCAGGGCATGGCCCCTTTAAGAATCCGGGTCAGGTGGCCCAAGGTGAGGGGTGACTTGCCCGGGCATCTACCTGTACAGGCAGTTGAGGACTGGAGTGCAAATGAAATAGTTGATCAGTAAACTCTATTGTTTTTGTGGCTTACCTCCATGTGAATTCTTTGGAGCTTATCCCCCCCCCCCCAGGTAGTCTCAGACACAACATGACCTTACCTCTCCTTCAATACAGAATTTTTATCCAGCATCTCTATAAATTGTCCTTGTATTCGAGGCTGAAGGTTTCGCAGCTAGCATATTTTGAAACAGGGTCCGATGTTTAGAAACTCATTGGCCGAAACACTACCGTTCCCCCCCTGCCACCATGGGAATCGGAGCGGGCAAGTGGTGGACAATGAGAAGGTCCATTGACCTGGGGTGGGATTTTCTGGTTTCGGGATGAGCAAGGCTGTAAAATCCTGCTCGTTGCCTTTGTAGATTCAGATTCTGTTAGCAAGTGTAGCTTGTCAAATGTAAATGGCCTTTCTGGGAGCTCCCTTTGAATTTGGGCTTTGCAGCCCCCAGTTGGTCTGGCAGAAGCTCCTTAGACAGAACTATGTGTGAGATTCCCGAAACTGGGAATTGAATTGTTTTGTTCTGGAGACACACAGATGAAAACTCACAGACACAGGAGTCACCTCGATGACTTTTGTTCAGTTGAAAGGCCCAGTTTAAATATAAGAAATCGCAATAAAGATATATTTTATAAAAACATGCCGAGTGAGGTTCTGTTCGTCACATTCACTTATTTCTTTCCCAAGGTTATTTATTAGCTCTGGTTGTTAATGGTTCTTCTGTTGAATGTACTACTGTCCACACTTCACCTAAGTGACCATTCTGATGGTCATAAGAAGATGTTGTAGATTGTGGGGCAGAGAGTATTGTTCTTGGGCAGAAGACTATGGATCTGCACCTCAGATGTTTTCATGGGCAGCATGAATGGAAGCTTTGAGTTTTGAGCACAAAGAGTGGCAATGATGGACCTTTTGGAAAGATGGCATAGACCAGTTTGTTAATGTGTTCAGCCAAGTATAAAAGCCAAGAAGATGCCTCCTATATGACAGTAACATAAATGATTCTTATAACTGACTACAGATTGTCCTCTTGAAGTTGCTGGTCCTCTGTTAGATTTTCTTGCTGCCCAGGACTATCAATTTGAAGATACCTTAGGAAAAATAGTTGCCTTTATCTAATGCCCTTCATGACTTCAGAATATCACCCACATCATTTACATCTAATTTAGAGGGCGGCATGGTGGCTCAGTGGTTAGCACTGCTGCCTGACAGTGCCAGAAAACCCGGTTCAATTCCAGCCTTGAGTGTCTGTATGGAGTTTGTACATTCTCACCATGTTGACATGGGTTTCCTCTGGGTGCTCCAGTTTCCTCATACACTCCAAAGATGTGCAGGTTAGGTGGATTGGCCATGCTAATTGTCCCTTATTGTCCCGAGATGTGTAGGTTAGCTGGGTTAGCCATGGTAAATGCCTGGGATTCTGGGGATAGGGTGGGTGGGATGGGGAAAGGCCTAGGTTGGTGCGGACCATTGGGCCAAATGGCCTCTTTCAGCACTGTAGGGATTCTATGGTTCTGGGTTCTAGGTACTTCTGAAGCATAGTCATTGTTGTGCTGCAATGTAAGTAATGTGATAGCCAATTTCTGCTTCCCACAAAAAGTAATGTGGAAGCAAGTGAATATTCTGTTTCTTAATAGTGGATAAATATTGCCCAAGACTTGAAGGAGAATTCCACAGCTCCTCTTTGAAATGATGTCACAGAATTTTTCACTTCCAGCTGAGAAGGCAGATAGAGCTTTGACTTAAAAGAAATAGAGAACTCGCAAGAAAGCGAAATTATACCAAAACTGAGAGGTTATTCCTAACAGGAATGATTGAACAGACTGGATTCATACGGACAGGTAACCTGATAAAAATCTTCAAGATCTTAAAATGGTTTGATAGGGTAGATATAAAGATGTTTTCACTTGTGGGTGAGACTGGAAGGAGGGCCTTAAATATAAGTTAGTCAATAGCAAATCCAGAAGAAAATCCTTTACATGAATGTGGAACATGCTACTACAGGAAGTAGCTGAAGCAAATAACTTAAGAGAAGCTAAATAAGCACATGAGAGAGCAAGAACGAGAAGGATATTTTCTTTTCGGGTGGGAGGAGTGCCATGTGGAGCATATAAATGCTGATGTGGACCTGTTAGACTAAATGGCCTGTTAAACTTCATCTCCCTTTGGGAGTATTGCAATGGTTACATCTTGATAACTCCTTTTATGTTGGCTGTATATTAGCTACACATTGAGAGGGTTGAATTCTTTCCTATAACTGTAGGTGGCAGTATTTACTAAGGGATAACAAATATTAATGTGAATGTGGTCTAACAATCCTGGGCCTTTAGGACACCTGCTACTCCGTAAAAGTGCTGAGCCCTGCTGTGCCTCTCCAAGAATGAGGCCTGAATTTGCATTCTCAAGAAGAGGAGGTAAGAAAATTCCCAGGTTAGCCCACCTACCTTGGAAGAAAGTGCCCAAAAGATCAGGACTTTCATTGATGCTCTCGGACTTTGTCCCAGTTAAGATAAAAAAAAGAAAAGCTCTTCAACCCTCAAACACTGCCCATGCCACCTCATACCACCCACCCCCCTTGGCCTCTAATGCCCCAATGCCAAGTTGTGCCACCTAACTCCTCTTATAAGTGTTTCAACAGGTTAATGGATTTTTGGGTTCTCAGCCAAGCCTCATTATGTATTCACAGCCTAGATATCCATTATAGTACTAAAACACCTGAGGCTCATAGAAAACACTATTTGATTCAAAACTCTGGCCCTCTGATCTCAGCTAGCAATTTCACAATGTTTACTTACACTTCACACTTTTATTGGTTTGTAGCAAAAGTAGGATTTTTAAGAAAGTGGAAAGTTACCAAATAATTAATCTTTAAACTCTTTTGTTTTACACATCCTACTGTCACTATGAGTTTCATTAATTCTATCAGGGGTATAGAGGAGTAATGGAAATGGACGTGTATACTTTGGCATGAGGGGCATGGGGAAGATCTTCTGAACTTCTAATTCAAAAGCCCCTCCCCACCCCATGCAGACTTTGGTTCTTGTGGTTTCATCAGCCACAACACATTGAAAATCCCACCTTGCTCCATGAAAGTTGTAGAGGGTTAAAATGTGTCTATTCTCGCGATGGGGTTGGCCAAGTTGGGAGTGCAGGCTTTAGAACCAGTTCATCACATTAATAGGCACTCCTGGACATCAGAAATCCTGGGAATAGGTAGGGACTCTATGGGAATCGGGTCTCGGCCAAAGGGCTCCCCAAATCATCCCAACTCAGCAAAAACTCCAGGCCTGAATAAAATTTTGTGACTTGCTTAATACACTTATGCATTGATGATTGATTAATGTCTCAAATTTCCCAAGTGGTAGCCTGGGATAATTCATTGGTTTGAAAGTTTAGGACCATTGATACCTTCCTAATCACTTTTAGTACGACATTTGCCATGGAAGTGGACTGAAAGTTGAGTTGCAGCATGTTGGATGTCTTCCTTAACAAAGAAAAGGCTCACACCCCATTTCACAAATGAAAAGCCTCTTCATCTGAGCAGGTACTGGATGCTGCTCATCTGGCACCATCTGGCTTGCCTCACGTTTCTCTATCCCTCACCTTCCAAATAGCAAAAGTGCAGGTGAACTCTTAAGGTTTGATATGGAAGTGGGGCCGGGGGGGGTAGTTGGAAGAAGAAGGTGGGGTGGGAGTAGAGGATCGGGGAGGAATCTCAATGATTCATCAGCAGCTGGTAAGATCTCAAACCTTGACTGTGAAAGAAGCACTCTGTAAAGCTTAATTTCTGAGATCTACAAATTTATTTTGCCATGTGTGTAACAGTTTTATACACCAATTTTATATCAGCAGGAACAAGACGGAATGCTAATGACATAAAATGAGATGAACTGAGTAAGTTAACCTGTGCATTTGACACTGGTGCAGGGCAGCATTTGCCCCCTGGACATGTCAGATTTAATTGTTCAACATTGCCAATTTTGCCCAACTCAGTGATTTGATATCAGTCGTGAAATTAATTGAAAAAGGAGGCCCTGTACTTTTACAGCAATGGATGAAGTGCAGAAATGTTGCTACCTTTATAAAATTTGAGTTAAGAACGTGAATATAAAAGATCCATGACTGTTAAATAATTCAACTTGACTGTTGGAAATTATCATAGAATCCCTACAGTGCAGAAAGAGGCCATTTGCCCTGTACCAACAACAATCCCAACCAGGCCCTATCCCTGTAACCCCATATATTCACTCTGCTTATTCTCCCTGACAATAAGGGGCAATTTAGCATGGCCAATCAACCTAACCCGCCCATCTTTGGACTGTGGGAGGAAACTGGAGTATTCAGAGGAAACCCACACAGACACAGGGAGAATGTGCACACTCCACACAGACAGTGACCTGAGGTTGGAATTGATCCAGATCCCTGGTGCTGTGAGGCAGCAGTGCTACAGTGCCGCCCTATTATGTCAAAAGTGTCTGGACACAAAAATGGGCAGAGTTTTGCAAGAGCTTGCTTTCTGTTCCAGGCTATCCATTTTATACTGCTAGACAGGTCAGAACAAAAACGTAGGCTGGAGTGTCAAATTTACCATGGGTGCATCACACGTGAGTACAATTCAATGCAGGAGTGGTTCCTGAATAATGATTGGGCACCGGAGTTCTGCTGTTGTTTGCTCTGGTCTAAAATGTTGAAGCCAGCTGCAAAATTCCCATTGTTGAGCAGGTTGAAACCAACACAGGCTGGAGATTTAATATCCCAACCCATTGTTTGCGAACCAACAATCTCTTTAATTAAAAAGGTGCAAGGCAGCTAGCACAGAACAAAATAGCACATCATAGAGAATGTAGAAATATCTGAAGTAATATAATTAAGCACATTGGGGTTAGATTTCCATGGGGATGGTCCTTGGAAAATCTGGAGGTACAGCAGTTATGTTGCTCTGTCAGTGCCTCTGAAGGTCTTCTGACAAAGTTACAGCTAATGATCTGGGAAACCCATTATAAGGGGGAGCGGTCTCAATTTACACGTTATGTGCTGGTGAGGAGGAGCTTCAAATACTGTCAGCTCATAGAATCAGAGAATCTCCACAGTGCAGAAGGAGGCCATTTGGCCCACTGAGTCTGCACTGACAACAATCCTACCCAGGCCCTATCCCTGAATGTTACATTCACCCCGCTAATCCCTCTAATCTACGCATCCCAGGACATTAAGAGGCAATTTAGCACGGCCAGTCAACCTAACCTGCACATCTTTGAACTGTGGGAGGAAACTGGAGCATCTGGAGGAATCCCACGCAGACACGAGGTGAATGTGTGGACTTCACACAGGCAGTGACACAAGCTGGGAATCAACCCCAGGTCCCTGGAGCTGTGAGGCAGCAGTGCTAACCACTGTGCCGCTCCATCTCAGCGCTTCTTCAATTAATTGTATACTTTGAAAATTTAAGTTAATTGCTTACAAAGAATAGTATACAAGTGCTGTTTTTGAAAGCCTAAATGCACAATACTGCTTACCTGAATTATGTGGAGGTCAAGTTGCCAAAATGATATTGAGCAATATGACTTGTAGATGAGGGCAACAGATACCATGGATCAGTTTGTTTCATATTGTTTTCAGTCGCAGCAATTCAGCCAGTCAGGAATTAAAACACAGATTCTAGATATTCATTCACTGGCAAATAAACTAATCTCTCAAGGTTGAACAATAACTTTATTAATAACACATAACTGTATCATTATATAGGGGTACAGCCCTGACTATGTACTACCTTCATGCCCATTTCTACCAGACTCACCAGTTTAGGCCACTCTCATGTGTCCTGCTACATCTAATGTTGACTGCACTGTTTCCCCAGTCCCACGTTAACCCTCACAGTTCAGAACAGCCTAATACTACACCTCTCCCCAAGTCTTTAGCCAAATGTATTTACAATAACGTATTCACACTGCCCCTTCTCCACCCTCCCGGCCACCCACCCCCCCTTTGCTTCCTCTTTCCCCTTTTCCTAATTTTAACCTCTTGCCCACCCATCTGCCCACTCCCCCAATCTTCAACAATCACGGTTTACCCTCTGATTTCAGCTTCTCTGCCATTTGGCCATTCACACCTTCCATTCTCTCCGTGGACTGCCATTAGCAGCCTTTCCACTTGTTTTTGTGGCTATGACTCATCTTTCAATCCCTCACCTGCAGTATAAATATCTCCCACTTTCTCTGCCTTTGACAAAGGATCATCTGGACTCCAAATGTCAGCTCTTTTTTCTCTTTACAAATGTTGCCAGACCTGCTGAGATTTTCCAGCATTTTCCTTTTTGGTGACTTTCCTATTAGTTCCTCCTGTGGGGTTAGATGCATTCTGGATGTTAGTGATTGTGCGTGCGCTAAACGTAAACTGTGGAAGAGTGCAATTCCCTGTCTGAGTGTCAGCCTTTAACTTTAGGGCATGTTCTAAAATTTGCTTGAACTGGGCAACAAACAAAAATGTGTACACACCAACCATAATGCTGGTTTTGCATGTTAACAGCAGTTGAAGGGAAAATTGCCAATTTCCAGCAGAGTTGCTGGTTTCCCAGAACTGTGGCAATCACTCCAATTTTAACTAGGACAAAGCAGCTGCGGGAAAAGACAGGTTTTGTTTGGTGTGCTGCACATAAATTATCGTTACTGACAACAGCAGGCTTAATCACCATGCAGCAGTATCAATCTAGTGTTGGACATATTGGAGGAGAAACAACAGGAGATTGTGCCCAGCAAGTTTCAGAGATATATTAGTATTCTGTAATACTAAAGCACATGTAGCAGTTACCATGACCCCAGTGAATTTTAGCACCGGTAACTGAACAGGCTGCACCTCAGCAAACCTCCTGCAACAATATCTCGACATTTGTTTTAAAGGCTTCTTGAGAATCCAACATTGATTGATAATAGATGATAACAATAAGATTTATGATGGTTTGAAAACAGCTTTACATCAGGTCATTCCCTACAGTAGCTTTCTACAAGGATGACTGTCACTTCCACTTTAGATATGTTTAATTGTAACACTGGTGCAGCATTGAATGATGTTCGGGGAAGGTCACAAATTTCTCAAAATTAAACTGGTTTATGATGGCACAAGAACTGGATTAACATTCTGCTCAGTGGGCTCTTTGGAGACTTCACTAAGATCAATCAGTTTGCAGTTCACCACGGAAGGAACAAGTATCCCTTTTCAACATTCCACAATGTACATCGAGTTCAGCAAGGACATAAAGCTACATTACTCAGACATATTTCACAAGTACAACTTTGTGTTAAGCGAACACAAATTCCTGCCCTTCCCACTTGTCAACAGAAGGGGTTACTCCTTGATGACATACAACTGATATGGAACAGCCAGCAGGAAATGCTGAAATGTTGCTAATTTCCCAGATGGTTTTCATAAAATCTTGTTTGAATCAAAGGATCCGCAATTGGAATGTGTAACACATGGCACTGTTGGTTCTTAGAAGATATGAGCTCAAAACCTAATACGCTGAGATGGTGAACTAGACGGTAGAGTTTGCCTTGCTGGACTATGGGAAGTGTGACTAATTGGATCACTCTACCAAAAGGTCTGTCACGGGCACAATGAATAAAGCTGACTTCGTTCTCTGCTGTACATCATCTCTTGTTTTCTTTCTAATCTCATTTATTTCTTCCTCATGCTTCAGGTGTGAGCCTTCTTATTTTTAAGCATATCTACTCATACTGTTTTTTCCATTTGTGGAATAGTGGAAGGATTCCCAGGATGATAATCAGCCTGTCGAACTGCATTGTGAATGCTCTTTCTGTAGCCAACAAGTCCGGGCGTTGGACTTGAACCCAGAGCCTCTGGTCCAAAGGAAGGGACAGCGCTAGTTTTAAAGTTTATTTATTAGTGTCACAAGTAGACTTACATTAATACTGCAATGTACTTACGGTGAAAATCCCCTAGTCGCCACACTCTGGTGCCTGTTTAGGTACACTGAGGGAGAATTTAGCAAGGCCAATGCATCCAACCAGCACATCTTTCGGACTGTGGGAGGAAACCGGAGCACCCGGAGGAAACCCACGCAGACTTGGGAAGAATGTGCAAACTCCACACAGATAGTGATTCAAGCCAGGAATTGAACCCAGGTCCCTGGTGCTGTGAGGTAGCACTGCTAACCACTGTGCCACCATACTACTGTGCCACAAGATCTTCTAGTGACGCAGTGAATGAAGAATCATGAATTTGCTCAGCATGCCTCTAGCCAGGATTGGCCTTCTTTCAGGATGTTTGCTCTTTAGTTGCCTACTGTCACTGACTCTCCTTATTTTTCCACCAAAAGGTGACCTTCAACCTCAAAATATGTGGTGCTAAGTAGGTATCTATCTTAAGTGATCTGTTACGGTACAGTCCTGAGGGATCAGGATGATCGATCTCATTGGATTTTTGTGTCCTTCTATGAAAAGCATTTGTCACAAATATTGATACATTTTGTTTCACTTTTGCATTAGAGGCAGCAAAATTGTTTTTAAAATGATTCAAATGACAATCATGGACACATTTGAATGTCTGTCGCTAATATAGAACAGAGCCTGAGGTTTGGGTTTGCTGAAACTTGTGTAAAACCTGCACCACATACTCTCTCCCAGCAATCATAGAATCCCTACAATGCCGAAGGAGGCCATTCGGCCCACTGAGCATGCGCTGACCACAGTCCCATCCTCTTAACTCTACGTACTTACCCTGCTAATCCCCCTGACACTAAGGGAGAATTTAGCAAGGCCAATCAACCTAACTGGAGGAAACCAGAGCACCCAGAAGAAACCCATGCAGACACGGGGAGAATATGCAAACTCCACACAGTCACCCAAGGCCAGAATTGAACCCAGGTCCTTGGCACTGTGAGGGACTGTGACACTGTGCTGCCTTAATGATTTCCTACATGAAGTCCTCATTAAGAGTGAGCAGTTTGCTTTTTTGTGACCCTCCAGCATTTGATATGCACATCTCCAAAGACAAGCTGCTTTGGTGAATTGGTCATGTTAAATTCTCCCTCATTTTCCCCTACATGTGCTAGAGTGTGGTGACTGGAGGATTTTCACAGTAACTTCATTGCCGTGTTAATGTAAACCTACTCGTGACTAATAAATAAACTACTTTATCACCAGCTGGTTGTGGCTATTTTCCTTAAAGAACAGAAAAAAGTATGTATTGAGTGAGATAAAACCTCTCAACTCTGCCTCCCATTATAATTTACTATGTGAGGTGATATGCACAATATAATTATGCCTGGATTCTGAATCAGTGGCTTCAGTCTTAACCCCTGAGGCTTTCCAATTCTCCACAATCCAATGGCAGGTGAGGAGGGGGAAGGTTAAAAGTCAGAGTTTGAGTTTTCTAGCCTTTCGCACCAATGGGATCTTCTGATGCCACCGATGTGAATACAGATTTCAATGACTCACTGGCCTTGCTGTGGGGGCTGGAAAATTCGGCAACCCAATCCAATCCCTTACCCTATCTCCACCACTTTAAATGCTGAGATGTGGAATTCAGCTAATGGATGTGTTTCCCACAGGAGGCAGGGGCCCACTTAACTCCAAAGATGTGTGGGTCAGGTTGATTGACCATGGTAAATTGCCCATTCGTCTCAGGGGAATTAGCAGGGTAAATACCAGCTGACAGAATTTTATATGGTTCTCAATTTCAATCGGTGGCTTTCAGTCCTGGATAAATTGCCAGCTTTCTTTTGAATTAAGGAGCAAACTGTTTACTATGAAAGAGAATAGTGATTAACTTCCCTCCCACCCACTAAGCTCTGACTATATTTTTCTTTTTTGATGGTGACTAGTTTCTATCCAGCTTTGTTATTTATACATGAAGGATACATATTCCAGCAGAAACTAAACATGGCATCATTACAGATGAGTCTCTGCCCTCACAGATGGATTAGCCATTAAGCAAAAGAGTTGAAAATTCATTAATAAATCATTGGAGAATTTGATTCAGCTCCACTTAACTTGAGATGATGAAAGTCCAAGGCTTCCAGTGAGGATTTTTATCTGAATAGATGTACGATTTCCATAGGAGTTATCCAGATTGTGTTTGACAAGGCTATTATGGTGGCACAGTTGTTAGCATTGCTTCCCCACAGCGCCAGGGACCCAGGTTTGATTCCTGGCTTGGGTCACTATCTTTTTGGAGTCTGCATATTCTCCCCATGTCTGTATAGGTTTCCTCTGGGCACTTCAGTTTCCTTCCACAGTCTGAAAGATGTGTTGGTTAGGTGCATTGGCCATGCTACATTCTCCCTCAGTGTACCCGAACAAGTGCCGGAGCCTGGCAACTAAGGAATTTTCACAGTAATTTCATTGCAGTGTTAATGGAAGCCTACTTGTGACATTAATAAATATTAGATTTTTTGAGCTGGACAGATGAGACAAGGTGAACCAATATGTTATATATTGGGGTTTCAAAAATACATTCAGTAAGGTGCTACAAGAAAAAATTGCTACACAAGATTGGAACTCATGGGTTGCTGGGTAATATCGTGGCATGAATAGAGATCGCTTAGAGGACTGAAATATGTTCAGCTTATGGTTCTGCAAAGAGCAGCTCAGCTATTCACAATTTATATGTGACTTAGATGAAGGGACTGAGTGTGACCTCCAAGTTTACTGACAGTACAGAGTGGGATTGTAACCCTTCAGGAGGACATAAAGAACCTGCAAAGGGATATAGTTAGGATTTTCCATGCCCCTCACAACGTGTTTCATGTTGACAGAGATGGCCTGCCACTGGCTGGTGCTGGGATCTTTTGGTCCCATCACTATCAATAGGGTATCCTGTTGTTTGCACCACCTGAATCTGGAGAACCTGCAATGAGTTTTGCCATTGGCAGGGTCAGAAGATCCCACCAGCAGGTTTTCTGGCCAATAAGTGAGTGAGCACGGTCATGATATCATGAAGTGAGCCTCTTAGAGCATGAACTCCCTGATTGAGGTGATGATTGCCTACCCAATCAGGGAGTCTCACCTGTGTGTATATATCAGCTCTACTGGCATTCCAGATTCTGACTCTGTACCCAAAGCACAAGTGGAGATAAGTTTGTAAGTACAAGTAATCTAGTGAAGGGACACTGGTCTCTGAGGAGTTATTTCAAGCAGGAGGTGATAGATAAGAGTCAAATGTGGGGAAATGTGAGGTTATTCATTTTTGTAAAAAGATTTGAAAAAGCAGATTTATTTTTAATAGTGAGGGACTGTTAAATGTTAATGTTCAGAAGGTTTTGGATGTCCTTGTACAAAAAGCACAAAAGGTTTACATGCAGGCACTTCCAGCAATTAGGAAGATCAATGGCCTTAATTGCAAAGGGAATGGAGTACAAGAGTGAAGAAGTATTGCTGCAATTGTGCAGGGCTTTTGTAGAATCACCAAAGCACTGTGCACTCTTTTGGTTTCGTATGTAAGGAAGGATATAATTGCCTTACTGAGGTGCAATGAAGGTTCACAAAGTTGATCCCTAGCATGAGAGACTTGGTGTATAACGAGAGATTCAGTAGAATGATGTATAACAACTGGAGTTTAGTAGAGTCAGCAGTGATCTCATTGGAACACGCCATGTCCTGGGCTTGGCCAAACCTGCCATTATTAGGTCCAGGCAGCAGGCGATAGATGAGGCGGTGGGGTGGTGAGGGGGGTCGGGGGTGGTGGTGGTGGTCATTCAACCTGACTGTCTTCCCCTCTTCTTGGCTACATTCAGGGCCACGTGTCCCTGAAGAGGGAGCATGCGGTGTCTATGGGCACCATTGAGGTCTTCTGTGCCTGTTGGGCACTGCAGGGAATGGGGTGCCTTGTTGACCCCTTTAATTGCATTTTGGTTTAATGTTTTAAGTTTCATTTGTGATTTGTTCTTGTTTCAAACAGTTTTAAGTTAATGTATTAGTTTCACAAGTAGGTTTACATTGACACTGCACTGAAGTTACTGTGAAAATCCCCAAGTTGCCATACTGTGGTGCCTGTTCGGTTACACTGACAGAGAATGCACCCAAGTAGCATGCGTTTTGGACTGTGGGAGGAAACCAGAGCACCTGGAGGAAACCCACGTAGACATGGGGAGAACGTGCAGACTCATCACAGACAGTGACCCAAGCCGGGAATTGAACTCGGGTCCCTGGTGCTATGAAGCAGCAGTGCTGACCACTGTGCCACCATGCTGCTCTTTACAGTTGCCCTTGAAGGAGCTGCCCCTTTTACTTTATCCCATGGGTTATTTAATTTTGTGAAAGCAGCTAACGCAAAAGAGTTAGAACTTCTGAGTTGCAGAACTAAATGCTTAAGGCTATTTTCTTTGGTTAGAGAATCGAAAATTAGTCGCAGGATAAGGGGTCAGCCAAAAAGAAAAGAGATGGGAAAACATTTCTTCACTTGGAGAGTTGTGAATATATTAAATTTTCTGTCCTGGGGTTTATGGTTGCTGAGTCACTGAGTATTAAAGACTGAAATTTATAGATTTTGGTCTCTCAGGAAATCTAAGGATATGGAGATTAGGAAAGAAAGTGGAGTTGAGGTTAAAACTCAGCCTTGACATTTTTAATGATGGAGCAAGGTTGAGGAGTCATGTGATCTGTTTGTGCCCCTATTTTGTCTGTTTTTATGTTATTTCCGTTTAACTTCAGTGAAAAATCAACAAAACCCAGCTGGTCTGTCCTGGTTTAAAATGAAGATTGGGAAATATTCCAGTTGCGGGTGAAGTCTTGTGCCGCAGGAGGTAGTGACCCTGCCTCTGAGACAAAATCTTTGGGTTCGAGCCCCATCCCAGAACTTGATAACAAAGGAAAGTGTGTTCATAATGGAGTTATTAGGTTGAGTGTCAATCTGCAAAATCCTTCCAACATGACAATGGCTGGCAGTCAGAGCGGGAGAGACTCCTGATCAACCAGGCTTGATGCGGAGTGGCCCCTCTCAAACTATAAGCCCCTGGCGACAGACTGGTGATCTGCTCCAGGAATAGCTAACTATGGAAACTGAGAGTTTCCCTAAGTGCACCACGAGGTGTGGGAAGAGCATTGGAACGCAGGCGGTAGATTTTCAATATCATTAGGTGGAGGTGGAATGAAAATCAGGCAGGTTCCATAAGAGATGAGTGACCCAATAACATTGAGGCAGTGAAGATGAAAATCTACTCGAGTGTTTGGATCAATGCTTCAGAAAGCCTAAATTCATCAAATCACAGGTTCTCTGAAGGACAAAATGGTTTATATGCTGATTTCATTTCGACCAGGTACAATGCATTGTGATCAGGTATCAAGACCCATTAAAAAAGGATGGTGTGAACATCATGAGAGCAAGTTCGAGTCTCTTGACCTTGATGGCAAAGATTTGGGGTGATAAGAAATCTTTATTGGTTTCAGATTGAATCCATAAAAGTTGAGAATGACCGAATTATTTTGTGAAGTTTAAAAGAGGGGTCAGTCAGGTGGGCATTTTTCTATTGTGAGCATAATACTCACAATATGCAGTGAGTATTTTCTTAGAGATTGAAGACCTTTCTGGATTACCAGTTGGGGGTTACAACTTTAATAATATAAAATATGCCAATGATAACATTCTTGCCAGCTCTGAGGATGAACTGCGAAAGATTTAGCATCAAATAGTGAGTCAAAGTGCGAAAAAAGGATTGAGTATGAATTGTGAGAGAACAAAATGTCTAGTGTCCCTGCCTCTGAGTCAGAGGCTCTGGGTTCAAGTGCCAACCCTGGACTTGATAACAAAGGAAGATGCCTTCATAACACAGCCAACAGGTTGAATGTTAACCTGCAAAATCCTTCCAACATGCCAAAGAAAATCATATCAGAATGTAAGATCACAATGAAGAATGGAAAGATACACCAATTGCACAAATTGTGTTACCTCAGAACTGTATTAATGTAGTGTATAAGTGCGACCAAGGAATAAGATGAAGGATTGGAATGGCCAAAGATGCAATTCAAAAAATGAAAAAGCTTATGGTCAATTCAAAACTTCTCCAAAACATTACAAGGATGACTAGGTGCCGTCCTGGTGGGGTGATAATTTTCTGGGAAGTCCAAAGCTGCTGTCCTCTCTCTCAGGATGACTGCAGTTGTCCTCCCACCCTGCCACTCACTGCTGTTTCCTGTCAGACAGCAGCAACTGCTGCCTCCCATGCCAAGATGAAATAGTTTGCACTTGGGCTTTCTAGATTCTGAGCTGCTTGAGATTTTTTCGTCAATTCACTTATGGGATGTGTGTGTCATTGGCTAGGTCAGAATTTATTGCCTATCTCAAATTGCCCTTGAGGAGTTTCTGGTGAGATGTCTTCTTGAACCATGCAGTCCATGTGGTGTAGGTGCACCCACAGTGCCATTCAAGAGGGTGTTTCAGGATTTTGACCCAGTGACAGTGGAGGAACAGCGATATTTCCAAGTCGGAATGGTGAATGATTTGGAGGGGGACTTCCAGGTGATGGTGTTCCCATGTGTCTGCCACCTTTGTCCTTCTAGATGGTACTGGTTGTAGGTTTTGAAAGTACTGTTGCAGGAGACTTAGTGAGTCCCTGCAGTGCATCTTCTGGATGGTACACACGGTTGTCATTTAGTGTCCTTCCTCCTCCAACAGATTATCCTGCTCTGTGCTCCTATTGCTTATTCTCCAAGTCATGTTCTTCCAAGGGGAATTTAGTGCACCCATTTCTGGGAGTAACTGGTTTATGCAAAAGCTTTGAAGCCATCTGGACTTGAGTTCAATTCCAGCTTTGGATCACTGTCTGTGTGGAGTTTCTTGTTCTCCCTGTGTCTACATGAGTTTCCTCTGGGTGCTCCAGATTCCTCCCACACTCAAGGTGCGCAGGGTGCATTGACTGGCCATGCTAAATTGTCCCTTAGTGGCAGGGAGATTAGTAAGGTAAATACGTGGGGTATGGGGATAGGCCTGGGTGGGATTGTTGTTGTTGCAGACTGGATGGACCAAATGGCCTCTTTCTGTACTGTAGGGTTTCTATGACTCTAAAGCCCTTCAGCATCTGCTACACCACTTCCTGTTGATTTTTGCAAATTAAAATAGCTTTAACTATACAGAGTACAAAACATGTCTGGAATTGTAGAAACAGCCAGGAGAAATCAACTAGTAACTAACCTATAAATAGTTGATGGTTGCTTTAAATAATTGCAATAAGTAGTCCATATTAATGTGTTTTCAGCTGAAGCAGGTTATGGTAATGACTTCAATCAGGCCATTGAGATTGGCCTATTGGAGTATGAACCCCCGATTAAGGATGTATGTCCCAATGTTAATTTGAGTTTGTTTATTTGGTTAGTATTGATAGATATCCCTGATTAAGGATCCAATTGATGGGTCAATCAGGAAGTCTTTGCCTTGTACTTAACTGGGAGTGCCAGTTCCTCTGATACCCCTGGAGGAAGATTGCTGACTGCTGTTAGAGTGGTAAATGAAGAGATTATGATGAAGGGACTTCTGCCTCAAAGACTTATTACAGTTACCTTGGGTTTGAGAGAGGTTAAAAGAGTAGGGCATTGACTGAAACACCAAGCATCAAAATGGCACTGTTGGTGTCACATCACCATGATTTACCTGCTCTGAATCTTTGAGGATGTTAACTGTAATCACCTCAATGAGGTCCATGAAGTTGGCCTCTTGGAGTACGAACTCAGTGATTGAGGTAATGATTGCCTGCCTCGCCAGTATATATCGAGGAGTGTCAGGGCGACTGACTCCCTGGATTCTGACTTTCACTCTTAGGAGTGCAATTGAGTTTGTAAATAAAGGGAATCTGGTGAAGAGACACCAGCCTCTGAGGTGTTATTTCACTAACAGTGTTCGTCTTAATACCTGCAAAAATATCATGCCAATCACAATTTTCCCTACAGGTGTGCCTCCACCACAGGCACTGCTTTGGAGCTTTAAGAGAACAAGGGTTCAAAAACGGACGTTAGCAGTTCCTCTCTGTTTTGTGTTCACTCCTTAATGACTATTCTCCCTGTAAAATGGTACTCCAGCATATCTGCTGATCTGACATTTGTATTTTTATGACTCACCTGATGAAGGAGCAGCGTTCTGAAAGCTTGTGATACAAAACGTGTTGGGCTTTAACCTGGTGTTGTGAGACTTCTTACCGTGCCCACCCCAACCCAATGCCGGCATCTCCACATCTTGTATTTTTATGGCAGTGTCAGCGTGGATTGTACGCCTTTGAATACTAATGGTGTTTCAGGTAACCAAGATTTGTAATCCTTCAGGGGAGTCAAAAGACACAGGGAGAGTGCAGTTAAGACAGAAAATCCACTATGATCCTATTGAATGATGGCGCAGGCTTGAGAGACCACAGGATTTCATAGGCTCCTTGGGCCTCAACCTCATGTTCTTGCATTCTTATGAGTAAGTGTTTATTTATGTTACGCTTTCATCTCTTAACCTAACAATTTTCAAATTAATTAAACAAAAACATCAAGGTCGAGGATGAATTAAAATGGGTTTTTGGGTTATCTAAAATGGAGATAAGAAGAGGAAATATAGATGAGGTCTGCATCCTTTCTATTTCTTTATGCTAATAAATCTGTGATGTTCCCCAAATAATTTATATTTTGGCTTCTTCATTTTTGAATTGGATTGCTTCTTAAACCTCTGTTTATAATTCCGATGATTGTCGCATTAACCTTCATCTAGTATAAGCTCACACAATACCTGTAAATAACTCTCTCGAGCATTAAGCGTTGCTTCGGGATTTTATCACTTTTCCTTTCACTGATCTTACAGAGGAGAGATTTTGAGCTGCAGGATTTTGAAAACATGAAACGATGTGCGTGACTTTCATCTTTGGAATAAAAGTAAACCTTGTTATGCCAGATGTTCAGAAGAAAATGTGGCTCCATAATGATCACTCATTTTGCTGAAGCACTCAACCCTTTCACACGATGAGGGCACCTTAACAGCACGATCATGAATTTCTCATTGTTGGCCATCAGATGGCAGTGTTGCACCAGTTTGTAAAACAGCCCAACTCTAATTAATACTGCTTTTACATGTTGTCGGTAGAATATCTATTTTGCAATCTATTTCGCAAAGATTAAAATAGCAATTATTTACCTCAGCAAATAGTAGATAATGAAAAACTGCATATTGGAAATAAATACAATGACTAAGTATTCAAAGTAGCATGAGACAGGTTGTAGGAGGTTGGTTTGGTTCCCTTGAAGCCAAGAAACTGATGGAAGGATATTATACAAATACTTAAGAGGAATTGATAAAAGGGAAATTTAATAGTCTTTTACACTGGCTTTGTAACATAGACCAAAAGTGCACAGTGACAAGATATAAAGAAAATATTCACTTCAGCAGTTAGTGAATATAAGAAATAAAGCATTGTATAATATTCAGACCTTTTTTAGAATCCCTATAGTGCAGGAGGAGGTAATCCAGCCCATCAGGTTTGCGCTGACTTTCCAGAAGAGCGTCTGATCCAGGCCTACCTGCCTATCCTTGTAACCCTGTGCTTATACCATGACTAAACCACCTAATCAACATATCTTTGGACAATGAGGGCCAATTTAGCATAGCCAATCCACCTAAACGGCACATCTTTAACCTGTGGGAGGAAACCAGAGCAAACTCACAAAGACACGGGGAGAATGTGCAAACCCGACGCAAACTGTGACCCAAGGCTGGAGTCGAACCCAGGTCCCTGGTGCTGTGAGGCAGCAGTGCTAACCACCATGCCATCCTTTGATTAATGCACTGACATAAAGCCTGTACATTGTGCTTTATTACGCTCCTCATCCATAAGAAATGTCAACATGCTGTTGAACTTTAAGAAAAAATCCCTTTTGAGAGATCCACCATAATCAACATCTTAAGATAGTTTATTTGAGAAAGAGCATTTATCTAAATTAGTTCAATTGTGTTTCATATGGTGGAAGGCACCTCCTTGCGATAAAATTACCTCAGCGTTTTGGCAAATTAATTTATAATTGACTCCAGGAACATTGTAACTGGAGTTATCATGATTCCCACTATTAATGACCCTGGGGAGTTCTATGCAATGAGGGATTAGGTAATTAATTATGGCACACAGTAGCCACAATCAGCATGGTCTTTAGTTTGGCCCAATTCACTTTACTGACAACAATTAATCTCGAGGAATTGACTAAATTCAGCATTTGTGACTTCCTCACATGTGCCTGAGAAGAGAAAATCAGCAAAATAATAAGTACATCTTACATTTATCGCTGTTTAGTTAATCACTAAAAACACTCAGGTGTGCAAGGAAATGATCTGATGACCATCATAAAATGGACTGTACGTTGCAGAGACTTCTGCTAAAAGCCCATTCACATGGGCATTAATGTGGGGTGGTGGTGGGCATGTTTTGGGGAGGTTCAGTGCACGATGCCAGGGTGATGAGATGAAACTATGGGGGCAGATGGTAGGCTAGAGCTGGGTATCTGCCTACTACTGCAGACTTCATCCGCCATCATAGTCTTTGATATTATAAGAGTATTAAAAAAAAATCAGATTTCATTCATCTGATTCCAGCCAATACTATCTCCAAATCTCATTTTGAATATGATTCAGAGTAGATATCTTTTCATGCGTTATTAGAAGAATTCTTTGCGTCTGAACAATATAAGTTGCTGTCTGCGCGCAGTATCCGTCATTCCCATCAGTCAGGCTTCTGTGTTGTTGAAGCTGCTGTTGCTTTTCTTTTTTTTTGGCCGGTTCCCAATTTCTGTCAGGTCCCACAGCCAAATTCCCCTGTTACTCTGATCTTTCTCTGAATTTGGATGCTGTAGCTTGCACATTTATTGATTCGCTCTACCTTGAGTAGTAAGCATTTGGAAAGTACAAGACTTAAAAGTGAAACCTGCTGGACAAGACAGCGGCTAGGAGAAAGCTGGAAAATAACCCGGCAGAGAGGAAATGGAAGCTGACAGAAGAAAGAAAAGGTTAACAAAAATAGAACCCTTAAAAGACAGTACCTAGTTCAGTTCCAAACTCAGATAAAAACCACTGAATAAGATTGGAGAGGAGATTTGATGCTTTAAGAATCATGGAAGGCTTATTTAAAATGCTCTTCAAAGCCAATGAATACATAACACCATTTAGATGCAAATTTCATGGGAACAACTAGAAGGTATATACAAGAAACTCAATGACAGACCCAGTTTAAATATACAATTATATCAAAGTCCAATGTACATTGATGTTGGAATAGCGTTCAAGCACTGCAGGCTTTACACCTATGATTTATTCAGACTGATGATACCTAACCTTGCAACACATTCCCAAATATACATTATAGATTCTTTTCTCAGGGCAGATCTTCCAACACTGCTGGGGCGAAGGGTGATGGCTTAAGACAGATGATGATTGATTGGCCGGCCAATCGTCATATCAACTGCACCATTTTCCTTTCAATCAACATTGGAAAGGAAGGAAAATGAAGTAGAGTTTCAAACAGGTGGCCAATCCACTGGTAGTTTTAACCATCCAAAGTTGATGTGTTCTTCATTAACCTCTACAACATGCATTCCATTTCTCACCTTTGATCTTATAATTAAACTTCCAAGGACCTGACAAGTTCCCTAGCAAAGATATTCCTTTCAGAGACCTGTAAATAAGAGCTTTTGGGCCTTCTATGCATCGTTGGTTGGCCAGCATTTATTGCCCATCCCTAGCTGCTCTTGGAGGGCAGTTGGAAGTCAACCACATTGCTGTGGCTCTGGAGTCACATGTAGGTCAGACCAGATAAGGACAGCAGATTTCCTTCCCTTAAAGACACTAGTGAACCAGATGGGTTTTTGCATGGTTATCAGTAGATTCTTAATTCTAGATTTTCTTTTACTGAATTCAAATTCCACCATCTGCTGTGGTGGGATTTGAACACAGTAAGAAATCTCACAACACCAGGTTAAAGCACTCACCTGACGAAGGGGCAGCAAGCGCTCCAAAAGCTAGTGGCTTTTTCTACCAAATAAACTTGTTGGACTTTAACCTGGTGTTGTGAGACTTACTGTGTTTACCCCAGTCGAACGCCAGTATCTCCATATCGTGGGATTTGAATCCAGGTCCCTCGAACATTAGCTAAATTTCTGGATTAATACTCTGGCAATAATACCACTAGGCCATCATCTCCCCTCACTCTGCCATTCAAGATCTCACTTTCAGTTGTTTCAGGTCCTAGCTCTAGAATTCCCTCCATCAATCTACCCACGTATCTCCCTTTTTTGACTCTATCTCTATGGTTCATTCTTTTGTTCAGTGCCAGTGGTTCTTTGAATGAAGCTCCCTTGGAATGTCTTTTTATGCTGTAGATGCCAATGACTTCAAGTTGTTTGTTGTTGTCTGTGAAATTGGGAATAAAGTTGAAGGAAAGTGAGTGAAAGGAGTTGAATTAAATAAGTAGTAACAAAAAGTAAAGTATATATAATTTTTCATCTTTTGAAGAGGGTTTGAGATAAATCTCTATGACTATAATAATATCCTCTTGCCTGCTTATTGCTGTTACCCATGCAAAAGTGCTGAGTATACATGAGCTATGAAGAACACAAATTCAGATTCAATTATGCAGCAAAATAATAAGTCCTGAATCTTGCTACATTATAAGTGGGAGACTGTGCTTGCTGAATACGTTTAAGGGGAGTCTTTGATGGGAGAGATAATTAGCTCTGTTGTGTGCTAAATGATGGTACATTTAGCATTATGCAGGCTCCAGCAATATTATAATATTCAGTAAAGATCTGGCAGTCTTTTCGACCGATGTATGCAGGTTATAGCAAAGCCATTTGCTTAACATTTAAATTAGGATGTGGCTGGAACTAATAGGATGGGACATTCTTGCATTTTAGCTAAATCCATTGGTAAAGCTACTGTATGAAATGCTTTTATTTATATTGAAAGGAAAGAAGAAAAATAATGATAAAAAATAGCAGATTACCATATCATGGGCAGTGCAACTGTGGTACATTTTTCTTCACTCAACACTCTTAGAGATGAAATGTTAACTTTCTTTTTTTTCTTCAAGTTTGCTTCCGTTGCCTTTCCTTCCACCATTAATTGTTTCATTTGGGGTTCAGAAATCTCCCTGCAAACAGGCTTTCTTAACACTTAAGCTAATGGTACCAGTAAGGATTGAAATTGCACCCAAATGCAGTGCTGGTATCATCTGGTGTAAGAGTTGGTATATACAGTGACAGGTAACGTCTCCTTCCTAACTCAGTGATCTGAATTCAATTGGCTGCCCATTGCTTGCAGCTCTGCTGAGACCTGCTAACTCGGTGCAAAAACAAATCCAACAGCTGTGAACCTCCTGCCCTGCAGCACCCTGAAATAGATTTCATTCCTGAGTTATCAGGACAGCTTTTTAAAATGTTTTTAAAAGGCGTTAGCCCCTTCTGCCCCCACTCCGATCATCAGTCCCTTCTCCAACCGCCTCCCTTGATCACTGACCCCTTCATCATCACCCCACCCCAATCATCGGCCTCTTCTTCCTCCATACTCCCATCGATCATTGGCATCTAGTCCACTCCCCCGCCACTCATCTGCCCCTTGCCTCCACTCCTCCTCCGCCCCACAGACTGAGTTGGCATCCACCTCCTCCCCCATCGTCAGCATCCCAAGGTTGTCAGGGTGGTAGTGCCTACCTGTACCAAGGGGCAGTGCCAAGGGGTACAGTCAGGTTGCAGACTGGCCATTTCCCTTTCCCCGGGGCTATACTCACCTTTGCGCCCCAGGGAGACAGGTTCATGTCTGTGTGAGCCTGTTGTAAACTGTGCCAATGTGACATCACATCGACGCGGGGTCAATATCTGGTGAAAGGGCGGGTTAATAATATTTAAATCATTCAAATTAATGCAAAGTAGGTTCATGCCTGGGATGGGAATGAAGCTGATGTCACCGATGAGGGTTGGGGAAGATCTGAAATTGCGTTCTCACCAGTGATTACTGTGACATCTGGGATCTTAAACCTTGCTGGCATCCACACGGACAGCGAACGCAGGCACAGGATCCTTGCATCGTCTGATGCAAGATTGGTTACATGACTAGTTCACAGCAAGATGACTCCATTGCTGAAGTGGAACATTTTTGTGGCATAAACAATATTGAAAATACACAAATACGGAGTGGTATTTGTTAATATAACGCCCAGATTTAATGTGGTAAGTAGAACGACCCAAATGCGGCAACACAATTGGATATTGTTATCAAACTGTTTCCAAATTGCTGCAGGTAAGAAATGAAGCCTGTGTCTCAAGGTAGGTTTTACTTTAATGCCAGGATAAACGTGGAAATAGATTTCAGCAGGATACTGGTGGCTGGTTTAGGCTGATACGTAACTGCCAAAATCAACATAGCATTCGGCTATGAAGATGGGTTCTTAAAAATTGGCATTCTGGATTCTCCGCAGAATATTTATTTTGACTTTTTTATACTTAATGCAGCACTGGATACAATGATTTTATTGAAATGAATGAAGCACTTCTTGTGCGCTGTTTCCTGTTACATTTGTTCCAATGTCTCCCTCGGTTTTCTCTTCACACCTTTTAATGTCAAGGTCACCTGAAGTAAACTTGTGGCAAGAGTAATAGGCCCTTGTTGCAAGCTGACACCAGGAATAGTAAGGCCAGTGGGGGGGGAGCAGCCACAGGACGGCATGGGGCCTGGGAGCAGGAACAGCGAGACCTGCTTAGGCTGACACAGAACAGGGCAAGCAAAACCGCAGCAGCTCAGCAGGGCAGATTATGTTAAAAATATGGATATTGTTTTCCAAAGATAAGTTTCAAAATTGAAAGTTACCTGCACTGTGGGGAAAGGTAACCTTGAAGCATCGAACAGAGCAGTCAAAATGGAAAAGAATGTGGCATGTTCACAAACTAGGGAGTACGTTTTCATCATTGCAAACAGACACATTTATATTTATATAATGTCTTCACGACCTAAGGAAATGCAGCAGCCAATGTGTGCATAGCAAGATCCCACAAATGGCAACGACTAGATAAAATACATTAATGATGTTGGTTGTGAGATAATTGTAGTTTAGGATACTGCGGCCTAGGAGGAACTCCAGTGTTCTTGGAAAGTGCCACTGGATCTCGGATCACTGCATCTTGTGGGTGGCACAGTGATTAGCACTACTGCCTCAGTGCTAGGGACCTGGGCTCAATTCCGGGCTTGGGTCACTGTCTGTGCGGAGTTTGCATGTCCTCCCTGTGTTTGTGTGGGTTTCCTCCCACAGTCTGAAAGATGTGCTGGTTAGATGCATTGATCCAAACAGGTGCTGTAGTGTGGCGACTAGAGGATTTTCACAGTAACTTCATTGCAGTGTTAATGTAAGCTTTACTTGACTTTAAAGTCCACCTAATGCCTCTACTTTCTCAGAAGACTAATGAAATTTGGCATGTCTGCTACGACTTCCACCTATTTTTGTAAATGCACCATTGAAAGCATCTTTTCTGGATGCATCACAGCTTGGTATGGCTCCTGCTCTGACCAAGAGGTGGAGATGCCAGTGTTGGACTGGGATGGGCACAGTAAGAAGTCTCACAACACCAGGTTAAAATACAATGGGCTTATTTGTAATCACGGACTGTTGGAGTGCTGCTCTTCATCAGGTGAGATAAAATACTTTAACCTGGTGTTGTGAGACTTCTTGCTCTGAGCAAGACCGCAAGAAACTACAAAAGGGCTGTGAACAAAACCCAGTGCATTATGCAAACCAGCTTCCCATTCATTTATTTTGTCTACACTACATTGCCTTGGAAAAGCAACCAGTGTAATCAAGGACCCCACGCCTTCTGGACATAGTCTCTTTCATCTTCTTCTGTTGGAAAAAGATACAAAAGTCTGAGGACACATATACCAACCGACTTAAGAATAGTTTGTTCCCTGCTGCCATCAAACTTTTGAATAGACCTACCTTATATTAAGCTGATCTGTCTCTACACTCTATCTGTAACTAAAACAACATATTCTGCACCTTCTTCTGGCCTTCTACCCCATGAACAATATGTTTTGTCTGTATAGTGTGTGAGAAACAATACTTATCACTGTTACTCAATACATGTGACAATAATAAATCAAGTCAAATCTTACAAGGTAGATATGGCCTTAATTTAAAGTGTTATCTAAAATACCCTTGGTGGGATTCTTCCAAAATAATTCTAAGTGTTGAATTCACGTAAAAACTGGAGTAAATCCTGCTGTTTTTTTTTCAGCGGGAGTTTAAAACTGAATTTCCTACATTCTGCACGCTGCAGAATTCACTAGCGCTGAGGTGCCATTGCACATTTGCCGGTCTCTGGGCTGGCTTCGTACTACCAGCCTCCCAATTCCTGGCTGCTCAATCGCCGGCCAGCCCTGTGATCCCACAATGCCAGCTATGCAAACCAGTTGCCGGTCTCCCAGGCATCCTCAGGCCAGCCTTCAGCCCCTCCCTCCTGAGCCCCAGCAGCCCCGATTCTTGCCACCCACTCCCCCCCGCCCCAGGCAATTCCAAATGCTCGTTCAGTGCCAACCACCCCCCAGCAGGCTGTTCCCCCCCCCCCCCCCCCAACCCTTATGGCCAGCCCTGATTGTTGGCTTCCCTCCCTCTCCTACCGATCAGTGCCAGAGGCCCTGCCCCGCCCCCCCATCAGGCCCCGTCCCCATTAGGTCCTACTTCCTTGGCACTGCCCCATGCTTCCTGGACATTGGCACTTTGCTTTTCAGTGAAACTGAATTCAAGAGCTGGTCTATAAGAAATGGTCAAAGTAAGAATTGGAATACTATACCGATCTGTGAGTGTAGTTTAGAGCTGTAAGCTTCAATGGAAGAATCTAGTGGAGTGTGTAAGGATGGTCCAATTCCATGTCAGAATTTGGGTTAGTGGCATTTTTAAGGATTGTATCATTCCAATTTGCCCTCTTACCAATGACTGTCGTGAGATTGATTATATTATATGTCATAATCAAGTACACATGACATTAAATCCCCAAACCTGAAGTACTAAAGGGGGCGTAGTTACTCATATAAATAATGATGCTCATGTTTTTCCCAAAATAACAATCAGTAAGAAAATTGCTTTTTCACAAGTTGGATTTTCAATGACATACACTCTGGTTATGTTACCAGTGGGTCTTTAATTATTGACAAAAATAGGCATTCCCTTGTTTGCTTATTAATGATGTGGAGATGCTGGCACTGGACTGAACTAGGCAAGTAAGAAGTCTCTCAACACTAGGTTAAAGTCCAACAGGTTTATTTGGTAGCACAAGCTTTTGGAGCACTGCCCCTTCATCAGGTGAGTTGCCTGGTGAAGGGGCAGCACTCTGCAAGCTTGTGCTACCAAATAAACCTGTTAACATGGTGTTGTGAGACTTCTTGCTTATTAACAGAATGGATTCTCTTCCAAACCAATGGTGGAGAAACAATACGAAGAACATCATTCTCTATTTTTCTAAATAGAAGGTTTCTGCATCAAAAAGGTTTAATGATTCAAAACAAAAATAATCAAATTTCTTGTATGGAGCAAAGGTAAAATCCAAGCCACTCATTTTATCTGAGTGTTATTGCACAGCAGGATTAGCTAACACAAGGCTTCAAGATATGAGAGAAGCTGATGGGCTCGTTGAGTAAATGAACTAGGCATCATCGCACGATGGAGGAAGCTAATTCATGAAGCTATTGATTAGAGCTCTGAGGTTTTCAGTGCCTGAAGAATGAGAAAGTAAATGCTTTCCAAAGTATTTTGTTCTGCCTTGAATGATACCCTTGGAAGGAAATCTGTAGCAATGCAAAACGCAAAATACTTTGACAATTGTATCCCTTGCATCATCTCTCTTCTTTCCAAGAGAGCATTGCAAATTAAACAGGGCTCTTCTCATTTCTTGGTTGCTCAATATATTGCATCCTATGTAGAGGCAAAAGTAGGAAAATCAACAGAATCCTTACCTCGCTACTTAAATTAATGCTAATCAAAAGTTCAGCAACACTTTCATTGTTTAACAGATGTGCAGATTAATTTAAAATATATGCAAAAGAAATTAACTGGCATTCTAAAGCTGCCTTCTCTTAAATTATTGATAGGTTGTTAAATAATTTATCACATGTGTCGGTATGGTTAGTCATCTGGGTCGTGCTGATTGCTGGACACCTGCCAATCTACCATCATGGGAGTTAATTATTTTCTAATTTACCATGATGTTCGGAAGTGTATAAATATAAATATCACACTGCTCTTTTTTTTTGTTTGAGCTTTGATTAATTGTTTCCTTTCTCATAATGCAGTCTTTCGAGATCTAAAACCCTTTAATCGCTCACCATGCCCAGTATAGTCTAAGAAGCAGTAATTTTTTCACATCTCTGCAATGGGCACTTTCCAATGCCCCTCACTTTTGTTGTAGGGTGGATTCTAAAGTAACAGATAAGTTACGATTCACAGTTTTATTTTCTGGCAGCCAATTCTTCCTTAGCACTGATGCAAATTTTGGGGCTTGAATTGAGGTAAATGCAGATAAAATTTGTTTGTGAGGCACTCCCAATCTAATTCAGTAAATTATAGAATCACAAAAACCCTACAGAGCAGAAAGAGGCCATTCAGCCCATTGAGACTGCACCGACAACAGTCCCAACTGGGCCCTATCCCAGTAACCCACATCTTTACCCCGCTAATGCCCCTGACACTAAGGGCCAATCGACCTAACCCACACATCTTTGGGCTGAGAGGAAACCAGAGCACCCGAAGGACACCCATACAGACACGTGGAGAACAGGCCAACACCACATAGACAGTTACCCGAGGCCGGAATTGAACACAGATCCCTGGTCTTTTGAGGCAGCGGTGCTAACCACTGAGTCACTGTGCTAAATGATTGCTGATGGAGGTCACTGCTTCGATGCCTAGTTTGTGCTTTTAGCTGATCTGAAGCTGGGGCGATAATGAATCCCTCAGTTGGTTTCATTTATTTAAATAGGGAGGGAAATAAAAAGGAACAACATGGTAAAAGTGCTAGCCAGAAACCTTACTGGAAAGTGGGCATGTGAAATTAGGTGAGCACAGGGTCAAACTTGCTGTAGTGTTCCTATGGATAAATAGTTCAAATGGTTCACACACTAGTAATGGGCATCTGCGTGTTTTGCAGGAAAACAGCTATATCTGTGTAATTGAATTGATATGAGTTATGACCTAAAGAGCAGGAAGGAAAATGTAATTGCTCTATAGATTTCAGTTTGGATCTGATTCAATGGAATTTGTCACTTGCTATCAGTGCTGTCACTCCTTGATCAATCCTAAATGATAAAGCCTGGTTAATGTCAGTGAAAAGTATTTTGGTCTGAGATTTTCTCAATAACTCCTTTGCTTTTGATTCTCCCTCAGCCCTGCTACAAAGCTCATATCTTTAACCAAGCCTTTGGTAAACTCAATATTTTTTGATTAGATCTTTTTGAAACATCTTTGAATATTTTTTTCTATTAAAGATGCTACGTAAATGCACACTGTTATATAATGACATTATATAGTTACAGAAATATCACGTACTACTCGTACCACTTACTGGACTATGGTATTACATTGTATGCTTTGCTAAGACAATACTACTGTTAACAATATTCAACCAATATTAAAATGTATAGATTCTCTTCAGTGCCTTCACAGTGACACAGCTTCAGGGTATGAGACCTCAGACTAATAGCATAAGTGTAAAGTTAAAGATAATGATTAGAGTATACTGTAATAGCAGTGCCTCTAGACTTGATCAGTCTAACACATTCCTCACTGGCCATTCACTTTTGACCCTCGAGACATTAAATCATCTGTTACCCTACTGCCCATTTCCAAACTCTCTCCAAGTCTTATTTACCCACCAAGTCTATGGTTGCCGACCTAGATTAGTTCTCAGTTAATCAATGCCTATTTTATTTAATTTTTATTCAGCTTTTCAAATCCCTCCATGGCCTGGCCACTGTCCCAACTCTGAAATCTCCTCCAGCCTCTCAACCCTGTGAAATAGCTACACTCCTCCTCTAATTCTAACCTCTAACTGCCATGATTCTGAGCTCTGAAATTCCCTCCACAAACCTCTCTGCCTTGCTGCCTCTTCTTCCTCTTTTACACTACTTCTTTAAAACCTCCGCTTTGTCAAGTGCCCTAATATCACTGTATGTGAGTCAATGGATGGGAACCTCTTGCCTTTCCGTGGCGCCTTTCTCACGGTGGGAGGCAGCACACTATTGGCTGGTGCCAGGATATTCTGGTCCCACTGCTGATTTAGTTACTTATTTTTCTGTCTATTTTTATATTGGCTTCAATTTTACTACTTTTTCTTTGCCTCCTTCAATTTCTCTCAATGCCGTCTGTATGGATATATCGCCGTTTGCTCATTGTTTACCAGTACTGGGTGGCATGGTGACACAGTGGTTAGTATTGCTGCCTCACAGCGCCAGGGACCCGGGTTCAACTCTGGCCTCAGATCTGTGTGGAGTTTGCACATTCTCCCTGTGTCTGCGTGGGTTTCCTTGGATGCTCTGGTTTTGTTCTGCACTCCAAGGATGTGTGGGTTAGGTTGATTGGCCATGCTAAATTGCCCCTTCATGTCAGGGAAATTATCAGGATAAATTTGTGGAGTTACGGGGATAGGGCCTGGGTGGGATTGTAGTTGATGTCGACTCGATGGGCCAAATGGCCTCCTTCTGCACTGTGGAGATTCTATGATTTGTATCCTCACCCATTTTTAATACTGGATTTGTCTCTTTTATTTTCATTTTTTTTTCTTGCATTTTGCTCGTGGCACTACATGAAGAGCATGAATGGAGGAGTCTCAAATGATTTAGTCTCTGATTTTTCAATATATATTATCCACCTGTCATCAGCAGAGAAAGGCCAAGATTAGGTTTGGCCACCTCAATGTAATGGTACAGCTGAGGTTTGAGAATGAATCCTATGGAGAATTTCTGGGTGTAAGCATGTCTTAACACCTCAAGACGAAGTCAATTAAGCTCTGTCACAGTGCCTCACATGCTGTCATTTCTTTTCTGGAATGCCCCAGTGATGTCTGTCACTATCCTTTCTCGCCTTCAATTCATTATCCAGCAGCCTCATAGCCTTTTCATTTTTCAATGTTCTGCAATGACTCTGGCCTCTTATTCTTTCAACTCTCTCTCAGCTCAACAACAGTGGCATACACATCGCTACCACTCTGCTGTCAGCTTAAGTGATCTTGTTTCGACATCTGTTATAACGTGATCTTTTACTTGCTTAGAAATGGCAGACCTATAAAAACTACAGTGATTGTCCCTTTAAGGACAACACAGCAGAAGAAGGTCACCTGGTTTGAGGGGCCAATTGGGACTGAAAGTGAGTAATCACCTCGGGGGAAGGAGTCTTACTTTAGGCAAAGGACTGGTAGAAGACACGTAGGGACTGGAGCAATTGATGAGCTGCTCTAGGGCAGTTGGTGGGGTGGGGGCAGAGGGTTTATGGGGAGGTGGGGTGCTAGCCTCTGTACAGTTTTTCCTTATTAATAAATACCGGTTTTGTGTTCCTAACCAAGTCTGAGCATGCATCATTACATTGGCAACAAGGATTGGATGGATTATGAGAACACTGGCCCGACATTCAGTCAAAATCCAAAAGGAAAGGATACTCACCGAATACCTATCCTTGGGTGAATAGACCCAGTAATTTTGAGATATTGGTTTAGATTCTCTGGCTATTCAGGCCTTACTGCCGCTGCGAGAATGGCACTCAACCAAATCTCCGTTCACTGCAGCAGGACCAGAAAATCCAGCTGTGGGTGAGGTTGAAGAATCCAGCTCATTGTCAGACCCTGAGAGATGGAGGTGGAATGAGCTTGGATTGGCTGGCACTGTCAAGAATTTAGAAATACATAAAGAAAATGAAGAGAAAGTAACCCTTATAAGCAAGAGCTGTAATTTTATGTTTAAAGAAAAATGAAACTTAAGAAAGAAAAGGCACTTGCTGCAGAGTTTTTTGAAGAGAGAGAGAGCAAAGTAAAAACAGAGCCGTGTTTTGGGTCAAAATGAAAAATGCCCCAAGAAACTGCGGGATCTGTCCTGGAAGCGGAAAGAGGCTGAGTTTGCCAGGCTCCCAAAGCAAGCAGAGCCTGTGGAAGGGATTGAGTAGGAGTCCCTGCTCTGAGGAACTGCAGGCAACAAAATTCCAAAGGTTCTAAAAGCAGGAAAAGACATCCATCTGTTTGAAACAAAGGAAGTAAAAAAGCTTTAAAAACAGCCCCTTGGATCAGATTTCCAGTAAAATCATCAAAGCGAGGGCAAACAGACTCTTCAAAAGGCCAGAAGAAGAAAAATAAGCTGCAGAGATTGTTGACAGCTTTCCATTGGAGATAAAGAAGTGAAGCTTATAAAAAGTTCAAGAGAAGAGCTGCAGGTTCCCACCAAACCTTCAAAAGTTCAGGAAAAGAGACCCGGCAACTGCTATCAGTTTATTTTAAAAGGTGACAGTCTTAAAGCAGGACAAAGATAGGTGTCTTGCTACTTTATACTTGTTTTGACCTCTGTGGAGAGCTGAGGGGGAGACTTACTCAGGTTCTGAATGGGGTGCCCTTTAAAGATGGCACCTGATCTCTGAGCAGCAGAGTTTTGCTGCCATGTTGAGGCCCCAGGTCCCCCTTGGATGATGGTGTAATAATCGCCCCCTTGAATCTTTAGGCAAAATGTAGTAAAATTTGGAGAAGAAAACTGACCAGTTTCTCTAGAGAGAAACACATTGGTTTTCTCGCTGGAAACAACACTCTGCCATTTTTTGGTGAGTTTTCTCCTACTGTGTCAGAGGAAGCGCACAAACCTCCAAATAACCTATCTACCCAAACCATTAAGCAGCCCCTGCCTCACATTTCACAGAGGCTACAAATGTGCATTGGACTGATCAATCATTTCAAATCCCATTGACTCAGAGCAGAAGCAAGTCTTCCTCAACCTTAAAGAGACTACTGAAGAAGAAATGCACGTTTGAAGCCTGTTTTATGTATGATAATGTTTGAAACCATTAAAGGTGCAATAATATATTTAACCAAGATAAAAGTGTCTTAGTAGCAAAGCTTTTCAAACCTTACTGAAAAGAAAACTGACATTTTATATATTAAAGGAAGAAAAGCCAAACATTTAAGTTTCTCTTATTTATTCTCCTGGGTAACAAGTAGAATGAGACGAATCTAATCATTATTTGTCTTTTCAAGGGCAAAGTCATGGTAGACATGACTTAATGTGTATCCTAGTGGAATTAGATTTGATCCTCCGGGCTGGGCCAGAGCTTTCCTTTGTTAGATTTGTAAGATTAACTCTCTGCACATATGAAACTGCTGTCAGCACCAGGCATCAGCTGAAGTATTCAGCGCAATCTCACATTCTCAATTTAAGTCATATATTAAATCTTCCTAAATTGTCTACACGATCATTTGCAGTGAGAATGGGATTAGGTCCTGGAGGAAGATTAACACAATTTTCTGCTGCTTCGGAGAACCGGGTGCATGCTGATACCAGTGGCATACTACACTGACATAACCTGACTGCTTCAGAATAGAGCAGTGACTTTGATGCACTTTAAAAATGGTGCGAGAAACAGATCTTGACTGATTAAAGCTCAATGATAGTCTTTCATGATATCTTGCACCTCAATAATGCATTTCAATCAGTTTTATCTCCAATTCTCTCAGAAAATTGATAGTTAGAACACAATTATTAAAAAAATGTTCTGGGTTAAATGATTGAAGCATGAGACTGATATTCCGACTGCATAAATATTTGTAATTAAGACATTCATTAGTGGAGTAATTACCTGCCAGACATCTTCTCGAATTCCTATTGTTACATTTTTTTCATGGATAAAGGACTGTACACTGATGTGCTCTAAATTTTATCAACTTTCACAGTTGTAAAGTGTTCGTAACATTTTCCAAAGTGCAACTTCTTATGGGAAGCAAACTGGCACAAAAGCCACAAGTTATATATAGGAGCACTCTCTCCAAAGGTGCACATGGGTCACAAATATGTTTATAATTACTGACAATAATGTAATTGGATTGTGAATTAATCATTCATAAAATTAATGAAACCTAATGTCATACACTGACCTTTGAGTCACAGTCACCACGGAGACTATCCATTCTGTATACTTCAATAAATGTTTGCACACAACAATCCATAATGCACTTGGAAAAGATCATCAAAAATTCTCTGCAAACCTTCCACTGACCAAATGATTTCATGGCACACGTTTGATTACAGTGAATATATTTGTCGTGAATTTATTGAGATGCCATGAAGTAAACCGCAAAGCAAGGCACCTCTGGAGATGTGAGTTTAGCAAATCACGTGATTGTTTTGAAAGTTTGAGTAAAATTTAGATTTATTCTCTTTTGTTCATTTGCTGGGTGGCAATGTTTTAATTATGTTATTGATATTTATTGATAAATCGCCTAGTTGCATTCATATTGGACATACTGGTTAATAGTGTCCTTGCAAGATTGAAAGTAGAATTATCAGCTTTCTAATTTATGTAAAGTAAGAACAGAAAATGATGGAAACACTCAAACAGGTCAGGTGGCATCGGTGGAGAGAATCAGAGTTAATGGGTGGAATTCTCCCATTTTGAGACTAACACTGAAAATCTCTGATCTCCTCCACTGCTGGGATTCTACGGTGCCACTGCAGTGAATGGAGTTTTGGATGAGTGCCAAATTCTCCCATTCTCACTGGCAGCAGGATGGGAATGGATGAGATTGGGCAATCCCGCCCCTAGTACGGTGATGGGTGGTCCTGGTGGTGCCTATCCCACTGACCAGATTGCCAGAATCCTGCATCAGATTCAGCACCTGGAACCTCATTAATTATGTGCAGGTGAGTCCCCCTCCTAGCCAGTTGCTTCATCTGCCTTGCCTCAGTTGGTGGATCTGAAGGTCCAGATGCCATATTGAAATACCAATCTGACACACTCACATCACTTTTCCAGCCCACCTGTCTTCATTGGACTGTGCAGAATGTCATAACCCAAAGGGAAAAGGGTATTCTGACACTGTGGTCAGGATCAATGGGGTACTTGATGTGGATTCAACTGTAAGGGGAAATACAGACAGGTGGCTGGAGGGTTACAGAAATCTATTTAGCTGGTAGCTGAACGAGGCACTGCACATTGAATTTGTTACAGATCAAAGGTTTCAGGTGCAATGGAGAGGGTTTCTCTGATTTCAGTTTGCTGGGGAACCTCAACAACTTCAAATCAAAGCTGTGTGCTTACATTGGGGCTGAGTGCATAGCCATGCAGATTGGAAACCCACCACCCCAGGTGAAATTGACACCTCCTCTCTGTCAGAGGACATCAAAGGGGTCTACTCACACTTGCAGCTTCCGGCAGGGAGAAAGAGAAATCTCTGCAGAATGGAGTCTTGCATTGATTTAGAAGCTTGCTAGGTGACCAGGGGGCTTGGAGATTAGGGTGACCTGGGCACATCAGAAGTTCCACAGCTAACAGGCAGGATTGCCTGATGATCACCAGGGGTAATCTTCAGATTTGCCAGGGCTAGAAGGTGCAGTTCAGCCATGACACCCCCATCCCAGTGGAGGGTGGTGAGATCAAATCCTTAGCCCCCCAACCCAACCTGACCCACGCAACCCCCAGGACCCTTAAGAGATCTGTCCTCTGCCAATTGTTGATTCAAATCACCCTTGATTGATTACACTGACTCTCTCACCAGAACTCTCATTTTGTCCTCATGCCGGATCTTTTCGAAACTCCTGACTTTTGATCTGGCCTCACGCTAGTTGTTCGTTTTAATCTCTGACTTTCACTCTGTCCTCATGTATTTTATTTATCAAAGCCCTGATGTTCACTGGATTTTCAGATTATTTTCTTGTGAACATTATTCACAATTGACTCGCTGAGAAAAAGTAGTTACAAGGTGACAAAGCTTCAACCGAAGCTAGGGTTAGGGTTGAAGGGCATTGAAATTAGATTTATGAACCAGGCATTCCTTTGGAATGCAAGCATGTTCAAATGCCTGCACTGAAATTTTTTTGGCTTTTTTTCAATAAACACCACTCAAGAGTAAAACTGTATAAAATGTACAAAGTTCAATAAATTTCTCAGGATCTAGATTATGGATGTAATTTTTACGATAGGGGAAAGGTTGATATACTGGAAAAGTGGGTAAGGGGGAGCAGAATTCAGTCTGTTACATTCAGGGTACATCCCTTCTAATGTGTGGGTAGCAGAAATTCCATTGTTACTGACCATGAAATGAGGTAAACCAAACTAAAACCCTAAGGGTGCGAACTTATCTGCTGTTCATGCCACGCTCCCACTGCAGCAAATGTCAGAGAATATGACGGCCAGCTACATCTCCGCTCACTGCGGCAGGATGGGAAAATTCCACTGGCATGATGAGGATTCCAACCCTAAGAGGGTGGAATTTTCTGGTTTTGGGATGAGCATGGTTGGAAAATCCCATTCATTATTTAACAGGAGGTTTAACAGGAGGCTCCAAGAAATAACTGCCATGCTGTTAGGACAAAAATATTCCTGCCATTCTAACTTGTAAATTATTTATTAGGTTGTCAATGTGCACACTTGCAGTAGAAAAATTTGAAAATGAAAACAAGTGTGTTGTAATTCATAAGGGAAAAGGTATCTCCAATCTGAATGAAAGAGGACATTTGAGTAACAAAGTTGATTTTTGTATATATTTAGCTTCAAGAAGACAATATTTTTAAATGAACAGTTAGTATCAAGTAAACATTAGCTCTGTAATCCATCTCTGTGATAACAATTACACTGTGTTGAATTCGACCAGTGCGTGCACTAAGTCTATAGACTATCATTTTGCAAATCCTCATCAATGAAGCATTTTACACATTTATGATTCTTTGGCTGCTGAAGTGATTGTATCAATATTATTTACTGATGAATATATAACAGAATTTTTGATTTGATTTATTATTGTCACATGTATTAGCATACGGCAAAGTATTGTTTCTTGCGTGCTATACAGACACAGCATACGGTTCACAATGAAGAAAACAAGAGT
This sequence comes from Carcharhinus amblyrhynchos, assembly GCF_965287045.1. NCBI lineage: Eukaryota > Metazoa > Chordata > Chondrichthyes > Carcharhiniformes > Carcharhinidae > Carcharhinus > Carcharhinus amblyrhynchos. The sequence continues at coordinate 23,671,465 of NC_137342.1, read as the reverse complement.
GCAGAATGTAATGTTATAGCCATAGCTAGGGCCTGATGGCAGCAGGGAAGAAGTGTTCTTGGGTCAGTTGGTATGTGACCTCAAACTTGTACTTTTTTTCAATGGAAAAGGTGGAAGAGAGAATGTCTGTCTGGAATGCGTGGGGTCCTTAATTATGCTGGCTGCTTTGCCAAGGCAGTGGGAAGTACAGACAGTGTCAATGGATGGGAGGCTGGTTTGCGTGATGGATTGGGTTACATTCACAACCTTTTGTAGTTTCTTGCGGTCTTGGCAAGAGCAGGAGCCATACCAAGCTGTGATACAAGCAGAAAGAATGCTGTCTATGATGCACCTGTAAAAGTTGTTGAGAGTTGTTGCTGACATGCTAAACATAAAAAACATTGTGTATATCCATTAAAATAGTCTAATGGGACTGTTGTAAATGACTGGCATATACAATTGTCTATTGCAAGTACAGTGTATATCGTATTGCTCCCTACTGATACAGAAAAGTTGTTTATTTTCATCCTTGTAAAGGCAATCCTTACGGGGCAATGAGATCATTAGGGGTGCATTGATACAGTAGCACTAGCATCTAAATGTGACTATGGAAACAAGTGTTGTGTGATGTTTCTGAGGAAGAAATTTTGCATCACTTAAATGTAGTGAGATGTCAACCCTGCTTTAAGGCATCCTCAGGGAATGCTTTGGGGTCCCTCAGCAATTTTTAATGTTTAGAGTCTTCAGATGCTTCTGTCCCTACGCTCTAAGCATTTAAATTTTAACAGCCGGTAAAGGAGCTCTGCTCATCTGGTCATGTATCTAACGTAACAGATAAATTGTATTAAAATAATCATTATTCGTGCCTCATTCCACAGGTAAAGCTTGTTATCAACATTATCCTTGAATTGCAATCAATCAAGAAGCAAAATACTGTGGATGCTGGAAACCTGAAATAAAAACTGGAAGTGCTGCAAATACTCAGCGTATTAGGCACCATCTATGGAGAGAGAAACACATTTAGCTTTCCACATCCATGACCTTTCATCAGAACTGGGAAAAGTTAGAGGTGAAATAGGATTGGAGCAAGGATAGGTGTGACAAGAAGAAATTATAAATGATGAACTGGGGTAGGGGCAGAGGCAGCAGCAAAGAATTGAACTTGATAGCCCATTTGCAAAACTTCCACCAACAAAGAGTACAGCACTATGGATCGAAGGTAAAATTCTGTGAATGCTTGACGCATTGTTACAGACTTCTATCTTCATTACTTTAACATTCTCTGCTAAAATATGAGAGGATAAAATATGAATACATGCACTGGGAAATCATGTTGCAGTTATATAAAACCCTGGTTAAGCTGCATTTGGAGTATTGTGGGCAGTTCTGGTCACCACATTATCAGAAGGACATGGAAGCTTTGGAGGGAATGCAAAGAAGGTTCACCAGGATGTTGCCTGGTTTTGAGGGTGTTGGCTCTGAGGAGAGGTTGAATAAAGTAGGATTGTTTTCACTGGAAAGACGGAGGCTGAGGGGAGACCTGATAAAGGACTACAAAATTATGAGGAGCATAGACAGGGTGGTAGGTTTTTTCCAAGGGTGAAAGTGTTAATTACAAGGGGCCAGAGGTTCAAGATGAGAGGGGGAAAGTTTAAGGGAGATGTGAGGGGGAAGTTTTCCATGCAGAGAGTGGTGGGTGGTTGGAACCAGCTGCCAGGTGTGGAAGCACGCACAATAGCAACATTTAAAAAAAAAACATCTGAATGGACACATGAATAGGGAGGGAATAGAGGGGTATGGACTGAGCATTGGCAGAAGGTTTTTTTAGTTTGGTTAGGGCATCATGATCAGTGCAGGTTTGGAGGGCTGAAGGGCCTGTTCCTGTTTTGTGGTTTTATTTGTTCTTTAGGAAGGAATATTCATACATGGTTGATGCAGAGTAGAACCATTAAATATTACTCTTCTGATTTGAATACAGTATAATTTGAATAATACATCAGCTATGAGGTACAGGATGTCAACCATATCCAAAATCATTACAAGTTGGCATGGATTTGAATGGAATGACAAGATTGCCTGAGGCATTGACATAGAAAGGGGATGGTATCAGTGGATCATTGTGACTAACACTTGAGGAATTGGCCAGTTAAGAAATGGGTTTGGCAACCTGAATATATGGCACTTCGTATTTTTTATTTTAGGATGTTTGAAGTACTGTCAGTCCACTTGACAATTTATTTGCATTAATGTCCATCCTGCATTATTTCCTTATTGTTAAATACATTATATCTCCATGCATACCAGTTGCATGTGCATGCACAATCTTGCACCATATTGATAGGAAGTAATATGGAACTTGTATCACAATTTAAATCTGCAGACCACAAGTCACTCAAACACTAAACTTTAATAGAATACTTTTAGTGGTGACTATTTGCGCCTCACTCTCATTTATTTGAATGATAATTTAGAATTGCAGAATCATAAGATCCCTACAGTGCAGAAGGAGGCCATTTGGCCCATCAAACCTGCACCAACAACAATCCCACTGAAGCCCTATCCCTGTAATGTCATGTATTTACCCCTCTAATTCCCTGACGCTAAGGGGTAACTTAACATGGCCAATCAACCTAACCCGCACATCTTTGGACTGTGGGAGGAAACTGGAAGACCCAGAGGAAAAACACAGACATGGGGAGAACTTAAACTCCACACTGCTATTCACCCAAGGCTGGAATTGAACTCAGGTCCCTGGAGCTGTGAGGCATCAGTGCTAACCACTGTGCCACCATTTTGTTTCATTATTAAAGTATTGAAATCACAGGGTGATAGTAAATGCAATTAAGTACTACATTCAAACATATTTAGCAGTTGTGTAATTACTATGTATACTTCCAAATTATATTTTACAAAAGAATTGCTTCAAATAGAAATACTCAGCGTAAGTATATTAAAAGTTTTTCCCACTGATTTTAATGTGTTATATTAAATTTTGCTCATTGAAGGTTTACAGTGCCTCACATTTACAGGCAAATTGGAAATCAATTAAGCAGATACTGATTTGCTACACTTTTACATTAATACTGGGTTATGATCATCAATGCCTCAAAGGACACATGTTCCACTTACCAGAAAAGAAATATGACTTCCTTAGCAGCACCATATGTTATTATAATGTAATTGTGTAAAGAACAAATTAGCCATGACTGATTCCTTAGCTTTCACAGTTTATTTGTATTGTTTGGATGGGGCTAACTTATCACAGCTACATATGTTCCCAGTTTGTGTCTCATCCCTTCTTACAAAAACACATTTCTGAGTGATCATTATTGCTTTAGTGATTTCCTGTAATGAAGGCAGCACAGTGGCAGTTAGCTGCCTCACAGCACCAGGGATGTGGGTTCGATTCCAGCCACAGGTCACTCTGTGTGGAATTTGCATGTTCTCTCCATGACTGCATGGGTTTTCTCCAGGAGCTCTGGTTTCCTCCCACAACCCAAAGATGTGCAGGGTAGGTGGATTAGCCATGCTAAATTGCCCCTTAGTGTCCAAATATGCATACGTTAGATGGATTAGCCATAGGAAATGTACAGATTTATGTGGATAGACCAGGGGAAATGGGCCTTGGTGAAAACATTCTTTTTGAAAGTTGGTGCAGATTTGATCGGCTGAATGGCCTCCTTCAGCACTGAAGGGATTCTATGATCCTATGATTCAATTCTGTACTAGCAATTAATTACTCGCTTTTCTGGCCTTTGGAGATCATAAAAATAAAATGAAGAACCAAATATAGTTTTCCTTCCGATGGGAGAACATTAGAGAAAGTATGCTTAAAGCCTGCTGTTCTGTTTCTTAATGGGATCTGGTGGAGGAGTGGGTAATGTTCTTACCTCTGAGCCAAGATCTGGGTTCAAGTTCCATCAAGACATAATAGCTGAGGGTGCAGGTTGTGTTTCAAGTTTTAAATTTGCCCAACACACACCAATGGCATTGGTGGCCTGAATAGGAGAGCTTTCTAGTCAGCATATAATGGAAAGAAATTGGAACATCGACTGTCACTACATGGCTGCAACATGCATATAATGTGTATGTTGCCATGGCAACTGGAAGTCCTTTTGGTTGGGGGCCAGATGACTGGATGACTGGTGTGGATCAGATTGTTGTCGGCAGCATAAGGCTCGATCCCTGTTCTGGCTGGGGTGGAATTGGGACCTGCCACCTTTGATGTATCAGTGGTGGAGATTGCAGCACTGTGGATCTGGCCTGCTTTTGGACAGGGAACTGAAGAAGATCCTGCTTCATGTAATTTTAAGTTATTCCATTTCATATCTTTACAAATTAGGTAACGGAGTGTTTTCTATTTGTGCAGCCCCATTGCTCAAAATTAGATTGACAGTTTATTAACTTCAGACCACACGGATTGGTTTCAATTAGGTGGGGTAATACAGTTATTCCTTTACACTGGATTTCTTCCACCAGCACAAAAAGTTGTTTAGCGTTTGAAAATAGTGGGCAGGATTCTTTGGCTGCGTGCATGCCCCAACACCAAAAATTCTTGACTGAGCGCAACAGGCCTTTAAACGGTTTTCCAAGTTTTCTGTCTCGCCCGTTACGATTCCCATTGCAGGTGAGACAGGAGAATTTTGGTCATTGTTCGTAACATATAATTCCTGAGATTGTGGAGTAGAAAGTTGCTGCTATATGGAAGTGGAATGTGCATCTCCATTCTAACCGCTTTGTTCTTGGAAGTGTGGATTTTTGATTGGATATTTATTAGTAAATAGTATAATAGAATCGTAGAATCCCTAAAGTGCACAAGTAGGCCATTTAGCCCATCAAGTCTGTGCCAACCTCAATCCTACCCAGACCCTATTCCTGTAACCCCATATATTACCCTCTTTATCACCCTGATAACTAGGATCAATTTATCATGGCTAATCAACCTAGCCTGCACATCTTTGGACTGTGGGAGAAAACTGGAGCACCGGAAAGAAACCCACACAGACACGGGGAGAATGTGCAAACATGGGTGTGGGCGGCATGGTAGCACAGTGGTTAGCACTGCTGCTTCACAGCTCCATGGTCCTGGGTTCGATTCCGGACTTGGGTCACTGCCTGTATGGAGTTTGCACATTCTCCTCATGTCTGCATGGATTTCCTTCAGGTGCTCCGATTTCCTCCCACAGTCCAAAGATGTGCGGGTTAGGTCGATTGCCATGCTAAGAAATTGCCCCTGAGTGTTCAGAGATGCATAGGTTAGAGGGATTAGTGGGTGGGGTATGGGGGTAGGGCCTGGGTGGGATTGTGTTTGGTGCAGACTCGATGGGCCAAAGGGCCTCTTTCTGCACTGTAGGGTTTTATGATTCTATGATCACACAGATAGTGTCCCAAGGCTGAAATTGAACTCGGGTTCCTGGCACTGTGATTCAGTAGTGCTAACCACTGTGCCACCATGCTGCCCTTTACAAGAGTACAAGGCATGTTCCTTTCTCTTAAATGAATGAGTGAATGAATGAATATCATTGTTGCATAATCTAAAGTAGTTCTAGCTGATGATCTGAATGGTTACCTGCAATTTTATAAATTGTCAGAAATAACCTCAAAAAATATATTTTTCAAATTTATTTCTCAGGATTTTCTGTATTTTCTAAATAAAATGATACATTTCAGAATTAAAATATTAGAACTTTTGTAACATTGAAAAATTGAGAACAATTTTTTCAAAGTGTTTTTGTTAGCTGCAGAAACTGGGAGAAGCTCAGTATTTTAAGTTCTAAAGGATTGCTTCTGACATATATTGATTCCAAGGGTCAACAAATGAATAATGGAGTGTAATATGGAAATAAATGAGAGCAAATCTTGGCACCTCAAAGAGATTCTTCTTATCAATATTTGAAGCCATAACCATAGAGTGGCTTCTTAGAACTGGTATAAATCCCACCTCAAAATTCCGCTAGAAATTCAAGCTTTTGACACAAAACACCTTCATGATACCAAACAGTAGGAGGTTAAGTGTCTGTAATGGATTTCTATGAGACCTGGTATAATTGGTACAGCAGAGATGCATTATGATCCTGTAGCCTATGGGGTAACTATTACAGCCTAGTTCTTCTTAGAGATGAAAGTACACAACTGAAAGATGCACTGGACATGGAATATATTATTGCAGTAAAATATTGACTCAGAGGACAAACATGTTTTTAAAAGTGACCGTTTTAGGCAGTAATTGTTTACGATTAAATGGGCAAATGAATTAGAATTTTTCTCCAGCACAAAATGTACCAAAAATAAGTCTTGTTTAAACTTTGATGAAACTGTTCTTAACATTATTATTTGCCAAAAGCCACTGCACGCTATTGAATGGTAGTTAACAAATCTGCCTATTATACAAGGGGGTTTTCATTGTTTGTTTAACATTCATTGGTTTGCTGCATTCTCTCGCATACAACTTCAGATAAACCTTATTATTTTAATATATGGGCAACTGATAAAGATTACCAAAGGATTAAACAATGAAAAAAGACACTGTATAATCATTTGGAGCTTTGGGATTTGACCTATATATCGCCACAGCAAAAAGGGTCTCAGAAGAGTGGAAACCAAAGCCCTATTACAGATCCTTTTGCTTCTGAAAGGAGGATAAAGTTTTCATCCCCAGCGGATCTACCGAGTGCCCTAGATTTTAGTACTAGAGTTCAGCCTTTCTTCAAATACATTTTTTTTTTAAAGGAATTAGTAGTTAAGTTTCATTTTTAAAGCTATTTTTCAGTTGTACACTATACAGCATCACCTTTCTTTATTCTAACAGTTCTGTGTCTTCTATTACTGAGTTTGTTGGTCATTTTAATGGGTACATTTGTGTGCTGGTATACATTCATATATTAGTTTTACAACAGTTATTTGTTTAATGGAAGTTTATATAATTTACAATATTTTGTGGTTCTAAGAAATTATAATGTAATTATACTCTTATGGGGTATGTTAGCATGGTGGTGATGTTACTGGATTAATGATGAAGAGGTAAAGACTAGTGTAGAGGCATGAGTTCAAATCCCACCATGCAGTTGAGGGAATTTAAATGTAATTAATTGAATAAAATCTGGAATTAAACAGCCTGTGGCAACAATTGGCACCATGGAACTACTGGATCACTATGGGGAGGCAGTGGCATAGTAGAGACCCAAGCTAGTGCCCTCGGGACAAGGGTTCAAATCACCACCACATTATGTGGTGGAATTTGAAGTCAATTAATCTGGAATTGACAGCTAGTTTTAGTTATGGTGAACCTATACTCAATTATTGTAAAAACCCATCTGGTTCACTCATGTCCTTTAGAGAAGAAAATTTGCCATCTTGACCTGGTCTGGCCTACATGTGACTCCAGACTCACAGCAATGTTGTTAACTCTTAATTGCTCTCTGATGGGCAGCAAATGCTGGCCCTGTTAGCGATTCCCACATAACATGAAAGAGAAAGAAACAAGTCTATGTTCCTATGAGTAGAAAGTATTTCTTCGCTCAGAGGATCATGCATCTTTGGAATTCTCTACTGGAGACTCAGTCATTGAGTATTTTCAAAACGGAAGTTGTTAGGTTTCAATATCAAAGACAGCAAGGGACAAACGAACAACAAGGAAAATTACAGCACAGGAACAGACCCTTTGGCCCTCCAAGCTTGCACTGACCATATGCCCTTCTGAAATAAAATGCCCTACCCTTCTGAGGACCATACGCTTTTATTTCCAACCTATTCATATATATGTCAAGATTCTTCCACTTCCTCCTCCGGCAGCAAGTTTCAGGCACCCATCATCTTTGGTGTAAAATGTTTGCCTCATAATCTCCATTAAACCTTGTCCCTTGTACCTTAAACTTATGGCACCTAGTAATTAACTCTTCCATCTGGGAAAAAGGTTCTGACTATTCACTCTGCCCATGCCCCTCATAATCTTGTAGACTTCTACCAGGTCTCCCCTCAACCCCCGTTGCTCCACTGAGAACAAAAAGTTTCTCCAACCTCTCCTCATAGCTAATGCCTGCCATACCAAGCAACATCCTGGTAATTCTTTTCTGCACCCTCTCCAAAGCCTCCACATCCTTCTGGTAGTCTGGTGACCAGAATTGAACACCATATTCCAAGTGTGGTCTAACTAAAGTTCTATAAAGCTGCAACATGACTTAACAATTTTTAAACTCAATGCCCTGGCCGATTAAAGGCAAGCATGCCATATGCTTTCTTGACTACCTTCTCCTCCTGCATTGCCACTTTCGGTGACCTGCGTACCTGTGTACACAGGTCCCTCTGCCTAACAACACTCTTAAGGGTTCTGCTGTATATACTGTATATTTCTCATCTGTATTAGGCCTTCCAAAATGCATTACTTCACATTTGTCTGGATTAAACTCCATCTGCTCTCACTCTGCCCATGCCTCCAACTGATCTATGGATGGGGACAGTGAGGGAAAATGATGTTAAGATGGTAAAAGGCCATGATCTCATTGAATGGTGGAGCAAGCTCAAAAGGCTTGTCAACTATCTGCAAGGCACCAACTCAGGAGTGTGATGTAATATTCTCCGTTTACTTGGATGAGTGCAGCTTCAACAAAACTTCAGAAGCTCAACACCAGACAGAACAAAGCAGCCCATTTGACTGATAACCCTTTCTTAAACTTAAACATTCACTCCATCCACCACTTTTTTGCACAGTTACAGCAATGTACATTACATACAAGATGCACTGTAGCAACCTTAGCACTGATAACACCTTTCAAAATTGTAGCCTCTACCATATAGGACAAGGACAGCAAAAACTATGAACGCCACCATGTGTAAGCTCCCCTCCAAGACACACACCACCCTGACTTGGAACTATATCACAATTTCTTTATTGTTCTTGGGTCAAAAATAAGGAAGATCCACAGCTTCTTAAGGGCAATTAGGGATAGCCAATAAATACTGCACCAGCCACTAATGGTCACACCCCTTAAAAGAATGAAAACAAGCCCTGGGACACACTTGATTTCGGACCACATTCAGATTGGATGGGAGTTCTGCAGAACCTTCTCATATATTGCCCCCACTGATGAAGCAGAGTTAAATTTTGACCCTCAGGTAGGTGCCTGGGTTGTGTGCAGGTGGGGGTGGGGTTAGGGGCTGAGGGTGGGGGTGGGGGGGAATGGGGAATGGGGGTGGTGGGGGGGTGTTGCATTTCAGATGGAGTGGGTTCTTTTGAGAGGGTGAAGTGATCAGGTTTGAGGAAGTGACTGGGAGAAAGAAGGTGACCTGAAAAGGGCTTAGTGGCTCCAGGAACAATCTTTGGGAAGTTGTAAGAAATATCCCTGCTCATCCCAGCTGCATGTACAGGTAAATGTGTATTTGATAACACCTTTTTGCCGGCAGTGTCTATTGCAGTCCCTTTTTAAAGAACACTATAGACTTGGTTGTACTAAACTTAGGCTTTTCAGATTAAACCAGATTAAAAGGTCTAATAGTTTTGAAGGCAGGTCAGAATGTGTTATGGAATGTATAGAGCTCAACAAGACACAGAAAATGTCTTTTTCATCCACTGCACCCATATCTATTCTCCAGCCTTGACTCATCTTGCCACTTGACCGCGATAGATCATGATGATAGAGTAAGGCTGATGATGCGTAACCCTCCCTCACTGTAATTCAATTCATGTGCAAGTCATGTTCATCATCTTTCCATCATCTATCTGTCATGAATCTGCAGCGTTGGCCAAACAATGTAGCAGCAGCTGTGGTTTTGCTGGGAAATGCAGGAGTGAACCTACTCACAGGCAGTTCAGGTAGTATGGTCATCTTTCAATGGAGAATAGCAGAAGGGGCACCTCGCAGTCTCCTGAGTGACTGACCATCCTTATTCAGGATAACACTGCTCACCTTGCTAAGATGACGGGACTGCAAGTGATATCCTAAACAATGGCCGAAATTCTCCGACTTCACCCACGGTTGGGATTCTCTAGTCCCACCAAATTCTTTGTTTTCATTGGCAGTGGTGACAGGGCATACAACATAGGTGAATTTCAGCAACTGTCTGCTTCACCTCCCTGACCAACAGGATGCAGCTGACAGGGATCCCATCAGCATGGTCAAGCTGGGAGGGCTGAAGGGCCTGTTCCTGTACTATCATTTTCTATGTTCTTTGTTCTCTGTTCTTAAAATAAAAGTAAAGGTGACACTGGTTACCATTAGCACTTGGAATGTGTGTATCCTGATGGACAATGTTACACTTGACTGACCTGAGAAAAGATCTATCCTTGTCAGTGAGACCTAGCTAGTTACAACATTCAGATTGCCACCCACTGTGAGACTCAACTACATTAGGAGGAGTCATTCAAGAAAACTGGGGCAGGTTAAACATCCTTTTGGTGTTGCTAGAAAAAAGAATGGTGTCAAACTGGCTTAGGCTTTGCTGTGGTGAACCAATAAGTTAACTAGCCTCCCCCAGGGAATGAATAATTGTCTGACAATACTTAAACTCTCCTGGCAATGTAACAGGCAAACAAGCCTCATCAATGTGTACACCTCTACCACAATCAACCCTGTTGAAGTCAAGGATAAATTCTATGATGACTCTTCAATTGCTACAGTGTAAAAGCCCAACAGGCTGATCATTCTTGGTGAGTTCAATGCAAGGGTTGATGCAGAACACTGGTGTGAGAATGGGTCAGTGGATAAAACGGGGTTGGTAGTTGTAACAGCAATGCTAAAGATGTGTGCTGAGCATAAACTCTTAAATTACCAACACAGTTTTCTGACTCTCTTATCACAAGGTGTCTTAGATGCATCCCCTTTCTATATATTCAAATCTAATTGACTATGTTGTCAGCAGGCAGATAGACAGACAGGTTGTGCATGTACCGAAAGGCATATGCAGTGCTGCCTGTAAGGCTAACCACTGTCGTATCATTTCACAGCTAAACATCAAAATCTAGAACCTAGACCCCACCAGGGCATGGATGTCTAGAAGCATCTCAAAGTCACAAGGCTTAAATGTTCAGACATGTAGGAATCTCACTCAGAAACACAAGAGTTGACTGTGTACAGCAAAAATGGATACACTGCATTGATAATGACTGGGCAACCTTCAGGGATATATAGTATACTTTGCTGCTGTGAAGGCCCATAGCCCTACCTCTCAAAAGTGTCAAGATTGATTCAGTGAAAACAATGAGGTGACTCTGAAACTAGTGAAGGAGAAACATCCGCTCTACAGGGTTTACCTCACTGACCAGTCATCACTGTCCAAGCACGATGCTGACTGAAACAACCAGGTGACTATACGATGCAAGCTGAGAGATGCAAGACTCTTGGCTAAAGCAGCCAAGTTTCAACGATATGCTGGCCACACAGACTGAAAGAGATTCTGCACTTCCCTGAAATCTGTCACGGGTTCCAGTCCACTAGTTCATCAGCAATTCTCAGTGCCTACTGGGCAACACTGCTCACACAGAAAGCCCAGGTATTAGAAAGGTGGGCAGAGCACTTTAATCACATCCTCGACTGGCCATCACCTACCAATGAAGAAGCAATCACCATCAGCAGCTCTCCTGATGACCCTCCCATCTATTAGAAGTGATGAATGCAATCAAAAGCCTGGCTGGTGGCAAACTCTAGGTGCTGAAGCTAACCCAATAGATCTTCAAGGCTGGATGTCACTGCCTTGAGTAGAAGCTCACTGAACTCTCTGTCCATGTGGGAGCAAGGAACCATCCTGCAAGATTACAAAAATATATCTCAAATGTCCACCTGAAAGATGCGCTAAATTCTCTCTGTATAACCAAACAGGTGCCGGAGTATGGTGACTAGGGAATTTTCCCAGTAACTTCACTGCAATTTAACGTAAACCTACTTGTTGCTCTAATAAATAAACTTTAAATAAATCATCTTTAAAGCTTTAAATCTGTGCCAAGAGGAAGGAACCTGCCAATCTTGTGATGATGATAGAGGAATCTCACTCCTCTCCATTGCCAGTTAGATCTTCACCAGAATTCTTCTGAATCGCTTAGTGCTGATCAGGATCTACTGTCAGAGTCGGTGTGGTTTCAGAAAAGGTGAAGAACTCAGTATGTCTTTTTTTGCAGTTAGACAGCTGCAGGAAAAATGCCAAGAGCAGGACATGGACTATTACACCATGTTTATTGACCTTTGACACAGTCAGCCATGAGGGACTTTGGAAGGTAATGGAGAAATTTGGCTTCCCTGAGATGTTTACCACAATAGCGTGGTGCCGTGCCTGCATGTGTCCTGGATGATGGTGAGACTTCTGACTTATTTCCCAGTCACTAATTAAATAGGGCTGCTTGCTAGTGCCTTCTTCATCAGGTTTTTCCCTGTTATGCTCTCCAATGTCTTCTATGATGGTGATCCTGGCATCAAAATCAAGTTCCGCATGGACAGGAAGCTACTCAATTTGAGAGGACCAAAGTCTCCAAGGACATAATTTGTCTGTGAGAAGAGCTAACCTTCTCACACTTTGAAATTTAGGTTACGATTCCAGTAAAATTAAATTTTCAATGATAATAGTTATGCATTTTGTTTGTATAAATGCCTTTTTGAGATGGTCTGTTTTCACTGACAATTATTTGTGTATTTGTACTTGTAAATTATGATTTATACAGAAGTCACCAGTTGCTACAATCAGCAAGCTTGCAGCAGTCATCCCTGAACATTGCTAATATTGTTAACTCATTCACAACATACTGTCACTGTGGTAAATCTTCTCTGCAGTCTACATCCACTGTGGGCTGCCGTGATAATGATACCATCCATCATCATCCCAGGACGAGGATTGTGGTGGGAATGATATCAAATTCCGACTAGTAGCTTGAACACGTTAACCCTTTAGGACCTGGGACAGCATGATGGCACAATGATTAGTGCTGCTGCCTCACAGCACCGGTTCAATTCCGTCTTCGGGTCACTGTCTGTGCAGAGTTTGCATGTTTTCCCCGTGTTTGCGTGGGTTTCCTTCCAAAGATGTGCAGCTTAGGTTGATTGGCCATGCTGAATTGATCCTAGTGTCAGGGGATTAGCTAGTGTGTGGTTATGACAATAGGGCCTGGAAGGGATTATGGTCAGTACAGACTTGATGGGTTGAATGGCCTCCTTCTGTACTGTAGGGATTCTATGATTATGACATTTTAAGAAACTCCACATTAGCAGATATACCGATTGTCCTCACATCTTCCTTTTATTGTTTAAACAATCTGCTACGCCGATTATATTTTCTTCGCATTGCCCATCCGCTGCAAGCGTCAGTGTGACAGCTTCAGAATAAATTAAACGAAGCACAAAGTGAAAAAGGCTAATGGGATGTCTTTACTTTAAAGCAAGTGGAATACAAAGTGGGGGGTGGCGGGGAGAAGATGAAACTTGAGTTTTTTAGATCCCTGATTAGGCCCCATCTGAAATAATGGCCGGAAATTTCCCAGCCCGCCTGCCGCAGGAATTATAATGTGTGGGACAGAAATTTCGGTGGACCATTCACATGTCCGTTGACCTCAGATTGGAGTTTTTAGTCTTGGGGCGGACAGTTCAGTTTTGGCCAGTGCCCCTCGGCGTGAGTTTTAAAGGGTTTATCACATGGATTCACCAGAATTATAACGGGGCTTAAAAGATTAAGTTATGAGGACAGATTGCCTTGTATTCTCTTGAGCTTAGAAGACGAGGGGGTAATTGAATTCAGGTGTTTAAATAATAAAATGATTCGAAAGGTTAGGTACAGAAAAAATGAAATTGGTTTATGTCAACAGTGCAAAATAGACTCATAGCAAATTAGTAGCTGGCTTTTACCATGCTGGATTTATTTTCTGTTAACTTAATTTTGAAAATATTTCAAGCCAAATTAAAGAGCCAGTCTCCAGAAAGAGTTTTAGTATCATTTTCTGACCTTCAATGGAAAGAATATTGGGCGCATTAAAAAATTGGCTGTCAATTTGCTAAGGAAGCTGGTTTGCACTACAGTCATGATGTGGGTATGCCGGCGTTGGACTGGCGTAAACACAGTAAAAAGTCTGACAACACCAGGTTTTAGTCCAACCAGTCCAATTATCAAATAAATAGGTTGGACTAAAACCTGGTGTTGTCAGACTTTTTACTGTGTTTGCACTACAGTCACAGACGAGAGATGTTGGGCAGAAATCTCCCCCAAAAGTTCTACGTGTCAAATTTGTGTGAAAACTGGAATAATTCATGCTGTTTTTTTCAGTGGCAGTTCAGAGAAGAGTCTCCCACACTCTATGCATTGCAGAGGCCACCGGCGTGAATATCATTAGATTTCAGGAAGCAGGGTCTATTCCTGCTGGAGAGGCCAGCAGCATAGCACTGAGTGGGTCATTGCACAGGCGCCAATCTGTCAGTGCTGAGATCAGTGCATGCATTGGTAGCCTCCCTTTTGCTGGCGAGCTCGATCGCTAGTCAGCCCCACGACCCCCGCAACGCCGGCTCTTGGGCCCGATCACTGGTCATCCTGAACATTCCCGGGCCCAGCCAACTAGGGATGGGCATTAAAGCATCATCTTACTAGTGATGCCTCGATCCAGTGGATGAATTGACAAGAATGGGCAGCACGGCGGCACAGCGGTTAGCACTGCTGCCTCACAGCACCAGGGATCCAGGTTCGATTCTGGCCTTGGATGACTGTCTATGTGGAGTTTGCACGTTCTCCTGGTGTCTGTGTGGGTTTCCTCCAGGTGCCCTGGTTTCCTCCCACAGGCCAAAGATGTATGGGTTAGGTTGATTGGCCATGCTAAAATTGACCCTTAGGTTGGGATTTTCTGACTCGCTCACCCCCAAACTGGAAAATTCTGCCCACAGTCAAAGGACATTTGCATGGCCCACCCCACTCCTCCCCTCTTCCCCCCGCTGCAATTCCCATGGCAGGTGAGATGGGAAAATTCCCCTCTTAGTGCCAGGGGCATTAGCAGGGTAAATATATTGGGTTACAGGGATAGGCCCTGGGTGCAATTGTTGTCTCTATAGTCTCGATGGGCCAAATGGTCTCCTTCTGCACTGTAGGGATTGGATGATTCCATGAAACAGAAGGGAATGTCTAAACCTACTTTTCATTTTTTATCATATATATTACAAATCCTTTTATTCATTCGATGGTGATTTTAAACTCTAGCTACCACTTGATGGCAGTTCAGTTAAGTCCAGTAGAGCTAGAGTTTAAAAATACAACTAATTCTTTACAATGTGAAAATACTCCTACGTCACAGCAGCTTTCTCGCTATATCAATGTTGCAATATTTCGATGCATTCATCTCTGAAAATGTACATCCTTCACCTCCCCTCTGTTTGATTTTACTCCTTTTCCAATCTCCAAACTAATATCACACTATTTTCCAATGAATCAGGAATTAAGTGCAATTCCTTTTTTGAACGGAACCAGTTTTTACTGGGCTAAACAAGTTGGCAATTCACAGGCATGGGGATGCTGTCCTGAAGTTTGGTTCAAGCTCCTTTAGCTGGCAATCATACTCTTTTGTTCCTCTTCATTGATTTTGCACAAATACCTTTCTATATTCATCAGATCGATTTCCTTCATGTTCAAAACCAAGGATCCTATCTTTTCTTTAATTATTGAGTATGTCTGTGATATCTCAGGACTTATCCCTGGTAGCATAACTTTGCATTTTTACTCTATGACTTACTAATCATTCCATTACTCGTTCATTTTTTATGATTGTTGGTCATCCATATTATTTATCCCAATATGGTCAACCACTGCAGACATATTTCTATGTCCCGCTACCAAACATTCCCATTTGCAACTCACTTCAGTTATTCATAAATAAATACGATTAGGTTTACTCTAACTCCCCTCCATCCCTTGTTATCCACATATCTACCTTTTGAATTCTCAAAACAATTACTCGGCCAGTGCCAGTTCACGTTGATATGCTGTTACTTGAATATGCTTTTCTGCATATTAATGGTAGCACTATTGTCTCTGCATCAGAAAGGTATTGGTTAAAGGCCACCTCCTGAGCCATGAGTACTTATTCTAGATTGGCAATTCAGTACAGTGCTGAAGGAATTTCACTGTTGGAGTTGTTGAGAGAGATCCTCCACCATCCCAGCCACGTGCTTCCTGCAGGTGGGAAGGAGCACCTTGCTTGCTAGCGGTGGGATTCTCTGGGCTTCCATTGATGTCACCCCATGCTGGCAGGAAACCGGTGGACGGGGATGCACTGTTGGTGGGGATCAGAGAATCCTGTCTGATTGGAGAATTTTGGCCTTTGTCTTTAGGATAAAGTGTGTAAATGAGGCCAAGTCTGCTCTTTCAAGTGATGTGAAAGTTCCTGGCTAGAATCTTATTGCCATTCATGCAGATGGGATTTTCCCCTCTCGCTGCAGTGAACGGCGATTTGGCTGGTTGCCTCACGGCAGCAGGAGCGTGGCAGGTAAGATTGCGCCCCCTGTTCGAGAGGACCTATCCAAGTCAACATTTACCCCTCAAACAACAAACCGAAACAGATTTTACTATCATTTTGTCATTTCATTGTTAAATTCAGATGGGCTACTGTATTTACCCACATCACAGTAGGAACTACACTTCAAAAGTACCTCATTGGCTGGGAAGCAAAAAAAACTACCCACTGCAAATAGTGTCCCCCATATAGGTTAGGGGGATTAGCAGGGTAAATACATGGGGTTAAAGTATAAACCTGGTTAAGAGTCAGAGCAGGTTCAATGGGCCAAATAGCATCCTTCTGTATCTTAAGCATTTTATGAAGTATGTAGTGGGATTTTCCAATTTTTCTTAGTGTCAGTTTCAGTGAGGAAACTGAAGAGTATCCCGCTAGCATCTTCAGTGAGAAAAATTGCCACATCTTGAGACGCTTTGAAACATTTTTTTCCACAAGTTTCATGCCACAACCATGGTGGCCTACCTCTGATTCACTCACCCTGGCATCGTTTGATCTCAGCAAGCAGGGAGCACCTTTTAATTGCCTTCCCAGCACTTGGTCCAAGTCCAGTTGAGGGGACAGCAGCCAGGTAGGCAACATCATGTTTTTCAAAGAGAGCCTCACTAAGATATTGGATGAAGTGGAGCAGAGGGGTGACATCCTCTATCTTGGCATGGGCAGATGACCTGTCACCAGCCCTATATGGGAGACGATGGCAGCAATAGTGAGCTTCAGCTCTCAGTATCAGAGCTCGGGGATCCAAAGTGGGAAGAAGATGAATAACTTCTTTGTGCAGCCAGGACAAGTCATTCTTCTCATGTGTCCACCCACATCCATTCACACACCCAACATACTTCCACAGTGATCTCAGTCCAAGCCACCTCATGAAGTCCCACCATTCACCCTGCTGCCCTCCTCCCTGACCCCCTGCCCTGCATATCGCCACCCCAGTGTGTCAGCCCCACTTCCAATCGCCAACTCAGACATCAATAACATCTGACCTGGCACAAGTGCTGCCTTCATTCTCCACACCTGTCTCACTACAGGACAAACTTGAGCATGTTAGGTGAAAGCAGGCACAGTTGGCCAGTGTGATGCCCAAGCCGAAGAACCTCCCTTCATTTGAGGCGAGAGCTCTTGAGCTGGCCAGGGAGGAACAGGATCTTACTTGTGCAGAGGGTGAGGTGGGGGCAAGAGACAAAAATGAGAACTGTCATCATCTCTAACCATGGTGCCATCCGGCGAGAATCTCACTTCCCAACTCTCATGAGAATTTGGGCCCATGTCGCTGTTTACACTGCCGGCTAACACAGGCTCAAAATCATCTAAATGATGTTGAATAATCCATTAGTGTCCTTAATGAGCTTGCAGGATGAAACAGAATAATGGAATATACTTTGGAGCACTGAACGGGTGGTTTTGGATTCACTCCAGATATTCTTTTATGTTCCATATTCTCCCAGTAAATGAATTTCACATCCACTTTGATCAGCATTTACCTTTGTTACTGAATATATAGTCATTTGATGGTACACAATAATTCCTCCTTAATGTGCAAACTGGCCACATCCAATTGCCCATGTGTGTGCTTCGCCAATCTTCCAAAAGTTGAACTGCTTCACACTTCGAGATGAAGAGATCACAAATCAATTTATTTTGCAATTGTTCACTTGACAAATGAGAAATCATCTGTCACAAGTTTTACCACATTATATTTTCTTTTCACAATCTTCTGAAGAGAAGTTAAAGAATTAAACATGCCAAACGAGCAAGGGTTGTGGACTTTTTCAGCATCTTATTCTAATCAGCTTTGTTTTTATCAATCTGATCGATAATCTGAGGGAAATCTATCCGTCCCTTATCTTCCCTCCCAGATCTTACAACAAGTGACCTGCTCATGTGTTTTCTGTCCAGTAGATAGGCTCTAGCATCCCAAAGTAGAGAACATAGCACAAAACCTGAAGAATGGGAATGATAAAGAGCAGAGCAGGTGGTAGCAAGATCGAAAGAAAGAGCCACGAGAAGGAGTATGAAACAAAGCTTGCAAGAGATGTCAAAATCAACACACCTCATTTTTACAATGATATTAAGAAAATGAGATGCTCAGGAGTAGCGTGGGGCTCTTGAAAACTGATAGCAATGATTTGGTTAATGAAAATAAGGACATGGCAGACATAGTGAAAACTTATTTTCCGATAGTATTTACAGAAGAGGAAGAGGTCAGCAGGTCAGACTTTCCAAGAAAACTGACATTGAAGCAGGAGCAGGGTCTCACCAAATCAAGGTAAGCAAAGTAACAGTCATGAAGAAAATTATTGCACTTATTATAGTCTTCGAGCAGACCTCTAGGTTTCTGGGGAGATCCAATTAGGGATGAAAAATATTTTCTTTAAAGTGGACAAAGTTTAAGATTCAAGACACTTGGTAAGAAAATAAAGTCACAAGATTCCATAGATTTTGAATGAATGTAAGTAAGCTTTACTATACAAGGTCAAATGATAAACTAATTTACAATACCTATCTTATTTCTAACATTTAGGGTTAATATGTGGTACATATAAATTAACAGACAAACTGTTGTTGAACATAGCACACAGTATGATAAATAACAATTGTGAGCAAGATAGATCCCACAGATCTCCAGGAAGTCAATCTATCTCATTGAAACTCTATCTCCCTCACAAAGGACTCCAAACTTTTCATTTTTGAAGATCAAGCCTCTGATTTCCCTCAGAGTTGCTCCAATTCTGACTGTCTCAATGACTGTATACATCCCATGATTTCAATATTGTCTCCTGAGACTCTTTTCCCAGGATTTCCAAGTCTAGTATCTAATCATTGGCACAGTTTCAATTCTTTATAAGCTGGCTTGCTTCACTGTGCTGGCACAGCTCCTGGATTTCACCAAGCTCTAATCGCGCTTGGTACACCAAGCTATAAATAGATCCCAGGACATCTTCTGAGCCTGAACCTTTCCAGAATGGAGCCAGTAATCTTTTGCTACCTTTTCAGACCCCCAGGACTTCTCTTGAGTATTAACTCCGCAGCTATTAAATGGCTTCTGCAGCTTAGAGAAAAGGATTCAGTGCAGATAAGAATTAAGGGTAAAGAACACAGAGCCTATCAGAAGTCAGACATATTTCAACCTGCTACAAGGTAGCTCACCCACAAGCTCTACTAGATTGTGCCTGGGTTGTCTGCGGCACCACTGCAACATATATAAAGCTTATTTATTAGTGTCACAAGTAGGCCTACATTAACACCGCAATGAATTACTGTGAAAAGCTCCTAGTTGCCACAATTCAGGTACACTGAGGGGGAATTTAACATGACCAATGCACCTAACTAGCACTTCTTTCCGGACTGTGGGAGGAAACTGCAGCACTTGGAGGAAACCCATGCAGACAAGGTGCAGACTCTGCACAGACAGTGACCCAAGCTGGGAATTGAACCCTGGTGTTGTGAGGCAGCATTGCTAACCACTGTGCCACTGTGCCACCCCATATAAACCTTTAAGAGTGATCAGAACTTCATGCCGTGATAAAGGTGGTTGTGAAGCCAGCACAGCCTCTCCGTGTTAAGTATGACATAGATGTGACCCTGACCCAGGTACTGACTGCAGCTGAGAGCTGAACACACAAGCACATTTACAGAGCCTGGGGCATGCAACGCAAGGCAAAAAGAACGGCTAAATTAGCTTGCATGCAAAGTGCCTAATGACACGTGTGGGAATCAATGCAGCTCCTGGAAATTAATAATACCTGATTGGGGTGCTGGGGTTGTCGGCGTGCGAGGAAGGGACCACTCTCAGGCTGACCTTAACATCAGGCTATATGTTGCGTGCTTTTGTATCATTTTTGGCTTCCAGTATGTTTAAAATTAGATTTCAAAAATTTCAGAACTATTGGAACTCAAGCAGAATAAATACTTCTTTAAGTGATTGTAGGAGAAATTGTATTAGTTCTGAAGCTGCATGCACACTGCCATCTTCTTATGTGATGTTTGGGCCCCCTATATGATTCCAATTTACTGTTACCTGCAAATCTTTCATTGATTATAAATGAACAAACGTTTTTGAGAATTTTGATACTTTCTCTCAAATAAAAAAAAGTTCAATATTTTTTGTGCACTTTTCTGCTTACAGCCAGTAGTCTGTAAGTTTAGAACTATATAGCTCTTCCTGGGATAACATCATCACAAAAGCAGGGGCAAATTCCATGAGACATTTTTGTCTGCATCACTCGATTAAAAATGTTCAAGCCATACCAGAATTGCTTTGTTGAAATTCTGGGTCACCACTTATCAGTTTGACCAAATCTCCCATCCATTGACTCCGTCTACACTTCCTGCTGCTTTGGAAAAGCAGCCAGCATAATCAAGGACCCCACGCATCCTGAACATACTCTCTTCTACCTTTCTCCATCAGGAAAAAGATACAAAAATCTGAGATCACGCACCAACCGACTCAAGGACAGCTTTTTCCCTGCTGCTGTCAGACTTTTGAATGGACTTACCTCGTATTAAGTTGATCTCTCTACACCCTTGCCATGACTGTATCACTACATTCTGCACCCTCTCCTTTCCTTCTCCCCTGTGTACTCAATGAATGGCATGTTTAGTCTGTATAGCATGCAAGAAACAATATTTTTCACTGCATACCGATACATGTGACAATAGTAAATCAAATCAAATCAAATCAGAATGTTGTCATGGGATTGTTCCAGACGATCAGAGGAATTGCAAATGACCCGACACACCCCAATTTCCCATTCAATGTTTCACATTAAGTAAATTAAAAAGAATAACACATGTTTTTAACTTTGCAACTGAAGTTGTGTTACGGGGAATCCATGGAATTGAGATTATAATGCGGAGGGTGCTTAGAAGCAAAAAGGTTGAGAAACCCTGTTGTAGACAGTGTCAGGAGATGGAGAAATGCATTCTGCTTACCAGGGGAAAACTATCACAAAATAGAGAGGCTGGTAGGCGTGGGGCATAATCATAAGGGATGTCGAAGCATGAAGGAAGCATGACCAATAGTGCATACTTGGAGAAAAATAGCATGCTAAGCAATAAAGAACACTATCAGTTATATAGGTGTGAGGGCTCCTGATATTTGTCCAAATGACAGTGTTCCTTCCTGATCTGTGTATTGCTCTTAATATATATTCACTGTAGAAATAAGTTTGAGTTTATCAGATTCAAAGCTGTGGCTATGTTTCAGTACCAAACACAGCATTCACTGTAATTACATCAGGAGCTTCTGGTATGCAGGGGAACAGTTTAGTTGGATCACCTTTTCATGAATTTTGCTACTGATGATATCGGGTTTTGAGATTCAAAGTCCAAGATATGATAAAAGGAGGTTGCCTTTTTTTTAACAAACACATTAAAGATGACCTTCAAAGATCTTTCTTTTTTTCACGTCTTGTGGATTAGTCTCTTCTCCTGTCTTCCCTCCCCCTCCACCTGTCAGTACCCCATACAACAGCGCAATAGAGGATTCCTGTTCCCACTTACCCTTTTCTACTTTGCTACTTTATAGACAACAATGCCTTTTAGTGTGGTATGTCAGGCAACATTCCCTTTATTTCAAGCTGTCAATTTTCTCCCTTCCAGTTCATGCTGGTACCTCTCTTCTCTCTGACTCCACACTTTGGACTGGCACACATCTTGCCTCCCTCTCTATTCAGTTTCTACTGACAGTTGCTCTCTTCCCAGGGCAGCATGCCAGCACAGTGGTTAGCCATGCTGCCTTACAGCGCCATAGACCTGGGTTCAATTCCAGCTGTGGGTCACTGCCTGTGTGTGCATGTTCTCCTTGTATCTGTGTGGGTTTCCTACAGGGGGATAAGTGGATAAGGCTTGGGTGGGATTGTTGTCAGTGCAAGGTCAATGGGCTGAAAGGCCTTCTTCTGTACTGTAGGTATTCTATGATATTCTTTCCTTCCTGATTGCTACTCCGACTTCCTATCTCCTGCTTCTCAAAATAATTGTATGTCACTGCCCACTACTGTTGGGAGTTCTTAATCTTGCACCAGTTTCCATTTATTATACAGGAACTTTTTATGTACAATGATAGTAATAGAGGACAACAGCCAGAGTAACTGAATTTATATGCACAGGTATGAGCAATTCCAAGAACAAGCTGATAGTCCATGTAAGTCTTGGACTGTTAATATCATGAATGCTTCTTCCATTAAGAAAGAAAGATCTGTTTCTATTCAACGCCTTTCACACCCTCAGGATACTCGTCTTACAGCTGATGAAATACTTTTGAATTGTAATGACTTGTCATGTGGAAAATGCAACAGCCAATTTATATACAACAATCAATGTGATTAAGACCAGATACTTTTGGTGTCATGTTGATTAAAGGTTAAGTCTTAGCCAGGGCACCAGAACTAATTCCACTCCACCTTTCACAATATACCTGGTCACTTGAGTGACCTGACAGGAAAATATCACTTGGGATTATTAAGTGAGAAAAAAAACCGCAGCTCACCAATACATAAAAGGGCAAAAAAGTAACAATGCAGCAATACTCAACATGTTAGGTTTGTGCTTTGTAACATTGAAGGTGCAGTGGGTAGTGTCCAATGAAGCCAGAAGCCCCAGGCTCAAGTCTTGACTTGATGGCCAAGGAAGATGTGTTCATAACATGGTCAAACAGGTTGCGTGTCAACCTGCAAATCCAATAGCTAGTGGTAAGACTGGGAAAGACTCCTGGTCAGCCATTCTTAATGCAGAGTAGAACCCCTCAAGCTATAAATCGCTGGTAACAGACTAGCGACCTGTTCCAGGAATTACTAGCTATGGAAATTCTGTCTTAGTGCACCACCAGTGCAGCAAGAGAAATGGAATTATAACACCAATAAAACAAATGGAGAGCACTTAAGAGTGTAATATGTTCTAATGTAATATCAGTGTAAAATAAAAATAGAGCAAGATGATTTTAAGCAATTGCCATAAAATACGTATCAAACATTCAGACGTGTGCATGAATTTAAGACAGATACCCCTGCCAGATTAGATTCCTCACTATGGAAAGCCTTAAAATTACCTCTACTTAAGTGTCAGAAACACTTGATTAACTCAGTTAACGTGTACTTACGAAGTTCTGTATTTTGCCCATCCATTTACAGAAAGGGCCATGTACAGGCATCAGGAAAAAAAAGACAGGATCAGCACCTATTGTGTCTGTTTTACTTCTGTTACAGAGGATATCGTGTTCTAACTCATACTTTTCCTATGTCCTATGTCAGCAAGAAATGCATTTTTGTTTGGCACCTTCTAAATCCGCGATCACGTGAACAACGATAGCAGATGCACGGAAACATCACCACCTGCAAGTACCCCTATCATCCCACATCGTCCCCCACCCCCTTTGCCCCCAACCTGTGTGCCATCTTGACTTGTAACTATTATCCCATTTCTTCATTATTGCAGAATCAAAATCCTGGAACTCCCCTCCCACCAGCACTGTGAATGTATCTGGACCAGTTGGACTGCAGAAAGAATGCAGCTCAGCATCATATTCTCTAGAGCAATTAGAGAAGGAAACAACTGCCAGTTCGCTAATAACACCCACTTACGTCTCAAGGAAGAGCAAAAAAAGACTTGTGCAGTATGCAGCATCTTACAACTATTCCACTAATTCATTCCAGCTTATGTTTAAAAGTGGAGGAAATGTTGGAACTGGCATTTTAGGACACCACAGCACTGGTCAATTACATTTATTACCTTGGAGAGCCCAATATGGCTAGATGTTGTAGGCAAGTGTGCCATTAGCACATTTATAGCAAAAACACAAGCAGCCAACTTTCATTCAGCCTCTTGCACAGCTTGGAAATGCTTAATTTCCATAATGTGCGCATGTCGTAAGCACCCCCTGGAAAATGAGCTTTTACTGGCAATTTATTTTGTTGATTGTTGCAATTCATCTAAATTTTTAGGGAGCAATAATGCTTTCTTAGTGCGCACTGCTGGCAAGGCCAGAATTTATTGCCTGTCCCAAATTTGTCTTTTATATGTTGCTGGTGAATTGCCTTCGTAAACTGCTGCAATGTATGTGGTGAAGGCACTCCCAGGGTGCAGATTTGCGCGGAGTTTAAGAAGAAAATGCATTGTCAGTAAGTTGCTGACATTGTCAAGGTTAACATTCGACGTAGCTTGCCAAACAGCCTTGTCCATGGCAATGGCAGAATGCAACTTGAGAGAAGTCAAAGCTAACAACAGCCAGTCATCTGTTGAAGTAAAGAAGCTGCAGCTGAGCAAAAGAGAAGGCCCCAATGTGAATAGTTAGTTGCAACTGAGTTAATAAAAAGTCCTGTTACTGATGCTTAGGCCAACATTGGGCACAGTATTATGAACACAGGTTGCTGCAGCTGCAAAAAGGGTCATCTTGCCGCGACATATCACAAGAAAGTAAATGGATAAAATGCTGGCTGAACGAAATGGGAATCACCACATACAGTTGTTTAACAGAGCAGTTTGAAGAGGGGTCAGCTGAGTTCCATATAATCCAAAACACAAGGATGCGCAGTGTAAATTTGTGGAGCAATCCAAGTATCTGTTGGAAGAAACTCTTCTAATATTGGTGCTTGACACAAATGCATTAGTTAGATCTGACAAATTCCTATCTATAACTTTCATTTGACAATGAGCCTAAGCCAAAGTGTGACAAAGCATTCAAGTTGCATAAAAATCAACTGGTAAATGGTACAATGATTGTATATTATGATCTGTCCAGAGTGGAACATTGTCTTTGATTCTTGGAGTGGGAAGAGCTTGTAAATACTTGTATGGTGGCAGTTCCATGATCAAAACTGATCATTAGGCACTGATGGCTATTTTGTATCCAAATTCTCCAATACCCACTCTAGTTGCAGACTGAATGTAGAGATGGTCTTTGATTTTGTCTGTTTCACAGTACAATATTAAGTACAGATGATTGGAAGATCATTGTAATGCTGATGCAATGTCTAGATTACTTTCTCCATCAGAAGTAGGACCCCACAAGAAAGATATATTTCTCTCTTCACATATAGATGAGTTACCCAACATAGAAGGTGACACTGGTAGAATAACTCAAGGCTATATGTGGCCTACACGGATAACGAATTTAGAAATCAGGCCATATTTTTATTTGCAAGAATGAATTGTCAATTGATCAAGGTGTTGTGTCCAGAGCCAAAGTGGTAATTCTGAAAAGTATAGATCACAGTGGGTGTGCAATCTTTATGATCAGTAGATAGGGATGAGTTTGACAAAGAGTCTAACGAGGATCTCTCTTTGGTAGCCAGGGTTAGATAAGGACACAGAAGACACAGTGAAACAGTGTGGAGTATGTCACTAACGGGACCTTTGCAACCATGGAAGTAGCAGCTAGAATATAGCAGAGGCTTCACACACAGTTTGCAAAATTTGAAGGGCAACAGGTATTCATTGCAATGGATAGCTATTCAGGGTGGGTTGCAAGGTTTCCTCTGAATCGAACAACAAGTAGCAAAACTATAGATATCTTGCACAGTTTGTTTGCTGCTTATGGGTTCCCAGGGGAAATTGTGTCTGACAGCGGACCTCAATTTTATTCAGAAGATTTTGTAAAATTCATGAGAATGAAGGGGATAAAACACACTAGTTCCACCATATTATCCTGCTTCAAATGGAGCAGCAGTGCATACAATACAAATTGTTCAGTGTACTCTTGTTCAACAAGTGGTAATTACAAATTGGAAGAAATATCAGTTGTCATTGAATCACAACCTGGCAATCTTTCTGTTCCTTTACCGTAACACCCCTCACACTACCACCAGCAGGGTGCCAGCTGTATTGTTTCATAGGAGACAGCCCAGAACAGGGTTTTCATAGTTGAAGCCACACCTAGCACTGTCAGTAGAAGAGGAACAATCCATTTAGAAAGAGATTTGCAATAGGGATAGAGTGAGAGAAAGAAGTTGAGGATGAACCAGGATGAGTAATGAAAATATGTGGTCCTCACTTATATTTAATCAAGGTGTTTGGTTGTGGAAAGGATAGGTTTGTGAATATAGATCATATTTACCATCAAAGGTTTACAAAGAAGAACAGAGCTGGAAGAATTGAGGGAGTCTGATGAATTAAGTAGTTGAGATATAAATACTCCACTTCACAAGTTTTGCCTGAAACCAATTCAGGTCTGATCAGTTAACATGAAAAATTTAATTGAAGGTCAAAGGCAAAATTACTACTTGTTGGAGAAAACATCTCCTTCGACCCCATGATAGGTCAATAACGTTCCAAGTTTTAAAAGATTGGATTAAGAAAGACAGGACATCAAGAACAACAAGAAATATATGTAAGTTGTATCAAATTTAAACATTGTGTAACATTTTCATGAAAGAGAGAGGACGTCAAAAGCACTCTCTTATGGCCATTTGTCTGTGCATGCATATAAACCGAAACCAGAATAAAACAGTTTGAGTACTAAAATACCATGTGCATTTGTCCTGCCAAAGCATTGGGGCTGATCTAAATGCTGGCTTCTAACATTTCTTGGAAGTGTTCATAAAAGTTAGGTTGATTGTCATTTCCACTCAAACTTAGAATGCCTGGATGTTGCTCCTTAGTTGTAGATCTGATTCAAAGAAGAACACAGGTCTAGGGTTGCATTGATGTGGAGGTGCGGTTCCTTTATACATTGTTCCTTGTTAAAGTTCAGATAGGTTACACGTCAGCAGCACTCATGTTTTTTTAACTAGGAACAAGTCCTGGAAACTTGCCTTCTGTGATTCTCTTCTGGTCCTTTTCATCCTAATCATCACTATTTTCATCGTCCTGCATTGACAAACTTGATAAAAGATTCACGGTGCAGAGACTCATCCTTCAGTTAATAGTCCCTGATATGCTTACCTGAAACCTGACAGATTTTTCCAGATTTTAATGGTGAAATGAATACCAGAGAAATGAATACCAGAAAAATGATATTGCTATGACACCTAAGCAAATAACAAATTTGTACTTTTCCTGATAATTTCTGCATAACAAGAAGTGAGCAAAGAAAAATAAGTTAACACCTCTCTACAGTACATTAGAGGTATTTACTCACAGGGGAATGAGGGAAATTAAACATGTTCAATTAATGAAACTTGGCAAAATTACAACTCCTACACATGCAGAATGAGCACATTGATTGAACTTAATATTTAAATATCTTTCTCTTTTCTTTTACTGATTTCCTCTTTGTGTGTCCTTTTCAATTTCTACCCTGTCTGTCCATGACCTTGAAAATATTCACTTTTCCCAATAGCCCATTCCTCTCTGACACAATATACCATCATATTCATAAGACTTCGTCTTTTTCAGTTTCTTCATACACTAACTTCTTGCTAACATTCTTACATTTACACAGGGAGGGCAACACAAAGAATGTATTCTTCTTTCTCTTATATTTTTTAAAATTACATCAGTAGCATTGAATATTCTCTGTGCAAGTGTCTCCTGCAAAGAAACAATCTCCCAACAGAGAAAATTTGCATGTAACCTAATGTGACTGATCTATTTGATGTGTGAGGGAGCAACAGTAATGAAGTGAATTATACACAGTGCATTTTGAAAGTTGTTAGAAAGTGCACTATTCAATTCCAGTTTTGATCTGGAGTTGGTGTCAAGGGCAACATGCATAATTTTAATATATTTCACTTTGCTTTTGTGAACTTTTTTTGCAGTTTATTATGTTAGATGATATTTAGTGAATTCAATTACCTAAGAGGCTAAAAAGAATTACACATGCATCAAACTGAATAACCCCAGAACTATTGAAGAATTTAATTGACAAGATGCAGTTTAGAAACATATTTTTGTTTTACTCATCATATGTCCCTAACTGTTGCAGCTTGGAAATTCTACATATTTTTATTGTCACTTGGCTAAACCATTTGGCGACATGGTGGCACAGTGGTTAGCACTGCTGCCTCACAGAGCCAGGGATCCGGGTTTGATTCCGGGCTTGGTCACCGTCAGTGGAGATTCTGCATGTTCTCGCGTGGGTTTGCTCCTGGTGCTCTGGTTTCCTCCCACAGTTCGAAAAACGTGCAGGTTAGGTGCTCTGGCCATCTAAATTTCCCCTCAGTGTACCCGAACAGGCGCCGGAGTGTGGAGTTGTGCGTCAACCCATTGTTTGTGGACAGCAGCGATTCAAGAAGGCAGCTCATCACCACCTTTCTCAAGGGCAGCTAGGGACTGGCAATACACGCTGGCCAGCCAGTGTCACCCATGTCCCATGTATGAATAAAAAAAAACTAGGGGACTTTCACAGTAATTTCATTGCAGTGTTAATGTAAGCCTACTTGTGACACTAATAAATAAATGTTAAACTTCACTGAATATTCATGTCAACTGTACATCTAAATCAAAAAAGGCAAGCTAGACCTTTGTGCATTTTTAACTTCTGTCTTTTTTCATTTGTTGAACATAGTTTAGAAAATTATTATTCAGCAAAGCTTTCACATTTCAGGTTAATCCTTATAGTTATTTTGGAGTGGTTACTATTCCTCTGATTGAGAATTGAAATAATAACCTCTAGGTGTCAGCAAAGCCACATGGCACTTTGTTGAATCTAACCGATAACAGTCCTAAATTCTATTGAAGTAGATGCGTGTGTCAGGATTAGACATAGAGAAATTCTGGTTACCTTTAGCCTTTTTAGTTCGGCATGAAGTATGGAAGAAACACAGTATAATCCTCCAATTTGTGATTTTGAAGTATAGAAAGACATCAGGGAATTTTTGTGCACTGTATGAATCCCGAATAACAAAGAATTTGTAATAATCTATTTTCACACAAATTACATTATTTTTGCATACACTACAAAGCACATGGAGGGAAGATAAATGTCAAAGA
This sequence comes from Carcharhinus amblyrhynchos, assembly GCF_965287045.1. Taxonomy (NCBI): domain Eukaryota; kingdom Metazoa; phylum Chordata; class Chondrichthyes; order Carcharhiniformes; family Carcharhinidae; genus Carcharhinus; species Carcharhinus amblyrhynchos. Next base: position 23,642,166 of record NC_137342.1, on the reverse strand, counting down.
TTTGATACTGTCCCGAGGTATTTTATGTTCCATAATTATCACACTGGATAGGCCGCTCACCATTGTAGTAAATAGGAAAAGAGACAGCAACAACTGCAGATAAAAACAGAATACATATGGGTGAGAAATAACAACAAGCAGGTCTGGCGGCATCTGTGGAGAGAGAGTGGAGCCAACATTTCGAGTCAGCTCTGACAAAGGGTCATCTAGACACAAAACATTGGCTCTATTCTCTCTCAGTAGGTCTGAGAGATGATGTCAGACCTGTTGAGGTTTTCCAGCATTTTTCTGTTTTTGTTTCAGATTCCAGCAGCCTCAGTATTTTGCATTTAACTACAAGCAGTATTGGTGGTTTGGGCAGTAAAACATTGGGAACAATAAACATGACCTAAAGCATCAACATAACACCGAGGGAGGCTGAAATTATATAAACAATCAAATCTTCCCAGAACAATAATGACATTCATTATTGTGGAAATCAGACAACAAGAGTTGGACTTTTACTACCAAGGCTGAGTAATTCGAATAGCTTGAGTTGGGAAATTTCCTGATTCAACAGACACAACTCAGTTCAAAGGGCCCTGTTTGATCCAATTTTTGAGCATGGAGGCGGATCAGATTGAATCAAGCCCACTGACTCTAATTGCTGAGATGGCCTTGTTAGAAGCTTGCTTTAATTCTCGGAAAATTTGTTTGAGGTATTTCAGAAGTTGTTAGGTCACTACCCTGCACACCTCCTCAGCCGCCACCCATCCCCATGGCTCCTCATAGTCTCCATGACCCTTCCATAGCAACCCATGCACCACCCCTCTCCATCTTCACCCATGGCCCCTCTTACCTAACCCCTATGGTCCCTCCATGTTGGGTCATGCCCACATATACCTCCCAAGCCCTATTTTAGCCCCATACCACTTCCATAATCATATGAATCACAAAAACTCAGTTTGCAGGTGATCAAGAAGGCAAATGGAATGTTGGCCTTTATCGTGAGAGGGATGGAGTTTAAAAGCAGAAAGGTCTTGCTGCAATTGTACAAGGTACTGGTGAGGCTGCACCTAGAGTACTGTGTGCAAGTTTGGTCCCCTTATTTGCGAAATGATATATTGGCTTTGGAGACAGTGCAGAGAAGGTTCACCAGGTTGATTCCGGAGATGAGGGAGTTAACTTATGAGGAGAGATTGAGTAGACTGGGCTTGTACTCATTGGGGTTTAGAAGGCTGAGGGGAGATCTTATAGAGACGTATAAGATAATGAAGGGGCTAGACAGGGTGGAAGCAGAGAGATTATTTCTTAGAATGGAAGCAAGAACTAAAGGGCACAGGCTCAAAATAAGGGGGAGTCAATTTAGAACAGAGTTGATGAGGAACTTCTTCTCCCAGAGGGTAATGAATCTTTGGAATTCTCTGCCCATTGAAGCAGTGGCGGTTACCTCGTTAAATGTGTTTAAGTCACAGATAGATAGATTTTTGACCAATAAGGGAATTAAGGGGAGCAGACGGGTAAATGGAACTGAACCACTATCAGACCAGCCATGATCTTATTGAATAGTGGGGCAGGCTCGAGGGGCTAGATGGCCTCCTCCTGCTCCTATTTCTTATGTTCTTATAATCACTTTCCCAGGATCTACCATGGGTAAACCTCAGGAGCCTTGTGGAGATGAATTTAAAAGATCTTTTAATAATTTAATACTGTTCCCACTCATACATACTAAAAGGGGGAGAAAACAAAAATCATCCCGTTCATAAAATGGACATGCGGTTAAACTGATGGTTAATTTCTTATAAAAACTAACAAATTTCTATTCCGAACCCTCTTTAAACTGTTAAGCAAACCATGAACTCAGAATTCCCTGCTAAGATAATTGTTAGTTTTTGAAACTCAACCAAGCTTCCATTAATAAAACCTTTATTACATGTCAACAAAAACCTCTATTGAAACAATATGAACAGATGGAAATGTTTTTCTTATACACCTACACCAGATAGCCTGTCCATCGAAGCCTTCCAGCTGAGGGTTTTTAAAATTCTCTATGCACATTATTTTCATGTTTAAAGAGTAGGACATTTGGGGGTGGCATGGTGGCTAACACTGCTGCTTCACAGCACCAGGGACCCGGGTCCAACTCCAGCCTCGGGTGATTGTCTGTGGGGAGTTTGCACATTCTCCCCATGTCAGCGTGGCTTTCCTCTGGGTGCTCCGGTTTCTTCCCAAAGATGTGCAGGTTAGGTGGATTGGCCATACTAAATTGCCTCTTAATGTCCCAAGATGTGTAGGTTAGGGGGATTAGTGGGGTGAATACTTGGAGTTACAGGGAATAGACCTAGGTAGGATTGCCCCTAAGTGTCAGGGGGATTATGTGGGGTTACAGGGATAGGGTCTGTGTGGGATTGTTGTCGATGCAGAGTCAATGGGCTGAATGGCTTCGTTCTGCACCGTAGGGATTCTATGATCCATTCTATGAAATATAACTCAAGTCATGATACTTGAACAGATTTTAACCACCCTTCAAGGGTGCTTTTGCCTAATTTATAAATTCATGACTTCCTCACCATAGGTTAAAACCCTTGGAACTGCCAAAGAGGGATGTTTCAACATAGCTCTTAACTCAGATGGCCCTGCTGTATTTGGCATTTTGTCCAGTGTGATTCGTGACCCACCCCTTCCCCTGCTGGAAAAAAATGCTGTCTTTCCAACTGTGCAAAATTCTGGCCCTAAGTCTAGGGGATTAAGATATTGGCCGGAATTTTATGCGAGGGCTGAGAATTTGGCGCTCAGCCATATCTCCATTCACTGAAATAGCACTTGAAAATCCCGCTGGCATGAGCGGCTGTAAAATTCACCCATCAGGCATACCTTGGGCTTATCTATTGTACAAGGCTCAAGACACCAATCATTTACAAGGGATTGGTTAATATGTTATAGGTTCATTTATTAAGAGTAGGCACATGACAACAGATATATAAATATAGGTATGAGGTTTAAAAAGATCTGAGCTGTGCGTGTGTGTGTGTACTCTGCTGTAAACATAAATGAAATTAAAATTGGACAAAATGGCAAATTTCCATTCTAGTGACATCTAGCTGATATCCCTTAAATGCATATTGCAACACATCCTTTCTTTTTCAAGATACTTTCTCCCCTTCCAAAGGAATATCATTATTTACAATGCTTGCTCATGTTCAATTACCATTAACTACCATTTCGTTACTATAAGTTCATGGAACTGATGAATCTGTGAGCGTCTAAAGCACAAAAGTAATCTGCTGGTACACCCAGATCTTATGATTGTCTCAAGCTTTCTTTTATTGCCCACAGTAAAATTAATCTACGATGGCCCAGTGGTAATATTGCTTGCCAATTCATCTAGAAACTCTGCTAATGTTCTGGGGTCTTGGGTTCAAATCCCGCCATGGCAGATAGTGGAATTTTAATTCAATAAAAAATAAATCTGGAATTAAGAATCTACCAATAGCTCTGAAACCATTTTTGATTGTTTGGAAAAATACCATTTGATTTACTAATGTCATTTAGGGAAGAAAATCAACCATCCTTACCTGGTCTGGCCTACATGTGACTCCAGAGCCACAGCAATGTGGTTTTCTGTCAACTAGAGATGGGCAATAAATGCTGGCTAGTCAGCAATGCCCATGTCCGATGAATCCTATTCTCTCACTAATTCTTCTTGTAGCTGCTGGCATATGCGCTATGCAAAATTTTTCAGATCAATTTGGAGAAAATCTTCAAATTTGATGTTAGTGAAGTCAATTTGTATGTCTGAAAGTAAGCGCACAGGTACAGCTGGCAAATGGTATGTTGGCCTTCATAGCGAAAAGATTTGAGTATAGAGGTAGGGATGTTGTATTGCAATTGTGTAGTGTATTGGTAAGACCACATCTGGAGTACTGTGTTCAATTTTGGTGTCTTTATCTGAGGAAGGATGTCCTTGCTATAGAAGGAGTACAGCAAAAGCTTACCAAGCTGATTCCTGGCTTGGCAGTTCTCTCATATGAGGAGAGACTAAGTCGGTTAGGATTATATTCACTGGGGTTTAGAAGAATGAGAAGGGATCTCATAGGAACATACAAAATCCTAACAGCGTTAGACAGGGTAGGTTCAGAAAGAATGTTTCCAATGGTGGGGGTGTTCAGAAATAGGGGTCATAGTTTGAGAATAAAAGGTAAACCTTTTAGGACTGAGGTGAGGAGTAATTTCTTCATCCAGAGAGTGGTGAATATGTGGAATTCACTATCACAGAATGTAGCTGAGACCAGAACACCTGATTTCAGAAGAAATTAGATATAGGTTTTGGGGCTAAAGGAATCAAGGGATATGGGGAGAATCAGGATATTGAATGATCAGCCATGATCAAAATGTATGGCAGAGCGGTCTTGAAGGGCCAAATGGCCTACTCCTGCTTCTGGTTTCTACATTTCTATGTAAAGATATATCTGCTATTCCTGGATTATGTGATCCGCTGAGTGTATCCGATATGATATAGTAACCTGGTTTGTACTGAATATCATAACAATAACCTTGAATCTTTATTGAGAGACATTGCAAAACGTGGCAGTATACTGGTCAATGATTTTCACCAAGTCATCTTCAGTGGATTATAATTCTTCTCCATCACAAACCTTTTTGATAAAGGGAAAACACAAGATTCCAATCACTAAAGCTAATGCTTCCCGTTTGACATTGGAGTAGTCAGATTGAGTTATGGGCAGATCTTTTGAAGCAAATGCAATCGGTTTGTATGTTTGAAATAGGCATGGTTCTAGAGCCATCTGTCTCCAGGGTAACTGTCTCCCTCGGATCGTAAAATTGCAATGTTGATGCTTCTGATAATGATTGTTTTGATGCTTTGAAGAAGTATTGGTTATCTTTGTGTCATGGTAAAAACACAACTTCTCCCAGCAATTCTATTTTGGAATGAAAAGTTTTGACCAAAATCAGGAATGGATGGAGACAAGAAATTAAAGAGACCTAGGCATCTTTGAAATTCATACTTATGCTGGCACAATGGTTAGCATTGCTGCCTCACAGCACCAGGGATTCGGGTTCAGTTCCTATCTCGAGTGACTGTCTATGTGGAGCTTGCACATTCCCCTCGTGTCTGTATGGGTTTTCTCTCACAGTCCAAAGGTGCTCCAGTTTCTTCTCACAGTCCAAAGATGTGCAGCTTAGATGGATTGCCTTGCTAAATTACTCTTGGTGTCCCAAGGTGTGTAGGTTAGGGGATTAGAGTGGCAAATATGTGGGGTTAAATGGATTAGCATAGTAAATACATGGGGATTCAGGATGAGGCCTGACTAAGATGCACTATCGAAGAGTTGGTGCAGGTTCGCTGGAATGAGTGGCCTCCTCCTGCACCATAGGGATTCTATGATTCTATGATCTTGAGTAGTTGACATGGTTTTAATATCTTCTATTTTATACCAAAATGCCAAGGGTTGACTCATGCCACGTTGCATCATCTAGAGATGTTTACCTCACTCACTATTGATTTGGCTCACACCCTGGTCATTTGCCTTTCCTGCCTGAGCTTTCCAAGTCCTGATCCTCTCAATGCACTGTCCCATTCATGGCTGTACCTGTACGTAAACATGCTGCTATCTCTCCTATGACCATCGGTCAACATGTTGTATTATTATAATGATATAAAACATTAGACTTGTTTACCGTGGAAGACATAAGGATGCAAGATTTAGTAGCTGCTTCTAGGTCATAAATACCAGCTGGAATTTTCAGGCTGCTCACACTAGTGGGATCTTCAAGTTCTACCGTTGGCACACCCCTGGAATGTGTTTCTGAGCAGAGAGGGGTGCATTCAATGGGACATCCTGTTGATGATGGCAGGATCAGAAGATCCAGCCACTGGACAATTGTGGGTCACTTGTACAGCCTTGAAATATATGGCAGATTGCATGGAAAATCCCACCTATCATGTTTAGAATTTCTATCTCTTTCAGAAATTGTGTCCTCCCTGTTGTGTTATTATAATGATACAACATCTAATTGCTCATGAGGGATTGGGTAAACACATTGTGGGTTCATTTGTTAAGATATGGATATGAAACTTGAAGACTTCAGAACTGTGCGCGTGCTCTGCTCAAAGCAAAGGTGAAATTATAACTGGGTCCAATGATATATTTCTCTTATGATGAACTCATGCTGACATCGCTTACAACACATATATGGCACAAAAAACTTAGCTTGACAAAATGCTGGTTGATTTACACCACTCTGCCATTTGTCTTGTACAACAATCTCCCATTATCTTTAAGATCTTTCTTGAAGTTCCATATTAAGTTGTCTATCAAACCCGTCACAAAGTTTTGTGTTTCACAATTAACAGTGTGGTTACCATTAATTTAAACAACGTCAATTGATCTCTTTGGCCCAGAAAGGGAAGTGCACTCATCAAGGCATGTGAATCGTGGTCCATCACACTCCTGACTTGTGGACAGGATTTGGGTACTCAGCAGATGACTTTTAATGTTGTATTTCAATGTTTTCAAGCTGCAGTTGTGCCCAGAAGGCAACAGTAAGAAATTACAGTGTCAGGTACCTGCCTCTGTGTACTAGGTAAAGTGACAGATGTTGTCACCTATGTGCTTGGCCAAATTCCAAAATGGATTGCCCATGGGTCTAGGATATATCATATCAATGCACCAGACAAAGTGAGGATAGAATATAAAATGGAAGAAAATCCAGTGGTGTTATGTTCCCTGTAATGTATTCAAGAAGTGGCTGGATATAGCACTTGGGGTGAATGGGATCAAAGGTTATGGAGAAAAAGCAGGATTAGGCTATTGAGTTGGATGATTAACCATGATTGTGATGGCCTCCTTCTGCTCCTATCTCCTATGCTCCTATGTTTCTGCTCCTAGAGCTCAGAAGAGACTTCCCTTAGTTAATCAGACTGATAGGCTTGGAACTGCTTCATTTTGCAGTAGTGGTCAACAGACGAGATAAATTTCTTATTGAAAAGCTCAGTAGATATATGCTTCACCTACTACCAGATCAAAAATCTAATACCAAAAGCACACCCCAGCTATCTACCCTTACTAACCAATAGAGTTCTACTGTACTGCAGTTAGCTATAGCACTTGAGGTGAAGGATATTGGGTGATGGCGGGATCAGACGATTGAGTTGGATGATCAGCCATGGTCATAATGAATGGCAGAGCAGGCTTGAAGGGCTGAATGACCTCTTCCTGCTCCTATTTTTCTATTTTTCTGTTGTACTTCAAATACTCTTGGTCATACAACAAAAATACTTACTTTGTTCCCTTATTTTCCTTGTGCATCAGTTTTGCACCACCTTGTATAATAAATATATTTAGTATAAAAGAAGAAAATAGCAGAAGAGGCCATGGTTTTGTTTTATCCAGCAAAGTTGATTTATTCCTCTCCAATAAACCTCTGGAATCCTGGCACAAAAATTCAGTAGAAATCCTATTATTAACATATCAATAATCATTCAACACTGTTAAGCTGCTCTTCTTCCAACTGAATGAAAGCAGTAGCTTGGCGTGTTGAGGCATTGAGCAAAGGTGCGTATCGACATGCCTGTAAAATATAGAATTCAGAATTAGGTCTATAATTGGCAAATGAACTTCAGCACAGATAGATAGAAAAATAAGGAGGCCACATATTGCTTGGAAAATAAGAATCTAAATGAGGTAGAGGAGAAAAGGGATTTAGGAGTACAATGTACACAAATCAATAAAAGTAGGAACACAGGTTAATAACACCATAAAAAGCAAACCAATCACTTTGGTTTATTTCTCAGGGCTAGAATTAAAAAGTTGAGAAGTTATGCCAAACTTGAATTAAACACTTGTTCAGTCAGACTCGACGTGCTTTATGTACAGCCTGGGCCCACAAAAGGACGCTCAGACACCAAGTAGAGTGAAAAAATTGACAAAGATAATACCAGAAATAAGGTTATGCCTATCAGAAATGGGTAAAAATACTGAGGATCTTTTCTCTTGAAAAGAGAAGGCTCAGGGTGACCTAATAGAGGTCTTTAAAATTTTGACATTGAGTGGACAAGGAGAGACTCATTCCATTTGTGGGGAAGTGCAATGCTGGAGGCCACCAACATAGGATAGCCAATTAGAGGATCTGGAGAGAACTTCCTTATCCAGGGAATCATGAAAATTTAGAACCCATTACCACAGCAGCGATTGAGGGGAATTGTTTGGATGCATTTAAGATCAGACAGAAAAGGAATGAGAGGGCTATACTGATAAGAGTTAGATGAAGAAGTATGGCAGTATGACTGAGTGGATCATAAATGCCAGGCTGGAGTGGTTGGTTCAATGCTCCGTTTAATTGGATTCTATGCAAGTTTATCTTCTAACTTCTCTGTAACTCACACACATGTCCTTTTTTTTTAATCTTGAACAATTTAAGTTGAAATATTAATCTATTTCAGTACTTTTCAGTACTTTTCCAAGCCATTATGAAATAAGCTTTGTGAAAGTTTTGTATAATAATCTCTAATGCCAGTAAAAGATAGTACTGGGCAGGATGAGACTGGAAATTTCTGCCTGAGGTCAATGGAGATTTCCGTTTTCGAACACTTGCCCATGCGGATTCCATGGCGGGCAAGGTGGTAGAGTTCCAGTCAGTATGTCACAGCAACAACTTGGAAAGAACCTAACAAAGTATAAACATTTTGTACAAATCCCCAGTGGGATTCAACTTGTTTGCTTGTACAAATATTTCTGCAAACAAGTTGAACATGTCAATTATCCCAATACTTCAACCACTTAGAATGGATGGTCCATTATCACAAATGGCTGGTGGAGAGTACGGCTCATTACTGTATTAATCAGAGAATTTTACAGTGCAGAAGGCACCAACCACAATCTCACCCAGGCCCAACCCCATAACCACATGCACTTAACCTTACTGGTCCTCCTGACACTAAAGGGAAATTTAGCATGGTCAATCCACCTAATCTGCACATCTTTGGACTGTAGGAGGAAACCAGACCACTCACAGGAAACCCACGCAGACATGGGGAGAACATGCAAACTCCATAAGAATATAAGCACATAAGAAATAGGAGCAGGAGTAGGCCATCTAGCCCTTCGAGCCTGCCTCGCCATTCAATAAGATCATGGCTGATCTGAAGTGGATCAGTTCCACTTTCCTGCTTTCTCCCCATAACCTTTAATTCCTTTTTCTTTCAGAAATCTATCCACCCGTGACTTAAATATATTCAACGTGGTAGCCTCCACCACTTCAACGGGCAGAGAATTCCAGAGATTCACCACCCTTTGAGTGAAGAAATTCCTCTTCAACTCCATTTTAAACTGCATCCCCCCTGCCCTTATTTTGAGGCTGTGCCCTCTAGTTCTGTTTTCCTTTCTAAGCAGGGATAATCTCTCTACCTCTACCCTATCTAGCCCCTTCATTATCTTGTAAGTCTCTATAAGATCTCCCCTCAGCCTTCTAAACTCCAACGAGTACAGGCCCAGTCTATTAAATCTCTTTTCATAAGCTAACCATTTATTATTTCTTATTCTTATTTCTTATGTTCTTATTAGACACCCACTACCCTCTGTGTGAAAGAATTGCCCCTCTGTACACTTTTGTATCTCTCCTCTCTCACCTTAAATCTATAAATCTATTTAAACTCATGAAAGCTTGTTGTTGATTATTAAAAATGACAAGTACTCAGGGGTATTCACAGCTTCCTTCCAAAAAAAAACACTTATGGTTTATTTATGATATTTTAAAGTCCACCTTAATTCCATGTTAATGTTCCAAGATTTTTAATTCCTGGTTTGCTGTCTGTGAAAATAGTTCAATGCAATTGGCTGCTTAGCCTGCTTGATGATATCACTGTTGAAGATCCCCTTGACTGATGGACTATAAGAAAAGATGCAAGGGTTTCATTTCCCTCGAGAACCTGTCCATAACAATAAGTTAGGTATTTTTAGGAACAGTTAGCTTTCTGTGCTGAATCTATATCCTTCACGATAATTAAGGTTTAAATTTTAAAAATATAGTGACCAAAATCAGTCATTTATGTTTTCTATAATATAGCCTAAAATGCTTAAAAGTCTATTTTTTGCAAAAGCCTTTTGTTGCATCCCCTGTAATTGAATTTCCCTGAAGGTCATGTTAATCTGTTTCCTGAAATTAAAATCTAGAATTTGTGATGTATTCTTTGTTTAGATAAAAACGTGTCTTAATATCTTCAATTTACAATCACCGTAAAAATAACTACTGATCATATTAGAACGACTGCTTCACAACAATATTGAAAACAGAATGGATTCAAATCTTTGCCCAAATTCTGCCACAGTGGTGATAGCAAAACTGGCAGCATTCACCATCATTACTTCTCTGAATGTGACAGCAATTTCTGGAATCCATACATGCGCTGTTAAATCTGGAAATCAGGAAAATGCTGTCAGTGATTCTTTGCTTTCTCATAAAGTGCATTATGAGGGGATTTGAATCAAAGTAAGAATGTAATGTTTCAGTTGTACAGGGTTTTGGTGAGACCACTTCTACAATATTGTGTGCAGTTTTGGTCTTCTTAAGGAAGGAGGCAGTTCAGAGGTTTTACTAGATTCATATCGGGAATAAACAGGTTGACTAATGAGGAAAGATTAGACAGACTGGGCTTGTTTCCACTGGAGGTTAGAAGAATGAGTGACTTGATTGAAGTAGATAATATCCTGAATGGTCTTGATAAGGTGGATGTGTAAAGGATGCTTCCTCTTGTGGGTGAGTCCAGAATTAGGGATAACTGTTTTAAAATCACTCTTTTAGGATGGAGGTGAAGAGAATATTTTCTATCCTGTGGCTCTGGAACTCTCCGCCTCAGAAGGCAGTGGAAGCGGGTTCACTGAATATCTTTAAGATAGAGGTGGATAGATTCTTGTGAGGTAAGAGAATCAAAGGTTATTGGGGGTGGATGGGCATCCAGAATTTGAAACATGAACAGATCAGCCGCATTCTTATCAAATGGCAGAGCAGGTTTGAGGGGCTGAATTGCCTACTTCTGCTCCTCGTTCACTAGCTCATATGCTCGAATGTTGAAGTTCCCGTAGATTATATCAAATCAAATGATAAGTACTTTCATTCTTGCGCTCTTTGTCTCGCTATAAAAACTCCTGAAAAAGCTACACCTTATTTAATGAGGTTTAATGAGGCTGGAGTTTCTAATGGCATGCTAAGTCCATAATTACTGCTAAATAGTCTCACTGGTCCTGAAAGAGTAATTTTATACTTGCTGAATGCCAAATTTCTCTATTATGAGGAGAAATTTCACATCCTGCATGGTTTATTTATGATATTTTAAATTCTACCTTAATTCCTTGCCTATGTCCCAAGGGATTAAATGGTTTTTAATTCCTAGTTTGCCGTCTATGAAAATAGTTCAATGCAATTGGCTGCTCAACCACATCATTGATGACATCATTGCTGTTGAATCCCTAGAAATCCCTTTGATTTGACACCAGATTCAAACTGATTTTGCGAAAGGCAAATTCATGCCACACAGTCACTAGATCTTTGTGGACAGCCTTCTACAGGGGTCAGTGGTGAACCCCACAATTTCTTATTGTTGTTAGAGCCATCTAGTTTAGAAAGTTCTATTGATTTGTACAGTAAAGAAATGGATTATGGAATGATCCTATAATGTCCCGTGACAGAAATGAGCTATCCATGTTGGCATCAAAATTTGACCAAAACTTTGATGTTAAAGAGTGGAGCTCTGAGCACACATGGTGGGCTTTCATTCACTAGAAAGCAACATAGATTCAACAGCATAATTGTGATCTGACTCAATGGCATTCTAAACACTGTCTGCCCATATAACCAATAGCTTACTCCAAAAACCATTCTGACTCTAACATAATTTGAGTTGTTTTGATTTATTATTGTCACATGTATTAATACAGAACTAATGGAGTTAAAGGCTGAGTTGTAGTCTATGAGTATGAGTCTGATGTAGGCGTCTTTACAATCTAGGTGTTCCAGGGTTGAGTGTAGGGAGGTGGCATTTGCTATGGACCTGTTGTGGCAATGGACCAACTGTAGTGGATACAGGCAATCTGAACAGCAGGTATTGATTTGTGCCATGATTAACCTTTTGAAGCACTTTTCCTTGGTACCGGGATGATGGTCATCTTCTTGAAGCAGATAGGAACCTCAGATTGGTGTAAAGAAAGATTGAAGATGTTTGCAAATACCCCACCAGCTGGTCCATGCAGAAGCTGAGTGCTCATCTGGTTATCCCATCTGGGCCAGTTGCTTTCCATAAGCTGGAATAATTTACAATAATTTGTAAATTATTTATGAATTGCATCTTCCTTCCTACATTCCCCATGTCATTCAATATCTGACCTTTCAATAGCTTATCGTATGCAGAATAAATGTACTAATTCTTAACTACAATAGGGGCAGTTAATAGGGATGTTTTTCCAAACTTCACAGATGCTACAATTAATTTCAGACAGTGAAGCATTGATATTTATGAGTATCTTAGAACCCTACAGTGCAGAAAGAGGCCCTTCGGCCCATCAAATCTGCACCGAACATAATCCCACCCAGGCCCTCGCCCCATATCTCTACACATTATACCCACAAATCCCTCTAACACTAAGGGGCAATTTCTTAGCACGGCCAATCAACCTAACCCGCACATCTTTGGAATGTGGGAGGAAACCAGAGTACGTGGAGGAAACCCATGCAGACACGAGGAGAATGTGCAAACTCCACACAGACAGTGACCCGAGCCAAGAATCAAACCCAAGACCCTGGAGCTGTGAAGCAGCAGTGCTAACCACTGTGCTACTGTGCCGCTCCACCAGTAGTTATTGATCAGATACCTTGACCCAATAAGCAGCAATAGCTAACAAACCCCAGAGGCCATAATGACAGTATCTGCCTCTGCAAATCTCATTGCCCAGGCTTTACTTCAAAGCATTAATTGAATCCGTAGAAATAGAATGATCAACCCAAAGCAAAATGCTAATCTGCTGAATCCCATTTGTGATACACACATTCTAAATATTTAATTGATTATAATGCTTTTCTTCTTGGACAGGCAGCATGCATCATCTCAGCATTCCATATTTTATTTCTCCACTTTGTGTTCAACATTATAGACTCGTCAATGAAAGCCTACTCACGATGTTAATCCTTAATACTAATTCAGAGAAATGCCATACTGAACATTTACTTTCAACAACGTATTACTGTTATCTGTCACCAAATGTAATTCCCTTTCCTTTCGGCCGCGTTAGCCCATAAAATGTCAGAAGAAATGAGATTTAGAAGTAAGAGCCATAAGGCTCTTTGATCGGATTCAAGGAAACATTTGATATGCCTACTGGGTATGTTGTGTAAGACTTATTCAATTTTTTCCTAATTAACAGGGTGAGCTGTGTTTTCTAGCTTACTCCTTCATGAATGCTTTTACTTTAAGTTCTCATCAACGGTTCCATTAGCACTAGATCCATATATTATTAAGTCAAGGTTTAAGTTTATGGCTTTATAGCTATCATGCAATTAATTATCGTATATATAACGAATAGGACGCGCATTATGCTAAAATCTTTTGTGGAAACAAAATATTGCATTGAGCCCCATGGGGAGGTATTAGGTCAGCTGACCAAAAGTGGTAGTTATAGAGTGTCTTAAAGGAGGAAGGTGAGACAGAATGGCAGAAAAGTGGAGGAAAAGAATTCCAGAGCTTTGGCCCAAGATAACAGAGGGCATGGCAACCAGTGATGGAACAATTATAATTGGGAATACGTAAGTGACCAGAATTAGAGGAGCACAGATACCTCAGATATTTATGGAGCTGAAGGGGATTATAGAGTAAGGGTGGGGCAAGACCATGGAGGGATTTGAAAACAAGGATGAGAGTTTTAAAGTCAAGACATTGCTTGACCAGGAATCAATGTAAGTCAGCGAGCACAGATATGATAGGGATACAGGACTTGCTGCAAGATAAGACATGGATAATTGAGCTTTGGATGACCTTATGTTTATGTAAGATAGAATTTAGGAGATAAACCAGGAATGCACTGGAGTACTCGAGACTAGAGGTAATGCAGGCATGAATGAAGATTTCAGCAGCAAATGAGTTGAGACAAGTGCAAAGTTGAGCGATGTTACAGAGCAGCAAATGGGAGTCTTAGTGATGACACAAATGCAAGGTCAGAAACTGGTCTTTGGGTCCAATGTGACACAAAAATTGTGAACAGACTGGCTTATGTTCAGACTGTTGCCACAGAGATGGATGGAGTCAGTAGCTCAAAGTTTGAAAGCATGGTTTCAGTCTTCTCAATCTTTAATAAGAGGATTAGTCTGCCCATCTAATACAGGATGTTGGAGAAGCAGTTTGATAATTTAGGTGTTGAGAGAGGTAGCTGTGAGGTAGGATTGGGTGTGAAAACTGTGCCTTTGGCTAATAATGCTAAGGGGCATCATGTAGATCATTGGGGCACACAATGTATGGGACCAGGAAGAGAAGCCATTGCAAGTGATATTCTAGCTATCTAGATAACAGTCCCATTCAGCTGAATGACAGTGGAGTTGATTGTAAGGTGGTCAACAATGTCATAAGCTGCAGACACGTTGAGAAGGCCAAGAGAGAAAGTTTTTGGAAAGATGGGAATGCATTAGAAGATAACAATTTGTTTAAGGACTTTGGAGAGGAGCCTCTTTGTTTGATTGTCCTTTGCTCTGTCAACAGACACTGTAATACCTGCTCCGTGTCTTCCTGCTAGCCAGGGTTCAAATCAGGGAGTTGAGAAAATTAGAAGATAAGACTGTTGATAGAAGATAAGATAGATAACATTAGAAGATAAGATAAGAGGGCAGCCAATGGCACAGTGTTAGCACTGCTGCTTCACAACACCAGGGACCTGGTTCAATTCTTGCCGTAAGTGACTGGCTATGTGGAGTTTGCACATTCTCCCCGTGTCTGCGTGGGTTTCCTCCCACATTCCAAAGATGTGCAGGTTAGGTAGATTGACCATGCTAAATTGCCCCTTGTTGTCCCAAAATTAGATGGATTAGCTGTGGGAAATGTATGAGGTTACGGGGATATGGCCAGGAAAGGTTCTGGGTAAAAACTGCTTCTTTCCTACAAGTTGTGCTGGTTCTATGTTCTAATGCTAACTTACAACTTGCTTGACAAATAAATGTATCAATCTGGAAGCCCAAATTTAACTATTTTATGTGGAAAGTTTAATCTGCAGTCCTCAGAAATTACATACATTTGTTTGCCCTTACCTTAGTTATGGAGTGCATTAGATTGCTAAAATTAATGGTTTACTTTAGTAATTTAATCCAAACTCCAGTTCTTGTCTGAGTTAAACCAAACATCAGAAACTTGAAAATGGAACCACCAGTCTGTTGAGGAAATAGCATTATGTCAATACTGGAAGAAAGTGTATCATCTGATTCAGTCTCAGCTTTACTTTGGCCTCTGAGCAGAACACAACAAACACAGCAGTGCTGCTGATGATGTTTTCAAGATTTCTACCCTTGTAAGGCTGTTCTCGTGTGCCTAAATCTTAATAAATGAACTCACAAATTGTTCACCCATTCCCTTATCAGTGATTTGTGCCTTTATACCACTATAAAAACACAACATAGACTCCTGACACGAAACAAGTCTTGACATTTTCCTAATTCAATATTTTTCAGTCTTAACCACAGAAATAAATTATTTAAATAATTGAAGTTAATATCTAATTGAAGATAATTGTGTTCTAATATTTTATATATAAGGCAGTGGTTAACAACAGGTTTGTTTTGCTAAATTGTTGGGCTAACTAAAAATACATTGAACAAGTTTAATGCAACCAATTGAAAAGTACTCCACATAGGAAGGAAAAGTAAATGACAAATGCACTCAATCGGAGTTGAAGTAATTGGAACCAGGAGTAAAAGTGATGTGAGGAAAATGTTTTCAGCCAGAGATTGGGTGGAATCTTGAATGAACTTCCTGAGAGGGTGGTGCGGATAGGTTTGATCGTGGAATTCAAGAAGGAATCGGATTGTTGCCTCAGAAGAAAGGATGTGCAAGGTTATAAGGCTAAGAAAGGAGGAGTGGGACGAGATAGAATGCAGTTTTGGAGAGCCAATGCAGACTTGATGGGACAAAGGGCCTCCTTTTGTATTTCAAAGATTCTGTGATTCTGGTTAAGAATGAAGCTAAAAGAGAAGTTAGAATCTCAGCAGGTAAAAAACTAAGCACGAGCAGCCAATACACAGTAAAATCATAAAATCCCTACAGTGCAGAAGGAGGCCATTCAGCCCATCGAGCCTGCACTGACAACAATCCCACCCAGGCCCAAAACCCCAGGTATTTACCCCCTGACACTAAGGGGCAAATTAGCACAGCCAATCCACCTAACTCCCACATCTTCGGACTTTGAGCTAAATAATAGAAGGGAAAAATCTGGGATAGCCTTTAAGACGCAATGGTAGAGAGGAAAGTCTAAGAAGCATTTGAGAAGCTAATTATGATGCAATGGGAATACTTTAAGATCTTTCTGGATGGATGAGATAAATGGGTCCATTCAAATCAAAGAATCATTTTTGACCCTCCTGTCACAATTCAGGAACTTACTGTTGATTCTTGGCACCGACTGGCACCTTCCTCATTTTTACTGTCTGGTGAAGAGGGAGATTCATTCTCTCAATAAGAATCAATCATCCCAGTTCGGATCGTTGTTTGCCCAACGGCACATGAGATAGAACCTGATTCAGATTGCAGAGCTATCAAGTGCTCACTGAGGCATGCAACTATTGAGTCAATGTCTGTGCATGCATCAGGATTCGAACAATAGAAAAAAAGCCATCATGGGAAATGAAGTTATATAAACCATGTTCAATTTACCTCCGCTGTGGTTTGGGGCTGAAATAAACTTTTCAATTTAAAATGGAATTGTTTTAACTACATAGAAAAGATACAAATGAACCAAATTGTTTTAAAATAATGTGGTTCATGACAATTACAAATCTTGACTTTCACACAACTTTGCAGTTCCATAAAAAGTGAAAATGTGGCCTTGGTAGGTTTGTTGATCATAGATTTAATTTAAAGCATATTGGACATGACACGTTTCTATATTGTATTAATGTGGGACACGATGGCTGGAATTTGCCAGCCGTTCACTCCCTCCGCTGCTGTCTGCGAGAACAGAGAATTTGATACTCAGCCATATTTTAGTTCACTGCAGCAGGACCGGATAATCCCAACCACAGGCAAGGTCGGAGAATCCGGCCCCATGTTTGTTGTATCCAATTTAATTAATTTTATGTAACACACACATACTATAGCATAAAGATGATGATTTTAGATTTGGAAGCAGAGGTTATGGGTAGAATTTTATTTGTTCGTCCTGCCCACCGATGGGGGAAGTGAACTGGTACAGTCGTGCAAGAGCTGAGAAATGAGGATCACACCCGATTTTGTGGTTTTCGCGATTTTATGCGAGTTGGATTTCCTGTGAGGTCGGCGTCTCTCTGGAAATGGACAAGAGATTTGAATAAATTATTCAATGCACAGAAATGCTCATTTACATCTGTTCACTTGCCTTATTGACCTCACCAGGAGAGGGTCTCTCTGGTGAGGAAAATGCCTGCCCCCGATGAATAGGGAACAGTCGTGTTAGCCTTGTTGGTGGAACTGAAGGCCGTTGAGGCCCCCCAAGAAGGTTGAGGGCATGCCAGCTTGGGGAGTGCCAGCCTGGCTGTGCTTTCTTGGCACTGCCCACCAGGCAGTGCTGGGGTGAGACCTATGGGGCTATGGGGGTGGGTTCAGAAGGGGTGGGTCCAGAAGGGGAAGGGCATGAAGGGCAGAGTGTGAAGGGGGTGGTGCATGAAGGGATGGCCTATTCAGGGGAGGGGGTCCTCTGAGCACTCTGTAACAGGATTAGATTGGGGGAGGGGTCGCGATTGGTCCGACCAACAGTCTGGGGAGGTGTCAGGGGCTAGATGTCCATAAATTGCATGGCTTGCGATTGGCTGCAGCCCCCCACAATTGCGCGGGAAGTGGGGGAGGGGGGTTGGTGGCTGTGTTCAGGCTGGCTCCAGTAGGAAGGGCCTGACATCTCTCTATCTCTGTCAGACCCTACTGGTGAAATTGCACATGTGCAGAGTTAGAGGTCTGCACTTGCGCAGTAGCTCCCTCTGCAGGCTGGCTGGTGAATTAAGCTCACTGCATGCAGCAGCTGGAAAGAGTCTACACAATTTTTTCAATGGCTAAGTGCATAAGATTGTGTGAAAACTCACCCAAAAACAGATCAGGAACTCTCCCATGTTCACGCAGACTGGACACTTAGAATCAGTCTTGTAAAATTCCACCCCTTGGGTAAAAAATGTGTTTGTTCTGAGTTTTGGGTGTGGGACTACCTATCATATTTCCATGATTTGTGGAGTGGTGGCCACACTGCCTCAGTATTCATTTCAGTGCAGACATTCTCCGCTCATTCCAGGGAGCTGAGTAACCTTCTTCAGAAACAATGCAGCTGTCCCTTTTTAGAGGCACAGTGCCAATAGAAGGGTTAAGTTGCAGAAATCCATTGTTGCCTAATTGTTTTTGTGTTGTTCATCCTGCAGGATTTTCTGCTTACTTTTGACATGGCCAGGGATTGTCAGACAGAATCCGAAATTGCATCTTTAGGCAAATGGGCTTCAACAGGATTCCTATGTCCATCTGGCCAAAATCTCCCACCTGATGAAGAGCATCAATTTGCCAAGGGTGGAGAGTAGTCACTGTATTGGACAACACTGCTCTAAACTACTCGCAGTGTGAAATTGAGAACATGAGATAGAAGCAAGCAGAGGAAATTTGAGAACATAACATAGGAACAAGCAGAGAGGTTCCACCATTGAATAAGATCATGGCTGGTCTGAATAATGTTGTTTGTTCTGTAACACTGACTCCCTGGTCGTCCACTTCTTCTTCTTCTGCCATTCCCAGGTAGCAGTCCTTGGATATCTGAAAAGATAAAAACAGAAAGCCAGGATCATAGTGAGGGGAGGGTTGGAAAACAGGAGGTGCATGTTTGCAGCCTATAACTCAAAGAAGCTTTTGGGATGAGAAAGTGAGACGTGAAAATGACATTCAGATATGAAGATACGGGACAAGCAGGGGTTAGGGGTGTGGAATGGGGGTTGGTGGTGTGGAATCACAAGCTCATTAGTTGCCGGAGAGAATCAAAAAGAGTGGGACATTGGGCAAAAAAACTGGTTAGGTGCCAAACACGTCATGATGCTCCGGCTGGCTCTGGTCTGGTTCCAGCAGGATGTTCCTTGGAATGCGCACATTTGCATTCATCAAGTGGGTGATTCCTGACAGATGCTACCAACATCAGCGGGAAACACTCTAGTTTCCCCACTGGGTTGGGCATTTAGTTCCAAATCAGGACAATCGTGGCCATCATCTTCATCTCTCCGATGCTTCGAGATGGCCTCAGTAATATTTGCTCTAACAATGTTGCCTGTCCCACCCGGTTAACTGCTGCTGTCTCTGGATATGCACTTCCAATGGCAAGGAAAGTGGTGCAATGTGCTTGGCTGATGTGGCTGCCAATAGGTTGTTATATTGTAGCATTCGAGTGTTGTCAAAAGATTTCAGACTTTGTTAGGGACAGAAGTTATGTATTGCTGAGAGAAACTAAGTACAGCAGTGGCTGCTTTAGACTGCCCTGGAGTATTGCTCCTGTCATTATAATGTTAACTACATGACTGCTGGATGATTCTGTCTGAGAGGGGACTTCACCCTCTCAGTTGCCTCGAGTCAGATGACTCTCGTCAATTGTGCTGTCTTAAAGGGACAGACACCACATACGCGACATAGTTTATGAGCTGGTAATTGTAAGCTGTGAGATGTGGATGTGACACTGTCAGCAGTGTGAGGGTGGGGTGAAATTATAAGTCATGATAGAGATTCTGGCAGGTGAGTGAAAGAGGTGCTTTGCAATGTGAAGTGCGTGAGGCTAGTGGTTCAATTGATGGGCTCGATGATACTTGAAGATGCATTCACTGAGCTTGAAATCTCATGTGGTGTCATTTTTTATGTCCTGCATCCAGGTCCTCAGGGACAGATACTTGCTATTGATCACCTTGGCCATTCCACTGCCTTTGTTAAGTTTGTCTTAAAGGCCTCCTGGCCCTTGTCGATAGATTAGGGGAGGATGATTCTCCAATTCCAACCTGCTAAATTTCTGGTGGGCTGGAATGGGGGACAGACATGTGCACTGATTCATGCATGTGTTCCCAGTGCATGCGCATCTCCCACTGCTGG
The DNA here is from genome assembly GCF_965287045.1 of Carcharhinus amblyrhynchos. Taxonomy (NCBI): domain Eukaryota; kingdom Metazoa; phylum Chordata; class Chondrichthyes; order Carcharhiniformes; family Carcharhinidae; genus Carcharhinus; species Carcharhinus amblyrhynchos. The sequence goes on along the minus strand of NC_137342.1, from coordinate 23,621,858 downwards.
GAAGCAGGCATGGTTGGGACCATGCTAGAAACCATCGGGAAGACCAGTTAAGTAATCTTAATCTATTTTTAATGTAATTTGAGTGTGATTATCAGGCTCGGGACTGAATTCTCTGGGCCTGATAGCATCTCCAACACAACCAGGGGAATTTCACTCCAGCAGGGTTTAGAGTAGCTCCCCACTTTCGGGGAACAAGTAGGGGACCCTGCTGGAGTGAAGGGAAGGGGCAATTGGGAACCCCCAGGGGGTCAGGCAGTGGGGGATGGTGCTCCCTGGGCAGTGCTGGCCTTTACCCCCAGTAGTGACCAAGGGGCAAAATGCCCATGCCTGGGGGCACCTTGGCACTGTCTACTGGGCACCAAGGGGGCAAGACCAGTTGTGGTGGTAGGGCCAAGGAGGTGGGGCCAAGGGACCATCGGGGGTGGGAGGGGGGGTCCCACTGCCACTTTTAATGGGGATTGATCGGGACTGAAGGGATGTCAGTGATCAGGACGGGGGGAGGGGGTGGTCTGCCAGAGGGGAGAGTCTGCCTCCTGGTGGTCTGCCTCCCGAGGTGGGGGGAGTCTGCTTCTCATTGGTGGGGGGGTGGGGGGCGACGTGCAGGTGTGGGGAAGAACATAAGAACATAAGAACATAAGAAATAGGAGCAGGAGTAGGCCATCTGGCCCTTCGAGCCTGCCCCGCCATTCAATAAGATCATGGCTGATCTGTCGTGGCTCAGTTCCACTTTCCCGCCCTCTCCCCATAACCCTTAATCCCCTCTCTTATCAAAAACCCATCAACCCGCTTCTTAAAAATATTTAGCGAGGCAGCCTCCACCACTTCAACGGGCAGAGAATTCCAGAGATTGTGCTGAGGGAGGGTTTGTTGGAGATTGCAGTGATCTAGGGTGGGTGGGGCATTGGGGGTGGCCCAGAAATGCTTGCAGGAGTTGTGATTGGGCCACAATTTGGCCTTGGGGGGGGTTGGAGGGGTAGCACCACAAGGGTTCCGGCTGGCCAGCGATCGAGCTGGCTAGCAACTAGAGGCTGACAGGTCAGGGCCAATGCGCATGCGCAGAGTTCTGGAACTGTCAGACTCTGGCGTGTTAGGTCCTGCCCCCCCCCGAGCTTTTAATGATATTCACGATTGTGATCTCTGCATTGCAGAGTGGGGATATTCAAATCTGAACAACCACTGAAAAAAACAATGGTGATATATACCAGTTTTCCTGCAGATTCAGCACTTAGAACTTTTTTGGGAGAATCACCCCCTACATCTCTCTTCCTCACCACTTCCTCCTAGGAAGCCTCCAGTGTACTCTCAGAACTTTGGAGTATGGTTTGTCCTGTTGCACCATATTTCTTGCTGCTCAGGCTCTTCGACAATAGTTTCCTTTTGGACATAGATTCAGGCTTTAGGTGGTGTTAGTTTCTGCTGAATCTGGGCCCCCTGCTGAGATGTGTTACCACTCAACAAAATGGCTAGCATTGTACACAGCAATTGGACAAATTGGAAGGCAACACCAAAGAGTCAAATATTTTTCCGAATGGCAAAAGTGTCTTTGGCCCATCATTCCTGTACTGACCAAATGCCCCTCTGTTCTAATCCCATTTTCCTGCACTTGTATGTTACGGTATTTCAACTGCTCATCTAAATGCTTCTGAACTATGTGAGAGATCCCGCTTCTACCACCCAACACCTGATTCCAGATTCCCACAACCATGCTGCCTGCATTGGAAGTAATGTATGTGTGTTAACCAGGCACCTTGCTCCAAGCACCCAGTCTCAGAGGCTATCTAATTTAACCACTCTTGTTTGTTAACTAGCTACTTCCGCAATGAGACCTTGCCTTAAAATCTGAAGGATAACGTCTTCAGAGTTGATCTGTACCAATGTAAAATTCTTGGGAGAAAACAAGATTCAGTAAGAAGCATTTGGAATCAGAACTGCAGGCGCTGTTAAAACATGGGTTCCTTTATTTTGCTCCCCAGACACCCTTTGCTGATATATGGGTGTGGTAGCCTTAAATGGGCAGAATGCACAAGTCAATTTTCAAGACCCCATTTTTAACAATGGGGAACCTTCCATTAGTTTATATATAGTCCATATTGTACTGGAAGCTCTCCTTGACTCGGTTATAGGTTGCAGTTGCTGTAGGATAAACATCCCCTTTGTTATCATTGTGGTGAAATGGGTTGGAAGGTCCATTTTCAAGTCTCTACATTCCTTTGAGAAGTGAGAAATCTTCATTCTGTTGCTAAACATTCAGCTGGTGAACCACCAAGAAGCAGAACTCTAGGCTGAATAAAAATTTGAAGCTGGTCTCTGTGTGAAGATTTCTGACCATTGCCTACAGAACTGACCCTAGTGTCTGGGTTCCAGCTTCAAGTTGCAGTATCAGTGCTAGCAATAAAGAGAACTTTATAGGGCGACTTGGCGGCACAGTGCTTAGCATTGCTGCTTCACAGGGCCAGGGACTCGGGTTCAATTCCTGGCTTGGGTCACTGTCTGTGTGGAGTTTGCACATTCTCCTCGCATCTGCATGGGTTTCCTCCGGGTGCTCCGTTTTCTCCCACAGTCTGAAAGACGTGCTGGTTAGATGCATTGTCTGTGCTAAACTCCCCCTCAGTGTACCTGAACAGGTGCCGGAGTGTGGCGACTAGGGGATTTTCACAGTAACTTCATTGCAGTTATAATGTAAACTGACTTGTAACACTAATAAATAAACTTTAAAACTTTACATCTCCAGTATACAGCCAGCTGAACTTGAGCTCCTCTGTGAAAGAACCCCTCATTAGACTCTGGACAGTGATAATCATGTGAACTAATATTCATTTCCATGGTTCTTGTACTGTTGCCATTTGTATTTGTAGATTTTACTTTTCTTTCCCTCCGTATTGTGTGTGTTTGTAGTGGAGTGGGACATTGCAAACTATCTTCCGTTGCATTCCATTCTGAGTGTGAATAAGTTAATCTTCTGAGTTAATCATAACTTAGTTTGCTTTGAGTTATTAATAAATTAGATCACACAAACTGAGTGTTCATGGAAACACTCCACACTGCACTCATGTATTTTAAGAAAATAATTCAAAATATGTTCTGCTTCTGGATAATTGGCAGAGGAAAGAAGTTCTGTGCGCCTGATTTACCATTCTGTATAAATTGACTTCATACAATTTGCTGGTACTAATTCAGCACTTTGCAAAATGTTTTGTTCAAAGATATAAGTTAGTAGTACAGGATGTACCTTGCTATAAAGAAGCAAGCTTTTGCAGAAAGCCAATTTTATTACACCCTGGTGGACAAAATACCATTTCACAACTCATTATTGCATTTATACCTTCATCAGATCATACCTTTATTTGCTTTTGGCATGTATCACAAAGCAAAGAGGGAAGGGAAGTAAGCAACAAACTCATGTCATTTTGCAGCTCATGGATAATAGGCAAGGTGTTTCTCATCTCAATATTTAGAGAAAATAAACTCTGAAACCATGAGAAATACATTCAACTTTCTCTGTCTGACAAATTGAAGTCTTTAAACAATGATTTTGTGCGACCAAAGGGAAGAGGTTTAGTTTGATGTGCTTTTTTGGCATTATTTGCTGCATAAACTGAAATTGATTGATTGCTCCCAGACTATGGCACCACATACCTTCATCTGTTTATCTGAATTTGGATACTTAAGGATAAGAGGGTGTGGAGAAAATTATGCATGACCCCTAAGTATTAAGACCTCAAATCAAATTATCGGAATGATCAATACAAGTGCTGGATTTGCATACATGAGCTAATTTTCAGCATACTGCAAGAATTATTTTAGCAACTTAATTGATTTAATTTAACAATTCTGATCTTGCAATGTCTTTTTTGGGATGTGTGTCCTTTGGTATTTTGTTGAAATTCTGTCATCAAAGGTTTATGAAAGCTCAGGAATCGTTTGCAGAGTTACTTCAGACCCGGGCAGGATTTTATGGCCTTGCTTGAGGTCAATTTCTGTTCTTCGCCCCTCGCCCACTCCAATTTTGTGGCGGGCCAGGCGATAGAATTCCGGCAATCAATTGCACACTTCCTAATTTCCAATTTCTTTTCCTCCATCATCGACAGCTGTGCCTTCATTGTTTAACCTAACTGTATTTCCTTTTCTGAAACTCTCTGCTTTGCTATCTCTCTCTTCTTCTTTAAGGTTCACTCATGTCCTTTAGGAAAGAGAATCTGCTGTCCTCACCTGGTCTGGCCTACCTGTGACTCCAGAGCCACAGCAATGTGATTGACTCTCAACTGCTCTTGGGCAAGTCAGAATGGACAGTAAATGGGGAAAGGCAGCGATGCCCATGTCCCACAGATGAATAAAATGTCTTCCTTTAAACCTATCACTTTTGGTCACCTGTCTTCATACACCTTCTTTGGACCAGTATCAAATTTTGTTTCATAACTCCTCTGAAACATCTTGGGATGTTTTCCAACATTAGAGGGACTATATAAATGAAGTTTGTGCATGCAAACAGCAATGAAAAGACAACATTCTCAATATTTTATGCTCTGGGCTTGTTTTTCATGTTATGTGAAAATTATGTGTTGTGGCTGTATTTTCTGCTATTGATTATTGACATTATATGTAGCAATCGCAGAAATGGCTTACTCTGATGTCCGCCTGATGACAAGACACTTCTACAACCATATAGAATAAGAGAAAACAACTTTGTTTTCCTGCATGAATGGGTGTTACAGCTTTGCTGACAACGTCCAATCTACTTTCGTTATATTTTATACTCCTGAATGAACTGACGGAAAGATGATTTTGAAGCAAAATAATAATATTTGTAGCCCAATAATGAAGTGTAGCATTTTTGGTATAAAATTGTCAGCTCAGAGAGAATCAGGCAGTGTACATAGAATTATGCACACAGAAAGAGGACATTCCACTTATTGAGTTTGTGTCAGCACTTTCCAAGAGTAACACAGTCATCCCACTACCTGTCTCACTTCAAATTTCCTCATTCCAATCTTTGGGTGCGATTGTACCAGCCATTTACACCCTGCTGCAAGCCAGGACTGAGAATTTAGTGGCCAGCCAAATCTCCATTCACTGCAGCGGGACCAGAAAATCCCAGTAATGTGAACAGCTGCAAGGTTCTGTTCTATATCTGATTCCCACTTGAAGGCTATGATTGGATCTGTATCCATTATACTCACAGCCATTGCATTCCTATTCCGAACCACTTATTATGAAAGGACATTATTTGCCAATAAATTGATTTAAGCAAAGTGCATAGAGTATCTGTATTGTGCAAATGCAAAGCTGTTGACACGCATATTTCTCTTTGCTTGTATGGAAATTGGACAGGAGTTCTGATTATACTTTTCCGAGAACATTTTTAAAAGGAAAAGTAAGTCAAAGCCTGATGATACAAGCAACTTTGGTTTCTCCAGAGACGATAGAATTTTCATATGACATTACTGACTTGGATTAGAAGCCACGTGAACATCACCCTTCCATCTCTTTCGAAAAAACATTCTAGAAGTGTTAGCAACAACCTCCAGATGCAATATTGCAATAAAAGAAATAACTAACAGCAGTTAATTAGATTTAATAGGTTGCTGCATGTGACATCTTCCAGAATGTATTTTAACAGAATGTAATTAGAATAAATAAAACATCATACCATTAACACCAATCTTTTACCTGTATTTAAAGTCGCTACTTTGGATATTTCACTCTTGGGCTTTTCAGAACTGAGAAAAAAATCATAAATCCCCATCACTTGGATGATTTTTATTTAACGGTTTAAGTAGCTAGCAGCCTGTTAGCTGTACTGTTCAAATGTTTGACTCTTGTATAGAGACTTGTGTTCAAGCTCTAATCTTCCTGGAAATAGAGGAAAAACTTTTTTCACAAATGTGGCTCCTAGAGAATGAAGCAGCGATTAGCAGTGAAAATGGGATAGAAACTCACCTTGGCTGGCATTGCCAAAGTGCAGCATTGTTACACGTTGTGCTCGATATTCGTTTACACTGACTAAGGAGTAAAATGATTGATCGGGCAATAGTATGTAGATTTCTAAATAGATCACTTTTAACCTCTAATATACTGGATTCCTGAGGCAAGAGCAACCTGTTATTATGCATCTCATTTCCTGGAAATCCACATGCTTGTCAGGATTCTAAACACAATGAAATTAATGTTGACAACTTTTCTACAAAAAAACAATTAAAAATTAAATCTGGAAGCTTCTAGCTTATTTCAGAGAAATGTCCATCAGTGCAATGCCAATAAATGCACAATAGACATGGAGGGAAATGAATTGCTGCTGCTCATCAGTCATGTTTTTTTTAGCAAACCAGTAAAACACATACCATAGAACTCTTTAAAAGATAAGTGTGTGTGTGTGTGTGTGTGTGTGTGTGTGTGTGTGTGTGTGTGTGTGTGTGTGTGTGTGACCATAAGACATAAGAGCAGAAGTAGGCCATTCAGCCCATTGAGTCTGCTCTGCCATTCAGTAAGATTATGACTGATCTGATATGATTATCCTCAACTCAATCATGCTTATCCCTATAAACCCTTAATTCCTTTACTGATTATGTATGTTGAATGGGTGCTTGTATGTGTGCATATGTCTGTGTATGTGTTTGTGTATGTGTAAATGTGCGTGTGTATGAGTGTGCATGAGCATGTGTATGCTTGTATGTATGAGTATATGTGGATATATGTGTTTGTGTATATGTGTACATGTTTGTATATGTGTACGTATGTATGCATGTTTGCGAATGTGTGTGTGCATATGTGTGTTTGTATATGTGTGTGTGAGATTATTTGGATTCTTACTAGATTATCTTAATATGCATTTTTATCTCTTGCAATTTTCTGTTTAGGAAAGCATGAATCATAAGATTGGACATTTGAATTTCTACTTTACCATGTATTCAATATTCTTTGCTCGGGTCCTAATTACAGCTTCTAAAATATAAACACATTGAAGGTCATCATGGATTTGCAGAGGATGGACTTAATCAAACCCAAAGGATCAATAGGACAACAGCAGAATTTATCTGTGTCCTCTACTCATCTCAGTTACTTTAAGGCATGGGTTTGCAGCATGTTAATTGGATCTGCAAGTGACAAACCAAGTAATATTATATTACAGATCAATGGAAATAAGAGGATGCTGATGCATAACTTAGTGTATCAAAGCAAAAACTGACCTTGGAATGCCACTATTCAGTATATCATCAAATTGAGAATTTTTCTTTACATATTATGAAGAAAATGGTGCAATATAAGCACTTGGTGAAGTAATTTCACAGGCATCCCGTGTTGTTTGTAATGCTAAAAAAGAAGAAAGAAGTGAAAATCAGGTGACTTCTACTTTTACTATAGTCACAACCCATCCTAAAACACAACAGTGAGATTTTAAACAAAGGTTCGCAGGATTGGCAATATCTGCGGAAAGAGAAACCGAGTTAAAGTTTCAGATCGATGACCTTTTATCAGAACTACAAAAAATAAGAGGTGTAAGAGGTTTTAATCAGAGTTCTGGCAGTCTCAGGACAAAGCAATACCAAGGGGAGGCTCCAGTGGACTGTGAACATTATGAATGGGTGTCCTGGTTCTGTCTGTATTTCACTTGGTCTCAGGGCTTTAGAAGGCCTGTATGAGGCTGCTGAGAGGAGGTCTCTGCAATTACTTATTTTGTGGCAGGGAAATCATGTGAAATGGAGTTTAGTTTTTAATTTATTCTCTCATGGGACATGGCTATCTCTGGTAGGGCCAGCATTTTATTTGCCCTCCCTTATTGCCATTGAACTGAATGGATTGTTGGGCCATTTCAGAGAGCAGTTAAGAGTCAAACACATTGCTGTGTATCTAGAATCCCGTGCAGGCCAAACTGGATAAGTGTTGTAATATGCCTTTAAGTAACAGTATCACTGTCACTTGGCCTGTTGAGTGACATCACTTGAAAGGAAGTGTGTCATGTGATCCAATTTTAGTTTCAGTTTTGATTTTCAGCAGAACACATAGCAGTTAAGCTTTCTACCTTGTATCAATGTTCCCACATGCCTCGTCTTAGGAAATGAACCCACAACATGTTACCCAATCCCTGATGAGTGATTAGTTCCCTGATATCATCATTAAAAACATAACAAGGTGTGCAGAAGTGGTCGTTCCACAGTGCTCAGCCTGGAAGCAAGATTAAGTACAGCTACAACATGGTGAACAGTTTTAGATCACACTACTTAGCAAGTGATGCCTCTTCACATTTTGGCCAGATTGAAACAGAATTGCAGCATTGGAGGGTATTGAAATTGTGGGATAATGACTGCACAAAAAGTTTTGAAGATACAGTGTTGGGATTGTGCTCAAATGAAAATACAGAGAAGAGATAGAATCATAAAATCCCTACAATCAACCCATCGAGTCTGCACTGACTCCCCAAAAGATCAGCATTCCCAGGCCCAATCCGCCACCCACCCTATCCCCATAACTGCATGCATTTACCATGGCTAATCCGCCTAACCTACACATTTTTGGACACTAAGGGGCAATTTAGCATGGCCAATCCACCTAACCTGTACATGTTTTCAATTACTTCTTTTTGGGCTATCTGATAGTAAGCATTTCTTTCAAGCTCACAGTGATTGCTTATCATGCACTGTGCCAGGATGTGTCTCTATCATTGGTGACATTGCCACTGTTTGAAGAGATAATAAGAACATGACCATAATTGTGGAAGGAAACAGGAGCACCCTGCAGAAATGGGGATGTGCAAGCTCCACACAGGCAAACATCCAAGGCCAGGATTGAACTGGGGTCCCTGCAACTATGAGTAAGTAGTGTTAATGACTGAGCCACCATGCCGCCGTGATCCCTAGTGGTGAGATTGTCAGTTCAGTGAATAGGTCAATGCACTGAGAGGATCAGCAGTGGGCTAACTCAGCCAGGAGAGGCAAGTCACCAGGCTGTGGACCAGACCAATAGTGAGTGAGGGAGAGTAAAACAAAAAAAGCAGAGGAGAAAAGTCTGGTTAAAAGTTGAGTCAGGGAAGGCAGCAACTATAATGGGCAGAGCTTTGGAAATATGCGAGAAAGTGGCCACAGTGACACACATTCCAGGTATCAGAGGAGGAATGTCAAAGGGAAATTGGCAGAATGTCCACATAAACCCTCAGTTTAAATTGAGGAGCTGCTGGCCTAATATCCAACTTCAAAATGTTTAAGCAGCAATATGATTTCTTGATTCAGGTGTGTCTGACCCAGACAATCAAGAACGAAAGTCCACACAAGTTGAACACATCGGGATTGCCAACAGGAGAGCTAAAGGACCTCCACAAGATATGGACCATGTTGGAGGACCAGTTCAGAATCAAGTTAAACTTATATATTCATCAACTAGAGTTCATTTCATTGCAACCACAACCAATAGAATCCATAGACTTATTTCATCAGCAGATACAGAGAAAAGAGTATGTACTTTGATTTTTCCAATGCAGAATTAGCATTGAACTGATGATTGCATCCACTCCCATGAAAACTTTTCAGAAAGATCAATTAGTGCAGATTATGGTCATGTTCTTGCCTTGCTCTTCAAATGGCAAAGTCATCAATGATAGAGAAGTAATTAAAAACAGTATGGTTCAAAAGGAGTACAAAGTGTAGTAAACTCCTGGGAATTCTTCTTGAGATATACTGGCCAGTAGCCATGTTTGACAGCAAACCTTGAAAAGAATTTTGCACCTGCAAATCTTAGAAGGTGGCAGGATTCCAGTACGCCAACATCCTGCCTAATTCCATGCCCTTCCTACCCCTAGGATCACCACTCATGAGAGCAGAAGATTCCACCCTTACTCCCACCACCATCAATGTACAGTAGCAGCAGTGTGTATCATACAGAAGGTGTCTACAGCAATTCATCAAAGCTCTATCATCAGCACCTTCCAAAACCACAACCTCTCTAACTTCTAAGAGCAAAGATGCACGGAAACACCGCCACCTACAAATTCCCCTCCAAGCCACACATCATCCTAACTTGGTACTATATCCCCACTCTTTAAATGTCGCTGGTTGAAAATCCTGATATTCTCTCCCTAACAGTGCTGTGGGTGTACCTACACCACATGGACTGCAATGATTTAAGAAGGTAGCTCATCACCACCTTATTAAGCGTAATTAGGGTTGAACAACAAATGCTGGCCTTTGAAAGTGGGACCAAAGCCTATGCACAACCCACTGCTAAACTGGTTTGCTTTATGTTCATTTCACATGTTATCAGTAAGGAATACATAAAAATTCCTATGCCAGAAACTATGGCTACCTTGTTCAGCCTTTGCCTGAATTGTTTACGCTTTTTGATATCAATAGGAACATTAATCAGCTGGAGACAGACGTGAAATAACCATAGTTTTTTTTAAATGACTGCGACAAACAGGCTTACCTTAACACTGCAATAAAGTTACTGTGAAAATCCCCGAGTCACCACACTCCGGCACCTGTTCGGGCACATTGAGGGAGAATTTAGCATGGTCAACGCACCGAACCAGAACGTCTTTCGGGGGAAATGCTGTGCACTTACTGGGCAAGACGACAGATCAGTGACTATCACTGTTTGCTGTGCAGACACATGGATTTGGGCCGGTGTCTGTGGGAGTTTACGCATTCTCCCCGTGCTTGCGTGGGTTTTCTCTGGGTGCTCCGGTTTCCTCACACACCCCAAAGATGTGCTATTAGGCTGATTGGCAGTAATAAATTGTCCCTAAATTAGTTTCCCTCAATGTGGATGGCCATAAAACATTAGATAAGGGTCATGGGTGGAGGGGGGGACTGGTGGTGTTAAGATGGCGGCGCGGGCTCGTTGGGCCAAAGGGCCTCTTTCCCGGGCTGTTTTTGTTCTTTGTTCTTTGTTCTTCTTTGTTGGGAAGCAGGAGCACCCAGAGGAAACCCATGCAGATACGGGGAGAATGTGTAGACTCCACATAGACAAGCTGGGAATCAAACCCAGGTCTCTGGTGCTGTGAGGCAGCAGTGCTAACCACTGTGTCACCGTGCCATTAACAAGCAACAATTGAGCTAACAATTAACAAATGAGTTAACAATTTTGAACTAAATATTGAAACAGTATTGGTCCTCTGAAGGAAGGTAGTGAAATCTGAGGGAAAGACAAAATGACACATCATTCTTATGCTTCTACTGGTCGCAAAATAGTTTTAATCACAGCTGGATGCGAGCTCCCACCTCCATTTTTTTGGACAAAGATGCATTGTGGGAGAAGAAAAGATAAATTGTTTATAAATGAACAGAGTAATAAATGCCCTTTCAGCTCATCAATGGTTTAATTTGGGGTCATGCCTCTATTTAAATATGCATGAGTTAGATACTGGACTGCTGTTATGCTTTTTACCCATTCCGTTTTATTTCCTAATTGCTGCTGTATGCTGCTCTGTAAACTGACAGTCATCGCGGAGCACATTAATTCACCTAAATTAATTAAAATCAAGAGAGTTTTCTGCAGAACAAAAGACATGATTAACATGTTTATAACACAGCGGAATGTTTCTATTCAAAATCTGCAACAATCATATTCTATAGGGTAATTTATTATTAATAGATTGAGAATTACATGATACTCATGCAGTGTCTATCTGCTAATGTTTCTCACCTGATATTTGCTAGTGCACCACAGTTGTGATTAGGTGCCATCCTTACTCAGAAAAGGATACATCAGGGGAACAAATTAACAAGTTGTTCTCCTAGAATTGATCACAGTACATATAGTAGCAAACATTTGGCAAAAGTCTTTATAACAGTTGGTCCCTGCAGTAAATAACATGCAGTACCATCCAAATAATTGCAGATAGTGGGGTAGCTGTTCTAATGGGAGATATCTTAATGGCAGGAGGATAAGAAGGGCCTAACTAATACTAAAATGGAAGCTGAATCCATGTGGATTCAGATAAAGGATAAGAAGAAATGGCCTTTGAGGTGTAGGGCAAATTACTTAACTGCAGAAGGGAATTGGAGGGAGACAAATCTATGAAGTGGTGGAAATAAAAAGCAGTTTATTCGTATCACAAGTAGGCTTACATTAACACTGCAATGAAGTACCTGTGAAAGTCCCCTAGTTGCCACACTCCAGCACCTGTTAGGGTAATCTTAGGGAAAATGTAGCATGCCCTATGCACCTAACCAGCACGTCTTTCGGACTGTAAGAGGAAACTGGAGCACCTGGAGAAAATGCACACAGACACAGGGAAAACGTGCAAACTCCACACAAACGGTGATCCAAGCCGGGAATTGATCCCAGGTTCCTGGCACTGTGAGGCAACAGTGCTAACTGCTGTGACACCATGCATAATAATCTTGGGAGATCTCAACTATCTCCAAATAAACTGGTACGGCAATGTAAAGGAATGGAAAATGGAAACAGAATTTTACAATGAGCACTGGACTTCTTTCTTAGCCACCAAATAGAAAGCTCAACTGCTGGCTCTGGCCCGTTGAGAACTGAACCAGAAAAGACAAGAGAGGTAAGTGAATGGAAGCATGCAGGCAATAGGGTTTACAACATAATGTGTCTTCAGATGCTAAAGGCCAGAGTTAAAAATAATGCAATGATCAAAAGAAAAGATTGGAAAAAGCTAATTGAGTGAATGAGAATGGAATTGGGTAGGTAAAGTAAAATTACTCTGAAACAAAGAGATAGGACAGTTGTAGGAAATGTTTAAAAAATTGATTGAGTGCAAAAAATATGTTCTATTAAAATAATGAAACACTAGCTAGTAATGAATCAAAATGGATGATTAATGAGATCAGGATAAAATTGAAACTAGAATAAAAAGTACGCACTACGTACATAGATGACAAAATGGAATACAATTAGGAAAGATATCAAAACTAATTAGGAAGGCAAAAAGGAACTCTGAAATAAAATTATCAAGTAAGATTAAAAAGAAATAGACAAGTATTTTACTGACACATTAATAACAAAAATAAAATTAAGCTATGGATGGGGGTCACCAGAGAAAGCACAAGATGAACTTTCAGGTGAAATGGCAAAAGCGTTAAAAAATTACTTTAACTTTGGATGACTAACAAGTTCAACATGACTGTAGAACAAGAGATCAAAAGGGTATCAAGCCATTCAAGGTGAAAAGTGTGGAGATAATTGAAAAAGTAGACAAACTTTTAAGTTATAAACCATGATACAGATAGATTGCATCTTTGCATATTGAAAGTAGCTAGAGAATAGATAGCAAAGTCACTGTTACACAAACAAAATATGAATAGAAGAAGGAATGGCACCAGAGGACTGATGGACAGATAATATTTTTCTTATTTTTAAGAAAACAGAGACTGACCAAATAAATCATAGAACTATATACCAGCAAGATTAATGTTAATAGTGGGAAAGGTATTGAGATATTTACTCAAGAGTGTAATAGAAAAAAACATCTAGAAACTGAAAAATACAGTAATGAATAGCAGGCATGGCTTTCATAAGGATAGATCACACTTGGCTCACCTTATTGGATTTTTTGGAGGAGCAATAGGAAGTGTAGACAAGGGTAATGCAATGGATGAATCGTGCATAGACATTCAAAAATCTTTGATAATTTGCCTGGTTATACAATGTTCCTGTGGATGCCATCTTTTGGAAAAGATGTTCAATTAGTATGTCATTACCTGACAAAGTGGTTGTAAAAGATCTTAGGGCACCATGGGCAGAAAATCTTTACACTGCCCCGCCTAACATTAATCTGATATCTCTGGATCAGATATTCAAATATCTCATTGTTGTTTACACTGCTATGAGAAATTTGTTTCCATATTTGCATATGTAACAGTTGTGACATTTCAAAAAAATAATTAATTGGCCTTAAGGTGCTTTGGGGGCATCCCAAATATTAGTGAGGTGTTATATAAATACATATTTTAAGCTGAGATGTTTCTTTTCCCATCAGAGGATGATTGGAGTAAAAATTTCATTCATCTCACAGACTGCTCCATAATTCCAACTTATTACTTGTATGACAATGTCAAGAGAGAGCCCAGCACTGCCCAGGAAGATGATGTGGCACTGCTTATGGAAGAATACCTGCCTCAGTAATGTGGTTGACTCTTACATAGCCCAGTAAGCCACTCAGTTCAAGGGGAACTAGGGAAGGGCAATAACTGCTGGCCCAGTCAGTGGGTGCCCACAACCCATGGAATCATAATTTAAAAAAATACTAGAAGAAGACGGTCTCATCATGAAGGATGATGAAGAGCCTTAGAAGGGTAAACTTACAGTGACATCAAATCCTAAACAAAGAAGCTGGTTGGGGCCAAGGAGAGAACTTTCTTCCCCCTACCACTGAAAGGAGAATTATTGTTACCCAGGGACTATCACATCCCTGCAGCTCATGATCCTGGGATCCATGGCATTAGCAGTGAAAAGCACAGAAATTGAAGTGGTTTCCTGGGCAAATTTCTCCTCCACAGTTTATAGCTTTGTGAAGAAGTAGCTGGTAGTTTTTTCTGCTGGTCCAGGAACAAGTAAGTCTGGCATAGAGACATGGCAGACCTTTCTATCCGATTTTCCTCTGCTCCAATTTTCGATAATGTACCAAAAAGGAAAGTGTGACATTTAAAGATGTAGAGGCTTAAAACTGTTTAACTTCAATATTCAAAGGACAATTAATCTTCACGAATTTCACTGATGTGTGCATCACATTAAAATGGTGGTTTTTGAAGATATACATCACATTATATACATCAATGAAGGCAATAGTCAACTAGCTGAGACTCTCCCCATAAAATCTTAAAGATATTGAACAAAGAATTGTCACTGTGCAGGCAATGTTTGCCCTGAATGCGTGGCCTGTGTCTGGTCTAAAATTGACCACACTCTTTATTTCAATAACCAGTGTAAGCTGCTTCAACTGACCCTTTTATAACTTGCCTGCATTTTAATTTTTCTCTTAATGCTTTATTCCCAGGGGACTAAGAAGGCAGGCCACTGTTAGATGAAAGACATTGATTGATAGTTCTTAGCTGGCCACTTTCCTGCCTTCTTTCTCAATGTCCTTCAGCAGAGTTCCTATCTGTACGGTTGTGTTTTATGAATAAACTACTCAAGTCAATCTTGTCTCAATGTGACAGACTCCTTCCACACATGGTACTTTCAAGTGTAATCCTTTTAAGTTTGACATGTTGAGATGTGACATATACATGCTGGACCTAAGTGTTTTAAATAAATACATCGATTTGAAGGTCCATTAAAGTGCAGGGTTTTTCCTTTGAAGGCAAATTACTCACCACCTTCCTGCGTGAAACACAACTGTCTGTTACTCAAGAAATATTGAGCCGTCGAATACATTTGCTGAAGGAAGGCTTCAAACTGAAAAAAAGTAAAATTAATTGTTCTTTCCGCAACTATAATTAACTCAAAGGAAAGTTTATTTGTATCCAATGCATCATAATCTTGTTTGAAAATAAAATGCTAATTAGGTAGGAATTATCAAGTATAAATGAGAAGTATAATTAGTGGCTGCAAGATGATTACCATTCCATTATTTTCAATGTCTGTCAGTTCTTGTCAGTGTAAACAGGAAATTATGCACCTTCCAAATTTGAGTTCACCATATTTGCAGATGTAAATAGGAAATGTCTAAATATATTAATATATTAAAAAGGAGCTGAAAGATCTTGTAACTATTCATGACACTCTGCATGGCTTTAGACTATATCTTTGGCTGCCATGTTGCACCTTCTACTCTCTTTTAAATAAACAATAAGCCGATAGAATGAGCTAATTAACAATTAACAACATGACAGCCCCTCAAAGGAGCACTGTAAATGAGACTTACCTAATTCAATTAAAATGTCACTTCCAGGGCTGATAATGCACCCCAGCCCTGTGGTGCCCACGGGATGCGGATGGCATGTGATAACGGATGGGTGTGAATGCAAATGTATCCGTGGAATTGTGGCAGACAATCAGGTCTAACAACCCTCCCGGCCCCCGCCCTGTGCCACTTCAGCTTGTTAATGGCAACTTTGGTCAGAGCCAGAGGGAGACCTATGAGGCCATGAGGGTGACCCCCTTCCCCAACCCTCCTCATCCAATGTACCCACCCCACCACCCCCCCACTCCTCCCACGCTTAACACAGGCTGGCCAAACATTAGCAGCATGGGGTAGCATGGAGTGCAAGAATGATTTGAAGAATAGCCCCTTCAAATAATCAAAAAAGGAGCTTCAACCACTGACAACCTATGTAACCTTAGAACACGGACTCTACAACAGCAGAAAATGCAAGCGGCCTGGGAGTCTTAAGCTACAATTGTATGGGATTGCTACGTGCAGCACCTTTCATGCCCAGTCCTTAATGATTAAGAAGAGGACTACCAGAAAGACAGCCTTCCACTGAGGACCCCGCCATCTCTGAATAGCAGAACAGCGGATGGCAGATGAGGGCGAGGAAGTGAAGAGGGCACAGCAGCAGCCCACAGAGAAAACCCTCTGTGCAGAATGGAAAGACACTGAGGGGATTTCTGTGAGACAGCTCAAATTGTGGGACCAAGGTTCCAGAGTGAGGTGTCGGGACTTGGGAGCAATGTTTTAGGGGATCTGTGAAGGCGGGAGTTCACTGCACGTTGAAGTGGCCTTAACACCAGTCGAGACTGAACACCTTTTTCAATGCCAACATTGCTGAGTTTCCCCAGTGTTTTCTATTTTTGTAGCTTTTTTGACATGGTAGGATGACATTGGCTGCTAGCTGGGCATCAACAGATGCACAAGGTGCAAGTTCCTACTCTCTCTGTTGCCACCTTGACTCTGGTGCCCATAACAGCCTGAGCCCTCTTCCACCACCCAAGTGAACCTATCCTGTTGGTGGAGTAGATTCCTAAACAGTGGCCCTCAGATGATTGCACTCCTACTGACGGGGCAGAACTCTGACAGAAGGCAACCATGATCCAGTCTTTGATCAGTTTCTAGTAAAAGACAGGCAACTCCTCAAGAAGGTATGGAGTCTCCCAGATCTATTAGCAGGAGCCACAGGTCATAACTGAGGACTTGTAATTGGTGTAAGAAATAGATCACCAGAGCACACCTCCGGAGAGGGAGCTCAATGTAAAACTGTTGCTGAAGGTGGAAAGTGGTCACTTGGCTGCGAATGCACATCAGTGCCTGACCGCACTCCCTAAGTGAGAGACTCAGAACCTCAGCAGCAATCCAGTGCATCTTTTTGACCCAACAGAAATCGAGGATCTTAGTAACAAATTCTGGGGGAGGGATGAAAGTGACCAGCTAGACCACAACATTGTGATGATCAGTTACATATGACCAACGCTCAAACTCTTTGGGATAGCACCCAGAACAGTCCTGACCAGCACCCTAAGTGAGTGCTGAATTTGGCCGCAATCTCGTGCCAGTTCGTCAGCCAGGATCCCTCAGCAGGGCTAAGATAGACCCCCAAGTAAAGAATATGGCTGCTGAAAGGCCTGAGCCCCTCTGGCAGGGAGTCCATTTTGCCACTGTTTGACCAGGAATCCAGAATATTTTCCCCAGTTGAACCTGGCAGAAGACACCGCAGATTTGTAAACTCTTGTGTGAACTCCTGCCACACCAGCGGTAAATATAGTTCTGTCGTTTTCCACTAGCATTCGCACACAGGGATGTCCACAGGAATTTACACAGCATTTACACTGGGGTTTAAACAGGAATTTAGACAGGGATTTTGACAGAAACTTACACAGGAGTTTACACTATAAATTAAACAGGGATTTAACAGGAATTCACACAGGGATTTACACAGCAATTTTAACAGGGGTTTACGCAGGGATTTAAACAGAAAATTACGCAGGGATTTAAACAGGAATTTACACAGGGATTTAAACAGAGATTTAAACAGGGATTTACACAGGGATTTAAACAGAGATTTAAACAAGGGGTTTACACAGCAATTGTAACAGGGGTTTATGCAGGGATTTAAATAGGGATTTACACAGGGATTTAAACAGAGCTTTAAACAGGGATTTACACAAAGATTTCCATAGGAATTTACACAGGGATTTACACAGGGATTTGAACAGAGATTTACACAGTGATTTCCTGGACTCTCCCATTTCCATAAGCTTTGAAATTTTGATTGTCAGAAAATCTCTGTAAAACACGAGAGTTTGAGAATTAGACTGCAGCATTTAAAAGGGCAGTTTGGCTGAAGATAGCAGCAGCAGATTGTGAGAACAGCAGTTATGTACCCTACAGAATGATTTCTAGCTCAGTATGATGTGACAAGTATCTCTATTCTAGCTGTTCAATCTGCCAAATGAGAGCGATTTCATAGCAAATGAAATATAAATCAAATTTGTCTATCTCATGGATCGTCCAAATTGTTTCATGAATAAATTAGAAAAATCATTATTTGCCTAAAATGCATTCATCTCCTTTGGTTAAAATGTAAAGAGACGCAAGGAAGGCTGGGGATTGTGTTGAATTTTAGCATGGGATTGCCCAAATCCATCTCCATAATGTTAACTGAGACCCCAGAGAAAGGGAACAAACTGCAGCTTACACTGGTCCTCGACAGTTTCCAGTGCAGATAATTGGATGAACCCCTCCAGATGTTTTGGGGGCTTATGTCTTCCTACACAATCACTGTAATAATAACATTTTTCTTTCTAATCTGATTCAGTGGAATTCAGTGTTTATTAATATGAATCCAACTTTAAAACCTCCCTCTGAACAAAATTGTTTAAAACCTATAAAATTAAGATAATTACTGTTTCTTATTTCCAGAATCTAAATCTGTGGGTCCGATTTTACCATCATGTTGTGCCCACTTTCAGTAAAGTCAGGCATGAGGTGAGTAGTGTGATCCGCACCCACCTCCACGCTGGATACCCCTTTACCAAGGCCAGAAAATGGCAGCAATCGGGACTGCACCCAAAACGGGCGTGATGGCCACTTAAGTACATTTGCATACATTTAAATTGACTTAATGGACTGCACGCCCAACCCTACCGGCACTTCCCCCTTTACCACCATGTTCGCCCATCCAGAATCGGCATGAAACAGACATGCTCTACAAAAGTCTGATTCGGGCGCTTCAGTTAGTGAGGAGGCAAGTGCTGAGCATTTGGCGGCTCTCTGCTTCAGATCAGTGGGGCGGGGTAAAGGGGGAGGGGGTCCGCTGCCACTCTGCCTGAAATCAATAACGGGGAAGGAGGGTCTGCTGCTACTCTGCCTGTGATCAGTGAGGGGCCCACAATTGGTCTGGATGGCGGAGGGAGTGGGAGGATAAGGGTCAGTAACGTTGTGGGTGTGGGGCAATGTCTGTGGGGGCCAAGGGAGCCATTTTCTGTCCCGGGAGGGATGTGGCAGGGGAGCTGACTCTATCGTTTTTTTTGTCTGTGGATGCGCAGTTGGAGGTGCCGATTGGATCGGTAGGATTTTGGGTGCATTAAGCCCCATTCATGGGCTTCTGCAGCATGTTTCAGAATCACTGACATTTTTTCTGGCAGAGTGCGTATGGGGGTGCCTGAGAACGGGTCTAAAAGTCGGATCTGAAACACTCCCAGTTTCAAATCTGCCCAGCACTGAGAATCAAAATGGTAAAATAGGGCCCCATGTTTTATTTAAAAGCTCACTCTGTACGTAATTCTGGTTTTTGATCTATCTTGGGACAACTGGGGTCAATCAGTTACTCAAAGATGGGAAATGTTTTGCTCATATATTAAGTACAGAGATCCAGCTTAGAGAAATGAGTTCTAATGAAGAAAAGCATTACTACTGACAAATGCACCAGTTTGCATGAAACTGTGTTACCCATCCGTGTTACCCTTCAAAGAGATTTAGTAAGAAGTCTCAGAACATCAGGTTAAGATCCAACAGACTTATATGGAATCACAAGCTTTTGTAGCGCTGTTCCTTCATCAGGTGAGTCACTTGATCAAAGAGTAGTACTCTGAAAGCTCGTGGTTCCAAATAAACCTGTTAGACGTTAGTATGGATATTTCAGTGATCATTCACACCTTTCCTAGTCACTTTGATTGACCACAGTAGTAGTTGTCTCCAGGCAATTCCATCCCTAGAGTAAATATAAGCAAGAAGCGAACAGTGCGTGCCAGATCTAACAAAGGTAATATTTAGTATCGAACATAAACAGAATTTTTAAAAATGCACAGAGGGTCAGGCAACATTTGTGGAGATTCAATGACCATTCGTGAGAAAGGTTTTCTGCTCGAGTTTTTTATCCCATTCCTAAATAAATGTCCAATTCCTTGTAGAACATACCACAAAACTTATCTGCAGAATACGCCATATGCAAAGCAATCTAGGTGCATGCTTCATAAAGCAAAGAGTTAGATACTGAGAAAAAAGAACAGGATTTTCAGGTGATGAAGGAACATAGGCTGGAATTTTCCAGCCATTCATTCCCTATCGTTGTTGCCAGCGAGTACGGAGAATTTGGCAGTCAGCCAAATCTCTGTTCATTGCAGTAGGACCAGAGAATCCCGCTGGCATGAATGGTGGGAGAATCCTACCCTGTGGTAACAGGCAAAACAGAAATGAGTGGTATTCCCAGAGAGCAATTTTATGGTAACTGCGTGATGCAACTTCAGATGCCGTTGCAGGGTGAGTAGGGAACAAGCAGCAAACTAACGTTAGAGGAACTGTGGATACAGTCTCGAAATGATGGTAGTGATACAATGGAATGATTTGAAGATACAGATCTTGTAGTTAATTAACCAGATGTAGGCAGGCAGCAGACCTAGACAATGATCTTGTAATATTTATGATCAGATTTGTGGAATGTCCGTGATGGTTAAACAGAACACAACATTGTTCCCCAGGATTTTAGCATGGTCATTGGGGAATTTAGTCCCAATTAGACCTGCTTCATTTATAATAGCATGAGCAATTTAAATACCTGCTATATGCTATAACACAATTTCCTACCTGTTTAATATGGAATGGCACCATGTGTTCCTCTCATCTTGTTAGGGTGGGTATGAAGAAGTGAATTGTTTGTGGTTCCAATTAAGGTGTTGGTTTTTTTGGATTCTGAATCCCTAATTGTTATAGGAATGAAACTGGCTAAAAGTTCAATCGTGGGACTATTTTAGTGACATTAAGTCAGACCACGTTTTGTTTTAATTTTTCAGGTAAGCTACAGCAATAAACCGAGGTAATGATTTATAACACGGGTTATACGATCGGACAGGGAGTGGACAATGACTTCCCTTCTTGCAGCTTTTGATCTTTGGGTTCTTCTCTGTTTGTCTTTCTGTCTTTCCTTATCTCTTGTCATGTTCTTGTCTTGTTTGGCGGCCTCTAGATTTTTGCACTACACAGAGACAAAGTCAGGGTCTCCTTTATCCTGTTTCTTATCCAATTAACCTTCCCTCACCCCAGTCATTTAAAGCCTCATGTTTGAGCACAGTGTCCTTGACCAACCAGAGTTTCTTTATATGTGAGCTTCACACCATTATATAATGTTGTTCACGTCCATCTTGGTTCGACTGCCTCTTATCTCAAGGCACCAAGGTCTCGTCCCCTACAGGGGCCTAGGCATTCTTATCCTGTGTTTTTGCATACATAATGAATTCCCACAGACAGCCTCAAGGTTTCGGCTTTTTGCTGCAAGTCGGATCTCTTGCTATAAAATGTGATATAATTTTCCCATTGTCTTGTTTTCTTGGTATCTTTTCTATACTGTCTCCTATTCCTAAATTTTCCCACTTTACTGCCAAGTTGCAAATGAAGTTAATTAGAATTCTGGTTAATAACCTAATAATCTTATCAAAGGAAGATTTCACTCAATTTCAAGCCTCTGTATTAAGAGACTGTCTGAAAGCTGGGGATTTTCACCTATTGTGGCTAAATCATGTTTTTAGTACTGCCAGTAAACAAAGCTCTCCTCTGGACATATTAAGGATAGAAATTTATCCCAGACTCTTTGATTCCACCCATTAAAGAACTATTTAAGCAGCCACGGGTTTTCTTGTCTGATCTTTTGTCAGTGCTTTGGTATTGCTGATTTCTGAGGCTTTGTTGTTTCTTTGCAACTTCAGTAGAGCAGGGAGAGTGAAGAAAATGAAAAGGAACTTCACCGCTTACTTCAATTCAGGGTTGTAGGGAGTCAGAGTCTAACCCGACAGAGACTGGATGTTAGACAGAGTACACCTAGGATAGGATGCCAGTCCATCTCAGGACATACACTTACACTCACACAAACTGAGTAGCCAATTCCCCTAACCTGCACATCTTTGGAGTGTGGGAGGAAAGTGGAGCATTCAAAGGAAACCCACACAGACACAGGGACAATGTACAAACTCTACACAGACAAATACCTGAGGCTGGAATTGAACCTGGGTCCCTGGTGCTGTGAGGTAGCAGGAGCAGAAAAGGAGCTCTTAAAGTTTAAATGGATGTAAATAATTGAGAATTCAATGAATCTAACCTGACAACATATCATAGAATCATAGGATCACTACAGTGCAGAAAGAGGCCATTCGGCCCATCAAGCCTCCAAGGACAACAACCTTTCCCAAGCCCTATCCTTGTAACCCTCATATATTTACCCTGCTAATCCTCCTGACACTGAGGGGCAATTAGTATAGCCAATCAACCTAACCCACACATCTTTGGATGATGGATTTTAATACAAAATGCAGGGTGCACTTGACCTTTCATTATTACTCTGTAAATGCAATAGACAGGCATTTTGCAACATATTGTAATTAGTTACATGCTGATATGATCTAAATGATGCAATCCTTTTCGTATTTTATACGACTTATATTTCAATTTCGATGATAGTCCATGACTAAGTTTTGAATTACGATTGTTTGTTTTATTTGTAGTCATCATAATGCAACAACCACGACCAAGATCATTCTACAATAAACCAATTACCTATCTGTCTATCTTCACTGAAGCTTAGAGATTGACAAGGCATCCAAATGCTAGGTATCATGCTGCAATCTCCAAGTCAAGTAAAATTACTGATGGTGCAGATGGATTTAACTTCCCTTAGCTATTGTAGTTTTGATATTTTAAAGAGGTACAGGATGAACTAAGATATGGCAGGCAAATCTGCAGGCACCGGGCCCAATTGCTAACACCTATCATTATGACACCACACTTGCATGACCTGACATGCTGAGAGGCAATTACTGAGGAAAACTGCCTTTGCAGACATGAAGCTAGCATAGAGGCAGTTACAAAGTTATGTTACCTGCTGTGAGGTTACCAGTGACAAGCTGCACGATGGTGATACCCACTGCCAACACCTGTCAATGTTGTTGCCGACCTTCCACTATTTTTATTCAAAACTCACTTGTTCAGGACAGAACAACATGTATTTTTTTGGGGGAAAGTAATTGAAATCGAATTTCTTCTGTATTCAGTCAGACCAGGGCAAAATTAATTTTGACCAAATCCCTGGGTGGGATTTTTCAGTCTTGCTCGTCCTGAAACCATAAAATCCCACCCAAGGTCAATGCTCCTTCCCATTGTTTGCCTCTCACCCACTCCAATTCCTGTGGCAGATTTGATGTTAAAATTTCAGCCCTTATGTTTTTTCATGTATTGAGCTTAGATATGAACGCTTAATTATTACCTGTTCTAATGAATCCTTCGAGATGAAAGTGCATTTTCTGTGGTGCTGTTTAGTAGTCTGATTCCACTGCATTCACTAATACTGTGTAAAAAGTATATTTTTAGTAAAGTTTATTTATTAGTCACAAGTAAGGCTTACGTTAACACTGCAATGGAGTTACTGTGAAACTCCCTTAGTTGCCACACTCCAGCACATGTTCGGGTCGATGTACCTAACCAGCATGTCTTTCAGACTGTGAGAGGAAACCAGAGCACCTGGAGGAAACCCACGCAAACACAGGGAGAACATACAGACTCCACACAGACAGTGAACCAAACTAGGAATCGAACCTGGGTCCCTGATGCTGTGAGGCACCAGTGCAAACCAATGTGCCACCATGCTGACCAACATGATTTTTGCTCTTGAAAACACATAACTTAATGGTATAACGCACCCTGAAAACAGTGCATCAAAATAACATTTTCCCATTGCTTGCATGCTGTGATGGTGGACTCCAATTCACTCTGGGTTGCTGTGCCTACTGGACTTTTAAGCGCCTGTTGTGGTCTAGAGCTGTAGATAGTGATGGTAGGGGCTCCAGTGTTCTCTCTATCATATGGCTGACTAGAAATTGCACCACCTGATACTGGACTGTATTGGAAGGATCTGCAGCTTCATAATCAACCTGTTAGGCTGCATTGTGAACACACGCTCCTTGGTCATTAAGTCTTGGGTGAGACTCAATCCCAGAATTTCTGGCACAAAGTAAGAAGTCTCACAACACCAGGTTGAAATCCAACAGGTTTATGTGGAATCACGAGCTTTTGGAGCACTTCTCCCCCACTCATTGAGGAAGGAGCAGCACTCCGAAAGCTCGTGATTCCAAATAAACCTATTGGACTTTAATGTGACGTTGCTAGATTTCTTACTGTGCCCCCTTCAGTCCAACACCAGCATCTCCACATTCTGACACAAAGACATGGGTGCTACCCACTGCATCACAAGGTTTCCCTTTCATGCTGTACTACTTCCTTATCCAATGCAATAACAGAGATTTTCCTTTACCATATTTTATGTCAAAATAAAAAAAGTTGACAGTTTATATATAAATAATATTGTCATTGATATTATTAGTCTTTACCTTTAATGTTCTTTACTTAATCCTTTATATTCATTGAATACTCTATTGTTAATTGCATTCTCAATCATTACAACCTCATCTATATTCCTAAAATTACTTGATTAATATCTTGATGTGATTGCTATGAACTAATTTAGCAATGTGCCCAAATGCCTTAAATGCACTAATGATGTAAATCTAGAAATATTGTTGTGGAATTATCATTAGAGCTAATTGCAATTTTTTGCTTATTAGTATTTACGCTAACAGCCTCACTGCTGTAATAATTTCTATAAATCCAATATGTGGATATTCCCTGCTCACAAGAAGTTCTGACACAACAGAGTTAACTGGATAATACACTGACGATTATCGTCCACAATGGAAAATGTAACATTGGAAATTATGTTAATTTTAAGCACACCAACTCTCCAAAAAATGTTTAATTGATCATAGAAATAAGAAAATAACATCCATTTACCAGATGTCACTTAAGTGGGAATTCATTAGGTCAATGAAAGTTTGTATGAATTAAAAGTAATGTTTCCTGAAGCTATTTTTTATATAGTCTCGGTAGACTAGATAATGGATTGTCGTTCTCTCTGAAAGAGCAGTGTAGAAAGATCTTACCATTTCATTTGTACTGTAAAGTGCAGTTCCAAACACCTATATCTATGCTTCCAGTACATAATGTCCTTCATGGCCTTCATAACCTAGCTGGATACTCTCCGATGCAAAGACCGACGGGGGTTGGCGGAAGCAACTTTGTGTGTGTCGAAAACCTGGAAGAACACTTAACGGATCAGGTTCTCTTATTTAAACTTGATTAAGTTGTTATAACTTCCCTCTGGGTCTTGTGCTTCCAAAGGCTAGAATCATAGAGTCATAGTGGTTTACAGCATGGAAACAGGCCCTTTGGTCCAACTTGTCCATGCCACTCCTTTTTTTAACCCCTAAGCTAGTCCCAATTACCCACATTTGGCCCATATCCCTCTATAACCATCTTATTCAAATGCTTTATAAAAGACAAAATTGTGCCCGCCTTTATTACCACCTCTGGCAGCTTGTTTCAGACACTCAACATCCTTTGTGTGAAAAAATTGCCCCTCTGGATGCTTTTGTATCTCTCCCCTCTCACTTTAAACTAATACCCTCCAATTTTAGACTCCCCCACTTTTGGGAAAAGATATTGACTATCTGGCTGATCTGTGCCTCTAATTATTTTATGGACCTTTATAAGATCACCCCTAAACCTTGTATGCTCCAGAAGAAAAAGTCCCAGTCTATCCAGCCTCTCCTTCTCACTCAAACCATCAAATCCCTGTAGCATCCTAGTAAGTCTTTTCTGCATTCTTTCTAGTTTAATAATATCCTTTCTATAATAGGGTGACTAGAACTGTACACAGTTCAGGTGTGATGTGCACAGTATGACATTATTAATAATACCAATGGGAAAAAAAGGAGCCAATACATTTTTAACATGGCATAAGGGTTAGCACTGCTGCCAGAGAAGCAGGTTCAATTCTGGCCTAGGGTCACTGCCTGGGTGGGGTTTGCACATTCTCCCTGTGCCTGCGTGGATTTTCTCTGGGTGCTCAGGTTTCATCATACATCTAAAAATGTGCAGGTTAGAAAAGGTTGATTAGCCATGTTAAATTGCCCTTTAGTGTCGGGGGACTGGCAGGGGTAAATACGTGGAATTACAGGGAAAGGCTGAGGGTGGGATTGTTGTCAGTGCAGACTCGATGGGCAAAATGGCTTCCTTCTGCACTGTAGGAATTCTTTGATTCTATGAAGAGCAAGGCCACCATCCAGATTCAATGATGCTTCCCTTGAATGTTGGCGCAGCCAGGAGCTAGAGGGATACACTTGTCCCAGCAATGACAGTGCATCTAAGATTGGGGAGCATCAGTCCTACTGCTCACCTCCTCAGCCACTTGTGATCAAGCCTTCTAGGAGACAATTTAAAACATCTTTTGTCAAAAAGTTCCACATGCGAGTCCAGCAAATCATGGAATCTCCACAATGCAGAGGAGGTTATTTCGCCCATCGGGTCTGTCAGATACTCTGACAGAAAATCTTATCCAGGCTCTATCCTATCCCCGTAACCCCACACATTTCCCATGCCTAATCCACTGAACCTGGACATTTTTGGACAGTAAGGGGTAATTTACCTTGACCAATCAACCTAACTTACACATCTTTGGATTTGAATGTAATATTTGACATTGGCACACTTCCAGAACACCATTCACTTCTATCCCTCAATAAAAGAACCATGATTGGTTGCTTTTTTAATGGCCTTGTTAACCTTTCAGTCATAACACACACACACAATGTTGATTACTCTTTATTAGACTGTTTTTATGAACTGTCCTTGAACTAACCTTAATAATCAACGGAATGGACTTGATGAAGTAAATAATCTTTTCTGGCCCTACACTATCTTCTTTGCTTTCACCAGAACATTGATTACTATGCGTAACATTACAAAAACTGCTAACTGATTTACCTTATTCTGTCTCATCTGTAGCCACATGTATAAAGGACAAATATAAATTCAGAGAACAGTTTCAGCAATGTAGCAGGGCTATTTATCTAACTAGTGAAAAAAAGATATGTGATGCATTATATGTTACACTGTGGAATGTTCAGTTTGCAAAGTGTCCAACAAATGTCTAATTTCAAACGTGTTCCTGAGCAAAATACTGAGTAAACGACAAAGCAGTTTCTTCAAGAGAGGCAGCATTAAAAACTCAGTAGGAATCAGCAGACATTGGCCCCACCATCTGAAATGGACAAATCTTACCCAAAAAATGGCAGAGGGTTAGTTCTGGCACGTAAAATGTGTTTTCTGTCAGTAGCACTGGTGTGTTTTCAGACCAAATGTTATGCCTCACTGGTAATAATTTTTATGCCCACGAGTATGATGTGGCATTTGCGACATGTTCCATCTGATTCACCCCCTCAACAACAACTTAACTGCTGCAGTCAGTAGGGAGCTCCATATAAACAGCTCCCCAGCACTTGTTCCACAATGACTGTAGGCGATGGCTTTTCTTGGCCTTACAGAATAGTTTCCTGAGTTTTGCATTGTTGCTTTAGGATATTATAATGCAACAGAACTTGTCTGAAAGCCATGAAGCATATAATGATGGGCTCAGACTGTAAACATAGAATGGAGTTTTCCTATTTTTCAGCAGAATGGTGCAGTGATAAAGCCTCCAGCCCCAAAGCTGCTGAGAAAATGTGAAGGGGGGCGTCCCATGACATTAATGCTGTCCTGCCAGCAATTTCAGTTCTAAAAGATTGGGTCATTGCGTTGCAAGAAATTGTGAATAGCACCGCCTCCCCCTGCACTACCCTAAACATTTCACTCCTAACAACACACTGATGACCAATCCCCTACAGACGCTGACACGTCTTCTTTTTTTTCCTTAACTGAGGTTTTACCCCCACGGTGGTTGACAGGGAACTTAGCCGGATTTGACCCACTTCCTGCCTCTCTGCTCTTCCTCTTCATCCTGGAACCATGACAGGGTCCCCTTTGCCCTCACTTTTCACCCCACTGGTGGACCATGCAACGATCTGTTGACCTCGGGCAGCATTTTCTGGTTTTGAGGCGAGCATGGCTGGAAAACTCCGACCATGATGTTAACCCTGTTTTCTTTCCCTATGGATGCAGTCAGACCTGCTGAGCTTTTCTAGTTTTCCCTGTTTGTATATTTTAAATAATTGGATGGATTTAATGGTTGTGCCTATGTAAATAGCATAGCCTAGTTTGCCTTCATAAAAAAAGCCCTGATGTTTTGCCAGATTAGCTTCCTCAAATAAGTTGAACCAGCACAATAGTTTTCTAACTGAAATGTGATTAGCAGCATGAAATATTTGACTGGAAACCAAATCCCATTTATTTTCCAGGGATAACCAAAAACTAATTTTGAATAATTGCAATCTATATAAGAGGCACAAAGCCTTTTACTGTCACAGAGCACCATTTAGGATCAATGTTAAAAGCTTTTGCAATGCTGTCATCTTGTCAGCTCTAGGGTTGACCGACTCAGCAATGAGAACTTTAACCTAGAATAGTGAGTGGATTTGGGAGAGGGCACCAGACTAACAGGGGTGTTCTCAATAGTGAATCAGGATTCTTCAAGAAACCACTCAGATTTGTCAATTCAAACAAGTTTAAAGGTCATTAACAGCTGTTTTAACTCTCAGGGCTACTGTCTGTGCAGAGTCTGCACATTCTCCCCGTGTCTGCGTGGGCTTCCTCTAGGTGTTCCAGTTTCCTCCCACAGTTCGAAAGACATGCTGGTTAGATGCATTCTACTCAGTGTACCCAAACTGAATGTGATGATTAGGGGATTTTCATACTAACTTCATGTTAATGCAAGCCTAATTGTCACACTAATAAGTAAACTTTAAACTTAAAACTTACTTCCCACAAGTCAAGTGCATCTCACAGGTGACTATGCCAGGTTTACCAGGGCCAAGACCTCTGTGCACTTTGCAACCAGTCAGAATGAGCAGGCGCTTAGCGTGGTCATCTGAGGTGCATTTATTTCCCAGGCTTGTTAAAACTCGACAATGAAAGCAGGGTGACAAGATGGGGGGAACCGAGGGACTAGCAGAACAGTGGCACAGTGGTTCACACTGTTGCTTTGCAGTGCCAGGCACTGGGTTCAATTCCAGCCTCAGGTCACTGTCTGTGTGAAATTTGCATCCTCTCCCTGTGTCTGCGTGGATTTCCTCAAGGCCCTATGGTTTCCTTCCACACTCCAAAAATGTGCAGGTTAGGTGCATTGACCACGCTAAATTTCCCTTTCGTGTCCCAAGTTATATAGGAAGGTGGATTCGGGGTTATAGGAATGTGTGCACCTGGGGAAGATGCTGAGTTGGTGCAGACTCGATGGGCCGAATGGTCTCATTCTACAGTGTAGGGATTCTATGATTCTATGACTGAAGAAATGGCAGGCTAAAAGTCCTATGAATAAACTCTCTTCAACACCCCCTTCTTGGCTAAGTGAAAAACCTCTGCTCATAGGGCTTGTTCTAAGAGTCTGCTTTCACTATCTTGCATGTGATTTCCATTTCTACCGCTTTGGAGTTCTTTTTATGTCTGATTTATGTGTCCCGGCTGTCAAGCATCAGTTCAAAATGGGTGCTGCTTAGGCAGTTTTCACTTGGATTTCAGATGAGGAATAAATGAACCAGCAACTCGAGCAGCAGCAGCCTTTTTTTCTCAACCACCTGCCACTCCGCAGGACTGAGGGGATGCGCATAGTCTGCAGAATATTATACCCTGTAACACAGTTTCTATAAGAAGAGGATCAGCTGCCTGGACATGAGTGAGTACTGGTGTCTCAGGAGGTTCCGGATTTCATGTCTGGTAGTTTCTGACATTTGCAGCCTCCTGGAAGAAGTCCTCCTGCCAAGCGGACTAGATGGGCAGGCTCTGCCAAAGGCAATCAAAGTCACCACCATCCTTCAATTCTCCTCCTCCGGTTCCTATCAGTGATCTGCAGGAAATATTTTTGCAGATTCCCACCACATACGTATGGGTAGCACAGTGGCACAGTGATTAACACTACTGCCTCACAACACCAGGGACCCAGGTATGATTCTCAGCTTGGGTCAGTGTCTGCGCAGAGTCTGCATGTTTTCCCTGTGTTTGCATATGTTTCTTCCAGGTGGTCTGGTTTCCTTCCACAATCCGAAAGATGTGCTGATTAGATACATTGGCCATGCTAAATTCTCTCTCAGTGTACTCAAACAGGTGTCGGAGTGTGCTGACAAGAGGATTTTCACAATAACTTTATTGCAGTATTAACGTAAGGCTACTTGTGGTACTAATAAATAAACTTTAAACTTAAAACTTACTTCCCACAAGTTGAATGCATCTCACGGGTGAAGAACGCCAGGTTTACCGGGCCAAGACTTCTGTGCACTTTGCAACCAGTGCGGGCACTCGGCCTGGTCATTACCTTCATACATATGGTCAGCAAAGTGCCATATGGATCAGCTCAGATCACTTTCTCAGTCACAAGGGCTTTCACTCCATTGATGTTCAGCTCGTGTGCAATCACAGAAAGATTTCTTGTTGGTGTATGCTTTCAAGGGAAATGCCACAATGCACCAGTCAGGTCTCTCCAAGCTCTGCACACATTCACGTGGAGGTGACTCCGAGTAAACAAGGGCGAGAGCCATTGAACATTCAGCTGATGATACCTATTAGGAACCCAGACAGTGATGTGCAGGAGAGTTGCCTGACCATGAGTGTTAGTTGTATTTTTAGTTGAGTTGGTGAGCGTTCTCTTGGGCTGTTAATAAGAACAGACAAGAGTTGGGGTTTGAGTTTAGGTGGTGCATGCTCATAATGTGAATCAATACTAATAAAAAGGCAACATGATCCTCTCCCATTTTCTCAATCTTCAGGTTGTTAAATATTTTCTTTAGATGCCTGGATAGATGTGGAGGCATCCTTCAGTATGTGGCAGCCTGGGCACTGAGACTGATAGTGCTGTTATAGCGTTATAACAAGAACTGGATCTGTCAGAGAGAAGGTGCAATGCACATTATCTTTTCATACAGGAGGGGAAGGAGCTTGAAGTGGTGAGGGAGCCAGCAGCAGCACACGCACCTGCTCTGGATGGTTAACTTTGGCACAAATCCATTTGAATAATGAACTGTGTCCATTTGGCATCTAAAATCTAAACCTATTTGATCATCCCCATTGCCTGTACAAAACAGTCCTGTAATCAACAAAGCATCTCTGACCCAGTCATGTATTGCTATTCTTTAACTCGAGTATTACCGTTCATCAGTAATAAGAAGTTCACTTTCCAGGTAGGTGGCAAATATAGGCACTATGGGGAAATTGTGCAAACAAATCATCATGGTGCACATGTATGTACTTGCCGATGCCCTGACAAATATCAATAATGCAGAGAAACATGGGAAATGCCAGGTTCTCATCCGACCATGCTCCAAAGTGATTGTGAGATTCTTGACTGTAATTATGAAGCATGGATATATTGGAGAATTTGAGATTATTGATGACCATAGAGGTGGGAAAATAGTTGTCAATCTCACAGGCAGACTGAACAAGTGTGGTGTCATTAGCCCCAGATTTGACATTCACATAAAGGAACTAGAAAGGTGGCAAAATAGTCTACTGCCTTCCCGTCAGTTTGGGTACATTATTCTAATGACCTCAGCTGGCATCATGGATCATGAAGAGGCAAAATGGAAACATACGGGAGGAAAAATCCTAGGATTCTTTTTCCAAGATATGAAACTAGTCTATAATAAAACCTTGAAACTAAAAAAAAATCTATTTTCCCTTAAGAATAAATTGAACAAAACTGAAACAATGTAACATTGTGTTAACGTCATGTGTATACCCTTGTGCAACTTCAAATCTTCATTTTCCTGCCACTCTGAGGTATTGCAGCCCCTCTGGCCTCAGCAGAAGCAGAGACAGGCTGCTCAGATTCCACCTCTGATTGCCGTTAAACCCTTAATGGACATCCTTTGGGTTTTGGAGCTTATGAGGGTTTACTGAGTGACTTCCCCACTGGCACGTGCACAGTGCAGACTAGGGCCATTCGGACAGAATGCAGCCAGTGGGTTCTGACTGTGGGCTTGTGGGGCAATGGGTGAGAAACACTTTGAGCTAATTCCATATATCCATGTTCTCTTTCTCCACCTTCTCATTCATGGCCTACCCAAACTACCCAACTAACAGTGAGTTGAGGAGCATTTTGCTACACATCAGCAGGGAACAGAAGAGCTAGATCTTCAGATGGCATTCAAAGTGTTCAAGTGATTGATGAGGACAAGCATGCGTTCAGTTGACTAATGAGTTTGATGCATCATTCAGGTAGCCACTCTTTCCATAGATGTAGACATCATCATCATAAAGGCTCGCAATATTGTAGTACTTGAGTTGGACTCCTCCAAGATGCACTGCAGCAACTCACCAAATCTCCTTCCAAATCCATAACCTCTCCCATCTAGAAGAACAAGAATAGCACAAGCATGGGAACACTGCAAGTTCCTCTGAAAGCCACACACCAACCTGACTTGAAACTATCACCATTCCTTTACTGTTGCTGGGCCAAAAACCTGGAACTCCCTTCTTTACAGCACTGTGGGTATACCTACATGATATGGCCTGCAGCAGCTCAACAGGGCAACTCACCCCACTGCATTTTCCAGGGCAATTTTCACATCCTAAAACAATTAAACAAAAATTCCTCTTGAGATGTGAGCAGTGTAACTGAAAGGGCTGACAGAGACTTTCATGTTTTCTGTTGTTGCAGCTTCCAAATTATCCTCCTTGTTGATTGCCCATGAGGCTCAGCATCTGTATCGAGCTGGATAGAATTCCAAGTGTGGTGAGCTTTCTGACATAGACTCTTCACCATCTAAACTTGCTCACTTGATGTGCAAGATATCTAAAAGTCACCATAATCCCAGATGACCATATGCTGCCATCCCAGTTGTGGGGGAGCGCTGACTGGTGGTGATCAAACCTGAGGCTCACTGCACCTCAGGCAAGGGGCAAGATTGAGAAGGCGGGGCCTCCATGAATAAGTGCAGCTGGGACAGGAATTGAACCCATGCTGTCGGTGTCACTGCGCATCATTAACCAGCTGCCTTGCCAACTGAGCTAAAGGTCAGTTATAGGGTGGAATTTTCCAGCCGCATTTGCCCCGAAACCAGAAAATCCCATCTGAAGTCAACGGAGCTTTCGATGGTCTGCCCTCACCCCCTCCGATTCCTGTGGCAGATGGAATGGGTTGCGTGGTAGAATTATGGTAGTTCTCCCCGGAGCGAGGGCAGAGTGAATACACACAAGATGCATGGGTGGCACAATGGCACATTGGTCAGCACTGCTGCCTCACAACGCCAGGGACTTGGGTCCGATTTCCAACTTGGGGTCTCTGTCTGTGCAGAGTTTGCATGTTCTCCTTGAGTCTGCATGGATTGCCTCTGGGTGCTCCAGCTTCCTCCCACCATCTGAAAGACATGCTGGTTAGGTGCATTGGCTGTGATAAATTCTCCCTCAGTGTACCTGAACAGATGCCGGACTGTGACGACTCGGGAATTTTCATAGTAACTTCATTGCAGTGTTAATGTAAGCCTACTTGTGACACTAATAAAGAAACTTTAAACTATGAGCTGTTCAGAGTACTTAACAAGCCGTTGTTGTTATAAGTATTGGTCACCAGTTATTGGAACTCAGCACTTCCACACCCTGTATAATTAACAAAGAAACAAAATGCTGATAGACTTTTGTGTCACTTTCTGACTTGTTTTTACATCTATGTCTCACATTTTACTATCTTACTATAAGCTCCACATTTCAACTGATTCTATGTGGAAAGGCAGCTTGTGTGTTTAACAAGGTCTGATGATGCAATATTTGAAATGTGATCATATTGTTCTGTCTTCACCGTTTCCTGCTTTTGTTCCTGTGGCAACAAGTTTGAGATGAAGAAGTTTGTGAATGAACACTAATTAGCAATTGTTGTCGCTGTTTTCCATTGTTTTAAAGGATAAAGTCCAAAGAGAAAAGTGGTTCCTTATCCAATTCGTCATCGCTATCTGTAATTATCATGATCATTTTAAGGATAATAGGGAAAAATTATGAAAAATTTTAAAGACCCGAGTCAGAGAGGTTAGTTTAAAGTTTATTTATTAGTGTAACAAGTAGGCTTACATTAACACTGCAACAAAGTTACTGTGAAAATCCCCTAATCGCCACACTTGACTCTGAGGGAGAATTTAGTTCGGCAAATGCACCTAACCAACACGTCTTTGGACAATGGAAGGCAACCGGAGCACCTGTAGGAAACCCACACAGACACGTGAAGAACATGCAGACTTCGCACAGACAGTGACCAAGCTGGGAATTGAACTCGGGTCCCTTCCACTGTGAGGTAGCAGTGTTAACCACTATTTTCATAGAATTTATCAATCAAAGAGGCTTAAAGCTGGTGGGGCTATCAGGTTGAAGGGCAGAGGCTCGCTGCAAGACAATTAATGGATAGGGTGGTGGCCTTTCAACCCATGGCGTCATCACTGGGGCATGCAAACCCTGGGTCTGATCGTTCCCAATGTTTTGCCTTGATTGAGCTGGCAACCTCTGCACATTGTGGGAAGTTGTTCGAATGTTGGCAAGATACCAGTGCCAGCACAAAGTAACCTTAAGGTGGAACCTTAATTGCATTAATTGGTGGCCAGCCTCTGTGGATCAGTAATTCAGTTCCTAGCACAACTCTGGAAAAGTCCCACAGTGGCGGGAATGCTTTGAGGAGCTGTCCCAATGTTACTCCTTCTATTTCACCACCCTCTTCCTGGCTCCAACCATGTCCCAATGGGAGAATTAAGTCCCTTGTATTTATTATAAGCTTAAGTTTATTTATTAGTGTCACAAGTAGGCTTACATTAACACTGCAATGAAGTTAACATGAAAATCCCCTAGTCGCCACGCTCCGGCGCCTGTTCGGGTATACTGGGTGAGAATGTAGCATGGAGAATGAGGGTACACTGAGAATGCACCTAACCAGCACATCTTTTGGACTGTGGGAGGAAACCAGAGAACCCGGAAGAAACCCACACAGACATGGGAAGAACGTGCAGACTCCACACAGACAGTGACCCAAGCTGGGAATCGAACTCGGGTCCCTTCCACTGTGAGGTAGCAATGTTAACCACTATGCTATCACGCCCCACCAGAACAAAGGGGAGATTTCAATCCCAATAAATAATGTCAGGAGAGAAATATTCATTTCTCTAACTTGATTTGTTTTCCTTAATTAGAAATTGCCTGATTGTGAAAATTGTTTTGATTTGGTTGTTATATTGACCACATACTTGACACAAAAGTCATCCTGAAATACATCCCATTCTGAACCTTGTAAATTTTTATTTAATCTGTGAAGCTGAGACCGCAAATGGATCTCGTCAGAGAAGTTAATATGATTTAAAATGCTACCAAATTAAATCAATGGCAGGAAATTAAAAATAATAAATTAACAAAAGCAGGGCAAATTCGACCAGACCAACCATTGCCTTATCAAGCTGCAGCCAATTATCAGGAATGTGATGGAACGTGGCATCAATAATGTTACCAGACGATGGTTAATTACCAATAACATGCTCACTTCTTCTCAGTTTGGACTTTGTCAGGACAACTCAGCTGCAAACCTCATTACAGCCTATGTGCAAACATAAAAATAAGACCTGCATTCCAGGTTTGAGATGAGGGTGATTGCCCTTGATGTCTGTATATTATTTGATAGTGTGTGACACCGTGATCACCAATTAAACTAAAACTAAGAGGGATCAGGACAAGACTCCCCAGTGCCTTGAGCTATATCTCACACAAAGGCAGCATGGTTTGGACTGATAAGAGGCACAAATCAGGTAATAACATCTCTAACATGATATTCAATAGTACTAACATCACTGTGTCCCTCTCCATCAACACTGACCAGAAACTCAACTGGGCAACCACACAAATATTGTTCTTACCTCAGCAGGACAGATGCTGGGTTTTCTGAAATCAGTAATCCTTCAGCCCTACTTGCTTTGCATTTGACCGAATGTGGCATCAAGGAGCCCTAGCAAAACTCGAGTCAAGGGAATTGGGGAGGAAAACTCTCCACTTGTTGCAGTTGCACCTAGCACAAAGGAAGATGTTTGTGGTGGTTGGAGATCAATCAGCTCAGCTCTAGGTCTTCACTATAGGAGTTCCTCCAGGTAGTATCCTAGGCTCAACCAGCTTCAACTGCTTCAACAATGACCTTCTGTTCATCAGAAGTGATACTGTTCACTGATGATTATACAACGTTCAGCTCCATTCATGATTCCTCAGATACTGAAACATTCCATGTCTAAATGCAGCAAGACAAGTGGCAAGTAACATTGGTGCCACACAAGTGCCAGGCAATGAACATTGCCAAAAAGAGAGAATTGCCACTTGACATTCAATGACCAAAAGCTGAACTGGACCAGCCATATAAATACTATGACTACAAGAGCTCTGAGGCTGGATTTTTACCTGGGAGCTTGTAAAATCCTGCCCAAAGAATCATATAGTGAGTAACTAACCCCTGACTCCCAAAAGCCTGTCCACCATCTACAAGGCACAAGTCAGGAGTGTAATGGAATTATTTCCTTTTATCTGGATGGGTACAGCTCCAACAACACTCAAGAAGTTTGATACAATCCAGGACAAAGCTGCCTTCTTGATTGGCATCCCATAAACAAACAATCATTCCCTACATTGCCATGCACAGTGTCAGCAGTACGTACCATCTATAAGATGCACTACAGGAACTCATTAAGGATTCTTAGGCAGCACCTTCCAAACTTTGACTACCACTATCTAGAAGGACAATGGCTGCAGATACCTGGGAACTCCACCCCCAGAGAGTTTTCTTTGAAGTCACACACCATCCTGACTTGGAAATATATCGCCATTCCTTCACTGTCCTGGGTCAAAATGCTGAAACTCCCTCCCTGATAACAATAGTGGGTGTAACTACTGCATATGGATTTCAGTGGTTCAATATGTCAGTTTGCCAGCACCTTACCCAGGGCAGTTAGGGATGGGCAATAAATGCTGGCCTAGCCAGCAAAAGCCACATCCCTTAAATGAATTTTTAAAAAATTGTTTACTTGCAGGCCCCCCTCGACCAACTTTTGTCCAACTTCGATTTTGTGATGCCAGCTCTTCTGAAGGCAAAGGGAGAAACATCCTTTCTCATCCAAGAGTTTAGCGATCCCATGCAGCAATGTAGGAGCAGAACTTTTAGCATCACAACAGGCCCACTCAGAACTAAGAGCAGCAGACCATCTGGTTTCAGAATGCAACAGTATTAATCTTCTGAAAATCAGTCAACTGTTTGGTCCTCACACTGTCACCAGATATATCTTCACTCAAAACCCTCAATCTCTGGGCTAATCTACCTGCCTACTCTGCTCCATTACATTTATAGCACAAGGAATCTTGTGGATGATCTATCAGCATCTATTATTGTTCTAATAATTTATTCAGTGGAATGTAGAGGGAATCATTGAATCATAGAACCCTAGAATGCAGAAGGAGGCCATGTGGCCCATTAGGTCTGCACTGACTCTCTGACAGAGCATCCCACCCAGGCCCACCCTATCCCTGTAACCCCACACATTTACCTCATTAATACCCCTAAGCTACACATCTTGGGACACTAAGGGACAGTTTTGCACAGCCAATCCACCGAACCTGCACACTTTTGGACACTGGGAGGAAACCAGAACACCCAGAGGATACCCATACAGACACATGGAGAATTTGCAAACTTTGTAGCAAAACTTACAAAGAAAATCAGCCATCTTGTGCCTGATTGAATTATCTGGTCAGCCAAAGTGTTCTCTAATAATTAAATCATTTTAGAGATATGGCAGTTTTTAAATTGTGATTGCTAGAGCACTATGGACATCAATAATTGAGATAGATTTAAAAATTGCTGTACTACCGAGTATTGATGAGCTATAGGTAATTTCTGTCAAATATTAGCCAGTATATATGTTGTAAAAATGAATGGGATTGAACTGTTACAGTGTTCAATCATGTCTTTTCAGTGAAATTGTTTGGATAAACTTTCCTCTTGAAGGTAATGTTGTTAGAATCTCAACTGCCATAAGAAACGAATCCATTAGTTACCTAATGACAATCAGATTAACTTCACAAACTGTAGCAGACATAAATCTTCAATGTACATCAGATGCAAATGAAAATATGCCTTGCAGAGATGCCTTAGCCAGCGCTTGAGACTGGCAAGAACATGCACAATCTGTAATGCATGAATATGTTAGTCAACAGAAAAAGATCGGAACAAATTTGATTCCCTGATCAATTTTGCTGAGTTATTTTTGCTTGCATTTTATGATAATGTCAATTGGAAGATACTGGAAACAAGAGCATGTTTTTTTGCAAGAACATTTACTCTTTCTTCTGTTTGAATACAAATTGAAAGACATTTTATCAGAAGGTCAGTAATCCTATACAAAGAAGATGAATGAAAAAAATGTTCATAGATTGGAAAAATAGAGGTACATACACAAGGCCACAAACTGATAGACGATGTCAATATTGAGACAGCTTCCAGCATCATAATTTATAAAAATATACCCTGTGCATGATAACTGGCAAAGGTACAATAAAAGAAGAACTTTCTAGTTTTACATCAAAAGGTTTTTCCAGTTAATGAGTGCATATCATAGAATTTGGCTGAGGAAGGTATTGATTTGCTGGTCATTATTAAATTCCCCATTTGGAGTGTAAAATTGGAAAAATCCCCTTTATAAATCTGGACAAAGATTGTCCCAGGCCAAGCAATTATATATAACTAGGAATGACTGCAGAAGACGGTTAAAATGCATTGGGAGTCCAGAATATTCTTGAACCATAGCAAAGTTACAGCACAAAAAAGAGGCCATTTCGTCCATCATGTTTGTGCCAGTTGAAAAATAAAAATTAAAAAATCTAGTACCCATTTTAATCCCACATTCCAGCATCTGGTCCATAGCCTTGAAAGTTATAGCACTTGAGATGCATATCCAGGAGCCTTTTCTAGTCAAATTACTACGTAAGTGCTGGATAATAAAATGATTATAAACATGTCTGAACAATTGAGCCACAAAGAAACAGAATTCCAATCTTATTTCTCTCAACACAATTTAATTTGTCCATGTTATATTTGAAATCTTTATGACATGATGAAAACTAAATGCTTACTAGCAGAACAATTGAAATATTTATTAATGCCTAATATTCTGGCTTGATTTCAATTCTGTGATAGCCCCCATGATCTGCATGGGGAATCACTAATTGGGGTGGCACAGTGGCACAGTTTTGCCACTGCTGCCTCACAGTGCCAGCGGCCTGGGTTCAATTCCTGGCTTGGATCACTGTCTGTACCGAGTTTGCACATTCTCCTTGTGTCTGCGTAGGCTTCCTCTGGGTGCTCTGGTTTCTTCCCACAGTCCAAAGATGCACGGGTTATGTTGATTGGCCATGCTAAATTGACTCTAGTGTCAGGGAATTAGCAGGGTAAATACGTGGGGTTGCGGGAAAAGGGCCTGGGTGGGACTGTGATTGGCGCAGACTTGATGGGCCAAATGGCCTCCTTCTGCACTGTGGGGATTCTATGATTCTATGACCTCTCAGTTGGGCCTGTTGATTATGAGCTCCCTGGGGATTGGTAATTAGGCAACCAGGTGCAGCCCGTCTACTGAGCCATGTATAAAGCAAGACCTCGAGAGGGTCCATTATCCTTTTAGACCCGGTTGGGACCTGTTGTGTTCACCGCTGGCTTGTGGTTAGTGTTTATTTTCATATTGTGCAATAAAAGCACAATTCCGTCACAATCGGATCCTGGACTTATTATAAGTTCAGAACTTGAACCTTTGCATTTTGCATCTAAACTCAGCAAAGTAAAGAATGGCAAACGTATTGAAGGCAGCACAATTGCTCTGACTGTGCTTTGAATCAGCAGCATCCACAAAGTCAAGTATAGTTATACCTCCCTTTTCAACTCCACTATGACACAAATTTGTCAGAAGGAAATGTACAGAATAGCTTTACACCTGAACAATACATTCATAGTTTCTTTCACTTTGATTGTAGCTTTGGCTGCACAAATGAATGAATTGAATCTGATGGGCATAACCCAGCCAAACACCAACTATCTTTGAGAGCGAATCCAATCTCCCTTATCATAGAACATAAAAATTGATTTGCACTGAGAGAGTAAGGTTATTTAAATGAAGCACTTGGTGGAGCAACCTAGGATTTTAGTGTAGCGACTGGTGTGTGAGAAACTGTATTCAATAAATGAGGCAGCAATGGCAACCAGGGGACACAGATTTAAGGTGATTAATTTGATTTTATTTAGTTTATTATTGTCACATGTATTAGTATACAGTGAAAAGAATTGCTTCTTGCATGCTATGCAAACAAAGCATACCGCTCATAGAGAAAGAAATGAGAGAGTGCAGAATGTAGTGTTAGCCATAACTAGGGTGTAGAGAAAGGTCAACTTAGTGCGAGATAGGTCCATTCAAAAGTCTGATAATAGCAGGGAAGAAGCTGTTCTTGAGTCGGTTTCTACGTGACCTCAGGCTTTTGTATCATTTTCCCGATGGAAGAAGGTGGAAGAGAGAATGTCCGGGGTGCATGGGGTCCTTGATTATTCTGGCTGCTTTTCTGAAGCAGTGGGAAGTATAGATTGAGTCAATGGATGGGAGGCTAGTTTGAGTGATGGACTGGGCTTTGTTCACACCCCTTTGTAGTTTCTTCCGGTCTTGGGCAGAGCAGGAGCCATACCAAGTTGTGATATAACCAGAAAGAATGCTTTCAATGGTGCATCTATAAAAGTTGGTGAGAGTTGAAGCTGACATGCTAAATTTCCTTAGTGTCCTGAAAGTAGAGGCGCTGATGGGCTTTCTTAACCATAGTGTTGGCATGGGGGGACCAGGACAGGCAAAAGGACCAGGGGATACTTGAGGAAGCATTTTTTTTAAGTGCAGTGAGTTATTGCGATCTGGAAGGCAGTGCCTGAAAGGAAAGTGGAAGCAGATTCAACTTTTCCAAGGAATTGGATAAATAACTGAAAGGGGAAAAAAGTAGATATGTGTGTGAAAAGAGCAGGATAGTGGGATTAATCAAATAGCTCCTCCAAAGAGATGGCACAGACACGGTGGGTTGAATGGCCCCCTTCTACACTGTATCAATCCATAATTCTAAGATTCAACTACATATGTATTACAAATGGCATCACACATGTTAAGTTGGAGGTGACTCTCATGCCTACCTCCAATATCTTGCAGGGTTGCTTTTTCTCTGTTCTGCTGCTTGTTTTCCCTTAACGCTTTGTGTCTCTTTGTCCTTTTCTTGTTTGAACCACATGCGAAACATCATGACTAGATTACACAACCACAGGATAATACTCTTAGTATAAAATAGCAGCTATTGTCTGTCATACAGTGACTTGTTTAACATTGAAAAAAATCTATTGCAGAACAGCATACAAGGGAAACTGGTACAGCTACTCATTTTGGCTCAAAATTTGGTGAGGCAGGAAGGGCATCTAACGGTGACCCTAGAGACAAACCCTTCAGCTTTTACCCATAAAGTTGCCTGTAAGTGTGTGTTGAAACAGTGCATCGAAGGCAACAGAACATTTGGCACCTTGATGAGGAATAGGGAAAAATAGTCTATTTCAGTAGAGTTATAAAAATTGAAATAAAAACCAAAGGGCTGAAAGAAGTGGGAATTGGAGTGGGCAAATTCAATGTCAAATCAGGCAATGTATAGAAAGAGAAATAATTAGAGGGAAAGACAAATTAATTAAGATAGTAACAAAACAAAGAGAGCAGAAAGGAAGATTGCTTTCAATTATAATATTTGACATATTTAAAATTGCTATGGATTTGCTACCTGAAATTAAATCTACACATTTTCACTTAATTAATAAACTTCTGGGTAAGGGAGGATGGCATCATGAACAATTATTGCATCATTAACAGGGTGCTTACAATATTAATTACTAGACCTAACTTTTGTGGTGGGCTGAATGAATAATTCACATGCCAATGTAGAAACTGCTTGAAACTCTGAGGGAGATTAAGGACCAGATTTTTTTTTTTCTGAAGCTGATTTCAGAGTGGTGAAAATAGGTCAGCAACTCGGGAGATTTACAATATGTCGGGCATCTTTTCATTGCTACAATTGGTCGGTTGGCACATTAATAATAGCAAGTTTTGTTCACACGCTGTTACTTTTTAAGCAAACTATACCCCGTGAGTTTTTGAATGAAAGTGCACTGCACTCACTGCACATTCCAAACTTCCTTTAACTTCTGCTGGCTACTTATTTTGGGTGACAACATGGCACAGTGGTTGGCATTGTTGCTTCACAGTGCCAGGGACCCAGGTTCAACTCTGGCCTTGGATGGAGTTTGCACATTCTCCCCATGTCTGTGCAGGTTTCCTCCGGGCTCTCCCACATGCCAAAGATGTGTGGGCTAGGTTGAATGCAATGCTTACTCAGGGGTATCAGCAGGGGTATTACAGGGATAGGTCCTGGGTGAGTTTTTTGTCGGTGCAGGCTCGATAGCCCGAATGACCTTCTTCTGCACTGCAGGAATTCTATGATCTGGCTGGGGAACACAATAAGTAAAACTAACTGCATACAGAAGAACATAAGAAATAGGAGCAGGAGAAGGTTATTTGACCTATTTGACCCTGCTCCATTATTCAATAAGATCATGGTTGGTCTGGTATCTCAATTCCACCTCCCAAGACTATTCTTATATCCTTTAACTTTTTTGGTACCCAAAATCTATCTTGAATATTTGATTATGCACAGCTCATTAGATAAAGAATTCCAGGGGCTCACAGCTTTTTTGAGTGAAGAAATTTCTCCTCATTTCAGCCCACAATAGACAACCCTACAGTTGGACAATGTTTGCACTGCTGCCTTACAGCACCAGGGATCCAGATTCGACTCCTGGCTTGAGTCACTGTCTGTGAGAAGTTTGCATGTTCTCCCTATATCTGCATGGGTTTCCTCCAAGTGTCCCGGTTTCCTCTGAAAGACGTGCTGGTTACGATCATTGGCCATGCTAAATTCTCCCTCAGTGTACCTGAACAGGTGCCGGAGGGTGGCGACTAGGTGATTTCCACAGTGTTAATGTCAGCCTACTTGTGACTAATAAGCAAACTCAAACCCCTCATTCTGAGAGTGCAACAGTGTTCTAGATTCCCAGTCAGGGGAAACATGTTCTCAGCATCTACCCTGTGAGAGCCTTAAAAATTGTGCATATTTCAGTGAGATTACCTTTCATTCTTCGAAACTTCAGAGAGTGTCGGTCGTTCCCTCTACTTAATCTTTCAACACAGGACAATCCCATCATCCAAGGATCCAGTGTAATGAACATTTGTTGCCCTCTCTCTAGGGCACGTGTAGTGCCCTTTCATAAAGAGAACAAAACATCACACACTACTCCAGGTATAGCCTTGCCAATACCATTGTAATTGTAAGACAACCTTTTCCTCTTAAGCTCCATTCACATTGTAACAAAAGCTAACATACTGTTGCCTTCCTTATTTTTTTCTGTGCCTGCATGTAAACTTTCTGCAATTTGTGTACAAGAGTACTTTGGTCCCTTTGAATATAAATATTTCCCAATGTCTCACCATTTAAGAAGTATCTTGCTTTTTTAATTTCCTACCTGTAAAAACTTGAGGGAGGAGCAGGTTTGGTGCAGGGGGCAATTCTCCCACCCTGCTGTGCTAAAAAATTAGCATGGTGGGCCGGGAGAATCACGTGTGGGTCAACTCGTGGGATTTGCGCGTGCATTTCCACTGCGCGTGCATCTCCGAGCACTGGATATCCGGCATGATCGGGACCACACAGGAAAAGGTGGGAATAGTAGGTAAGTGATTTAAACCTTATTTTAATGTTATTTAAATGCAATTAATGGGCCTGAAACTGAAGTCTCCAGGTCAGTTAGCATCTCACATCCCACTAGCACAATTTTGCTCTGGCAGGGTTCAGACCAGCTCCCCACTTTTGGGGAACTAGTGGGTAGACCCAGCTGAAGTGAAGGGGGCAATTGGGGCTCCTCAGGAGGTTGTGCAGTTGGTGTGTTGCCCCCTGGGCATGGGCACCCTGGCAGTGCCAACCTGTGCCTATGATACTACCAAGGGGCAAAGGATCCATGCCTGGAGTGGGGTCTAGTGGGCAAGGCCTTCTGGGAGCAGGCCAAAGGGGCAATCTGTGGAGGTGGGGGGAAGTCCCACTGCCACTCTGCAGCCAAAACTGGAGGGAGATCAGTGATTGGGGTGTTTCTTGAGAACACATATTTCAATGCTTACACAATTGTCACCATCTCTCTACCAGAAGAAACCCGTTCCCACAGCTGATTAAGAGGAGGGAGTTTGGACATTTCTTGTCCCTAAAGTTCCTTATACTTTTACTACAACAGGCCTGAAAATTAACAAAAGTTTTGTAATATCTCTTGCCTTTAACTTCTCTTGTAAAGAAAGAATGGAACATTCCCTCTTCTTTTACAGATTAAGGGC
The DNA here is from genome assembly GCF_965287045.1 of Carcharhinus amblyrhynchos. Lineage (NCBI taxonomy): Eukaryota > Metazoa > Chordata > Chondrichthyes > Carcharhiniformes > Carcharhinidae > Carcharhinus > Carcharhinus amblyrhynchos. The sequence continues at coordinate 23,577,029 of NC_137342.1, read as the reverse complement.
AGGAATTTCTGGACCCACTCTCCCCAAAAGTGGCAAATTCCACCAGTGGTGAATAGACTTTTGCCCAGTCCGCAACCCCACCACCCCCCACCCCCACTCCTCCTCTCCCCGTCTGCTACACTTTTCATGGCAGACAGGGTGGGAAAATTCCCCCCTAAGTCTCTGAAGTGCCCTGCAGGAATCGTCAAAGCAACACTACTGGGCTGAGGGAGGTTGTGAATTCAACAACTCATTGAATTTGGTAGAATGACAGCTGTAAGGCTGTAGGGTGACCACTGGTGGGAAGAGCCAGAAAACTCTGCCCAACATTTCCAATATTCGGAACACTTTGTACCCTTTGTGTCAGCTCAATAAAATACATGTAGCCATTCATCAGACTGATGCCTTGACCCATCAGAGTCAAGCTGCCTGGTTTTGCTTGGCAGTGTCAGTCACTATTAACTGGTGGAATCTCCATGGCAATGTCTTTACCAATCAGAGCCCACTTACTAGCCAATCAACACTCTCTTCCAATACAGAATAAAGTTGTTGAGGACGATTCCCCCCCCAAAAAGTTCTAAGTGCTGAATTCACAGGAAAACTGATGTAAATAAAGAACAAAGAACAAAGAACAAGAACAGCCCGGGAAACAGGCCCTTCGGCCCAACGAGCCCGCGCCGCCATCTTAACACCACCAGTCCCCCCCTCCACCCATGACCCTTGTCTAATGTTTTATATTGTTAAATAATCATCATTATTTTTTCAATGGGAGTTCGCATTCCAATCTCCCACATTCTTGTTCAGTGCAGAGGTTGCAATCGGGAATGTGATTGAAAGCTCAGGGGGGACAGGACCTATTCACACCAAAGGATGACATTTCCGGACTCTACGCATGCATGGCAGCCTTGAAACCTGCGGTTTGCTGACCAGCTCGATCACTGGCCAGCTCGGAATGCTTGCAGTGCTGCCCTTCCACCCTCCCACAATCCAATTGCGGCCCCCTATCCAATCGTGGGCCAGCCCCAATCCCCCCTCTTGGAGTGCCCGATCTTCAGTAACCCCCCCAACCCCCACCCCGCAGACCCCTTCTGACAGATCCCCCCCCCCCCCCCACAGGAGGCAGATCCCCCACCCCAGGAGACTCACCTCCCATGGGAGGCAGACTCCCCTAGCAGACAACGCCCTAGCCTGCCCCAATGACTAATCTCCCTCTAGCCTTGACTGCAGAGTGGCAGTGAGATCTCCTCCCACCCCCACAGATTGCCCTTTGGCCCTGGTCTTAGCAGGCTTTGCCCTCTAGACCCCACTCCAGGCATGAGCCCTTTACCCCTTGGGCAGTACCAGGAACACAGGCTGGCACTACCAGAGTGCTCATGCCCAGGGGGCAACATAGCCACTGCACAGCCCCCTGGGGGGGCCCCAGCTGCCTCCTTCACTTCAGCGGGGTCTACCTGCTAGTTCCCCGATAGCGGGGAACTAGTCCGAACCCCGCCAGGGTGAAATTGTACTGGCAGGGTGGGAGATGGTAGCGGACCCAGAGACTTCAGTCTCAGGCCTGCTAATCACATGTAAATAACATTAAAATAAGATTTAAATCACTTACCTGGTGTTCCCGCCGGTTTCCTACGTGGTCCCGATCATGCCGGATAGCCAACGCTCTGAGATGCATGGGCAGTGGGAATGCATGCGTAAATTCCACAAATTGGCCCACATGCAATCCTCCCGGCCCACCGTGCTAATTTTTTAGCAAGGCGGGATGGAAGAATCGCCCCTGTTGTTTCCCTTGACGTTGATATTCTTGCAACTGTCCTGATGAGTACAAGACAAAAAGCTTTGTCAAAATGTCTTTTTTCAGCAATATTCAAGTCTTTTACTATTAAATAACTTCACATTGTATTCCATCTGCTATATTCCTGCCCTCTCACTAAGACTGTCCAAATCCTCTTGAAGTACCTTTGCACCATCTTCATAATACACATTCCTGCCTAGTTTTGTTTCATCAGCAAACTTGAGAATATTATATTTGGTCCCCGCAACCAAATCATTGATATAGATTGTGAACAAGTGACTTTCAAGCACTGATCCTTGTGATTTTCTACCACTGCCTGCTGATCTGAGAATGACCCATTTATTCTTACTCTCTGTTTTCTGACTTTTAAACAATCCTCAACCCATGCCAGTACATTAACCCTGACCCCATGTGCTTTACTTTTGTTCAATAATCCCCTGAGTGGGAACTTATCGAAAGCCCTCTGAAAATCTACATTCACTGGTTCCCTCTTTTCTATTCTGTTTTCAAAAATAATCTCCAACAGATTGGTAGAACATGATTTTTTTTATAATCCAATGCCCAATCAGATCATTATTTACAAAATGTCCAGCTAGTACATTCTTTATAATAGTTTCTAGTACTTTTTCCTAATACTGATGTCTGTAGCATTCCATTTTCTCTCTCCCTTCTTTCCTAATCAGTTAGATTTGATACTTTCCAGTCTGCGGGAATCATTCCATAATATAGAATTTTGAAAGATGACCATCAATGCATCCATTATCTTTATAGCTGCATCTTTCAACACTCTGGGATAGAGATCATTGGGTCCCAGGGAATTTATTAACTTTCAGTCCCATTAATTTCTCGAGTACAACTGTTTTACTAATATTAATTTCTTTCAGTTCCTCATTCCCTCAAGTTCCATGGTTCTTTATTATTTCTGGGAGTGTTTTTTATATCTTCCTCCATGAAGACAGACACAAAGTAATTATTTAGCTTCCCTGCCATTTCTTTATTCCCCATTATAAATTCTCCTGTCTCTGACTGTAATGGACCTACATTCATCTTTGTTAGCTCTTTCACACCTATTGAAGATTTTACACTCTTTTTTATGTTCCTATTCTAAAAGGTTACCAAACCCAGACTTCATAGAATCATAGAATCCTTCAGTACAGAAGGAGGCTATTTGGCCCATGGAACCTGCACAATCCTACGCAGGCCCTATCCTTGTATTTACCCTGCTAATCCCCCTGACATTAAGGGGCAATTGAGCATGGTCAATCCACCTAACCCGCACATTTTTGGACTGTGGAGGAAACCAAAGCATCCAGAGGAAACCCACGCAGACATAGGAAGAACATTCAAACTCCACATAGGCAGTAACACAGGCTGGAATTGAACCCGGGCCCCTGGCGTAGTGAGGTAGTCATGCTACCTACTGTGCCACCGTGCTGCCCGCTTGCTACTTTTTATTGGCAGCTTTAGAAGTAGCCTTTTCCTTTGACATAATACAATTTATAACTTCCTTTGTTAGCCATGGTTGACTCATTTTTTCTTGTTTGGTTTTTAATTACTTAAATGAATGTATATTTGTTGATAATCTAGGCAGTCTGCCGTTGTGTCTGGGTGCCATATCGAGAATGCACCAATACCACTAACTACTATTGAAGAAAGAAGTGAAGATGGATCTCCAGAAACATTCTGGGGCTAGAAGATGGACCCTCTCCAGGACACTGAATCTGGAAAGTCCACCTGTAGAAGCACCTCTGATCCACTGCTGCTGTGTTCCAGGGCAAGGGTTGCCGATGTTCTCCATCCTGAACTCCGGAGGCAGCTCCAGGAATTGTGGAATTGTTCAGATGAGTCTCTGCATTTACATGCCACTTTGTTCCAAATGTCTTTCACACCAGTGTGTATTTCCACTGACATCGCCGAGAATCTGGCATTGGCGGGGCGGGGTATTGGGGCTCCACCTACACCCCATTAACTAGATGCAAGTAAGGTTCCTGCTGGCCTCTGGCACATGTTCCGAACTGCCATGGTAGATACTAATCAAAGGCCCTGCTGTAAATTCATGATGGCGTGTACTTGATTTCTGAACTTCCTCTCATATTCTTCACTCACCATCGAACCCATCGGTGGAGGCCTTGGGAGAACTCCACCCCTAAACTGCTTGTCACTGACCCTTGAGCTGAGCTGGGGAACCTATCAACACACTCGCAGCATGTCCCACCCTTGTCACTAGGCAGAAACTGCAGTACAGCAATGGGAGATGCTGTACCTGTAAATGTCATATTGTCCACAGCTGGTGTAATTACATGGCACACAGAATGAATCGGTTTTCTAACTAGAGTAGATAAGGAGAAACTGTTCCCACTTGTGAAAGGATCAAGAATGAGAGGGCACAGATTTAAAGTAATTGGGAAAATAAGCAAAAGCGACACAAGGAAATTAGTGCAGAAAATGGTTGAGAACTTGAATGGACTGTCTGAGAGGGTGATAGAGGCTGGCTCAACTGAAGCATGCAAAAGGAAATCAGACTATTAACTGAAAAGGAAAAGCATTCAGGGTTACGGGGATAAGGTGGAAACTGGGCATGAAGCAAATTGTATATTTGGAGAGTCAGTGAAGATGTGATGGACTGAATGGCCTCCTTTGTGCTATAACAATTCTGTGATTCTGTGGATAACCAGAGATCAGAACATAGGGCATTAAGAGGAGTGGCTGGAACTAAATTAAAGCCCATGGAATAAAAAGGTCAGGCATGGATGCAAAGTTGACTGAGGTATAGGAAACAGAGAGTATTAGTGAAGAGTTATTTCTTGGACTGGAGGGTCACAATAATCTTATCTTGATCTATATTATGACAGACTTGGGTGTTCAGGGCACAATTTCAGAAGAGGACATAGACAGGCTGGTCAATTGGGCAGAAACCTGGCAGAGATGTGACACATTTTATTAGAATGAAGAAGGGAAGGCAATGAAAAAGATAGGATAAAATTCAAAATGGAGTGCAGGAGCCAGTGCAACCTGGGGATTTATGTGCACAAACTCTGAAAGTGGCAGGACAGGGGGAGAAAGTGGTTAAAAAGTTATACAAGATCCTGGACTTTATAATGAGAAGTATATAAGCAAGGAAGTTATGGCAAACTTTATAATGCACTAGTTTGTGTTCAACAAGGGCTTTTGCATTGTGCTTTAGGAAGTATGTTCTAGGCATCGTGCTTTGGGATATATTCAAAGACATTGGACTGGGTGCAGAAAAGATTTGAGAACATGTTTCCAGGGATGAGGGACTTCAGTTACATGGATAAATTGAAAAAGTTGAGGTTGTTCTCCTTGGGAAGAGAAGGTTGAGAGGAAATTTGATAGGTTCAAAATCATGAGCGTCTGGACAGAGTGAATAGAGAGAAACTGTCCCCATTAGAAGAAAGATCAAGAACCCAAGGACAATGATTTAAAATGACTGGTGAAAGAACCAGTGGCGATATTAGGAAAATTAATTTACAAAATAAAGATCTGACATGCATCGCCTGAGAGTGTGGTGGAGTCAGGTTTGTTTCTGGATTTTAAAAGGGAATTGGATAATTACTTAAAGAGAACAGACTTGCAAGGCTAGTGGGGGAAAGACAGAGGAGTGGGACAAATTGCACTGTTCTTTCAGAGAGAACCAGCATGGACACAATGGGTGAGATTTTCTGGCCATGCTTGCCTCAAAAACAGAGAATCCACTCAAGGTCAATGTCATGGTTCGTGTCCCACCCACTACGATTCCCATGGAGAGTGGGATGGGAAAATTCCACCCAATGAGTCAAATGGTCTCTTTATGTGGCAAATTCATCTATGATTCTGGGTGATATTATATTGTACATACCATTAAATTACTGGGGAAAATGTAGACCTTATAGGACTTAGATGCATGGACTCTGCCACCAACTAAGGACTTAAGTTGTGTCTCAGGCCAACTGCTCCTCTTGTGCCTCCATCATGTAATTCAATAGTTCATATGTTCTAGATTTTCTGGACTGAAAACAACTGGACTAGTTCTGGCTACAAATAGATTAGATTTTGCTGAGTCCTGTGAAGTGGTGGGATTGTGCCAGCCCTGGGCACTTCGGAGGTGAACGTAAACACCCAGGAAGATTTGAATGCTGGCTGAAATAGAGCTTAAGTTACTAAACATGTATTACAGTGATTTGTTGCTGTTTGTGTGTGTTTGTGTGTGTGTCTGAGTAAATATGTGGCCAGTTTACAACAATATTGGGTTGCTTCCCTTACTGGATGCAGCATTATGTAAGTCCTGGGGTTGATAGGGGCTGTGTTAAGGAGGGGAGTAGCAATGGAAGTGGGAGAGGTGTGAACACTATGGAATTGGGGGTCAATTCTGTACTTCATGCGTTTTGCAAGATCTTTTAAAATTGCTTTCAAGAAATAACAAACTTTGGGCTCACTGGAGAATTCCCAGTATGACATTCCTGGCTGCTTTGTTCATGATATGGAGATGCTGGCATTGGACTGGGGTATGCACAGGAAGAAGTCTCACAACATCAGGTTAAAGTCCAATAGATTTATTTGGTAGCACAAGCCACAAGCTTTTGGAGTATTGCCCCTTCATCTGGTGAGTGGGAGTTGGGTTCACAAACAGGGCATACATAGACACAAACTCAATTTACAAGATAATGGTTGGAATATGAGTCTTTACAGGTAATCAAGTCTTAAAGGTACAGACAGTGTGAGTGGAGAGGGGGTTAAGCACAGGTTAAAGAGATGTGTATTGTCTCCAGACAGGACAGTTAGTGAGATTTTGCAAGTCCAGGCAAGTTGTGGGGGTTACAGATAGTGTGACATGAGCGCAATATCCTGGCTGAGGCCATCCTCATGTGTGCGGAACTTGGCTATCAGTTTCTGCTCATCGACTGCGCTGTCATGTGCAGTGAAGGCCATCTTAGAGCCTTCAACGACAAACATGGGATACAATGGACAGAGTACCCTTCGTCATCCAGTATTTCCCCCGAGCAGAGAAGCTACAACAACTTCTCCGGAGTCTTCAACATGTCATTGATGAAGAAGAACATCTCGTCAAGGCCATCCCCACACCCCTACTTTTGCCTTCAAACAACTACACAACCTCAAACAGACCATTATCTGTGGCAAACTACCCAGTCTTGAGGAGAACAGTGACCATGACACCATACAACTCTGCCACAGCAACCCCTGCAAGATGTGCCGGACCATTGACACGGATGCCATCATCTCACATGAGAACACCATCCACCAAGTACATAGTACATACACTTGCAACTCGGCCAGCATTGTCTACCTGATACGCTACAGGAAAGGATGTCCTGAGGCATGGTACACTGGGGACATCATGCAGGTGCTACAACAACGGATGAATAAACACTGCTCAACAATCACCAGGCAAGACTGTTCTCTTCCTGTTGGGGAACACTTTAGCAGTCATTGGCATTCAGCCTCTGATCTTTGAGTAAGCATTCTCCAAGGCACTCTTCATGACTCGCGACAGCGCAGAGTCACTGAACAGAAACCGATAGCCAACTTCCGCACACATGACGACGGCCTCAATCGGGATCTTGGGTTCATGTCACACTATCTGTAACCCCTACGACTCACAAACTGCCCTGGCTGGAGACAATACACATCTCTTTAACCTGTGCTTAACCCTCTCCCCACTTACATTATTTGTATCTCTAAGTCTTGATTACCTGTAAAGACTCGCATTCCAACCATTATCTTGTAAATTGAGTTTGTGTCTGTATATACCCTGTTTGTGAACACAAATCCCATTCACCTGATGAAGGGGCAATACTCCAAAAGCTTGTGGCTTGTGCTACCAAATAAACCTGTTGGACTTTAACCTGGTGTTGTGAGACTTCTTACTGTGCTTTGTTCATCCCAAATCAATCTCAGCAACAGGGCTAAAACTGACATAATAATAACCCCAGCTAACATAAAGGTTTGAAGTCCCTTCAGTTGAGGGTATGGAAATTTATCCTTGCTTGTAAAGGGACAGGGATGCAATTATCAGCCTTCTGAACACATCTACCTTAGTTTTCTATTATTCTGATTATAATCAAGGCCCCAAATTTTCCTCTTTGACCCTCGATTTCAGAATAAAACTTATGGTTTTATTTATCATCTTTATTTCTATATACTGTCTTGGAATTTGAATTGGAACTTTAAAGGTAACAAAAAAGAATAACAGAGAAAGAACCTAACTACTGTGGAGTTTGGATGCGTAAGCCCTCTCACAAGTCTTTTTGGCAACTTGGACCTTTTTCCTACTCCAGAAAGGAGCTGAAATGGATGAGTAGCACTGGAACAAAAAGGAAGTTTTAAAAAAAGAGAATTAGCATTATTTAACTATAATAGAAGCAGAGGCGGTCAACCTGAAAGGTCAATTCTGTTTCTTACTTTAGAGATGCCAACTTAAGTGTGGAGTGTTTCCAGAAATTTCTATTGCTAGAACACTATTGTACAGTTGGTAATTCTTTTCATTAGTGGGGTCCCATTATTATCCATAGGTGAGATCCTGAGCCCATGTTTGCTGTCCATGAGAATGGTGACACAGGCTGAAAATGCAGAGAGTTCGGAAAAGCACGATTCTTGCAGGTGAGATGGTGTTTTCTGATTTTGGGCTAACCTCACTGGCAGAGCGGTGTGGAACACACTGGGGAAAAGCTGGAACTGAATTCAGTTGTATCAGCATACATTACTGAGCACTCACTCTGGATACGGAGCCCACACCAAATATTCAGCTGGTGCCAGTGTGATGCCATGTCAGTGCCATTTACACCAATTCTATGTAAGCGTGAACCTGGTGCCCATCATGTCTATGGATATTGGAGGTCTCTCCCCTAAATGACATGAGATCTGGTATTGTTCTGGCATTACTCTGGCTGGGCATGCTTGCTCAGGCTTGTGGTGGTTGAGTTTGCCCTGTAAGGACACAGATAGGGAGAGTATGGGTGGCAATGGTGACATTTAAAATTAGATGTGGCAGGCATGGGTTTTGAGTGGGAGCTGGAGTGTGAGGAGCATGGCAGCGGGTTGTGGGGTTGGGGGTGGGTGGTAGCATGGTGATTGGGGGAGAGAGAGGAAGGCTTCCTTACAGATGTTGGCAAAGGCTGACACCTTTAAGGTACATATCAGCCATGATTGAATGGCAGAGCAGACTTGATAGGCTGGCTGGCCTAATTCTGCTCCAATATCTTTTGGACTTATGAATTAGGTGAGAGATGATGGTGGAGGTGGGTTGTGTGAGGGTGTCCAGAAAAAGATTCCATGGGGTTGACTTACCCTGATTGAGTACAAAAGATCGTTCATCTTCTTGCGGTACCGCTGTCCTGTCCTCTTCTACAGCGAACTTGCCCTCACCAGGGCTGCCACTGCATCCCAGGAGGGGTTGGTGACCTTGGTGGGAGGCCTCTTCCTGGAACAGGAGTAGGGAGCATCCCAACTTTCCTCCAGTCCATCCAGAGTCTGGTGTGGGTTCCCTCTGAGAAACACTGTGCGGATTTCCTGTCTGCCATCCCTTGCAGTTGCTGTGGAACAAATGCTGGGGAGCTGTTTGTATGCAGCTCTCCTGTGATTGGCGCAATTAAGAGTAGCCTTGGTAGGTCAATCAGAGGAATGCCACCATGGGCATGGCGTTATTCTCGTGGCCATAAAAATGAGGCTCAAGAATTGATCAGAAATTACACCAGAGCCATCGGCTTGATTCACTCCATTTTTCCACTGAATGGACACTCTGCCAAATTCCGGTATGATCACTGCCAGAAATGAACAAGCAAATTACTCTTTACAAAGTTACATGGGAGAAATGCAATGTTAGTTTGGTCCAGTTCTAGCCTCTTCTCAGTTTCAATGTCACTTCTTCATGCTGGATGCTGGAGCAAGCCTTAACCTTAGTGATAACATTCCTATCTCTGATTAAAAAGCTGTAGACTTCACACCCTGTTCCTGAGAATTCCAATTAATGGGCTAAATAGCTGTTTGAAATTCGGAGTTGACATCCAGTGGAATGCTTACGTCTGATGTGAGTGACCTTCCCTCATCTTGCAGGTTGAGAACTGTGCATGATCAAGCTAACTGTTACACCAAGTCTACAACACAGAAACAGGCTATTCATGCTGCCCTATGAATGCTCCATATAGCTGGTATGAGGATCGTTGTAACCATGGGAGAAGTCTCAGCATGCCAGACTGTTAATCAGGATCTGAGACCTTTGACTATTTCACACTGATCTCCAGAGAAGAGTGTGAAGATATGAGGAAGAAACATTCTGGACTGGATCTTCTGGCCATGCTCAGGCCAAAACTGGAAAATCCCACCCAAGGAAAAATGTATTTTTACATGGTCTGCCCCCTGTCTATACAATTCCTGTGGCGGTTGGACAGAAAAGCTCCACCCAATCTTTTGATGATACAGGTCAAGCACTTAAAAATAAATTTTCATTCAGTGGCACAGTGGTTAGCACTGCTGCTTCAAGCTCCAGGGACCTGGGTTCAATTCCCAGCTTGGTTCACTGTCTGTATGGAGTTTGCATGTTCTCTCTGTGTTTGCATGGGTTTCCTCCAGGTGCTCTAGTTTCCTCTCACAGTCCAAAGACGTGCGGGTTAGGATGATTGGCCATGCTAAATTGCTGCTTAGTGTCCCAGGATGCATAGGTTAGAAGGATTAATGGGGCAAATGTGTGGGCATGCAGGGATAGAGCCTGAGTGGGATTGTTGTTGGTGCAGATATGATGGGCCAAATGGCATCCTTCTGCACTGTAGAGTTTCTATCATTCCTCTTTTTCTATTATTTATTGTCGCTGTATCCATTGTAATATTACATAATTCAGGACAGCAGCTGGAACTTAATCCTGGTTGAGTGCTGCTTTTATTCTGCTTTTTTTTCTAGTTTTCTTGCTTGTTAGTGTATAACTGATTTTCCTCTCTATGTGTTGCCTCTTTACAATCATCTCAACCTCACCCTTCTTTTGTGCCTTGTCCTTCTCCCTTTCACACTGCATGCTTGGTATCCCAATTTTAACCGTTCACATTTTATAGCCCTTCATCTGAACAAGAGCATTGAGCTGACGATTTTATTTAAAGTGAATTACAATAATGAACTTGGATGCAAAGTAATCCATCATATACTTCAAGGAATAAAATTATTGTTAGAAAACACTTTACTCAGTAAATTTAAAATGGAGGTTTATGTCCATTAGTGCAGCACCATTCATATAATCTACCATCACGCTGATATCACAGCCGTGGTTCTGCAATAGATTCTGTCCCATTTCTCTTGTGATTTCATTAAAGCCTTAACAACTACCACAGAGTGGCACTGCTGAAACATATTTCAAATTTTCATCCGAATCTTTGCAAAAGTCAGGTTAAAGTCTCAAGTGTCTATTTAAAAACTGAAAGCTTCTTTAAATGAAGGCATGTGTTTGGGGCATAATGTCTTGGTTCCCTAGCATTGCATTTAGCCCAGTGATGTACTTTGGAATCCCTCTTGGAAGTTCCTATGTAAGAGTTTACTCGATAATTGCCCAGAAGTGATAACTTCCCCTGGACAATTGCACTGCCTGGGAACCATCTGACAGAAATCATTTAAATCACTAACTTCAGATGGTTCTGCCAGTTTTACCCCGATAGTTACTCTGGGAGAGAAAGAAGAAGAAAAAGAAATCACATCTAACTCCAGAGTAACTCGCAAAACACACAGACCAAGCCATGCATAGGACATCCTGGACACACAGGACTCTCTCACAGTAGATCCCTTACACTACCCCTCAACCGACTCGACAGCCACCAATCCAAACCCAACCCAACCAAAGAACAAAGAAAGAACAACACAGCACGGGAAACAGGCCCTTCGGCCCAACGAGCCCGCGCCGCCGTCCTACTATCTCAGTGACCTATTCATGATTTTAGTCTACGCCTAACGTGCGAGGATCAGGGAGGTCCAATTTAGGGACAATTTTAGTACCCAATCAATCAGCCTAAAAGCACATCTTTGGGGGATGTGGGAGGAAACCGGAGCACCCGGAGGAAACCCACGCAACCAAGGGGAGAACGTGCAAACTCCCACAGACACAGGCCCAAATCCATGTGTCCGCACAGCAACAGAGATAGTCTCTGAGCTGTCATGTTGCCCTCGAGATGGTCCAGTTTAAGCACACTAACGACATGAAGCAATAGGCAACTCCCGAAGCAACATCCAAGAGCAGCCCACTACAACCTGCCGCCTGCATGCCCCTTGCTGGACTTAAATGCCTGTGGAGACAAAAAAATTCATTATTAAACAGGCAAAGACTAACATTCCTGAGGCAAAACGTATTCCCAAGCCTACAATGTTCAGTAAGGCCTACTATATCCCCCTATATGTAGCCCGCTCATATGGCTGTCTAAGTGACTCTTAAACAACCCTAGCGTGCCTGCTTCCACCACCTTACTCGGCAGTGCATTCCACACCCCCACTACCCTTTGCGTGAAAAACTGCCCTCTAATATTTGTCTTATACCTAGCCCCCCTCACCCTAAGCCCGTGACCCCTCGTTCTATCCATTTCTTGTAGCGGAAAAAGCTTACCACCATTTACTCTATCTATCCCCTTCATAATCTTATAAACCTCTATTAGATCCCCCCTCAGCCGACGTCTCTCAAGGGAAAACAGCCCAAGTTCATCCAATCTTTCCTCGTAAGACAGCCCTTCCATACCAGGCAACATCCTGGTAAATCTCCTCTGCACTCTCTCCAGGATCTCTACATCCTTCCGGTAGTACGGCGACCAGAACTGGACGCAGTACTCCAAGTGAGGCCTAACCAACGTTCTATACAACTGCAACATCAAACTCCTACTCTTATATTCTATACCTCTTCCTATGAAGGCTAACATACCATACGCTTTCCTCATCACATTCTGCACCTGTACCGACACCTTCAGGGACTTATGCACTTGCACCCCCAGGTCTCTCTGCGTATCTATACTCCGGATAGTTCTACCTTTTATTGTATAACTCCCCTCCACATTATTCCGGCCAAAGTGCATCACCTCGCATTTCTCCGGATTAAATTCCATTTGCCATCTATCTGCCCAATCTACCAACCTGTCTATGTCCTGTTGCATTGCCAGGCACTGCTCTTCAGTACCCGCCAATCCAACCATCTTGGTGTCATCAGCAAATTTGCTGATCACACCACCTACCCCCTCTTCCAAGTCATTAATATATACCACAAATAGAAGAGGTCCAAGTACCGAGCCCTGCGGCACACCACTGGTGACAGGCCTCCAGTTGGAAAAGGAGCCTTCCACTACTACTCGCTGTCTCCTCCTCCCAAGCCAGTTCTCCACCCATCTACATACCTGGCCTTGTATCCCATGAGCCTTCACCTTTTCTATCAGCCTACCATGAGGGACCTTGTCAAACGCCTTACTGAAATCCATATAGACAACATCAACATCAACATCAACCCAACCCAGTCCAACTCTTCCCCTTCACCCCAGCCAGCCTGAGCCAAACTGACCCCGACCCAAACACCTCCCCCCGACCTGACCCAACCCACATATCACTAACTCCCTCTCTCCTGATCTCTCTCCCCACTCCCACCCCCTTTCCTTTCCTCCCAGTCTCCCCCTGATTGTCTGAACCACATATCTTTGAAACTTAACATCTGCCATTAACTATCCATTTGAACATTCCCTTTACGGCAGCCATAAAAAAGGTGGCGCCCTCCTCTTCCCTGTTCCTCAGTTACTCCATGCCAATGTAGCTGGGGGTGTGCTTTGCTGCTTCCTGATTTACTCAGCCTGAGTGAGGAAGGTTGGATGAAACAGGGGCTTTGGAATTACAATGTGAAGAAGTTACAGGTAGATTTGCTTCACTGTACGTGCATGAGGGATGGGTTAGATTTTCTTTTCATCTCTTGTTTGATTACTGGGTTTGATCAAAGAAACCAGTGTGGATGGCAGATTGTGTGTAAACCATTCTAGATCAGTTTGCACATGTGATCAATAACCATACGGTTTTGATGTGGAGATGCCGGTGTTGGACTGGGGCAGGCACAATAAGAAGTCTCACAACACCAGGTTAAAGTCCAACAGGTTTATTTGATAGCACAAGCTTTCGGAGCACTGCTTTTCCATCAGATGAGTGTTACCAAATAAACCTGTTGGATTTTAACCTGATGTTGTGAGACTTCTAACCATGAAATTTTGAACATAAGTTACTTACTTTGTAGGAAAATCTATTGAAATTATCAATAGATCCTGATTTCTTGATTCTTGTGTAATTTTATTGGTTTCCCCCACCCATCAATGATTTCAGGTTGGGGTGGAGGTGGTGGAAGGGATCCACTGGGGTTGGGGGTGGTGGGGAGGTCATGTGTGTGCGGGATGTCCCATGCATGGTTAGATCTGGGTGCTTAGATAGTTACTCCGGAGTTAGATGTGACCTTTCTCCCCTTCTTTCTCTTTCAAAGTAACTATCGGAGTAAAACTGGCAGAATCATCTGAAGTTAATGATTTAAATGGCTTCTGTTGAATGGTTCCCCATCCAGCACAATTGTCCAGGTAAATTAGCACTTTTGGGTAATTGCTGAATAAACTCTTATGTGGGAACTTCCAAGAGGGACTCCTAAGTGCATCATTTGCAATGTTATCCAAATTTACTTATTCTGCATTGGAAGATTTGTTACTTCAATAGACACAGCATTTCAAGGCAGGTGCTTAAATTTTCTTGAACACATCCTCTCCTAGAAGGAGAGATTTTGACTTTATTAAAGAATACATTCATGTGTCAGTATAGCAGCCCTTTGCTAATTTTGGATCTTAACACAATTTAAGAGTGTGATTGGTAATTAGAACAAATAGTGTGGCTGGTCGGTTTTAAAGGGGAGAACGACTCTATGTTTTCATACATTGAATAGAGCAAGTTACAGTAGAAGCATATTCCTGTCAAATTATTCTGCAACTGTCCTCAAGAGAAATTTGTTAATATCATAAATTGTAGCACAGTGACTGTGATCCACTGCTGTAATATGATTTTATTACCTTTTTATGTCACAGGGAATGTTATAATGTACAGCATAATCAGGGAAAGTGCAGCTTTTGTAATTAGCACAGGAACTATACTTCCTCGGTATCACATTTTCCATCAGTTTTCTATTTCATGGTGAACCTGATTGTATTATTATAACAAACTGACTGTCAAAGCTGACAGTGCCCATAACTAATACTTGCTGGATTCTATTGGATTCAGGTCCCAGTGGTATTCAGTTAACTGGCCCCTCTGGATGAACAGATGAAATGAATAACGAATTTGATCCTTGTATAAAGACTCCCTCCTGGAAAGAATCATTATCTTTTATCTCTAAGGTGACCAGCCTCTGGTACCACCTTCTTATTCACTGACTTGCCTTTGTTACATTTTCTATTAGAACTGTCAAGTGTTCAACAAAGTATGAGAGCAGAGTTTGAGAGTAATTTCTTTTCATGCTATGAGCATTTGAAGAACACTTAAATGGCATCAAGTTTATTTGTACACTTGATGCTTAATAATGGAAATGTCTCCGAGTGGATGTGTTTGGATTTCTTACAAGGCATGTTTGTGGACTTTCTGGAAATAAAGAAAATTAAGATTCCTTGAGTTGCCCCTCCAATCATTCAGACAGTCTTTGCAGGAGAATAAAGTTGCCAGTCTGATATTTGACAGAATTGTGGAAATAACATGAATACCATGGGCACTCAGAAAGTGAATTATAATTTTGACACATATGATGTAAACCTGACATTTTCCGTTGAATTTCTTCCACATTTCATCACCTGCTCATCTTCCAAGGTCAATTTGTGACATGTTTGGTACAGGTGTGGCCCCAAACTTCAAAGTCTTGGAAAATTACTAAATCAGAGATTAAGGCTGCAACAGAAGGAAGTATCTTAATAGACCTGAAGGATTGCAATCAATTCAGATCATCCATGCCCAGCTCCTTTCCCTTCACCAATGCTGCCCTCACTTGTTTCAATAATTCAACATCATTTTTATTGTTTTCCCTCGGAACAGCTAAATATTAAATTAATAATTTTGTTGTTGCAGGTTGTGGATCTTTTGTACACTTTGGGCCAGATTCTCTGACCTCACCCATGGCTGGGGTTCTCTGATTCCACTGCAGCGAATGGAGATTTGGCTGAGTGCCAAGTTCACCGTTCTGGTGGCAGTGGTAACAGAACGTGTGAGACCGGAGAATTCCAGCTTTTATTTCCTTCCCAGCAAACATCAAAATATACCTTTGAATTGGTATTTATATTCACCACTAAATTGCCAGAGAGAGTGAACATTCACAAATGTATAATTTCCTAGATGGGTAGCAAATTAAATGATCACCCTTATTATTAATGCTAGATTGGTTTAAATGTATTATATAGCTCTTGATAATGTGAATTAAGACAAAAAAACAAACAAATTTCAGTTTGAATGTAGTCCTTCCAATAACTGACCTTCCACAGCTCTGAGGTGGATCTCATTTCAAAAAATGCTCTAAATATTATGACTAGGTTGTCAAATACCACACTGTCAAATAGCAGCAAGAATTCCCACAATGATCAAAACTGTAAAATTAATAATAGAATCATAGAGGTTTACAGCATGGAAACAGACCCTTCGGCCCAACTTGTCCATGCCGTCCTTTTTTTCAACCATTAAGCTAGTCCCAATTGCCTGTGTTTGATCCATGTAACTGTTTAAGTGCTTTTTAAAAGAAAATTGTTCTAAACACTCACCAACCTCTGTGTGAAAAATTGTCCCTCAGGTCCCTTTTGTATCTCTCCCCTTAAACCTATGCCCTCTAATTTTAGACTCTCCTCTTGTTGGGAAAAGATGTTGACTATCTACCTTATCTATGCCCCTCATTATTCTGTAGACCTCTATAAGATCACCCCTAAGCTTCCTATGCTTCAGGGAAAAAAGTCCACACCTTTGCCAAGTTAGTTTAAACTATCCCCAACAGCGATAGCAAACTTCCTGGCAAGGACACTGGTCCTATTTCAGTTCAGGTGCAACCTGTTCAACTTCCACCATTCCCGAAAATAGTCTCAATGTCCTATAAATCTAAAACCCTCCCTTTTGCGCAATCTCTCCAGCCACGTATTCATCTGAACCAAGCTTTTATTTCTAAACTCACTTGCTCATGGCCCCAGAAGTAATCCAGAGATTACTACCTTCTGGGTCCTATTTTTTAATCTATTTTCTAGCTCCCTAAATTCTGCTTGCTGGCCCACATCCCTTTTTCAACTTATATCATCAGTATCAATGCATATCACCATCTCTGTCTGTTTGCCCTCCCCCTTCAAAATGCCCTGCAGCTATTCAGTGACATCCCTGATCCTTGCAACAGGAAGGCAACATACCATCTTAGAGTCGCTTTTGTGGTCTTCTCACTGAAGTAAGTTACCTGCCAGGGAAATTCAAGAAAGGCAAATAAATTGTCAAAATAATCCAGTTGAAAATAAGTTATTTACAAATATTTATATGTATTTATGTGTCATAAATTCAGGAAAATTGATCCATTTATATTTGTCCTCCATTGTATTATCTTTGGATATTCCAGTCCTCCTAACATAATTGAAAATACAATTTTTGTATGTGCATGTACTTAAGCCAACGTGTCTTCCTGCTTCATGGGTTTTATTTGCTAGCTGTCAGAGATCATTCTTAATCGCTATAACCTTTTTGACATGTTGAATCAGGGAAAGCTTTGTCACCATTCGGAACTGGATATGAATAATCATGTTGCTGTGCGTGTACATGGAAATCACGTCAACTCATAAAAACTGAGCAACATCTCAGACGTAAAACGTAAAACATGAGATACTTTTAGCATTTATTCCAGACAATGTACCACATTTGGTTGCTAAGCAGTGGAAAATGTAGATAATTGCATTGCGTCTCTGCATCAATTTTGAGGCTAGATTTGGATGTATCTTTCTCTTATTCACAATCTATTCCTCAAAAAGACCTGGTGACGGTCAAACCAAATTGGCTAGGAGTGAAAGCACAAAATACTCCTTAGCCGTACTTTAACAACACATCATTAAATCATTGAGAACGCACATTTGGTCTTCTCTATTTTTTTATCAGAGATTCTTTTTGCACAACCAATAAAGGATTTTCTTCTTCAACTTAAATAAATCCTTCAAGCTTACGACTTGTTCTTTGTATGACGGAAAATGATTTATTATATAGGTAAATGATAAAAAAATCAATGGGAAAATATAGCCGCTGGCAGATTTTGTGGATTTACTGATATGAATGTCTGAATATTCTGTAAAAAGAAAGTTATAATAGGAATTGTCAGTCAGGTTGGCTCCTGTGCTATTGGACTTTCTTAACCATTTCTATTCTCCCTGCATCAAAAGAAAGGTGACAGCTACCTGCCAAATTAAAGGATCTGTCGTTCACTGCACTGGCTGCTATTCTGGATTCCTGACAGGCTGTTTTCCATGAATCGCATCTCGGGTTTGTTACTAAATGCCCAAGATCATTTAAACTATGGAGTTCCTCTTCCTCTCGCAGATATAAGTATTAAAGTTCACCAATTTCTGACTGAGTAGAAACACGTCATCAAAGCAGCTGCACACTGGTTGCCTCATGTCAAACCTTCTGAGTTTGACAAGTTTGCCCAACAGTCTTGTGACCGCACACATTCCTTTAGTGGTAGTCATTTTCTCGCTTTTCAAGCATCTAAAAATCTGCTTTGTTATTCTTTTTTTCTGAATTGGTTGAACATGCATAATATAATGTGAAAATCGAATATTCCTGAATGGCTGCTTACGCTGTTTGTTAACTCTGATTTTCTGATCACAACCGTCCCACTGACAACCTCCATCACCAGCAGATGTTTTTATGTGTTCACAATGAGAACAACAGCTTTGCAGTTACTTTCTCAGCCAATAATGGACAGAGAAAAAGTGCACTCTTCAAGGTGATCCCTGGAATAAAGAGCTTATGGTATGAGGAACAGCTGAGGACTCTGGGTCTGTACTTGTTGGAGTTTAGAAAGATGAAGGAAAATTTTATTGAAATTTACAGGATACTGTGAGGCCTGGATAGAGTTGTTGTGGAGAGGATGTTTCCACCAGTAAGAAAAACTAGATCCAAAGGGTACAACCTCAGGCTAAAGGGACGATTCTTTAAAACAGAGATGAGGAGGAATTTCTTCAGCCTGAGAGTGGTGAATCAGTGGAATTCTTTGCTGCAGAAGTCTGCGGGGCCAGGTCATTAAGTATCTTTAAGACTTAGACAGATAGGTTATTGATTAAAAAGGGGATCGGGGTTATGGGGAAAAGGCAGGAAAGTGGGGATGAGAAAAATATCAGCAATGATTCAATAGTGGAGCAGACTAGATGGGCCAAGTGTCCTAATTCTTCTCCTATGTTTTGTAGTCATATAGTCTTAGCAGTGGGAATCAAATGGTACTGTAGACCAGAGAATCATGCATCATCAACTTGCCTTACATAAACTGTTAGCCTGGCATTTCAGGACTTAGAGATAGTTCAAGGCATGTGAGAGCAGTAAGTTGGCACAGAAATGAAGAAGGGACAGAGGGGCACAGGATGGAAGTATTCTGTTAATTTATCAAGTCTTGCTCAGGAATCCCCTGCCAATTTGAAAGATTTGTTACATGTTACTGACTCTTCTTACAATCTGGTGTCATGTAACTTGATAAAATTGATCATCCCAAGAATGAGCACAGCCTTTGGTCATAACTCCTTTCAGTTTGTGGCAGCTATTGATGGGAATGAGGTACAACTAAAGCCAAAGTGAACTAACTCAATTACCATGGATGCCTTCTGCCCAAGGGTTAAGCCTCTGTTGACTGATACTTGGACTTGCTAAACTGTCAATTTTCTTCCATTCCTAATTGGTATTTTATTGTTTTGAATATTTAAATAAATGTGCTGTTGTGTATTTTCTGTTGCTGAGGTGTTTGCCTTTTGACCAAG
This sequence comes from Carcharhinus amblyrhynchos, assembly GCF_965287045.1. Taxonomy (NCBI): domain Eukaryota; kingdom Metazoa; phylum Chordata; class Chondrichthyes; order Carcharhiniformes; family Carcharhinidae; genus Carcharhinus; species Carcharhinus amblyrhynchos. The sequence goes on along the minus strand of NC_137342.1, from coordinate 23,557,268 downwards.
TTGTCATTGTAAATGAGAATTGGCTCTCAATTGACTTAAAGTTTATTCATTAGTATCGCAAGTAGGCTCACATTAACACTGCAATGAAATTACTGTGAAAATCCCTGAGTTGCCACACTCTGGCACCTGTCAAGTACAAGGAGGGAGAATTTAGCATGGCCAATGCATCTAACCAGCACATTTGGATTATGGGAGGAAACCGGAGCACCTGGAGGAAACCCACGCAGACAGGGGGAGAAGGTACAGACTCCACACAGACAGTGACCCGAAGCTGAAATTGAACCCGGGTCCCTGGTGCTGTGAGGCAGCAGTGCTTGCCACTGTGCCACTGTGTGACTAACCTGGCTAATTAAAGGTTCAATAAATAGATACAATATTTCATGCAGATTGTCTCTGTCATGGTCCTTAACTGGAATGGTGAGTCTACCTGCATTTAAACGGAGACTAATTGAATCTTATTCTCAGAACGGCATTCTCCATTGGCCTCGGGCTGGATCTTATGAGCCTCTGGTGGGTGAGGTGGTAAAATTCCGGTCATAAGCTTTGTATGAAAAGCTTTTAACCGTGGCAATGGAAAGGACAGTCTTGTCTGGAGTGCGTTCAGATGAGACAACAACACCAGTTGTACCAATAGTGTCAATCCAAGAAGGGTTACAAACAATTGTCAGATGTTCACCAGCCTGAAATATTGGCTGAAATTCTCTGCACGCCCTGCTGTTGCTACTAGTGAGCACAGTAAAAAGTCTGACAACACCAGGTTTTAGTCCAACCTATTTATTTGATAATATACTCGCAACCCGAAAGCTTGCGAGTATATTATCAAATAAATAGGTTGGACTAAAACCTGGTGTTGTCAGACTTTTTACTGTGTTTACGCCAGTCCAACGCCGGCATACCCACATCATGGCTACTAGTGAGAACAGAGAATGTGATGCTCAGCCAAATCTCCATTTACAGCAGCAGGACGGGATAATTCCATTCGCAGGCGAGGTCGGAGAATTCCGACTATTAACTCCATTTTTCCTCTCCACAGTTGTTTCCAGACCTGCTGGGCATTTCCAACATTTTCTGTGTTTAGCCCTTAGTTTTATATTGGTGATAGGAATTATACAAACATCATAAAACTCTGCCAAAGTTAAATGGTTCTGATTATTTTCAATTTGCTATGAAAGGTATTTGTGATCCATCTGGCTGATTTGGCATTGTAAGGAAATTTTCAAGAAGATGACACACCTGTAACATCTGGCCTTCATCCTTTGGCCATAAGAAATCCTTCTCTGAACAAACTCATTCTGCAAAGTGATATACTTGAAGGAGACAGTACTGAAACAAAAACATTCTGCTATTTATCATTTTTTTCTTCACTGATTATGCCACCATTATGAATATGACAAGGAGAATCACAGTTGTCAAAGGAGGTTAGAGAAATCATAGGATTTGTCACAGGATGTCAGGCTGTGAGTCATCAGTCCTTAATCTTTGTCAGTAATGTTCTCCAAAAACTGACAATGTGTGAATGTTGATTGTGAATTACTTACTATTTACAGTTATTGGCGGAGCAAATTATCTGCTTGTTTGTTTGTGCCAGTATTCTTTGGTTTGGAGGAGATTTTTATAGTTATATTTTGTAGTCAGGTTGCACAAAGTTCACTTTTGTTTCAGACTGACCTGCACTATTTGATCAATGAGAATGCTCCTGCCTTGTTGAAGGTAGATTCACTTTGTATTGAAGTGAAAGAAATTAGCATGGGCCCATCCGTACATACCGACTTCCATTACTGGTCATTGGCATTTTTGGTCAGCATTCCAGCATTTCTGAGCAAACCCTGTACAAACTCTGGTCCTCTCACACCCATCCCACTCCAGCCCAGTCTTGCTGTATTGCTCCAGATCGCTCTCTACTCCAAGTGCTGCAGGCTAGAATGTATACAAAGAGTCTTATCTTTAAATGTGGCAATGGAAAGGACAATCTTGCCCGGAGTGTGTTCAGATGAGACAATGCCAATTGTACCAATGGTGTCAATCCAAGAAGGGTTGCAAACAATTGTCAGACGTTCTGATGAGAGGTCACTAGCCTGAAATGTTGGCCAAAATTCTCTGCGTGCACTACTGTTGCTACCAGTGAGATCAGAAATGTGATGCTCCACCAAATCTCCATTCACAGTAGCAGGACGGGATAATTCCATCCGCGGGCGAGGTCGGAGAATTCCGGCCACTAACTCCATTTTTCCTCTCCACAGTTGTTGTCAGACCTGATAGGCATTTCCAACATTTTCTGTGTTTATCCGTGTACTGTTGCAAGGAACTTGTCCAAGAATAAAAGCTTCCGCCTCCAGCATGAAGAGGATACAGTGTCACTCATGTTAGCAATAGTGTCAGGAGTACAAGAACTGTATCTGGTGCATTGGCAGCTGGACTGAGACTGGATAGGGCTCAACTGAGTTGCACAGAAAAGGGGATAAAGGTTGATAATGAAGGATGGGGGGAGAAACTGTTGGGCGAAAAGGAAGGGAGAGTAGATGGTAATAGGGGGATAGAGAAGAGGGAACTGAAGGAGGGTGAATGGGGGAATGGATGGCAATGAAATGGACAGTGACCAAAGCTGGGAATCAAACCCGGGCCCCTACCTCTGTGAAGCAGCAGTGCTAACCACTATGGAACTGTGCCATTCCCTTACATGGGCTTCGTTAGAATAGAATCCTACACTGTAGAAGGAGGCCATTTGGCCCATCGAGTCTGGACCAACTCTCCAATAGAGCATCTTATTCAGGCCCACCCTCCACGCTATCCCAAGTATTTACCCCGCTAATCCCCCTACCTACACATCTTGGAACACTAAGGGGCAATTTAGCATGGCCAATCCACCTAATTCACCCACCTTTGGACTGTGGGAGGGAACCCAAGTATTCAGGCGAAACCGATACAGACACGGGGAGAATGTGCAAACTCTACATAAACAGTTACTCAGGGGCTGAATCAAACCCAGCAGCCTGGCACTGTGCCACTGTGCCACCTTATTATAGCCAATCTCTGCCGTAACTAACAAACAAAAGGACTTGCATTCATATTGACCTCCCACAGCCACAATGTGCTTTGCTGACGATGTAAATACTTTTGAAGTGATATAATGTTGTAATGTAACATAAACAGAGTGACTTCAACAGCACCAATACCCCAAAACACTGCAGAATCATTATTACTTGCAGTGAACCTGTAAGTGGACAATTTGGTCTCAGCTCTGCTAAGGTTGAAAAGCTGGATAAAGAGGAACCGGGCTGACCGTACATGATTAATGACAACTGCAGATTTTATTTCACTCACCAGTTTGACATTACCAGCAGGTAAAAGTTAAATACTTGGTCCCAACAGGTGTATTTATCCCCAAGGCACAGTGTTTTACAGGCTGGCTATTTTACATAATGTGTCCCAGCTGAGATTATATTTTTACTGAAAACCCCGGCTGCATTGAAGCCTGCAGGCAGCTGGATGGAAGCAGAATGTCAGCACTTCATGGGAAGATAACCTGCAAATTTAACCCTTGATTTAGCTCATAACGCTGCACAGTGTTTACCTATTTGACGAAAAATGTCATCCTTGAGTAAACTATCAAAGTGCATGCGTTTCCTTTTTCACCGTTCTATAAACTTATTCAAGAAAGATCTTGTCACCTGGTAAAGTATTTCCATAGTCTCCAACCTTTTGCTCTACCACAATAGTTCATAATGTTATCGCTCCTGTTAGTATCAATAATGATCCTTTCAAATTCCTTTTCCTCATTTTGTAAGTTTCAAGTATGCCATCGTACACATTTCTCCTCTTCACTAACTCCCACAGTGTTAAGTTAAGATTTGGAGCACAGTCTTATTATTTGTCAAGATTTCAACTGATACGTTTTTAGACTTTACATGTTTCTGTTTTAAATAGCACCAAAGACAACTCCATATAAACTTAGCCAGGAGTTGAACTGAAATCACTATTATTACAACTAGCTCATTGTACTAACACTCCTGATCGTTTGGTTTTTGGATCACAAAACTGTGTGATTTAGAATATAGGAAATATTAAACTCCCTCAGTCTGATGGAAACTGCAGAACATGAATGAAAATCAAATGGCTCTTTTTCTTAACTCCATGGTGAATTTTAACTCTAAGTGACTGAGGCGTCTGTCTGTCCCAGATGGGCACCTCATTAATGTATGCTAATGGGGATCCTGTCGCTCACAGGCAATTTTAACAGATATGGGCTGCAGCATCATTGTCTCACCAGTGAAACCTGCCAGACAGCTAACAGAGGTCCAAAGAGGCAAATACATCACATTTCCTTGAGGAGCCAGGGAGGTTTCTCTATGCTCACAAGGAAAGATTCAGCCTCATTTCACCTGGTGAACCATGCTCGTACTCCCCCTTTACTCATCCTGTATCATGTCATATTATATCTTATTTTACCTTACTTCATCTCAATGTCAGCAAGCACCATCTGGGCTGCTTCGGGCGGCACAGAGACACAGTGATGAGCACTGCTGCCTCACAGCACCAGGAACCCAGGTTCGATTCCCAGCTTGGGTTACTGTCTGTGTGGAGTTTGCACATTCTCCCCAAATCTGCACGGGTTTCTTCTGAGTGCTCTGGTTTTCTCCCACAGTCCACATTGGTTAGGTGCGTTGGCCATGCTAAATTCTCCTTCTGTGTATCCGACGCTGGAGTGTGGCAACTAGGGGGTTTTCACAATAACTTCATTGCGGTGTTAATGTAAGCCTACCTGTGACACTAATCAGTAAACTTAAATAAACTTAAACTTCACCTGCCAGCAACCATCATACTACCTCTTTAGACCCATTTTGGGCGGGTGGCAGATCGGTAGGATGTCGATGAGGCCTAGCTGAAGCAGGTGATGTGTGAGAAGTTCTCCAGCTTTGCACCCAGGAATTGAATAATCATTGTTGGCCTATGTAACATAGCAAAGAACATGAAAACTGTCAGTAATGGGATCAGCATCAACACTGTCAAACAATTATGTATATACATTAACGCTGATATTAATTTACAAATTCTAGATGGCATATTCACAAGTTAATACATCACCATTAAAAAGAGCTGTACATATCAAGTCGTATAATAATAACAAACTATTACTCAAATGTCCTATTTAAAATATACAAAATGCACCAGTTAATAAATAAATGTTCCCAAGGGGCTGGTCGGTACAATGAATTTGCAGCCTATCATTATTTTTTTAGGATTTGTTGAGTATGTCACAGGATGAAACGATGGGGGTTTCTGACATATAAAGCTTATCTTGAGAAAAAATGCATACAATAAGATAGAAATTAGCACAAAATTGCTAATTTGAGGAAGAGAATCAACCCAATACTGTAGGGAGTTTTGTTACACTCAGTGACATTGCTGAGGTACAGTATTTTTTCTGGCCCAGGCTACGCTTGGTCTTGAAGCATTTGATGTTGACACTGGCTATCAATAATGGAAACATTTTCTATTCTGTAACTTTGACAACCCTAGCCTCATAGTGATGAGCACATCATTCACTTTTCCTCCCCTCAGTCTCCTGGAAATGACACGCCGCCCAAGAACACAATGAGAGTGAAATCTTATTTTGAGCTGGTACTAGCATTTTGTTTTGACTAGGTTAGAACCATAGAATCCTTACAGTGCAGAAGGAGCGACTAGGCCCATTGCATCTGCATGGACTCTGCGAAAGAACATCTTACCCATGCCCAACTCACTCCCACCACGCCCAACCCCCCCAACCCCGCCCTATCCTGTAATCCTGTGTGTTTACCATAGTAATCCTCCATAATTTTGAACACTAAGGGGCAGCTTAGAATGTCTGATCCACCTAGGCTTCACATCGTTGGAGTGGGGGAGGAAGCCGGAGCGCCTGGAGGAAATCCATACAGACACAGGGAGAACGTGCAGACTCTGCACAGATAGTCACCCGAGGCTGGATTTGAACCCAGGTCCCTGTGAGGCAACAGTGTTAACCACTGTGCCACCATGCCACCCACCAATTTACTGATATATTTACATTTTTCTCAAGAGATTATGATTTATCAACTTGGCAGAAAGATTTTAGCCAATGGTATAGGGAAAAAGCAAAATGTAAAAGAGGACAGATGTTGAGTGACGAGATTCTGTAAAAGTTCTGTAAAAGATGTGGGATTGTAGAAAGAAACCTGCCATTGGAGTAACTGTATTCTCCCCAATGTATCATGCGCGAGACACCAAGAGACAGCATAAAGATTAAGATTATTGATTATCAATTTTTCCAAAATTTAAGAACAGTTGCCTGGAGGCTGCTTTATTAAACTAGAAGAGAAAAATTCCAACACTCTAATTCATAGGGACTATGGAAGAATAGAGATAGTCTGTCCAAAATTAAGGTGCTGAAATTTTGGCAGCAAAATGATTATTCATCAACTCCAATTGTCTTCCTAATCATAATCTATTTTATAATGAATGTGCTGTCTTGTATAAATTGGATTTTGAATAAGCATGTAAATTAAAAGCAAGAATCATACAAATTTGGTCAGTAAAAAGGATGGGATGTTACGATACATGGGCATAAAATTCTTCATGTGTACTTTTACTGTATCAGAAACATAGAACATGAGAGTATATGAACTAGGAGCAGGAGTAGGCCATCTGACCTCTCGAGCTTGCTCCGCCATTCAATAAGATCATAGCTGATCTTTTCGTGGACTCAGCTCCACTCACCAAAACTCTTAACTCTGTTATTGTTCAAAAATCTATCTATCCTTGCCTCAACTGAGGTAGCCTCTTTGGGTAAAGAAGTTTCTCCTCAAATCAATCCTAAATCTGCTTCTCCTTATTTTGAGGCTATGCCACCTAGTTCTAGTTTCAGACTCTGATGGAAACAACTTCCCTGCTTCTATCTTATCTATTCCCTTCACAATCTTATATGTTTCTATAAGATATCCTCTCTTTCTTCGAAATTATTCAGTCAAACTGCACATTTGTTTACTCAACTAGAATGATAAAATGGATCTTCCAAGACAGATAAGCAAATGCTTACTTACTTTATCCCATTTCATGGAAGAAACCATTCATGGTGTTGCTCTGAACTTGAATGAAACTAACTAAAACTTTGCATGTGAGCATATTCGCTTACTGTTGTTAGCTCAATAACAAAAGTACCTTTCTCATATTGGCTTACTGATCACAAGGGGCGAATATCCTTTTATAATTGGCAGCACAGTGGTTAGCACTGCTGCCTCACAGCACCAGGGAGCCAAGTTCAATTCCAGCCTCAGGTGACTGTGTGAAATTGCACGTTCTCCTCGTGTATGCATACGTTTCTTCCAGATGCTCCAGCTTCCCCCCCACAGTACAAAGATGTGCGGGTTAGGTGGATTGGCTATGCTCAATTGCCCCTTGGTGTTGGGGGATTAGCAGGGTTAATATGTTGGGTTACAAGGATGGGGCCTGGGTGGAATTGTTGTCGGTGCAGGCTCGATGAGCTGAATGGCCTCCCTCCGCACTGTAGGGATTGTAATTTTTAAATTTGTAATGTTCTTAAGGATCAAATACCTAATTTTCCTTTCTAAGAAAAAATAAATTTTTATTTAAAAAAAATCAATGATATTTTGTAGAAGAGGATTGAGAGCTCATTGTTAGAAAAGCTACGCTACCTGTGATTGCATTCATTCTCTGCTGAGGTCTCTATTTCTCGATTAGAAGAAATCTTTGCAGAAAACTGCTGGAGTAGGCACTAACTGCGACATACCTCACAGAAAGCTTCAAGGTCACTTTGTGACTGAGACAATGAAATATATACACATATATATATATCTATAATTCTGTTTTGTGTATTGTTCTGATGTCAGTTGGATAAATCAATTGAAAAACGAGGTAACATTCTCAGTTTGTACCTGGGTTTCCAGAATGAGACAGAGTAATCTAGGATTTCTGGTTATGTTTATAGCTAGTGCTGAAATCAATGGACTGAAACTTGCTCAGACATTATGTTCTGCCTTTTCATGGTGGGCTGGGGAGGAATGTCAATATGTTAACAGAAAACATTATCTGTAGCCCTGAGTGTTGATTGATTGTCTTATTTAAATAATTTCCCTCGTTGTACCATTTTTCCTCAAAGACTTTGATTTGATTTATTATTGTCACATGTATTAAAATAGTGAAAAATATTGTTTCTTGTGTGCTATAAAGATAAAACATACTGTTCATGGAGAAGGAAACAAAGAGAGCGGAATGTAGTGTTACAGTCATAGCTAGGGTGTAGAGGAAAATCATCTTAATGCAAGGTATGTCCATTCAAAAATCTGATAGCAGCAGGAAAGAAGCTGTTCATGAATTAGTTGGTATGTGACCTCAGACTTTTGCATCTTCTCCCTGATGGAAGAATGTGGAAGAGGGAATATCCATGGTGCTTGGGATCTTTAATTATGCTGGTTGTTTTGCTGAGGAAAGTGTAGACAGGGTCAATGGATGAGAGGCTGGTTTGTGTGATGGATTGGTTCACATCTTGTAGTTTCTTGCGGTCTGGGGCAGAGCAGGAGCCATACCAAGCTACAACCAGAAAGAATGTTTTCTATGATGCCTCTGACAGTCATAGCAGACATGCCAAATTTCCTTGGTCTTCTGCAAAAGTAGAGATGTTAGTGGGCTTTCTTAATTATAGTGTCAGCATGGGGTCCAGGACAGGTTGTTGGTGATCTGGACATCTAAAAACATGAAGCTCTCGACCTTTTTTACTTCATCCCCAGTGATGTAGACAGGGGCATGTTCTCCTTTTCGCTTCCTGAAGTCGATGACAATCTTCTTCATTTTGTTGACATTGAAGGAGAGATTATTGTTCCTGCAGCAGTTCACCCGATTGTCTATCTCATTCCTGTACTCTGTGGCAACATTGAACATAAGAACATAAGAACATAAGAAATAGGAGCAGGAGTAGGCCATCTGGCCCTTCGAGCCTGCCCCGCCATTCAATAAGATCATGGCTGATCTGTCGTGGCTCAGTTCCACTTTCCCGCCCTCTCCCCATAACCCTTAATCCCCTCTCTTATCAAAAACCCATCAACCCGCTTCTTAAAAATATTTAGCGAGGCAGCCTCCACCACTTCAACGGGCAGAGAATTCCAGAGATTCACCACCCTTTGAGTGAAGAAGTTCCTCCTCAACTCCGTTCTGAACCGCCCCCCCTTTATCTTGAGGCTGTGCCCCCTAGTCCTACTGTCTTTTTTGAGCGGGAAGAGTCTGTCCACCTCTATCCTATCCATCCCATTCATCATCTTATACGTCTCAATGAGATCTCCCCTCATTCTTCTAAACTCTAACGAGTACAAGCCTAGTTTATTCAGCCTCTCCTCATAGCTCAACCCCCTCAACTCCGGTATCAGCCTAGTAAACCTCCTCTGCACTCCCTCCAAGGCCAAAATATCCTTGCGCAGGTGCGGCGCCCAAAACTGCACACAGTACTCCAGCTGCGGCCTCACCAATGCCCTATACAGCTGCAGCAAGACCTCCCTACTTTTATATTCAATCCCCCTCGCTATGAAGGCCAGCATCCCATTCGCCTTCCTGACCACCTGCTGCACCTGCAGGCTGGGTTTTTGCGACTCATGCACAAGGACCCCGAGGTCCCTCTGCACCGTCGCCTGCTGCAGTTTTTCGCCACGTAAGTAATAGTCCTTCCTACCATTCTTCCTACCAAAGTGGACCACCTCACACTTGCCAACATTAAATTCCATTTGCCATTTCCTGGCCCATTCGCCCAGCCTATCTAGATCCTTCTGCAGACTCTCCACACCCTCCGCACAATTTGCCTTTCCCCCAATTGTTTGAGATATGACCCACTATGGTGGTGTTGTCAGTAAACTTGAAAATGGAATTGGAGGGGAATTAGGCCACATGGTCACACATGTATAAGGAGTATAGTAGGGGGCTTGTGGGGCGCCAGTGTTGAGGATGATCATGGAGGAGGTGTTGTTGCCTATCCTTACTGATTGTGGCCTGTGAATTAGGAAGTTCAGGATCCAGTCGCAGACGGAGGAGCTGAGGCCCAGGCCACAGAATTTGGAGATGAGTTTTGTGGGAGTAATGGTGTTGAATGCTGAGCTGTAGTCAATAAATAGGAGTCTGACATAGGTGTCCTTATCATCTAGGTGCTCCTGGGTTGAGTGCAGGGCCAGGGAGATAGTGTTTGCTGTGGACCTGTTGCGGCTGTAAGCGAACTGTACTGGATCCAGATAGTCAGGGGGGCTGGAACTGATTCGTGCCATGACTAGCTTTCAAAGCGCTTCATAATGATGGATGTCAGAGTCACTGGCCAATAGTCATTAAGGCACTCTGCTTGGTTTCTCTTAGGTACCTGGATGATGGTCATCTTCTTGAAGCAGATAGGGACCTCAGATTGTTGTAAAGAGAGGTTGAAGATGTCTGCAAATACTCCCGCCAGCTGATCCGCACAGGATCTGAGTTCACGTCCGGGTACCCCATCCGGGCCAGTTGCTTTCCGTGGGTTGACCTTCAAGAAAGTTGCTCTGACATCTGCAGTGGTGACCCCAGATACAGGTTCATCCAGAGCAATAGATAAATAAAGTGGTAGACAAATAAAATTATTTCTATATGTGAGGGAGAGGGAAGATAAATGAGAACCATAGAACAGAATTCTTATAGTGCAGAAGGAGGCATTTGGTCCATTGAGTCTGCACTGACAACAATCTCACCCAGGCTCCATCACTGTCATCCCTTGTATTTACCCTGCTCATTCCCCTGACAGTATGGGGCAATTTAACACAGCCAATCAACCTAACCCACACATCTTTGGACTTTGGAAGGAAACCAGAACACCCAGAGGAAACCTACGCAGACACGGGGAAAATGTGTAAACTTCATACAGACAGTCACCTGAGGCCGGAATTGAACCCTGGTCCTTGACGCTGTGAGGCAGCAATGCTAACTGCTGTGACACCGTACCACCCACAAATTGTCTATGTTACTGTTAATGTTCAAAAGGAAAAGGGGCTAGAATGGGAGTTTGGAACTCTGAGTGGGACCACCAACCCCTTAAATTCTTTTATTCCTGTTCCAGATGAAGCTCTATGCAGTCTCTTTGCATCTTTTATGTAGCTAACGAACAAACCATACTACTTGTGTATATTCGCCCATGTACTGAGGAAGCTTTGAAATTATTAAATTGTTCCAAATCAAACAATACAACTCAGCCACCAGACTACCCCAGTATCTCCTTATAGTGTAATGTGTCAATTGGATTGGATTTGAACTGAGAATGAAGATGACTGGAAATCTCCTTCAACATTGGCGGCACAGTGGTTAGCACTACTGTCTCACTGTACTAGGGGACCTGGGTTCGATACCTGGCTTAGGTTACCATGTGTGCAGAGCTTGCACATTCTCCATGTGTCTGTGTGGGTTTTGTTGAAAATTTAAAGCATTATTCCTCATGCTACCTTTAAGTTACATTAGAATATTGTAGAAGACTGAAGGCAGAGATTAATCAATTACTAAGAGACCACTGAGCAGAAAGTTGGGCTTTGTAACAATCACCATTTCAATGCTACGATATGAACACACTGACCATGCTATCAGCTCCCACTTCCAGTGTAGCGAATGCTGGAGTGCTGACTTGGTGTTAGGAGCATGTAGCAAGAGCATTCAGATTCCAAATTCAGTTGGCAAATGATGCTGATTTCATGACAACACATACAGCAGCAGGAAAGACCCCCCCTCAACTCCACGCAACCCCACCCCCACCCTAAACAGTTCTATTTATAGGGATCATCAGTCAATTTGAGTTTTGTTGTTAATTGATTTCCACATGTTCTCCTACAGTTGGCAGAAGTGCTGTGAGCTTTCTATTTTAAAGTACTATTTACAGTTGGTGAAGTCAGCAAGGAATGGTGTCGCTTGTACTGAAGGCCTTTAAAGATTAAAGTTTATTTATTAGTGTCACAAGTAGGCTTACATTAACACTGCAATGACATTACTATGAAATTCCCCTAGCCGTCACACTTTGACATCTGGTTAGATACACTAAGGGAGGATTTAGCACGGCCAATGCACCTAACAGCACATCTTTCAGATTTTGGGAGGAAACTGGAGCACCTGGAGGAAACCCATGTAGACACGGGGGAGAATATGCAGACTCTGTACTGATAGTAATCCAAGCTGGGAATCAAACGTGAGTCCCTGGCGCTGTGAGGCAGCAGTGCTAACTATTGTGCCACCATGTCATCCCGTCTTGGTCTGATTTCAAGAGTTCTGCTCAGGCCACTTGTCCACCATCAGCCCACTCTGGCCCACAGCTTACAGGAGATGGGCAAACACAAAGAAGGGCAAGTAGTAGGTGGAGGAGGAGGAGCTACGAAAGATGCTGAGCAGGAGATGTTATCCATTCAGCATCTTCATGGAGTGTTCCAGACACTGTGACCTCAGCAAGGAACAGCATGCGATATTTCTATTTTACCAAGAGCAGCTCATTGATTTCTGCCACCTACAGCAAACCTGCAGCCCCTGAGCAAGGCAAAGCATAGTTGCTGACTTGGTGATCATTTTCTTTCCATCCAAATCTTTCCAAATCAGATCGGGAAACATCTCCCAGTTTGCCATCCACTGTTGACTAAGTGAGGCGATTGATGCTTTTTAAACCAAGAAGAAAATACATTGCTTTTTATCTGATTATCACGAAAATTTCAAGGTGTAGTGTTCCATTTACTGAATGTGCAGTCGGAAGTTGCTCAGCATTTCCTTACTGCAGTCTAAATGGTTTTGTTCTATGTGCATTTCATCAGTATTTGAGCTGCTGCATTAAAATAGAGGATGCCTGATTGGTGACACAGTCTAAGTACTGATCTGGCTTTTTTAGTATGCAATTAAACCATATTTAGACAGAGTGCATGTGCAGAGATTGCCACATGGAACAACATCAAACAGAGATAAATGCAAAATTCTGTGGATGCTGGAATCTGAAACAAAAACCAAAAATGGAAAAACTCACCAGGTCTGGCAGCATCTGATAGAATTGAGCCAATGTTTTGAGTCGGGATGACCCTTCATCAGAGCTGAAACAGAGAATTGGGTGCTTAAGTAACTCTTCCATTGGTGCCCTGAAGTTCAAGCCAGAGCATCGTCTGTTATATTCTGTAGGATTTTGCCATCATGAGGACACAGCCTTTACCACCAGTGAGTCACTGAGTTGGAGAAGGAGGTGCCATCCAGCACAACCTTTTCTGGCAGGGTGGTGAATGGCTTATCTGACAGTAATACAATAAATATAGCCCAAATTCCTTATTCAACAATAGTTCCATACCCTCACCTTCCTGCTGTCACAGTTCATCCTCTTGACCACAATAGTGAAATAAGAGCTATTATAAACCAATCTTATAAAGCAAGCCACCCAATATTCCATACAAAAGTCAACTAAACATTGCTATTCATATGAATCAGGAACTTAGCCCATTGAGCCACTCCCCCATTCGATATGACTGTGACTTTAATCTCAATTCCTGCTCACTCTGATAACCTTTGACCCCCTTGTTAATCAAGAATCTATCTAGCTCTGCCTTTGAAATATTCAGTCTCAACTTCCACTGCCTTTTGAGGAAGAGAGTTCCAGAGAAATAAATAAAGGTTTCTCCCCCTCTCTGTCTTAAATCAGCAACCCCTTATTTTTAAACACTGACCCCTAGTTCTAGATTCTCTAATAAGAGGGTGCATCCTCTCCACATCCACCCTGTCAATATTCCTCAGGTTTTAATAAAGTTCCCTCCTACTCTTTTAAACTCTTATGAACACAAACTTAACCTCTCCAATTTTTTCTCACAAGACAAGCCACCCATTCCTGGTATTATTCTAGTAAACATTCACTGAATTGCTTCTAAATTATTTACATCTTTCCTTAAATAAGGAGACCAATACTGAACACATTACTCCAGATACCTTGTACAACTGAAATATAATCTCCTTCTCTACTTTGGTCATCAGTTCTCCCCACAATAAATGATAACATTCTATTTAGCTTTCCTAATGACTTGCTGTACCTGCACCTTTCGTGTCTGTACCTGCCTTTTGTAATTCCTCATACAACACCCAGATATCCCTTTGCCCCTCAGAGATCTACAATCTCTCACCATCCAGTTAAGAAGCTTCCTTTGATGAATCACTCACCTGATGAAGGAGCAGTGCTCCAAAAGCTCATGATCCCAAATAAACCTTTTGGACTGTAACCTGGTGTTGTGAGACTTCTTACTGTGCCCATCCCAGTCCAATGCCTGCACCTCTCCACATCATGTCATAGAAGTTTTTGCAAGACTGGTGCTCCCATGCTGTGCTATCTCAGTGATTGTCACAAAGTTGGCAGTAAGTCACTGACCTTCAATGGGGAAGGCTGCAAAAGCTTTGCAGGACACCTTGAGCAACAAAACGAGGTGGAAATATAAGTTGTGTAGAGGATGCAAAAAAGTTCACGGGGATTTGGACAAGCTAAGTGAATGGAAACAAATATGGCAGATAAGTGAATAAGTGGGAAGTTATCCACTTTGGTAGAAAAAACAGTAAGACAGAGTTTTTTTTTAGTGGTGACAGAGTCAGTAGTGCGAGTGTCCAAAGGGACCTGTGTGTCCTTGTTCATGAGTCACTAAAAGTTAGCATACAACTAGAAAGTCAAATGATACGTTAACTTCCGTTGTAAGAGGATTTGAATGCAAGAGTAATGATTTTGTTCTGCAATTGTATAGACCCTTGTTGAGACCACACCTGGAACATTGTGTACAGTTTTGGCCTTTTTTTGTGCCATTGAAGGAGTGCAGCAGAGGTGATGTAATAAGCCCTCTGAGATTAATGTCCCTTCACCAAATTCCTTTATTTACAAGATCCACCTACATTATACAGAGTTCTCTCCGTATGCAGTCTCCCCACGGAGTGCCAGGGGAACTGGCACTCCTGTTTTAGGACAGAGTATGGGGCCCTCTGTTTGGAACATCAATTTGGCCCTTAATCAGGGAGTTCATTTTCAAACAGGCCAACCTCAATTGCCTGATAAAAATTGTGACAGTGCAGCACTCTGGTATGGCAGGATTGTCTTATGAGGCACAATTGAGGAAATTGGGCCTCATTCTCTCAAGTTTTGATCTCACTGAAACTTACAATAGTCTTACAGGGGGATGACAGGATAAGTATGGATAGAATATTTTCCCAGGGTGGTAAGCCTAGAACGAGGGGGTTGTACAATTTCAGAATAAGGGACAGATCATTTAAAACTGAGATGGAGAAGAATTTCTTCACTAAGAGGTGTTAGAATGCTCTAGCCTAGAAGGCTGTAGAAGCTCGATCACTGAACATGTTCAAAACAGAACTCAATACCTTGACTTCATCAAGGAGGAAACTATCCATATGATGAACACCTCATCTTCAGCTTCTACCGGTAGTCCACCATGACTACAGCATTGACCATCTTTCTACAAGATATACTGCAGTAATTCAACATGGCTTCTTCACTTCCTAAACTTGAGTCTTCTGCAAACTAGAAGAGACTAGAAGCACTGTGGGTGGCACGCTGGCATGGTGGTTAGCACTCAGAGTGCCAGGGACCCGGATACAATTCCGGCCTTGGGTAACTGTCTGCATGGATTTTGCACATTCTCCTCATGTCCGTGTGAGTTTCCTTCAGGTGCTCCAGTTTTCTCTCACATGCCAAAGATGTGCGGGTTAGGTTGATTGGTCATGCTAAATTCTCCCTTAGTGTCACGGAGATTAGCAGGGTAAATATGTGGAGTTATGGGGATAGAACCTGGGTGGGATTGTTGTCAGTGCAGACTCAATGGCCAAATGGCCTCTTTCTGCATCGTAGGGATTTGATGATTCAATGATTCTAGATGCATAGGAATGTCGCAAGCTGAAATGCTGTACTATTGTGTAAGTTCCCCTCTAATCACTTGTCATCCTTACTTGGAATGACATCGCCATTTCTTCATTAACATTGAAAAGTCTTAGAACTACCTACCTAAAAGACCTATGAATTTACCTTTACCACACCAATTACGATAGTTTGAGAAGGAGGGGCTCATTATCATCTTCTCAAGGACAATTATATGGGCAATAAATGCTGGTTTTATGAGTGACACTCACATCCTGTGAATGAATATTAAAAAGAAAGGTTCAGCCTGGCATTTTGAGCATTTCCAGCAATTTCTGTTTTGATAATGGCACTCAGTCTCCCAGATGGTACTCACTCTAAAATCTATTCCTCAGAAAGAGAAAGGGAATGCTAATTTTGCTAAATGGAGTATATAAGAGAGTCTGTGATTACATCTAACTGCTTCTTGCTCAAACAAACTAGGTCAGTTCGAATATAAGCTCAAAACCCTCATGTCCTATCTTTATGAAATTTAGAAACATACTGTTAAAAGGAAGCATATATGAATAAATTATTGTGGTTTCACCTAATTTACATTTTCAAATGAGGTTAATTAAAATAGGCTTTCCTCCAAACTTATGAAGTCCGTTGTTTTTTAAATTGAGAAACTTTATTCATTATACCAGAAGAGATACCTTATTAATAACATACTAGGGATGTCCTGCAGCATCAGGTACTACAGTGTGGGAAGGGCAAGTTTTGAGCTGGAGGATGTCAGACTCCGTATTGGGACAGGAATAGAGAGAAGCAATTAGGGCAAACCTCAGTGGAGGAACCAAAGTAGGAACTGCAGCAATCAAACTGAGCCTGAGCAAGGGAGGGAACAAAGCAGAGCAGGAGAACATGGGGATAGTTATAAATGCTGGGAATGGTGAAGATTAATTGGCAAAGGAAACCAGGGTATCATGGCATGTGCTAGTGCATGCAGTTTGCAATAAACTAGGAGAGACGTCGGTGCTTCCAAATCGTACCTTTTCAATAAAGGTCATGAAGTTTTCATTATTACAAATGTTATGCCAACATCGACACATCTCCCTCCTCGAAAGAAAATGAAGCATTTAAATAAGAACTCCTCATGCATAACAGCAAAATATAAATTGCAAATGAAATTAACCAGTCCCAGTATTCACAGGGCAAAGTCATTGGTGGAAGAATTATTTTTCTGGGTTTTCACCGTGCTCCACCGTGCCTTCCTGTTTAGGTAGCATGTTTGTTATTCGCACTGACTGATGGGATCCTCTTCAGTCAGAGGCTTTGCTGGCCCATTTTCAAGAGAAAAAAATATAAATTTCATTTGGGTCACAATGAACTTCATGTACTGTATGTAGCTGCTGTTTGTCTTTGTTCAAAATATTGGACTTTGAATACCTGACTGAGAATTCACTTTGTATACTTGATCCGCTATAATTTTATTTCAAGCCAGTCAAATGTCTTTCTGTTTGACACTCCGGGCCCGATTTTACTATCAAGTTGAGCCCGTTTTCGGGCGTGAAAATTTGGTAAAGCCAGGTGTGAGGTATGTAACACGATCCACGCCCACCTCCGCACCTGTTCCCGCTTTACCAGTGGCTGAAAGTGGCCACCGTTGGGACTAGCCGGAACGGGCGTGACGTCAATTTAAATGTATTTGCATATTTTTAAATTGACTTAATGGTCTGCACGCCCAAACTTACCGGCACTTCTCCCTTTGCCACTGCATTCGCCTGTCCAGATTCAGTGTGAAACAGACATGGTCTACAAAGGTCCAATTCGGATGCTCCAGCTTCTGAGGAGGTAGATTCAGAGCTTCCAGCAGCTCTCTGACTCGGCGGGTGGGGGAGGGGTGGGAGGCGGGTCAGATGGCTCTCATGGGGGTGGGGGTGGAGAGAAGTGTGTCAGATGGCTATCTGTGGGGGGCGGGGCAGGATGGGTCTCTTCCCACTCTTTGTGCAAGGTTGGGCTGCCTGCTGCCACTCCATGTGCGATCGGGGGCGGGGGGGGCGCAGAGGGTCGTGATCAGTCTGCATAGTGGGAGCATGGGGGGATGAGAAGGTCAGTTATGTTGTTGGGGTGGGCAATGTCTGTGGGGGCCAGGGGGAGACATTAACCAGCCCGGGCACGGTGTGGCAGGGGAGATATTTTCTATTTCTTTTACTGAGCATATACAGTTGAAGGCTCCGATTGGAACCACAGTGTTTCGGGCACAGTAAGCCTTGCCCACAGGTTTCTGAAGCGCAATTCAGAATCACTGCTATTTTGTCAGGCAGAGTGTGCATGGGGGTGCCTGAGAACAGGTCTAAAAGTCAGATCTGAAACACTCCCAGTTTCAAGTCCGCCCTGCACTTAGAATTAAAATGGTAAAATAGGGCCCTACATTTCTCGTGGTATTTGCAGTAACTTTCAAAACTTTCTTTTGCTCCACAATGGAGTCACTTCTCTACTCTTCTGTCTTATATACTGTACCTATTTTTGGCTGCTCATCTGTCTCCATTGCACTAATTGTAATTCAATAACTTTACAGAATTCAATGCAAGGTTTTGATATCAGTTTGAATTCTGGTAAATGTCAAGGAGCCTCTATTCCAATAACTTACTCAAGTAACTGATTTTCTTTTGTGTCCCACAATTATATGTTTTAGCTAATGTGTAATCACTCCATGACCTGACTGATGTATGTTGTCACTTAATTAGCATGTTTCTGTTTGAACTCTGTTATACTACAATCACAGCAATGTACACTAGGTAGGGGTGGCACAATGGCACAGTGGTTAACACTGCGTCCTAACAACGCCAGGGACCTGGTTCAATTCCTGGCTTGGGTCACTGTCTGTGTGGAGTCTGCATGTTCTCCCTGTGTCTGTGTGGGTTTTCTCTGGGTGCTCCGGTTTCCTCTCACTGTCCGGAAGGCGTGCTGGTGAGGCGCATTGGCTATGTTAAATTCTCCTTGGGGATTTTCACTGTAACTTCGTTGCAGTGTTGGTGTAAGCTTACTTGTGACACTTTTTACAAAAACTATAAGCTTTTAAAAATTTTAGCTATCGGCATACAAAAGGCACAATTTCTCAGTGATTATTGTTAAATGATTGTTCACTAAAGCAAACACAGGGGATGAAAGGATAAAATTGGTAAGGGTAAATGTCTGTTCTCCTCCTCTTGCATTGCCCAGGAATTTCAAGGGCATTCTCTAAATGGATAGCCTGCAACAGAGATATCATGAATAATGAAATATGCCCTCATGTCTCATTCTCCTGTTCTGCTGACAGCTGATGGCCATTTGGACGGATTGTTGCTGAAAGTGAGTGGGTGAGGGATGGTCGCACGTGAAGGATGAAAATCTTGCTGTAAAGTCGCAGCATTGGTGGGGAATTTTTCTGAAAAGCCTTTCGGGTTATGTTGGTGCAGCACTTTTATCAAACAGAATTAGACATGGCTGCAGTCACCCATATACTATTTTCAAACAAACAGCAATTTTCTCTTCACTTAACCACCAGCTGCACAAAGTGCTGAAAGGATTGCTGAAGGTTAGGGTAAAAGTGACACCAGTTTGTCTTTTGAGCACCCAGCTGATCTCAAAGTTTCTCTATTCTGTCTTGCAGAGGTGCTGAGTCAATTTGCCATGTTTGCTTGCTTACATCATGGAGCAAAGTGGCATCCATGGTGACATATGGCTGAATGTGAGGTTTCCAGGCAAGCTTGATTATAAACATGCAGAGACTCAAACACTCAGCAATTGCCAGTACTTCTGCAGAATTTTTTTTCTATTACTTATTTATGGCTGTGGTTATTGCTGTCAAGGCTAGCACTTATTGTCCATTCTCGAGTGCTCTGGAGAAGGCAGTGAGCTGCCTTCCTGAATTGCTGCAGTCCATATGGTGTAGGTACACCCATAGTGCTCATTTGACTTTCTATAGAATCCATAGAATACTTAAGCACAGAAGGAGGCCATTTGGCCCATCGAGTCTGTACTGACCCTTCAACAGAGCATCTTACTAAGCCTCCCCTCCCCAATGCCCAGTTGCCCTTCCCTATCCCCACAGCCTTGTGCATTTAGCTGGGCCAATTCACCTAATCTGCACATCTTTGGACTGCGGGAGGAAACTGGAGAACCTGGAGGAAACCCCTGCAGACACAGGGAGGATGTGCAAACTTCATACAGACCATGCCCATGTGCTTCATTGATGGGGTGAAGGGGTATCAATATGGGAGCTTGGTGACACATGGGACAAGTTCAAAATGAGTTTTCTAGCCAAGCTTGATTGTAGACACGCAGAGAACTCAAAACACTCAGAAATTGCCTGTACTTTTGCAGAATTAATTTTTAATTATTTATCAGCTGTAGGCATCACTGACACAAAGCTGGAATTGACCCCGAGTCCTTGGCACTGTGAGGCAGCAGTGCTAAGGACTGTGCCACTTTTCTGTCCCCAAACGTTTTTGAAGCTTGATACAAATGAATGCCTTACTTGGCCATTTCAAAGGGCAATTAAAAGTCAACCACATTGTGATGAGTGTTGAATCACACCAAGGCCAGACTAATGGGTAAGAATGGGAGATTTCCTTGCCTGAAAGACGTAAGTGAACCAGAGGAGTATTCCTAGCCACATGATAGTTTCATTATCATTATTACCGAGCCTAGCATTTTAGTCTAGCTTTATTAATTAGTTGAATTTAAATTCCACCAGCTACCAAGGTGGCACTTGAACTCATATTTCCCGAGCATTGATCTGAGATTCTGGATTACTAAGCAAGTAATATTAACTTCTATCACCCCACGCAGTGTGGCCAACTCCACTTCTATGCAGAAAGTCAAATATCCAGATCTGAAACCTAATCGACATAAAAAAATTCAGAGTCTTGACAAATTGCTGCACCAAATACGAACAATTTTGTGAATTACACTAAATAGCAAGTAAAATATCAAATACCATGGATGAAACAAGTCTCACAACACCAGGTTAAAGTCCAATAGGTTTATTTGGAATCACAAGCTTTCATAGCACTGCTCCTTCATCAGGTGAGTGGAGAGGTGGGTTCACAAACAGAGCATATGTAGGTAAAGACACAATTGCAAGATAATGGTTGGAATGTGACTGTTTTCAGGTAATCAAGTCTTTACAGGTATAGAAACGCAAGTGGAGAGAGAGTTAATCACAGGTTAAAAAGGTGTGAATTGTCTCAAGCCAGGACAGTTAGTAGGATTTTGCAAGCTCAGGCCAAATGGTGGGGGTTAAATGTAGTGCGACATGAACCTAAGATCCCGGTTGAGGCCATCCTCATATGTGCGGAACATGGATTTCAGTTTCTGCTCAGCGATTCTGCATTGTTGTGTATCTTGAAGGCCCCCTTGGAGAATGCTTACTCGAAGATCGGAGGCTGAAAGCCCTTGACTGCTGAAGTGTTCCCTGACTTGAAGGGAACACTCCTGTCTGGTGATTTTTGCATGGTGTTCATTCATCTGTTGTTGTAGCGCCTGTATGGCCTCACCGATGTACCATGCCTTGGGACATCCTTTCCTGTAGTGCGTAAGGTAGACAATGTTGGCTGAGTCGCATGAGTTGTCAATGCTGCAAGAAAGGATGGCTAGAGGTGGGGTGCATCGGTGAGACTATGCAGACGCAACAGAAGCCTGACTGCTCTCTCTCTCTCCCTCTCTCTCTGTCTATTCAATTGCTGTTGCAATTGTGCATGTGCGGCAGCAGAGCTCTGTACATGAGCAGTAGCTCCCTTATAGGTTACTTGGTGAATTAAGCCCAGCCTACTACCTGCAGCAGCTCAAAACAGTCTAGACCATTTTTCCAATAACTTAAGGACGTAAGATTGGGTGTGAAAACTTGCCCCAAAAAATGGATCAGGAATCTCCCATTTTCTCACTAGCTGCACACTTAGAATCACTTTTGTCAAATTCCGTCCACTCTCTCTGTCAGAGAGTTGGTGAAGACTTGATGGGCTGAATGGCTTCCTCCTGCACTGTAGGGATCCTATGCTTCTATGAAACAAAATGGGGTCAGGCAGGAGTTGTTGGTTACGAGGGTGGGGTGCACAGCAGCAAACTAAATAATTCCAGAAAAGGGCTGAAATTTCTGAGCAAAAAGCAGCAAGAATCCTACAACGTCAGGCAAATTGCATCTAGAAACTGGGGGGAGGGAAGGAGAAACTTATATGCTGTTACAACGCTCTGTGATTAATGAGAGGTCGCTGACAAATGAACGTGATAAAAGAACTTAGCATTGACTCCCTGTGAGATATAAGCACAAGGATGAAAGTATTGTGGATTACAGTTAGGAGTGATAAATATGTGTATCAATATGATGAATGAGAACGTGGGGACAATTTCTGCATTGCAGTGAATAGCGTACGTGATCATATAAACTCTGAGGTGTAAACCTCTTTGGGCAGCCTGGAGGATGAAATGGCTCCTGTCAATAGTTCGACCAAAAACAAATAGTTCTGAGAATGAATGCTAGACAAAAGGGGTGTTATTCCCCAGCTCCCCACATGTGTAACTCTTGGTGAGAAATGACAGCATCCTGATAAAGAGATCACAGGGCAAATGTGGACAAGAGAAATGAGTCGTCCCGACTTATTTCATTCACACTGAAAGATACTCAAGTCCATCCTATATTTTCTTCCTGAATTCTCTGCCCAAAGGGCAGGTCCAAACCATTTCACGTGATCTTCACTACACACAACGCAAAGTTTAAGGTCCTGAATCCACCCCAACAGGGATCAAACCTCTTGCTGTTGTCACCAATCTGATCAAAATTGGCTTCCCAACCAACCAATCCCCCCAAATGAGTATGAGTTGCTGTGGCAAAATACATTTCTACATGCTTGTTGTAGCCTGGAGTTATAAGTGGCGATGGTGGAGGCTCCTATGTCTTTCCATCATATGGCTGACCAGGAATCTCTCCCACTCTTACCTCCTTCCATTGACATATTTTGGAAGAATTTACAAATTTATACTTAAATTGTTTGGCCATGTTTTGAATGCACCCTCCTTGGCCTTCGAATCCTGGGGTGGGACTCAAACCTAGAATTTTTGGCTCAGAGGCAGAGACACCATCCACTGCACCACATACCTCCTCATGCAGTTATTACATTTAATATTTTCTTAAATAATTCCAGGTTTTTGGTCTCCAATTCTTTACCTCAAAGTCCATTTTCTCTTTCTGTGTGAAGATCTTTCTGCTTTCAGCCCTAGATTTACAAGATATAACTTGTGTCCCCTTGACCTATTCACAATTTAGTTTAATGTATTTTGCTCAATACTATTTGGTATTTTAAATACCTTCATGAGACTCGATACTTCTAAAATCTTTTCTTCATAATCCTGGCCTCTGACATTGGGATCAGCCTTGGGACATTTCTCTGAGTTATCTCTGTTGCTTGACTGGTTCTCCTGTGCTTCAGTGAAGAGTACACGAGGGCTGGAATTCTCCATCCATTCACGCTCCTCCACTCCTGCCAGCGAGAAGGGAGAAGTGTCACGGAGCCAAATCTCTGTCCACAGCAGCGAGACTGGAGAATCCCAGCAGTTGGCAAGGTCGGAGAGTTCCAGTCTAGGTGTAGTCTGATCGAGTGTGAGTGTGTGAATGATTTCCTCTGAAGTGCAATCAATTGTTTTGGATTTATAGTTTAACATCCTACTTGATTTGTTTTTGCTGCTAAGCGGTGGTTGGACATTGAGTACACTGAGACTAATTGGCCTCTTTCAATTTGCCCTTCAATATTTCAACATCATTCAGAAAGTCTTTATGGCTCCATTTGTCTTTTCTATGGACGGAATTGTCCAGATTTCGGCAAAATCCGATTTTGGTTGGATAAAGTGGTGTTTGATGCATCAACACTAATATGACTTGTGTTGACCGGCACTGTGGCATGGGTTTCATGTTAGATCACTGACGGTGCGTTGTACAATTTGCTGGTTCCAGGTTGACCTCAGAACTTCAGTAATCCAGGTGCCATATTTAATGGACATCCCTGCACTGAGTGGCACTCCTCAAGGAGCAGGAATCTGCTAACGTTGATGGATGCTAAAACCAAAAAACATACTGTATTAAATTTAGTGATACCTTTCTACTAGACTCAGTGGAAGCTCACCAAATATCGTCTATCCCTGCTCTGGGCATAGACCACCAAGAAAGATGACAGATCTAACATGGGAGACAGTGGCAGGTGTAGTCAGCACATGTTGTAATTCTCCAGCCATGCAGTGCCGAAAGAGCATGAATGATCTCATCCGTTCCACTAAGCTAACTTACTCTTCTCATCGCTCTCAACTCACAAGTTCAGAAACCCATCACACATCCACAGGGATCATACTCAATGCCAGATCAAGTGACAAAATATGTGCAGGTGAAGTAACCTTGGCAAATTGACCCTAGAGTATCAAGATGTGTGGGTTAGATCAATTAGCCATGGTAAATGTGAGGATAGGGTGAGGGGGAGGAGCTGTTAGAGAGATGGTGCAGACACAATGGGCTGAATGATCCTCTCCTGCGCTGTAGAGATACTACGATTCAATGATTCTATGATACCACTCTCCCATAAATATCTTCATCTCCCCCACAGGTCACGTCTTCATTCACTGCTTGCACCGACTTAAAACCCATCCTACTTGTGACACCTGGAAGGCGTGCTACTGACATTTTCTCCATCTGTCTTCATGCCTGGTCATTTCTTCACCCCCTCCCCTCCCAATCAGGCACCTCCTGACCATGTGTCCTGAACACCTCCTGACCATGAGTGCAACCTTCAGTCTGTGCTGCCATGACTCCCCTCCTTCCATCCCTGCTCAGTGCATTTTTTTTCACATACCCTGGGCTCTGTTTCTTCCCTTTTCTCTATTGCTATATTGCTCCCTGCACTATTGCTCATGCCATGACACTACAAGGCAGTTGCCTGCAACCCACCCTTGAATCTGCGGAGTTGCTTCCTTGCATTGGGACCCTCTTGTGCGCTGCGGTAAGTTGTGCGCACTTAGCTCCTGGATTTTGAAGTTCATGTCACCAGGCACACACCTTTTAAAAGCAATTGTAAATCACGACATTTTGAAATGTGACCACAGTAATAAAGAACAAAGAACGAAGAAAATTACAGCAGAGGAACAAGTCCTTTGGCTCTCTAAGCCTGCACCGACCATGCTGCCCGACTCAGCTAAAACCCCCTACCCTTCCGGGGACCATATCCCTCTATTCCCATTCTATTCATGTATTTGTCAAGATGGCCCTTAAAAGTCACTATGGTATCCGCTTCCACTACGTCCCCTGGCAACGAGTTCCAGGCACCCACTACTTTCTGTGTAAAAAACTTGCCTCGTACATCTCCTTTAACTTATGTCCCCTAGTAATTGACTCTTTCACCCTGGGAAAAAGCTTCTGACTACCCACTCTGTCCATGTATCTCATAATTTTGTAGACTTCTATCAGGTCACCCCTCAATCTCTGTCGTTCCAGTGAGAACAAACCAAGTTTCTCCAACCTCTCTTCATAGCTAATGCCCTGCATACCAGGCAACATCCTGGTAAATATTTCCTATGCCCTCTCCAAAGCTTCCACATCCTTCTGGTAGTGTGGTGACCAGAATTGAACACTACATTTCAAGTCCGGCCTCAGTAAGGTTCAGTAAAGCTGCAGTATGACTGGCTAATTTTTAAACTTAATGCCCCGGCTGATGAAGGCAAGCATGCCGTATTCCTTCTTGACTACCTTCTCCACCTGCATTGCCACTTTTAGTGTCCTGTGTACCTGTACACCCAGATCCCTTTGACTATCAATACTCTTAAGGGTTCTGCCATTTACTGTATATTTCCTATCTGTATTAGACGTTCCAAAATGCATTATCTCACATTTGTCTGGATTAAACGCCATCTGCCATCTCTCCACCCAAGTCTCCAACTGATCTATATCCTGCTGTATCCTCGATGGTCCTCATCGCTATCCACAAATCCACCAACCTTTGTATCGTCCACAAACTTACTAGTCAAACCAGTTACATTTTCCTCCAAATCATTTATATATATTTCAAACAGCAAAGGTCCCAGCACTGATCCCTAAGGAACGCCACTTGTCACAGCTCTCCTTTCAGAAACACACCCTTCCACTGCTACCCTCTGTCTTTGACCGAGCCAGTTTTGAATCCACCTTACCAGCTCACCTCTGATCCTGTGCGGCTTCAACTTCTGTACCAGTCTGCCATTAGGGACCTTATCAAATGCCTTACTGAAGTCCGTGTAGACAATATTCACTGCCTTACCCATCAATCATCTTCGTCACGAGGTGCAAATTTATTAAAATTAAGTTCCTGACATTCAATGGCAGGAAATGAGGCCCAGCATTGATTGGGTGAAGAGGACAATTACGTTCTGGATTTTCAACACTGGGAAATGCACTGAAGGCCTTCTCACGAGATTTTTCAATCTCCCCAGCGAACACTGCTGCCCCGATCTGGCATGGAAAATCCCGGCCTTGTCTCTTTTCTCTTGTCCACATTCAATCTCATTGAACTACTCCATTATTAGTTCTGTGAGCTCAATGTATATTTTTTGAGCTGCAGTGTCAGGATCAACTGCCTTTCCTCATTGATTTGACTTGATTGTCAATGTGATCATGCAGCATTAAGCCATCAATGTGAATTTGAAGCAGCAGTGGTTTCAGTAACAAAGCCTGATTTTGTATTCCTCACATCAGACATTCATTTGGCCCAGTGTTTCTTCTTGGAGCTTTGCTTTAAGAAAAGCGATTATTTAAAATCTCATGATTTCTCTCACTGATCCTCCATTATATATCAGAACCACAGCCACTGTCCCACACTCCAACTTTGGCACAGTGGCATAGTAGTTAGCACCGATGCCTCGCAGCACCAGAGACACAGGTTCAATTCCCAGCTTGGGTCATTGTCTGTGTGGAGTTTGCATGTTCTCCCTGTATTTGCATGGGTTTCCTCCGGATACTCCAGTTTCCTCCCACAGTCCAAAAATGTGTAGGTTAGATTAATTGGCTATGCTAAATTCTCCCACAGTGTACCTGAACAAGTGGCAGGGTGTGGCGACTAGGGGATTTTCACTGCAGTGTGAATGTAAGTTTACTTGTGACTAATAAATAAACTTTAAAATCTATTGGCTCCACAATCTGAAAGATGTGCTGGTTAGATGCATTGGCCTTGCTAAATTCTCTCTCAAACTGGCATTAGACTGTGACGACTAGGGGATTTTCACAGTAATTTCATTGGGCAGCATGATGGTAGTGTTGTTAGCACTGCTGCCTCACAGCACCAGGGACATGGGTTTGATTCCCGGCTTGGGTCACTATCTGTGCGAAGTCTGCACATATTCCCAGTGTCTGCATTGGTTTCTTCTGCATGCTCTGGTTTTCTCCCACAGTCCGAAAGATGTCCTGGTTAGGTACATTGGCCATGCTAAATTCTCTCTCAGTGTACCCAAACAGGCACCAGAGTGTGGCCTCTAAGGAATTTTCACAGCGACTTCACTGCAGTGTTAATATAAGTCTACTTGCGACGCTAATAAATAAACTTAAATTTAAATACTTCTTCAAATACACAGGACCGTGGGAATATGACAGAGAAGCAGCAGTTATTTTACATTGCGAGAATAAGGAGCTTAACAAATACAATAATTAGAAATGGCTGTATGAAAGAATAATTCAAGAAATCAATAATTGAGAAATGAGACCATAACTGTAATAAGGAACCAAAGCTTCATGGAGAATTGTGGTGACAAATGAGGTTATAATGGAGAATCAGTGTGAGAAATCAGAACGTTTTGAGTAATCGCTCTGAGAAATCAACCCCCCGAAAAGAAACGCAGTGAGAGAAGAATGCCCGACGTGATAGTTCATTAGGAGAAATAAGAATTGCTGAAGGAAGTTCCTGCAACAAGTGGAAGGGAGCCATCAAATCTGCGAGCATCTCAGGAAACTGTCATGGCAAATGAGAACACTGTGACAAATTACTGGGAGAGGCAAAGAGCATCATTTTAAATTGCTGTCAGAAACTCGGGTGTCAGCAGCACAGTGATGAATCTCTGCTAGAAGTGAGACCATCGTGGTCAATGCTCCTTTGAGAATAGAGACTGTTGGCGTTGAATCCCTGTAGTAAAGACAAGCACGGCGATGGCTTTCTGTAAAAAAATGACAGTGTAGCAATGAAACTGGGATATGACAGTAACTCCCTATGAGACATTTAGACACTGCGGTAATTTGTTGCACAAAACAAGTGTTATTCTTAACATTACAGTAAACTGAAATATAATTACTAATCCTATTAGAATATGCTGGGTAATTATGTGGCCATGAATTTTATTTTTGGCTCATCCCAATTAACATTTCTGTATAATTCCTGATAGCATAGTGTTAACCTTAAAATTCCTCGGAGGTTTGACTGGTCTCCTGCCGTAACTCTGGCAAGAGATTGATAGAATCTTCATGCAAATGGGCAAACCGTATTTACCTGGATCTTTAGCATTTCTGGTGCTCACTGCACTCGCTTTTAAGGGGCATATCTTTTGTATGTCCTATGCAAGGCAAATTACGGGGTGGGAGTGGAGAGAAGGCCAGGGATTCCTGACCGGGGATTGCAGTGGTAATGGTGACTGGTGCATGAAGAAATATCAGAAATAGTGAGAGACATGAGGGAATAAATGTACTGGAAAGCAGCCTGGAACCCTGAAGAGAGAATAAAAAAAAAACTTTTCCTTTGTCCATTTCCCCCATTGTTGAAGGGGAGCAGTGGCAGATTCAGGGAAGAGACAATTTTCAGGAGTTCTTCTTTGAATGGGCAGCACAGTGGCACAGTGGTTAGCATTGCTGCCCCACAGTTCCAGGAACCTGGGTTCAATTCCAGCCTCGGGTGATTGTCTGTGTGGAGTTTGCACATTCTCCCTGTGTTTGCATGGGTTTCCTCTGGGTGTTCCGGTTTCCTCCCACAGTCCAAAGATGTGCGGGTTAGGTTGATTGGCCATGCTAAATTGGACCTTAGTGTCAGAGGGTAAATGAGGTTTATGGGAATAGGGCCTGGGTGGGATTGTGGTCGGTACAGACTCGATGGGCCAATTGGCCTTCTTCTGTACTATAGGGATTCTATTCTACGGACTGGTGGCATTCCCTGTTTCAATGCACATAAGACGTTTCAATACCAAATATGTCCTAGAATGACACTTGTGGCCATTTAAACCATGACGATCTCCCATCTGTCAATCTCTAATGAGGGACACTGCTGGAGGCCAGTTACTGACATTCCATGGAATTGAAATGTTCTCTTTCCTCCGTTTGTGCTCATCTTTCTCACTGCTTTCCTATTCATCTCCTGTTCCCCTTTCTTCCCCCATCCTGCTCACTCTTCCCTTTACAGTTTTCCCCACTCTCCCCTGGATTTGCTGGTTGCTTTTTGATTTGATGGGAAACATTTTTAATGAATTTAAAAACCTTTCTATATATGCAGTGAATTTTACTCAGCACATTCATTATAAGCTCTGTAAGAAATAAGAGCAGCCATTAGCCTGGGAGTGGATACTGATGAAGATTCCTGGAGTAAGTGAAGAAGAAGGCAATTAGTGCCAGGGTCAATGAAGCTTAAAGTTTATTTATTAGTCACAAGTAGGCTTATATTAACACTGCAGTGAAGTTATTGTGAAAATTCCCTAATCGCCACACTCTGGCGCCTGTTCGGGTACACTGAGGGAGCATTTAACATGGTCAATTCACCTAACCTGTGCATCTTTGGACTGTGGGAGAAAAGCAGAGCACCTGAAGGAAACCCATGTAGACACAGGGAGAACCTCAGACTCTGCATAGACAGTATCCCACACCAGAATTGAACCCAGGTCCCTTGCACTGTGAAGCTGCAGTGCTAACCACTGTGCCACCAAGCTGAAGCTGAGAAGGTACATAAGTAACAGAATGGTGAGAGTATAGTGGGCCCTCTTTGTCTTGCTGAGCTGTCCCTAAACAGGGCTGTTGCTCTTTTCTTGCTAAACTTATTTTTCTAACTGTTTTGTTGCCAGTGTTCTATCTGGGATAAGGGTTGTATGGAAATCATACTTGGCATTCTTAATGACAATTCTACTCAATCTATCAACAACAGTTCAGTAAAGAGAGACAGAGTGAGCAGCAGCATCCTGGAGTAAAATCACATTTGATTTTAAGCATCCTGGAATTCAGAGAAAAAAAAAATTCAAACTCAGCACACAATGCCCATTCCTGATTGAACTGGGATTAGTCCTGCCCCCATTGTGTGGAGAGGGAGAGGTTGCGAAGGTGGGGTGGAGGTGCTTATAGATGGCTACATGTTAAAAATTATTGTAATGACTTCAGTGAGGCCCATGAGATTGGTCTCTTGGAGTATGAGCTCCCTGATTGAGCTCACAATTGCCTGTTCAATCAAGGAGCCACACCTGTATAAAAATATGAGAGTGTCAGGTCCACTGGCACTCCTGATTCTGCCTGTGTACCTGGAACACTCTAGGAGTGGAATTTAGTTTTTAAGTAAAGGAAATCTGATGAAGGGACACCGGCTCTGAAGAGTTATTTCAGTCATGTGGCACTGCTCAAAGTAAATGGGTGGTCCATTGTTCTGGACTACACTCTGTCGACAGACAACATACAAACACAATAACTGGTCATTCTCCTCATTGCTCTTGGTGGCATTTTGTTGTACGTAAAATGGCTGTCCTTTAATTCACAGGAGAACTGAGACTGCCTTTCAAAGAGACTCATTATATATGAAACAATTTTCAAAGAATCCAAAACAGCACAGTATAAATACAACTTTTTTTTCCCCTTTCTTTCCCCTGTTTGTGCTAGTGGACCATCAATTTTCTTCTCAGCTGTCCGGGGGAATTTTCAGGCTGACAAGTCAAGATGACATCTCTCAGTTTGACTTTGCATATGTCTCATCGAATCTGAAGCCAAAGTGAAAGGCAACATGTGAAAAGGGAACCTGACTACCTTCTCAGGCAAGAAAGCATTAAAGGCAACTCCCGTGAGGAACAGAGACAGCAAGTCCTTTGTGAAATCAGAGCATAAATCCATTAGGGGTGAAAGCATCATTGGGAAAAGAAATCAACCAATTTCCGCAAAATAATCCTGTAATTGCCTTAATTATGCAATTTTGTACGGTAATGGATTAATGAACATGACAGGTGGTTTGAGGAAAGTGAGAGTGAGTCTACAGCATTCTCAGCTTTTTTTTCAAAAAAGGAGTGTCATTTTCAGAAACTCGTTCAACCTAATCAAGTGGTTGAAAACTACATTCCAAAATTCACCTGCTCGCTTCCTATTGGCAATGCCAACACACAATGGAGTTTAGCCTTCCATTGTGTCACAAAACGCCATTTTTCTAGATTCCATTTTATTGTGACCCTATTACGCAATGAGTATTTGCTTAGACTTGACTGAAAACATTGCAAGAAAATGTTTTTTCTGTGTTTGGTGCGCAGTGGCACTGAGTAAGTACGGCTGCCCCACAGCACAAGAGATTCGGGTTTAAACCTGGCGTCAGGTCACTGTCTGGATGGAGTTTGCATGTTCTTCCCATGTCTGAATGGGTTTCTTCCGGGTGCTCCGGTTTCCTCCCACAGTCCAAAGATGTGCGGGTTAGGTTGATTGGCTGTGCTAAATTAGCTCTGGTGTCAGGTGGATTAGCTGGGTAAATGTGAGGGGTTATGGCAATAGGCCTTGGTGGGATTGTGGTCAGTGCAGACCCGATGAGCCAGGTGGCCTCCTTCTGCATTGTAGGGATTCTGTGATTCTATGACAAGTAGTTGAAATAATCAATGATGAATTATTAATGATAGGAAGAGATGGAGACCGACATTTTTTTTCCTGGGCCAGAATTTCGAGCTGGCAGACTTGATAGGAAACTTGGCTTAATTTGCTTCAAATTTGACTGCATTCTGACAGCTACGATTGATCTTGTATCGCGATTGATACCTGACTGGTTTTAAACATGTTGAGTCGTCCACATATCAAGGACCTGACACAAAAGAGTTTGTTCCGCAAATGTTCCCCTCAGGTTAAATGACAGTCTGCTGACTTTAGATAATTTCCTGCATCACAGTTCACCTTCTGTAATAGATGTGAGAGTCAGCCTTCTGCTTTATTTTAGGGAAACCTACGTATTGATTCTCATTTGCATAGATATCAAAGAAAGATAGCAGATTAATGAATAGTAAAGTGATTTATAGCCGTACTTTGTCTCGCCAATTCCTGTCACACAATGACCTTCAATTGTCAAAGCCAATGAGTGTCTTTTGTGAACTCTTAGACATTCAGTGATAAAAATGCCATTTTCTATGTCTTTTCTTCAAAGATTATCAATTTCATAATGATTTCCATCATTCATGATCAAAGAATGTCAATTTTTTTACCTATTTTTGATGATGAAATAAAAACACAATAAGGGTTTAAAACATTTGTAGCATTACTATGGATAATGCTACAAAGTTCAAATGAATTTTGTGCTTTAAGGATGGAAAGCTATGGTTCGCTATTTTATGGTGTGAAAGACCTTGGAGTCGATTCTGAGGCCTTTTGCCCATTGGAAAATAATGGTGAGTGACTTACACTATCCTTAATGCCATTGCTATAGCTACGGAAAATTTCCCCTGACTGTGACCTGACAAGATACATATGGGGGTCTATTTGCTCTTTTGAGACAATACTTGACTTGGAACTATTTTGACTGGTGGTCGAGTTGGAGAGGAGCAGAAAGGCAAGTTGAGCTTATTTTTGTTGAGTCAAGATGCTCACAATACTGTGTTCCTGACATTCTGGAAAAGTTACAATTAATTTCATTCGTCACAAGTAAGGCTTACATTAACACTGCAATGAAGCTACTGTGAAATTCCCCTGGTCTCCACACTCCAGTGCCTGTTCGGGTCAAGGTGCCTAATCAGCACATCTTTCAGGAGGAAACCAGAGCACATAGAGGAAACCCACGCAGACACAGGGAAAATGTGCAACCCCACACAGACAGTGATCCAAGCCAGGAATCGAACCTGGGTTCCTGGTGCTGACAGACAGCAGTGCTAACTACTGTGCCACCATATTCCAACACAATAATTAGACCATAGTTATAGAACTGTGTGTACCTTTGGGTAGTCAAACTTATAAAAGATGTTGAAAACATGGGTCTGAAATTTCAGTATGGTAAGTGCAAGGCGCCCATCATCCTGAGACTTGATAGGGAACACTCTCTACCAACTCTGACATGCCTGCTACCAATTTATGCCCAACTGAGTGTTGATTGGCAGCAGGTGGGACTTCCATCCGCACTCCCACCTTAGAGGGCTGACGGCCAATCAAATTGACTGATATCTCTCCAATCCCTCCAGCTGCAGTGTTGCAATGGCTGGAAGAGGTACTGCAGCAAAATACCTCAACCAAAGTCACGGGACTGCTTAAGTACCAGGGAGGGGAGGGTGGGTGATGTCCTGGGGGGGGGGGAGTCAGGAGTGGAGCGATCTCAGTGTCGCTCGGACATTCAAATAGGAAAAAAACATGGATAGCTCCTCAATAGACTTCAATAAGTTGCACCATGTCATTTAAGGTATTGCATTGTAGATGAGGAAATCTACATTTAGTCCTGCGCTGTGTGAGCAAAAATAAACAGAGACATTCCTGTAGGAGGAGAAGTATCTATCAAGGTTGGCAATTCTAATCACTACTCTGATTGATCCACTGAGGAATGGAGGGCGGTAAGCTGGAGAGAGAGAGAACTGGAGATCCCACTTCTCTGGGAGAAGGGAGTCCCAGTCTGAAGGATCTGATTGAGATGCCCCTCCTTCCAACCCACACCTTCCTGATGAGATTGAGGCTGAAAACCTTTCAGTTTTGCACCCTCACTCATTGAGAATGGGTTGGGGAGAATCGGATCCCAGAGGGAGTCCCATTCATGCAAATTTTACACCAATAACTCCTCTTCCGCAAGCCTCAATACCTGCCAGAGAGGCAGTTTAAATTTATTATGTTAACGCTGCAATGAAGTTACTGTGAAAATCCTCCAGTTGCCACACTCTGGCACTTGTGCGAGTACATAGAGGGAAAATTTAGCATGGTCAATGCACCTAACAAGTACATCTTTCAGACTGTAGGAGGAAACCAGAGCTCGCAGTGAAAACCCAACCAGACAAAGGGAGAATGTGTAGACTCCACACAGACCCAAGCGTGGAATTCCGCTCATACATACAGGACAGATATTTAGTAGAATGATAGCAGAATAACAAAACTGTGGTTATGATTAGATTCTTGAGACTGGAGTGACTATTTTAAATAGAACAGCGAAAACTGAGAAGATTCAAAAACATTTTGATAGAATGAATTAAAAAAAAGCCAGTGATGAGAGATGTGAATTTAAAATTAGTGATAATACAGGAGGTAAAGAGATTAAAAGAAAGTTCTTTACGGTGCAAGTTGTTGGAACAATGGAATGCTTTGTCAAAGAGAATAGTTGAACCTGAGGCTATTGTGTCTCCTAAGAGGAAAGTGGATATATATTTGAAGGAGAATGGGCAGGGGAAAGAGTGAGGATATTGCTTTAGTTCAGTGCTAGTACAAATACAATGGGCAGAATTGGCTCACCTGAAGCAGCTGGAAGGCTGACTTTGAATCTACTGTCATGCTAAATTGCCCTCTAGTGTTCTGGGATGCATAGGTCAGAGGATTAGTGGGGTAAATATGTGGGGTGATGGGAATAGGGCATGGCTGGGATTGTTGTTGGTGCAGACTCGATGGGCCGAATGGCCTCCTTCTGCACTGTAGGGTTTCTTTGATTCTGTGACCTGTATTTTGGACTTCAGGTGTGACACACTGGGAGGACATTCAAATAGAAAAAAACATGGATAAGCTCCTCAATAGACTTCAATAGGTTGCACCATGTCATTTGAGGTATTGCATTGTAGATGAGGAAATCTATATTTAGTCCTGTGTTGCGTGAGCAAAAATAAACAGAGATGTTCCCGTAGGAGGAGAAGTATCTATCAAGGTTGGCAATTCTAATCACCACTCTGATATCTCCACTGAGCCATATATTTGTGTGAAGTCTGAGGAGAATAGCATTGGACTCAGCTGTGCTGCCTGAATGATCAAGATCCACTCATGCTCACTGGCTCATCTCAAGTCAAAGACAGTTATTGGGAAAAGGTTTATTTGTTAGTGTCACAAGTAGGCTTTCATGAACACCGCAATGAAGTTACTGTGAATATCCCCTTGTTGTCACACTCCTGTGCCTGATCGGGTACACTGAGGAAGAATTTAGCATGGCCAATGCACCCAATTAGCACAGCTTTTGGACTGTGGGAGAAAATGGGAGCACCCAGAAGTAACACGCACAGACAATGCATAGACTTTGCACAGACAGTGACCCAAGCTGGGAATTGAACCCAGGTCCCTGGCGCTGTGAAGCAGCAGTGCTAACCATTGTGCCACCCTGATAAGAACATAAAGACAGAAGAACTAGGAGCAGGAATTGGCCATCTGGCCCCTCGAGCCTGCTCCGCCATTCAATAAGATCATGGCTGATGAGAACATAAGAACATAAGAAATAGGAGCAGGAGTAGGCCATCTAGCCCTTCGAGCCTGCCCCGCCATTCAATAAGATCATGGCTGATCTGTCGTGGCTCAGTTCCACATTCCCGCCCTCTCTCCATAACCCTTAATCCCCTCTCTTATCAAAAACCCATCAACCCGCATCTTAAAAATATTTAGCGAGGCAGCCTCCACCACTTCAACAGGCAGAGAATTCCAGAGATTCACCACCCTTTGAGTGAAGAAGTTCCTCCTCAACTCCGTTCTAAATCTTCTGATCTTTCTGATCTTTCCATGGATTCAATTCCACTGATCCACCACTCCCATAACTCTTAATTCTTTTACTGTTCAAAAATTTATCTATCCTTGCCATAAAAATATTCAATGAGGCTGCCTCAACTGCTTTACTGGGCGGGGAATTCCATTGATTCACAACCCTTTGGGTGAAGAAGTTCCTCCTCAACTCAGTCCTAAATCTGCTGATAGCTGTTCACTCTTAGAGCCAATCCCCAGATCAAGTGGGTCCGCCTTCAAGAGAGAGAAGGAATAAATAGATTTCTTCTCATTCTGCAACCTAACCGATGGACATCAAAGACCCACCTTCTTGCAAATAAGCACCACGTTATTGATTAACAGAAGTAGAAAAGTTTCAGATACATTTTCCGCTCAGATTAAATTTCTCATTAAAAAGCCTTTCATGATGAAAGCATGACCTGAGCAATAGAAAATCTTCACAAATCTTTCAAAAAATGTTAGGGTTGGAACAGCTTTGCAGGTATAGCGAGACATTGTCCTTTAACAAGCTAAGCTAATTAGCATGCTGGCAGATCCTCTCAGCTTAATTAGCTCCCAGTGGACATATCTACCACTAACAAAAGGTGACGCATAATTTTACATGAATGTAAACTAAAAGCAATGGCTTGTTTCCCTGCAGGACAAATTCTGGTCGCCAATGCATTCTATACAAAAATTACTTAGAGAACCCCATTAGCAAGTTCTTCAACAATCAAAATCTATACATGTTCAGAGCTGAGAAATAGCTAAGATAATTAATTTATTCATCTGCATAAATGAAGAAAAGCATATAGTAATGCTTGTATATCACACTAGATTTATGGGATTTAAGAATCTCTTTCTCTCCTGTACTTTATCCCGTGATATCAGTACAAATCTTTGTCAGAGCACATGGGCCCTAAGAATCTGAACAGCCATCAGTCCTGCCAAAAGTACAGACCCGGCAGTTCATGACTGTCAAATCTTGCTGTGCTTCGAACACCATAACCTGTGTAACATAGGTGTATACCAGATAGGGCAATCTGGCTCACTTGCCTTGAAAAGCATCAGGGGGTTGTATGTTGTGGGGTTGGGGGGTCAGGGGTCAGAGGTCAGAATATCCTTCCTGGAGACAATTCTACTGTGCCATTGGATGCCAAACAGCACTTACGATAACCTTCAAAAAATATTTTAAAGCTCTTCAGGTGTCGGGGCCCGTAAATCCTCTTAAGTTTAGATTTAATCCTGAGCTGGATCAGCAGTTTGGCTGTATACCTCTACCACTTTATAAAAGGAAGAAAGTAACAGCAATAGAAGTTACTGAACGATTGTTCCATAATTAAGTCAAACTCAGTAGATTAGTGCACTTGGTGTATTAGATTGCAGATGAGGAATCTCCTAACTGAGGAGACCTGTCTCCTAGCCTTACCTCCTCTTATTTCAGTTATAATGCCTTTGTTTGGGGCAATAAATTCACCCCAACAAAGGCCTTGCAGAGGCCAACAGGGAAAGCTGGCATAAGCATACCTGTACCCCACCAAACCTCTGGGTGTTCCACTCCCACAAATATACCGTGAGATAAAGACAAGGGCCACAGCTGGGCATACAAATTCAAATTAATACCAATTTCCAAATATATTACTGGGTATGTAGTCATTAATTGCAATGGAACAAGATGGCAGGCTCAGATATCTGCAGTAAAAATCCAGAGAAAATATGTGAAAGGCTGTTTTTCAAATAAATGATTAGTAATGTGATTTTCTTACTTTTTTTTTGCCTTCCTGCAACCTCAATCTTCACATCAACCCATTGACTGGCAACCACAGCGATCTCCTTAATCCAAGTGTCACATGACTTTTCCACCTCTAAGGTTAACCTCTGAAATATCTCTTTGATCATCTCCTTAAGTCTACAAGTTCCTTACCATCCACATCTCCCTATTTGCCTTCAACTTCACTACCATTTGACTCTGACCCCGGAAGAAGCTTCCACTCAGCTTCTCTGCTGAATCACACACCCACTTGTCAACTCATCTTGGTGTTTTTTTTGTTCTTTTTGACCTGCAGGTAGAAAACGCAGGTTTGAGGAGGTGGGTTTTATCATAGATAACAAGGAGTTTGGATTGTTCTTTCCCTTAGAATGATCCTTGCTGCAAATTTCCTTATGCTTAATTGATAGTCTCCATCTCTTTATATTTATGAAAGGAAGAAAGTAACGGCATGGTAAAGTTATTGAATGACCTTTCCATAATCAAAGAAGAAAGAGCAGTACAGCACAGGAACAAGCTCTTTGGCCCACCAAGTCTGTGCCAACACAGATACCTCTCTAATCTAATATTGTCTTGCCTCTTTGTGGTCCATACCCATCTATTCCCTATCTATTCATGCATCTATCCAGGTGCCCCTTGAACGTTGCTATAGAATCTGCTTCCACCACCTCCTCTGGCAGTACATTCTAGGCTTTCACCACCTTCTGTTTGAAATACTTGTCCCTTACATTTCTTTTAAACTTTCCTCTTCTCACTCTCAACCCATGCCCTTGAGTAATTGACCATTTGACTTTGAGAAAAAGACTCTGACTATCCACTCTATCTAAGCCTGTCATAATTTGTAAACCTCTGTCAGATCCCTCCTTATCTCTGATGCTTCAATGAAAACTATTCAAGATTATTCAATCTTCCTTCATATTCCATATCCTTCAAGCCAGACAACATCCTGATAAATCTCTTCTGCACCCTTTCCAATGCATCAACATCCTTTCGGTAATGTGGCTGTAGAATGACATCTGAACTAAACTCCCATGCAACCTTACGAATATGCCGTCACCTTATGACAAATAATATGTACTCCAACCAGAAGGAAAGGGAACTAAATCACACAGAGTACCAATTGTGCACCGACAGAGGGAGATTGATCTTGCAAATGATCATCATTACTATCGAGAATATGACTGCTTTATCTCTACTAATATGGCCTTTTAATGCAGATGGTTCTGAAGATGTCTCACTATCAATCATGGTAAGTTATTCTATAAAAGATGATGACATTCATATTTGAAATTATACTTTGTCCTTCTGCATTAAGTCCTGAGCATGTCTGCATAGACACTGATTGTATATCATAGGCACTGAAACTGTAATAATAGACGGTTGTGCTGTTGCATCAGTTTTATTTCAGAAAGCTACGTTCCATTCAATGGATTTCAAATAAATATTTATGGTTCGTTGATGGTTACACAGGCAGATATTCCATCACAATGCTGGAAATGAAAAATTGACAGGCATCAAAAAAATGCTATTATGAGGATGTTGCTGAACAGAGGAACATATGGCCAAAACTTTTTGTTTTATGCTTATCAGAACCAAGGCAAGAATGACAAATTTCAAATGATTGCAGGTTTATGCTTCAGGGGAAAATGATACTGATTGGTTGGCAAGTCCACACTGATTGTCTGAGTTGTCGCCAATGAGGAACCATACACTCCCCAAGCTCTAAAATAATTCAAAAAGGCTGCAAAGCTTGAACATTTGCCGTTTGGTGGTAGAGACTGGGTTCTTTAACATGAAATAGGTTGAGGTGGAGTGTTGAGATGTCAGGTATGTGGGCCGCAAGCTCCAGTGATTGGCTGAACGAGTCAAACAAATGTCTGGGTTGTTCATCGTACAGACTATACTGAAGCAGCCTGTATTTATGAAGCAAAACACCTACTGTTTTATGTGATTCCACAATTTAGGGCTGCTTTGTTCTATTCATTGGATGAGGGGGTCGTTGGCTGGGCCAGAGTTTGTTGCCCATCCTGAATTGTTTTTGAATTGATTTCAGAAGACATTTAAGAGTCAATCACATTGACTGGAGACCAGACCAGGTAACAATAGCAGATTTCATTCCCTAAAGGGGCATTAGTGAACTGGATTGTTGCCTTTGGTGGGATCTGGAGGTTGGGGGAAGGGCCAGAAAATTTCATCCATTTTCTTATTCCAATAGACAGTAAAATTTAGAGATTTATTTGTTATAAATTACTTTGGTTAAATAAATGTAGTTACTGTAAATGTAAATGTAATTACTGTTGTCATTTCCTAAAGTCTCTAATGCCTATTGCTCTGATTACCAAACTGTTATCAGCTCACATTTCCAACAACTCACAGATATATTTCCAAGCTAAAGGATGAGGGATTAATTACTGGTGTATACCACTCCAGAAAGATCAGCGCCATTATTTTATTCATAAATATTATTATTTTCAAAGTTATTTTATTGCCATTTGTTGGAAATCTGCATTTCTGTTATTATAATCTGACCGGATGAACAACTAACATCATAGATTGGCCATGGTAAATTGATGCTTAGTTTCGCAAGATATGTAGGTTGGATTGATTATTGATTGGGGGTGGCATGGTGGCACTGTGATTAACACTGCTGCCTCACAGTGCCAAGGACCCAGGCTGGATTCTAATCTTAGGTCTCAGTCTGTGCAGAGTCTGCATGTTCTCTGCGTGGGTTTCCTCCGGGTGCTTTGGTTTCCTCCCACAGTCCGGCAGACATGCTGGTTAGGTGCATTGGCCATGCTAAATTCTCCCACAGTGTACCTGAACAGGTGCTAGAGTATGGCAAGTAGGGGATTTTCACTGTAATTTCATTGCAGTGTTAAAGTAAACTGAATTGTGATATTAATAAATTAAATAAAATTAAGTATGGTAAATGCATGGGATTATGGATTTAGAAGGCGGTTATTGGCCTGGGGCAGATACTCTGTCAGAGAGTTGGGGCAGACTCGATGGGTTGAATGGCTTCATCCTGCACTGTAGGGGTTCCATAATTCTACAACTAGACCTGTATAAGAGAAAGGATCAAAATTTTATTTTGAAATCATCTAATTCCTACCTCACCACGTGGAATTCCACTTGACTATATCACAATAGACCTTTCAAAAACCCTTCCTCAAACTGGAAATAGAAGTAAATATCTGAAAACAATAAACTTACTCCGCCGCACTGAAATTTCATGCTAAATGTACGGTTCCCATTGCGAGCATTGTCAGAATATTTTAACATCAGGCCAAGAGAACCTTCAGCAACAATAAATAATTTATTATGTCACATTCAAGCCTGTGGTGCCTTTGATAACATCAGATAAGCCAGGACAGATAATTTGTACAACACTATCACTTTAGCTGTGAAATCTTGTAATCAGCAAATGCACCTTGGAGATTTAAATCAAGATACTCCATCTAATGCATTTTTACAGGATATCACGCATGATATTCCTGATAACCATAAACATGGCCCTGAATCAAGAAGCTAATTCACTTGACCTCAGAGAAAAGAAAGTTAGCAGATGGAAAACATTGGAGCCTTGGTAAAATATATCAACTGGGTTGATCAAAAAGAGTGTCATACAGCCACGATAGCACTTGTAACATTGATTTCCTGTATTGGGCGGATCTGACAGATGCACAAACCTAGAAGATCAATTGAAATACTGCTGAGCCGAGATAAAAAAATGCTAACTTATGGCAGAGTCCTTTGTTTTTAATCTGCCTTTGTTTCTGAGCTGATAAGGTTCAATTCTGGCTGTACTTTTGCATTTGGAGGAGTTGATGCTGCATTTGCATGTTGAGAAAATGACAGGAGATGTTGCATGTTATCCTTTAGCACATTTGGTTAACATCAGAAGCTGCTGACATGGTTGTCAGCCATCAGAAGGAATGGCCCGAAGGAAATATTTTTATTGGTGATTGCAAGTAGTGTAATTGACAAAATAAGTACTACATGTGAATCCAGAGCCACAGCAAAGTGGTTGACTGTCAACTGCCCTCTGTAATGGTCTAGCCAAGGGCAACTAGGGATGGGGAATAAATGCAGCCATGATGTGGAGATGCCGGCGTTGGACTGGGATAAACACAGTAAGAAGTCTCACAACACCAAGTTAAAGTCCAACAGGTTTATTTGCTAGCAAAAACCACTATCAGAGCGCTGCTCCTTCATTAGGTGAGTGGAATTTCAGTTCACAAACAGGGCATATAAAGACACAAACTCAATTTACAAAATTGAGTTAGATTGAATGTATTGTCCAGCCAGAGACAATATACATCTCTTCAACCTGTGCTTAACGCTCTCTCCCCTCACATTGTCTGTACCTTTAAGACTTGATTACCTGTAAAAAAAACTCGCATTCCAACCATTATTTTGTAAATTGAGTTTGTGTCTTTATGTGCCCTGTTTGTGAACAGAACTCCCATTCACCTGATAAAGGAGCAGTACTCTGAAAGCTAGTGGCTTACGTTACTAAAGAAACCTGTTGGAATAAATGTAGGCCAGCCAGCGACATCCATGTCCCATGAATGAATAAAAAAAGACTAATTTCCGCAAAATATATTCGATCTTAAATTCCTACAGTGCAGGAAGAGGCCATGGGCGGCACTGTGGCACAGTGATTAGCACTGCGGCTTCACAGCAGCAGGGACCTGGGTTCGATTCCCAGCTTGGGTCACTGTCTGTGCGAAGCCTGCACATCCTCTCCGTGTCTGCGTGGGTTTTCTCCGGGTGCTTCGATTTCCTCCTACAATCCGAAAGACGTGTTGGTTAGGTGCATTGGCCATGCTTAAATTCTCCCTCAATATACCTGAACAGGCATCGGAATGTGGCAACTAGGGGATTTTCACAATAACTTCATTGCAGTGTTAATGTAAGCCTACTTAAACTTAAACTTCAGACTATCGAGTTTGCACCAATTCTCTAAAAGAGTATCCCATGTAGCCTGGCCCTCACCCCCTACCCTATCCCTGTAACCCTGTACATTTACCATAGCTAAATCATTTAACCTACACATCTTCGGACACTCAACCAGTGGCTGAAAGGTTGATGTGATAACATTTCTCGTTTTAAGATTACAGAATCCTTACAGTGCAGAAGGATGCCATTCGGCCCATTGTGTCCGCACCAACTCTCGACATTGCATCTTATCCAGGCCTACCTCTCGACCCATTCCCCACAACCCCACGCATTTACTCAAAAACCCTCCTAACCTACGCATCTTAGGTCACTAAAGGGCAATTTAGCATGGCCATTCTACCTAACTTGGAAACTTTGCAGTGTGGGAGGAAACTGGACCACCCAGAGGAAACCCATGCAGACATGAATAGAATATGCAAATTCTGCGCGGACCGTCACTTAAGACCGGAATCAAACCCAGGTCCCTGGCACTGTGTGGCATCAGTGCTAACTACTGTGCCACCACGCTGATGTACATAAATAACCTTTATGGAATGTTCATTTATCTGAATTATTTAATTTTAATACGTACTTCAGATGAATTTTAGATCCATAGTAGTAGGTCAGAGCAATGGAAAGGAAAACACTGCAAATGAATAACATGTAAGAGGGAACAGATTCATTCTCAAATACTCTTCATCTTTAACATCTTTCAGTTCTAAGAAAGGCCTGATGACTGAAACATTGTCTTGCTTCTGCATTCTTGATGGGTGCTGCATGTTTGTAGTGGGACAGTTTGGCTAGGAGTGTAGCTAGTTCCAGAGCACAAGTCTTCAGTTCTATTGCTGAATATTGTCAGGGCTGCAAGTCTTGGCAGGATCAAGTGTCTTCACAGCTGTTCTTGATATCGTGTGGAGTGCATTGAGTTGGCAGCAGACTGGCGTCTGTGATACTGGAAATCTCAGGGGGAAGGCAAAACAAATTATCTACTGAGCACCTCTGGCCGAAGGCAGTTGCAAATGCTTTAGCCTTGCCTTTCACACTGATCTGCTGGGCTCTCCCATCATTGAGGATGGGGATATTTGTGAAGCCTCCTCCTATTAGTTTTTTAAATGTCCACTGCCATCCATGACTGGATGTGGCAAACCTGTAGTGTTTTGATCTCATCTGCTGGTTGTGGGATTATTTTGCTCTGTCTATTGCATGCTGCTTCAGCTATTTGGCGTGCTGGTTTGTGTTGTAGCTTCACCAGATTGTTAGGGCCATGTGAGAAAAGGTAAGAATGAGTCCCTTGTCCGGCTATTCCAAGTCTGACAGTAACAGACTTTACAACAACAGCAAATTCAGGGCAGCATTCACAAGATCATAGGCCCTGGTTGGA
The DNA here is from genome assembly GCF_965287045.1 of Carcharhinus amblyrhynchos. Lineage (NCBI taxonomy): Eukaryota > Metazoa > Chordata > Chondrichthyes > Carcharhiniformes > Carcharhinidae > Carcharhinus > Carcharhinus amblyrhynchos. Next base: position 23,513,461 of record NC_137342.1, on the reverse strand, counting down.
AGATACTTCTTGGAAAAATGCAGATAAATAAATTCCAGTGTCCATTTTCTTAAAAGTTCAGATGCAGGCGACCTTAATTAGTGGCAACTTCCAGACATCCCATTTTTTCGAAAGGTAAGCTATTAAAGGGATCATGATGGTATTAGAAAATTCGATGGCATTAGAAACTTTCTTTTCCATAGATTTTAATGTAAAAGTGAAATTGAACAGAATGTATAATGGGTAACTGATCAAACAATGATTTATTTTCCCCCAACATAGTGATAATTACTCTCCATTATGTGTGGTCAACAAATATTTCTATAAAGTCATGAAGAATAATATCAATGAAGATTTATATATCAGGATATGGAAATTTGGCTGTCTGAGATTTGATTTTTATGGGCTTGTACAGACAAATAAAATATAGGACATCAATCTATTGAAATGAGGGTGATGGAGTCGCAGGTTAGTCAAAATGCACCTGTTCCAAGGATCATTTGACTGATTCTATCACCGCAGATATCATTAACATTGCAAATGTGAAGCCTAAGCAATACGTAAATAACTCCTAATGCAACTTAGGTGACTCATGCCTGAATCATGGCCATGTAGCTTGTTAAATATGATTTATATCAACATAAACTGTGTAGACAAAAGGATTGAAAATGGACATGTTTTGGTATATTTGATCTAAATTTAAAATTTTCTTAAGATTTCTACTCCTTAGTCAGATGAAATTATAAAAACCTAATGCTCAGAAAGGAACCCCAAATAAGCACAGTTGCATTCTTTATGAAAGAGTCTTGTTATAATGATACTTGAGCAGCAAGTTAAAAAATCTACCCCGCCATTTTTTAAGCCAGAGTTAATGTAAACGTGAATTATCGTAGTACTTAACATAAGGCACTTATCATCATTGCATTTCAATGTTGGAGCAGATGTGAAAATGCTGGAGGTCAGTCAGCCTTACATTTGCATAATAATTAGCTTCTTCTGTGGAATCATTGCCCTCTAACAAAGCTTACTGCAGAAATTTAGGAAAGTTTAGGCAATTATTGAAAATAGCCTAATGTATGTGCATCAAATAGTTTTACGAGGCAAAAATTGAGTTAAAACAGTAATAATTCCAAATAACTGTTAGCCACCAATGTGGTGTTAAATGGAACATTGCATCTCATTACAGGGAGGCAGTGGCGTAATGGTATTTTCGCTGAATTAGTAATCCAGAGACCTAGCGTAATACTCTTGGGACCCCAGTTTGAATCCCAACATGACAGATGGTGAAATTTGAATTCAATAAAAATCTGGAATTTAATGTTTCATGATGACCATGAAACCATTGTCAATTGTTGTAAAAACCCATCTGGTATACTACTGCCCTTTAGGGAAGGAAATCTGCCGTCCTTACCTGGTCTGGCCTACATGTGACTCCAAAGCCACAGCAAAGTGGTTGACTCTTAGCTGCTCTCAGGGATGGGCAATAAATGCTGGCTAAGTTAGCAATGCCCACATCCCATGAATGAATTTTTAAAAAATAAAGTGGAAGATTCATGCGGCACAGTACCACAGTCGCCAACAAGAGTGGATCTAACCATTGCCCGTTGGCTTCCAATAACATTACCATCACTGAATCACCCACCATCAACATCTTGAAGATTACTGTTGTCCAAAAACCGAACTAGACTAACCATATAAATACTGTGACTACCAGAGCAGGTCAAAGGCTAGGAATCCAGCAAGGGAAACCCACACAGACACAAGGAGGATGTGCAGACTTCATACAGAGAGTGACCCAAGCCACAAATCAAACCCGGGTCCCTGGAGGTGTGAGGCAGCAATGCTAACCACTGTACCTCTGTGACAGTGATGATGTGTGATGATATAAAAACAAAATTGCAATGTAATTCAGAGAAACACTTTCTGAGAAAGAAACAACTTTAAAGTAAAACACCACTGAGCAGGGCAACTTATAGTGAGGACTTGCAGTATTAGAAATGCCGATAGAGACTCCAAATCAAAATCAGCTGAATGAAGCAGGCTTTCTGAATTGGATGCTCTTTTAGTACATAATTCTAATGCCTTCCTGGCTGATCTCTCATCTTTTACCATGTAAAAACATGAGCCTTGGTTTTAGCTTAGATTAATCCATTTGTTATTTAGCTCTTCAAACAATATTCATAAATTTCTCAATCCTTCAACAAATATTAGCACACATATGAAGTATAACACTCTATTCAAAATAATCTGGAATAAGGAGGCCATCAGTAGAATACAGTGCTAGTAACAAGCCTTAGACAGATACTTTAGAGAAATAATGACCTTGCCTCTTTCTGTCACCTAGATATGAGTTACAATACTGTAAGATAAACCAAGTAATTACAATGAAGGTAGTTTGATCCCTCATGTCAAATATTTTCTATTTATCACACATTTTCTTAAGAATGTCACAATCATTTCATAGACCAACCATGCTGATAACTGGGATATTCTGACGGAAGTCAAATTCTTCCACTTATTAAGTCAACAGAAATATGCAAAGTCAATCTTTGTTAATTAAAATCCACAGAAAATCATTTGATACTTGATGAATGAATAGGCTGGAACCAATAGCAAACGAAAACATGTGCTGTGACCTACCTGCATAGTATTCGTAAAGCAAATGTATCTTTCTTTCTATTCTTCACTCATCAGATCAAACATAAATAACGCAATTCTCTTTAAAAGAGAACATTACTGGAGGGGGAATACTTTCAGCTCCAATCACTTCCATCTTTTAATTATATTCTTTTTAAACCTCTCCTACCTGGAAGGAGAAATCATTATTATTGTCCCCTGTGGAGCCGATTGGCCATAATTCTTTTTGGTTTAAAAGTCATTTGGGAGTCATTCAGCAGATGATGATGGTTCCATTCACTCAGCTGTTCAAAGTCTTAACTTTAAAATAAATACTGAATCATATGCATAGCACGGGAAGAAGCCATTCAGACCATTTATTCTATGACTCAAAGAATCCCTACAGTGCAGGAGGAGGCCATTTGGCCCATCAAGCTTCCATCAACAACAATCCCAAGCCCTATCTTTATAACCCTATGCATTTAACCTGCTAATCCCCCTGATACTAAGGATCGAGTTAGCATCTTTGGAAACCAAAGCATCCAGAGGAAACCCACATAGACACGAAGAAAACATGCAAACTTCACACAAGTGTCATCCAAGGCTAGAATTGAACCCAGGTCCCTGGCGCTGTAAGGTAGCAGTGTAAACCACTGTGCCACTGTGCCACCCATTGCTGTGTGAGAAAGCTATACAATTAGTTCTACTCTCCTGCTCTTTCTTTGCAAGATTTTCTTCTTCAAGTATTTGTCTATTTCCTTTAGTAAGTTAGTATTGAAACTGCTTCTACTTTTGTTCCCGTAATGCACGCCTTGAAAATGATCAATGTGTAGATATCCATGATACTCACATGGCTGGATTGCCTGGGACTGCATGAACGTGTGGATTATGCTAAAAGATGGCCTGTACCTTTAGTAATGTCTATTAATTTTATCCCCACTCTTCATTAAATGTTGTCAGTAAATCAGGGTATTATAAAACATAGAACATAGAACACTACAGCACAAACAGGCCCTTCGGCCCACAAGTTGCGCCGATCACAACTACAACTAAGATATTATTTGGATATTAATATATATTAATGTATAATACAATATATAACAACATAACATAATAATATAATATATGAATATATAATAATATAATAATAGATAATATATATTAATATATATTAATTTGGATATTTATATGTTATTTGGAGTACCCAGTTTATTCAAACTGCATTGCTATTAATGTGTATGCATAAAAAAATCCAGAAATTTGAACTGTGGATGTTCATTATTTATATGGTGTTATTTTAATGGAAGCATAAAAATGGTTATTATAATTGAGTTAATGCTTCCTTGTAAATAATGAGCAAAGAAGTTCACACTGACGCATTGGGTGCTAGCATGCTAATTCTGAACAGTGTGATTTTATTCTATTATTGACAGTCAGCTTGACAACTCTGAGCAACTATTTTCATGTTGTACAACATTTCACTTGACTTTGTCAATATAATAACATCAACCAGAGATTAATTGGAAACCGAGTAACAATGTTGTATTTGAAAAAATGTTGGCTTAAATTGGTCAGAATGAACTTAGCACAATCACGACAACTGAGACAAGCAGTTGTGAAGGTACAAGAGTCAAAACAGATGTTGTTTTATTTCGATTATTACTATTGAAGAACAGTTTATCCACTTGATAATGAAAATGCCCGATAGACTGAAATCACATGCTTCTTTTAATCTGATATCTTTGACTTCTGCCTGAAATAATTTGCTAAGAGCTTGTTCCATTAATCTATTCTTAAGTCAGGCCTAAAGGAGATCAATGTGCATCCTAAAAATATTTTCTTAATCAGGTTTTAATGCCAATCATTCTCTCTTGCTGCAGGTCTACGTAGCTTAATGGAAGAAAGAACAAACTTGAACTTGTTTCAGTGCCGTTCATGTCTTCAGTGTGGAAGAATTAGACCATTTAATTTTTTAACATCATATTTAAATCTAATTATTTGTGTCACAAGTAGGCTCACATTAACACTGCAACAAAGTTGCTGTGAAAATCCTCTAGTTGCCACACTCAGGCACTTGTTCGGGTACACTGAGGAAGAATTTAGCATGGCCAATGAGCCTAACCAGCTGTCTTTCGGACTGTGAGAAGAAACCGGAGCACCCAGAGGAAACCCACGCAGACAAAGGGAGAACATGCAGAATCCACACAGACAGTAACTCATGATGGGAATTGAACCCGGGTCCCCGGCACTATGGGGCAGCAGTGCTAACCACTGTGCCACAATGCCACCCAAGGCAGTCCAGATGCTGCTTGCTGACATTGAGATAAAGTAAGGTAAAACAAGACGCATTGTGCAACTGTCACCCGGTACCCATGGCTTTATGATTTTTATTTCAATCCAAGATCATCTGAGATTAATGTCTCATTTGTTGATAATTGTCATGTTTATCTTCTAATATTTCCTTCGGGATTAATGGCGCAGATCACTTCTACTTTTGATATTTTTGGCATGCCTAATGTGATTCAAAATGTTCAGCAATACTAACATTCTCAATAAACGCAGTTTAGAAGTGAAAATTAGCATTGCTTTTAAACTTATTTATTAGCGTCACAAGTAGGCTTACATTAATACTGCAATGAAGTTAGTGTGAAAATCTCCTAGACGCCACACTCCGGTGCCTGTTCAGGTGCACTGAGGGAGAATTTAGCATAACCAATGCATCTAACTAGCACAGGGTGGCACAGTGGTTAACATGGCCGCCTCACAGGGACCCGGGTTCGATTCCCGGCTTGGGTTACTGTCTGTGTGGAGTCTACACATTCTCTTTGTGTCTGCGTGGTTTCCCTCCGGGTGCTCCAGTTTCGTCCCACAGTCCGAAAAATGTGCTGGTTAGGCGCATTGGCCATGCTAAATTCTCTGTCAGTGTACCTGAACAGGTGCCGGAATGTGGCAACTAGGGGACTTTCACAATAACTTCATTACATTGTTAATGTAAGCTGACTTAATAGAACAATAGAAAAACTATAGCACAAACAGGCCCTTCAGCCCACAAGTTGCGCTGACCATATCCCTATCTACTAGGCCCACCTATAACTCTCAATCCTATTAAATCCTATTACTTGTGATACTAATAAATAAACTTAAACTTCAGCCTATCGAATCTGGACTAATTCTCCAATAGTGTATCCCATGGATCTTCCCAACTTCCCGCTCCCAATCCACTGTTTGTGCGGAGTTTGCACATTGTCCCTGAGTCTGCGTGGGTTTCCTTCGGGTGCTCCAGTTTCCTCCCACAGTCCAAAAGACATGCTTAAATGTTTTTATGCAAATATAAGTATCATCATTAAGGGTGAATCCTGTTTAACCTCAATTTCTTTCGCACAAATTGTTCTTAATAGCATCACCATGCAATAGTTTAAGATTGATAGATATGCACTAATAATAAATTCACACAAATGATAAAATATATTCGCGATAAACATGCTGCACATATCTTTTTAGGTTGTGGGAAAACTTCTTCTCATTACTGACATTTGACCTGACAGCATATTGACAGTTTTTATTTGTCACTGGAGATTTTGGGTGGGATTCTCCCAATTCAATTCTAAATGTCGAACTTGCGTAAAAACTTTAGTAAATCCTGCTGGTTTTTTCCGCAGGGGTATCAAAATGAATTTCCCACACTCTGTGCACTGCAGAGCGCATGCATGTGAATCACTTCAAACATCAGTGAGGGGGACCTATTCCTGCCGGAGGGGTTGGAAGCATAACGCTGAGTGAGCCACTGCACTTGCACCGATCTATCAGTGCCGAGATCGGCGCATGTGCAATGGCACTGCACTAATGACTTCGCGATTGCTGGCCAGCCCAATTACAGGCTAGTACAGCAACCCCCCCCATGCTGACCCTCTTACCTCCCATGGCCCGATTGCTGGCCCCATGTACATGTCCAGTCCAGCCTCAACCACCACCCACCCCTGACCCACCTTCGATCTCCCCAGGACACCCCCACAGTTCCGATCTCCCAATCCATCCCCCACTATAGCCCTGCTTCCTGCCCTGCAGTCCTGACACCCCTTTCCCCCTCTGACGGCCAGCCCCGATTACTGGCCTCCCTCCCTCTGCTGGTGATCCCGATGCAGAGTGGCAGCGGGATCCCCCACTCCCACTGATTGCACACCCAGAGGCCCCGCCTCTTTAGGCCCTGCTCCCTTGGCACAGTCCGATGCCTGATGGGCAGTGTCAGGGTACCCCCTGGATATTGCCACTTTGCCCCTTGGGCAGTGCTGGGGGGGTAGGCTGGCTTTGCCAAGGTGGCAATGCTCAGGAGACATCCCCCTTACCCCAAGCCCTCTGGAAGGCCTTGATTGCCACTGTTCACTCCAGCGGGATCAGGCCGCTAGCTCCGTGCAAGTGGGGAGCTATAATAAATCCCGCTGGAGTGAACCACTCCTGGTGGGGGTGGGTGGCAGACACTAGCTGGCCGGAGGCTTCAGTCCTGGGCCCGCTAATGGAATATAAAATAGAGTCAATGCGCATTTAAATTAATTATGCAGCTCTGCACCAATTTCTGGCTTGGAACTGATGGTGCCGGAAATGTCAGCTGCCAGAGACTCGGGGAGGCTGTGGTGCCCAATGGGGAGCCTGCAAAATGACCTCTGCTTGAATCTTCTGGCCCGCTGCACTACAAAAGCAGTGCAGAGAGCTGGGAGAATTTCCCCCCTTTTTCTATGGGGAAATAAAATGATTTGAAGTCAAAAATTTTATGTCCACCCATAAATATTAATTATCCTACCAACATAGAGGCCCTGGAGTTGGATTTTCCTGTCATATCACAGGTAGGGGCAACTCAGAGCTACTCCATTTGAAAGAACAGGAGGGCAAAGACACAAAAGAGTGCTATCTTACCACCCATTCATACCTCGCTGTAGCAAGGATGGAGAATTTGGCTCCCAGCCAAACCTCCGTTTACTGCAGCTGGACCAGAAAATCCCACCGGCATGAACGGCAGTAAGATTCCACCCATGGTTGACCTGTGGATTGATAGCACGATTCTCATTTTTCTCTAGCCCTGGAGTAACTTGAAGCTGAGGATAAAACACAGTCCCCAATGTTTCTCCAGAAACTGTAACCGTCAATGACCTTGTCCAGCATAGAGGAGGAACTGTTACAGGAGTAGTCATGTTGTAAATGTTTATTGAGAAACATCCATCAAGGTTTTTAGATTATTATTTCCTCTGATCTTTTCCTTCCTCCTTCAATGGCTTTGTACGCTTTATGACTTTTAACTTAGCAGGCATTTTAAATATGTCTCAAAATATATTGCAGAGAAAACTGCATCATTTTGGCTCATTGCTCTGAAGTAATTTTATTTAGCAATGCTTTACGGCTGACTCTAGCTAACAGAAGTGATAATACTGGTTTGAGATTTTCACAATCTATCCACTTCACAGAAATAAAGGCAGTAATTGCTTATATTAAGAATGACCAATGATTTTATTTCAGTGCTGAAACCCAACTAAACACCCTTACTTTAATAATGAAACTATTTTAAAAAATAATCAATTCAAGTGAACCCAACTGTTGGAAGGTACAACCCTTTTTTATGTATAGATCCATGTACCATATTCAGTGTCAATTTCTGACATTGCAGAATGTCTTGTGAGAATAGCACAGTTCACATTGTATGACAAGCAAATTATCTGTGTTACGCGACTGATATTCTTTCAGCGGATCCTTGTGCAGGACTTTAGGGACAGCCAATCATTGATTTGTTCGACAGAACTTAAACCTGGTCACCTTGTTGCTGCTGAGTTGGAAAGCTGTGAACATTGCCAAGATAAGAATTTATCTTATTGTTGCAGGCAAGTGTATTAACAATTTATATGCAATACATTATTGGGATTTTTGCAATGAACTTAAGGGCCACATGGACTGAATATAATTTTCAGCATTGATTTATCTGCTGCACCAGACTATCTAGTCTCAGTTGCCGTTCTGTAAGTTATACCTGTGAATAATAATCCGAATAGGGATGCCTGGAAATTGCCAGATAAATACATGCAACATCAACGTTTGAGCAACAGGCTGTCATACTGGTACAGAATTAGCAAAATAGCCTCTTCATGTAGAATATAATGAGCACTTTCACTGAATGGCAGTTAATTTCTTCCACACTTGTTAGATCCACAATATTCATAGTTGAAAGTATTTCAATAGATATGGGGGCAATGTTTGAGTCTGTAACAAAACAATTATAATCTCAAAGTTTTAAAGTGATTATTTACTAACTTTGCATTTTGCTGTCTATATTAATACCACGACAATAAGTGACCTATCATTGGTAATGCTTATGTACATAGCACTAACTTTGCAGAGCCATCAATTTATTTGCAATTATAAATATATTAAGCTTATATATGGAGACAAGGAAACTGTACACCAAATTAGCAATACCCAAAATGGAGAGTCAAATTATCAGAAGGTAAAAATTAAAAACTGCCAAGTCTTTCAAGTAAGTTCCCAATTGCAGTTTGCCAGGTGTCAGGATGCGGAAGGGTTGGTTCTAGTGGAAAACAAGGAATGCTGCAACAACTAAACAAATTGTTACAATATTGTTTCACGATATTGTTGTCTGCAACATGGATTATATCAACAATATTACTGTAGACTTTGAATTTTTGCTGGCAGGAATACAGCTAACATTAATCCTGGAGCTACAAAGCGAGGTATGTTTCTGATTTCACTGGTATTATAGAGATAAATAGAAATATTTTCTTTGAATGATTAGTCTTATGGCATTGTTGTATCTAACTTGCAACTCCTAAAGGGGAATCAAATAAATATTGAGTGAGTATGGGTGTGTTTTCTAAATTGCACCACTAATTGTCAAGACTCCACATGCATTCAGAAGTGTATTTATTTTTATCTTGACTCTGAATAATTGATACACAGGTGCTTCTTTTGAAATATGTAATGCCACTATTCATACAGTTGCCTGCAGATGTGTCCTGGTGCTAAGAGTTTGAAGGAAAACAATAGCAACATCAATAACTCATATTTATATAGCACCATTAGTGTAATAAAATATCTCAAGATGCTTCACAGGAGTATTATATATAAATGCTATTAAGCTTTATATTAGATCAGATGACCAAAAGCTTGGTCAAAGAGAGAAGTTTCAATGAGTGTTTTAAAGGAGTAAAATGAGACGAAGAGGTTTAGGGAGATTATCCTCGAGATTAAGTCCTAAGCAATTGAAGACATGACCATCAATACTAGAATAATTAAAATTGAGGATGGTGAAGAGGTAGAATGAAGTGAGTGCAGATATCTCAGAGGACTGTCCGGAAGGATGAATTACAGACAGGGGCGGAACAATGGAGGGATTTGGAAACAAGCCTAAAAAAATTAAAAATCAAGACATTGCTTGACTGGGCAGGCTTGAAAGGCTAGATGGCCTACTCCGGCTTCTATTTCTTATGCTCTTATGTTCTTGACTGGTTGGAGAGCCATGGTGGGTTTATATTGGAAAATAGAGGGGAGTGGGCGGATGGTGCAGTTCATTCTATGAAGGACCTCCTACCCACACCAGCCACAGTTATTAGGGTCACAGCTGTAGTTGCTGGCCATTCTTTGGAGGGAGGCTATCCCTCAACAAGCAGGCTGCGAGACTGTGTCCATTCTAAATATGAAAAATGTTAACCTTTGCTTCTGAGGGAACTATTATGTTGAGGTACCCTCTCTTCATCGCGCATTGGCAGCTCCCAACTCAGCTGCTGGGCCTTCCATTGGCTCCCCAACTGTGCAATCTGGCCTATCGCCCTTAATTGGACAGAAAGCCTATTCTCTGTTATTAATTGGCTTGACCTTTAAATGTCTAGGTGGATGTGATTAGAACATGTGGAATCCAAATCTAAAATTGGTCCTGACCTCAGGTTCCTGACTCTGGAATGTAAATCCAGCCTCTTTACTCTCAGTACATGCTATCACCAACCTGATTTGGGATTATTGTTTGATCTTGATAACTTACAAAATGCTCAGAGGACAAAAGTTATGTTGTCAAAGTATAATTTATATAAAAAGGAAATAACAAGTAAAGAAATTATGGCTTTCTTAATAATACATATTATTCCTCAACTATCTCAAAATCCTGCCCATGTTTTTATAAATGGAAAGTCAACTTTCACCAATATTTCTCAGCTCATGGGAAATAATGCCAGAGTATGTTAATGTAGCAACACGACCTTGCAATGTTTTCTAAGATTTAAGGATAAACAAGCAAACGTTTGACAAATATATTTTACTGCAAAGTAAAAGTCTTCTCCTCTATATAGGGCTATCTCTCTTCGCGATCTCTCTTTGCACAGCCTCTGACACCTGATTTGGAAATTAAGCCCCTACCACTACATCGTGGATTGTGGAGGGATTCTGGTGCATGAGATCAACATTCTGCAGTTAACCATGCACTGTGTGGTCATCCCTAAGCTTCAGCTGCACCCTCCCTACAGGACACTGTGGTTGGTATTACTGCCTCTGCGATGTTTATACTGGTGGCCAGCAGAGTCAGGGCTCAACTACCTCCTTCATCTTATATGCTGGATAACATTGTAAAGCAATCTAACATTTTATCATCAGAATATTACAATGGAATATTAACCAAAATTTACTTCATCAGAAAAAAAGGTAAAGTCGCCATAGACCTAGATGACCATAGTAAGAAGTCTTACAACACTGTGTTAAAGTCCAACAGGTTTATTTGCAATCATGAGCTTTTGGAGTGCTGCTCCTTCATCAAGTGAACAGCAAGCACTCTGACAGCTCGTAATTCCAAATAAACCTATTGGACTTTAACTTGGTGCTGTGAGATTTCTTGCTGTGGCCATCTCAGTCCAACACTGGCATCTCCACATCATAGATGACCATGGGCTGCCATCCGCGTTGAAGGGGAGAGCTGACTAGTGGTGCTTTAACCTGAGGATCACTGAACCTCGGGCAAGGGGCAAACTTGAGAAGGCAGACCTTTGTGAATAATCTCAGTCGGTACAGGAATCGATACCATGGTGTTGGTATTGCTCTGCATCAAGAACCAGCTGTCCAGCCAAATGAGCTAAACTGCCCCCATCAGGAAAAAGTGATGGGATGCCAAAGGCCAATGACATTCTTCAAAACAGAGCAATCAAAGGCCCACAAAATCCCACTAACAATTGTGTTCATATCAAAATGCAGAGTGAAAGATATGGAGTGCCAACTTAATGAGGTTTGATTTACTTTGTTGACTTTATGTGCTGGTGTGAACAAATTCTCCATTTAAAACATGTGGAGGTTTTCCTATTGATTTACATTTGTCAGTAATATAGCTCTATATCATCGTCGTAAATGTTGCCTGAGACTGAAACATTGCAATATGAATTATGTAGTAAGTTTAATTTGAACCACTGAATGTAGTGACTTCATCTTCAGAAATACAGAGCTTACTGTCCCATGAAGAGTTTCATCGCAGCGCTAGGCAACAAGGCCCCCCCGCCCCCCCCACCCTTTTTATGGCACTAGTGGCCATAAGAGAAGTTTAACTGTCCAATGTGAAGTATAGTGAATGGTTGAATGGACATCAGAAATAGAAAAGGACCCACGTTCATGGTGCTAAACACTGAAGACTTCTGTGGGAAGCCATGATGAATTATTTTGCTACACATAGAAGTAAACATAGAAGCATACATAGGAAATAAATGCAGGAATAGGCCATTCGGCCCTTCTGATCTGCTCTGCTATTCATTATGATTATGGCTGATCATCAAATTCAATAACCTGATCCTGCCTATCCCCCATATCCTCAAACTATGACCCCTAATTCAGGACACTCCCACCACAGGGAACATTCTTTCTGAACTTACGCTGTCTGATCCTGTTAGAATTTTACAAGTTTCTATGAGATCCCTTCTCGGTCTCTTCTAAATTTGAGTGAATATAATTCTAAACAACTTAAGGAATGATCTTAACAGCTTGTCCCGCCAGTCAATTGGTGTGGCGAGCTGGTAAGATCGCGATGGAGGCGATAAACTGTGTCTGTGCCCGATTTCTCATGATCTTACCAGCCATGGATTGCTGGTGAGAATAACTATTTAAATCTTTATTTAAATATTATTAGTGAGTCCCAGACACAATTGTGCAGGATCAGTTGTCTTAGTGGCCTTGCTGATGGAGGTCCTCACTAGCTTGGATCACATATGGGCCATAGCAATGGGAACCTGACATGATGGCCTTGCATGTGGGACTGGGTGGTCAGGGAGATGGGGGCAGTGCCATCCTGGCACCCTGGCACTGCCCAGTGGATATCCTGGCACTGTCCACCAGGGGTGGGGGGAACAATCATCTGGAGAAGCAGCGATTGGGGTTGTGGGGATGTGATATCCAAGGGGTGGTGGGGGACTGACACATTTCTCTATTCTGTTGCATAGAACACTGAAAGATATGTGCATGTGCAATAGCACACTCTAGTGTGAACAGCCGGCTTTCCAACAAGAAGCGGTTCCATCCAGAACATCCACTGGCATGTGTCACATGCTGCCTTTTTTTTGCACTAGGTGTCATAAGATCATGATTCAAAGCTTGACTGAAAAATTTGGTGCAATTCTCTCCCATTTTCATGTTTGTTTGGCACTTCAAATTTTTTTGATAAGATCACTCCCTTAATCTCTCCTCACATGATAGCCCTGTCATCTCAACGATCATCCTGGTAAATCTTCTACAGCAAGGACCTTCTTCAGATAAGGAGACTAAAAGTGCACACAATATTCTAGATGTGGCTCACCTATGCCCTGAAGAATTACCAAGTAACAGGGGTTTTTAATATCATCTGAAATATTTGGTATACCACTGTCAATTCATGCAGCTAAGGAGCATTGAAAGTATCCGAGTTCTGCATTCAATCTATCTATTTACTGTGCATCTGTGAGTTAACAGAGCTTTCATAACATGCTGTAATCAACAGTTAATATTAGTATTCTTTTTTCTCACTCCTCTAGTCCTTCTGACAATTCTTTGTTTCCTTGGCTCATAGACTGTGAAAACTCAATGAAGTACATACATCTCTCTTACATCTCCTCTACTAATATGTCTCTGTATATCAGTGAGATAAAGCTAATGGCCATCTATCTCCAGCTGCTGTAATTTCCTCTCACAGACAGCCCTGGCAAAATCATGAGGACATTTTAGCTTTTCATCTTCTTATTCAGGACATCTAAGAAATAATGCAACCATTAAATAATCAATAACAGGATCTTGTCGGAAAAAGTGTTGCGTTTTGGTTACCGACAACTAGACAGGTATTTCTGGATTATCGTGTCTGATTTCCCCATTGCATGTTAAAGAAATTTAAATAGAATGGTGTCACTTTTGCAGAGTATGTCTGTTTTAAATGGATTACATTTCTTTTATAAATGCAACTAATTATAATTCATTTATCTACCACAGATAATTATGACTACATTTTCAAGTAATTTTGAATATAATAATTCATGATGATTAAGCATGTCTTGTGTAAATAAAATTCTTTGATTTCCATATAACCAACTTTTCATACTCGGTATCACAAACTGAATTTAAACGATCCATATAGCACTTGGGGCGAATGGGATCAAAGGTTATGGGGGAAAAGCAGGATTAGACTACTGAGTTGGATGATCATCCATGATCGTAATGAATGGTGGAGCAGGCTCGAAGGGCCGAATGGTCTCCTCCCGCTCCTATCTTCTATGTTTCTGTATAAAGATGTTCTTCAAACAAATAATAACTGGATGGACCTTCATAGGATAGTCAATAATTGCACTGATGGTTGCATGATTACTATTTGAGTATATTGGTGCAAAAAATATTCAAAACCAATTTAACGTGTGTGATTGTAATATCCCGCTAAGAAAGACTTTTTAGACTTGATGTCTTAGCTCACAGCTTCAGTGATGTCATTGCTGCCGACTTCACTGGAATTGTCCTTTTATTGCTTCTTAATGTGTCTTAAATAGGGTTGTTTGTGTTTACACTGGAATTAGTTTTACGATCTTGCATTGTTAGGAGAAAGGGTCATGTGATTGTGGACAGTTGTTTTTCCCCAGTGAGTTTAAGGTTTCAGTTTTAAGAGTTCAGAGGCTGCAGCTTAGTTTTTAGTTTTAACAGGGGCATCAAGTAAGAAAGAAGTTGAAGTCTCTTTCTCTGTCTTTTTGTTACATTTGGAAATTTGATTGGTTATCTAAAGGTGACGTTTTGCATTCTGGAAAGAAAGTATACACTTCGAGAAGACTCAATTCCAGTCAAGTGAGATTTTAATCTATGCTGTGTTAAGCCGGTAAAAAGGATTTTGTCAAGAAAAGTTTTGGTTTGTTGGAACAGCTTTAATATTCAATTAAGGGTTAATAAATTCATAGAATCATAGAAACCCTACACTGCAGAAAGAAGACATCTGGCCCATTGAGTCTGCACTGACTACAATCTCACCCAGGCCCTACCCCCATCCCTACACACCTACCCGCTAACCCCTCTAATCTACGCATCTCAGGACACTAAGGGGCAATTTTAGCATGACCAATCAACCTAACCTGCACATCTTTGGACTGTGGGAGGAAACTGGAGCACCCGGAGGAAACCCACACAGACACGAGAAGAATGTGCAAACTCCACACAGGCATTACTCAAACCAGGAATTGAACCCAGGTCCCTGGAGCTGTGCTACCGTGGTGCCCACATTATTGTGGTTGTTTCCTTTTTTTTGGAATTGATAAAAGGTATTGCCAATTTTCTTTCTATATACATTAATCATAGTCTGAAATAAACTTTATTTGATAAAAGCTCTCTGGAGAATTGTTGAATCATACCTGATGTGAAACATATCGTGCTCATCCTAGTCAAATTCAAGATGCAACTTACGGTTCGGGCAGTCTCCATAAAGTACTTCAGACTTTCCAACCTGAACCATGACCTGTACAACTGTGAAAGCCTGGGATTAAAGTGAACCCACCATAGCAATACAGGAGTTTTATCACCGGAAATGACAATGTGGTGGAACCATGTAGCATTTTGTACTGTGGGAATGATTGAAGTGCTCTCTTGGCCAAAATATAGAATTGCACAACACCTATCTATTTCAATTGTTAAGGGTTTCCTTTAAAGCAAGTTGAGGAAAACCAGCTATGAAAATGTATTTTAATATTTAATTATATTGTTACTGTGCTCAATCAAATGCCAATCACTGCACAAGACAAAATACAAGAAAGAAGGGACAACAATTGAAAAGATGATGCATGAAATATTATGACTAAAGGTGGAATATACAGTTAGAATATGTTTTTAAGGGCTATCAGTATGACATCATTAGGAAACTGTTTCACTGTTGCTTTGAGCAGCATACATACAGACAGCTCTGATGCTTCCAAACCTAATAGCTATATATAACTGCCCTCATGTGCCTAGTCTTAATAAATGAATCCACAATGTGTTTATCTGTATCCCTTACGAATGATTAGTGCGTTGCGTATTTTACATTAGATAAGCTCAAGGAATTATTATGTAATTATAATAACACAAATATACCACTAGAAACTGCTGACAAACTGAAGTAGCCTGTAGGTGATGAAAGCAAAGTAGAAAAAGAGTTCGTTGGAGCAGGATGATTTATGCAACATTCCATATGTTGGAATATTGTATTCCACAGTATATTGCACCTTTACCCATAATATTTTCATACACCATCTTTTCAAGCATCCCTTAATTGTTGCCCCTTCTATCTTGTACTTTGCCTTGAACTTGTGCGGTGATGATGTCTGATCAAGCACAATATAATTAAATATTAAAATATATTTTCATAACTGGTTTTCCTCAACCAATATCATTCACTTTAAAACTAAAACCATAACAATTGAAATACATAAGCCCTATTAATTAGTTTTGATTGTACTTGTTTTCTCATAAAGTTGGTGAAATTGTGCGTTGGTAATGGCATGATGAGGAAAACAGAACCAAAAGTATTTTGCCTTAACAAATCTAACTTAAAAACTGAAAAATAAATAGGGGAAGGGCAAAGAAGGTTGGTGCATTAAACTGGGTGAATTCAATGTTAAATCAAGTAACAGGGGGAGAAATAAAAAGGGGAAAGGAAATATTGACAGGAGATGGTTTTGAAAAATGGCAAAGGAAAAGTAAAAAATAAAATTTCAAGATTGACATTTTTAAAAAATCTCCTACAACAATTCACAATTGGAAGGAATGAGACTTCATGGGTGGAATTTTCCTGTCCCGCTGCCACCGGAATCGTACTGGGTGGGACAAGACTATGCAAAAGTCTGTTGAACTTGGGTGGGATTTTTCGATGTTGGAAAATACCACCACAAATTTATGAAAGCATGAAATTTTTTGTGGTGATTTCATTGGGTAAGTAGCATGTACATTCAGCAAAAATCTTCACAAAAATCAGGATGCCATTTTTGCAAGATTATTGGCAGTAAAGATCATTCAGCAACTCATTGTGGTTCGCAATTCACAGGATATCTCTTCCTTTCTGAAGATTTGCACAGTAAAGCTGGCATGCATTTTTCTGACATCTTTATTTTTCAGAAAATTCTGGGCCTTTTTTACACCACAGATGGAATTAGTTTTGCAGTAGCGAGCAAGACACAATTGAAGAAAGACTTAAAGTAACATAACCTTTCCATGAACAAAGAGACCTCATAAGTAAAGACAAACACATACCTGCTTTGATAATTTTACAAGAAGAATATATTCAGTGGTAGATTTTCTGCTCCTGTCTATTGTGGGAATTGCCACGGGTGAGAAGAACAACTTGATGAACCATTTAGAGGGCCGTTGACCACAGGCGGAAATTTCTGGTTTTGGAGTGGACTTGGGCAGAAAACCCCACCCTCTATTTCTATAATGTTCATTGTAACGGTATTTAGATGTGTTTCTTCAAGATATTACATTGAGGCCCGGCCTTCACATTCTTCGAATCATTAGAGACCAGACATGTAACCCAAAATGCGCATTGGGTCCCCACAGAAATCCTGATGTGCTGACATCTGTGGGAGTGTCCCAGGAATTTTGAGCTTCTGATGGGCAATTCCTCTGCTCCCTGAGAGCCTCCATCAATCTCTCCAACTCTGAGTTAGAGTCAGAGACCTGGACAGGTCAGATTTATTTACCCGACTAGTTACGCTGGAAATGGGAGACAGATAAAATCTGAGTCCTGGGTAACTGGAGAACCGATCCTCTCAGCCACTTGCACTAAATCCCATTCACTCACATTGACAACCCTGATTCCTCCCTACTACTACTGCGGGGGAGCAATCCAATAGTGATTGTCTCTTTGTGGAAGATCCGAGCTTTTTTTTTGTTTTACAAGTCCCAGGCAAAATGGCTATGGTGGGTCACATAGAATTTTCAGTAATTAAAGCACAGCAAGCATGATCTCCCCAGTTGTCAGTACTGCTATCACTGGAAGCTACATCTCTCTACTGTGAAAAATATTTAATCCAAGTTGAATAGAGTAGGGACCAATTGGCTTCATCACAAGCCCCTTCTAACTTCAACTTTCAACTGAGAACAGTTCTTGTATATCGCTTCCTTTTGGTGCCTAAAGTCAATTTCTGCTGCTTGGACGAAATTGCCTCCATCATAGTGCAGAAATATGAGGACAATTCGTTGAAAGTGAACTGCTGTGAATGCCAACAATGCAAGGCCAGCATCTGAGAAGTAAAACCTTTTTTCATACAGCCTTTCATGAAGTCAGAAGATATGAGTTTTTGCTTTGAATCATTTGGGCTCATGGGAATAATGCACAAGCTAGAATTCTTAGCTATGGCCTTATAATTCCTTACAGCGCATAATGGGCAGATCAAATAACAAAAAGCAATTTTCAATGAATGGGAAAGGAAAGAAAGATACTCGTGGTTGCAGATCTTTCAATTCTCAGATAAGAGAGACAATGAAATGTGACAAGTAAATGTTTGCTTGACACTTTCATTATCCTGGTGGAGATTTTTCTAGATATATGCTTTGACATGCAAAATAAATCTCTGTAATTGAAAGTTTTGTGATTGGCAGGTACGGAGTGTTATCATTAATTCGTTCTCCAGTCAATTTTGGATTTCAATTTTAATTATGCGATTTGTGAAATGGGACAAAAATCAGCTTGTTTGAACCTTGCCATTTTTTGCAATAAAATGTAATTTTGTCGTCATTTAAATAGCCATCCTTCCTTTCTTGTTTGCCCCCCGAGGCAAAGGTGACCATGGTGAGCACTCGGGGTGTTTGGTAGGGTTCATGTGGGTACAGGTAGGTGACCGCTCAGGCTGATCTGTGCCTGGAATGTACTGGATCCCATCTATAGCTCAGGATACCGCAGACAGTGGGGTTCTGGCTCAGGATTTCCTCTTGCATTTTTTTCTCTCTGCTCCTGATATGTGCTCACTTTCATAGGAGGCTGGCACCATTTTTTTATATTTCTTTGTGCCAGGAACAGCGATCCTGAACAAGCTTCTTCCAGGAATTGAAGTTGAAATCAAAAGCCTGAAGTGAAGCCTCAGAGTGTCCTTGTAATTGTTCCTTCAACCATGATGGGAGAACATCCCAGATACAAGCTCTCTATAGAAGATTTACTTTGGCAAGCGAGTGTCTGGAATTCTGGCTATATGACCAGCCTAACTCCATTGTGACTCCACATTATACTGAGAAGTTGCTTTAGTCATAGAAATTATAGAAATGCTACAGTGCAGAAGAAGGCCATTTGGCCCATTGAGCAACAATCCCACCCAAGCCCTATCCCCACAGCACCATGCATTTACCCTGCTGATCCCTCTAACCTACACATCCTGCGATACTAAGGGGAAATTTAGCATGACTAATCAACCTAACCTGCACATCTTTGGACTGTGGGAGGAAACTGGAGCACCCAGAAGGAACCCACGTAGACATGGAGAGAATGTGCAAACTTCACACAGACAGTGACCCGAGCCGGGAATCGAACCGGGTTCCTGGCGCTGTGAGGCAGCAGTGCTAACCACTGTGCCACCGTGCCACTTTAACAGAATGGTTTAACAGAACATAGTTGCATCCATGGAAATTATCTAATTTCCACAGTGACTTCAGAGGGTGATATTAAATATTGTGGAAGGAGGGACAGTACTTGTATCCTCTAGCATGGTCTTGCACACTTTCTAAACAGTTGACATAAGATTGGTTAAAGATCAAAAATTGCCTGAAAATGTAAACATTTTTTTAAAGCCAAGTGCTGTTCCAGCAATCATTCTGATCCCTTCCAATCACTTACTCCATCCATAATGAAAGGGGAAAATGCATATGCAAAAGGAAAATCCTGTTGGCAAAACAGCTCTTCATTAATAACCCCAATGTCAGCTGAAGATGTTTCTGCTCCTTTGCTCCTCCTCTGAAACCCCCTGGGACTGGAGGCTGTTAGTATTTATCACGGCTGCTGTAAAATTCCACATAGATCTGCTATTTTAAGAGATAAATCTGTACCAAGGATATCTGCAGGAATGAAGAAGATAAATGACCTCCACATTATTCTTGGGTGGCACTTTCACGATTTCTGGCATAATAGATGCTAAATAAATCAAATGTTCCTTGTTTAGCAAGGAAAAATATAATACTCAAAATGTAAGTGCAGCAGCAAACATCTATCTCAATGATCACCCGTAGTCCTGTGTGCAGGGCCATGAAACATTGAAGAGATACAAAGTCATTTCTTTGTGAAAATATCTATCCTGGAAATTAATGGAAAGAAATCAGAAAATTTAGAACTGTTACATTTGGTTTGCTTTATTCATGCACAAATTATATGGAGAAAAATGACCTTCTGCGTCATTGGTATTTTGACATGAAAGGAAATTTGTGCGTTAGATAGATATACCTTGAAATTCAGCTTCCAAAATAGGTATCTACTATTCAATTTTAAGAAAAAAATTCACTGGATATCACTAGTGAGGCCAACTTTTGTTTGCCAGTGCCACATTGTTCCGAGACCACAGTCACATGTAGACCAGAACTGATAAGGCCATTAGTGAACCAAATGCCAAGTAAGGGCATTAGTAAATCAGACAACAATCACTCATAGTTCCAGATTTTTATTGAAACCAAATTTCAACATCAGCCAAGATGGGATTCAAACAAATTACCTCAACGAATCACCTGGGTCTCTGGATTACTCATTCAGTGACAAAACTACCAGGCCATCACCTCTCCATTTCCTTCCCTGTCGATGATAGTTTCATGGCCACTATCTGTTATTGAAAGTAGCTTTCAATTCCAGATTTAATTAGTGAATTGAATTTAAATTCCACAAGTTGTCATGGCGGGATTTGAACACATTTCCCAATGCATCCGCCTGGGCTCAGTGATAACTGCCCTACTGTCCACCCACCTTGTCAATAACACTGGAAAACAGATGCACGATTACCTTGTGCAGCTTGATTGCAGTGTAGATAATTTCATCTGCTGCAGGCATTTCCAGTACCCCATCCATTGATTGTGCGTGAATGCTCTTGTATGAGGCCATTAATTATCACTCACCCTGGCAGTGTAGAGAAAGTAATTCAACCTTTATCAGCAAAGCAGCCCCATCCAGCAAGATGACCCAATGGCTGCTGATCTCTGAAACCTCCATCCACACTGTTTGGTGCTTTTCAGTGGGTTTTGTTTGCCAATGGGCAGCAGGATGTGAGAGCAATCAGACACAGCATAGAGGAGGACATGCAAGGAACAATCATCAAATTGTAGGGCCCTCTAGGTTTGCGAGTCCACCATTGTACCAAATGGTTCTCAGGTGCCCATTGGCTCAAATGGTGGGTTGGGCGGAGGGGATGTGCCTAGTTGGTCTGGCTTCTCTCAGATTGAGACCGGCAGATGTTTAAATCTTCAGCTGCAAGTCACCAGTGAGCTATCAAAGCACCAGCCTCAATGATTGAAGCAGCCCATCTCTACATGATCCTGTCAGCCCTTGAAAGACATGCCTGACCCTTCTTCTGGGTCATGGACTGCCAGCACTGAAGAGTTGGATTTGGGACCCTTCTTGCTGGATTCGCCAGCAACCCTACTAGGTGAGCTTTTGAATTCCTACAATGCAGAAAGAGGTCACTCGGCCCATCAAGTCTGCACTGACAGCAATCTCACCCAGGCGCCTTTCCTGTAACTCCACATATTTACTTTGCTAATCCCCTTGACACTAGGGTCAATTTAGCATGGCGAATCACTCAAACCCGCACATCTTTGGAGTGTGGGAGGAAACCAGAGCACCTAAGGGAAAGGTTGGGGAAAACATGCAGACTCCACACAGACAGTGATCCGAGGCCAGAATTGTACCCGGGTCCCTGGCGCTTTGAGGCAGCAGTGCTAACCACTGTGCTACCGTGCCACCCCAAAAATCTTTGATTGATCCCTCAGCTTTAATGGGCCCAGAAAGAGTTTTGTGGAGCTCAGTGTGTGGGATGCCTGCTTCTGCATCAGGCAGTGAGACTCCTCATCCCACTATGTAATTCAGCCCAATAAGACTGGAGAAGACTGTAACCTTCTGACTGAAAGGATGTGTTCGGCTATGTTGCAGACAGGGGAGATGTGAAAGATAATTTCTCCCTTTTTCCCACCTCTCAACTGACTGCAATAAGATGTATTTTAGAGATGCCTTTTAACCCCTTGAGTTCTGTGACTTTAAAGAATTGATGCAAAGCAGGCTTTCTTCAATGTTTAAATAAAAATATATAAGAATGTAAGAATATAAGAAATAGGAGCAGGAGTAGGCCATCTAGCCCTTCGAGCCTGCCCCGCCATTCAATAAGATCATGGCTGATCTGTCGTGGCTCAGTTCCACATTCCCGCCCTCTCCCCATAACCCTTAATCCCCTCGTTTATCAAAAACCCATCAACCCGCATCTTAAAATATTTAGCGAGGCAGCCTCCACCACTTCAATGGGCAGAGAATTCCAGAGATTCACCACCCTTTGAGTGAAGAAGTTCCTCCTCAACTCTGTTCTAAACTGCCCCTCCTTTATCTTGAGGCTGTGCCCCCTAGTCCTACTGTCCTTTCTGAGCGGGAAGAGTCTCTCCACCTCTATCCTATCCATCCCATTCATCATGTTATATGTCTCAATGAGATCTCCCCTCATTCTTCCAAACTCTAACGAGTACAAGCCTAGTTTATTCAGCCTCTCCTCATAGCTCAACCCCCTCAACTCCGGCATCAGCCTAGTAAACCTCCTCTGCACTCCCTGCAAGGCCAAAATATCCTTGCGTAAGTGCGGCGACCATAACTGCACACAGTACTTCAGCTGCGGCCTCACCAATGCCCTATACAGCTGCAGCAAGACCTCCCTACTTTTATATTCAATCCCCCTCGCTATGAAGGCCAGCATCCCATTAGCCTTCCTGACCACCTGCTGCACCTGCAAGCTGGGTTTTTGCGACTCATGCACAAGGACCCCGAGGTCCCTCTGCACCGTCGCCTGCTGCAGTTTTTCGCCACGTAAGTAGTAGCCCTTACTTCCATTATTCCTACCAAAGTGGACCACCTCGCACTTGCCAACATTAAATTCCATTTGCCATTTCCTGGCCCATTTGCCCAGCCTATCTAGATCCTTCTGCAGACTCTCCACACCCTCTGCGCAATTTGCCGTTCCACCAATCTTGGTGTCATCAGCAAATTTCGACACCATACACTCGGTTCCCTCCTCCAGATCATCTGTATAAATGGTAAATAGCTGAGGCCCCAGCACCGACCCCTGGGGCACTCCACTAGAAAGGAAAGCTGTTCACTTGTGCAGCACCACACACACACACACACACACACACACACACACACACACACACACACACACACACACACACACACACACACACACACACACACACTCTACACATCCTAAATGATGATTTCTAAAGAATTTCTCCATGAAAGGTATCAAAGGGCTTGTTTGCCTGAAAATGTTCTTGTTAGTTCATTGAAGATACAATGGAGGTCGAAGGTCTCTGGTGATGAATTCACAATGGTAATCCCTGTAAAGGTAACTTTCTGGCTTCTCCAATTGAAGCTGTGGTTGAGCCTCTGTAGGAAATTTTGCTAGTGTAAGAAAAGCCACACTCCTTTGTCTGCTGTGACTTTTTGAGCAGTGTTCTTCCCTTTGCTCTGCAGAATGGCCTCCAATTATTTGGAATTCCATATTTGTGGATTCAATGATGTCCTTTAGGGACATTATCCTTTCCTGGTCTGGCCTATGTGCGACTCCAAATCCATAGCAATGTGGTTGCCTCTTAAATGCCCTTTGAGGTGGCCGAGCAAACCAACTCAGTTCAAGGGCAATTAGGGATGGGAAATAAAGGCTGGCCCAGCCAGTGGCATCCACGTCCCATGAATGAGTAAATAAAAAGGTGCCAATCTGCCTGACAGTCATTGTTACTTTAAATTTCTTCAAATGAACTGAGATGTGATCATCAACATCCAAGTAGACAGTTTGCATTTTAAATACATTTTCAGAGATATGCTCTGACATGCAAACAGGTGAATTAGCAATGGGAGTAGGCCACAGAGTCCCATCAGCCTGCCCCACTATTCAGTAAGATCAGATGGCTAATCTGATTGTAGCCTCAATTCCACATTCTTGCCTACCCCCAATAACCTTTCACCTCCTTGCCTATCAAGAATCTATCCACCTCTTCCTTAAAGATATGCAGAGAGTCTGCTTCTATCCCCTTTTGAGGAAGAGTTCCAAAGCCTCAGAGAAAATAAATTGTCCTTATCTTCATCTGAAATGGGTGACCCGTTTATTTTTAAACTATGGCCCCTGACATGTCTGTCCTTGTCTGTACAGAATCCACAAACTAAATCACCTGATCCCCAGGCCCCATTCTGTCAAGGTCAATTGTTCATATTCTATGCTCCTTTTAAAAAATGAAAAAAAACTATCACCATCATGCATTCACAGACATGGGAGATGTGAACGTAACAACTGTTAGTTGCAGCAACAGATGAGTACAGTTCTTATTAGCAAAGTTGTTATCAACTGATCAGTAAGTAATTAATATTTCTCAGTAACTATAGGAAAGGTAACAGACTGGAATGTTCTGTCCTGAAATGGGACGAAACAGGGCTAAAATAACTAAAATAATGGCCGCTGAGTGGCATTCGTGGAAGTGCTGCCTCCACTTCTGCCAATAGCCAACTTGCAGGCCATGAGGAACGGCATGGGGTGGGAATTCTACCTGCCCTTTTCAGAAGGCTCAAGGCCAGACCTTTTGAGATTTTCACAGGGGTGGGTGACTTCTGAAGTTCTCCATAACTTGACTGAGTGAAAAGAGATGTGAATAGCCATGTAGACAAAACAGAAGAGCAGGGTTCATCTTGAAAGGTAAATTGGAGGATTTCTTTTAGGCACTTGAGTATTGGAGGAAAGATAAAATGGAGGGAGATCAATCAGGAAGAGAATAGAGGTAGAGAGAAGACTCAATTGAAGGGCCAAATTTTAAGCAGGCATTGACTTTGATGGGGTTTCTTTGATGGCTCGAGAGGCTCTCATCTGGATTTTTAAGTGCTGGTAATAGAAGCTGATACGTAGTGTCAGCATTTACAAGGACCGGCATTTTCTGGCCTTTCCAACAGGAGGGATCTACTTGTCCTGCTAAATGTGACTATCTGCTGTGCGTTCCCGGGTGGCAGGACAGGCAAGCAATGTAGAACACCAAAAATATTGGCTGGACTGAAAAATCCTGCTGGCGGCCACTGGGGAAGCATTTCTGCTGTCAGAAAACACACTGCAGGGATTGGCTGGAGAAAATCCCACCCAAGGTGTTTCGTTATGTGGTCAGAGCTTGGAAGTGTTTTAGGCCTCTAAAGGTATCCTGCTCAAGGCTATAACGTTTTGAACATGACTTATTTATTTATAGCAAGTATTTTACAATTCGGACCTATAAACGAGGTAAAGAGCTTCTGCTCTCTTCAACATCTCTCTTGCTTCTCAGTCACATGACCTATTATCATTATTACAACAGCATCATGCAGCCTTCTGATATTAACCTTTTACTCTACATCTCCAACCAAATCTTTATCACCACCTTATTTACATCTCTCTACATCTTCCCCCAAAGTCTCAAACTGCACAGGCAGAATAACCTGCTCCCAAATCAAGTGTTCCTCACATCCAGAGAAGTAATATCAGTTGTGATGATGTTGGGAGACATTTCCAATGTTGTTACATCAGTTTTGTATAATACAGCAGGTGAGTGGGCTTAAAAATTGGAATGCTGCCTGCGTTATGTAAATGTCAATTAATGGTGTATTTAAGGCTGTTAATGATCAAATTGACTGCCATAACACTATACTACACCTTTCAAGTCAGATTCAACCCATCTGTAGTTCCATTTGTTTAAGGGCCAGCTTGCTAGGGTGGGTTTAAAAGCTACAGCTTTTAGCATATGGTGGATGTCTTGCTGATGGGAGAGCTTATTTAAATGAGCAGGCTATACATTTTGAGATCCTATGAATTAGAAGCCTTTCCTCAGCTACTGAGCGTTCTGCTGAGCACTCTATTTTGTTCCTGTAGCTATAACATATCTGTGGGAGCCAGGAAATTTTTTTTTAAGTTTATTTATTTGTCACAAGTCAGACTTACATTAAATCTGCAATGAAGTTTTTACTGTGAAATTCCCCTAGTCACCACAGTCCGGGACCTATTTGGGTCAATGCACCTAACCAGCACGTCTTTCAGAATGTGGGAGGAAACCAGAACACCCAGAGGAAACCCACGCAGACATGGGGAGAATGTGCAAACTCCACACAGTGACCCAAGCTGGGAATTGAACCCGGATCCTCGGTGCTGTGAAGCAGCAGTGCTGACCACTGTGCTATCGCGCCGCCCGTGGTTGTTGTGGTCTCACTCCACCTGAAAAGTCAGCTTATTTCAATCCACTGTGAATAATAATCAGTAATGATAAGGAACATTTCCTTCTTAAATTCAGTGAAGTTCATTCCAAGGCTGTGGCCTTGATGGAAAATAAAAAGGTAATAATTGTTCTTTTTGTTTCTGGCTGTCTATGGCACCAGTAAGATAGGAATAATTTCTTCCTTAGATCGAGTAGTAGCTGGCCACCAGACTGATTGTTGCACCCTCACACCAGATTTTGTAATTTTGCAATGTCATTGGTGAAATCTTTAACAAATATCAACCGAGGACTCTCAATCTGATTAATCTCTTGCTGAAGAGTAGTAAGTCATTAATGACAGTGAGATACTCGCACAATTCAAAACACTTGACAAAATGGGTCATCAGAAATCTTGAAGAAAATGGCAGCTGAGGCACCTTGGCTCCTAAGTAATTGGTAAGCCTACCTCCGGCTCAAACTGGGCTTTCCCTTCCAGGAATGACCATTACCCTGAGGCTCGATGATGGAGGCAGGATTGTGATAGTAGGATTAGTCCCACCTCAATCCTTCATGAGTTCAAGGGGACAGCTCCTTTTCAAACTAAGCGCAAGTTCCCTGAGCAGATTGTGAAGTAAGGAGAATGGGCGGATCTTTCAATAAAGCAACACTCTTAAGCAGTTGCAACTTCCATTAAAACAATATTACACATTTGTAAATCCGACTGATGACAGTAAAGAATGGGAGGGGTGTGAGGGGGTGGGGAAGGAGGGGCTTCTCTCCTTTTGACTATGCTGCTCTGGGGATTTTATGCCACAATGCGCCAGTAAAGAGAGTTTCCCTGACTTGTAGTTCCAATCAGAAAGACAGCTAGAAATTCCTGGGCAGAGGGGTTTGGTGGTTCAGTCATATCTGCTGGAGTTTGTGCCAAGCAGCCCAAAGATTCTCAAAGGAAACTTGAAAAAGTCTCCTATCTACATCCATCGAGTAATATATTCTTGCTGTAATGATGCGCTTTCAGAAACTTCATTAGTAAACAACAAAGGATTTATTTATTTAAAGTTTATTCTAAGCTTTTTTTTATTAGACACAAGTAGGCTTACATTAACTCTGCAATGAAGTTACCATGAAAGTCCCTTAGTCACCACACTCCAGCACCTGTTCGGGCACACTGACAAAGAATTCAGCATGGCCAATGCACCTAACCAGCACATCTTTCAGACGGTGGGAGGAAACCTGAGGGCCCAGAGGAAACCCATGCAGGTATGGGGAGTACATGTAGACTCCACACAGACAAGTGATCCAAGCCTGGAATTGAACCTGGGTCCCTGATGCTGTGAGACAGTGCTAACCACTGTGCCACCATGCCACCCCTATTCTTCTTCTTCTTATATGCAAAATTTGAAAAGAACAGCAGCATTTCTGCTGTAAGTCCTGAAATGCCTCTTGCTTAAGAGAGACCTCCCCCTCCGTTGGGATGATTCCCCACTCTGAGTCCCACTGGCCTTTAAAGGGACAATCACCACATCTGCTCAAATGAGTTGTATGCCACCATGGAGAGAAAGCCAGTCTGTTTTTTTATGATTGAGGCCCAAGCATGGTTTCATGAACAAATACTCTCACTGAGGATACAGACACATAGACTTCCAAGATTCAACATAGAACATTACAGCCCTTTGGCCCTCGATGTTGCGCCGACCTGTGAAACCAATCTAAAGCCCATCTAACCTACATTATTTCAATATCATCCATATGTTTATCCAATGACCATTTAAATGCCCTTAATGTTGGTGAGTCCACTACTGTTGCAGGCAGGGCATTCCATGCCCTCATTACTCTCTGAGTAAAGACCTACCTCTGTCCTATATCTATCACCCCTCAATTTAAAGCTGTGTCCCCTCATGTTAGCCATCTCCATCCGAGAAAAAAGACTCTTACTGTCCACTTTATCTAATCCTCATCTTATATGCCTCTATTAAGTCACCTCTTAACCTTCTTCTCTCCAATGAAAACAGCCTCAAGTCTCTCAGCCTTCCCTCATAAGGCCTTCCCATCATACCAGGCAACATCCTGGTAAATCTCCTCCACACCCTTTCCAATGCTTCCATGACCTTCCTATAATGCGGCGACCAGATCTGTACAGAATGCTCCAAATGCGGCTGTACCAGAGTTTTGTACAGCTTCAATATGACCTCATGGCTCCGAAACTCAATCCCTCTACCAATAAAAGCTAACACACCGTATGCCTTCTTAACAACCCTATCAACCTGGGTGCCAATTTTCAGGGATCTCTGCACATGGACACTGGGATCTTTCTGCTCATCCACACTACCAAGTATCTTACCATTAGCTCAGTACTCTGTATTCCAATTAGTCCTTCCAAAGTGAACCACTTCACACTTTTCCGCATTAAGCTCCATTTGCCACCTCTCAGCCCAGCTCTGCAGCTTATCTATATCCCTCTGTAACCTGCAACATCCTTCCGCACTGTCCACAACTCCTTTGACTTTAGTGTCATCCGCAAATTTACTAACCCATCCTTCTACGCCCTCATCCAGGACATTTATAAAAATGACAAACAGCACTATCCTTTAGCCATCTTTTACAATTCTGGGGAATTGGATGGTGGAAACCTGATGCGTATCTTCAGTATCATTGAATATTGAATAATTCCCACATAAATTAGTTGACATACTGAGGGAGTATTCAACAACAGGCAGTTGGCAAGGGTTTGAATGGATGATGGAGTTGTCTCTAATTGTGGCCTTCTCCTACAAATCAAATTGAACCATATATCCAGCAGGCCATCACCCTCAACACGGTAGTTATAACAGCTTAAATTGTCGCATTTATAGGCCTCCACAGAGACTCGCAGCAAAAACAATTGAACCAGTGCAAAAATAAACTCAATAAAGCATGAAATTCTACAGGTAATGAGATCCGTATAGTACTTAAACTAACTGATAGTGCCTTGAAAGCAGCAGTCTTAATTAAGTGAGTGCTCAGTAACTTCCATGTATTGTTGACTAAACAAAGGAAACAGTATAACCAGATAGTTATCACACCTGTACACCTTTATTGCAAAGTGAAGATAATGACCTGGTGATATCGTTAAAACATGGGATCAGTCTGTGCAAGAGAAACATAACTTTCTACAGAATGTCAATCAGCCAGTTCTTTTCCCCACTCACTTGATGCCATAATTGTCCTTATTGTCTGAAACATAGGGTACATGCTTAATGAATTTAATTCTCATCTTCTAAATGCATCAGCAAAAATTAAAATCTCAATGCCAGGCTATAACATATTAATCTCCAGGAAGGAAATTCAGGTGAGTGTAGAGGTTGTATAGATATTAATAAAATTGTATTAATTTAGTGTGAAGTAACAGCAGTTGCTATTTACATTCTAACTGACAGGGTAGTGGCTAATGTTCATTTCATGTTTCATTGGTCATATCCTGAATTTCAAAAAGAGAAGCATAATGGAAAAGATTGACCAGAAGCCCTAATAGTAAAGGGTGACATCTGAGGTGTCATAAGAAAGGGTCTTTTTCCAGAAGATCAAGGTTTGAATAAGAACGTGGCTGGAGAAAGGGAGTTATAATGGTCAGAAAATGCTGGTGGCAGTAGTGACAGTTGTTACTCAAATAGATAAAGCATTAAGCAAAATACATTTGGAACTTATAATTGTCATGATAGGGCGAGATTTTCCAACTGCACTCGCCCCAAGACCAGAAAAACCTGTCTGAGGTCAAAGGACCTTTGCATAAGTCCTGTCCTGCTTGCAACTATTCCTGTGGTGGGTGGGACAGGACAAATCCTCCTATGATTTTAAATATATACTGGGAAAATCAAAAAGACAAAGGTGGTCAGGCAGATGAATTTGCTTTCATGGCAATTTCCTAGAATATGTTATGAAACCAACTACGAATAAATCTATTTTAGATTACATATTGCGAAGTGAGGAGCGTTAATTAGGAATTGCATCAAATTAGATCTTCTGGGAAAAATTATTATATAATTGAATTCTACATTAAGTTTGAAGCGACATCTTTGAGTCCAAAAACAAGAATCTTAAACAAAGCCGATTACCTAGCTATGAAGCGAAAGATTTTAAAATTCACTAGGTAAATAAACGATCTGACAGTAAATTTAAAAAAAATTGGAAATATTTAATGAAATGGTCAAAATTTTCAATAAAAAATGGTCCATTAGTACATAAAAACTGAGCAACAAGGGTCCATCTGTTTCTGGGTAAGTTATTTCCACCGGTCACTGGGTAATTCATTTCTCTTTTAAGAACTTAGTAGTCATTGTGGACATCATAACAGCGGAGGTGGAGGATTGCTTAACAGTCTGGAAGCAGAGAGTTAGAATAAATGGAATTATAATCAATACAGGAGTGCAAGGATCAATCTGAGGCCTCAACTGTTTATAATCTATGTTGTTGAGTTGGACAAAGCGATCAAGAGTGATATATTTACTGAAGATATAAATTTAACATAAAAATGTTAGCTTTAAGGAGGACACAAAGAGGCTGCTTGGAGGTATAAACAGGTTAATGAATGGGCAACCAGGTGGCAGATGTATTGTGAGTGTATTGTGAGAAAGTGAGAGGTTATTTACTTTGGTGGTAGGAATAGAAAAACAGAATGCTTTAAAAAAAGATTTAAATAAGGTGAACCATACTCTGATGCAACAGGCACAAGCATGTAAAAATAAAAGTCACAAGGTAGAGAAGGTTAATCTTTGGCTAAATTGACAATCAATGATAAAAGACAAAGATATGGGGTGGGATTTGCCTTCCCCCAATGCTGCAGCCATTGCCATGATTTTCCTGTCCCACCGATTGGTTTGATCTGTGGCTCACGTCCTTCACTACCAGGTAACCTGTCATGGCGGGATCACCATCCCTGGAAGATCCTGCTGGCAGGAATTTTGGCCATTAAAAGACTTTATAAAGAGGTCAGTGATTCCTTCACTGTTGCTCCTGGCGGAGGCAGTTCTTAAGCTATAGATGTTGGGCTTTCCTCTTGGAAACATCACTTCGGAGTTGAGCTTCTTTGGCTGCTGCCCAGAGTTTGACACAAGCAGAAAAGTCCACTTCAGCTAAAAGAGAGAGAGGCAAGCTGCTTTGTTGTTGCTTACAGATATTCCTTCGCTGGATTGTTCTTAGAAAGTAGGGTTTTGCAATAAAAAACTTCACAAATCAAAGAGTTTCAAATATTTTGGCCAGAACTTGCTGGCTGTTCATGCCGGCGGGATCTTCTGGTCCCATTGATGGCACACCCCTAACGCGGGTTCCCCAGCAGTATGGGGTAGAGCCAATTGGAAATCCTATTGACAGCAGCAGGGCCAGAAGATCCCAACTCTGGCCAATAGTGCGCCAAGTCCCACAGGAGGCAAGAGAATCCTGTCTGTCCATGTGTCAGTCCAACAGATGAAATTGACATTTAATATGTAATATCAACACAGCTCTGTAACAGCTCAAGCTTGCAAAATTCTGCACAATAAATAAAATCATGTGACAGTCAATTAAGACCAAGGCAATGATTTTGTATTTTGCATTGGGATCCCAAATCTGGAGCTGAATGGGAGTCCTGACCTACAGCGCTGTGTAAGGAACACCCATCTAACAGTGATTTTGTCTTGATTGGATAATAAGTGGCTAGAGGATGACAGAGGATAGTACGTGAGTTCTCAACACTGAAGGGTCAATAGAAAGCTGTCCGGATCTACGACCTGCCATGACAGATAAGGGGGCGAGTAGGCATCTCCATTTTGCTTCTCCCTCCCATCAATTTTAAACAGTCTGGAACATAACAGATACTGGGCCACCATTGTGGGATGACCTCTCCCTGGGGCAGTCTGTAGCCACAGGCTGTGCCCAAGAAGGTAGAGGGAGCCTTAAAATCTGCTTGGTGTGCCCCAACCCCCATCCCTCCCATCACGCTCACCCCTCCCCCTGGTTTGCTGTGGGCAGGCCTCCTCTAAATATGATGTTTGTGATGTCATAGGAACCTCACATTCCACTTTGCCTTCTATCCATTTCCTTAACTGGCCTTTTAATTAGTTTAATATGCTACATGTTGCTTGTGGGCCACTAGACATATAACACACCCCCCGATACATCTTTCAGCAAAAAACTCAGGAGCTGGGTGGTGCAGGCCACCTGACATGCTCGCTCGTTGCACCAAATTGTACCCCCACTTGTGTCCATTCTCACCCACCAATTGAGGTGAGAGCCTTGCTCTATATTCTCAAAACATACGTGGACCACCTATAGGCAGAGTTTAATGTTAAGAGTGGATTACTGTTGACTGGCTGTGAAACTGGTGGAAACCTCGCATCAATTATTTTTGAGAGGCCCAATGGTATTTCATATCATTCAGGCACTTACCTGGGCAGTGCCAAGCCTCCCAGTGAATTAAGTTATCTTCTAGAATTGGTTGAGAGCAGGGCAGAAATCCTGTTGCCAAGGATTACTGGCCAATCTGAGGCCAACAGCTCTCCAGGAGCAGCTTTTCCAGTAACTTCATTGCAGTGTTAATGTAAGCCTACTTGTGTCACTAGTCAAGAGGGGCTGGAAACCTGATTGAAAGGATTCAACATGGAATGGTGGGAAAGAAAGGAAAGGATTTTGGGACTTGATACCACGTTCAAATACTTTGGTAAGACAAGGGAGGTTAGAGATCTGGGGAAGTTTGCAAAGACAAAGGCCTTAAGTGTATTTTTTTTTGAGTGGCTTTACACAGACAATTATTTGGTTGAATAGTATCAAGAGAACAGTAAGTGAGGCTCATGGAGAAGGTGAGCTCAGTGAAAGAATCATAAGGTAGAGTTGTTAGGGAGGAATTCTTTACTTTGGCAGAAAGGTTTAGCACCAATTGAAGGTGGTTAGCAAAAGAATCAAAGGTGCATGAGAAGAAACTTATTTTTACATAGTGTGTGGTTCAGATCTGGAATGCAATGCTTGAAGGATGTTGGAAACAACTCAAATTTGTGACTTTCGAAAGAGAATTAGATGATAATTTCTTAAATGACTCTGACTATTAAATAAACTTTACTTTAGTGGCCATTTCCAGTACTATGCTGGGACTTTACCAGGGATTGATGGTGGGATCTTGATGTTAAATGTGGGTAGGATGAGTGTAACTGGGAGCATGGTGGAACAGTAATAAAGGTGGTGCCATTTATAGACAGGCTGCGGAGGGTAAGTTCCCAGGAGACCCCCTCACTCTCTTCTCCCTTCAATGCCAGAATACTCGCTTTGGGCCTGCACACCTGGTTAGATGACATTTTTGCTTTATTCATTTGTGCGATATGGGCGTCGCTGGTTGGCCAGCATTCATTGCTCATCCTGAGTTGCCCAGGAACTGACTGGCTTGCTAGGCCATTTCAGAGGGCAATTGAGAGTCAACCATATTGCTATGGCTCTGAGGACGGCAGATTTCCTTCCCTAAAGGACATAAATGAACCAGATGGTTATTTTCTGACAATCAACAATGGTTTTGTGGTCATCAGTAGATTCTTAATTCCAGATTTTTTTTATTGAATTTGAATTCCACCACCTCCCTTGGTGAGATTTGAACCCAGGTCCCCAGAACGTCAGCTGAATTTTTGGATTAATAATCTAGAAATAATACCACTCGGCCATTGCCTCCCAACCTTCACTAATTAGGTTGGTACATAAAGAATGGTCACTTGGACAAGATATCAGATTGCTATTAGCATTTGATGAGCTGTCAGTCAATATTTTCACAAGAGGAGCAATTCAAAATTGAGAGACAGTCACGTAGAAGATAGGAAAGTAAAGGTTTTGTTGAAAATATTGTTTGTGTTAAACTACACTTACTGTCTGTGTGGAGTTTTCACATTCTCCCTGTGTCTGCATGGGCTTCATCCGGGTGTTCTGGTGTCCTCCCACAGTCTAAAAGTTATGCTGGTTAGGCGCAATGGCCATGCTAAATCCTCCTTCCACATAAACAAACAGGTGTCGGAGTGTGGTGACTAGGGGATTTTCGCAGTAACTTCATTGCAGTCTTCCTCTAAGCCCACTTACGACTAATAATAAATAAGTAAAATAAATAAAGTACACAGGTGAAGTTCAGGAGTCCATTGGCTGCCGGTCTAAATAAAGAGAAAGTTGATTCTCAACTCCTGCTGCTTCTTTCCTTTAGGATCAGCTTCCCCTCACTAAATTGAGGAACTCGTAGTCCACAAAGCCCACAGGAAAATCTATTGACCGTGTCCCATGGCTGTCATAACACCAGGCTTGTAACATAGGTTAATGTGAAGGGCAGTGGAACTAGCAGATTAGATTTGGAAAATCCAGCAGGAAGAGCTGAAAGGGCACGCATAAACTCTAACATTAAAATATATAAGAATAAATATTAAAACAATGCATTGCTGCTTTAAGCTGCGGTGGTGAGAAGATTCAACTGCATTTAATATGCATTGGTATTTAATATTGATTATGCATTAATATTGAGGTTGCATTAGTTTTAACATAGTCATTTAAGATCGTACATATTTTGAAAAATGTCGTTTGCCCAGAAAGTATTCAGTTATGTTCATAAGTTTTTAGAAAATGATTAGGGTGCTATTATCTATGAAGGGAAGTGAGAATTGAAATTCTTACCTTTAATGAGACAATTAATTGAGATGTAAGCAATTAAAACTAGTTGCTCATTTACGCACCACCTTGTTTGCCTCATTTCCATTTTTAAGTGTCATCCTGACTAAATCATTAATTATCATAGTCTTCTCTCTTCCATCACCTGTAGCAGAAATTGCTTGCAGCTCATGAGATTTGCTTTACACTCCAGCCACATGTAATATACCTTTTCACAGAATTATATTAACCCCAAATTACACTCAATGCAAAACGGAGTCACTCGTTCTTCATTACTTACATTGATGAGCTTAGAAAACGCCTTCTTATCAAACAGATTGAAATCTTCCAATTATTTCTGACTTCTCAAGACTCAGGTACAGGTGGTATCAATAGTGATAAAAAAAATCTGGAATATAGAATCTATTGATGACTATGAAGCTGTTGTTGAATGTCTCTAAAACCCATCTAACTCACTAATGTCCTTTAGAGGACGGAATAGGCTGTCCTTATGTAGGATGTCCACATGTAGAACTGCAGCAACTGCTCTCTGAACAAGGTAACTAGGAATGGGTAATAAATGCTAGCCAGCCAGTAACACCCATGTCCCATGAATGAATAAAAAAAACTGTAAGAGAAAGCTTAAGGACTGAAATCCCTACTCTCGTTTCCATGGTTCTGATGTTTCTATGAATAGGAGAATATTTAATTAGCAGATCTACCATCTCATCCAATTTCTAGAGTTTTCAGAGCTTCAAATCACCTTCTTGAATTTGTCTTCTACTTTTAAACTGAAAACTGATACTCAAAGTTACTGCAAAAAAAAGTACAGTGGACACGCTTTGTCTACCCATTTAGAGGCAAGGTACTGTACCTAAGTTGCGGTATCTGAAAAACATCTTTGTTGTTGGATAGTAATAAAAATGAAGACCAGATTTCAGCTACATTCCCATGAAGAGGGGACTTAAAGTTCCCTCTGATATTTGAAACTCTGAAACTGGGAGCAATGGTATCCATGGGAGCCCTCCTGTGCAGAAGGAAGCCATTTGTCCCATCGGGTTAAATTTTCCTGTTCCGCCTGCCCCAAGAATCGTAGCAGGTGAGGGGTGGATCATAGAAAGATCTGGTGACTTCACATGGGATTTTCTGGTTTGGGGTGAGTGTGGCTGGAAAATCCCACCCGTTGAGTCTGCACTGGCTGTCTGACAGAACATCCCACCCAGGCCCTATTCCCATAACCCCACGTATTTACCCTACCTACCCCCTTACACATCTTGAGCCACCAAGGGGCAATTCAGAATAGCCAATCCACCTAACCTGCACATCTCTGGACCGTGGGAGGAAACCAGAGCACCCGGAGGAAACCCATCGCCGCACAGACAGTCACCCGAGGCTGGGATTGAATCCAGGTCCCTGGCACTGTGAGGCGGCACTGCTAACCCCTGTGCTACCATGCCACTCAATATATAAGCTTCTACGTCCTGTTTGGTCTCATTAGCCTTTCCTTCACTATTGCAGTGATTGTTAAATATTCTCTGCTAGTTCATTCTGCTTTCAAAATATCACTAATTATCACAATTATCTTCAAGGAGTTTTTGGCACATACCTCATTTAAAATAGTAGATTAATTGGGTATGATGGATGATTTAAGATGGGCCAACTGGTCTTCCTCATCTGTACTTGTGAATCAAAAAAAAGGTGTTTTGCTGAAGTAATTAAAAAATGTACAGCCGATTACTGTCGGCTCATAACCACTGAATCAAATTCCTGACCTGCTTTTGACTTAGAAAAATCGTGTCCTAAATTTCAGCAAAAGGCCTGAATCTAGTGATTTACAGGGATGTGTGTGATTAAAATCCAAGCAGTTGGTGGCAAAGAATACTTGAGCCCAGATTGCCCACGATGAGTCGTGTGATCTGTGTTGCTTCACCAAGAAAACTCTCAACAAGCAGAACTTGTCATCAGTCTTCCCTAGAGTTTTATGAAATTGCAGCATCTACACTATCAATACAGATTTAACCCATGTTAGAGCTGTTGTTTATCAGTGTAGCATTCCTGTTGGGTAACCTATGCTGCCAATTAGAGGTGGCATGCTGGCACAATGATTAGCACTGCTGCCTCACAGTGCCAAAGACCCCAGGTTCGATCCCCGGCTTGTGTCATTGTGTGGAGTTTGCACCTTTTCCCCGTGTCTCCGTGGGTTTCCTTTGGGTGCTCCGGTTTTCTCCCACAGTTTAAAGATGTGTGGTTAGGTGGATCAGACATGCTAATTTGCCCCTTAGTGTCAGGGGGGCTAGCAAGGGTAAATGCATGGTGTTACAGGGATACAGCCTGAGTGAGATTATGGTCAGTGCAGACTTGACAGATGAATGGCCTCCTTCCGTACTGTAGGATTCTATGATTCTATGAATGGCCTTTCATTTCACAAGCAGTTAATGATCACATCATAATTGTTCTACACAAGCCACTTTGAGCATGTGACCTGGATGGAATTTGTTGCGCATTCTGCTTCAAGCTCATGTTAAAGTCATTTCAGTTTGTTAGAATTTAAACTGAACCCCACCTCCCATACTCCGTTTCAAAATTTGATAGTCTACTATTTTGTATGCAACTACCTTCTGAATTAGTAAGTAATATAAATGTGAAATAATAACATTCTGAACTCTGGCTAGGAGAATGCTTTGGTTATGAGTTCATGTGCTTGTTCCATAGGCAAAAAAAACCATTTTCTCCTTCTTGTAATTTAATGATAAGCTTTGTCGAATACCCAGTGACCACTTCAGAGATTTGCTGACCACACCTGGCCCATCTGCTCTGAGTGTGCTCCTGTTAGTCTTTTTGACATATCTCACTTCTGTTTTAGCAATTAAACAGTTCTAAAATAGTTATGGGGATTCTCCTGGTATCTCTTCTCCATAATTGCATGGCGTGGCTCAACGTAAACTGAGTGTAAGCACACTTGCTGTAATATTTTCTGTAGCACAATAACAAAATGGGCAGCATGGTGACACAATGGTTAGCACTGCTGCCTGACAGTGCCAGGGACCTGGGTTCAATTCCAGCCTTGGGTGACTGCCTCTGTGGAGTTTGCACAGTCCCCGTGCCTGCGTGGGTTTCCTCTGGGTGCTCCGGCTTCCTTCCACAGTCCAAAAGATGTGCAAGTTAGATAGATTGGCCATGCTAAATTGCCCTTCAGTGTCCCAATATGTGTAGGCTAGTGGAATAGATGTGTGGGGTTACGGGGTAGGGCAGGAATGGGCCTAGATAGAACGTTGTGTTGGAGAGTCAGTGCAGTCTCAATGGAGCAAGTGGCTTCCTTCTGCACCGTAGGGATTGTATGAAAAAAAATACTAAATTGACCACTCTTGAGAGTACCAAATATCTTGAACCACTAAGTTTTAAGTGCGCTATGAGGGTTTGACATTGGTTTCTTTTCCTTTTCAAATTTTCCACTCTTATTCTACCTTCGTTCTCGCTTCTCCTGTTATCCTTGGTGTGACAGTCACAGCCTGCATCCCCCACCAGTCCCCATAACCATGTCTGTCTCCTATCCTTTTATCACCAGACCCCAGCCCTCTTCCCATTTTAGATCTTGGTGCTCTTTCAGTCTTCAATTCTTCCTTTGTGACCTTTGAAAAGTGAGTGTTGCTGTGCTATTTGACCGTGGTAAACATCATAACCAAATCTGTTTTAATGTTCTTACCCAACACTCTCATGCAATCGCACCAGGGATTATTGAGAGTCCCTTGTGTGAAGGGTGCCACAGCCAGTCAGGTAATGCCTGCTGCAAGTAGATCCAGATGGGTATCTGATGAAGCCTGAATCAGGTTTGCCTGTTATGGCCTTATGATCATCAGCCTCACAATTCCAATGAGAAGTCCTGCCTGGGTGAGATATCAGGGGTGGGATTTTACACCCTTGCTTACCCTGAAACCATAAAATCCCATCCAAGGTCAATGGACCTTTCCACGTTCTGTCCCTCGCCCAGGCCGATTGCCATGGCAGGTGGGGCAGTAAAATTTGGGCCCAGATTGGAGCTCATACTCTAGAATTGTCCTCCTACAAGCGATGCTACTTTTAGAAAGGTGGGGGGGGGAGAAAGTTCAATGGGATCAATCGATGTGGGGAAGATTTATTTCCATTGATTGCAACTGGGTTACAAACTCCCTTTTGCTGCTGGAAATGCTTTGGTTTTGATGGAAGGTTGCACTTAAAGTGTGAACAATTCTTTTTCTTTTTGAAGTTGCCTACTGATCTAACGGGGACTTTTCACATTTTCTCTTTTGTGTTTAACAGTACACTCTCAATTAATCTAAATGACAGCAGGGAAGGAAGATACCTGGATTCTTTCATTCTTCGACATTAATCCCATTTTTTAAAAAGGCTACTTGATTCAAATAATCTCATTCACATTAACGTAACCTAATTCACTTGAGTGTAATATTTTTCCATTCCCTCTCTGCTGTGCACAGATGAAGGGACCGTTGGATGCACACAAAAGTTTTTTTTAAGATAGGATTCAGAATGAATGACATTTTATTATCTGGAATCAGGACCGTTGCCATGGCAGTGTGATGGCTGACTCTCAAAGGGATTGATTCTTTCATGATGCTTTTTTGGTCAGTGTAATTTGTAGAAGACATCATAAAGAAGCAGGGAAGGCAGGCTCACCTGTGGCAACACGAGGATAAGAGATTGCA
This sequence comes from Carcharhinus amblyrhynchos, assembly GCF_965287045.1. Lineage (NCBI taxonomy): Eukaryota > Metazoa > Chordata > Chondrichthyes > Carcharhiniformes > Carcharhinidae > Carcharhinus > Carcharhinus amblyrhynchos. Next base: position 23,473,649 of record NC_137342.1, on the reverse strand, counting down.
GTACATTGATGTTACTTTCCAAGGTTGTAGTTACTCCATTCTTTTGTTCATCAAATAGGAGGATTGCTTTGCAGCCTTGACACTGGATTGAGAGAGCTCCAAAGATCTAAATTCATGCCAGTTTACTGACTAATGCTCTCTACTTCATCTAACTGAATTGCTCCGCTGACTATGTATTTAGTGTTCAATGGATACCTTTGTAGGAAATAATGTGTTTTACACCTTCAATACATAATGATCAGCAAAGGCCAGAATTTTCCGGCCATTCACGGTCCACAGCCACTGCAAGTGAGGATGGGGAATATGGCGGTCGGCCAAATCTCCGTTCACTACAGTGGGACTGGAGAATCCCGCTGACATGAATGGTCAGAGGATTCTGGTCAATATATTTTTCTTGCCCTGTGATTGAGTAAAGATGTGTAAATCTGAATAATTTTGCAAATTAAACAATATCTGAGCATCTCTCTTTCTGGATTTACTCTATTTAAGCACAAAATTTAGAATAATGTTGAATTAAAATATTATAGAAGTAATGCACCAATTTCAGGTTACCAGTGTGGCCACTTTTTACTTTGTTTGTGGGATGTAGGAGTCACTGGCAAGGCTGCATTTATTGACTATCACTTGTTGACCTGACAAGATGGTCATCAATGAACCCTGTAAACTTTCTTTGCCTGTACCCTGTATTTTAATCCACAACACTTATAAGTCTTCTTCTGTGTTGCCACAGAAGCACCATGGCCAGAATTCTCTGGACGTTCATGCCATGCCGTCGCTGCCAGCGAGGACGGAGGATCTGACATTCAGCCAAATGTCCATTCACCACAGCAGGGCCAGAGGATCCCATCCACTATCTTCCAGCAGACAGCTTGTGAATGACCTACATAGGACATTCACAATTACTGCATGGCCATGCACATATGCAGTCTAGAGGGAACTTTGACACTTAGCCTAATCAAACTGCAGCTGCTCTTGCATCATGAATGCTCCCCTAATGGTGTTAAATAAGTGTTACAATCCTCATAGAGATCGATAAATTAAAAAAAAGGTACTTTCTATTAATAGCTGAAATGATAGTGCAACAAGGTGTCATATTTTAAGACTTTTGCGCCAGCAAACAGACTTAACAAACAAATAAAAAGCTCTTCTAACTAGACGCTGGACAGGATTCTCTGGCTGTTGGCTGGTGGCAGGATTCTGTGGTCTCATCAGCTGCGCATTTGCACCCATGGGCTTCCCAGTGGCGTGGGGTGGCTTCAAAGGGCAAATCCCATTGGTCCTGCAGCTGTCAATGGGATTTCCCATTGAAGCCACCCTATGCCACCAAGAAACCCACGTGTGGGGAGGAGACTGCTGACAGAACCAGAGGATCCCACCGCAAGCGAATGTCATGCTGTCTCCGCCACCGAGAAATAGACAGCTGAGATGCAGCGAGTCCTGCCCACTCTTAATAGGCAACTTATATTTTAAACCATGGAACAGAATTTCAAACACCAACAGAAAAGCCCATTATTAATATACATTGTTCCTTGTAAGTAAAGAATCATGCAAAGAACAGACCAGTACAGGAACAGGGCCATCAGTCTTCCAAGCCCTGCGCCGATCACATTGTCCTATCTAGAGCAACCGCTTTTGTCTCTCTATTCTCTGTTTGTTCATATGCTTATCAAGATAAGTCTTATAAGTCAACCTCACTTGGCAGTGCATTCGAGGCCTCCACCACCCTCTGTGTAAAACACTTTCCCTGCACATGTCCACTGAACATTTCCCCCCTTCTCTTGAACTTGTGCCCCCTTGTAATTGCCATTTCTGCCTTGGGAAAAATCTTCCAATCGTTCACCTTATCTATTCCTCTCATAGTTTTATGAACTTCTATCAGGTCGTCCTTCAACCTTCGTCTTTCCGAGGTGAACAATCCCAGTTTATTCAATACATCCTCATAGCTAGTACCCTCCATATCAGACAACATCCTGATAAACCTCTTCTGTTCTCTCTGCTAAGCCTCCATGTCCTTCTGGTAGTGTGGTGACCAGAATTGGACATAGTATTCCAAATGTGGCCTAACCAACGTTTTATACAACTGTAACATAATTTACCAACTTTTGTACTCGATGCCCCATCTGGTGAATGCAAGCATGCTTTCTTCACCACCTTTTCCACCTGTGCTACACTTTTGAGGATCTGCGTGCGGATCTGTCCACCCAGATCTTTCTGTGTGTCTATGTGCTTGATTGTTCTGCCATTTACTTTATTGTCCCCACCTGAATTGGATCTATCAAAATGCATCACCTCACATTTGTCCAGATTAAATTCCATTTGCTGTTTCTCTGCCCAATTTTCCAGCCTATCTATAACCTGTCGTATTCTTTGCCAATTTTCATCACTATCCGCAAATCCATCAATCTTAGTATCATCTGCAAACCAGCGATGTTTTCTTCCAAGTCATTTATATATATTACAAACTGCAGAAATTCCAGCACTGATCCTTGCACCATGAGATTTAATCTTTTATAACAGCCTGCCATGAGAGACCTTGTTGAATGATTTACTAAAATCCACATAGACAACATCCACAGCCCTACCCTCATCAATCATTTTTGTCACTTTCTCAAAATATTCAATTCACCCAGAATCAGCCCAAAATGACTCTTAGCTCTTGAGGGTGTACCTCTGATCTTTCTCTTTCCCAGCCTGGAATCATTTAATTCCAGAACAGTCTCATGTTTTCCTGGAGATCTCTCCCTCTAGCTAATGCTAGGGAAATATTCCAATCTCATTTTAACTGCCAAGAGCTCAGTCTTTCTTGCCTGATTGCAAGCTCCCATCTGCATTCCTGCACAGTCAACCAATGCATCTTGCTACCTATAGCTGCTTTCCACCTTCTGGATCCAGGCATGCTAACCTGCGATAGTTAGTGATATTTTAGGAAAACCTGTAACCTGAGATTTACAATGGCTTTCCCTGCACCCTTCTCCATTGCAATAAATCCCACAGGCCTTGTATCAGGATAGGAATGCTGATGAGCTGTTCTTTCAGCACCACCTTTATTCTATCCTTGAATCAGATAAACAGTTCATAGTACAACCTGACATTTTAACACTTTCTTGGGACTTGGAGAACCACATCTTTTCATCGGCATTACAACTGCCTTCACCATTGTCTACAAGTGTGACTACCTTGCAATTTCTTCCCAGGAAAAGAATATTGCCCTTAATTTAGATTTAGCAGTTCCATGACCCAGACCTGTTTTCAGGCAAGCTCCAGCAAAGGCCACATGACTCCATTCATTACTATTCTAAATTTAAAGACACAGTCCCAAAACATAATAATCTCATAAACCTCATGATTGTAATATAAGGAATGACATTGATCCAGATCTTCTGGTGCGAAGATAGTCATTCCAGCAGCATTGACTTGAGTTGTGCGCCAGGACCCTGCAGAATTCCTGATGCAAGGACATGCACAGAAGATATGCACAGTATTTAATTTTCCGAACCAGCTTCTTAAATTGCCCAGCTCTGACGAAGGGTTACCCAGATTCAAAATTTTAGCTCTATTCTCTCTCCACAGATGCTGTCAGACATGCTGAGATTTTTCAGCATTTTCTGTTTTTGTTTCAGATTCCAGCATCTGCAGAATTTTGCTTTTATCTTAAATTGCCCAATTGTCTACAATGTTGTAAGGAACAGCCTTTTCAATAAATATAGCAACACTTGCTTCGATCCAGTGATACAGAAGAATTTAGAGGCATTTCTTCAATATTTTTCATTGATAGACTAAGAGCAGCGAGGAGATGCAACGACTATATTGGAGGACTTGTGAAGGAAGGTGAAAACTGATTTCTGGATGTTTAATAGATACACCAATGATCCGTAACTCACAGAGTGTGTAAGAAAGATAAAAATGTCAATTATTTTACAACGTTTTATGCCTTTGAAAAGGGCTGTCTTTATGAAACATGGTAGTTTTAAGTTTTATGGGTCGCTTTTCCAAAAGTAGATTAAAGTTTATTTATTAATGTCACAAGTAGGTTCACATTAATGCTGCAATGAAGTTACTGTGAAAATTCCCTATCCACCACAAGCAGTGCCTGTTTGGGTACACGGATGGAAAATTTAGTATGGCCAATGCATCTAACATGCATGTCTTAAGGACTGTGGGAAGAAACCAGAGTACCCAGAGGAAACCCACACAGATACAGAGAGAATGAGCAGACTTTACATGCACAGTGACCAAACCAGGAATCGAACCCAAGCCCTAGTGCTGCTGAGGCAGCAGTGCTAACCATTGTACTACCGGATTTATGTGTTATCAATTCTTTTCTTTATACTGAACAGTATACTTAAGTTTTAGAGTCTTTAATGTGATGTTGAGAAGCTTTTTCAACAGTAAGTTTGAAATATGCAGTGGAGAATTCTGCAGCATTTTATAATTCACTGTTACATGTCTATTTATGTAATTTGGCTTTTCAACATGTTTTATAACAGTGCAATGTGTTATAAATGACATATGTATGCCATCTGTAAATTGATGTGAGCTATCACTTCACTGATACTCAATAGTTCTATCACTATAAATGTTGAGAGCATGAAGAGGGCGCAGGAACCATCAGGACACAGTTAGGCAACATGTCTGTTTGTTGAATGATTTAGGGGGAGGTAATGGCCTATTGGTATTAGCGCTAGACTATTAATCCGACTTGGGTTCAAACCCCACCAAGGCAGCTGATGGAATTTGAATTTAATAAAAAATATCTGGAATTAAGTACCGACTGATGATCATGAAACCATTGTCGATTGTTGAAAAAACCCATCAAGTTCACCAACGACCTTTAGGGAAGGAAATCTGCTGCCCTTGCCCGATCTGGCCTATATGTGATTCAAAGCCATAGCAATGCGGTTGACTCTTAAATGCCCTCAGGCAACTAGGATGGGCAATCAATGCTGGCCAACCAGTGACGCCCATGTCCCACAAATGTATAGAATAATTATCCATTCCAGACAGTGGGCTGGCAGAGTATGTTTGTTGAAATGATGTTGGAAGAGTTGTATGTTGTGCTTCAGCAAGGAGATTTTGGGACACCTCTGAAATATTGAAGGATGATGTGAAATCAACTTCAAATACTGAACTGTCTTAACAGTGCCAGTGGAAGTCAACACAACACTCAATTTCTTCGCATATGAGTCCTTTTGTTGGTTACGACTGGCTGAGGAATGACTACTGAGACAATGGTATGCCTGAATAATAACCAGTTTATTGGATAAACTTAACTATACAGACATTGTTGACTGGGTGTTACTCTGTCTAAGCCATGAATATTCTTTCTCTCAACTCTAGGTCTCTGACATAAGCATACATGTGGTACAGTTTCCGCAATTCCATATGTTAACCTTTTCAACCCTGATCACCCCTTTCCATCTGGATCTGGTGACTTGTGTAACATTTCCCAAAGTGCTCTGCATTCCCAGATAACTGAAGAAATTTTTCACATGGCTTCAGACTTCATTAATTCCAACCTGCACCCTGTGAGGATGAAAGAGGGGTCCTTCACATCCTACAAGATTGTTGAGCTCCCTACCGGATTGGGACCATTGATGGAATACATATTCCATTGAAGACATTGATAGATGAAGTTTCATCAAGAGGAAGGAGGTCCTTATTTAAAGATTTAAGAAATATATGCATACCTTGGCAGCACACTATCAAGATTCTTCTAGCATGGATCTGCTATACTTCAGCACAATGATGTTCACTTTGGCTACAGTCATTGCTTCCTTCCAGTTGATGGGCTGCACTTTTCTGGGTGGTTTCACCTTTCCTCGCTGTTTTTGTCCTCAGTAATGGAATTTGCAGGTTTTCAAGTGCTGTTAAGTTTGGGAAGTTTCTGTATTACATCTGTGGATAGGACATCTGTAGCCACCATTCCTCAGTGATTAGAAGGACTGATATTGGCCAGAATTCCTCAATTTCATATGCCTCGCTACCGCTGCCAGTGTGAATGGACAATTTGGCAAACAACCAAATCTCCATTCATGAAGTGGGACCACAGAATCCCAGCTGCAGATGAGGCTGGAGAATTCCAGCCATTGAGTCTACTTTAAGGAAACTGTTGATGAAGTCGACTGGATGATGTTAAGCTTTTTCTATGTTGTTGTGTTTACATCCGTCAAGGCAAGTGGTTCTTCAGATCTGAACCTTGTAGAAGACGTTAGAGAAGTTTTGATGGATCATGAGGTGAGCTATTAGTCATAAGGCATTACGTTTTAGCCCTAATTTTGTAGCCATGTTGTTCATATGACTAATCAGTTAAGACTCTGGTCAACGATGACCTACTTCCCAAAATATTGGTGGGAGGGAATTTAACAATGATAATGTTACTTACAGTTCAGGAAGGTGATTCAGCCTTCTCAATTTCTCTGTAATTATTAATAAATTCTCAATTTAAAGGTTGAGTCCTCCATAATTACCAAGAAAATAAAATCATGCTTTTAGTATAACAGGTTTTGAAAGTTAAGTTAGAATCATAGAAACCGAACAGTGCAGAAAGAGGCCATTTGGCCCATCGAGTCTGCACCGACCACAATCCCACCCAAGCCCTACCCGCTTATCCCTACATACTTACCTGCTAATCCCTCTAACCTACGCATCTCAGGACACTAAAGGGCAATTTTAGCATGGCCAATCAACCTAACCCACATATCTTTGGACTGCGGGAGGAAATCAGAGGACCCAGAGGAAACCCACGCAGACACGAGGAGAATGTGCAAACTCCACACAGACAGTGACCCAAGGCAGGAATCAAACCCAGGTCCCTGGAGCTGTGAAGCAGCAGCGCTAACCATTGTGTTACTATGTTGAGTAAGAAAAATCAAGAGGCAAGAAAGGAGTCTTTGTAAAGTTAAGATGCTGGACTGTGTTATCAATTCCATTCTTAATAACTGAGAGAAAGCTATTTCCAATAAAGCTCTGTGGAGGATTTATCCACAAGATATATTTTTGCCTTGCTAGACAGCACAGCTGCATATTGAGAGTCAGAGCAAAAATTTGCATTTGTCCTTTTCTTCAGTGAGAGATATGAATATCAGTGTCCATGATACAATATGTGATGAACGTGTTCAGTGAGAATGATGTGTGGAGATATGACAGCTTACTTACAGAAATAAAGTCGGCATGGATTTCTGATGATGGACTTATTTTTAAGGAAAGAAAGAAGGAAACATGATTTCCTTATCATATAAAAAAATGAAAATACATCTTTGGACTGACAAAACTACATCACATAATGTTTGCACATATGTAATGGTGGAGGTTATTCCATTGAGACTGTGTATTGGTGAAAGCAGAAATAAAAATTATTGAATTACTTTCTGGTTAATTTTTAATGGGATGTGGGCATCACTGGCATTTATTGCCCATCCCTATTTGCCCTTGAAATGAGTGGCTAGCTTGGTCACTTCACAGAGGGCAGTTAAGAGTCAAGCACATTAATGTGAGCCTGGAGTAAGATGTAGGCCAGGACATGTAAAGATGACAAATTTTCTCAGTCAATCAGATTTTTGCTTTCCCAATAGTCAATGATTATCAATCAGGATTACTGAAATTGACATTATATTAATTAATTGGATTTTAAATTTCTCTAGCTGCTTTGGTAAATGTTTGGGGTTACGGCAATAGGGTCTGGATAATCTGTCAGAGGGAGTTGGTGCAGACTCGATGGGCTGAATGGCCCCCTTCTGCATTGTCCGTTTATGTTTATTTATTAATGTCACAGAGTCTTATATTAACACTATACTGAAGTTACTGTAAAAATCCCCTAGTTGCCACATTCCTGCGTCTGTTCGGGTACACTGAGGGAGAATTTAGCATGGCCAACGCACCTAATCAGCATGCCTTTCAGAGACTGTAGGAGGAAACTAGAGCACCCAGAGGAAACCCAAGCAGACATGGGGAGAGTGTACAGACTCCAGACAGACAATGACCCAAGCTGGGAATTGAACAGGGATCTCTGACGCTATGAGGCAACAGTGTTAACCACAATGCCACTGTGCCGCCCTAGGGGATTCTATGAATACCCCAGTTCCAGAATTTGGGAGTGGGAGGAAATAATTAGATCCACATTCAGACTGTAATTTGTTTATTTATTTGCCACTAATTCCTTCCCAGGAAACCTTTACAAAATGGTGAAACAAATTAAATTCTAAAAGCACATTAAAGGCTGTAGCCATGCTTTAGACTTGAGCTGATGTGAAAACACTGCAGGAGGACATCTGTCTTCTCCTGCATTTTACAATGTCATTGTGATAACATTTGATGAGTTTGCATCCACTATGCATGACTACAAAATTGATGGAATCTGGCATTTTCCCAAAACCAAACATTTCAATGGAAAGACAACAAACACTTCAGTAGAGAATGAAGACAAATGATAAAAATTGGAAGTGAATGGCAGTTCTGAATTGCGTTATTTGTGATTGCATTTTTTTTTGTCTCCCCAACTCAAATGAATCACCTCCATTGGTGCTGGAAATAACAATTATGTGCACTGGCCATCAATCACACTTTATTTTTAACTGTTATATGTAATTTAGAGCAGTGGAATTTCTTCGACACGTAAGTGTGACTTAGAAAATCTCAGCTTTTTGTAGCTTGACAATAAGAGAATTATTCATACAGAAGATGATTTGACCTTTCCAGGAAAATCTGGGAGGAAAAGGATCACCTGGAGCATCTTATGTGTTTCCACACCAATAATTCACCCTTCATTTGACAGTGATATACTATATTGAATTGTATCTGCTAAGGTCGGGAACCAAGGTTAACCAGTGCATGTACATTACGGGCTTAGTGTCTCAATGTGCAAGAGTTGCAAGGCAGAATGGTGCTTTTTTGAAAGAGAAAATCTTCTAAGTTGCTGTCTGACACCCTTAGTAATGGTACACACAAAGTTACAATAGATACGCTTCAGAGGATAACCCTACGCAAGTGATACAGCGACTCCAGCAAAACAGACCGCTACAACTGATAATGGTATTATGTTGATTAAGATAGTTAGCCTTCTGCATGCAGTTTCTCTGTTGGGTTTGCGCTCATCAGTGTCTCGCTTTCATTTTACTGGAAGCCATGGTAAAGGTGCATCTATTAAAGATATGAGGGGTGAAATCTTACCAAAACTTGGCAGCCTGTTGGTTCTAGCGAGAAACATGCCGGTTCTCTCTCCAGGTCTTACCACACTCTGTCACAAAATGACAGCTGGGCGTGTTTCATTTCATTGTATAGAGGGCAAGACCTCAACATGCCAGCAAAACCTGGCTGCACTGAGATTGGAGTGCCATGTTTAAAGGGCACAGTGCTTCGATTAGACCAAACAATGACCTCCCCCCTCCCCCCCGCCCACCACGGTAGTCTCAGGGGCTTCCCTCCACTGCCAACCCCCTTCCACAAAGCCCCTATCCCAATCAGACCATCTTTCACCACACTTCCCTCAAGTCAGTGCCAGCACCCACTCTTCCTCCCAAACATCGGACCCCTTCATCATCCCCCTGTCCTGACACTCTACCCACATAGGCACTGCCAGCACCCTCCCACCCTTTCCCCAAATGGCCATTGCAGGCATCCCCAGCTCCCATATCTAATCCACTCCCACCACCACAAATAAATGAATAATCACCCCCTCCCCCTACTGCCAACCTGGAAGTGCCAACCTGTGCCAAGAGGCTGTGCCAGGGGCATTCCCATGACACTGCCTGGCCATTCCCCTCTCCCCCAAGGATTATACTGACTTGTTTGTCCCTGGGGGATCCCCTTGACAGGTTCACGTCTGGGTGAACATGTTGTAAACCTCACTGATGTGACATTATATTGGTGTGGATCGAAAATACACCTTAGGCTCAATATATGGTGAGTGGGGTCTTTAATAATATGTATGTTTAGAGCAGGTTCACACCAGGCGTGGGCCTGAGCCTGATTACATTGCGGGCGAGTGGTGGCGAAAATCGGAAGTCGATCTCACCGGCAAGGTTCGCAAATTTCTGGTTTTCACTAGATCTCAAGTGGCCAACATTCCCACGGATTGCAAATGCAGGCTCAAGATCGCCCCTGGGAAGCTTGACAAATATGTCAAACGTGAGAGCAAGGGAACAAGAAACACTGAGTGCAGGTGCTGCAAAATGTACTGAAATAAATTCACCCTTTATTCCTGTTTGTAGATAAGAAAATGTCTGATGTCCAAAAATGCAAATGGCCATCATCTATGATGTTCCTTGTAAGGTTCCTGTGGAGGAGGCCGAAGACACTGGTGACTTTAAGAGCCAGTGACGATGCATGGCAGATGTCTCTGCAGGTCTTCAGAAAGTCGTACCTCAGTCACAGACTTCCAGGAGAATGTCAGAAAAGCCACACACATCATCTTTACCATACCCAGAAAGCTGACTCTCTTTTCATTTACCTACTGTTTTGGAATCACGCATGAGAAATGAGGCTTGACTAAAATGAAAATAAGTGAACAAATTATGTTAAGCGTTCCCATATGCACAACAGGCCTGCAAGATATCTAAATAGTCTTCAAAGCCCTAAAGCACAATCAATTAAGGAACTATTAAATTATATTCAATAACAGCATTCACTTTAGGGATCATAAGCCAGAAAATAGCACAGTAGAAACATATGAACATTCAAACACATTATAGATTTTGAGAGTATTTGGCTTTCAAATATTCAATTAAACCTTGAATGATGAATGTTCTCTGCATTCCTAAATCTTTTGCCTTCACCTTCTAATGCAGTGATTCAGCAGCTGTTACTCTCAAGCTGAATGCATCTCCACATTATTCTTTCTATCATTGTTCATGGAATCATAGAACACAGAATCCCTACAGTGCAGAAGGAGGCCATTCGGCCATTGAGCCTGCACCGACAATAATCCCAACCAGGCACTATCCCCGTATCCCTATGTGTTCACCCTACCGATCCCCCTAACACTAAGGGGCAATTTAGCATGGCCAATCAATCTAACCCGCTCTTTGGAGTGTGGGAGGAAACTGGACCACCCAGAGGAAACCCACGCAGACACGGGGAGAATGTGCAAACTCCACAGTTACCTGAGGTCGGAATTGGACCCGGGTCCTTGGCGCTGTGAGGCAGAAGCATTAGCTACTGTGCTGCCATTGTTATGATGATATTTTAAAATGCTTCCCTTTTGTAAATACAAGTGCATGAGTTGATTCTCAGTGAGGTTGAACCATGTCTTAAGAAGTTAGGTTTAACCTTAGAATCAAACAGTGCAAAAGAGTCCCTTTGGCTCATTGAGTCTGCACCAGCACACACAAAACACCTGAACGCCCACTCATCGTAGCTGCCAGCACTTGGCCCATAGCCTTGAGTGTTATGATGTGCCAAGTGCTCATCTAGGTACTTTTTAAAGGATGTGAGACAACTGACCTCTACCAGCCTGCCAGGCAGCACATTCCAGGCTGTCACTGCCCTCTGGACAAAGAAACTTTCCTCCCATCCCTCCCTAAACTCCTGCCCCTCACCTTGACCCTGTTTCCCTTCAAAGATTTCACATTCTTTTCTTTAAAAGAAACTATTTTTTGGATAGGATGGATCTCTTCAGAATATTAAATATAGATAACTATTCTGTTAGTCGTTTTAACCTGATGATGCATTTTACCAACAGATGCTTTTCATGAGGATCAGTGGTTCAAAATTAAACAGCCGCTGGACAACAGTTTTCAAAAAAAAAGTTGATGGAATCATAGAACGTAATCTTCAAAATGCCTTTAAAAATATTTGATTAGTACTAAGTAACATTGGGGGTTAGGAGAGCCCACACTCACCGTCTGCAGGAATGGCAGCAGACGCTCAAAATCCGGAAAGCGCGATTCGCACCAGCGAGTCTCCGGATTCCAATTTCCCTGGCCCCTCGCTGGCAGAGTAGCGTGAAACAAGCTGTGGGACCCCCGGAAGCATAGTGAGCATCCCCTCTGGGACTTACGATGGGTCAAATGGCCTCCTCCTTCACTGTAGTGATTCTATGATCTCTTTGTCTAAGCTTTGCTGACTGTCCTTATATCTTATATTATCTTGCCTAATAATATCTCCCAATAATGTCTGGTTACATAGCTCAGCATCAGATTTTGTTTGATAGTTCTTCCTGTGAAGTACTTTGGGACATTTTATTGTGTTAAAAGAACAACCAAAATAATGTTGCTGGTTACCATTTTCTGTGATCTGTTTTTCAGGGGTGAAACCACCAGGTTCTCAACGATTCATGTCATCTCTGACAATGCAAGCCACACTCAAGTTACTGATGGCACTTTTGTTCACATGCCAACTTTGTCATCTCTAAATCGAGCTGCCTTTAAACGTAATTTGTAAATTGAATCTCCCTTTGTAAGTAATATAACTGACCTTCAACTGAAAAGGCCAAGACTAAATAAAACCTCCAGGAAATCCAAACGAAACTGAGGAGTGCAAAGGAACCTTCTGATATCCTCTTGCTTCAGATTGTGAATTGCTGTTGGTCCAGACTTTAAGTTGTTTTGAGAAGTGATACAAATTCATTCATGTGCAAATCAGAAGCTATGCTGTGATTATTTTCCCCTTTAAGTAGATTTTAAACTTAAATGACATTAATTGATCTTTATTAAACAAATTTCTTGATACAAAAGTGAGAGCATCCAATACAGGCCTGAATTTGATAAATTGTTATGCAAGTTATTTGCTTACCCTAACACCAAATATGAAGTAATATTGATTCTTTAAAATTGAAAATTATACCGAAAGGCTAATTGCTTTAGTTCAGGAGACCATCAAGGGCGAAGAGAGTAAATGTCAATGAAATACAAAGTGTAATCACTGTTGTAATGTGGAAATAGCAGCAGTCAGTTTGAATACAGCAAAATCCCACAAACAACACACTAAAAATATCATCTATTTCAGTGATGGTGATCAAGGGACAAAAAAATGGCAGGACATTTCCCCTGCTATTCTTCAAATCTCTGTCTTAAGGACCCTGAATGACCTGGCCTCCACAGCCTTCTGCGGAAAAGAGTCCCACTGATTCACCACTCTGGCTGAAGAAAATTCTCCTCATCTCTGCTTTAAAGGATTGTCCCTTTAGTCTGACTTTGTGCCCTCTGGTTCTAACTTTTCCTACTAGTGGAAACATTCTCTTCACAGCCACTCTATTCAGGCCTCACAGTATCCTATAAGTTTTGATAAGATCCCCCCTCATTCTTCTAAGCTCCAATGAGTACAGATCATTCCTCTTACGACAAGCTCTTCATTCCAGGGATCATTGTTGTGAACCTTCTCTGGATCCTTTCTAAGGCCAGCACATCCTTCCTTAGATATGGGGCCCAAATCTGCTCACAATACTCTAAATGGGGTCTGTCCAGAGTCTTATACAGCCTCAGAAGTACATCCCTGCTCTTTTATTCTAGCCTTCTTGACATGAATGCCAACATTGCATTTGCCTTCCTAACTGCCAACTGAGACTGCACATTAACCTTAGGAGAATCTTGAACAAGGGCTCCGAAGTCCCTTTGTGTTTCTGATTTTCTAAGCATTTTCCCATTTAGAAAGTAGTCTATGCTTCCATTCCTCGTTCCAAAGTGCATAACCTCACTCTTTTCCACATTGCATTCCATCTGCCACTCTCCTGGCCTGTCCAAGTCCTTTTGTAGTTCCCCCCGCTTCCTCAATACTGCCTGTCCCTCTACATATTTTTGTATCATCTGCAAATTTAGCAACAATGCCTTCAGTTCCTTCCTCCAAATCATTAATGTACATTGTGAAAAGTTGTGGTCCCAACACTGACCCCTGAGGCACACCACTAGTCACTGGCTGCCATCCTGAGAAAGACACCTTTATCCCCACTCTCTGTCATCTGCCAGTTAACCAATCCTCTATCCATAACAGGATCTTACCCTTATCGCCATGGGCACTTAACTTATTTGACAGTCAGAATACGTTACGTAATGAGAAATAGTTGAAAATGTAGTGGGGAGGGTGATTCAGGGTAAAATTTCTGAATGTATTTCATTGTCACAATGAACAAGGTGCAAAACACAGTATAGATGAGGGCTGAAAAAGAATGGAATCTAATAAAGATAACAGCTAATATAGTTAAGGCCTTTGAAGTATGGTCAGCAACAATATTCAAAGCATGCGGACAACCAAATAGCTTCGTGAGCAGGCCTCTTAAAACAAGATGGGGCATGCTTTATCATCATCAATGAAAATATGAAGCACATTGTTTGAAAGATGTCATTTGATTTGGTTGATTTGTTATTTTCACATGTATTAGTATACAGTGAAAAGTATTGTTTTTTGCACGCTATACAGACAAAGCATACCATTCATAGAGAGGAAATGAGAAAGTGCAGAATGTAGTGTTACTGTTATAGTTAGGGTATAAAGTTTAAAAGAGTTAGAATGAAGTTTTAGATGCATAGAACGAGAGTAAAAGATAGAATTAGAAGGTATGCTGGGCATAGCCTGCAAGAAGTCGCCTCGCTCCGACGCCATCTTGGATTATGACTGGATTGTTCTACAGAAATTAGGCATGGACTCGAGTTACTGAATGGTGGTGAGAGATGATATAGGTTCCATGGAAAAGAATGTTGAATCCATTTGAGTGGAAATTAGAAATCGTAAGGAGAAAGGCTTAGTCTATAGGCCACTAAATAATAACATTAAAACATATTTAAAACATAAATAGTTAAATCTTGCCGGCCTGCAAGTTTGATGTAGTGGTTTTTACTTGGCGACCCTTCGGGCCAACAAATTAATAAAAAAGACCCAAGTCATCAGGATCAATTGCCCAAAATATTTGGAGGAGATCTGTGCCTGTGTGTAGGTCGATTTTTTTCCCAAAAGCAACGTAAATTTGTCACAAAATTTATTCATTGATCTTTCTAATGGATCTGAACAACAGAAGTGAGGAGCAGCTATGTTGCCGGAGAGGAGGGTGTAATGTGCCTGACGCAACATGTAGCATAGCAAGCAGTTGATTAAATATCAGTTTACTGTACGGTGAGTAAGTCAAGTGGAAACACAGTATTCCACAGCTGCATAGCAAAGTACAACAGCAGATGAGCATTACATAAGGGCTTTTGTTACTAGGCTAAGATGACAAGTTTGCTGATTAGGTCACAGAGTTTGATTTTCTCAACAGTTTGCATATGATGATTTCAGTTAAATTGGTGATTGGGCAAGGATGAAGCCCAAGTGAATACAGTTTGTACGATGATCAAGATGCTTCGTGCATTTATGAGCAGCGTTGGCATCGTGCAGGGGAAAGATAAGAGAACACCGTTGCTGGAATCATTTCAGACAGAACACTGACAAAAGTTTGTATTATTCATCAGTGAGATTTCGGAGGTGGAAAAGTCACGAGCTTGATTGGCAAATACACCATCATCAATACAAATGCATTTCTACAATTTAGTTGCAGGCAAGTTGCATAAATTGAAAATGAGTGGTACAAGAACTGCTCATTGAAGGAGACTGTTGATTTTGTATCCACATTAGCTAACGTGGTCAACCATATGTACTCTGGTGTCAGTAGTTTAACTTAGTTGGTGGCTAATAAGGCTGGACTCTTGAAACTCTTTACCAGTGCTTTGATTAGATGACAGGCCTGGCTGTGGCCAATCAACAGGTCCCTTACAGGAAAATGGCTGATAAAGTCTCATTGTTCACTCATACTTGGGGTCAGTACCTGTATTTGATTCTAACCTCAGACCCTCCTCTCCTGAGGAAATTCTGCCTAAATTGGCTAATTTATTTCAATGTTCAGAAATGACCCTCATTGAGGCTAAATGCAAATTTTAGTCTTCTCTGAAAGGCCGGAATTTTCTATCTGTTCACGCTCTGCCGCCGCTGTCAGTGAGAACAGAGAAGCTGGTGCCCAGCCCAATTTTCATTCACTGCAGTGGGGCCAGAGAATCCCAGCTGTGGGCATGGTCAGAGAATCCAGTCAAAAATGTTTGCTTGCTTTTGCCTACTCAGTAGCTACAGGCAGAGCCACCTCTATCCCAACCAACATTTGTAATTTTGAATTGACGAAGATTTACCTGTCTTTGCTGATGTGCTGGGGAAACAAGCAGAAATGCCTGGTGTATTGACAGAGAGTGGAATTGGCAGTACCACACATCTACAGAATTGGGAGTTCAATCCTAAATAGGTGCAAGGAACAAGGGAATAAATGGAGGAGAATAAACCCAAGGACATTTAATTTGTTTTTGATTATGTTTATGTTAGTTCTTTCTGCCTATCAATTGCAATGTTATTTTAAGGATCTTATGGAAAAAGTTATGTGATCTGGAATATCAGTGATATTAATCATTAATGATAATGATAAAATCCGATTATACATTATTTAGGGGTCATACATTTGTTTAAAATTCCATGTAATCCTATGTGTTATAAAGAGGAACTGGTAGAATTTTGATTTTTTTTTACACTTTCTTCATATATTAAATCTACTAGTTATCAGTAACTTGAAGTGTGCCTCCAGTGACTTCCACTAAGAGTAAAACACTCTTTAATCCTGATTTTATATTAAAGGAAATGCCACAGAAAATAATCAATCTTTACTTTCTTAGGTAAGCAGTTCTCATGCCTGAAACGCAGTAGCAGATGGGCGAATCACCTTCGAACCAAAGAATCTTGACAGTGCAGAAGGAGGCCATTTGACTCATCAAGCCTACACCAACAACAATCCCACACAGGCCTTACCCCCGTAACCCCAAATATTTATCCCACCAATCGCCCTGACATCAAGGGACAGTTTTAAAGTTTTATTTATTAAAGTCACAAGCAGGCTTACATTAACACTGCAATTAAGTTACTGTGAAAATCCCCTATCGCCACACATTGCCGCCTGTTTGGGGGAACACTGAGGGACAATTTAGCATGGCCAATGCACCTAACCAGCACGTCTTTTGGACTTGTGGGAGGAAACTGGAGTACCCAGAGGAAACGCATGAGGAGAACGTGCAGACTCCGCACAGACATTGACACAAGCCGGGAATTGAACCCAGATCCCTGGTGCTGTGAGGCAGCATGGCTAACCACTGTGCCTCTGTAATTTAGCATGACCAATACACCTAACCTGCACATTTTGGAGTCTGGGAGGAAACCAGAGGAAACCTACATAGACATGGGGAGAATGTGCAAACTCATTTTTCCCTTTAAAATGTTTCGTACTCCATGTAATCTATTTATATTTATTACATGTATTACTTTATATAATTCTCAGATGAGAATTGATTTGCTCTGCTCTCTTATCAAGTGTCAAAATTGTTACAGTGAATGTTATATAAATTTCAAACATTGACACATTGTAAACTCTACATAATTATGAGGATGTTCACACGCAGGTTTGTGTAACACATGTTTCTGAATTTTGTGCTGATTGGGTGCGCTAATAGGCAGGACCCGAAGTGGCTGCATTGACCACTACTATCTGCCAAATTTCTAAAAGACCCAACATCACACTGGCAGGCCAATTGAGGGCCGGACAGCACAAAACACGCCCCCACTCAATGGTGAAAGGTTGCCGGCAGAGGCATGGGTGTGCTAGGCACCTGATTCAGTGGGACCTGGTGGTGGGTTTAAATATGGCTGTGGGCAGAATACAGAAGACATCTGAAGACATCTCGTCCACTTCTCAGACAAATGCCCCTACACTCTTGTGGTGGTGGTGAGTACCAGCTGGGACACCTTCATGCCACAGGATGACAAGTGGAGGCCCAACCCCATCAAACAAAGAAAAAGGCCTGGGCAGAGGTGGCAGCCGAGGTCAGTGGGCACGATTTGGTGTGCAGCTACCTGGATTCAGTGCTAAAAAGGTTCAATGATCTTCTGTACTTGACAAGGATGAGTACCAAGTTTGCATGATGGAGAAGTCTGGAAGGGTGGCCATTTTTAACAGTGTCCGGGCTAAAGGAACCAAAGTAACAAAAGGCACAAATATGTGTGCATGTTAAGGCTGGGGGATAAAATTGGGTCCATCTAAGGGTCAGGTGTGCAAAGATGACAGGAACTTCAACATGGTTCACAGGGGTGGGGGTGATGGGGACAAGCACGTGGTCTAGTGCTGCAGGTTGAGGGTCAAGTAATGAATGGTCCTTTATAATGATAGGGGAAGAGAAGCTGAAATGCTAAGCGCCTAGCAACTGGTAATGGGATGGTCAGATAGCCCATCCTGAGTACAATTGAGATGGATTCCCATGAGTTTGAGAGCATGCACAGAGGATAGTTCTTATGTCATGGAGAGGCAGGCACCTTACAGGAAGGCAAGAGTCCACTGGAAAGAAGGGGGACAAGCAGAGAGTTCAAACAATGTACAGCCGTCACACTTCATGCAAGGACTTTGAGTCCCCAGTTATTTAGCAATCACAAAGATACCATGATGCCATTGATATCAGTCTCACCTGGTTACATAATATGGACATTGACTATATGATAAGTGATCATTGATTTTTATTTGTTCATGGGACATCGGCATCGCTGGCAGGGCTAGCATTTATTGCCCATTCCTATTTGCCCTTGTAGGGATAGTGAAGAGTCCATCACATTGCTGTGGCTCTGGAGTCACTTGAGGGTCAGACCAGGTAAGGATGGCAGATTTCCTTCCTCTCGCAGGATCAGACATCAGCACAGATGATGGTGGACGCCAGTTTGGTGGCTCAGATGGAGGGACAGCACGGCACACTCACATGAGGAGCTGGCAGAGGCAACAAATGCCCAGGGTGCTAGCTGTCAGAGGACTCCTGGAGACTAGAACCAAGCCAGTGTGATCCGAGGCAATTGATGAGCTTCTGGAGATGCTCACCATGTGGCAGATGCCCAATGTCTTGTGGGATGCATGGGGAGTTCTGGCAGAGATCCTGGGGGGCCCATCTATCATGGTCTGTGTTGTTCAGAAGTCGATGATAAGCTTGAGCAGTGTCCTGCTACCAGTGACCGTGGCAGCTTCTGAAGCTGTGAAGAGTGCCCAGCTATGTCATTAGATGTATGCCCTCTGGCAGAGCCTGCTCAGTCTCCACTGTTCACAGGATGACCATTAATGTTATCAGGACTGACACAACAGCAGAGTTAGCAATCTGCCTCGAATGCCATTACCAGTGGCCAGTGGGAAGCTCCGAAATGCAGCACCTTCAAATATATGGTTAAGGCACAGGGAGCTCAGGATGGTGTTTTCACAGGTCACATTCCTCAATGTAGTTTATAGTTTTAGTGTAACTGTGGCATTCAGTTTATGTTTTGTTTCTTGCTGTGAAATATATAAATCAAGACTTTGTTTCAAAGCCTTGAATGCCCTTTATGTTTTCTATTGGTACATGCCTCATCAGTGTCTTATGATAGACAGCGGGGGAAACAAACCTTATTACAGGGATTGTGAGGCAACACTGAGGTCATGGCATTGTATTTTCAGAAATGTACACAAAAGAAGCACTGTCCTTACACAGAGATGGAAACTGAGCCTTGGCAGACTAAATGAAGGAGGGTTGAGTCAAGGCCTCTCTGATGCCCTGCCTTCGTGATGGCTCATCTTGTCTGCCTCCTTGTCCTCTCCCTTTGCCTGCTTGGGCTCTTCATTAGATCCATCTGCGGAGTCTTCCTCTGAAGCTTGCAGAGCTACTAGAGTATCTCTTCCTGCTGGCCTTGCATCCCCCTGTGCCTGCGCCTCTCCTCCCATTGATCTCTCCCTGCATCCTGGTCTCCCTTCCCTTCTGCCCCTCTCCTTCTCCAGCGAAATCCCCATCTACTGAAATGCAGATAGCACTGCCCTGTGCACTGAAGGCAGCAATGGGCAGAAATGCTTCTGAAATGTTCATGAAACAGAAGTCCTCGGTATAAGGCTTTGGAAGAAAACAGAGGAAAAGATCTGAAATGTTAAGTAAACTTTCACCTGAGCTCCTAACAACTTACATAGCTGATTCTCCGGCGCCTTTTATCTGCTCTTGCGTAAGAAAAGTGAAAAATCAGGATGGCCACCTGCCCATGTTGATTAAGCACTAACCTAAAAATTGGATGGGCGACATTAAATTTACTCTTTATTGCCTTATTGCCAGCTGATTAATTGTCTACGGGCTTGTTTCTAATTCTCATGTGTACCTGCCAACCGAAATATCGCCCCGATGCGCAATAATGTCAGGACGCATGCCTAATATTTTCCGCATGATTTCGCATTCTTCCAAGTAGGCCGCAGCTTCAAAAAAAACATGGAAAATTCCAGCCATAGGTTTCTATCAAATGGGACTCTTAGCTAGCGAAAGGTTGGTTATTAAAAGATCACCTCAGTTAGGGATTATGGTTAAGGTGAAGTTTTGGGAACAGAACTCAACTGACAAGAATCTTTAACAGGGAGATCTCGGTAACATATGAGTCTAGCTTTAAAATGTCTGAGAGTGTGGTGTCAAAGCGTAATAGTATTTAATCTCATGTAACATGTTCATCAGTCAGTCACAATCACATTTCGCACATTTGAACCGAGGGAATGAGGCACATACAATATCATGAGTGTGATTGCTAAAATATGATAATCTATACAAGTACAGTTTAGGTGCATTCACACAGTAGGTGTAGTGAACATGAGCAGTCATCTCACTTTGCAGCACTGTTAGTATTGTATTCATGCAACCTGGCACTGGAGTCAGATTGGATGGAAGTGGAGTGGGGCTGCTTAGAGAAGGAAATCTCAGAGTATTTCACTCCTGGACAAATAATTCTGAATTTATGCTAAACATGTTCAATGTTGATCTGAAGTAGAAGCTATTTAGATCAACAGCAAAATTAAAATGTGCATATACCTTTAGACTTCTGTAGCTCCTATCCTGGCTTGATGATAAGTGTGACGATAGATGGGACATACATATTAAAACCCAAATGTTCAAACAAATTTATTTGTGCTTAGCTGATGGTATGGAAATTATAGTTACACTGAAGATTCTGGATACATATGTGTCTTATTATTACCAGTAAACATATTAACAATTAATTTAAACGTTAAATTCAGAAAATAATGTTTTTTGTTGCGATCACTGGCGAATCATAAAATACTGAATGAGACATAGTCATCAATTTGTGCAAATAGCTCAAGCAATCAGCAAAGTAAACGTCAGTTCTTGTAACACGTGAAAACAACGTGTAAATTAAACTCAAAATTATTGGAGCATAGGGTCAGATTTTATCTTTTATCTGGGATAGAAAGGTGTGATTTTTCAACAACTGTGCTTCTGCTATTTCGTATCTACTTGCAAGGTATAATGTTATTTGGTGAAAAATTTCACACCTCGAGTACACTGTGTACTGCACAGCTCTATGCACTGCTGCCTTTGCAGAGCAGATAACTATCTTAACAAATATTAATTTAGTCCTGAGAAATTAAACAAGTCACTAAGATGTGATTTTTAATGTGGCTCACATTGCATGAAGATGCAATTTTGTTGGAAATATCAATGTAGGAATGGTTACCACTCCCCTCTTTTCGCTCTAAGGTAAAGCCATTTACTCATGTTTGAGTCACTTCACTCAGTATAACAGCTTGACTGGGAACTGATAACACACACCATGCCCATGACTGATGAATTAAATGAACTGATACGCTTGTGACTTGAGCCTATTGTAAGTATCCTAACCACTAAGCTGCATGCTATGTGGTACATTTAGAATGAATGAATGCATTTAGTTTGGTGAAAGATTAATAGTCCTCATAAATTCTGTTTGTATTCAGGTAATGTTTCTTTGTTATGGCCATTTGAACTATTTCTGTCATAGACTTGTAGTGATTTATGGTATAAAAAGAGGCCCTTCGGCCCATTACGTCAGCCATCATGCACTTATCGATTCTCATTCCATTTTTCAAGCACTTGTTCCATAGCCTAATATGTTATAGCATTTCAAGTGCTTATCTAAATGCTTCTTAAAAGTTTTGAAGGTTCCAGCCTCTACCCCCACTTTCTGACAGACTCCTATCACCCTCTGGGTGAAAATGTATTTCCTCAAATCCTCCCAAAATCTCTTGCCTTTCCATTCAATCTATGCCCCCGGGTTATTGACCTTTCTGCAAAGGGGAAAAGTTCCTTCTTATCTACCCTATATTTGTTCCTCATATTTTATACACAATGATCAGGTTTCCTCGTAGCCTCCTTTGCTCGAAGGAAAACAACCCCAGCCTATTCAGCCTCTCTTCATAGCTGAAACTCTCCAGCCCAGACAACATCCTGGTGAATCTCCTCTGCACCCTCTACACTGGTGATCAGAAGTGCACATTGAACTCTAGCTGTGGCCTAAAAACTGTTTTATACAATTCCATCATAACCTCCCTGCCCTTATAGTCTATGCTTTAGCTAATGAAGGCAAGTATCCCATATGCCATCTTATCCATCTTATTGATATGTTCTGTTGCCTTCAGGGATTTTTGGACATTCACCCCAAGGTCCCATTGGCCCTCTGTACTTCCCAGCATCCTACTATTTACTGTGTATTCCCTTGCCTTGTTGGTCCTCCCAAAATGCATCACATCACACTTTTCAGGATTAAATTCATTGTGGTGGCACAGTGGTTAGTGGTTAACACTGCTGCCTCAAAATGCCAGGGACCTGGGTTTGATTCCCTGATTGTGTAGACTCTACACAGACACTGACCCATTCTCCCATGTCTGCCTGGATTTCCTCCGGGTGCTCTGGTTTTCTCTCACAGTCCGAAAGGCGTGCTGGTTAGGTGCCATGCTAATTCTCCAGTTGCCACTGGTTTGCCCATCTGACCAGCCAGTCAGTCCCGTAATCTAATATTTTCCTCTGCTATTTACCACACCACTAACCTTCATGCAATCGGTGAACTTACTGATCGTATGTCTACTTTCACATTTAGATCTGACAAGGGAATTGTCATCGGTCCCTGTGGTTCCTCCATATACAGAGGCTTCCAAATCACTGAAACCTTTGACTATCACCCTCTATTTCTGGCAGCTCGTTCTAGACACTCACCACCCTCTGCATGAAAAAAATTTTCCTCTGCACCCTTTTGTATCTCTCCCCTCTCACCTTAAACCAATGCCCTCAAGTTTTAGACTCTCCTACCCTTGGGAAAGGATATTGACTATCGACCTGATCTATGCCCCTTATTATTTTGTAGACCTCTATAAGATCAACCATAAGCCTTCTACGCTCCAGGGAAAAAAAACCCAGTCTATCCAGCCTCTTCTTATAACTTAAACCATCAAGTTCCCGTAAATCAAATAAATCTTTTCTGGACTCTTTCTAGTTTAATAATATGCTTTCTATAATAGGGTGACCAGAACTGTATACAGTATTCCAAGTGTGTCCTTACCAATGACCTGTACAATTTCAACAAGATGTCCCAACTCTTGTATTCAATGTTCTGGCCAATGAAACCAAGCATGCTGAATGCCTTCTTCACCACCCTGTCCACCTGTGACTCCACTTTCAAGGAGCTATGAACATGTACCCCTAGATCTCTTTGTTCTTTAACTCTCCCCAACGCCCTACCATTAACTAAGTAAGCCCTTTCCTGGTTTGATCTAATGTGTGGCTTCCTTATTTCTCTTACCAAAATATGTAGCCTCGAATTCTATTTGTTGAAATTGATTTGTCAGTTTTATGGCCTTTCTACAATTGTATTCTTATCACATGTTGCAGTCCTCAGTGTTGCCGATTCGGTGTCAATATTTGAGCGTACGTTTCAAAGCCTGTATCGTTAGTACAAATTGTTTACATAGTGGCTCCAGCATTTATCTTTGTGGATTCTATCCTGTTGTTGTCCACCTGTGACCCCACTTTCTAACTTGTGCTGATCTGCATAGTTACAGCACAGAGGCACATGGTTAGCACTGCTGCCTCACGGTGCCAGGGATGCAGGTTTGATTCCCAGCTTGGGTCACTGTCTGTGCAGAGTCTGCACCTTCTCTCCACATCTGCATGGGTTTTCTCCAGATGCTCTGGTTTTCTCTTATAGTCTGAAAGACGTGCAGGTTAGGTATTAAATTATCCCTCTGTGTACACAAATAGGCGCTGGAGTGTGGCGACTCGGGGATTTTTCACAGTAACTTCATTGCAGTATTGATGTAAGCCTACTTGTGACACTAATAAATAAACTTTAAAATTCTTTGCTCTCTCTGCTTTAGGTGTTGCAGCTACCTAGTTGTCCATATGTGTGCTTGGATCAACAGCACAATGAGCTTGCCAGCACAGGGCACTAATCATCTCCAGTAAACAGTGCAGAAATCTCCACCTATCCATTAGCACAATGGTTTGCAAGCTGCTATCTGGAACTAAGAGGGAAGAATTCCAGCCTCCGTTGCCTTGCCTTACCCTTCCAGGGTCCATTCGTAAGCTGCCTAGTCAATTATGGGCAAAACCCTGAAGGATTACAGACCTGCCTGATTGCTGAGTCTGCCACACAGAGTTGGCCAGCACTGAATTGCCATCATCCAGCATGTCAGCTCACAGGCAGTCTGACCTCACAAGTGATCCAGCGTGTTTGGACACCTTACAGTCATGATTCGTGACCTCTCTTGTAGCCAGGAGAAATAGATTTCCATTCCAACCTTCTCTGGTTCAAAGGAGTGTTCACATCAACAGCACCATCCAGACCATTATATCCAGTCTATAAATCTGGCATTGCTATGTAATCTAAGCAGTGAAAATAAATTCTACAGACATCTTCATGACTGGATTATATAATAAAGGATGGGAACTGATATACACAGGCTCGTTGAATGAATTCACATACAATGCCCAATAGTCTAAATATAGTGCATTAAATTAACTTTATAATAATGTACAGAAGCTCTGCATTCCGAAGGAAGTATTCTGCTTCATTAGTATGAAAATAATCTTATTCCTTCTGATTATTGAGTTAGATACCAAAACCACTGGTAGATGGCAGTGTTGGATCGTGCATACCAGGCCCCTGATACCGAAGACAGAATACCGCAGTGAAACATTGATATGCATGTTCAGCTTTCAGCCACTCCAACAGCTTTGAAGTCCTTCACTAACATGTAGAATCTGCCCTGTGAATTCATCACCAATTTTCAATCAATTGACAAAGAGAAAGGGGGGGAATATATAACTTCTGTGTTGAACGCATATGGCAGAGCAGAATTAAAATATTTTGTGTATACAGATTAATTAATGCATAGATATCTTTACAATCTATAATTTTTTTTCCAGCTTTCGATGAATGTACTGGATTTACAAGAAATATGGGCGATTTTGTGATTAGGAACCTTATCTTGAAATCTGATTACCTTTGTCAGTGCAATGGTATTTATTGCTCTGGGCAATTTGGAATAAATCTGAAGTAACAGCAATCTGTAAGTCCACCATTCAACAATGTAATATAGGCAGAAAAGGGAAACAGAATTAAAATTATACTACACTTGGGGCGGCATGATGGCATAGTGGTTGGGCGGCACGGTGGGACAGTGGTTAGCACTGCTGCCTCACAGTTTTGGGACCTGGTTGGATCATTGTGTGTGTGGAGTTTGCACATTCTCCCTATGTCTGCGTGAGTTTCCTTTGGGTGCTCTGTTTTCCTCCCGCAGTTCAAAGATGGGTGGGTTAGGTTGATTGGCCATGGTAAATTGATCCTAGTTTCAGGGGGATTAGCAGCGTAGAAAAGAGGAATTACAGGAGTAGGGCCTGGTGGTATTCAGTGCAGACTCGATGGGCCAAATGGTCTCCTTCCGCACTGTAGGGATTCTATGATTTGAGATCAATATGCGTTATAATGTAGCTTCTACATAGGAGATGAATGTTTCTGATGTCTTGGACATTTCGTCATTTATCGGAGTCTGTTCAATGTTTGGATCCCCGTCGTGTCAACCAGATGACCACAGGTGGACATGGATAATGTGATATATGTATGTTGGGGGTTTGGAGTGCGTACTGCCCCTTTAAGAGTGTAAGTCATGTGATCCAGGGGGTTGGTTAGTTCCTCCTGGTTTGGAACCTAGTTAGGCAGTTTAGGATCTGACTTTGGTGCAGTGCACACCTATACTGAGGAGTTCCCCAGTCTTCATGATACGTGGCCTATTTTGTGGTTCTTTTTGCACCATACATTTATAACAAATAAAATCCTCTCACCAAATATACATGTAATATACTTTAAACCGGATTGAAATGGATGCTTTAATTAACTGAGTTGATCATCTCATCCCCAACAGTTAATGTTCCAGAATCATTGGCAGATTCTTTATCTATCATTCAGTTCACCAGTGCATGAGGATAAGTAGATTACTTAAAGTGGGGTCAATTTCACACAATTAGATTGGAAGTGATTAATAATTTTAGATTTGTCTTCAATGTGCACAGTGTAAGCGATCGCGATAAAAGCAGAAAATGCTTGATACATTCAGGCAGCATTTGTGGAGGGAAAAACAGAGAGTGGAAATCGGCAAAGACTGATGACAGATGGGAAAAGTGATGTCGAAGCTGCTGACAGCAATGACAGCTTTTGCCTTCATACAGTCTCATACTTAGAGTAAGAAGGGGTGGATCCCACAATGTAACATTGGTGGTGTGGCCTCAGATTTACCCCCCCGCCCCACTCCCCCGCAATGTAGTCCCTCGAAGATCAGAGCGGCATTGTTATAGCACAAAGAAGTTCACCTGGAGACACTGCCCATCCATGCCCAGGAATGACCCACTTCCTCGCTGAGCGCCTCACTGAGGAGCCCGTTCACCAGATGGACACCTCGACACGTCATCCATGATTCACGCTGTTCTGCCTTCACACCAACCTGACTGGACTTTCAGGATAAAAATGGATTTTCAGGTGTAGTGGCCTAATAATGAGATGACAGTGCACTCAATGATGTTCTCGATGTTGAACATTGGCACTCCATCACTGAGAGGGGAGTGGAGAATTGCATCCCACTTGTCTGTCAGTGTGAAATGCAATTTGAGATTTCTCATGAGATTTCTTACTCGTTGTCAAATCCACCTGACAAAAGCAGGAGCGGAAATACCTGGGCAGAGTTAAGGTTCCTGAGTTCCTTTCATCAGAACTATTCCAGCATTTTTGGTTTTGGTTTCAGATTTTCAGCATTTGCAGGAATTTGGTTAGCACTGCAGCCTCTCAGCGCCAGAATCCGGGTTTGATTCCCAGCTTGGCTCACCATCTGTGTAAAGTCTGCATGATCTCCCCGTGTCTGCGTGGGTTTCCTCCGGGTGCTCCAGTTTTCACCCACAATCGAAAAGATGTGCTAGTTAGGTGCTTTGGCTATGCTATATTCTCCTTCAATGTGCCCAAACAGGCAACAGAGTGTGGCGACTAGGGGATTTTCACAGTAGCTTCATTGCAGTGTTAATGTAAGCCTTCTTGTGACACTAATAAATAAAGTTATTTTTGTGATAGCTATCGCAATCCTTATGGAAGATTTTGTAAATTACATTACTTTCAGTAGATTATAATTTCCCATTAAATACCAAAATAAAGTCACTGCTCATTTACTTCTATCATATTGTAAATAATGTCTTCATTACTCATGATCAGGAGTGTATCTTCTCCAGCAAATATTTAGTCATACAATTGCATGATGCCAGACTGAAATCCTCTTACTACACACACAACTTGACACATGCCTCCATGTGCCTTCTCCCATCTTCCAAAAAGGAAACCAATTAATACTTTAATGAGATGAGGCAGAATGCAATTAAAAAGGTGTTTTGCTATTGTCAAGTGAATGAGCAGCTTAACACCACACAGTCAGTGTGTGTCCTGATAAGATGTGGGTGAAAAACAAGGCAAAGACCCCTGTTTCTTCTCCAAACCTGACAGATACACCATTATAAATGGCTTCTTATCCTACAATCTCATTTAGCTTTCACTAACCCACAAATGTTGGAATTCTATTCTCACACTCAGGCTTGTGCTCTCCAAGCAATCATGTTGAATTGTTTATCCAATACTTTAAATTACTTTGACACATTTGATTCACATGTTAATTAATCCCTCTTTAAGATAGAAAAGCCCATGGAGGCATGCGTGGGATCACAGTATACGATGGATCCATTGTATTGCGCCCTTGATCATGCATGGTGGGACAGTGGTTAACAATTTTGCCTCACTGTGCCAGGGACCCAGGATCGATTCCCGACTTAAGGCACAGTTTGTGCAGAGTCTCCATGTTCTCCCTGTCTCTGCGTGGGTTTCCTCTCGGTGCTCCGGTTTCCTCCTGCAGTCTGAAAGATGTGCTGGTTAGGTGCATTGGCCATATTAAATTCTCCCTCAGCGTACCCGAACAGGCACCTTAGTGTGGCGACTAGGGGACTTTCACAGTAACTTCATTACAATGTTAATGTAAGCCTACTTATGACACTGATAAATAAACTTTATTGTGTGACTAAATATTGGAGGGTATAGGTAGACTTCTGATCATAAGAGAAACAGTGATGACTTACATTCATGACCAATGCTATGGACCACAAGGGAACCAAGTCTTGAAATCTGTTCTCATGGAAAACAAACATTAAGATTATGTAATTGAGAAAAGGGCTTTTGTTCTGAAATTAATAATTGCTGAAAGCAAAATGAAAATTTCCTAAATCAATAATATTAGCATTACTCATTAAATCTAAAATTAATACAGCTGTCGTGTGTTGTATCTTGAACACATTATATTAATAGTTCTAAGTTGTCTCAATCACAATTCTGCATGATTTGATTTATTATTGTCACATGCATTGGGATACAGTGAAAAGTATTGTTTCTCAAAAACTTACAGAAAAAGTGCCATTGAGAGAGTAGAGGAGAAGGAAAGAAGAGGGTGTAGAATATAGTGTTGCAGTTACAGATAGGGTGAAGACAAAAATCAGTTTAATATAAGGTAGGTCCATTCAAAAGTCTGATGGCAGCCAGGAAGAAGCTGTTCTTGAGTCAGTTGGTGTGTGCTCTCAGACATTGGTATCCTTTTCCCAACAGAAGAAGGTGGAAGAGAGTATGTCCGGGGTGTGTGGGGGCCCTTGATTACGCTGGCTGCTTTTCTGAGGCAGCAGGAAGTGTAGATGGAGTCAAAGGATGGGAGGCTGGTTTTTGTGATGGACTGGGATACATTCAAAAATCTTTAGTTTCTTGCAATCTTGGGCAGAGCTGGAGTAATACCAAGCTGTGATATATTCAGAAAGGATGTTTTCTGTGGTGCATCTGTAAAAATTGGAGACAGTTGTAGTGGACATGCTGAATTCCCTTAGCCTTTTGAGAAAGTAGAGACGCTGGTGCGCTTTCCTAACTGTAGCTTCGATGGCGGGATCAGGACAGGTTGTTGGTGATCTGGACATCTAGAAACCTGAAGCTCTTGACTATTTCTGCTTCATCACAGTTGATGCAGACAGAGGCATGTCCTTCTTGAAGTCACAAACTACCTTTCTCATTTCACTTGAATCAATTTTAGATGAACCAATCAGTAGTAAATTACAAGTGACTAAAGTAAGTTGCATGGCATGTTATATTGCTGTTGATTTGAAACCTACAGCATCAAGATAAAAGTCCATAGTGTCTTGTTTCTACAGTGTTGTATTTATAGAGTGCCTGAATGATGCACTGAGAAATCCCTCCTGCAGGTTCTCACGACAGTTTATCCAGCAATTGTCCAGAAGTGCTAGCCTCCCCTGGACAATTGCACTGTGCTGGGAACATTCTGACAGAAGTGATTTAAATCATTAACTTTAGATAGCTGTCAGTTTTACCTCAGGGGACCCGCCACAGCAGCTTCACCCCCAACCCTTACCCCAACCCAAAGTCCCATCCCTCCAGAACCAACCAAACTCTCAGGGTGCAACCAGACCCGACATCACCCACCCCCCACCCCCTGGCTCTGGACACATCCCCTCTCCACTCTGGACACACCCCACCCCACTCCAGACACTCCCCTCCACTCTGGACACCCCCCCCATTCCAGACACGCCCCCTTCCACTCCAGACACACTTCCTCTTTGCTCCAGACACCTCCCTCCACTCTGGACATCTCCCCCTGATCTGGCCAACGATTCTGTCCAGGACACTCCTGCCCTCTGGTCTGGGACAAACCCCTTCCAGTCTGCTTCACCAATCACTTTCCGGTCTCTGCCCCTCCCCACATATTCACCACCGCCCAACTCCCCTCTGCCAGTCTCCCCCAATGGCCTAAACCACTTACCAGTGGAACTTACCAGCCTCCTGTCCCCTTTAAACGTTCTCTTCACAGCAGTAGCAGCTATAAAAAGGTGGAAGTTGCTTACCCCTCTGCACCCCTGTCACCCCACACCAATGCTGCTGAGGTCATGCTTCTGCCTCACCCAGCCTGAGTGAGAAAGGTTGGGTGAGACAGAGCCTTCAGAATAAGCTTATTCAGAGTGGCAATCTGATGGAGATTGCAACTCTGGGGAAGTTAGGTCCTTTTGGCTTTTGCATTACAATATTACGCAACATACTTATATACCCTTGACTAATAATTCAGTAACATTATTCATTGCAGAACACTAGCTATTTACTTCCACCTCAGTATCATCAACTAACTCTACAAATATTTAAAAAGAAATGACACCAGGAATGAAAGGAGGAAAGGTGCGCATGACACAATAACCAGCCTGTGAATCCTTCTATTAGCTCACTGCTGTTTCCCCAAGGGGGAACAATAATCAATGGAATTTTCTTGTCCTGCCTGCCACAGGAATCATAATGGGTGGGAGGGAGAAAAGGGCAGACCGGACCATGCAAAGATCCGTTAAACCTTGGGTGGGATTTTCCGGTCTTGGGGTGAGTGCAGTCAGAAAATCCCGTCCTGTGTGTGAAGATACTCAAAGAAAACATGGTGACAAAAATCTTGACAATCAAGAAACAAACTCTTCAACATCAAAAAAGTTGATATGAATGATTTGACTTTTAAGAGTTATATTAGACTCCAAACACTCGGTGGGATTTTCTGGCCGCACGCAGTTTAAGACTGAAAAATCCTGCCTGAGGTCATGGACCTTTGCATGGTTCCCTCTGCCCCCTCCCCCACCCATTACAATTCCTGTGATGGGCACGTCAGGAAAATTCCACCCATTAACTCTGTTTCTCTTCCCATAGATGCTGCCAGGATTGTTGAGTTTTGTCTGTATTTTCTGTTTTCAGGGGATTAGCAGGCTAAATATTTGGGGTTATGAGGATAGGGCCTGGGTGGGATTGTTGTTGGTGCGGTCTTGATGGGCTACACTTTAGGGAATCTATATGAAAAAAACTTAAACAAAGTGAATGAGCCTCCAGCAGATGATGTTCAAGCTCCAATGCTACAAACTCCATGTGATCTACAAGCATGGAAAGGAGCTATACCTCACCAATGCCCTCTCCAGGGCTTACTTATCCACCACTGAGCATACAGATCTTGAGGAGGACATTGATATTATAACAATTCAGGTGCTGTCATCCTGCCGAATTGAGGAAATCAAAGCTGCCAGACAAGTGGATCACACATGTAAGCAGCTGAAAGGGTGGCCCGTGGAGCTTCCCCAGGAGTTCCACATTTAATATTATGAAAGCAGTTAACTGTGCAAGATGGACTGATACATGGCCAAAGATTCACCATCCCCAACTCTCTGCAAAAGTGCTACACCCAGAAACTCCACCAAGCGCACCTGGAATGGAAGCAACAAAGCATAGAGCAAACAAATCCATGTCCTGACCCTGAATGTATGGTGACATAGAGAGAATAGCGTCCAGATGTATGCCATGCAATGCGCTCAAGCTTCAGCAAACTGAGAACCAACGCACCTCCATGATGTCCTGGACCTTCCATGGTTGTACCATTGCAGATATTTTAGAGTGGAACAGCGATAAAGAGGGAAAAAATACCCTGCCTGCAGACTCTGCATTCTGGAGCCAGGTCAGACGGTCAGAATGCAAACCACACATGGTTATCATAAACTGCAGTGATCCGTAACCATGCCTCCCCTCAACCAAACAGTTAAGTGGTTGCCTCAGACAGTGCCCTGTATGACAGGAGCTGGCATCATTTGTTACAGCTACCCAAACCAGCTCTGTCAACTGCCACTGAGTTTCATACACTGAGTTCACAGCCTGTCTCCCCGTATCAGTGGGAAAGGAGTTCCCTCCTGCTACCAATGCAGCAAGTTGTGCAGTCACTGTGCATATCCCAGGCCGGCCTGATATCATCTGCCATGTGAGTAATAATCTGCCATGTGAGTAATAATCCCAAGAAGAGCCAACTGGTGTCATTATATACTTGGCAGGGAAGCTGAGTAGACCAAAGCCCAAGTTCCAGGACTGACTTAGGTATATAGATATGTGCCATTTTTTTAATAGGAGGGGCGGAAGGGACATATTTGGGCTTTGCACCAGGTTTTGTGACTATAAGCTTATGTGCTGTGCAATTTTAATATTTGATATTCTGTTACTGCATTCAACATTGTTATTTGAGAGTGAGTATGGATTGTCCCAATTAGAATGGGGAAGATGTAGAATTTATATTCATGTATATGTTGCCATGACCTGTACACAGAAAGTGACCTGTTGGCAGCATAAGATTCCTCACCAGTGTAACTATAGCTATGGCATGTATGAGCTTCTGACAATCTTATAGTAAACCATTTAAATTGTTGTCCTTTTGTTATCATTCCTACACAGCGCAGCAACTTTACAACATTTACTAATATGAAAGTCTATTTTGAGCACTATTACCAGTGGTCAATGCCAATACTATAGGATTACCTTTGAGTTTGTATTCTGTGTGATATGTCAACTCCTTTTCTTAGAAGCAGAAGGAAGTTAGAGTACAATGAAGAAGATGGTTAACCCTGACAGAGTGGAGGAAATCCAGCTCCCATTAAAAAGCATCAACACCTCCCAATATCATAGAATGGTGCTTTTTATAACGGCTTATGCATCATCATCAGCCTCCAAAACCTCTAAAGCAATATTTAACCTGGAGGAAGAATCCAATGTGGGTTTCAATCATGGTCACTATAATGGCTGATCTAACGTGAATTATACTTAAATCAATTGACGAATTTAATGCTTAAATTTTGTTAGATTTGACACTGCACTGTTGTTATGGTCACAGGGAAAGGCTGGTGTGAGCAACTAATTCTTGACCCAGAACTGTGGCAGCAGCATCAGCTTGAACACTGGCCTTTTGCAGTCCTCAGTAAGGTCCTGAGATTTGTCAATTTGTCAGATTTATCTGCTTCTAGCATTTTGGGAAACATATACTGAAAAAAGCAAACAAATCACCAAACAGAAAGATCAACATCAAAGAGCTGCTTTGAAGATAAATCATACAGGTCACAGTTTGGGGATAAGGGGTAAACCTTTTAGGACTGAGGCAAGGAGAAATTTCTTCACCCAGAGTGTGGTGAATGTGTGGAATTCACCACTACAGAAAGTTGGTAAGGCCAAAACATGGAATGATTTCAAGAAGAAATTAGATATAGCTCTGGAGGTGAAAGGGATCTGGGGAGGAAGGCAGGAGTAGGATATTGAACTTGATGATCGAATTGAATGGTGGAGCAGGCTCGAAGAGCTGATTTTCTATATTTTACTACGGTTGTAAAATGGAGGTTGATTTCCCCCCCACCTTGTCTGAAAACTAACACTGAAACATCCAAAGGAGAATACCCTACCTTATTACTTGTAAAAACGGTCTGTGAAGTGGTGTGAGCTGCTTTTCAGCAATTTCTAGTGTTTAAATACAAAATAAATCCCTGACACTTACTCTAAAACCAATACATAACAATTTATTTATTCATAACAATTGTTATTGTCTAAAAGTGAACAAATTAATTAAACTACTAACAAAACAAATAAATCTCCTAACTATTTCCGAATAAAACAAGATTTAAATAGTATGCTGTTCAAATAAATACAGTTCCTACTCATTAACAAAAAATAGAATTTTAGTCACTGCTTAAATTACAACCAGGTTTTGTGTCTTCTGTAATATTTCGGGCCTTCTTTGTTGATTCTTTTGACTGGAACTTCTTTCTTCTTTGGTAGCTTTGCTATCTAGATGGTGCTTTCTTTAAGAGAGAGAGAGGGGGAGATGGGGGGGGGGGGGCGGGGGGAGGAGAAAAGAGAGAGAGAGAGAGCTCTCATCGCCGGTAGGTGGCAATTGCTCTCTCCTTTGTTTCACTACTCCTTTTATATCCAGGATGACATAGATATTTCTCACAATAGGATTCTTTGCCAATCTAGAACAAATCAAAATTAAATTTAATAGGCTTTTGGTATCTAAGTGCCTGATTCAAATTGATTGGCTAAATTCTAAAGCCTGTTGTCTTGGTAACTGCTGCTTGGCCTTTTGATATTAATGTTTCAATTTGGGCTCTCTGTGTAATTGCAATTTTTAAAAATCACTAAGCACAGAAAAAGCACCACATTTTAAAGAGACCAAGCAATGCTTTCCCCCCTTGCATTCCCCTTGCAGAATGCTAATGGAATGTAAAAGTGAGGGGGATAGAATATAAAAGCAGGGAGGTCTTGCTGCAACTGTACAGGGTACTGGTGAGGCCGCAACTGGAGTACTGTGTGCAGTTTTGGTCGCTGCACTTGCGGAAGGATATATTGGCCTTGGAGGGAGTGCAGAGGAGGTTCAGTAGGCTGATACTGGAGATGAGGGGGTTGGACTATGAAGAGAGACTAAATAGACTGGGTCTGTACTCGTTGGAGTTTAGAAGGATGTGGGGAGATCTTATAGAGACGTATACGATGGATAGGGTAGAGGTAGAGAGATCCTTCCTGCTTAGAAAGGATAGCAGGCCTAGAGGACACAACCTCAAGATAAGGGGAGGGGGGGCAGTTTAGATCAGAGTTGAGAAGGAACTTCTTCACTCAAAGGGTGGTGAATCTCTGGAATTCTCTGCCCGTTGAAGTGGTGGAGGCTACCTCGCTAAATATATTTAAGTTACGGGTAGATAGGTTTTTGATAGACAAGGGAATTAAGGGTTATGTGGAGAAAGCGGGAAAGTGGAACTGATCCAATTCAGATCAGCCATGATCTTATTGAATGGCGGGGCAGGCTCGAAGGGCTAGATGGCCTACTCCTGCTCCCATTTCTTAAGTTCTTATAATTTTACTTTGTTTACAAACACCAAATTCTAACTCCCTACCTCCCAATCTACAATTACACTACCCAATTTCACAGCACTGCTGCAAAGAAAACACACAAGTAATAACCTGAAACTTAAACTACTGACTTTCAACAACTCTTAATTATTTAAGAATTAAACAATGAAATGACTCAAAAACAAAGTTAGACAATACTTCTGTTCCAAAATATGTTAAGTTACAAATCTATTGAAACAAAGGTTAACAATGACATTAGACAGATATGCATGGAGTTAAGAAAGGTGCCAGTATAACTTCCAGTGTATGGACCAACATACATAGTCAACACCTTTAATGATAATATGGACTGTTAAGCCAGTCTCTAGCCATACGAGAACATTCTTGTAAATAGAAGGGGCGATTTTCTGGTCTTGCTGTGCCGAGAGCAGATTGTGCTTATCCAGGAAAATGGTGTGTGGGCCTAAAATATGCTCCCTGCCCAGCGCCAAATAGTTTACGATTGGACAGAGTGGCATGGATTGCTCTGGTTTTCTCACTGTGATGATGGCCCATTTGACTTTTGGTGAGGCAAGTTGGCACAATGACAGAAAGGCAAAAAACCAGGCGTGTTTCTGATTCCTCCAATCGTATCGGCCCAGGTTTGCAGCCTGTCAATTCATTGTCAATTGTCAATGTCACTTCATTGTCAATTCACTGTCAATTCATTATTAATGACACGGTTAACACTTCACTAGTGAGTCCCAGATTCTGCCGTCTGGTCATACTTTGATTCTGGCCAGCTTCCCACTAGCAAGGATCAAAGCTGGTCTCCATCAGCAGGTGTGATGACTTCGCAGGGGATACTGGAGGCCATTGGAGCCCTCAGATGGTCAGGGGTGGTGTCAGCCTGGCGATGCCCACCTGGTACCTTAACTGTATCAGGGCAGTGCCAAGGAGGTGGTGCCAGGAAGGGGAGCTCCGCTGGGGTAGTTATCAGGGATGGAGGGAGCTCTGCACGCAGGAGTGATCAGGGAGGAAAGGGGAACTCTGTAAGTGGAGATGATCGGGGAACACTGCAGGGGTGGTAATCTGGGAGGGAGAGAACTCTGCAGATTTTATAACACCTCTGATACATTAACTAACCACATATCTGCAAAACACAAGGAAACTGATGCAGACTTTACAGTTTTAACCGCTGGCTTTTTCTTTAATCTCAGGCTCTTTGATATCTTTTTAAAATTTTGTGATGAGATTTATGAATGCTTTGTTAAGCATAAAATATTCATTATTTTGTCCAGCAATTATATTTGTTCAAGTGTGCTTTATCAATGGCAAGAACCCTAATGAGAACAGATGTACTTGTTCATTCACATTAATGTATAAATCATGATAGAGAATTCGGAGTGGACTGCAAGATAACAAAAATTAAATCAAAGACAAAGCATATTTTGAGAATGCCCTCTTCAATTTAGGTATCCATTAATATGTTTTATTTTAATGAAAATAATATGAATGTTGAACAATCACCATACAATTCTCCATGATCCAGATACTATCCCCCCAGAGTACAAAGCAAGTCAGTAACTTAAACTGGGGCACTAGTTTGAAACATACAGGCCAGAGATTTCACAATGCCTTTATATTCTCAGGCTTCATGATGTTAAGAATGTACTGTTCTGACCAACTCAAAGATTTGCAGTTTAGATCTACTTCCTCCGATTATGTTTCACAAATGGAGAAAAAGCGTGGTGTTTTCTGGAGGTAACAGAGGTCTCAGACATTTGCTGGAGTGCTGGTGAGGGACCCATGGTGCCCTCCTTCAAGGAAAGATGGCCTAGCTATGAGCCAATCATGGAATTAGCGAGCCTGCCATTGGGTCAGGACCCCAGATACAACAAACAGGG
The DNA here is from genome assembly GCF_965287045.1 of Carcharhinus amblyrhynchos. Classification (NCBI taxonomy): domain Eukaryota; kingdom Metazoa; phylum Chordata; class Chondrichthyes; order Carcharhiniformes; family Carcharhinidae; genus Carcharhinus; species Carcharhinus amblyrhynchos. The sequence goes on along the minus strand of NC_137342.1, from coordinate 23,436,681 downwards.
CCCAGGCTAAAAGTGGGATGGCAGGAGGGGCTTTACGGGATAAGGATCACAGGAGAAGGGAATGTCAGGGCTTGAGCAGCAAGGGTGATCTCTCACTGGGTCAGCTCCTTCCCAGTGCTGGGTCCCTTGATCAAAGGATGCCTGCACTCACACAACCAACCCACACAGGTTATCATGCTCTCCTTGTGCCAATGGCCCACCTACCACTGGTTTAATGTCAGCAATGTTGGGATGAGGCCTTTAAGTGGGTATTAATTGCTCACATGAGGGCCTCAATTGGCAGTATAGTTTGAAGGTCATCCACAGAAAGGTGACACCATCTTGCCTGATTAGATAACAACATTCATGTTGCCATGTTGCAGGGGTGAGTGTGGGGGCTTTAAATACCACCCATGAGTGGAAATTTTGAAAATTTGTGCAACACATTGAAAATCTATCCTCCTCTCAACCCAGATCATCCAAGGATAAAAGGACACACAGTTAGGTAATATGGTAAGGTTGGTTTATGGGTTAACCTTTCCAAATGGCAGTGCCAAGTTTGAAGCAATTGTACTAAAAGTATCCTTTTGCACACTTGGGTTGTGTGGTGATGCTGGGAAAGAACTGATTTTGTGAGGACTGCTCCTGCAATCCAGAATGTGAAGGGAAATGCATGAAAAAGAAGTAGAGCTTCACTGAATAACTGAGATAAACTGAATAAAGATAATCAAGGAAGGAAAGAGATGCAGAAAGGACGGGGACTCAGATGTGTACCAAGGTACAAAATAAAACACCAATTTAAAATCAAGCAACAAATGCATTTTATGAAAAAAGCAAATCCTATATAATAAAAGTTTAAATTAAAAACAAAATAAAGTCTGATAAATAGATAATAAATATGCTCTGACATATTGAGATGTAAAAATCAAAACTACTGAATAAAGGAGAATCATAGAAACATAGAAGATAGGAGGCCATTTGGCCCTTCGAGTCTGCTCCACCATTCATTACGATCATGGCTGATCATACAACTCAATAGCCTAATCTTGCTTTCTCCCCATAACTTTTGATCCCATTCACCCCAAGTGCTATATCCAGCCACCTCTTGAATATGTTCAATCCTCTTGCATAATGCAATACATTGTACAGGGTATAACACACCTATCATCATCAGACAGTCGGTCCTCTGACCAGCCATCAAGAATTATATGTCAATTTTAATTTATCTTTCTGCTGTGCATTCCATCGACAAAAGTGGCTGCTGATCATACAAAGCTAACATGATACTTAGAAAGAATATCAATATTCTTCTCCCTTAATATTATCCCATCTTATTATCTTTAGTTAGACTGCTGTGCTACCAAGGAATCTGTGGGGAAGAAATTGAACATCACTGTCCAATGTTCAGAAGACAAATCTTTGATTGCAACCTTCCCTGCCCAATCACTTCTCCTCTACTGCAGCAACTGCTAAATTGGAAGCCAACTAATTTTAGATATGCAAACAATTTGTTTCAAACAGGCTGTGTTCTTCAGGCTCTTCTCTGAACTGGAAATATTCATAAATTTTACTTTCAATTCGCACCCTTTTCTCACCTTTACATGGTTCATCTCCAATACTCTCCTTCCCTTCCTCGACTCTGTCCCCATTTCTGTGGATAGACTGCCTACTAATATTCATTACAAACTCACTGGTTATTACAGCCACTTCAGCAACACTTTCTCACACCTTGCTTCTTGTAACATCTTGACTCCACTCTTCTCCATTGATGTTGCATCTGATCTGATGATGCCAACTTCCACAACAATTTCTCTGACAGGTCTTCCTTTTACCTCAACCAAGCATTCCACCCAATTGCTGTTGATATGACCCTCAACTGTGTCCACCCTATTTGTAGCTCATTTGCCCTCAGCTCTTCCCATCTAGAACCCTGATGGGGTTTCCTTTGTCTTCGCTTTTCACCCCACCTACCTCTGGATTCAAAGGACCATCTCTTTTATTTCTGCCATGGTGCCATCAGCAACCACATCATCTCTCCTCTTTTCTGTCAGCTTTCAGAAGAGACAGTTTCCTTGGTGGCACATTTCTCTATTGCCACATCCTCCTGCACCCCCTGACTTCCCTTTCCCATTGCAGCTTCTCATGCAATCTCAGGAGATGATTGCCCCTTCACACCTGCCCCTTTACCTCCTCCCTTCTCAGTCCAAATTTCTGAGAGTTTCGTCCAGAGGAAGCAAAAATTTTCTTCTCTATATCAGGGAGACCAATTGCAGGCTGGGTGACAGCTTTGCTGAATACCTTCACTTGGTCCATAGACATGACCTCGATCTTGCGACACAAGTGGAGAAGGTTGTTAGGAAGGCTTATGGAATGCTAGCCTTTATAGGAAGGGGTATTGAGTATAAAAGCTGCAGTCTAATGCTTCAGTTGTACAGAACGTTGGTTAGACCGCATTTGGAGTACTGCGTCCAGTTCTGGTCACCTTACTACCGGAAGGACGTGGAGTCTCTGGAGCGGGTGCAGAGGAGGTTTACCAGGATGTTGCCTGGCATGGAGGGGCGGGCTTACGAGGAAAGGTTGGAGAAACTGGGACTTTTCTCCTTGGAAAGACAGAGATTGAGGGGGGACATGATAGAGGTATATAAGATACTGAAGGGAATAGATAGAGTCAACAGTGAGAGACTGCTCCCTAGACTGGGTACAAATACGAGAGGTCATGATTTAAGGGTGAGGGGGGAGAGGTATAATTTGGATGTGAGAGGAAGGTTCTTTACGCAGAGGGTCATGGGGGTATGGAACGTGCCACCGAGTAGGGTGGTGGAGGCGGGAACGTTGGACTCGTTTAAGGTTCAATTAGACAGATACATGAGCGAAACGAGGATGGAGGGTTATAGTAGGGTGTATTAAATAAGGTCAGATCCTCGGGAGACACTGGAAGTGCAGACTTGTAAGTTAACGTTTTTTGTCTTTTTATTCTGCAGGTGGAGGTCCACCTTGTTGTCAAACGAGGGGCATGCACACGGTGGGTCGTGCGTGGGCTGCTCTTGGAGGTTCCAGGAGTGGCCTAGTACTTAGTGTCGGTGTGTGTGCTTGATCCTGGACCGGTAGATGGGCGCCGCAACAGCTCGGTGATTAGCGCTGCTAGCTGTGCAGATACATGGATTTGGGCCTGTGTCTGTGGGAGTTTGCGCATTCTCCCTGTGGTTGCGTGGGTTTCCTCCGGGTGCTCCGGTTTCCTCCCACACCCCAAAGATGTGCTCTTAGGCTGATTGGTTTACCAAATTGACACTATTCTCCCCTGAATCTGGCTAAGTTAGGGGTTCCATTCGTAGATATGCAGGGTAGAATAGGTATAGGGTGATGCGGCGGCGCGGGCTCGTTGGGCCGAAGGGCCTGTTTCCCGTGCTGGGTTTTTCTTTGTTCTTTATCTCCCAGTCGTTTGCCATTTCAATTCCCCATATTTCTCTCATGGTCAAATTTGCATCCTCAGTCTGCTGCAATGTTCCAGTGAAGCCCGGTACAAGCTGAAGGAACAGTACCTCATCTTCTGATTAGGAACTTTACAACCTTCTTGACTCACAATCAGTTCAGCAAATTCAGACCATGAACTCTGTCCTCCGTTTTGAATACATTCTCCCTAAGTGGCAGCCTGTACCTTGTTCTCAGCTTTCAGACATAGCTGACATTTATTCTGTTATTAACAATTACATAGAACCAATACTTTATTTCTTTACTACTACCATTAGCATGCCCTTTGCCTTTCATTGCATGATAGATATTTAATCTCCTCAGCCATCTAATCTAACCTAACCTTCCCTTTCATTTCATCAAACCCGTTCTTCTTTGCCAGGAGCGTAAAACCCTTCACATTTCTACCTCTCTCCATGGAGTCATACTAGTCTCAAAATGTTAACTTTCCACAGATACAGCCAGACTTGTTGAGTTTTACCAGTACTCTGCTTTTATTTCAGATCTCCAACATCCACAATGTTTTACTTATAAGTAAATGTTTAACTTTTGCAAATTGGTGTCTTAGGGTGGAATCTTCCAGCCATTCATTGGCTAGCTTAGTGATTAAAAAGTAAGGGGAGCATGGACAAGTTGGGCTGAAGGGTCCATTTCCATGCTGTAAACCTCTATGGCTCTATTCACATTGATGGGATTTTCTGGTACTGCTGCAGTAAGAAATCTCACAAATTTAAAGTTAAGTCCAACAAGTTTATTTGGTAGCACAAGCCACAAGCTTTTGGAGCACTGCCTCTTCATCAGGTAAGTGGGAGTTGTGTTCACCAACAGGGCATAGATAGACACAAACTCAGTTTACAAGATAACTGTTGGAATGCGAGTCTTTACAGATAATCAAGTCTTGAAGGTACAGACAATGTAAGTGGAGAGAGGGTTAAGCACAAGTTAAAGAGGTGTGTATTGTCTCCAGCCAGGACAGCTAGTGAGATTTTGCAAGCCCAGGCAAGTCGTGGGGGTTACAGATAGTGTGACGTGAGCCCAAGGTCCTGGTTGAGGCCGTTCTCATGCGAGCGGAACTTGGCTATCAGTTTCTGCTCAGCAATTCTGCGTTGTGTGTCATGAAGGTTGCCTTGGAGAATGCTTACCCAAAGATCAGAAGCTGAATGCCCTTGACTGCTGAAGCGTTCCCCAACAGGAAGGGAACACTCCTTCCTAGTGATTGTCCAGTGGTGTTCATTCATCTGTTGTCGTAGCTTCTGCATGGTCTCCAGAGATTTGGCTGAACGCCAAATTCTCCATCCTTGCTTTCATTGGCAGCTGGGTGTGAATGGCCAGTAAGATCCCGCCCTCCTGTAATGTTTTTTGTAAGCTTTTGATATATCATAGAACATAGAACATAGAACATAGAACACTACAGCACAAACAGGCCCTTCGGCCCACAAGTTGCGCCGATCACATCATCACCTACCAACCTACAGACCTATCTATAACCCTCAATCTCATTAAACCCCATATACTCATCCAGAAGTCTTTTAAAAGACCCCAGCGAGTTCGCCTCCACCACCACTGACGGCAGCCGATTCCATTCACTCACCACCCTCTGAGTGAAAAACTTACCCCTAACATCACTTCTGAACCTCCCTCCCCGCACCTTAAATCTGTGTCCTCTCGTAGCGACCATTTCAACCCAGGGAAATAGCCTCTGAGAGTCCACCCTAGCTATTCCTCTCAACATTTTGTAAACTTCTATCAGGTCGCCTCTCAACCTTCGTCTCTCCAGGGAAAAGAGTCCCAGCTCCCTCAACCTAACTTCATAAGGCATGCCTCCCAGTCCAGGCAACATCCTTGTAAATCTCCTCTGCACCCTTTCAATAGCTTCTACATCTTTCCTATAGTGAGGCGACCAGAACTGCGCACAATACTCTAAATGAGGCCTGACAAGGGTCTTATAAAGTTCCAGCATTACCTCCCGACTCCTAAACTCAATCCCTCGATTAATGAAGGCCAGTACACCATACGCCTTCTTGACCACCTCCTCCACCTGCGAGGCCGATTTAAGAGTCCTGTGGACCCGGACCCCAAGATCCTTCTGCTCCTCAACACTACTCAGACTTCTGCCCTTGATAGTGTACTCGTTCATCCCGTTGGTTCTGCCAAAATGGACGACTACACATTTATCCGCGTTGAAGTCCATCTGCCACTTCTCCGCCCAGTCCTGCATCCTATCAAATGTGTGGAGTTTGAGCTGCGCATTCCCTACCCAGTTGTTGCTACTCCTCAGTGATCAAAGAAACAATCCTTATCGTGCTCACAATATCGAATGAAAAGATTTTTTCAGCCTTATTTCTATTGACTGGGTGGAGTAGGAATGCATTATTACTCTGGCTTCACAATACTGCAGGCTGCTAATGGCTTTGTCACCACCTGCGCCCTCCGTCTCCAATCCACTTTCCGTTATCCATTGCCAACACATCACGAGAGCTAGCCAACATTCCTAAGGCTACATCCACAAAGATTTCAATTGGAAAAGGCCCAGTTTTGTTTGGTTCGGGGCCTGTGGATGTGCTTTCAGATCACACTATTTTAAACAGGAGACTAACCTGGGTTGAATTTATCCCCCTGAATTTCATTGTGTTGTTCATAACAAGAATTACGTTGCCATTTTCTGTTCACTACAAGTCCTGCTTGCCTATAATATGTTAGAGATTCTCTCATTAAAGTGTCAAGGGCTTACTCTCATAAGAGTACTGGAGTCTACTTTATTGATCTTTGCTGTTTAACGCTCTATTATAGCAAATGGCTGGCTGCACAGCAGCTTTTATAGAGCTAGATGCACAGACTTCTTGGCCAATCATTGCTTCCACATGCCAATAATGATCAGGGATAATCTGAGACTCATCATTGTAGGATCAGTGTTAAATAAAGCTTGCCAAATACCAAGACAACATAAACTCCTCCGGGATCCTAATTTTGAGATTCCAATAGCGTGTATGCTTTATTATTTAGGCTCCTCTAGTCCTTCTCCATTTTATTAAGTTTTTCTTTCAATAGATAAAAAGGTAGAACGAAAGGAAAATGAATTATATGCAAAAGGTTATTTGCAGTTTGGTCCTATTACAGCTCCTAATTAATTGTGTAGTTGAAAGCCTGGGATTTTTAATTAAAAGGTGGAAACGTGTTCACACACTCTACATGCATTAATTTTCTATTAGGCAGCAGTTGCTTATTTCTCACAACAATTCCTGTGGTCACAAACTGCTTGACTGTTACTCACTCAGACCAGCAGTTCAATTATACCCAGCTCAGGATCCATAGAACCATAGAATCCCTGCAGTGCAGAAGCAGACCATTTAGCTCATTGAGTCTTCACTGACTTTCTGAAAGAGCATCTTACCCAGCTCTGCCACCACTTCCTCCCTCCTCCCCACACTTCCCCCTGCCTCCTATCCCAATTACCTTGTGCATTTACTGTGGTTCATTCACCTAATCTGCATATCTTTGGGCATGAAGGGGCAAGTTAGCATGGCCAATACATCTAACTTGCACATCTTTGGATTGTAGGAGGAGAACGGAGGAAGCTCACGCAGACACAGGGAGAATGGGCAAACTCCACACAGGCAGGATTTCAAACCCGGGTCCCTGGCACTGTGAGGCAGTAGTGCTAACCACTGTGTGGACCCTTAGATAACAATTAATTAAGCAGTCATGGGAACTCACTCTGAAGCCCTGCATTTATAATTGGATATTTGTAGTTGGGATGTTTTATTTACTTAATTGTACTTCCACTTTTAGGGGGAAATTTTAACTCGACAATGCATTAGGAGTAGATTGTGTGGATGGGTGTGAGCGCATCCAAAACTCATTCCCCAGTCATTGTCCCTCAACCCAATGATCAACCCCCCCCCATCCCCAAGGGCAACATCCCCCCAGATCACCAACCTCCTGATCACTGGCCCCACCCAAAGTAGCCAGCTCCCAATCACTGGTTCCAATCCCCAATCACCAGCACCACCAACCAGTTCAAACTCTCCAATGCAGAGCTCCCTCCTTCCCTCCCACAGAAATTCCTCCCCCCCACTTTCCCCATCTGGCTCCACCCCTGATAGGCTCCACCCCATCAGGCCCTGCCTCTTCAGGCCCCACCCAGTGGGCAGCACCCGGATGCCAATCTGCCCGGCCTTGCACTCGACCAACGGGGGTTGGAGGGGGAGGGGTTTCAATAGCCTCCAATCCCACTGGCAAGGCCATCACATCTGGCACCTATTGGTGGGAACCATCTGTGATCCTCGCTGGTGAGGATGCTCACTGGTGAGGTTGGAAAGGTAAGTGAGCCCAGACAATTACATGCCAGGCTCACTTACCTGATATTAAAGTGATCTTTTATATATGTTTAATCAGCCTCACACCAGCAGAACAGGGCTGGCAATATTGGGAGAGGTGAGAAATTGGGCATGATTTCAGGCTTAAATTTTCACCTCTTGCTTGTATCTCCCACCTTACTACACTACTCAATTAGTGCAGCGAGGTGAAAAAAAATCCATCCCATATTTTCACTTTACCCACTGCACTCCATTTAACCATCTGATTGGCCATTCCTTCCAAATTCAAGGTAAAATCTATACAATCCCATTGAAACAAATCTACCTCTTCCACAACTTACAGATGCTACCCGAGCACAGAAGTAATCTCAGCACTTAAAATTATCCTTAAAAAAATTATATTTCATGTGGATTTTCTCCTGAAACCTTTTGAAGTATGTAAATTATTATTAAGCATGTTCTCAATAGGCTTTTCATTTTATGCAAAGCTCTTTACAATTGCTGGTTACAATTACTTTCTTTGCAATGCAAAGTTGTATGTTGCTTTTGCAGATGTGTTTTGTCCTTCATTGTCTGAAAGTAACCTAGATCCTTGCTTAAACTAGCACTGCGCAAAATAGCTGACTATACATTTAATGTGGAGGCATTAAATAATCTGAATTAGTAAAGTTTGTGTGTTGAATCAACAGTTTCAGAGTTCCTTCTATCTGATGTGGTTTTAATGATATAAAACAGATAAACAGAACTCGTTTCATGATTGTTTTTGCTTTTTGTTGTTAGTGGAAACACTTGGTGGGGACAAACATTTATCATAATTAACCGTTTATCGCTGAAAGCAGAGCTCCCCTTTTGAAGAAAAATCTATGGTTCAATATTCACCTTCATGTCAAATATGGTAATTTGAACTTGGTATCTGTTTAAAGCACCCAAATATGCAAAACAATGATTATTTCATGTTGAATTACTGGTATGTGAGAGAACAATCTGTTTATACTGTCTGAACTTTTGCTTAGATTAAGATTGTTCACTCTTTAATAAACAAATAGCGGATCTTAGTAACCCTGCTAAAAGATTATTTGAATTGATTTGCCGGCTGTCAGGCATAATCTACTGCGCAACAGTTGACCTTCTTCTAGGCATTGTACCTATCTGCACACAACATTAACTGAATCTATTTTCTCTAAGATCAAGTGTAGTTTCTGTACTTCGCTTCTCGGCCTTTTGGCTAAGATCAAGTGTAGTATTGACATGCTGCACTTGGTTGAAGTCATTAGGTTACATTTTAGCTTCATTTGAAGCAATTTTTTAAAGCAGCATCTCGGCCTTTTGGCTAAGATGCAAATGAGATCAAGCCTTGGAGGAGGAGCTACACCTACTTCAATCAGCTTGGATCATGTAGATCAAGCCCAGGACAGGAGGTGAGAGCCCTGTCTTGTCAGCTTGGATCGGGAATGTCCCAACTTGTTGGGACTCTGAATTGGCTTTAATTTGACTTGATTGGATTGGAATAGAGTAAACAAAAAAAAATGTGTAATGGAGGAAATGAATGCAAAAGTAGTTTTAAAAGCTATTTCTCTTTTGTTACGAAAGGCAGGATTTTCCAGCCATGCTTGCCCCAAAACCAGAAAATCCCGAGGTCAACAGGCCTTTGCTTGGTCCACCCCCATCTGGTACTATTCTCATGGCTGGTAGGACAGGAAAATTCTGGTCTAAATCTAACTACCATGCAAACTTTGTGTCCTTTCTCCAAGGAGTCTGTGTTCATCTCAACTTGTGGCTGTGTAGCTGTGAAAGTATCCTTGTTACTTTCTGAAATAACTCCTCAGGAGTCCCTTCACAAGATTCCCTAACTTAATTCCACGCCTAAGAGTGCTCCAGGTACAAAGTCAGAATCTGGAGAGTCAGTGGGCCCCATTTTACCATTTTGATTCTAAGTGCTTGGCAGACTTGAAACTGGGAATGTTTCAGGTCTGACTCTTAGACCTGTTTGAGGCGCCCCCATATGCACTTTGCCTGTAAAAATGTCAGCGATTCTGAATCACGCTGCACAAGGCTGTGGGTGGGGTTTAATGTTCCCGAAACCCTGCAGCTCCAATCGGCACCTCCAACTGTGCATGTGCAGAGAAAGAAATGTTAGAATGCTGCTCCCCTACCACATCCCTCCCGGGCTGGATAATGTCTCCCCCGGCCCCACAGTCATTCCCCCACCCCCACAACATTACCGACCCCATTATGCCCCCCACACCTCCACCACCTAGACCAATCACGGGCCCCTCCCTTCCTCCCCTCCCACTGATCACAGGCAGAGTGACAGGGGACCCCCCTACCCATCCACCCCACCGACCTCAAGCAGAGAGCTGTCTGATGCTCGGCACTTAGCTCCTCACTAACCCTCACCTGATAAAGTCAGGCATGTGGCGCTCTATCAAGTTTTTGCTCCCGAAAATGGGCGCAAGCAATGGTAAAATCGAGCCCAATAGCCTTGACACTACATGTACAGGTGAGGCTCCCTGACTGAGCAGGCATTCATTACCTCAGTCAGGGAGATCATTCTCCAAGATGCCAACCTCATGGGCCTTGTTGCAATCACTACACTTTTTCTCCGCTATACTGACTCATCCAGTTTAAGACTTCCAAATTTTAAAGTACAGGGAAATCATATTGAGTCAGATTCAGATGATACAAAGTTTGGATTGCATTGAATTTGTCAACCACTCCTGCCATCAGAATAGCAAATCTCATAGAACAATGGCCACGATAAGCTGAAATTCCACACTGGTAACTTTCAATTAGCTGAACTTGGCTAAGTTTGTCACATGACCGTGCCGACCAGACTAGACAAGAGTGCAAAGTCATGGGGTGCTGGGCTTGCCAACATTTGAGATTGAAATCTCCCTGAGAAAGTTGTCAGTCGGAGATTGGGTTCAAAGAGGTTATGACAGCACAAGGCATTGAGAATGGTGAGTGGGGTGAGACCAACCAATGTGATGACAAAACATTTCTTGCTCACTTGTGGCATGCTGGCATGGAATTTTCCGCAGAGACAACTATGGACATTTACGCAGTGGTGGGTAATGCTCTACGCTGCACCACAGAATTGACAGATGATGCAATCAAAATGTCTGAGGAGACTGATGACCCTGAAGAGTCTGATTCCTGCCTTCTTGCCTCAGCAGAAAAGATTGTGGAGGTATTCCAGAGCTAACTTCCAACATTTTTCATTGCAAAGCTTTGGCCTTTTACAAGCTGTGAGGAGATTAAATACTTTTTCAGACTCTGACTGCTTAACTGCATTTTTGTTTAGGATTTGAATCTGTTATTTTTAAATTTGGCCACTTTTGTAGGCATATCAGGAATTGTGAGCCAGAAATTCTGATCTACAGGGGGTCGAAGTCTAAAGGTACTCTAGAAAATACACTGAGGAATCCCCAGGGGTCCCCACACCAGGGCTGCATGGAAATATCCCAGGAGTTTTAAACTTCTGATGGGCAATTAGCCTTCATTGGGAACCATCCAATTCCTTGATTTAAATCAGACTTCAGTGGTTCCTACTTGCTTTGCAGAATTGTTACCCAGGATAGGTTAGAAAGATTAAAACAACTTCTAACTCTTGTAACAATACGACCAATCTGATCCCCCAGCCCTTCACTGCACCCACTAATTATCCCAGCACACAACTCCACCCCAACCCTCTCACTACACAGTGAATATTACCCCACATTCTCAACACCTTCCCGCCACCTTGACTACCTCCTGATTCCACCTACCGTCCCATGCTCCCCATTACTCACCCAACACCAAATACACTTCTGACATCCTGCTTGCCCCTCCCACTCTCAGATTACCCTCCTAACCATCCAACGATTCCCCCACACACCCTCCAGTCTTCCCCCTGAAATCCCAACTACTCTCTTTTCTAGTTGTCAACCCCCCCATTACTGTACCAACCCCCAACTAACTCCTCAACCCACAACTCCCCCACCCTCTGACTACTCTCCCAATTCCCCCCACCCTTTCCTGGCCATTTGACCCTGAACCTCCACCACCAGTCCCTCTCTCCTTCCTCCCTCCCCCCCACCACACACACACACACACACACACACACACACACACACACACTCTCCAACCACCTTAACTCCTTTCTCACTTAACTCATACTTTTACTTTCTCCCTGACTTCTCAAAGTGACTAGGACTTTTGAATTTACCTGTCCAATGGCAGGTAGTGCTCTAAAAAAAAGGTGCAGTGGTTTCTGCTGCACTGGACCAAAAGGACTAGGGAACCAGGTAATGATGCACATTTCTCAACAAGTCTGGGTCGGAAGGCCAGGCTAGAAATGTGCAACTCCAAACGGAGGTAAAGAGAAAGGAGCAAAGCAGTAATTTGACAGTGCTTTGCCTCCGCTCGAAAGGCCTGGGCCACGGAGATACATTTAGGTGGAATGGGATCACCCAGCTGCCGTGAAGCTTCACTTAACACAAATTTGTAGGCAGATCTCCCTGGGATTCATCTTATTGGGATTACAATAGTTGAGGGGGGACCAGATTGTCATCTCAATAGTGAGAACGTCACTGAATGCTTTGAATCCAAAAATGTGGGAGTTAGGTTGACCGACCATGCTAAATTGCTCCTTAGTCTCAAGAGGATTAGCAGTGTAAATATATGGGATGGGACAGGGCCTGGGTGGGATTATTGTTAGTACAGGTTCGATGGGCCAAATGGCCTCCTTTCGCATTGTAGGAATTCTGAGATTCTATGATTCTACTCATCTCCATTGGAAAACTTGCTGTCTACAGGAGCAACTGAAGAATTGTGGCATTGACAGTTTGAGTGGATTCATTTCCTGTCATCTGCGAATTGCATGGTTGCAGAAAATGTCCTGTTTCCACATGAGCAACAATTGGGCGTATTATTGTTAAATGGCTGATTAGTTCCTTCTTCCTTAAGTACATCTATGTGTAAGCTTTTATGTGAATGCATCTTGCTACAATTTAGTTGGTACGTAGGATCTGATGTCAATCAGACTGGCCTGTGAAGTTTCTTCTTTTGTTCGGGGGAAATTCTCAAAGCAAAACAAAATCACAATCTGATTATCTCTCATCTTCTCCTGGTGCCAGTTGTCAGATTCATTTGCCCTCTCTCTGGAAAAGTGCTTTGGTGACATTTTTAAAGCAGACATTCCTTTACTCAACACATAAATAGATTACTTTCTGCCCAGATTGTTCTGGCTACATTTAAAAAAAACAGGGAAGCTACAATTACCTAGGACACTGGCCATGTCCATTAGATATTGGGGTGAATTTCTTCACCATTTTTGGTGCACTTACTGTACAGGAATGTTGCAAGATGTACGTAGTGGGAGGATGTAGGTGGCAGCTTCTTCCATTACTTGTGGCTTTTGAAATGCTTGTCCCAAGTTTCCTTGCAGATTTTGAGCTTATGATCTGCCCATCAATTTTCCATTGACACAGCCAATGTTTTTGCTGCTCCAGTTGCCCTATGTTTGCATTCCTCATAACTCTGGAATAAGCTACACTAAGTATGAGTTGCTGTATCTGTCAGGCTTAGCTGATGCAAAGGGGCACGAGGAATCTTTGACACTGAAGAGCTGGGAGGTATTCAAATGCAGATTTCTGCAACTGGGATTTTATTTTTCTGTGTACAGCAACCTGCGCTTGTTTGTCACTGAATCACAGTCGCCGGGAGATCATTGGATCATTCTTTCGACATACTCTCTCGCACAGTCAAAGGTTCTCAGTGAACTCTGCTTCTGTCACCTTTCCAATAAAGCTGTGGCAGCAGAAAGGCAGCAACTCCAAGTAAATTAATAGACAGATTAAGATTTTATGTTCTGCATAGCAGGAGGTTGGCTGTGAACTGCTAACAGGTGGGAAACCGTTCTTGTTTCCTTGCAAAATTTATTTAGCCCAATTTCAATTCTGACTAAGCTTTGAATGCAATTTCCCAATGATGCAAGGCTCTAATAAGTCCTCAGGAATCAATGCCTCACAACATGAGCATCTCTCGGAAATCCCCTTTGCGTCACTCAATGTGGAGTGTTTTCCTTGTGGCTGTTCCTAAACATTCTATACTCAATTGTCTCTGTCTTCTACAGATGCACTATGGCTTTCTATCTTACCGTCCTGTCAAGCTGGAGTTCCCAGTAAAAGGCTTTCTACATAGCAATCCTTCCCTGTTTCATTAAGGATCTGACATGGAGAGTGTTGCGCACATCACCGGTCCAATGCAATTTCAACAGTTTCACAGATCCCATAAGACCATAATACCATAAGATAGAGGAGCAGAATTAGGCAATTCTGTCCATTGAATGGCAGAGCATACTCAATTATGGCAGATATGTTTCTCAACATCATTTTCCTGCTTTATCCCCATAACCTTTGATCCCCTCACCAATCAAGAACCTACATATCTCTAAATAAAATACACTCAATGACTTGGCCTCCATAGCTTCCTATGGCAATGAATTTCACAAATTCACCACCCACTGGCAGAAGAAGTTCTTCCTTATCTTGCAGGCTGGCAACAGTATTTGGATTTCAGATTGACAATGAGTGTTAGAGGATGTAAACTTTTTTTCTATTATTTGACATTGCTGCTGTTTGAATTTTGGCTGTGCTAGAATCCCACATTGTTCATCCTTAGCCACCCAGTATTGATAGGAATGGGCAAGACAAAGGGCTTCCATGTGGAACTATTCATGTGCTTGGTTAAGGTGACCATCAGTAACACCAGACACCAGGCTTTGTGTGTTTGAGGATACCATTCGGCATTATAATGGCTTCTTCCATGGCAATGTCACACTTGGTTATCTGTGGAGAGGGATCTGCTTGTACACTTGAGCCCTACACACCTTGTGGACACTGGAGGCATTGGAGTGCACTGTCAACACAGACAATATTGTGATATTGTATACATGCCAATATAATGTTGTGATATTATATATATGCCAATACAAATTATGTTGTGATGTTGTATACATATCAATACAAACCATGTTGTGACATTGTTTACAAGCCAACACAGACAATGTTGTGATATTATACACATGCCAATACAAACTATGTTGTGATATTGTACAATGCCAATACAGATAATGTTGTGATATTGTATACAAGCCAATATAGACAATGGGTGGGGGGAAAGGGGATAAGGGGCCGATGATCAGGGAAACTCGTTAGAGTTTAGAAGAATGAGGGGAGATCTCATTGAGACGTATAAGATGATGAATGGGATGGATAGGATAGAGGTGGAGAGACTCTTCCCGCTCAAAAAAGACAGTAGGACTAGGGGGCACAGCCTCAAGATAAAGGGGAGGCGGTTTAGAACGGAGTTGAGGAGGAACTTCTTCACTCAAAGGGTGGTGAATCTCTGGAATTCTCTGCCCGTTGAAGTGGTGGAGGCTGCCTCGCTAAATATTTTTAAGAAGCGGGTTGATGGGTTCTTGATAAAAGAGGGGATTAAGGGTTATGGGGAGAGGGCGGGAAAGTGGAACTGAGCCACGACAGATCAGCCATGATCTTATTGAATGGCGGGGCAGGCTCGAAGGGCTAGATGGCCTACTCCTGCTCCTATTTCTTATGTTCTTATGTTCTTATGTTAAAAGGGAAGAGGAAAGGGTTGTTGATCGCAAGGGGGAGTGGTTGGGGTCAGAGTGAGTGCTAGGCAGAGGGGGTTTATACATATTCTTCTCAGTGCATCCTTTAAAGATGGCACGCCAATCTCTGTGCAGTAGGGGGTTGCCAGCACATTGGGCCTTTGCTGCCCTGCATGACAGCCTGAAACACATCTTGATTTTCTTTTGAGAGTCTCATAAAATCTGAAGAGAAAACCAACCAGTTTCTTTGGAGAGAAACACAGTGATTTTCTTGCCAGGAACAACACTGCCATTTTTGGATAAGATTTTGCCCATAGTTTTTATGGCCTTTCATGCTTTGTACATGTAAAATTTCAGGGTGGCTGGAGCCTAATTCACCCCCACTGGAAAGTACATTCACCATTCACAATTTCACCATTTGCGAGGTTTCATGGGAACATGATTCCCCTGAACAGAGAGGGTCTATATCGCATCCATTAACTTCATGATTGTGCTAAAAGTGAGCCAGGCACATACTAAAAAGGGGTTAATAACAGAATGTGGCGATGCTACAAAAATTAAATAATTTCTGGCCATGGACCAACAACTCACCTTGCACATCTATTGGCTGTTTTCCAAGATTTTAACACTAAATTGGATAAAATTAACTAGATTCTAAACAAAATAACAGGTATATATGGTGAAGCTCCTAACTTTGCTTTGTGTTATGCTTTCTTTAAAAGCAGTAATCAAAAGATGACCTCCAGAGATAGTGTGCAGAATGAAATAATTAGAAGAAGAAAAGAGAGAATACTTTCTTTTTTCCTAGGAGACACATGCGACACACAGGGCTTACACTACACTTTGATGATAATAGAATTTGATCCTCTGGGACTAGACCAGGTGTTTGGTCCACATTGATGTTAAATTTACCATTTCAACAGAATTGCTGTCATGCATGAGTCTTGGAATTTGATGAGCTATATCCATCTCAATTTCACCTCTTCTTTATTTTTTAAACAAATCATCTGGATTCAATTGAGCTAGCAGGTGGATGGATGATGGCACAGGCAGCAGCTAAACAAGGTTATATCGTAGCTTCTTTCGAGAATGCACAGGGTGAATTCCAATATTTTGATTTCTCTGGGATGAAGGTGTCAAGTATTGCGGCCTCAATCCATATTACGAAACTCAAAAATATATATAAAAATTACTTTTCAGCGACACGGGCCAATTGCGCAGTAACTGGATTGTAAATATAAACAGAAAATGGTGATAACACAAAACAGGCCAATCAACATTTGTAAAGAGGAACGGGCAAGTTTGACATATCATATACTCTTCAACAGAGTGAAATCAGGAAAAGATGAGCACACATTTTAGTAAAGTTATTTAAATAGAGAGAAAAGGTGGGAGACGGCACAACGGATGAGCTAATCACAAAATGGGTGTTAATATGGAGTTGAATGTTCTATAAACTGAAAGCTATTGAATGAAATCAAAGACCCTTACCGTGAGATGAAAGAAAAGCTTTATAAAGTCCAAAATCATATATCTAGTTAAAGAATGAAAAGACATGTTGTAGGATATTCACACCAAATATAAAAGTAGTGAGAAATAAGGGAAATGCAAAGAAAAAAAAGTTGTAAAATGGCAATGAAATGGGGACAGAAATTTCTGTTTAACTTTAATCCCAAAAAGTGAGAATATAAAGCAACATCACAGTTGCAGACCATTTTGCTGCTGTACTGCATTGAAGAATACTTGCTTGTTCAGTTGTTTAGTAGTACAGAACTTGAGTATTGCTGAATAAAAAGAGATGTACAGCGATATTTCACAGCCTCCGTGCTGCGTGTTTCCCTCTGGAGGGAAGTGGTGTGTTGCTTGCTAGCAGCAGGTTTCTCTGGTGTTGCCGCTGTCGATGATAATTCCCATTGACATCACCCCATTGCCAGCGGGAAACCCACGGACGGGGGTGCACTGCCAGCGGGACCGGAGAATCCCACCTGTATGAATAGCTGTGTTGTCAAAGCCGTTTCACACTATTACTATGCAATAGCAACATGAGTGGAATTGTCCACTTAAGGATGTTCCGCCTATCATACAAATGTAGATTGTGGCAGTTGGAATTCAGTGCTGGTGTGATGCCAGGCTGTGCATTCTAAAGACTGGTGGATCTTATCAAACAGCATGCCTTTTTAGCTGTTCGCAACAGGCAAAGTACAGACTGCCCCCAACCAGCCTGTACTTGCAAAACCCCCAATGACACAGTGGCACAGTTGTTAGCACGGTTGCTTCACAGTGCCAGGGATCCGGGTTCAACGCTGGACTTGAGTGCCTGTTTGTGTGGAGTTTGCATGTTCTCCCTGTGATGGCATGGGTTTCTTCCGGGTGCTCCGGTTTCTTCTCACAGTCCAAACATGTTCAGGTTAGGTGGATTGCCACACTAAATCGGCCCTTTGTGTCCAAAGGTGTATAGGTTAAGGGGATTATCTATGGTAAATGTGGGGTAGAGGGAATAGGGTGGGAGTGGGGGGTTTGTACCGGGGTATGGTGCTGGGTTGGCCCAGACTCAATGGGCCGAATGGCTTCCTTCTGCCCTGTAGGAGTGCTATGATCCTGATTTTGGAATTGGACAGCACTTGCTAAACAATCCTAATTGCATGAGGAAATACACAGAAAACCAAATTGAGATTATTAGTTGGACTTGCAGAGTGGGTCACTTACACATGTTAAAAGCTACATGTATTCAGAGGGCCCTGTCATTTGCAAACAGAAAGTGCATATCTACATTGAGCCTTTTTCAATTAAATGAAACCCAGGGGGACAGCCATTCCCTTTTCATTCCCTATGGCTATGCCTTGACCAGAGTCAATTTGCCTGCTTTGTAATCAAACAAAAACTTGTTGGTTTACTGTTCTCTGGTGCATTCTCCAGGGAAATGCCCCAACCAATCAGAAACCACTTGCCACCAAACAATACTATCTTCTCATGCAGCACAAATTGTTGTTTGTCTTCACTATTGGTTTCCTGTGAACTGCCCGGTCAGGTGCAAGGTGAAAAGATTTGACAGCACGTTTATTTTTTCAGCAGTGACTGTTTATTTGTCATTTTCAGTCTGATAAAGGGTATGCACACTAAATGTCATCTTATTGTTGCACAGATACTGATAAATGACCCATAGTGAAGTTATATTTATATATTTATAAATATAATATTTATATCCATATTTATAGTCTTTTTTACTAATGTACATGTAATTATTGTTTAAAAGTGGAAAGCATTGTGGGGCTTATTTACAAGCTAACAAACAGAGTGAACAAGAATGGGTAGGATGGGTATGGAGGCATATGGGCCAAGCGCAGACAATTGTTTAGTGGTAAAAATTGGGCTGCATAGACAAGTTGGGCCGAAGGGCCTGTTTCTAGTGACTGGAAAGAATGCTTTGGGTTTCAGAGTTCTAAAGACAAGATGCCAAACAACAATCTTAACAAGCAAAGTAATGTTGAACAGTCAGTACATCACAACACCTTTGGGTAAGTTAGAATCATCGAACCCCTATAGTGCAGAAGAAGGCTCACTGAGCAGCACAGACAACAAACTCAGCCAGGCCCTATCCCCCTAACCCCACATACTTACCCTGATAATCCCCTGACAGTAAGAAGAAATTTAATATGGCCAATCAACTTAACCTGCACATCTTTGGACTGTGGGAGGAAACTGAAACACTCAAATGAAATCCTCGCAGGCACAGGGAGAACGTGCAGACTCCACACAGACAGTAACCCAAATTGGGAATTGAACCTTAATCCCTAGCACTGTGAGGCAGCAGAGTAACCACTGTGCCAATCTATATGATGCAAAAGGCAAGATTCATACTTACCATTTATATATCAGGGGTGGAATTCTCTCAAACAAATTCTAAGCATTGAATTCATGTGAAAACTGGAATAATTCACACTGTTTTTTTTCAGTGGATGTTCAGAAAAGTATCTCCCCCACTCTGTGCACTGCAGAGGCCACCGGCGTGAATATCATTAAAAACTATGGACAGAGCCCATCCCCACTGGAAAGGCTGAAGTCAGTGCACTGAACGAGGCACTGCATATGCGCTGATCTGTAAATGCTGAGATCGCCACATGCACAGTAGCCCCACACTGATGGCCTCCTGATTTCTGGCCAGCCCCATGACCCTTGCAATGTTGGCTCTCCACCCCCACCCCCCAATATTTCCAGGCCAGATCCGAACTCTCCCCTCCCAGCCCAGCCCGATCTCCAACCCCTCCCAATTTCCTCACCTACAAGTCCTGACAACCCCCCCCCACCTCCTGCATTTCCAACACCCCTTGCAGTCCCGCCATCCCCCCCAGCAGTGTCGGCTCCCCCAGCAGGCTGGCCATCCACCTGGCTGACCTCCCCTCCACTTCCACCCACCCCTATCGCTGTTCTCCCTCCTTCACCCATTGATCCCTATTCAGAGTGGCAGTGGGACACCTCCTGCCCCCATCAATCTCCCCATCAGGCCCCTCCACATCAGGCCCCACCCTTAGGCCCCATCCCCTTGGCACTGCCTCATATTCAATGGGCAGTGCCAAGGGGGCACAGGCTCGCACTACCAGGGTGCCAATGGCTCAGAGGCACTCATCCCAGCACCTGACCCCCTGGGAGGCCTTGATGACCCCTTCATCCAGTGGGGTCCGCTGGTTCCTCGCTATTTGGGAGTTACTCTAAACTCCAGTAGAGTGAACCGCTCTGACGGGCTGGGAGATGCTAGGAGGCTGAGAGACTTCAGTTCTGGGTACGCTAAACACATTTAAATTATATGCAAATGACCATTTAAATTGTCTTTGCACCTCCGATTTCTGGCTCAGATGTGATGCTGCCGAAAATCTGGCGGTGGGAGATGCTAGTGGGGCACAAGAACGTGCATGAACCCCATGATTCAACTGACATGAGAATCTTCCCCTGTGCTAAAAAAATTAGTGCAGTGGGATGGGCGAATCGTGGCCCAGGAAGCTGGCACTTTCTGACCATTGGACTAGGATTGCAATATTACAACGTAATTGCTTTGGCTTATGAAGGAATACAGTCTCATGTAAACTGCTTTTGTTCAGGAGATTACATGGATGCAACAGTAAATGCTGGGGTTGGAAAGCTGAGGGAAGATGTATGAAAGTCAGGCCCGGTGCCACTGGAATGAGTATAGAGATGGGCTGGATGGAAGACTGGCCGATGTGCTCTGTCGCTTTCAGTTATTATAAAAAAGATTAAAACAAAAAACAGTCCCCCAGGCTGCACTCCTCACCCACCTCAGTCCTCACCCACACCTTCTGCCCATCCATGTTGACCTATGTCACCTCATGTCTCTCATCCAATCCCCATGGCCCTGCACACCTATGCTAACCTATGACCCTCTATTCACCAACATGACCACTTAAAGCCCCATGCCCTCCAAATTCCAATGGTACTTTAGAGCCCGTGCCAATTTAGTATCAACTGCTGCCAATCCAGGCCCCCAGCCTACTATCCTTTGCCCTTACCCCCTCCAGGTTAACTCACATCTTATTCTTTGTCAGCCTCTCGACAACTTTGACAGCAACTTGGCAGTTTTGACAGCTTAGACAATTTGTTGACAGCTTCAACAGATCTGAAGATTCTTTGTCAATTTGACAGTTCTTTGACAACTAGATAGCTCCAATAAGTTTGTGTTTGAAAAGTGCATAATCACATTCACTATTTATAATCCCAGTCGCTGCTTTTCCTATTCCCAGCACCACATCTTTCCAAAGGAGTAAACTGACTACCCAAACAAATATAACAATTTCAGGCATCCTCTAACCTGCACTCTTTAACTTCACACTCCTGACTTACCAAAATCCTATCTCAGTAGAGGCCATCAATGTTTTAAGTGATCAGCTTCCTCTGCAAACTGTGTATGCACAAACCCCGTGCTGACTCCACCCCTGCCCCGCAAAAATGGGGCATTTTTTAAATTCTTTGAATGGCTTTGAATTTTCAGCCATTTTTCTTCAATGCTAAGATAAAAGCAACTTTATTAAATCTTGCTGAAGTGTTCAAGGATATAATTGGACTCCTGTCCACTTATTTCTGCTTAAGAATTCAAGTAGATTTATGAGGCATGGAATATCACAATCAGAGGTATAACTAACATGGTGCCTTAATAGTAAGCTCTCTATTGAATCAGCATGACATTTCTATTTTGCCACAAACAATCCTTATAGACCGCAGAATGACTCCTGCCTGTTTAGTGCTAGATTAAGGACAGTGCTTTGTGCTATGGAGACTCATCAAATTACCACATTCCATAGGGGAAGTGCTGCAACTCACCGTATCATTTAGTTTCTTTGTAATCAGACATTTTCTGATGTTCCTTCAATGTGTTACTTCAATGTGTTATCTTCCTTTAACTGAAGATAAAGGAGGATTCACGTACTGTATTTGCACAAACCCTATCGCAATAACAAGATATGTATTGCTCAGCTGGGAAGAGGTTAAAGTTAAAGTTTATTTATTAGTCACAAGTAGGCTTACATTAACACTGCAATCAATGCATATCCACAGCCAAAAGAAAACCAATTGAGAGAATTAAACTCTGCTTCAAGGCTTGAATCTGGGCTTATTATAGCTTTGGTAGGAAGCAAACTAATTTTGCAAAACTATGTAGTCATAATATAATGAAAGCCAGTATCATGCTGTAATATAATTATAGCATGATACTTGTTCTCTTTAGGAATAAAATTTGCACGACGTTCACACTATAGCTATTCAACAACAACAATTATCTGGATTAATTTTGCACCAATCAGAACTTCCCAAAACACTTCACAGAAGTGCAACCTGACAAAAATCGATACATAGGAAAGGACATTAGGGAGGTTTGAGGAAAAGTTTGGTCAAAACGATTACATAACATAACATAAGAAGTAGGTGCAGGAGTAGGCCATCTAGCCCTTCAAGCCTGCCCCGCCATTCAATAAGATCATGGCTGATCTGAAGTGGCTCAGTTCCACTTTCCCGCTTTCTCCCCATAACCCTTAATTCCCTTGCCTACCAAAAACCTATCTACCCGTGTCTTAAATATATTTAGCGAGGTAGCCTCCACCACTTCAACGGGCAGAGAATTCCAGAGATTCACCACCCTTTGAGTGAAGAAGTTCCTCCTCAACTCCGTTCTAAACTGGCCCCCCCTTATCTTGAGGCTGTGCCCCCTAGTCCTGTTGTCCTTTCTGAGCGGGAAGAATCTCTCCACCTCTACCCTATCCATCCCCTTCATTACCTTATACGTCTCTATAAGATCCCTCCTCATCCTTCTAAACTCCAACGAGTACAGACCCAGTCTATTTAGTCTCTCTCCATAGTCCAACCCCCTCATCTCCGGTATCAGCATAGCGAACCTCCTCTGCACTCCCTCTAAGGCCAAAATATCCTTGCGCAAGTGCGGCAACCAAAACTGCACACAGTACTCCAGCTGCGGCCTCACCAGTGCCCTGTACAGTTGCAGCAAGACCTCCCTGCTTTTATATTCAATCCCCCCACGCTATAAAGGCCAGCATCCCATTCGCCTTCTTGATCACCTGCTGCACCTGCAGACTGGGTTTTTGTGACTCATGCACAAGGACCCCCAGGTCCCTCTACATTGTAGCATGCTGCAGCTTTTCGCCCTTTAAATAGTAATCCCTCCTACTATTATCCCTGCCAAAGCGGATAACCTCACACTTGCATTTAAAAAGGAGCCTGAATAAGGAAAACGCAGTGGAAAGGTTTAAGGAAAGAATTCCAGGGCTCAATACAGAAATGACTAAAGGTATAACATTAATGACAGGGTAAAGAATGTGAAAATACACAGGAGGCCAAATTTAGAGGAATGCAGAGTTCTTGGGCATGCATACTTGTGTATATCTGGACACTGTAGTTTAACAACTCACAGCAGATTACCAGGTTTCCACATCTGTCACTAAAATCAATCACTAGTCCTGGATAACTCTTGATTCCTCTTCTCTATTATTAACTATCTCTTTAAACCCTTCTCCCCTGTCCCTTCCGCTTATACTTTCAACAAATGCACAGAACTCATGGATATCTTCAGTCTCATTTGTAATGATATCAGTTCAGCAGCCTCTGTTGCACCCAAACCACTCCCACTCCCCAACTTCTCAAACCTCTGTTGACCAAGCCAAAAATCCCCCAAGTCTTACTCACATCTGAACATGAGAACCACTCCCATTATGCCCTCTCAGAGCTCACCTTATCCTTGACTCCCATTTCTTGCTCCTTTGGCCTCATTTTCAATTAACTGCTGACCATTCATTGTCTTCATGGGCTATCTGACCCAATAAATAATTATCCCCCTCTCTTTCATAGTTGCTTTCATGGCCTGCATTGTCCTTTAGAAAAGCTCATATTAAACTCTACTATTAATATGCTACTATTCAATGTCCAACTTTGATCAAGTTTGATTGTTTGTGTATGTAAAAGAATATTATAAAATAAAATGCTTCAGAGTATTCTAACCAAATAATTATTGTTATTTACATTCTGCCATTTAAAATGCTCACAAAATGTAACTCCTCAAGTAAAAGCTTTTATGTAAATTGAAAACAAATCCTCAACTTCTAAAAAAAGCTTACTGCTAAAATGTATTGGAACTTCCTTAAGTTGTATGAATACGGCATTATGATAGAATACAGGATCCCCTGTTAGGTGAGCGGAGGCTCGCCCAATTGGGGAGGAGCAGCAGAGAGTTCAGAACTAGCTGGCTCCACTCAGGTTGGCAGTCAAAAGACTCTGGGGTTTGACCTGTACACTGTAGCCATTAAACAGCACTGTGAGCACATTATAAATGAAGGGTCATGGTGATGAAAGACTGGCCTCGGTAAGATTATTACATATAGGGGGCTATTCTCCCAGCCTGCTCTAGACATTCACGTATAATTATTGGTCCTGGGACTGAGGTCTCCAGGCCCGCTAGCCTCTCCTCCTCACAGCAGGTGTTTTATTCCAGCAGGGTTTACAACAGCTCTCACTAACTGGGAGCAGGCGGCACAATCCTGTTGGAGGGAAATCATGGAGGCGCCGTCAGGTGATTGGGAGCAAGGGGGTGTACCCCCTGGGCATTGCCAGCACTGCCCAAGGGGAAAACTGGCAATGCCCAAGGGTCACCTTGGCACTGCCCACCAGACATCAGGTGATACCAAGGGGATGGGATCAGGGGCAGGGCCTATTCCGGAAGGACTTATGGGAGGGGAGAAAGGTGGGCCTGGACATAAGGATTGGTGGCAGGGGGAGGAAAGGAGCTGATTGGGGCTGGTCATAGGGTTGGGGGGATCCGGGTTGGCCAGGGGATGAGACATTGGGGTAGGGTCAGAGACGTCTGGGAGGCCAATGACCATGGAGTGCTGGGGAGTGTCGCACAGCCAGCATTGTGGGGTTGCTGTGCTGGCCAGCATTTGGGTGTTGAAAATTCATTTTGAAAATCCCACTAAAAGAGCTAACAAAAGTTACTCCAACTTTTACGCAAATTCAGCACTTGGAATATTTTTTGGAGAATTCCGGCCACAATTTTGAGTATTTGAAGTGTTCACCTCAGCGTATTATACTCAAATGCTTGTCTTGAAAATGAGAATAATTTATTTTAAGAATATGGTTTACATTAATAATTTCATGCAGATTGCTATTTTGATGTCTATATTCAATCAAAGAAAGCGAGGAAACGCTCTCTAGATTAGTTGCTTTTCAAGTACCATAGATAATGACGTAGAAGGGGATTTCTGGAGCCTCCAAAGATTGTTGTTGAAAATGGACATCAGCTTATACGCCAAATTTAAAATGTAAATCACTGTATGGGTAAGTGGTCACTATTTCGAAATGTGAAGGAGAATAAGAATTACATAATGCATACTAAATTAATATAGCATAGTTTATTGAATACATTAATTGCAAAATATATGTTTAACAGCAATGAATGTAGTAAAACATGATTTGTTGATGAAACTGCAAAAACATCAAGTGGGAAGCCCTTTGAGCAGGTAATTTTGTGCTTAAACCATTCCCCTGTTCCAGTCGACACGGACATGATCCTTGAATGACTTACTGAGGCATACCTTGAAAGGCTGAGTGACTAATGTGAGACCACCTGCTATAACTGTAAAGTGGGTATTATTTCTTTGCAGGCATCTCTTGACCTCATTTTTTGCTTGATTACGTTCCACACTTTTGGTATGTATTATAAACCAATGCGTCGCTATGTATCATAGAACAGAATCACTACTGTGCAGGGGAAGGCCATTTGGCCCATCGAGCCTACACCGACAATAGTCCCACCCAAACCCAATCCCCGTAATGCCACTTATTTACCCTTCTAATCCCCCTGAAACTAAGGGGCAATTTATCATAGCCAATCACCTTAACCCGCACATCTTTGCAGTGTGGGAGGAAAGTGGTGCGCCTGAAGGAAACCCACTCAGACACAGGGAAAATATGCAAACATCACACAGACACAGTCACTGTCACCCAAGGCTGGAATTGAACTTGAGTCCCTGGCACTGTGAAGCAGCTAACAACTGTGCTACCGTGCATTCAGTGTAGTGTGTCATACGACTACATAGTGACATCACCGCAGCCATTTGGGAGATTTTCTCTTTCTTCCATCTTGAACAGTAAGCAAGCAAAAAGTGGTTAAATAACCCACCCATCATATAGCAACCTTCTCATTCTTTTATCTTTGCTTATCTTTATCATTGTCTATAAGTGAGCTGATCATTTTAATACACAACAACTGTAAACTGTTCTTTGTGTAGACCTCCTGGGACATTACCCACACATTATCGACCCATAACTTCATTCTATCCCCATGCATCCAATTGTCGTCATGCATGTACTTTTAAAAATTGCCATAGGCTTTAATTTTTTGGTTAGACAGATCAGTACCATTGTCAATCTTGTTTTCTCATCTCCTGCAGTTTTCACTAGAACTGTTCAATCCGCACTTTGGTTGTTGAGCATGTAAAACTTCAGGGGCATTTTTTCCATGTTGCCAATTTTGTAAACTCATGGTTTTGCACTATCAGATGATGAATTGCTGGAAGCTAGTAATGTTGGCACTGAAGCCTTTTGATGGTTTTTGGCTAACAAAGAGGTCAACTTGTATGCCATGATCTAAGCTTTAAGTTTATTTGTTAGTGTCACAAGTAGACTTATATTAATACTGCAATGAAGTTATGAAAATCCCCTAGTCACCACACTCTGGCGTCTGTTCGGGTACACTGAGGGAGAAATTAGCATAGCCAATGCACCTAACCAGCACATCTTTCAGACTCTAGGAGGAAACCAGAGCACCCAGAGGAAACCCATGGTGATACATGGAGAATGTGCAGACTTCGCACAGACAGTAACCCATGACGGGGTTCGAACCTGCATCCCTGGCATTATGCAATTTGAAAGTTATTGTCATTTCCAGCCCAACTGGCTGAGCCACTTATTGAGAGAGAGGAAACTGCATTGAAAAAGACGTTTGCTGGATAACAACTGGTAATAGTTCAGAAATAATTCCAATTTTAAACATTTCTGGTAAAACAAAACACAACAAATATCTTTTTCACAGGTGGAAATTAGTTAACAAAGACTAAGCTAATGTACTGTCAGAGGAAATTAAACTCCATCATGCTATTAACTTATTACACAATAAACATTTCAAATATGATTCAATTCTCCTTTGTTATACGATGCTTGTCAGGAAAATCAGGGTAAAATTCCCCGCTGCTTTATTTTAATGCAATCATTAAGCTATTTATTTTAGAAGTGCTAGGGCCATTTTAAAATAGTGCACACATACAAATTTTACACAAATTCATTAATCTAGGCGCTGCCGGAGGAAATTGAAGCCATAAATGTTTAATAAAGTGCTACATCTTGCCATGCTAAAATGTGTAATGTTTGACAAAGAACTCATGTTGTTACACTGGGTAACATAAAAAAAAGAGGTCATGCTGATTGCCCCGTCTATGAGAAATGTCAATGTCTAGATGATGCCATTTAACTCACTACTATGGCTGTACAGACAACTGGTAAGTTCCAGAAAACATCATGCAAGCATAGTGTCTAACATAATATTGTACAGAAAGTAATTTTTTCATGAAAATTCAAGTTGCATATGGTATGATGCATAATAACACGAGGTGATTCAATATGGCAAACAATAGACTAAAGAGTTTATTGATAAGAAGAACTATGTACACAGATGGCTCAGCAGAACAACTAATGTTGGTCTATTCCTAACAACGCCCTAACTCTAAGTGAAACCCTCCAGGCCTGGGTGCCCCTGAGTGGCCTTGATTCATGCGTTCCCACTCCATTGGCTCTGGCCCAGTCACATGGCCCATGAAGGCTCTCACTCACACACATGCACGTTAGAGTTCACTTTTTCAGTGCCAAAGAGATTAATTGACAATAATTAAGATTTCTCAGACCTGTCAGTTTTCTTTAATGTCTTGCAAATGCTAATCAAATTACCAATGCATATTTTAAATTCCAGAGAATGTAACCCTAGTTTATGTAAACTCTTGTCATTATTTAGCATTTGGAGTCTAAACACATTTTGATAAAACTACACTGCATTTCCTCCAATACTTCTTAAGTTGGTAGTGTAAATAACTGCTCACATTCCTTTAGCTATAGCCTAACCAGGGCCTTGTATGTCCATACCCTATCCTCTTGTTACTCTCATCCTCTCGAAACAAAGGCCAGCATATCATTTGTCTTTTTGATAATTTTCTTCACCTGTCCATAACATTTTTCTGATCTATGTATATTTTCTCTTCAGTCCTTTTAGACTCGCATTGTTTCCAGCTTGTTATCATGTAGAAAATACTTGGATCTGTGCTTTTTAGATCCAGAATGCATATCTTCACTCTTGCTTATTTTGAAATCAAGTGTTGCCACAGTTTTACCAATTCACTTAATCTACAAACGGCTCTTAAATGTTCAATGGGTATCTATCGTATAAGTATCACAAATTCACACAGTTCCACTTGTTTCAATACAAGCTCTCTCATTGAGATACCATATCTTGGAGGAACAAGGCAATTTGTGCAGGTTGGATGCGCAGGTTAGGTGGATTGGCCTTGCTAAGTTGCCCTTTAGTATCCAAAAATGTGTAGGTTAGGGAGATTAGTGGGATAAATGTGTGAGGTTAAAGGGATAGGGCAGGGGTCGGGCCTGGGTAAGATGCTCTGTCAGAGAGTCAGTGCAGGTTCATTGGACCAAACAGCCACCTTCTATACAGTAGGGATTTTATGTTTTAAAAAATTTGGACAACAGCTTCTTAATTTCCATACTTAAAGGCACATATGCAGTCAACAGCAGTTAATGTTTAATTTACTCTTTCTTCGTTTAAATGGTGGCTGTGTTGCTGTTTTACCACAAAAGCTAGACCAATATGACCATCTAGTAATCAGAGAATTAAATAAGCCATACTGTGCATTACATAAAGTTTGTAATGATATTCACGAGTAGCGCAATTTTAAATGGCTAGATACTGAGCTATTAGCCTGAAGGATCAAAGTTGATGGAGGAAATAATTATAGTATCAAGTCAGGACATAGTGAATGACATATGCATGGAACTCCATATGTAAAATTGGAATTATTGACAAGTTCAAAAAGCCGTCTTCAATAAACTTTTGTGCATTTGTCAATGTGGCTAATTACCAACTGTTAAGGTCCCAGACCAGAACCTCAAGGTATATTGTAAAGCCAGCTAGACCCCAACAGTTTTTCTATTTTAGAATAAATGTGAGGAATGGTTTCTTCACTCCTGGAGTAATTCCATTGCAAATTAGGGATTTTTAAAATTAAAACAAGCTTTAATAATTAAACAGTTTAAAAATAATTTTAACAAATGAAGCAGCTTAACTTTTAGCAGTTGAACAACAGTTAAAAAAAGGAAACAACTCTAATTTCTAACTTATCATTATTTCAGTTACAAATCAGCAACAGTCCTCTTAGACTGAAATTCTACTTCTAATAGAGTTAGCAAACTGAAGTGTACTTACTATAAATTGGGTTTACACCTTTGAAGTTTTTAGAGAGGTTTTGACTTTCAGAGCAGCTTGAAGACTTCTGCCCCAGCCAGAAACTGACTACAAAGCTAGCTCCTCCCACTAACCACTTTATCACATGACCCTGCATACTTAAACACGCCTTGCATTCTTTAATCAAAAAAACTCAGGGGACATTTTCTTTTGTAAACAAGAGTCCATTAGCTCTCTTCTAAGTAAACAGTACAGGGCTAAAATGTGTAATTATCCTGCTTTCCCGGCATCTGAGATATATTCCTACCAAACATACTGACTGCTATTAAAAAAACTGAATCTTAAAACAATCTTCTTGAAGATAAAACAGATCAATAGCACAGTTTCATCGCAAAAAAAACTCATTGAAAATTAATTGAATTCTACTGCACACTATAGACTTTTTACATTAAGTCAATTAACACAAAAAGACTCAGCATTTTCAACTTCTGGCAAGATTGATCATTCGTTTACCTACCTATTTAGTTTAATGTTGTTTTTTTTAGATTCTTATTCTTAAAGATTTGCCGTGAAAGACAAAATTATTATTGATTATGGTATGAATATTAGCATTTATAACAGTTGTTCTTTTTATATATTCATTTCTTTCATGCTGCACATCTATCAATGACATAATGCATATTTCAATAGAACATCTTGATGATAATGGTCGGAATTCTTCAATTTGTTCCCCCCATCACCGCTACCAGCAAGAACGGAGAACTTGGTGCTCAGTCAAATCTCCGTTCACAGCAGTGGGACCGGAGAATCCCAGCCGTGGTCCAGGTCAGAGAATTGCAACAAATTATGACATTAAAAATGTGTGGGGAAAAACGGAATTCTTACTAGGTAGATCTTTTCAAACATGGCTTTGATTCTCCAGAAGGTATGACCGACTGGAGATAATGAATAATGTAAAATCTTAAGGTGGCACAGTGATTAGCACTGCTGCCTCACAGTGCCAGGGACCCGGGTTCAATACCTGCCTTGGGTAACAGCCTGTGTGGAATTTGTATTTGCACCCTCTCTGTGTGGGTTTCCTCCAAATGCTCAAGTTTCCTTTCAAAACGCAAAGATGTGCAGGTTATACGCATTGGCCATGCTAAATTGTCCGTTAGTGTCCCAAGATGTGTAGGTTAAGGGGATTAGCAGAGTAAATATGTGGGGTTTCGGGAATACGGCCTGGGTGAAATGCGCTGTTGGGGAGTCGGAGTAGATTTGATAGGCTGAATGGTGTCCTTCTGCACTGTAGATATTCTATGATTCTATGATAATGAGAGATGATTAAATCTAGTAAATCTATAGAATCCCTACAATGCAGAAGGAAGCCATTTAGTCCATTGAGTCTGCACCAATCCTCCAAAACAGCATTCTACCAAAGTCCACTCCCCTCCCCTATCCCTGCAAGTCGGGACATTGGCCATGGCCAATCTATCAAATTTGCACGTCTTTGAACTGTGGGATGAAACTGGAGCAGCTGGAGAAAACCCAAGCAGAGATGGGGAGAATGTACAAACGCAGCACAGACAGTTAACCAAAGCTACAATGAAACCTTGGTCCTTGGTGCTGTAAGGCAACAATGCTAACCACTGTGCCACCCTTAAAAGTTTCCTTCAGGCCACGAAGAGGCAGCTGCGGCAAAGAAAAAGCAAAGAAACATTGAAGAACTGGAAAAAGAGGGGTATAATAACTGAAACAGCAGGCAAACTGAGGAGTTGCTGTGTTTTACAGCTCAACCTTGGCCCGCATGTGGAAATAATCTTTCAGTCCTCAATCACATGCTTAGAGAACATCAACATTTATTTTCAGAGCATGTGTTGTCACTTTAAAAGATGCAATTTTCTGCCAATATATGGCATTATTTGTTGAGGCCACCACTCAATTGAACAAGATAAAAATCTAGAAATTCATGCTGATTCTTATAAACGGAAGAGAAATGGACATTTTCTGGACTTGTTCATCATAGAATCATAGAATCCTATAGTGCAGAAGAAGCCCATTCAGCCCATCAAGTCTGCATTGATTACAATCCCACCCAGGCCCTCTCCCCATAACCCCATACATTTACCTTAGCTAGTCCCTTGACACCAAGGGACAATTTAGCATGTCCACTCCAATAACCTGCACATCTTTGAGCTGTGGGAGGAAACTGGAGCACCCACAGGAAATCCACGCAGACGTGGGGTGAATGTGCAAACTCCACACAGACAGTGTCTCAAACTGGGAATTGAACCTGGGTCCTTGGCGCTGTGAGAAAGCCGTGCTAACCACCGTGCCACTGTGCCGCAAATAAACATGGAATTGACTTTTTAATTATGCTTTTTCTTCAAACATCCCTCTTGTTCATCGAGTTGATAGTTGAACATTATGACAGTATTGTTTGGCCTGTAAACAAGACAATCCAAGGTCATGGATTTATTCTTGTTCAGATTGTTCAGGAGAGATACAAACAATGTCAGTTTATTCAATTTCGCCACAGTTGATTAATCTATTACAATGACAGACTTTCCTGATCATGGTTTGATGCAGTGAAGTGTATGATCCTGGGAATCTTGACATTCAATTGTAAATTGAATATTTCTACTTAACATGCTAATTGACAGGAATGAAATGTGTTTATAATCAAGGATTACAGAAATGAATGTAACAAAAGGATTTTGGTAACCCATGCGCAGCTAAATGAAATGCAGGGTTTTTTTTGTTTTATCTTCTATTGATACTAACTGGCAGAGCCAGGACTATCTATAATTCCACACTGTAACCATGCCAGTGGATGAATGATGATGCACCATTCTGGTAAGATGTCCAGTTTTTCTGGCATCAGGGAGGGGTCAAATAATCTAAAAACGCTTCAACATGATGGACACACTGACACATCCAATGAATGTGGTGGGTAGGATTAAGGGCTGGGGTTGGTGGTGCAGTTAAGTAGTGCAAAATTCAGTGCAGGATTTAGACAAAGCTAGCATACATGTGAACAAAAATTATTAGGTAACTTTAAAATTTCAGATGGCCATATTTTAGAATGTTTCAACCCAGAACCTTAATGGTGGTTACAATGAACAGAGAATCACTACAGTGCCCATCAAGTCTGCACCGATCACAATCCCACTCTTGCAACCCCACACATTTACCCCACTTATCCTCCTGACGTAAGGATCAATTTAGCGTGGCCAATCAACCTAACCCCACATCTTTGGACTGTGGGAGAAAACTGGAGCACCCAGAAGAAACAGATGCAGACGTGGGGAGAGCGTGCAAACTTCATACAAATAGTGACCCGAGGCTAGAATTGAACCTGGGTCCCTGGCACTGTGAGGCAGCAGCGCTAACCACTGTGCCACCATGCTGCCCAGATTGGCAATGGTTTCATGGTCATCAGTAGATTCTTAATTCCAGATATTTTCTTTTGAATTCAAATTCCACCATCTACAGTGGCAGAATTCGAACTTGGGTCCCCAGAAGATTAGCTGAGACTCTGGATTAATAGTCTAGCGATAATACCACAAGGCCATCACCTCTCCAGTAATGAATTTGTTTGCATCAGATTGCATGAACACTTCATTTGAAAACCTTGTGAGAAATGTTAAAATCAAACCCCCCCTGTGATTGAGAACTATTTTCCATGTTGCCGTACAGAGAATCATTAATATCTTAAAAGGTCAGATGTGAAACAGTCTGCAGGAAGCACTGACTTCACAGTGGGGAACAGCAGAATTTTTACTTCTAACTGTTCAGCTGCTTGTAACATCCATAGGTTTAGTTGTGTTCTCAGGTGACTCAGGTGTATGCTTGAGTCACAGCAGACAAAGTTTCAGGCTCTTGATCTGCCGACCTGGGAAACATAATATGGAATCAGTACACAAGATTAATATAGTGAATTATACATGATAAAAATAATTCTTACGTTCCATGGCCTTTACACCTTAACTTGTCTTACAACCATTGAAGCACTTTTGAAATGTAGTCACTGTTGTAACGTTGGAAATGCAGCAGCTAATTTGCATGTAGCAAAGTTATCCCTATTGGAGCCAGTTTGTTTAGCTGGACCTGGTTTAGCCTGAATGATTTGGATCCCTTGCTGGGCTCCTCATCCAGATTGTTTACACGAGTTAAGCTGGAAGTTGCTGCCTTTTCTTTTACACTGACTGTCCTGATTGAAGCTCTGCACCGTGACTTTAAGTGACCTTTCTTGTTACACTTGAAGCACAAATAGTTTGAATAGAAAAACATTTTGGGATTGTTCTGTCCCATATTGAAAATACCCTTCAGCCCTCAGAAATGCTGCATTTCTTCTACCCGACACTGTTGCACCCATTCCTGGGCTGTGTTGTCTCACAGTCATTTCCCACCACTAATGTTGTCCCTTGTTTGGCACGCCTTGTAAACTTTGCAATTCTGTTAGTCGTCGCTCTACGTATTCAGTCACTCCATAGCTTTTACTAAGATGATTTTAGTCTCCGCCAGTAACCTTTTTTGAAATGTTAAGCTGCTTATTCTGTTACTTAACATTTCAGTTCATGCTGGGATGAAAACATTGTGTTCTGCCAATCCCCTATGTCTTGCCATGAAACCTGAAATGATCTTCCTTAGCTCACAATTTGCTGTATGAAGTTTGTAGTTTAGCTTAATGATAATGGTCGAGGAACAGGGTTGAAATAAAATTTAACCAGCCCACGATTTGACTTTGTGTTTTGATCATCTGACAATGTTAATGTTCTGACTTAGCTGTAAGTCTGTGAGCCACAGACTGAAAGCAAAATAATCTTCCTCTCATCTTCATAGTTATTTCATTTGCAGCAAAGTAATATTGCAGAAATTCTATATATTGTTCCCTGTCATTGACGTATGGTTTGAGTGGCTCAATCTTTCCTATCACTGGCATTGTGAAATATATGCATCTTGCTTTTTCTTATTATTCTGAATGGTCAAATCTCCTCCCCCTTTGGCTGGATAATTTGAGCCCTGACCACTTTGATGTTTGCCTTGTCGCCAATGGATTGAGGGCGACTCAATGCAGCTTTAACTATAAAGAATTAATTGCCAATAGAATTTTATGAACAAGTACAACAAGACAAGAATAGGCTACCAGTGCGATTGCTCTTCTGGACTCCCCAGCTCCAACAGTCAGTCCTTCCTCAAACCTCCTGTTTGTGCCTCCTGTTGATTGCCTCAGCTTTGCACTGGAATGATCCATTTGATTCTTTCTGGTCATGTGGTCTTTGGAATATGCCCTCCCTTCAAGATCCATGCCACTATATCCACAAGATACTAATAGGATCTCTGGATTGCCAGTTCAGTAACATTACCACTGCACCACCATCTCTCCCACTAAATTGAACTAGTTTCTGAGTACTGAAGGATCTGAACACAATTACAACATCAATATGACAGTGTACATATTTTAGTAATAAAGATGTAATGATTGAATTAGGTAACATTTGATACCAATGTTTTTTGACGATGGGTATAATTTGTATTTACTATCTGTAATCTCCTCTTTCTAAATCAATTGTAGCCTTTAACTCAGAATCAGATGGGTACTTAATTATTCATTACACTGATGAGCATATGTTCAGGCACTCTAACAGGTTTTGATACTTTGATCAAATAATGTGTCTGTTGTGAACAAGTGGATTGGTATTCCTCTGGTTCAGGAAGCTTTCCAAAAAGATGCATGTGTTTAAAGAATGCTGTGTGAGGAGAGAGTTAAAATGTACTGCTTGCCCTATCCGGTAAAACTAGGTGTCGAAAATATTTCCACTTTGGGGTAAAAGGTTAATTGAGCTTATTATGATTTGATTAAAGGTTACAAAAGAGCAAAACGGTGCAGGAGTTCAGACCTGGCATATAAGAAGAGCTCTCAAAAGGTTAAGACAAATAGTAATAAGTAGCACCAGATGTTTCTAACTGTGAGCATAGAGGTAGCATCCATTTACACACATACAGTGAAGGGAGAGAATTGTAAATTATTTTGGAACTCCTTCTATGTATTAGTCAGCCAGTTGATCAACCATAATGAGTCTAAAACATAGACACGTTGTGTTGTGTCTGAGAGGTGCAAAATATCATTAAAACCAGAAGAATATCCACAACAGTTAACAATGACTTAATGCACTCATTAGTAGTTAAAGTTACCAGCCAGAATTCTCTTCCTATTCATGCTGGCAGAATCTATTAGGCTCGCCAATGTCTCACTCCCCACCATGGATTTCACTTCTGCCTCCCCCACCCCACTGACGTTGTTCACACATCTCCCATAATGCAGTTGAGGGGGTGATATGATTGTCAGGAATATGGGAAGCGGCTGGGCTGAGAAGTATCAAAGAGATTGTGGGGGGAGGGTTGTTGGGTGGGGGTGAACATTGTTGGTGGGTGAGGGAGGAAGTGGGCATTGTGGAGGGGGAACCTTGCCAGGGTGTGAGCATTAGAGGGGTTGAATATTAATGGGAGGTAAGAAGATGAGCTTTGTCAGGAATAAGGGGGGCCAGTGAGGGGTGAGCATTGTTAGGGATGAGGGAGGGGTGAGCATTTTTGGGGATGAGGGAAAGTGAGTGAATATTGTTGGGGATGAGGGAGGGGGCGAGTATTGCTGGGGATGAGGGAGAGAGGGTGAGTATTGTTGGGGATGAAGGACAGAGGGTGAGTATTGTTGATGAGGGAGAGGGTGAGTATTGTTGGGGGTAAGGGAGCAAGGGTGAGTATTGTTGGGGATGAGGGAGAGGGTGAGTATTGCTGGGGATGAAAGACAGAGGGTGAGTATTGTTGATGAGGGAGAGGGTGAGTATTGTTGGGGGTAAGGGAGAAAGGGTGAGTATTGTTGGGGATGAGGGAGAGGGTGAGTATTGCTGGGGATGAAAGAGAGGGTGAGTATTGTCAGGATGAGAAAGAGGGGGTGAGCATTTTTGGGGATAAGGGAGAGGGGGCGGGTGTTGCCAGGGATGAGGGAGAGGGTGAGTATTGTTGGGGATGAAGGACAGAGGGTGAGTATTGTTGATGAGGGAGAGGGTGAGTATTGTTGGGGGTAAGGGAGCAAGGGTGAGTATTGTTGGGGATGAGGGAGAGGGTGAGTATTGTTGGGGGTAAGGGAGCAAGGGTGAGTATTGTTGGGGATGAGGGAGAGGGTGAGTATTGCTGGGGATGAAGGAGAGGGTGAGTATTGTCAGGATGAGAAAGAGGGGGTGAGCATTTTTGGGGATAAGGGAGAGGGGGTGGGTGTTGCAGGGATGAGGGAGAGAGGGTGAGTATTGTCAGGATGAGGGAAAGGGGGCGAGCATTTTTGGGGATGAGAGAGAGGGGGTGAATATTGCTGGGGTTGAGTGAGAAAGGGTAGGTATTGGTGGGGTGATGAGGCTTAGTGTCATTGAATTGAAGGCAGACCTAAAGGGGTGCATTTATAATCAAAATGAATACGATGGTATGGTGGCTCTAGAATTACACTTAGCC
Source organism: Carcharhinus amblyrhynchos (assembly GCF_965287045.1). NCBI lineage: Eukaryota > Metazoa > Chordata > Chondrichthyes > Carcharhiniformes > Carcharhinidae > Carcharhinus > Carcharhinus amblyrhynchos. The sequence goes on along the minus strand of NC_137342.1, from coordinate 23,399,792 downwards.
TCTCATTTCTTTATCAGTGGATTCAAAAAGCAGCCAGAATGGGAAGGTGCAAAGGCTTCAGTGTAAAATGGGAAGTGGGTAGTTTAAACCTCAGACAGTGTTAGGCAGTCCGCTGATCAAAAGACCTGGGCCATAACACACGAAGTCTTCAAAATTAAGGAAGACTATTAAATGGGGCAGGGAGGGCGGGTGAAATTTACGGAGAGGAAAAGCAGGTAGTATAATACCTCAACAAACTGGTTAGGTCTCAGTATCACTTTAGCCTAGGGGATGCATATTATGGGGTGGAGGCAGTGTTGGGGTGGGCGGGTACAGGGTGGGTTGGACGGGGCAGGGTGAGATGGGACGCCTGTGGGGGGGACAGACAGCTCAGGCCCCGGAAGTAAAGCTGATGAGAAGCCGATACACTCCGTGTTAGCCGGACCCTCAGCCATTACACGGTGTGGGTGGACTACATTGCCTGACAGCGGGATCTCAGCTCCTCAATGGAGGGGAAGTTCCACCCACAGGAGCTGGGGCCAGTCAGATTGGCAGTGCTGGCAATGCCAAGATCTTATCCTTAGGCACGGCCAGGACTTCAACCAGTCCTAAGAGGAAAGTCAAATGGATGGTGGAATGAGGTTTGGGTTATTGGGCGCCAAGTGGTTGACCAACTTGAGTGAGAGGGGGGAGGTGGAGGGGGGAGGTAGATTGGGATGGTGGGCTGGGATTTGAAGACCAAATGAGTAGGAAGAAAGGGGAAACTATCTTAGGGGGCTATCCCCCTCCAAGGTGTAAAAGACACCCTCTGAAAATAGTATTGCCACTTCAACACAAACAGCGTGCCCACTCCTGCCCGCCTAGCCGCATCAACCATATTATGATGCGGGCAGTACATTATTGGGGTCAATTGACTTGTTAATGAACTTAATTGACCCGTGGTTATTTATTTAAACATGGTGGGCGTCTGCCAATTTCAACACCAGCCGTAGCATGTTTTGGGGGATGGGGGGACAGCAGGATGGACTCGGAGATGCTTGGGAAGGTGGTGTGGTGGGCACCCAGTCTAATTTAAATGCCACCCTACCCCCTGCCATCGTAAACATATCCAATGGGGCACATAAGATCCAGTCCTAACTTTTGCTCTGCTCTGTGATCTACTAATATCTGAAGGAGGAAAGTACCGAGGAAAAAACATCAACAATGACCATAAATCTAACAATACCATCGACACAATGACAGTGACAATTACTGAAATGGACTGAAAAAGAGAACATTAATTTTTATAGCGATGCTTAAACTCATTCTTTTTAAGACTAATTGCTAAGTAACTGGAAAAGCTGCTAGCAAAATTTAAAAAAAATGCTGTGTAATGAATGTTCCAATGAATTCAGAATTGCGTGAGGGTATTAGCTGACCAGACGGAAAATCTAAATAACAAGCTTTGTTCTCTACTCTGCCAATGATACAATTATATTAATAATTTACAAGTTTTAAATTAAAAAATATATGGTGATAGTTCAGCAGCAGCTTCTGTAAGCAATGGAGAGTGTCTTGAAGAAGGAAAAGGTCTGACCCTATCTTCCTTAAGTGAACTTAAAACTTTGCATTAATTGTTAATTGAGCCTCAACGGTCATTAATCACTTATTCTATGATGTTCAAAACTAGCATTACTGTAAGTTTTATTTTAATGTTTAGGCATCCCACAATGGTTGTTACCATTTAACTCTTGGAATATCATTTAAATACATTCATCCTAATTTGTTACCATCACTGATAATTATCACATGATACTTGAGTCTCTCCTGTTGTTTTATTTCAGCTGATAATTATATAAACAATTATAAGCCACGCTAAATAAGCGGGTGCTCCAGTTTCTTCCCACAGACCGAAAGACGAGCTGGTTAGGTGCATGCTAAATTGTCCCTCAGTGTACCCGAACAGGTGCCGGATTGTGGCAACTGAGGGATTTTCACAGTGACTTCATTACAACGTTAATGTAAGTCTACTTGTGACACTAACGAATAAAAATTAGATATAAAACCTCATTTCTGATGAAGGGTCATCCAGATTCGAAACGTTGGCTGTATTCTCTCTCCACAGATGCTGTCAGAGCTGCTGCGATTTTCCAGCATTTTCTGTTCTTGTTTCAGATTCCAGCGCCTGCAGTATTTTGCTTTTATATAAATAAAGTCTTGTCCAAGACAATATCCTCCCACACAATTGCAGAGAGAAGACCTCTAGTCAATTGATACTGATCCTTCAGAAAAGTGGAACAAAAGGAAAAAATGTCATGAGAGAGGTGAAGTTAAATATCAAATTCCAATGAAGACTGATCGACAATCATTAAGATATGGAAACAAAATACTGCGGATGCTGGGAATCTGAACAAAATAAAGGGAAAATTCTGCAAGCACCTGAACACATCAGGCAGTACATGAAGGGAGAAAACAGAGCTGGGGGTGGAGGGGGTGGGGGTTGCGTGGTTTACAGCCAGGGAGGAAGCTGTTCTTGAGTCAGTTGGTATGTGACCTCAGACTTTTATACCTTTTTTCCAATGGGAGAAGGTGGAAGAGAGAATGTCCAGGGTGTGTGGGATCCTTAATTACGCTGGCTGCTTTGCCGAGGTAGTGGGAAGTGTAGACAGAGTCAATGGGTGGGAGGCTGGTTTGCATGATGGATTGGGCTACATTCATGACCTTTTGTAGTTCCTTGCGGTCTTGGACAGAGCAGGAGCCATATCAAGCTGTGATACAACCAGAAAGAATGCTTTCTATGATGCATCTGTAAAAATTGGTGAGAGTCGTAGCTGACATGCCAAATTTCCTGAGTCTTCTGAGAAAGTAGAGGCGGGACCGGGACAAGTTGTTGTTGATCTGGACATCTAACAGCTTGAAGCTCTCAACTCTTTCTACTTCATCCCCGTTGGTATAGACAAGGCATGTTCTCCTTTATGCTTCCTGAAGTCGATGACAATCTCCTTCGTCTTGTTGACATTGAGCTGACATTTGTTGACATTTTGTTGACATTGACAAGAATGGGTTTAAAATATGAATTCACTTTAGAGGGAAACACCAGGAAATTGGGGCTCACAATGTACTGGTATTGGTGCTATGGAAACCCCAAAAAACACAAAATGATACAGAATAAGCTTCCAAAGCAGTCCACTGGGTATGCCACCCTGCTGGCATCAGCTGGTATCCTGTGAAGAGATCTAACAGTGATCCCAATCGTTTCCACTCACTTTGGAGGACATTACTTGCTAGAGCCCTGGCTCCTTTGGAAATGTGGCCTCATTCTTCCTGTCTATCACCATGACCGAGGCCTCCTGCACAGTTTCCATGAAACTTTTGGCACTTCTTTCTCTACCCTGTTGTTCTGTTTTCTTTGCCTCCAATGTCAGTACTAGCACTCAGCAACAGCTATCGTTCAGCCAATGCAGTTCCCCTTTTAAGCAGGATGAATCAACTTAAGAGCTGCAGTCTAGCTGGTATGCATATTAGTTTCTATACTTTTAGATCCCTCGTTCACACAAAAAAAGTGTGTGCTGCCAGTCTCAACAGAACATCATCCCTATAAACAGGCACAGACCAATTCTTAAAACAATCCACTCATAAAATGCAGGTTATTTTATTATTTTTTGAAACTTCAGCATTGCTGGCAAGGCCAGCATTTATTGTCCATCCTTAATTATCCTTTAGAAGTCGGTGGTTAACCACCCTCTTGAAGTGCTAAGTGGAAGTGGTGCTGGTACACTCACAGCGCTATTAGGAAGGGAGTTCCAAGATTTTGGTAAGGCGCTAGTGAAGGAATGGTGATGTAGTTACAAGTTGTGGCTTGCAAGGGAACTTGCAGGCGATATTGTTGCCATGTGTCTGTTGCCCTTGTCTTTCTAGGTGGTAGTGATTGTGGGCTTTGGAAGGTGCTGGTGAAGGAGCCTTGGTGAGTTGCGACAGAGCATGCTGTGTATGGTATGCACTGCTGCCACTGATTATTGAGAGAGTGAATGTTTAAGCCAGTGGATGTCTTGCCAATCAAGTATGCTTATTTTCTTGGATGGTGTCAAGCTTTTTGAGTATTGTTGGAGCCACACTCAACCAGGCATGTGAATTTCCATCATAGTCCTGATCTGAGTCCTGTCAATGGTAGATGGACTTTGTGATGACTCAACCTTCAGTAATAAGTGAAGAGTGTATAAAAACCTAATTATACAAATAATTTAAATCTACTGAATATAAAAAGCATTCATAAATTCTAATATTACACGCGATGGTACTGTGCCTTTAAGAATTTTTTTTAAGAATCATGTTCTCTGTAGTTTGTAAGCAGCTATGTTTTTTATTGTGGCACCAGCTGCCTGCTTAGATGTAATTTTACTTTACTGCTTAAGTGGGATTTTGTTTATTTTCACTCTGGGCCTAATGCACTTTCTGGGAAGTTACAACCTTTTGAAGTGTTATGAGATAATTAATTGACAAGTCAAAGGTTCCTTCACAGAAGAATCCAAAGATTCACTTTCAGTTTTAGTTAGAAGCCGTGTGGAAACCAGACTGAAAGACAGTACATCTGCCTTCCTATCATTAGAAATTCTGCAATGTCAGAAGCTATTTTCTTGCCTTCCTGGAGTGAAAAATTCTGATGTTGATGATTTGCTAGTTTGAGGCCAGCAGTGGCATTATTTCTCCCTGGAGGTGCTGGGAGTTTCCAGAATGGGGAAGTCAGAGTTTCAATTCTCCAACCAAAGGGCTAAGTTCCAGCATCACATGAGCATTCTTATTTTCTGTGTTAAACCTGTGGCAGGTGTATGTTTATAAGGAGATTTGTTGTATTGGAAAAGTGCATTTAGTTGTTAAGATTTGTACAACATCATGTATTTTTTTCTTGCTTGCAATTGGTAAAAGCTACTGCTAATTTTCTTTCTATGTGTTAACTGCATCCTTAAATAAACTTTGTTTGATAAAATCTCCCTCGTGGGTCACTTGAATCATACCTAGAGTGAAACATTGTGGGTCCCATTTTACCGTTTTGATCCCAAGTGCTGAATCTGGGAGTGTTTCAAATCCAATTTTAAGACCCGTTCTCAGGCACCCCCACATGCATGCTGCCTGAAAAAAAATCAGTGATTCTGAATCACGGTGCAGAAGCCTGTGGATGGGGATTATCGCGCTTGAAACATTGCAGCTCTGATTGGTGCCTTCAACTGCACATTCATAGTAAAAAAAAGAGAAAAATTCTCCCCTGCCACATCACTCCTGGGCCAGATAATGCCTCCCCCTGGCCCCCCACAACATTGCCTCAGCCCCCACAACATAACTAACCTCTTATCCTCCCACCCCCTGCTGCCCAGACTGATCGTGGCCCCCGCCCCCTAACCCTCTTCCTCCCCATTGATCGCATATAAAATGGCAGTTTAACCCTCTTACCCCCCACTGATTGAATACCAAGTGGCAGCAGAAGCCCCTTGCCCTCCATCAGCGAGCGATTTGACCCACCTCCTTCCCCCCCACCGGAAAGCCATCTGACCTGTCGCCCACCCCCCCTCCCCCGAGGGCCATCTTACCTGCCTCCTTCCCTCCACCAGAGAGCCACCTGACCCGCCTCCCTCTCGCCCCACCAGAGAGCCATCTTACCCAGCTCCGTCCCGCGCCCCCACCCCCATGAGAGAGCCATTTGACCCATCTTCCCCCCCCACCCCCCAACACTGACCTGAGTCAGAGAGCTGCCAGAAGCTCTGAACCTACCTCCTCAGAAGCTGGAATGCCCGAATTGGACCTTTGCAGACCGTGTCTATTTTGCACCGAATCTGGACAGGCGAATGCAGTGGCAAAGGGACGAGTGCCAGTAAGTTTGGGCGTGCAGCCCATAAAGACATGGCTCCCATTTTGGGTGCAGTTCCGATGGCGGCCATTTCCGGCCCTTGGTAAAAGGAGAACGGGCACGGATCGTGCTACTCGCCTCACACCCGACTTTACAAAGTTTTTGCGCCCGAAAAGGGGTGCAATTTGGTAAAATCGGGCTCTGTATGCTTACCCTAGCCAAATTCTAACTGCAAAATGCATGAAGAGGTTAACTTCATAAAATACCATGGAGTTTCTGACCTGGATGATAACATACATGGATAGATAGATCTCATGAAAATGATCTGTTGAACGTAGACATATGGTAAAGTTCAAAGTGTTGTATTTGAGTATTGGTGATAAAAGGAACACTGAATTCAAGAATTCTAAAGTCAAGACAGAACTCTTTAACAATGCACTGGACATCAATTATTGGTGCAGATAGGCTAATAATGTGGATCTGATCCCTCACCAGAGCTCTGATGAAGGGCCTCTCACGAAAGGTTAACCTTCTTTCAGACACCGATCAACCTACTGTGCATTACCAGCACATTTAGGATTTAAAAAATTTCTTCAAGTTAAACAACAATTTTAGTGCTCTTTTTAAAGGTTAAATTTTAAACATTCTAATCTCCTCCTGAGAAGATTGTTTGTTGTAAAGTGGCAGAATTGTGATTGGTGAAGTTAACAATCTCATGGCACATTCCTCTGTGTGATATCTGTAGCAAGCATTCACTTGTTTACTTCACACAAAATTCTGCCTGTGTGAAGTTAGCCCTCTCAGCATTAAGCAGCTTGTATTCAAGTCCACCACGTGGAATTTCTAAAATGATCTTGATATGATTGACAAGTGAACAACTTTGAAAATATTTGTTCACTTTCACGGGTTGTAATCAATAGGAGCAACATTCTGTGCCCTTTTGTAACTTGGAATTGAACTTTCACGGAAATGGAAAAGTTAGCTTTGCTGAGAGGACAAGAATGATATGTCTTTTGTCTTAAATAAACAAGTTCTCAAAGTCCTATTTAGTTGCTCGTGCTAGCACAACTATTGCTGCAGAAACTCGTAACAGAAACAATGAACCTTAAAGTTTATTTATTGGTGTCACAAGTAGGCTTACATTAACACTGCAATGAAGTTACTGTGAAATTCACCTAGTTGCCACACTCCAATGCCTGTTCGGCAAACTGAGGGAGAATATAGTATGGCCAATGCACCTAACCAGCCCATCTTTTGGACTGTGGGAGGAAACCGGAGGACCCAGAGGAAACCCACGCAGATACAGGGAGAACGTGCAGACTCAGCACAGAAGTGGCTCAAGCTAAGAATTGAACCTGCGTTCCCGGTACTAATGAGGCAGCAGTGTTAACCACTCTACCACCCCATAACGCTTATGAACTTAATTATTTGTTTAACATGTGCATGGTCATAAAACCAATGGCTAACTTAAACAAGGGCAAGCTGGGTTCTTCTCCAGTTGCTTGTCTTTTGTAATTTCCTCCCTTATGTGGTGGGGGTGGGAGCTTTAGGGAGTGGGCTGTGGGGAGAAAGGAATGGCAATGTAGGGGCAATGTTGCTCAGGATTGGGAGGCATGAGAGATGTGCTGGTCGGAGAATGCCTTCAATGACAGCATTGTTGAGTTGAGTTGCACATCGATAAGTTTGACATGGACAGATTAGTACCGCATTGAGGAGCAGTATTCTGCAATTGAGAACATGATGGCAGAAGCAGACATCCTTAAGGTCTTGACTTGTGATCCCCATGAGGTATTGGTTGGTTTCTAAGGAGGTTATTGCATGTTTTCCTTTTTTTTGTATTCAGAAGGATTTCATCAAAGGTGACACTTAGAAAAACAGCACGGAGATCTTCTTTGACAAGGAACAGGAAACGCCATTCAACCCCCTTGAGCCCGCTCTGCCGTTCAATAAGATTATGGATAATCTGTAGCCTATCTCCGTGTACCAGCCCAATGCCCATATCCCTTAATAACTCTGCTCAACAAAAAACTGTCTATCTCAGATTTAATCCTAACAATTGAACCAGCATCTACTGCCATTTAAGGAAGACAGTTCAGAAACTCAACATTCCCTGTGTGTAGGAGTGTTTTCTAACATCTCTTTTGAATGGTTGGGTCCAAACACAAATGTAAACTTATCCTCATAATGGATGTGGTGTTAGTGAGAATCATAACTATTATAACTGAATTGGCTAAATTAATCAGAATACTAAGTTACTAAAGCAAAATATTGTGGACGCTGGAAAACTGAAAAAAAAACAGAAAATGTTGAAATGCCTCAGCATGTCTGACAGCACCTCTATTTCTCTCTCTGCAGAAGATGCAATCATACAAGGTTAGCTCATTTGATACAGGTGAATGGATACACAATATCTAAGGAGCGTTATTGCCCTGTGGCGCTGCACTGTGTTATCAGAGCCTGTATGTCTCTGTTATGTGAAAACTATCTATCACCTAGGAAGCTTGTTATGCGGAAGGCTTGATTTTCCTCTACCCTACTGCCAAATAACATCCAAAAGACTTGTGCAATGCCAAAAAAAGGGCTAATGTTTTGGTCCCATTTTACTGCTGAGTAGCACAGCACCCAAACTTCATCCGTGGTCTTTCTGGCATCTGCACCTGAAAAGAATGTTGTGATATGATGTGCAGGCACCTTTAAGAAAACTCTTTTTAAATTGCCATCAATCAGTATCCATTTTAACAGGATGCAATGCCTTAGTCCCATGACTTGTAGTCAGTTGTCAAGCTGCTGTAGTTGAGGTCAGATATGCGTCTGAGTCTCCAAGTCAATATTACCTGTCCGTAGCCTTCAAATAAAGAATGTACAATATTGCCACACGAATCCTTGTATGTTTATGTTGAACAGAAGAAGAACATAACAAGGATTCAACAATATAAAAATGCAAACTAAGGCCTCTGCAAGCATATTCCCATGAATGGAACTGGATGAAACTCAGATGCTTCTCAAAATCTGATTCTAAAACTATCAGTTGAATGTTATGTGACCATGGCACAAAATCATAGACTTATTCACATAGAAACTATGAGATAAATGTAAAGACTGCCAACATACAATTTACATCTTATGGCACACTTTCTTTACTGTGAAGTTGTCAGATTAGTATCTGCCTGCATTACCTTCTAAGTAAAAGAAATAGGGTTGGGTTTTCTGACCAGAAAATCCCACCTGAGGTCAATGAACCTTTGCATGGTCCATGTCCCAACCGCTACAATTCCCATGGTGGGTCAGATGGGAAAAGTCTGCCAAATGGTGGCCTAAGACCTCTGGGTTTCTTTTGTTATTTTATGCTTTTAATTTTTCTTTAAATGGAGCAATACCTTCATAGGAGAATGCTATCACGAGGGGGCATGGCTTTAAATTAAGGGGTGGTAGTTATAGGACGGATGTCGGGGGTAGGTTCTTTACCCAGAGGGTGGTGAGGGATTGGAATGCCCTGCCTGCTGCGGTTGTAAATGCGCCTAGTTTGGGGGCGTTTAAGAGATCTGTGGATAGGTTTATGGATGAAAAGGGATTGGTTTAGATTAGTGGGTCAGTGTTTTTTTTAAAAAAACTGGTCGGCGCAACATCGTGGGCCGAAGGGCCTGTTCTGCGCTGTAATGTTCTATGTTCTATGTTCTATATGCCACACATATTCTTTTAAGTTCATCCTTTCGTTCTTAATGGTTATTAACCAGGAAGGACCTCAGCATTCAGTGATATTTCTGGAAAAAAACCTTTGGTGAAGGTAGTTTTTTTTTACCCTTAACTTGATGACTTGACAGCTAATTTCTCGCCTCTGCACATGTGCTTTTGAATTCCAATGCACATTATCTGGAAAAACATATTCGCCTCAGTTCACAGAGACCAAAGAAAAGATTGTTTCTTCCTTCTTGTCAGAAGTGTTGGATGTTGTTCTTTTCATTTTCTTATTTGCATTCTGTGTGAAACTTAACATGCGGAAAATTATCTACTTGTCAAACATCGACATTTTGTGTAAACCAGCGAGTTCCAACATTCACAGGAAGTGGTAAGAATATTCAAAATTTGACCTTTAAAGGAGTGCGCTAAAATTAGCATTTTGCAATTTACTCATAATCCACATGTAATTCATTCAATGTAATGTTCGTTTAAGCTACAGATGCAGGGTCTATTAATTGAAGTGGTTTGCAGTATACAGTTTAACATATTAAATGTATATATGCAATTCCACAAGATTAATGGGTTGGTTGAAGATCAAGCTTACTCGCACAAAATTCAGTTGCAGTGTGCTTGACGTAAATAATCTTCCGGCTTTGATACCCCAAACTATTGAAATTTAACCCACTCTTGGAATTGGAAATAGCCTGTGGTCTCAAATTTTGGTCTAATTTTACTTTGTTCAACATTGAAGAATCATGGATTTTTTCAGTGGTTGTGAAAATGCATATTTCAAAAGCTAAAAGTGCAAGAAATAATTAATCTCACAATCAACTGCAGGTCTTCTGCGTCCATTTTTATTAAACTGCATTATGTTTACAATTAAAATCAAATTATTGTTGTAGATTTGACAGCATAGAGATAGTTATTTGGCTGGAAATTATAGCATGAAGGGTTAACTTTAACACTACTTGAACAACAGCTACTGAGCTTGTGTGTAATAATGTCACACATTGCATACAAGAGAATGAGAATCTGAGAATGGCTAGTTACTCTTACCCAGTGCTTTATCATCCTCTACATATTTATGGTAAGTTGCTTTGCAAAAAGGATCATCGCCTCCAGCCAAATCACTTGCTAAAATTAAGACACCCAACATCTTCCATGATGACCCAATAATTACAGATGGTGGCAGCAGTGACCAGACCAACAACAGAGCAGCTTTAAAACAGTGGGAAACAGCCAGAGGAAAAGCACAGCAGCAGCAGAGATCAAGGCTGGCCTGGTGTGGAACCTTAGAGAGAAATCACATGGACATTCCAGCGGCTAATTTAGAAAGCAGTGCAGGAAGTAGGAACCTCCACCTAGGGTGAAAAATGATCTCTATCCTACGTCACATAATTGTTCCAGAACATCGAAGATCCCAAACAGGGAGGGCATTGGCTAAACTGGAGGAAGTGGGTGGAATTCTGTGCCCTCCCAGCCATATGTGGCCAGGCATGATAAAAATGATATTTGTTGGAGGCGTGTCATTTGCTGGTGGCGAGATTCGCTGGTTCCACCGCTGTTAATGGAGTTTCCCATTAAGTTACTCCACACCACCAAGAAAGTCATGGGTGGGGTTGTGAAGCCGGCAGATACAGAGAATTCTGCTGCTAGTGAACAGCCAAAGAATTCCACCCAATGTTTCATTTGTTATCATAGTTCTTTGGGTCTCACGCGTAAGATCAACAAGGACCAGGTTAGTACCATTTTATATGTGATCAGTACTGATACTGCATTGCTTGCCAGACAGTGGATAATGGGCAGATATACTACTCAGAGAATACCATGGGAGCCTTTGACTCATATTTTAGCCTTTATCAATAAGTAGTATACAGAGAGCAAAATTCAACTGTCACCAGCATGACCGAGAGAAGGAATTGATTCATTTTGAAATATAGAAACTAGAAGCAGGAGTAGGCCCTTTGAGCCTGCTCCACCATTCATTTTGATCATGGGTGGCCATTGAATTCAATATCCTGACTCCTCTTCCTCTCATATCCCTTATTCCTTTAGCCCCAAGAACTACATTTAATTTCTTCTTGAAATCATAAAATGTTTTGGCCTCAACTATATTCTGTGGCAGTGAATTCCTCACATTCACCACCCTTTAGGTGAAGAAATGTCTCCTTACCTCAGTTCTAAAAGTAATTTTAATGGGACTACTCAATTCCAGGTCCAATACGATGGGATAAGAAGTCTTGTCTAATATGCAGTCCTTAACTGAAACTGAAGAGAGCTACACTTGTCATACAGAAAGAAGTTCTTGCAGCAACTTGGGATTGTGGAAAACAATTCTGATTACATCTTAGGCCTACAGTTCAAGATCGAAACTGATCACATACCACCAGTAACTTTACTGAATTTTCTCCTTAAAACTGGGCATTGCTGATACATGTTCTTGGATGTGAAATATTTATTGGACTTTACAAATATGGGGTTCAACTACTCTCCTGTAGTAATTACAACAGAAGGAAACTCTAAGGAACCATTGGAAATTCCATTGTTCTAGGTTGCTATTATTTCTAAGAGTTTACTTGTTGCCTTGTAAGAGGAAATGCCCATGTCTGCTCATTACAAGACAAATAATGGAAAAGGTAGAGACATGCAGACTCCAAGTGGTGTGAGCTTCTGCTCCTCAGTAACAATGAAACTCTGAGCCTAGAGTTCTTCTTAAAAATAAATTACACCTCATTGCCTCCAACTTTCTTCATAAACAATTATATACACCAGTAAACTGTTGAGTTGAGTTACATATGAGTTTAAGTTCTCTCCATTTTGATTGATGTAAAACAGGTGTAAATAGTTAACAATCACAGTGGCACAATGGTTAGTACTGCTGCCTCACAGCACCAGAGACCCGGGTACAATTCCCGTCTTGGGTGACTGTCTGTGTAGAGTCTGTAAGTTCTCCCCATGTCTGCATGGGTTCCTCCAGGTGTTCCAGTTTCCTCCCACAATCCAAAGGTGTGTCAGTTAGGTGAATTAGCCATAGTAAATTACCCTTCAGTGTCAGGGAGATTAGCAGGGTATAAACGTGGGGCCGCGGGAATAGGTCCTGGATGAGATAATTGTCGATGCAGACTCGATAGGCCAAATGGCCTCCTTCTGCGCTGTAGGGATTCTATTCTATTCTAAATAATAAATCTCTCACTGCATTTTAACAAAAGGCAACCTGCTCCCTTCAGCAGACTGGGTGACAATGAGTTAAGAGGAACAGTAGTTAGATCTTTCACTTGCATCATTTAGCAATATTTTGTGTTGTATTTCTACAGAAATATGGCCTCTGAAACACCCACTGTGTCCAGCGGATAAAATATGGCAAGAAGTCAGATAGCACACAAGGTGACATATCAGTTGTTTTGGAAGGGACTGGAGGCAAGGTGAACAGAACCCAGGGGGTAGGTGGCACAATTATCATTCGTGCCACTTTGAAAAAGGTCACCCTGGCACTGAATGCTAGCACTCTCACTGCCAATACTGCAGAACACTACCCCAAGCAGCTTCATATCCTCAGTAGGCCAGGCAAGGTGACACTCTGCAGACTTATGCTTGTGAATCTTGGGCATGTCTACATTCTGCATCATTACTCTTAAACCAACACTTGATCAACTAACCCTTTCCAACATCCTTTGGTTAAGGAGGGCTTTAACACAACCTCTTACTGTTATGACCAGATGAGGAGAGATTCAATGTCTCCCCTCTTTTCCCTCTCTTTATTTGACTGCAACATGTTTATTAAAATGGATCTACTTGTCAATTTCATGAGTGTTTAATTTGAGTAACACTTCAAAAAAAACACTTTTTTTTGTGGAAGGTATTTGTCTTGCAGATGCCAGGACATTTCCAGTCTTGTGACTTTCCTCTTGAGTGCAAAATGAAGGTTGCAATCAGACATGTATCATTTTTTCAGCAATGCTCACGTACTGGGCTACCAAATGACCGGGTGTTTAACTGTTTACATGCTGTGGTTAGAAAGGACACAGATACAGCTTTCCTTGAGTTAAAAGTGCTTAACCTGATCTAAGAAAATAATAAAAATGTTCCAGCTTTCAAACACACACACACACACACACACACACACACTCAAAGTTCATGCATATGCACACATACAGATTCCAGAGTGACAGGCAGATTCAGTAATTAGAGAAGAATAAAATTAGGGGTATAAGGCTCTTGAAGGGTGATAACTCAGCTGGCTTCAGGTTGACCTTGATGGTTCTGCTGCTTTCAGTTTGAGGCTGTTTTTAAAGGTGTACATATACAGTTAATATGTCATTCTATGACAAAAGCACTAGGTTGAGTTCTTTATCTCTTTCTGTCACACCTAAATAGTCAAAATCAGCATGAGGGTTCAACACTTGCAAGTTGGATGGCAAGAGAGAAAGAAAAAAGGAACCACTCAGTGCTCATTCCTGAAGTGCCTCAACTGTGTGTCCTGTACAGCAGAGAAGGTGCTTAAATGCACAAAGGATTGGTTATTACATGACTTTCTCTCGTCACAAATATGGCCATGGCTAGTGTATTGCAGTTATCTTGATTAAATTGCAGCTGGGAATTCCTCTATCAACCATGGTCCCATTGTTCAAATGATTATGTTTCATGGTTTGTCTCCACCAAGTTAAGTATCCGTATGATTGTCGGGACACTTTACTAATATGATAGGGTATAGTCCCATTCATCTGCTTCAGGACAGTTGTTCCTGTTTCCACTTTCTGGGTAGGTTGTCTCTGTTTCAATAGTTTCAAAATAAGGCAGAGGGACTTCACTGGACTATTCTGGGAGAAGTTGGCACTAAAACATTTACGAAGAAATGGGAAGCAGAAAAACCCCTCCAGTGATAAATGGGAGGAAGAGTATCTGGTAGAGGCAGCAGAGGGAGATCGTGCATATAAAAACGGCATGTGAATAAATAGTTATGCAATGGGATGATACTTCATTCAATAAATGAGATCAATACTTCAGATAAATTGAATTGTTTGTCTGAGGTATTTTTACCTAGTATAAATTATTTCTCAAAGGAAGTATGGATTATGTGGTAGTTAGAGATGATGATAATGGAATTGTGCATTGCCCTCTGGATTGATTGAGGTTATTAGACCTAAATGGCCTATTCAGCATTCTATGTTTGTTATAAGTTAGCTGATCTAAACTGGAGATACAGCTGGGCTGCTGCAATGGACCTCGTTGTATCTAAGCTGCAGAACAAATTAAGCTGATAATATTTTTGCCTGTCTTGAATATGCTAAAATGTTAGGTTCTGTAATTCTTTCCAGTATTTTATTGTATTACTTGCTGCTAAATTATTTGAGTATTTGTTTCAATTCATAATTTGTTTTTTTACATTTGTATCTCCACATCACATACTATCAAAGATTGGGTTTTATTTGTACAATATTTTATTCAAAGGCTGAACATATTAATATTTCATTCAACTGTGGGAGAGAAGAACATTGTGTTGTCCTCTTTGTATTTTGATGGGTTCAAAGGGAATTGGAGGAATGGAAACATTCTATAAGATGTTCTGAATGCAATTGCATCTTGTCTAAACAGAGACATTGCTTTTCATTTCATATTGACATTTATAACTGAACTATTGGTTTCAATGTTGTACACAAAGTAATCATGATATGCACATACATTTTACACTTATAATTCTGCTAAACTGAAAGTACAATGGTGATTATCTGCTGGGCAATAAAATTAGAAAACACAAAGGCAAAATGTAAAACCAAGAACAAAGAGCAAAACCACACAGGAACAGGCCCTTCGACCCACCACCCCTGTAGATACATGATTTTTTTATCCCTCTATTCGCCTCCTGTTTATGTGTCTATCAAGATACATCTTGAATGTTACTAACGTGCCTGCTTCCACTACCTCCATTGGCAGTGCGTTCCAGGCACCCACCACCCTCTGTGTGAAATACTTTCCCTGCACGCTTCCCCTAAACTTACCACCTCTCAACTTAAACCTGTGCCCTCTTGTAGTCGATCCTTTCATACTGGGTAAAAGCCTCTGACAATCCACCCTATTTATGCCTCTCATAATTTTGTAGAATTCTATCAGGCCTCCCCTCTGTCTTTCCAGTGAAAACAATCTGAATTTATCCAACCTCTCCTTGTACCAAAAACCCCCCAGATCAGGAATCATCCTGGTAAACCTTCATTGCACCCTTTCCAAAGCATCCACACCCTTCTGGTAGTGTGATGACCAGAACTGCATGCAATATTCCAAATGCAGCCTAACTAAAGTTTTATACAGCTGTAACATAACTTGTCAATTTTTAAACTCAGTGCTCTGGCTGATGAATGCAATCATGCTGTACACCTTCTTGATCACCTTAGCAACACAGTAAAATTTCTGTGAACAAACACTCTACGAAGTAGAATTCTCTAATTGAAATCTTGGGGTTGGTTCTGCTTTTTGACTAGAGATATCAAACTCACTAGTAACAGTTATTGGTGGCCACTCCTTCCTTTGGTCTCAGCTTCCCAATGCTCTTCCCATCCTTCAGCGCTGCTCACTTGCTCCACATGTTCCTGCACCTCTCAAGACTACACCACTCCCATGATCATCCCAAAGATTTCTCATTGGATAAACATGATATGGAGATGCTGGTGTTGGACTGGGGTGGCCCACTCACCTGGGGTGGCCCACTCACCTAATGAAGGAGAAATGCTCCAAAAGCTTGTGATTCCAAATAAACTTGTTGGACTTTAACCTGGTGTTGTGAGACTTCTTATTGAATGAAAGTGGCGGATTTCACCTTACATCCCAGCTAACCAATGTACTTGATTAACCAGCACTCCGTTCCCTGAGTATGCTGGAGAACAGGGATTTTCCTATACTGCCAATGCTGGAATCCTGAATTAGAAATGGAAATGATGTAAATACTCCTGCAGATAAGGCAGCATCAGCATCTCAGGCCATTGACCCTTCACTGGAATATAGCATAGACTTAAATTTTAAGCAAGCACAGACATAGGAACAGATGGGGGTGGGTTGTGGGGTAATAGAGAACATAACAGAAGAAAAGGTTTGTGGAAGAGTGGGGGGCAATAATGATTAAATGGCAAAAGGGATGGTTGCAGCATCTGCAACATTTTAACTTCACCTTCAGTTTAATTCTTGTTTATCTTCATGGCTGCCTGAGATACGGGCACCTTACCAAGAACACAATAGCTAAAAATATAATTCAGGTATGGGTGAAAATTCAGAAATAAGATGACAAAAGGTTATTATTACTAATGATGACTATTTGCTTTTTCAAAATTTTTACTGAACCATTTTTAAAAAACTTTTGGGCGAGATGATTTTAAACCTTTGTCTGAATACCTCCTGGAGATTGTTATTGTGCCAGGAATCATTCTTCTGTTCCATTCTGTGCTGTGATGCAGAACATTGTATATACTGCAGAGAAATATTATTCAGCTATCATCGATAAATTTTAAACACCAAGCTATCATTCTCTAACCTTTTTAAGGGTGAAATGATTCAGTACAACTCTAATAAATTATTGAATTTCTCCCTCTTTTCCATTTACCTTTCCTTCGAAAAGAAACAAGACAATTCTGCTTTTTTTCCATCTGTCACAGAATGCTTACTCCTTTGGGAATCAGTATCCTTTTTGACAATATCTATTTTACCGTTGCAGCAGTAAGCCACTTGCTTTTGGCTATTGTTGTTAAATGAAAAGATATCAAATTGGCCATTTAGGTATTGACATGCTCCACAGCACACACCATCAACATCAAAGAAAAACATTTTCTTTGGAACCAGCCAAGAATAAGCACATAATGGTTTAGAACAATGATGCAATGACACAAAGGGTTATTTCTCCCTAGTGCAAAAATATTTCCAACAGATTAAAAGGATAGAAGGAATGGTAAATGATGGGCCCTATTTGATCATTTGAGATAAGGAATTATCTCATGTCATTTCTCTCTTATCAGTAACCCCTGTGCTGCCAGTTGCCTCTTGAGTGACCTTCCAAGGTGGGCAAATGTACAGATGTTTCACCTGCAGGTACACTGGAAGGCTCTGGCTCCACGCAATCCTGTTGTCATGTAACCTAATCTGCTGATTTGTTGCCAAAGTCACAAACTTCCATCAAACCCATAGAATCCCTACGTTGCAGAAGGGGGCCATTTGGTCTATCAAGCCTGCACTGACAACAATCCCACCCAAGAACCTAGTCCCATGAACCCACATATTTACCCAGAAAATTCCCCTGACACAAAGGGGTAATCAATTTAACCCACACATCTTTGGAGTCTGGGATGAAACCAGAGCACCCGGAGGAAACCTAGCCTGGAATTGAACCTGGGTCCCTGGTGCAGTGAGGCAGCAGAGCGAACCACTGTGACACCATGCCATTCTTCAATCTGCCTCCACCTCATACACACAGTGCATTCAACTTCCTCATCATTCATTATGAAAAAGAACATTTTTGCTCATGTCACTATTTTGTCAATCGTCTTAAATTAGTGTCCTCTGGTTCTCAACCCTGCCTACCATGACACCTGCCATGACACCCAACTCCAATGATTTGTGTGCACAAGTAGTGTCACCATTGCCTTCCCGGTGACAGTGACCTGGAAAGTAGATCTTTTAAACTAAGAGGGAGGCAATGCTTAGTGGGACTATCACTAGGCTATTCATCCAAAGACTCAGCTAATGTTCTGGGGACCTTTGAATCCTGTCATGGCAGATGGTGGAATTTGAATTCACTAAAAAAATTTGGGAATTGAGAATCTACTGGTGACCATGAAATCACTGCCAATTGCCAGAAAAACCCATCTCGGTCACTAATGTCCTTTAAGGAAGGAAATCTGCCGTCATTACCTAGTCTGGCTCTATGTGACTCCAGAGCCACAGCAATATGGTTGACTCTCAACTGCCCTCTGAAATAGCCTAGCAAACCATTCAGTTCAAGGGTGACAAGGAATGGGCAATAAATGCAGGCCAGCCAGCAATCCCCATATCCCACGAATGAATAAATAAAATTTTCATGTGTTATAAATGGCACATGCTAAAATTCCTTACCTCATCATCCTTCAAACAGGGGTTCAGGTTAGATTTTTGGGGTCAGACAGAGAGAGAGAGGACATGTCCCTTTTTGTTTGTGCTCTGCCTCTTTTTGTTCAACTCATGTCCACTCCTTGTTGCCCCTTGAGATGACTTGCCCTTGTGTTGTGGCTTGTTGTCACCTTGTCTCCTGGGCATTTTCCCTTTTTTTAATTACTCATGTTAGCTTTTTCTTGTGTGGGCAGTGAATGGGGAGGGTGTATTTGTGTGGGAGGGGGAGAAAAGTGGGCTGGAAAATGTTGGTTGATGTCACTGGAGGAAGAGGGTCGTGCGTGCATGGGTTCTGCTGTATTTTAGGTGGTTGGGGAGAGGTGGTGGTGTTAGTGGGAGAGGGCTATTAGGTCGGGGACTTTTGTTGTGTTTCCATGGCTTGAAATGGATGCCAAGATGATGTGTGTGTCGGAGACTTATTTTGGGGTTTCCTTGCTGAGGCTTATTCAGCCTGTTGCTGAGTAAGTTTCCGGATGGAGGGGGGGGCTTTTTCGAGGTGCAGCAGGTGGGTGACTGGGAGGAGGTCAGGTGGTGGGGGGAAGGTTACTGGAGGTTTCCTGAGGGATGTTGATGGGTCAGTAGTGGGTTGAAGGGTGGTTTGTTGTCTTTCTGTATCTTGGCTCTTTGGCCTCTCACGTATGTGACTGTTGGGGTGGGCAGGGGGCTCCCGGAGCTAGTAGGATGGAATTATTTTTTGTTTGTGGGTGTTTTATGTTATTGCGGGCAGGATGGAGTGGTGTGGATTGGGGTAGTGTGTACCAGGCCGGTGTCGGGGTATTAGTTGGTAGAGCAAAGCGATATAGGAATATCATTGTTTATCAGGAAGATTTATAGGTTTGGCATGAGGCAAGGACATTTGATAGTAGTACAAAATTACATCTTTGACAATTTATTTATTTATTTATTCATGTCTCAAATAGGCTATCATTACACTGTAATGAAGTTACTGTGGAAGGGTACAACGAGGGAGAATTTAGTACGACCAATCCAACAGAAAGAGAAAGATGGTTAGAGGTTTACATTTTAAGGCAGGATCTCATCTGCTAGTTATGATGAGTTTTCCTTCGTTCAGGGCCCTTTATATTATTTTAAAGTGATCCAGTGGAGGGAGGAGAATTGTGGTTGCCCTTCTTAAGGGAGTTTTCTTCTGCTAGTCATGATGAGTCCCCTTGTGGCCAGGGTTCCTTCCATTGTTCAAAGTGATTCAGGGAATCTAGAAATTTGCATTTTTAAGGGAGGGCCCTTTTGTTAGTTGCGGTGAGCTTTCCTGTGTTTAGGATTCTCGCATTGTTTAAGGTGATTGAATACATAAAGATTTGTCTTTTTCCTAGACTCTTCTGTTCATTGTAGTACATCCCCATGTGGCCAACGTTTCCTCTAGTTTTAGGTTGCTTGAGAAGTTACAGACCTATATTTTTGTTTTTGGGGTTTATCTTTCTCAGAGTGGATTTGTTTGGCCATTCTAATAGGTTCCCATGTGTGCCAGATAACTCCATTGTTTGAGGTGAAATTGTAACGATCTGCAGATGGTTCCCTAGACGCTGTCAAAAAATTGTTATTTTTGTGTGGATGTAGAAAGTTCACCCCAGGGCTGCTGAAGGTTAAGTCCAGGTCCGGCTGGGGTTCATTTAGCTCCCATTCATCCCATGTTCGGGCCTGGCTGTGCATAGCGTCTGGCCATTCTTGCCTTTCCTCTCCAGTGGAGCTGTGACTGAGGTTTAATATTGACTTAATTTGCAAACTGATGGGTGGGGGGAAGCAGGAGGGGAGGTTGAGGCAGAACAGTGGGGAGGGAGAGGAGAGAGTGTTGGGACAGTTTACAATATTTTATTAATTGCTTCAGATGTTCTTTGGCTGACACTGAATTTTGATTTTTGGTTTGCAATGGGCTTCCCAAAACAGTCCATGTAGAAATTTGCAAATTTTATATTCCATTTTTTGTGTTCAAAATATCCTCAATGTAAACTCAAAAACCAGACATATTTCACAATGAGTGAAGATAATGAAGGGAGAAAGTAATTGAACAAACATAATGCTTCTCACCAGGTAAAAGCCTAATGCCAACATTGAAATTAGAAAAAGCCAGCTTCTGGGGGGAAAAAAACGTAAGGCCATAAGAAGTAGGAGCAGAAATAGGCTATTCAGCTCATCAAGTCTGCTCCACCCTTTAATCATGGCTGAAAAGCTTCTCAAGCTCATTCTCCTACCTTGTCCCCGTAACCTTTGATCCCCTTACCAATCAAGAACATATCTATCTCTGTCTTACATACACTCAATGGTCTAGCCTCCACAGCCTTCTATGGCAATGAATTCCATAGTTTCACCATCCTCTGGCTGAAGAAATTCCTTTTCTAAAGGGCCTTTATTTTGAGGTTGCACCCTCGACCCTAGTCTCATCAACTAATGGAAATATCTTCTCTACGTCCACTCAGTCCAGGCCTTTCAGTATTCTGTAAGTTTCAATGAGATCCCCACTTATCCTTCTAAGCTCTATTGAATACAGACACAAACATAGGAATTTTACTGCCCAGCCTACCACTGGAATTGGAGTGTGCGAGGAGGAAGTAATGGGAGCGTCCTTTGACTTTGGGTGGGATTTTACAGTTTTGGGACAAGCGAGGCCATAAAATCCCACCCAGAGTCCTCAAACGCTCCTTATACATCAAGCTTTTCATTCCTGGGATCATTTTTGTGATCTCCCTCTGGATCCTCGTCAGGGCCAGCACATCCTTCCCTACATATGGGGCCCAAAATTGCTCATAATACCCCAAATGATTATGACACAACCATGTAATGAGATTAGGTGTTTTGTTTTTCATATTCAAGTGTAATGAAGTTAATTTTCCTCAGTTCCTCTAATGAATTCATCACATGAAGTGGGTCACTGGCTGCTGTTCAAAAGTATGAAAGAGCTGTCATGCAAATTACTACTCCAAATTCTGTCATCATTATTCAGTAAGGGCTGCAAAACGAGAAAACTGAAGGATAGAATCATAGAATCCCTAAAGTATAGAAAGAGGCCATTTGGCCAATCGAGTCTGTACCAACAACAACCCCACCTAGGCTCTATCCGCATAACCCCACATATTTACCCCACTAATCCCTCTAACCTAAGAATCCCGGGATACTAAGGGACAATTTAACATGACCAATCAACCGAACCCGCTCATCTTTGAATGTGGAAGGAAACCAGAACACTCGGGTGAAACCCACGCAGACACAGGTAGAATGTGCAAACTTTGCACAGAGAGTCACCCAAGCTGGGAATCAAACCCAGGTCCCTGGAGCAGTGAGGTAGCAGTGCTAGCCACTGTGCCAGAGTGTTAAACCAAACTGGCTTGCTGCATTCCAATCATTCTCATATGATTTTAAAATAAGTATAAGTTAAGAATCTGGAGGAATGTGCAAGAAATTAACATTAATGCAAACAGAAATGAAAGAGCAGATAATACTACATAACACTAAGGATTTATTAGCAATGTGTTTGCCCAAAGCATCACAAATTAGTCGATTGGTGGGCAAGTTAAAATGCATACGTATAAAAATTATTAAATTTAGTCTGAGCTTGAATGATCTCAAATGCAATTATGCTTTGGTGTGTAAAACATTAAATGTTTTATTTAATCAGCATTACCAGATAAATAATCCTTTTTTCAATGAACACAGCATATTTTATTTCCAGAGGTTTTTATTGCCACAGAAACCACAATAATTCATTCAACAACCAGTCTTATAACGTGTAACATTATTATAATTTAATATTGAACTTTTCTTTTCCTTCCCTGACCTGGCAGCTGGCCAAATCGACAGCTGCCCAGCAGGAAAACTAGAACGAGGATGTTGTATGCGTGGAGTCCTGGAGGCAATCTCTGGCAACTGGTATCTGGAGGCAGGCTGCAGACCAGGGGGTACTCCCCCGACTACTCTCTGATCACAAGAAGTGCTGAAAGAGGCACTTGCCTTTTGGAATCGGAAGCTTCTGTCTTCCTGTTCTACTTTCCTGAGACATAAGCTATTGGCAATTGGATGCCAACTGCTGTGTAGATGCCTGATTCAAACATGTCTTACCACTTGAATACAAGACATCTTCTTGTCATAAAACCTATAAAATATATATGTAAAATGGCTGATGCAGATCATAAAAACATAGAAAATAGAAGCAGGAGTAGACCATTCAGCCCTTCGAGCCTGCTCTGCCATTCATTTTGATCATGGTTGATTATAAAATTCAATATCCTGATCCCCTCTTCCCTGCCTATCCCTTGATCCCTTTAGCCTCAAGAGCTATACATAATTTCTTCTTGAAATCACACAATGTTTTGGCCTGAACTACTTTCTGTGGTAGTGAATTCCATAGAGTCACCACTCCCTAGGTGAAGAAATTTTTCCCCACCTCAGTCCTAAAAAAATTATCCCTTATCTTCAAACAATAACCCCAGTCTGGACTCCCCTCACCATCGGAAACATTCTTTCTGAATCAACCCTATCTACCCTGTTAGAATTTTATAAATTTCTTTGAAATCCACACTCACTGTTCTAAACTCCAATGAATACAATTCTACCTGATTTAGTCCCTCCTCATATGACAGACCTGCCATCCCAGGAATCAGCCTGGTAAACCTTCGCTGTACTCCCTCTACAGCAAGGACATCCTTCCTCAGATAAGGACAACAAAACTGCACACAATACTCCAGATATAGCCTCATGCCCTGTGACATTGCAGTAAGACATCCTAATCCTATGGTCAAATCCTCTTGTTACAAAAGCCACCATACCATTCGCCTTTTTTTACTGCCTGCTGTATCTGCACGCCTACTTTCAGCGATTGATGCACTAGGACACCAAGGTCTCGCTGAGTAATCCACCTCTCTCAATTTACAGACAGATATATCTCCTCTCATTTGTTGTGGGGAGGGGTGTGTTAATTTTGAGGCCAATGCTTTTGCAGATCAGTTTTGAATTGACTGCCCCCCACCCTCTCCAAGACACACACACACATCAACACATAATGGTTCTGCTGCCCTGGACAAGGTGAACCAGCTCATCACAATCTGTAGCATCTATCCCTCTAGAATGTTAAAGACAGCAATATTCAATTTGCTTTACTTACTGCCACCGAGCATTCTGCTGATGGTTCCAATTTATTATCAATTAGGACCCCCAGATCGCTGCAATTCTCCGTGCACATTATTTCCCTTCCATTTAAGTAATAATCCCTTGCAGGATTTTGTGTTCCCATGTGAAACACTTCTCTACATTGAATTAGATCTGCCACCTGTCAGGCCAATTCCCACGCATATTCCAATCATTCTGCAATTTATCCTGTTCAGCTTTGAATTCAGGCATCTTCATAGGCTTTGCGTCATTTACAAATTTAGGCACTCTCCTTTTGAATCCTAGCTGCAGAGCACTAATAAAGACACTTCCTTTTCTATTTACTACTATAACTGTTCCAAAGGAACTGCATTGAGAACTTTGCTGACATTCAAGTCTATTATATCCACTGCCAACACTCCCAAGAACTTCTTATGCCACACTCTCAACAAAAAAACTCGGAAATTAGACTGGTAAAACCTCCCCTTCCTGAACCCAAATTTTGTGATTGTATTTCTATCCAAATGCTCTGTATTTCCTTGAACAAAAGGTTTTCAGAACTTTATTGACAGTGGCATCAAGTTCATTGGTCACTTTGGCCACCTTTTCTAAAACTGGAATGACATTTGTCTTTCTCTAGTCTCTGGCCACCTCTCCAAGATGTGGGGATGCTGGCGTTGGACTGGGGTAAACACAATAAGAAGTCTCACAACACCAGGTTAAAATCCAATAGGTTTATTTGGTAGTAAAAGCCACTAGCTTTCGGAGTGGTGAGGGTGGTGAGGGATTGGAATGCCCTGCCTGCTGCAGTTGTAAATGCGCCTAGTTTGGGGGCGTTTAAGAGATCCGTGGATAGGTTTATGGATGGAAAGGGATTGGTTTAGGTTGGAGGGTCATTGCTTTTTAACTGGTCGGCGCAACATCGTGGGCCAAAGGGCCTGTTCTGCGCTGTAATGTTCTATGTTCTATGAGTGCTGCTCCTTTGCCAGATAAGCAGGAGTTCTGTTCACAAACAGGGCATATAAAGACACAAACTCACGAGCTTTGACTACCAAATAAGCCTGTTGGACTTTAACCTGGTGTTGTGAGACTTCTTACTGTACCTCTTTCAAGACTCAGAATTGACCAACAATTGATGAATAAGGGACTGGATTTTGGGGAACCTGCTGGAGTGGGCAAAATGTTGGATGGGCTCAAAGAATTGAGGGGGTGGAGTGCAGGTCGTGGGTCATATTGCTTGGAATAGGGAAAAGGCTCCTAATAGTATCGGAGCTGAATGGTAAGCAAGCAGAAAATTCACCCATTATCAGTGGAAACTTCACAAATATTCAAAATCAACCACTTGCATGTAACTTAAATGGAAGTTGCCAGAATTTCATGCAAACACCCTGATTAAGTGAAACTGACAAGTGCAGGAAAAAGGGATTAGCACGCCTTTAGGGGTAGTTATTGTCTGTGTAGTATCGATGGGCTGAATGGCCTTTTCTGTACTGTATGATTCCATGACCAGAGTGTTACCATTGTTCATGCCAGCAGGATTTTTCCATCCCACTGCATTGAATATAGATTTGGCTGGGTGCCAAAATCTCTAACGGCGCTACAGTGAAAGGGTGACATGAACAGCTGGTAAGATCGTACCCAGTGACTCTATGACATGAGTCTTCTGTGCTTGCAGTAGCTCAGGGAATGCTGAGGCTTATCGGACTCACTATGGCAGCTCTTTATGCTTGTGGGGGAGTGAGTCACAGGGCACTGCAATGTCTTTGGATAGTTTTTTCTGTATTCAATTTTGTTAATTTGACACTCAAAACATACAAAGTCTAACGTAGGACATGAATAACCTAAATTTCTGATCCCCAAAATTAAAAGGGTTGTATTAAGCCTGGGGACAAAAGGAAGACTCATTAAAGTGGCATTACATATCCGAGTCCCTTAAGATGAAAGGCTGCAGCTCCCCTGACCTCCAGGTGGAACAGGGCACCACCCTGACTGAGTTAAATCCGGAGGGCTGTCAAAAAACAAAGAACAAAGAACAAAGAAAAGTTTAGTACAGGAACAGGTCCTTCAGCCATCCAAATCTGTGCTGATCATGATGCCCCAATTAAAAAAACCTTCTGTCCTCACTCGGTATGTATCCAACCCTATTCATGCACCCATCCAGATGCTTCTTAAATGTTGTAATAGGCCTGCTTCCATCACATCCTTTGGGAGCGCGTTCCAGACACCCAGCATGATAAACTTGCCCTACATATCTGCCTTCAACTTTTCCCCTCTCACCTGAACCTGTGCTTTCTTGTAATTGATGCTTCCAACCTTGGAAAAAGGCTGAGTATCACCCTGTCGATGCCTCTCATAATTTTGTAAACCTCTATTAGGTCTCCCCTCAGCCTCCATCTTTCCAGTGAAAACAATCCTAGTTTATTCAACCTCTCCTCATTGCCAACACCCTCGAGACCAGGAAACATCCTGGTGAACCTTCTTTGCACTCTCTCCAAAACTTTCACGTTCTTCTAAATAATGTGGTGACCAGAACTGCACGCAGAACTCCAAATGCAGCTAACCAAAGTTAGGCTACAACATGATTTCCTAACTCCTGTACTCAATGCCCCAGCTGATGAAGGCAAGCATGCCATATACCTTCTTAATCACCTCAGCCACCTGTGTTGCCACTTTGAGGGAACTGTGGACCCGCACACCCAGATCAAGAGGTGTGTGGTCTTTCATCGGGTGGGTGTGGAGCAGGGAGCTGCCTTCCAACTGTCCTCCAACTCTCAGGGTCACGCCTGTTACTGCCTCCCTCATCTGTATCTACACGATTGTGCATTGCTTTGCAGATTGTGATGCTGGGCTGGCACAGGTTTGAATCCCCACTGAGGGTATCTGCACTGGCGCTGGGTGTAGGGGACACATGTGAAACTGCACCCTCAGAGATACCCAGACGGTTGCCCTCAGCGGAAGTGTCAGGTGG
The DNA here is from genome assembly GCF_965287045.1 of Carcharhinus amblyrhynchos. Classification (NCBI taxonomy): domain Eukaryota; kingdom Metazoa; phylum Chordata; class Chondrichthyes; order Carcharhiniformes; family Carcharhinidae; genus Carcharhinus; species Carcharhinus amblyrhynchos. The sequence goes on along the minus strand of NC_137342.1, from coordinate 23,373,135 downwards.
AGCACTTGGGAGCTGATCACCACTCTCTCATTATTGGAATGATGATGTTAAGAGCCACGCCCATCTGTCCCAGTTGCTTTGGTCATTTGTAATGATCTTTTGTTGCCATGACTGGAAAACAGATTCTGCATTTCCAAATGGTCTGAAGAAGGTCACGCTGTCACTGAACTGTGGGGCAATGTGCTAGTTGTATAATGGTTTCTCCGACAACAACTGAATTTGTCAATAACAAAGGAACATACAAACATCACCATTAGAAGCAGGAATAGGCCATTTGGCCCTTAAACCTGCTCTGCCAATCACGTTGATCATGGCTGATCATCAAATTTAATATTCTGATCTTTCCATTCCCCCCCTCACACTGTCTGGAAGGTGACACCAGCTGAAGGTGGTCATTTCCTTTACCTGGATTGCCAAAGGTTTTCTTTTACGATATTCACACGTCTGACAATGCTGGCAAGTTCGACTGCAGTCCTCCCTCAGAAAGGCTGCTCAGAATCTCTGCTTTTAAAAAGTGCTTTCTGTCCTTTAAGCATGGAGCTCAGGTGACGAAAGTCTCCCGACATCAGAACCTCCCCCACCACATAATCTGATGGTAATCCCGCATCTTCAGCTTGCTGCCATGTGATTGAGTTCAAGCATCCTTCCCATGTCAGGTTCCCAAATTCCTCCAGGCCTGCCAGCAGACTCACCCATGAATCCAGGTTACCTCGTGACTGGAATGAACAAAGACAAATGGGTCACAAAGTCCAAACTGTACGGAGTGAATTTCATTCCAACCCAGGCAAAAGCTGATGTGAATGTACCTCAGGTTTTAAACTGTGCAAATATGTTGGGGGCGGGCGTGGGGTGTTGGAGGTGGGGGGGTGGGGAGGTGGGGGTAGGGGAAGTTCACTGTCCCTGTTTGCCACTGGCGGGAATCCTGACATCCAGCTGAATTGGCATTGGAGCTAAAACAGGATTCCTACTGGGTGGCACACCCATTGCTATTCACCTGGCCCGCACCACCAGCTCTGATCAGGTTCCCACGATAATCATGCAAATTTCCTTAGCAGGCTGAAAGCCTGATTCAGTGGACTCCCACCATGCATCTGCCTCCCCAGCAAGAACTGCATCGGGTGGGCTTTGGTGACGGTCCTGACATAGAAACATAAAACTAGAAGCAGGAATAGGCCATTCAGCCCTTCGAATCTGCTCCGCCATTCATTTTGATTGTGAGTGATCACTGAGTTCAATATCCTGATTCCCTCCTTCCCCCAAATCCCTTGATCCTGATAACCCCTGGAGCTATATCTAATTTCTTCTTGAAATCAGACACCATTTTGGCCTCAACTACATTCTGTGGTAGTGAATTCCACACATTCACCACCCTTTGGGTGAAGAAATTTCTCCTCACCTCAGTTGTAAAAGGTTTATGCCTTATCCTCGAACTATGACCCCAAGTTCTGGATTTCCCCACCATTGGGAACATTCTTTCTGAATCTACCCTGTCTAACCCTGATAGAATTTATAAGTTTCAATGAACTCCCCTCACTTTTCTAAACCCCAGTGAATATAATCCAACTTAATCTCTCCTCATATGACAGACCTCTTATCTCAGGAATCAGCCTGGTAAACCTTCACTGTACTCCCTCTATGGAAAAGACATCCTTCCTCAGATAAGGACACCAAAACTGCACACAGTGCTCCAGGTGTGGCCTCAACAATGACCTTTGCAATTGCAGTAAAACATCCTTATCCCTACACTCAAATCTTCTCACTATGAAGGCTAACATGCCATTTTTCTTCTTTACTGCCTGCTGTACCTGTGTACTTACTTTCAATGACTGATGCACGAGGAGGTCTTGCTGAGTATCCACCAGACTTAACTTACACCTATTTAAGTAATACTCTGTCTTCCTATTATTGCTATTAAAGTGGATAATGTCACACTTATCTACATTATACTGCATCTGCCATGAATATGTCCATACACTCAGCCTGTCCAAATCATGCTGAAGCATCCCTGCATCCTCTTCACAGCTCACCCTCCCACCCAACTTTGTATCATCTGCAAATTTGGAGATAATATATTCAGTTCCCTCCTCCGGATCATTAGTACATGCAAACAGTTGGAGTCCTAGCACAGATCCCTGTGAAACCTCACTAGACACTGACTGCCAATCAGAAAAAGACCCATTTATGCCAACTCTTTGCTTCCTATCTGCTAACAAACCTTCTAACCATCTCAAGACATTAGCTGTAATCCCATGTGCTTTAACTTTGTACAATAGTCTATTGTGTGAGAGTTCGTCAAAAGCCTAAATAAACCACATCCATTTGTTCCCCTAGGTCTACTCTACTAGTTACATCCTCAAAAAAATATCCAATAGATTCGTCAAGCATGATTTCCCTTTTTTAAATCCATGATGACTTTGTCTGATAATACCAATGCCTTCCAAACACTGAGTTATGAAATCTTTGATAATGGGCTCTAGCAACTTCCTCAGTAGCAACATTAGGCTCACTAGATTATAGTTCCCTCTTTTCTCTCTACCTTTCTTTTTGAATAGTGGGCTTACATTAACTACCCTGTAGTCTGTGGGAATCAGTCCAGAGTCCAAAGAATTTTGGAAAATAATTACCAATGGATCTACGATTTCTAGTGCCACTTCCTAAGTGCTCTGGGATGAAGATTATCAGGATCTGGAGATTTATCCACTTTTAATCCTATCAATTTCCCCAAAGCCATTTCTCTGCTAATGATGATTTCCTTCAACTCCTCACTAAAATATATTTTTCTCAGAATTTCTGGTACATTATTCATGTCTTCCTTTGTGAAAACTGAAGCAAAGTATGAATTTAATTTCACAGCCATTTTTAATTCCCCATTTTGACTTCTCCCATTTCTAACTGTAAGGGGCCTACATTCATTTTTGTCAATCTTTTTTTCTTTATGCACCTATAGAAACTTTTACAGTCAGTTTGTATGTTCCCCACTAGCTTACTTTCATACTCTATTTTCCCCTTCTTAATCAATCCCTTAGTTATCCTTTGCTGTATTTTAAACTGCTCCCAATCCTCAGGCCTATTGTTTTATTTTGCCAAATTGTATGCTTCTTCCTTGTTCCTATTTCTAATTTCCCTTGTAAGCCAAGGTTTGGCCACAATTTCCTCACCACTCTTTTGCCAAACAGAAATAAAAAACTTCTGGAGTTCATCAATTCATTCTTTAAATGCCTTCCATTGCCTATCCACTGTCTTTCCTTTCAGTAATGTTTCCCAGTCTATCCTGACCAACTCATGCCTCATATCATCAGTTACCTTTATTGAGATTCAGGACCCTAGTCTCAAAATCAACTATATCACCATCAACTTTGATAAAGAATGCTGTCACATTGTGGTCTCTTGTCCCCAAGTGTTCCCTCACAACTTGAATGTCAACTAATCCTTTCTCGTTGCACAATATCCAGTCCAAGATGTCCTGTTCCCTTGTTGGTTCCTCAACACATTGCTCCAGGAAACCATCCCATATGAATTCCAGAAATTCCTCCTCTATTCAATTTGATTTATTATTGTCACATGTATTAATATACAGTGAAAAGTATTGTTTCTTGTGTGCTATACAGACAAAACATACCGTTCATAGAGAAGGAAGGAGAGAGTGCAGAATGTAGTGTTATAGTCATAGCTAGGGTGTAGAGAAAGATCAACTTAATGCAAGATAAGATCATTCACAAGTATGACAGCAACAGGGAAGAAGCTGTTCTTGAGTTGGTTGGTACGTGACCTCAGACTTCTGTATCTTTTTTCTAACTGAAGAAGGTGGAAGAGAGAACGTCCAGTGTGCGTCGGGTCCTTAATTATGCTGACTGCTTTGCCGAGGCAGCTGGAAGTGTAGACAGAGTCAATGGATGGGAGCTGGTTTGCATGATGGATCGGGCTACTTTCATGACCTTTTGTAGTTCCTTGTGGTCTTAGGCACAGCAGAAGCCATACCAAGCTGTGATACAACCAGAAAGATAAATTGCCTGTTGTGACTAATTTAACTCACCTAATCTATATGCAAATTAAAGTTGTCCATAATCACAGATGTTCCTTTAACACATTCATCTCTAATTTCCTGTCTAATATTTTTCCCAACATTACCAATACAGTTTGGTGGTTTCTATGTTACACCTGTTAATGTTTTTTGCCCCTTGTTCTTTCTGACCTCAACCCATACATCAGAACTATAATGTAACCACAATGTTTACAAACTTCATAGTTCTGCATGACAGCTGCAGACAACCTCAAAGCAACTAAGAGCTTTTATTTCCTCTTTTCTAACCATGGTGTTTAGAGAGGATTAATTTGACCGGGCCACTTCAAAGTTTTCACAGTACACAGAGGAGAATGAAGAATTTGATCAGAGAGCCGCCAGAAATCACCATGCCGGGAATGATCCTCAGATTTTCCAGGGCCAAATGAGACAATCCAGCCATGAGACCTCCATCATGGGGGGTCCTCCCTCTGCAGCCTGGCAGTGACAGAGGGGCAGTGCATTTACCTCCTTGACCACCCCTCCCCCTCCCCATTGCCCAACATGCCAGCATATCATTGGTAGGGTGACAGTGCCAGTGGGCCAGGAGGCAATGCAAATTTGGCAATGCCAACGGGTAGGACCTGGAAGGGAGGACTTGGGGTGGTGGCATCCAGTGGGACAGCAGGGCATAAGGGGGCCCTATCTTGGAGTCTTTGCTTGCATGGTGTCAGGGGTGGGGAGGGAAGGGTATTGACCTGTTCTCTTGGTGGTGGTAGGGGGGGATCCTGTGCTAAGGGGTTGGGGATACTCCCCTGGTCAGTAGGGATGGGGCGGGGCTGAGTTCACCTTTTTCCTTGTGTTGGGGGGGAAGGGAGCCTGTGCCTGAACATTGAAACGTGACATTGGGGTGCCTTTTTAAAGGGCGCTCTGATCTCAGAAATGCTGGGCTGGCTGTTGTATTTGCCACGATGCATAAATTTGCAACGATCAGATGGGTGGATCCCTCCTGACAGGAGCTGCTAACACCAAAAGAAAACACTCTAGTTTTCCCATGGGTGTGAGAACTGAGAGTTCCTTCAGGAAAATTGTGCCCTATAGCTCTGAGATTTGCTTCTCCATAACCCAACCAATCAATTTCTTCATGGCCTACAACTTTGCAAATGAACTTTGAATTGGTTCAACATCACTGACAGGTTAGTTAAGCTACTAGAGTAGCACTAAAATCGTAATTTTGTGCCTTGTGTGATCAATTATGCAACTAAATCATTTCAATACTTCTAATACAAATAAGAATTAATTCAGTTATCAGACTTCTTTCTTTACTGTCATTATGTGAAATATGTGAATCAAAATCATTATTTTAAAATTACAAATAAGAAAAGATCAGCATGAATGGTAAATCAGAGTAGCAGGACTACAGAATATAATTATCATTTTACATATAAAATACTTAATCAAAAACAGCAATATCCATTTGTCATAATCTGTTGGGTAAGGAAAAAGTAGGCAAAAGTATTTATGCCATTCAAAAAGGAACTGGATACAGGATTGGGATAGGAAAATTGCTTGATAGATTAGCTCCAAAAGGACAAGTTGCCTTTTCTCATTCTGTCTGCAATTTGTAGGATCGGTAAAATCTACACTGTCATTTAGTTCTCGATATGTATGCAGGTTTACATGTCTGTTGATGCTTTAAATATAATAGTAAGGTCCCTAATGGCAGGCTGGTGCAAAAGATTAAATCACATGAGATCTTGGCTGAATTAGCTTGATGGGAAAACCCAGTCTGCAGGTGCAGCAGGTGATCAAGAAGGCGAATGGAATGCTGGCTTTTATAGCGAGGGGGGTAGAATATAAAAGCAAGGAGGTCTTGCTGCAACTGTACAGGATACTGGTGAGGTCGCAGCTGGAGTACTGAGTGCAGTTTTGGTCACCGCACTTGCGGGAGGATATATTGACCTTAGAGGGAGTGCAGAGGAGGTTCACTAGGCTGATACCGGAGATGAGGGGGTTGGACTATGAAGAGAGACTAAATAGACTGGGTCTGTACTCGTTGGAGTTTAGAAGGATGAGGGGGGATCTTATAGAGATGTATAAGATAATGAAGGGGATGGATAGGCTAGAGGTAGAGAGATTCTTCCCGCTTAGAAAGGATAGCAGGACTAGAGGGCACAGCCTCAAGATAAGGAGGGGGGGATAGTTTAGATCAGAGTTGAGGAGGAACTTCTTCACTCAAAGGCTGGTGAATCTCTGGAATTCTCTCCCTGTTGAAATGGTGGAGGCTACCTCACTAAATATATTTAAGTCACGGGTAGATAGGTTTTTGATAGACAAGGGAATTAAGGGTTATGGGGAGAAAGCGGGAGAGTGGAACTGATCTACTTCAGATCAGCCATGATCTTATTGAATGGCGGGGCAGGCTCGAAGGGCTGGATGGCCTACTCCTGCTCCTTTTTCTTATGTTCTTACGTTCGTATGGATTCATAACTGGCCTGTCATAGGAGACAGAGGGTAGTGGTGGAGGGTATTTTTCTGAATGGAGGTCTGTAACTAATGGTGTTCCTCTGGATCAGTGCTGGGACCTGTGCTGTTTGTAATATACATAAATGACTATGAAGAAAACATAGCTAGTTGAATAGCAAGTTTGCGGACGATACTAAGATTGGTGGAGTTATGGATAGTGATGAAGATTGTCAGACAATACAGCAGGATATAGATGGACTGGAATATTGGGTGGAGAAATGGCAGATGAAATTTAATCTGGACAAATGCAAGGTGATGTATTTTGGTACATCCAATTCAGGTGGGAGCTATAACATACATGGCAGAACCACCAGGAGCATAGGCAAACAGAGAGATCTGGGAGTACAGGTCCACAGATCCTTAGAAGTGGCAGCACAGAGAGAAAAGGCGGTGAAGAAAGCATATGAAAAAAGATGATGAAGTAAGCATGCTTGTCTTCATCGGATGGGGCATTGAGTACAAAAGTTGGCAAATTATGTTACAGTTGTATAAAGTGTTGGTTAGGCCACATTTGGAATACTGTGTCCAATTCTGGTCATCACTACCAGAAGGATGTGGAGGCTTTGGAGAGAATACAGAAAAGGTTTACCAGGATATTGCATGGTATGGAGGGTATTAGTTATGAGGAGAGATTGAATAAACCTGGAAAGACGGAGGCTGAGGGGGAAAGCAGTTCATAAAATTATGAGGGGTATAGATAGGATGGACAGTTGGAAGCCTTTTCCCAGGGCAGAAATGACATTACAAGGGGGCACAAGTTCAAGGTAAGGGGAGAAAGGTTCAGTAGAGATGCGCAGGGGAAGCTTTTTACATAGACGGTGGTGGGGGCGTGAAATGCACTGCCAAGTGAGATGGTTGAGGCAGATGCGTTAGCAACATTTAAGACTTATCTGGATAGACACATGAACAGATGGAGAATAGAGGGATATAAGCGAGTTTGTCTAGGTAGGACAACAGGCTTGGAACACAGTCTTGGAGGACCAAAGGGCCTGTTCCTGTGCTGTATTGTTCGCTGTTTTTTTTTGTTGTGTACGGTGAACAGAAATCATGACTCAGCATTTGGTTCTATGCCACTACTCAGATGCGGTTCCTATTTAATGCACAGTATTTTCAGTGAAACCAATTCCCTTGACCCGTGAAAGAAATCTGTTGTGGAAGCTGCTGAATATTTTAGATGACAGGGAACTTGCCAAAGTGCATTGTAAAATCACCCTACCTCAATGCTCAGACTAGAAGTAATTGAAAACAAATAAATGACAATCCAGTAACTGTCTAACTTTGTTAATCGGATTTGGCTGATGAAACACAAATCTGTTTGGATTCATACCCAAACTAGCAGCATTAACACAATCCACTGAACAGACACTTGTTTTTGATTGCAGTTTAGTGATTAGCTGAATCTTTATCGACTTGCGTAAAGTCTTTGATGGAATCAATTGCAAAATGCTGCTCACTAAAATCATTGGGTTTCAGTCTGGAGACATTTTCTCAGTTCAAGCCATGCCTTACTGATAGCTAATGAAGGATAGTTTTAAGTTAGAAAGCAAACAGTTTGTTGGAGGCGCTGCGTGCTAACCACAGAATTCCTACTGCGCAGAAGTAGGTAGTTTGGCCCATGGAGCCTACACGACAATGATGCACACTCTATCGCCATAACCGCAAGTATTTACCCTGCTTGACGCCTGACACTAAGGGGAAAATTTGCATGGCCAATCAACCTAACTCATATATCTTTGGATTCACAAGATTTGATAATAAAGGCCTCAAAATTTAGCACTCGCCAGCTTATTAGGATTCTCATATGGCGGATAGTAAGCATACCACATATTTGGCTGTAGGTGAGTCGCCTGCCCTAAAGTAGATTTTCAATTCTGATCACTACACTACAAGAAGGATGTGGATGCTTTGGAGAGGCTAGAGAAGAGGTTTACCAGGATGTTGCCTGGTCTGGAGGATATTAACTGTGAGGAGAAGTTGGATAAACTCGGTTTGTTCTCACTGAAACGACGGGCGTTGAGGGGTGACCTGATAGAGGTTTACAAGGTTATGAGTTGCATGGACAGAGTGGGTAGTCAGGTGTTCTTTCCTAAAATAGAAAAATCAAATATTAGGGGACATAGGTTTAAGCTGCATGGGGAAAAGTTTAAAGGAGATGTGTGAGGTAAATTTTGTACACAGAGAGTGGTGAATGTCTGGAACGCACTGCCTGGGAAAGTGATGGGAGCAGGTACGATAGTGGCATTTAAGGAGCATCTAGATGAATACATGAATAGGATGGAAATGGAAGAATGCAAACTCTGTAAGTGCATTTGGTTTTAGTTTAAGCAGGTATCATGATTGGCGCAAGCTTAGAGAGCTTAAGGGCTTGTTCCTGTGCCGTACTCTTCTTTGTTCTTATCCTTGTAGTGGGATTGCATACCAGGAACATCTGAATGCCAGAATAATTTATACAGACTATATTCTTTTCCTCAAGAAGGACCTGACTTTGATTTTTCACTACTCCATTTCCTAGGTGCTGAACTCATACAGCAGGACATGGACTGAAGAAGCAAAAAGACGTATTTACTTGAATCCGGAGCTGAAAAGGTTAGGAGACGATCCTGTGTGTTGGACAAGTGGGAAAATCACACAAGGAGATTTGCCAAATTGAGGCAAATGATCCAGTCTGTTATTCAATTGGCTGAATTTTGTTGGAGCCGCAACAATGAGCCGGAAAGCTTTGTTCAATGTGTGGCAATCAGGCAGCTAATGAGCTGCCATCTGAACTCCTATCCCTTTAAAAGAAAAGATCCTTTCCAAAAATCTGTGGCCGATTGGCAGGCTGACAGTTCTTCAATCTCAGTGGCGTGATCAGAAGTGGTGCCCACTGCTGGGACTGGATACGGTCCAGAGGAGCAGTATGGACACTGCCCTCAGACCAATGTAAGTGAGGTCAGGGTTGCAAGTGCCAATGACTCCCTGCAAGGGGAGGGAGGTGTGATGAAGATGAAGGTAACACTGCCTTTAGGGGTGCCAATGGGGGTGGTGGGGACTTCCATAGGCACCCATGTTCTCAGAGTGCACTATCGAGATAGCACAACATTCCCCCATTGAAACACACACAGCCTCCACCAGGTTTACTGGGTGTTCTCCCCCCAGGCAGTGGAGGCCCACTTCTAGTACAGCAACAATGGCAATGGGATGAAACCCTTAATTGGGCATTTAAGGGCTTCAACTGGCCTCTGGGAGAGAGTAGGGCGTTGTCTGACCACACTTGGATTGCAGGGACTGTCGCCTGAATTCTACTGCTTCACCCACCATGGGATCGGAGTGAGAGAGGGTGGAAAATGGAAATGTCCATTGACCTCAGGCAGGAATTTCCAGTCTCACTCAAGCGAGGCCGTAAAATCCTGCCCTGTGTGTCCACTGAGAACATTATAGCATAAATATATTGTATACCCTGCAACATCACTAAACTCCGTTCACATTTGTGAAGGTAAGGAGTGAAGGAGTATTGTGTTATCGTCATACAATTCATATTTTATAAATGTTCCTTTGTTTTAAAAGCCGATTGACATTCCTGTGACTCTGTTCCTCTTTGTTTTCTAAGCAAAAACTAAAGTTAAGATCATTTGAGCCATGATAGCCATTCTGGGATCTTCCCATCCAATTATAACATCAACTGAGATTGTAATACTACTTAAGCAAATGGGGGAAGTGGATAGAAGGAATTGCTGATATGGATAGAAGGAGAGTAGCTGGAGGAGGTTTGTGTGGAAAATAACCACCAGCATTTGCCAGTTGAACTAATGGTTCAGTTTCTGTATTGTAAATTCTATCCAGTATATAATAGGAACACATTGAGTAGTTTTGCATCAGAATTAAAAACTATCAATGGCTTAATGCTCTGAGGCAGCAACAAAATTTAATGCTCATTTTGTCAGGGTATTTGAGGATGATCTGAACAAGCTACAGTAAATGGAAATCATTGCAGCCACATAATGATTAATTCTAAGACTCAGAGGCATCAAAGATGATCAGCCAGGTTAGAAAGAAAAGCTAAATCAGGTGAAATCAGGGAATAATTAAAGGAAGTGGAGTGAAGATGATGTTCGACAATTCTTCATGAGAGGATGAGTGGAAAGAGAGGATAAAGATTTGCTTGGCATGAACACCGTAGTGGAATAAATTAACAAATGAAAAGTGCAGTAAAGAGGAAAATGCCCTCAACAGTTACTGCAAGGAGAAGAGCGAAAGAGTAAGACATTCATTATACCACAAAAGGAACTTATAGAAACACACTAAAAGATTGATCAGATGGCCAAAGAGAGAGAACCAGAAATAAGCAAAGCTATAAAACTAAAGGATCAAAATAAATACATTTTGACTTTTGGCAAATTCAGCAGGGGCAGCATGGTGGCACAGTGGTCAGCACTGCTACCTCACAGCACCAGGGACCTGGGTTCAATTCCTGGCTTGGGTCACTGTCTGTGTGGCATCTGCACATTCTCCCTGTATCTGTGTGGATTTTCTCTGGGTGCCTCCCACAGTCTGAAAGACATGCTGGTTAGGTGCATTGGCCATGCTAAATCCTCCCTCAGTGTACCAAACAGGTGCTGGAGTGTGGCAACTAGGAGATTTTCACAGTAACTTCATTGCAGTGTTAATGTAAGCCTACTTGTGACACCAATAAATAAACTTAAAACTTTAAAATTGGCTCAAAGCTGAGTGTGAGCATGGAATAGGGATAGATTCCATCTTTCAACTCTTCACTGGGGCTAGACAAAAGAGGCATGTCCTCCCCAAGCAGAAATAACTCAAGCAAAATGATAAGGATTTTAACATAAACAAAATGGAACTCCCTGACAAGCTAAAGCAGCTGAAAGCAAATCCCTAGAAATAGATTAAATTTATGCTGAAGTGCTGTGAGAGATTGAGGATAAGATTTGTGATGCATCAAGAATCATTAGGACAGCAGGGTGGTACCAGTAGATTGGAGTGAGGTTAATATGATGTCCATGTCTTTGCCTTTTTATACGGTGGATTCTTTCAAACACAAATAAGCTGAATAATTTCAGTCCACCACCTTTTCCAGAGTGCACTTACATTGAGTACATTCTTCCAAGTATTATTCTTGTAAACAACATTATCAAGTAGTAGAATTACAGGACAGTGAGATTACTTTGGGTTGCAGAATCTGCCGTCAAGTCTTATCAGAATGGAAATATTGTGTTTGGAAACCAGGGGAAATTAGATATGTGATCCTTCACTAAACCCAATATTGACAACGTATCGCCGAATAAACTTGATTTCTTTGTCTGAGGCCACCAGGAAACGACAACACGTGAGAAGAGAAAACTACTTGATTCATTTGATTTTGTCCACGAGCTGCTGAAATTACATTAAAAATATTGCAAAATGAAAGATGTTATTTATACAATAAAGTCCAAAGATGTGCAGATTAGGTGGATTCTCCATGCTAAATTGTCCCTTAGGATTCCAAGATGTGTAGGTTAGGGGGCTTAGCGGGATAAATGCATGGGGTTACGGAGGTAGGACAGAGGGGGTGGGTGTGGCTAAGATGCTCCGTCAGAGAGTCAGTGAAGATCCAATGGATAGAATGGCCACCTTCTGCACTGTGAGGATTCTGTAAAAACTTAAGTAATCCATTGCAAAAGGAGTTTTAAGTGTGGAAACAAACTCCTGGCTTTGACCCTGAGCCCACCACAATAGATAGGGGAAGTGAAAATGGGGAACACATTTGGCAGTGGATTCTATGACATCCAAGTGCCCCACCATGAAGACACTTAATGAACATCCTTAAAAAGGCTACCACAACACAACTGTGCAGCTCAATTTAATATTCAATGCTGCTCCGTGGGTTTCCCATGAGTTGGGAAACTTGATAGTGAAAGGGAGTGAAAGTAACCTGCCACAGGTAAGTGCCTTTCTTAAAACGTGTGCCAGAGCAGGAGAGCTTCCTTGCTCCCTCAGAGTATTTGGCCTCTCCCCAGCTGATCACAGTCTCTCTCCCCACTAATCCTTCCCACTCCTGATCACTGACCTCCCTGTAAATCTCTACCATCCAACGTTCTCTCTCTTTTTTTTAAGTATTTATTAGTCACAAGTAAGGCTTACACTAACACTACAATTAAGTTACTGTGAAATTCCCCTAGTTACTACAGTCTGGCACCTGTTTGAACTTGGAACATAGAACACTACAGCACAAACAGGCCCTTCGGCCCACAAGTTGCGCCGATCAAATCTATACCTACCAAGCCATGGAACTATCTGTAACTCCCAATGCCATTAGATCCCATATACTCATCCAGAAGTCTTTTAAAAGACCCCAGCGAATTCGCCTCTACCACCACTGACGGCAGCCGATTCCACTCACTCACCACCCTCTGAGTGAAAAACTTACCCCTAACATCTCCTCTGTACTTGCTTGCCAGCACCTTAAACCTGTGTCCTCTCGTAGCGAGCATTTCAGCCATAGTTTGGGTTAATGCACCTAACAAGCATTTCTTTCAGAATGTGGGAGGAAACCAGAGCAATCGGAGAAAATCCACATAAACGCGACGAGAACATACAAACTTCACACAGACAGTGACGCAAGTTGGGAATCAAACCTGAATCCCTGGTGCTGTGAAGCAGCAGTGCTAACTACTGTGCTACTGTACCACCATAAATCTCTTCCTCAAATTCCAATTATGACAGCTTTTCTTCCCTCTGATTCCCAGTGTTGGCTTGCTGGCCTCCTTCAGTTGGTTGCCTTAAAGTTAATGCCCAGGCTATCAACTTGACCATCATATGGCCAGGAAATTGGACAAAAATATTGATAATGATGTCCTGCCATTAGGTTTCACCAGACCTCTGTGTCCTCGGCCTTGTCATGGTCTTCAGCTATTCAAAGCCTCCCTCACATCCAATAGAGAGACCACGATCTCACTGCACAGATACAATAACATTCACCAGCATTAAATGCTTATTACATTTTAATTTAACTAGGAGTTTAATGAGCTGAAAATTACATTTTAAATTTCACTGCTTGTACTTTAACCTTGGTCCGTGATTTAGAAAGCAAGGAAATTACTGGTGTGTATAGGATTGCAGCAACAAATGATATTGTGATTGTTAGTCTCTGTGATTATCTAATGTTACCAAGTTCATGGCAGCACATGAGTGGCAAACTAAATGGGGGCAAAAAAAAGAAAGAAATTTATTCTGATGCCAGGAAGTGGGCTAACAACCAGCAGAGGCTTCTAGCTTTCGTTTTATCTACAGTACTCAGACCACCCTAATTAAAACCACTGACATCGTGTGACTGTGATCTTGATGCATCATTTCACCTAGTCCTCAACTTCTTCACAGTCCTGATGCAGCAATCTACATCGTTTTTCTCCATGACCTTAGAATGCTTAGAATCCCTACAGTGCAGCAGGAGGCCATTTGGCACAGTGAATCTGCACCAACTCTCCAACAGAGCACCTTGCCCAAGCCTATTCCTGCAACCCCACGTATTTACCCACTTAATCCTCTTAGCCTATATAATTTGGGACACTAAGGAGCAATTTAACATGCTCAATCCACCTAACAGGCACATCTTTAAGATTATGGGAGGAAACTGAAGCATCCAGAGGAAACTCATGCAGACATGGGAAAAATGTACAAACTCCACACAGTCACCCAAGACCAGAATCAAACTCGAATCCCTGGTGCTGTTAGGCAGCAGTGCTAACCACTGCACCACTGAGCTCTCTGCAATGATCCATTTCCGTGATCATGCCTTTCCTAGTTTCATCCTGACCTAGTCCACATTTCTTGCCCTGGCTTCTCCTTTCCCACCTATATATTCAGTGTGGTGTTTCTTGAGGTTTCTTCTTTGGCTCAATCCTATATGTTATATCTTGGTAACATGCACTAGACAGTAGTTATCTCAAGACTTGGTTTGGTTAGTAAAATATTAACATAAAAACATGTAAATACATGTTAACTTAAAAGATTCTAGTCCATCATCAAACAAATAGCCCAGCCAGAATTTTACGAATTCAACATTGACCTGACCAATGTCATTTTATTCACCGCTGTCAGCCGTTCCACACTCTTGCTCTGATTCCATTTCTATTATGGATTCCCATTTATCCCTTATCTAATCTGACTGATGAGTGGAAGTTTAATCAATGTTCTATCTGCAGAAAAAAAACTACTCAATTTAAAGGTACGTTGCACATGGACAAAATATCACAGGCAAATTCAAATAACAACCAACAGTTGTGTTGGATTTGCATATTTTATGCAGAAGGGAAGTAAAACACAACATTTTCTTTTATTCATTCATGGGATATGGACATTGCTGGCTGGATCAATATTTATTGTTCATTCCTGAAGCCAATTAAAAATCAATTTCATTGCTGTGGATTTAGGACAACAGATTTCCTTTCCTAAAGAACATTAGCAAACTAGATAGGTTTTTGCAACAATCAGCAATGGTTTCACAACCATCATTAGATTTTTAATTCCAGATTTTTATTGAATTAACATTTGCCAAGGTGGTATTCAAACCCGGGTCCCCAGAGCATCACCTTGGGTCTCTGAATTACTACAATACTTACGATGGGCTATAACTTTCTGCCAAAGTATTGATGAAGCTCAAGGTGCTTACTGTTATTTATTTGCAAATGCTACAACAAATTCAGACAAGAGGTAATTGCCCATTTAAACTAAAAGATCCAACAGTTGGAATTTGGCTTTCTGCCATCAGCTTTGCAAACGCACCATTTGTTCTCTGTGTCACCATTAAAATATATTGAACGGTGCAGTAAATACAAACTACTCACCACAGAAAGTTAACATTTGTCAACTTCGATTTCTGTATCCTTTTAACAATGTTAATTACTGTCAGTCAATCTCTCTGGCAGTGAAAATTCACTCATATATACTGAACCTCATTCCTTCAGGTTTAACTAATTGTTGGAGTTTTTTTTTCAAAAGTTACGCATTTCTTCTGTTTCTGTCTACTTTTCACTCTTCTTAATCCAGTTCTCCTATTTGAACTTTATTTTACATTGAGTTTTCTCACAGTAGAGGCAGGGTTTTCCGATCTTTCCCATCGGTGGGATTTTCTAGTCCTGCTGAAGTTGACTGCTACCATGGGTTCCATGGCGACAGGATGGATAAGCTATGCAAAATGCCATAGATTTTGGCAGAACTGGAAGTTCCTGCAAGTGGCTAATGATGAGCTGCCT
Organism: Carcharhinus amblyrhynchos; assembly: GCF_965287045.1. Taxonomy (NCBI): domain Eukaryota; kingdom Metazoa; phylum Chordata; class Chondrichthyes; order Carcharhiniformes; family Carcharhinidae; genus Carcharhinus; species Carcharhinus amblyrhynchos. The sequence continues at coordinate 23,357,382 of NC_137342.1, read as the reverse complement.
CCATTGCATGGAAACCTGCCATCGGAGTGGAGGGAAGGGAGCGTTGGGGGATGGAGGTAGAGTTGGATTTGGGTTTGGCATCTCCACAGATGCTGCCAGACCTGCTGAAATTATTCAGAATTTTCTGTTTCTGATTTCCAGTATCCACAGTGTTTTGCTTTATTTGACCTGTTTCTCATTGTTATCTGCTCTCACTTTTTTCAAAAGAAATCGTAAAACGTGCACAAACATGTTTAACGAATGGCAGTTGTCCAGCCACATCATATCATGTCTCAAAAACTGTAATAAAACAGCCAAAATGAATCTCAAGTTCTGCGCTTATGCAACTTTGAACACAAGTCAGTATTTTAATACATGAATGTGGCTTGTGCTAAAAATAGGTGCAAAATTAACAATAAACACTATTTGTTCATTCACTGATGCCTAATTGTATTAGATTGAATAAGTAATGTGTAAGATTTATATTTACAACATATCTGTGCTGCTGTTCTTTTCAGTTTCTGAATCAAACATTGTGCAAAACAAAAGCCATAAAGTTCAGAAATCTTTGGAAATTAGAAATTATTTTGATTAGAAATGATTAAAATTTGAAATGATTTGTTTTATTGTAATTAAAGCAAAGTGATAGAAATATTCAGTAGGTTAAGTATGATCTGTTTTTCTCATATTGTAGACTCCTATGGTTGTGTTCCTTAAAGCTCAGCACTGCTACAATGGCATTGTGGTATTGTCAGTGGATGGGTATTCCAAGGACCCAGCAGAATGTTCTAGACTCTCAGGTTTGCATCCTACTATGGCCAATAACGAAATTTGAATTCAATAAAAACCTGGAATTAAAAATCTAATGATGATCATGAAACCATTGCTGATTGTCATAAAAACCCATTTTTTAGGGAAGGAAATCTGCTGCCCTCACTTGGTCTGACCTACATATGAATCAGAACCCACAGCAGTGTGGTTGATTCTTAAATGCCCTCAGAGATGGGCAATAAATGCTGTCCCAGGCAGTGACACCCACATCCCATGTATGAATATAAAAAAAACTTCATTCATGTGAGAACTTCATATTACAGTTTCAAAACATTTTCCCTGGTCATATACTTGTGTTTTATCATGATACATTCTGAATCTATGTCTTTTTTCATGGTTGGACCATGCACTTGCACTTCATCCATGTGATACTTGCTGACATTTAAAGTGTCAACAAGTATGGAAATGATGGATTTGATTTTTTTGGTATTAAAACCTCAATGTAAATTCTCTGATGACAGGCTATATGGGCTAAGTGTTCAGATATGATTAGATGAACTTTCTTAATTGAATGAGACACATTTTGAATAGAAATAAGTGGTCCACTTCCGTGAAAAATTCATCTCTTTAATATAAATTCCTAGCTCATGAAAGGTGTTCACTAAATTACCATGATTCTTAGTCCTGAAATGCAGAGACAATTTGCAATTTTTCAGAAAATGAGGAATTGCATTTTTTTTACAACAAAGTACTGTCAGCTGGGAATAAAAATTAACTGTATGTTGCCTAGACCAATAAAGGCTTTAAACAGATAATGAATACCTGCTTTTTTTTACGGTGGTTTAGTAAGATGAGTAATAAGAAGATATGGAGAAAACCACAGGGAATATATTGCCAGCCAGCTGTGAAGTGTGGCTTGCCCCTTTGTTATAATAATGGAATAACAAAGCCCAAAGTTATCCATTATAATTTGTACAGAAATTAATCTCATATGTTCGGCTAACCTAAATCATTTTGTCTGCCTAGCTATGTAGCAAACCCACAGCATAATGATTATCCACTCAACTTTCCAGGCTAGTGCATATATCACCCAGAATGGTGGGGCCAACTTCATGACCATGATTAATATGCATTTAAATTTAGAACCTGTAGGTGTCACTTATCTTCCAGATTTTTTTATTTTGAAGGCTATTGTTTTATTTAGAATTGGGGAAGAAGTTAATTTGCCCATCGATCTCAGAGTTATTAGCAAAATGGTTGGAGAACAACTGATTCAGTTCAGAAAGTGTACTGTAATATCTGCTGGTCATCTCAAGAAATGAAAACTAGATTGAAGTATGTCAATAATTTTAAGAGCGTATGACAATTTTCCTGTAAACAACACACGAGAGAAGAAAAGACTGGTGAGAGGCAATTTTATAATCACCCAGCAGTGCCACTTGGGATTATTTGGTAATGAGGTAAAACAAGAGATCAAAACTAAGATAAAAGCAAAATACTGTGGATGCTGGAATCTGAAACAAAAACAGAAAATTCTGGAAAATCTCAACAAGTCTGACAGCATCTGTGGAGAGAGAATAGAGCCCACTGTCGATTCAAAACATTGACTCTATTCTCTCTCCACAGATGCTGTCAGACCTGCTGAGATTTTCCAGCATTTTGTGTTTTCTATCAAAACTAATCACCCTCACTCATTAGCACACTTTTAGGTTCCATGTTTAATAGCTCAGCATCAGAATCAAAATGAATCACACATATTGCAATTCTAAAACTTGCATCATGGCACAGTTACGTCGTGGTTAGCACTGCTGCCTCACAGTGCCAGGGACCCAAGTTCGATTCTGGCCTTGGGTGACTGTGTGGAGTTTGCATTTGCTCTCCCTGTTTTCTTCGGGCGCTCCAGTTTCCTCCCACGCTCCAATGATGCGCAGGTTAGGTGGATTGGCCATGCTAAATTTCCCTTTTAGTGTCTGTCCCAAGATGTGTAGGTTGGGGGGATTAAATATGCAGGGTTACAGGGATATGGTGAAAAGGTGGACCTGAGTAAAATGGGCCAAATGGCCTCCTCCTGCACTCTAGCGATTCTTTGATTAATGGCACAGACAAAAGTTATTCATGTATCTTTCAAAGCACTATACAACTCGTCTCATTCCCCCAGCTTACACAAGGTCCTACTTCCAATTTCATTTCAGGTTGACGACTTGTGCTAAGGTTCCATGCTTTAATCAAAGCAGATGATAACGGGTTAGGAACTTGTTAGTAGAATTTTGGTTCAGGTGGGTTTCCTAATGGTCATCCCTTAATATGCAGTGTTTGTAAAGTAAAATTCTAAGTCACCTGTGCCCACCGAAACCAGTAACTAAAAGTTTAAAGTTCATTTATTAGTGTCACCAGTCGGCTTACATTAACACTGCAATGAAGTTACTGTGAAAATCCCCGAGTTGCCAGACTCTGATGCCTGTTCGGGTACACTGAGGGAAAATTTGGCCCGCCAGCACATCTTTCGGACTGTGGGAGAAAACCGGAGCACCTGGACAAAGAGGAGAACATGCAGACTCCGCATAGACAGTGACCCAAACCAGGAATCAAACCCATGTCCCTGGTGCTGTGAGGCAGCAGTGCTAACCACTGTGCCACTGGGCTGCACAGAGACTGTGTCACCATCCCACCCCAAACTACAGATAAAGGTGAATGATTAGTGAAATGTAAGTGAAAGTAGCAGACACAATGGCAAAATTTACATACAATTAGACATTTTCTCAGGTACATCTGTTTGCATTCTGCTGTGCCCTCAGTGATGTTGAAATAATGTATAAACAGCTTTCCTTTATTACATTTGGCAAGATGCCAATCATATCTGCAGGACCTGGTAAAAAATACCTAGCAGTGATAATGGGCAATGGTTTTATGTAGTGCAGTTCAATAAAGAGCCAGATGTCATACAGATCCATCTACTGTAAGGAAAGCTGCAGCCACCTCATGGCATTGGGCCAGAATTTTTAGTTTGTGATGAAGAGACAGTGCTTGTCAATGACCTTGAAGTAGTTGTCCATGAAGAATTAATAGGTTATATGGTATTGATTTTCCTTATTGCAATGTAATATTTAATTCTGACACCATCTTCCCAGGATCTCTGGTATCCAGGAATAGTGAAATCATCGAACAGGCAGAGGAGCCAAACCGATGGAAGTATCCTCACAGACAGCAAACTAGAAATTTAAAAAAACATTCCTGTTTATTTGTTAACCATCTTATTGAGAGTGAGAAAGAAATTCAGAAATACACATGGGATTAAGATAGAAACTGAAATAATAAACAAACTTCAAAAAAGTATAACTCTATAGAATTATGGAATTGAGTGAGTGGCATGCTAGACTCCTAAGACTAATTTTTCTAAACCAGAGAGATTGTTCAGAAATAATTATGACTTAGTACACTGTAAAACAGTGACATCTCATTCAAGAAGTTGTAGCAGTTTTAATGTTTTTATAGGAACATAGAAACTAGAAGCAGGTGTAGGTCATTCAGCCCTTCGAGTTTGCTCCACCATTCATTTTGATCATGGCTGATCATCAGATTCAATATCCTAATTCCCCTGCCCCCCATATCCCTTGATCTCTTTAACCCCTTGAACTGTATCTAATTTCTTCTTGAAATCAGACAATGTTTTGGCTTCAACTACATTCTGTGGCAGTGAACTCCATACATTCACCACCCCCTGGGTGAAGACATTTCTCCTCACCTCAGTTCTAAAAAACTTACCCCTTATCCTCAAACTATGATCCCTAGTTCTGGACTCCCCCACCAGTGGGGACATTCTTTCTGAATCTAGCCTGTCTAACCCTGTTAGAATTTATAAGTTTCTATGAGACCCTCTCTCACTCTTCTAAATCCAATGAATATGATCCTAACCAACTGAGTCTCTCCTCACATGACACATCTGCCATGCTAAGAATCAGCCTGGTAAACCTTCACTGTACTCCCTCTATAGCAAGGACATCCTTCCTCAGATAAGGGTACCAAAACTGCATGTAATACTCCAGGTGTGGCCTCACCAACGTCCTATACAACTGCAGCAAAACATCCCTAACTCTACTAAATTTGTGAAGACTTGTGTTCAGGTTCTATGCTTCAATCAAAGCAGATAATAACCGGCTGGGAACTTGTTGGTAAAATTTTGGTTCAGGTGGGCTTCCTAACTGTAATCCATTAATGTATAGTGTTTGTAAAATAAAATTGTAAGTGATCTGTGCCCACTGGAACCAGTAACTAAAAGTTTAAAGTTTATTTGTTTGTGTCACAAGTAGGCTTACATTAACACTGCAATGAAGTTGCTGTAAAAAAATCCCCTTGTCGCCATACATGGGGCCTGTTTCTGCTACACTGCCTCAAATCCTTTTATAGTGAGAACAATGAGTAAGTGGAGGGTGTAATAGAGACAGCAACTTCTGAATTTCCTGATTTATAACTGCACATATAGGGGCACTGGAAATCACTGTGTTGGAAATCACTGGAATACACAGTGTTGACAGCAAGTGTTGAGAGCCCTACTGTCATTACAACCACCGCAATTGCTGGACCATTGGGTGGGATCAGTTGTTGCTTGAAACACAATTTCAGTTGCTGCTTGTGGCACAATTTCATCACAAACACATTACATTAAAGGGGTATTGGAGCAGAAGGAGACAATCCTCTTTACACTTGCACACCTTTCAGAGCAGCTGCCATCATTTCTGAGCAGCACTGCTGAGAAAAGACTTCCCTAATCAGTCCAGTCAGAACTGTTATTTCAGATAAAGATTGTGAGCAGTGGAGCCTGTAAATTCAACCAACCCCCGGTCTGACGTGTCACATCGGTGACATTTCCCCTTTTCTACCAGCTTAAGCTGCAATTTTGGTGTGAATGTTGAAATTTCGTGATAAGTGGCTTTTGACTTCATGATACTTATATTCGCCCAAGAAACGCTCTTTATAGGGAGGCAGCTCTGTCAGCGAGCATCTCTATCAGGATTTAGTAGATCATTCAAAAAAAAAGGTGCAACTTGGGATTATTGGGTCTACCAATCAAATTCTAATCTTTTGTATCACTGCAGCCCTGAGCCGCTCCCCAAAATTGAAAGCCCTCAGTAATAATCAGGAATGTAAGATTTTCTGTCTCGAACACAGTGGCTAGCATTGCTGTCTCACAACACAAGGGTCCTGGGTTCAATTCTGGCCTTGGGTCACTGTCTGTGTAGAGTTTGCACATTCTCCCCATGTCTGCATGGGTTTCCTTCAGGTGCTCCAATTTCCTCCCACAGTCCCAAGATGTGTGGATTAGGTTGATTGGCCATGCTAAATTGTCCCTTAGCATCAGGGGGATGAGCAGGGTAAATACTTGGGATTACAGAGAGAGAGCCTGGGTGGGATTGTTGTTGGTGCAGGCTCAATAGGCTGAATGGCCTATTCCTGCACTGTCAGGATTCAATGATTCTAAGATAGTGTCAGGCAAACTCTTGTTCAGGAGCAGATTCAGAAACAGACAGGCAGACTCTTGTACAGAAGCAGGGTAAATTTGTGGAGCTATGGGGATAGGGCCTGGGTGTGTATTGTCTCCATCCAGGACAGTTAGTGAGATTTTGCAAGCCCAGGCAAGTCGTAGGGGTTACAGATAGTGTGACATGAACCCAAGATCCTGGTTGAGGCCGTCCTCATGTGTGTGGAAATTAGCTATCAGTTTCCACTTCGTGATTCCACATTGTCGTGTGTCGTGAAGACCACTTTGGAGAATGTTTACCCAAAGATCAGAGGCTGAATGCCCGTGACTGCTGAAGTGTTCTCCCAACAGGAAGGGATCACTCCTGCCTGGTGATTGTCGAGCTGTGTTCAGTCATCCGTTGCCATAGCATCTGCACGGTCTCCCATGCAGGGATCTTGTGTTCATGTCACACTATTGTAACCCCCACAACTTGCCTGGGGCTTGCAAAATCTCATTAACTGTCCTGGTTGGAGACAATACACATCTCTTTAACCTATGCTTAACCCTCTCTCTACTCACATTGTCTGTATCTTTAAGACTTGATTACCTGTAAAGACTTGCATTCCAACCATTACCTTGTAAATTGTCTGTATACGCCCTGTTTGTGAACACACCTGATGAAGGAGCAGCGCTCCAAAATCTTGTGCTACCGAATAAACCTGTTGGACTTTAACCTGGTGTTTTGAGACCTCTTTCTGAAATTATGTCTAAACAATTATCTTTAACAGTCTCAGTCCCGGTCAGCTGGAAAGTAGCAAGGGAACTGATCAGGTCTGCCTGACATCATTGGAGAGGAAGTGTGAGGTTGAGGATGATGTCTTTTTGGGAGGGTGAGTGGATGTCAGACACCAGTTAGCTGCTCATCATTGTTGATTCAGGAAGTAACCTTGGTGGGATGGCAAAATACTCATGTTCCTCTTGGCCTACAAGCAGCGCAGCTAAGCCACTTACTTCAAGGAAGGAGTTCTGTCTGGTCTTGCCACAATTCCAGCCTGCAAGTGTGCATTATGATGATTGACTTACTTACCTCACTCGTCCCAACAAGCCACTCCCAATAAAAATGGAATGTGCTGCAACTGGAATTCCCATTTAAAAACAAATAACTCTCGTCTGATCTCTTTTACCACCAAACCTGTGAGTTAAAATTACCCTCCAAATCTTTGGGATGTTGTACATTGGTGCATTTAATCTTCTTCATTGACCTAATATTAATTTGCCTACAATTTTATCTTGTCAACACAAAATATTTACAATAAAACTTGTATGCAGCAGCTTCCGGCAAAGTGAAGCTGGACCCTTTGATCCTCCACAGTGTCATGGACTGCAGTAAACTACTGTGCTTTTCAAGGCATTGATCTTCCATCGAGGTCGGAGAAGCAACCGATACCAACAAAGGGGACTCAAGATCAATGGAAGCCACGACTGAGCTGAGATGAAAAGCGTGTAATTAAACACTTCACCATCCTTTTGATTTCTTTCTTCCTGCTGCTGAGATGTTTACATCAGGTGTGAAATGTACATTGATGTCAAAGGAAACCAGTGCTAACTCAATACTAATGAAAAGAGACGTATATAAAAAAAATCACCCCATGGTCTGCTTTGGAACAAGGGCTATGAAGAATATTGGTCTTGCCTTGTAAAAAGTAGCTCAACATAATTTGCATTGTTTGTAAATATTCACGTTCTGAGTCATTCTTGCTCTTTTCACAGCCTTTATCGTTTCTGTAGATTTAGTAAACACACACTTTTCACCAACATGGTTGGTAATGAGGATTTTAACCTTTGCGCCTTTATGTTGACTCTAACAACATGATCCAGTAAAGATGTGGATACCTTGAATATGAGAAAGTCAAAGTGTGAGAAGGAGAGCAAAGCAAACATTCAGCTTAAGCGGTTCAACTTGACTCCATTTTTCAGAACTGATATGATTGCTGGTTTGTGCTACCTTACATCTGTCAATCATCAGCCAAGGCAGGAACAGATCCAGTTTACCTTTCCAATGATTTAACTGGTTCTTTATTTCTGCAGTCAGCAATGGTCTATTTCATAAGTCAATAGCTTTAGCTGGGAAGAAACTGAGAATGAGATTCTGTCCCTTCATCTGAAAGATACATTTCTCTCCATCTGGTTTGTCTCCTATGTGCTTATTTTAAAATTTTATTGTTGGACATGGGTGTTATCAGCTGGCCAGCATTTATTGCCCATCCTTAGTTGGAGGGCAATTGAGAGTTAATCACATTGCTGTGGCTCAGGTTTTTTTTAAAATTGAAATCAAATTCCACCAAATTGTTATGACAGGACATGAGCCCTGGTCCCCAGAACATTAGTTAAATTTCTGGATTAATAATCAAGCAATAATTCAACTAGGCCATCTCCTCCCCAGATAATAATATAAAGGCACCAATTGCTCATTAGGGATTATGCAAACACACAGGGGGTTCATTTATTAAAAGAAGGCACACATGACCACATATATGTGGATAGAAGGCTTGAGGACATGAAAGCCGCAGAGCTGTGCATCTGTGTTCTGTCCCAGGATGAAGTGAAACTGAGACTGGACCACATAGCAAACTTCTCTTAAAGCGATAGCATGCTGCTGTCCATTAAGACATAACAAAATAGTTTGCACCATGTTAATCACCTCATCCACATTAATTCCTTCGATTTTAACGTGGCCATATATACCTTTCGTTTTCTTCCACATCTCTCTGAAAGAAAAAAGGATAGGTTTCTGTAGCCTCATTTAAAAATCATTCCTCTATTCTTCTCCTCCCCATTCAATCACCCATCACAATTTTTCAGTGGCTCCGAGGAGAACAGAAACCTGCTTAAATCTGGACTGTTTTTCTAAAGACTTGAGAGAAACATAGGCTCTGTCATGATTCCTGATATTAGCAGTCAAGACCGCAAAAGAACCCTGGGCTACCTTTCTGGAAGGGATTGATTAAATATAGTTGAAGTAGATTACCATGAGGGAAAATGGCAGAACAAAGTCAGAGGTCACAGCCACTAATTTAAGGGGGCATCTGGCATGGGACTATATCAGCTGCACTAAGGGTTTGCATTTCCCAGAAGGAAGAAGATTTTGATGTTGTGTGTGGAGGATTGACACAGCTGAGTTTGAAATTTTCATTTGTTTTGACTTTTTCATAGAGTGGCAGAATTTAGGATCTCTGACAGGGACAGCACAGCCATGCATTGTAAGCATAACCATAAAGGGAATATGGAAACTTGACTATCTATCCCCCCTCCATAGTTGGCCAAGTCAAGGGAGCCAGATGATAGGATGGGAAGGAGAGCCAGGACAGCCCCAAGTTTCAATGTAAACTTCCTGCGACCTCTCCTCCGGTCCATTAGTAACATGGGGGAGGCATCCATCCTGGGCATCAAGACCAGTAAACATGTCTGGCACATGAGAGTTGCAAGAGAATGACCGAGTTGTGACTGCTGCCCTGGTAGTTAGTACAGCTGTGCATAATTCACCAATGGTTGACGCATATTAATTGCACACTCACTAAATGATTGCCCTCCTTGTTTATAAATGTACAGAGCTGGCATGTTGCAGCCTTTATAGTGACATGTATGTGGTTGTTTTGCTCCATGAACCCACGGGAAGCCTGCTATCATCACAAACCCTCTGACTCATTCAAACTGACTCTGGCAGTCCCAGATGAATCTATATACTGATCTGCCCTTCTGAACATTGCACCTGTGAAGACTTTATGCAATGATTGACAGCAGACCATGTTATTCTACTGAGATATCTACATGCAGCATGCAACAGTCAAGTGGCAAAAAGTATTCAGTGTCACAGTGAGCTTCAAGGCGACTGACACTGGCTGACAAACAATGCAGTTGGAAATAATGTTCTCATCCATCGTCTTACAGAGAGTAACTACTGAGATCCTTGATAGCACAGGCAGCATAGTGGCACATTGTTTAGCACTGCTGCCTCACAGTGCCGGGGACCTGGGTTCAATTCCAGCTTTGGGGCAACTGTCTGTGTGGAGTTTGCACATTCTCCCCATGTCTGCATGGGTTTCCTCTGAGTGCTCCGGTTTTCTCCCACAGTCCAAAGATGTGCTGGTTAGGTTGATTAGCCATTCTAAATGTCCTCTTAGTGTCTCAAGATGCGTAGATTAGGGAGGATAGCAGGGTAAATGCATAGGGCTATGGGAATAGGAGTTGGATGGGATTGTTGTTGGTGCAGGCTCAATGGGCCAAATGGCCTCCTCCTGCATTGTAGGGATTCTATGATTCAATGGTTGATTGCCTGGCTCTCTGTGTCTCAGACATTTGAAGGTAACTCATTCTCACCTTGTATACTCAAATGTGCAGATAAGGCCATATCCATACTTCTGTGGTTACATCATCCTGCCCTCAGTAGCTTGTTCCTCCTCTGCGGGTCAGACATCCTCATGAAGTTCCAGTGCCTCTTTCCCCTGAACATCCAATTTTTTCCCTCTCCTTCTGAATATCCCCCTCCTCCTCTCGTCACAAGACAAAAGTGTAAATTCTACCACTCTGCCCGTCACAGAATTGGAACAGGCAAGGGGTGACCAATGGAAATGTCTGTTGATCTTGGGTGGGATTTTCCAGTCTCGCTTGAGCAAGACTGTAAAATGTCACCCCACATACCTCCCACAGAGACCACAGTCCCCGTGTTGATCACAGCACAAAGCCTGCAGTGTAGATAAGGCACTAGCAACACAAATCTGCAGTCAATTTTTGGGATTGAACCATCTATAGGTACACCTTCCAAGAACAGCCACGCACACAACTCACAGCAGGCTGGATTGCTGAAGTTAAACATTAAACCCAACTGCAGCTTTTAAATCCACCCTGATGAGCAAGCATAGTAAAAAAAACTCTCACTTGGCGTTCTTCCCAAAGTCTGACCGTATTATTGCATTTGGCATCTATTATTGCAGTCGATTGGGCTGCTAATGAGCTGAAGTACCCATTAATTGACGATTTAAATATGGTGGGTGGGCTCCTGATTCCTCAGGCCACCAGCCAATTGTATCATTGGTCTCCAGCGGAATTACACCAGGAATGCGGTCCAGTATTACGTTGTTGCAGGTGTGGAGCTGTCCTGTATTCGGTGTGCAATATTCAATCCAGTAACCTGAGACAAAATTAACTGTCATTGGACAGATTGAGAAAATCGAGTATGTATTTCTTATTAAAGGGAAATCACGTTGAACTCGACTGAGCTTTTGCGAACTGATGGGGTAATGCGGTTGATGTGGTTTACATGCTGTCCACCATCTAAACGGAATCAAGATGATGCTGGAACATGGTGACTTCTTGTAAGCTTGCCCCAGCATATCCTCAAATTCAATCTTTTACTTTCATTCTATGCTCTTGAAACTGTACTCTAACTCTTCTAAAGTTCCTAATATTTCCCACCCCATTTGTAAATACAACATTATGCAACACTATACTCTGCACCCTATCCTTTCCTTCTTCCCTATGTAATCTATGAATGGTATGTTTTGACTGTAACAGCTCACTACAAACAATACTTTTCACTTTACCACAAACATGCGACAATAATAAGTCAATTCAATCAATTCGATTCCATTCATTTCAACTTAAAAAAGGGTGACATTGTATCAGCAAAGTTAAAGCGATAGTTAAATGGGAAAGTAGCAGTTTGGATACAACGTTGGCTAAGTGACAGGAGACAGAGTCTGTAGCAATGAATGGTTGTTTTTCAGACTGTAGGAAGATAGGCAATGAGGTTCCCCACGGGGTCTGTCCCAGGGCCATTGTTTTCCTTGATCTCTGTTCATGACTCAGGCTAGGGGTGCAGGACACAATTTCAAAATCCGCAGTTGAGGCAGAACTTGGAAGTATTGTGAGCTATGAGGAGGGTCGTGATATGGCTCCAAGAGGACATAGGCAGGCTGGTGGAATCAACAGAGGCTTGGTGGGTATAAATTAATGGAGAGAAGTGTGAAGTGATATATTTTGGTAGGAAGAATGAGGAGATGCAATTTGAAAATTTTCAAAGGTGGCACAGTGGTTAGTACTGCAGCCTCACAACTCCAGGAACCAGAGTTTCGGCCTTGGGTGACTATCAGTGTGGAGTTTGCAAAGTCTCCATGTGTCTGCGTGGGTTTTCTCCGGGTGCTTTACCTCCTCCCACAGGCCAAAGATGTGCAAATTAAGTGGATGTTAAATTTCCCCTTAGTGTCCAAAGATGTGCCCGTTAGATGGATTAGCCATGGTAAATGTGTGGGGTTACAGGAATGGGGTAGGGGAGAGGGCCTGGGTAAGATATACAATTAAAGAGTCAGTGTAGACCCAATAAGCCAAATGGCCTCTTCTGCATTCTATGAAAGGGAGTGTAGAAGCAGAGGGACCTATTGGTATATGTGCACAATTTGCTGAAGATGGAAGGGTAGGTTTAGACAGCGGTTAATAACATATACAAGATCATGGGATTTATAAATGGGGGGCAAACAGTACGAATGTCAGAACATTATGATGAGCATTTATAAAAAGAATGGTTTGGCTTTGACTAGAGCATTGGACGCCAAGGCCCAAGAGCGGAGGGGTGCACTGGCATTGGCGTGCCTGTCAGGCCCGTCTCTATGGAGGCAGCCATTAAAGACAATTAAGTCTAAGAGTTCCATCGAATGAGGGACAACTACCAGGTTTCAGAGTCAGGTTCTGCATCCAGTACAGCCTTTGGATATGACCATCCACCATTTGCTCAGAGGGGTGGTGGTACTGCTAGTAAAGCAATTGCTGTGAATTGTTCCTGGGGCCCTGGAGCTCTGAAGGTCATGGACCTTGATGTTTTGCATCTTGTGTACCTCCCCCTCTCCCAGGCTTTGCTGGGCACCACATTTCAGGATGGAAGAGAAATCATTAGAGATGATTCAGAAAACATCCATGAAAACTGTTCCAGATTAGAGGAACTTTGATTATGTGAATAGGATGAAGATGCTTGGGTTGTCCTCTTTCTCTTGGTGACAGATTCTAGTGTGGCTTTCAAAAGCAAATTGGATAACTATATTCAATTACTTAATTAACAATTTAAACAGGTACAGAGAAAGAGTTGGTGTCACTGATGTGACCTGACAGTCAGCAAATTCTGTTTGACGACCATTTTATGCTCCTATGATTCTGTTTGCGCGACAGAAATGCAGGGTCTGGAATCCAGAGGTTGAGGGAGAGGACAAAGAGGCAGAACAGGGAAAGGGGCCTTACATCTGCTCTCAGTGCATTGATCTAGAATCATAGAATCCATACAGTGTAGAAAAGAGCATTTGGCCCATTGAGTCTGCACCGACTCTTTGACAAGTACCTTTTCCAAGCCCACACCCGCCCTATCCCTGTAACCCCGCATTTTCCATGGCTAATCTATTTAACCTACACATCTTGGGACACTAAGGGGCAATTCAACATAGCCAATCCACCTAACCTGCACGTCTTTGGACCTGTGCAGTTGTCAAATTAAATTATCTTGTGGAAAATTGCAGCTGATAGAAAATATGACTCCAGGTGGACCTTGATAAGAAAAGAGCAAAACATGCAAAAAGGTTAACTCAAAGGGATAAGGAGAAGTTTATTTATTTTTTTTATTAGCATCTCAAATAGGCTTACATTAACACTGCAATGAAGTTACTGTGAAAATCCCCCAGTCACCACCCTCCAGTGCCTGTTCAGGAACACTGAGGGGGAATTTAGCATGGCCAATGCACCTAACCAGCACATCTTTTGGACTGTGGGAGGAAACCGGAGCACCTGGAGAAAACCCATGCAGACACAAGGAGAACGTGCAGATACCACACAGACAGTGGCCCAAGCCAGGAATTGAACCTGAGTCCCTTGTGCTGTGAGGCGGCATTGCTAACCACTGTGCCACTGTGTCACCCTTGGAATATGAGAAGTAGCATTAGCTATGAGAATACCCTAATCTTCAATGGCTTCAGCCCCATGACCGGCCAAGGCCCTAGCCATCATGGTAACATTACCTTCTATATTGGCATGGTTCATGCAGGCCCATTTCTCCTCTGTCTAGTTGTGTGCCACTTTATCCAGCAAGGGAAAGGGAAGTGCGATGGTTGCTGTCGTGCAATCTATTTGGATAATATAGCTGCCCTGATTGAATAGCTAACAGTATGTGCATATTGTGGATAAGAGACATCATGTGAGTGAGTGATGGAGCAAATTAATGTTAGGTATAAGTTCAGATGGATAGAAATTGTTAGCAGTATTTTTCTGCCTGCAGTATATTGAAAAGACATTGGGCAACTGTGCATTGTAATGAGTGCAGCTGGTTTTGGGAGGGATTTAGTCCTCTGCAACTTTCTCAAGTAGGAAAGCACTGAAATTCAGGGGGAAATTTCCACTGGTATTTCTTTGTACCTTTTCTGATTTAAAATTGCACAGGACTTCAGTTCCACAAACAAAAAAAGCACTGATCTCCTGAAAATAAAATGAAACAGGGGTTCTTTGCTTTACATTTCCAGGAGATCAATGGAAATCAGATCAAACTTATTAGGATGTCAGATACAATGAAGATGATCCTTTAAAACAGGTAGTAATCTGTCTTTATCATGGAACTAGTGTCACTGGTTGAAAATATAATATGCTCTGATCAGACGCAGTTTGAAGCTTTTGGACACAAATCAAGCTGCTCTTACCATTTTGGGGAGTATAACCCTAAAAATATCAAAGAAAGTTAAGAAAGAAATGTCTGCTGAAGCTTTTCTGATAACATGGGTGAAAAAAGGCGTATTATAATTATACAATACAACGGGCTTATTTATTGAACAAGGCACAAGACACCAATTGCTCAACAGGGATTGAATAAACACATTGTGGGATTATTTATTCTCGGCCTTTTGACTAAGATCAAGCATCAGATCAACCCTAAGATGGGGTGTGATGCCTTATCCTGTCAGCTTGGATCTTGTTTGTCTCTCTTGAGGGGACCTTGAATTGGATTCAGTTGGATTTTGAGGGTAGAATTTTCCAATCCCGCCTGCCATGGGAATCTTAGCGGGCAGGATACGCACCATGCAAAGGCCCATTTCCGTTGGGAGTTAGTTTCCGGCCTTGAGGCAAACTCAGCTGGAAAATCCCGCCCTGAATTTAATTTTTGGAGGAAGCTAGGAATGGATTTTGGTGTGCCCAGTCCATTGCATTGGCTTTGTAACTTTAAGGATGGGCTACAAATTTAAAAATAAATTCAATGTCATTGTTTATATTTGGCCCGATTCTTGTGAGTCTTCTCATTGTACCTTCGCCAATGTTCAAGTGGTGAAGTTGCTGAAGAATGTCGGGGCACAAAGATTCCAGCATAATGGCCTGAATACTTTTAAAAATATCTCCCTGGGAGATGCCTCTTTTATCCCAATAAGGCTGAAATAGTGTTCATGAACATGTTGAGTTGAATCAGGCCATCCATCAATTATGTTTTTCCACAGTTTCTGTGGAGAAGAATCTTACGCGGTTTTTTCCTTTTGGCAAAATGCATCAGGTCATTTTTGACAACATCTTTCGACAATTTGATTGCATCTATGTTTACCACGAGATTGAATATGTGAAAGCTGTGCTCACCACTCGTATCTTGTCATGCATATCATCATTTTCTGACTCGTCAGCCGCCTCATGTGTATGTTTCTGACAGGATACCAGATAGTCATTCTTATTGCTTGGAGGAACCCATTGTATATGGTCTGTTTGGATCACGGCACAGCTTTTAGTAGCTGCATAAGCCTTTGCTCTTGTGCACTGACAGCGTCAATGGCCTTTTCTACCACAAGGCTTGCAGAATTGTTGAAAAGCTGAGCATTTCCTTGGTACACACAGAAGGCCAGGTATTCCACAAGTCTTGTTCAGCTTTGGCGTTCTAGTGTATAAACAATTGGGGTCGTACTTAATACCTATAAGATTTGTTGGCCTGTGAAGATTGCTTCATATTTTAGCCCATCTTTGAAAGTCTGTTCAATGCTACAGGATTGGGGCTGTTCTTGCAAATCTTTTTGGAATTCTTCATGGGAGTAGATGCAATCACCAACACAACAATTCTGTCTGCGAGCTGTGTTTTTGAAAAATCACAGCCCGTACCCTTTTCTCTGCATCTGCTGATGAAGTACTCTGTGGATTCTATAGGCAGTTGCTAAAATGATTTCTGGCCGACTAATACGCAATTTGCTATGTACGGACACCATTTACAGAATGTGATTCATTAAAAAAAAACCCTTTAATTTTAAAGACAATTCCAACTCCCTGGGACAGGAAATAATATTGGTAATGTCCTCTAGTGAGTTTTTCTATTGGTGACACATTAGGCTGAATCTTCCATGTATGAATCATTTCTATTCTGGATAAGTGCAGTCCTGGCTCCAATGATAGCAATTACCTAGATACTGTTGAGATCTTTCTGGAAGTGGCCAACTAAGAAGCTGCCTCCAGCAGAGCTGTCCTATTCAGACTGGTACGAGGGCCAAGGAACCAGCAGGCCCAAAGGGAAGGCAGACAGTGGTGGACGCTGTCAAACTCTGGGCTGAAACCTTGGGAATATTATTGCTCTCTGATATTTAAAAAAAAATTAGGGTTGCAACAGCTGCCAAATCAGAATGTGGAGGGTGAGGATTCCGCTCTGTGGCCGGGATTTTACCAGCAACGGGCAGAGCCAGCTGGTAAAGCCATGTGAGAGCTGAAAAATCAGGTTCATGCCCGATTTAACGGCTCTCACAGTTTTACGAGAGCCGGATTTCCGGTGAGGTCAGCTTCTTGCTAGAAATAGGTGAGTGGCTGAATAATTTATTCAAATTTATTTAAATGCTTATTTTCATATGTTTAGTGAGTCTGCTGCTCAACTGTCCAGGCTCACTTGCCTTTGTAGCTGTGCTGGGAGATGTTCTGTCCGGCAAGGAAAGCACCTGCTTCTCATGAACAGGGAACAGTCGTGTTGACATCGCCAGTGGAACTGGAGGCATTGAGACCCCACAGGGAGGCCAAGAGTAAGGGGGTTGCCCCTTGGGCATTGCCACCCTGGCCCTGCCAGCCTGGAACCCGGGCAATGCTGAGCGGGCATCATGGCTCTGCCCACCAGACAGTGTCAGGGGTGGGACCTATGGGAGTGGGGCCACAGGGTGGGGGCTGGGCCTGAAGAGGATCACCTGATAGGGAAGGGAGGGTGGTGCTGTTGCACATTCTGCAGATGCGATCGGATCAGGAGAAGGGTGGCAGGATTGATCAGGGTAGCGGGGCTAGATGTATGTGCATTGTAGAACTCGCGATCGGCCGTGGATTCATGGGATTGTAGGGGGTGGGGGGGGTGGTGGTGTATGTTGAGGCTGCCGGCAGCATTAGGTGCCTGACAGATCTTTCTCTGTCTGTCAGAATCCGCTGTTGCAATTGTGCATGTACAGCATAAGAGGTCTGCACATGCGCAATAGCTCCCTCTACAAGCTGGCTGGCGAATTAAGCCCTGCTGGAGCAGCTATAAACAGTTTACACTATTTTTCAATGACTAAATACGTACAATTGGGCAAGAAAAATGCCCAGAAAAATGGATCAGGAACTCTCCCATTTTTACACTAGATGGGCACCTAGAATCATTCTCATAAAATTCCGTCCTATATGTCTCTCAAAGTACTAAATTCAAATTTCTTTCTCATATCAATCAAGTGCCAGAATTTGAGAAGAATTACTCTAATTAAGCTCCACTTTTGAGGCAAAATTCATTTGGAGTCAGGATTTTGAGAAGAATTTAAGAAAAAGATAAAAACAATCTGGGCAATCTACATTGGAAACATATTAAACCAATCACATGAATGCAATATTATTGCGGTAGTAAAGGACAATGACAAAGGAATGACAAAATGACAACTTCAAGAAATGGAGATGGGCAGAATGTTCAGGAAAAATTAAACAAGAATAAAATAAAAGGGATGGTCTCTAAATATCAGATATAGTTTTTTAAAAATCCATTCTGTTTGGAGATGTGGCTATCAGTAGAAAAGTCAACATTTAATGCCTATCCCTAACTTTCTTATTCATTCATGGGACATGGTTGTTGCTGGCTGGTCAGCATTTATTGCCTGTCCCTAGTTGCCTGAGGGTAGTTGAGAGTTAACTTTATTACTGTGGCTCTGGAGTCACTTGTATGCCAGACGAACCAGATTTCCTTCCCTAAAGGACAAAAGTGAACCACATGGGTTTTTCCTTAATTTTAGTTTTTTTTATTAAATTCAAATTCCAACAGCTGCCGTGGCAGGATTTGAACCCAGGTCCCCAGAACATTAGTTAAGTTTCTAAATTAATAGTCTATATATAATACTACTAGGCCATCGCCTCCTCATAGACAATCCACGTGGTGTACGTAAACCAATAGTGTTGTTTGGTAGCTCTAGGATTTTGGGGAGCAATAGTCAAGAAATGATGATATAGTTTCAAGTCAGGATTGCGTGAGAGCTGGGGGAAGAATTTCAGGTGATGATACTCCAATGCACTTGCTGCCCTTGTTCTTCTAGACAATAGAAGTTATGAGTTTGTGTAAGGTACGGGACATAGATCATGCTGAAAGGGGAAATTTACATGCAAATTACTTGTAAGGCAAACTAACATAGCACAAGTAATTTAATTACAACATGTCAGCCTAAGATTACAAAGGAGAGAATATTGTATTAAGAGACGGTTACATTTACAATATCATTTTCATAGTGCTTTTATGAAAAATTGAAAAAACTATATGATTGGAGACCTCAACTGAGCAAATAAGTTGGAAGTGCCAAGTTGTCAAAATTGATAAATGCATTGCATAATTTCCTCATTATTTTCATTTTTATAGAAATTATGGAATTGAATATTTACCTTGATTTGGTGATGTTGATTGATCCCAATATCATACAGGTGGAATTTTAAACATTCTTTTCCGACAATTTGGTGAATTTCTTACTCCCCCGTATATTTTACTAAACCCTTCAGGTTCTAACCATGTCCAGGGTTGTACTGTGCTAAAACAGTGCTATTCTCCCCAACTACTGTTCTGATTTGGTCATCAACCAAAGGAAAATTTAAGCTACAGAGACAATGCACAAAGTAATATAATCCCAGCCAATGGTATCACTGCACAGTGAGGCCTCAGATTGAAGCCAGCTCAATAGTGCACAACTTTATTTTTTGTTCAGAGACATGGATGGACAGAGTCAAAGAACTGATGATTAACTTTTAACAAAAGAATAATACATTAGACAAGAAAAGATTAACTATAATACATTATTCCTTCACCCCAGTTATACATTTAGTTATACATAGATTTGTAAAGATAGCACATGTTCCAAAATTTATCTTTTATTCTAACATTCTCACTAGTATGCAGTCTATGCAAACCAATAGACAAAATGTTATCAGTCACGCCGCACTCTGAAACCAAGTGATTGATGCTACCCAAAACAACTTCTGTAGATTTCTGAGGAAATTCCCCCAGATGTTTGTCATTTGAGCCAATTGGTCTCACTGGAACTCTAGTTTTCATACAAAGGTTTCCAAACTTCACTTGAGACGTGCTTGGGATCATTTCCCAAATAATACTTTCTCTTGGTTACTTCACCAAGGATCCACATCCAGAATTTTAACCTCTCCTTTCAGTATCACCACATGCATTGAAGCTTTCACACAATCTCTCAGGTACTCAGCCATGCCAACAGAACACTACTGACTCACAAGTTGTACTATGGTGTTGCCAATCTTAAGACCACCTCAGATGTCTGGTCTTCAATAGCCAAGTGTCCAGTCCTTACATTCCATCCCTGCCTTTTACTGGCAGCCTCCCACACTGCTCCTGGTCTCATTGAACATCACCCATTTTCAGATTTCTTTTATTTCTTCCTTTAGCTTGCTGGAACTCTCATTACCTGGAACCTGACAGTCCTTTCTTCGGGACTTGTTTCTGTCCCTTTGCATCATTCTGCCTGTACTGGCAGATTCTGTGGAAAATTTCTTGTGTCTAGTTCCAACTAAACTCAAATACTTCTGCTTTTCAGTGTGGATCTCTACTTGCTAAGTTATAGCTTAGTTTTTGTAAAAACTTGGAATTTCTTTTATGTCAAGAAATATCAATTGCAATGCAGGCAGAATTTAATGTGAAATTAAACTACAAACATGTAAGCAGCTTTGTTTAACATGAAGCTAAACTGATTTTAACCCTTTCATAGCATACAAATACAATAATACACATTAAGTTTAAACTATGCCTCATGACTGAGAAAAAGAGTATTTGAGAATGGATCTCAAACTCAAGACTAAGGTTATGGTTTATCAGGCAGCAGTGATCTTGTGCTACTATATAGTTTGGAGGCTTGGACAACTTAAACAGCCACCTTAAATCTCTGGAGAAATAGAATCAGTGATAACTTCACAACCCTCCAAATTTAGTGACAAGAAAGACAGTCCAGCAGCAGCGTTCTTTCCCAAGCCAACTTGCCCAAGCATTGAGGTGCTAATCACTCAAAACCAGCTCCAATAGGAAGGACATGCTGATTTGTATGCCTGATGCAAGACTCCCAAAACAACTGCTCTGCTTGGAGCTTATGGCTGGAGACTTCCAGGAGCACAGCCTAAACACTTTAGGGATGTCCTCAAAGTATTCCTGAAGAGGTCGAACATGCTCATTAACTCATGGCATGTCTTGGCTTGCCGGCCAAAACAGAGAAGGTTCACTCGGGAAGGCATCAAATGCATTGAGAGGCTTTGTTGGGAATCTGAAGAGGTAATGTTGTGGTGTCAGAACAACCAACCCACCACCTCCAACCAACCCACCTATCCAACCATTCAAGAATCACCTGCCACACCTGTGACAGAGTCTGCTAGTTGCACACACCAACCATCTCAGAATTCATCCAAATGGAGTGGAATCAAGTCATCTTCATTTTGAGGGACTATCTAATAAGAGGAAGTTAAAGAAAATATTGGTGCTCTTTAAATCTTGAATAGAAAATGATCAGAGACCATATAACAGTACAGATGGTATTAAGAAATATAGAGAATTTAAACACAGATGCATGAAGGGTTCAACATTTCTGTTGACAGCTCATCCACCAGTAATGTTGGGTGAGAATCTCTAGCCTCCCAACCGAGTGTTTCCTGTAGGCGGGAGGTACACATTGTTTACCAGCAGCAGGATTCTCATTGATGTCACCCCATGCTGGTGGGAAATCCACAGTTAGGGATGCACTGCAGGCAGGACTGGAGAATCCCACTGGCATGAATGGCCAGAAAAATCCACCCATTAACTTTATTTATAACATGCTGCCTAACCTGCTATGTTTCCAATGTTTTTAGTTTCTATTTCCAATTTGATTCCAAAACATTTTACTTTTGGCATATAGACGGATTTGAATAAGTTAAAGTTTATTTATTAGTCACAAGTAAGGCTTACATTAACACTGCAATGAAGTTACTGTGAAGTTCCCCTAGTCACCACACTTCGGCGCCTATTCGAGTCAATGCACCTAACCAGCACGTCTTTCAGATTGTGGAAGGAAACCGGAGCACCCGGAGGAAGCAGATGTGAGGAGAACATACAAACTCCACAAAGGCAGTGACCCAAGCTGGTCATCAAACCCAGATCCCTGGTGTTGTGGGGCAGCACTGTGCCACCGAGCCACCCCATCCTAATAATCATTCCAACTTGTTTATGAAGAATAATTGTTAAAAAAATCCTATTGGAAAATAAAATTAAAACTGCACATCTTTTGCGTACTGTGATGAGACATTAAACATTTTAAATATTGCGTTTTCGAACGGTTAAATTGCAGATTCATTGCTAATCTCTGTGTGTAAAAAGTATATTATCTTTACACTCGTATCTGAACTTTGAAATAACACAAACATTTTAAGGGACAATTGTAGGATGGAACAGTCGACTGAAAGATGTTTTTGTTTTAAGTGCAGCCCATCTGTGTGCATCCCAAAATGATTGCACAACATCAAATGTATTATAAATATTTACATTGGTAACTTTAGTCTTTGGATCCAAATACAAATGGAGCCTTTTGTCAAACCTTTGGGATTAAAAAATGGATTGTACACTTTAAAAAATATATTCTTACTCAATGCTATCACTCTTAACATAAAACCAGGGTTGTTCTCTGAGCATTTCACCTTACCTTGTGAAACAAAGTCATCCATATCACATACCACATTACCTTACGGGATGACAATGTCAGAAGAGTACTGTAGAGGCAGGTAGTGAAATAGCACTTAATTTCAGATTACAGTCATGGACCAGAACGCACAATATGAGATTTGGGCAATGGGACTGGCTTTCAATTGCAGTGAAACACAGAAATTGCCTGCAGACAGGACTCAAATTGGAACAAGGTAAAGACTGCACCAATGGAATGACCTGTTGACAATGGTGTGGATTGGTAATGGCCAGAGGGAATTGTCAGGGATTGGGTCAGACTTATCACTATTAGTGATAAAGTGAAGTGATAATGGGAGTCAGTAATGGGTTGAACATGGGTGGGAGTCTGGAACTGAGAAAGGTCATGAAAAAGAAATACAGACTGAGACTGCAACTCATCACAGCTGGATGTTGGGCAGTTGAAGATAAACTCAATATGCAATAGGAAGCATTTTATAGTTGTAGCTAGTTGGACTATTGCTTTTGAGTACACAGTTTGAATTGATTTGGTTAACTGTATGTCTTAATGATTCTGTTTAGGAACAATTAGAAATACACAGAGCCAGATTTTGGCTACAGAGAAGAAAAGCTCAGGTGAGGACATTTTGGATGTGGGATGGAGTTGGGCCTATCAACCTGGAGACAAAGTATTGGCAGCATCAAGGGCAAACAAGTGCCAAGACTGGCTGGTTAGATGGCGCACCTCAGTTCTCTTGGACTTTGTCCTGGTTGTGTTGAACAAGTTTAGGCCCTCTGGCCCTCACCCCTTGTCACTCTGCACCTATCCACCCTCCACGCTCCCCTATTGCCCCTTATGCCTTCTGTGCCAATTAAGTGCCAACTTATGCCCCCTATTCACTCCCCATTGTCCTTCAGGTTGTCCATGGCAACTAAATGCCAATTCATGCTCCTTCCATGACTATTCACCCATTATGCACTGCATACAAACTAATGAGCCAAATAATAACAGTGCCAACGGTGGAACTACTCTGAGAAAGAAGAAAATACACATTCACAAATCTTCTTCAGTGGCTGCAAAATGTACTATCTACAAGGTACACTGCAGGAACTCACCAAGACTTCTTAGGCAGCAGCTTTCAAATGCATGACCACTATCATTTAGAAGGACAAAGTCAACAGACACATGATAACACCACCACTTTCAAGCTTCCCTCCACCTCATTCACTGGCCTGACTTGGAGATATATCAGTGTTCCTTCACTGTCACAAGGTAAAAAACAGAGAACTCCCTCCTTTACAGCACTGTGGATGTACCAACACCAAAGGGACTGCAGGTGTTCAAGAAGACAAATCACCAATATCTTCTGAAGGGCAATTAGGGATGAGTGATAAATCCTGGCCCAGTCACATCTCCTCATGGCCTCAAGAGCATTTACAGTAGCTCATTTCTGGACAGGGGGTGGCACATTGGCACAGTGGTTAACACTGCTACCTCACAGCACTAGGGACCTGGTTCGATTCCCAGCTTGGGTCACTGTCTGTATGGAGTCTGCATGTTCTCCCTGTGTCTGCGTGAGTTTCCTTCAGGTGCTCTGTTTTCCTCCCACAGTTTGAAAGATATGCTGGTTAGGTGCATTGACCTGAACAGGTGCTGGAATGTGGCAGCTAGTGGAATTGCACAGTAATTTCATTGCAATAATGTAAGCCTTATAAGTGACTAATAAATAAACTTTTGAAAAAAAAATGCTTTTGATAGCATAATCAGGATAAATAGAAAACATTTTTGATATGGGATCTACCTTTAATATGACAGGGTATGCACTTTGTGTATGCAGTTTCAGTTCCCTGACTTACTGAGAAATTAGGCCCAGAGTAGTTAAATCCACATTTGATCATTAATGTTTCTGACCAGTCTCAAGAGTAGGTTGCCTGCCCACACCCTGCGCACCTCAGTTCAACTAGAACTGATCTGTTAATGGCAGTTTAGTATTAGGTTCCAATTTTAAGAATTTACCGCCACTCAGCTCAACCACATGGGGCACAGGTGCTCAGAAGTCCCTGCACATTACCCCCATTCTGTCAACAATAAGAGAGAATTGGTGCACGTGTGGTGATTTTTTTGCCCAGTTATTACGGACTGTGCATCATTTCACAATAGATAGTATTATGTTAATGATTTAAATCTGTCTCTAATCATTGCTTACAGGGATGAGAAACTTCAGTTTTGTGGATGGATTGGGCAGATAGGGACATCTGCGTGGGGAGTAAGGGAGCACTAAATATCCATAGAGGGCCTTGGTGTGGCTTGGTGGCAGAATGGTTAGCACTGCTGTCTCACAGCGCCAGGGATCCAGGTATGATTCTAGCCTTGGATGACTGTACGGAGTTTGCATCTTCTCCACATGTCTGCATGGGTCTCCTCTGACTGCTCCAGTTCCCTCCCACAGTCCAAAGATGTGCAGGCTCAGTGGATTGACCATGATAAATTGACTCTGAGTGTCAGGGGGATTAACAGGGTAACTACGTGGGGTTACAGGGATAGGGCTTGGATGGGATTGTTGTTGGTGTAGGCTTGATGGGCCAAATAGTCTTGTTATGCACTCTACGGATTCAATGATTCTATGACCCTTCCTGCATATTTTTGAGTTAACTCCTTTGGGGTAGTTGTGACACCCTGGAACTCGTGTCTAAGATTTAGGTTCAAAATTAGCAGAATCAGCAGGGTTGAGACTTTTCACTTTCACTTCTTGTAAACTTCCTGGTACGACGCGTCCTTGGCAAATCTTCAGTCCAAAGTCTTGATGCATTTGAAGCCAATGACAAAACTGTCAACAGTTCAACACTGATTGGTATAAATTGGCAATCTCATTCAGAAAGATCCATTGGGAGACACAGGTGGGAAGTGGAAAGTTTCACACAGGGATGGTAAGATTGAGGTTGAGCTCGGATTCGATGGACTTAACAAGTGAACAGTGAATAAAGAAAGTGGTATCCCAGTCTGAGGATGAAACTGAGTGGTTCTCACTTCAGACAAGTCAAGGCCTTTGCTTTCATGTCACACCTGATCGGTTTGCAAACAGAGTTCTGTCAATCTCAAAAAAGCCTGATGGGAAAGAATCTTCTTCCGAGGATGGTGTAGCTTAATACTTCTGGATTTACACATTCTAAAAGAATATGCTTCAGCAATTTGTTAATCAATATTTCGTATTATTTGTGGATAAAAATTATCTCAAACTTGGTGCAATGAGCATGTCAACAAACTGATCTTTGCTGCTGTATCTTCTAATTGCATTAGAGGACAATTTGAACTTGGAAGCTATCTCTCCGATGAATGCAGGAGTACTCGGCATGCTCTCCTCAGAGCTGCATTGCTCATCTTTAATATAACAACCAGCACAGTTTCAATATCACACATTCTTTTCTCTTTTTAATGGTTCTCTCCATCACAATGATAGCCTATGTCAACACTTCCACCCTAGTTTATCTGATGCTGAAACACTCACTGATGACTTGTCACTTCCAGATGTGACTACCTATGTTCTTCTGACTGGCTAAGCCACTCTCTATCCTCAAAATAATAGATCATTCAAAATTCTGCTGCTTATATCATATTTCACATCAAGTTGTACTGTCTCATCACTGTCTGATCCTCAACAATTCCATCCTTGCTCCCATTTCTAACTCTGGCATCTTATGCATCACCTCTCCTTTCACCCCAATACTTGAAGATAAATTGATCACTGTCTAGAAATATCCTCCTTAAACTCTTTCAGCACTGTCTCTCCCTTTAATAATCCTCTTAAAAAGTTCTAAAGTTTATTTATTAGTGTCACAAGTAGGCTTACATTAACACTGCAATGAAGCTACTGTGGAAATCGCCTAGTCGCCACACTCCAACACATGTTCAGGTACAATGAGGGAGAATTTAGCAAGGCCAACACACCTCACCAACGTATCTTTCGGATTGGGAAGAAACTGGAGCACCCGGAGGACTACCCTGCAGACATGGGGAGAATGTGCAGACTCCACACACAAGTGACCCAAGCCGGGAATCAAATCTTGGTCCATAGCGCTATGAGCCAGCAATGGTAACCACTGTGCTTCCATGCCTCCCTCATACATCATGCTTTTGGTTGATCTCCTTCATATTATTTTTTTCTCTGCACTTTTTTTAAAGTTATGCCGGCACTTAAGTGCCTTAATTGGGAGATTTTCTAAATTGTACACGCTATAGATGAAAGCATTACTCAAGGCCAGAGTGACAACTAATAATATGAAATTAAAAAGCCCCATTGAACAATTTACTTTTCAAATACATCACAAGAATAACTTTTGTGTTCAAGGTAGAATAGATACTTTATTTTTGAACAAAAATGTTAATATTTTACTTCCATGGATGAACAAAGACATTCCAGGAGCCATTGAAGTTCAGGCGTCTTTAGTGTTGTATCATTTTCTATTGCTGTTGATTAAATGATTAAATCTGAGCTATGAATAGCTGGTTGCATTTGTTTTCTGAAGTGAAGTGAAGTGATGCTTCATGGATTAACTAACTGGCAGAAAAAAGGATAACAGCATTCTGTTTGAAATGGAAAAGTCGGTCAGTATGGCCAGCACTGAGCACTGCTATCACTGAGGCAATAAGTTGTGTGCAATTCCTCTTCAAGCACTAATCTATTCATGTGAAATAAGTTACCAATTGCCAATTTAAAATAGCAGGGTTTCATTTTATATGAGTGTTTCAAGTGCGCTTTAGATAAAATCACTCACTAAATTTTAGGTATCTGTCTAATTATTTTTATGTCAAATAGTTGTTGAATAAAATATCCCACTTCAAAAGAACAAATCATGCTTTGAGACCATTCGGTAATCTAGAACCATATATCTCAGTTGTTCATGGTATTTCCTCTATCTTACTTGGTTCTGTCTCAAAGCATTTAAAGAAAAATCTAATTTCTGCACATCACAGAAATATAGTTTTTTAATATTTAATATTTTTTAATATTCATCCGTGGGACAAGGGCATCACGGGCTGGTCAGCATTTATTGCCCATCCCTAAGTTGCCTGAGGGCAGCTGACATTGCTGTAATTCTGGAGTCACATGTAGGCCAGACCAGGTAAGAAAGGCAGATTTTCTTCCCTAGATGACATTAGTGAACCGGATGGATTTTTACAACAATCGACAATAGTTTCTCGGTCATCAGTAGATTCTTAATTTCAGACATCTCCCGTTGAATTCAAATTCTACCATCTGCCGTGGAGAGATTTGAACCTGAGTCCCCAGAACATTAGCTGGATTAATAGTCTAGTGATAATATCACTACTCTATTACCTCCCTTAAATTGTTCCCCATTAAAACATTGATGTTTTAAATTACAACCAACTTAGGGCAGAATTTTCCCATATTTGGTGGTATTATAGCAATGGCTGGGAAAAGCGACATTTAGCCAACTGGCGGCGGGGGCAGGTTTTTGTATTGTATTTTCAGATACTTTGTAAAAATATTCTCTACGGATTTCACACTGCCTTCATGGCAGGCAGCCCCCTGATCCTCTTGCCCCACTGTCAGCTGAGTGGTTCAATAAGCAGGGTGCTCCATTTAAATGGCGCCCAAGCTCTTCCCAGACACTTGTGCAAGATCCGATGCAAAGGATGACTGTGAAGAGGTCTGCCCCTGGATCATTGGAGGCCTCCTTTACCAGACTGTTGGATGCTGTGGAGCAACACTTGTACCCACACATCGGAATGAAACCCACAAGTAAGTTTACCAAATCTTAAGGGAGGTGGTGGCAATGTTGGTAAGTACCAACTCCTTGCAGAGGAGGATGAGCACCCAGTGCAGGAAGATGATGACTGATCTCTCCCATTCTATCAGCATAATTCACTCTTCTCATCACTCTCAACTCACACACACAAACCCATCACTCACCCACAGACAGCTCAATCACTGCCAGCTCAAGGGAAACCACCACTCACTCTCCCACATCTTCATCACCAGTGGGTCTTTACCTCATCACCTCCCTGATCCCACTCACCATGCACATATGCCAGAATGCAGAATGTCCACTCCATGGTACAGACACTTACAGGCATTCACAATTGAAAACATCAGGGGACAGAATGGCTTCTTGATCTCACTCTATTTGCCACTCTATCCCAAAGAGGAAGCCAGGATCCTGGGGACACCCATAGGGAGGTGCACAGCCCAGGGCCAACCACTTAGGCGCCTGCGGGAGTGTCCAACCCATCCAAATTTCCTCTCCCTGTGACCAAATCACAGCACCCCTACCTCCACTGCCAGGTCACCTCTCAGACCGAACAGCTATACCGGTTCTATTCCATCCCTGTGCTTGAGCTGCTTTGCCGGTTGACCCACTTCCACCACTGTACCTCCCCTCCTTTGCTGGTGCTCCCCCAACCCCTGACCCCTCCCTTCCCACATTGTTCTTTGCCAGCTCACCGACCCATACTCTGCAACCCTTTGTCAGTTTCCTCTTGTCCTTGCGGTGCCCTCTTTCCCCAGACAAACAGTGGTGGCCGATGGTAAACTGTACGGGAATTTGGAGACGAGTTTGCCAGTTTTCCATTTTCAAAAAGCCATTGCAAATGGTGCCATTGTAATGTCACACAGGCTTTCGAGTGTTGGTTGATAATTGCTGCGGGGAGGCATAATACTACGATAATGTATTCAAATAGGGTTCCCAATGTAATGGGGGATCCCATTAAAGTATATCAATATTTCAGCCTCTTGTGATATTAGATAGGATTTTACAGCTTCGGCTGTCCTGAAAACATAAAATCCCACCAGGTTCAATGGACCTTTTCATGTCCCGCCCCTTGCCTGCTCTGATTCCCGTACTGAGTGGGTGGTAAAATCTCAGCTAATATGTGTTCTGTCACCATTCACATTCGTTGGGAGTACAAAATCCTGGTCAATGAGAGGAATCTTACCAAGAAATGGCAGTGTTCATTCCATGGGGGCGATCTTATCAAAAATATTATAAGTCCAGAATAGATGGCAAAGTGGGAGAGTTTCAGATCCGTTTTGTTTTGGCGAGGTGACAAGTCGAGTCTTATGCACTCGTGTGAGAAAAAGCCCCTTAATCAGATTTCTGCCTGAAGGAGGAGTGGGCAGGGCCTATCTTGCCCAAAAGCCGGCTGACAACAGCAGAACGCACCATTGCACATGAGCTGGTCTCTGCTCTGAGAGCAACAGAGAACTATCACTGACTCTGCAGCTTTCAGGTGGGCCTCCGTGGACTAGCACACCCACCCCCACCATTCAGAATGATTGTCCACTGCACCTGTGCCCTCCCCCAGTCAGACCAATCTCCCCTGCTTCCTCACCCCCACCCCGCTCCCCCTACAATCCGGCTGGATCGATCGCCATCTTCCCTCTCCTCCCACTGCTTATTGTGCAGAGTGTGCAGTGGTTCTCCCTTCTCCCCCACCAATCAGCCTGCCCTTGGTTTGGCCCTACCCCCTCAGACCCTGCCCTTTTAGCACTGCCTGGTGTCTGGCAGGCAGTGCCACGGTGCCAGGCTGGCACTGCTACCCAGGCACAGTAAGCAGTGTATCAAAGTTGACTTTACAGGAGTTTTGCCTGAACGCTTTTGGAGTTGCTTTCAAGATGGACACTAGCATTTGTTTGACAGCACTCTGACTGAATCTGAAGGATGCAGCGGAAGATTGCTGATGGAATTTCTTTAGAGTCTTATGTGTCACTGATACACAGTCTGGGTCACTCTGCAGAACAGAAGTGTGGTGATGACAACTACTCTATGTGCTTGGATATTTCTGGACATGCAGACTTTATTGTCAAACATTTATTACCATAATTTGTGGAGGGCTGAACTGGCAGAGCTGAGCCAATGTTGGATCTGCTTGTCATAGGTGGCCTATTGAGAGAAGTGGCTGCTAAGGCATGGGAGGTACTCAAGAGACACCAGAGCCTCTCTTTCAATATATGTGGGAGTTGGAGTATTTGACTGACTGGGTGCAGATTGGTATGTGGTTTGTATTTGGCAACATTCAAGGTCAGGCCAAGTTCCTTGTAACCAGAATTGAAGAGGTCAAGATTGGCTGGGCAGTACAGTGGCACAGTGGTTAGCATTGCTATCTCACAGTGTCAGGGACCCAGGTCAGGGTCACTGTCTGTGTCGAGTTTGCATGTTTTCCCTGGGTCTGCGTGAGTTTCCTTCGAGTGCTCCAATTTCCTCCCACAGTCCAAAGATGTGTGGGTTAGGTGCATTGGCCTTGCTAAATTCTCCCTCAGTGTACCCAAAAAGGTGCCAGGGTGTGGTGACTTCAGGAATTTTCATGTAACTTCATTGCAGTGTTAACGTATGCCTACTTGTGGCACTAGTAAATAAACAAAATGGTGCAGACCAAGCATCAATTTGGAAGTGGGAGTTAAGCCCAGTCCATCAAGCATACCAGTCTCCCATCCAATGACTCTGTCTACACTTCCTGATGCCTCGGGAAAGCAGTCAGCATCATCAAGGACCCCACGCACCCCAGACATACTGTCTTCAACCTCTTCTGTCTCAAGATCTGTCTAACCAACTCAAGAACAGCTGTCATTGGCCTTTTGAATGGACCTACCTTATATTAAATTAATCTTTCTCTACACCCTAGCTATGACTGTAACACCACATTCTGCACCCTCTCCTTTACTTCTCTATGAATGGTATGCTTTGTTTGTATAGCGTGAAAGAAACAATATGTTTCACTGTATACCAATACATGTGACAATAATAAACCAAATCTAAGCAACAGATCAGCCATGATTGTACTGAATGGTGAATTGGAATTGAAAGACTAAATGGCGTACTCCTGCTTTTAAATAGGCCATTGCCAATTTTTTAACTTTGCATGTTGATATAAAAACTCATGCTGAACATTTCTTTGCACTATTTTTTCAAGTACTGGCCGACCTAAGAGCAGAGGGAGATAGGAAAACTGATGCCATATTTCCTTCGGTAACACTGTCGAATGCTTTCGTTATTAAAAAAAATCGCACATATTCATTTTGGAAAACAGCTGTGTTTATAAGATATGGGGCTTGCTGAATTGTTCACAGTTCAAACATTATTTGATTTTGCAGTATGAAATCTTTTGTGAGATTAGAAAGCATTGCACATTCAGATGGAAGAGTATACGGTCCTTTGACATGCAAATGCAATATAATTAAATAAACGTTTGAATAACAAGTGAACAAAAATATCAATTCCAGTGCAAGAAAACTTCAAAATCATATGGCACAGAAGGAGGTAATTTGAAAGAACTATCCAATTAGTCCCATGTCCCTGTTCTTCCAACAAGCCCAGTACTTTTTGTTTCCTTATCATGTATACATCTAATTCTCTTTTGCAAGTTGTTATTGAATCTTTTACCGCTCCTGCATTCCAAATCATAGCAACTCACTGCATAAAAACATTTCCCCTAATCTCCACAATGATTCTTTATCCAATTACCTTGTATCAAAACTATTTGTAATCTTGAACAACACCTTTAAATCGTCCCTTAAGCTTTTCATCTTTTGGAGAACAGTCCCATTTTCTCTACTCCCTCCATGTATTCCCTCATTCCTGGCATCTTCCCCACAACATTTTCAAGAGCTTAACTCTTCCTGCTGAAAACTTGGAACACAATACTTAAGCTGAAGCCCAACAAAGACTGTTAACATGACTTCCTTAGTTTTTGGTTTAAAGAAACAACCTTCTCAAGTTGTTCTTTGAAGAATTGTGTTTGTGAACCAGTGACTGGCTTAAATTCTCATTTCAATGAATAAGAAGCGTTTTCAGATTGACATAAACTGGGTAAAATTGCTTCAAAAGTAGCTGACGAACTCAAATCCCAACATAGTAACATAGTGACATCGGGGGAATTGATGACCTAGTATTGTTTTTGCTAGATTATTAATCCAGATACATGTATAAAACAAATTTAGCAATCTTCCCACTAATCTTTCCTGCCCATCCCCATATCCGTTGATTCTGAGAGAGATCAAAAATCTCTATCTCAGCCTCAAGTATTTTAAACATTGGAGCATACACAACCATAAGAAAAGCAGCTCCGTAGCACAGTGGTTAGCACTGCTGCCTCACAGTGCTAGGGACCCAGGTTCAATCCCAGCTTCAGGTCACTGTCTGAGTGGAGTTTGCACGTTCTCCCTGTGTCTGCATGGCTTTTCTCTGGGTGCTCTGGTTTCTTCCTACAGTCCAAAGATGTGTGGGTTAAGTTGATTGGCAATGCTAAATCATCCCTTTGTGTAATTTGTCATGTCCACCACGACTCTCACCAACGTTTACAGATGCACCATAGAAAGCATTCTTTCTGGTTGTATGACACTTGGTATGGTTCCTGCTCTGTCCAAGGCTACGAGAAACTACAAAGGGTCGTGAATGAAGCCCAATCTATCATTCAAAACAGCCTCCCTCACATTGACTTTGTCTACGCTTCCAGCTGCCGAATAGTAGCCAGCATAATTAAGGACCCCATGTATCTTGGACATATTCTCTTCCACCTTCTTCCATTGGGAAAAAGACAAAAAAGTCTGATATGTACCAACCGACTCAAGATCAGTTTCTTCCCTGCTGCCATCGGACTTTTGAATGGACTTGCCTCGCATTAAGTTGATCTTTTGCTATATCCTAGCTATGACTGTAACATTATATTCTGTACTCTTTCCTTTCCTTCTCTACGTGCTTTTTCTGTATAGTGCGCAAGAAACAAAACTGTATACTAATACATGTGAATAAAGAATTCCAAAGACACACAACTCTCTGAATGAGAACTTGGTTTCTTTTCATGCTAACTTTGTGACTTCCTTGTACGAGTACATTCAAGTCTCTCTGAACATAAACATTTTAAACAAAAACAGAAAATGTCGGCAAATTTCAGCAGGTCCGGCATCGTTTGTGGGGAGAGAATAGAATCAATGTTTCGAGTCTAGAACTCCCTTCATCAGAGCTGAGAGCAGAGAGAATCAGCCGAGATTTGTACTATTAGGTTGGAAAGCATCGGGGAGATGGGGGTGGTGTGGGCTTGGACAAAGGGAATGTAAATGAGGATACAGAAGGCTGAGAAGATGTTAAGAGTACCCACTGAGTGATCAGAATGCGAGAATGGCAGAACACAGGTACAACAATGCAGCTTCATCATCTTTTCCTTCCCATTTGTTCTTCAAAATATTCAATATTCTAAACACTGAATAGTTCTCAATGTTAAGTTCCCATCCTTGGTCACGTTGGTGCCATGTCTCTGTAATGCCAACTATATCAAACCCCTTTACATCAATCTGTGCAACCAATTCATCCATTTTGATTCAAATGCTCTTATCATTCAGGTACAAAACCTTAAGGTGAGCACTTTTAACATTTCTTTTCCCATTCCTCCTTTTTCTTTTAACTCAGTCCTTATCTGACTCTGGCCCTTGATTTCTCTGCCTATCATTTATCTTATTCCCCTTACAGTCTTTTCCTCTTGTTCTTAATTCTCTCTGCTCTGAATCCTTGCAAAGGTTCCCATCCCTCTGCCATATTAGTTTATACCCTCCCCAGCCACTCTAGGTGGAAGTTTCCTGTCCTGCCCACCATGGGAATCATAGTGGACAGGACATGAACACTGAAAATGTCTGTTGACCTGAGGCTGGATTTTTTGGCTTTGGGGTGAGTGCGGCTGGAAAATCTGTGCCTTGAATGAAGTATAACACACCACCACCACTACAAACAGGGAATGAATGGAAGTGGTGAACCAAATAGCTTGTGTGAACTGATCCAACTTTAATTTTGTTAGGTGTTTACACTGAGCTGAATTATATCCCCTGGCAGGTTTGCTTTCTAATGAGATTGCTTCAATATTGGGCAGAATTTTTCAACCGACAGCCAGTCAGGGCTTGTATCTGGAGGCCACTGAATCCCATACACTTACAAAAAATTTAAACAGAGGAGAACAGAAGCTCAGGTGCAACTAATAATAAGCAGTGACAAAATCCAGCTTTGGTTAATTAAATCTTAATGAAGTAAGCTGAACGATTTTTCTGTATCTAGAATTTTATATGGTACTTTTATCATTGGTAATTTGTTTAATTTAGTGAGCTGACGGAGACATTTCGATAACAGCACCAGGCAGTGGCCAATACAAATGAGAAAAAAAACTTGGATGAACTTTCCCCTTGTGATACTTTAATGTGACGAGTGCCAAGCGCAACTACTTATGTACTTTATCTTGACTTAGAGCGTTTGCAAAGTTTCAAGTGAAGATCTAAAACTTGTACGAAATCAGATGAAATACAGCCTGTTGCTTGCAGTTTCTCCAGAAAATGAGTGCCTAAGGACTTCATATTTTTTTCAGCGCTCCCAACCACTTCAGGTGGGCATGTACCAATTGTAACATTGCAAAGGGAATAGCGTGAATAGAGGTATATAAAATTATGAGGAAAAGGTAGAGTGGACAGGATAAAATTGTTTCCCTTGGTGGAAAATTCTGGAACTAAAGGACATAGGTTCAAGGTAAGTGGCAAAAGGTTTTGAGAGGATATGAGGGAGAATTTTTTTTCCACTAAGTGTGGTGGGTGCCTAGAAATGATGTCTAAGCCAATGATGGAGGTAGAGACATTAAACTCTTTTAAAAAGTACCTGATTCTGCATCTCAAGTGCTATAAACTACAGGGCTATGGGCCAGAAGCAGGAAGGTGGGATTATAACGGGTACTCAGGTGTCCTTGGGTTGGCATCGACAACATGGGCCAAATGATCTCCTGTGCTGTAACTTTTCTGTTGTTCTATGATATGTATGTGCCACATGTTTACAGGGTGGGTAGACTATGATGCCAGTCAGCATTTAACTCTAATTTTCTACCTGATTTTTAGACTATTCGTTAATGCTTCCTCTTAAGCACATGCAGTTGGCCAAACAACGGTGAAAGGAGCGCACATCTCCTTCATCCTCTAGTAGTTCATCGGAGTAAGCGGGTGCTTTTTATGGAGTACCACCATGGCAAGAACCTACGCATGGCATCTTTTAACATGGGGAAGGGGCAGTTTGTACTGCAGCTACCAGTCGATTCTGGTTGACCAGGGGACTCTCCTCTTACTGCCTGCTATGGGGTAATGGGAGGGTTCGCAGGTTGATAATCAACTTGTTTGGTCACGTTATGAATTTGTGTTCCCTGGTCATCAAGACCCAGAGCGAGACTCAAACCTGGTGAATCTGGCTCATACATAGGGAAGTGATTCTATGCCGATCAGGCAATTAACTGCCCGCCATTGGGACTCACATCTCTTTAAGGGCATAGATTCCTCCTCTAAGAGTTTGCTGGCCTTCAGAGGCTGTCATAAAAAAACATCTGGTTCACTAACATCCTTTAGGTAAGAAAATTTGCCATCCTTACCTGGCTTGGCTTACATGTGACTCCAGATGCCTCTGAAATGGCCCAATATGCCTTTAATTTCAAGGATAATTAGGCCAGCAAATCCCACATCCTGTGAAAGAATAAAAAGAGATGCAGTGCTGTGAGATCCATTGGAGATGGTGGCTGTGAGTGTAGGATCAAAGTGTTGGTATTTCTTCCCCCGATGGTCTGATCTCCAGCTAGGCTTTTGGCCTTAATTGTCTGGCCAGACAAAGAACAAAGAACAAAGAACATCCCAGCACGGGAAACAGGCCCTTCGGCCCAACGAGCCCGCACTGCCACATCTTCCTATACCTACCCTGCCCTGTGTGTATGTGAGTGGAACCCCTAATGTAGCCAGATTCAGGGGAGAATAGTGTAGGGTCAATTTGGTACACCAATCAGCCTAAGAGCACATCTTTGGGGTGTGGGAAGAAACCGGAGCGCCTGGAGGAAACCCACGCAACCACAGGGAGAATGCACAAACTCCCACAGACACAGGCCCAAATCCATGTATCTGCACAGCTAGCAGTGCTAGTCACTGAGCTGTTGCGGTGCCCGTCTGCTGGTCCAGGATTAAGCACACACAACGACACGAAGTACTAGGCCGCTCCCGGAACCTCCAAGAGCAGCCCATGCACGACCCACCGTGTGCATGCCCCTCGTTTGACAACAAGGTGGACCAGATGACACTTCTCTAATTAAAAGAAAGGAAATAGGTAGATACAGACCATGTTTAGGTGGTTGGACAAACTGGAGGAGGCTGATATTATGGAATTTACTCTGTCAAAGTTGGTGTAGAAGAGATCATTAGGTTGTACCAACTCTGACAGAGTATATTACCCAGACCCTCCCCCCCGCCACCCTATCCCCACACATTTACCATGGCTAGTTCTCTTAACCTGCCTTTGGACACTAAAGAGCAATTTAGCATGGCCAATCCACCTAACTTGCACATCTTTAGAGAGTGGGTGGAAACCGGATCAGTTGGAGGAAACCTATGCAGACACAAGGGGAACGCGCAAACTCCACACAGGCAGTTATCCAAGGCTGAACTTGAACCCAGGTTCCTGCCTGTGAAGTTGCAGTGCTAACCACGTTGCCACCATGCCGCCCCTGAAGGGCCATCCATTTGCCAGGTGTGGCACCCAAAGTAGCGTACTTCTCCTGAGTGACTAAAGATGTCAAATGTAAACGGCATGGTGGCAAAGAGGTTAGCACTGCTGCCTCACAGTGCCAGGGAGCCGGGTTCAATTCTGGCCTTGGGTCACTATCTGTGCACATTCTCCCCACATCTGCGCGGGTTTCCTCCCAAAGATGTGCGGATTAGGTTGATTGGTCATACGCAATTAACCCTAGTGTTGGGGGATTAGCAGGGTAAATATGTTGGGTTAAAGAATTGGGCCTGAGTGGGATTGTCATCAGTGCAGATTTGATGGGCCGAATGGATTCCTTCTGCACTGGAGGGATTCTATGATTCTAACTCAAAACAGAGCTGAGAAATCTGTTGGGTAAAGAAAAGATGGAAGGAGGAAATGTAATTAAAACATTAGAAACTGAAAGAGGGAATGAGAAGTTAAAGGCAGAAAACATTTACAAAATTATTCCGGAAAATACAATTGAAACAACCTGTAGCAAAAGAGAGGGAAAAGAAAGACATAATTTGCTCATCAATTTTAATTAAAAAGCTGAAACAGATAATTAGTGCTAAATTAATAGATTGTGCATTGAGACAATTGACCTATGATCTCTGTGGATTGATGTTCCGAATGTTATGATTTATTATAACCTGAATTGTAATTAATCTGAAAAGGATTCTATCTGATTACGATATTTAATAACATTGAATGGGTTCTTAATTATTGTAATTATCTTTCAATGTTTGCATAAGAGCACAAGAGGAAATATTGAGTTTGGAAGGAAGCAATTGAGATGCCTCACTGCAGTGAATCCAATACATAAAATTTATGTCAGGTACACCAGTATGTCAGAAACAACATTTCAACTGATGATTATTTACTTGATACTGATTTTATGAATTAGTCCACAATGGGAGTAAGTGTCCCTACGTTCTTTTTAAATTAATTTATAGATGTGGGTGTCGCTGGCTCAGCCAGCATTCATTGACCATCCCTAATTGTCCTTGAGATATCGGTGGCAATGTACTCTTGAATCACTGCCATCCCTGGGGTGTAAGTACGCTAACAGTGCTGTTAGGGAGGGAGTCCCAGGAATTTGACCCAGCAACAGTGCAGGTACTGCTGCCCTTACCTTTAGATGGTATCAGTCACATGTTTGGAAGATGATGTCTAAGGAACGCTGGTCAGTCCCTGCAGTGCATCTTGTAGAAGGTATATACTGTTCTTCGGTGTTGCATCAATTGAATATTTGTTCAAGATGTAGCAATCAAGTGAGTTTCTTTGCCCTGGATGGTGTCAATCTTCATCAATGTTGTAGAAGTGCACCCATCCAGGCAAGTGGACAGTATACCATCACACTCCTGAGTTATGCCTTGTGGATGATGGACAGGCTTTGGGGAATCAGGAGATGATTTACTCATTGGAGGATTCCTAGCCTTTGACCTATTCTTGTAGCCACAGTATTTATATGGCCAGTCATATTCAGTTCCTGTTCAATGGAAGCACACAGGATGTTGAGAGTGGGGATTCAGCAATGGCAATGCTATTGAATGTCAGTAGGCAAAGGTTAGATCCTCTCTTGTTGGAGATGATCATTGCCTACCATTTTTGTGGCACGAATGTTACTTGCCACTTTTTAGCCCAAGCATGGATATTGTCCATGTCTTGCTGCATTTGGGCATTGCCGGGTGTTTGCAGATGTTGTAGCTATGCAGGAACAGCTTGGCTAGGGGCACAGCAAGTTCTAGTGCACAAGTCTTCAGTACTATTGTCAGGGCCCATAGCCTTTGCAGTATCCAATCCCTTCAGCCATTTCTTGATATTACTTAATGCAAATTGAATTAGCTGAAGACTGATATCTGTGTTGCTGGGGACGTCTGGAGGTGGCCAAGATGGAATAGAACATAGAACATAGAACACTACAGCACAAACAGGCCCTTCGGCCCACGAGTTGCGCCGATCACATCAACACCTACCAATCTATAGACCTATCTATAACCCCCAATCCCATTAAGCCCCATATACTCATCCAGAAGTCTTTTAAAAGACCCCAGCGAGTTCGCCGCCACCACCACTGACGGCAGCCAATTCCATTCACTCACCACCCTCTGAGTGAAAAACTTACCCCTAACATCACTTCTGTACTTTCCTCCCCGCACCTTAAATCTGTGTCCTCTCGTAGCGACCATTTCAACCCGGGGAAATAGCCTCTGAGAATCCACCCTATCTATTCCTCTCAACATTTTATAAACTTCTATCGGGTCGCCTCTCAACCTTCATCTCTCCAGGGAAAAGAGTCCCAGCTCCCTCAACCTAACTTCATAAGGCATGCCTCCCAATCCAGGCAACATCCTTGTAAATCTCCTCTGTACCCTTTCAATAGCTTCTACGTCTTTCCTATAGTGAGGCGACCAGAACTGCGCACAGTACTCCAAATGAGGCCTGACAAGGGTCTTATAAAGTTGCAGCATTACCTCCCGATTCCTAAACTCAATCCC
Source organism: Carcharhinus amblyrhynchos (assembly GCF_965287045.1). NCBI lineage: Eukaryota > Metazoa > Chordata > Chondrichthyes > Carcharhiniformes > Carcharhinidae > Carcharhinus > Carcharhinus amblyrhynchos. Next base: position 23,317,958 of record NC_137342.1, on the reverse strand, counting down.
TCGATTAATGAAGGCCAGTACACCATATGCCTTCTTGACCACATCCTCCACCTGCGAGGCCGATTTAAGAGTCCTGTGGACCCGGACCCCAAGATCCTTCTGCTCTTCAACACGACTAAGACTCCTGCCCTTGATAGTGTACTCGTTCATCCCATTGGTTCTGCCAAAATGGACGACTACACATTTATCCGCGTTGAAGTCCATCTGCCACTTCTCCGCCCAGTCCTGCATCCTATTTATGTACTGCTGCAACTTTTGACATCCTTCCAGACCATCCACAACACCACCGACCTTCGTGTCATCAGCGAACTTACTTACCCATCCCTCCACTTCCTCATCCAGGTCATTTATGAAAATGACAAACAGCGAGGGTCCTAGAACAGATCCCTGGGGCACTCCACTGGTGACTGACCTCCATGCCGAAAAAGACCCATCCACAACCACTCTCTGCCTTCTGCAGGCAAGCCAGTTCTGGATCCACAAGGCCAAAGGCCCTTGGATCCCATGCCCTCTCACCTTCTCAAGAAGTCTTGCATGGGGGACCTTATCAAATGCCTTGCTGAAGTCCATGTACACCACGTCCACTGCACTTCCTTTGTCAATGTGTTCAGTCACATTATCGAAGAACTCAACTAGGCATAACTCAACTAGGAATATCCAATCAGCATTTCTGGTTGAAGATTGCTACGAAGCTTTATCTTTTGCACTGATGTGCTGAGCTCCTCCCTCATTAAGGAGGGGATATTTGTGGAGTTTCCTCCCCCAGTGACTTGTTTAACCATTCATCACCATGCACAGCTGGATGTGGTTGGACTGCTGTACAGTTGATGTAGAATTGTCTATTACTCGCTTTTATCATGCAAGTAGTCATATGTTAGCTTCAGCAGGTTGACACCTCATTTTTAGGTATGCCTGGTATCACTCCTGCACCCCATTGAGCCAGGGTTGATCCCTGGTTTGGTGAAAATGGTAGAATAAGGGATATTCCAGACCACAAAGTTACAGATTCTGGTAGAGTACAATTCTGCTGCTGCCAATCTTCACCCTGACTGCCTCAGACCCAATCTAACAGCATGGTTCTTTGATGCTGGTACTATCCAGCCTTTCTTGATGATGGGCATTGAGGTCTCCCATCCAGACTACATTGCCACCCTCAGGGCTTCCTCCAACTGCTTTTCAGCATTAGCTGATGGGGACGATATATGCTAATCAGCAGGAGGTTTTCTGGCCCATGTTTGACCTGGTCACATGAGACTTCAGGACTCCTGGGGCGACTCCCAATTGTAAACCACTGTGGTGGTGGTGGTAGTGTCTGGGACATTATCCAAAAGGTACAATTCTGAGAGTATGACAATGTCAGGCTGTTGCTTGAATAGTTAGTGAGACAGCTCTCCCAATTTTGGCACAAACCCTCAGATTTTAGAAAGGAGAACAATGCAGGGCTGAGATTACCATTGTGGTTCCTGGTCCCTAGGTCAATGCTGAATCGGTTCGTCTGTTTCATTGCCTTTTGTTTTGTTTGTAGTGGTGGGATTTGCAACCAGGTCCCTCAGCATTACCCTGGATCTTTGGAATAGTACACCAGCAACACTATCATTGTGACATGTATTTCATGTAAATTAAATACTTAAATATTGAAGAGCAAGTCAGCCTATATACAGGAGTGCATTCAGCAGAAGTAATATATGCGTTCACAGTTTACTAATGTAATGCATGAACTTTATGTGAGAGGAGTGTGCATTGTGTGGTTCACAAAGGTTATCACTTGTTCTCACCCCTGTCCATTGTCTTGTTTCGCCCTGAGAAAAAAGATTTGCCTACTCAAATGCACTCAACATGGTAATCTATCATTTCTTTTCTTGTGTGCTGATGGACTTCTGTCTGGAGTTATCAGGAGTTTGGTGCAAAGCTAACCAGAAGAATGAGGGAGGAGGTTTTAAACTTTTGCCAAGAGGCTGAAAACTGATGATAATGGATCAACCGTATATTACTCACCCTACGCTGGCTTGCTTTTCCATTCAGTTCAATAATGTAGATGAGAGCACAAATGGCTTTGATAATTGTAAATGCTGGTAGGCAGCCCTTTGTTTCAGAAATATAGTTTAAGGCGTGAAATATGGTAACTCTGACTCATATTTAAGGTTTGTATATCTTAAAGGGGAAGTGTCATTTCAGTCGTGGTTGTAAGAAGCATGATTGTTAAACATTTATCAGAATGCCGACTCTCGGACTCTCCATTTACATGGTGGTGCTGTTCAGGTAATGCAGGTAATGGCAGAATGGAGGACTTTTTTCCCAGCACTTTATCTTCAGTTATAATGATTATTTCTAAAGTTCCTCCCCAACTTTTGCTTCTTGATTTTACACTATCGTTCGGGTGCTTTAGTGTCTTATGCCATGAAGACAGATACAAAATACTTATTTAAATTCTCAGCTATTCCCCTGTTTCTCATTACTGATTCCCCAGTCTCATTCTCTAAGGTACAAGTGTTTACTTTAGCTTTACAAACATGCAGACATACAAATTAGGAGCAGGAGTGGGCTACTTGGCCCTTTGAACCTACTCCACTATTCAGTAAGTTCATGTTTTATTTGTGTATTTGTAGAAGCTCTTACTGCCTGTTTTCAGAGTTCTTGATATTTTGCTCTCAAATGCTAATTTCTTCCTCACATTTTCTTGGCTATTTTTTGCTGGTTCCTAAAATGTTTCCAACTTTCTGGTCTGGCACTAATTTTCGCAGCAATGTATGCCATTCTTGCAATTTGATACCATCCTTAACTTCCTTAATTAACGATAGATGGTTTATCCTTCTCATAGCTTTTCAATGCAATACATCCTTGTCGAGAGTTATGAAATACCCCCTTAAATGCCTGTCACTGTTTTTTATACCTTCTTACCTCTTAACCTATTTTCTGGTCAACTTTAGTTAATCTTGAGCTGGATTTTCTGGCCCTTCCCACCAGGATCTGCCAGTCCCACTAAGCTGACCTCCATGATGGGTTCCCTGGTGACAGGATGGACAAGCCATGCAAAATTCTGTAGACGTCGACGAAACTGGAAGATCCCACTGGCGACCAATAATGTGTCACTTCTGCTGTTGGAAAACATGCTGGGGTGGGCAGAAAATCCCACCCTAAGTCTTCACATCATCGTAATTACCTTTACTTGAGTTAATGTCATTAGTTTCAGACTCAGACTTATCCCCCTCAAACTGAATATTCCCCCATGTCTTGATCACTCTTCTCTAAAGGATTCTTTACACTGGAATTATTAATTAATCCTGTCTCATTACACAGGTGTAAAATTGCCTGTTCTCTGGTTAGGTCCTTTATGTATTCATTTAAGAAGTGATGACAAATATACTCTATGAACTCAACTTCAAATCTGCCTTTAACAATATGATTTGTTCAATCTATATAAAGATTAAAATCACTTACAATGATTGCAATACCATTCTTACAGGTCCCCATTATCTCTTGACTTATACTTCGTTCCAGGGCCAGGGAGAGAAACCATGTAACCTGGTGCTTTTCCTGTTTAATCCCCTTCCCCACTTTAACCCTCAATTATTTTCCCCCTTTTCAAGATTCACCATTCAATTCACCAACAATCACAGAAAGGTCCATATAAAGTGATAACATTCATTGTTGATATCTGGTACAAATATCATCCAAAGATATGTAATATGGTCATTAATATTAAGAACAGAGATGATATAATGCAGTGTTAGCTTGCATGCAGCCAATAAGTCATCCCATTATAACTATTAAACAAGCTGAAGAATACAAATTTAAATTTAACAGCATCGTGCAATATTATAAATTTGAAAGGAAAGTACCTATTAGTTATTTATAACACTGTGCATGTGATAATGTTGATTTTGGTGACTGCATCAGCTTTCTGCACATTGCACCATATAAACAGGTGACAATAAATTAATTTTGAGGAAGGATTTAATACATGCAGCCCAGGTAAACTGTTCAAGATTTGTTTCCATTCTGTAGAAGTGGAAAAATACTTTTTTCTGCTTGGGTGCATGATTTTATTCAGTATAATTATTACATACAAAGGGCATAATTGAATTCAATTGCATCAATAATCTCATGGGGTTAAAAGATCTAATGACTTCTTAACAACATAACAGAATGCTTGAACAACATAGCTCTTCACTGCCAGTGAAAAGTGTTGGGGTCCTCATGTGTCTCTGTGCAATCTCTAGGAAAACAAAGTCTCACAATACCACGTTAAAGTCCAACAGATTTATTTGGTAACAAAAGCCACTAGCTTTCAGGCCTCTGACCCTTTGTCAACCTCTAGGAGGTTAGAGGACAAAGTTGGTCGGTTCACAATTATATCTGCGTTTTCTTGATTAGCTAATCTAAGAACTCTGTTGCTTTTCTCTACAATATATTTTCAATATCTTATGAAACAACTCAACTTTATCATGGTATTTCAGGTACTCAAAAAACTCATTAAAAAAACAAAGATAGAGTGAGATAACAGGTAAGTAGAAAAAAGGACAAAATTAAAGTCAATGGGAAAATTCTTGAGGATCATGTGCAGTGTGAAAAAAGGTACTGATTCACCATGAGTCCATTAACAATCAAATTAACAGAACTCCAACCTTGATTCCACTCTCTGTTCACAATACAATTATGGATGACAAAGGCCATTTAGCTCAGCTCATCCTATCCAGTCAGAATGACATACAAGTGTACATATTAAGAGAAGAAGTAAGCTATTTCCTTTCCATTTATTTCTGTGTCTGCCATCAATTTATCTGTGTCATTGCAATGACTCCCTGCACTCAGATAGAAACTTTTAATTCTGTCTTTTCACTACTTTTGTCTACTCTGACCCCATTGGCTGGTGCACTCATATTTCTAAGACCAGTCCTTTCCTGTCAAAAGTAACATGGTATTCTGTGAAACTCTGATCAGAAGTGTACATATATCCTGCAAATGGAATTTTGGGAACTAAACACTGGCAATGAAAAATTGTTCCATTGTGGAACTAAATTTTACAGCCAACAATGTCTTATCAGCTATGTTAAGTGTTTGGAAGAATTAAATCATTAGGGGTTTTGAGAAATGATTTAGCAAATGTGTGAACTTGCAAAAATTGCAAGAGGAAAAAAATCAATGTTTCGGTTTCAGGTATATACTTCAAAACATGACTGTACTGCAAACCTTCAAACATTTTCACACCTTCAGACACTTACTGCAGTTCAATTTTCACTTGTGTCTTTGACACTTCAAGAAGTCACAGGTTCCTCGAGTATTATACATCAGTCATAACATTTTGTACTCTTTACCCCCTAATGACATATCATATGATCAAGTTAGATTTTCATCACATCGAGACCATCATTCAGGATCAATGTTCACAGAAACAGATATTGCATTTGAAAAGAAAAAGGCATTGACCTTTGCCATAGAGTAGGTAGAATTTTAGATACCAGAAAAGTATATATTTATTCTTTCATGGGGTTTGGGCACTAGCTAAGTCACCATTTATTATCTATCCCTTATTGCCTTTGGCAGGATGACAGTGAGCTGCCTTCTTGAACTGCTCCAGTCCATGTGGGATAGGTACACCCACAGTGCTGTAAAGAAGGGATTCCTAGGAGTTTGATCCAGCGACAGTGCAAGAACAGTGATATAGTTCCAAGTCAGAATGGTGCATGGCTTGGAGGGGAAACTGCAGGTTTGAACTTTAAGTTTACTTATTAGTATCACAAGTAGGCATACACTAAATTACTGTGAAAATCCCCTAGTTGCCACTATCCAGCGCCTGTTCAGGTACATTGAGGGAGAACAGCCAATGCACCTAACCAGCATATCTTTCGCACTGTGGGAGGAAACAGGAGCATCCGGAGGAAACACAGGCAGACACGGGAAGAATGTGCAGACTCTGCATGGACAGTGACCCAAGCTGGGAATTAAACCAGATCCCTGGTGTTTTGAGGTAGCAATGCTACCCACAGTACTACTTTGGTCTTCCCATGTCTCTGCTGCCCTTGTCATCTCAGGTAGTAGAGGCCATGGGTTTGGAAGGTGCTTCTGATGGAAATACTTCTCATGGTTTGGTAGCAGTAATTAAGTGAGGAAGTCACCGGGCAATTTGGAGCTGAAAATCCATCTGGCTGTTTCCTTCTACTGTTAGGCCAGGATATCTGCTAATTAATCCACTCTAGCACTGAATTTACCATGAGTTTTGGAGTCAACTCAGTTACATATCCATTGCCTACTCCCATTCAATTCTGTATTGTTTTGGCATGGAAATTGGGAACTGTCAATTGCACTTTTGAAAAAGTCTGCAATGTGATGATTACAGCAATAGGTTGGTTTGTTAGGCAGATTAAACTGTTCAGTAATTCTATTGGTTGCTTCGCATGAAATGTTGTGGCATTTTAGAGAATGTTGCAGATTGGAGTAAGCATAGATTATGGGTGACAGATTATTCAATTGAATCGAGGAGGCTCAAACGATTCAGTTTAAAGTGGTTCATTGAGGAGCAACAGTTCAAAACAATATTATCAGAATAGACAGAGTGGACATACAACCCATAACAGTTGAGAAGGATTTGATGGATGAAGCTGCCTGATCCTTGCTGCCAGCTGTAATGATCTCTTGTATGTCAGTTGATTTTAAGCTGAAGCTGGTAACCTCAAAGAGCATTCTCCACTTGTGATTTTTCCTTCTTGGCTGCTTATTTATATATCATATTTCTAGGTGACCAGTTGATGCCTCATATCAATCAGTTCACTCAATCACCTCTTCCCATTCAAATGTCCAATTACCAAAGGACAGGTGCCCAAGATAAACCCATCCTTTTGCTCAAAGCCCCAAGATCACTTTATTATCTCACATGAGAGTATCTTGTTCATTTAATGGGCAAGAGGCTCCATCTTATCAGGCCCAGGAATCACTGTGCCTGAAGGAGCTATGTGACCTAGATAACAATCTTTGAGAGAACAATGGGTAATTGGCTGTGCCGTGTCTTTGTTATCTCCCCCAGGGGGTTAAAGACTTCCTTTTGGAGAAAGAGAGCGAGTGAGAGAGAAGGAAAGGTATTGTTAAGAAACCGCAGCCTCAGCAGTTATTCGAACACTGTTATTTCGAGCTATTCTATAATACCCTCAGAACTATTCTTTCTTATAGATATAGTTTTGGTGCATCCGTTCTCTTTACAGTGGAGGAATAGGCATTGGCTCCAAAGAAAGGAGCAAGGCACTCGCTGAATGGATTCAGGAAGAAAGTGCAGAGATTTTAATGAGTCTAACCTTACTCCGCTCTGGGAGAACTACAGGAAAAGGGTGAAAGATTGCTGTGTGCAAAAATGAGAGGATATATCAGAAATATATTTAGTATCCCATGTGGAGGGAGGTGACATGACCTCTTTTACCAACAAGAGCACAGACCAGTACCAGAAAAAAATTCAATGACCTGACTAAGACAGAACATAACAGACCTTGTTTCTTTTGTTCCTTGGATCTTGTGGGCACTACTACACTATTCACCTGCTTGAGTTAAGAGCTCCAGAGTTAACCCTATACTCTGAACTGTGATTTAAGGACCTCTCTCATTTTGTAACTTTCAAAAACACACAAGAAATATTCACTGTAGGAGATTTACAGCCCCTCTGCCACTTTCACAATGTGATACCGGGATGATATGTAACATCATCTGTCTGCTGCCTCTGGAAAAATATCCAATAAATGTGATCAATGTTAATGAGCTGCAAAGTCAGCGTAAAGACATGACGTGATTGATCCCCTGGGGAGTGCCAGGTCACGCTTCCAAATACTCAACATCGAGAATATCATTATAATAAATTAACATTTGTTTATCAGACCCCTCTGCCAGAACCACCCCTCCTCCACCCAATCAGAAAATACATCCCTGGCGGTATGGCAGCAAAATGGCATGAATCTCTAGTCTCTGTAGGCGTGCACCTGGACAGCAGGGCACACAGTTGCATGTAGCACTCAGTGGAGTGAGGGTCATTCCTGGGTGCTGCTCAGACAAACTCCTAGCACTGTCCAGACAGTAACCCCAGGCCATGGCAGTGCAGTGCCGGCAGTATCTGGGCAGCACCAAGATAATGCCAGGACAGCACCTGGTTTTCTCCAGGTGCTTCAGTTTCTTCTCACATTCTTAAAGACGTACTGGTTAGGTGAATACTCCATGCTAAATTCTCTCTCCATATACCTGAATAGGTGCCAGAGCATGGCAACTGGGGAATTTTCACAGCAACTTTATTGCAGTGCTAATGTAAGCTTATTTGTGACACTAATAAATAAATTTTAGTCCCGTTTTTACTTCACTGTCATGTTAAACATTGCAGCTGCAACATTTTTGTAGGTCTCTCTAATTGCTTTTATTTCTTGAGGTGTACTGCCCATTTTGTGTTTAAGACTTTTGATTACCTGCTCATTGACTTTAACTTTACCCTCTCTCCCTCCCTCAACTCTCCATCCACCTCTTTGTCTGGATATTGTTAAACTAATGTCCTATTTTTTGCAGACCAATGTCTTGCTAATTGTCCTTCTGATGCATCTTCTTCCAAAATTGATCTCTAAATTTCAATGAGCAACTCATTCCAGATCACATTTACATTTACTCCTCAGATACCATCCCATTTTAACTCTCGGTGATTTTGGTTTTTAGCACAGACAGTTTCTAATCACCTTAGAAAATGTCCACTGGGAGTTCCAACCTCAGTTGTTTAATTTCTTAATCAACCTTTTATACTTGTCACCACCCATCGGATAGTACATTTATCCTGGGTTGCTGGGAAAATGCTGACACAGGCAAAATGTATGGGATCCATTTTATTGGCTAAACTCAATACACTTGGATGTAAGGGGTGTTCATTTTCTTACCTCAGAGTGGTGGTCCCAATTAAATAATTGCAGCCGCAATCTTTATGTGCATTTTAAAAATGAAGGTTATTGATTTTCTAACACTCAGCCTGCTCTTAAAACAAAATCTCTTACTTATCCATATCATACATTCTATCACATATACAAAAACTGGGGGAAGGATTTTGTGTTCCCCCCAGGGTGTGTTCTGAGGTGGGAGGAACACAGATGCAATTAAACACCCCTTTACCTATTAAGGCCCTTGAGTAACTGCTTAGTGGTCATTTAAGGGCCTTAATAGGTAAATGGGTATGAAATTGTATCTGGGTTTGGCCAGGCAGGTCCCAGAGGAATTCTGTCCATTCAATTTTACGCTCCCCTTTCCTCCCACCTCGGAGCTGCCTCAATTTTTAGACTAGCGGGGTGCAGGTCGGGTGGGAAACTGATTTAAAAAAAACTTCTTGCAATCTCAGGCAGGAAGAGATGGGTAGTTGAAAGTCCCACCAGAGGTGGGGCACCCTCTACCCCATGATCTTGGAGATCCAAGTCTCTTTCCGCCCTGGTCCAGTGTAAATCAAACAGGAAGCGTCTAAAACAACCTGGCTGACTTATAGATTGGTTTGCATGCTCTAAATGTTTTAAATAGCTCCGAGTTGATATTGAACACCAAAGGAGAATTTTAGGAGATGTTATCCACAATCTCAGCGTTATGTTCAACCAAAAGAACAGCTTCTTCCCTGCTGCAATCAGATTTTTGAATAGACCAACCTCGCATTAAGTATCTACACCCCAGCTAGCTATGGGAGGGTGATTCTCCCAACCCACTGCAATTTTTTTTTGTGCAGTGGCTCAGGAAACTCTACCAGTGGCCAATCCGCACTGGGCATCTGGGCTTCCATGCGTCTCCCAGTGCCGGATTTCCAAAACCGCCAGTTCTTTGCTGGAAGTCAGTGCAGAGCTGCCTAATATATGCAGCAGGTAATTTGAATCTAATTTGAATTCTATTCATGTGCCTGGGACTAAAATCTCCGGACCCATTGGCCTCTACCCCCTGCCAGAAATGGTTCACCCCAGCGGGGTCTATTACAGCCCCCTGGGAGTTAGTGGCTCAACCCCACTGGAGTGAAGGGGTAATTGAGGCTCTCCCAGACATTCGGGTGCTGGGAGCACCCCCTGGACATTGCCACCTTGGCAGTACCAGCCTGGGCTCCCTGGCACTGTCCATGGGGCAAAGTGCCAATGCCCAGAGAACATCTTGGCATTGCCCACCTACCATGGGGCAGTGCCAGGGTGGCTGGGCCTAATGTGGGCAGGGCCTCCGGTGGTAATTAGTGGGGTTGAGGAGTCCTGCTGGGAAGGATAGGGACCAGCGATTGTGACTAGCCATCAGGGTTGCGGTGGGAGTGGCAGCTTGCTGGGGGGTGGGAGCTGCAAGGGGTGTTGGCACTCTGGGGGAGGGTCGGAACTGTTGGTGGGGAGGGAAGGATTTGTTGAGGGAAGGGTGGGGGCGAGAGATCTTTGTGGGACAGGAAAGGGTTCACGGCTGGCCTAGGCATGTTTGGGGAGCCAGCCATCGGTCCGTGGGGGGTGATGCACAGCCGGCAATGCCGAGGTTGCAGGGCTGGCCACTGATCGAGTTGGCCAGCAATTGGGAGGCTGGTAAATAGGTGCCAATCTTGGTGCTGACAGATTGGCATACACGCAGTGGCCTGTTCAGCACGATGCTGTCAGTCGCTCCAGTGGGAATAGGTCCCGTTCACTGGAGTGAATCATACGAGTGCACTCTGCAGTGCAGCAAGTGTGAGAGATTCAGTTTGAAACTCCCACTGAAAACCCAGCAGGATTTACTCCAGTTTCTATTCGAATTCGACACTTAGAATTAATTTTTGAGAGAATCCCACCCTCCATTCTGCACTTTCTCCTTTCCTTCTCTGTGAATGGTATGCTTTGTCTGTATAACATGCAAGAAACAAAACTTCTCACTATAAACCAATACATGTAACAATAATAAATCAAATCAAATCAAAACTGTGTTTGCTACCATGCATCCAAACTACCAGCAAATTAACTTACTTAGTCCTTTGCTCCATTGCCCATCTTTATCCTTACTTCAATTCCTCTATCACTGAAACGTTATATGATTTCTTTGCTTCCATGCTTACTATTTCAGTTGTCTCCTTGCCAGTGTGAACATGGTCCACCATCCACAAACTCCATCTTGTCTCATCCATCCTCCTGACTTTTAATGGTTTCTTAATGGGTCAATTTAAAATCAATTCCTACATCACTTCTTCACCCTTTGATTTGATAGCTCTGGCTTTCTGTGTGCCATTTGCTCTTCCACACAGCTCTCAGATCTATCCCACTTCAAAACCCTCACACCACTGCCATCATCGTTTCTGATACAGTGGTTACTTCTACTCACTACAACGCTGTGCATTAAATCCACAGTCTCATTCACTTTTCCCCTGACCTCTTCAAAAGATTATCCTAAACCCAAAGTTTTGACATTGTCTTTTGCAACTTTCCCAAACTGCTTTACTGTAGTTTGCCATTCAGTCATATTATCATTAGGTGTCAGCAAAACATCTTGGAACAACTTGTACACTCCAATTTGGCACAAATGAGAGTTGTTGTTAATTATGAGTAAGCTTAATGACGGACTTAATTGTAATTACGGAATACCTGAATGAGTCATAATATTCCGGAGCCCTTAAATAATCCCAAACCTTTTCCTCATCTAAGGCAGTAGAGTGCAAGTTAAAATACAGCAAAAAAGGGTCAGACTTTAAGAAAAATGAAGAATCACTGAGAATGGAGCTTGAGGCTGAGTTCGTGACATTTAAGCAGTGGTTTGTACATCTTATCAAACCTTTGTTGTGCTGAGATCAAAACTCATTATGGTGGAAAAAGAGTTGAAATGGGGAAAAAAAAACCTTAATAAGAGTAAAAAAAACCCCAGCAATTTAGCAGAAACCTCTCTGCTCCAGACTAGAGAAGCAAAACTTGGCAACAGGAAGATAGAATATTTTAAGGATGAGCTTGGTGAACAGAGCCTATAGGGATAAAAAAAAATCAATTGATAGCTCTATTAGAGGGTGTCAAAGGCTGGAATACAATTTTATTTTTATAAAATCTAATTTCAGAACTTTTAACCTCTTGGAAAACACTTTATTAATGGAAAGGCAACAGGAGCTATCACAGTCTCTCCAGCCTGACTCTCTGGCAGAAAGTGCAAACCCATTTTCATTACCAAGTTCACAAGGAATGGAGAGTTCACAAGGCATATAGAGCGCAGTCAGATGAAACAAAAGCAACCTATTTAGACACTGAGAAGCACATTCTCCAGCTGTAGAACTGGAGCTCCAGCGTTCAATCCAGCAAGTACTTACAACAGTACACATGAGAACATAAGCAATAGGCAATACCGTCCCTCGGGCCTGTTTCATCATTCAGTAGGAATAAGGCAGTATCACCTAGATATCTAGGGAGGTTGCAGAAAATTCCACACTTCATATAACTGACCAAAACAATTTGCTTCAAAAACGAAAAGAACTAGCATTTATATATTGTATTTCATAACCAATGGACATCCTAAAGCACTTGCCAGCCAATTAATTATTTTTGAACAGTAGTCATTGTTGAAATTTAAATAATCATGTTAGCTAATTTTCAGATAGCAACGTTCCTATGGACAGCAGTGTGGTAAATAGTCATTTAACATTCTTGGTTTGTGCTTGTTAGGGATAAATGTCCTCTAGGGCACTCAGGGAACCACCTTGTTAAAAAGTACATCTATTTCATCAACAATAAAATTTTAAAATACTGTTAGATATCCTCCTGACTATGTTTCTTAACTTGTTATCAGCACCAGTCTCCAGTCCAGAACAATCACAGTTTCTGTCGTACTCAGCTGGGGACATACATCCATGCATCCCATATCCCTTCATACCTGCATGCCCCACCTCATTGCCACTCACCCAGTATTCCCCAAGGCAGATCTCAGGGGTCATGTCTTTGAAATGGAGACAAGAAGAAACTCTACAAATCTAATGCAGCTGATTTCAAATATATATCTTATTGGAAAAAAGCTTCATAATTCATAAAAGTCATCGAAAAAATTCACCTCCTGCATGCAGACAATCTGTTATAAAAACAATCTATTTCATTGGCAATATTAAATACAGATCACCCATAAATAATTTCTGAAAGTCATCAATCAAACAGTCCAACAGAGCCCTGCTGAGGTAAGATGTTCTGGTACTTTTGAAACTCAGATAAACATTCATAATGATATCGAAGCAAACCATTGAAGCTAATAGACCATGGAACCAATTAAAATTACAAAAAAAAAGACTAGGTTTCTTTTTCTAAGCTAAACTAGATAGCCTATCAATCAAAGCACTCCAGGGGCAGGTGGCTTTTTTCATTTTTCCTCTAAATGGAAGCTGTAGACTTTGTTTTCTTTTATTTTAATGACTGGAGAGATGTAATCACTTCAGAGCATGATAAATAGAAATACTAAGCAGTTGTGTCTGCAATTTTGAATGGTTGATAGCTTTTTTCCAAAAGGAAAAGTACTTCAATGCATCTCAACACTTATACAAGTTGGTCAAATTACCTTTGCAGAACAGATGCCTATAGTCAACCAACGCAGTAAAAAATACATCTACATTACAGTATCTTATCTTGCTATTGAAGCTGAAAGAACTTTCTTCTGTGTTTCCAAGCTTGTCAATGAAAGAATTTCAGGGTAGGTGGCTATTCTTATTTTTCTTGTTGCCTACTAGAGGCTGGGGTTTCCCCATCATCCATGTCTCCTCTGAAGTGCTGTGAACCATGTATTTTTATGGAAGGAGTTGCATTCTGACACAATTGCAGGGACGGGTGGTTTTGGACTGCCCACCCCTGTAACAGTACCAGCTAGGGAAGGAGTGAAACGTGCAGGTGGGCACCCTACACCTTTACCAAGCGCCTGAAAAATGGGAATGGGGCTAGCAATCCCAGAATCCGATCACGCCTGCTAGTTTTAAAGGTCTTCCATGTCAGACTCACTCACCGAAAATCCCAGCGACATTGCAAAGTTAAAGTGAAAATCTATTAGCTTTCTTCTCAAACAAATTTTGTTGACTTTTTCAAGGAGGAATAATATGAAATCAATATTAATGTTGGGTAAGGATATTCACATTTCTGTGAGGCTTTTTATCTAACAAGTCTCCTGAAGAGAAGTGATTGTCTGCTAATTGTATCAAGGATTCTCTGCTGATGTTGAAGTGCTGGTTGCAGGCAAAGACTACGGATGCATAACAATTGCTGAAGGCTTCTTGAGATCAAATTATTTGACATGCAAGTTGGGTATAAAAATGAAATACGAAAACCATCAGAGTTGTAAGATTCGCTTTCCAGAATGAGCAGGAAGTATTGAATTTTTAACAAATTACCTGTCAAATAGGAGTGAACTAATTTGGTTTTGTATGCTCTCTACCCTGGAGACCCAGTGCAATAGTCTTCTGGGGGGGAGCTTTCCCATTCTGTCTGCCATGGGAATCATAGACGGCGGAGGCAGATCAGGCAAAGGTCCATTGACCTCAGGCAGGATTTTCTGGTTTTCTGGCCTGGCTGGAAAATCCCACCCTCTATGTCTTGCCCCCCCCACAGAATCCTACAGTGCAGAAGGAGGCCATTTGACCCATCAAGTCTTCCACCGACTGCAATCTCACGCAGGAATATCCCCATAATTCCCATGCATTTACCCTAGCTAGTCCCCCTGACTATGAGGGATAATTCAGAATGACCAATCCACTTAACCTACACAACTTTGGATTGTAGGAGGAAACTGGAGTTCCTGGAGGAAACCCACGCAGAAAAGGGGAGAATGTGCAGACAGTGGCCCAAGCTAGGACTTGAATCCAGGTCCCTGGCACTGTGACGCAGCAGTGCTAACCACTGTGCCACCATGCCACCGTTTCAACTCTTTATTTAGACATTGTGACCATTACACAGACTGCATGAGACAGAGTTATTTCCATATCATATGAATAAGGGCCTTGTTAAAGATTCTGGAAATGGCACAGTGGTTAGCACTGCTGCCACACAGGCCAGGTACCTGGGTTTGATTTCCGGCTTGGATCACTGTCTGTGAGGAGTCTGCTTGCTCTCTCCGTGTCTGCGTGGGTTTCCTCCAGGTGCTCCAGATTCCTCCCACAGTCTGAAATTGTTAGATGGATTGGCCATGCTAAATTCTCCCTCAGTGTACCTGAACAAGCATCAGGGTGATTTTTACTGTAACTTCATTGCAGTGTTAATGTAATTACTTGCGACACTTATAAATAAACATTAAATTCAAGTTTTTATGCATTGCAGTTTTTTTTAGAAAATTCAAAGTTAAACTTGCTGATTATTTTGTTCCGTTCCTCTTGCACCAGTGTAGACATACTTACAGCACTGTGGGTGTATCTACACCTCATGGACTGCAATGGTTCAAGAGAGCAGATCACCACTACCTTTTCAAGGGTAATTAGGCATGGGCAATGAATGCTGGCCCAGTCATCAAATCCAACATCCCTTGAATGAATAAAAAATGAATCAAGAAATTAAATTTCAGTTTTAGGCTGAACAATGTGTCCTGGTAGCAAGGTGTCTTTTGACATTTGAAGAGAAAGGAGTGTATAATGGGCAGCCTCCAGTTCAGATAAAACATCATTGTTAATCCATCAACACAGAAATCTACCCTTGGCTCGCAAAAGGGAATATATTTTTCATTGGAGGCTTTCTTCTGTTCACGGAAACTGCATTTGGCTGTGAATGCATAGGGCAATTTGGCAACGTGACTTGTAATGTCAAGCACCAAAGCAATCAGAATGCTAAGCCATTTGCTAAATCAGAAGAGCATTATTTTGAAATAGCCGTATAAAGCTGCAGAATGCTGTAGCCAGGAAGCACTTAGACATGAAGGAAACATTCAAGCTCTGGGAGTAGCTTTTGGACACTTGCCTTTATCAGCCATGGCATAGATTAGAAGGACGGGAAGGTGATGTTGGAGCTGTACAAAACTTTGTTTAGGCCACAGTTGAAGTACTGTGTGCAGTTCTGGTCACCTCACTATTGAAAGAAAATGAATGCACTGGGGAAGGTGCAGAGGATATTCACCAGCACATTGCCTGGGATGGAACACTTGTGTTATGAAGAGAGGCTGGTTAGGCTGGGATTGTTTTCTTTGGAGCAGAGGAGGCTGTGGGAGGAATCTGATTGAGGTGTATAAGATTATGAGGGGTATGGACAAGGATGGGTAGGAAGCAGCTGTTCCACTTAGCTGAAGGGTCAGTAATGAGGGGGCATAATCTTATAGTGAAGAGCAGGAGGTTGAGAGGAGATTTGAGGAAAACATTTTTCACCCAAAGGGTGGTGAAAGTTTGGAATGCACTGTCTGGGAGGGTAGTAGAAACCCCACGAGCTTTAACAGATATGTGGATGATTACTTGAAATATCATAACATTCAAGGCTATAGTCCAAGTGCTGGAAAATGGGATGATTGTAGATTTAATGTAGTTTTTGTTGGTGCAGATTTGATGGGCCATAGGGCCTCTTCTGTGCTGTATAACTCTATGACTAAGGCAGTGTCGAGGAAAGTCTTGAGGTTAAGATGTCATGTATCTGAGTTAGATGGAAAGGTAAGGAAAACACAGAGTGGGATTTTACGGTCTCGCTCAGGCGAGACCAGAAATCCCTGCCCGAGGTCAATGGAGATTTCCATTGTCGGACACTAGCCCGCACCGATTCCATGGCATGAGAGGCGGTAGCATTCCGGCCACAGACCCTGTAGCCTTGAAAGGGGGAGATGAGAATATGCATTATATGTATATGTGCATTCAGAAAGGTGTTCCTGTATCTGTTGTACAACAGAAGAGTTATGGAAATCCAAGTCAGATAGTATAATTAAAGGTTGCATGACTTTGTTACTGAAGTTAGGGTGGAGAAACCAGAGAACTAGTAATGTGATTACTAATATCCCTGTGTGGTGTCAATGGCCCAACTTTTACCTGTTTCCAAACACAATCGGTTAGTTACCCAGAATCATGGCTGTCACATAATCAAGACTTGAGCTTCTGAATGTCTTTAATTAATAAGCTGTTGGAAGTTTGTCAATTTTCTGTTTTACCAAAGGAAACAATAACTCCAGAGAAGAGCCTGCACTCTTTCCCATGTTACCATTGAACAGGGAGTAGCTGATGGAGCAATTGCCTGGCCCTCATCTACACCATGAACAACTGGAACATTGGAACTAGTGTGTTCAAGCCTAATTCAGCGCTACATACCTTCTCCCTGCATGGAAGTTTCTGGAAAGACAGATCGCCCTGCAACAGTCCACTCTGAACGAACATGGCATTAGACTTTTGATTCTGGACTCTGCACACAAGTAAAATAACTTGATTTTTATCATGGTCTTGCCTTGAATGCTGTTCCTTTCCCTTATTCTCTTTTTATTGTGTGAGTGTAAAAATGGTAGATGTTGTGAAACCTCTCTTCACATTTTTTTGTATGTGTGAAATAAACCAGCCCTTTAATTATATCTTGTAGGATGTCTTGTGGCACAATGGGTAGCGTCCCTGTCTCTGAGCCAGAAGTTCTGAGTTCCAGTCCCATCCCGGAACTTGATGGCTAAGGAAGAGACATGGTCAAATTGAGTATGTCAACCCGAAAATCCTTCCAAACACACCAATGGCTTGGGGTAAGAATGGGAGAGGCTCCTCGTCAGCCATGTTTGATGTGAAAGGCACCCCATAAGTATAAGCCCCTGGTGACAGATTAGTGACCTGTTCCAGGGGCGGCATGGTGGCACAATGGGGCAGCACGGTGGCATAGTGGTTAGCACTGCTACCTCACAGCGCCAGAGACCTGGGTTATATTCCCGGCTTGGGTCACTTTCTGTGTGGAGTTTGTCCATTCTCCCTGAGTCTGCGTTTCCTTCCGCAATCTGAAAGAAACTGGTTAGGTGCATTGACCTGTAGAGGTGCCGGAATGTGGTGACAAGGCTAATTTCACAGTAACTTCATTGCAGTGTTAATGTAAGCCTTATTTGTGACTAATAAATAACTCCTTTCACTTGAACTAACTATGAAAACAGACAAGAGTGTACCATTCGATTTGGGAAGAGAAATGGAATGGAATTTATTTAATTTTATCTTAAGTCTGCTGTGCAAGAGAACTATAAGTTTAAACACACCATCTCTTGTAAAAGGGGGAAATCAAAAATGAAAAAGAAAACACCTTTCTGTTTCAGGATGGATCGTGAGAGGAGGAATCAGGGCTGTTTAAATTAAACTCCTCATGACAGTAGCAATTGCAAAAGCGCTGCTCCAATATTTCCACTTTGAAAGACTGCACTGTGTCCATCCCTTTAGCTGCCAGTCCAACTATTAAAACAAATGTATTGGAATCTGTTCAAACAGGTTATTTGAAATGGAAAGTCTTTGAGGGCTTCTGGAATCTCAGGGAGAGAGGCTGCACTTAAACAGATTGGAGTTACGCATGGTCACTCTTGACAGAGGAAATGAATTTTATAGTGCATCTGTCAATTTCCTGATGAATGACTGATCATATGGTTTAATAAGAAGAGAGACAATGAGATGAATTTTAATTTGCAGGAGTATGGAGATTCCTGAGCAAGTGAGGGCGGGGGGAGGGCAGTGTGGTAGGGTTAAAAGCATGCACCGGGCTGTTGGAAATTGATGCTGTCTTGGGAAGGCAGCTCCAACCCACTGATCTCTGCATTTAATGGTAACACATGAGGCTGTATGTGAGCAACGTTGTAAGGAGGGGTGGGCTGTCAATTTCAGTACAGTAATTATTCAAGTACAACATGATTAACATGACTTCTGGAACCATGGGTTCCCTGGGCTTCCTCAAACTCACCAGGGAAAGCAAAAACACAACCGCTTCATTGGTTGACAACAAAGGCCGGGATTCTCCGGCCTTGCCTGCAGCTCAGATTTACTGGTCTCGCTGCAATGAATGGCGATTTGGCTGTGCACTCAATTTTCCATTCTCGCTGGCAGCAATGGTAGGGCGTGGACAGCTGGAGAAATCCAGCCATGATCTATATTCAGGGCAACACTGAAACACACTGCTTTTTTGCCTGGTTGCATGAACGGCTTTGTTCATTGTGCCTGTGCTGAGAAGTTATTTTTGCAACTTGAGAGGTGATTCTCACAGCTTTGTACATGACATCCTCATCTTGGAGCTGGAACTATCAAATCAACTCCATGCCACACATGCTGTTTACTTTGGACCTTAGATGACGACCAGCATGAGCAGAAATATCAACAACACCAACTGCAGGAGCAGCAAGGGCAGCAACAGCCTGGTCCTTATAGACCTGCTATGAGAGAGAGAAAGAGAGAAGAGGGTGGGCAGACAGCTGCAGTTTGCAGGAGTCCATTCCCACCATAAGGAGTGTACAAGCAGAGGATCAGCTCTCTACCCATGTTGGAATACTTGTGTGGCACAAGGCTCAGGGTCTCATGTCAGATGATACAACACCTACGGGTACAAAATCTGCTGCCAGTGGACCTGATGACCATGCTTCACCATGTTTGCAAAGGAACTACCATTCTCAACCTTTTTAACCACTCCGGGGATGTACTGGATGACGAAGAGTACTCTGTCTGCCATGTCCCATGTTTGTCTTCTGAAGACATCCGCGCAGTTTTTCGCTGTGGCGCATTAGAATTGTCGATCGATGAGTCGAGTGCCATATCCTGTCCTTACGAGAGCTACAACATTTTCTTAAGAACCTTCAACACAACATGTCATCAATGAAGATGAACATCTCACCATGGCCATCCCCACACCTTCACTACTTGCCTTCGAACAACCTCAAATGGACCATTGTCCACAGCAAATTACCTAGCTTTCAGGAGAACAGTGACCACAACACCGCACAAACATGTCACAGAAACCTCTGCAAGACATATCGGATCATCAACACAGATGCCATCATCTCATGTGAGAACACTTTTCATCAAGTACACAGTTCATACGCTTACAACTCGGCCAATGTTGTCTACCTGATACATTGCAAGAAAGGATATCCTAAGGCATGATACATTGACAAGACCATGCAGACTCTACGAAAATGAAAGAATGGACACTGCTCATGAAACACTTCAGCAGGCAAGGGCATTCAGCCTCTGATCTTTGGGTAAGTGTTCTCCAAGACATCCTTCAAAACACACAACAGTGCAGAATCGCTGAGCAGAAACAGATAGCCAACTTCTGCACACATGAAGATGGTCTCAACCAGGATCTTGAGTTCCTGTCACACTATCAATAACCCCCCAAGACTTGCCTGGGCTTGCAAAATCCCACTGGCTTGAGAAAATCACATCTCTTTAACCTGCACTTAGCCCTCTCTCCACTTGTATTGTCTGCACTTGTAAAGATTTGATTACCTGTTAAGACTAGCATTCCAACCATTATCTTGTAATTTGAGTTTGTGTCTACATATGCCCTATTTGTGAACTCAATCCTCCACTCACCTGATGAAGGAGCAGCGCTCTGAAAGCTCGTGCTACCAAATAAACCTGTTGGACTTTAACCTGGTGTTGTGAGACTTCTTACTATGCCCACCCCAGTCCAACACCTGCTGAATCAAGGCAAATACCAAACAGGTCTTCAAGCTCTTCCTCCTTCAGGGTTCTTGCACCACATTCTTGCTTTTGATCTCCTTTGATAACTCTAGCCACACATTCCGGATTCCTCCTCCCATGGGTTCTTATAGCCCCAGAATCACATGCAGGGAGGTATCACTAAGATTAGTTGCAGCTCTTGAATGGATGCATTCTATTCTCTTACATTCCTTGTGACAGCTCCCAGCTCTAGAATCCATTAAATATCATTTTTGCAATGTCTCTTTAAATTTTGGAGTCCATTTTTTCTTCTTTATTTTTCTTTTCAAACCTTGTAGAATCTATACAGTGCAGAAGTAGGCCATTCAGCCCATCGAATCCACACCAACTCTGAAAGCAACTTACTCAGGCCCACCCCCTACCTGTGCTATCCCCATAACCCCATGTATTTACCATGGCTATCCCACTTAACCTACACATCTTTGGACACTAAGGGACAATTTACCCTGGCCAATCCACCTAACCTGTGCACCTTTTGGACTGTGGGAGAAATCAGGAGCACCCAGAGGAAAGCCACACAGAAAGGGGGAGCATGTATAACCTTCACACAGACAGTCGCCCAAGGCTGGAATTGAACCTGGGTCCCTGGCGCTGGGAGGCAGCAATATTAACCATTGTGCCACCATGCTACGAAAGTTGAATTCCACTTGTGTGTTGTTGTCACACTTGTTCAGCTGAATTGATCAGTAATTTGAATGAGTTGAAAGCCCCTGACATAAACGCTGCACTTAACTCCAGTTCCCTATATGTTACTAGTACCCCTATTTCCCACGTGTTGGCAAGTTATAATCTTACCCAACACAGTGTGGTTTTAGAATCCATATCATAAAATCACAAACCAAAAAATCATCTTACGGTGGCATGATGACACAGTGGCTAGCACTGCTACCTCAGCGCACCAGAGACCTGGGTTTGATTCCCAGCTTGGTTGACTGTCTGTGTGGCATTTGCACCTTCTTCCCATATCTGCGTGGGTTTCCTCCAGGTGCTCCGGTTTCCTCCCACACTCCAAAGACGTGCGGGTTAGGTTGATTGGCCATGTAAATTGCCCCTTAGTGTCATGGGGACCAACTAGGATAAATGCATGGGGTTATGGGGATAGGGTCTGGGTGAGATTGTAGTCAGTGCAGACTCAATGGGCCAAAATACCTCCTTCTGTACTGTAGGATTCTATTCTATGATCTTTGCATACAGTGTGTCCAAGCAATTTGATCATTTGGCCTTTATATCCTTCTCTAAAAATAATTCTTCTAGATTTCTTGTGCTTTGCTTATCATTTGTCAGTCAAATTGGCAGGTGCACTTGGATTTCCTCCAGTTGAACTTGTACCTCATAAGTTTGATAAACTCACCTGGTGGAAACTAGTTAATCAACATGTTCCTGCACCGATGTTTATTTTCACACTTTACAGACAGTTAATGATCTAGTCAATCCTTAGCTCTGTCAAACAGACTGAATAGCTCAGAATGTACAAGAGATACTTCAGGCAATGATCAAATGTGTTGTTCTTTCAACCATGATCTTATCTTTCTTTTTGATAGCCTGCATGGAAACAGAAGTTGGGAAGGGAGGAGAGCACACTGTAGCAGGTTCACATCCAAATCTAGACTGTGAACTATTGACACCAGAGTTACAGCACATTACTACTTGTGCATATCTCATCAAATTTCTCTAATTCCACACACTCATCGCGTCCATTAATGTTGCTTTTTTCTCTAAAACTAAATTCCTTTTCAAAATAATCTATGGATTCTACTTTGACAATAGTTTATGGTAAAAAGTAAGTGTGCAGGTACAGCAGGCAGTAAAGAAGGCAAATGCTATGTTGGCCTTCATAGCGAGAGGTTTTGAGTACAGGCATAGCGATGTTTTACTGCAATTGTATAGGGCTTTGGTGAGGCCACACCTGCAGTATTGTGTGCAGTTTTGGTGTCTTTATCAGAGGAAGGATATCTTTACTATAGTGGGAATACAACAAAGGCTTACCAAGCTGATTCCTGGGATGGCAGGTCTATTATACGAGGAGAGATTAAGTCAGTTAGGATTGTATTCATTTGAGTTTAGAAGAATGAGAGGAGATCTCATAAGAACCTATAAAATTCTAACAGGGTTAGTTAGACACGGTAGATTCAGGAAGAATGTTCCCAATGGGAGGGGAATCCAGAATTGGGGGTTATAGTTTGACAATAAGGGGTATACCTTGTAGAACTGAGGTGAGGAGAAATTTCTTCACCCAGAGTGTGGTGAATGTGTGTAATTCTCTACCATAGAAAGTAGTTGAGGCTAAACCGTTGTGTGATTTCAAGAAGAAATTAGATATAGTTCTTGGGGCTAAATATAGCAAGGTTATAGGGGGATCAGGAGATTGAATTTGATCATCAGCCATGATCATAATGAAAGCAAAGCAGGCTCAAAGGGCTGAATGGCCTACTCCCACTTCTAGTTTCTATATTTCTGTATGTGTTTCTATTAAAATCTCATATTTTAAAATATCTCTGTCTAAAGAAATATTTCTTCCCTTTAAGTATCTTTGTGATTATCTTCAGTTTACTCACTACCATCATTATTGGCTCCAAATGTTAAAGGGCATGGATATATGTGTGAAAGGAATACCATTGCAGTTAAATTAGCTAACTTCTAGAAGTGGGCATGGGGATTGCTCGTTCATTATGTTAAAGGCGACACGGTAAATTTGTGTTGCCTGCTGTTTTAAATGATTGCTGCATGTAATCACCTCCATCCATGCTGTTCATTGTCTGCATGCATCAGCAGAAAGACTGATATTGTGAGTGGCTTAAAATTGAAGAGAGCTGGCACCTCTAAAAGAGAAGGTACATTGTGGCTGCAAGAGTGCTAGAGGATTGATTGAGGTTTGACAACATGAGCGAATGAGCACTCAGGCTGTCTGACAATGTACTGGAGTCACAGAATCACAAAGTTGTTATAGCGCAGGAGGCTATTTGGCCCATTGTGTCTGCACTGGCTCTCCAAAAAGCAACATGACTTTGTGCCTCTTCCTCGTACTTCTGTTCATTGTTTTTATTTTGTGCACCATTGTGCACATTGGCACAACAGTTAGCACTGCTGCCTCACAGTGCCAGGGACCTGGGTTCACTTCTGGTATTGCGTGACTATCAGTGTGAGGCTTGCATGTTCTCCCTCTGCCTGCATCTGCTTCTTCCGGGTGCTCCAGTTTCTGCCCATAGTCCAAAGATGTGCAGGTTAGTTGGATTGGCCTTGCAAAATTGTACCTTAGTGCTCCAGGATGTGTTGGTTAGATGGGATTAGCCATGGGGAATGTGTAAGGCTACAGGATAGGTTGGGGGAGAGGGCCTGGATAAGATGCTCTGTCAGAGTGTAGACACAATGGGCTGAATGGCTGCTTCTGCACTGCAGGGATTCTATGAATAATCTGATGTCCTCTTGAATGCCTCAATTGAACTTGCTTCCACCACATATCCAGGCTGTGTATATCAGACCCAAACCACACACTGTGACAAAATTATTTTTATCATATCACATTCTTTTGCAAATCACTTTAAATCTATGCCCTCTCTTTCTTGATCCTTTTACATGCAGGAACTGTTTTTCTGTATCTACTCTGTCCAGTCGCCTCATGGTTTTGAACACCTCCATTCAATCTCAATTTAGTCTTCTGATCTCCAAGGAGAACAGCCCCAGCCTCTCCAATCTATTCTCATAACTGAAGTTTCTCATCCCTGGAACCATTCTTGTAAACCTCTTCTGCTCTCTCTCCAATCTGCTCACATCTTTCCTTTAGTGCGGCATGCCAGAACAGTACACAATATTTCAGCTGAGGTCTAACCTTGTATGAGTTCAGCATAACCTCCTTGCTCTTATAATCTATACCCCTATTAGTAAAGTCCAGAATACTTTATTAATTCCTCTCTCCTCTTGTTTTGCCACCTTCAGTGATTTTATACATATGTATACCCCTCTAAGAATTTTACCCCTATATTGCCTCTCCATGTTCTTCCTACCAAAATACATCACCTCACACTTCTCTTCATTGGACTTCATCTGCCATCCATCCGCTCACTCCACCAACATGTTGATGTCCTTTTGAAGTTCTATACTGTCCTTGTTACAATTTACAACAGTTCCAAGTTTTGTGTCATCCGCAAACTTTGAAATTGTCCCCTACATGCCAAGATCTGGATCATTAATATATATCAGGAAAAGCAAGTGTTCCAATATGGACATCTGGGGAACACCACAGCAATCCTTCACCCAGTCTGAAAAAAAATCCATTAACTATTACCCTTTGCTTCCTATTATTCAGCCACTTTGGTATCCATGGTCCCACTGTCCCTTTTATTCCATTAGCTATAACTTTTCTCATTAGGCTGTTGTGTGGCACTGTATCAAATGCTTTCTTTAAATCCATATACATCACATCAACAACAGTAACCTCATCAACCCTTTCTGTGATCTGCTCAAAAATTGCAGCAAGTTAGTTAAACATGAGTACTCATGCAATAGGTGGAGAGAAGGAGAAATATTCTCTGTCTGCTGTGAGGGAATAGAAGGCTTTTCAGGCCAGTGCTCAGGATGGAGTGTGAAGATGGGATTCAATGTTAGGAGCATTGTTCCAAGAACATGGAACAAAAAGATTTAATGATATAACACGAGTTGTCAAGATGAGTGAGGTCATCTTCAAATGGAACATCTTACTGTCTGCACTGTGAGCCTCATCCACTGCTTAATTCAATAAACCTCCATCACCCACCTACCAATGAGTTCTATGAGCTAATATGTAATCCTCATACATTTAGCACTGTTGTAAACCTTGGACCCACATTTCTCAGCTCATACACAATGGCAGCTATTCAATCATGACACCCAAACACACTACAAGTACTCACTGACGTCATTACCTTTATCTTGTACAAGATGACAGTACCAAACAGAAGGTAGTAGCCCTGACCAGTTCATGCCTGTGTACTCCACTCAATCCCCACTCCCATCTTTCCTTATTTAAACCTGCCATCATAATTATCTGTTGCCTTCTTCCACATACGCTTGTCCAACTTCCTCTTAAATTGCATCACTATTATTTACTCCAACCACTCCCCGTAGTAGTGAGTTCGGCATTTCACCACTCTTTGTGTCAGGAAGTTTCTTCTGAATTCCCTGATGGATTTCTTGGTGACTATCTTGTACTGGTAGCCTCTAGTTATACTGTTCCCCATGAGAGGAAACATTCTCTCTTTATCCAGTTCCATCAACACCATTCCTAAGTACTGCAAGTCACAGTGCAAAAGCATAGAGAGAAACTCTGTGTAAATGTAGGTGTACTGAAAAGCTGGCATCACTTATTTGCTGCTGACTATAAAATCTGAGCTGTTGTTTCATGCTATTCTACCTGAAAGGTTGCCCTAAGATATTATCCATTTAACTTTCATGTAGAAGGTAATTAAAAAATGTATGTCTGCTAATTCGACTGTTTGGGGCAGCATTGCAGTGAAGCCACTTCCTGCCTTTGGGCAATAAACAATGACTTGCATTGATACAGTGTATAGTGCAAATTGGAAGGAGATATCCATTAGATGCTATTTTCAAAGACTTCCTGATTTGTGGAGCATTTAACATGATTGGCTCAAGATGTTGCACAAAGAATGAGTTTTGTACATCATGAAGTCAGTTGTGAATTGACAAATGTATCAATGGACTCATAGATGTTCCTTCTGTTCACATTACAGATAATGGTGCAAATACATTGGTAATGGCTGGAGAATCAGAGATCTTTCTATAAAAAACTGGCTATTTTCCCTACAAGGCAAAACCCGTTGAATCAACTGCTGTGTTGAATCACAGCAAACAGTGGTCAGAATTCTCCGATGAAGTTGAGTCTGACGTAGGTTTCTTTGTTACCTAGGTGTTCCAGGGTTGAGTGTAGGGTCAGGGTGATGGCGTCTGCTGTGGACCTTTTTCCACGATTCGCAAACTGTAGTGGATCCAGGCAGTCTGGGAGGCAAGAAGGGATTTGTACCATGACTGACCTTTTGAAGCACTTCATAATAAAGATGTCAGAGCCACTGCATGATAGTCATTAAGGCACACTGCTGGCCTTTCTCTGGTACTGGGATGATAGTCAGCTTCTTGAAGCAGGCAGGTAAAAAGAGGCTGAAGATGTCTGCAAACGCCCCTGCCAGCTGATCCCTGCAGGATTTGGTAGTGCAATGAAAAATCAAATAAACCACTGAAGAAGATCCATGGTATCACACCATCTGTTTATGCACAGCTGCATTTCAGCTGCAGATGTGTTGACAACTAAATAAAGTTACAGATCAGCGGTCAGTGAAATTACCAGGCATCGCCAGAGGTGGCAGCTGTGAGCTTCTTTCTCTCATCTTGACCCATGTACAGAAGCAGAAAAACCCTTGAGCTGAACAGACAGTATTCAAGGTTAAGGCCTTTAACAAGGTCCCTGGCCATTCTGTTAGAAGAAATATGATAGACATTTTTTAGCATTGATCTGTCAGTCAAGCCCGCAAACATATGCAGCAGGAGCAGAATCTGTCTTCTGAGAGTTCTTCTCAATGCTCTGGGTGAATTTGTTCAGTCAGGGTCTTTTTTACATTAGACCCTTGTGTGATTGCAGAATAGGAAAATGCAAAACAGAAGTAGGAATATTGTCCATGCCTCTCAGCAGGGCACTGTCATGGAAGCGATGTACTGGTTTACAATTTGTTGGCACAGAGTCTTCTGACATATAGCAGAAACAAACATTTGATTCATTGTAATTCCAGGAACCACAGGGGAAAAAAAACTGCAGTCGCTCTTTGGTAAAATCTGGAACTTCTGATTTTTGGAACATTTCTTCAGATTTTACTCTTTTTAAAATGCACCTTTACTGCACCAGATAACATCTAAAATTTGTAAGGGTTGGCACAAGTCTAATTTTAATTTACAGTATTGCAACTATTCAGGAGTAAGTATGAATTATGTTTAAAATATTAAACTGCAGTACAAAGGTATTTCGGGGACCCAGGTGCTGCATGTATTACAATGGGGATGCAGAAATGTGTTTGCTTCACAGCAATGTGCAATGCATAAGTGATGCAAGGGGATTAGAAAGTTAGGAGCTAGGGATGGGAGGGAAAAGGAAAGATAAGCACAGAAGAGAATATGGAAATTAATGTTTCTTGTTATTTTAGCAGATATATCCTTCGGGCAAAACTGTTTTCTTTCAACACCATGCTGCTTTGTTACTGCTGAATCATAGAATCCCTACAGTGCAGAAGGACAGCATTCAGCCCATCGAGCCTGCGCTGACAGCAATCCCACTCAGGCCTTATCCCTATAACCCCACGGATTCACCCTGCTAATCACTTGATGCTAAGGGACAATTCTCCATGGATAATAACCTAACCCACACATCTTTGAGTGTGGGAAGATAGCGGAGCACCCAGAGGAAACCCACGCAGACACAGGGAGAATGTGCAAACTCTCATAGTTACCCGATGTCGGAATTGAACCCAGGTTCCTGGTGCTGTGAGGCAGCAGTGCTAACCACTGTGTCCCCATGCTGCTCCTGGGATGTGTCTGTTTTTAAAACATGACTCCTCAGGATTACATGGGGATATTCTTCAAATGACACACTGGTTTGACATTATTTTATGGGAAAATGGTTCAGTTATCCATGAGTTGAAAAGAATATGCTTTTTTCATAGTTTTCTTTAATTAAAAATAATTTGCTCATAACTAAAATCTAACTGACGTCATGTAAAGAAAGTTTGGGAAGTTCAAACGATACTACAAATACTTATATGTTTGAACACCATAAATATTAATATTATATATACCAATATCATGTGCTAATATGCTAATATACGCATATATTTAATATGTACTGATACCATATAAACCATATATATACTACTTTTTAATTTGCCTAAATTCTTCTCTATCTTCCCCGCCAACTAAAACACAACCTTTGGATAAAATAAAATTCAACACAGACATTCTGCCCAACACGATTTTCTCTTTCATGCCCACAAATGTATTTTTGCTCAGTTGTTTATCATTCCAGCTGGAGCATTCTTATCAGCTGATTTTTCAGGCAAATCCCCCCATTGCAGTGATGTTTAAATGGATCATACCTATCTAACCACAGTCCTGGTTCCAAGGCGGCCCCCCTTTCCCCATATATAAAATGTATAGATTAGCTACTTTGTTTGCAACATTGCAAGTGTGGCTGCACTTCATTATAAAACATTTTGGGATGTCCGATTGTTGTGGAAGACACTACATAGAGCAAATTTTTTTAATCAGTCCGCTGTACTGTCTTTGATTTGAATTCGGTAAACTGAGTCTGGGAGTCAGGTTAAGAGAGTTGGCACTTAAATGGCAAAAATTGTTGGCTTCTTCTGCCCTCCTACTTGATATGCACTCATCCAGGCCTGGGAAATGTTGTTGTGACTTAGAACATCGAACACTACAGCACAAACAGGCCCTTCGGCCCACAGGTTGCGCCGATCATATCCTTACCTACCAGGCCTATCTATAACCCTCAATTCCATTAAATCCCATGTATTCATCCAGAAGTCTCTTAAAAGATCCCAATGAGTTTGCCTCCACCACCACCGATCGCAGCCGATTCCACTCACTCACCATCCTCTGAGTGAAAATCTTACCCCTGACATCTTAGTCATCATAATCCCTAATCTAAGTTGTCCACAACACATTCGACCTACACATTAGAGCCTTCTAGCTATAGATGATTTCAGCAATCGGAAGGCCCCAGTTGGAGGTAACCTTGGAAAGTTTTGATCCTAAAAAGAGAAAAGAATACCTTCCTGTGTTTGCCTGTAAATGGAAATATACCCATTGTATCCACAGACTGTGACAGACCTGTTGTAAGTTTTCAGGTTTTTCTATTTTTATTTCAGATCTCCAGCATCTGCGCCACCTTGCTTTAATAGCGATGGAGGAATCTGGGATGTTGCTTAAAATATATAACTGTGAATTTGACTAAGTACATTATTACTGGAGAATTGGAGCAATAGCCCCTGAGAGGCATGCTTTATTCTCTTTGATTACCATGCTGAATAGTGCTAATGTTCTCTGTCTAGACATGCATATTAAAGTAATCCATTTAGTTGCAGTACAAGAGGATTTCTAGCACCCACTGAATTATATTCTCCAACATAAGCCTTTATTTGCCCACTTTGCAAAGACGAGCAAATGGCAATGCAAAAAAAAAATTGGAAAGGGGATTAACCGTTGAATTTCAGTAGAAGGATTGCAAGTCATGATCTTGGGATTTGAATTTATTGTAATAGATCTCACAAATTAGCTCTCATAATG
Organism: Carcharhinus amblyrhynchos; assembly: GCF_965287045.1. Taxonomy (NCBI): domain Eukaryota; kingdom Metazoa; phylum Chordata; class Chondrichthyes; order Carcharhiniformes; family Carcharhinidae; genus Carcharhinus; species Carcharhinus amblyrhynchos. Next base: position 23,288,071 of record NC_137342.1, on the reverse strand, counting down.
TAAGACCTCAAGTGACAAAAATATGTATCGAGAACTTAGGCCAAGAGGACAGCACCCTGCCGGATTTCCTCTCTATTAAAATGAATGTATATTTATTTGTGTGGTGCATGGTGAATTCCCAATGCGTGGTCTCATTACACCATGCTCTGCACTGAGAATACCTATGAATCTCGAACTGAGAGGTGCTAGCCAATCATTGAGATTAATGCATTTGGTTCCTCCAATGCTTTGATAGTTAAACACTGGTTCCCTCTCCAGATTGCAGTCCAAGTTATCTTTGTGAATTTAAAATCTCCTATCCCTCTCTATCATGTTCACCTCAACTCTGATTCAAAATTAGAACACATTGGAAGACACTCAGCAAGTCAAACAGCATCTGTGGAGAGAGAACCAGAGTTGATGGGCTAGATTTTATGCTCCCCCCTGTTCAAAGATGAAGGGACATGTGAAAGTCATTGGGTAACTTTCCACCAGTTATTCATCTTTCCCCGATCTATCTGTAGTTATATCATGGAATCATAGAATCCCTACAGTGCAGAAGGAGGCCATTCAGCCTGCACCAACAACAATCCCACCCAGGCCTTATAACCCCACATATTTACCCTGCTAGTCTCCCTGACACTTAGGGACAACTTAGCACTGCTAATTCACCTAACCTGCTCATCTTTGGACTTTTGGGAGAAAACTGGAGCACCGAAAGAAAACCTACACAGACACGGGGAGAACGTGATAACTCCACATAGAAGTCACCCAAGGCTGGAATTGAACGCAGGTCCCTGGTGCTGTAGGCAGCCAGTAGTAACCACTGTGACACCGTGCCACCCACAATGCACTGACAGAAAAAATTCTCATTTCTGCTTTAGAAGTAATAGTCACATGGACAAATGTGGGTTAATTAAGGATAGGTGGCAGATCAATGAAGTTCAATGAGGAGAAATATGAAGGCATATAATATTTTAGGCTTTATTAATAGGGGATTAGCGTGTATATGAGGTAGGAGGTTACAGTACATTGAACTTGTATAGGACACTAGTTTAGCTTCAGCTGGAGTGTTGCAAGCTGTTTTAGCAAGAATGTGAAGACATTGGAGACAGTGTAGAAAACATTCACGTGAATGATTCCGGGGTGAAATCTTCAGTTATGAAGATAGTTGGAGAAGCTAGGCTTGTTTTCTTTATTTCTTCAGTGAAAAGAAGGCTGAAAGGAGATTTGACAGAAGTATTTAGCATGGTCGGTGCAGGTTTGCAGGGCCAATGGGCCTGTTCCTGTGCCGTAATTTTCTTTGTTCTTTGCATTCAAAATCATGAGGGGTCTGGTCAGAGTAGCGACCCTCTTGAAGGGACCAAGAATCAATATGCATAGACTCAAATTAATTGGTGGAAGAAGCAAAAGTGAAATGAGGAAAATCTTGTTAACTCTATGAACGATTAAGGTGTGGAATGTACTGGCTGAGAAGGTGGTGGAGGCAGGTTCAACCGAAGGTTTCAAAAGATAATTCGACAATTGCCTAAAAAGGAAGAATGTGCAGGCTTACAGGAATAAAGTGGAAGAATGGCAATAAGTTAGTTGTTCACTCAGCGAGCTGGTGCAGGCACAATGGGCTGAATGGTCTCCTTCTGTGCTATAACATTTCTGTATTTCTGATTTAAAACATAGAACGAAAACAAAACTTTAGATGATAGATGGCTGCAAAGAATGTTTGGTACTTAAGGGTTGAATATTAAATCATTTTTACTCTAAACTTTGTATGTGCTGCTGTTATTCATTAATAAAACATGGTCCTCTATGGAATGATGTGCAGATAAAGCATTCATGTAGCAGCTTGGCTGAGAATATGATGAGGTTAGTGTTAATTTACTTTGATTTATGTAAATTTCCTGGTGAAAATTTAGATGGCAATGAGATTAAATGGGAAACCCACTTAATAATTTTGAAACATAAAATTTGAAATACAGTGAAGCATTTGAACTTTAGCAAGGGGTCAATTTAATATGAATAAATTATTAACTTTACAACTTAAGTAATATGAAATTGTGAGCGGGCAAGATTTACAAGAAATTGGTTGATCCTGGATAAACTTCAAAATTGCTTGCACTTAGATGTCTTATATATGAGGTTTTTTTTGGATCCTTTAAGTTACTATGCAGGAAGATTGTTTGGCAAGTAAGAATTGAGTGACAGCATTTGGAGAACCAATTTCACGTTTCCAAGAGTGGAAGTGTCAATTACAAGGGGGCACAGATTCAAGGTGAGGGGTGAGAGGGGGAAAGTTTAAGGAAGATGTGTGGAGAAAGTTTTTCAGGCAGAGAGTGGTGGCTGCCTGGAATGTGCTGCCAGAGGAAGTGATGGAAGCAGGCACATTAGCAACATTTAAGAGGCATCTGGATGGGTACATGAATAGGGAAGGAATGGAGGGATACAGACCGAGTAAGGGCAGAAGGTTTTTTTTAGTTTAGTTAGGGTATCATGATCGGCATGGTCTTGGAGGGCTGAAGGGCCTGTTCTTGTGCTGTACTTTGTTCTTTCTTTGTTCTTTGTTCTAAGTTCAGGTACCGACAACGGAAACATTTTTGTTGTCAAGACGTTTCAGATACCTGTTATTAATATCAGAAGTTACGTATTGTACAACAGAAGATTTGAGTCAGGAATCTGTGGAAGTCGTGATTTGCTGGCTTATGTGGGAATTACCTTGGAAGTTCAAATTTCCAATGAGAAATTTCCCTACTCCCTGGGACACCACAAAAGTCTCGATATCTGAGCTAGAATTGGAGAATTCAGACAATTCCGTTGTAATTCTTTATGTAGTTACCAAGGAAATGTTAGACCAATTAAAACCTGGTCTAACCCTGCGTAACTGTGCAACTGCCCCCTAAATCAACACCATCCCTCCAAACTATCAGCCCACCAATTGACTAGCATTCCTGCCCCTATACTACCTGACCCAACTATACCTGACTACCCTCACAACATCGAAGCTAACCCATTGACCCAATCTGACAAGCCCTGACCTGACCTGACTACTGGGAGGCAGTGGCATAATTGCATTGTTGATGAACTAGTAATCCAGGGAACCAGGGCAATACACCAGGGAACCAGGTTCAAATCTCACCATGACAGAAGGTGAAATTTGAATTCAGTAAAACCTGGAAATTAAAATCTAATGATGACTATGAAACCATTGTCAAATCCCACTTGGTTCACTCATATCTTTTTGGGATTGAGATCTGCCGTCCTTTCCTGGCTTGGCCTGCCTCGACTCCAGATCCCCAGCAATGTGGTGGACACTTAAATGCCCTCTGAGATGGGCATAAATGCTGGCCCAGCCAGCACTTCTCACATCCAATGAATAAAAAAAACTACCTCAACCCAGCCTGACTACACCCAAGCACCAAACTACTTCACCCCTGACTGAATCTGATTTACCCTGACCCCCCAGCTACCCACAGAACAGACCTGACTATCTCCTCTTACTTTACCTGGTTGTCTGAGTACCATTCAGCTGGATCTGCCCACACACTGACCTGACTACTGACTCACCTACCACCTCGCCCAATAATCACCTGACCCAATATCCAAAGAATGACTGTATAAAGCACAAACAGATAGTGATACTCGGACTCTTGGGCTGAAAGATCCAGCAAGGCCTTATTTATCTTTGCAGCATTCAAAAGAAATAATTAGTCTCCACAATAAATGAGAATGGCCAGGTATAGGAACATGAAGGTATCTATTTGAACCAACCTCCTGTCACAATTTGGTCCCAGAGGAAAGCATCTGACATGGACCGTGACTACTTTAAGCAGTGGGGATGAGCTACATAATAATTCACCCGACTATCAAAATGTCCTGTATGAAAGGACGGAGAATGTATTTGCATCTGCTACGGAGATAGTGAACTTCAGAAAATTCACTTTTAAGATGTCAATATCTCATGCGGAGAAACATCTCTGAGTTAAGAGTCCTGATTGAAGTTAAGCGGAGCCCAAATTAAGTTAAGGGGGAGGAAGAAAATTGGAAAAGCAAATAGTTGGTCTGGAAGTTACAGAAAATTACATAGAAATAACAAGATAGAAATTGTTTGTTCAGCCCAAGCACTCCACACTAATGTCTATCTTCACACAATCAGTAGTCCTGATCCCATGTGTCTGAATTGTAATGGAGTTGGAAAAGCCAATGACAGCAGTGCATAAGCAGAACACTGGACAACTAGAACTGAAACAGGAGAGAAAATGAACTGAGATAGAGGAAAAAGCCTGTTGGGGATATCAGCAGGTGAATGCTGAATGTATTTTTATTATATTTCTCTGTCAATTTAACAGCAACGTTAACCAATTCAGTTAGGGAGTAAAATATCGGAGGGAGGAATATCATACGAACGTGCTGAAGTATTGTCCATTCATCTTGGCTCACTTTTAGCTTTATATAATCATTGCAGATTATGGTGTTAATAACAAATAATTCCCATGCACAGACATGTTTGATATGAATAATTAAAAAAGAGAAAAATGTAGATAGACAAAGGAAAAGAGGTGAAGACCAGCAAAGATGTTTAGCGATTATGAAGTAAATTTTATAAGATGGCATTCCTGCCTCTTGTCCTTGCTGGACAAGAAATCAGAGTGGACAATAGGGTATGGAGATCAGTCTGCTCTAAGCACTCTGAACCAATTTACCCATGATTAAAGATAACAATGTGGAATATCGAAGTCCAAGGATTGGAGGATTGTTGTTTTATCTTCTTCTCCATGAAAGCACTGAGAGTGGCAAATTTTAAAATATAGTATGGTGTGTTTTGATTGAAATATCAAAGTGCAACAAGGAGAAAACTGTAAATTACAATTGCATGCTCCATTGGTGCTGAGAAACTGATATGGTGAAAATAAAGATCGTTGGAACAAAATGAAAAATTTGAGAGGAATATATTGCAAATGTTTAAAATTCCCCTCCGCCTCCTTACTTTCAGATTTTGCAGAAGATCGGGATTCGACATGAATACGTTTCTTTCTCCCTTAAATATGCAATCAATGAAATCCCAGCATTAATATTTCTATTTGTCAAATGGCTGCAACTGTTCTTAACATGGCTTCCCACAGGTAACACCGGCGCACAGGTGTGATACCAGAGCACTTATCACGGCTGCGGGATCTGACCAGTTGTTAGCATGACAAGGTGATAGAAGGGAATGGGAAGTAAGCACAGAAAGAACAAGCAGAGACCATTCCAAAAGAAAAATACAACACTCAGGGTGAGATTTTGTGGCCGCACTCGGCCCAAAACTGGAAAATCCCGCCAAGGTCAACAGACCTTTCCATGGTCTGCCCATCGCCCGTTACGATTCAGGAATGGGAAAGTTCACCCTTCAGAGACTGAGCTAAGCTTCAATCACAAATGCATGGATGTGATATCTTGTAAGAAGTAGCACAACTTCCATATATTGTGGTGGAGTGCATGTGCATTTAGTTGTAAAATTGACCCAAAACACTTGTGAAAATAAATACAATAATATTTCGGTGGTGGGGGTGGTGGTGGTGGGGATTTGGGGGGGCGGGGAAGGGGGAAGGTGGAATATAGCCTTTTAATACACTGCCATGAGTGTAGTTGAGGTGGCCAGTGTAGATGCATTTAAGGGGAAGTTAGGTTAATACATTAGAGAGAAAGGAACAGATGGATTTGTAAATGGAATAGATGAAGGGTGGGAGAAGGCTCATGTCATGTATAAACACTAGCATGGATCTGTTCGGTTGAATGGCCTATTACTGTGTTGTAAATACAATGTAATTTTTTTTGTCTTGTGATCAACCTGTAACAACCCCTGATAGTGGTCCCGTATCATTTTGGAAATATCTCCCCCTAGTATTTGATTTTTGTTTTATAACAAGTCTTTGGCTCTGACTCATTTCATTATCTGGTCTGCTTACTAAGAGTGAACACATTATAGCTACATTAGCTATTTTCAATTTAAGTCACCACAAAATATGGAAGAAATTAATTAACAGTGAATACACTTCACAGCTGAGGGAAATAAGAGATTGAAGGTAGGGAACTGCTCTGTTGGCTGTTTAGAAATTGTTTGTGGAGACAGGGGTTAATTGAACCAAAGACTTGTTTCAAGGACCTTGCCACAGATCCGGAAATTCTATGTTTGAATCCCACTCCAAACCTGGTGGCCAAGGAAGGTCCATTCATAGCATGACCAAGCAGGTTAAATATCAATTTGTAAATCGTTCCAACATGCACCAATGGCAGGTGGTAAGAGTGGGAGAGATTCCTGATCTTCCATGTGCTAGAAGGAAATTAGATTATCGAAGTTCAGTAACTATAATAACCATCACTATCCATTGCTCCAGACAGCACAGTGTCCAGGTCCTCAGGGTTTGATTTCCAGAAATGGGAAGAAACCAGAGTACCTGGAGGAAACCCACGTAGACATGGTACGAATGTGCAAACCCCACACAAATAGTCACCCAAGGCCAGAATTGAACCGGGTCCCTGACGCTGTGAGGCAGCAGTGCTAACCACTGTGCCACCATGCAACTTAGCCGAACTAACATTAGCAAGTTATGACTTTGGAGCCTCTCTTGATGGATGTAGTAATGAACAGCTTGGTTAGCACTGGCTGCACACATTAGTCATCAAAATGAGCAGCCAACTGGAAGTTGGTTTATTGCCTGCATTACATTGAATGGGCACAAGTCTGCACTGTGATCCCTGTGTGTGTTTCTTTTGGAGGGTATATCCAATTTAATCCCAATAATGTTTGGATAAGATTCAATGCAAGATGTCCCATCTGTTACAAATTTATTTTCCTTCTGTTTCCAGTACATTTGAAAGACAGCCGGCTCTGTCCTTCTCCGAGTTCAAATAATTTAAGATACTATTGAACATCACTTATCTATGCTTCAAGTCAATTGTTGTATATTAAAAATACAGCAAAGACCACTTGTTAAGAAAACAGTATTTTCATCCTATTGTTCAAGGCAATGTTAAGGTTAACTGCTAGGACACTTAGCAATTCTAAATTCACAGATGAAATAAAGGTGTAAATGGGAGGAATTCTCCTGTCCTGCCTGCCACAGGAATGGTAGTGGTGCGGACCACGTAGAAGTCCATTGACCTCGGATGAGATTCTGTGATTTTAGGGCAAGATCAGCCAGAGAATCTCACCCATGAATATTTTTCAAGTTAACAAAACAGGGTGAAATACATTATTCTAGATATTCTAGGTAACAGGGGGATCCCCTGCCTCTTGTATTCTCATCTTAAGAAGCTATTTTTCCCCAGTCTCTGCTGCAATCTTCAGAATTTCGGGTTGTGACAAACCATTTGTTATTATGGTTACTGAACTTCGATAATTCTAAATACAAAGAACAAAGAAAATTGCAGAGCAGGAACAGGCCCTTTGGCCCTCCAAAACCTGCACCGAGCATGCTGCCCAAATGAACTAAAACCCCCTACCCTTCCAGGGACCATATCCCTCCATCCCATCCTATTCATGTATTTGTCAAGATGCCCCTTAAAAGTCATTACTGTATGCGCTCCCACTACCTCCCCCAGCAACAAGTTCCATGTATCCACCACCCTCTGGGTAAAAAAACTTGCCTCGTACATCTCCTTTAAACCTTGCCCCTTAGAAATTGACTCTTCTAGCCTGGGAAAAAGCTTCTGACCACCCATTCTGTCCATGCCCCTCATAACCTTATAGACTTATATCGGGTCTCCTCTCAAACTCCGTCATTCCAGTGAGAACAAATCAAGTTTCCCAAACCTCTCCTCATAGCTAATGCCCTCAATACCAGGCAACATCCTGGTAAATCTTTTCTATACCTTCTCCAAAGCCTCCACATTCTTCTGGTAGTGTGCCAACCGGAATTGAACACTATATTCCAAATGCAGCCTAACTAAGTTTCCATAAAGCTGCAACATGACTGGCCAATTTTTAAACTTAATGCCCTGAGCCATTGAAGGCAAGCATGCCGTATGCTTTCTTGACCACCTTCTCCACCTGCATTGCCATCTTGTGACTGTATACCTGTACACCCAGAGCCCTCTGCTTATCAATACTCGTAAAGGTTCTACCATTTACTGTATATTTCCTATCTGTATTAGACCTTCCAAAATGCATTACCACACAGTTGTCTGGATTAAACACCATGTGCCATATGCAGTCTCCCATCCAAGTACTAACCAGGCCTGAGTCTGCTTAGCTTCCAAGATCAGGCATTTTCAGGCTAGTATAGCCATAGGCGTTCACTACCCTCATTTCTGGCCAATTCACTCTGAGAGCCTCAGCCACCAGCCAAAAGATTGGCTGCCCCTGGGCTGACAGTGCGGAGAGCCTGTGTTGTGGGCAGCCCCTGCTGGCAGCAAAAGCCTACGGCACCTGGTATTCCCAGGTAGTCTCCCATCCAAGTACTAACCAGGCCTGAGTCTGCTTAAGCTTCTAAGATCAGGCATTTTCAGACTAGTATGGCTGTAGGCATTCACTACCCTCATCTCTGGCCAATTCACTCTGATCCGCCAAGTCTCCACACAATCTATATCCTGATGTATCCTCTGATGGTCCTCATCACTATCTGCAAATCCACCAACCTTTGTGCTGTCCTCAAACTTATGAATCAAAACTGTTACATTTTCCTTCAAATCATTTATATATATTAAAAACAGTAAAGGTCCTAGCACTGATCCCTGAGGAAGACTACTTGCCCCTGAGGAATGTCACTTGTCACAGCCCTCCATTCAGAAATGCACCCTTCCACTGCTACTCTCTGTCTACTATAACAGAGTCTATGGTAGTCATGATGTGGAGATGCCAGCGTTGAACTGGGGTAGAACTCCCCACTCACCTGACGAAGGGGAAAAGCCCCGAAAGCTAGTGGCATTTGTTACCAAATAAACCTGGGATTTTAACCTGGTGTTGTGAGACGGATCCAATTCTGTATCCACCTTGCCAGCTCACCTCTGATCCCATGCGACTTCACTTTCTGCACCAGTCTGCCATAAGGGACCTTGTCAAAGGCCTTACTAAAGTCCATATAGACAACATCCACTACCCTACCCTCATCAATCATCATTGTCACTTCCTTGAAAAACTCAATCAAGATAGTGAGGCACGACCTCACCTTCACAAAACCATGTTGCCTCTCACTTATAAATCCACTTATTTCCAAGTGGGAGTAAATCCTGTCTCAAAGATTCCTCTCCAATAATCTCCCTACTACTGTCGTAAGGCTCACTGGCCTGTAATTACCTAGATTATTCTTACTACCCTTCTTAAACAAAGGAACAACTTTGGATATTCTCCAATCCTCTGGGACCTCCATTGTTACCAATGAGGATATAAAGATTTCTCTCAAGGCCCCAGCAATTTCCTCTGTTGCCTCTCTCAGTAATTTGGGATACTTCCCATCAGGCCCCGGGGACTTGTCTATCTTAATGTTTCTCAAGAATACCAATCCCTCCTTTTTAATCTCAACACCATTCAAACGATCTACGCAGCCTTTCCCAGACTGATCATCCACCAAGTCTTCCTCTTTGGTGAATACTGACACAAAGTATTCATTTAATATCTCACCCATTTCCTGTGGCTTCATGCATAGATTCCCTCCCTTGTCCTTGAATGTGCCAACTCTCTCCCTGGCTACCCTCTTATTCTTTATATATATATCCATATATGTATAAAGCCTTGGGATTTTCTTTAATCCTGCTGTCCAATTATTTTTCATGATCCCTTTTAGCCCTCCTTATACCTTGCTTAAGTTTCTTTCTATTTTCCTTGTATTCTACACTTGCTTTGTGTGTTCCCAGCCTCCTAGCTTTGACAAATGCTTCCTTTTTCTCTTTGACTCGGCTCACAACATCTCTCGTCATCCAATGGCCAAAACTTTCCATACTTATCCTTCATCTTTTAAGGTTAATAACTTCTGGTTAACTTCTGTGGTTGCTTCCCAGTCAACAAAGAAATCACGGCTATTTTATACTAATATTCTGAAATCTCTCCCTTCCTGGATCCCAATCCATTTCACTTTTGTTCATTTACGTAAAGGTGAAAAAGGCTCCTTAATTGCAAACTGTTCTTATGAATGAACTGAGATGTTTTTAGCATTTTTAAAAAGTATCAAAATTTTGTAGGGGATGGATAAGCTGTGGGAAGGATGCTTATATTTTTTATACACTGACCCACATTGGCTCCTGCTCAGGAAACGTCTTGACTTTAAAATTCTCCTCTTCATTTTCAAATCCCTGCATTCTTTTGCCCCTCCCTATCTCCATAATCTTTTGCATGTCAAAACCCTCTGAGATCAACTTCATCAAATTCTGGCCTCCAGTGCATTTCTAACATATCTGTGCCTTCAGTTGCCTAGACCCCAGGTTCTGGAGTTCTCTCCCTTCTCTTCATCTCTTTATACTCATTCTTTGTTGTATGAAGTGTAAGTGTAACAGAACTAGATAAAGAAGCCATAATTACTTTGTATTTTGAATTAGTAATTGTGAAAGGACTGTAGGTTGATGTTGATTTCAGGGATATACGCAGAGGTTGATTGGATCAGTTTGTAATTCAGCAAAACTAATAGTTAGATTTGGATTAAAGGGCAGAGACCAAACAAAGGTGACATTAGGTCTGCAAATAGAAGTGCAGTAATATTTATCCTTTGCAAAATGCATGGCATTTCCATTTCATTGAAAGAAAATAAATTATAAGTTCACCACATTATTTTGTTTTCTTAAATATAAAGTGCAATTATAAAGATAGTGCTTTTGTAGCTTTGCAGCTATAACTTTGACTGCATGATGTTATATATTTAAAGGGTTGCATGGTCATGTTAAGAGCTGATCACATGATTTGATGGTGATATCATTGGTGTGTTTCACCAGCTCCTCCCTACATTTCATTTTTGTTCTGTGCAGACGGCATCTCTTTCAATAAATCTGATATGTGTTAGTTTGAATCTACATGTGCAAACTACATCTTTCTTTTTGTTTAAAACCCACAACCCTAAAGGGTTAGGATTGTACATATGGGTGAAAGACTGCCAGGAAGTAGTGATTTTTTCCACTATATTTCACTCAGTTTTTATTTACCATTGATTTACAAAATATCATTAAGAGTTTAAATGTCAACCTAAGCAAATGTGACAGTTTAATATTCAATACACTTGCTCAGTGAATAAAGCCACAAGATTCCAAAGGTTTAGGCTGGGAGCCTAACTTTTCCAATAGTTGCAATGTTTAAATGGTAATAGATAATCTCTAGTGTTTTCCACCTTGTATTACTTGATTCCAACTGTGCCATGTTAAATCAGGATGATAATGTGACAGTGTGTGATTTTAATTAAGATTTTGTTCTTTCAAATGAATTTGTGTGTCAAGGCATCATTTACTTACACAGACTGAAGCAAGGATAAAAGCAGCAGAATACCTTAGTGCACTATTATGCAGTACTTTAAAGCACTCTCTGGTGCACATTAAGTTACCAACTTTGGAATGTCACACTTGTTATTTGCTATTAACAGAAGGAAACAAATTTAATTGGCCAAATCAATCTTTAGGCTTGTGAATTACTACGGCTCAGTAACAGCATTAGCAGTGATATACAACCAGGTTGTTTTCCCTCCTGGAAATGCTGTGTGCGGCAAAAATGTAGTCTAAGGAAAAGGAGAATAGTTTCCTAAATAAATGCAAACTTAACAAATTCGCACAGACACAAAGCTTTCACATTCAGAACCACAAGACTGAATCACAAACAAACTGCTGGCATGAAAATTTTCCCTCACCTCTCTATGTATGACCTCTGCGTAATTTTACAGAATTGGCTCTGGCCAATATGTTAAATTCAAATTCCACATCATTTCACATTTAATTCCAAACCAAACCTATACTTTGGGAACAGCTACCCCTACACTCAGAAACATGGGAAGATAGAAACTAAGAGCACAAATAGGTTATTTGGCCCTCCAAGCCTGCTCCACCATTCAATATGTTCCTAGTTGATCCTCAATCATAATGCTATATTGCCATTTTTCTTCCTATACCTTATGATGCTATTAATATCTAAACAAAACAATCCCTTTCTTGAATACATTCAGTGGCTTGGCCCCACAGCCTCCTGTGGTAGAGAATTCCAAGCTTCACCATCCTTTGAGTGAAGACATTTAACCTCATCTCAATTCTAAAAGGTCTACTTGGTATCCTGAGACTGTGCCCCCGATTCTAAATTCCCCAATCAGGTAAAACATCCTCCTTGGATCTAGTTTATTCAGCTTCGTCAGATTTATTTTGAATCTTAAACAGATCTCCTGTCATCCTTCTAAATTCCAGTGAATACAGGCCCCGTCGAACAAACATCTCTTCATAGGACAGTCCTGCTAATCCTGGTATCAACTTATTGCATCCCCACTGCACTACCTCTATGGCAAGTATGTCATTTCTTAGGTTGGAAGACCAAAAGTGCATGTAATTGTCCAGGTGTAGTCTCACCAATACCCTGTATAATTGCAGCAAACACAGTAAGAAGTCTCACAACACCAGGTTAAAGTCCAACAGGCTTATTTGTAGCACAAGCCACTAGCTTTCAGAGTGCTGCCCCTTCATCAGGTGAGTTTACTGTTGGACTTTAACCTGGCATTGTAAGACTTTGTACTGTGTCTACCCCAGTCCAACACCGGCAACTCCATATCGTAACTGCAGTAAGACATCCCTACTTCTGACCTTAAATTCTCTTGCAATGAAGGCCAACATACCATTTGCCTTCCTAATTGCTTGCTGCACCTGCCTCTCCACTTTCATTGACAAGGTCACCCAGATCCCTTTGTTCATCTATGCTTCCCAATATATCACCACTTGAATAATACTCTTTTTCAAATTTTCACACCAGCATGTATAACTTCACACTTAGTCACGTTGTGCTGCTTCTACCATGTGTTTGCCCACTCACTCAACTTACCTAAGTCACTTTAAAGCCTCTTTACATCCTCCTCACAGCTCACAACTCCACCCAGTTTTGTGACATCAGCAGACTTGGCAATGTTACATTTGGTTCCCTCATCCAGGTCACTTATATTATGAACAGCTGGAGCCCAAGCATTGATCTCTGCAGTACCCCACTAGTCACTGCTCAGAAAAACATCCGTACATTCCCGCTCTGCTTTTTGTCTGTCAACCAATTCTCAATCCATGCCAATACATTACCCCTTATCCCACGTGCTTTAATTTTGCCCACTAATTTCTTATGAGAGATCTTCTGAAAAGCCAAATATACTGCATCCATTGGTTCTCCTTTATCTATTCTACTAGTTACATACTCAAACAATTCCAGTGTATTTTTTAAGCATGATTTGTTTTTCATGAACCCACGCTGGCTTTGTCCAATACTTTCTAAATGTTCTGTTATCACATTTTTATAGTAGAATCCTGCATCTCCCCCATTACTGCTGTCAGGCTAATTGGCCTATATTTCTTCCTTTTCTCTCTTCCTCCCTTTTTAGATACTGGGATTACAATTTTTAATCTGTGGGAACTGCTCCAGAGTATATAGAATTTTGGAAGGTGACCACAAATGCATTCAATGGGGGCGGTTCCTCCAAAAGCACTGAATTGGCGGGAAAACTGTTATAAATCCCAACTGTTTTCTCAGTTCAACTTCACACTCGAATCTCTTCACTCTGCGCAATGCAGAGGTCCCGGTTGTGAATACCTTGGGTGGGGGGGTGGTGGTGGGAGGGGGGTGGAAACCTGATGTGTGCAGCAGTCCCAATCTGTCAGCCTCCCGATTGCTGGCCAGCTTGATCGTTGGCCAGCCCGGGACCCCTGCAGTGCTGCCTCTCCAGCAGCTGCGCCGCACCCCCCCCCCCAACCTCCACAGTCTGATCGCAGCCCCCAAAACATTTCCCATGCCAGCCCTGATCCCCCCCTCCCTGGAGCGCCCCGATGTCAGCCCATTCCACCCACCCCTCCCTCTAGTGCCACCCCTCCTCCTCCTGGGTCAGACCACCCCCAGGAGGCAGCCCCCACCACCCCCCTGCCCCAGCAGACCACCTCCTCCCCCAATCTGCCCCAGTTGCTGCCCTCCCTCCATCCCAAGCTGATCGCCATGCAGAGTTACAGCAGGATCCCTCCCCACCCCCACCGATCACCCCTTATTCCCTGCCCACAATAGGCCCTGCGCCTGATGGGCAGTGCCAAGGTGCCCCCTGGGCATGGGCGCTTTGTCCAATGGGCAGTGCCAGGGGACACAGGCTGCACAGCCAGGGTTCTCACTGCCCTGCTGCCCAGTCTCCCAATTGCGCCCCCACCCACTTCGTTCCGACAGGGTCTCCTGCTAGTTTTCCGAATGTGGAGAGGTAGTCCGAACGTTGCCGGAATGAAGTATTCCTGGTGGGGTGGGAGATTCAATCAAGACCGGCAAGTTCCCGATAATGAAATGTAAAACATATTTAGAATACATTTAAAAAAGATTCAAATGATTTACATGTCTTCCTGCCAGTTTCCAGCATGGTCTGGGCTCCAACCCTTCTCCAGCTCTGGGAGATGCACAAGTGTTCCCAGTGTATGAACAAATCCCGGAACAAGGTCGTTGACGCGATCTCCCACCTCAACTCACCAGAAAAGTTGCAAGTTGTGATGGGAGAATCACCCCCAATATTTCCAGGGGTCACCTTTCCTCTTACGCTTTTGCGCAAGACAGGAAGGAATAATTGTTGGAACTAAACATAGGGCTAAACATTAGATTTAGCCTAATACAGAGCACAGTTATATCAATGAATGGTTATCCTGTAGCTGATGAAAATTTGGTGCTGTCACTTACATGATGGTGGTATTCATCCCCAAATTGGTTGATATGAAGCTAGCACTGCACTTCTTAAAGGGAGGTGCATTCTAATTGTTACATTTGTTGGAAAAGTTTATAAAGGTGTATCTCAGAACAGAAATGGAGCAGAGGGCAAGAGGCAAGGGTCCCATGCTCTGCATTGCAAAGCTGGAGACATTAATGAAGGAGGAAGAGGAGTGCCAGCAAGAAAATAACAGTAAATTACAAAACAGAAAATGATAAATCTTCCATTAATTTATTTGAGATTATTGCATCTTTCTAAACATTGAAATATAAAAACTAAAAGCAGGAGTAGGCCATTCAGCCTTTGAACCTGCTCCGCCATTCATTATGATGGTGACTGATCATCGAATTCAATATCCTGAGCCCCCATATTCCTTGATCCCTTTAGCCCCAAGATCTATAACTAATTTCTTCTTGAAATCACTTGTTTTGGCCTCAGCTACTTTCTATGGTAGTGAATTCCACAGATTTAACTACCCTCTGGGTGAAGAAATTTCTCCTCATCTCGGTCCTAAAATGTTCATCTCTTATTCTCAAACTATAACCCGTCTGGACTCCCCCGCCATTGGGAACATTTTGTTTAATCTACCCTGACTAATCCTGCTAGAATTTTATAAGTTTCCATGAAAGCCCCTCTCACTCTGCTAAACTCCAGTGAATGCAATCCCAACCGGTTTAAACTCTACTCCTGTGGCAGATGTGCCTTCCCAGGAATCAGACTGGTAAACCTTCACTGCACTTCCTCTGTAGCAAGAACATCCTTCCTCAGATAAGGACACTGAGTAGAAGTAAAGGCTGGGGTGGGGGGTGGGATTCTCCTAAAAGTGCTGAACTGGCGAGAAAACTGGTCTAAATCATGACTGTTTTTTCAGACCTGAATCTCCACACTCTGTGCACTGCAGAGGTCACAATCGTGAACCTTATTAAAAACCCAGGGGGCTGGCGGCTGGGGCAATTCGCACTGGAGTCTGTCAGTTCTGGAGCTCTGCGCATGCGCAGTGGCCCCGATCTGTCAGTCTCCCCATTTGCTGGCCAGTTCGATCATTGGCCAGCCTAAGACCCCTGCAATGCTGTCCCTCTAGCAACCCCCCCACAGCCCAATCGCAACTGCCATGACAATTCCCAGGTCATCCCCAACCCCACTCCCCTCTGTCCCGGAGTGCCCCGATGTCCAGCTCACCACCCCATCCCCCCCCCCAGCAGTGGTGATCCCCCAGCACAGTAGACCCCACCCCCACTGATCCTCCACCCCCCCACCCCCCCCCACCCCAGCAGACCATCCCCTCACCCACCCCAGTCTCTGGCCTCCCTCCAGCCCAGACCGATCGCCATGCAGAGTGGCAGTGGGACCCCTCACCCCCACCAATCACTCCCCCGCCCACCCATAATAGACCCCGGTCCCCTTTAGCACTGCCCCATGCCCAGTGGGCAGTGCCAAGCTGCCCCCTCAGCATGGGCACAATACCCCTTGGGCAGTACCATGGAGCACAGGTTGGCACTACCAGGATGCCCATGTCCAGAGGGCACCATCCCTGCCACCTGACCCTGGGGGGACCCTGATTGCCCCCCTTTCACTCCAGCAGGGTCTCCCGGGAGTTCCCCACAAGTGCGGAGCTACTCTAAACTCTGCTGGAGTGGAGTACTCCTGGTGGTGGGAGATGCTATCGGACATTTAATGACATTTAAACTACACTTTAAATATATTTAAAACAGATTAAAATCACTTCTCTCTCTTCCCTCCAGCTTCCGGCGAGGTCCCAACTGTACCTGTTCCCTGACTCTGGGAGAGGCACATTCCTGCAAAATGGCCGACACGTGATTCTCCCAACCGAATCCGCCAGAAAATTTGTGGGTCACAATGGGAGAATTGTCCCCAAAGTTTCTCACTAGCTAGAATACCTAAAAAGCCATGCACTGGAAATATTAGAGAGGCATTTGTGTCGGCACAAATTGGTGGGCTGAAGGGCCTGTTCTTGTGCTGTATTGTCCTTTGTTCTTGGCTCTAACTCTGTCATTTAAATTGTTGAATATGTGCAGCCCCCTCACTTCACTTGTTAACTGAAAAAAGAACTCCAGTGTAGTTATCAAGCCCATCAAACAAACGTAAGCAACATTTTCTACACATGATATTTTCACAGTCCAGCCAACACAGGATCTTGGACTTCACCATTTTTAGAATTCTATAACCCAGAGGGCTGAGTTGTTGAGTATATTCAAGGCTGAGATCAATAGGTTTTTGAACTGGTGCTGCTAAAATTTAAGGTGTGTGAAGTACACTTTACAGTAGACAAGCCGATCAATTGCTCTAGAGGGATGTGTGCAGCTGGATCATCATACCCACTGAAATGTTAATACAGGTACAAAGGAATGTCACGTTAAATAATCCGATGAATATCCTTCCTGTGTTTTTGGTTACTTTAACAGTTACTGGAGGTGATTCTCCCATCTCGCTGCACTGATTTTTTTAGCACAGCACACTGGGAAAATGGTGCAATGGACAATGTTTGGGATTCGCCCATGTGTGCCCGCTCCAATAATGTTGCTCAGCGCTGGATTTCCAGCAGCGTCTGCTCCGTGCTGGAAATCGGCGGGAAGGTGCCAAGCTCATTAACATTGTTATTTCCATATATTTTAAATGCCATTAGTGGGCCTGGGACAGAAGCCACTGGGCTCCCTAGCCTCTCTCTGCCCCCCACCTCCGTCAGAGTGGTTCACTCCAGTGGGGTTTACAGTAGCTCCCCCTAACAGAATGAAGGGAGGGAAATTGGGGGTCCCCCCAGGGCAGCAGGGAGTGCCCTCTTGGGCACTGGCATCCTGCCAATGTCAGCCTGTGTCCCTGGCACTGCCCAAGGGGCAAAGTGACAATGCCCTGAGGACACTTTGGCACTGCCCATTGGGGCATGGGGCAGTGCCAATGGCGGGGATTCGGGGCTGGCCCAGGAATGGTCGGGGACAAGTGATCAGGCCGTCGAGGGGGTGGGGGGGAGGGGGAGGATTGACATTGTGGAAGCGGTGGGGCTGGCCAACGATCGAACTGGCCAGCAATTGGGAGGCCAGCAGTGTGGAGCCACTGCGCATGCGCCAATCTCAACACTGACAGATCTGTGCATGTGTAGTGACCCAGTCAGCATGCCAATTACAGCCTCTCCAGTGGAGATGGGCCCCACCCCCTGGATTTTAATGACAAACGTGCTAGTAACCTCTGCAGTGCATAGAGTGTGAGAGATTCTTCTCTGAACTCCCACTGAAAAAACCAACATGAATTACCCCAATTTTCATAAAAATTCAACATTTAGAATTTTTTTTGGGAGAATCGCGGCCACTGTGTTTAAATGAATTGTCACTCCCTTGCAGATCTCTAAATATGCTTATAGGTCTACCACCACTTGGATTCCAATTTACAAATTTCAATAACCTTTAAGTTTGCCCATAACCCCTTATTTTCTCCCCAGCAATGAAGTTATCTTCTTCTGCACGGCTGTTTTTCGTAATCTTGAACTGGTAATTCTCAGCAGTAAAGCAGTGACGTACACATTTCACCTTTTTTGTTTCCTGGATGAACATTTGCCCCAGCAAAACAGATTGTACTATATTAAACAAAGTTTGAATGCAAGGTAGTTTATCAAATATTATTCGTGACCAAGTAAAGCCAAGTCACTTTAGCTTCTTTAGTGTTCTGAATGTTTGTCACTTTTGGAGGAAATGAAAGAACTTGCTGATAGTTTTAAATATAAGAACATCCACAAATTGTTTCAGTGGCATTTCCACCTGATAGGCTCAGGCTGGTGACCTTGTGTAAGGACATTGTTAATAATAATGCAATTTGCTGATGTACAGTCTTTCCTGTGGAAACTCCCCCAGAGTAAAATTTACCTTCTTGCTTAGAGAGTCAAATCCATTGTGTTCAATTTTGTTTTAGCCAAGGTATCGCCAGTACAATATTTCACTTGCATCACTGAAAGTTTGATGCTCCCGCGATGCCATCCTTTCAATTAATCTTGAAGTTCAGTGTTTTCATTATCCAGAAATAGAATGACTGTAAAGTAAGTGGCCTATTTTTGCTGAACTTCAGCAATGATCATTAACTATGAGCTTGTTACCTCTGCTGCTGTTTTCACTGCCCCGGTGCACCTATGGGGTGGGGAGAAGGAAAAGTAACTCAGCTAATGAACAAACAGCCTTGAGGAAACAAATGGTAATGACGTTCATTTTGACTGGATTTTCTTACTGATTTTTCTGCGGGGGATTTACTTATCACAATTTTTGATACGAGCAAATATGTGGGAAGACTGAGATCAAACATGTTTTATTTATTTTTGTCATCTGTTCAGTTATCGCAGATGCATATATTGTGCGCACTGAACTCAGGATTCACAGCAGCTTTGAGCAAATCCAAACATTAATCAATGTTTAATTCTCCCAATGTTAAAAGCTCCACTTCAGTCTTGTTTAAAGGTTGCTGGTGCTTTAACCGATCGACTGCCCACTCTAAAACGTATCAATCTGCCCAAGTCAAATAAATGCAACACTCACCGAAAACTAGAAAATCTAAAGGCCACCCACATGTCGCTCTTCAGCAGGGATTTCCCAGGGCCAAAAACTAATTAACTAGTCAGGCTGATCCTTCAGAACATCGACAAGCAGCTGCTGGGAACTTGCCAAACACGGGATGGGAAATAATGTGTGAAAACTAAAGGGAGTGGATAGAACACCTTGTGGGTCCCATGAGCTCTGCACATTAATTTCTGCTATACATCGAGGGGAAAGAAAGGAATTTGTAAAACCTACCGTGCTGTTAAGTGAGAAAGAAACGAAGAAATTACGGAAATATTTCCATGAAAATGACAAAACAAAAATTAACGGATACTGGTACCAAAAAATGAACAGCAATACAAGAAAAAACTCAGAAAGTCTTAACACTTTAACAGTGCCATCACTTAAGGAGCTATCTTTTGGACAGGTGCCAAATAATTAAAGGGCGAAGCCATCTTATTCTGGGTTTAAGCAGATGGATAATCATATTAAGCTTGAATTTAATGCATTGTGTTATAGCAATGTGGCAATGGATCTTAAGCCCTCAAGTGGGGCAGCACAGTAAGGTGGCACGATGGCACAGTTGTTAGCACTGCTCCTCACAGTGCCAAGGATCCGTGTTCAATTCCCAGCTTGGGACACTGTCTGTGCTAAGTCTGCATGTGTCTGTGTGAGTTATCTCCAGGTGCTCTGCTTTCCTCCCACAGGCCGGAAGATGTGCTGGTTAGATGCATTGACCATGCTAAGTTCTTCCTCACTGTGCCCAAACAGGTGTCAGAATGTGATAACTAAAGGATTTTCATAGTAACTTCATTGCAGTGTCAACGTAAGCCCACTTGTGACACTAATAAATAAACTTTAAGCTGATTAAATTGGTGAGCTAGTTTCAATGGGATGACCTCTGTAAGGATGAGATTTGACAACCTGAATATCCTTTTCCTATTCCATGACTTTTATGCATTAATGTACTTTGACTAAAACAGTAATCTCTAATCAAAAGCTTTCAAGTATGAGAAGCAGAGGAATAGGCATAACTGGAAAAAGTCATTGTGTTCTTTCTGGCTGGATTGAACTTCAGAAATGCCAGGGTATGTATGCTCGTACGTGTCGTATCGAATAAAACTCCCTTTCTCAATGCTGCCATATGCCAAAACAGATTTTATACTCAACAGTGTGTCTGAATGATATCAATGTGCCTGAGTTTGTTGAATAGCCTCAAATTTTGATGTATAAACATATGGTACAGCTTCAATAAAGAGGTTTAGTGTTTGAATAAATCAGTTTAACAAGCTGAAGTACACATAATGCAAGCTACTTATCCTTTCAAGGGCTGCACTGCTTTTGCAGAAAAAAGTAAAACCTGACATTTGATCCAGAAAGCAGCCATGGAGTGAGAAATACAACTCAGAATTTCATGTTTTTGGGTGTATGGTTGACATAGGATTCATGTGATGAGCTGCACTTGAGATGTGCCGAATGCCGCATAAGCATGGACAACTCATATTTTCCCTTGGCACAGACCTAAAAGTAGCTTTAGGATCATTTAAAAAGCAAGTCACAAATTATGACCCTAATGGGCGTAGTGTGCACTGTACGCACTCCAACCAGTTGGCTCAGGCATAAGAACATAAGAACATAAGAAATAGGAGCAGGAGTAGGCCATCTAGCCCTTCGAGTCTGCCCCGCCATTCAATAAGATCATGGCTGATCTGTCGTGGCTCAGTTCCACTTTCCCGCCCTCTCCCCATAACCCTTAATCCCCTCTCTTATCAAAAACCCATCAACCCGCGTCTTAAAAATATTTAGCGAGGCAGCCTCCACCACTTCAACGGGCAGAGAATTCCAGAGATTCACCACCCTTTGAGTGAAGAAGTTCCTCCTCAACTCCATTCTAAACCGCCCCCCCCTTTATCTTGAGGCTGTGCCCCCTAGTCCTACTGTCCTTTCTGAGCGGGAAGAGTCTCTCCATCTCCATCCTATCCATCCCATTCATCATCTTTAACGTCTCAATGAGATCTCCCCTCATTCTTCTAAACTCTAACGAGTACAAGCCTAGTTTATTCAACCTCTCCTCATAGCTCAACTCCCTCAACTCCGGTATCAGCCTAGTAAACCTCCTCTGCACTCCCTCCAAGGCCAAAATGTCTTTGCGCAGGTGCGGCGCCCAAAACTGCACACAGTACTCCAGCTGCGGCCTCACCAATGCCCTATACAGCTGCAGCAAGACCTCCCTACTTTTATATTCAATCCCCCTCGCTATGAAGGCCAGCATCCCATTCGCCTTCCTGACCACCTGCTGCACCTGCAAGCTGGGTTTTTGCGACTCATGCACAAGGACCCCGAGGTCCCTCTGCACCGTCGCCTGCTGAAGTTTTTCGCCACGTAAGTAATAGTCCTTCCTACCATTCTTCCTACCAAAGTGGACCACCTCACACTTGCCAACATTAAATTCCATTTGCCATTTCAGCAGCTTAACCAGTGATCCTTTAAGGAACCAGAGGAGGCAACCCATAGCATGAGTGCTGACATCCACAGAATACATGAGGGAACTTTTAAACTGTTCCAAGCGTTCAGACTTGAGTAGAATAATAACACTGGCCAAAAGTTTGGCATTATAAAATTCTCGAACTAACTTCATTGGACTATGTTTCAAAATCACACTATGAACAGGTGAATAATATCATTCAAGATCCACCAATGAAAAACAAAACTTACTACATGATTTATTTCAGTTCAGTTCTGTCCTCATTTTATAAAACAAAACTCCACAGAAACTGAATCCCCCCAACCAGCTGATGAATTATTTTCAATTACAGGTCAATTGACCACTTTCATCCAGTTTCCTGTCTTACTTTAAACTCGAAAAACAATGGGGTCAGTTTTCCCATCCCATCTGCCATGAGAATTGTAACGGGTGGGAAGAAAATTCGGCAGACCATGTGAAGGTCCATTGACCTGGGTGGGAATTTCAGGCCTTGGGGCAAGTGCAGCAGGAAAATCCCACCCAATGTTTCACAAACCCAGTTATTGGGGTGATGGCCATAAAGCTGCATCTATGGCACAGGCTTTCCCATTCCATTTCTTTAACCCACAGAATAACATACTGGTTTCTTTCATGCAGCTCTAATTCAACCTGGATGTTGGAAATGTTAGTTCTGTATTCATTCCCTGAATGGTATTCTCCATACCCTTGTCCCTTTTCCTATCCTGTTGGGATATGTGCCCCGGATGCCCTAATAATGTGAAGATACTCGGCAGAGCAAGGCTTAACAAGAGACTAAAGAGCAGTACTACCCACAGTATAATCATAGAATCATAAAGTCATAGGTTCATAGAATCCCCTTTCATCTTTTTCTTTACCCAACAGATTTCTCAGCTCTATTTTGAGATAGAATCATAGAATCCTTACAGTGCAGAAGGAGGCCAATCACCCCTTCAAGTCTGCCCCGGCCATAATCCCACCCAGGCCCAAATCCCGTAAACCCACATATTTACCCTGCTAATCCCCCTTGACACTAGAGTTAATTTAGCATGGCCTTCAACCTAACACATCCATCTTTGGGCTCTGGAAAGAAAATGGAGCACCTGGAAGAATCCCAGACACGAGGAGAACATGCAAACTGCACACAGACAGTGACCCAAAGCCAGCGTTGAATCTGGGTTGCTGGCCATGTGACAGCAGTGCTAACCACTGTGCAACCGTACCACCCTGTATACAGTCGCATGGTAACAGACACTCAGAGATTGGTCTATAAACAGAACTTTGTAAGCATGCAGCCAACCTGCATGGTGAAGCAGCTCAAATGCATGGCCATATTTTGGAACTACAAATTGTTAAAGATTAGCAATAAAGGGTTCCTGTTTAAACATGCAAGTCTCAATGTGGCATCTCCACAGCAGCTGAAAGAATCCATACCACCACCTGAGGTGGAATTTTTCCCTCCCCCATGCCAGGGGAATTGGTGCGGGCAGGACACTGACCATGCAAAGGTTTGTTGACCTCGGGTGGGATTTTGCGGTCTTGGGGTGAGTGTGGCTGGAATATCTTGCCCTCGGTGTCACAAGTGAGATTAGCGATGATAAGCAGCGGTGATAGTACTATGGTGATGGATTATCAATGGCAATCAGAAAGATGAATGCATGAACCAAGAACATAGAATATGAAAATCTGCAGCCTAAGTAGAGAGATGAGTACTCAGGAGGAAACATTGCAGACTTCTGTGTGAGACAGAGCAAGAATTGTCCAGACCGCAAGACAGATGGGCAAAAATTGATAAAACAGCTCATGGAATGATGAACAATAATTACAGTAAAAATAGAATGTACTTGGATTGTAGAATGGGTAACAGTCCTACAGACTCAGTCCATTAGAGAGACTGGAACATTGGCTGTGATTCTCCCGAAAGTGCTGAACTGTTGGGAAAACTGTTCTAGATCCTGACTGTTTTCTTAGTTCAGCTTCTCACTCGAATCTCCCCACTCTGTTACACTGCAGACGCCCCAATCTCATCATGAATCTCATTAAAAACCTGGGGGTGCGGGGCCTATTCAGGCCAGAGTCTGACAGTTGTGGAACTCTGCACATGTACAGTGACCCCGATCTGTCAGGCTCCCTGTTTGCTGGCCAGCTCAATCACTGGCTAGCCTGGGACCGCTACAGTGCTGCCCCTCCAGCCCCTCCAAGAGCCCGATCGCGGCCCACACATCAATACCCAAACCAGCCCTGACCCCTCCCACCTTGGAACGCACTGATATCCAGCCCACACATCCCCCTTCAATGGCAATACCCCCCTCCACCCTCACCCCAGCAGACCCATCTCCTGCTGATTCTACTCCCGGGGTCAGACTCACCCCCCCAGGAGGCAGGCCCTCTCCCCCAGCTGACAACTCTGCCCCCCCCAGCCAGCCCCAATCACTGGTCTCCCTCCAACCCAGACCAATCCCCATGCAGAGTGGCAGCGGGACCCGCCCCACCCCCACCAATCACCCCTATGCCCCACACACAATAGGCCCCACTTCCTTGGCACTGTTCGATGCCTGATGGGCAGTGCCAAGGTGTCCCCTGTGCATGGACAGTTTGCCCCTTGGGCAGTGCCAGAGAGCACAGGCTGGCACCAATAGGGTGCCCCTGCCCAGGGGCACCACCCCTCGTCGCCCGATTCCCTGGAGGCCTCAATTACCCCTGACCTTCATTCTGTCAGTGTCTCCTGCTAGTTCCCCAAATGTGGAGAGCCACTCTAAACCCCGCCGGAATGAAGTACTCCTGGTGGGGTAAGAGATTCAATCGGGATCCGAAAGGTCCCAATAATTAGATTTTAAACATATTAAAATGCATTTTTAAAAGATTCAAATTACTTATCTGCCTTCTCACCGGTTTCTAGTGTGGTGTGACCGGCGACCGTTTGCTGGCTCTGGGAGATGCGCATGTGTTCCTCGCATATGTGCAAATCCCGGAACAAGGCTGGCGACGCGTACCTCCCACGTTGACCTGCCAGAAAAGTTGCAGACTGGGATGAAAGAGTCATGGCAATAGTTGCAAGCAAGAGAAAACCTGTAAAAACTGGTTGGCACTGTTAAAAGTTGAAAGAGAAACCTTCAGTGCATAGTAAGAAAATGAGCCCAAAGGCTGTTGTTTTTCAAATAAAAACACACACTTTTCTGCAGAGCTAACAGCAAGGCCTGCTGTGTCTTTAAATATAATTCTTTTTAAAAAGGAACAAGCTCAGATCTGAATGGTTGAGAAGTCTCCCAGAATATGGGACGTTCAGAAAAAAAGGAAGAGTTTCTAATGTGATTTAAAAGAAAGCTTGCAGGCAGCTTAGCTGAGCTCAGCAAAATCGTAGAAAAAGCGCAGAAAATCAAAAAAAAAACAAAATCACAGAACTGACAGAGCTCCAAAGTTGAAAGTAACGAGATCCCGCAGAGTGAAGCAGAATCTGCAGAGGCAGAAATTGCTGTAGTTTGATTCAGAGTCAAAAGTTTTCAAAGGTTGAAAGCTTTAAAACAAAATGGGCCCCAATTGGGAAGCCACCGGTAATCCTGGGATCAAAATATCAAAGTCCAACATCAAATGGACCCGCAGAGTTAACAAAGAAAAGAAAACACCCTACCGAATCACCCTTCAGAAAAACAAAGAAAAATTTTAAAAGGTTTTCGAAAAGCAGCCACTTTTGCCGAAGAGCCCACCAAAATGTGAAAAGCGCGGGTGATTCAACCAGTAAGCTGTAGAGATAGCCACTTTCAAACAATGGGGACTGCACTGACACCTCTTAAAGCTGCAACACATATAAACTGGTAAGTCCAAGAGAAAAAACAGGCAAGGATAGAAAATTGGAAGAGATCCCAGAGAGAGAACATGTTTGCCAAAGGCAACAAGAGACCCCAGAGCAAGGTCCACAAGAAAATAAACAGTTGAGAGAACAGTTGATTATCCTTCAAGATTGATGCAAAAGGGATAAATGCCATTCAGCAGCACAAAGAAGTGAAGCCTGTCTTAAATGGCAGAATAGAAGAACAACAAGCGCCTCTCAAAGTAACTCTGTTGGATTACAGGAAAACTCAAGACGGAGCAAGCAAGCTTTGCAGAGAAATGGAAAATGCTGCCAAAAGACCTTCACGGATCCCCCAAGACAAAGTTTAACCTTTTGGAAAATTACAAAGGGAAGGAAAATGAGTTGAATGTCACTCTGAACAGAGTGAAGAACCGATTGGTTACAGGCTCAGCAATTCCAGGAAAGAGCTGAAAGCGGCAAGAGAAAGACTGAAGAGTTGGAGTGGCAGTTGAATGAATAAGGGGAAGCACTGAAAGGAAAAACCATAGGGCTTCTGAAGATGTGGGCAAATAATGGAGCCATGAATTACAGAACTGAAATAGCACTTTATGGATGACAGTCTTGGTCAACAGTGAAAATAATATGAAAGATGAGAACAAAGTTCTACTGTGCAGAGAAACCAAATACAGCAAGCCTTGACTGAAAAAAAAACTTTAACTTTTAAGTCTTTGCCTCCATTCCTCCTTTCAAAGTGCATAACCTCATACTTTTCCGCATTGTATTCCATCTAGTGTCATAAGATCTGTAGAGAAAACTTGTCGGTTTCTCTGGGGAGAAACACATCTGTTTTCAATCAGATCCTGACATTTTGGGCAGGTTATCTGACCACACTTGCCCCAAGACCAGAAAATCCCACCAAGGTTAACAGACCTTTGCATGGTCCGCCCCTGCCAGCTACAATTCCTATGGCAGGTGGATTGGGAAACTTTTGCTCTTTACCATTTTTTTGTAAAATTCCATCCATCCATCATTATAAAATTTTGCATGGTCCTTGCTTCGTGGTAGCAATAATATTGCCACTTGTAAGAAACTATGATGTTGGCATTTGCTGTATGAAGAATTGAAGAAATGTGGTTGGTCTAAAGTATAAAAATGCTTTGGTTTGACTAGGACAAGAATGAAAGTACTTTTTTATGATTTAAAAGGAAATACTCTTAAAGTCAATCTGAAAAATGCATTTCTGTATCATGGTTCAGTTCCTTTTCAAATGCAATTATATTAATTAATTATAAAAATAAACCCATTTTTGGAATTTGAGCTAAATTGGACAAGACATCTGTTTAAATTTTGTATCGTATTCATGAACGTTTACAATTTTGGTTGACATAATGTGCACATATCGATGAATGTTTTACTTCAATGTGTTGCTTCCATCAGATCGTTTCTAGAAATCCATCAAAATCTCAAGGCAGCGAGAGAAGTTTCACTTGGAAGACATTTTAAATACTATTCTCTAATCTCCCAGACTGTTGTTCAGTTTGGATGGAAGGTAGGATTATGGTCTTCAGCTGCTGCCTTTCAGTACAATGCTTTTGCTATTCCATGCAGCAAAGTGGTCAAAATAGGTCCTGAGGTCAGTTGACGATTCACTAGCCTCAATAAAGAATGATTTCTTACTAGGTCCTTGAAAATTCCTAGCTCACATTTAATTTGCACTTTGCTGTGTAAACAGAGGTGAACCTGTAAATGGTAACCTAATATTTACCTTTGCTAATGCAGTTACATTGGAAAATTGAACATGGGAGTCCACCAGCAAATTACGCAGAGATGCAAATATATTTTTTATTTGTTCTAAATATTTTATTAATGAATATTAGGTCATGGCCAGTAAAGGAATGTCATATTCATAATTTTAACCATGGACTATGTTAACTATAATGGGGGTGATTCTCCCAGCCCGCTGCACTGCTTAGCTCAAGACTCATGCAGAGGCAATGTAGTGGGCACCCTGCTGGGCACAATGGCCTTCGTGATTATCCAACTGTTGGATTTCAGGTGCCGTCAGCTTCAAGCCAGAAATTGGAGCAGAGCTGCATAAATTATTTAAGTGATGATTTTAATCTCATTCGGTCTGAAGACTCCTGGCCCGTTACAGTTCCTCCCCACCGCCCCACTCCCCCCTTCGACTTGCGGGGAGCTGGCAGCCCAGCCCCACTGGAGTGAAGTGGGGCAATGGAGGCTCCCTAGGAGGTTGGGGGTAAGGGGAGTGCCCCCTTGGCATTGGAATCTTGGCAGTGCCAGCCAGGGGGGCAAAGTGGTAATGCCCAAGGGGGCACCTTGGCACTGCCCACCAGTCAGGACTGGGGATATGGTAGGGGTGGCCAGTGGGGGTGGTGAGGGAGATCAGACCTGCAAGGGGAGAGAGGGGGAGTGAAGCTGGCCCAGACACCTCTGGAGGACCAGCGATTGGGGTGGCTTGCACAGCCAGCAATGTGAGATTATGAGGCTGGCCAGTGATTGAGCTAGCCAGCGATCTGAGAGCAGGCAGTGTGAGTCACCATGCATGCGCTGATCTGGGTGGCCATTTATGCCGGTGGCATTCTCCTGACCCGCTGGCAGCGCACCCCTGCTCATGGGTTTTCCACTGGCATGGGGTGATGTCAATGCGAATTTCCATCGACAATGGCAGGACCAGAAAATAAGCTCTGGCCAGTTGATATGACCAGTGTCAATAAAATATTTACTGGCAGTCGAATGGCCAGAACTTATTATTCAAGCTTAAATAAACTTAAAGGAGCTAATGCACTACAGTTGCAAAACCATCCTAATTTTGCTGACATAATGCGTGTTAACCTAATTACTTCTAATCTTTGCTGCTCCCTGGATGGATTTCTGCACTGTGGAAGTTCTTCTGGATTGTGGATTGGAAGTTTGACCTTTTTAAATATATCCAGATAAGTGGTGTAATATCATTTTCTAATTTATTGTGGTCTAAACAAAGTTTCCAACATGTGTTTATCTTGAAACCTAGTCATATTTTCATGTTTGTAAGAAACACAAACATGTAAACTGACAAGAGGAACAGTGTGTGGTTGGAATCATGCTGTGTGGTTCCAATGACACATGCATTTATATGGCAGTGACATTCCTTTGCTATTTTGACAAGGCTGCGTAGTTCCATTGGGTTATTAAGTTTTGTTTAAATGTTACCTGTCATCCACTGTCATTCAATGTCACCACGGCTGATTGGGCATTTCAATGCCTTTTACACATAAACTGGGGCAGGATTTTCCAGCTGTGCTTGCCCCAAAACCGGGAAGTCCCGCCTGAGGTCAATGGCCCTTTGCATGGTCCCTTTCAGTGTCTTATAGACAATGATACCCAGCTCCTTTTGTGCATCTACACTTTTTAATGTCTTGTCGTTTTGGAAATACTTGCACATCTGTTCCTTCTATCAAAAGTGGATTACCTCACATTTTTCCACATTATATTCCATGAGCATTATGCAATGCTATCTCAGAGACTGCAACATGGCTGATGGAAGGCTTTCACTGGGGGAGGATCCAGATGATTTCTCAAATGATCCAAAGCAACCCTGGCCTATAAGATCCAGTTTTATACCAGCATCACCTTGACATGGGCAGCAGCTGCCTTGGCTGGTTGGCTGACAGGCAGCAGTAAGGGAACTGTCAAAGTGGCAGTGGTGTGAAGATGAATGTCGCCATCCTGAGAGAGCACAGCAGGTTTATGCTCCACAGAGCCATTGCAGCTTGCAGTGTAATAGAGGACAGATTGCTGGGCTGCTGTGAGAAGTTGAAAGCCCTTTTGAACACTGGTGTTCCCAGCCATGATGGCAGCAGACTGAACCAGCATGGCAGCAAGCTGCACTGAGGTCTCCAGTTCTGCATCGGAGAACTTTGGAACCAGCTCTCTGCTATCTTGTGCCAGTCCTGTGCCTTTGCCATCTTTGAGTCACTTATGCAATGACTACCAGCACCTGCTCCAGCCAAATTTTACCTCCCCTCTAAGAGGCATAGACTGGCTTCACATAGCACAGATTAACTTGAACTCTTACTAGCCTCTGATGATTTTGCACCCTTACTCAAGCATGAAGTCTTATAGCAGCAATGTTTGTGAGCTCCCTGCGTCAGATTGAATGGACACTGGCCAATTACACATCATGAGTTCTGTGCTGATTTTGGGCCTTATCCAAGCTTTTGCCTTGTGGATTGTTGAAAGAATGGCATGTTATACTGTAATCTGTGACTAACGTGTTTGCAATACATTAGAGTCTTTTTTTAATGTTGCAAATTATAATTTCAAAACAAAATTGCTGGATATAGAAAATGTAAAGTATTTCATTACTGTCAGGTCCAAATTAGAATTTTCTGACAAATCCCGTTCCCAGGCAGTAACTTCTTCCGCATGGTTGAATGGCATCGTTTTGACATTTTCAGGCAAGGTTTCACAGCTGAGCGAATTGAAGGGAAATGACATTCAGTTACTAATATTCAGTTACTTAGATCAGCAAACTAAATTCCATGAATTTAGCCTTTGTATCTGATCAACCTTTACTTTCATTTAGATACTTAATATAGAATCCATAGAATCCCTACAGTAAAGAAGGAGGCCATTTGGCCCATTGAGCCTGTGCCAACTGCAACCCCACCCAGGCCCTTTTGCCGTAACCCTCATCTACCCTGCTAATCCCCCTGACACTAAGAGGCAATTCAGCATGGCCAATCAACCTAAGCCACACATCTTTGGACTGTTGGAGGAAACCAGATGAAACCCATTCAGATTTGGGGAGAACAAGCAAACTCCACACAGAGCGTCGCCCGAGACTGGAATTAAACCTGGGTCCCTGGCGCTGTGAGGCAGCGGTGCTAACTACTGTGCCACCATGCCACCCACCAATGGGCCAATATGGGCCCAACAATGACACTGGACATTAAGGCAGGCTTACAAAATATGTGCAAATTTAATTCCAAAAAGCAATGGGGGTAACATTAAGCTAATACACCCACCTGAAAACACACAGGATTGGGTGAAATATTGACTTTACTGTGTCCAATTCAATCACTCAAAGTCTAAATGCAGAATTCTGCACAATATCATCAATACCAATCGGATTTTAACAGGTAGGTCAGCCTGTGCATCTTGATTGAAATATTTGAAGAGGCAACTGACACAGGGTACAGGACATTGTCTATGGATGTTAGTTGTATGGACTTCCACGATGTCAATAGAAACCGTTACCAAATAGTCACATTAACAAATTAACAAATTTAAACAAACTGATTGTCCTGCAAACAGGCACGATTACAAAAAGACAGAATATTTACTGGAAACTTACCTGATCAAATTAATATGTTGTTTTGGGGGCTGATGAAGCATTCCGTTAACAGATCCAGACTGCATATTTTTGAGGAGGTCATCTGAACTGACTATCTGCCCCTCTTCCTCAGCTACTTTTGTGGCTGGGTAACCATAAAGAGGGAGGCAAAGTGTCTGTTAACATGTTGGAGACCTTCTATGACAGGTGGACACCATGGGGCTTCAGTGTTTCATTTCCCAACTCAACCCAAAGTTTTGATTTAGTTAGATAAGTGTTCATTGGACTTTGGTCACATTACAGTGCCCCTGGGGGCTAACACTTTGATTTGTTAAGTTGTTAGTTTGCCCACCTATTTATTGCTGTATTCAGAAGAGGATTAAGAAAGACTAAGATCCCCGAAATGATATTTTATTTTAGCCTGTTAAGTTTCCTTTAAATCCTTATGCTTTCATTACTGTACCCCTCTAAAGTGCTGCCAATTTAGTTAATTAGATTCATGAGTCTGGTTAATTTCAGAGCTGCTCAGACAAGTATAAAGCGATTCTGTGCCCCTTTAAGGGGCTATCACTTTAACTTTAATTAATTTGATTAATTAGCCTACTTATTTCACTGTTAAACTAAAATAGTTTAAATAGGGATTGTGCTTCAGTCCCCCCCCACCCCCACAGCCCCTGTGGGCTTGCTCATGGAGTATGGCGAAGATGATCATTAACAGGTTCAGGAAGGAGGCCATGCAGGGGGTCATTAGACTTGATTGTCTGCCCCTCTTCCATGATTACATTTGCACCTGGGAGTCTATGGAGAGGGAGCACATGGTATCCACCACTACGTTTGAGGCCTCTGTGACTGGAATGCATGATCAGTCCTGGGAATGCTATTCTAGTTTAATTAGTTAAGTTCCCTTTTAAAATTTCTTTTTGGTGGGGCACTCACCCCTGTTAATAGTTTATTTGTTTATTTTGTTGGTCATTTACTCTTTTATGAAAAGAGCAAAAAAGTAAGGAACCACAGGCAGGCTTGACCAACATTCCTGATATTTGACCACCTGGTGCTAAGTGGGGAAAGGAGGATCTCCTTGTCCACCCGCTCCCTTGCCTAGCCAAGGTGGCCATTAACCTGTCCAGATCATAGGCCATGGAGGGTATTGTTCAACCTGACTACCCAACCACCTCCCCACTCCCCTTTTCTGCAGCTACATTCACACCAGGGTATCTGTGGGGAGGGAACACACAGTGTTCTGTTGTACGCTTGAGGCCTTCTGTGATCAGTGGCCACTGTGATAGCTGGGATGCTTCATCAGCCCCCAAAACATCATTTTAGATACATCAATTAGATATGTTTTCTTTATAAACTTTGTCCTTTTGTTAGCCATTTACAGAGCTAGCATTTTGCTTAAATCAGTTAATTTGTTAATGTAACTATTTGACTATTGTTTCCATCCAAGAAATTATAAATAGGAGCTGGCTGGGGCACTGGGAGGAAGGCTATGTGATTGACCAATGTCAATAAACTCTCTTAAAGAAAAAAGGGCCTTGTGTCCTGGTTTCTCAATTACTGACTGCCCTGGGTCATATTCACACACCAGGCATTTAAGGAGGTCCATCATAAGAGTCTTACTTTAAGCTAAAGTTGAAATTCATGGAATGAAAGCCAAATTATTGA
Organism: Carcharhinus amblyrhynchos; assembly: GCF_965287045.1. Taxonomy (NCBI): domain Eukaryota; kingdom Metazoa; phylum Chordata; class Chondrichthyes; order Carcharhiniformes; family Carcharhinidae; genus Carcharhinus; species Carcharhinus amblyrhynchos. The sequence continues at coordinate 23,255,439 of NC_137342.1, read as the reverse complement.
CCTGGCCAGGAAATTGGACAAGGAGAAGATGACAAACATGTATTCTATTGGAGTATGTGATGAGTGGTGTCCCATGAGGATTTGTGCTGGTGTTCAGCTATTCACTGTGCTTATTAATGACTTAGGTGATAAAATAAAAAAGTCACATATCCAAATTTACTGCCAACACAAAGATAGGTGAAGTTGTAAGCAAAATGGATAGAAGCATAAGATGATAAATGTATGTTGATAGATTCAGTAAATGAGTTAAAAAATGGCAAATGGTTGGATGTGGATTAATATGAGCACAGTAAGAAGTCTCACAACACCAAGTTAAAGTCCAACAGGTTTATTTGGTAGCACAAGCCACAAGCTTGTGGAGCACTGCCCCTTCATCAAGTGAGTGGGAGTTCTGTTCTACAACAGGGCATATAAAGCCACAAACTCAATTTACAAAATAATAGTTAATCAGTCACCTGATGAAGGCGCAGCACTCTGAAAGCTAGTGGCTTGTGCTAACAAATAAACCTGTCGGACTCTAACCTGCTGTTGTGAGATTTCTTACTGTGCTTACCGCAGTCCAATGCCAGCATCTCCACATCATGGTTAATATGAGGTCAGGCACTTTGGGTGGAGTTTTTCAGACCTATATACCACTGAAATAGTAGAGGACAGACAAAGGCCACGCAAAAACCCTTTGACCTCGGGCAGGATTTTCTGATCTTGAGGCAAGCACAACTGGAAAATCCCACCCTTTGGATCTAAAAAAGATAGAATGTGGTGCTTTCTAAATGGTGAAAAGCTAGAAACAGCTAAGATCCAGCCAAACATCAGAGTCAAGTTACAAAGGTCATTAAAATGCCGTGGACAAAAAATAATAAATCTAATGTAGTATTGCCTTTATATCTAGAATAGGTCTAGAATTCAAGAGACAAAAGTCCTATGTGGCATTAGTGTACCTTTAAGAAGTACTTTTTAAAATAATGTGCTCTGCAGTTGTAAGCAAGCTTTTTCAGTTTGTTTTTCTCATTGTTGCCAGGCTGTCTATGAGAATCTTTTTATTGCAGCTTAAATAGAGGTTTGTTTATTTTTACTAGGATGTTTATGGCTCAGCATTGTCAGGAGAATAAAACTGGCTGGCAGCCCAGTTGAAAGAAGTTTTTAAGCTCATTTTCAGTTTGGACTGTAGGTTTGAGTTTTAGTATTAGAAGGGACATCAAGCTGAAAAGAAGTCTCCCTCTCTCTCTCTCTGGTTTTGGAAATTCTGCTGGTTAGCTGAAAGCAAAGTCTTGCTTTTCTGAAGGGGGAATCGGCCATTGGTTGCTCGACCAGAGTCTTTCTCTAGTGTTCTGGTCTTCAAACTATTTGAGTCTATCTTGAGAACTTCAGACTTCATCCAAAGATCTCAAGTTGGGTATCACTTGAGCATTAGTCTTTGTTGTGTTAAACCTGTGAAAAGGGTCGTTTGTCTATGGGATTGGTTTGATTGGAACATATTAGATATATTTGTTAAGGCTAATAAATTATAGTTGTTGTTTTGTTTCTTGGTGTATTGATAAGAGTTCTTGCTAATTTTCTTACTGTACATGTTAACTATATTCTTAAATAAACTTTGTTTGATAAATGCTCCCAAGTAGGTCATACGAATCATACCTGAAGTGAAACCTATCATGTTTATTATAACCAAATTCAAAATGAAAAATGTATGATCCAGGCGGGTTCCATAAAACACTTTGGAGTTTCTAACCTGAGCCATAACACTTGCTTCAGCTATATAAAGCCCTGGTTTGATCACGCGGAGCACTCTAAGCAGCTCAGGCCACCATGGCATAGATATAATACAGAACCAAAAATGCTGGAAATACTCAGCAGTTCAAGCAGCCTCTGTGAAGAAAAACAAACATAGTGAATGTTTTTGGCTGATGATAACCCTTCACCTGAACAGATAGTAAATGGGGAAATATTGAAACATGTTAATCATTAAGCTATGCAAGAATCTGATCACTGAGCCTTTGTTCTGCTTGCCTTCATAAATGTTGAGGTATCAAAGAGGAGCAATACAAAACACGCTGGGCAAATGTGCCACCACCAATTTCATATAGGTTAAAAACAGTCACTGTGAAGTTAGACTGCATGAGACGAGTGATTATTTATAACTGATTAATCAGGAATGTTGAAAGATACATGGTCATATGTATATATGTCATCTATTACCAGAGAAAGAAGACAAAATGCCTGGCAAATTACTTTTGATACATCAATGCTTGTTTGAGCTGTGAGAGTGTACATCATCCTTAATGAAGTTCTTCAATAATCTTATACCATTGGATTTTTGGAATGGATTTGTTTGATATATTTTTTAAATCTTGGTTACTTTTTGTTGGATCACATGTACAGCTCAATAACGTTTGTATTTGTTGTCTTCTCCTTCATTTCTGAAACTTTTACCATCGATTTTTTTCTTTTAAAAATTATGCTTGGTTGATGGAGAATACATGAGTATAAATTGGAGGTGTTTCTTTTATTTATGCATTGACAAAGTATTATCTCATTATGCTTTCCCACAGTTACAACAGTGATTCTGTCAGCTGAATGGATATGTGAGTTTGTTATTGTGAACTGAAGGCATTCAGCTCTGAAGGTGGCACGGCGACACAATGGTTAGCACTGCTGCTTGTCAGCACCAGGAACCCGGGTTTGATTCCTGGCTTTGGTCACTGCCATAGATTCGTAGAGGTTTACAGCATGGAACAGTCCCTTTGGTTCATGACACACCTTTTTTTCATTCCTAAGTTAGACCACATTGCCCACATTTGGCCCATTTCCCTCTATACGCATCTTACGCATGTAACTTTCTGAATGCTTTTTAAAAGACAGAATTGTACCTGCCTCTACTAGCATCTCTGGCAACTTGGTCCAGACACTCACCACCCTCTGTGTGAAAAAATTGCGCCTCTAGACTTTTTGGTATCTCTCCCCTCTCACCTTAAACCTATGCCCTCTAGCTTTAGACTCTTCTACCTAGATATTGACTACCTAGCTGATCTATGCTCCGTATTATTTTCTGGGCCTCTATAAGATCACCCTGAGGCCTCCTTCGCTCCAGGGAAACAAGTCCCAGTCAATCCAGCCTCTCCTGATAACTCAAACCATCAAATCTTGGTAGCATCCAAGTAAGTCTTTACTGCACTCTTTCTAGTTTAATAATATCCTTTCTATACTTGGGTGACCAGACTATACACAGTATTCCAAGTATGGCCTTATCAATGTCTTGTACAACTTCAACAAGAAGTCCCAACTTCTGTATTCAAAGTTCTGACCGATGAAACCAAGTATGCTGAATGACTTCTTCACCACTCTGTCCACCTGTGACTCCACTTTCAATAAGTTACGTACCTCTACCCCTAGATCTCTTTGTTCTGTAATTCTCCCCAAAGCCCTACCATTGATTGAGTAAGTCCTGCCCTGGTTCAATCTACCAAAATGCATCACTTTGCATTTATCTAAATTAAGTTCCATCTGCCATTTGTCAGTCCACTGGCCCAATTGATCAAGATCCTGTTGCAATCCTAGATAGTCACCTTCATTGTCCACTATGCCACCAATCGTGCAGTCATCTGCAATTTACTAACCATTACTAAATTCTCATCCCAATCATTAATATAAATGACAAATAACAGTGGACTCAGCACCGATACCTGAGGCACACCACTGGTCACTGGTCTCCAGTTTGAAAAACAACCGTCTACAACCACCATCTGTCTTCTGTCATCAAGCCAATTCTGTATCCATTTGGCTACCTCACCCTGCATCCTGTGAGATTTAACCTTATACAACAACCTACCATGCAGTACCTTGTCAAAAGCCTTGCTAAAGTCCATTTAGACAACATCAACTGCACTGCCCTCATCTATCTTCTTGGTTACCCCTTCAGAAATCTCAATCAAATTTGTGAGACATTGTTTTCCACTCACAAAGCCATGCTGACTTTCCCTAATCAGTCTTTGTTTCACTAAATGCCTATAGATCTGCCTCTCAAAATACCTGCCACAACTTACCCACCACAGATGTGAGGCTCACTGGCCTGTAGTTCCCAGGCTTTTCCCTGCAGCCCTTCTTAAACAAAGGCACAACATTTGCCACCCCCCAAACTTCAGGCACCTCACCTGTGACTATCGATAATTCATATATCTCTGCTAGGGTACCTGCAATTTCCTCCCTAGCTTCTCACAATGTCCTGGGATACACTTCATCAGGTCCTGGGAGTTTATCTACCTTGATGTGCTTTAAGACTTCCAGCATCTCCTTCTTTGTCATGTATACGCTGCTCAAGATATCACTATTTATTTCCCCAAGTTCCCTAACATCCATACTTTTCTCAACAGTGAATACTGAAAAATACTGATGAGAAATGTTCATTTAGGATCTCATCCATCTCTTGTGGATCCACATGTAGATGACCTTGCTGATCCTTAAGAAGCCCTACTCTCTCCTCCAAGTGTGGTGACTAGGGGAATTTCATAATAACTTCACTGTAGTGTTAATGTAAGCCTTCCTTGTGACTAATAAATGAACTTTGCATTACTTACTTTACTGATGAAGGGTCATCCAGACTTAAAACGTTGGTTCTATTCTCTCCTCACAGAAGTTGTCAGATCTGCTGAGATTTTCCAGCATTTTCTAATTTTGTTTGAGATTCCAGCATCCACAGTATTTTGCTTTTACCTGAAGATTTTTTTTGTCAATTAATAGCTTCAGAATATCTTCATGATGAGTACAAGATGGCGGATGGAATTTAATGCGGAGAAGTGTGAGGTAATTCACTTTGGTAGGAGCAACAGATGTGTCGAGTATAGGGCTAATGGGAGGACTTTGAATAGTGTGGATGAACAGAGGGATCTAGGTGTGTGTGTACATAGATCCCTGAAAGTTGGGAATCAAGTAGATAAGGTTGTCAAGAAGGCGTACGGTGTCTTGGCGTTTATTGGTAGGGGGATTGAATTTAGGAGTCGCAGTGTAATGTTGCAACTGTACACTACTCTAGTGCGGCCGCACTTGGAGTACTGTGTGCAGTTCTGGTCCCCGCATTACAAGAAGGATGTGGAGGCGTTGGAGAGGGTGCAGAGGAGGTTTACTAGGATGTTGCCTGGTATGGTGGGGAGGTCCTATGAGGAGAGACTGAGGGATCTAGGGTTGTTTTCGTTGGAAAGAAGGCGGCTAAGAGGGGATCTTATTGAAACATATAAGATAATTAGAGGTTTAGATAGGGTGGATAGTGATAGCCTTTTTCCTCGGATGGAGAAAGCTAGCACGAGGGGGCATGGCTTTAAATTAAGGGGGGGTAGCTACAGGACGGATGTCAGGGGTAGGTTCTTTACCCAGCGGGTGGTGAGGGATTGGAATGCCCTGCCTGCTGCAGTTGTAAATGCGTCTAGTTTGGGGGCGTTTAAGAGATCTCTGGATAGGTTTATGGACGAAAAGGGATTGGTATAGGCTAGTGGGTCATTGTTTTTGTAACTGGTCGGCGCAACATCGTGGGCCGAAGGGCCTGTTCTGCGCTGTAATGTTCTATGTTCTATGTTCTATGTTGTTCCCTTACTAATGGTTTCCTGCATCCTTGCTGATCCAATTTGACAAGGTATTGAAATGATCAGAATTAACAAAACTAGTAGATACGATTTGAAATGATGCTGCAGATTTTTGACTCTGGTTCACCTGACTTTCAGACATAAATCAGGTGCATCCGACTGGAACAACTGGCTGGATATCTGTTTGGCCACATCTCAATCACTTACATAGTGAGCTGTTCCAAACACAAAAGAAACTGTTTTTTTTTCTTCCAGTTCTACTGAGGATTACAGCAATATTTCTCTTTCATCAGTCTTGAGATGGTTTCTGACTGCTATGTTTGAGGAAACAAAACACAAAAATGTCATGGAATGGCCAGAAGATTCCACCCTGTGACTTGCATTGTGCTCTTAAAATTGTCATTAGAATCTTGATCTTTATAGACAAGGCAATACACATCTGTTCAGGCAGATGTCTAGTACTGTTCTGCCTTTCAACTGCTTGGCAGTACACTTATCACAGAATCATAGAATACAGTGCAGAAGGAGGCCATTTGGTTCATCAAGTCTGCACTGACCACAATCCCACCCAGGCCTTATCCCCATAACCCCATGCATTTACCCTGCTAGGCTCCCTGACACTAAGGGAAATTTAGCATGGCCACTCCACCTAACCCCCACATCTTTGGACTGTTGGAGGAAACCGGAGCACCCGGAGGAAACTCTTGCTGACATGAGGGAAACGTGCAGACCCTGCACAGACAGTGACCCAAGCCTGGAATTGAACCCCGGTCCCTGGTGCTGTGAGGCAGAAGTGCTAACCACTGTGCCACCGTGCAGCCCCAATTGTGGAGATTATTAGGCATCAAAGAGGCACCTAATCACCTCTGCAGGAGTAACTCATGGTGCTGTCTGTGCCACGCCCAATCATCTTTAGCTGTTTCATCAAAGACCTTTCCTCCTTCGGAAGTGGGATGTTCACTGAGGACTGCACAATGACCAGCATCAATCACAGCTCCTTAGTTACTGAAACAATCTGTGTCCATAGCAGCAGGACCTGGATAGCATTCAGACTTGGCTGATAAATGACATTTGTGCCACACAAGTGCTATGTAATGATCATCTGCAAAGAGGGAGAATCCAACTGTCTCCTTTGACAGTCAATGGCATTATAATCACTGAATTCCCCACTATGAACTTTCTTGGGATGAGCATTGTCCAGAAACTGAACCGAACAGCCATATAAATATTGTGGCTACAACAGCAAGACAGATGCTGGGAACTCTGTGGTGAAACTCACTTCCTCACTCCCCAAAGTCTGTCAACCATCTCAAAGGGACGGGTTTGCAGTGTGGTGAGAAGCTGTCCATTTGCCAGGATGACTGCAGCTCCAACAACGCACAAGAGTTCTGCACCATCCAGGACAAAGCAGCCTGTTTGATTGGTATGCCATCCACCACATTAAATATTCACTTCCTCCACCAGCAATCCACAGTGACAGCAATATGTACTATCTACAGGACATGCTGCAGAGCGTAACAACAGCACCTTTCAAACCTGCAACTTCTACCACCCTGAAGGCGGCAGATACATGGGAACACCACAACGCCGCCCCGCGCCCCCCCCCCCCCCCACCCCCCAAAAGCCACATAAATCCTGACCTGGAATTATGTCATCATTCCTTCACTGCAATAAGATCAAACTCCTGGAAATCCCCCACCTGACTAGGGCTGTGGGTGTACCTACATCAAATGTACTGCAGAAGTTCAAGAAGACAGCTCTTTATCAGCTTCTCAAAGATAGGCAAGAAATGCAGTGATGATTACGAACAAAAAAGAGATGGGTCTGATTCTCCCAACCTGATGCATCTGTTTATTGATGCATCGGGTTGGGAGATGTGCGTGTTGGCCATTTTGCAGGATTCGCGCCTGCGTTCCTGACGCATGCCCATCTCCCACATTTGGAGGGCAGGCGCAGTCGGGACTGTGCTGGAAACCATTGGGAAGACAGGTCAGTGATTTAAAGCTATTTTAAATTTTATTTAAATGTCATTATCGGGCCCAGCATGGAATTCTCTGGGGCGGGGGGGGATGCGTGAGGAGATCAGGTGCTCCAGGATGGGAGGAGGTGTTGGGGCTGGCCCGTAAATGGAGGGGGGGGGGTCACAACTGGGCCATTGGTGAGGTGGAGGGACAGCAGTGTGAGGGTCCCAGGCTGGCCAGCAATTGAGCTGGCCAGCAAACAGGAGACTGATAGTTCGGGGTCACTGCGCATGAGCAGAGGCCTGGAACTGTCAGATCCGGTGTGAATAGGCCCCACGCCCCGAGCATTTAATGATACTCATGATTGTGCAGTGCACAGAGTGTGGGAGATTCAAGTCTGAGCCCCTGCTGAAAAAACAATCGTGACCTCCAACACTTTTTTTGCCCTTTCAGTATTTAGAATTTTTTTGGGAGAATCGGGCCCCTAATTTCTCAGCCAGGATTTGGATGGAATGCACTTGAAGTCCTTGCTGTATATGAATCTGCTAACGAAGCTAAGGAGGAATGTTAGAATGTCAATGTCTGTGAGAAATTTCTCATTTGTCATCAAGTATGCAACTAGTAGAAGGTTGTGTCTGCATGTAACCCCGTTAAAAAGTAATTTATATTGCATGTTCTTTTCCAAATGCAATTTATTGTTTCTTGCTACATTGTTTTTGCAGAGTCTGTTGCCTTTGCTTTTGTGGTGTCATTCAACTGTGGAGAGATGCTATTTGAAGATACAAAACTCTCGCAAATGTTATAACCATGTTTTAAAATCATGATAAAAAGATGTGTGTGGGTGCAGTGTGTCATTTGCCTGAAATATCAAATCCTGAGTCATGTGCGCATAAAGAAGGAAAAGAATTTGGAAAAGAATTTGCTGTATTTGCTACGTGGACCTTTAATCATTGGCCATTGTTCAGCACACCCATGATATCTGAAGCATGGTGCAAATGTGAACAAATACCCTTTACACTGTAGAAAATGCCAGTCCTCATTTATGTTTGCTTTTAGAGTTGTTGCAAAAAAGACCATGACCCTTATAGCACACATTACTCAAGGCCAGAATCTTCCGCGTCCACCAGCAATGGGAAACTAGGTGGTGGGGGGAACTTACCTTAGTGGAGGAGGCTCCTCCAATTTGGAGTTGGGACCTTTGACCCATGAGGTAAGGTGGGAACAGTGAGCCTGCTGCGAAATGCTCTGAGCTCCTTGCATATATACAGGTAATGAGCTAAACTGCACAAGATTGTGAGTGTCCAGCCAACCCACCCCGAGCAGAAATCACTCTCACTTCTGCTCCTACCAGCCAACGTATGGTCAGGAATTGAAGATGATGAGTGAAACCTCCGACCTCCTATCACCCATCCAGACTTCCACCACTCTTGGTGCAGTGTAATTTCCACTTTACATGTCTGATGGTGATGGATCAGTTGTGGCCCAGAAATTGAGTAGACATGGACATCTCATCCTTTGTGTAGCACAGCTATTTTTCTCAAACAGGGACAGAAAATTGTAACTTAGAAAAAAAATCCTTTTACAAATGTTGCACCTTTCACCTTCTCAAAATATTCCCAAGTGCTTTACAACCATTTCATTATTTTTGAAGGAAATGTAGCAATAAATTTACACTCACAAATAGGAAAGAGATAAATGAAAGAAGAGAGGGTGAAGAGAAGAGAAGCGGAGGAAACGCAGTGAAGCCGCCAGTGAAGGAACTCTGGCCTTGATTCATTTTAACTATCTCATGGACCAGAGAATGGGGAAAGGAGAAAAGAAGATGAAGATAAATTTCTGGGCTAAGGGTAGAGAAGATTTTTTTTGTTGATGAAAGGAAAGAGCAAAAAAAATCAGGAAAATGAAGGGAAGAGATAAACAGAAGAATCCTGCTTCGAGGAAATGGAAGACCTTGCTCTTTCAATTGATGGGGAATGATGGTTGCTGTCACGGCAAGAGAAAAGAAATAGTTTGACTTGCTGTGAGGACAGCCTTGGGAGCAAAGTTATTTTATATTATTACTACAAGAATCATGCTTCTCCAGATGATGTGTGAATAGTTTTGATAAGAATATTGTGACATGCACCAGCATGTATACAGTTTGTAATCTTCTCTGACAACTCATAAAATATAAGTAAACCTAGAAGGACGTGATAAGCATGAAGAGTTAATTCTACCAACAATTTTAAATTGGAACCTTAATATGAGAAGACTTTCATTGAGTGCCTTCTCATACTGGATGGAAAAATTATTTTTGAAATGTGGATTTATGTCCACAATATTTCAGCATGATAGATTTCTTATTTGTGTAGTACAGAGAAATAATAAATGTCTTTTTTCATATAGCCTGAGGCACCTTCCATTTAAATTAAACCTTGTAGGCTTTCTTTACTAAAATAACCTTTTACACATTTTTTTCACTCTTGCTTGAGAATTCCTAAGGTCATTTTGTAAATTATGTTGCTTATGGCATTTTCCTTTTGTTGTTTATAATCTCTGCTTTCAACGCTAAAGTTATTTTAATGTCTTGATTCAGATAAAGCATATAAACAAAATGTACACCTAAAGAAATTGATTTAAATTATTTAGAGTTATTGGGAACTACAGAAACAGAAAGAAGACATTCAGCCCCCTATGCCCATATGGCACTGTCTAATATGCTGGCGTCTTTTGTTCTAATTTTATTTGCCAGCTTTTCTATGCCCTCTGTCCTTACACTACACATATTCTTTTCTTTCATTCATTTTCTCCCAGTTCTGTGGTCTACTGGAGGTAGGAATAATAGGCATCAGGAGCTTGTTGACTTCAATCAAGCAACCATTCTGCACATGTAAGGACACTTCGGAATACTCGCCAACTTTTCATCACGGGCCACAATCCCAAGCAGTGATTTGCTGCCAAATCTGTGATGAGAAATGGTGTGTCTTTTAGCAATAATGTAAATTTCCTGCATGCTTAATCACACACAAATTTTTAAAAATCTTACCATTTATCCTTAAAGGATAATTGAGTTAAGGTGATTTTTCTGTAGCTCAAAGAGCGCATAAATGAAATCAAGGGGCAGAATTCTACAGCATCTTTCCCATCCTACACCAGTGAGAGGTGGTGAGAAGGGGAAGTTATAAAATTCCTTGCAAAGTCTTCTGGCTGCCTTCATGTGTGCCCTGGCCTCTCCGCAATATTACAGTGAGGCGGGTATGGCCATAGGTAGCCCATCAGCCTTGTTGCTTTTCAGGCAATTAATGAATGCATAAGGGTTGTTTCCACCTACCTCCATCTTCAGGCTGGTATGAGGACTTTAGGAGAAATGGTGGGGTGTTGCGGGTGGGGGGCGGGTGTGGGGCGAGGGATGGTGGGGTGTGAAATCCTAGGGAGAAATCCTGCAATGTAAGCCCACTCAGGCCTCAGATGGGAAGGGGGTGTACGGTTGCATCAATGGCCTCCTTTCAACATCGGGTACCACCGCCACCCCCCCCCCCCCCCGCCCCCCCGCAACCACCCCCACAAGGTGCTTTGTCCTGTTTCCTCCTATCCCACTTTAGTCCTCTCCATCAACATCACCAGCTGCCTATCCTCCTGGACCTCACCTCCCCTCCCCATTCTGAGACTCTCATACTTATCTGTGCGACTTAGGGTGGAATTTTCCCATAATTTGGCAGAGTGTCAGCCTCTGTCTGAAACCTAGTGTGTATTTATCCAAATACACAACCGAGTTTTCAGACCAGTAATGCAATGCAAGTATATTTCCTGCTTCTAGGGCAAGAGATTCTGAGGATGGGAGGGTTGGCTTTGATCGAATCTTCCCTCTAAGCCATGCAGGCACATGGCCAGATTGCAATTGGAAGTGTACGACACAGGGAAATAAACAAACCACACAGAAGCAATGAATACACATATGCATGGCCACGTACCAGTCTTAAGGGGACTGCACAGTGCAGCAAGTCAGACACATCCAGCAAACAAAAGTTAGGGCAATCGTTGGTCAGAGGGTCAGGAAATTGACTGTAGGTGAATGGAGACAGATCAGAGATGGTGGCTCAATATTCAGGGTTGGTGATCATAGTGAAGCACCGACCATAGAGTGGGAACTCTGTGAACTGAAGAGTGTGGGGAGGTTGCCATTGACGGCAGGGGGTGTCAATAATAGTGGGCAAGATTATTATCATGGTGCGTGCATTGGTTATGGGTCTAATTGCTGGGCTAGAAGCAGGTTAGCTTGGGCTTTGAATGGAAGCAGTTCTGCTGTTCCTGGTCCACAAGCAGTTCAGGAAAAATGCTTAATTCTTCAATGTAATAGCCCTTATTTCCTGTGGCTGACAGACTTCTAGAGATATGAGAAACCCAACCTGCTTAAAAGATGGATGAAAATTCCTTAATCATTTCTTAAATTTCTTAATTTCTTAACATAAATGAGCGATCACCCCACAACAATTCATCTTTGTTAAAGCCAAAGTGGCTCAAGCTGAATTGGCTTTGATTTGAGATTTCATAACTTTTGGCCTTCCATCTGACCCAAACACATTTGTTATTGGTTAAAGTTACCTACTTTATGTATCTCCCTAACATTGACTCTTAATTTCCAGAGTTATTCTTGTCAGCTTTTCTCAAAGTCAATTGACCCTTTTGAGGTTAGGTTGGTCAACTCCAAATGAAGCCTCAGTAGTCATTTATACACAATTCCAAGAGCTAATAAGGTGAGAATTTAACCTAGTAAGGCATGGCGGGGGGAGGGGGGGGTGGCAGATGGTAGAGGGGGGAGTTGGGAAGTGGATGGAACTCAAGCTTGAAACATAGATATTTTTTGCAAAAAATAGGAATATTAGTAGCACAGCTGTAACATAGTAGAGAATTTGACAGAATTTCAGTGAGGTGGGATGTTAACTGAAGGAACAAAGAAGAAGAAATGAAGGGAAAATCCATGATGTTTAATTATTAGTATCACAAATAGGCTTACATCAACATTGCAACGGAATCCTGTTGTCACCATACTCTGACAGCTGTTCAGGTACACTGAGGGAGAATTTAGTATGGTCATTGCACCTAACCAATTTGTCTTTCGGACTGTGGGAGGAAACCAGAAGACTCGGTGGAAATCCACACATGGGGAGATGTTGCAGACTCTGCATGGACAGTAACCCAAGCTGGGAATCAAGCCTGTGTCAGTGGCGATGTGAGACAGTAGTGCTAACTACTGTTCCGTCATGCCACCCCATAGCAATTGCAAGAAGGAATAGACAAAACATTAGGAATAGGCCATTCAGTTGTTTGTTTGTGCGTGTGTGTGTGTGTGTGTGTGTGTGTGTAATAACTCCACGGAGGCCAAAGTCCCATCACCAAGTTACTTTATTTACACCGCACATCTGTACATGGTCAGCTGTCCTGTTGCTCCTTACTGAATGCAGGCTGGGAGTCTGACATGCCTGCTTTAAATAGGGAGCATGAGGCTCCCTGATTTAACCATCAATTAGGACTTATCGGGTACTTCTTTCCAGGAAAGGACTCATTAGGTATGTTTTTTAAGGTTAACATAGTAAACTAACTCAAATTAACAAGGGCTCATTCTCGTGTGTGTGTGTGTGTGTGTGTGTGTGTGTGTGTGTGTGTGTGTGTGTGTGTGTGTGTGTGTGTGTGTGTGTGTGTGTGTGTGTGTGTGTTCACGTGTGCACGTGTGAGGGGGGTGGAGGTGGGACAGCTGGTGGTGGAGTAGGCATAAAAATAACAATGATAGATTGTTACAAAGGGAAAGCAATAACTGCATATGTTAAAGATGGCTTAATCGCAATTGAAATAGACATTTTAGGCTCACATAATGATCTGGAAATGTTTTAATTAAACTGAAAGATAAAAACGACGGAAGAAAACAGTTAGAATGGTTCATTATCAATTGGCCTGACATGCAGAAAATGCTTAAAGATTTTAAACCTTGAACTCATACTAGGTGAACTCGCAATGAGATTTATTTCAACCTCCAGCAGTAGGATAAGACAGTTCGTAAAAGGTTAGCTGTCCATTATCCAGAATGCACTAATGTATTTTCTATTTACTTCAATAGGAAAGAAAATCAGACAATCCAAACAGTTGAAAGCAGACAGCGTTACATCCGTTTTACCATCGCTGAAAGATTTAATTACCCCCAATTAACCTAAGCCAAGTTCTAATTGTCTAGAATTAATTAAAAAATCACAGTGGGTATAAGCAAAGGTAATTACTATATCTGGACATGTTAATGGGCAGTCATATTACTCAAATGCCATGGAGTGTAGAAAAGGGTAAACACTACTGGGTCAGCTAATGAAATAATGGCTAAAGAATAATGGCTACGATCAAAACAAGAACAATTGGATAACGGGGAGGTTAAAATTAGACTTGTGTTTGAAAATTGCAGGAGTGCAGAAAGTCTGACTTTGTGATTATGAAGTAGATGTAATATATTACAACCATCAAATAGATTTGGCTGATAATGGTAACTCAGTAAAATGAATATACTTAGGTTTTAGAAAAATCTTTGATACAGGAGATGAGACAGCTGAAGGGCAAGGAAGGGGATAGTTTTAGAAGTGAATGATTGAATAACTAACTAGATCAGTCTGAGGAGATGAGGATTAATTTCTAAATAAAATGCAGCTTCTCACATAGAGGCGATTGGCAGGCTATAATAGGTAATTCTAATTGGGTAATTTCAATGTATGTTATAAATTTAAATTAAGGAACGATAACAAAGCATTCATGTTTATCAATAATACCAAATTTGAAGGGTTCTTAAACAGCTCAAATAGCAACAAGCAAGGAGAAAGTAGCAGAATAGGTTGAGAGATTGGGCCAGTAAGTAGGAATTGCTGATTAATGTAGAAAAATTGAAAGATATCAAGGAGGGGAACAAAGTGGAAATACAAAATTAATGGAAAATGTCTACGGGAAATAAATGTGATCTGATGTTGTGAGTAGAAAGCTTCCTTAAATTGACAGTTCGATGAACAGTGATAATAAAGGAGGTAAGTAAGCTGTTCAGTCTCGGGAAATAATTGCCCAAATTTTTTTTCTCCTTCTTGAAAGTAGCTGAAAAGTTCTTTCTGTTTTCCCCAGGAATAAGTATTATCTGCAGCTGGCTGAGTAGAGTTCAAAGATGCACTAATTGACAGGTCTCAGTTGGATCTACTTTTGGTATGCTAGTATGCTTGCGTGTCTAGGAAACTAATAATATTGAGAGACTCTTGAGAACAAAGAATTATCAATTAATTGCCTGCAGTAACTAGGCCTTAATGGCAGCTTAGAAGGAAAAGTGGAAGGACGAACTTCCAATCTATCTTGCTACATTATTACTGCTATGTTACTACTACATTCTCAATAAATTACTTATATTTGGTGAAATCTTAATTAAATTAAAGTTTGTAATTTATTGATCAGTATCACAAGTAGGCTTACATTAACACTGCAATGAAGTTACTGTGAAAATCCTCTGGTCGCCACACTCCAGTGCTCGTTCAGGTATACTGAGGGAGAATTTAGCATGGCCAATGCACCTAACCAGCATGTTTTTCTGACTGTGGGAGGAATATGGAACATCTGGAGGAAACCAATGCAGACATGGGGAGAATGTGCAGACTCTGCATGGACTTTCCTGGTGAATTGAGGTTTTCTGCAATCTTTGTATAGCATTAGGGGTCATTAAGCATGTTACAACTTTCCATGCTGGGAAAACAGGTTTACATAGTTTTTGCTTCCATTTGGAGATTTTTTTATGACCAGTCATTCATGTTAAACATATACTTATTGTATGATGTGAAAGTGCACTGCCTGGGAGGATGGTGGAGGCTGAATTCCTCACATCCTTTAAAGAGTACCTGGATGACTATTTGATACGCCATAACATTCAGGGCTATGGGCCCAGTGGTGGTAAGTGGGATTAGGTGGGTAGGTCAGGGCAGTTTTTATGTGTCAGTGCAGACTTGATGGACTGAAGGGCCAGTTCTGCACTGTAGTATTGTGTGATTTTGTGAATCTGTGAAAATAATTCTAACATGTGGAATAGGTAAAGGTAAAGTTAAAGTTTATTTATTAGTGTCACAAGTAGGCTTACGTTAACACTGCAATGAAGTTACTGTGAAATTCCCCTAGTTGCCATACTCTGGTGACAGTTCTGGTCAATGCACCGAACCAACACATCTTACAGACTGTGGGAGAAAACCGGAGCACGTGGAAGAAACCCATGCAGACACGGAGAGAACATGCAAACTCCACATAGACAATGACCTAAGCCGGGAATCAAACCCAGGTCCCTGGCACTGTGAGGTCATAGTGCTAATCACTGTGCCACTGTGCCACCCCAGTCAGGAAGGCACACAGTATGCAAAAACTAGGATAAATCTAGCCGTACCAAGATCTAAGCAGGGAGCTGTGCTTGAACGAAGTGTTGGTCATGTAATTATTATGGTGCCATTACCCTTTCCCTCATTAAACCCATTTTGAGTGTGGTTTCCTGGTTTGTAGCATGCTAAGATTTTTGATAAATATGGAGAAGTATGCATATTTTTGAAAGACATAGATTAAGTTGCATAAAACAAGATTTAAAAACATAGAAAAATAGAAACTAAGAGCAGGAGTGGGCCATTCGGCACTTTGAGTCTGCTCCGCCATTCAGTATGACCATGACTGATCCTCTATCTCAATGCTATATTCTTACTTTCTCACCATATCCCTTAATGCCATTAAGATCTAAAAAAAGTCTGTCTCTTTCCTTGAATATATTCAGTAACTTGGCCTCCGTAGCCTTCTGTGGTAGAGAATTCCACAGGTTCACCACTCTCTGAGTGAAGAAATATTTCCTCACCTCAGTCCTAAATGGTCTATCCTGTACACAGAGACAATGGCCGGAATTCTACCAACTCACCCGTCATGAGAATCAGAGTTGGTGAGGGGCGAGCCATGGAATGTTGACCTTGGGTGGAATTTTACGGTTTCGGGATGAGCAAGGCCACAAAATCCCATCCTTCGTCCCCTGGTTCTAGGTTACTCAGTAAAAAGTCTGACAACACCAGGTTTAAGTCCAACCAATTCATTTGATAGTAAACTCACTAGCTTTCGAGGTTACCCTCTTCATCAGGTGAATGGAGAGTTCTGGCCTCAGACAGAGCATATAAAGCACAGACAGTTTACAGATTACTGATTAGAATGCGAATCTTTACACCTAACCTGCATTCACATTCTAATCAGTAATCTGTAAACTGTCTGTGCTTTATATGCTCTGTCTGAGGCCAGAACTCTCCATTCACCTGACGAAGAGGGTAACCTCGAAAGCTAGTGAGTTTACTATCAAATAAATCGGTTGGACTTAAACCTGGTGTTGTCAGACTTTTTACTGTGTTTACCCCAGTCCAACGCAGGCATATCCACATCATGTCTAGGTTACTCAACCAGGGAAAACATCTTCCCTGCAACTAGTCTGTCAGGAAGCAAGAACAATTAAAGGACATATTAAACTGATGATCTTATTGCTGCAAGCGACTGGAGCTTCTTCAATAGGCATGGTGAAGAGTCTTTGTTTTAGCAGGACAAAAGACGAAGAAAAATGTTGTGACAGGAGCTCCTTTATGGGAATGGAAATGCACATAATAAGAGGAAGTTTATATGAGAACCTAAATCGTACAAGAAATGTGGTTATGTATGCAATAAGACAACTGAAGAAAAGAAAGTCACTAACGAATTTACAAGCAAGGAACGGCAAATATTGTTTTTGTTACAGACCAATTGTATCAGCAGACTGATGACAAGCTGCCCTCATCCCTTAGATTGGAAAGTTTTGCAATCATCTTCTGTGATTGTGGAAGATATTTCCTCAGTGGCTTTTGACTTTTTATAATATTGTTATTGTTGCGCTCTATTATGTTGTAGTTTCACTTCAGCAACACTTTTCAGATTATATATTCCCGAGTGACATTCCTTCACAGTCAGTGCCCTGTTGAATATTGAAGGTATTTGTTGGTGAAGGCATTCCATGCCCCAATTGGCCCTCTCTGCCATCGGTAAGTTGTTTTTTTTTCCCTACGGTGTTTTTGTTTCTTGTATTGTACCATCAATAAATAACAGCTTGTCTACACTTTATCTTGGTTGCCATTTTATCTTTGTTAATGTGGTGAAATGACTCAGCGGCACAGTGGTTAGCACTGTTGTCTTACAGCGCCTGGGACTTGGGTTCGATTCCCAGCTTGGGTCACTGTCTGAGTGGAGTTTGCACATTCTCCCCTTATCTGTGTGCATTTACTCCAGGTGTCCCTGTTTCCTCCCACATGTGGATTAGGTGGATTGGCCGTGTTAAATTTCCCCTTAGTGTCAGGGGGTCTAGTTAGGATAAATGCATGGGGTTATGGGGATAGGGCCAGGGTGGGATTGTGGTTGGTACAGACTTGATGGGCTGAATAGCCTCCTTCTGCGCTGTAGGATTCTGTAACTCATTCTGAACTGTGAAGGAAGTAAATTTCAATAATTGTAATTAACCTCAAATCATTTTTTTCAACTTACAATTGGACATAAGATAAAATCATTGCTACTAAAATTTGACACAATCAGACCACAGTAACTTAGAAAGGTTACCGCCGCTGGAATCTTTCCAAAAGCGCCCAACAATCTGATAAAAGGCTACTGAAATTTTAATCTTGTATTTTTTACTAGAAAAGCTTTTGCTAGAAGCTTGATGACGATTTAAAAATGATTGTGAGGTGAAATTAGATAACATCAGTAATCATTCATGGGATCTCAAAGGACAATTAAACCATGTCCATTGTAGTAATGCAAACTGTGCTGGCTATTTCAAGTGAGAGTGGTGTGCAGAGTTGTGTTAAACAGTAAATCCAAATGCAGGTGAGGCTAGCCCCGCTTACAGTACTGAAAACCAGATTGTACTGTTTAAAAGTGAGATGCATTCTGACTGCAAATTGTTATGGACATTGCTGTGAAGAGTTAATAATGAGGACTGGGAATGGTGTAAAAGGCCAGAGAATATTCTTCAGGTTTCTCTGATGAAGTACTGGAGCTTTGATGCATGAGGTGGATAGGTAGAGAGAAGTCCTCTTCATCCAGAGGACAGGAGGCCTTCCAGACAGACATTACAAAGGCAGTGGAAGCAGGTTATTGCTACATCCAAGAGCAGCAATCTAGCTCCAAGGATCTGGATGCAGTGCAGCAAAAACTTCAGCAAGTTGTCAAGGTTAGTGAATGCACCTTCATACATCATATTCTTTACAAATAAACTACTGGTCTCTCACACCACTTAATTCTGCACTTCCCCCCCTCCCCACACCCCCCCCCCCCCCCCACTCCCCAACACCCCCCCACCCCCCTGCCACCAATACCTCTTGCAACAGGCTCTATTAACCATGACTCCAACCCAAAATCTGTAGCCCTGTCTCACTTTCACACAATTAGTACTGCTATAAACCTCATCCTTGTATCTCATAGCTTGTGACAGGCATAGCACCTAAGCATATTACATCATGCTCCCTGACATACTCCCCGCTCTCTTGCAAGATCAGAGGCAGCAGCACTGAACTGGCAAGGAACGGGTAGAACAGTATGTTCCCATCTCCATCGAGGACACAATGCTGGCAATCACTTGTACAACCATGACTGAGGCGGTGACTAGCAGCAAGCTGTAAGCATAGAGGATGATGGAATGTTCCTATCTAATCCACTTTCTTGCATTTCACATCCCGCCCATCCCACAATCTCTCCGGATGTACAAACTGCAGACGGTATAATGATGTACTTCTTGTTTTTCACATAACCCAGAACCTTAGATGATGGGTGTCAGTTCCTGGGTAACAGCCTGAAGACCAATAGAACCAAATGGCTATTGAAGAAGAAACACTGTCAATCAATCTCATAAACACAGCCAACGGCTCTGCCTGTATATTCAAGAGTAGCTGAGAGGCAAAATCTGCTCATAGTGAGTGAGTAGACTGAAGAAGTTGCAGCCTGACAAGAGGAAAAGATAGAGGAGAGTGGCAACTACACAAAGGGTGAGGGTGAATGACTGATGGATTCAAAGACATAAACACATGGTGCTTTGGCAGGCCTGCAGAAATTTTGCTATCAATGTCAACAAGCATGGATTAAACCACCCTCAACGCAGCGCAGGCTTTTGTAGGGAGATTAGAGCTCATCCTTTCCAGTTTGCAAGTGGTGGCCAACTCAATGAGAACATTTGTGAACCTAACCATGAAGCAGGATCTGATGGCCAACTTCTCAGTAATCTATACAGCACTGACAGAATTAAATATGTCAAATATATGAGGTGTGAGGACCAATTTTTTGTGATCCTTAAATCCCCTTCATTGGGGCTCATTTCTCTTCCATAGCATTGAGTCTGGGCCTAAACACGGTCCCAGTTGACAGTCTAACCCCATATGTCTTGACCATGCTGACCACTTCACTGGATAATGCTCCTTGGTGGTAGGAGAGCTTGAAAAAGGAGGAATATATATGAAAACTTCACATCAGATGGAAATAATAATTTGCATTTCCATGTGCATTCTCCAGTACAAAATGTATGCGTCTCCTCAAGACAAATAGTTGTGCTAACAGCTGAAACCATCTATCACATCTGGTGTTTTAAAAACCTAAGCAACTTACACCACTCAAAATCCAAGGATGTACAATTATTGGACAACATCTGTTTTTTTAATCAATTTGGTCACTGTCCCAGTTGGAAGTCAGCAATATTTTGGTTTGTGTCCCAGTTGATTTTGTTTCCTTTTTTGTTGATGTTTACTTGCCCATCCATGAAAAATGAACCTAATGCGCCAGTACCTAATTACAATCATCTGTTATACAAAATCAAACCTGATCTGTCAATTTGTATTCTCTATTACATCTGGAACATGTTGTAGCAATCTCCAGTGCACATTGTCTTGACCTATCTTGTGTTTTTAATACTTGTCCCATTATCATCCACTTTCCCATTGCATAGTTGTCCCATTTGTCAGTTAGTCCTTGACCTTGACGCACTCTAACCTTCTTATTTTGCTCTATTTCCACTCCTCCTTCCCTCCCCCTGTATTTGCTTAATAGCTATTCTTTCTAGCTAGACGGATGGATAGATAGCTATCTATCATACATCTTCTAGTTGTGACGAAAGGTCATCAGATGTTCAGTTTGCCTGAAATGTTGGCTGGAATTTTATCGGCACGCCTGCCTGAGGCTCGTAAGATTGAGCCTGCGGCTAATGGAGAATGCCGTTCTGACAGCCTCGCCCATCTCGATTTCAGGGCGGGTATGCTGATAAAATCAGGGCCGTTAACTCTATTTTGCTTTTCATGAATGCCTGACCTGCTGGTCCTTTCCAGCGTTTCTGATTTGATTTCAGATTTCAGGTATCAGCAGTATGTCACACATTTGATTTACTATTTCCTCAGGTTCTTCTCTATTTTCTTTTGTTTTATTATTTTGTAGGATGCAGGTTTTGCTGAAAAGGCCAGCATTTGTTGCCCAAACCTTATTTGCCCATTAGAAGGCAATGATGACCTGTCTTCTGGAACTGCCAGACTTGAAGACCTGTAAAGACTCGCATTCCAACCATTATTTTGTAAATTGAGTTTGTGTCTTTATATGCCCTGTTTGTGAACAGAACTCCCACTTACCTGATGAAGGGGCAGAGCTCCGAAAGCTAGTGGCTTGTGCTACCAAATAAACCTGTTGGATTTTAACCTGCTGTTGTGAGACTTCTTACTGGATTCTGGAACTGCTGCAGTCCATGTAGTTACATACACAGCACTGATAGGAAGCCAGTTCCTGGAGTTTGATCCAGCAGCAGTGAGGAACACTGTGGTGGCACAGTGGCATAGTGGTTAACACTGTGGCCCCACAAGGACCAGGGTTCAAATCTAGCTTCAGGTCACTGTCTGTGTGGAATTTGTACATTCTCCCCGT
The DNA here is from genome assembly GCF_965287045.1 of Carcharhinus amblyrhynchos. Lineage (NCBI taxonomy): Eukaryota > Metazoa > Chordata > Chondrichthyes > Carcharhiniformes > Carcharhinidae > Carcharhinus > Carcharhinus amblyrhynchos. The sequence continues at coordinate 23,233,952 of NC_137342.1, read as the reverse complement.
GTCTGTGTGGGTCTCCTCCGGATGCTCTGGTTTCCTCCCACAGTCTCAAGATATGCAAGTTAGGTTGACTGGCCATGCTAAATTGACCATAGTGCCAGGGGATTAGCAGGGTAAGTATATGGGGTTATGTGAATAGGGTATGGGTGGGATTGGTGCAGACTCGCTGGGCCAAATGGCCTCCTTTTGTACTGTAGAGATTCTATGACTTCTATGACAACAGCGAGTATGGTTTGGAGGGAAACCTGTAGATGGATTTGTTCCCATTGTTGTTTTGCCCTTGTTCTATTAGGTCGTAGAGGTTGTGCTTTGCAAAGCTACTGTGTGCCTTGAAATTGCCTTCACGTTGAGGATACCATCAATTGCATTATGTGGCACTATCACCACGCTAAATGAGATAGACTTCAAACAGATATAGCAACTCAAAACTGGGCATCTATGAGGTGCTGCAGGCCATCAAGAGCAACCGAATTATGTACAACCACAATCTATAACCTCAATGCGCAACATATCCCCATACTACCATTATGATCAGGCTGAGGGATCAACTCTGGTTCAAAGAAGAGTGCAGGAGGAACAGCGCCAGACATATCTAAAAATGAAATGTCAGCCTGGTGTAGCTCCAACACAGAATTATTTGCATGTCAGATGGAGGAAGGAGCATGTGATAGACAGAGCTAAGCGATGCCACAACCGATGGAACAGATCCAAGAGCTACAACCCTACCACATTGTGACATCAATAGTGACAATCAAAACAACCAACTGCAAGAGGAGGCCCTACAAATATCCCAGTCAATGATGGGGAAGCCCCAGTGCCTCAGTGCAAAAGATAAGGCTGAAGCATTTGTAACCACCTTCAGCCAGAAATGCCAACTAAGTGATGCATTTAGGCCCCCTCCTGAGGTACTCAACATCACAAATGCCAGTTTTCAATTTGATTCAGTTGTTGTGATATGAGGAAACGGCTCAAGGCACTAAATCTTGAAAAGGCTATGGGCCCTAACAAAATTCTGGCAGTGGTACTGAAGACTTGTGCTCCAGAACTTGCCATGTCTCTGGATAAACTATTTTAGTAAGAAATCTCACAACACCAGGCTAGAGTCCATACAGTTTATTTGATAGTAATCTCACAAGCTTTCAGAAACGGTGTTCCTTGGTCAGGTGTGTGGAAGGTTCTGATCAAAGAAGGGCATATAAAGTCACACACAGTTTACAGAATACTGATTAGAATGCAAGTCTTTACAGCTAACCAGCTATTCAAGTCTTAAAGATGCAGACAGTGTGAGTGGACATAGTATTTGCATAGGTTGAAGAGATGTGTATTGTCTCTAGACAGGACAATAAGTGAGATTTTACAAGCCCAGGCAAGTCATGGGGGTTACAGATAGTGCGACATGAACCCAAGATTCCGGTTCAGGCTGTGCACATGTGTGCGGAAGTTGGCTGTCAGTCTCTGCTCAGTGACTCTGCGCTGTTGTGTGTGAAGGCTGCCTTGGAGAACGCTTACCTGAAGATCAGAGACCGAATGCCTGTGACTGCTGAAGTGTTTGCCAACAGGAAGGCAACAGTCTTGTCTGGTGATTGTTGAGCAATGTTCATTCATCCATTGTCGTACCGTCTGCATGGTCTCCCCAGTGTACCATCATTTAATCATTTAAATTATTTTAGTCCAGTTACAACACTGGCATTGATCTGAAAATGTGGGAAATTGCCCAGGAACACAAAATGCTGGGCAAACCCAGCCTGGCCAAATAATGCCCCATCAGTTCACTGTCAATGACCAGCAAAGTGAGAGATGGTGTCCTAGACAGTGCTATCAAGTGCCAATTACTCAGATACAACCTGCGCACTGGCGCTCAATTTGGTGGTCACGAAGGCCATTCAGTTCAAACATAAATAAAAGAGCTGAACTGAAAGTGCTGTTTGACATCAAGGCAACAAGAAACACTAGCTAAACTGAGATCAATGGGAATCAGGGACAGAGCGCTCCATTGGTTGGAATCATACCGAGAGAAAAGGTAAGATGGCTGACATTGTTGGAAATCAATAATTTCAGTCACAGGACATTGCTGCTGGAGTTCCTCAAGGTAGTGTCCTAGACCCAATCATCTTCAGCTGCTTCATCAGTGACCTTCCCTCCAACCTACAGTCAGAAGTTGCGATGTTTGCTGATGATTACACAATGCACAGTACAATTTACAATAGGACAGCATGGTGGCATAGTACTGTGCACTGCTACCTCACAGCGCCAGGGACTTGGGTTTGATTGGGTAGAGTTTACATGTTCTCCCCATTTCTGCAAGAATGTTTGGGTTAGGTTGATTAGCCATGCTAAATTGATCCTAATTTGGGGGGGATTAGCAGGGTAAATATGTGGGGTTACAGGGATAGGTTGGGGTTATTGTCAGTGCAGGCTTGATGGCCTCTTAATGGCCTCCTTCTGTACTGTCGAGATTCTATGATTCTATGTCAACTCCTTAGTCGCTGAAGCAGTGTGTGTCTATATATATGAAGTGTCTATATAAGTGAAGACCTGGACAGCATTCAGGCTTGGGCTGATAACTATCAAGTAACATTCATGCTATATACGTGCCAGGCACCCTTAGGTAGCAGGGATCATAATATGATGGAGTTTATATTCAGTTTGAAGGAGAGAAGAGTGTGTCCAGGACTAGTACTATAAACTTACCCTTGCTGCATTCCCATTATCAGCATCCTATGGATTACTATTGATCAGAAATTCAACCAAACCAGAATTTTAACTACTGTGGCTACAGAAGCAGGTCAGAGGCTAGAAATTTACAGTGAGCTACTCACCTCATGACTTCTCGAAGCCTCTCCACCATCTACAAGCCTCAGAAAGGATGAATGATGGAATATACTGTCCACTTTCCCGGATGAGTGCAGCTTCAACAACACTCACAAAACTCAACACCTTCCAGGATAAAGTAGTCTGCTTGTTTGGCACCCCATGCACCAACTTTAAACATTAATTCCCTCCACTACTGATGCACAAATAGATGAGAAGAACGGTTTGTGGCTTATTGGACCAAAATGGAGCCAGTTACTGCAACCAAGAGGAGAGCCCTCATGAGCAATGAACAAATCCCCGGCAAACAAAATCTGGATGCTGAGCTGCCTGTATCAAGCCTCAGTAAACTGCTCAGCAATGCACCAATCAATATTGGCTGAAACCCGGCAACAGGATGCAATCTGCTGCTGAATCTGAGTGGGACATAGGGCCTCTGTAAACTTGTAAATACTCTTGAAGTTAACAGATCGAATGCAACCCATTGAATTGTCAGTCATGCTTTCCAAGGTACTATTTAACACAAACTTCAGTATATTCTGATGACAAAATAGCATTTATTCAAAATTCAAATATCGCAAAATGACCCCTGCACAGGTTAACTATAATTTTCATGTTATTCAGCCACAAAAAATGCAGTTGCTGAACAGCATACACCTTGAAAATAATTCTGACCTTTTGTTGGTACCATGGGATGGGCAGAACGATTACTCTGTCCCTGCCCACTCAGTATACAACCCAAAGGAAAATTGGTACTCCCCATACTTATACAGATTTTTTTCCCACAATTTACTTGATTTATTGTTATGCTGAATCTAGAAAGGGTCCTTGGGAGGCTGCAGAAGAGATTTACCAGAATGAGTTCCAGGGATGAGGGATTTTAGCTACAGGATTAGGCTGGAGAAGTTGGGATTGTTCTCCTTGGTGCAAAGGGGATTAGGTAATGATATGCAAGATTATGATGGTTTAAGTAAGGTAGATGAAGAAAAGCTGTTCACATTAGTTGATGGTACGAGGATCAGGGAATGAGATTTATGATTTTGAGCATGACATTTCTGGGGATTCTGTGAAAGTTTTTTTTACACAGTGACCTCTGAATCTTGCTGTTTATGAAGGCGATGGAAACAGAGATAATGAATGATTTCCAAAGGAACTTCAATGGGTTAAAGGCTGTTTTACAGGCATCTAAGAATAGAAATATGTTTGTCAATTCATTTTGTCAATTAAGAGCTACGGAGATAGATTGGAGAATAGGACTCATTGGGTTGCTCTACAGAGAGTGGAAGTGAACTCAATGGGCTGAATGGCCTCCTACAGTGTCATGATGAATCTGACTCTATGGCCTAAACTTTGCAGCCCCAAGAGAGGAGAAAGAAGGTGTGGAATCCAGTAAAATTGTGGGGAGCTATGTTAGATAATTCCTCTCAATACAATCTTGCCACTGGGGCATTTTACTGACATTGGGATTGGAAGTGGACAAGTTGCCTGCTCCAAAATGGTGAGCAGCCAAGTTTCATGATTAAAAGTCCAGATGGGGCCACTTTATGGTGCTGCTGGCATAATGTCAATAGTCGATAAACACCCAATAGCTTGATGTTGCCAGCTAAATGCAGGAAGCCTTCTATGATAGCCCAGGGAGTAAGGGTCTATGAGGCAAATAGATGGCCTCGGAAAGGGAAGGCAGCTCGTGCTGCCACAACAATTTCTCCAGAGAGGTTAATGCTCCAGCACACAAGCCTTTCATAATTTAAAATGGTGTTTTTCCCTGCTTGCACTGGCTGCCAGATCTCTAGCCCTCTGATTGGTCCAGCAGCATTGTGGGTAATCTGCTTTTCTTATTCAGAATGAAGTCCCTGTGGCAGCCATTTAATTAGCTGCCACCCCTAAAATGCAAGGGGATATCATGCAGCCCACTCCATGATGGAGACATGAATTTCAGCCCAATGTCAATATCTCCAACCTAACAGCAAAGTCCTGGTCTACTACTCTGTGAAATTGGACTCCGCCTTCTTGTGCCACAATGTTACCAACCAACAATGTTACTACATTAGTAATCCAAAGGTCCAGATTAATCCGCTGTAGTCATGAGTTCAAATCCCACCATGGCAACTGAGGGAATTTAAATTGAATTAAGAAATGTAAATAAAAATGCTGATTTCAGTAATGATCATCGTAAGTTATAAAAATCCAACTTATTCACCAATGTCCTTCAGGATACAAAATTTGCCATCCTTACGTGATCTTGTCTACGTCTGACTCCAGACACCGAGCAGTGTAACTTTTAGCTGTCCCCTGAAATGGCCTAACAAGCCATTCAGTTGTGTCTATGAAAAAGCAAATGAAAAAAAAGTATGTGATATTGGAAAAAAACACATCAAACCTGTCAGTCCTGACGAAGGGCCTAGACCCAGAATTCTAACCCACCCTTTGTTTTCCAGATAGGTTTCAGATTTTCAACATTTTCGTCTGTAGTTAAACAATCCTTTATCAGCAAGAAGCAGTGGTAGATTAACCATTCGGCTAAGTAGGCTTAAGCCTGGGGGCCCAGAAGGGAGGGGGGTCCGAGAGTAAAAAAAAAATTGGTTTAACCCTTTTAAGGGTGAATAAATTTTCATAACTATACCTAGTGAGTGAATTAATATGACAAATATGTTATAACAAATGTTACTTTATTCTATTCAATGAAGGGTGAGGCAGGGCTAGGGGGCAAGGTCAGGGGGCCTTACTAAAGCTCAACCTAGGGGTCCGGGTGGTAATTAATCTGCCACTAGCGAGAAGATAAATTGACAAAGAGAATTCTATTTTTAGATCATCGTAAAATAGCTGTTAGCCCCATGCTCATACAGATCAGCATTCAGAAAGGTTTAATCGTGTCTGAGAGGGGTTTTGAATCTGTGGGTTCGGGTGCTTAATTTGGTGCTTAATAATGAGATGCCGGAAGATCAAATCAGTTTTCCTTTTATCACTCTGTAATGATACCGGGTACTCCATTGCATAAATTTTAAGCACTGCAAATTTCCCCCAGTTTTCTCCCGAACAATATGCTTTAACGCAACCTTAGAACTGCACCTCAAACAATATCAGCCTGACTGCTCCAATTCCCACACCATCTGTCCTTATGGCCTCGCTGAGTGAGATTGTCTAATTAGAGCCAATTAGTAGTGAATTTTGTGCAGTTTTGTTCTGTAGTCTAATGTCCACTGAGATCTGAGTTGAGACTGAAAATTAATTTCACTGAAGACCCGTAATTGCTATCGGAGGGAAAAGATTTCCAACCCATCTGTCTTGCTGGTATTGAACCCAAGTTCTGGAATTAAAGGATAATGTCCTAAAGTATTGTGCCTATTCTTATTTTTAAAATAAATTACCAGTCTTTTTTTTAAATAATGAGATCCTTCTGTGTGTGGTATCCTTATAAAAGATGTAAAATAAAAGCACAGTTACACTATTGGAAAGAAACAGCGAGGGAGACACAGGAAGCATCAATAGACGACAAGACCAAAGGAATAAAATGTCAGTTAATATACACGCCCTTGCAACAAACCAAATAAAATTGCAACTAAACCAAATGCCAAGGATGGGGTAATTGAAGAATCTGGTAGAATTAATGGGGGAGATTTTATCTTACAGCTTCTCTGGCAGACATAGGGGACACACATCAGGAAGTGCTACATCTCTGTCCTACAATTTGCACCATTCATTTTAACATTTGCAATGCATGGGTGAGGCCGTGTAGTTTTCGAATTTGTGCTCACTGCAGATCCCAATAGCATGAAAATGTAAAATCACCTTAAACATTTATATGACCTGATAACTGTCAAGAGCAGAACGCCTAGTGAGTGTAACAAAAAGTACATTTTTAAAAATGTTTTCATGGGATGTTGGCACTGAAGACAAGGCCAGTGTTAATTCAATATCACTGCATCTACAGTGGTCACTGCATCTAAATAGACATGGATTTCTTCACTTAACAGGCAACATCTAAAGGTTACAATTAGTGGAATAAAAAAGAAATCAATAATGGTAACATTAGTACACTTTAAGGTAGTCAGTCCTGTCAGCCATGACTCAGTTTGTACAGCACTTGCTGCTGTTGTAGGAGGTTGTGGGTTCAGATCCAACCCCAGATCTGAGTACAACAGTTTAGGTTTATATTTCAGTGCTTCATTGTCTTTTGGATGAGATTTTAAACCACATCACTGTCTGTCAAAGATTGCAGAGCATCATTTCGAAGAAGAGTAGTACTGTCCTGGCCAATATCCCTCAACCAACCTTACATAAACAGGTTAATGTTTTATTATTGCATTACTGATTGTGGGAGCTTTCTATATTACAACAGTCGACTACACTTCAAACGTACTTAATTGCCTGTGAAGTGTTTTGGTGCAGCCTGTGGTTATAAAAGGCACTATATACATGCAAGTCCTTCTTTACACTGTTTGAAAGTGAACTCAAAGGGCCTACTGACCTGCTGCTCCATAAGCCCACACACATACTATTCTGGCAGGTGTTATGAAAGCCGTGCTCCAATTCCTAAGGAGACCTGGTACATTACTCACATTTCACATGGGATTTGTGCCAGAGATCCTCATATGATTATGTAAACTAGTTGACCCATGACATTCTGACAGATTTAGCTAGGTGTATGCAACTTTACTCTTCAGCGCAAATCCAGCAGAATCTCCTGGTCCCACCAGCTTTGGGAAGCTTGGCAGGCAGGGGAAGTTAATCTAATAGGGACAAAAAAACACATCAGTTTCCTAATGTTGTGATGAAATTCAGCAATTAAGTTCTTGGGACTTTAATTTGGGCTAAAGGCTTTCTGATGAACTATGCATTCGCATGTCATGCAAGCTTGTTAAAGGACCACCTCTGCAGGGTTCCCTCACCAAATGAAGTTTCCTGTCTGTGAGAAATTAAAATTAATACTGCACATAACTGACATGCAACTGCTGATGCAGATATTTTCTGTGATTAACAGTGAGTTCCTGTTGCCCTGTCCTCTTTTGGGAACTGTCTGCAAGTGCCAGCCTACGCTTGATACCAGGTGGTGACAGTACAAGTTACATGGGGAGGGTGACTAAGGAAGAGTTAGTGAGAAAGCAACGGCGGGGGAAAGGTGGAGTGCCCTTTAAATATGGCACCTAGGTCCTCCACCCCAGGAGAGAATGACAGGGACAGCAACTTCCTGCCTGCCCTCATCATGAGAATTGATGAGCTGCTCCCGGATGCGCATTTATTAGTATTAGCAGCACGAGATAGTGTGAGGTTGGCTGTCCTGACCTGACCACACACATCTCCCCTGCCCCCTGCAGCAGAAATAATTTTAACTTATGCACCTGCCACCAAACATAGACATCAGAATGGAAGATTAGGGTGGCAGTGTGAAATCTCAGCAACCACAATATACATTCACCATTAGTATGAAGGTTTTGCTTTAACAAAAACTGGTGAAGAAATCCAGAGGAAAGATACATGGAATATGTGCTCTATATATATGTACAATTACCTTGAAATGCCTACGGAGACTGATAGAACACACATGGGAGCAGCATTAATGGGAAATGATCCTAGTGAGCTATTTAAGCCATTTTCCCAGGGACTGCTGCTGGTTTGCCAATGAAGTTACAGCAGGAAACTGGTGGAACCCAATGGAATTTCAAGGCCAATAGCTCAATACTGAGTCTTCTGGGCTGAAACTGAATCAATGACATATACCATCGATTGCTTATGAACATATTGAACAGGGTAAGGACATTATCAATCTAGAATAATCAGTTAATCATATTTTCATTAATTCCATAGGACTGACTTATATCTCTTCAGAATGTGGGAGAACGCTAGTCTTTCATATCAGGACAATTTATAAAGATTGTAGTTGTGAGAATGCCTTAGCGCTGATGGTAAGAAACACAGTAACAGAACACTAATGGAAAAGTAAATTGCACATTAAATAACCTTGAGGAAGATTGATCATTTCACAGTCCTTTCCACAGACTATTACCCTTTTGTACCAGATCACTGCTATCTTGATAGGTTCGTTCACAAGTTTGGCCTGTGTCTATCAAAGGGATTTCCAGAGGCAAAATGATAAACTGTGAGGTTTACTTTATTGAATTAATTTGTCATTAATTATTCCAAACAAACCACTTGCATCAGTAACTATCAAGAATTTAATGAGCTCCACATTATATAAAGACCTGTCCAAATAGATGTGGAAGTAACATGTACTGATTTATTATTTACTGTAATGTAAAGTGATGGTTAATTTTGAGGCACTTATTCAGCAAGTAATTTGATTCTATAGCTAATTCCACAGTAACATATGCAATCATACAATAGTTAATTGCAGATCCATATAGAAATGACTCTGCTATTCAGTGGATTGATGTTACGTCAAATATTTAGGGAGAAGTTACACTTCGATGATTATAAAGTGTCTTTTTAAAATCTGTGTATAAATATCAAATGCATTTAATTAGTCTCATACCTTAGTGGGGAGCTTTTCAGCTAATAACTGGAGTTTTGGATTTTGTGGAAAACCAACCAACCTTATCATGTCTTCTATCCATTCTATCAGGTTTTTTTTCCACTAGTATCTGGTATGTTACAATCACTGCTGCCAGTCTAAGTCCTGCCATAGCTTCTTTAAGGGGGGGTTCTTCTTGCTTTGTCCACAATGTCATCTTGCCACCTTCCCTATTGGCCAGGGAACTCGGAAATGAGGTGACAATTATGTTGCTCTGGGAAAGAGACATTTCAATGCACACGACTTAATCCATTGGATTCTCTACTAGATAATCATTTGATTTGACTTATTATTGTCACATGTATTGGGATATAGTGATAAGTATTGTTTTTTGTGCGCTATATAGTCAAAGCATACCATTCATAGAATACATAGAGGAGAGGGAAAGGAGATTGAGCAGAATATAGTATTACAGTTATGGCTAGGTTTAGAGAAAGATCAGCTTAGTACAAGGTAGGTCCATTCAAAAATCTGATGGCAGCAAGGGAAAAAGCTGTCCTTGGGTCAGGGATCTCAGACTTTTGTATCTTTTCCCGATGGAAGAAGGTGAAAGAGAGCATGCCCAGGATGCACGGGGTCCTTGACAATGCTGACTGCTTTTCCGAGGCAGCAGGAAGTGTCTACAGAGTCAACGGATAGATCCTAAACTAAATTCACAAGGCTACACTCTTACTTTCTTAGCCCTCATGATATTTTATGTCAAATATTGTAACATTTTATGGATTTTTTTCAAGTATTGTTGTCCAAATATTTAGAAACTTCACTTATTTGCTTCTGAGAAACCAGTATCTTTGTCATAGTTTCCTGTCAACTTATAAAGGCAAATTATATTTGACAGAAATAAAAATCAGACAATATATGATGAACAATGATATTTGTGCCCATATCACAGTCACCTCCATTGAATTTTCAGTCATATTCAGAGCCAATGATACTCACAATGCAATGTTTTTGGCTGCAATTCATGAGATTTAATTTCCTTACTGTTGAGTCAGAAAGTCTGGTATTTGTTCTGTAGAAATTCTCAACCTGTCTGAGGGAGATCGGAATCACTGTTACTTTGAATCCGCTTCAGTGTGCCCCAGGCTGAGCTAAGGATATGGTGTATTATGAAAATTCAGGATAGTAAGAGTACTTTCTTTGAAGTTATCAAATAACAATGGAAAACCGTATTGAGGGGATGGACAAAGGTTCAAGGATTCATATTTCTATTTTACAAATAAAAAACAGCCAAACTAAATTATAGTTATATGCCCCTTGACTGTAAAGGCACCATGGGTAGACAATTTAAATGTTAATGGGGAAGTGCAAAGAGCACCTGAGAGCAAATTTTTCTCCCAATATATACCAAACATAACACATTTCTTGGTTATCAACTACTGAGGTTATTTTTGGCCAACATAATGTGCACACATTGATGAAAGAAATACTAGCATTTTGAAAAGGTATACATTGTGACAGGAGATTGAAGTGGGATGGATTAATATTATCTGCTTGATCTGTTTTTGACCCAAAAATGTAACACAGATATGGACCAACAAAGGGTTATACCTGGGATGTTTTTACTCTCCAGAGATTCTGAATGACCTGCTAAATGATTGCATTGTTTACTCTTCTTTCTTCCACAAAGTATGCAATTGTCAAAGACACTCCCTTTCTGATAAACCTGTTGGCCTGTTCAGATGAATTTAAAGACCCCATGACATTATATGAAGAACAACAAACTGTCCCAATGTCCATGTTACCATTTCTCACTCTAAAAGCACCATCAGAAGCAGAACATGTGAGAAAAACTCAGCAAGTTGGGCAGCATCTGTGGAGCAAGAAACAAAGTTAGCATTTTGAGTCCATATGTCTCTTCTTCAGAGCTAAAGAGAAGGTGAAATTTGATAGACTTTGTACAGCTGAAAAAGTGGGAGTAGGTGGTGGTAGTGCAGTAGGTGGGCAGCTGAAACAAAATAGAAGGTCAGGGATAGGTTCATGATCAGGAGGGATGAAATGACAAAGATATCAAGGACACAAGATAAAGGGGGTGGTAATAATAGTAGTAAAGACTAAAACACTGGCACAGTGGTTAACACTGCTGCCTCAGAGCACCAGAAACCTAGGTTTGATTCCTGGCTTGGCTCATTGTCTATGTGGTGTCTACACATCCTCCCTGTGTCTGTATGGGTTTCCCCTGGGTGCTCTGGTTTACTCCCATGTTCTGAAAGATGCGCTGGTTAAGTGCATTGGCCATGCTAAATTCTCCCTCAGTATACCCATACAGGTGCCAGAGTGTGATGACAAGGGGCTTTTCACAGGAGCTTCATTGCAGTGTTAGTATAAGCCTACTTATGACACTAATAAATACATTTCAAATGTGTTAGTAGCAGCATAAACATCAACCTTCTTGAAAAGCAAAACAGAAGAATATGCGAAAAGCAGAACAAGTGTCGATGCTTTCTGAAAGCAAATACAAGAACAAAACTCAGGCTGATCTTTGCAGGTCAGGGGAGAGGGAAGAGTAGGTGGGGTTAGGGAAAATAAATATGTAAAAATGGTAGCCAGAGTTAATGTTCTGAAGTTGTTGAACACAATGTTATCACCAGCAAGTTGTAAAGTGCATAATCAGAAGATGAGGTGCAGTTCCTTCAGTTTGCGTTGGGTTTCATTGGGATGTTGCTGTGCCAAGGTCAGAAATATGGCCATCAGAGCAGGCTGGAGAATTGAAATGGCAAGTGACAGGAAGATTATGGATATGCTTATGGATGGAGCGAAGGTGTTCTGCAAAGTGATCACACAGTCTGTACTTAGTCTCCTCAGCGAAGACTCTATTGTGAGCAACGAATGCAGTCGCCTAAGTTGAAAGAAGTGCAGCTGCTTCACCTGAAAAGATGTCTTGGACAGTGAGGTGGAAGGAGGTAAAGGGGTTACACTTCCTACAATTACATGGGAATGTGCCATGGGAAGGGGATGAGCTGTTACAGTTGATAGAGGAGTGGACCATGGTGTCACAGAAGAAACAATCCCTACGGAAAGCTTCCGGGGGCGGTAATCACCAAAACATCACCAAGCCCAACTCCCCTTCATCTTCCTTTGCTGTTTGGAAATTTGCTGTCACATTTTCTTACGTAACGAAACTTAAAATGTACTTCATTGGCTGCAAAGCACTTTGGGATATCTTTAGAATATGAAAGGCAATGTATAGAAATGTAGTTGAAAGATAAAGCTTCATGACTGTGGTTAGCACCTGCTTACTCTCTTCACCTGGTAACAGACAGGCTTTTCATTCTCTCAACTTTTCATGTGACATTTGCATCCTGTGTGCCAAGTCCACAGGCAATGAAGCTGAACTGCAAGAGACGAAACCGTTGTTGGGTATTAAATGGTTACACAGCTGATGCCTATCTGCAGATCACCCATGTGCAAATCCTTACGGGCTGTCTTGTGTGATCGATTAGCTATTATGGTCCTACTATGAGGTGGTGAGAGAAGGTTGCTGAACTCCTACTGAGACAACCTGAAGCGGCTGCGGTGGGCAACTCACCAGGGTCGGCCCTGCATCAACCACCTCCCGACTCAAAAGGAAGATTGCTACCACTGAGCCAAGCTGACAGTTAGTCATTTGATAAATTCCTACTGCTGATAAATTGGCCATGTGGGGCTCAGCTGTTGTACGAGAAGTGCAAACACATCTAGTTAGTTTTGTGATTGTCATATGTGCTTGGACAACATTGTATTTTCAACCAGTGGCTGCATTAAACTGAAATAAGGCACTGGCAAATTACAGCTCAAAACCAACAGAAAAATAGCTTCCAGAAATCAAACAAGAAGGACTGAGGGCTGTAAATCTAAATTAAACAGAAAAGGCTGAGAAAACAGGTCAGCAAGAGAAAAGGAAGCCAAAGTTTCATGTGTGAATCTAAATCCAATCCACTAATATTTCATATTCAATGAGTTATTTTTGCTTTCAACCTGAAATCCATTGTCTGTTTAAATTCTGAAAAATAATCAGTTTTGCTAATTATTGCAATATTCATTGTCCATCAGTAAAGATAACAGTAACAAAATATATGCTTTTCATTAAGTACATGTCTTGTAATACATGATTGAAGTTCTAGTTAAGTTTATTTATTAGTGTCACAAATAGGCTAACATCAACATTTCAATGAAACCCCACACTCCAGCATCTATTCAGGTACACTGAGGGAGAATTTAGCATGGCCAATGCACCTAATCAGCACATCTTTCAGTCTGCGGGAGGGAACTGGAGCACCCGGAGGAAACCCACGTGGACATGGGGCGAATGTGCAGACTCTGTACAGACAGTGACCCAAGCCAGGAATCAAACCCAAGTCTCTGGCACTGTGAGGCAGCAGTGCTAACCACTGTACTACTGGATAGCTTTCACTGGGCTTGTGTCATTTGGGCAACCATTATAGGAAGAGACTCGGAGTGGCATCATAAGGAAGCTAATGTAGATGAGAAGATGTAGTTATGAGAGAATTAACAATGAAGAGCTTTAGTGACAAGAACAAAGATGCTTAAGTGGAACACCAATCAAAATAAACAAAGGGCAATTAGAGAAAAGAAATTACTGGTGAGTGGCCTTTAAACTCAAAACAAGGATGGTGGAATCAGAATTAGAGTTGGAAGCATAAAGAAAGGAAATAGAAGGAATTGTTTTTCCAACAAAAAGGTGGCAGAATATGAAATGTTTCATCGCAATTAATGATTAGCCAAGGCAATCAGATCATACGAAACTGATTTTTGTTTTAAAAGGCCGAAAGCGTCCGATCTCCAGGAGTCGTACCAGCGAGATACTCTGGAAGATGAGCGATAAGACATTTTGGAACGAGTGTGGGGCAATTGCCCGGGAAGTTCAAACTTTCAATGGGCAATTACCCTGAACGAGGAACCATCCGATGGACATTTAAATTGGAGAATTCCAGAGTTACTCAGAAAAGTTAGAAGGATTAAAAGCACTTCTAACTTTGATAACTGTACTAGTGACCCACCCCCCCCACCACACAGTTCCTGGCCCTCAACCTTCTATTGGGCTCCCAACTAAACCCCTCACCCCATATTAGACCACCAACTATCCATCTACTACCCCCCCAACCCCACCCCCAAGTCTTTCCCAACTACCCTCTCAGCCACCTGACTCCAGACTACCCCAAACCTCTAATTAACTGCCGACTAAACTCCGCACCCTGATGAACCCACTGAACCCCCAGACTCCCCGATGATACTCCCACCCTCCCAAATATCCACCTGACACGCTGACAAATCTCCCTAAATAGACCGCTGACTATGGCTTCGTTGTCTGGACCTCCGACAAACCCCCCCACCCCTGACTTGACTACCCAACATCTCTGTCCCATTCCACCCTACTAACCTGTCCTATATTTCTCATAACCCACTCCCCACTCCCCCCCATATCATCCCATCACCTCCTCCCTCTTCCTCCTCACATACCTAAGATGCTTGCCTTCTCCCTGGCTCCTCACCTGGTTGGGACTTTTAAACTAACCTACTCTATGACAGCTAGTGTTGTAAAAGGGGTGTGCTTTCACTTTCTCATCACTGCTACAATGCACTGAAGGCATCGGGAACCCACAGCATGGCACTTTCCTTACCAGGCCAGAGGTGGAAGGTTGGCAAAGAAATGTGCGTCCTTGCTGGAAGTCGGCATGAGCTGATTTAAATATTTAAATCCAGATTTTTATCCTATTAGTGACCCCGGGAAAAAGTCCCTGGGCCGGTTAGCCTTCCGTTCCCCCCTCCCTGCCAGGAGTCGTTCAGTCCAATGATTTTTACAACTGCACCCCACTAACAGAGAGCAGGCAGCCAACCCCCACTGTAGTGAAGAGAGGCTATTGCGGCCCCCCCTGCCCAAGAAGGTCAGGGGTAAGGAGGGGGTGCCCCTGAGCAGTGCCAGCCTTGCAGTGTCAGCTTAACCCCTGGCACTGCCCAAGAGGCACCTTGGCATTGCTCACTGGATATCAGGCAGTGCCAAGGGGGCAGGGCCAGAGCGAGTGGGGCCTATTGGGGGGAGGGCATGGAGATCAGGGATGATTGGGGGAGTGGGGGGAGACTGGGGCTTTCCCAGAGAGCTAGCAATCGGGAGGTGGGGGGGTTCAGAAGCATAGTGATGCAGGGTCGTGGGGTTGGCAGTGTGAGGCCACTGCGCATGCATCAATCTCTGCTCTGATAGATCAGTACATGCACAGTGGCCCACTCAGGACTATGCAGCAGGCCTCTCCAGTGGGAAAAGGCCCTATTCACAGATTTTCAGATTGAATCACATGAAGGTACCCCTCAATGTTCAGAGTGTCAGAGATTTAATCTGAAAATTACACTTTAAAAATCTGCACAAATTGTTCCAGTTTTTAAGCAAATTCAGCATTTAGAATTTTTTTGGGAAGATTGCTTCCATTGACAGTGAGTTGGCACAGTGGTTGGCACTGCTGTCTCACATCTCCAGGGACCCAGGTTCAATTCTGGCCTTAGGTCACCATCTCTGTAGAGTTTGCTTGTTCTCCCTGTGCCTTCATGGATTTTCCTCCAGGTGCTCCAGTTTTCTCCCATAATTCAAAAATGTGCAGGTTAGGTGGAATGGCTATGCTAAATTGTCCCTTAGTGACCCAAAATGTGTAGGATAGTGGATTAACCATGGAAAATGTGTGGGATTATGGGGATAAAGCAGGGGAGGGGATCTGGGTAAATAACTCTATTGGAAAGTCGGTGTAGACTTGATGGGCAGAATGGTCTCTTCTAAACGCTAGGGATTCTGTGAATATTACCAGCATGTTCTGTTTTTTATGATCTAAAAGAGGTCTTTGGCTTTTGATTCTTTAAGATTTTACCTAAAGGACTAAAAGATGCAGGGTTAAAGGCAATGGAAGAGGGTGTGCGTGACCTGTGCCTCAGGAATTAATTGCTAACGTTTACATTGCTGCTGGCAGTGTGTCTGTGTCCTGAGATAGCAGAGCTGCCTCACCAGCCTCTGAGATTGAGGAATGCTTTCACTATCGGCATTGTGATGTACATGTTGTAGCTGGCATCAATCCTTACCAAGCCATCAGCACCTCCAGTCACTTGTCAGCAGCAAAGCAATAGGTTTCCTAATGTTAGAGTGGTTGGAGATGTTCAAAAGAAGGGAATGATGCTAATCAGGGCAAAACTGCTTTAAATCCTATTAAATCTGAATGAGCTACATCAATTTAACACAGTACAGTGATTAGAATTAAGGCTCTAATGCATTGGGACGAACAGTGATTTCGAAGTCTTCATTCATTAATCGACTGTTGTCAGTTGATTGCCTTCATTTCAGGAATACTCTGTGGTATAACACTGACAAAATGTGGCAGTCAACTCAAGTGGTACGAAAAGAGCAAAGAAACTGATTTATTGGTGAAATTGGTTAAATTCTGTTTTATTATATGTTATTCCACAGTTTTCTGGGTGTGCAGAAGTTTTATTCATCCAGAATTAGAACCAGTGTTTTATCCTGACTGAACTAATGTAATTGTGTGTTTATTGTATAATATTCCCAGAATGTTATCAAATAGCATAATGCAATCTATTTTTCACTGAAGCCATAAATCATTGGTCTCAAAAATAAGTCGCTCACAAAATTACTGCCCATGTCAAATTGCAAAGTAAGGTAATAAATATCCTCAGTCTGGCTTCCTTGCTCTCACTAATAAGTTTATTTTGTTACTCAAAAATATAATTAGTAGTAATCAACTATTCTTAACAAACAAGGACAAAAGTACTCAGTTGACACATCCAACATATTTTGGAATTTGTATACATACTTATTTTAGTTACATTGGAAATAGGCTAATATATTTTAAGGGATGTTGAACTATATTCAACATTTCTGAAAAGGAATATTTTTGAGATGCCAGGTAAAATATTGTCCTGGATATTAGGAGGAATTTTCCATGTATTTGTTGGCAGCAAAACCTTGGCTACTTAATAACAATGGGTGCACCATTATGAATTTCTGTTATTATCCACAATGTATTCACACAAGGTGTAAATGTTAGTACATCCAAAATCACTTTGGGGTGGATTTTATTTGGGGGATGAATTACCACCTACCACCCCCCCGTATCCACATCTGATGTTGAGATGGCTGGCTGACTTCCACATCCTTTCGCCTGACATGACCTTGGCAGGTATACCCCGGGGAGGTGGGACCTTGAGGGTCCAGGCCTGCTTTTGGGCAGCATGGATATTTAAATGCTTCCCACCTCAGTGTCAGGGGCTGAAGGCTTGTTGCCCACAGGGAGCAGGGTGTCAAATGGGCTGGAGAGACCCAGCATCTTCTGATTGGAGGATTCTGTGCTTTACTTCTGTCGATCCTCTTCCCTTTGGGTTCCCAGAGGCCCCTATGGAGTGACAGCTGGCGTGAGATCCAAAACCCCATCATCCTCTGGCACTGATGCTCATGGATTCCCACCAGTGCCTGCAGTCAAAGACCTGCACCATGTTGCAGACATCTTCTGTCATAGAGTGCACGTCTTGCACCAAGGTCCTCACTGCATTTGTCAACCTTGCAGAATTGGGCTTGCAGCGATGGCACCATCTTCTCAGATAGAAGGAGATGGGATTCATCCAATTGGTTTTGCACTCCGAGGAGTGCTGCTGTCTTCCCTTCCTTATATTCATGACTCTGCCTTTGCAGGTCCAGTAGCTGTGGGACAACCAGACCAGAGCTCTGACAGAGGGTCATCCAGACTCGAAACATTGGCTCTATTCTCTTCCCACAGATGCTGTCAGACCACTGAGATTTTCCAACATTTTTTGTTTTTATTTCAGATTCCAGCATCCGCAGTATTTTGTTTAGTCTGGGATGGTCCATGCGCCTGTTTGGCTGCTTTCTACACTGACCAGCCTAATAGTGTCCAAAGCAGCCTAATTGGCGTGTAGACCATTTGGTTTAACAGGTTGCTCAGCCAATGAGCCCACGCTCTGCAAGAGAATAGCCCTGTTGTTCTGCACTCCCTTGTCCCAGATCCTTCTTGCAGTTAAGGCCCACGTCTCCCAAACCACAGACCAAATCAAGTACCTAGCCTGAGGGGTATGGTTGACTGCTGGAAAAAAACTGTTGTGGTAATTCTATACCCTGCCTGATCAATCGCTCTGTCCAAAGCTCAGATTCGAGCTTATCAACTGAGCCAAAGTTCTTTTAGCTTCAAACATTTCCCTTCGCTGTTAATGTTGTGGATCACAAAGTTGTACACCTGTGTCCACATACTACAGCTGCAACACACTACTTGCGCTGTCAACTTTATTTTCTTTCATTTAACTAATTAGGTTACAAGCTTAGAAGTATGACAGCAATTTTATAAAAGTTATGATGTGGAGTTTATCTAGCTGTGCTATCAATTTAGTAAAGTATTATATCTCCCCAGTACCAGTTGAAATTACTGTCCCAATTTGGGGAGAGAAAAGAAATGTAAAACTTACCAATTATCTACCTGCTCACCTATTAATGCCTCCCAGCTTCAGTCTCTGGCCTTGCTGTCTCTGGCACCCTCCCTTAGGCAGTTCCTTTCCTATAGAAGGCCAGACAGCACCTCTTCCCTCATTGCACAGTATCCCCTCACTTAATAAATTCCCAGGACTTTGACTCGCTACATTCAAAAAAAGCTGCATCTTAGTGCTATACCTGGTAGTGTTTATATTCATGGAGATGATCAGCAGTTAGCATAGATTTCCAGGAGGGTTGGCTGTGGCCAGGACACTAGATTCATTTCAGAAACAGTGAGATGCTGTAACTGGAAGAAACAATACTTTGAAAGGATGAGACTGAATGAAAGAAAAAGCTCACTTCATCCAAATGTTGCTGCATTTTCTGTCAATAACTTATCAACATTCAATCTTGTTGTAATCGCTTTCAAAACTGACACCTAACTAACATTTATTTAGCGCCTGCATTTTGCATATAATGCAAACACTAAGAAAGCAAAATGTTTGCAAAATTACAACATTTGAAGGCATATATAGGTGTTTACAAGTCGACCGAACAAGACTCAGAACCTCTTTGCGAGACCTACAGAGGTACAACATATAACAACTTTTCTCAAAGGCAGTTAGGAATGGGCAATAAATGCTGGCCTAGCCATTGATGCCCACATGCCAAAAATGAATGAAAAAAAAGAGCTGAAAGTTCCCCTCCAAGTCACACACCATTCTGACTTGGAAATATCTCACTGTTCCTTCACTGCCACTGCATAAACCTTCTTCAGTGATAGTGCATGGAATGCAGCAGTTCAAGAAGAAAATTGATGATCAACTTATCAAGGCCAATTAGTGATGGGCAATCGATGTTGCCTTTCCAGTGACACCCACATCTTGTAAAAAAATGCATGTTGATATTTCTGATGAGGTGCAAAGAATAGCTTAATAAGGTGATCCCACAAGCCTATGATATCAGGAAATTGTGTTGTTATGTAGAATAACTGTCAAATAATAGACAGAGATGCCTCTCAACCTGAAAGCATTGAAAATTAACCTTTTAAGTCTCCAAGTTACTAATATTGCTTGTCTTTAATTGTTCTGGTATTCTTTAAAATCAAATTATTTGCTCTTAACTATAGTTTCAATTGTTTTGAATAATAATTGCTTACTGAAAGATATGCCATTTCCATCTATCTATAGCGTATTGGCCTTGGATATTACTTAGAAATAAAATGTAGTTCCTTTCCTTAGCAAAGCCAGAGCTATCACCAACTTTGTGTTTTCTTTCTCTTTCTTCAGGTACCATGCCCTGAAGGACATTGAAGACCATGGACCTGCCTTTTCTTATGTGTGGTCTATGATTAGGATTGGTAAGATACTGTGAGGGTTTACAGTTGCACTGTGTAATATGGCTGAGCAGTCTGCTATCAGGAAGGACATATAGAACATAAGAACATAAGAAATAGGTGCAGGAGTAGGCCATCTAGCCCTTCGAGCCTGCCCTGCCATTCAATAAGATCATGGCTGATATGAAGTCGATCAGTTCCACTTTCCCGCTTTCTCCCCATAACCCTTAATTCCCTTGTCTGTCAAAAACCTATCTACCTGTGACTTTAATATATTTGGCGAGGTAGCCTCCACCACTTCAACGGGCAGAGAATTCCAGAGATTCACCATCCTTTGAGTGAAGACGTTCCTCCTCAACTTTGATCTAAACTGCCACCCCCTTATAGAATCAGAGAACTATAGAATACCCACAGCGCAGAAGAGGCCATTCGGCCCATCGAGTCTGCACTGACTCTTTGACAGAGTATCTTACCCAGGCCCCATACTCCACCCTATCCCCATAACCCCACACATATCTCATGGCTTGGGGAGACGATAGCCTAGCAGTATTATTGCTAGACTGCTAACCTAGAAACTCAGCTAATATTCTAGGGATCTCACCACCACAGATGGTGGAATTTGAATTCAATTTTTAAAAATCTGGAATTAAGAATCTACTGATGACCATGAAAGCATTGTTGATTGTCTGAAAAATGTCATGACATTTAAGACTTATCTGGATAGACACATGAACAAGTGGGGTGTAGAGAGATACAGGTGGTTGGTCTAGCTAGGACAACGTGATTGGTATGAGCTTGGTGAGCCGAAGGGCCTGTTCCTGTGCTGTTCTTTGTTCTTTATATATCAGGGGAGTCAATTTCCAGGAGTTAATAACGTAGGGCTGAAAAACACAGTTTGATTTATTCATTGAACAGCGAATTGAATTAGGCGATATGTCTATTGTGAGCAGGTTTTTGAACAAAAAATAATTTGCATTTTACAAGTATGAATGATGCCGGGAAACAGTAGAAACAAGCTGCACTCTATTATAGTAGCTTCAGTGTTATGTTAAAATGTAACATATTGTACCATTGATCGTAATTTCTTGCCAGAACTAATCTTGACCTCTGTATGCACACTTCTTACCGTGCTGGCATGCAAAGTCTAGTAATTAGAACTTGAAATCACAAATATCATTCTACACAATTGAATAAAAATTGAATTTGCTACTGTGAAGCATCATTACATGCTTGTTGAGATAAATCCATTGCTTTGAATCCATTAACCTTTCAATGTGTGGCACTATCTTCCACTGCTGAAGATTAGCTAGTGACACATTTATCAAAGGATGATAAATGAGCTGTCTTTCCACATGTCTGATTGTTTGACCTTTATTCAGCTAATGGCACCTGGAGTTGACAGTGTTAAGTGGTGCCAGTCTAAAATGAAACTGAACCTGGGAATAAATGCTTGAAAGTGTCTGTTATAATACTACTACCATTCAAGATGACCTGAACACAAATCACAAAAAAAGTTCTAATGATTGCCTTTGAAGTACCGAGTTAATAGAGTAGGTTGCCTTCTTGAGAAACCATGCTAACATATTTATAATGTAACTAAATAAAATTAAATTGAATAATCTTAAATTTTCAATGCAGATAAAATAAGGAACTAAAGTGAAATTTTAATGCATTTCCAGGCTGGTCCTGCTATAAAAATTATCTCAGAGATTCTTGTCAAAAACCATTGGAAAGCACCCTGTGTTCAAGATGATCAGTACAATTCATCGTGCGTAATGCAAAATTGATGATTATGTACAATATGAAATTACATAAAGATTAGTCCATGCTTTATCATTGAAAATGCAGCATGTGGAGTGGCGAATTTTCAAAATATTATCAAGTGGTTTAGCAAACAATAAAGAAAAGTACAGTACAGAAACAGATCCTTCAGCCCTCCAAGCCGTTCATGATGCCTTAACTAAACTAAAAAAACCTTTTGCCCTTACTCGGTCCATATCCCTCCATTCCTTCTCGATTCGTCTACCCATCTATTAAATAAAAAGCCAAGCCTCTATGAGGTGAGATTGGGTCGACTAGAGTCATAGAGTCATAGAGGTTTACAGTATGGAAACAGGTCCTTTGGCCCAAATTATCCATGCTGCTCTTTTGTTTTTAAACCCCTAAGCTCATTCCAATTGCTCGCATTTGGCCCATATCCCTCAATATCCATCGTACCCATGTAACTATCTAAATGCTTTTTAAAAGAGAAAATTGTAGCTGCCTCTACTACTGCCCTCTGTGTGAAAACATTGCCCCTCCGGACACTTCTGTATCTCTCCCCCCTCACCTTAAACCTATGCCCTCTAGTTTTAGACTCCCTTATCTGCATTTGCTGGATTTTAGAACAATGAGAGGGAATCTCATTGAAACGTCTAATGTTTTGACAGATCTGGACAGAGTGGATGCAGGGATAATATTCCTTCTGGCTGGATGTAGGGTGCCTAGAACAAGGGGTTACAGTCACAGGATACAGGGCAGGCCATTGAAGGACTAAGATGAGCAGAAATGTCTTCACTCAGAGAGGTGATGAATCTGTGGAATTCTCTCACAGACAGTTGTGGAGGCCAAGTCACTGGATATATTTAAGAAGGAACTGGATAGATTTCTAGACACCATATGGGTAGCAATTTATTGCCTCACTTGTCCCGAAACTGTAAAATCCCACCTGAGGTCAATGGACCTTTCCATGGTCAGCCCCTTGCCCATGGCAGGCGGAACGGTAAAATTCTGGCCTAAAGGTGTCAAAGGGTATGGGGGGAGTGTGAGTATGGTGTTTGGAAAGAGGACCAACCAAGATCATCGTGAACGGTGGAGTATGCTTGAAGGGCCAAATGTTTATTGATTGCATGTATGTATGGCATTAGTCCAAGCTATGAGCTAATTCCATGCTTACTTTCACATGGGTCTCTATCTGACCTTAGTCTCAAGCTGTTATGTCTCTTTACATCGCACCACGGGCTGTACCATTTCCCAATCCCACATATTAACCCTTGCTATACCTGATGCCCTTATGCTACAGTGGCATGCACCCACTGTCCTAGATTCTAAATGATAAGTGAATGATGGGCAAGGTATCAGAGGGGCCTCCCTGCCCCAGACAAATTGAAGTCCTTAACTGGACAATTAATGACCACATGTGGGTCTCCTCTCGCCATCACTGGTATTCTACCAGTACTGCTGGGTGCTCAAGTCATGTGACTTTTGTAGCTGAGGTAAGGGTCCCTCCTGTTTGGGCACCCTTCATTCATGGTACACTTAATAGTCATTCAACAGATGTGGGCATCACTGACGAGGCTAAAATTTATTGCCCATCCTTAATTACCCTTGTGAAGGTGATGGTGAGCTGTTTCTTGAACTGCTACAGTGCATCCGATGGTGGAGATGTGACTGTGTATGCTTGGGGTGCCAATCAAGTTGGCTGCTTTTTTCCTGGATGGTGTCAAAAGTCATTAGTGTTGTTGGAGCTGCACTCATCCAGGCAAGTGGAGGGTATTCCATCACACTCCTGATTTGTGTTTTATAGATTGTGAACAGGTTGGTGAAAAGGTGAATTACATACCACAGGATTTCTAACCTCTGACCTACTCTAATTAGCCACAGTCCAGATAGTTTAGTTCAATTTGTGGTCAGTGGTCAATGATAACCCTGAGGATGTGGATAGCGGGAGATTCAGCGATGGTAATACCATTGAATCATAGAAACCCTACAGCATAGAAAGAGGCTATTCAGCCCATCAAGTCTGCACCGACCACAATCCCACCCAGGCCCTACCCCCATATCCCTACATATTTAACCACTAATCCCTCGAACCTACACATCTCAGGACACTAACCGCAACTTTAGCATGGCCAATCAATCTAACCCGCACACTTTTGGACTGTGGGAGGAAACTGGAGCACCTGGAGGAAACCCACGCAGACATGAGGAGAATGTACACACTCCACACAGACAGTGACCCAAGCCAGGAATTGAACCCAGGTCCCTGGAGCTGTGAAGCAGCAGTGCTAACCAGTGTGCTGCCATGCCGCCCAAATGTCAAGAGGTGATGGTTAGATTCCCTCTTGCACAAAATGGCCATTGCTTGGTACTTTGTGTGGCACAAAGATTACTTGCTACTTGTCAGCCCAAGCCAAGATATTATCCAAGTCACACTACATTTGGAAAAGGACTACTTCAGTATTGAGGAGTTGCAAATGATGCTGAACATTGCGCAATCATCAGGAAACATTCCCGCTTCTAACTTTATGATGGAAGGATGTTCATTGATGAAGCAGCCGAAGATGGTTAGGCCTATGAGACTACCCTGAGGAGCCCCTGCAGTGATGTCCAGGAACTGAGATGACTGACCTTCAACAACCATAACCTTTGTGCCAGGTATGAGTCTAACTAGCAGAGAGTTTTGCTCCTGATTCACATTATTTCCAGTTTTGCTATAGCTCCTTGATGTTACATTTGGCCAAATGTGACCTTGATGTCAAGGGCTGTCACTCTGAACTCATCTCTGGAGTTCAGCTCTTTTGTCCATGTTTGAACCAAGACTGTAATGAGGTTAAATGCTGAGTGACCCTGACAGAACCCAAATTGAGTGTCAGTGAGCAGGTTATTGCTAACCAAGTTGTGTTTGGAAGCTCTGTCGATGAACCCTTCAATCACTTTACTGATGATTGAAAGTAGACCCATGGTACCACATCCTCCCACCCACCCTGGCATGCTGCACCCCTCCCCCCCCCATTACCCTCCTGAACATGGTTCTCCATCCCTCATGCCAGGGCCTGCCAGACTGGCTCCAGTAAAGTGCCCCACTTACTTTGTGCTGTGGCTCCATGGCTTTTTGGCATGGTGGACTGCTTGTAGTCCCAGCAGAGGCCATTACCCCTTGGGACCAGCGAACTGACAGCCAATCTAATTACGCAGCAGCTCTCAGAGGCAGGACTTCCTCTCTAATGTCGGCGGAAGGACCTGTCATGAGCCAATTAACAGCCTGCCAGCTGTGAGGTGACCCAGTCAAGTGGAAGCAGACTTGTCCTTGATTTTTAAGTTGGGCCATCATCTCCCCTCAACCCACAGCCTGGAAATTAAAGTTTTCCCTTCAGGGTGAATGAATTGAGGAAGCCTACTTTCACACAAAGAAATCTGGAACATGCTTCGTAAATGATTAAGATTGTTACTGTTAGGTACTGATATTGAGGAACAGGGAGCACACCCTCTGTTAAGATGTAGATCATAGAATCCCTACGGTGCATCTGCCCATTTCTGCTCATCAAGCCTGCATCAACAACAATCCCACCCAAGCCCTAACCCAATGTTCCCATGCATTTATCCTGTTAATCCCACTGATACTAAGGAGCAATTTAGTATGGCCAGTCCATCTAACCAACACATCTTTGGACTGTGGGAGAAAACTGGAGCAGTCAGAGGAAACCCACATGGACAGGGTAGAACATGCAAACCTACACAGACAATTAGCCAAGGTTGGAATTGAACTCGGGCCCCTGGCCCTGGGAGGCAGCAGTGCTAACCAGTGCTAACTTGTGCCACTTCCACCATTTGATCACTGATACATAGGAGAGCAGGCTCGAGGGGCCAAAAGGCCTGTCTCTCTTCCTGTGTAACTCCATTTTCACAAGAAATGAAATGTGTGCGTGAGCAAAGTTTTGGTGATTGTCAATCATTGCTGTGAGCTATTTAGGTTGTCTTGTGTACTACCTCCCAAGAGTTAATGTGACTCATTGTTATGCATCACGAATGCTTATTTTTAGAACAATGCCTTTTCAGTATTTGTTTATTCCTTTGAGTACTGAAGTAGGATTTCAATGCCAAAATGAGAATAATTAATTGTAACTTGATTATAATTTCTTTTTATTCCAAAAATTAAGCAAGTCTCCAATGGTTCACTATATTTCCCTAATGGTGCTTCACAATATTTAGCAGAAGCAAATTACGCTGCATTGTTAGTGCAGATGTTCTACAATATAACCTCATCTCAGCATCTGTTTCTGACCAGCTGCCCAAAGGGACGCAATGCATTAGTCGCAGAGACTTAGTAACTACATCAAAGCTGTTACAATTAGTCACATTTATTAGATGGTAATTTTCTGGTAAACTGAACTGTTCCTTTTCTCTAATTTCTTTTCAACACCTTCATTAATATGAGCTAAGACTTGTTAAAGGACCTTTTATTTCTAAGCTGGAGGTGATTCAGTTGGGGGAAAATAAAGTCAGACACCTGCACTAAACTAGGCACTGCCAGGGAATTCAGGCCCCCCACAATTGCCCCCACAATGTCTTCTGATGTAGTGGATAATGTCCCTCTCTCTGAGTCAGAAGCTCCAGATTGATTGTCAAGGAATGTGTGTTCATTACATGCTGAAACAGGTTGAGTGTATCAACCTGCAAATCCTTCCAAGCGCACTAATGACTGGCAGTAAGACCAGGAGAGACTCAGGATCAGCCACACGATGCAGAGTAAAGTCTCTCAAGCTAAAGGCCCTGGTGACAGACTGGTGACTAACTATGGAAATGGACAAATGTAAGAACAGAAGAACTATGAGCAGGAGTAGGCCATCTGTCCCCTCAAGCCTGGTCTGCCATTCAATAAGATAGTGGCTGATCTTTTTGTGGACTCAGATACACTCACCCCTCCATCCCCTGTAACCCTTTCTAGACTTATCCCTCCACCCACCATAACCCTTAATTCCTTTACTGTTCAAAAATGTATCTTTCCTTGGCTTAAAAACATACAATGAAATAGCCTTAGCCGCTTCACTGGGCAGGGAATTACCCAGATTCGCAATATTTTGGATGAAGGAGTTCCTCCTCAACTCAGTCCTAAATCTGCTCCCCCTTATTTTGAGGCCACAACCCTTAGTTCTAGTTTCACCCGCCAGTGGAAACAGCTCCCTGCTTTTTTCTTATCTATTCCCTTCATAATCTTATATGTTTCTATGGACCTCCCTCATTCTTCTGAATTCCAATGAGTATAGCCCCAGTCTACACAGTCTCTCCTCATAAGCCAACCCTCTCAACTCCAGAATCAACCTAATGAATCTTCTCTGCACCTCCTCCAGTGCCAGTACATCCTTTCTCAAGTAAGAAGACCAAAACTGTACACATTACTCCAACTGTGGCCTCACCAACATCTCATACAGCTGCAACATAACCTCCCTGTTTTTGAACTCCATCCCTCTTGCAGTGAAGGACAAAATTCCATTTGCTTTCTTAAAGTCAGCCTTAGTGCACTACGAGGCTTGGGAAGAGAATTGGAATTGGATAATTGTATCTGCCACAGCCAGGGAGCAGCTAAACTTGTATCCAGAAAGTGCAACAAACAAACAAATTTAAGAACAGCAAAAATATGAAGATAACCTGCACTTAGGCCTGGATTGCAACCCCACCTGACCTGATGGGCAAATAGGGATAGCAAACTATAAACCTGCAATATTGCTGAGTTCTCATAACCTCTTCTCCACTGCAATGTGCCCACCTGTTGTTCCATGCTTAATCTTTAAGTTGTGCTTATCCTTGGAAAGTGTCCAACTGATTTAGCTAAAGACCAACAAATCTGACCTGCAGTGAAGTATCCAATTTTCATTCAAATGTGTCATTGCAAAACACTGCACAAATTCCTCACTAACTCATTGAAATCAAAAATGGACTTTTCCCTACTTTTTGTGTGTTGATTGAAACATTAGCAAAATCACGAAGCTGGTTAGTACTTTTGCATTCCATTCCATTATTCTTCACTCATATTTTTAATGAATAAAATAAAGAAAGTCATTGGGTGGGATTTCCCAGCCTTCCCCACCAGCATGATCTTTTGGTCCTGCCGAAAACACCATAGACATCAGGAAATGAGGCTCAGGAAGTTGGACCCCTAAGTTTATTA
This sequence comes from Carcharhinus amblyrhynchos, assembly GCF_965287045.1. Taxonomy (NCBI): domain Eukaryota; kingdom Metazoa; phylum Chordata; class Chondrichthyes; order Carcharhiniformes; family Carcharhinidae; genus Carcharhinus; species Carcharhinus amblyrhynchos. The sequence continues at coordinate 23,205,883 of NC_137342.1, read as the reverse complement.
TGAGCTACAGACTCTGCTGTACTTCTGTAATGTAACCCCAGCATAAGTTGAAATAATGGCGCGGTGGCACAGCGGTTAGCGCTGCTACTTTACAGTGCCAGGGACCTTGGTTCAATTCCCGGCTTGGGTCACTGTCTGTGTGGGGTCTGCACCTTCTCTCCGCGTCTGCGTGGATTTCCTCTGGATGTTCCTGTTTCCTCCCAAAATCCAAAGATGTGTAGGTTAGGTGAAATGGCAATACTAAATTGTCCCTTAGTGTCAGGTGGACTAGCTAGGGTAAATGTGTGGGGTCACGGGGATAGGGTCTGGGTGGGATTGTGGTGAGTGCAGACTCCATGGGCCAAATGGCCTCCATCTGCACTGCATAATTCTATGATACCCAGATAGCAAGGACATTGTGAACCATTTTTGGAACTGGGATGGTGGACATTGTACTGTTGAAAATGACACGCTCGAGGTAATGTCAAAATAATTACAAAGATAAAAGTTGAAAATAGAACGTATTGTTTCATTCAAACTCACATATATCTGTGGTCAGGGACTTTTGTTCATGTGGACATACTTATAGAATATATGGATTTTAACAATACAGTTTGCACGATTATGTCTGAACATTTTCTTAAAAGTACTCTTGAGGATAACTGTTACTTCTGTAAGAAACCTGGAAGACAAGAATAATATTCATAAAGCTTCATTCTGAAATAGTTTGGATTCATGGCACAAATTTTAAATCCATTTTTATTAAATTGACTCTTCACAACTCTTTGTGACATGTAGTGATAAATATGTCACTGGATTAAAATTCAGTTGATCTGCTGTGAGAAGATGTGAAGGGTAAAGTTCAATCTTTCTCCCAATACTTACTCTAATTTCCAGCAGAAACGTACTATCCATGGGCAGAATTAAACTGGTGCATGTGCTCTTAGGCCTGATGAACATAAGGTAGTGGTCCCAGGATTACTGTTTATCGTGATGAAGGTCTCTGGGGGGGTTGTGTGAAATGGCCACCCACTCTCATTTCTAACATGAGAGACGGTAACTACAACTTAGATTAGAGGATAGAGAAGTGTTATGTTCCGAGTCGATGTTACTGCTGGGTGAGAAGGTCCCCCCAAGTGGAACACTGGTTCAAAAAACCGCGGGCCAGATTCTCCAATCTCATCCGCGGCTAGGATTCTCCGGTCCCACTGCTGTGAATGAAGATTTGGCTGAGCGTCAAATTCGCTGTTCTCTGGCTGTGATAGCAGCACCTGCGAGAGTAGAAAATTCCATCCCGTAACTTTTGTTTTTTTTTCAGAAAACGTGGAGTAACAAGGTTGCAGAATTGCCAAATAGCTTTTAACAAAAGAAAAAGAAATGAATATGAAAAGTTTGACTACAATACAATACTCCTTCGCCCACCCATATCTTCACAAATGTACTCAGATTGTAAGAATACCACTGGTCCCAAAACATATCTTATGCTATCATGTTCTTGGAAAAGACACAGTCCCTTTAGATCAACACACCGACTGTGGTCAGACAAACTCCCCTCTGAAACAAATGGCTGATGCCATCTAATTGAACTGTTGTTGTTTTCTCCTCAAATCCTCCCAGATGATTACCACAGTGTGTTTTCAAACTCCATGTTTGCAAAGACTCCCTTTAGAATCTTTTTCTCAACAACGCTGTCCCTCAGCTATTTTCAGCAAGAATCTGCATCTAGGATTGTCAACCCTCCTTTTAGTATTCCTCATGGCCTTGATTTGTCCATGTGCATTCAAGCTTCTACATAATCTCTCAGGTGCTGAGCCATGCTGATAGGACACTAATGCTATACAAGCTGTACTAAGGTCACCAACCTTAGGATTGTTTCAGATCTCTGGCTTCTCACTAGCCAACTTCATCACATATGTATGTTTCAGTTTTGTCTTTAACTTCAATAGACAATACCTTGTTCAAATTATTTTTCCCCCTTGACTGCAATGTTTCTGAATCTTCCCTTTTCAATCGTTGGTTTCTAAAATGAGCTGTTTTTAGTTTCTGGGACGTGCTTTCTTCCCATTATTCCATTGTCCTGCCTCTGCTTCTGGTAAAGCTGCAAGAGTTGTTTCCTCTCCAGCTGCTAAGCTCCAGCTGTTTTGGATCTAGTTAAAACTAAACTCGAAAGGCCTTTCTAACTTAAAAGGGGCCCCTGGTTACTAGGCCACAGCTCAGGTCTTCTTTAAACTCTGCTTTTCACATCGTAAATTCTCAAATCACAATACAGACTTAATTTGAAATGAAACCAAAACATCCATACATGCAAACACCTTTATTTAACATGCAACTAACCAGAGTTTCACTCCTTTCTCATGCAAAAATGTTAAATTAAACTCATTTAAATCTATACCTTATTTCTAACATCCAACAATGCAAACATAGAGACATAGGTATACAGCACAAAGAAAGGCCCTTCAGCCCATTGAGTCTGCTCCCATCAACGACAAACCACTATTTGAATCCCATTTTCCAGCATTGTATGTCTTGGCATTGCAAATGCACATCTAAATACTACCTTTGCTTCCTGAGGGAAGCATTCATGCTGTTAGGTGAAAAGGAATACAAAGGGTGAAATTTTCCTGTCCCACCTACTGCGGGAGTCATAGTGGTGGAATAGAAATTTTGGCAGACCATTTAAAGGTCTGCTGGCCTCAGGTGGGATTTTCTGATCTTGGGGTGCATGTGGCTGGAAAATCCAATCCAAAGTATCTTTTGCCCATCGTCTCCCATTCTGCGATATCTTACATCTACACAAACCATCTGAATATACCTTGGTTTAATGTTTCAATTGAAGAATGTACCTCTGGCAGGGCAGCACACTCTCAGTGTTACGACAGGTTACCAGCTAACCTGGATTATACACTAACAGGGGCTTGAACCTAGTCCTTATAACTCAGAAATGAGAAGCAGATGCCATATCTGATCACAGGAAAACTATAAATTATAGAATCACTATAGTACAGACAGAAGCCACTTGGCCCATCGCATCTGCACCAACCACAATCCCGGTCCCATTCCCGTAACCCCACATATTTACCCTGTTAACCCCTGATTGTAGGGTCAATTTAGCATGGCTAATCAACCTAACCCACACATCTTTGGAATGTGGGAGGAAACCAGAGCACCCAGAGGAAACCCACACAGACACAGGGAGAATTTGCAAACTCCGCACAGGCAGTGACCCAAGGATGGAATTTAAACCCAGGTCCCTGGCACAATGAGGGAGCAGTGCGAACCACTGTGCCACCATGCTGTCCCCATGAATATGTAATATGAACGAGATGTTAAGCTTCAAAACTGCCATTCAACAAAACAGTTACTACGAAAACTGGATTATTACAGCATCTTTCAGAAACAAACCAGGATAAAAATTTTGCTTTGGGTGCAATCAGCGATTCCAGTGTAAATATGTGCTCACTTTGAAAGTTATCTTTTCTCCCCTACTTTTCATCCCAAGTCACTTGTATATCATTGAACACAAAGGGGGGAGTTTTCCATTCCACCCCTTCGTTCAAAACCATGAAAACATTCATTGACTTTGGGTGGGACTTTATGATTTCAGGATGAGCACAGTTGGAAACTCCCTTCCAAAATTTATCATCAGCCAGTGCAATCTTGCAGCCTATTCAAATGTAATTTTAAAAAATATGTTAGTAAATATTCTTTGCTGTATTTAAGAATGGTAACTTGGTGTGGTTTGATTGAAGCAAATTAATAGGTTTGTCACAAAAATAAATATTTTAAATCACAGCGTCTGTCCACCACTGGTAAGCAATCCAATTTAAATTTGCTGAAAATGATTTTCTAGTTAGATCTCAGCCAGTTCCTCCATGGGTCAAATATTATTCAAAATCTTTCAAAGCATTCCCACCATTGTCTTTCCAATCACAAGATTAAGCATCGTTTTTGTAGCTTCCTGAAAGGTCTGAAAATGGATCTAATGCTGTGCGTGGCATGGTGGCACAATGATTAGCACTGCTGCCTCCCAGGGCCAGGGACCTGAGTTCAATTCCTGACTTGGGTCACTGTGTGTGTGGAGTCTGCACGTTCTCCTCGTGTCTGTGTGGGTTTCCTCCGGGTGCTCCAGTTTCCTCTCGCAGTCTGAAAGACATGTTGGTTAGGTGCATTGGCCATGCTAAATTCTCCTTCAATGTACCTGAGCAGGTGTCAGAGTGTAGCGACTAGGAGGTTTTAACAGTAACTTTATTGTAGTGTTAATACCACAAGGCCATCGCCTCCCTTACATTATCACGAGACTATTAATCCAGAAACTCAGCTAATGTTCTGGTGACCCGGGTTCGAATCCCGCCACGGCAGTTGGTGGAATCTGAATTCAGTAAAAAAAGTCTGGAATTATAAATCTACTAATGACAATGAATCCATTGCTGAATGTCAGAGAAGCCCAGCTGGTTCACTGATGTCCTTTAAGGAAGGAAATCTGCTGTCTTTACCTGGTCTAGCCTACATGTGACTCCAGAGCCACAGCAATGTGGTCGATTCTCAATTGCCCTCCAGCAACTGGGGATGGGCAATAAATGCTGGCCAGCCCATGAACCATGAATGAATTAAAGAAAACTACTAATAAATAAGCTTTAACTTTAAAACATTATTTGGTGTCAGTTGTGCTGATAATTGGGAGAATTGCACTGAAGAAATTTGACACAATCAGATGGTCTCATGTTTATTCCACTCTTTTTCTCAATAAATATTTACAATGCCATAATCTGTTTCCAACATTTAATGAGCTAATATAAAGAGTTAAACAATTGCTAATGCAGCTGATAGCCCATATCTAATTTGGGGATCTGGAATTCACTGTTTTGTGAACAGACCATACATCATTTTCATTATCCCTTTCAACCAAGTCTGTAAAAATATGAATGTACTCTGCAACACTTACAGTTCTAATGAGCTTCTTATGAGCTTCCATAAACATGGCCTGAATCAATTTTAAGGAAAATATATTCATCTTTTTTGTTTGAAAGCTCTGTTTTTCTTCTCAGTTAGTTTAACTGGATGAGAAGGTTGACTGACCACAGCCATCTCCGATTCTAAGCAAGCAGGTTTCACGTTTGCCAGTTCAATCACAAGTCCTCCTCATTTAGGAGCCATAAAATGTAAATCATATTCAGTTCATGCACAGCCTTTTTTTTATGAACTGCTCAATTTTATTTTCTGCTGTTCCGTTAAATGAACTATTTAAGTAGCTGCTTTGTTATTCTTCCTTTTAATTGTACTGCCAGAAACTTTCACGGTCCATTGCTGATGTGAAAAATAAAACATTAAGATTAATTAAGCATGGTTTGCTAGGGAAAGCAAGAGTCTAGGTTTACAATTATGCAACATGTGATCTATTTGATGCTGCTTTGCATTCAGTGTTTAGTTCTAGATTTTAATTTAATTCAATGATTGAAGTGGGCTGAACAGGTTTATGAAGTTTCTAGGAAACAGTTGCAGAAACAAACAAAGCTTTAACTAGCACTATTAAAACATTTCCAGGTTTGGGAATGATCTCTGATGATTGGAATGTGATGTGATTTGATTTATTATTGTCATGTGTGTTAGTATACAGCGAAAAGTATTGTTTCTTGCGCACTATACCAACAAATCATACTGTACATAGGGAAAGAAAGGAGAGGGTGTAGAATGTAATGTGACAGTCATAGTCAGGGTGTAGAGAAAGATCAACTTAATGCAAGTCTGATGGCAGCAGGGAAAAAGCTGTTCTTGAGTCAGTTAGTATGTGTCCTCAGACTTTTGCATTTCTTCCCAATGGAAGAAGGTGGAAGAGAGAATGTCTGGGTTGCCTGGGGTCCTTAATTATGTTGGCTGCTTTGCCGGGGCAGCTGTGTTTATGATCCTTTGTAGTTCCTTGGGGTCTTGGGCAGAGTAGGAACCATGCCAAGCTGTGATACAACCAGAAAGGATGCTTTCTATGGTGTATCTGTAAAAGTTGGTGAGAGGAAGTAGAGGCGGTGGTGGGCTTTCTTAACTATACAATCAGCATGAAGGGACCAGGACAGATTGTTGCTGATCAGGACATCTAAAAGCTTGAAGTCTTTGACCATTTCTACTTTCCCCCCATTGAAGCAGACAGGGGCATGTCTTCCACTATGCTTCCTAGTTGATGACTATCTCCTTTGTTTAGTTGACATTGAGGGAGAGAATATTGTCGTCGCACCAGTTCATCAGATTCTCTATCTTTTCCCTCTATTAATATTTTATAAATAGGTGGCCGGCATCTATAACCTAGCTGGTTTAAGGGCACATAAACTTAATTTTCAATGTGATTTTAAGTTGATGAGTACTTGGAAAACACTCATTTACGGGGGAAAAAATGAATTGCCATTAATTCAGTAAAGGAAGATCCTAAAGTCATATAGTTCTAGGGTAATACAGCACGGAATCAGCCCCTTCGGCCTAATCAGTCCATGCCAACCATGGTGCCCTCCCAGTTAGTCCCAATTACTCATGTTTGGCCTGTATCTATCTGATCCTTTCCCATCCATGTACTTATCCAAATACTTTTTAAAAGTTGCTATTGTATTTTAAATGTTGCTATTATAAGTCATGGTACTGTAGGTCATTAGTAACTGATGTTTCAAGGTGAGAGAGGAGAGATACAAAAGGGTCCAGAGGGGCAATTTTTTCACTGAGTGGCCGAGTTTCTGGAACAAGCTACCAGAAGCTATAATAGAGGTGGGTACAATTTTGTCTTTTAAAAAGCACTTAGAACGTTACATGGGTAAGATGGGTATAGAGAGATATGGGCCAAATGCAAGCAATTGGGACTAGCTTAGTAGTAGAAACTGGACGGCATGGACAAGTTGGGCTGAAGGGCAGTTTTCATGCTGTAAACCTCCATGACTCTATGACTCTAACTTGCTGGTGAAGACAAAGGTAAAGTGTTCTAGGATGACTACTGGGTAAAATGCTAGCCTAGAAAACTGCCTTAAAACAGGAAATAGATGGTACATGTAAAGGAAAGCTTTTCACACTGAAATTGAATTAATTAATAATGATTTGTGACCACAGTTATTTATAAAAATATCTTGGTAACTTTATGGGGCATCTATCATTGGTAAGCCAATTCCTCTATTTTCTTCCCCAAATCCTAGTGCAACTAATAGTTTCCCCATTGGTGTGGCATATGTAAATATACTTTGGTTTGCATTATTATTCGCCTTTGGCTTTACACAGCTTGTTTAAGATCCAAGTAACTGCTGCTACGTTCGTCAGTGGAAATATCTTACTCATTTTCCCAACAAGTAAATTCCATTAAGCCCCCCACTTGGTTTCTGTATTCACATTCTATTTGTGTATTCCTGGTTTGATGGGCACATTAGCTACCACTAAAATGCTCTGCACTTTTGGAAACTCCACCAGGGGGTAAATGTTCTCTTCCACTGGTGAACATGGTATCAGTCACTTGACAAACTGTAGGTTGGCTTATATAGCAAAGATTCTCTGCAATGACCTGGAAGCATCCTATTGTGTGGAATAGTAACCCAGTTGTAACTTTTTCAGGAACAATCCCTGCAGACTAGCTTGGATGATAAGTGGTTAGCATTGCTGCGTCATAGTGTCAGGGACCCAGGTTCGATTCATAGCTTGGGTCACTCTGACTTGGGTCAGTGTCTGCATATTCTCCCCATATCTGCGTGGGTTTCCTTGGGTGCTCTGGTTTCCTCCCAGTTTGAAAGACGTTTTGGTTTAGTGCAATGGTCATACTAAACACTCTCTCCCAGAGTGTGGCGATTAGGGGATTTTCACAGTAACTTCATTGCAGTGTTAATGTAAGCCTACTTGCTGAGATAGTAAATAAACTAAAAGGGACAAATCAGTTTACACAGCTATTCCATTCTAAAACAGGGATATATACATGGAGAACTGGATATATCAATGAATACATAAAAGATGATATTTTGAGCCCACTTAGCTCTTCATCAGAACTTAAAGTGTTAATTGTTTTCAATCCCAACTGATGATGCTAGACCTGCTGAGATTTTCAAGAGAGGGGGCAATTTTCTGGTCTTGCCAAGCCTGGTGTGGATCACGCTGATCCTGAAAAATAGCATGAAGGCCCAAAAATAGGTTTTGCAACAGTGCCAGACAGTTTGCAATTGCCCCAGCCCCTTTCCATTGGCACAAACTGGATTGTGCCAAGAAAGGGTGCAAAGCCGATTAGCTTGTTTGACACCGGATTCTCTAAGCTCCTGGACCCTTCTGAGCCTCAGGTGGGACACTGGTGAGAATCACTACTGGTCTTCACCAGCTGAGACCAGATGTGATGGCCATACCGGGGGCTCTGACACCATTGAAGCCCCTGAGTGGTCGGGGAAATGGCTACCTGGCCCACCTGGCAAACTGGCAGTGCCAGATGGTTACTACCAGTGTTCCAGGGGCACTGTCAAGAAGGGGGGCATGAGGGGGATGGATCCTGAGGGTAAGATATGATGAGGGGTTATGATGGGGGTCTACGTAAGGGGAGTTATGCGGTGGGAATATGTGGAGGATCTTATGAAGGGGTGGAGCATGAAGGGGGGTTTGTGAAGGGGTGGATCGGGGGTCATGAAGGGGAACCCATTCAGCGAGCCCCATTGTCCCAATGTCGGTACTCCGTATCGGGGAACAGGCAGGGTAACATGCTGTTGAGCGGAGGGAAAGATGTCCTGGTGACCATTAGGGGGAGGGAGGTGTCCCTGAATGCACTGTGAGATGGGACCACCCTTCTAAAATGGTGCACAATCACTTTGCAGCCAAAGTCACCAGTGACCTTAGGCATTGCCCCTCCTAGAACCAGCGTGCAACTCACCGCTCTCCCGAACAATAACTAAATGTGGGATGATTGCAGTCTAGACTATACCTGACAGACTGGTGTATATCGCACTGATTTTCTTGCTGTTGTGACACTTCATTTTTTGTGAATATTGCAGCCTCTATTGATTAACTCTTACAACCAGCAAAATTCTTGGGACAATCTAATACAATATTAAAAGCACAATATTCACCTGATTTAGAATGGTGTTTCCATGTTATGGTCTCTCCAGGTTAGCTGTTTTCGAGACCTGGGAACAAGTTCAGGAGGGCCATTGGGCTGACACTTAGCTCAGATGCTTCAAGCTATCACAATGGAATCAAGGAGTGCTTTGCTTTGCTTTAGAAAAGCACAAATGATAAGAAGGCTTATATAAGATAAAGATGATAAAGGGATTAGATAATTTTTAGGTTTGGCTAGTGATAATGGATCAGTTGCTGATTATAGCAATCTCAGTAGATTGCGTGTACAGAGCAGTTAATCTGTTTTCCACCGACTTGAAAAGTAAACTCCCTGCAATTTAAAAATGGAAATCCAGACCATATGTTTTAAAAGACTAAAATATTCAAAAATGCAGCTTCTTGCAAGGACAATTTGCCCAATACCGACATCCAATGTGATCCTGAAATTTTAAAAATCTTATAAAACAATTAAAACTTTGATTTGATTTATTATTGTTACATGTATGAGCATACAATGGAAAGTATTGTTTCTTGTGCTCTTTATAGACAAAGTATATTGTTCATAGAAAAGGAAACAAGAAACTGCAGAATGTAGTGTTACAGTGATGGCTAGGGTGTAGAGAATGATTAGCTTCATGCGGGGTAGGTCCATTCAAAAGTCTGATGGCAGCAGGGAAGAATCTGTTTTTTGGGTTGGTTGGTACGTGACCTCAGATTTTTGTATCTTTTTCCCGACAGAAGAAGGTGGAAGAGAGAATGTTAGGGGTGTGTGGCTGCTTTGCTGAGGCAGTGGGAAGTGTAGACAGAGTCAATGGATGGGAGGCTGGTTTGCATGATGGATTGGGTTACATTCACAACCTTTTTTTAGTTTCTTGTGGTTTTGGGCAGAGCAGGAACCATACCAAGCTGTGATACAGCCAGAAAGAATGCTTTAATTGTAAAATAAGTAAAATACAGCAAAAGCATCTTGTTCATTCTGACAACACCCTGGTGAATTGACAATCAGCTTTGAAAAATACCTCCAGCCTCTGTTGAATTGACAATTAGAAATATTTTCTCACCCAAGGAACGGAAACATAAATAATCATGAAGGGTAAATCATCTCTGTCAATAATTACCTTTTACTTATTTGATAATTATAGAGCTTGGAGGGTGGTGAAGGGGATAGTGAAATGGGAAGCAATTCATTGATGAGCACTGCAATCCTCTCAAGGGATGTCAGTTAATAAGACAAGTGCCGAGTAAATAATCACAACAGCTAGATGAGGCTTTGTGTTTTCTTTTCCTTTCAGTGGAGGGTTATTCAGTTCCATCACAAAAAATAATTAATAGGATAATTAGGGCTTTAGACAGCGCGGACACATTCTCTATTTTGTTAAATTTCATTGAGCAGTGGTCCCTTGCAAGGAAGATCTAATTAAACTTGAAGCCAAATGTGTACATCCCTGCCATTGGCAAGGTTGAAAAATTAAATGGTGGCATTGTCTCTTTGTAAATTCAAAACAATAGCAAAAATAATACATTAGCTATATACTGATTTCAATGAAAATTAATCACTTGTTCTCTACAAAAATGATTATTATTTAGCAACAATAGAAAACTCAAGTTGGAGAGGATAAAGCATTGAATAATCTCTAAATGGTTTTTCATGTCTGAATCTAAAAGCCACTATGCCACATAATTATGCTGTATTATGAATCACTTGTATTCACTATAATCTGATGGTTCAACTTGTATTTAATCTAAAAGTTGCAGGAAGGTCCTGTTATGTTAGATAATTGAACCTCCTTAAGTTTTGAGTTCATTTTCAGCTTTTCCCAGCCTCACTGTGACACACTAAATATTGTGTTCTGTATCCGATCATCTCTGTTCATTGTTATCTTTTAGTGTGCAACCTTTTCCATACAAAGACATTTATACACTGCTGAAGAACCTTATCAAGCTATCCAAATGGAAATACAATTTTGGGGAATTGGTAAAACATCTGAAATGAAACATTAATGTAGTGAATCAGAGGAAAAGGTAAATTATTTAACGTCTGAGAGAGTTAAACATTTCACTGAACAAAGCTAAATCAAGACAGGAATCATTGTCTGCAATAGACAATTAATCCTAGGGAAAGGAAGCCCAGCAGGCATCAGTTAGAACCAATGTAATTTAATCAGATTGGAAGTTTGAATCCTAAATTTAAATCCTACATTAGATGTTCACTTGTTTATACTAGTGTGACCATCAGTGTAATTTCCGTGCCCGTTGGGTACCGCAGGGGCTGAGGTGCGTTATAGACCCCGACAATCACATTTTGATTTGACGTGTCTTAAGTTTCCTTTGTACTTTTTGTTTCTGTTCGGGCCGTTCCCGCTCCTTTTGGGGAGCTGCCCCCTTTTTCTTTGTCCAAATGTAATTTAAGTTTGTTTGCTTGGTTCGGCCCACCCAAAAGAACAACCATCAGTGTAATGTTTAAAGAAATTACATTTGTGTAGTGCCTTTTACAATATCAAGATTTCCCAACACAGATTGCAGTCAAATAAAATACATTTGAAGTGTAGTTACTATGGGAGACACAACAGTCACTTCACATGCAAGAAACAGTGAAAAAGATGTCAAAATAATCTGCTTATAGTGAGCGATAAGTATTGGACACTAGGAGAAATCTGCTGCTCCTCTATAAATAGTACCACCAGGTTTTTAGCATCAGACTGTGAGTTGAATTAACATCTCCGGCTAAAAGCGCTCCTCCACATGTGAAGCTCAATACTGCACTTAAGTTTCAGCCAAGGTTATGCACTTGAATCACTAGATTGGTTCCTAAACCCATAGTCTTACTCAGAAATGAAAGTGCTATGTCTGTGGCAAGGGCACCACAGGGGCTGGTGTGTGTCATAGACCCTTACAACCACATCTTGATTTAATGTTTTGGGTTTCCTTTGGGCTTTGGTTTCTGTTTGAGCCATCCCCCCTTCCTTTTTGGGGGGCTGCCCCTCTTAATTTGTCCCTACGTTAATTCGAGTTCATTTTACTCGTTTGGCACATGAAAAGAACTACTTGTTGGGCCATTAAAAGAAATATGTCTGTGGCAAGGTAACATGAGGTAACTAGTTAAGAACCTGATTTCAATTAGCTGTTTGAGCATAAGTTAGCCTTGTTGATTTAATTGCAAAACAGTCAGAACCATAGAATCCCTACATTGCAGAAGGAGAGCACTTGGCCCATTGAGTCTACTCACACTCTCTGAAAGAGCATCTTACCCAGGCCCATACGTTATGGTGATAAGAGAGGGAATGGTGCATAACCATACTATAGGTATGTTCTTTTGTAAACACTGTGATCAGGGAACTTATATCTACCACAATATGTGAGTTGATAGGCTAAATTTCTATTTAAAATAACTTTAATTGCTCAATGTTTAATGGTGTTCCTTTACTAGACTTGTAATTATGTCCACAAAATAAAATCTGTAATAAAATGGAAAATCCTGATAGTAAAATCAGAACATCAATGCCTACTTTTCAACATTATCCATTGATGGGGTTTTGGTTAATAAGCTTACAGTTCAGCATGCAAATAAACACCTGATCATTTTGTTGACCAACATTTAGTTCAGGACAATAATAAAGCAACAACAACTTGTATTTATATGGCACCTAGCTTGATAAAATATCCCAAGGTGCTTCATAGGATTACACATGTAGAATATACAGCACAGAAATATTCAGCCCAGTCAGACCATGTCAATGTTTATGCCCCATGTGGAATTTTGCTCATCTTTTCTCATTTAAATCTACAGATTGTAACCCTCAGTTCTCTCCTCCCTCATATGCATGTGACTCTCCCCCGAAATGCATCCACACAATTCGCTTCAACCATTGATAGACAATTCCACATTCTCACTGCTGTTTGGATAAAGAAATTTCTTCAGAATTCCCAATTTGGATTTATTGGTGACTATTTCATAATGATGGTCTCTGGTTATGCTCCTCCCAGCAAGAGGAAATATTCTTGTGGTATCTCCTCTGTAAAAACCTCTCATTATTCTAAGATCTCGGTTAGGTTTCATCTCTACTCTTTACTTGCAAGAGATAAGAGACCCAGCTTGTCAAACCATTTCTGATGCACAAACTTCTATACACCGAGAGCGGACCTTGAAACAAAATATGACACAGAACCACATAAGGAGATAGATTTATTAAAAACATTTTATACGTATTATCAAAATTTCAGACTGGAATAATAAACAATTTATTTGATTATCACAGTGAGTTTATTTCATTTAATTCTGAAAGGGACTTACTGAACCTCACTTGTTTCAATCTAGAAGAATAGAATCATGTAAACCTTGCAGTGTAGAAGGAGGCCATTTGGCCCATCGAGCCTGCACTGACAACAATCCCGCCCAGGCCTATTCCTATAACCACATATATTTACTCTGTTAATCTCCCAGACGCTCAATGGACAATCAACCTAACATGCACGCTTATGGACTGTGGGAGGAATTTGGACCTATGCAGCCATAGGGAGAAACTGCAAACCTCGCACAGTAATCAGAAGCCAGAATTGAACCCCAATGGTGCTGTGAGGCAACTGTGCTGACCACTGTTGCACTGTGCTGCCCTAGCTATACCAAAAAAAACTCAGTTTTTATTTCGAGAATAAATTTTATTAACATTGGGCCGGATTCTCCAGACTCGCTCATAGCCGGGATTTTCCTATCCCGCTGCAGTGAACAGAGATTTGGCTGGGTGTCAAATGCTCCGACATCACTGCAGAGGGACTGTGGTGTGAACGGGCCAGTAAGATCATGTCCTCAGTTTTTGTTAATCTTAGGATTGCTAAATATGGCAGTTTAAATTCTGTCTCATTCCCTACTTGATTAAGATATTACAGCACGCATTGTCCGATTACATGCAGAGCAATTTGATGTATATGGGCTCTTACCCTTACTTACTAAAGGGGTTAGACAAGTAATCAATCAAGAGTTGTGTTTTATGTCTAGAACGGTGAACATATTTACTGTATAAAAATGACATTTACAATCTTATTATTGTATCACATTTAGTATCTCTAATTTTGTTTTTGATGCAGAGATCAAGGTTAGATAAGTGAACATCGTTTCTATGACAATAATACATCAAACATGTTTTATTTTTATTTTATCGCCATGTCCAATCAATATTTGCTCTTTATTACATTTTTTAAACATAGTGCAGGACTTTCTAAATACAAAAGCCATCTAAGAAATTGGTAATTGATATTTAGGTCCTTGTGACAATATAGCCGATGGTAACTAGCGGGTGATTTTTACCACTGGATTGGAAGTCTCCCTGAAGGAACCAGTCCTTCTGCCTCCCAACCCAAGTGTCAATGGGCCCGAAACTTCAGCACAAACTGTGAGCACTTTTTTTCAGATAAATGCTAAGGAGCATCCCAGGAGGGCAAGATGAGGTTTTCAACATTGGTAAAGGAGGTGAAACAACTGCCAGGACCCATTTGTAGGTTTTATACCCATATCAGAGCATCAGTTGGCACAATTCATGTTGCAAATTCAGTCCAGCTTGATGCATAGTATTTTGAGGCCTGTGTGAACAATTTATCCTAGTATGGGCTTGCATCATCATATCAAAACCTGCTATCTAAAGAACAGATGGTAGGAGGGGAAAGCACAGGAGATTCAACAGTTAGCCAATAACCGTGATGTATGAGTTTCTTTGGCACAATCAAGACCACCAATGGTCTCAACATCTAGGACCCCACCCCTCTGCTGACCAAGAATGGAGAGGTGTTCATCAGTAACAGAGAGGCAGTCTGCGCCCACTGGAAAACCTCCTTAATAAGGACTCTGGCTGGAATTTTACCGGCCTGCCCACCACAGGAATTGGAGCAGGCAAAGGGCGGACCATGGAAAGATCCATTGACTATGGGGGGCTTTTAAGGTTTCGGGATAAAAAGGGCTGTAAAATCCCTCTCTCTGTCTTCAGTGCGAGTGGCCTCGATTCCACCTCACTGTATGCTACTCACCAACATCTCAGCATAGCCTGCAACCTGGCACAAGGTAGCAAAGACCATCTGACTGCTAAAGAACAACATGGCATTTGGAGCAAATGGAATCCCTGCCAAAGCACTATAACATAGCAGAGAAGCGCTATTGGCATGAATACATTACCTAATTTCCCTTTTCTGCAATAAGGAGAACATTCCAGGATATCTCAGAGACTGTAATCAGGGCCATCTTCATGAAAAGTGCCTGCAGTAAACACGGTAATTTCCCTGCCATCAGTCACAAAGAACATTATCACAAGAGTCCCCCTTAATCACCTTCTCCCTGTGGCTGAAGAGCTCCTCCAAGAGTCCCAGAGTGGATTCCATCCCAAAGGGGTACATTGGGCATGACCTTCATTGCATGGCAAGTACAAGATAAATGGAGAGAACAACACCAACTGTTGTACATGGCCTTCTTTGACCTCACAAAGGTCTTTGACACTCAAACGTGAGAAACAAGGGAGGGTTCTCCTCTGTATCAACTGCCCCCATCTTCCCGCCTGTTCCATGATAACATGCAAGGCCTTATTTATTTATATATATTTTACTCCATTCATAGCAACTTCATTGCTGTGTTAATGTAGGCTTACTTGTGACACTAATAAATAAATAAATAGCTACAAAACCGATGCGCAAAGTTAACCAGGTAAACCTGAATCTATCTCCTTGCTTGCTACAAAAACAAATTCAGATTGAACCCAATTCATGATCCCCACAAAAGAGACAAACAAGATCCAAACTGACTTGAAAAGGCTTTGCATCCCACCTTGGGTTTGATCTGACATTTGACCTTAGCCAAAAGGCTGAAAAGTGATGCAAGCTGTGGTTTTGACCAATGGGTCTACCACAGGTCCAATTCATATTTGCGACTGGGGTCAAGCTAGGCTGTGTCATTGCACCGATGCTCTTCTCAATCTTTCTTTCTTCAATGTTCCAGGCTGCCTGCTCAAATGGAGTTAAACTATAGAACAATCAGGAATCTGTTCAACCTCCATTGCCTGAAGGCCAGATTCAAGTTTGTTCTGTCCTTTGCCATTTAACTATTGTGTGGAGATGATGCTCGCATCTGCACACACTTGGAGGCCACACTCAAAGCCATTGTTAAAAGTTTCACAGAGGCATAAAAAAGCATGACTAAACATCTGTACAACCAAGGTCCTCTATCAACCAGCCCCATCCACACAGCACTGTCTCCTGGTTACCAAAATTCAGGATGAGGCCTTGGTCAATGTGGACCAGTTTATGTACCTTGGTAGTCTATAGTCAACAAGTGCAGAAACCAACAGTGTTGTTCAGCACCTTCTTCAGTATGACAGCACAGCCTTTGGTTGCCTGTGGAAGAGAACATTTGAAGACCAGGACCTCGGACCTGGTACCAAGCTCTTGGTTGAAAGAGCAGTAGTGATGCCTGCCCTCCTATATGCCACAGAAACATAGACTATGTACAGCAGGTACCTCAAAACCCTGGAGAAGTACTATCAATGCTGCAAATCCATTGACAGGATAGGTACACCAACATCACTCAGGCCAACATCCCCAGCACTGATGCATTGACTGCACTCCATTAGCTCTGCTGGGTAGGCCACATCATCGGCACGCCTGACACGAGACTCCAGAAACAAACGGTCTTACAGAGTTTCAACATGGCAAATGAGCCAGAGGAGAACCGAGAAAACACTTCAACACATCCTCAAATCATCCTTGAAAAAGTGCAATTTCCTCACCAATAGCTGGAAATCACTTGCCCAACTCTGCCTGAAGTAGAAGAAAAGCACCAAGGAAGGAACTGAATAACTCAGTGCCAACAGCAAGTGTTTTGGTGTGACAGGGAATGGGATTGGGGTTCATTTTATTGCATAAAGATATGCAGTAGTTGGGGAAAGCTCCCATTAGGATTCCCACCACCAACAGTGAGCCTGACATGTTCTAGCTACAATGCCGCATGTCTTCCCACTAGCAGAATAATTCCAAATATCAGAACATCAGCATCCTGGTGTCACCCAAAGCCTACATTTGAAGGTTTTGAGGACTAGAATACAAGGTGTTTGATTAGCACCAGTACTATAACACTCTAGAGCCAATCGCATCTTTATTATGGCAGCTCTGAGAAGTGGCAGTAATGGAAGTTAGATGATGGATGCGAACCCCTACCAATTCCACCATTTTCATGCAGTGAATGTAGAATTCACACTAGGGCAAGGGATGCAAATCCTTGTTGGACTGCGTCTGGGAGGGGAATCACAGATATCATTCCATGTAGTATTACAACTTTATTTTGTATTCATTCGTGAGACATAGGCGTTCCTGGTTGTCCAGCATTTATTGCCCATCCCTAGTTGCCCTTGGAGGGGAGTTAAGTGTTAACCATATTGCTGTGGCTCTGGAATAGGCCAGACCAGGTAAGGACAGCAGATCTCCTTCTGCAAAGGACATTAATGAACCAGTTGGGTTTTTCTGACAATGGTTTTATGGTCATCAGTAGATTCTTAAGTCCAGAATTTTTCATTGAATTCAGATTCCACCATCTGCAGTTTTGATTTGAATCCAAATCCCCACAACATTAACTGAGTTTTTGGATTAATAATCTAATCCCACTAGGCCATGAGATGTGTGGAAAACATTCACGTCCTATGAGTCAAATAGATTTCTGAGACCTTGTAGCTCAGGATGGGCCTCGCCAGCTGGAATCAGGCAGGATTATGCAGAAGAATCTCAGTCCATTTCTCAGTTCTCCAACTAAGGGACAAATCATACAGTTACATAAAAGCCAAATCCTGTGGATGCCAGAATCTGAAACAAGAACAGGAAATGCTGGAGAAACTCAGCAGGTCAGACAGCATCTGTAGGGAGAGAATAGAGTCAGCGTTTCGAATCAGGATGACCCTACGTCAGAGCGCACAGTTGACGCCAATTTGATGTGGTTCCTTTTGGGTTAAAAGTTCAGCTATTTCAATCCAACAGGATTATCAGAATGACATAATCAAGATAATAGTTAAAAGAGAATGAAAATGCATCTTCAATTGTAAAGAGAAGGACAAAGCATCCTATTTTCATGTTACTGGGATCTACCTATTAAGACAAATGACCGTACTCAGTCTAAACAGTACCCTGATGGCCAACTAGCCAGTAATTAATGGTAAAGCAGATAATAAGAA
Organism: Carcharhinus amblyrhynchos; assembly: GCF_965287045.1. NCBI lineage: Eukaryota > Metazoa > Chordata > Chondrichthyes > Carcharhiniformes > Carcharhinidae > Carcharhinus > Carcharhinus amblyrhynchos. Next base: position 23,187,671 of record NC_137342.1, on the reverse strand, counting down.
AGGGATTACATGGCCTCTTCTACCTTTACTTGTGCAGCACTCATTTGTTACCTACAGTAATTATAGTAAGTCCCAGGGTATGCAAAATTCTTCTAGCTTTTTAAACACTTTTACTACCCAATAAATAATACAAGGAAAAGCAGATATAAACAACTCCAATAGTTCAACATGCTGTGTTTTCAGACCTCAATTAGCTGTATTTGAAAATGATACTTTTGGAAGCATATCAAAAGGGTATTAACATAATTCTAAAAACGTATCAGCTGCTTAATGAGTATATTATTTCTTGAGAGTTCAAGGTGATATGTTTCTCGTGAGGGTAACCAATTATTATTCACATTATTGAAATGCATCCAAGTAATACTGCTACCAGTAACAACAAACAACATTGTGGTAGCTGATAGACAGACCACAACTAATACTGTGAGTGAAGAATAGCTTAGACCAACAAAGAGAAAAAAATCAGTCTTCCCATTTCATGTAATGTAGCTGATGGGTTGAGGAAATTGCTTACGTGGCACATGGTCTCTTTTTCAAATCTCTTGCATTGCCTTTTTACATGTTAGATAGTTTTACGCTATGAAACTGCTGTTTGCAGATACACATAATACATGGGAAGGGGCACTCTTGCTGAACAAACAACTACCAGGGTCTACAGACTCACCACCTAGGACATGATGGTCACCACAGTGGAGCATCTCTGTTTTGGCAAAAATCCTGGAAATGGCCAGAAATTCAAAGTCCTGTCCTAAAACTGGGCACGTTCAAGTCTCAAGTGGGTACTCAATGTCCTATCCGTATGCCCTGTAGAGCACTGATGCCATGTCCCTTCTTCTACATGGTTGGCCGGCAGAGCAAATTGGATCATCCTCACACCCACTGGACCCTCTAGACTCCAGCAATTCAGAGGGGGACTTTTCCAACCCTATCATTGAAGGGGTGTCTCCCACATCCAGCATCAGCGCAGATACTCATACCTCGGTGGGTTCAATACGTAGACAGATTTCTGGGTCACTCAGTGGTGAGCATCTGAAGATCTACAGCAGGTGGAGGCAGGGTCACTCTACACAACCGACACTCGGAGTGATGCCGGAGCCCAGGACTCTGCTGAGCTCCTGGCCATTGATATGCCTCTGGTTCCAGTTGTACCAGAGCTGATGGAGCTGCAAAGACAGAGTCGTAAGCATCAGGACGGGGTGCCAGTAGCTCTCCTTGGAAGGCAATGTCAAATGGAGGAGTCCCATCACCTTCTACCAGAGGAGATGGTGCTGTCACTGCAGCACACTGAGGCCAACACTGCAAGGTTAACGTTCACAGTAGAAGCCTAGTGCAGGGCATGCACTCCATGGCAGAATGTCTGCAACATGGTGCATGCGTTCCACTGCATAGTGCAATCGCTGGTGGGAATCCATATTTGTCAGTGCCAGAGGATGGCAGGCCTTGAAGGATCGCATGGGGCCCTGGGAACCCAAAGGGAAAAAGATTGGCAGGAGCAGAGCTTAAAGGGGATCCTGGGTGTCTTCAGCTCATCTTACATCCCCTTCCTTATGAGCAGCACAGCTCCAGCCCCTTGACGCTGAGGAAGGGCACCTGTGCTGCCTGAAAGCAGGCCTGAATCCTTAAGTTCTTGGCCCCGTAGCAGATGCCTGCCATCTCAGGGAAAAGGACATGGAAGTCAGCAGGCCATCTCATCCTCAGCTGTGGATTCTAGCGATAGACACTGATGTAATGGTAGGATGAGGAAGATTTAGAAACCATAGACATTTATTGGGCATGGGTGAATATAGGTACTATCGTCACTAGGTCACCATTTTTTGTTTTGAATGTTTGGCATTAAAAGTAATTTTCTTCACCCACATAGCCTCCACCTTTTTTGTCCATGCCACCAAGTTTGGGGGAATAATTGCGTTCACCTAGTACCTTGTCTCTGTGCAGTGTGAGAATGGCAGTTCTATGTCCTGCCCACTCTATTGTCTGGCCCCACTAAGAAAGGGCACTCCCTCAGCTGCGATATGGGCAGGAACCCAGGAAAGAGGACAGAGGAAGTACAGCCTGCATACCAGCCTTCACCACTCCTCTAAAGCATGAAGGGAAGGTAGAACCTGCAAGTGACCTCTCGCCCTGGAACAGTGAATCTGGGACCCCCTCTCCCAGCCCTGAGGTGAACTTATCTGTGCTCCCAAGTCTTCTCCAGTGCCCCCTGAGTAGTGTACACCACAGAAGTTGCTGGCTTCCTGAGTGTTCATCCCTAGAATTACCTGAGAGGTGAAGATGCCAGATTCCCGTTTATGTAGATCCATTCTAAATGGCGCCAGTGTGACATCATGTCGGTGCCCACTGAATATCCCAGTGAGGGAGGAAGTCACGGAGACAGTGCTTACTAATGATATACTATTGTATTAAAATGAGCTTCCTGCGGCATGTTTCACACTATTCCACAAGTGAGGGGCTGGTAAGATCGGAACTCGGAAACTCGCTGGCTGGAATTGCAATCTCTGGATTTTGAGCAAATGCCACCATTCCCGCAGACAGAGTGTGGGTTCAGATCGCATCCTATAGCTCTATTCTTTCTGCACAGATGCTGTAAGACCTGCTGAGATTTTCCAACATGTTCTGTTTTTTTTTTGTTTTTGTTGGGCTGGGGAATTTGCTAAGTGCATTTAATATGACAATCAAGTTACCTGGCCTGTACCTAATATCCCCAGTCTTGACCTTGAACCTTTCTAAGGCCGTGCTGTAAACTTAGTGGTCCACTGGTCAATGATTTCAGCAAGTCTTCACTGGTGGTTTAAGGTCAGCCCCTACCACAGATCTTTTACCAAATAATCAGTATGCAAATGCATGATTCCAAATAGTAAAGCTGATGTTTCCTGTTTGATTTGATTTATGATTGTCACATGTATTAACATTCAGTGAAAAGTATTGTTTCTTACGCACAATACAGACAAAGCATACTGTTCATAGAGAAGGAAATGAGAGAATGCAGAATGTAGTGTTACAGAAATGTTGACTAATGTAGTGCTGAGGTTGGAGTCATTGGATTGTGTTACAGACAGAGTTTGAAGCAAATGCAATTTGTTTGACTTTTTGTAGTTTACATGCTTCCAGCCCTTCTATGAGCATCTACCTCCAGTCTAATTGTTTCCCTTGGAACATAAAATTGAAATGTCAATGCTTCTGATAATGACTGTTTCAATGCTTCAAAGTGGTATTGGTGGTTTCTGTGCTGCAGGAAATGCAGATCCTTTTTCAAGAAATCCCTTTGTGATGAAAACTTTTCAGCTAAATTGGGATGTTGGCAGATCAGAAATTTGAAAAACCTAGACATCTTCAAAAATTGTTCTTATCTTGAAGAGTTGGCACGGCCTTAATTTCCTCTATTTTATTTGGATCAGGATATATTCCAGTACTGGAATAAATATGACTGAAGAAACTGATCTTTTGCACATTGATGGCACATTTCAGACTGTTGAATACCAACCTGTCATTATGTGCCAGCTTACATCAATAAGTACAGATTATGATCTTGCTTTATTCTTCTCACAATGGCAATGTCTCTGGTGATACAGATTCATCCTGGTACTGTGCACGTAATGTGGTCCGTGTGAGCTTGAAGGAGATTATGGGCGGGACTTTCAGGCCATGTTTGTCCCAAGGCCGGAAATTCCTGTCCAAGGTCAATGGACCTTTGCATGGTCCACTTCCGCCCGCTACAGTTTCTGTGGCGGGTGGGGACGGGACACTTCTGCTCTCTGTCTAACAGAAAGGGGATCATTGAAAATAATATTGCCTGAGTAGGGTATGAAACCATTGACTCTGTCTACACTTCCCACTGCCTTGAGAAAAGACCCAGCGTTATCAAGGACCCCACACACCCCAGACATGCTCTCTTTCACTATCTTCCATTGGGCAAAAGAAAGAAAAGTCTGAAAAGAATATTTTCTTCCCTGTTGCTATCAGACTTTTCAATGATCCTATCATACATTAAGTTGATCTTTCGCTTCACCTTATCTATAACTGTGGCACTATATTCTGCACACTATCCTTTCCTTGTCCCCTATATACTTTATGAACAGTATGTTTTATCTGTATATCACGCAAGAAACAATACTTTTCAATGTATCCTAATACATGTGACAAGAAAAAATCAAATCAAAGCAAAATGTAATTAGTTCTTCGGACTTCTCTATGAGATGTCCAATGGGTCATCACATCTTGGCCTCAAGCTTTGAGAAAAGCTTTGTAGTAGAGTTAAATCTGAGATTTGCTCGTAATGTATAGATTTTTTAAAGACAACATTTCAAAGCTGTGTTTAAACATTATGGATTGAAGCATAATCTAAATGATCTGTCCTTCTTCCTGACACATGAGCTGTACCAGTCTATGTGTCCTTGTACTCTTCTGATAATTCCTTCATTCTCCATTGTGTTTCGTTCAACATTTAATTTGTCCTGTACATGGATGCTGCAATTATGTGATGGGTCAATTGACGGACTTGCATTCCCCTGCAGCTCCCTTGAAACTTAACAATTTGTCAAAATGTCCCGGATATTTCAAAGTGAGGTTGTGAACTGAGGTGATAAGAAAAGATGGTGTATCTTTTGATACCTGACTAATTCCATTGATTGTTATTCGTTTCAGGTCACAGCTGGTACACCTGCAATCACTTGGCCTTTGGTCTGCATAATGTAGAAAATCTGTGACATCTAGGAGGGTTGATTGTACTTGCACTTCAGAACTATGGATCCTGCACATGGAATTAGTGAACCATGGTACACTGAAAATAATGCAGTAGTAGGTTTCACCATGGCCTTCCATGTCTGCGGGTGTGTGTCTTTTAGAATTCACATGGATAATGTATTGATGTACAATGTAGAACTTGCACAATTACAAATTGTTACCAATTTTCTTAGGACAGATAATTTAAATCTTAGCAAACACTATGGATGGTGAGATGTCATCTATGTTTACTCTTCCTTGAATTCTTCTTAACAATTCCTTGGTCTCTGTTCCCTTGACTTCAGTCATCTTAAGTCATTCTTTCTGTCCCAATTCCTCTGTCCAGGTTTGGCACCAAGTGGGGTCGTAACACCTCACTACGTAAACTTTAGTTGGCGATTGTTTGGAAAATTTTTTTGGCTTGCTTGCCTGGTTAAGACACATCTGAATCAAGAAAGCATAAATTTGTATGCTGTTTAAAGAGTTTGAAATTGGATAATAGGTCAGCTGCATCTCAATTCATGCAGCAAAATTTTGTATATATTTTGACAGTTTAGTGAGGTTAGGGGAAAAATAGTAGAAAAAGCTGTGTGTTGCCTAGCAACAGAGGTCCAGGTTCACACAGAAACACAAAGAAAGATAGCTGTAGTGTGCGTATGCCAGAGAGTGTTGGCAGGAGTATTAAACTCACTCGTAAGAAATTCTGCAAGAATACTGGGCAACTGAGTTTAGGGAGCTTACTTCTGCTTTGAAATTAAAGTAATAGTGAGTGTTTGACAGAGAGGTACCAGCTTGGGAAAGAGCATCTACTGAATGCTCAAAAATCCACTAAAAGAAAACTATTTGCAACTGAGACAGCTCATGCAGAAACTCTTGCAGGGGGTGGGGGGAGCAATCTTACCATCTCACTCTGCTGGTTGATGGATGCGGTGAGCTGATAAGATCATGAGAAAAATGAGAGATCAGGTTTGTTCTCTCTATTGCACAGAACAGAGAGAGATCTACACATGTGCAGTGGTGCCCTCTGCTGCAAGCTCCCAGCTTTTGGTGAGTTTAGGCCCTTGCTGATGGGAAATAGATTTTGCTTCATTTTTCTGGGTGAGTTAAGATTTGATTTTTAACTCTCCCACAAGAACATTATGATTCTCTTTGCTTTCACGCTTGTTTAGTATTTAAAATTTTGTCAGTAAGATCGCTTCCTTGGTGTTGAGATAGTGATAAATCTTCGCTGGGGTTTTGGCCAGGATCTTATTGTTCCATGGCAGCCACAGTGGATGCAGTAAATATTTGGATCTCCATTCAGTTCAGTGGGATCATAATGGAAAGGTGGGAAGGATTAGAAAATTCTGGCCTTTGTTTCTGTAGAAGTACTGCTGGGAGAAAAAGGAAAAGCGGAAGTTTTGTCATTTTCTGGAGTTTCTATCGAAATCTTTCCAATCTTTTTATCTAGTGTACTGTAGGCAGACTCTTGTGATTGTGTTCAGCAACTGGCTTCCATAGTTAGGATCCGCCATCCAGATTTCACTCTGGCAAACAGCATTAAAACTAACCAGGATCATAACAGTCCCTTTGACCTTCTCCTGAGGTACCTGGGATGAATGCTGTTGTAGGCACTTGCATACGATTTTCCCAAGATCTGTCCACTATGATTGCAATGTTCTCTGTCCCAATTTGTATGACTTTTTATGTTCTTTTTTGTCTGCTGGACTTCCCTTATTATTGACTTGCTATTGACTTGACCCACATCGTTGCCACTTTCCTTTTCCGATTGAGTTATCTGAGCTAATCCTCTTGATGCACTATCCGATTCACTGAACTGACAGACTACGGACTGCAATCTCATTACAAGGGATCTGTTTGTTTACCAACTCTTTACTTGAGCACTATCTCAACACAATGTCTTTTCTGCACAGGCACCACACTCTCTGATGCTATGACACTGCCACCGAATGTTAAGGGTCATCTCTTGCCATATAGCATTATCTAAGGTTATTCACCATGTTGTACATTTATCTAATTCTGCTGCCAAGTGGTTTAACACTGCTGAACACCATGTCATGTTGTTCTCCTAATGTAAACACCAACCACACATAAAAGATTGTGTAAATATGTTATGAGTTATTTTGATCAAACACATGAGAACATTTATAAATCGATAATAAGCTCAAATACATTAGCAACAGAGCTGTGTGTGTGTGTGTGTGTGTGTGTGTGTGTGCTCTGCTCACAGGCAGAAATGAAACTAAGACGGGATCACAGACACACTACCCTTCTAAGAATGCCATGCTGCTATCCCTTAAATATTTATTACAAGATATGAAACTACATCAACAAACACTTTGTCCTTAAGTTGCCGTAGTTCTTATTCTGATAGCGTGAGGGAGGAAGTTCCAAGCTGCTAATCCATTGATCATAAAACTTCTCCATCTGATTGTATTTACTGTCTTGTGATGAGGAGCTGGGAATTGACTGCAAGTCCTATGAAACAATTTAAATTTCCCAATCTTTATACAACTATTCAACTTAAACCAAATAATTGAATATGATGCATATCAAGACAAATAATAGCATTGGTCAGTATCTTGCTCCCACAAAGGACATAATGGCTGGGATTCTCCAACCTCGTCTGCAGCTGGGATACTCCGGTCACTCTGCCGTGAATGGAAATTTAGCTGAGCGCCAAGTTCTCTATTCTTGTTGACAGTGGTGGCAGGGCAAATGAGATCGGAGAATTCTGGCTAACATCTCTTACAGAATGAACTCAGATTTGTGTTTTCTTTAGGCCTGATGAATCATTCTACAGATTTTCATTTTCTCTTTTCATCACTACGTTTTGGAAAGAATGTTGAAATTGACAACCAAATGAAGTGAATATCTATCCTTCTGTTGTGCTATTTCTTTCTTTATAGCTGCCCTGGTGCGATTATTCATTGCTTTTGGCTCTCGGTTTGTCTACTTCTAACTGACACACACGCACCTTCATCAAAATATTTATTTGAAATGCTTGAAAATTGTCAAATCGTCACTCACAGCATTAAAACTAACCAGGATCATAACAGTCCCTTTGACCTCCTCCTGATCTACCTGGGATGAATGCTGTTGTAGTCACTTGCATACGGTTTTCCCAAGATCTGTCCACTGTTAGTTCATTGTAGACTCACTCAGTTTTCTGCATTTCTTTACAGGACAAATATGCAATACTCATGGCAAGTAATTTTTGCCTCAAACTCATGTTTGTGGCGAAGGTTATTGATGAGTATAAACACGGCTTGTAGGTGTTTACAGAGATTAATTTGAGGGAACAGGCTATGGAAGACAGATTCCTGTCCTTGTGGCTTGTTGATTGTCATCACAAGTTAAGAGAGGAAATTGATAACGCTTCAAGCTTTAAGTTGGATTGAATCTGAGATATGCAGTATGAATACACACTGCCGCCATGGATATCTGTAACAATCTCAGCATCAAACTTAAGTCTGATAAAATCCTTGACAAATTAACCATGTAGCATTGCAAAGTTGTTCTGTCATATTCAGATTATGCTGGTGAAGTGAACTTTGCAATAACTCCATGTTAAGATGCCAGGGCTTGGTGCATTAAGGAACTATAATAGATTCAGTGTGGCTTCAGTCTCATCAGGAAGACAGTTGGCAAAATATTCAATACCTTCATTGGATTTTTTTTCTTGTATGATATTATCGCATGCATTCATTGTAGTCAGAAAATCTCTTCCCATCACATTTTCAGTATTTCAAACTTGTTCTCAAGGTCTGCAACAATGGTTGGAATCAGATCAATAAGATTTTCAGTCTGACTGCGCACATCATCAAGAAGACAGGCTATATCTTATCCTTCAAATACGGCATTTCTCCATGTTTAGCAATTCGCAGGAGATAATCGACAAAGAGCTGCATGCTTCATGACACATTCATAGTTTCATAACAAAATAAATAATTTGTGCCTAGGTCACTGTTAGGAAAGACTGAATAATAACTGTCAGGAAAGATTGAACAAGCTACATCGTTTTCTCCAGAAAGTAGAAGACTGGGTGACTAAAAAGATCTTTAAAATGATAAAGGGGCTTGACAGGGTATAAATGGAGATGTGGGCTGCATTTTACATGCCCTCACCGGACATGTTTCTGGTGGAGGGATCACATAAAATGACCTTCCCACCCATTTGAGTTCATCCCCATAATGTGCTGAAATCGATTGCACACCCATCACGTTTAAACAGTTAATCAGTGATTAATTAGACATGTTACCAAGTGAATTGACCCTGGTCATACACTGTCTATGCTATAAAACATGTGGCACAGGCAGTCAGATGGGAGGAAGCAACCCGATCTTTTCAACTGCATTCACTAAAGGATGAATGGGAAGAGAAGGAACAGGGCAATTTGATCTTTGGGGGGACTGATAGAGCTGTTGGCCCAGGATTGGTTGGCTTCACCAGGATTTCCTCTTTAGCGAGGGCTGGAAATCCCACTAGGCCCTCGTGATGCCTGCCCGGAGCGCGTCTCCAACTCCCAAATGTTTCATTCAGTCCAATGTTTCCATTTATGAGGGGGCCCAAAATTAAATGCTCTTCATATTGGATGGTCACCAATATTGCATGGAGCAGCTGAGGCAGGAAAGCATAAATGTCTTTAAGGAGAAGCTAGCTAATGAGTATGTCAGGAAGAGTTGTACATAATGTACAGTCCATAAACAAACCAGTTATCCCAAGCAGTCCATGCAGATGCTTATGCCCTACATGCACCTCCTCACACCTTCTTTATTTAACTGTAGTAAAGAAATAGAAAACCTACGTAGATAAGATTCAATAAAGCTGGATACACAAAGTATAAACACCAGCACAGATCAATTTGTCCAGAAGACACTTTCAGAGCTATAAGCTGTATATAATTTCATTCTATCATGGGTGCAGTGGGGAGAACCTGGGGGAAATCAGAACTCTGCCGCCAAATTGAACGTGTTTAAGTGAGCATAATATTTATTTCTCAATATTGCCAAAAGATTGTTTGACAGAGTTGGATGTAAATTTGTTAGCCAGCAAGCAAACCGAGTTTGATTTATTTTGCTGCATCAGATAGTAATTGTGAGTTGCATGTCAAGGCTTCCTCAATATTCTGAGAAATCTGCAAATATGAACAAATGATTTACTGGCCAATTGAAAGGAGAGATACAATTTTCAGTAAGACTACAGTAGACAATATGTACTCCTGTTCATCACTCTACAAGTATTAATGGGGGCAGGATTTTATCTCCTGTTTCTCTCAGGGTATTATGAAGAAAGCAGGAATGACTGCTGTTCCCATGTACATCAATATTAATACTGTACAGTGATCAGTGTGAGGTAAGAACCACCTGTGGACTGCATTATCTTGGCATGAGTAGTAGTAATTTGGGTTTCCTGGTTGACTGGTGACAGCATGAACACTGGTGCAGTGGCAGGTATAGGAGAATGAGTATTGTCTTCTTGGAGTTCCATGGAGTCACTAACCAAGGGCAGAGTCTTGGCAATCCTAATAATCTTCTGAAGGACACATTTCTGGACTGCCATGACACCCTCCAATCTTCTTTACAGTAATCCACAAGCATTTTGGCAACAGTCTAAACTTGCATGTCAGCCACCAATTAAAACTTGCACTTTGTTTTCCCCCTTTCTTGTCTCACTGCCTTTCTGATATCCCTGATCTGCCTGGCTAGGATGTATTTCTTGGATATGTCTCGAAGTGAAAAAGCAAGGGTAGTGTTGTGGTGAAAGGGTAGGCTGGAGAGTAAAGTAAGCAATGCATGCTTATAATATCTATAAATTGTAAACTGGAAGACACTATATGATGGCAGTTGTTGTGACATTGTACACATGTCAATACAGACGATATTGTATACATGCCAATACAATGTTGTGATATTGTATACATGCCAACACAGACAATGCTGTGATATTGTATACATGTCAATAAAGACAATATTGTGATATTGTATACATGCCAATACAGACAATGTTGTGATATTGTACACAATAATAATAATAACAGAAACCATGTTGTGATAGTGTATATATGCCAATACAGACAGTGATATGTACCTTTTATGATGCTGCAAAGTGACATCACTATGATATCACCATGGGTAAGGCTGGAGGGTAAAAAGTACATCTTAGATGTACATTGTCACTTGCGATCTCTACTGCAGATATTCAGTACTGTCTGTTACTCTATCAGTAAATCTTCATGTATACTTTGAGTCAGGTATATAGTCAAGTACTTGGTCTACGTAAATGTTAGGACCCAGGTTAGACCAAGGCCTGTGCAGAGCTGCATATTGTTACTAGTAATAAGTTTAATGTAATTGTGTTCAGTCAGAACCCTTGTCATTTTCAACTTGCTCTGCATAGATAGGGTGGTGTTTACATTGAGACCCTCAATACGTATGGCAGACCATAATAGTAAAAAGTCTGACAACACCAGGTTTCAGGCCATAGTAGACCATGGAATGGACACGAAGAAGAATTCAGAGTGAGAATATGATCACTTTCAATAGTTTCAGCCCTGCCACTGGCCACAACCTCACCAATAGTGACATAGTGGTATAGTCACTGGATATGTAATCCAGAGACCCAGGGTATTGTCTGGGGACCCAGTTGCAAATCCCACAACAGCAGGTGATGGAATTCAATAGAAAATCTTGAATTAAAAGTCAATGACCATGGAAACATTGTTGATTGTCATAAAAACTCATCTAGGTCACTAATGCCCTTTCGGAAGGAAATCTGCTCTCTTTAGCTAGACAGGCGTACAAGTGACTCCAGATCTGCAGTAATGTGATTGACTCTTAGTTGCCCCCTGAAAATGTCTAGCAAGTCACTGAATGTATCAAACTGCTACAAAGACTACAAAAAGGAATGGTACCGGACAGACCATCTCACATTGACCTAGACATCAGAAGCGATAGTGGCTAACTCAGCTGAGTCGATCATCCATCTCAGTCTTCTCCAGAGATCCCAACCATCATAGATTCCAGTCTTCAGCCAATTCAATTTATTCTATATGAGTCGGGGTGGCATGTTGGCACAAGTGGTTAGCACTGCTGCTTCACAGCACGAGGGAGCCGGGTTCAATTCTGTATGGAGTTTGCACATTCTCCCTGTTTCTGTGTGGGTCTCCTCTGGGGTGCTCCGGTTTCCTCTCACACTGCAATGATGTGCAGGTTAGGTTGATTGACCATGCTAAATTGACCCTAGTGTCAGGGGATTAGCAGGGTAAATACGCAGAGCTACAGGAATAGGGCTTGGGTGGGATTGTGATCGATGTAGACTTGATGGACTGAATGGCTTCCTTCTGTACTGTAGGAATGTTATGATTCTGTGATATCAAGAAAAGGATTGATGCTTGGATGGCACTGGATATTCCAAAAACAGTACTCGAGACTTTCTCTCCAGAACTTGTCACACCCTAGTCAAGCTGTTTCAGTACAGCTACAACATTGGTATCTACCCAGCAATGTGGAAAATTGCCAAGATATGTCCTCTACACAAAAAGCAGAACAAATCCAACCCAGCCAATTACCTCCCCATCAGTCTACTCTGAATCATTAGTAAAGTGATGGCAGGGGTCATCAACAGTACAATGAAGTAACACTTGATTAGCAATAACCTACCCAGTGAACTCAGTTTACATTTTGCCAGTTGACCTCAGCTCTTGACCTCACTGCAACCTTGGTTCAAAATTAGACAGAAGAGCTGAACACCAGAGCTGAGGTGAGAATGACAAACCTGGATATCAAAACCACATTGACCAAGTGTAGCATCAAGGGACTCTAACAAAACTGGAGTCAATGGGAATCAGGGGGAGAAAAATCTCCATTGGTTGGAGTTATGCCTAACATAAAGGACAATGGCTTTGGTTGTTGGAGGTCAGTCATCTCAGTTCTAGGACATCACTTCAGGAGCTCCTCAGGGCAAAGCCCTTAGGCCCAACTATTTGCAGCTGCTTCATCAATTACTTCCTTTTTATCATAAGCATAGAAGTATGGATGTTTGCTGATGATTGCACAATGTTCAGCACCATTTGGAACTAACTCCTCAGATACTGAAGCAGTCCATGTCCAGATGCAACAACACCTGGACAATATCAAGGCTTGAGCTCACAATTGGCAAATAATATTGTGCAACACAAGTGCCAGGCAATGACCATCTCCAACAAGAGAGAATCTAACCAACCATCATCTCTCGACAATCAATGGCATTACCATCGCTGAATCTCCCACTTTCAACAATCCAGGTGTTACTATTGACCAGAAACAGAACTTGACTAGCCATACAAATACAGTGGTGACAACAGCAAGTCAGTGACTAGAAATCCTCTAGTGAATAACTCACGTCATGACTCCCCTAAACTTGTCCACAATCTATAAGGCACAAGTCAGGAACGTGATGCAATATTCTCCTTTTGTCTGCATGAGTGCAGCTCAAGCAACACTTAAGCTTGACATCATCTTGCCCATTTGATTGGCACTCCATCCATAAATATTCACTTCCTCCACCATCGATTATGGTAGCAGCAGTGCGTATCAATTACAAGTTGCACGGCAGAAACTCACCATGGCTCTTTAGATAGCACCTTCTAAATACATGATCACAGCTACTTAGAAGGTCAAGGGCAGCAGATACCTTGGAACACTTCCACCTGGGTGTACTTGGAACACATGAATTGCAGTGGTTCAAGAAGTTAGCTCAGCAGTACCTTCTATGTGACAATAATAAATCAAATCAAACCAAATATACATCTATTACTCCTTCACAAATTTCATTGAGTTAGGCCATGCCTTTTAAGTGTTTTGGTTCATGGCCCCTTATATGAATGATGAATACTAGTGTGCAAGAGAGAATCTTTTAGAAGGTGAGTTCAAGAAGGCCCTGTCATATCTTCTATGTCAATTTGCACCCACCACCTCCCACTCCTCTCATGTCCTCATTGCAAAGATCTGGCACTACGATGTTCAGTTACCAACTGTATACTCTTTAGAACCAATGAACAATATAGTGTAGATTCGAGTTGTGTTTAAAAAAAAGATTTGCTAAAATATCCTCCATTGATAATTTTCTCCTCTACTTGAAAAAAAGTCTGGACCAAGCTAATGAAAGAGCCAATCATCTAGGTCCTTTGACATTTCGAAAACCACAAAACCTTGTAACCACTTACCTTGTGTCAACAAGCATTGTGAAATGGGTCACAGAGACCAGAGAGAGTGAACTGTCAAACAAACAATGTTTCCACTGGAGAACAGGTTTTCTAGTAATTTAAAGCTGCCTGGGCTCTTATCCAGTTGTACATAATGAGACAAAGCTGAGAATCCAGGCAGTTATTTAAAAATGAGAATGCCTTCTCCTGAGAAAAAAATATAGTTTGTTTGATACTTCGGGTTGTCAGATCTATGGAGTCAATTTCACAATGTTTGACAGAACTTAAGAGGTTTCAAGTGTTTGTGGTTTTTTGAAACTTGAAAGGGTCCAGGTAACTGGTCTATCTTCCTCTTTGCAGATGCTAGTATTTATTGAGTTGTACAAATTTCTTGGTTCATTCACAAATGCCACAGCTGAATATGGTTTGAGAAATGGGAATTATGAAAATGCTATTAGTTTCACTAGGAACTTGGTGACATTCACTGGAATGAACAAAACCATTTTCTGCTCAAATCAGCATATGAATTATGAAGCCACATTTCAGAATACCTCAACATCCACAAACATCATGCAAACTCACATTGTATTTGCCTTCACTTGTGATTGTCAAATTCTGCATACAATGTGTATGTCAAAGTGGTACATTGCCCACTCCTGCTTCAGGATTTAAGAAGGTGACTAATTATCAGTTTAATCCAATTAGACTGATGTATGCTGGTATTGAATAACTCTCATAGGAGCTCCCCGTTACATTGGGTTTGTCTTTCAATTGTTGTTACTTGATGCCAATTTTCCTTTGCTCCAATATCTGCAGTAGCAGATGTTATCCTCATTTCAGCTGGGAGGAAAGCCAACCTACATCAATACACTTGCCTGAATGGATGCACCTAATTGAGTCAGAGTCCGATTTTAAGGACTGCAGACATACTATTTGTTTTTGCAAAATATGTGTTCAGTGTGAAGTATATCATTGCTGGATTAAATTGATTTGGCAATAAATGAAAAGACTAAAGTATTTAAATATTCCTCTAAGTTAACCACAAACATTGCGAAAAGGACTGAATATTCCAAACTAATTAATAATTACAGCTACCTAACTTTTTACGAATAGTTTATTTCCAAATGATTTTAACTGTGGAAAGATCTCCAAAAAGACCAGTTGGTAGCGGATGGCAGAGAATCACATTTGATACAGTCAGTGGAAAAAAAAATGACTGCTCAGATGGGGAAGTTGAAATGAATCTGAGGGGCTGTTTATAATCGTATGAGTGATGCCAACTGAAACTCTTAATGACATTTTCGTTTGAGCATCTGGCAAATTAAGGAACTCTAAGGTTCGCTGACCCCAGCTGATGGCTGATATGGCGAGCTAGATTTTTTTTTTGCTCTTGCATTGCATGGAGCAGCTCTTTTTATCATCATCATGCTGCAAGTAATGTCTCTGACAATTAATCTTGCGAGCGCTGAAAGTTTTATTTAAAGATTTTTTTTGTGTCTGTTCTTGAATTATATGCACAGTGGCCAAACAAGTAGAAACAGTTGCAAATGAACAAGAAAACAATTACTTATTTTCACGGGATGTCAGCAGCAAGGTTGCTGTAGGAGTATTTTGTTTCAGAAGAAAGACATTTTCTGTAATCTGGCGGTGGGAGGGGAGGTGTGCGGAATGTGTGGTGGGGGGAGAAGGATGTTGTGGTGACTGGTGGTGGGGGGGATGCTGGCTGGAGATGGGGGCCTGGCTGGAAGGAGGTGGTGGTTTGTGGGGGGGAGGTGGTGGCTAGTGGGTAGGTGGTTGATGGGGGGGGTGGTGGCTGTTGGGTGTTTGGTGGCTGGTGGGGGGGATTGAGGTTGGTGGGGGGGTGTTGGTTGGGGGGGGGCGGGGGGGGGGGGGGACGGTGGTGGTTGGCAGGTGGGTGTTGGTGACAAGTTCATGTGCTAACACCCAGTGAGGTTTTAAATCCCTCTTTTCCACATGGAGGTTCAGGCAGCGGCCAGGTTCTGGCAGGAATCCCTGCATATCCCATGATGATGGGGAGAGCAGGAATTTGGACAGCCAAACCTGGAAAAGAGTGGGAATGATCTCCAGGAGTAAGCTGCAACTCAGGAAGTGGAATCCCAATTGAGGGAGGTAGTGGGGTGTTAAGTCTCAATACTCATTGTTTCTTTGTGGGATTTAAGTCACATCTGGTCTTTCCTTGTGCTAAAGAACACAGAAAGAATACAATAAAATGTTACTTTGCTGCGAGCTAACTTCCTGTTCCTGGTAGGCTTGGTGTGATGGGGAAACCATACTGCTTTCTAAGGTTTATTTATGAGTAACAAATAACTTACATCAACAATGAAGTTACTGTGAAAATCCCCTAGTCGCTACACTCTGGTGCCTGTTCGGGTACACTGAGGGAGAATTTAGATTGGCCGATGCAGTTAACCAGCACACCATTTGGACTGTGGGAGGAAAGTGGAGCACCTGGAGGAAACCCACACAGATACAGACAGAACATACAAACTCCACACAGACAGTGACCCAAGCTGGGAATCGAACCCAGGTCCCTGGCACTGTGAGGCAGCAGTGCTAACCAATGTATCACCATGCTGCCCTGTGCTTAGGTTTTAAGTTAAAAATCACAGACTGGGTCTGAAGATAAAAAAGAATTTATGCATTTTAAGAGGGCTCTGCTGACTTTCATTCAACCAGAATGGGCCATGAAATTCCTGGCTCTGTTTTAACTTCTCTCCACAGTCTGATTTCTGCCTTCCCCAGAGACTGGCACGCCAGCCACTTGGGGTAAAGCACGAATAGCACTGAATGAGATTTTGCTTTCTAGCAGAAAAGGGGACATAACTGTAAGTGATAGCAGGATATGAATGTTAATTTTCAACTTTGCTGCCTGAATAAAAATTAGATATTTCTACAAATGCCAAATTTCACCTCATTTTACTCAGTTAGTAAAGTTTGGACATTACACTTCAAAATCTTTTGATGTCTTTATTAGAAGGCCTCAGCATAGTTATGTATATTTTAAATACAAGTTTGAGGGTTTCTTTCATTACAATATGATAGTAATAGTGTTATATCATAGATTTTGTTAAAGAGTGCTTAAACATTTGGAAACGCCAATCTCCATATCTGGAATTCTAAAATAATTTCTATTTTTTCATGTTTTAAACCTTCATTCCAGAGGATCTACATGCAATTAAAACTGATCTGTGATCAACAATAAAGTGCATCTAATAGGGTGAGTGAATAAGTTACTCCCCAAGCAGAATAATCCACCATTTCAGCTCCCTGCCAAGACTGAACTTGGATCACCCCAAGTAGTAACACATTGTGATCGGCAACTGTAAAACTTGGTTATCTATATCGTTGGATTGTAACAATTATATCATGGGATTAAATCAATGTTCCGTTATTAGTACATATTGACTATATACTACTTTCATCTCTTTAATCATATGCGGCTTTTAACAACTCTTTTACCAGCCCAGTGTCCAACAATCTACTCTCAATACACAGATGAGAGCCAGTGAAAAAAAATCAAGTTTTTTTCCCCAGACGCAGTGCACTTCAAGACAGGCCCGATGAGTTGAGGTGCCTTTCACCTCTCCTCCATTGTATTCAGAATGCTCCTGTCCTGTAAAGGCAGACTTAATAAAGCCTTGGCAGTAAATTATAGAATGTGCTACTGAAATAGCCCCAAAACCATAACAAAATCATATGATATAATAGTGACATATTTCGAAGCTGCTGAATTTATGTCTTAAGAATGGCTTCTTTGGACTCATAAATCTTGGTTTATGGTGCCGTCATTTACTCAACATGCTGAAGCTGTTTATCGCCTCATAAATTGAGCAGCTGTGACGTAAATTGCTTTCAAGAGCATCCACCCTGGTCAGCTTAGAGAGGGAAGTGCTGGAGGCACAAACACTGCACTAAAAATGAGTTCCAAAAGCGGACTCCTTTTATATTCAAGATACTCCTTTTTTTTGCTACTGGGAGTTGCCTAAAGATTTCTACCAATTCTAATTAACTGACAGATTGTTGCAATAACTCAAAGGTTTTAGGGTAGGCCTTGACTCTGTGTGAATGGGCAAAATGGGTGATAGCAAGTCCGCAGCCCTGTTTTACATCTCTCTTGGTTCCTTTTGAAGTCAAAGGACATAAAAATGGTGGGCTATATATAATGGGCTGCTGATTCACTATCACATTATTGTAAAAATTAATGTGTACCCCTATTAGTGAAGTTACCAGCTCTATGGAAGGTTAAATTTATTCAAATAATTGTAGAGATTGTATGATACTCATAATTGTATTCCTAAGATGGTTTTTACAGTGTTCAGGTTCAGTCTTTCAACCTTTTTAAGATTGGACCAGTGCTTCTGTAACCGTAATTAGGTAACTAAATGAGATTTTATATTATCACTGTGATCTAGGGATTAGTACAAGGATTTGATGTGCAGGAGTTTTCTCACAGACGGCAATGTGAGAATATGGGATGGAACTCATGATTTTTCCCATCTAAGAAACAAATCTTAGCGTTACATGAAGCAGAAACCGGGCACTTTGTCAAGAAAGAAGATCCTTAAACCAGGTCGCACATTTCCTACAGATCTGGCAGAGGTCTGGGATCTGATAAAATGACATGTGATTTGTATTAAAATAGATTTATGTTTTCAAAAAAACAAAACTTCCATTCCACTCTATTAGCTATCCCACATAATAGAGAACAATTATTTTAATTCTGGAAATCCACCTCCATTCCCTGATCAGGGTATCCCAAATTGAAGAGAGTAAAGCTCTCACATTAACCCAATAAATATTAACCAGCACTACATGTTCATTACTGTGATTAACCTCAGGGAAGGATTGCACTAAGGCTCATTCACAGGACAGTTTCCAACAAGAAGCAGGATGTGATAGAAAAAAAAAACAACTGCTTTGGCTGGGATTGTCCCCCCAAAAAACCTAAGTGCCGAATTTGCATAAAAATGGGAGTTACTCCCACTTTTTTTTAGCGTGATTTTCAAAATGAATCTCTCACACTCTCAGCACTGCAGAATGCCCTAGCGACATTCACAATGAAGATCAGAGCGTGGGGCCTATTCCCGCTGGAGAGGTGGGCACCGTAGCACTGAGTTGGCCACTGCACATGTGCTGACCTGTGACAGCGGGTATCAACGGCTGCACAGTAGCCCCATACCGTCAGCCTCCCGATCGCAGGCCAGCTCAATGGTTGACCAGCACAGTGAACCCCATCGCTGCCACATAGATTCCCACACCTCTCCAGTCGCTGGCTTCCCAGATGTCTCCATGCTAGCCTCAATCACCCTTCTAGATTGCCTCTATCTCCCTGAGTCTCCCCCTGCCCCTGGCAGACCCTATGTCCCAATTTTGCCCTGCAGCCTGATTTCTCCCCAACGGCAGCCCCAACCCATCCTCACCCTGCAGCCCTGAACCCTCCCCCTGGAAACCCCCACAACCCTTCCCCCGATGACCAGCCTCAATCAGCCCCCTCCCTTCCTCTGCCACTGATCCCTATGCAGAGTGGCAGTAGGAATCCTCACCCCCACCATTTGTCCCCCCAGTAGTCCCGCCCCTAAAAGAGGATAGGGGATGGGAGAGGGTCTGGATAAGATATTCTGCCGTAGGATTGATGTAGATTTGATGGGGTGAATGGCGTCCTTCTGCGCTGTAGGGATTCTATGATGCAAAAACCATCTTAGCCTCAGGTATAATGAAGGATGAATTGATTTGTTTGAAGTGTATCAAGGTTCCTGAGCAGTGAATTGCGCAGCTTCGGAATCAACATTGACACCTCTCCACAACATTTGGAAAGAAGAAAGTTTTTTGGAGTAGATACTCCAAGGGATGATCATCTCACAGACTGCCATTGTCAGAAAGAGCAGCAAGAGGTGGTGGGGGTAGAAAGGGGATCAGAGCTGGGTTTTTCAAGCGCATGTGTTTGTTTACATTCCAATGATAGAAATAAAAATGGTGACACAAAGAAGGTGGATAACCATGAACTACTTCCAGGCATTGAAGAGCAAGCCATTAACTATAGGAGAAAGAGTATACATCGTAAAAGAAATATGATGAATTGGGAATTCTATAGTCAGGCGGATAGACAATTCCTTCGACAGGAAAGATCCAGATTCCCAAATGGTAGCTCGCTTCCCAGGTACTAATTAAGGTTCTGGACATCATGGAGTCCTTACAAAATGAATTGGAAAGGGAAGGCTGTAGAAATTAGATTGTTTTTATCCATGCCTTTTAGAAAAGGGTAAAGAAGGGAATGGAGAAAGATGGAAAATAGATTGTGTAGTGAAAAGGGGAAGATCCAGACAATGAAGATGATTGTAACTCAGTGGGGGATCAGGGTAAAGGAGATCCAAAACAAATGGCACCTGTGGAAGTCAGAGAACTTAAGAGACTGAGATGATTGGAATTGCCAACTGCATTTTAATATCTGAAATCATACTCTCACCTCAAACTAGCAGAGCATCTGAGTTGGGTAGTGCCAAATACCCAGGTAAGATTTCTGTTCATGAATACACATCACAAGCATCTTAATATGAGTGAGTTAGAAGCGCAGATTCAGTTTAAAATGTATGATGCAATGATCATAATGGGGACCAGGCTGCAAGCTGAGTATGATTGTGAGCTAAAGGTTCCAAGCTATAGGATCTTCAGAAAGACTTGAGAAACTGTTAAGGGAGATGGAGTCACAACTGTAACAAAAGACACAGCTACAGCGTTAGTAAGACCATCGAGTAAGATCCATCAAACAACAAACACTATTTACAGTGCTTCAAAGAAACAGGCAAAGGTGCGAGATGAGTAGGTTTTTTCTATAGATTCTATAGTTCTGGAGGGGGAGATGCAGAAGGCAGGGAGATTATAAGGAGGTGGGAAATCAACAGAGGAGGGATTACTAGGAGTAAGTTGGTCTGTTGTTTTAAAAACTAAAATTGTGTATTATGTGGCAGGTTTGGTCAACATCTGAAGATGCGTAGATGTAACTGGATCTCATGGGCACACATTGGTAAAGAACAATTTCTTAACTCACATTAGAAAGGCATGAAATCAAATACCAATCAGTTGATCTTTAAATGATATGAATTGAAAAAAATCTGCATTATTGGTATGTCCTGTATTGCAAGGCAAGTCTCAGCTTCTATTTGACTCTGCATTAGTTAAGAGTGTTTGAAATTGCAGAGCCTCGGCATCAATATATTGACAGTGGAACAGAAAACATCCAGAAATGTTGGTGTTTAATGGACTGTTCATTTTCATTCAGTAAGAAGTCGTACTGTTTTGTTTAAATGAGTCCTAGTGCACCATTCTGTGCAGTCCCTCTTCGGAGTTCAGATGGATTTGCAAAATCTCTCAAAATCTACATGAATATAAATTAAATAGAGAGGCAATAATTCATTCCTGCTGGTGTTGCTATCAAATCTGAATTCATTTTGAATGTGGCTATTGCATGACTGAGATGATTTCGTGAGATGATACACTTTCCCCATTGTCATATCAAGAATTTAATCTATGACCATGCCATTAGTTTCTGCAAACATGAGTATAGTTCATTCGTACAAAGTGATCATAAATACTTGGCTTACCAGTGGGACTTACTAGTGGATCCTGAATGGATCCTGATAACTCTGCAAATCACTGTTCTAATGGCTGATAATTAAGCAATGGGCAGAATGGAGGGAACAGGCATACTGGTGTCATCTGTGTCAATCCAATCTGCTTCAATTCTACTAAAATAACTTGAATATTAAATTGCATAAAACATCTTCCCTGGTATCTTTCGCCCCTTTTCTTCTGAAAGCATCAAATTGTTAGCCTTGAACATCGCCTCCACAGCTCTCTGCAGTAAAAAATTCCACAGATTAACTATCCACCAAGTGAAGAAATTTCTCCTCATCTCTACTTTACAGCGTCATTAAAAGGAGTAAAATGCCCTAAGCAGCTTTTCCCGGGAATATTTCCAAATAAAGTTGAACACCAAACCATATAAGCAAATGTGAGGGCATATGATTGAAAACTCGGCCAAAGATGTATGTTTCAAGGAGTGTCTTAAGGGAGGCAAGAGAGGGTTAGGGAGGGAATTCCAGTACTGAAGGCATGGCCACCAATGGTAGAGTGATTAAGGGGCAAGAATTGGAGGAGTGCAGATACCTTGAGTTGCAGTAGGGCTGGAGAAAATTAGAGTTGGGAAGGAGCGATGGATGTTAATTCTAAAATTAAGACATTGTTGAATTGTAGGTCAGTGAGCATGGGGCTGATGGGTGAATAGGTATATCTATGAGTTAACAGTAAACAGGAGCTTTGGATGACTTCTAGCTCATAGAGGCTACAGCAAGGGAGGATGGCTTAGCATGTGTTAGAATAGTCAAGTCTGAAGGCACTAACAGTTATGGAAAGGTGTTGCAGTTGTTTTCTCATTGTATCCCCATTTCATAGAGCATACTGTACAGTGCCAATCCAATCATGCCATGGTGCCCAAGCTCCACTTTTCACTTCTGTATCACATTGGCCCTCGTTGCATCATCAGACTCCTAACTTACATATATTCATAATCTTTATGCCTCTCCATAGTAGAAGACTCAACCATAATATCTTACTGGCTAGAAATGTGTTGGCTTGAAAGAAGAATCACCATATCCTCCATTTTAACCACCTAGCCAGCCTTTCCCCAACCATCTGTGCAGAGAGTAGTGTATAAATCTTTGAAAGTGTAACATTTTAGGTTTTTTTGAGAAGTTATTTTTTGTTCCCTAAACCGAAGTATTGCCTTGGTGCATTTTTAATAACTCTGTATCCTATTTGTTTCCAAGAACCCATATAGTTCTACCTTGAAAGCCATTGCAAAATCCATTTGTGTTGTTTTCATGCTCTGCACTACAAGTTGCTTGTCTTTCACAACACGGACGAAAGTTTAATGCCCCTGTGGTTAACAAGACTTGTGATCTTAGAGAAACGTAGACAGTCAACTCTGAATGGTGTTCTTTTCTGTGAATTTGGTCTTCATTTTCTGACTTTCAGTGAGAAATCAAAGCATTAAAAATGGAATTGGAAGGCACATTTTGTATCTCCCACAGGATTCATTTGCTTTTTGCCTTCTGGGAAATGGGGTCAGTAACTGAGGATATGAAATATTAATAGCATTACTTATTAAGGAAGTTTCTAATCATATATCTACTTCAGTATATATACAGGTAACAATCAATTATAAAAATAACTCCTTATTAATTATTTCAATCCTGCCTTTATCGCATTGCTCCTTCTATCATTTGTGCCTAGTTTATTTACTATTAGTGTTATAAATTACCCGAATAATAGAATCTAAAAAGATGTTTTGCTTTTCACTACAAGGCTGCTGGCTACATAACTCAGTAAGGAGCTCTGTATTGATTTGATACTGAAGTAGCTAATTGCTGCATCTTTTGTTACTGATTATTCACTTGCATTTAATTTTGTTCTGATGCTTCCCTTTGTAAAATCATAAGACTATAGCATCTTTGTTGGCACATTAGAACAGGGCCTATTTATCTCACTCCCATTCACGAGGGAAAAGGCAGGGAAATCTTGCAACTGCAGTGTATACTCCAACTTGCGCATAGCAAAGAAACTCTGAGGTAGGAGTCACTGGCATTTATATTTAGCAGGTTCCTGCTGACTATCCAAATAATTTTGTTGGCAATTGCATCTGTGCAAAAATCAGTGAGACTTAGCCATGATTGATGTCTCCTCATGATCAAATGCCCTGCTCATGTTCCCTTTCAAAATTCACTAGGTGGCAAAGTGGCATAATGGTTAGCACTGCTGCCTCACATCATCAGGGGCTGGGTTCGATTCCTGGCTTAGGTCACTGTCTCTGCAGAGTTTGCACATTCTCCCCGTGCCTGTGTAGGTTTCCTCTGGGTGCTCTGGTTTCCTCCCATAGCCTGAAAGACATGCTGGTTGGATGCATTGGCCATGCTAAATTCTCCCTCACTGTATTCAAACAGGTGCTGGAGTGTGGCAACTAGGGGATTTTCACAGTTACTTCATTGCAGTGTTAATGTAAGCTTACTCATGACAATAATAAATAAAAGAGAAAAATAAATAAAATAAAAAGAGAAACAATCAATTGGATGAAGTACAAAGAGCTAAGGGCATATGTTCTGTTATAGCCAGGAGAGGAAGAGTAAGTTGGCTCTCACTTCTACTTAACCCTCCTCTGTTGGTTGTAACAACGGCTTTGTAATTTATTTGCCTCATATATGCCTGTTCAATCCAAATAAATTTATTTTTAAATAAGGTGACAATTAAACCAGGTTTTCTTAAGTCTAAAAAAAAATTAAGTTCATTAGTTACTAAATCCAAGAAAAAAATAATAAAGGCACAACACACAGACACAGATATCAGAAGTATGAAAGCTAGAGTCCAATAAAAAAAATTAAAAGAATATTTGATTGAGTCCTTTGGTGGTCTTTGATGGGTAGGTTGTTGAACGATGTTGCCGTTTGAAGTTAGTTGGTTTCCTGTAGAATTCTGAAGTTGACTTGGTTCAGGTCTTCACTTTGAAGGTTGCATTACCTGCCAGAGTTAAAGACATCTCCTCGAGTCTGAAGATAAATTTGGAGTGGGAAAGAGATGAAATTGGAGCAGGAATGGAAGAATTCATTTTCTGTGGCCCATGTGGGAATTAATGGCATAGTTAGGAAGTGGATTGGTGTTCTGCTGGAAGAGTTTGGAGGTGTTAATGTCCAAATTAAAGCATAAAATGTCAGATGTAATAATGTATGGATTGTTATTTGAATCACAGACCATCGGCTTAGGGTTAAGCAGATTAGAAAATTAAACACATGACTAAAACAAAATGTGGGAAGAAGAGGTTTTGATTGATAGGGTACTGACTGGCCCCAGTATTGGGCAAAGAAGAAACTATTTCATTGGCATGGGCTCAACTTAAACCAAACAAGGATCAATGTCCTGGTAAATCAAAGCTGTGGATGGGGTTTTAATTAAAAAAGAAGTGGAAGGAGGAAATCAAGAAAGAAAACCTGAGCCAATAGCATTGTGTAGCTATTTGGGAAAGATAAAAAAATTGAGGCAGGAAATAATGGTATTCATGCATTAGCGAGTAAAGGCCAAGAGTATTTTAAAAAGGCTCCATATTTGAATGCACAACAGCGTAAGTAAAAGATTCAGACCTAATTACCATTACAAAAACATAGCGGTGGATTATATGGCCTTCCAAATGATGGGTTTTCAAGTGAGGGATGGTGACTGACAAATTTGATGCCATGCCATGGTGGCCTACCTGTCAACTCCTATGCATCCACAACAATTTTACCAGTGGTTGAGGGGTATTAAAAGCCCCACTTTCTCCCACATCAATTGAGATCATAAAGTGGCCAATTAATGGACTTTACCCATAGGGCCAAAAAGCTGGCACCAAGTGGTTAGCAGTGATGCTGCACAGCTCCAAGGATCCGGGTTCAATTCCTGTCTTGGGTCACTGTCTGTGCAGAGTCTGCATGTTAGTCCTGTATCTGCATGGGTTTCCTCTGGGTGCTGCGGTTTCCTCCTACAGTCCAAAAGACATGCTGGTTAGGTGCATTGGCCATGCTAAATTTTCCCTCAGTGTACCTGAATAGGCACTGGAATGTGGCAACTAGGAGACAGGTGGGAAAGGAAGATAAGTATCCCTGATAGTAAAGGATGCTACAAGGATTGAAAGAGTCTTGATGCAGAGGACCAGGCAATAGAATCAGTATGAGTGGCGATTAGGAAAAACAAGGGTCAGAAAATGCTGGTGACAATAGTTTACACACTCCCTAATAGTTGTTCAATGTCTCCAGTGAGCATTAGGCATGTAACATCTGGAGCTTGGAACAAAGGAGCAGTATGATGGCACCGTGGTTAGCACTGCTGCCTCACAGTGCCAGGATCCCAGGTTCAATTTTGACCTTGGGTCACTGCCTGTGTGGTTTGCATATTCTTTCTGCTGGGTAGGTTTCCTCTGGGTGCTTCGGTTTCCTCCCACAGTCCAAAGATTTGTGGGTTAGGTTGATTGTCTATGCTAAATTAACCCTAGTGTCAGGGGGATTAGCAGGGTCGATATGAGGGGTTATGGGAATAGGGCCTGGGTGGTATTGTGATCAGTGCAGACTCGATGGACTGAATAGCCTCCTTCTGCACTGTAGAAATTTTATAGGATTTTATGATCAAAGTAAATGTATTAATTGTGGTGCCTTTACGCTTCAGGGAGACTGGGCGAATCAAATTGACAAAGGTATCCTGGAAGATATGTTTGTTGAATGCTTACATGGCTGTTTCTTAGAACAATATGTTGTGGAACCAAATGAGGATAAAGTAATTTTAGATCTAGTTTTGTGTAATGGGGCAAGTTTAATTAGTAATCTCATAGCATAATATCCTCTCGGGGGGAAAAAGTGATCACAGTGCAATTAAGTCCTGTATTAAGTTTGAAAGCAACATACTCAAGTCTGACACAAGAACCATAAACAAATCCAATTATGTAGCTATGGGGTGAGATCTGGCTAAGGTTGATTGGGTAAATAGATTGGAGTATATGACAGTCAAAAAATGATGGGAAACATTTAAATAAACAATTCAAAATGTTCAACAAATATGTTCCATTAAAGAGCAAAATCCATTAATATCTTCATATTTGACAAGGGAAGTTAAAGATGGTATTAAATTAAAAGAAGATACTGTTGTTGCCAAGGACACTAGTAAGCCTGATGCTTGTGAATATTTTAGAAATTAGCGAAGGGTAATCCAAAAAGATGATTTAAAGAAAAACGAATACGAGAGTAAATAAATGAAAAATATTAACAACAGCAGGTAAAAGCTTTTACAGGAGATACAAAAGAAGAGAATAAATCAGCGTTGATTCCTTTGAGGTAGAGACAGTGGCGTAGTCTTACAATAATTTGGCAGTGTTGATTCTGGTGTGAAAAGCAGAGTGATTCCCTCCAACACTACTGAAATGATTTCTGACTGAATCTCATCAGTTACAAATTTTCTGTACATGAGAATTATGTCACACTTGCGGCGTGCTCCTTCTGATTTGCCCGCTCTGCCACAATTTAATCACTGTAATTACTGAGGAGCCCCATATAAACAGCTCCCCAGACCTGTTCCAGATATATCCCAGGGGAGAGCAGCCATAGAGTCACAGAGGTTTACAGCATGGAAACAAGCCCTTTGACCCAACTTGTCCATGCCACCTTTTTTTAAACCCCTAAGCTAATCCCAATTGCCTGCATTTGGCCCATATCCCTCTATACCCATCTTACCCATGTAACTATCTAAATGCTTTTTAAAAGACAAAATTGTACGTGCCTCTTCTACTACCTCTGGCAGCTTGTTCCAGACACACGCCACCCTCTGTGTTAAAAAATTGCCCCTCTGGACACTTTTGTATCTTTCCTCTCTCCCCTTAAACCTATGCCCTCCAGTTTTAGACTGCCCTACCTTTAGGGAAAGATATTGACTTTCTAGCTGATCTGTGCCCCTCATTATTTTATAGACCTCTGTCAGATCACCTCTCAGCCTCCTGTGCTCCAGAGGAAAAAGTCCCAGTTAGTAAGTTCGCCAACAATACAAAGGTTGGTGGTGTTGTGGATAGTCTGGAGGGAAGTCAGAAGTTGCAGCGTGAGATAGATAGGATGCAAGACTGGGTGGAGAAGTGGCAGACGGACTTCAACACGCATAAATGTGTAGCTGTCCATTTTGGCAGGACCAATGGGATGCAGGAGTACAATATCAAGGGTAGGATTCTTAGCTGGGTTGAAGAGCAGAAGGATCTTGGGGTCCGGGTCCATAAGACTCTTAAATAGGCCTTGCAGGTGGAGGATGTGGTCAAGAAGGCGTATGGTGTACTGGCCTTCATTAATCGAGGGATTGAGTTTAGGAGTCAGGAGGTAATGCTGCAACTTTTTGGACCCTTGTCAGACCCCACTTGGAGTACTGTGTGCAGTTCTGGTTGCCTCACTACAGGAAGGATGTGGAAGCTATTGAGAGGGTGCAGAGGAGATTTACAAGGATGTTGCCTGGATTGGGAGGCATGCCTTATGAAGATAGGCTGAGGGAGCTTGGTCTCTTCTCCCTGGAGAGACGAAGGTTGAGAGGCGACATGATAGAGGTTCATAAAATGTTGAGAGGAATAGATAGGGTGGATTCTCGGAGGCTATTTCCCAGGGCTGAAATGGTCGCTACGAGAGGACACAGGTTTAAGGTGCTGGGAAGCAAGTTCAGAGGAGATGTTAGGGGTAAGTTTTTCACTCAGAGGGTGGTGAGTGAATGGAATCGGCTGCCGTCGGTGGTGGTAGAGGTGAACTCGCTGGGGTCTTTTAAAAGACTTCTGGATGAGTACCCCCAAATCACCATGTTCCCCCAGTGGCTACTATGCCCCTCAAACTCCAGCTCTCACTCAAACCCCACACCTGCCACTCCTCACCACCATCTCCAATCTCATGACTCCTGCTTACACTCTGTCTGTGTCCTCGCAGGACAAACCCAACTACAACAAGCATGAGTGAGCACAGCCAGCCTGAACCATGCTGCAGGTCAGACCCCTCATGCCCTTTGAGGAGAGAGCACTTGAGCTGCCTAAGGAGGAGGAAGAGTGTGCCAGCACTAATGTTGAAGTGGGGGCGGCAAGCAAACATGGGAATCCTCAAGACAAGCTGCCATTCCGTAAGTTTCAAGTGAGTAATCAACGTTTCCTTCTTTATGAACTAGTCCCATCTCCCTTCTCTTTCATCAAAGCAGCCGAGCAGCCCGGTCCATCATCACACCCCTTGGATTCACTGGACTCCCACAGCTCCAAGAGAGACTTCTCAGACTCCATCGCCTAAGATGCATCACAGCTGTCACCCAAACCCAGCAGCAGTACAGATACACCTCGGTGGGTTCACCAAGTAGACAGGCTTCTGGGTTACTCACAGGTGAGCACCTTACAGCTGAAGATCCACAGCAGGTCGAAGAAGGAAAGTCCCAGGAAACCAGCAGGTGAAGAGATGCCGGAGACCAGAAAACTATTGGACCCTTGATCGATGATGTGTTCCTGGGTCCGGTTGTCCCACATCTGCTGGAGCTGCAAAGACAGAGTTGCAAGCATCAGGAAAGGGATGACAACATTCCTCCTCGGACTGCAAGGCCAAGTGGAATAGTGCTATGGCTTTTGTCCGAGGCTATTGTGCTATCACTTCAGCACAATGAAGCCAACACTGCAAGGATGGCATCTGCAGCGGGGACCTTGGCGCAGGCTGTGCACTCCATGGTAGGGGATGTCTGCCCCATGGGTCAGCTCATGACCTCCATGTCTGAGGCCATGAGCTCCATGGTGCAGGGTTTCAACTGCATGGTGTGGGCACTAGTGGGAATTCATGAGTGCCAATGCCAGAAGATGGAGTTCCACAATATGTTTCACATCACTACGTAGGCAATCCTGATCCAAAATTGCAAAATGCCATTTTGCAGTGAGAATCAGGTTTTTCAGAACTCTCTGGATTTTGAACACACTCTGCATTTCCCGCACACAGACAGTCTGCACTCAAGACTCCATCCAATTTTTTTTTAGTTCATTTGTGGGACATGGGCATCGCTGGCTGGCCAGCATTTTTATTCCCTTTCCCTGGATGCTCTTCAACTGAATTGGTCACTTGGCCATTTCAGAGGGCAATTGTGAGTCAACCACATTGCTGGGGTTCTGGGGTCATATGAAGGCCAGACCGGGTAAGGGCGGTAGATTTCCTTCCCTAAAGGACGTTAAAGAACCTGACGGGAGTTTCCACCAATCAAAACGGTTTCATGGTCATCAGTAAATTCTTAATTGCTAATTTGTTAAAAAATTGAATTCAAATTTAACCACCTGTCATGGTGGAATTTGAATCCATGTCCCCAGAACATTAGTTGAGTTTCTGGATAATTAGTCTAACGATAATAGCACTGGACTATTGCCTCTCCTAAATAATCGTGAGAACAAGGAAATGACAGGTACGATGGACTAATACCTTATAACTGTTTTCATAGAAGAGGACACAAATTGCATTCCATAAATAGAGCGTAACCAAGCTGCTTAAAAAGTGAGGAAATTAAGGAAATGAATATGAACATAGAAAAAATATTAGGGACACCTAAGGGAATAAAAGCTGAAAAACCTTTGGACCTTAGAGCTTACATCCTTGGGTTCTTAAAGCTGCAGGAATAGAGAATGCAGTGGTTATGATTTTCTAAAATTCCCCAGATTCTAGCAAGCTCCCAGTGGATAGCAATTAGCAAACATATTGACAATGTTACATTTTCCTGCTCATTACTAACTTTCCCATCCCAATTTGTATCATCAATAAACTTCAACGTGCTATACTCTGCCTGCTCATCTAAGTCATGAGTTATATATGGAAAGTAACTAAGGCGTTAGTACTAACTTTTGTGGTAACCAGGTAGTTACAGTTTGCTATCCAAAAATGTCCCATTTATTCCGACTCCCTGCTTTCTGTCCATTAACCAACCCTCAGTCCTGGCTAACATTTTACCCCAATTCTATGAGTCCTAATTTTGCGCAATAAACTTTTGTGTGAAATCTTATCAAATGCTTTTTTAAAATATCTAAATTCAGTATATCCCTTGGTTCCCCCATATCCATCCTTGTTGTTACATCCTCAAAAAAAAGTTCAACCATTTCCATTTCATAATTCCATGTTGAATCTGCTTAATCATGTTATGATTTTCTAAGTACCCTGTTACCATATCCTGAGTAATAGATTCTAGCATTTCATCTACCAGTTAATGAAGCTATCTGGCTTGTAGTTCCCTTTTTTAACCCTTCCTGTGTTTGCAACCTTTGATCCTTGGAAACTGTTCTAGAATCAAAGGAATTCTGGAAGATCAAAACTAATATATCCACCATCGTAATCTTTTTTTAAAATTATGGGATGTAGGTTGTTGGGTCCAGGAATGGCTTACCATCTAAGGCCATCAATTTCTCCACTATTGTTTATTTACTAGCACTGATTTATTTAAGTTCCCCATTCTTGGCAAATACTTGGTTCCCCATTAATTCCATATGTTTTTGTGTCTTCCACCATGAAGACTGTTGCAAAGTGTTCAGAATAGGTTATCTGAAAATCTATTTCTATCTCCAATAGGCGTATGTTTACTTTCACTAATCTCTTCATATTTGTCCATGGAAACATTCACAATCTGTTTTGATGCATCTTGTTGTCAGCCCTTATCTCTTCTCTCCTTCCTTTCAATTTGATCCTTCTCAGTTGAATTCCAAAATCTTCCGGCTTTATTGACAATATTATAAACTCCTTCTTTTGATCAAATACTACCTTTACCTTTCTCATTGACCACGTTTGCACTGCATTTTCTGCTGGGCTTTTGACATTAAGGAATGTATATTTGTTGCAAATAATGTATTAATTTTTAAATGCCAACCATTTCTTGTCTACCATCATATCTTTTATTGCAGTTTCCCATTGGAACTTTGCCAACTTGCCCCAACTTTCCTTCTTACAGAAACCTGTACTTTCTTCGTTTCTACTTGTGGCATTTGGGCAACAAATTGCACATCACACAGTAAGTTTTGCCATGAAATGTTGCAATAAACCAGGTCACTTGCACTTCTCATTGCCTCTCACTTATTTATGTGTACATTTTCTGTATAAGTAACTATATTGAAAATCGGCTTGGCAATAAGATACAGGAGATAAAGATGATAAATGAGATACAATCTGTCTTGGGAGCAATGACTAATGTTACACAAGAACCTACATTGGGTCTTCTGTTGTTAGTATGATTTATACTTATTATAAAGGAGGTGACTATCCAGTAGCTTGAAACTTACAGATGCGATTAAGTAATATGTCATGCAGAAGGCAGTAAATGTGGGAAATGTAAAAAGATACATATTGAAACAAGAACCATGAAACTGGAGCTCTGAATGACAACGTTCCGATGAGACGAGGGGGTTTTGGTGGGTCGAGGGAACCGTGGTGCACAAAGGATGTGTTGAACCTAGTCAGGAAGAAAAGGAAGGTGTACAAGAGGTTCAGGGAATTAGGAGATGTTAAAGATCTTGAGGAGTATAAGGACTGTAGGAGGGAACTTAAAAGGGAAAATAGGAGAGCCAGAAGGGGTCATGAGAAGACCTTGGCGGGTAAGATTAAGGAGAATCCCAAGGCCTTCTATAAATATGTGAAAGGTAAAAGGATAAGAAGAGAAGGGATAGGACCTATAAAAGGTGAGGGGGGAAAGGTTTGTGTGGAACCAGAAGAAATGGCGGAGGTGCTTAACGAGTACTTCGCCTCAGTATTCACGGTGGAAGCCGATCTGGGAGATTTTGTTATGGATTTGCAGCAGATGGAAAGGATTGAGTACGTGAATATTAAGGAGGAGGATGTGTTGGAACTTTTGAATTCTATCAAGGTAGATAAGTCGCCGGGACCAGATGGGATGTACCCCAGGATACTGTGGGAGGCGAGGGAAGAGATTGCAGAGCCCCTGGCGATGATCTTTGCATCGTCAATGGAGACGGGAGAGGTTCCAGAGGATTGGAGGATTGCAGATGTAGTTCCTATTTTTAAGAAAGGGAACAGAGATAGCCCGGGAAATTACCGACCGGTGAGTCTGACCTCAGTGGTTGGTAAGCTGATGGAGAGGCTTCTGAGGGACAAGATTTACGAACATTTGGAGAGGTTTGACATGATCAGGAATAGTCAGCATGGATTTGTCAAGGGCAGGTCGTGCCTTACAAGCCTAGTTGAGTTCTTCGATAATGTGACTGAACACATTGACGAAGGAAGTGCCGTGGACGTAGTGTACATGGACTTCAGCAAGGCGTTTGATAAGGTCCCCCATGCAAGACTTCTTGAGAAGGTGAGAGGGCATGGGATCCAAGGGCCTTTGGCCTTGTGGATCCAGAACTGGCTTGCCTGCAGAAGGCAGTGAGTGGTTGTGGATGGGGCTTTTTCTGAATGGAGGTCAGTCACCAGCGGAGTGCCTCAAGGATCTGTTCTGGGACCCTTGTTATTTGTCATTTTCATAAATGACCTGGATGAGGAAGTGGAGGGATGGGTAAGTAAGTTCGCTGATGACACGAAGATCGGTGGTGTTGTGGATGATCTGGAAGGATGGCAAAAGTTGCAGCAGGACATAGATAGGATGCAGGACTGGGCGGAGAAGTGGCAGATGGACTTCAACACGGATAAATGTGTAGTCGTCCATTTTGGCAGAACCAACGGGATGAACGAGTACACTATCAAGGGCAGAAGTCTGAGTAGTGTTGAGGAGCAGAAGGATCTTGGGGTCCGGGTCCACAGGACTCTTAAATCGGCCTCGCAGGTGGAGGAGGTGGTCAAGAAGGCGTATGGTGTACTGGCCTTCATTAATCGAGGGATTGAGTTTAGGAGTCGGGAGGTAATGCTGGAACTTTATAAGACCCTTGTCAGGCCTCATTTGGAGTATTGTGCGCAGTTCTGGTCGCTTCACTATAGGAAAAATGTAGAAGCTATTGAAAGGGTGCAGAGGAGATTTACAAGGATGTTGCCTGGACTGGGAGGCATGCCTTATGAAGTTAGGTTGAGGGAGCTGGGACTCTTTTCCCTGGAGAGACGAAGGTTGAGAGGCGACCTGATAGAAGTTTACAAAATGTTGAGAGGAATAGATAGGGTGGATTCTCAGAGGCTATTTCCCCGGTTTGAAATGGTCGCTACGAGAGGACACAGATTTAAGGTGCGGGGAGGGAGGTTCAGAAGTGATGTTAGGGGTAAGTTTTTCACTCAGAGGGTGGTGAGTGAATGGAATCGGCTGCCGTCAGTGGTGGTGGAGGTGAACTCGCTGGGGTCTTTTAAAAGACTTCTGGATGAGTATATGGGGTTTAATGAGATTGAGGGTTATAGATAGGTCTGTAGGTTGGTAGGTGATGTGATCGGCGCAACTTGTGGGCCGAAGGGCCTGTTTGTGCTGTAGTGTTCTATGTTCTATGTTCTATGTTCAGGATAAAGAGCTTGAATGCCAGGTTGAAACAAAGTCAACGGTGGTTGTGATGTTCTTCATGGTAATCAGTCTGCTGATAGTATTGGTCATTGGATGAGGTAAAAGAGGACTGCTCGCATCTCTGTATCATGCAATTGTACCTAGGCATGAATAAGAACATGAGGGAGGTAAATTGAGAAAAGGGGAGAAAGCCAGAGCAGTATAGAGCTGAGTTCTCATTGTTGATTCCTATCCAGTATCAAGCTTCGAAGTCATGTTATGATGTTATGCAGAGGTTGAGAACAGAACACAATCGAAGAACGGTGAACAGGTCAATGCATGATTCACACCTACTAAATTTGATTTATTATTGTCACATGTATTAGCGTACAGTGTAAAGTATTGTTTTCTATGTGCTATGCAGACAAAGTATACTGTACATGGAGAAGGAAAGGAGAGGGTGCAGAATATAGTGTTACAGTTCAAACTAGGGTACAGAGAAAGATCAACTTAATATAAAGTAGGTCTATTCAAAAGTCTAATAGCAGCAGGGAAGAAACTGTTTTGCGCTGGTACGTGATCTCAGACTTTTATACCTTTTTCCCAATGGAAGAAGGTGGAAGAGAGTATGGGGTGTGTGGAGTCCTTGATTATGCTGCCTACTTTTCTGAGGCAACGGGAAGTGTAAGCAGAGTCGATGGACGGGAGGCTGGTTTGCATGGTGGATCTGGCTTTGTTCACGACTGATAGATTCTTGTGGTCTTGGACACAGCAGCAGCCATACAAAGCTGTGATACAACCAGAAAGGATGCTTTCAATGGTGTATCTGTAAAAGTTGTTGAGTGTTGTAGCGGACATGCAAAATTTCCTTAGCCTCCTGAGAAAATAGAATATTAGTGAGCTTTCTTAACCATAGCATCAGTGTGGAGGGACCAGGGCATGTTGTTGGTGATCTCGACACCTCGAAACTTGAAGCTCTCAACAATTTCCATAAAAAAAATGATGTCCGGAACTCTCCCACCTCGTTCGCCGTGGAATCGGCATAGGCAAGGGTCTGACAACTGAAATCTCCATTGACTTCAGGCGGGAATTTCTGAGCCAGCCTGTAAAATCACGTCTGACGTGTTTCACTTTATCCCAATTTTAATAGTCATGAAACTGCAGAACACCCAACAAAGATTAAACTTACGATTGAGAGAAAAGCACCTTGAGACACAATTAAAGTGAGGTTAAGCTGTTGTTTCTAAAGTGACATTGTGATGGATCACATCATACCACATGGAGCCAAAGTGGTGCAGCCTGGCTTGTCTATACAGATATTTTTAAATGCAGTGAGCAACCTTATCAAGTCTCCTCATTATTCTGCATTTAGCTGAATGAATATGAAGTCCAATTTTGCCTAAATTTTTGTGTTTGCCATCTGCCAGTAAGGCAATCAATATGGACCTTATTCACATTGTCCTCTAGTTCATCCTCACTCTTCCTGTAATCTTCCAGGTTGGTTGTTATTGGACAGACCTGCTTGCCCCCTTCTTGATTGTTGCACTGTTTTACAGTCTGGAGTGTCAAATAAATAGTTTATTCCCTTGAGCCTCTTTGCTACTCTATCAGCCACTGAACTGGGCTTTTAGAGGTTCACCTGGTATTGGTAGGAGCGCTGCCATGTAGTCTCCTGGGTGAAAGGTTTAGGCCCTGGCATGCTTGCCTTCCTATCTTTTCATAGCTGTTTGGGAGAATTTTAAAGTGTTCTCGAGCCACATTACAGGCTCTTTTGATTGGCTCAAGGAACTACATTATGTTGTCTAACAATGAGATTTCTTCCTTCTGCTCTGTAACCCTCTCTTTGATTAGATTCAGAGGACCTCACACTTAGTGCCTGTAAACCAATTGGTGGACCCAGTAGGTGAGTTTCTAAAGCAAACAGAAAAAAGCCTAGATCTTATTCCTGTTATTTGGGATATGAGTGGCTGTATGCCCTGATCAGTGCTTTGCAGAGTACAATGGTATTCTTCAGTGCCACTGTGACTGCGTGTGATATGTTAAGGACTTCAGCTGGGTCATGCCTAGGTTACTCATGACCTCCTGGAAAACTGGGGAATATGTATATTGATCCAACTGGATCTGAACACACTGTCCGTACTGGGAAATTAATTGCCTTAGTTCTTCCATCATTACTCTGACAGGTTTGGTTATCAGGGGAACAGACTCTGGGAAACAGGTAGCCACCTCCATGATGATAAAGATACACTGGTATACCCCTTTGTTTTTGACAAAGTATGGCCCCACACAGTCCACCAATACCTGGTTAAATGGTTCCCCAAAAGCTAGCATGGGAGTCACAAGTGCAGGCTTTATTGCAGGCTGGGGCTTTTCCCATAACCTGGTAGGTGTAGCAAGTTCTCCAAATCTTTATCATATCTCTGTGGAGCCAGTAAAACCTCTGGCTGATGTGGGTTTGGGTTTTTCGTATACTGACATGCCAAGCCATCAGAACTTTTGGGCTGACGTAATATTTCCCCATGGTGCCTCAGAAGCACCACTCATTGGTGGATCACTGCCCACTCCTCATTCACAGCTCTGTAAAGGGGTTTCCACATTCTTATCAGTATCCCATTTTAAATGTAGTGGCATTCACCAAGCTCACAGGGATTTGCAGCAGTGGTCAGAACCATAGGTTGCTCTGCTCTGCTCTCTGTCTGACTCTAATTCTCTGTGAGGGGTTTTTGTGCCCCAACAAATCTCATGATTTTTCTGGTAACCTCTACCTATCAGCAGATGTAGTGTCCTGCCTTGTGGCAGTTAAAACACACGGGCTTCTTGGCCTCACTCAACATCTCAGCACCATTCTTTCTGGTCTGATTAGAGCCCCCTGTGCTTCCAACTGTCCCTTCTCCAGCATGACTCCTCACTTTCTTATCACGGTCAACAAGCTGGGGGTGACTAGGAACATAAGAAGTATAAGCAGGAGTAGGCCATTTGGCCCCTCGAGCCTGCTCCACCATTCAATAAAATCATGGCTGATCTTTTTGTGGACTCGCCCATTACCCTCAATTCCTTTACTGTTCAAAAAAAAAGGTTTTGTTTGGGATGAGTGTTTGTATACAAGTTCAGCCAGGGTTGCTGCCTGTCTGGTCCCTGTTACTCTCTATTCCTCTATGTGAGTTCTTATTAGGAAGGATATATGGACTCCTTGAGGACAATTATTTCACAAAGAGCTTCGTAGCTGTCCTGAATTTTAAGCACCCACGCCCTGTGGTCAAAAGCGAGTGCTTAAGTCATTCAGGTACATCTGGTCAGGAAATAATGACCAGAGTGTGAATGTGTCAGGTTCCCACTTCAAGGACAGCAAGGAATTTCAAAAAAGAACAGTAGCAGCTACTTCAATGCTTGTGCTGTGTCTACACTCCCCTGTCAGCTTACTCTGCAACAACAGGGACCGGTGTTGGGCTGGCCATATTAACTGCTGTGCTAACCTTTCAAAAGAGATAAAGAAGGCGTCCACCTCTTTTTCATCAATCCTAGAAACTAAATAAGGAAACGTCAATACTTCAGCCCTTAATCCTGAGCTAGCCGTACCATGGGATTTTTCCTTCTCAGCTCGAGATGGTTTAATTTAAATTTCTTTTCCTTTTCTGGGATTCTCTTTCCTCCTTCTGTCCTCCCCCAACCCCTTTTGTCTATTTCCCTTTTCAAAAATTCCAGTTCTAACTCTTGCTGCCATAATCATAATTTTCCTCCCACACATGTATCTGTTTCAATGTCCTCTGTTTTAACATTTACATATTTCTAGTTACAGGTGGAACTCTCCATTAAAGTACTTGGCTACACCATTTAATCCTTCCAAGGATTATGCCTGAACTTGTTGCCATTTACTTTATCCTGCTCTATGAAATCATCGGCATTGAACGTGGGCATGTTAGCAATTTAGTATTAAAAACCCAAAGAAATCTTTCACAGTTTTAAAATTGCCTTTGAGGGAACAATTTACTTTCCCCAATCCAATTTCTTTGTCAGCCTGTGGAAACCATTCTGGACACAAAGCTCCTGATCTTGTTATGATGAGGGGAGATGGGATTCACTGGCTCTCCTCTATTCAACCTCCATCTTTTTTATGATGATATGCCTTTTCCAAATCAGCACGTATTTCATTATTGAACAGTAAGGAGACTATCAAACAAAAGGCTTTCTTGAGACAAAGAAAGGCAAATTTATTAAACCCCAAAACCTGAGGGAAATAATAAAATATTATGTCAAGCACTTGGCCTTCAAGCAGTCATCTGGGCTTGAATAAGGAAATGCTCTACAACAGGATGCTATCTGGAGTCAGCACAGTATTAATGCTGTTTCTCAAGGTGAATAAAGAATTGGCCTGTGCCTTAGTCCTGCTTCAATAACAGTGGACTTTGAAAAACCTCCACAGAGGCCAGAGTCCCTTCACCAGATTCCCTTTATTTGCGACCTCAATTCCACTCCTGAAAGTGTTTCAGGTACACAGTCAGAATCCAGAATGCCAATAGACAGGCACTCTCATATTTATATACAGCTGGGAATTCCCTGATTGGACAGGCAACTAAGGACTCAATCAGGGAGATTATACTCCAAGAGACCAGCCTCATGGACCTCATTGAAGTCATTACATATCTGACAATGGAAAATTAGACTGGCAAGATTAAAGGAAGGGGATTTATTTTAATTGAGGTAGGGTAGTAAACAGTGATGCTGACAATACTGGCCCACTGTAATATATACATGCGCACTCCCAGCATTTGGCTCCTTGCAATGCTTAGGAAACATGCTAATATGTCCTTTGTGACAACTTGATGTGCTGTTCTTGCACTTGACACAATTGTTTTAAGAGCAACATTTTCTGTGTCATTGTTAGCAGCATTTTTCTTGTGAATAGAGCTGTTTGTGCAAAACTTATATGATTGTTGACCTTTGGCTGCTTAAGTTATGGAAGTTGCAGCTGACGATCCTTGGGACTTCCATGTACTTCACCCCTCAAGTGTCCAGGAAGTCTAGCTTCAGAATGTTAGCAGTTCTTCCATTTGAACTCTTCAGGGGCCTCATTATGTCTGCATTTAAGCTCTGTCCATGCTGTCATTGGCTATCTCTGCAGAGGAAAAACATAGTCCCTCTTGGAGCAAGTTTTAAGTCTATTTCCTGCTTCATATAAGCCAGGCACAGAGAATTGTTTCAAATGATAGACCCGCCACTTACCTGATAGTCTGCTGCAGATCACTGAAAGAGGTAAAAGCTTTATGGTTAATGAATGACAATAGACTTTGAGGAAATTTACAATTGCAGATCCTTGTCATTTTCTCTTGCTTCTCCATTCGGAAGATGATGAAGGTAGTTGCCTTAGTGGACAGACTATCTGTGATCTTTGGGATCCATCTATGTCTGGTATGTATTGACTGATGCTGTCGTGTCTCCTCAAAGAGGAAAGAGCTTAAGCGTTCAGTGAATTGGCCATGCTAAATATTCCCGCAGTGTACCCGAACAATGGTAACCTTGACTGCCACTAACACTGTGCTGAAGGTAGTCTGCAGATCAGATTTTAGGAAATGCTGCAATTGTTCACTCTAATCATCACAACCTCTTTTATGGTCTCTCCACTCTCAACCATTCTGGTCTGCTCATTCTCCCCGTGTCTACATGGGTTTCCTCCGGATGCCCCAGTTTCTTCCCACAGTCCGAAAGACATGCTGGTTAGGTGTATTGGCCATACTAAATTCTCCCTCAGTGTACCCAAACAGACACCGGGGCATGGTGACTAGGGGGTTGCTATAGTAGCTTCATTGCAGTGTTAATGTAAGCCTACTTGTGACACTAATAAATAAACTTTAAAACAAATTCTTGATGTGCACTGCACAGCCATTGATTTTTCATCTTTGTTATAGACCCGTTCTAATAGACTTGGAAGTGGAAGCCACGATCAATGTCCCATCTTTAGAAACAGTAACAAAATTAGTTTTACAGCCATTACCTTGTTTAATAAAATCAGAATCACGGTTATTATTACCAGCTCCTTGTTGCTTGATTTTTTTTTACAATAACCCCAGCTTACTGTTGGGTTGAATGAACAAGATCATTGTGAGACCACTGATATATATACACAATATATGCATTTATCCTTTGACTGAATTAGCTAATAAGAGCATTTATGTTAAGTGGGGGGGGGGGGGGGGGGGGGGGGTGGGAGTTGTTCGCCACTGACAATGTTATGAGATAATAATATTTGGAAGTGACTTCATTATGGCACAATAGCAATTTCTCGCTCTGCACATGTTTTTGCAATGCATTCTGCTATGCATAATTTTGTGACGGTTCAAACAGGGCAATGTAAGGGATATGGGACTGGACAGACAGTGTAAGGGACATGGGGCTTGTTTGTACTCACAGTTAATACACTAAATGCTGAGTTGCTGAGTGATGTTAGATGGCAGTTGGGATGAAGGAACCAGTGCTTGTATATTCGAAGGAGGAGCTAGAAGAGTGAGGAATTGTCATTAATTCAATAACAGGAGTTAAGGATATTTGTGAATAATGGTGTTGCTGGGACTATGGCAGTAAAAGGAATGTGTTGCACATTGAAAAGAAAATCCTGGGTGAGATATCTAACTGCAGTATGTGATATTTGACTGACCAGGAAAATCTCAACACAAGTTCAATCAGTAAAGGCACTTCCAGATCCTGGAGGAACATTTCAATTCAATACTAGATCTTCGGGAATTGATGGATCAGGGTGGGCAGTCGCAAAAACAAAACTCATCAATCTGGGATCAGCATCCTCCTCAGAAGTTGCTGTCTCCTCAGCTACAAAAATCGCTGGTTGCTCCAGTTCCATGTTTTTCACACAGGTCTTTGTAACAACCATTGATAAATCCAAATCCACTGCAGGAGGTTGGCCCTTCCCACTGATCATTGACGCCTTCTGACCCTTAACCCTGATCACCAGCCCTGACTTCACAACCCCTCTTAGTGAGAGCTGGCACCCACTTCCACTGCCCCCCAAAGGCCATCACCGGTATCCCCAGCTCTTCCATCTGCTCCCGGCCACCACCACATGCAAAAGTATTCAACCCCCTCCCCCATGAGGCTACCGTTGCAGCCCTCCCCTTGGCACAGTTTGGCACTGTTGTGGCTGGCACTTGCATATTGGCATTGCCAGATTTGCACTGCCAGGTGAGCACTGACAGATTGGCACCAAGCCAACCTGTGACATGGGACAGTGTCAGGGAGCACCACATTGAATTTCACCCCTCTTTGCACATCCAGTTTGTTACATTGCTCTGTTCTGTGTCATCAGATGTCAGTGTATTTTCATAGTGTGAGGGTCAGAATTGAAAGGAATGCCAGGGCTATACTCAGCATTACGACCCTGGGGACAGGTTCACATCTAGTTTTATATATGTGTCAATATATGGTGGAGGGCCAATATTCGGTGAGGTTAATGATATTCAAATTTACAGACATGCAGGTGATATCGCTGGCAATGGGCGTGGAAGATCTGAAATCACGATCTCACCAGCGAGATCTGTAACTTCCGGATTTTGAGCCCTCACTGGCATTCACACAAAAGACGATTGTGAGATCAAGGTCACCCCCAATGTGTTCAGAGCATCTGGCGACGTTAAACTTCTCACTAGGCTGTAAGTTTTTGAGCCTGTGAGTTAGGATTAGGGTTAGGGATAGTATCACAACTGTTGTGATCTCATTAGTTACAAAGAAAACACAGCCTTGCCCCCAGTTTTCAACACGATTTGATCTGATTTGATTTATTATTGTCATATGTATTGGTATACAGTGAAAAGTATTGTTTCGTGCAAGCTGTTGCAGACAAAATATACCATATATCGAGAAGGAGAGAGTGCAGAATGTGCTCTGCTACAGTCAGTGTGTGCACGGGGATAGGGAAGGAGGAGGGGGGTTGTGAAAGGAGGGGGTGGAGTAGAGCAAGGGTTTGAGGGAGGGAATGGCTAAGGAGGAAGGGGCACCATCCCATGAATGGCTTGATAAGCTGCCCACGCCCTGTATAATATGGTGAGCTTGAGGTTGGATGGGAAGGTGGTGAGATGGGTGCCGACCCCATTTCATGTGGAAACACGTCTACTGGATTGTATGTAAAATTTGGCCCAGGTACTGAGATATCCAGTACTGATGGAGATGGCAGCTGTTCTTGTTTGCCAAAGTTACAGTGAGATTGCTATGAAAAGGCTCCATGCAGCTACCTAGTACTTTCACGTTTCTAAAATTATTAGAAAATATTGTTTCATTTCGTTTTTTATGCTGTTTGGTGAAATGTATTCAGCACAGAATCATTTAATTGCAGTCACATTATCCCAGAATTGATCCATTCATTTACGAAGTGTAATTGGTAATTTTGCTGCCTATTGGATTAATACTGCACATCTTAAGATCAATATTGATTGCATTGTCAGACTGCAATTATCCACACTGGTGGCATTCCTTTCAATTCTGACCCTCACACTATGAAAATATATTCACATCTGATGACACAGAACAGAGCAATGTAACAAACTGGATGTGCAAAGAGGGGTGAAGTTCAATGTGGATGGTGCTTTCTCATTAACGGATTTACGTCCTTTCATCCTTGCTGTAAAAATGTAAAAGCCCCCTTAAATATCAATACATATCCATAAGATCAGGCAATGGTCAAGAAGGAATCTAACCACTGCCCCTTGACATTCAATGGCATTAGCATTGCTGAATTCCCCCATTATCAACATTATGGGAGGTTACCATTGACCAGAAACTGAACTAAAGTAAAGTTTATTTATTAGTCAGAAGTAAGCCTTACATTAACACTGCAATAGAGTTACTGTGAAATTCCTCTAGTCACCACATTCCGGCGCCTTTTCGGGTCAATGCACCCAACCAGCACGTCTTTCAGAATATAGGAGGAAACCGGAGCACTTGGAGGAAACCCATAAAGACACTGGGAGAATGTCCAAACTCTACACAGACAGTGACCCAAGACAGGAATTGAACCTGAGTCCCTGGCCCTGTGAAGCAGCAGTGCTAATCACTGTGCTACGGTGCCACCCCACTAACCATATAAATATTGTAACAATAAGAGCAGGTCAGAAGTGAAGAATTCTACAAAGGGTAACTCACCTCATGGCTCCCCAATGCCAGTCTGCCCTCTTCAGGACATAAGTCAGGACTATGGTGGAACACTTCCCCTTGCTTCAATGAATGCAGTTCCAAAAACATTCAAGAATCTCAACACCATCCAGAACAATGCAGCCCCTTCTACAAACATTCACTCCCTCTACCATTAACAAAAAGTAGCAGCAGTGTATATCATCTACAAATGCACTGCAGGAACTCACAGTCCTGAGTTCCTTAGGCAGCACCTTCCACATCCACGATCATGACCATCTAGAAGGACAAAGGCAGCAGACATGTGAGAA
Source organism: Carcharhinus amblyrhynchos (assembly GCF_965287045.1). Taxonomy (NCBI): domain Eukaryota; kingdom Metazoa; phylum Chordata; class Chondrichthyes; order Carcharhiniformes; family Carcharhinidae; genus Carcharhinus; species Carcharhinus amblyrhynchos. The sequence goes on along the minus strand of NC_137342.1, from coordinate 23,144,321 downwards.
CATCACTACCTGGAAGTTCCCCTCCAAGTGACTGACCACCTGGCTTGGAAATATATCATTCTTCCTTCACTGTCACTAAGTCAAAATCCTGGAACTCCTTCCTAACATCACTGTGGTGTACCTGCACCACATGGACTGCAGCAGCTCAAGAAGGCGGCTCACCACAGTGACCTGAAACATCGTTTATTTAACTATTCGCCATTAAACCTGATCAGTCTGGTGAGCTTGTTCCAGAGATGGAGGGGGAAAATAATGATGTTAAGAGCTGCTTGCTCGCTTCATTGTTCTGGATTTTCGTGATTTCCCATTTCTGCATTCTTTCCTTCAATGTTTTTCAGCAAGTTGATATTTGTCTTTTCAATTTTCCCTGCATAATAAACTCTCAGAATTTCTATCCCTTGATGCAACTAATTTTTCACTCCCAGTGGGAAGTTATGCTTGAAGGGAATGGAGATTGTGATCTGGGAAGCATGGATCCAGAAATTCAATCACACCAGAAATCTTAAGATTCATGTGATTGTTTGCATGGCTGCAGGCACCATGCATATTAGTATTGAGACCATACTATTATGTGAGAGATGTATAGTTATCATCATTCATTTCCTGATATCTTTGTTGGGTGGAGGGAAGGGATGGTGTTGGTGAAAATTGGGATTGACTGATAGCATCAAAGGCACCCAGCATTTCTTAAAGGGGAGATGCTCATTGTGTTGCAGAAAGCAAGAAAATGGTTCAGATGGAAGATGTCTGGAAGAGGTCCAGGCATGGCACCCAGGTGCTCTGATAACACATTGAAGACCTCGTTGCAGGCAAAAGACCAGGTGAACATATTTACTTCAGGAGGATAGGAAGGACATCCAGTGATCAGAACGAAGCATGGAAAAGCATGCCATGGAAAATGAATAAGCAGGTAAAAACATTGGTAATTGGGAAGGAATTTAGTTATTTATTAGGATCACAAGTAGGCTTACATTAACACTACAATTAAGTTACTGTGAAAGTCCCCTAGCTGCCACACTATTTCCACCTGACTTTACTCTGTCTACACTTGTTTCAGGTACCCTGAGGGAGAATTTAGCATTGCCAATGCACCTAGCCAGCATTCCTTTCAGACTGTGGGAGGAAACCAGAGCACCCGGAGAGATCCACGCAAATACAGGGAGAACGTTCAAACTCGGCACAGACAGTGACCCAAGGCAGCAAATAAATGAGTTATGTAATAATCAAAGGAAGCCATGAATTTGCAGTTGTAATGGATTATTTAGTCAAAAGTGTTTCTTACTCACTGCATCCGTGGGTGTCTAACAGCTGGATCTCCTCTACAGCCTCTTCCTGAAGTAGGGCCGTGGCTACCATCTTATCTTGCCACGCTTCATTACCTTTCGCTTCTTCCTCTTCGTAGCATAGCAACTACTAGGGACACCCTAATGGATTCAGCACCATGTTTCATGGCTGAATGTTCAAAGAAATCTCCACAACATTGGAAGTAATGCAAAACAATTAAAAGAACCTGAAAAGATGAAAACAAAAAAATATTTTGCAGTAATATTTGACGAATTGCACAAAACTAATCTGGTGATCTGCCAGACAACCACCATGTAACAGCAAGCGAAATCTCTTTTATATAAGCATCACACTTTCGTGATGGCCCATTGGTGATAGCGAAGGAAATGCAATGTACTTCAGAGGCCTATTTAATCATATTTGTGCAATGTAATATGGAATCGTGACTGACTATAGATCAGTTTGTGTGCCTATATTAATCGGGTGGGGGCACCAGGGCAAAGTTTTGCATGTCAAAAGAAATTGGAAGTGGTTTGGGGTTGGTAGGAAATTTGCACCCACTATTTCCATCTGACTTTACTCTATCTACACTTATTGCTGCCTCGGAAAAGCAGCCAGCATAATCAAGGACCCTGCACGTACTCTTTTCCATCTTCTTCTGTCAGGAAACATTTACAAAAGTCTGGGATCATGTACCAACCAACTCAAGAACAACTTCTTCCTTGCAGCCACCAGACCTACTTATATGAAGTGTGTGGCATGGTGGCGTAATGATTAACACTGCTGCCTCACTGCAACAGGGGCCCAGGTTCGATTTCAGACTTGGGTGACTGTCTGTGTGGAGTATGCACATTCTCCCCATGTCTTCATGGATTTCCTCTGGGTGCTCCAGCTTCTTCCCATAGTCCAAAGATGTGCAGGTTAATTTGATTGGCTATGCTAAATTGACCCTTCATGTTGGAGTGTAAATACATGGGTTACAGAGTTAGGACCTGGGTAGGATTGCTGTTCGTGCAGGCTTGATGAGTTGAATAACTTCCTTCTGCATTGTAGGGATTCTATGATCCCATGATTAAGTTAATCACTCTCTACACCCTAGCTATGACTGTAACACTATATTCTGCTTGTTCTCCTTTGCTTCTGCTCTATGTACTCTATGAACGATATGCTTTGCCTGTAAAGTGCACAAGAAACAATACTTTTCACTATATACTAATACATGTGACAATAATAAATCAAATCAAGTCACATAAAATCCACCATTTTACCAGAATCAGTCACAAAACATATGTTAAAGTGGAGGTCATTGAATGGCGGAACAGACTTGATGGGCCGAATGGTGCTACATTTTATGGGCTTATGGTCAATACAATTAGAATTGTGCAGGGTGTCGAAATTTGCTGATGACACCAAGATTGGGGGAAAGGCAAATTGTGCGGAGGGTGTGGAGAGTCTGCAGAAGGATCTAGATAGGCTGGGCGAATGGGCCAGGAAATGGCAAATGGAATTTAATGTTGGCAAGTGTGAGGTGGTCCACTTTGGTAGGAAGAATGGTAGGAAGGACTATTACTTACGTGGCGAAAAACTGCAGCAGGCGACGGTGCAGAGGGACCTCGGGGTCCTTGTGCATGAGTCGCAAAAACCCAGCTTGCAGGTGGTCAGGAAGGCAAATGGGATGCTGGCCTTCATAGCGAGGGGGATTGAATATAAAAGTAGGGAGGTCTTGCTGCAGCTGTATAGGGCATTGGTGAGGCCGCAGCTGGAGTACTGTGTGCAGTTTTGGGCGCCGCACCTGCGCAAGGATATTTTGGCCCTGGAGGGAGTGCAGAGGAGGTTTACTAGGCTGATACCGGAGTTGAGGGGATTGAGCTATGAGGAGAGGCTGAGTAAACTAGGCTTGTACTCGTTAGAGTTTAGAAGAATGAGGGGAGATCTCATTGAGACGTATAAGATGATGAATGGGATGGATAGGATAGAGGTGGAGAGACTCTTCCCGCTCAAAAAAGACAGTAGGACTAGGGGGCACAGCCTCAAGATAAAGGGGAGGCGGTTTAGAACGGAGTTGAGGAGGAACTTCTTCACTCAAAGGGTGGTGAATCTCTGGAATTCTCTGCCCGTTGAAGTGGTGGAGGCTGCCTCGCTAAATATTTTTAAGAAGCGGGTTGATGGGTTCTTGATAAGAGAGGGGATTAAGGGTTATGGGGAGAGGGCGGGAAAGTGGAACTGAGCTACAACAGATCAGCCATGATCTTATTGAATGGCGGGGCAGGCTCGAAGGGCTAGATGGCCTACTCCTGCTCCTATTTCTTATGTTCTTATGTTCTTATGATCAAAAGTAAGATTGGAATTTTCCCTCAGTCGGTTACCTGCAAATTCACTATGGTAGTACTTTGGCTTATCTTTGCAGATTTCTTCAAGCTTAACATTTATCCGATAACCCCTTCAAGTGTAGGAGGTAGCATTCATCCTGTCTACCTCTTCCTCTCATGCTTACTGTACCAGGTGCTTCAGGGAGGAGAGGAAGCTTTGGCTATCTATTTGATTGATTGTGTTCCTTCTCCAAGTATCACTGAGGTAATTGGAGGGGCTTTCCCTGGACCTTACAAACTGCTTACTGTTATGATATCCTAGAGCTAACAGCTGTTGGTTTCCCCCACACTATTTGAGGAGTTTAAATGGACTCTCAGTCCAATTAACCCTAGTCTGCAGTAATTATTCCACCTCACCACTGGACAGCCCACTGTGAAGACATTAAAATGCACAATTATTGAGTAAAATTCATTCAAATTTGTTGTTAAGCTTTCTATGCCCAGCTGACTACAGTTGAGCTGATGTCTATATCAATTTCTAGGCTATGGTTCCCTTCACCATTCCATCAATTGGTCTAGAATTTGCAGTTGGTTACCAATTCACAAGTCAATGCTTAAAAGAAGTACAGAAAACAAATGAAGATTTAATAAGAAGGGAGGAGATTTTCATACTTAAATAAGTTAAATTGACAGCAACCAGAAATATTGAATTTACCATATCTTTTTTCTCCCTATAAATACTCCAGTATCCCTATATCCAAATCAGCATCTGGGCCAGTGAATACCCTGCCAAAGGTACTTTCAGATCCTTGAGTGTGCACAGAAGCACTAGAAATCCCAACACTGTGAAATGGCACGCAGACTCTTGTCTCACAGAAGCCAAACTGTTAAAAAATAAGTAGATTCAATTTTTATTTTACTATTCTGAAGTGAGCTGGTAAGTTAGGGAACATTGTCATGTTTGGAGCTCACACGATGCTCAGAAACATCCAGCAATGAATCAATCCATGTGTGAATTTGCTTTCCATTTTATTTTTGTCAAAGACATTACCCTGCAGGATGGACAAGGTAACTCCAAGCAGCATGATTGCTGAGGTTGGACTATAATTCACCTGACAAATTACATTAAGAGTTTACTTTTAAGTTACAATTCTGCCATCTGCCATTGGTGTGAAATGTGCAACACTGGAGAGACGACCCATTAAACAATGGGTTCTTTCCCAATTTTTGTTTCCGTGCAAGTCAGTGGAAACTAAAGTCTGTGGTGGAATTTAGAAAGCCTGAGAAGCTTGACATTGTAGTTGTTAGGAGGTGGCAGACTGTTTAAGGGCTGTGGGGCAGGGAAGGCAATGGAACAATGGTATTGCTAGTCCCAAGACCCGGCGTAATGCTTTGGGCATCCAGGTTCAAATCCCACCATGGTAGATGTTGAAATATGTATTCAATAAAAAACTGGAATTTTAGTCTAATGATGACCATGAAGCTGCAGTCAATTGTTGTTAAAACCCATCTGGTTCACGAATGTCCTTAAGGAAGGAAATCAGTTGTCCTTACTTGGTCTGGCCTACATGTGACTCCAGAGCCACAGCAATGCAGTTGACCCTTAAATGCCCTCAGGGATGGGCAATTAATGCTGGTCCAGTAAGAGACACCAAAATCCCATGAATAAAAAGAAAATGATTTGCAACAACTGAGTCTAAATCCTCAAAGTGTCTAGGTCTCCTGGCAGGACTACCTAAAAGCCCACATTCCTTTCACCAACTATAAGGGAGAATCCACTTCCATATCTTTCAAATGTAGCCCAGCTCCTTCAAGGAAATAATAACAACACCAGTCAGTCAAAAAGAAGTTTGTTCTTCAAATTATACAAATCAAAATGAGTTTGTGTTGCTGTATCTCCTGTTAGTCTTACTTTGCAATAGGCATCATTACAAATTTGAGCCAATTACTTGTGGTTGTTAACTTGAAGCTGAAATGATAACTTAGTATTTAACAGTGCAAAGATACCAATTTACAAAAATGAAAGATTTTGCATGATGTGTAATCCTGTTCCATGCATTTTGTGATGCAACGCCAAAGTAATTCTGTCAACAAATACATGAGGGGCCATGAGGAAAAGAAATAAACAGAATATTTTGATGTGCTGTACAAATAATAAGGAAAATCTTATTGTGTATCAATAGCATCAGCTACACTGACTAAAAATTCTGAAACTCATTCAGATAACTGCAAAGAGTTTGCAGAAGGACACAACCTTTGGTTTCAGATGAAGTGTGTGTTGCAGCTGTACTATCTGGGGATAACTAAAAATGTATCTGGCTCCAGGATAATGGTTCTAAGGAAGGAGTCTTTAACAAGGGAATTCTTACAATTTCTGACTTCTAGCTCACAACTGCATGCCACAAGACACAATCTACTGAAGTAATCTCTGGGAAGATCTTTGAAACTTTCACTTCTGTTTAAATGCAGGAAGTCACATACTGTGATGTGCTAACTGAACAAGGGTGAGTGAAAACACAGGAGCAAGTTGACCTGAGCTAGAAAGCTTTGATGACCTTTAGATCTCTTAACTCTCAGACCACTGAGCTGTCAGCCAAGAATAACATTGTTTTTGTTTTAATGCAGTGATTGTAAAGGTCTGTTAAAAGATTTTCTTTTAAAAAAAGCAGAGATAAATAGAAAAGCAAAGTGGATTAGGGAAGGATTTCCAGATGACAGGAAGCACTGCTCCCAGATGAGAAATACTTGGCAGGGGTTTAAAAGGCAGAGGGCCAAAGGTTTAAGATTGGGATGGAGAGCTGTGAAAGTTGCAGATTTGGATGGTATAAGCCATGTAAACATGATCAAGGCTTCAGGTCTCATTGTGCTGGGATATCGAGAACCTAGAGAGGTCAACAGAGATTGGTTACTGGGTGAGCATGAACTAGTGTGGGGTTATTTATTGAATTGATTGTGTTTCATGGAGGTGACGCTGAAGGTAATTTTGTTCCCCAATCCTACCAGTCAAGTAGAAAGCCTTATGGTGCAGTGGTAGTACCCCAACTGCTGGGCCAGATGCTCTGGGATTGAATCCATCGCCAGGACTTGTTAGCCACAGGATGTGGTTCAACAGAACTGATGTTCAACTCAGAAATTCTTCCATCACTTCCCCCACTTTCTCAAAGGATAAAAAAAAAGAACGGGTAAGAAGATACATTAGCATCAACAGCCAGTCAAGTATTTTACTTCTAATAAGAAATAAAGATGAAAATACCACAATGAAAAAAAAACTGAAAGAAATTCTGTTCATGGCTTTCTTTGTATCTTCTAAGCATTGCATTTGATTTGGTCTTACATTACATAGGACACCAGGTTAAAGTCCAACAGGTTTATTTGGTAGCACAAACTTTCAGAGCATTGCCCCTTCATCAGATGAGTCTCACCTGATGAAGAGGCAACACTCCAAAAGCTTGTGCTATCAAATAAACCTGTTGGACTTTAACGTGGCATTGTGCCTACCCCAGTCCAACACCAGCAACTCCACAACATGATTACATGGGATAGTATTATCAGGTAATTATAGAATCTTTAGAACAGAATCTTTTGGCCTTGTGTTAAGAATTTACCAATAGGGTGGCATGTTGGCACAGTGGTTAGCACCGCTGCCTCACTTCACTGGGGTGTAGGTTTGATTCCAGTTTGGGTAACTGTTTATGTGGAGTAAATGCATGGGGTTACGGGGATAAGATGGCAGGGGGATGTCGGGGAGTGGGGGGGGGGGAGCAGTTGGTTGGGCCTGGGTAAGATGCTGTTTCAAAGAGTTAGCACAGAGTCTATGGTCTGAATGACCTTCTACTGAACTGTAGGGATTCTATTCCATGGTTAAACATTTCAAGTTAAACCATTCAGCTTTTTTTGACTTTGTGATGAATTTTCATTTTTGCCTTTAAAGTTGCCATATTAATTGAACTGTTTTTGTTGCTATTGTTGTTCTACAACTTCTATGTTGACCCACCCTCTGGAAAGACTTCCTTGTTGGCTGTTAGTTGCACCTCCCACTGGGGTGATTGAGCTTCTGTCCAGCTCCCCGCTCACTGCTTAGGGAGGTGGAACGGAGCAGTAAGAGTTTACCTCACAGTTCCTCGAGTCAGAATTGAGCTAGAGTGAAATAATGTCAGAAGTGAACTGAAACAGAAGAGCGGGAAAGGTGAACCATAGGAAGTAAGGGTCACAGCTTGCAGATAAAATGGAGACAGTGTGGCAAATTGGTCACATTCAGATTGTCTTTGGGCAGCTGAAAACTCATAAGCACACTGGATCAGAAGCTGATGCCAATTGCTTTCTCACATAGGAGTGCGTGATGGAGTGGAAATTTCCCCTACAGCATTTTTTTGAATCTTCCTTTTTCTGGCATCTTGTCCATGACTTTTATTATTTCCTTATCAATTTGCAAGCCTTTCATTCATTTAATGCCATGTCATTGCCTCACTATTCTTTTCAAATCAACCGTTCAATCTCATTTCTTTCCTGCCACTCTGTTTGCAGACCTCACCATCCCTGATTTATGCCTTGTGCGTGGTGTTCTTGCCCAATCCTTCTGCTGCCATTTTGTTCCATCTAACTAAGGGGTCCAATTGGCTGATGTTTATCTTTCAAATTCCACATTCTCAACTACCCCTGATAACCTTAATTTCCCTAGCTTATCATGAATCTATCTACCTCTGCCTTAAAAATATTCAATGATATTGCCTCCCTTGCCTTCTCACTCAGAGTTCCAAACTCACACAACTCACTCAGAGCAAAAAGATTCTGCTCAGCTCTGCCCAAAAAGGACAACCCTTAATTTCAAAGCCGTGCACCCTAGCTCTGGACTGACCGACAGGAGTAAACATTCATTCCAAGTCCATCTTTTTGAGACTATTCATCGTTTTATATACTTCAATCAGTCTTCTAAACTCCAGTGGAAACAAGCGCAGTTTATCCAATCTTTCTTCTTCAGATAACTCACTCCTTCCAGACATCAATTGAGCAAACCTCCTCTGAACTACCTCCAATGCAGTTACATTCCAAAACTGCACACAGGATTCAAAATGTTGAGTGAGATTCTTCATTCTTGTCTGTGTACTGTGAAATCTTTGAAGTGGCCTGGTCACTTTAATATTCACACTCCCTGGACATTATAAGCCTACAAAAATCATAGCATTACTTCATTTTGCTGAGTGGTGGGGGTGCTCCCCTTGTTAACAGGGGAGGGGGCAGGTGGCAGTGGTGGTCACCATGTCCATGGTGGCAGGGAGGCGGGGCCTGTCTCTGAAAGTTGAGATCAGGGCTCCCTTTATGAGAAGGGCACCCCGATCTCTGTGCAACCAGACTGACCAGTGTGTTTTGCACAATGCATAATTTTATGAACTAAAGGTGGTGAATCCCACCTGACAGGCGCTGCTTATGCCAACAAGAAACACTTTGGTTTTCCTGCTGGCGCGTGCACTGAATGAAAAAACATAGGAACAGGAGGAAAGTATTCAGCCACCACGAGCCTACTTCATCCTTTAACATTGTCTGTTCTGTATCTCAACTCCTTTTGTCCACTTTTCTCATCTCCCTCTGTACCATTAGGACAAAACTGCTGATATCAGACTTGGAAACATTAATAAACCTGGCATCATCAGCGACTGGGGGCAAGAATTGCAGATTTCCAGTAATCTTTGCGTGAACAGTGTGTCTTGATTTTATTCTTAAGCTTGGTTCTAACTTAAAGATTATAACTCCCAGTTCTTGATTCCTCCTCCAGAGGAAATCTTTTCTCTGCATCTACTCTATCAAATACCATAATCACTTTTTAACACCTTGGTAAGATTGCCCCTTAAACCTTTCAATACAAGCCCAGCTTATTCAACCTGCTCTCAAAATTTAACCCTTGAAGCCCCATTATTATTTAGATGAAACTGCACTCTGGCCCCTCCAAAATCAATGGCCAGAATTCACTGGCTGTTCATGCCCCATCACCACTGCCAGAGGGAACGGCGCTCAGTAAAATCTCTGTTCACTGCAGCGTAGACGGGAGGATCCGGCTGGCGTGAACGGCTGGAGAAACCCACCCAATATACAGAAACTAGAAGCAGGAGTAGGCCATTTGGCCCTTTGAGCCTGTTCCGACATTCATTTTGATCATGCCTGATCATCAAATTCAATATCCTAACCTCCCTTTTTCTTATATCCCTTGATCCCTTTAGCCCCAAGAGCTATATCTAATTTCTTCTTGAAATCACACATTGTTTTGGCCTCAACTACATTCTGTGGTAGTGAATTCCACACATGCACCACCCTCTGGGTGAAGAAATTACTCCTCACCTGAGTTCTAAAAGATTTTCCCCTTATCCTCAACCTATGACCCCTAGTTCTAGACTCCCCCATCACTGGGAACATTTTTTTTCTCAATATACCCTGTCTAACCCTGTTAGAATTTTATAAGTTTCTAAGAGATCCCCTCTCATTCTTCTGAACTCCAGTGAATATAATTCTAACCGACTGCCATCCCAGGAATTAGCCTGATAAATCTTTGTTATACTCCCTCTACAGCAAGGACCTTCCTGAGATCCTGAAGTCTGGTGGTCAAAACTACATGCAGTATTCAGATGGTGTCTAATCAAGGCTCTATATGGCAGAAGCATAACATTCTTGCTTTTGAATTCCAACCCACTTGTGGTAAGGGCCGATTTCTCATTAACCTTTTTTAAAAAATTCTACTTTTGAATCTGTGCATTAGCTGTTAGTCATCGATGCATATGTATTAAATTCAAATTGTTTTTATAAAGGCCAGGTGATTGACTCCAACAGATTATGGTCCTGGCTCTACCAAACTTGACCCCTGTGAATGTTTGCCATTGAGCCTTAGTCAGTGTAGCTCCTGGAAACAGGGCAGAGGTGACAGAAGTAATAGAATCATTATGCAACAACTGCAATCAGCTTGAGTGTCGTGTTGCAAATGTCAGCTGTGCAGCGTTAATATTGAACGATATCTTGAACAGTTCTTTCTAAGGTGCTTGTTAAACATGTTTCCCCTTTCCCAAAATAAGACACAAAGTAGGTTTGCACTTCCATTAAGGTGTAGAATACGCTTTATATTTACAGACTTATAACCAAATATTTGGCACAAATTAAAGTCAAGAGTGTTTGGCCTGACCTTGTTACATGTTGGACAATAACTAATGAACATAGTGTCTGCAGGACAATGAGAACTGCAATGAACGTCCACATTGAGAAAATTAATGAACAAGTTGCTAATAAAATTGCATCCTCAAGAGTGACATGTATCACTGTCACTTATTTTCACTCCCTATTCTCTCATGATCAGTCGGAGAAAAGAACAGGCACTTTATTGTTTTATATTAACAAAGGAATTTTACTTTTGTTAATCGTTACTAAGGGTCATAAGAAATCCAAGGAGTTTCAATATATTGGGAGCGATTTTTCAGCCTGTACTCCCTGGAATGACAGTGTGCACTCAAAGTCCGGAAAGTACGGTTCACGCAGGCAAGTTTCCGAGTTCCAATCTTCCCAGCTCCTCCGATGGAATGATGTGAAGCGGATCCGCAGAAACCTAATTTTCATATATTAGCATGTCTTTAGTGAGCACTCTCTCCTGTTCTTCCACCCCCACCGGATATTCAGCGAATGCCAGCGTGATGTCACATCTGCGTCATTTACAATTCCACATAAACGTGAATCTGGCAGGAGAGGTCTCAGGCAACCATAGAATCTATAGAATCCCTATAGTGTAGAAAGAGGCCGTTCGGCCCACCTAGTCTGCACTGACAACAATCCCATCCAGGCTCTATTCTCGTAACCCCACATATTTACCTTGCTAATCCCCTAACCTCAGGGTTAATTTACCATGGCCAATCAATCTAACATGCACATCTTTGGACTGTGGGAGGAAATCAGAGTACCTGGAGGAAACCCACGCAGACACGGGGAGAATGTGCAAACTCCGCACAGACAGTGACCCGAGGCTGGAATTGAACCTGGGTCTCTGGCATTGTGATGTAGATGTGCCATGGTATCGCCCTTCCAACACCACCTGGGGTGTTTACTGCTCAGGGCGGCAACGGAGATAACTCAGGGGACACGGGTCAGGGCTGGAGGAGTCCCACAATAGCCATTTTGGGGGGAAGGGTCCATAAGAATCACTTGCAGGCCTTTCCTTCCCTTCACTTTGAGGTGCTCCTTGCAATAAAAGGGTTGTAAAGACTTGTATGCAGGCAGCACTTCCTGTTTCCTCTTTCCTGGATTCCTGTCCATATCAAAGCTGAAGAAGTGCCCTGAAGGAGTGGGGGCCGGCCAAAAGGTGGGAGGGCCTGAAAAGGAGAGGTTCAGCACTGTGAGTTATCTCAGGTTGGATCCCATGAGAGGTCAGACTGTAAGAGCAGGGTGGCTGATTCATGAATGGGCTTTGTCTCCCTTTGTGGCCTGAAGGACCTCACACCTGGGGTTGGGGGTGAGAGGGATGACTGCAGTGTGATTGGAACCCACACGAGGTGAGTAATCCAGAAGCCTGTTTATTTAGTGAATCCACTGAAGTCTGAGTGTTTGCACTGGTGCTGGGTGAGGGCGACAGATGTGACGTTTGCTCAATAGTGGAGTCAGAGAGGTTCTCCTCTGAGCTGCTGGAGTCTGGTGGTCCAGGAGGTGCGAGGATGGTCAGCTTGTTGCAATAATCAATCTGCAAGAGACATTAGTGCATTACAGGGGCTATGGAAGAAACATTGATTACTCACTTGAGACTTGAGGAATGACAGCATATGTGTTGAGGATTCTCATATTTCTCTGCTCCCACCAATTCTTCAGCAGTGCAGACAATGGTCTCCTCCTCCCTGGCCAGCTCGGGGGCTCACTCCCCAAAACATGTGAGGGTTCAGAGCTCGGGCATGACTCCAGGTGGCTCTGCTTGCTCATGCTTGTTGTGGTTGAGTTTGTCCTGGAATGATACAAAGAGGGAGAATGTAGATGGGAGCTTTGACATTTAAGATTCTGATGAGGTGTGGCAGGCATGGGGCTGAAGTGAGAGCTGGAGTGTGAAGAGCACAGCAGCTACTGGGGGCAACATGATGATTGCGGGGGGGGAGCCTGGTGCCTGGTGTTGGCAAAGGCCAAGGTAGCCGAGTGAGAGAAAGATTTGAGAGTGTGAGGGGTGCGGACGAGGGTCTAGTGTGGGACTGGGATGAAAAAGTGAAAAAGATCATTCATCTTCTTCCCACATTGCTAAGACTGTCCTCTTCTGGAGCACTGACCAGGACTGCTGGTCTATCCCAGACTGGGGTGGTGACCTGGCTGGAAGGCTGTCTCCTGGACATGGGGTAGGGTGTGTCCTGCTTCTGCTCCACTCCATCCAGCATCCTGATGAGGGCCCCCTCTGAAAAGTGTATTGCAGGCTTCTCGGCTGCCATTCCTTGCAGTCGTGCTGGGGAGCTGTATCAATGGAGCTCCCTAGTGCTTGCAGCGATTTGAGTCAGTTTAGGGCAGGCGAATCAGATGGAACAGGCCACAAGTGCAGCGTGAAATCCATGGGCAAAGAAATTATCACTAATGAGGCATAAGATTTGGCCCAGAAACACACTGTCGCTGTCGGCAGGAAACACTCCGCTTTTTGTTCCAGAACCCACACTCAGCTATTTTTTAGTACGATTTCGGCTAATGTTGAGAAGACATGCATTTGGCTCTTACAAAGAGACCCAAGTTTGACAGTAACAATTCTGAAAATTATCTTGACTGAGTAAAGATCCATTGTTGCATTTTATCTCATCTGTTGCAGACACTTTTATCCCTCGAGGAGAATTACTGGGAGAATTGGAGACATCAGCAGCTGGCTAAATGTGTTTAGTCTGTGCTGTTTGATATAACTTTAGGCTTCACTTTGCTTTGTACATGGTAAAGGAATAGTTCTGATGGAGTGTGAAATTTTGATTTTTTTTTATTCCATGGTTAACTCTTACTTAAAGTAAAAGGTAAGCTAAAACACATATCTATCACTTCCATAAATGTACTGGACAATGGGGCTAACAGCATTCATCATTATTAATTTGTAAATTAGGCTGAAACTTTTAGTGCCCCATCATGAGCTGTTGAACAAGGGAATCAGGACATTGCTGTCCAAAGTTCCCTGCTCCTGCACAAACCTGGCTTCACCACTCACTGGCTGGGCATTCTCGGGGATACAATCTGAGAGGTTCCAATACTTAACTATTTAATACCCACTGAAACATAACAGAAAAGTTAAGACTTATCCACCATTTAAGGGAAAAGATTCCTTGTAGAATTAAAGCCAATGTGAACCAAGGAAAATACTCTCTATTGGTGGAATACACATCTATCAGGAAGGAAGATGGCTGTGGCTGTGGGTCATCTCCACTGGTATTTCTCAGCAGAATGTCCTAGGCTCAACCAACTGCAGCTGCTTCATCAATGACCTTCCTTCCGACCAAAGGTCAAAAGTGGGGATGTTCTCTTATGGGTGGCACGGTGACATAGTGGTTAGCACTGCTACCTTACAGTACTAGGGACCCGGGTTCGATTTCCAGCTTGGGTCACTGTCTGTGTGGAGTTTACACATTCTCTTCATGTTTGTGTGGGTTTTCTCCGAGTGCTCCAGTCTCCTCCCAAAGTCCAAAGGTGTGCAGGTTAGGTTGATTGGCCATGCTAGATTGACCTTTAGTGTCAGGGGAATTAGCAGGGTACATATGTGGGATTACAAGAATAGGGCCTGGGTGGGATTGATTGTAGTCAGTGCAGACTCAATGGGCCAAACGATCTCCTTCTGCACTGTAGGGATTCCATGATTCTAATTTGCATAGTGTTCAGCACCATTCGCAACTCAGCAGATACTGAACTGCTCGCTGCCCGCATACAGCAAGACTTGGACAACAGTCAGTGCTGGATTGATAGGACAAGTAACTTCTGTGCCCATTAATAATTATCTCCCCTGACATTCAATGCAGTACCATCATTGAATCCCCATTCCAGCTACACCTTTGAGGTTACCGTGGACAATAGCTTCAACAGGACCAAACATATGAATACTGTGACTATAAAAGTAGGTTAGAAGTTATGAATTCTGCATTGAGTAGATTACCTCCTGAATCCATAAAACATATCCACTGTCTACAAGGGACAGTATGAGGAACGTGTTCAAATTCTCTCTATTTGCCTGGGTGAGTGTAGCACTTCAACATTCTAGAAGCTCAACAACAACCAAGCTAAGATGTCCACTTGTTCAGCATATCCACCACCTTCAAAATTCATTCTATCATGGGTACAGAGTGGTAGCAACATGTACCATTTATTGTGGCAGCTCCTTTCACAGCACCTTCCAAAACCAAAGCCATTAGCCCATTGAAGAACCAAGACCAGCAGATGCATTGGAGCACCACCACTTTCTTGCAAGTGCCCATCCATATCACACACCATCATGACTTGGAACTAACTGGCATTCCTTTCTGCATCAGAATCCTGGAACTCCCTTACTAACATTACTGTGCATGTACATATACCAAATGAACAGCAAAAGAGCACGAAGACAGCACACCACCACCTTCTCAAGGGCAATAGGGTGGGCAATAAATGCTTGCCTAACCGCCATGCCCACATCCCATGGACAATTAAAGTAGATGCTATTGAATCTTCCCAAAGAAAATGGTAATGGAAATGGCAATGATAATTGAAGTTACCAATGTGGGAACTTCTTTCAGATTGTACTTATTGTTGGAGATCTTAAAAATCTCAAGTAAAACATTTTTCTTTACTTTTTCTTTGTCTCTTTTATCTCACTCTTAATGCCATCTTCCTTTCCCTTTTGTTATTTTGCTTCCTGTACATCATATGACATTGAGCTAAATGTCAGATCTGTTTAGACTCTGGGAATTAAATTGGTTAACTTCAGAAAACAGGTGCCGAGATCGTGATGTGTGGTTTGCCTGAGTCAATTCAGATAGCAGGCCAAATCTGTGCCGCCTGCAAGCTGCACAGTTCATTGACAATGTGTACTATCAGAGTTCCCAATATGGTTGCTTCCTAGTCTTTCCAGCATTACTTGAAGCTAGCCTCTACTACTTAAAGCTGGACAGCATTCCTTTTAGGGAAGGTGCATTGTGGCTATTGGAGGAGCTGGGACCATTGCAAATAATGCATTGTGCAATAATCAACAATGTTGACCAGGGCAGACAGATGGAAAAGAGGAGAGATGCTTGAAACTGTGTGTGTGTGTGTGTGTGGTGGCAGGTGGATGTGGGGCACTGGATTCCCTTCAGACATATGCTCAACATACAGAATCCCTACAGTGCAGAAGGAGGCCATTTGGCCCATCAAGTCTATACTGACTACAATCCCACCCAGGCCCTATCCCCATAACCCCATGCATTTACACTGGCTAGTCCCCCTGATACTAAGGGGTAAATTAGCATGGCCAATCAACCTAACCCACACATCGTGGCACAGTGGTTAGCACTGCTGCCTCACAGTGCCAGGGGCCCAGGCTCAAGTCCTGGCTTGGATCACTGTCTGTGTGAGGTTTGCACGTTCTCCCCATGTCTGCGTGCGTTTTCTCCAGGTGCTTCGGTTTCCTCCCACAGTCTGAAAGACTGCTGGTTAAGTGTATTGACCCAAACAGGCGCCGGAGTGTAGTGACTAGGGGAATTTCATAGTAACTTCATTGCAGTGTTAACCTTCAGCCTTACTTAAGACTAATAAACTAACTTTAACTTTATTTTTGGACCATGGGAGGAATTCAGAGCAGCCGGAGGAAGACCACACAGACATGGAGAGAATGTGCAAACTCTCCATTCACCTGACGAAGAGGGAAACCTCAAAAGCTTGTGCGTTTACTATCAAATAAATCGGTTGGACTAAAACCTGGTGTTGTCAGACTTTTTACTGTGTTTACCCCAGTCCAACGCCGGCATATCCACATCAAACTCCACATAGACAGGGACCCAAGCCAGGAATCAAACCCAGGTCTCTGGCGTTGTGAGGCAGCAGCACGAACCACTGTACCAATGTGCTCAAAAATCAGTGGCAAGAACTAATGGAGGGGGTAACTGCGGTAGTTTAGCCCCTAATTAAGCGATACAATACGGGCAGTAATTTAATGAACGTGTGTGGGTAGCTAAGACAATGGGCAGAACTTTACCGGCACGTCTGCCCAAGTTTTGCACAATGCCGAGCGAGGCCAATGGAGAATGCCATTCTCCGAGCTGAGCCCGCCCCCCAAACTGGGGCTGGCATGCTGGTAAAATTCCGGCCAATGAGTGCCTCTTCAAATGCCAAATCCTATCAACTCATCATATCCACTACTCATATTATCACACACCCATCACTAACCTACTGGCAATCTCCATCAATCAGGACTCAGACAATATTTATTAGCTTGACCATGCATACACACTTAGCACTATTGTAAGTCTCAAACATACATCTCACAGCTTGCATAACCTGTCAGCTATTTAACCATGAAGGCTGCATCACCCAATACAAGGAAGTGACACACTTCCCTCCCTCCAGCAAGACAACTTGTCGATCAACTGGAGGCAGCAGGAGCTACATGGAGGAGGAGAGGCATACTTCCATGTTCTAATCCCTACGGTCCTAATACGGCTGATCATTATGGGAAGGGCCATGACTGAGGCTGTGGCCACTGGTGGGGTTGAAGAAACACCTTCAACTCAGTCCAATTTGCCCCATTGCATAATCTTTCTGTCCTCACCACAAACATAGCCGCTCTCCTATTTTCTTTCACATAACCAGCAAAATTCAGGCCATTATATTTTTCTCCACTGTGAAGTACTCAAAGAATTTAAACTAATATGAAGTAACGTATAGTTGATATGTTTTATAAATAGTTACAGAAAAATGTGCTTAAATTACCATTTGAAACTCCAGACAGGTTCTCAACTGATGACTGTCACTGGATGAATTAAACACAGAGAAAAGTTTACATGTAAGTGTAAAGGTTTGAGATTATAATTGCAACCTTTATATTGACTTAAATCTTTCCCCTGTATCACACCCCATGAGCTCTAGAAGATTTGCGGGAAACAATAAATACCAGATAACATAAAATAAAGATGCAGCTTAAAGCAATTGTCAGATATTAATACATGTTACGGAATATGCTCACTTTTAATATTTTGCAATAAGATGTAATTGAAGCTGATTAATGAAAATGACTTGAGATATTATTCACTCCTCGCCAGCTGTGCTGTCATTTGCAACCTTTAAAGGAACAGCTATTGGCAATGTTGCTGGCAGGTAATCTCTGCTCATATTTGGAAATTGTATCATTTCTTGTCAGAAAGTGAGGAGATGCTTGAAATTACTTTTCGAATGAATTGTAATTTTAAATGAACCCAATTATAAGCAGAAATTGCTGGGGACTTTTTTTTCGGTGAAGCTTTCAAAAGGGAATCATCTTTCCTTCAGAGGCCCATTGGTGAGCATACATGCTTCTGCCACAGTGTGGCACACGTTCTCCATGTGCCGCACGAAGGGAGACTTACATTGCTTATTTAACAATGAATCACTCGGTGCCAGAGAGTGGTAGATTAAGATTTGTGCCTGAGATTTCCCAGACGGCAAGTTCCCAATCTCAGCAGGCAACGTCTGCGGAGGTGCCAAGTAGAACTAAAGTGAATTCCCCGAGCAGGGGAAAGAAATCTGAATGAAGGGGTGACAAAATTACGTACGTGGTTCCAATATACATTATTTTCAATTGGACTGAGGAAGCTTTATCTTTCAGAAGAAAGTTTTAAATAAAAATTAGGATTACACTGAGCCTCTGTGAAGGATAGTGCTTAAGACTTTGCTAATATTTTTGTGATACTCTCTTCACGAGTTGCCATAGTATTGCAGGGAATAAATATTTTGTGAGCTGTGTTAATCTGGAACAACTCACGAGCATTATAAATAGAAGTTCCATCAATAAAACACATCGCCAACCATTCTTTCTGACACAGATGCGGAATTTTACCGCCTCACCCACCTGAGACTCATAAGATCCCACTCGAGGTCAACAAAGAATGAATGCTGTTCTGCGAACCTGGTAAAGTTCCGGTAAGAATCCTTGCAATTTCAGCAACAGAAAATGAATCCATACAACAGATTTTGCAAACCTCTGCCAGCAATGTGAGATATGCCTAGCTTTTGTGGGATTGGCATCTCGCACAAGAAGTAGTTCTCGATTAAATTTCCCCTTGTAATTTTATATGCGATGGAATTTTCCTCCTTGTGCTATATATAGTAATAGATCTTGTATAAAGTGTGCATTTTAAAAACAGAAAGAGATGATCCTGAATAGAGTGAATATTCTCTCTGCGCACCAGAGGAAACATTGGTCTCTTTCAAGATTATATTTTACCGCTTTCTGAGATATATTGAGGCACCAGATTTTAGTCCAACCGATTTATTTGTTGGACTAAATCGGTTGGACTAAAACCTGGTGTTGTCAGACTTTTTACTGTGTTTACCCCAGTCCAACGCCGGCACATCCACATCATATATTGAGGCTGCCAGACAAGTAAATATTTCAGAGCAATGTTTGAAATGACAAACCATTAAACTAGACTTTTAAAAAATACTTTGTCATAATTCTTTGTAATGAACAGCACAGCCAGCAAGACGCTGGTCTCAGTTTATGATCTCCAGATTCAAGGACGGTGGCCGGAATTTTATCACCATTTGTGCTGGTGGGATTTTCCCATCCTATTGCAGTGAACGGAGATTTGGCTGGCCACCAAATTCTCTGACCACGCTGCAGTGGGAATATGGCATGAACAGCAGGTAAAATTGCACCCTACTAGTACTAGGACTGACGCAAAAGACTAAGATTGAAACTTATCCTATATCTATGCACAATTGAAGAAATGGCTTCATAACTGAAGTAAAAAAAACTCCTCCTGTTTTAGTACTTCTAAAGAGTAAAGATTATAGCTAAAAATGAAGACTTCTTACATATGATGTCTTACACATGATTGCAACAGAATGTTTATGTCTGACAATAAATATTAGTTAAATTTATTTTACAGTTTAAGTGGAATTGCAAAAGCAGTGGATGTGTTATGAGTATTAAAATGCAGCAATAGGAATAAAAATCACTCTATCCTGCCTACTTCTTCCAATGTACTATTGATCAATAGTAGTATCATGGGCTCTAGCCACCTTATATAATAATCTAAGAAGGTGAATAACCAAGATTAATTTACTCTGATCATGGAGTAACAACATTGTTCCATTTTGCCAGCTTCTTCACCCAAATCTACAAAGTGAGCAATTTATTTGTGGATGGCATTGTGGCACAGTGGTTAGCACTATTGCC
The DNA here is from genome assembly GCF_965287045.1 of Carcharhinus amblyrhynchos. Taxonomy (NCBI): domain Eukaryota; kingdom Metazoa; phylum Chordata; class Chondrichthyes; order Carcharhiniformes; family Carcharhinidae; genus Carcharhinus; species Carcharhinus amblyrhynchos. The sequence continues at coordinate 23,124,389 of NC_137342.1, read as the reverse complement.
TCACAGTGCCAAAGACCTGGGTTCCATTCCTGGCCTGGGTCATTGTCTATGTGGAGTTTGCACATTCTTCCTGTGCCTGCATGGCTTTCCTCTAGGTGCTCTGGTTTCCTCCCACAGTCTGAAAGACCTGCTGGTTAGATGCATTGACCTGAACAAGTGCTGGAATATGGTGACTAGGGGAATTTCACGGTAACTTCATTGCAGTGTTAATGTAAGCTTTACTTGTGACTAATAAATAAACTTTACTTTGTGGATGACCACAGGTTTTGATCTGACTTCATTAAAAAGGATTTCACTCCAATATCTGTCAAAATACCAATTGTTCCAATAAATATATTTTACGGACATTGAGTTTTTTGAAATCATGGCATTGAATTCAGGAAAACCTTCTCTTCTTGAGAGAAAAAAACAAGCGCTAGAAAATCTTTGTAATAATATCCCCTGCTAGTGACGTATTTTGACAATGCACTTTCTCTTGCATTATCATGTGTACTTGTAAACAGATGCAAAATGTTTACCAAAGATATCTTCCTGCACATGTCACCTGGGAAGAGGATTGTGGCGGAATACTGTACATTTAAACAGATAACACGTTTTATTATACCTTGCAGTTCATCCCTATCTTTATTTAAAGCGACTTGCTACGGCAACCAATGGTAGCATTCTAATGCAAGATGTTTTTATACTCGCTTAAATACAATCTTCAAAATAAATCTCCATTCTTCATGTTCATTGAGGCACCTCACACTCTAACTTGCAATCTTTTCGCTCTCCAGCAAAACTCTGCCAAACTCTGTGTTGATGGAACGGGCATTTTAAAGTCAGATGGCCCTGCTCCATTACCATACCACAGCTCTAGTAAAAGGAGATTTATTTTTCCACTGTTGCCTGGTCATTTCTTACAGACTTTCCATCTCCTTTGGCTTCTGATGAATGGGTTGGTTAATCTTTGACTAAGCTGTTAAAGAAAACAAATTATTGCAAAAATATAGTGCCTCCCAAGACCTCAGGACATCTAAAAGTGCTTTACCGCCAATGAAGTACTTTTTAAATGTAATCATTGTGTGGTAATATGCTTTTAAGTAATAGCAGCATGATATCATTGGAAAGGAAGTATGTCATGTGATCCAGGTCTGGTTTCACTTCTGTCTGTGAGTAGGAAACAATGCAGCTCTGATGTGTCTTCCTGTGCATAAATGTTCTCATGTGCTTAATCTCATTAAAGGGGCCCACAATGTGTTTACCTAATCCCTTATGAGTGACTGGTACCTTGATGCCATTATAAAAATGCAGCACACGGTTGTAATGGAGAAAATGCAGCAACAGATTGAGGAATAAAACAAGTTCCTCAGATAGCTATGTAACCAGATAATCTGCCTTTTTTTTAAGAGATGTTTAGAGTCACAGTTGGTTTTATTTGAGCAGTTCCTGGTTTCATTCAATTTGAACACCTCTTGCACCCCAGGGTCCGGTGTGATCTTTTATAGATGCAATTCATATTGTGCTTCTGCTTCCAGCAGATTTTTCCTGTTGCTTACTATCAATATAAATAATTCTTCATTCATTGAAAAATGTCAAGAAGTCTATTTTTTAAGGCTATTAGTATGACTCATTTTCGTAATTACCTCTGCCAGTAAATGGTGGATGAAAGTAATGTTTTCACTCTGTTTGTTGATCTATGTGTGTGTGAATAATGGCTGAGATACTCCAATGTCCCAGCCATGTGTTTCCCACCTGCGGAAGGTGGTGCGTTGTTTGCTAGTGGCGAGATTCTCTGGTCCCACCGCTGTCAATGGGAAATCCCATTAATGTCACCCCACGTCGGTGGAAAGCCCGGAGGCAGGGATGGGCTGCTGGGAGGACCAGAGAATCCTGCTGGTATGAATGGAGAATTCCAGCCAATATATCTCAAAATATAATGGACAGATTTCAGCTAAATTTTTTTACACAACTAGGGTATGATCCAAGGATGAATTATTAACTTTTAGCAAAGGTGTGGATCTAACAAGCAACTAGTATTCGATAACCAATGACTCACATGTCCCACGAAAGAATAAAAAAAAACAAGCAGATTGGGTGAATTGACTTTTTTCTGGATGGTTGTCGATTATTTTATTTTGAAAGTTGTTTGTCTCAACTGCTGTGGTGGAATTTGTCAGAGATATCCAAATGTGAGCAGAGTTTTCAGAGCAGATTGTTGGATGTGAATTGACCTGAAGACTCCTCAGTGAGATAGAAGTTCTTAATTAAAAAAAAACCTTTTAACTTTGTAATGACTGATCATCAACCAACCAGTGAAAAGCCTCAAGAAGGAGCTGAGTGATTGTAATAATGTTGAGTTAACACAGTGGGCTGGAGGTATACGCTCTACTGAGTATCCTCTTCACTTGTTTCATCTTGTGTTTGAAAAAATGTAGTCAGTTCAAATACTGTTTGCACTTCAGACACTGTTTGCACTTTAAATGAAAAATACAACAAATTAGCTATTCGGGCCTTTAAAATTCTCTCAACATTTGTATATCTTTAAATGTTCTTAGGGCGACGTGATGGCCTTGTGGTAATAACACCAGACTATTAATCTGGAAACTCAGTTAATGTTCTGGGGTCCCGGTTTCGAATCCTGCCACAGCAGGTGGTGGAATTTGAATTCAATAAAAAAATCTGGAATTAAGAATTTCTGATGACCATGAAACCCTTGTCGATTGTTGGAAAAACCCACCTGGTTCACTAATGCCCTATAGGGAAGGAAATCTGCTGTTCTTACTTAGTCTGGCCCACTTGTGACTCCAGAGCCACGGCAATATGATTGACTATCAGCTGCCCTCTGAAATGGCGTAGCACACCACTCTGTTGTATCAATCGTTCAAGAAAGCAGCTTGCCACCAACTGGTGCAACTAGGGTTGGGCAATAAATGCTGGCCAGCCAGTGACGTCCATGTCCTACCAATGAATAAAAACGAAACCAGCCATTCAAAATCAAAATAACCTCTAGATGGCGCTCTGTAACAATCTTTACTATTTTGCCAAAGAAAATTCAGAAATGCAAGAAGAAAACATATTAAAAAATCGTCAACAAGTAAAAACATGCACTAGAAAGGTCCGCTGCCCTGAAGCTTAAAGATTTTAAAAAGCCACGTGATTTATATTATACATAGATTTAATGAAATAGAAAGGAAAATAACAAAGATGTTAACAGAACTCAGTTGTAATGAGAAGCAATTGGTGATTGTAATGTTCTTGAAATACTATTCCTGGATGTATGTACCATCGTTAACAATACAATAGTGTAGTTTATGATAATTAATTAACAGTCACTTAAAGTGGAAACTCACTGAAACAGCAAATATTCTGTGTTCATTCAAAATAATTATTTTTGCACAAAATGTAGGATACATATTTTCCTACACATGTCACAGATGTTCATTTTTGCTCATTTTACAACAATCATCCTTACATGTCTTGTCCCGTCATATTTTAAATTCATCCATCTTTTTAATAACGTAGATATAGCCTTGGTACATTGCTAATGGAAAAGAAATTGACTCAAAACACACCAATTGTACAACAATAAGGTCAACAAGATCAGTCCCTTTACTTAACAGTTATTTGCTATTTCCTTTTATTTGTCCTTGCCATCTATTTGCTAAAGTAAATCAGGTTCTGAGTAAGCCATGTTGTGCAGAATTTTCATTAGTAAAGTTTAAAGTTTATTTATTAGTATCACAAGCAGGCTTACATTAACACTGCAATTAAGTTACTCTGAAAACCTCCTGGTAGCCACTCTCCAGTGCTTGTTCAGGTACACTGATGGAAAATTTAACATGGCCAATGCATCTAACCAGCACATCTATCGGACTGTGGGAGGAAATCGGAGCACCTGGATGAAACCCATGCAGACACAGGGAGAACATGCAGAGCAGACTCCACACAGACAGTGTTTCAAGCCGGGAATCAAATCCACTGTGAGGCATCAGTGCTAACCATGCTAGTTAGGGCAAATTATGCCTAATATTTAGTCGTATGTGAAAAGTTCACTTTAATAGGTATATTAGTGTATTTATTACTGAAAAACCTCCATTAGAGATCTTCTGTAATTCTAAATTGTAATGTGGGTGATTCCATTTCAAATTCTGATTACGACTGCATCACAACTACAAGTCCAGTTCAAATGAAAACATCAGTGCAATCTTAAAGCTGCCTTAGAAGGTTATGGTCCATTCTAGGATTTGAACCAGGCTAACCAATGCAATAAGTGAGAGGCACTGCAGTTTTGGAGATGTCAGCTTTCATTTGAGAACTTAAATTTAGCCTTTTGCATGAGATCCTTTTTGCACTACTTGAAGACATTTTCACTGTCCAACATTCCTGTCTCTGCCAAACCAAATCATCTGCTTACTTCACTTTTGACTGTTTGTGGGATCTTCTGCACCAATTGTTACATTTACCTGCACATCAACTTAACATTTCATGTTAAGCTTTTGGGTAGAAAAACATCCCAGAGCATGTCTCAGAGGTGTAAAGAAAATGGACATCAGCCAAAGGAGGATAGAGGATCAAACACGCGCAGGTCATAGAGGAGGAAAAAGAGATGGAGTCACAAAAACGATTTAGAGAGGGAATTTGAATGACCTGATCAACATATTTAAAGAAAGTGAATAATGCCAGCCACTGTAGGAAAGAATTTATTCTCACATGGTACCTTTCACACTCTCAGAATATGCCCAAGGTACCATGTGAGAATAAATTCTTTCCTCTTTAGTAATAAACTGAGACAAATTAACCAGGATGCAAACAAATTTATCTCTACAAATAGGACACGTCACTAATTGTTTTCATTGCTTTTCATAATCCATCCGCCAACATTGTTATGGTACAGAGTGCTTAGCTGTCTTTAAGTAGCTATGCATTAATCTGTTTAAATAGGATAAGCTACCTTAAGGCAGTCGGAGATAAATTAGAACATATAGGATACTGTGTCATTTAGACACAGGGTACATTTTCTCAATTTTGCACCAAGTGAGAAAGTATTCACTTTCCTGGATCTAATTTCAAGGGTGATAGTCACCACAGCAACCTGGGTATTAAATCCATAAGTTGGGTTTGCGTAGCCACCAAGAAACTCATGGCCATGTATTATTCTGCCCTTTTTCAGATTAATAAACATTATGCAACATTCTACAATTCATACAGAGTCTGCACTCACTCACATTACCAAATTACAGTAAGAAGTCTCACAACACCAGGTTAATGTCCAATAGGTTTATTTGGAATCATGAACTTTCGGAGCGCTGCAGTCATTGTAACCACTTCATCGAAAGTCAGAAAAGTGGAGGTAAACAAATTCTTTCCCCCAGACTTTCCACTGAATTAAAGTAATTGCTAAAAGAACATCATGAAGTAAATCAAGGCTTTTAGATGATGACGATGATGAACATGGAATTCCAATACAAAAGAAAAACACTGTGAATGCTGGAAAGCCAAAATTGAAACAGAACATGCTAGAAATATTATTTTGGCTATAGAGAGAAAATAGGTGCTAGATGGGTGTAATGGTTTTATGACTAAACTATTTTAAAGTCTTGACTTTGATCTTAATTGCTGATTTTTAAATTTGAATTTCCTGGATGTGCTAAACAGACCCATGCAGGTTCAGCATAAGTGCTGGCGAGACTCAATGGGTGGAAGTTTCTGACCTCCCTGTGGCGCGTTTCTTGTTGCGAACGGCAGCACGCCTCCATTTCCCATTAACTCCACCCCACACCACTGGGAAAACTGCAGCGGGATGTGTCATCAGCGGGACCAGAAGATCCCGCCGGTGTGAACCTCTAAAAAGTTCCTGCCAATATGTTTCCCGAGCATTCACTTCCACTGAAGATGCAGCATACTTTGGCAGAGCAGCAGATTGCAGGATGACTTATGGACCATTGGAATGGGTACAGAGGTTCTTGAATACGATGAGCTCCCGAGTGAATGAGCTCCTGAGATGGAAGAATTTCCTTACTCTTATAAAAGGCTTTGCACAAATGGTTAGGCAGGGAACTTTGGTAAGCAGGAGCTTGTGCAATAGACCTTGTTATGAGGTTCATAAGATTGTTATATTTTAGGGTTGTGACTTTAATGAAAAGTAGAATGAAGGGGTTCTTGTGACATGTTCCGATGTCTGCCTGACGGCAGTTGCTTCATTGTTACAGATTAAAAGGAAATCAGATTGTTTTACGATGGAGAAGGTGCAAATGTTTATGCTTTGAAACAATAGGAGTAGCCTCTGTGCCATCAGTGGATATGATGTGGAGATGCCGGCATTGGACTGGGGTAAACACAGTAAAATGTCTCACAAGAGAACCTTCCACACATCTGATGAAGGAACAGTGTTCCCGAAAGCTTGTGGAATTACTATCAAATAAACTGGTAGGACTTTAACCTGGTGTTGTGAGACTTTTTACCGTCAGTGGATAGACAGTGAATCTCCAAAGTCCCTGAAAAGTGTTGAAAATCTGCTTTAAATGTAAGAGAGTTGGCACTCAAAAATAACTAATCAGCATTTGATTTACATTGCAATGGAACTGGGCTTTGAGAGAGGAAGGGTGTTAGTTTAGGAGAAAGAGGGCAGCTAGAAGCTAGAAGTATGCTTCACCATATAAGAATGTGGGTGAGACTTCATACTCTGATTGGAAAGACCAAATTCATGGAGTGTTAAAATGAGGCTGGGAAATTTGCTAGTTTTAGCTAGAGAGAGTGGTTTACCAGGACTTATTTTTATTCATTTAAGAGACGTGAGTGCCAGTGGCTAGGCCAATATTTATTACCCATTCCTAATTGCCCTTGAAAACTCACATCTTGAAAGACAGTTTTGAAGTTAAACTGTCCAGGTTGGAAAAGGAAATGATCGGGAATAAACCCCTGGGAGAAAAAAATCATTTTGAATTGATTATGGGAGAATTGAATATCGACTTGAAGGACAGTGTAATGTTTACCTGATAGTGAGTTTATCTGCTTGTGTTAAAAAGTTCTGTTCTGTAGTTTAAAGTATAAGTTGCTTACAAAGATAATGGCTGTAATACTTCAGTCTTGCATTCACTGCTACCGCTGCCAATAAGAATGGAGGATTTGGCACTCAGCCAGATCTCCATTCACAGGAGTGGGACCAGATAATCCCAGCCACAGAAAAGATTGGAGAATTCCAGCCACTGCTTAGTTAGCCCTTTGTAGTCTTTTGTTAAAATAAAAGTCTTAAAACATGAATTATTTTTGAATCACATCATTCAGTTATTATGATTGAGGACAATTATCCCTTTATTCCCACCAATAGGACTGTTACCAACAGTGGCTGAAATAAATTGTAACAAGGTGGTATAACTAAGTCACCACTCAGTTTGAGTCTAATTGATTGGTGCTCTGCTTACAGTGTCCTGCTTACAGTGCCTAGAAATGAAGCTACTCAGCCTTGAGTCATTGGTTGGCAGGATGGTAGGTTTCTAGTTCTCAACATTCCCTTGTAACATTCTTCTCCATCTGCTTCTCCTCACAGCCAACAATTAGTATGCTATCCTGTTCTTGCTGCTATCAGGTTCATACAGTCTGTATGGAAAAAAATGGGAATGGAATGACTTTCCCTGCTCTGTTTGACCTTCTGTTCACCAACTGATGCCAAGTCTAGCTAAAAGAAAATGTCTATCTTTTAAATATATATTTCCTAAAGAAAGCAAACATGTGATTTGCTCCATCCCTACTTCAAAAACCAGTGAACAAGGTTGTAAAAGTTTTTTTAATCTCCATGAAGTAGCTACAGCAAATAAAGTCTCTTCAACACAAACCCTGTGGCTCACGATTCATATCTTTCCAGTACTTTCTACATTCAATCCTTCTCTCTGTCCCTGCAGCCATTTTCCATTGGATTCCAGTTGGCATAATCTTTTGTGATAATTGCCTTATAAAATATCTTATTACATGGAGTAAGACACAGCGGGGACGATCTTACCAAAGAAATTCTAAGTCGCAAATGAACATGAAAACGGAAACGTTTCAGATCTGATTTTTTGGCGAAGCCACAAATTCAAATTATCTGCCATTCTTTTGCACAATCTGTTTTTGGCAGAAGGGGTGGGGCCTAAGCTCACTAGAAAGTCAGCATTTGGCAGTAGACTGCGCAATCACGCATGCGCAGATCCAACTCCTGGATATCACCTGCCTATATGCACCCCCCCACCCCCCATTATTTCTGGCCTCCCTGGCCAATCAGCTCCCAACCTCACCAGAAAAGGCACTCCTGGACTCAGAACGCATCCCGCTCCCTGATCAATCACCACCCCCTCTCCTCCACGCCACCTCGTCCTGACCAAGTTGATCACTGCCTCCTGCAGCCAATTGCAATTTTCAGAGTGTGCTGTTTCCATCCACATGTCCTCCCCCAGCCAATTCTTGCTGCAGAGTGTGCAGCTTCCATCCACATGCTTCTGGCCAATCCACATTTGAGAATGTGCCTCCGTCCACTTCCCCTCCATCCAGTCACCTTAGGCCCCATAAGGTTCTGCTCCCTTGGCACTGCCTGGTGTCTGGTGGGAACTGATAAGATGACAGGCTGGCACTGCCGGGGACTGGTAGTGCCTGGCTGCCATTGAACCCCCCGCCTCAACATCCCAGAGGGCCTCAATGGCCTCCAGTTCTGCTGGCGAGGCCATCACGACAGTTGATGGGACCGTACCCGATCCTTGCCAGTGAAGACATTCATTGGAGAGACTGTTAAGGCAAGTGAGCCTGGACGATTGTGACCCGGACTCACGAATGAAATTCGAATCCACATTTAAATATTGAGATCAGCCTCGTGCCCTCATAAACAAACAAATGTTGCCCCCATATCCTCCTCAGTTTTTGATGATAGTTCCTATCCTTTCTTGTTGCCTTTTCTTCCCCAATCCATCAATTTGTTGTGATTATTTTCCGTCCACCTTCACTTCATGTCTACAAGTGACGTGTAGGAGAAGAGGTAGACTAATGTTCCCTACTAAGCAGAGATATTAAAAGCAGAGGTTGAGGCTGCAAGGGAATCCAGAGATCAGTGGACAACAATAGGCGGAAGGATTAAGCATAAGGAACCATGTTAGGATAATATGGTGGTTTGAGCTTGTGCATGTTGCTAATAAATGTCCCAGTATGGAACTGAATTGATTTACAAAATAATTTTGCATTTGCGTGTCCATGTATATACCTCCATGGTGAAACTGACTGTAACTTTAGATATTTTTCCTCCATATTACATAATTCAGACAAGCTAGCTATTTAACATCTGCCACCTTATGACTGTGGCTACCTCCATCTTGGGCTAGCCAAGTTCAAATCCCGCCATGGCAGATAGAGAAATTCAAGTTTAATTAAAAATATCTGGAAATAAGAATCTACTGCTGATCATGAATCCATTGTTGATTGTCGGAAAAACCTATCTGGTTCACTAATGTCCTTTAGGGAAGGAAATCTGCCCTCCTTACCCGGTTTGGCTTACGTGTGAACACAGCAATGTGTTCATTCTCAACTTTCTTGGGCAACTAGGGATGAGCAATAAATGCTGGTCTGCCAGTAACGCCCATGTTCCACGAATGTTTTTTTTTGTTTTTTTTCTAAAGTGTCAGGCAATATTTGATAAATAGTCAAGCTTCTGTCTTTAGCTTTGGACACACACCAGGGTCTTGTCCCTGTCTTATGAAGAATTGCCATTATACATGATGAATAAAAGTATGTAATTAACAGTCAAAGGAGTGCCTGGAGGAGACGGGTGGGTCCCTCTTGATTATTTTTTATTCAATCGTGGGATATGGGTGTTACTGGCTGGGCTGCCCATCCCTAATGGTCTTTGAGAAGGTGGTGGTAAGCTGATTTTTTTGAACAACTGCAGTCCATGTGATGCAGGTACATCCACAGTGCTGTTAGGGATGGAGTTCCAGGATTTTGACCCAGTGGCAATGAAGGAATGGCAAAACATTTCCGAGTCAGGATGGTAAACGGTTTGGAAAATAACTTCCAAGTGCTGGTGTTCCATGTGTCTGCCCTGACCTTTTAGATTGTAATGTTTGTAGGTTTGGAAGACATTGTCTAAGAAGCTTTGGTGAATTCCTGGCAGTGTGACTTGTAGATGGTAGGTGATGTCATCAGATGTGCGATGAGGTAACATCAGATAAAAACAGAAAATACTGGAAAAATTCAACAGATCTAGCAGCATCTGTTGAGAGAGAAACAGAGTTAACATCCTGAGAGCATTTAACTGATCTTCAGAGTTAAAGAGAGATAGAAATGTGATGGGTTTTATACTGTTGAGTGGGTGTAGAGCAGGTGGAGCAAAAAAGTAGATGGTAGGAGCTCAGGAGAGATTTGATAAAAATATCATGGACACAAGGGAGTGGTAAAGATAATGATAGAGTTAAAGGCTAAGGCAGGGTCTAATGGTAGCATAAATGTCAGATGGCAAAATGTATTAATAGTGGACCAAGGAAGAGTGCCCCCTGAAAGCAAGACATAAGAACAAGGTGGAAACTGGTCGTATGTGGGGAGGGGGTGGCTTAAAGATATTTTTAAATGGAGGACAGAATTCGTGGTATGAAGTTATTGAACTTGAGTGTTAAGTCCTGAAGGATGTAAGATCCCTAATTGGAAGATGAAGTGCTGTTGCTTCAGTTTGCATTAGGCTTCACTGGAACATTTCAACATGCCTAGGTCAGAAACATGGACATAAGAGCAAGATGGTGAATTGAAATGGCAACCAGCAGGAAGGTCGGGGTCATGCTTGTGGAGTGAGCAATGGTGTTCTCAAAGCAGTCGCCCAGTTTGCATTTAGTCTCCACAATGTAGAAGAGGCTGCATTGTAAACAATGAAAGCAATCAACTAAATTGAAAGAAGTGCAAGTAAGTCACTACTTCGTCTGGAAGAAGTGTTTGGGGCCTTGGGCAGTAAGCAGGGAGAAGGTAAAAAGGCAGGGGTTACATCTCGTATGATTGCATGGGAAGGTGCTGTGGGAAGGGGGCAAGGTGTTAGGGCTGATGGAGGAGTGGACAAAGGTGTCAAGAAGGAAACTGTTCTAATGCAATACTGACAGGGATGTGAGGGACTTGTGTTTGATGGAGTATCATGATGGAGTTGGCAGGAATGGCGGACAATGATCCTTTGAATGTGGAGATTGGTGGGGTGAAAAGTGAGTTCATCATTCTGAGAGAGAGAGAAAGGAATGAGAGCGGAAGTGTAGGAGATGGGCTGGATACATTTGGGGACCCTGTCAACCACAATGCTGGGGGATACCTCAGTTCGGGAGAAAGGAAAACATATCAGAAAAGTTAATCCTTGAATGAGCCTAAAACCTGCAAGCTGTGATCCAGCTATAGTCCATACAAGTCATTGAAATTTAAAGTAAAGCCAGAGAGACAACAACAGGAATTGTTCCTGACTCAAGAAGAGTTTCCGTCATGTATGATGAATAAGAGTGTCGAAAGAACTCCGATAGTTATTGAATGATGATAATAATAGTGCTCAAGGTGAACTGAGCCCGAGGAGCTGGTGTGTTGTGAGTGATTTGTACAACTATGTACATAAGCCCAATAGCATCCACTTTGCTAATGCAAAATCTCCTTTTATAACATGCCTCATTAATAGATAATCCTCACTTTGTATATTACAAAACTCTTGTTACTGTCCATTTCAGCCTTATCCACAGCCCTCTTGAGGCTTCTAAAAATATACAAAGAAAATTACATTTTTGATTAAAAGAAGGAAACCAATTTCCATATCAGAAACAATTATATTTGACTCGTAATATATTTCATGAGCTTGAAAAAAAATTCCTATCTGAAGAACATCAGCAAAGTTGATACTGTATTATCCATTCCTAAAGCTGTGTTTTGATCAAATGAGTATTTTTTTAAGGGAAGTGTAGTTTAATTACTACCTCGCTCTATGTTCCATTGAAGCTACTTTGATAGTTTCATGCTAATTCCCAGGTAATTAAAGCAGTCACTGGATTAACCAAGAAAACTTTTTTGAAACAAACCATGTTTTAGTCTTTACAGATTTTTTTTGTCCCCCTGAATATACTACTAACAAATTGCATCCATCCATCTCTGTTCAGTGACTGCAGCATGTCTTTGCAGCAGTGACTTATTGCATCCTACTTCTTTCAATGAAATTAAATATGGCTATTTGAGTAATAGAAACATTAAGCTCCAATTTGAGAAATGGTCAACATTATGACATGGTTTGCTTAAAATGAAGACCAACTGTTTGCTTTGTTTATGACATTGTAAAGAGGACACTGGAATAGCTTCTAAATGTGGAAAACCAATTAATTTTAATGGAGTCTGTCGTGAAGTAATAGAACATATGATTCTATTTATGGTGTACTTAATGTCTTTATTTTGAGTTATTGGAAATATCTGACCTGAAAATTTAAACTACGAGATTATTCGCTCAATAACTCAGAATGGTCCCATCTCTATTTCCAGAAAGGAATTCTGAGGTTCTGATGTTTGCCATGATGGCTGCCGCAATAATTCTGGAAATGTCCGAAAAGCCTACTTTGGATCGGAATTTCCTATCTGCATGAGAGTGGGACTGGAACTGGGCTGCGGTTTGCAGAGACAGTTGGCCATTTGAATCATTAGTTGCGTTCACTGAAGTGGGGTCTTGAAAGAACAGATACGTGGAATCCAGAGTGTGCAGATTAGATCAGGCAAGAGGAGGCCTGAACTTGATGGATTCTAATGAATAGCCAAGGTATTCCTCTGGGTAGGTAAGACACCCTTTGGGAGAGTTATGTCACCATTTGGGACTGTTAATGTGAACATAGTTTTGCACTTTTTATACTTGAAGCCATTGGAACTGTCATAGAAATCATAGAAACCCTACAGTGCAGAAAGAGGCCATTCGGCCCAACGAGTCTGCACTGACAACAATCCCACCCAGGCCCTACCCCCATATCCCTACACATTTACCCGCTAATCCCTTTAACCTACACATCTCAGGACACTTAAGGGGCAATTTTAGCATGGCCAATCAACCTAACCCACACATCTTTGGACTGTGGGAGGAAACCAGAGCACCCTGATGAAACCCACGCAGACACGAGGAGAATGTGCAAACTCCACACAGACAGTGACCCAAGCCGGGAATCGAACCTATGTCCCTGGAGCTGTGAAGCAGCAGTGCTAACCACTGTGTTGCCGTGCCGCCCAAGTCAAGTTGTAAAAGAAATGTCCAGCTGTCCAGGAACTGTCAAGGAAATGTTCAGGGTGGCGATCGAGAGGGGCTGTGATGTCCATGGGTGGAGGGGTGATGGGGGGGAGGGGAGGTGACAGACTGGGGCGCTTGCTCCACAGCACCCCTAGAGCTCAGCAACCAGCCTCAGGGGTGAGCTGAGACTCCAGCCACCTCCCCGACTGGCAAGATTCACATTACGGTATCTCTGTTGCACTGAGTGCTGCAAATTACCATACTTATCTCGCTAAAAAAAGGTTGAAAAACCTTCCATTTTTTCACCCGTTTGGCAGTTAGAATTTTTTTGAGTTAATTCCGTCCATTGTCTGCAAAGATTAGAATTGTCTTAGAAATCGGCAAAGTCTGATTTCAGGCTGGGAAAGTGTAATTTAATCTATCTATGGAAATGTCATGTCATGAGGAGAAAATGTGTGTACTCCAGACTTCCCTTCTCTTCCCTGCCCTCTCTCCAGTTCTTCAAAGAAGTCAGTGGCTCGTCACCAGGAGACAGCCAGGAGTTGCTGCTGTTCAAACTTGTCTGTCATTCTCCCTCCTCCCTTCACCGTGAAGAGACAGATCAGCTTTGCCTGAGCTGTGCCAGCTTGAGTGTGCTCCACTCCGAGCTCCCCTCAGAGGGCTGCTCATCAGCTGCATGCCTTTTGAAACCAGACGTACTTCATGCTGGTTCTGACATCACAAAGCTGTGGATGCTTTATTTGACATGGGGGTATGATTCTGTCTTGTGGGCTTGATAATGATGTATTAATGTACTGTAATGACATCCCCGACATTGAATGGTAGGAAACATGGCCCACCACTGCCGGGGGAGGGAACGATTGTTTCCTGTATTTACCCTGGCGGGAAATGTGTCTAAGGTCTCTCGCTATATCTTTGGCTCAAGCTGCCAATCCCACCTGCTGTGAATGGGAGCAGAAAATCCCAACCAAAGGCTAGAATTTTACCATCTTGTGCACCATGGGAATTGGAGCAGGTGAGGGGCAGAAAATGGGAAGGTCTATTGACTTCAAGCGGAATTTTATGGTTGCGGGACAAGAGAGGCCTTAAAATCTCACCCAAAGAGTTTGTCAAATCCATTCTGGTTCCCTTTGGCTTTAGATAATTGTAAGGATCCCACTCTGAATCTTTTTTTTTGGATTTGATAATCATCCTACAACAAATCATCTTCCTCTCTGTCCGTTGAACACTATCTTACCACCTCACCACACCTCAGTGAGGTGAGTTGCGAAAATAGAATGAGATGCTAAAAATCTGATTCATGCCCAGTGCAGAATGATTTGCTATCTTCCTAACCCCTTTTTAATGGCGCAAACTACTTGTTGGGAAGATCACATTCAGAAAACTCGATGGCACTGCTGTCTCGCAAGTCTTGTGGCCATAATGAGATTTGCACCCAGGGTGAATGGACCGACTAAATTTCACCCATTAACTCTGTTTCGCTCTCCTCAGATGCTGCCAGACATTCTGGCCGAAGCTCCATCACCTCACCCACCCTGGAACTGGGGTGGATAATGATCCCAGAACAGAAAACTCCTTTGACCTTGGGTGGGATTTTATGATCTTGCCCGAGAGAGGCCATAAAATCGCACCTGCTTATTTTTCTGGCATTTTCTGTGTTTCTTCATAAAGCTACTATTGTCTATGGAACTGGCAGAAGCATGAGTGAGTACATTCAGGAGTTGTGAATAGAGAAATTTGGCATGTCCACTACAACTCTCAGCAACTTTTACAACGCAGAAAGCATTCCTTCTGGTTGTAAAACAGCTTGGTATAGCTCCTGCTCTGTCCAAGGCCGCAAAAAACCACAGGCGGTCATGAACAAAGCTAAGTGCATCACGCAAACCAGCTTCCCATCCATTGACTCTGTCTACACCTTCCATCGCCTTGAAAAAGCAGCCAGCATTACCAAAGATCCCACGCACCCCAACGTTCTCTTTTCCACCTTCTTCCATCAGGAAAAAGATACAAAAGTCTGAGGATACGTACCAACTGACACAAGAACAGTTTCCTCCCTGTTGCCATGAGACTTTTAAATGGAGCGACCTCATATTAAGTTCATCTTTCTCTACACCCTAGCTATGACTGTAACATTACATTCTGCACCATCTCCTTTAAGTACGGTATGGTTTGTTTGTATAGCATAGAAGAAATAAAATTTTTCACTTTATACTGATACATGTGACAATAATACACCAAATCAAACCAAATCAAATAGAAAAGAGAAGTTGAAGGGTAAACTGGAAAATAAATTTAAGTTGTATTTCTAAAAGATACTTTTTATGAAGATACAGATAAATTATACACAGGATAAACTACTGAACAGTGTAAGTAGTCAGGATAAAAGAAAAATGACTTTGAAAGAGTGTTTTTTGTTCTAAGTACTAGCTTATTTTATTGAGGAAAAGCAAAGATTTTCTGGAATTAAAGCCATTAAGCTTCTTATTCTCACATAGACCACGACTTCTTGCCCATGTTCACTATTAGCAGAAATGTTGACACACATGCAAAATATTGACTTGGAAAATGAGAATCTAGCCAGCAAGATTTTGTTTTCCAATTCAGGCCACCCCTTGGCAGGGACATAATGGGCAAGAAAATAATTTCAATACATTAATGTCCTGCTGTTTCATCCCCCACATCAGGAATTCCCCGTCACGTCGACAAGGTTTACAATTGCTGTTTAAAAGCATAAACCAGGCAAGTGGGTGCACAGGTACGTATAACTCTGGGGGAGAGGGATATGCCCAGGCAGTACGCTGGCACTATTCTCTAGGAACTTGGCATTGCCATAGGTAGTACTGGGACAGGGAGTTTCTGAGGATCTTCACTGGGATGTTCCCCTTATTGTTTCTGGGGGGTTGGGGGGGCAGAATTTCCCTTGTGCATTTGGGATTCTCCTTATCTGGTGGGGAGGGTGTTTACCTGTGACTGTAGGTGTATCCCCCATGTCCATCGGTGTGGGAACCCCATATCCATGGGGGAGGGGCTTCCCGGTGGAGCCGAGGGCATGGTTCCTGTTTTTTCTATCAGATCTCAAGATTCCTGGCTTCTGTTTTTTTCCAGCCCCACCCTGCCAGCAGATTTTTTTTTCTGCACAGATTGCTGGATTACCTGGAGAGGAAAACTGGCTGAGCAGCCTGCAAACTACACATTGGTTTTCTCACATCAGTCAGCACTCTGAGCAGAGAATGGATAATTCTCTCTATGGTCTTTCAATTCAGATCATTCACTCTGCAAGACTGCTCCAACAACATTATGGTCAAGGAAGACCTCAGTCAACTCTGGAATCAATGCAATCTGTAACTTCAAATCAAACCTTCCATGTGAATTGAGAATTTGATTAGCCACAAAGTACATCTCAGCCACTTTCCTATTCTTTAAGTACATCCCCAGTCTTTTAATTCCCTCTGTCAATTACTTATTGAAATAACTTCTGCACTTATAATGTTAAAATAACAGAATGCACTTGTTTCTGGTTTGTGAAAAGGAGTTATTGCCTAGGATTTTGTGGTTACTGACAAAGAAACGGTTTTCAGTTTTCATCATGCTCACAGTTATCCATAGATTTTTGTAGGCGTTCAAACAGTATCTGATTTTTTTTATTCATTCGTGGGACATGGGCATCACTGGTTGGCCAGCATTTATTGCCCATCCCTAGTTGCCCTTGAGAAGGTGGTGATGAGCTGCCTTCTTGAATTGCTGCAGTCCATGTTTTGTGCATTGACCCACAATGCCATTAGGGAGAGAATTCCAAGACTGCAAAAGAACGACAATATATTTCCAAGTCAGGATAGTGGTTTGCTTGGAGGGGAACTTGCAGGTGGTGGTGTTCCCGTGTATCAGTTGCCCTTGTCCTTCTAGATAAAAGTGGTTGTGGGTTTGGAAGGTGCTGTCTAAGGATCTTTGGTGAATTGCTGCAATGCATCTTGTAGGTAGTACACACTGCTGCTACTGAGCATCAATGGTGGAGTGATTGAATGTTTGTAGATGTGGTGCCAACCAAGCGTGCTGCTTTGTCCTAGATGGTGTCAAGCTTCTTGAGTATTGTTGGAGTTGCACCCATCCAGGCAAGTGGGGAGTATTTCATCACACTCCTGACTTGTGTCTTGTAGATGGTGGGCAGGTTTTGGGGAGTCAGGAGGTGAGTTACTCATTGCAGTATGTTAGCTGGCAATTCATTCCAGCAAGGCTCCCCCTATAGGAAATATCTAGGATGTGTGAGCAGAGCAGCAACACTGTACCTCTTCAATGAATCAAATTGCAGAATCCTCACTGACACATGCAGAATTAAGACATGTAATTAATTGTAAAATCATTTACAGAAACTACAATGCAGAGAGGGAAATACATATGAAATAGAGAGAGATAGACAAAAGAGACAAAGAGAAAGTAAAAAGAATCATATTTTAAAAATCTCCAACAACAATTAAGCCCTTAAGGAATGAAATTCCACATCTGTAAATTTTTTTTTTAGTGCCACCAAGGTTATTTGGCTTTATCACTCCATTATAGTTCCATTTGCAGCTGAAAACACCTGTCTTTTTCCCATGTGTTTAGTAGGTGAGTATAATAAATAACTTCATGTCCTACATGTATTTCAATGTCGAATCTAATGGTGAGGTCATGGTGCAATGCTGCTTGCGAAGGAGCAGGATAACTCATACAGCAACTTACTGATCTTTGCATTTAACTGTGTCAATGTGGAACCTGGACATTGTTGTAAGATTTGCACTTTAATAACAGTGGCCATCAAAAGCCTCACAGTTACTCTTAATGTAATATATGGGCCATAATGCATTTGGCTGGATTTTTTTCACAGTATTTTATAGCTAAGAAATGCTGTACTAGTAGTGTACATTAAATTAAAGGATGGGCTTCATGCATTATATATAGATATAATATAGATTAATTAAAATGTTTACAAGAGGAAAATTATTGGTGAACATTGTAATTGAGAAACAAAGATAGTGAAAGATTGCCTCAAAGCTTGTTTTATATAAATCTCCAGAAGCTGTTAGGTTAGGATTTTCAGCTGATCCTCAGGATTTAGTTTTGCTAACAGTGAAGATCCACTTCAATGATCACTAATGCCCAAATCTCCAGTTATCACACACTTGTTCCCCAAGTAATTCCCAATGTCACAACCTCTTTCTATACTTTCAATCAATGGGCCTGACCCCTGCACAAGGGGAGTCATTAAAGCCTATTAATGGAGTAACTCTCTATAAGTTCCTCTGCAAGTCGAGAAAGTGAGGGTGAAAAAGGGGTGGAAAATTGGGAACAATGGTACAAAGGGTGTCCGGTAGCACCCTAACACATTTCACGAGAAACACTGTTATGCCATAGGGAGCTCCATGAAAATGAAAACTCCCGACAAAAGTCTTCAAATCTGAAGATCGGATTAGTCGAAATCTGCAATCAGAAAAACAATGTGAAATTTTCCCGTCCCACCAACTACGGGAATTGTAGCTGCTGATTCAGGACTATGTAAATGTCCGTTGACCTCACATGAAATTTTCTGGTCTTGGGGTGGGCGCGGATCGGAAAATCCCACCCAAAAATTAGTTTTTCCTTTATAAGACACACAGAAGTAGTTTAATGTCATTTATTGATTCTATTAAAAAGCACATTGCTTGGATTTTCCTGTGCGATTCATTTAATTCCCGGCAGTTTCATGATTGGAGAGAAAGTAAAGCTGGATGGAATTCTCCACAGATTCCCTACAGTGCAGAAGGAGGCCATTCAGCTCATCGAGTCTGTACTGACCACAATCCTACCCAGGCCCTATTCCCCTAACCCCACACTGCTAAACCTCCTGACTCTAGGATCAATTTAGCATGGCCAAGCAAACTAACCCACACATCTTTGGACTGTGGGAGGAAACCAGAGCCCTTGGAGGAAACGCATGCAGACACAAGGAAAAAATGCAGTCTCCACACAGACAGTGACCTAAGGCCAGAATTGAACCCAATTCCTGGCCTGTGAGGCAGCAGTGCTAACCATTGTGTCACCATATCATTTCTATTGCAAAATGAACTCAAGATTTTGTCTCTGATTTGTTTTTATCCATTCAGTCACAGGAGTGGGTCTCACGGGCAAAACAAGCATTTATGGCCCATCCTTAATTGTAGAACTGAGCAATTTTAAAGCACAACAGGAGTCAACTTTGTCACCAGGGATCTGGCATCAGAGATAAACCAGACCAGGTGTATTTTCTTCCCTAAAGGATGCAAGTGAACTAAGTGGGTTTTTACAATCTGGTAACTTTTTGCCCAACATTACTGTCACTAGCTTTTAAATCCAAGATTTATGTTAGTTAATTGACTGATTTCAAGTGTCTCAACTGTTGTGGTGTTCTTGAACTTATGTCTTTGGACAATTAGTCTGTGGCTATTGGTCCAGAAACATATCCATTTTGTTACTGTTATCCTATGCCTAAACAAACAAGAATACTTGTCTTGAGTTTTCCCTTGATTCAATTAAATCCCCTCTAGTACACTTTTACTGTATGTTGGATGGTTGCCTGAGACACTTTCTTCAGAACAGCTGCACTGCATTGTTTTGGGGCTTACTGACTTGGAAAATGGAAGCCAATGGAAATAAATATCATCAGGGATGTAAATTAGGCTGCCAACCAGCTTAGATCTTTTTATACTGCCACATTAGTCCCTCATTCTCTTCCAAACGAGCTTCAATGTAAATTTGTGAAAATTTGGGATGTACAAATGTGTTGCTGCATTTTCATTGAAATCTCCATTGGCTTTCCCTGACTTCTTCAATTTCAGTTGCTTCTGGCACTGTAAACAGCAGCAGACTTTCAAATTCTGCTGCAAAACCTGTCTGTCCTTGTTTCTCATTTGCAAAAATGAATTCTGAATTGGGACTGCCACTGAAAGCCCTCAGCAACCCATTCCTGGATCTGACCTGTTATGTATGTTGCAACATAGCCCCTTTAAGGGAATGGGTCAGGTGACCTGGGGTGTGGCTGAGCTGGTTGGGCTGTTAGTGTTTTTGGAGTGTGGAGTGAGTAGACTGAATAAGGACCTGTGTTCCCTAATGCCTGGCTGTGGAGTAATTCTTGAGGAGATACGTCAGAACTCAGAGATTTAACACTACCCAAGATGGTCAATGTAAGAAAAGCAATATATTATCCATGTTCATTTGAATCTGTGACAAACCTGTTTGTTCCAGGATGAAGCATTTAAAATAGGTCCCCATGAATTCACAATGGGTATTTATAAGAAACTACATAGAAGTTTTAACATGGAATAGGCTTTTTTGCCCAAGCATTCAGTGACTTAAGTCAAAGGGTTCTAAGCCGTGAAATTCCCTTTCTCTAAGCTTTTCCACTTCTCTCCTTTGGGATCTTCTTAAACCTTCCTCTTTAATCCAGATTTTATTCACCCTGCCTGATAGCTCTACCTCAGTGTTGAAATTACTGTAATCCTTCTGCGAAATATCTTGGAATGCTTTCTTGTGTTAAAACAGCTACATAAATTGAAATTGTTGCTGTGTTGGAATTCACCCTGTGTGTGAGTGAACCACCCTCTAATTACGCTTATCTAGCTTGCTCCCATACGAAGATGGATCGGAGAACAAATTATGAGGAGAGTGTGCAAAGGGATAAAAATAGGTGAAATTGGTGGGCAAAAGATTGGCTGATGGAGTATAATGTGGGAATATGTGATGTTGCCCAATCTGGTGGGGAAAAATAAAGAAGCAAAATATTACTTAATTGGAGTGAGATTGCAGTAGTATGGAGGAATGTGGGTGTCCTCATACACAAATTGCAACAAGTTAGCAAACAGCAAGCACTGCAAATAATTAGGAAAACAAATGGAATGTTGTTTTTTATGGGAAGGATGATGGAGTATAAAAGTAGGGAAATCTTGCTACAACTGTACAGAACATTGGTGAAGCTATACCTACAGTTGTAGTTTCCTAATTTAAGGAGGGATTTACTTGCATTGGAAATAGTTCAGGAAAATGTTCACCAGGTTTATTCCTGGTATGATGGTGTTCTCTTATAAGGAGAGGTTGGGCCTATATACATTAAAGTAGTGATCTTACTGAAATATAGAAGATACTGGCTTGGGGGGGTGGGGGTAGATGTTGAAAGAATGCTGTTGTGAAATTGCTTTGTAGTGCATGTAGTCCAACATACTTAATAACATAATGCTGAATATGTAAATGTTTGGTATACATCACAGGAAGTGATGCAAGTTTACATGTGATATAGTAATTTGAACAGTGTTATTCAGTAGGCCATGTGTATGTTAAAAGCTGTCCTGGGATTCTGTTATTTTTCAAATTAGATGAGCCATCATTGTCATAATGTTTGGTGCATTTGTGTTCAGAGCTATTAACACAATAGATGTTTCTTCTTCTGGAAAAGTTTAGAATTAGAGGACACACCTTATGAAGGTGACATGGGCCTTGGCTACTGGCAACAGACCCAGCAATAGTCCACGTCATCTCTTTTTGAAAAGTCTTGCCGCTTCATACACTCCTTCCTTCCCAATATTAAGTCCCTTGGTCACACATTGAGTAACTTCCATCAGTCTCATTGAATATGACTTCTCCTGCCAACAGGCTGGTAAGCAACCCTGCATGTGTTGCTTGTTATTCTCCCCATGTAGCAAGCTCCCACCTGCCAGCTGCAGCAGGATGAGGGTGGTACGGTAGCACTGCTGCTTCACGATGCCAGAGACCTGGGTTCGCTTCCTGGCTTGGGTCACTATCTCCTCCGGGTGCTCTGGTTTCCTCTCGGTCTGAAAGACATGCTGGTTAGGTGAATTGACCCGAACAGGTGCCGAACTGTGGCGACTAGGAGAATTTCACAGTAACTTTATTGCAGTGTTACTGTTAGCGTTACTTGTGACAATTAAATAAACTTTAAATAGGCATCTAATGCCTCTGTTGGCAGTCGGACTTCCATCAGGTCTTCCTGCCACATGGACCCTAATGGAAGTGAAGGCAGGAACGTGGCAGGGACCCATCCACCACCCCCAGCGAACACAACCAACCCACCCAACCAAAACCACTATGGGGGAGGGTAGAAGATTCCAGCCACGGGAGCCTCGAGATAACCGGACTTAAAAGGAATACTTCTCTCGGAAGATCTTTAATCTTTGGGATTCTCTATTATAGGGAACAGTGGAAGGTGGGTCATTCAATGTATTCAAAGCTAACTTCAACAGAATTTTGATCTACAAAGGGAACATGCATTATGGGAGGAAGACAGAAAAGTATAGTTAAGACCATAATCAGATCTTACTGAATGGGTTTCTGGCTTAACAACTTATCCTGGAAGTGAATTCCACAATCTCTCAATTCTTTGTGAAAAGTAAGAGTGCTAACACTTGAGGCTGACACTGCATTAGGGAATACTGAGGTGCTCATATGTGTGGTATGAGCCTGCATGCTCATTTCATTTTTGCCTAGCTGCTGAAAATTGCATGACTAAAATTTGCCAAATGTCGACAGCTCTGGACGTGCATCATCAAATCTAAATGAATTGTCAGCTTTTATATACCAACTCTGCGGAACACAATTGCTGCACCTTGATTAGAATCAGGCTTCTGTCAGCTTTACTTTTCATTTTAACTAACTTTACAGATTTATTGAGCCTGTCTTGGAGTTGTGGCTCCCTTGTAAAAGGACAAAGTGCAATCATAAAATATATGCTAGAAGCTATCTGTTTAAGACCGTTTAAGTATTTTACTGCCCTGCTATGGCATATACCACCCTCGCCCCTGGTGGATGTGGTGGGTCATTTAAATTTCTGCTAACCTTAATGGGATTGTAATATCTGTCTAGGTGGGAGAGGTCATATAATCTAGACTACGCACTTTTTTAAGTAAGTGTATATTACCTGCATTTGTGTCCATGTTTTAATTGTGTTCTATAGCAACCAGTCTTGATGTATTTTTGATATTGTTTAATTTAATTTACGATCATCCAACAGATGACAAAATGTATACATACATTTATACATACATAGCATATATTTTTACATATGTATACTATGTATCATAGCACATAATTTATTTACAAATATAATACTCAGAATATAACGTTTACTTTCCCTGCGCAATTTGGTGCCAGTTTTAAACATTCTCTTGTAAATTATCAAATCAAAAACCATCAATAAAACAATTGCATTCATGATCACAGGGCACAGCTCTTGCATCCAAAATCCACCATCATCATTCTGAATCATGGCAATTAAAAAAATTACGTAAATGCTTACATTCTAGGTATATAGCTGGTAGCAGCATCACTCCTTATTTTAGCTTAGTTATGTTTTAACATACACAAGTGAGAGGTGTCAGCAGAAGGCAAAGTAAGTACAATGTCAATGTTATGATGAATACCTTTACGTCACACTGATGTGAAGAAAGCAGCATTGAATTTTACTGTTAGCTGTATCACACTGTAAATAAGCAATCCCAAGCTGAAAGGGTCGACTACAAGATGGCACAGGTTTAAGGGGGAGGTGGTAAGTTTAGGGGAGACGTGCAGGGAAGGTATTTTTGCACAGAGGATGGTGGGTGCCTGGAATGCACTGCCAGCTTCCAGTGGCAGTTGTGGAAGCAGACACGTTAACAACATTCAAGGTGTATCTTGATGGACACATAAATGGGAGGTGAACAGAAGGATAGAAACTGTGTATTGGCGCAGGAGGGTTGACTGAAGGGTTTGTTCCTGTGCTGTGTTGTTCTTTGCTCTTTGTTCAGACTTATGTCAATGCGCTTGGCTCCGCTCAATAATATTAAGCCTATGTAATGCTGGCGGAGAACCTCTTGGATAATTAATTTTCTTACATTTAGAAATGAGCTGTTAAAATAGACAGGTATTTTAAAACATTTGGATGAAAAATGTTTTTTCAAATTATTGCAAGTTACTGTAAAGAAAACATTGACATAAATTTTGGAGAACAAATGTAAGGCTGTCAATTACTAGCTGCCAAACTGAATAACCAAAGCAAACAACTAGCCTTGAACCTTAACAAGAACTTTCCAAGGTGTTGCTTCCCATTCCTCCTCTTCCATGCCACTAAATTGAAACAAAAGAATCTCCTCCTGTACTTTAATTGTGCAACATAGAAAACATCCTTTTTGGTTGTATCACAGTTTGGTATGGCTCCTGCTCTGACCAAGACGGCAAGAATCTACAAAGGGTTATGACGAAATCCAGTCCATCATGCAAACCAGCCTCCCATCCATTGACTCTGTCTATATATCCTGCTGCCTCAGAAAAGCAGCCAGCATAATCAAAGACCCCATGCACCCCAGATATACTCTCTTCCACCTTCTTCCATCAGGATAAAGATACAAAAGTCTGAGATCATGTACCTCCTGACTCAAGAACAGCTTCTTCTCTGCTGCCATCAGACTTTTGAATGGACCTACCTTATATTAAGTTGATCTTTCTCAAAATCCTAGCTAGGACTGCAACATTACACTCTACATTCTCTCCTTTCCTTCTTTATAGGCGGTATGCTTCATCTGTATAGTGCACAAGAAATATTACATTTCACTATATATTTGTACCTCTGACAATAATAAATCAAATTGATTTTGGTAATGGGACTGTCCATTTTTATTTTAATTGTCTATTCCCAAGGATCATATCTACTGGATCATTTTTAGCATCTCAAATAAGCAGGTTAAAGCTTGGTTTGTGCGCAGTCCCTTTGTGCAATCTTTTTCTCCAAGTGAGTTTAAAGATTTGTGATGAGCAGGCATTTACAACATAGGATTAAATTAAACTACCGATCAATTTGTCTTGTGTGAAGTAACTAACATCTTCCATAGCCAAACTGGATCAAAACTAGCTCAAATCTGCAACAATTCTGTGAAGATGAGAAATCTTTCATTCTGTATTGCCCTTAGGGGTTTCCAGTCATGTTGAATTAATATATATCATATATATGAAAAACGATTAAATAAATTATACAATAGTTACTGTCTCCACAAAGTGTCGTTAGTTCTACAGCAATAACTTATTCATGATTTTAGTTCATGTGATTTGAAACAACAAACATTAATATATATATAGACTAATAACAATATTGTTCTCATACAACTGTTCTGCAGTGCTATATTAAATGATAAACATGTGACGATTCCTAGGCTTTTGCAGTAATCAGTTTGGACTCTCCAGGCTGCATGCGTGACTGAGGACTTTCAATTGTCCCAAAATATTGTTAACTTTCAAAGAAGATAAATCTCTATGCCAATCCTCTCCTTGTATGCTGCATCTACACACATTTGCTTTTCTAATTGTAAATTATATATTTCTAGCTCTGCTCATTGTAAGTTAGTTTGCACCTTCAACTCTTTTCTTGCCTAGAAACAAAATCTGCCCCTTTGAATGTATACGATAATGCTATCAAAGCACAGGTTATTTTATGACAGTCAAATCCTGCATTGTGAGATTAGTTTCTTGTTATCTATATGGACCTCCAAGCTACCAACTTTTTTATCCAGGTCAGAGTCACCTTTTGACCTGGGTGTTAGAGCCAAAGGAAATTTCAGCATTCTCTGTTTTAAAGCTTCCTGTGTTTGTAAACATCAAGACTTGTCTGTAGAGTCAATGGGGAATGCATCCCAGACAATGACTGCCACACAGGACCAGCCTAGGGTTGGCCAATCCCACCATAAAATTGTGGACAGGTTGAACAGGTTGGGAGGCTGATAGGAAGCCCATGCAGGGAATTTTACAGGCCTGCTGCTGCCCACAAACCTGCCAGCACAGGGCTGTACAATTCTGCCTCAGTAATCCATCTCACGAGCTGGCGCATGAAAGACAATGATGGATTTGTTGTTTATGTCTGCCTTCAATTTGAGGAAAATTATTGGAGAGAGGTATTTTGTTTTGGAAGCTGGTTGGAAGAGGGCCTTTGTTTTCTGGACTTTTAGTGAAAGATCCATTTTTCTATTTACCCTGAATAAGGAGTCATTAAATACCTGGAGCTCAATGACTGAGAGTGCACGTGCACAAGCATCACCTACATAGTGAAGCTCAGTGACTGAGGTTGGGATTATTTTAGTTTTGCTTTAAATGCAGTTTGAATAGTTTCCTGCCTGCTCTGTAGGCTTTCTCCACCCTGTGGGTAATTCGCTGGAGGTGAGAGGTAGGAAAATGGAGACGATGATTGGTACAATGACACAACCTTGTTTGACCCCACTCCTCACTGTGATGGGATCTATGATGAGGATCATGGTTTCCATGTCATCGTGGAGTAGGTGACAGATTGCAACACATTTCTGAGGAAGATACTGGATAAGATTTCACAATCGACAGAGTCAAAAGTGTACAATTTCCATTCCTGCCCATTTTTGTATTCGTTCATGGGAATCACTGTCTGTCCAGCATTTATTACCCATTGCTAGTTACCCTTGAATTGCACTTGCTAGGTCATTTCAGAGGGCAGTTGAGTCAGGCATATTGCTGTGGCTCTGGAGTCACATGTAAGCCAGACCAGGTAAGGATGGTAGTTCTTCTTCCCTGAAGGGCATTAGTGAACCAGATGGGGCTTTTCTGACAGTCAACAATAGTTTCCATGGTCATCAGTAGATTCTTAATTTCAGATTTTTTTTATTGAATTCAAATTCAATAATCTGCCATGGGGGGATTTGAACCTAGGTCCCCAGAACATATGTTTTTAGGTTAATGGTCTGGCGATAAAAGCACTAGGCCATCACCTCCCCTGCAGGAATTACTGTGGGTGGGAAGAACAATTTGATGGACCACTGAAAGATCCACTGTTCTCTGATAGGTATTTCTGGTCTCGGGGGCGATGGGATGGGGAAATCCCACCCAAAGGCTTTCATGAGGTAGTGAAAGGCCATTTATAGCCATTGTTGTTCCTTGTTGAACCAGAGTAGAAACAAGTGGTTCTCAATCCTACAAGATAAGACTTTTTTATATAGGATGGAGCAGAAACATACTCACTGAGGCACTGTTCCTGATGATATCAGCTGGCAGAAACTGGCCGGGTAGTTTGCAGATCAGACTCCAATGATCTCATCAGGTCCTAAATACCAGTCCACAGACCTGAGTCCAGAAGTGGATTTAAATTTCCTGCTCAGGTCAGGAAGAGAAATTTCATCCAAGAAAGCTAATAAGGAAACTCTTATTTTGTTTAAACTTATGAGATTAGACAGACCACAACTAATTTAGAAGTATATGGTAGCAAAAACGCATCACTAGAATTTGTTTAATATAGTTGAAGGTCAAGACAATAGATTGATGACTGTTCCTTTAAGGGCCAGTCTCTTTGAATAATGGATGCAGAAATATTTACACATCATAAAACCAGATTCCATACTCACCAACATTATGGCAACAAAAAGATCGACAAGCTTCTATAGCCACTGGATCTACTAACTCATTTTATAATATTAAGCCGCATATTAAACCGTTCCTCCAGATGGTTGAGTTTAGAGCATAACTTTTCAATCTAGCTTTTTAAAGGAATATACTATTTTCTGGAAAGAATTGTCCAATTCGCTTATTTATTAGCAGGTAGATATTTTGATGCAGTAAGAAGTCTCACGACACAAGGTTAAAATGACATTGTGAGACTTCTGAATGTGCCCATCCCAGTCCAATGCCGGTATCTCTACATCATAGATATTTTGATGACAGTGGAGGCTTTTAATGATGTAAAATTTGGGTTCCAGGTTCTTTTATTTACACCCATATGCATTAAAATGTATTTTTTGTCTTTGCAAGTAATAGGTAAGTTAAATTTAAGTAATAAAAAGTATTGATTTAAGTCATTTTTATTGCATTGAGATGAGTAGCATGAGACAGGAATGCTTCAGGAGGCATATTTTACAGTAAGACGTTGGTATAAAATTTTAACATACAAAACCTCTCAAACAGAGAAAAAGAGGTGAGCCTAGTTTAATGCAATCATCGAGGAGTGGTCAACCTGGTACCTACCTGGGTTAATGCTGGATTCTAGAGATCTGTGATTTACTGACAAAACTGACAACTCAGTGACATCGTGATGGCACCTGCAAATCACCAGTAATCAACACAAAAAAATGGCACTATGTGATTTGCCAGGTTTAATCCCAGAGTACATTTAACAATGGTATAGTAATAAATCGAAAGAATGGTTTGGTTTTTTAGCTGCTATTTGACAATCTCTCTCTTCAATGTTACATTTTTTTAAATGTTACAGCGAAATTTACAAAACAAGAGCCAAAAATCTCTTGACTCTGTATCATTGATGCTACTAAATTGTATCAAGTTCTGAAGATTCATTCACAAAGTCTGGGCATGAGAATTTTCCAATAATTTCAATTTGGGATCTCGCATCAATTCTATAATGATCACTTCAAAGCTGAATTAAGTACCAGGAAATATCAGCACAGGCCCTACTACACTTGGACATTATTAGGTAAAATCATCATTTGAGATTTGACAATAGTTAATAAAGTTTGATTGTGATTCCTTGACACCCAAATGAAGAGAATCATTTAGTGGGCAATTCAAATTAACTGCCCAGAGTAATTCTAGTGGAAAGGAAAGGGTCCCTTGATTCATCGATAGGAGGGTAAGCAGAACACATCTCTTCCAGTTTTATTTATTTCTTTGTATCACCAACCTTACTGCCTGCTATCCACCAGAACATTGATGAGAGCAAATGAACATTTTACATTGATTTTTCCCATTGTTGCACAACAGCCAAATGTTGTTAATGTGCGCACCCTATTTATTTGTCTCTTTATGCTGCACATGACAAACCAATACTAACAGTAGCTGAGCAGCAGAGTAATAGGAAACATTGGCTGCCTTGACTGCTTGGATCTTTATGAAATGGGTGAAATCGGATTCATACTAAACTGCCTGCATGGAACATTGCTTATCCGTCTTTGATTCAACCTACTTTCTATTGATTAGAAAGAATGCTGAGAACAGTCAATTTTTAAACCAATAGAAAATGAAAAGCAGTGAGCTGTACAATCGGTTTTAACAAAAGAAAAAGATAGCTTGAAAAGCCAAGAAGCCACAAATGGTGTAGTACTGCCACTGATGCAGAATGAAAGAAGTGAAATACATACATATACATGAGCCTGATTGTGCCAACCTGGCCTGACTTGCTATTTATATACCTCCGTTTTATCAGTGTGCCAAACATAGTAAGCAGAAACAGACTTGATAGCTGGAAATGCTAATGGTGCTTAAATAATTCATATCTAGTTGCATTACCTATAGGAAACTGTTTTATATAACGGACAGGTTTTTTTAAAAAAAAATTATTAGTGTCACAAGTCATCTTACCTTAACACTGCAATGAAGTTACTGTGAAAATCCCCAAGTTGCTACACTCCATCTGTTTGGGTACACCGAGGGAGAATTTAACATGGCCAATGCACCTAACCAGCACATCTTTCAGACTGTGGGAGGAAAGCAGAGCATCTGAAGGAAACACATGCAGACACAATAAGAACATGCAGAAACCACACACACTGTGACCCAAGCTGGAATTGAACCTGGGTCTCTGGTGCTCTGAGGCAGCAGTACTGCCCACTGTTATGCTAGTGTTCAACTCACTGTCCCACTAAACAGTGATGTGATAATCATGAGCTCATGGAGAAATCTCACAACACCAGGTTAAGGTCCCACAGGTTTCTTTGGTAGCACGAGCTTTTGGAACACTGCTGCTTCATCAAGTGAGTCATCTGATAAAGGGGCAGTACTCCACAAGCTTGTGCTACCAAATAAACCCGTTGGAATTTAACCTAGTGTTATAAGACTGCTTACTGTGCCTACCCAATCCAATGCTGGCATCTCCACATCATGCTGTCATATCATGTTGAGGGATAAATATCCAAAGTATCAGGAGTTACTGTGGCACAGGAGGTGATCATCATTGACCTGATCTATCCCCATCAGATGCCCACAGACAGATTTTTGCAAAAATGACTAGATGGGAAAGTAAATGACGGCTGACTCTACCATCTGTAATCCAGGAATTTAGAAGCAAACCAACATTTCCCAATCCATATCTGTTAAAATTGGTCAGGTAAGCTTGCATCATGGATCAAGCAGAGAAAAGTTTAACATACACAGCTTTAATAAGTTTAGGATGTTAGAACTTGAAAAAACTTTTGATAACCTTAATCCCTCAACAAACATCATTGAAACTGATTATCCAGGCTTCCTCAGATTGGCATCTGTGCAACTCTACTGTGCTGTTTCCCTACATTATGAAGGGGTAGCACGATGGCACTATGTGATTTGCCAGGTTTAATCCCAGAGTACATTTAACAATGGTGCAGTAATAAATCGAAAGAATGGTTTGGTTTTTTTAGCTGTTATTTGACAATCTCTTCAATGTTACATTTTTTTAAATGTTACAGCGAAATTTACAAAAAAAAAGTCAAAATAGCTCTTGACTCTGTATCATTGAGGCTACTAAGTTGTATCAAATTCTGAAGATTCATTCACAAAGTCTGGGCATAGGAATTTTCTAATAATTAACATAAACCCTATTGCCTGCTTCAGAATAAGATGGCTGACTCAAAATAGAATCAATCACTATAATGCAGTATTCTTTTTGACATAGAATTCAGGTACTTGTGTTAGCGCTGCTGCCTCACAGTGCCAGAGATCAGGGTTCGGTTCCCAGCTTGGGTCGCTGCCTGTGCAATGTTTGCACATTCTCCATGTGTCTGTGTGGGTTTCTTATGGGTGTTCCAGTTTGCTCCTACAGTTCAAAAGACATGCTGTATAGGCACATTAGCCATGCTAAATTCTCTCTGTGTACCCAAACAGGCACTGGAGTGTGGCAACGAAAGAATTTTCACAATAACTTTGTTGCAGTGTTAATTAAAACCTACTTGTGATGCTGACAAAATAGACTTAAACTGCAGCAATTCTGTGTTTAAAAATTGTCCTGGAAGCACTTTGCAACATTCTGAGGTAATGAAAGTTGCATAAATACAACTCAGAATCTCAGGATCACAGAAAAAGAAGGAAGATAGTCAACACCTTTTCCCAAAGTTAGGGGAGTCTAAAACGAGAGGGGGGAGATATGAAAGGGTCCAGAAGGGCAATTTCTTCACACAGAGGGTGATGAATATCTGGAAGGAGCTGCCAGTGGTAATAGTAGAGGTGGGTTCAATTTTGTCTTTTAAAAATAATTTAGACAGTTACATGTATTGAGAGATATGTGCCAAGCGTGGCAATTGAGACTAGCTTAATGGTAAAAACTGGGTGGCATGGATAAGTTGGACCAAAAAGCCTGTTTCCATGCTGTAAACCTCTATCTATGACTTATGACCTCAGTTGCGGGGCGAAGCAGCATCAATTTAACTTAACCCTAGTTAGAAACTGAAGAGATTCTAGTTGGCCTCAGATTCAAAATGGGCTGCCAATTCACAGATGTGCATTTCACACTACAAAGTCCAAATGATTGTCATTGCATAAACCCTATTGTCTGCTTCAGAATAAGATGGCTGACTCAAAATAGAACCAATCACTATAATGCAGTATTCTTTTTGACATAGAATTCAGGTACTTGTGTAAATATGTAATTGTCCAATTTGTGATGACCTTGAAGCAAAAACACAAAACACTGGAAGATCTCAGCAGGTCTGACAGCATCTATGGAAAGAGAATAGAGAGCCAATGTTTCAAATCTGGATGACCCGCTCAAAGTGAGAATGGCGAATTTGGCACTCAGCCAAATCTCCGTTCACTGCAGCCAGACAAGAATCCCATCAGCATGAACGGCCAGAGAATTCTGACCTATCTATCATTATTTTGGACACAATGTGCATATTTCTCTGGCTATTAATTATGACTCCTGGGATATAACCTAAGTAAACTATGTCCACAATGTAAAAGAGATCAATATGATTCTGGAAACCCCAACACCATACTAATACTAGCAGAATAAGATGACTTCTTCCAGGATCAAAGACTGTAGATTGTGAAGCTGACTGGTTGACAGCTTTATTGATCAGTTGAGAAAGGTCATAAACAGAACAGCAAGTACATGCTGAATACTGAATGTTCCTACCCGGTGAGCATTGATCTTACACCTGGAACAAATAATAAACTTTTATCTCATTCATCTTTTGCAAAATTCTTTTACAGATGCAGTTTTGCACACATTTTAAAATAGGAAAATATGAAGAAAGTTTATTTCTGCTTGCTTCAAAATCTTTCACAGGTTAGCAGGGAACAATTTAACTTGACCACATGAATGTGTTACTGTAATGGGCAGAACTTTCCTAGTCCTGGGGAGTTGGGGTGGGAGGGGGTTAAGGGGGAGAGCTGGAAAAATAGACGGGAGCCACATCAGGATAATTCCCCATCGGACAAGATTCCTAGCATTGGGCAAAGAGATGGATTGGGTGATGGGCAAGTAATTTGCATGCTCAAGACCCCAACTGGGGGTGATTTATTGTGTTGGCTGCCTCTACATTTCCTCTGTTTGAGCAGCCTCCCACCATGTGCAGAAGCAGCCAGATTAATGGAGGCAGCCTCTGTACTGTGGTGTGGGTTGCTATCCATACTAGTTAAGGTTCTGTTCCTCAGAGTGGATTGTGGGCAGGAAAGGGCCTTGCTTGTTTGACTTGTCTGAAATTTCATTTTAAAATTCTGAGGGCACCTCCACGTGTTCAAGTGCCCTCTTGGTCACCAACCTACCTCAGGCATGCCCATATCTCCCTCAAATTGGGCCTGCAGCAATAATTGGGAACATGGATAGAATAAGGAATGTCCAGTGTATCCAGATTTGTGCAGAGCAATTTTCAGTTCATCAAATAGATCAAATGTATTTGTGCATCTTTAAATTAGGGCTGTTAATTATTTACAGTGGCATCTAATTTACAAGGCAAACTCGAGGATAGAACTCTACAGGCTTCACATTTTGAATGTCATCTTGTTCCGGGAGGTTTGTACTATTGGATTTGAATTGATGAGATTCATTAAGGATGCTTTTTGGTTGCAGGTAATAATGTAAAATAACTAAATGGGTTTTCTTGGACAAACTTGCCTTAATGTATTTTGGATTTCATGGCATGGGACATCTTATTTTTTAAAAATTTATCTAACAAATATAGCAAAGGCGACCTGCCTATTGCACCACATATATATTCATTGTTCATTGTTAAAGGAAGTATTCATTTAAAGGAAGCAATGTTCTCACACCCATTAAGCTCTATATATTTTTCCTTCTTATTACTGGAAACTTAACGGAAGGATGATTTCTTCTTGGAGGAATGAGTCTGTGAGTATTCATGAAAAAGAGACATATATTGTCAAAGCTTTTCAACTTGCACTCATCAGGAAAGATGTAAGAATGTCAAACTTCAAAGATGTGGAAGCATGCCCCTTTAAGGGGTGAGTTGTTGACAACCACATGACACATCAGACCAATCATGGGCAAGGCTTGCAAATCGGGAGCGCGGGAGTCGTGGAGTTCAGAAGCAAATGGAAATAATAATTTATACTGCATAAAGGGATGATTGGCTAACTGGCTCTAATTGGTCAAGACATTGCCTTGAAGAATGCTGCAGGGAGTCTATTGTCATCCATACTTCTGTTTATCAAAACTAAACAGCATGTCTCTTTGGCTAGTCACAATAGGCAGAGTACTGATTCAATTCAATTAACCCACACTCTCAAAAATGATATCAGTAATGTCTAACATTAGATGTGATTCTATGATAGGGCACCACATGCTGCTGAACAATACTGACTGTGCTAAGAATTAATGATCAATCAATTTAACATTTACTGGCAAGCCAAACACTGGCTTGCAATGTAGCTCAGTTATACTTGCTTGGAGCTACCTATGTTCATATGTGGGGGCCTGTCAACTTTAGGCAAAACGAATATACACCTTTTCAAATTAGCGAACACATGGAAAATAAGAGCTCCCTTGTGCATTTCCCTGTTCTCATGAAGTATAAATTGTTGTCGTCCTTGAAATATGGCATTCTTGCATCTGTCCTGATCAGTGCAAGACAAAAATTTTCAACACTATCAGTGGGATTTTCCATCCTCCTCTCCCGATGACTTTTCTCCCAGTGGCGGAGGTAGCTCGCCGCCGATGGGATCTTCCAGTCTCACTGATGTCTATGTTTTTTTGCATGTTTTGCCCATCCTGCTGTGAGGGATCACCTTTGGTAGGAGTGGAAAATTTTATCCTTTGTCTCCTTTTTGAGCAAGGTAAGAAGTTTCAAAACACAATGTTAAAGTTCAGCAGATTTATTTGGAATCACGGGCTTTCAAAGCACTGCTCCTTCATTAGTGCTCTGAAAGTTCTTGATTCCAAAGAGCTGTTGGACTTTAACCTGCCCTCCCCAGCCCAAAACTGACATCTCCACATCCTTTTTCAGCAATACCAAAGTTCTGTACCACCAAGAGTCAATAATTCTCCATAAGGATATTGTTCATAATATAAGAACCTTACATTGTCTCTGAAAGTGAGCTCACTGCACAGAAATATAAATAACACAAGTAATTGTTTAAGAATGATTCAGAAATGAATTAGTCAAATAATCTTGTAATAGCATCTCCTTTATTTTGTAATCCTGGGTTGGGATGGGAGGAAAGAATATACACGAGCACACAGATAAAACTTTGCATTCTTCGTGTTTTTAGATACAATGCAGATTTATTCACTCAGCATAATCCTCCATCAGAGCAAGAAAAGTCATAAAAATAAATCAGACTCTCCTTATTTGTAGAAAAAATACTGCTGATGTTGGAAATCCAAAATAAAAGCAGAAAACACTGGAAGTACTCAAGAAGGCTGCCAGTATCTGTAGAGAGAGAAAAACAGATGGTGGGATGTTTAAGCCCCAGTGGGGACAGACACTTCCTTGTTGTATCACAGCTTGGTACTGCTCTTGCACTGCCCAAGACTGCAAGAAACTCCCAAGGGTCGTGAATGGAAACCCAGTCCATCAGTCAAACAAGCCTCCCTTCTATTGACACTTCTCGCTGCCTCAGAAAAGCAACCAACGTAATTAAGGACGCCATGCACCTTGGAGTACTCTGATCCATCTTCTTCCATCGGGAAAAATATACAAAAGTCTGAGGTCACAGACCAACCGACTCAAGAATAGTGTTTTCTGCCATCAGACTTTTGAATGGACATACCTCACACTAAATTGATCTTTCTCTACACTCTAGGTATGACTGTAACATGACATTCTGCACTCTCACCTTCTCTATGAACAGTATGCTTTGTCTGTATAGCATGCAAGAAATAATGTTTCTCACTGTATGTTAATACTTGTGACAATAAATCAAATCAAAAGACATTTGATTTGATTTAGCAAAGGTTAGCTCTCATGCAAAAGGAAAGGAGAGAGAAAGGTTACAGGCAGAATTTTCCTGTCCCACCCACCACCAGAATTGTTGTGGACAGAACACAAACCATGCAAAGGTCCGTTCAACTCAAGTGGATTTTACAACCTTGGGGCGAACATGACCAGAAAATCCCACCTTGCAAGTCAATTGAATACCAGCCAGATGTAGGCAGGCATTTAGCAAGTCACTAAGACATTGGAAATGTTTAATTGAGAAAAAGTGCACAGTGAGCCAGCTGGCCACCTGCCACCATGTGAGGAAGAGTTAGTCAGGAGCAGAGAATCCAGGAGGGAACAAGCTTCACATCAAAAAATGGGATTTCTTAATTTTCAATCTGAAGAGACAAACACCATCGCCCCAGTGGAAAAGAAGATAACAAACTTCAGCAGGTCATCTCAAAAGGATAAGATCGTTCAGGTTCCGGGAATTATTGCGAAAAGGAAACAAACACATCAATGAGAAACTTTAATATGTCAAGGGCAGCTTGTATCTGATGCAGTTCACTTGCCAGCTCGATAAGGAGTTTGATATTGTTAACATTAGTTTATGATTAATCTCAGACAATGGGTTTTAAAAACCAACTTATAATTGGCAAAGCTGGCAAATAACCAATTACCGTGACATAGCTGAACTGCCTTTGTAACCTCCATTACCCATTCCATCAGCCAATCACCCCTGCTAAAGGATTGAAGGCATGGGGGAGGGGTGGTTCTCCAACTTCCTCAGATGGCTGGCAGGAATCCCGATGTCCTGATGAATGGGGCGTCGGCCAAAGATTGGGATTCCCGGCAGGCGTGAGGGATTCTGGATTTATCCCACCCACCCAACTAGCGTCAATAATTATGCAAACTCACTAATTGGAATGTCATTAGTGGGTTTGGCAGCCAATTCACCAGCCTCCCATCATTCATCTGGCCCAACAGCCGCTTGGGCTTTACAATTATTACCCACAAGCTGGAGCGTGGCGTGCTGGATCTCGATGGTACAGGGGAGAACCACCAGCACCTCAATAAACAATATTCTCCCCGTCCCCAATCCCACCACTCAAACCAAGGATCTCCTCCCCCCACACCATGTAGGCATGAGGGTGACCCAGCCCCCTTCATCCCCTCTTCCCCCTCAGGCCATTCTCTCCATTCCAGCCCCCTTCCCCCTCAGACCCACTGAGCCTTCCTTCAGTTCCAATGGTGCAGTGCCCCTGGCATTCAGCTACTGACATGCTGGCCTGGTGCTTTGGGCTTTGAGGAGGTAGGTCCAGTGGCCATTTGTCCCATTGCTGCTGCTGGGTTGCACAGGAAGGATCCCTCAGGGGTCCTGGAGCTTGGGTGGACTTGGGCTGGGGGCAAGGGGTTGACCTCACCACTCTCCACCAGGATGGAGATGTCATGGCTGGACTGTCCCTGGCAGACCTGAAGAACACGGCTGGTATGGTGATTTCAAGCAGCTCTGTTATCAATATCTGCTTTCCTGCCTGTCAGCCACGAAAATTCTGAAGTGACCAGGTCACTTTAACCTCCTTTCCTTTCTCTCTCTCCTCTCTCTGTCTCTCTCACTCTCTCTCTCTGTCTCTCTCTCTCTCTTCCCCCCCCCCCCCCCCCCCCCACCAGTCACGAGGCAGGATTTTAAATATTTTAAATCACTGCAGTGGGGATTTTGCTTTCTCCCTGTCAGGTGTATGAGCAGACCCCTCTGAAAACCTCTGACAGAGAGGAAATGTCAATTTTACCTGCAGGGTGAGGGGGACAGGATTCCAGTCTGCACAGCTGTTCAGTCAGCCCAGATTATGCACACAGCTTTGATTTAAGGTTCCTGAAGTTTCATAGCAAGTTGAACTCTTTCCACTCCAATGTAACCTTTTGATCTCTAACAAATCCAATATGCAGTGCCTTGAAAAAGACTTTCCTTGACAGCTCAATGGATTTCTATCATCCTCCTGCCACCTATATTTATTTTCAGTTTCCTTCACAGTTGAATGCACCTCAAGTACCCCATTAATCCTGACTGCAATGTTGACAGAGTCTAAGCCTGATTGACAGTCTGTGGCTTCATTTCCTCTTTTACAAACCACAATTGTTTTGAAGAAATCTGATGGGGTGGGGGTGCTGATAGGAGGGTTCTGAGGGGAGAGTGCTGAGTGTCAGGGAGGATGTTGGATTGGCTTATCCTCATGCCTTTGTGATACAGTGGCGAGGGTTACCATTATTTTTGGGTGAGGAGAAGATGTGGTGTTGTGGTACTGCCCTGGTCAGTGGGAGAGCCATTGTTTCATTCTTTGTGGGGAGGGGGGCCTGGCTGTAAGCTCAGAGATTGGGGAGTCCGAGTCTTGCAACAGCGGGGCTAGCCATCAGGTTGCTTGAAATGTGATCATTAGCATATTTCAAGTGGGCGAATCTCGCATGAAAGAACCTGCCAAGTGTCCACACTGGTGTTTTCCCACTAGCGTGGACACTTCTCCCCAAATGGGAGATTCAGGCCCTTAATGTCTGAGATTCTGTTACTTTTGATAAGGTATTAATAAAGGATTACTAGTTAATGATGGTATGGTCTGATTCTTTATATGACTTGGTAAGAAAAGGTTCAGTAACTTGTGTGTATCATTTCATGTGAAGCTGAGGTGGGTGCAGTTGGATGGGGTTGGTAGTATAAATGTTAATGTAAT
The DNA here is from genome assembly GCF_965287045.1 of Carcharhinus amblyrhynchos. Lineage (NCBI taxonomy): Eukaryota > Metazoa > Chordata > Chondrichthyes > Carcharhiniformes > Carcharhinidae > Carcharhinus > Carcharhinus amblyrhynchos. The sequence continues at coordinate 23,086,125 of NC_137342.1, read as the reverse complement.
CTGAGATGATTGATTGCAAGACAATCTGGCAAGCTGAACTGAGGCTTATAACACAAGGCAGAAATGGTAAATTTTCAAACGATTCATGTGTTATCCTTTGATAAATATTCCTTTCAAGGTTTACTAGAGAGTCAATTCCAGGGGGAGATATACAGGAAGAAATGGAAATACAAACCATGCGGGTGGCAGCTAAAACACAGCTCTTTGCTGTCAAAGTGCTGTTCTGTTCCCTTATCCTTTGATTTAACCTGCTCTTTTGAGGGGATGAGGAGACTTGTCAGAAATCAGTGGGGATATGCAGGTTGGGCCCAGGTTACATCATTGGGAACTGACTACCATTATAACAATGGACTTTTGTCCCATCAAGTAAACCCGGTGGGAAAGGGCTCAGAAGAGACCCAAAGAAACAAGCCTTTTAACTTAAAAAAAAACTACGGTTGAGAGTACCAACAGTTTTTTGAACTTCACAGAAAGTGCCCAAGGTTTCCCTTCCTGCAACTTATATGACTTTGACGGAATATTCTTTTTGGTTTTCCCTCAGCCAACAAGGTGTTTCCCTTGGGCTGCCCAGAGAGCTATGCTGATGTGGCAAAGAGGGAAAACTCCACCCACTTGATTCTGATTCTCAGTTAAACTGGGGTTTACATGTCAGCATGAGTCATCCCAAGTCAGGCATTGGATTGATTTGAATTGATTTATTATTGTCACATGTATTGGGTTATGGTGAAAAGTATTGTTTCTTGCCAGCTGTTACAGACAAAACATACTGTTGATAGTACATTGAGGAGGAGGAAAAGATAGGGTGCAGGATATAATGTTGCAGTCACAGGGTGTGAAGAAAGATCAGCTTAATATCTGGTAGGTCCATTCAAAAGTCTAATAGCAGGGAAGAAGCTGTTCTTGAGTCGGTTGGTATGTTCTGTCAGACTTTACTGTGCACCAGAAGCAGCACTTGCTAAATATTGATCAGGTGTGGGTATAAAGGAAATAACATTACAGATGTTGATTATAAACATGATGAAAAGTATAGAAAGGGTGGATAATCAGAGACTTTTCCCCAGGGTTGGAAGTGTCAATTACAAGGGGGAGAAGGTTCAAGGTGAGAGGGGGAAAGTTTAAGGGAGATGTGTGGGGGAAGTTTCTCACGCAGAGGGTGATGGGTGCCTGGAACACGCTGCCAGAGGAGGTGGTAGAAGTAGGCACATTAACAACATTTAAGAGGCATCTGGAATGAATAGAGAAATACATAAATAGAGAAATACAAAATGAGTAAGTTTTTTTTTGGTTTAGTTAGAGCATCATGATTGGCACAGACTTGGAGGGTAAAATGGTCCGTTCCAGTCCTGTACTTTTTTCTATACCAAGCTGTAATGCAACTGGAACGGATGCTTTCTATGGTGCATCTGTGGAAATTAGTCAGAGTTGTATGGACATGTCAGATTTCCTTATCCTTTTGAGAAAGTGGAGGTGCTGGTGAGTTTTCTTAACTGCAGTATCATCATGAAGGCACCAGAACAGATTGGTGATCTGAAGACCTAGAAACTTGGAGCTCTTGACCATCTCCAGTTTATCACCCTTGATGTAGACAGGGGCATTGTCTCCACCATGTTTTCTGAAGTTGATGACTAATCTCCTTCATTTTTCTCACATTGAGGAAGATATTATTGTCGTCACACCGGTTTACCAAATTCCCCTTTCTTTCCTGTGCTTTGTCTGGTCAATATTTGAAATCCGACCCAGAATGGTGGTGTCATCAGCAAATCTGAAAATCGAGTTGGAGCAGAATTTGGCCCCACAGTCATAGGTATGTAAGGAGTATAGTAAGGAACTGAGAATACAGCTTTGCACAACTAATGTAAAACTATCTTCACCCTGTCCACCAGTTTTTCTCCTGTTCAGGCTCAAAGGTTTCCTTGCATAAGTATTGTGTTTTCTCCATTTTCTTCACCAATCATCCCATGTTTGTCATTGATAACAAGTGGTAAATCTTCAATTGTTTTGTACCACAGACATATGATCACTCAGAATGGAATTAGGATTGTCATATTCAATTCACAAAGACTTTTTGCAGCCATCAGAGCAGGCATTTTTTTTCCATTAGCTTAGGTTGGAATTGAATCCAAGTTCCAGAAATAAAAGACCAATGGTTCCATTACAGCTATCTCAACAGCAATTGCATAAATATGTTTAACATGTATTTGAAATGCTGTACTTCTATTAAACTGTTGCTATTTAACAATGATGTGGATATGCTGGTTTTGGACTGGGGTAAACACAGTAAAAAGTAAAAAAAACTTTTTACGCTATTAAACAAACTATATTTCCATTATTACATTCACAGATCATTGAGGAAAAAATATATTTTGATAGATGGGGAGGCACAGTGGTTAGCTCTGTTGCCTCACAGCGCCAGGGACCCGGGTTCAATTCTGACCTTGGTTGACTGTGACGAGTTTGCACTTTCTCCCTGTTTCTGTGTGGGTTTCCTCCCACAGTCCAAAATTCTGTGGGTTCAATTGGCCATGCTAAATTGCCCCTTAGTGTTAGGAGATTAGCAGGGTAAATATGTGGGGCTGCAGGGAAAGGGTTTGGGTGGGATTGTTGTCAGTGCAGGCTTGATGGGCCAAATGTCTTTCTATATTGTAGGATTCTTTGATTCTATGAGTCTGAAGAATGGCAGAGGTGTAGGCTGGAATAATGATGACAGTAACATGTAGAAGAAAGTAGCATTGGGAGGTGAAATGTGCTTCACTAAATGGTAGAGTGAACAGGCACTTTGGGGAAGGAAGAATGGTGAGAGCTGGAAGTTCAGATAATATACATTTATGCAGAGAATGATTTGAAATAGTGAGAAACATGCATTATTAGTATTGATCAGAAAATTAAAGATCTTTAATTTTTCCAGCAAAGTCCATGCCCAATGCAGGCTCAATGACTGAAAGGCCTTAGTCCATACTGTCAGGGTACAATGAACTCTAGGAAAGTAATACAAATATAGATAGGACAAGCTAGAAGCTTCTGCTTTGTTAATGCTGTATTTGTTTCAAATGCATGCAGCAATAAATCTAATGCAAAATATAATCACACCGTTGCTTCAGCTGTTTGAATCTAAACTGATCGATCAGCTGTGGAACAATATGATGGAAACCTACATCAGCCCAATGCTATGAATTCAATAGCTGTGCCCTCCAGTGTGATTTATAATGAATTTAGTAAAAGTAGCACAAAGGTGCAAAATATATGAAGGAGGGGAAAAGAAAAGGAATTAAGTTGAGAAACAAGCAGTGAATTTAATGTGAAATTAAGTCCTTGTAATAAATATTGAAGAAAAAGTAATTTCTTTGACTTAAGTTTTATTTTTCCCCATGGTAATGTCTATTTCTTATTTAAAATCAAGACCTGCTTGTATTTAAGACCATGGTATCTTTGTGATTATGGATTCTGATCTTTTATTTTCTCTTCTACCAAATCCTGAGTTCTTTATATTACAATCATAACCTAGAGAACGTAAATCTTACTTACTTAGCAGATGCAGAGAGCTGCTTTTGGACACCGCATCTGAGATTAGTATTCAAAGCAAAAAAGAAGAATAATTCTTCACTACAAATGACATGTAATTATACCACTGCATAAGGTTCTTGAAATGATTTATCATCAGAGTTTTCTGCTATTCCTTTTGTACCAGGTGTAATATACCCCCAGGTGACCAGAATTGAATTGAAACTCTTGTGATCTACTGCGCTGTGGCCCAAAAACCAGGCAGTGGATCTCTGATTCTGGGCCTTTAGACATTGATTCCTCATTATAAGTGTTTAGTCCAATTTCTTTCATTCGTAAATTGGGTATTATTATCAAAATGCCCATAATTCCTCTATCTCATTCTGAATAATCTAATTTCTCATGTTATGAGTTGAAGAGTCCTTTCAAAGAGAATGATTGAGAACAGCTCACTCGGTGTAGATGAATATACTTTTTTTTATCCATTCATGGGATGTGGGCATTGCTGGCTGGTGAGTATTTATTGCCCATCCCTAGTTGCCCAAATGCAGTTGAAAGTCAATCACATTGCTGTGGCTTCGGAGTCACAAGTTGACCAGGCCAGATAAGGATGACAATATCCTTCCCTAAAGGACATGAGTGAACCAGATGGAATTTTCCGACAATTGACGATGGTTTCATGGTCATCAGTAGATTCTTAATTCCAGATATTTTTATTGAATTCAAATTTCACCAGTTTCCGAGGCAGGGTTTGAACCTGGGTTCCTAGAACATTCGCTGGGTTTCTAGATTAATAATCTACCAATAATATACTGCTAGGCCATCACCTCCTCGCATTGTAATTACTGTTGCTGGGCAAAATCCTGGAACTCCTGGTAGATAAATTCCCGAGACCCGATGAAGTGTATCCCAGGATGTTGAGGGAGGTTAGGGAGGAAATTTCAGGTCTCCGAGCAGAGATATTTGAATCATCAACAGCCACAGATGAGGTGCCTGAAGATTGGAGGGTGGCAAATGTGCCTTTGCTTAAAAAGGGCTGCAGACAAAAGCCTGGGAACTGCAGGCTAGTGAACCCCACACCTGTAGTGGGTAAGTTATTAGGAGGTATTCTGAGAGACAGGATCTACGGACGTTTAAAGAGGCAAGAACTGATTAGGGACAGTCAGCGTGGCTTTGTGAGTGGAAAATTATGTCTCTCAAATTTGAGTTTTTTGAAGGGGTAACCAAAAAGGTAGATGAGGGCAGTGCAGTTGATGTTGTCTATATGGACTTTAGCAAGACCATTGACAAGGTAGGTTGTTGCATAAGGCTGAATCTCATGAAATCCAGGGTGAGATAGCCAAATGGATACAACATTAACTTGATGACAGGAGATAGAGGGTGGTTGGAGAGGATTGTTTTTCAAACTGGAGGCCTGTGACAAGCGGTTTGTCTCAGGGATTGATGTTGGGTCCACTGTTATTTGTCATTTATATTAATGATTTGGATGAGAATTTAGGAGGCATGGTTAGTAAGTTTGCAGGTGACACCAAGATTGGCATAGTGGACAGTGAAGAAGGTTATCTAGGATGGCAATAGGATCTTAAGTAATTGGGCAGAGTGGGCTGATGAATGGTAGATGGAGTTTAATTTAGATAAATGTGACGTGATGCATTTTGGTAGATCAAACCAGGGCAGGACTTACTCAGTTAATGGTAGGGTGTCAGGAAGTGTTATAGAACAGAGATCTTGAGTTACAGGTTCATTGCTCCTTGAAAGCGGAGTCACAGGTAGACTGAATGGTGAAGAAGGCATTAACGTAAGAACATAAGAAATAGGAGCAGGAATAGGCCATCTAGCCCTTCGTGCCTGCCCCACCATTCAATAAGATCATGGCTGATCTGAAGTGGATCAGTTCCACTTTCCTGCTTTCTCCCCATAACCCTTAATTCCCTTGTCTGTCAAAAACCTATCTACCCGTGACTTAAATATATTTAGCGAGGTAGCCTCCACTACTTCAACGGGCAGAGAATTCCAGAGATTCACCACCCTTTGAGTGGAGAAGTTCCTCCTCAACTCTGATCGAAACTGCCCCCTCCTTATCTTGAGGCTGTGCCCTCTAGTCCTGCTATCCTTTCTAAGCGGGAAGAATCTCTCTACTTCTACCTTATCCATCCCTTTCATTATCTTATACGTCTCTATAAGATCCCCCCCTCATCCTTCTAAACTCCAGCGAGTACAGACCCAATCTATTTAGTCTCTTCATAGTCCAACCCCCTCATCTCCGGTATCAGCCTAGTGAACCACCTCTGCACTCCCTCCAAGGCCAAAATATCTTTGCGCAAGTGTGGCAACCAAAACTGCGCACAGTACTCCAGTTGCGGCCTCACCAGTACCCTGTACAGTTGCAGCAAGACCTCCCTGCTTTTATATTCAATCCCCGTCGCTATAAAGGCCATTCGCCTTCTTGATCATCTGCTGCACCTGCAGACTGGATTTTTGCGACTCATGCACAAGGACCCCCAGGTCCCTCTGCACCATAGCATGCTGCAGCTTTTCACCCTTTAAATAGTAATTCCTCCTACTATTATTTCTGCCAAAGTGGATAACCTCACACTTACTAACATTGTACTCCATCTGCCAGGTCCTCGCCCACTCGCTCAGCCTATCCAGATCTCTCTGCAGACTTTCCACACCCTCCACGCAATTTGCTTTTCCACTCATCTTTGTGTCATCAGCAAATTTCATCACCCTACACTCAGCCCCTCCCTCCAGATCATCTATATAAATGGTAAATAGCTGAGGCCCCAGCACCGATCCCTGCGGCACTCCACTAGTCACCAACCGCCAATCAGAATAGCACCCATTGACACCAACTCTCTGCCTCTTATTAGACAACCAATCCTCTATCCACGCTAACACCTCACCCCCAACTCCGTGCACCCTAACCTTCTGAAGCAACCTTTTGTGAGGCACCTTATTAAAGGTCTTTTGAAAATCTAGAAACACCACATCCACCGGTTCCCCTCTGTCTACCGCACTAATCACATCATCATAGAAATCCAATAAATTTGTCAAACATGACTTCCCCTTAACGAATCTGTGCTGCTCTGCTCTATCAAACCATTCCTTTCCAGGTGCCTCGCTATTTCTTCTTTGATGACGGATTCAAGCATTTGTAATGCTTGGTGTAATGCTTCAGCATGCTTGGTGTCATTGGTCAGAACGTGGAATAGAAGTGCTGGGATGTCTTGTTGAAGTTGTATAAGACATTGCTAAGGCCACATTTGGAATACTGTATATAGTTCTGGTCACCCTATTATAGAAAGGGTATTATTAAACTAGAAAGAGTGAAGAAAAGATTTACCAGGATGCTACTCGGTCTTAATGGTTTGAGTTATAAGGAGAGGCTAGAAAGACTGGGACTTTTTTCTCTGGAGCATAGGAGGCTTAGGAGTGAAGTTATAGAGGCCTATAACATAATGAAGGGCATAGATCACATAGATAGTGTAATACCTTTTCCCAAAGGTAGGGAAGTCTAGGGCATAGGTTTAAGGTGAGAGGGGAGAGATACAAAAGGATCCTGAGGGGCAACATTATCACAGAGGATGGTGAGTGTCTGGAACAAACTGCCAGAGATGGTAGTAGAAGCAAGTACAATTTTGTCTTTTAAAGTGCATTTAGGTAGTTATATGGTTAAGATGGGTATAGAGGGATATGGGCCAAATGCAGGAAATTGCGAATAACCTAGTGGTTCAAAAAAAGGAGCAGCATGGACAAGTTGGGCTGAAGGGCCTGTTTCCATGCTGTAAACCTCTGACTCTTTGCTAACAGCATTGTGGGGCTACTTACACCAACCTGCAGAGATTCAAGAGATAGCTCACTACCACCTACAATGCCAATTAATAATGGGTAATAAATGCTTGTCTAGCTAGTGATGCCCCCATCCCAGAAATGAATAAATAAAATTAGTAGAGACCTACCATGGCGATTAATTTAATATGAGGACATGACCAACATTTGGGCACATCCAATGCAATTTTTAAAATTAGGACAAATTCCCATGAAAATTCCATTTTACTGGATATAATTTGCATTTGAAATTCCTTGATCTTTTGATTTTCTTTTGGCTGATTTTTGGCAATCTAACACAAACTCTAAGATCTTACATTCAACTAGCTTTCATGTAATAAATTATCACTGTTCCAAAAATAGACTGGGGAATTTTCCCATTCTGCAAGGGGTGGACCATGGAAAAGTCCGTTGACCTCAGGTGGGATTTTCCAGTTTCAGAGCGAGTGCAGTGGGAAAATCCCACCCAGGAAGTTTGCTTAAAAGAAGGAACTTTGTCTTTATTCTCACACATAGTATGCAAGAAATGTACTACTAATTCCACCTTTGACATGTTCTTCAGTCGGTGTCCCCCTTCCATATAGCTTAGTTCAGGATGACTAAAGTCACTAATGATGAGTGCCTTCTATTTTTCATCTTCTTCTTTAAGTTGATTAAACACTTCCATGTTAATTTATCATTTTATTCCAGGTGTCTGCAGTTAAATTTCCTGCAAGAGATTTACAATTTCACTGACACTTGCAACTTCCTTTATAAGCATACATCCAGGAAGTTGATGGCATAGTGACATTATCACTGGATTACTAATCCAGAGGGCAAGAGTAATGTTCTGGGGAACTGGGTTCAAATCCCACCGTGGCAGATGGCAAAATTTGAATTCAATAAAGGAAAACAAAAATCCAGAATTAAAAGTCTGATGATGACCATGAAACAATTTTTGTAAAAACCCATCTAGTTCACTAATGTCCTTTTAGGGAAGGAAATCTGATGTCCTTATCTGATCTGACCTACATGTGACTCCAGAACCACAGCAATGTAGTTTATTCTGAATTGCCCTCTGAAATGGCCTAGCAAGCCACCCAGTTCAAGGGTAGTTAAGGATAGCCAATAAACGCTGACCCAGCCAGCAAGCCCATCATCCAATGAATGAAAAGTAAAATGGCCCTTTGAAACTGTAGAAACATTTCTAAGCAACTGGTTATTATAATTATTATTGTAGCAAAGGGTCTATTTGACCGATTGGTATCTAATGTCCTTAGATTTAATCCAGTCCTGCATTGCCTCTATGCAAATATGCATATTTTTATTTGAAATATGGGTTTCAAACACAGATTAATTTACTTCATGTTCACATGAAAAATAATAGATTTTTTGTCATACTTTTCATCAGGTTACTATTTGTTTATGATAAATAAGCTATTTACAATTTTTTACTCTTGACCTAGTTTTTGAATAGTTTAGAAGTTAATTTATTTCAATGTATCTTCCTGTCCTACATTGGGTCCTCTCCATTAAAAAATCAATTCCAAATAATTGTTTTTTAAATCTATTCTATCTTTTTCACCCTATGCTGAGTCAAATGAAAATTGCCCTTTTAAAATTATGCCTCCCTTTGAACAGTTATTAATGAACTCTTGCCCATTCTTTTTTTGTGTCCTTTTCAGCTAGATATAAAACCTAATTTTGCTCAGCACTTTATCATCCATTGTTTTCATTACTAGGAGATCATATTTATCTTTGTCTGTAGGTCGTTCTCATGACATCTTTCCACGATTTGTCCATTCCATTACCTCAGCAGCATCCTCTAGCTACCGGACCCTGTCGCAAACTCCCTTGCACTGACATCTTGCAGATCTCTCTCCTCACTTGTCATCTACTGGAAACTGTGCACCCCTCCCCTCTGGAATTCCTGACACCTTCTGAACTTCTTTAAAATGCATTTCTTCATCAACCCTTCGTTATTCTTTTAATCTATCCTTCTTTGGCTCAGCCATGTCTTCGGCCAGTGGGATTTTCCCATCCCGCTGCAGTGAACAGAGATTTGGTTGGGTGCCAAATTTTCTAACCTCATTGCAACAGGAGCGTGGGGGTGAACAGCCAGGAAGATTGTACCCAATGTTAATTATTTGGTTTCGTTATCTTAACTTCAACTTTTGTATTTATTACTGGACCCAACGAACAATGATGAAGCCACGTCTAGCAGAAGATCCAAAATAGTACTCTGACATTGAAGACTTGTATTACAATGAATTTAAATATCAAACACACAGATTTCTGCACATTTAGGAAGACTCTGCAGATCTTTGAAAATGGTGGACATGATATGGATGTGAAGGTCCTGCTGCCCTTTCCAACAGGTCTAAATTTTGCCATCGGGGGAAAGGGATTTTGCATGACTCTCTCAAGTAAGAAAGCTAAACTCAGCAGGGTCCTTTGAACTGAGAGCTGAGTTCAAACAGACCCCAAGCACCATAACTCACAGTGTAAGATTCACAAATTTCTGCAGTGGATGCAAATACCCTGAAGGTCAGATAAGGACTGTTTAGGGGCCATGAACCAAAGTTTATTTTTTAGTTCTTTGCTCCTCTGGACTATATCTGCCAGTGTAATTTAGAAAACACCCCTGCTTGACCACTTTAATTTACAGGCCATCTGGTGTACGTTAGGAAAAAAAATTGTCAGCCCATCATGCAATTTCAGTAGGGTTCTTTGTTGATATTTCCCCAGGGTTATTATGTCAATATTAATGTCTGGTTGAGTTTCAAAAAACTACAATTCTATTAATAGGAGTTATGAGCTCACAGTTTTATTGGCAATTTAAGGAGGACATTGAAGAATTAGTTGTCTTTGATGTGGAGTCTGAATCAAAGTGTATTTGTTTTTGCAAGTGGTTAACCACTTGATCTGAATTAGAAGGTTTGGTAGGGTTTCATAAATAGGAATTTTTTTTTTTCATTATCAAGTGTGTGGGAGTAAGAACTGCATTCGGTTATTAGAAGTTCATCTCCATACAGCTTCTGAAGTTTTTCCATGGTAAATGCTGGGAGAGTGGCTGTGAGACTGGCATTTAGGGGAATGAGAACTCACAAGGGGTAGTTGGGGCATGGATTGGGATTGAGTTGGGGAGTGGTTGGAGGATTTAGGGGTCGTGAGGTTCAGGCCCAGAAGGCCTTACAGCTTCGAAAACAATTGGGATAAAGTCCCAGAGAACCAAGACAGACTTTGAAACCAGATGCCTTGGGCATTTGGTTGTCCCTGTGGCAATTGCGAATCCACTTGCAAGATCAGCTGATCTCTTTCCCACCGCCTCAAAGCAAAAATTGAGTCTATGGAAGCCTTTAAACCAAAGTGAAATTTTCCAACTCGATTCAAGCTACTCCCTTCAGCATCGAATTTCTGACCCATAGCCCAAGGGTTAGAGGGAGGTGGTAGTGCAGCAGTAATATCAATGGATTAACCCACAAGGGCATGAGTTCAAATCCCACCACACAGCTGGTGGAATTTAAATTAATGTAAAAAAAAATCTAGAATTAAAAACTAGCCTCAGTAATGATGACTATGAAACTATCATAGATTTTCATGACAATCAATCTGGTTCACACATGTCTTTTAGGGATCCTTACCTGCTCCAACCTATATGTGACTCCAGACCCACAGCAATGTGGTTGACTCTTAACTGCCCCATGAAATGATCCAGCGAGCTATTCAGTTCAGAGGCAATTATGGAAGAGCAACAAATGCTGGCCTTGCCGGTAGCATGCACATATATAGTTAAAATACACAGTACGACACTGCAGTCTACCTTTCTTTGAAGTAAACAGTATGACCTCATGAAGCAGTCCAAGGGCAATGATTTCTCTGGGCTGTAATTAATATTCACTGGCCATGTTTAATCATCAGCTAATCAGTAAGAGATCCATTCATTTCCAAAAATACCAGAATTCTGTACAGTTTTTGTACAGAGGAACTTTGCTGTCAACTGAGCCTCAGTTTGCTGCTAGTATAGAAACTTGAGCAATAATGTATAGGCAATAACTTTGCAGAAGTTCTTTATTTGCTTGACAGAGAGATAAAGAAATGATCTGCTGGTTTTTATGTGAAGTACTTAATTATTCACACTGAAATATCCCCAAGCTCACTGCATCTTATTGTCTAGTGATTTCTATTTCTCATCTACATTTTGTCCCTCAGTGAAAACATGTCAGGTCTCACAACACCCAGTTCTCCCTCACTGTCATCTCTCTCTGATTTGTCATGTTGCTTGCCAGAGGGGCAGCACTGGATAAACAGGAAATGCCGCCGCATATATTTCAAGAAACCCCAGTCTTTGGCCTCGCCAGAACCTCAGATCCTTCGTTACCAATTCTGGCCCTCTCCTGGGCAACTATCTAATGCTGATCCAGATCATTCACAGCCTTGGTATCCTTTTCAAACCTCCTACCTTGCACCTTCCATAAGCCTACCTTCATCCAAAATTCTCCTGGCCAAATCCTAACGCACATTAAGTCCCATGTGTTCCCTGGCCTACATTGAATCTCAGCCCTGTCAATTTTAAAATTCTCATCTTTGTTTTATAAATCATTCCGTGGCCTCTTGTCTCCCCATCGCTGTAATCTCCCATTGCCTCATGACCCTCTGAGATAGCTGTGCTCCTCAGTTCCTGCCTCTTGCGCATCTAATTTTAATTCCTCCACTACATGTGATTCATCTGTCTGTGTCAAGCTTGGAATTCCTCCTGTAAACCTATCCAACGCTCTTCCTTCAAGATACTCCTTATAATCTATTTCCTTGACTTTTTTTTTGCCTTCTGTCCTAATATCTCCTCACGAGACACAATCTCAATTTTTGTTGGATAATGCTCCAGTGAAGCACCATGGTAAGTTTTATCTTGTTAAAGGTGCTACAATAATGCAAATTATTGTTACTATAGTTTAGATGCACATTAAGGCATATCTTCAAGTGCATAAATAATTATATCTGCCAAAGCAAGCATCTAATTATTAGCTTTTGTGTTACACGTTCAAATAAAGGTATACATTCATAATTACATGTAACCTTATCCACAAATAAATCAAGGCTGATTAAAAAATGGAACATACTGTGGATGCTGGAATCTGAAACGAGGACAGCAGAAGGTGGAGAAACTTAGCAGATCTGGCAGCATCTGCAAGGAGAGAAAACAGGGTTAAGGTTTCAAGTCCTCTTGGCTCTTCAGAACTGAAGAGAGGGAAACTATGTTAGATTTTAAAGTGTGGCTGTGAGAGATTAGCAACTTAAAGAACAAAGGATAGATGGCCTGGTGGGAGAGGGTAAGGGGGTGGGGTGGCAGGGGTGGTTACATTGAGACATTACACGTATAGGATATTTAAAATAAGGGGTTTAAAATGGAGGAGTAAGGTCACAATCTAAAGCTGTCAAACTCAACGTTGAGTCCCAAGGGCTGCAACATGCCCAACCAGAAGAATAAGATCCCTTTAGTTACAAATGCATTAATTGACATTTAATGATTGTCTCTTGATCCTGTCACTTTCAATGTTGTCAGATATAAGTTGTACCATTTGGTTGTTTATGATATGAATTAAGATCACATGTGAACATATAATTAAATATAAATTGAATAAGGTAGTGTAGTATTTTCCAGGATATTCTTTTGGTTCTTTTACTCCACATAGCCCAACAGAATAAAGGGGCTGTGTCGCTTGCTATTGAAAAATGGCTCCAGGAATACAATTTCCCACAGGATATAAATGATGAATTCGGAACACCTTATATACAGTTATTATTAAACCTCAGCAGATGCCTGAAAATGATTTTCTTCAATATGTGGGTAGGAGGTAACTGAGGCTGCCTGTTACAAATGTTCCTTTTCGAGCCATCCATCATGAGGGTATGCACAAGTTCACAGCTGATTTCAATTCTAGGAAAGCAGAAATTTTGTCCTTAAATGAATAACTTGGTTACTTTTAATTTTTTGCTAGTAAGTAGTTGTAGCGTCAAAGAACATCATGCTGCTATAAGAACACAAAATTCCCAAACTGAATGTCCTTATTAAAGAAAACTCAGATCTCTTCATAACAGATGGTATTAATAAAATGCTTCATTGTTCTTTTGACCTCAATTCCTCTTCCAATTAAGCAGAGATGGCAGGAAAGCCACAAAGGCATCTCATGAAGGTCTTTGGTTAAAATAGCAGTTTGGCTGTAATAGTGTCACTGGTGTTCAAGCTGCATATCTGAAGAAAGGTCCTGGTGGGTGTCCATCATGTCTGCTGAAAAGGGAAGGATAAAATTGTAACTGTTGAGAAGAGAGTGGTTCAGTCTCCATGGGAAAATTGAACTGTAACCCCAGTTTCTGACAGGTGGTCAGGGTTTAATTAGTCAATTTTTTCCAATCTTTTCAACAAAAAAAATATGAAATGGGGCGTCATGGTGTCACACTGATTAGCATTGTTATCTCACAATGGCAGGGACCCAGTTTCAATTCTGGCCTTGACTGACTGTGCAAACTCCATACAGACATTCTCCCTGTGTCTGAGTGGGTTTTCCCTGGGTGCTCTGGTTTCCTCCCACAGTCCAAAGATGTGTGGGTTAGGTTGATTGGCAATGATGAATTGCCCTTTAGTTTTAGGGGGTTAGGAGGATAAATATGAGAGGTTTTGGGGATAGTATCTTTGTGGGATTGTTGTCAGTGCAGGCTGGATGGGCCAAATGGTCTCCTTCTGCACTGTGGATTCTATGATTCAGAACTCACTCTGATCTTGGTGTTTTGTTTCGTCTCTTTCTACCATCTGGCATTTGGCGGAGTAAAGTATTTAAAGATCTTTGTACTTTATTTCTATGGATCCTGCTTACAATGTTTTTTGATGCCGTATTTAATGAATACAGCACAATATCTAACAGTAATCAGTTACAATTTATTACTTGAGATAGCTTGTATTACAGACAGAATTGCTGCCCATAATCAATGTGTTCTGCGCAGAAAGAGGTGCATCTTTTCTTGCCTTTGGAGTGCATATTCCAATGAAATTACTTAGCAGCCAGCTTTTATGAGTTTCAAATAAAGATTATTTATTCTCATATGCTTAAAAACAAATTAACATAACATCACACATCCAATTTCATGCACAACACACACATGAGCGCGCACACACAAACAATTGGATACAAATGAACAGAGTACACCTTTTAAAGATTACAACTAATTTATTCTCTGATTTATGACTTCAGGTCTCCCATGTGGCAGGCCTTTGGTTACTTGATTGGGTTTTATGATTAAAACCCCAGCCGGCTATGCTCAACTTTATGCTACCGGGGGGAATTCCACAACAAGTTCAAGTCAGTGTGAATATGTTTTAAACCATAGGTCTGCAAATAAGCCTTGGGCTCAATACATAGTAAGGGGGGTGGCTAATAATGTTAATTCATTTCAATGTATTAAAATCAGGTTCATGCTCCCAGAGGAGATTCATTAGGTTGATTCTGGAGTTTAGAAGGTTGGCTTCTAAGGAGAGATTGAATGCACTGGGACTATACTCATTGGAATTTGGAAAAACGAGGGGAGATCTTATAAAAACATATAAAATTATGAAGGGAATAAATTAGGAGTAGGGAAGCTGTTTCCACTGGTGGGTGAAACCAGAACTGGGGGGGGCATAGCCTCAAAATAAGGGGGAGCAGATTTAGGACTGAGCTGAGAAGGAAGTTCTTCACCCAAAGGGTTGTGAATCTGAATTCCTCATTGAATGTTTTTAAGGCAAAGATAGATTTTTGAACAGTAAAGAAATTTTAAGGGTTAGAGTGAGCGGTCAGGTAAGTAGAACCATGTCCACAAAAAGATCAGCCATGATCTTATTGAATGGCAGAGCAGGCTCAAGGGGGCAGATGGCCTACTCCTCCTCCTAGTTCTTATATTATGTAAATCAGATATCATGATCTCGTTGACAAGATTCATGATTTCTAGGTGTCGTTGAATCTTGAGTCCACATTGATATCCCCACGGACTGCAAGAATGGGTTCAAGATCCCACCCACTGTGAGTAATAATGTTTGTGAGGTTTTTTAAACCTTTGGGGTAACTGTGGGATAAAACAAAAACGCCCTCTTTATTTTAAAACGCATTAGACAACTTGCAGCTGGGATTATTTAGATTTGGACAATCACTAAGGGTAAAATACACATACCTCCAATACAAAACACTTCCATCATGGACAATAAGAAAATATATTTGATTCAGGACACCATATTTAATTAGGTTTTCACCAAGGAAGTGACTGTCTGAAGTTCAAATGACAAAAGACACATGATTCGTGGCACTCATTTTAACAGCCTGTCTAATTTTTAGAAGTGTTGATTGAAAGTTCATTACATGACATGCCTTACTGGGCTTGTCACCACTGAAGAATTTCAGGGATTTTGCTCACCCACTCCTTCTGTTATATTTAAACAATGTACAAAGGATCAACATTGCATCAGGAAGGCTCTTAAAATTGGGATAAACATGACAGGTGATTTGCATATGTTATCTTAAGGGATATACTTCCCTGGAGCATTTGAACTAATCAAATTACACAAGGATCAACATTGCACCAGGAAGACTCTAAATATAGGATTAAAAACTGCTTAAAATATTTTGCAAAATCCAAATGCTGAAATTCATTCCAGACCCTAAATTCCAGTTTGTTACATGTGAACAAACCGTTTCTTCTACTGGAATTGGCTGTCATGGCAAAGTTGTTAAAAAAAAAATTAACATCATTCTTTCTGTGCTTTACATATATGTTAAATATCTTTTTGAAACATGTGCAAAGAAAAACTCACCCAAGCAATATCTGCTGCCTCTACTTGCTGCAGCTAGACCAAAAAATAAAAGTACAAATAAATAGGGGCAAAACTCACCTAACAACAGTACAAGTGGCAGTGATTTTGGTACAATTGCAGCTTAGCGCTTCAGTATCGGCAGCTTTCCAAACCTCGATTGGTGGTTCAAAATTAGCGCACTTTCAGCGTACACGGTCATGCACCAGGGCTTCTGTGATGTCCCACAGGCATGTACAGGTCATAATCAACTTAATCCGGCATTCAGGCAGGAAGTTACAACCCAGTAAAATAATACTTCTTATTGTTGTCTTAAGAAACAAAGGTGGAATTTTGTCAGGTCTTATTAAAAGTTGATTGGTGCTAGAGAATAATTGCAACAATAGAAAGAAACAAACAAGGAACTGATCTTTACAAAGGGGAAGCAAATCTGATCATCCGCATAGGTTTAAAACTATTCAAAATAATTTTTAATAATTATTCACAATTTGATGAATTGACAGAAAATAAGGTACTAAGAAATTAGCCAGAATTTCCAGCTGTTCACACCCTGCTGCTAACGCGAGTGAGGATGGAGAATTTGATGCTAAGCCAAATCTCTGTTCACTGCAGCAGGACTGGAGAATCCTGGCAGCCTGGCTAGAAAGTTCCATCCAATTTGTTTGAACATAAACAAATGTATGATCTTCAAAAAAATAAATGAGGATAATGAAGTTCTTCAGGAGCTCAAAGGATATGTACTGCATTTTATTGCACAACAAACTGGAATGTTTTGTGCAATAGGTTTACAACTGTTGTTGTTCCTATTCATTCATGGGATGTGGGCATCTATGGCTGGCTAGCATTTATTGCCCATCCTTAAGACAGTTGAAAGTCAATCACATTTCTGTGGCTCTGAAATCACATGTAGGCCAGGATGGCAGATTTCCTTCCCTGAAGGACATAAGTGAACCAGATGTGTTTTTCTAGCAGTGGTGTCATGGTCATCAGTAGATTCTTAATTTCAGACATTTTTTATTGAATTCAAATTCCACCATTTGCGGTGGCGGCATTCGAACCTGGGTTCCCAGAGCATTTCTGAATTAATAGCCTAGCAATAATACTACTAGGCCAGCGCCCATTTCAGACAGACGCTACAAAAGTTGTGCAAGAGGAAAAAGAAAAGAATATTGGATGAAGTTTCTTCATTTGTTGCAGGCTTCCATTGACAGTTTGAAATGATGGTTATTATTGGACAGACATCCCGTTGTCAGAACAGAGAAGTTCAATCTGAACAGTTTTGTTAGCATCTCTGTCAGCCTTTTCGTTCATAACTCTCGGACCTTACAAGGGAGTAACCAAATCAAGAGCATTCCTAAATAATGGTTTCCCAATTTAATCTGAAGATTGGTGAAATCAATCATTTACTCAGCAGTGTTAACATGATGGAAAAATTCAACAGCTTGGAGCAATGTATTTGGTTGCAGCGTTCTAAGAAAGTGAAGCACAAGGTTTATTTGTTTCATTTATTGTGTTTGAAACCAGGTCTGATCACACTGCTGTAATACATCCATGGTTTTTCACTGTATGTGTCTGTCTTTTTAAAATGAATGGCCTCAAGTGTAGGAATACTGCAACATCTTCATTAAAAGTAGCCTGATAGCAGCGTGCATCAATTAAATGATTGCCAATGTTAGAAAGTTCTCATAATCAAATATCTTCTACTTGGAATTGACTGTATTTACATAAGTAGCCCAAACTGTAATTTGAGTTACTGTTAGTGTTGAACATTTCACTGAAATAATTGGCCACAAATCAAAAAATAAGGATTCATGTTTAGGGATAAAATTCAGCATGGCTAGGCCATTGGTTAGCTAACTGGAAACAGAGATTAGGGATAATGGGTCATTTTCAAAATGTGATGAGTGGTATGCCACACGGATCTTTGCAGGGACCTGGGCTATTTTTGATCTATACCAATGACGTGGATGAGTGGACCAAATATATGGAATATAAAGTTTGCTGATGAGACAAAAATAGATAGGAGAGTAAGTTGTGAAGAGGGTATAAATCTAAAAATATCCCATCCTGCCTGCCGCGGGAATCGGAGTGGGTGAGACAGAAAATTTGGCAGACCATTCTTGGAGTGTGTGCGGCCAGAAAATCCCACCCATTAAGACTGCAAAAGAACATAGAAAGATTAAGTGAGTGGGCAAAAATTGGCAGATGAAGTATAATGTGGGAAAATGTGGAAAAATGTGCACTTGTCCACTTTGGCAGGAAGGATAAGAAAGTGAAATATTATTTCAGTAGAGAGAGATCACAGGACTCTGAGCTACAGAGGGATCTGGTTTTCCTGGTACATGGATCAGGAACAGCAAATGATTAGGAAGGCAAATTGAATATTGTTATTGTTTATTGCAAGGGGAATGGAATGTTTTGCTACAGTTGTACAGGGTGTTAATGGGACCATATATAGATAATGTGTAGCTTTGGACTTCTTATTTAAAAAATACACAAATGCACAAGAAGCGGTTCAGAGAAGGTTCACCCAGCTGACACTCAGAGGGCATCTTACAAGGCAAAGTAGGACAGGCTAGGTCTGTATCTGTTGGAGTTTAGAAGATTGAGAGGTGATCTTATTGAAACATACAAATACCTGAGGGGACTTGACAAGGTGGATGCCGAAAGGATGTTTGCCCTTGTGGGAGAGACTAGAACTATGGAACACAGCTTAAAAATAGGTCTTCCATTTAAGACAGGTGAGAAGAAATATTTCCTCTCAGGGTCATGAATCATTGGAACTCTCTTCTCCAGAGATTGATGGAGATGAGACTCATTAAATAAGAAAGATGTAAGTAAATTCTTGACTAACAATGGAGTCAAAGGTTATCAACGATAGGCAGAATGTGGGGATAGAATCTTCTGCTAGGCCGGCATGATGGGTGGAAGGAAAGAAAATCTGTTTTCTGAAGGCGAAATGAACTTTTGGAATTTTGTTCTCCCAACTTTCAAGGCAGATTGAACTTCCCAATAACCAATGTCAGGAACTCCATTTATGTGCATTAGTATCTAATTAACAGAGTGCCTTGCTGGATTTAAGTCTGCCCACCAAATTAAATTCTAAACTAGTGAGAGTTTAGAGCATTCAGTTTTAGGACATTATTTAAGTGGTGTGCACTTGGCTCTCCCACAACTGTGAGGTCTGTCGATAGTGCCTTCCTTTCATGGGGACCTCAAATTACTTGACTTACATTGAGTGCTGATAGCAAAGGCTGGGATGTGGGGAGCAGACTAAGTAGTGAAGATGCTGGAGAGGGTGTCCAGCAAAGAGGGGAGGTTGGGGGGAGGAGTGTTTTAGTGGTTGGTATTGATAACATTGCATTTGGATGCTGGGTAGGGGAGAGGGATGGCAGTACTGGTGATGGGAGAGAACAATCACAGCCACGGGGGGAATGGGATGTGGCAGGGTGACAGGGTGAATGGGGTAGCACAGTGGTTAGCACTGCTGCTTCACAGCTCCAGGGACCCGAGTTCGATTCCTAGCTCGGGTCACTGTCTGTGTGGAGTTTGCACATTCTCCTCGTGTCTGCATGGGTTTCCTCTGGGAGCTCCGGTTTCCTCCCACGGTCCAAAGATGTGCGGATTAGTTGATTGGCCGTGCTAAAATTGCCCCTTAGTGTTCTGGGATGCATAGGTTAGAGGGATTGGTGGGTAAGTGTATAGGGACGTAGGGGTAGGGCCTGGGTGGAATTGTGATCAGTGCAGACTCGATGGGCTGAAGGGCCTCTTTCTGTGCTGTAGGGTTCTATGATTCTATGACAGGTCCAGGGTGAGAATTTGATAGGTGAAGTTTTCATGGCAGGGGGTGGTCATGGAGGGAGACGACTGGATAATGAGAGGGTTCAGGCTCAGAATGGGAATGGGGACAGTAATTAATGCTATCTCTGAGGAGAAGGAAGGCATGTGGAGGTGGATTTTGATAGAGTCCAGAGTAAAGCGGGGAAAGCTCAAAGTAAGAGAGAAGGGAAATGGTGATATTGGAATAGGTCTAGGGCAATGGGGGGAAGTTGGTGAGTAACAGGGGAAGGGTAGAAGGCACTGGAATGAATTTGGCAGGTGATGTACACCATTGTTCAAATCTGACCTTGACCACACAGTTATTCAGTAATTTAAATCCCTCAAAGTGGGTCGTTTGGGTCGGTCGAGGTCAAGAACAGAACAAGTCGTTAACCAAAGGGACACCTTAATAATAATAAGGCGACTGGATATCAGTGTTGCTCAGTTGTGTTCTTCTCTCCATGGTGAAGCCCACACGCTGCAGGTTTGCTCCTGATTCATGGGTTGCATAACATTGAGGTCCCAGAAAGGTATGGAACTGCTTTTCATTCTGTGTGTGGAATCTGCCAAGGCTATCTCACTCTCTTACTGCTTTTTCATTTTGCATACTGGTGAGTGAGATGGTTTCTTAGAGGTCAGGATGCTGGCACAGTGGTTCACATTGGTGCCTCATAGTGCCAGTGTTCAATTCCCGGCTTGGGTCACTGCCTGTGTGATGTTTGCACATTCTCCCCGTATCTGTGTGGGTTTCCTCCAGGTGCTCCTGCAGTCCAAAGAATAAGTGGATTGACAATGCCAAATTGCCCCTTAGTGGCAGGGGGACCAACTAGGATCAATGCATGGGGTTATGGGGATAGGGCCTGGGTGGGATTGTGGTTCGTGCAGACTTGATAAGCTGAATGGCCTCCTTCTGCATTATATGAATCTAGGACAGAGGTAAGAGCCACATTCGTGGCACAGCAGATGGCTCAGCTGCGCAGGAGGAAGAATGGAAGTGTGATAGTGGGAGGGGTTCCATATTTAGAGGGGCAGATAGGTGATTTTTCAGCTGTAGATGTGACTCCTCGATTGCATGCTGTCTCCCTGGAGTCAGGGTCAAGGATGTTACAGAACAGCTGCAGGACATTCATTTGATGGAGAAAGAACAGCCAGAAGTCATGGTCTATACTGAGACCAGTGACATAGGCAGTATAAGTGACAAGTCCTAAAAGTAGATTTTAGGTTCCACTTTGGAGTTGAGGCAATGGCAGACATGCTTGAGGGGCTGAATGGTCTACTCCTTCACCTCGTTTTATGTCTGGTCATATCTAAATCTGAAACACTGTTAATTTGATCAAAATGTCAACATTTGCTTTATTAATCTTTGTTTAGAATTACAGTTCTGAAAGAACTTGCCAATGAACAAAATAGAAATAAGAACAGTAACGAACTTTGCAGATTTCTGTAAAAGTGCACAAAAACATTCCCTCCAGTCATTTACAACTGCACTTTCAAATTTCTAATTGCTGATCTTCTGATGTTTTATTTACTGCAATGCTTTAGAGGGACTAAAAGTGCAATCTTCCACTCCCGTTTGTGGCAGGCACTATGAAGCTGTAAGATTGTTGCACAGGCCCAAGTTGTGTCCTCTCTGAAAGCAGCAACTAGAATAAAAGTGCCGTTTTGGTGCTGATAATGCATCACACAAAATAAATAGACGAGAATCATGGGCTAAAGGTGTACAAACTACTCCTGGTATTGATTAAGAGTGTAGAATGCAGCTCTGTCCAGTACGGCAAATTAATGCCAGGGACTCGAGCCAATGAGGCAATTAAAATTACCCATATCCATTCACGTACAACCAATGGCTAAGATCAAGAGTAGTTTCTGTTCTTATCAGTCTCGGCCTTTTGGCTAAGATCAAGTGCAAGGTGGGGTGCGATGCCTTACCTTGTCAGCTTGGATCTTGTTTGTCTGTCTTGTGGGGACCATGAATTGGATTCAGTTGGGTTTTGAATTTGTTTTTGGAGCAAGGAAGGAACGAATTTGGGTTTGCCTGGTCCATTCTGAGCATTGGCTTTGTTACTTTGAGGATGGGGTAAAAAATATAAGAGAAAGATCATTACATCCAGAAGACAGAGGAAATTTCCACCTTATAAATCTACACTGAAGTTGAATTCATGTCACAGAAATTAAAGATCAATAATTAACTCAGCAAGATTGCAAAAGTTTAAAAGCGTATTCATTAGTGTCACAAGTAGGCTTACATTAACGCTGCAATGGAGTTACTGTGAAAATCCCCGAGTCACCACACTCTGGTGCCTGTTTGGATACACTGAGGGAGAATTTATCATGGCCAATGCACCTAACCAACACATCTTTCAGACTGTGGGAGGAAACCGGAGCACCTGGAGGAAACCCACGCAGGCACGGGAAGAATGTGCAGACTCCGCACAGACAGTGACCAAGCAGGGAATAGAATCTGGATCCCTGGCACTGTTAAATCATTGAAAACATTTTAAAATTACTTTTGTTCATAATTTCATTGAAATATATTAAATACGAAAGGTTAGAAAGAATAAAATGTGTTGCTCGTACTTTGTGTTTCATATTTTACTGTCCAATACATGTGGATGGATAGCATCTCTATGTTGAAAGTTTTCTCTTACAGTTCTCAGTCCTGTTGACAGCACTCAATTGAACGAACGTCAGTGAATGTGGCAGAACAAACGTCAACGCATGTACGGATATACCCATTTGGGATGCCTATGGCTTAACTTTGCTGTAGGTTTATTGCTACTTGTAACAGTATCTTTCAGATGAGCACGAAGGTCTTTCTGTCTATATGTTCTAGCTTCCAGGCATTGTATTAATCTGTCAGCGGCCCGTGTATTGTTCATTTCAGTTGCTCAATGTCTCCGTGAGAAACCATCTCTTTGTGTAGATAATTGTCAGTGACAGCTGTGAGATTAACTGACATGGTGCTTGGCAGCAATATAGTTGCCAGGAGAAAATGAAAATGCAAGTAGTGTTGATGTAATATTTAAAAAGAGATATTTGGAAATAATTTGTTCCCTATCAGGCATGCAGATCAACAGGTATCATAAGTACCTATCATAAAAATGTCTTTGCTTTATCTCACATAAGCATGAAGCATTTTTAAACTTAATATGAGGATTTTGTGTGTTAAATAATATCTGTGCACCTAATAGAATTTAAGCCCAAGGCTGCACATAAAGAATTACTTTGGCATTTATGCCATATCTGCAGCCTAGTTGAAGGCATGAAGGTAAAACTATTCCTAGTAAATGGGTTCAAGACCTCTGTCATTGCACTAAATCCGTGTATCTCTCAGGTGTGATGTTCAGATGATAAGAAAGGGGACTGGGCAGTTCACAGATCAGCTTGGATAGTTTATAAATGTATCAATGAGCCTTTTTAATGTATTGATAATCTGGACTGACCATCACCGTGTACCCATTGCGTCACACATTTCCTTGCACAGAGATCAGGAGAAGACCCACAAATTTAGTACAAACTGTATAATTGTGATCGGAAGAATCCAGCTCACAACACATAGATCAGAATTTTACCATCCTGCCCACCATGGGAATCGGAGGGGGTGAGGGGCGTACAATACCTAAGGTCATTGGACTTTCCAGGGTTTTACAATTTCAGGAGGAACGGGGCTGTAAAATCTCACCCATAGACTGAAGTTGGTAGGTGTTGTACAATAGCAATTAGGATTTCCCTTCTTTTTGAAATCTCGTGTTCAATACTGAATCTTTGGCTACATTGCAATGCTAATATTCGCCTGCTAAAATGCAGTGTTAGTTGCACTCAAACCAAAGCTCTGCAAGTAAAACAGATAGTTAGAATAGATAATGGAAGAGGAATTACACACTTAGGTGCAGCAGTGGGTTAGCATGCATATCTCTAACATCATAGTACATCTAATCAAAGTATCTTGACTTTGCCAGTTCTAAGCAATCTACAAAAAATAGTTTGGATAATCTTAATTCAATTCTGATTGGATTCACAACTGCAGCAAAAAAGCTTCCAGCATCCAGGCTTGGATGTCACTAAATTCACAATCTCATCTGGAGCACAGTAAGAAGTCTCACAACACCAGGTTAAAGTACAACAGGTTTATTTGGTGTCATGAACTTTCAGAGAACTGCTCCTTTGTCAGGTGAGTGCTGAACTCAGACTTGCCTGATGAAGAAACAGCTTTCCAGAAGCCTGTGATACCAAATAAGCCTGTTGGAATTGAAGGTGGTATTGTGAGACTTCGTACTGTGCCCACCTCAGTCCAATGCTGGCATCTTCACATCATCTGGAGCACTCATGGGACTCACTCCAGGAGTGGAAATTGATCCAGTTGCGAGCTGTTACTTTTTAAATGATAAGACATCATGTTGGAGAACACAACACAAATGTGGCCATTCTGTTGGGATGATTACATGGTATTCACAATCAGAAGTAGAAGACGTTTGAAGCTATTAGCTCAAGCTGGAGGTGAATGCTAGCATATCCCCAACTTGTAATTTTCTAACAAGGAGTACAAAAGTAGAGGATGTCACCTTATTTGCCATTTGTTAGCACTGATACATGGATCTCAAAGTGCCCAACACTATTAGGACAAACCAATAAATGTTAAATATAAGGGTTGTGAAAAGAAAAAAAAAATGGAGAGAGCAGCAAAACCAAAGATATCAGCTCAAATCTTCTAGTCTTGGATTATTGGAGACAAAATGTACAGCCCAAGATACGCACCAGGTGCCCATGGTGTTCTTTTGCATTGACCTCGGTGGAATTGCCTGGGAAGTTTACACTTCTGATTGGCATTTCCCCTGCACTCCAGGACGCTCCATGAATCTCTCTGACTCTGAAATGGAGTTAGAGACTTTGGACAGTTCTGGGATACTTATTTGGATGGTTATCCCAGAAATGTTAGTTTAAATCCTAGTCGAACTCTGGGGTAACTAGAGAGCTGACTCCCCAATTACTCTCACAGACCCCTGACTACCTCCTTACTCCCTGACTACTTCCTCTGACCACCTACCCCTGAACCTCAACCATGCTCCCAACCTTCATGACAAACCCGCCTAACCACCTGGCTCTCCCTGACCCTATTAACCTCCTGACTACCCCCTCCCGACTAAATCCCTGACCCAAACTGACTATGCCCCGACCACTATATTATCTCTGTCTAATGACCTAACAATCCAACTACCCCCTTGCCCCTTGACCACCAGATTATCTCCAAACTCACTCAACTGTTCCTCCCAACCACACCCCCCTTCACCCAACCACTCTCCTTAGCTGACCTGGCTATCCCTAACCTGATTACATCTCCTAACGTGACCTGACCCACCCATTCACCTCACCCAACCAACCAGCTCACCCAATTTCCACTCAGCTGCATGATGCCATTTCATCCACCTGCCATCATACTCATCCCATCCACCCTATCCATTTACATCATACACTGACCCACTATCTGCCACTCTACCCATTCATCCACTTGCCCATTTAAACTGGGCCTTTAAACTTACTGTATTGCAACTAATGCTGTAAAAAAAAAAGAAAGGGACACATAGTGTATCCTCTCCCACCCATGGCCCATCTCCCCACCATCCCCTGAGACCGAGCTTTCAGAGGGATGTTACACTCTGCATTCCCGGGAAATCTGAGCACGGAAGACCCATTTGGAATTGTGGAACAGTGTTGTGGTGGGTGACGGGGATTCTGACAATGATTGCCACTCCCCATTTTTGATCTAGTGACAGTGAAGAAACAGTGACATATTTCCAAGTCAGGGTGATGAGTGACTTGGAGAGGAACATCCAGGTGGTGATGTTTTCAGGTATCTACTGCCCTTGTCCTTCTGGATGATAATAATGTGATTAGATGGTGCAGCCTAAGGAATCTTGGTAAATTCCTGCAGTGCATCTTATAGATGGTACACATGGCTGCTACTGTTTGTCGGTCTTGGAGAGAGTGATTGTTTGTGGAAGGGAACTTGGAAGGAAGCACCCAAGTAGTGGTCTTCCCAGGTATATGTTGCCCTCTTCCTTCTAGAAGTGGCCATGGGTTTGAAAGATGCTGCCTAAGGAGCCTTGGTGAGTTTGTGCAGTATATCTTATACATTGTGCACAATCTTTCCACAATTCATCAGTAATGGAGGGATTGAATGTCTGTAGGAGGGGAACAAATTGAGTAGGCTGCTTTTTTCTGGATGGCGTCAAGGGTTGTTGGAGCTACACTCATCCAGGCGAGTGAGAAATATTCCAGCTCACTCCTGACTTGCGCCTTGTGGATGGTGGATAGACTTTGGGGAGTCAGGAGGTGAGTTACTCCTGCAGAATTCCTAGCCTTTGATCTGCTCTTGTAACCACTGTTTTTATATGGTTAGTCCAATGCAGTTTCCACTTGATGGTTAGCACTGCTGCCTCACAGCGTTAGAGTGGTGAATTTCTGGAATTCTCTGCCCATTGAAGTGGTGGAGGCTACCTCGTTGAATGTGTTTACGTCATGGATAGATAGATCTCTGATCGATAAGAGAATTAAAGGTTATGGGGAGTAGGCGGGTATGTGGAACTGATCCACTTCAGATCAGCCATGATCTTATTGAATGGCGGGTCAGGCTCGAGGGGCTGGATGGCCTAATCCTGCTCCTATTTCTTATGTTCCAGAGATCATGGTTCAGTTGCGACCTCGGGTGACTGTGTGGAGTTTGCACATTCTTCCCATGTCTGCGTGGATGTCCTTCAGGTGCTCTGGTTTCTTCCCTCACTCCTTTGATGTGTGTGTTAGATTGATTGGCCACGCTAAATTGTCCCTTTGTGTCTGGGGGTTAGCAGAGTAAACGTGCGGTTACGGGGATAGGGCTAGCTCTATTGGTGCAGGCTTGATGGGCCAAATGTTTCCTTCTGTACTGTGTGATTCTATATCTTCTATATATATTCTATAAGATGCAGGCCTTGATAAATGAAAAGGGTTTCTGAAGAGATTTTTGAAAGTCGGGATGGAGGTGCCAGGGTACAGGGAACTAACCAGTGAGTTCCAGAGGATAGAAGTTTAACAGTTGCACAAGCAATCATGAACGGTGGAACAGAGGGATTATGGAATAAGGTGAAACCAACTATAAGAGGAAAGAAAGATGCATGCCAGGATGTAAAGGAGCGATTTGAATGTGTGGTTATAAATTTTGAAGTCAAGTTGGTGGGGAAAGGGGAGTTTGGGAAAACAAGGGTGATAAAATGTAGAATACCATATGGATGAGCAAGGACCAAAGCACTGTAAAGCATAAGAAAAACGAGTAATGTTAAAACAACAGCATTGCGAGATTTCTAGGGTTAGAGGCATACAATTGCTGAGGCAGAGGAGATGAGGAAGGAAGAAAACAGAATGGAAATGATGTTACTGGGACAGAATATTATACATTTGGCATATTCTTTGTTTATTTGGGTGTGCGATCATCATCGTTTTCTTAATTGTAATGAATGGAAAATTACAAGTAGCATTTCGAAATTCACAACAGGTGCTCTAGCAATCAAGGTTCTACATGTTAAGCTGCAATTAGCTCTGAAAAATTCATCATGGACCCTTAGTCGATTAAATTTGAATGAGGACTGCATTAAAGTTGTAGAGTTCACAAAAGACAGTAGTGATGTTTCTCAGCGACCAGGGTACTTTTATTAATGTGGTACTAAGATAAATACTTCTCAAAAATGCCTTTCCTTTTATGATGCATTGATTGCATCGCTATACTTTCTGTCTTCAATTTTTGAGGCTTTATTTAACAAAAAGATGAGGATAACAAAAATATGAACTCTTAACAGTCCCTCTGTTCCAATACATGATTTTATATGGCGAACAATGATATTGGTCATATTGCTTTTGCACGTAGAATATTCCTCCAAATAATGAGCTTATATTGCAATTTAATCGTCAATTAAATATATTACACATTATGACTGCTGTCATGGAACAAACTTACTAGCTGTTGTGCTGTAAATGGATTGCATGAGTTTGGTGCTAATTATGTTACTCAGGGAATAGTGGTGCCTCACAATTAGCTCCACATAAGTCACAGCCAAACTGAAACAATTAAAGGGGATTTATCATCCATGACCTGGATGATGGCTGAGTTGTACTGAAATAATCAAGAAGTGTTTAAATATTCTTCAGAAATTAATTGTAATTTTGAAGTCTGCAAAAATGCTCTTCCACACAGGTTATATCAAGAGAAAAGAGGAAAGAAATATTTCATGGTAGGTCCTTATGACCTGAAGCCAGAAATTTACAAGCTTCTACAAGTTCCCTCTGATTCACATCAGCAGTTCATAACTGCAATTATCCTGATTTGCCTAGTTAAACCATTTTTCCATGGGGAGTACTTAAGAAGTGGCCTTAAAGAGACTGGCCAGTTTAAACACAGCTCAATTTTGGTAGCAAACCACTACAATTGTGCTTCAGCTAGCCTATGAAAGATTAACTAGCATAACAATCAAAAAGATAATGCATAAATGCATAATGCCATTCAATGACCAATAGTCAGATGGCAGAGAATTTATTTAAAGACTGGTTTAAGGACCTATTCAGGCTCTGCAATTGCAGATCTGCAGACCAAACAGAAATTATTCCCTAGATGTGGAAAAGGGAATGTGGAGATTATTTTCATACCTACTCATTTGTGACATTTTCAGCTGTTATTTTTCTGTCAGCCTTTGTGATTACATCTAACCTCAATAACTTGTGAATGTGACTGTAATATATTGCACTTATAAATCTAAATTCAAATTGAATCCACACTACATTTGGTAAATTATTTAAAACTCGAAACATTCAGAATATATATCAAAAACCCACTCACTGTCATCAAAGAAGCTTGCCCTTGCCAATAATGGGTCTTCAGCTCAATGGAGTAATACACTGTGCATACGAAAAAAGCCCTATTCATTTTAAAAAACCAAAGAAGGCACGTTCTTTTCACTTTCTTCCCTATCTATCCATGGAATTGGGAATGTAATTGTGTGGATGAGTAACAAGGTGACAGCACCACTGGAATACGTGGGTCAGATTTCATGTCAAAATTTCTCATTATGACTTTTGTGTAATTAGAGTAATTTCAGGTAAGGCATAATAGGCAAACATACAAAAATGTTTTTCAAGTTTAAATGCTCTGCCATTTACCTTGCCCTCTGTCCCATTATTGACAAGCATCAGATATCATTAAGTTATTGTATTAGCATAATAGTCAAAAACCTAGAGTTAACACAGATACGAGGCCTAGGACTCACAAGCATAAGCATCTTTTTAACAAAGTGATAAGTATAACTATCTGCCAACATCTTTGGTATTGAAAATTAACTATTAACAGTATAGAGTCTTATTTTTTCTATTAAAAATGTATTTTAAATATGTTTTGCATGTGATTATTGGGCCCTGTACAGAACTTGCTGGGCCCAATATCATCTCCCACTCTGCCAGGAATACTTAATTCCGACGCAGCTTAGAGTATCTTCCCAAGTTTGGGGAACTAGCAGGAGACCGCGCCAGAATGAAGGGGTGAGGAGCAATCGGGGCCTCCCAGGAAGTTGGGTGGAGTGGGAGGCGGTGTTCCCTGGGCGTGGGCACCCTGGCAGTAGCAGCCTGTGCCCCCTGACACTGTGCAAGGGACAAAGTGCCCATGCCCAGAGGGCACATTGGCACTGCCCACTGAGCATCAGGCAGTGCCAAGGTGGTAGGGCCCATTGTGAGTGGGGCCTAGAGGTGAATGAATCAGGGCGGGCTGGTAGGTGGAGTGGTCTGACCCTGGGGCGGTCAGCAGGGTGGGGGCGGAAGCGGGGGGGGGTGGTGTCTATTGGATGAGGGGGTTGGGAGGATTGCCACTGCTTGGGAGGTAGACTAGACATCGGGCTGCTCTGGGGTGGGGGGAGGGGAGGGGGGGTGAATTGTTGTGGGGGCTGCGATTGAGCCGTGGTGGGAGTGCTGGAGAGGTAGCACTGCAGGGTGTCCGGGCTGGCTAGCAATTGAGCTGGTCAATGGGGAGTCTGACAGATCAGGGCCACTGCGCATGCTCAGAACTCCAGATCTATCAGCCTCCGACGCAAATAGGCCCCATCCCTGGGTTTTTAATGAGATTCCTGACTGTGATCTCAGGAGATCACAGAATCCCTGTGACAGAATGGGGAGATTCAGGTCTGAAGCTTCATGGGAAAAAGTGTCATGATCTAGAACAGTTTTCCCACTAACTCAGCACTTTCTGAAGAATCGCCCCTGTGGTTCCTTTCAATAAGTCTTTCATCCCATTAGGCTTTGCAGTAACTTGCTTTTGGTTAAAGTGTACAGTTACTTATAAAAATGCAGCTAATGCATTTAAAAAAAATACATGTTTAAATCAGAAATGTTTGTTCAAATCTAATATTTATTTTAAATTTTCGTACTATATTCATATCGTTTTCATGTAGACAGTTAAGACTGAGAGTCTGATCTAGTCATTTCACTTATTGCTGGTATTTTTGGAGTGACTTAAATCCCTGATTACTTGTAATTAGTCAAACCTACTATGAATTTCTCCAACACAGGTTCTATAATAACTTTCAAGAAGCATCTGGATAGATACATGAATAGGCAGGGAATAGAGGGATATGGACCATGAAGATGCAAAAAAACTTGAGAGGCATCTTTGTTGGTACAGACTTGATGGGCTGAAGGGCCTTTCCCTACAGTTTATTAGATTGACATGTTGGGCTATATCACCATTGGGGATGGGGATATTCGTGGAGCCTTTGCCTGCTTTTGGTCGTCACGTTATCAGAAGGACTTGGAAGCTTTGGAGAGAGTGCAAAGAAGGCTCACCAGGATGTTGCCTGGTCTCGAGGGTGTTGGCTCTGAGGAGAGGTTGAATAAACTAGGATTGTTTCCTGTTTAAAATCTCCCATGATTATGGTTGTACCTTTCTGACAAGTTCTCATTATTTCTTCCTTCATTCTCCATCCCACCATGTGATTACTGTAAGTACACTAACCACTCTCACGAGTGACTTCTTGCCTTTATCATTCCTCATTTCTACCCTAACCAAAAGGTTAGCAGAGGTAATCATGCATGAATGATCACAACTCATTAACTTGTCCCAGATATGAGTTATGGTTCTCTTCAGACTTTTGAAATAAATCATTCATAACCTTCCACTATTGGTAAGGGAACCTATATTTATTGCTTGTTTACATCTTGCTGCATCAAATTCAGTGCGTAACTTTATTAAGATTAATCAAATGTTCTCCCCTTCTCAAATCTCAATATTATAATTGCCCATTTTGTCAATATAATGTATACAGGCCATTAGCATGTTTGTGCTCAGTACATTCATTTAAAGTTGACATTAAGATATATTTATTAGGCAGAACATTTGAAGCTAAATTTAACCTTTGCTATTGCTTAGACTGACATAATCAATGACTTTGAACTTTTACTTCATTACTCTTACATTCATGTGTAACCTTGCACAAGCACTTGATCATGAGGCACCAGAGTAAGAATCTATTTTAGCTTCAATGCAACTTTTCATTTAAAAGGGTGAAATCCGACCCAGATTAAACGTAACACCTGAATAGATTGCAAAAGAATGAAAATTGAAACAAGCATTTACAGAATACTGCACTGGGGCTTCAGGAGACAGAAAACATGACGCAGAATAGCAGCAGATTTATCACTGTTCAAAAACAATCAGTTCTTTTCTAGGCAGCATTTGTGTATAGACTGGTAAAGGAACAAGGCATGGCATGTTCCTGTTTTGTTTTGTTGCTGTATGAGACACTTGAAAGCCTGATGTGTATTTTACGTTTTCATTTTTTGCTTACTTGTCCCCATGGGCCCTGGCTAAGGTTTTACGTGATGAATGAGGATACTGAAGGTAAGCAGAAAATCTATATCAAGCATTTAGTTGCATCTGCTACTGGGATCACACACTGCCAGAACTTATTTTGATATTGCATTTTCATTTTTTAGGACCTGTCTCCCAGATGTTTTTTTCAGCAGCAAATAAAGAAATAATTTGCATTCATATAAATAAATGTGTGTATATATATATATTTATATAGTGTGTGTGTGTGTACACATATATCTTCCATGACCTTAAGATTTCCTAAACTGACTTTCAGCCAGTGAAATATTTTTGAAAGTTAGTCCTTGTCATAAGCAAATTATGCTTTGCGCAAGGCTAGAAAATTGTGTTTTTTTTTATTGAGTGCTTGAGAAGTTTTCATAAAGTTCCTCTGTGTTCTACTCTAACAGTGATGTTGCATTGTTTCAGTTTAATTATAGGAGGAACTTTAAGTGGTTTAGGGTGTGTGGAGAGGAGGGAGCAGTCAACACAAGTATCAAATGTAACAAACCCCTAAACCTCCTCATTGATAATCTGGTGAGGCAGTCAACACCCACCCTTAGGAGAACTCACCCTCACCAATATTCATCGAATTGGTATATTGTTTCAGGGAGCAATGTAGCATATCAGTGGGCAATCTCCAAGTAGTTGACATCAAATTGGGAGTGTGTGACTGATTACTATATGGAAGATATCCATTTCCTATTTCAAAGCAAATGCCTGCATGCTTTAACTTGGCAGCCCATTCAGTACTAGGAGAGATCAGGTGCAAGAACTCATGATGTGAAATTGATATCCTGACATTCATTTGGCATCATGGAAATCAGTGGAACCAGTTTCTTCCCCTTCAGATCAAAGGCATGTTTGGTGGTAGAAGGAGTCACAAACATGCCATCCTGTGCCCACTGGATACCCTCACATAATTACTCCTGCGGAGGGGTCTTAATAGCAATGAAGAGCATGATTTTGGGCTGATTTCCCAGCCCTGGAATGTTGAAATCAATTGTAATAGCCCAACAGCTGCTGCCGAAGATCAAATCAGCTAACACAGCAGAGAATGCATCTGCTCCTTTAGACCAGTGTGGCTAATATTACACCAGGGGATGTTGCTGCAATGGTTTTGGCACAAGTAGGTTTTAAATGCATCCAGCTGTTTCCTATTTGATTGCAAGTACATCCCAATTTATTGTTCTCAATGCCCTTACAAAGAGGAATTAATTTGCACTTGTCTTCCATTCTTCAGCCTTATTATTGCTTTTTATGGTCAAATACCAGGTATTCAGATTATCACCTCTGCAAACAAGTCTGGTCTGTGTTTTACGTTTATCTGGCACAAATAGCTCGATTAAAGAAATGATAGCGATTGCACCAAGATAGCAGCGATTTTGATTTTTCTGATAATGGTCATTATTGTTCTATAGTAGCAGCTACAGAATCTTTATATTTTCCTTTTGCCCATAATGTCCCATTTGCTTCTGGTTTATAGCCAGTGATCCTCAAATAGAGCACTGTAGGGTGCCCACACAGAGGTAAGGTGCTCCTCCTGATTGAACAGCAATCGTGTGGGCCCCTGATAGCTCCAGTTTGACCCCTCAGACTCTTTCCCACTGTGTTTGCCTTCTCAACCATAGGCTAGCCTGTCATTGGAACTGGAAGAATTTCCTGAGATTCTGGCTAGCAAACTGCATCAAAATGCTCAATTTACATCGATGAGGCCCAAGGCCCAAATTCCAGTGAGACTTTGCTCCGACTGATACCTTCAGATGCACAATTCCAGTTGCAAAGTCTATCTTGTTCCTGTACACCAATTTCCATGGATATATTCAATTGATGTTAATAAGGTGTAGTTTTCATAGAATCCCCACAGTGCAGAAGGAGGACATTCAGCCTATTGAGTTTGCACCAACCACAATCCTACCCAAGCCCTATTCCCGTAACCCCACATATTTACCCTGCTAATCTCTTGACACTAGTGTCAATTTAGCATGGCCAATCAACCTAACCCGCACATCTTTGAACTGTGGAAGGAAATCCACGCTGAAACGAGGAGAACGTGCAAACTCCACACAGATGGTGACCCAAGGCTGGAATTGAACCCGGGTCCCTGGCACTTTAAAGCAGCTGTGCTAACCACTGTGCCACCATGCTGCCTGGGCGTGGTGCAGTTTTGTAATGATTCATTCTGAGGAGCTTAAATAATCCTGCAAAATTATTTCAATTATGCCAAGGGATGTGTAGGTGATGAGGAAAAAAAGTTGCTTGTGGTAGATCCAGAGAACTCAAAGGATTATGAAGGAGAAAAGGGAAAGTCTCAAGGTGTTTTATAAGTACACTAAGGGTAAGCAGGGAAAGATCAAAAGGACCGAAGTGACAATCTGTGTGTGGAACCATAAGTTGTAGGTGAGGTTTTAAATTTGTTTTTGTATCTATGTTTGCTATGGAGAAGGAAAACACAAGTTTGAAATCATGGACAAATTGAACCAATTAGCACTGGGAGGGACAAGGCATTAATGGCTTTAGTGGTCTTAAAAATTGATAAATTCACAGGCCCAGACAAGATGTATCCCAGACAAGGGATATGTGAGGCAAGGGAAATAAATAAATGAATGGAAGTAAATCTGGGGACGTGTGCCGGGAGGGTTTGGGAGAGGTCTGGGGAATAGGTTTAAGAGGAACGGGTATGAAGAAAAGGGAGGTTCAGTCTTGGTGGGAGCATTCAACGATGGGCAAACGGCAGCCCTGGAGTTCGAAACTCCCTTCTCCACGCCCTGCGCTTCCTTCCTGCTCTCTAACCATCTCAGGGAAAAGAATTGGGTTGTCTGCTCCTCCCATTGCCCACTCCAACCATTTTGTGGTGTGGCAGCAGATTATCAGTGTCAATTGGCTTGATAACAAGCCTAATTGACTCTTAAGCACTTATTTAAATATGGAAGGTGGGTTGCCCATTTTTGCATCCAGCTAACCTTTGTATTATAGGGGTGAACTTGAGGCTGGGCAACTTGCTTCATGTCCACGTAAAATTCACCCGACTGTTTTTGTTGGTGTATTGTTACCAACTGCTATATAGTCAATGTGGCCATTTGCAAAGGAGGAATAGATCATGTTAGCTGACATTGTTATTCCTACCGGTAATTACTGACCACTTGTTATTACTAGACTCATGATAAACCAGGTAGATTACCCCAGTCATGGTAATCAGTTGTTCAGCATGTCTGCTTATTCTAAAATAACTAATAATCCCATCTGGATTTCCTCTTTAACTGTGAATGGTTCCTCCAACTCTTCGAGACCTGATGTGTAACTAATACAATGGGGTACTGAATAAAAATGCATTTAACAAATACAAAGCTCTTTATTCCAAAGTAGGATAAATCAGTTAATCGCTCATAATCTGTATCTCCTGTAATAATATATTTGTATCAATTATACAATAACTGGCATGATTAATGCAATAGAATCACTTTTGCACAGACTGAAATTCTATTAATTGAATCATAAGGTTAGGATCACTATTTCAACGATTTTGTAATTCAATAAGTCTTTTATGTGAAGTCCAACTTTGATAGTAGTTAACCTAAAATGGAAATATTCTATTTTGTTGCATGTATATATCCAATGGTATTCAGAAAAAAAAACTACACTTAAGTTGCAAGTAACTTCTGTATATTTCTATTTCTGAAGTCAAAAACAAACATGCAAATCTCCCAGCTTGGCTCACTGTCTGTGCGGAGTCTCCCCGTGTCTGTGCGAGTTTCCTTTGGGTGCTCTGGTTTCCTCCCATAGTCCGAAAGACATGCTGGTTAGGTGCATTGGCCATGCTAAATTCTCCCTCAGAATGTGCTCCAGGGTATGGCAACTAGGAGATTTTCACTGTAACTTAATTGCTGTGTTAATATAGGCCTACTTGTGACTCTAATAAATAAAGTTAAACTTGGCTTTCTTCTGCTGCCATTTCATTTCCTTTTCAGGCCAATAAAATTCACTCAGGACAATTAGATTTTATTTCATTTATTACAAAGCTATGACACCGCAATATGTTAAACACATTAGTGTGGTTTAAGGTAATACCAATTTAATAAGACTGTTTAATCAATTAAACATCCTAATTGATTTAAGTTAAAGGTCGACTAGTCATCTCAATTTTTCAGCATACCGACCTATTCAGTTCATTAGAATTATTGGCCGTTAACATAGCTACCCTCAATAAAACATATTGAAGATTCACTTATCTGAAGTGATCCATTTTATGACAATTTAAAGTCTTATAAAGACACTTGAGGGATAATAGCAAAAAAACCCAAACTAAATTATTAGTTGGAGTGCAATTTATCAGTTGACCCAAATCCATGGTCGCTATTAATTTCTTTAGACATGACATTTACTATTTGATTCCTTGCTGACATAAACATGAAAACGAGTTGATTTTTATCGACTTGTGCACAAAGGTGAAATCAATTTTCATAGTTTTCAAGTAATTTTGATCTAATGGTATAATAAATCTAAATATTTAATAAATATTGACAAATTATTTAAGGCTGTGAACCAGTTCTTCTCATGTGCTCAGTGCCTGTGTACTTTCATGGCTCGCAGGCTGCAGACCAGACCCATGTGTTATTTACCTCACCAGTTATGTCTTTTCACATCAGATTAGGATTTCGGGTGCAGTCTGCGAGCCATGCTGGAGTGAATGAGGTATATAGGAACAAACGTGAACCAGTTAGAAGGCTGCCTCAGTATACCAGCTTCCAAAAGTGTTCGTAGTCCCCATAACCACTCCCTAGTCAGATCACCAGTGCCACCTCAGATCATCAATGCCACCTCACGTCAACCCTATACCCCACCATGCATATTCCATGCTCCCTCAGATTGTCTATGTCACCTTGATGCCTCCCATGTAGCCTCCATAGCCAATAGCCAGCACAGTTCTGATTTCGTGTAATAGTAATGGGGAAATATTTTAATTTCTTAGGAAAAAATAAACTTTTCACCATCTAGTAAAAGCCTCCATATAATTGATCTAGATAGATTGCATTTGAAAATCTCTGGGTTGAATTCCACTTGCCACTTTTCTGGTCGCTCAACCACACAAACCATTAATATCATTCTGAAGTCCACAGTCATTCTCTTCACTATCAAATGGAATTCAATCCCGAGAAATGTGAGGAAAAAGCAAGGGAATACTCAATAAATGGTAGGAGATTTGAAGAATTAGAGGCAATGAGAGAACTCGAGTGCATGTCTGCAGGTCCCTGAGTGACAGAACAGATAGAATGCCTGCATCACCTCTCTCTTCTGTGAGGACAGAGGCAAAGTACACATTGAGAACCTTTTTGTGGGGACATGCTTATACTGTGCCTGTGGAATCTTGCTTGTGAGTGTCTCATACTGGTCTATCACTGATTTACCTCCACTTTCAGCAGATCAGTTCTCAGTTTCGTAAAATATCCTTCCCTCATTTAGAACTTTAACTCCTTTTCTATTTTTATCATTTTCCATAATCTAAACTTAACTACTATAGTGACTATCTCCAAAATGGTCACCCAGTGCTACTTCCTCCATTTGTCCAGCTTTGCTGCTGCATTCCCTACAGTGCAGCAGTGATTATACATCACGAGTACTTATTCATTCAAACCACACTATTAATAATAACTTCAAGACATCATTGGAGTGTCTTCCAGACTTTCCTTTCAGAATACAGCCTTTATTTGAACTTCACAATGTGCACTACATTCCCCATTTAAGTGGTGCATGCCAACAGCTTAAGACATTGAACCTGAGCACAACTCCTCCTCTCAATGAACAAGGAGTCAAATACCAGCACTGTTCATGCTGGCAGTTTATCCATCACACTTAAACAAAACACAAACTTGAAAAGGGCCCATGCCTCATGCTGACTCCAATGTATGAGCAACATGATTGCCATACTCCATGTCCTTTTAGGGCACAATTTGAAAGTGACTCCTTGCAGCTGATTTATATAAAATACATTTCGCTCTCCCATTTTTCATTCACAAGCATTGCAGAAGGATCATGCACTAACTTATCTGTTCTCCCCACAAATGCCAAGTATTAGCAACCTTTTTTTTTGTTTTTCTTTCTTCATAAGGTGAACTAAATTTTCTCACATTTTATATCTACTGCTCTTAAAGCCATGTTTTTGGAACTAATCTAAATCTAACCTTTGCGTTTACCTTGAAAGAAAAACTTACATTCACCTAGCAGCTGTCACAATAATCCTATGTCCCAAGTGATTTCCAGTCAATAAGTGTTATGTATTCATGTGATTTCTAATGTTTCCATACTAGTAGCTTTGTAGTGGAACAGGGGCACTTTAAGAAACTGATCACATGATATCACTTTACTGGTTATTTCCACAGGCACACAGACAGTCTATCTCAACAGCCTGTAGTGTTAACGTCCTTTCGGTAAATTTCTTTGTTTGGATCTTGAAGGTTTGCAGCCTATTTGTGATTGCGAGGGCAATTCTCCAACATGCTGAATTGGCAAGAAAACTGGTCTAAATCATGACTGTCTTTTCAGTGCAAGTTCAGATCCAAATC
Organism: Carcharhinus amblyrhynchos; assembly: GCF_965287045.1. Classification (NCBI taxonomy): domain Eukaryota; kingdom Metazoa; phylum Chordata; class Chondrichthyes; order Carcharhiniformes; family Carcharhinidae; genus Carcharhinus; species Carcharhinus amblyrhynchos. Next base: position 23,047,733 of record NC_137342.1, on the reverse strand, counting down.
TCTGCACTCTGTGCAATGCAGAGGTCGCAATTGTGAATATCATTAAAACCCAGGAGGGCGGGGCTATTCGCGCCAGGGTCTGGAACTCTGAGCATGTGCAGTGTCCCTGATCTGACAGTATCCCCATTTGCTGGCCAGACCGATTGCTGACGAGACTGGGACCCCCACAGTGCTGTCCTTCCAGCTCTCCCCCCTCCTCCACACCCCACCCCCCCCTCCCCCCCCCAACCATGGCCCGATCAAAGACCCCACAAAAATTCCCAGGCCAGCTCTGACTCCCCGCACGACCACCCTCATCCCCCGGAGTGCCCAGATGTCCAGCCCACCACACCCTCCTGCTGACCACCCCTCCTGGGCCAGACCCCCTGGCAGACCACCTCCCCACCAGTCCACCCTAAACGTTACCCTCCCTCCCAGCCCGATCACCATGAAGAGTGGTAACAGGACCCTCCACCCCCCACCAGTTGCCCCTTGGCCCTGTCCACAATATCTCCTGCTCCCTTGGCTCTGCCCAATGCCTGATGGGCAGTGCCAAGGTGTCCCCTGGGAATGGGCACTTTGTCTCTTGGGCAGTGCTGGGGGCACAGGCTGGCACTGCCAAGTGCCCATGCCCAGAGGGTACCACCCCCTCCCCCCCCCACAACCACCTGATCCCTGGGGAGGCCCTGATTGCCTCCCTCATTCTGACAGGGTCTCCCACTAGTTCCCTGAATGTGGGGAGCTACTCTAAACCCCGCCGGAATGAAATACTTCTGGCGGGGTGGGAGGTTCAATCAGGACCACTAAGTTCCCAATAATTACATTTAAACTACATTTAAGATGTAGTAAAAACAGATTCAAATTACTTACCTGCCTTCCCACCAGTTTCCAGGGTGGTCTGACTGGTGACTGTTCACCAGGTCTGAGAGATGTTGCGGGTTGGGATGGGAGAATCGCGGCTCATGTTTCACCATCTGCCGCGATGGAATTAGAATCTAGGTCTCCAGAACAATCCCAGTTCCAGGATTACCAGTCCAGTAACTGCACCACCATCTCCCCGTCGCCCATAATGGACCACCCGCTTCACTGTCAGCAACATGTTGGGTAACATTTACAGAGTTCCCACTCACCTGACAGATTAGTAACACCTCCTCCATAGGGGTCATGGATTTCTGTCCACAAGTGGGCCTTTCTGTAGGCTCATCTGTTATATCCATCCAGGTTGCCCAACATGTGCTGGGCCTAACTCCGACCACACAATACTTCTGGGATTACTCGCTGCCCAGTCTCCTCAACTGAAAATTGGATGTTCGGGGCCACTTTAATGGATGTTGGGTTCTCAGAGCCAGAAACGTACCCAAAGCTGTGCACCCAACACGAAGCTGAAGTTCGAGTTTATTTATTAGTCACAAATAATTAACACAAAGAAATTAACACTGAAATTAAGTTACTGTGAAATTCCCCTGGTCACTACAGTCCAGCACCTGGTGAGATCAATGCACCTAACCAGCACATCATTCTGAATGGGGCAAGAATGTGCAAACTCCACACAGACGGTGATCCAAGCTAGGATTCAAACCCGGGTCCCTGGCGCTGTGAAGCAGCAGTGATAATCGCTGTGCTACCATGCTGTCTAGTGAGTGAAAATACAGGCCTTTAAATCTTGTATGAATCAAATCTTCTTTCAACTTTCTGAATCCAACTTCTCTTGAAACTTCCACAAAGTTCCAATACTAACTGAACACTGTTGGAACATATCTTCTTTGTTGTATTTATTGGAGTTGCCAAGTGCCTTACATTTTTAATTACATCTCAGATAAAATCTGAATCATGTTTGTTGCCTTAATCAATAATTTATTCATAATTATTTATATGTGTATATAATTTGCTGTTGTGCTGTCATCTACTTTCAGATAATAATTATGCAGGCATCATTAATTGCTTTGTGATTACCATATAATCTCTAGTAACCCTGTACAAATTCACACTGAGTATGTCCGCATTAACTAAACAATGCTAATGTAAGATGTTATGACTCAGTGGCAGGAGAGATGGCAACAAAAGCAAATAAAAATATACAAGGACAATATACAAATAAACACGAACAGTGTACATATATTTACCATTAATACTAAATCTTGTGACTTAAATCATAACTTTGGGATTTAAATATGATAGATATGAAAAAAATGTTTTGGGATGCTGGTGATTCTCAACATTAGTCATAGTGTGGACATGCCGGCGTTGGACTGGGGTGAACACAGTAAGAAGTCTCACAGCACCAGGTTAAAGTCCAACCAATTTATTTAATAGTAAACTCACAAGCTTTCGGGGTTTGCCCCTTCGTCAGGTGAATCACTTATCAAATAAATTGGTTGGACTTTAACCTGGTATTGTGAGACTTCTTACTGTGATTCTCAACTTGTCATGGATTACCCTTCCTTAGGAGCATGTTTGAGCAGACCCAGTGTTTTGACTAGGTAGTTAACCACAAAATGACTCATATTGTTATGGACATGCTTCTTTTATCTCATCTGCATCCCCACTGCTATTCAATGCTTCCTTTGTGACAAATCTTTAACTTTGCGTTGTAAGAATGATTCATATTTATCTAGCACCTTCCACATCATAGGGTCATAGAATCCCCACATTGCAGAAGAAGGCCATTTGGCCCATTGAGCCTGCAGCGACAACAATCCCATCCAGGCCCTCTCCCCATAACCCCACATATTTACCCTGCTAATCCTTCTGATGAAAAGGAGCAAATTAGCATGGCCGATCAACCTAACCCGCACGTCTTTGGACTGTGGGAGAAAACAAGAGCACCTGCAGGAAACCCCCCACACACAAGGGAAGAATATGCAAACTCTGCACAGTCACCCAAGGCTGGAATTGAATGTGGGTCCCTGGCACTGTGAGGTAGCAGTTCTAATCGCTGTGCTACCTCTATTTTACTGGATGTACCAATAAAATACATTGTACAATGGAGTACATTAATACAACCACACAAAAAATACAATGTACAGTTGCGCACAAGGGGGGCGATTCTCCAATTCCGCTGCGCTTTTTTTTTAGTGTAGCGGGCTGGGAGACTTTAGTGGGGGCCATTTTGCCCGCTCCCCACTGGGCGTGCGGGCCTGACCGCACCCCTCGGCACTAAATTTGCGGCACTGTCAGCTCTGTGCCAGATTCCGGCGTGGAGCTGCATAACGTATGCAGCGTCTCATTTAAATATTCTTAATCCCATTAGCAGACCCGGGACTGAAATCTCTGGGCCTGTTACATCTTCCACCCACCAAGAGTGTTTCACTCCAGTTGGGTTTACAGTAGCTCCACACCTGTGGGGAGCTTGGGAATGGCATTTTTGTTTTTTGCGCCAACCTTGAAACTACATAACATGTTTTGAAATTGCAATATGCTCCTTCAACGGAGGGTGCCCCCTACAAGATGCATTCACTTTGATTTATCAATATTAGGCCCGAACTTGCTGGAGTGAAGGGGGAACAATTGAGCCCCCTCCCCTCCCCGCAAGAGAACCAGGTGCCGGGCATTATTCCCAGGCAGTGTCAGCCTGGGCCTTCTGGCACTGCCCAAGAGGAAAAGTGCCAATGTCCAGTGGACACCTTGTCACTGCCCACTGGGTGTCAGACAGTGCCAAGGAGGTGGGGCCTGAAGAGGGGTGGGATCTCTGGGGTGGGGGGGGCAGTGATTGGTGTGGGTGAGGGGTTCCCGCTGCCACTCTGCAGTCGGAATCAGAATGGGAGGGAAGGAAGGAGGCCAGTGATTGGGGCTGGCCATCCGGGTGAGGGGTGGTGGGCAGCCTGCTCACTGGGACTACGAGGGGGGTGTGGGTCAGAACTGCAGAGGCGTGGTTGGGGGGAGAGGAAGGGAATTGGGGAGCAGGGGAAGGTGGAAAATTGGGTCTGCCGGGTGTGGGGGTGTCAATGCTGGCCCAGACATGTCGGGGGATCAGCAATCGGACCCCGGGGCGGGGGGGGGGGGGGGGAGTCGCACAGCCGGCGATGCAGGTTCGCGGGGCTGACCAGTGATCGAGTTGGCCAGCACTTGAGAGGCTGGCAGTGTGGACATTCTCTCTTCCACCTTCCTCTGTCGGGAAAAGGATACAAAAGTCTGAGATCACGTACCAACTGACTCACGAAAATCTTCATCGTTGCTGCCATCAGACTTTTGAATGGACCGATCTTGCATTAAGTTGACTTCTCTCTACACTGTAGGTATGACTGTAACACTACATAGAGTCATAAGGGTTTACAGCATGGAAACAGGCCCTTTGGCCCAACTTGTCCATGCTGCCTTTTTTTTAAATCCCTAAGCTAATCCCAATTACCCATTGTACCCATGTAACTATCTAAATGCGTTTTAAAAGATAAAATTGTACCCGCCTCAACTACTACCTCTAGCAGCTTGTTCCAGACACACTCCACCCTCTGTGTGAAGAAATTGCCCTTGTGGACACTTTTGTATCTCTCCCCTCTCACTTTAAACCTATGCCCTCTAGTTTTAGACTCCCCTAAATTTGGGAAAAGATATTGACTACCTAGCTGATCTGTATTCCTCGTTATTGTATAGACCTCTATAAGATCACCCCTCAGCCTTCAACGCTCCAGAGAAAAAAGTCCCGGTCTATCCAGCATCTCCTTATAACTCAAACCATCAAGTCCTGGCAGCATCCTAGTAAGTATTTTCTGCACTCTTTCTAGAAAAATAATATCCTTTCTATAATAGGGTGACCAGAATTGCACACAGTATTCCAAGTGTGGCCTTACCAATATCTTGTACAACTTCAACAAGTCTTGTATTCAATGTTCTGACCGATGAAACCAAGTATGCCTTCTTCACCAGTCTGTCCACCTGTGACTCCACTTTCAAGGAGCTATGAACATACACCCTTAGATCTCTTGGATCAGTAACTCTCCCCAGTGCCTGACCATTAACTGAGTAAGTCCTGCCCTGGTTCAATCTACCAAAATGCATCACCTTGTATTTGTCTAAATTAAACTCCATCTGCCATTCGTCAGTCCACTGGCCCAATTGATCAAGATCCCGTTGCAATTGGAGATAACTTTCTTCACTGTCCACTGTGCCACAAATCTTGGTGTCATCTGCAAACTTATTAACCATGCCTCCTATATTCTCATCCAAATCATTAATATAAATGACAAATAACAGTGGACACAGCACTGACCCTACATTCCGCACTCTCTCCTTTCCTTCTCTATGAATGGTATGCTTTGTCTGTATAGCATGTAAGAAACAGCACTTTTCACTGTATGCTAATACAAGTGATACTAATAAATCAAATCAAATCATATCACTTGATCCCTTTAGCCCCAAGAGCTATATCTAATTTCTTCTTGAAATCACACAACTGTTTGACTTTGATTAATTTCTGTGGTAGTGAATTCCATAGATTCACCACTGTTTGGATGAAGGAATTCCTCACCTAAGTCCGCAAATGTTTACCCCTTATCCTTGAGCTAACCCTTATCCCTGAATTAGTTCCTGTGAATTAGTTCTGGACTCCCTGACCATTGGGAATATTCTTTCTGAATCTACTTTGTGTAATCTTAGAATTTTGTACGTTTTATCAATGTCTATGAGATCAGGGTAAGGCTGGACAGTGGAATTATTATCACAATCAGATCAGCCATGATCTAACTGAATGGTGGAACAGGCTCCAGGGGTCAGATGACCTACTCCTGCTCCTATTTCTTAAGTTCTTAAGGATTTTGCAGTCAGCCATGAAACAATGCAATCTCAATGGTGCGAATTTCTCCTTTACCAATGCTAATCTGTATCTGGCATCAAGAAAATCTCCAGCCATTCCACATCAGTGATTTCAGCAGCAGGATAAATAGTAAGTAATCTCAAAAACAGCAAACTAGAAAATAAAGCGCACTGATTATTTTTCACTTTAAATCAACTTTTATAGAGAGCTAAATATATGATTGGAACATCCACAGGAGAGTAAATTAAAAGCTTAAACTTGACATTGTTTTAATTGTAAAATGAGAAACTTGGTATTTTTCCACAAATATAAAATTAATTTTTCAATAGTAATTATGAAGTTAGTACACAATTAAAAATCCAGTTCATAGAAATAGAATCTCTACAGGACAGAAAGAAGCCATTTGGCCCATCGAACCTGCAGCAACAACAATCCCACCCAGGTCCCATCCTTGTAACCCCACATGCTTATCCTCCTAATCCCCCTGACAATAAGAGACAATTTACCATGGCCAAGTAACCTAACCCGCACATCTTTGAAATATGGGAGGAAATTGGAGCGCCCGGAAGAAACCCACTCTCACACGGGGAACGTTCAAATTCCACACGGTCACCCGAGGCCGGAATTGAACACAGGGCCCTGACACTGTGAGGCAGCAGTGCTAACCACTGTGCACCCATGCCGCCCCCAGTTAATAGCTCATTTAATAAGATAAAAGTTTCTATAGGTTTACACAGTGGCCTTGGTTATAACCAACCCCGTTGACAGGTTTGAGGGTGCTGGGAGTGAGAAAGGACATGTAAAATCTAACTGGTGACTTGCCTGCCGCCTACCCTCCCACTCCTGCCCCCACTGCAATTTTGCCAGCGGCTGGAATGGCTTCAGGTGGCCTGCCCATCATTCGGCCAATTCACACAAAATCTCTACAGTACCAGAAGGAAGCCGTTCAGCCCATTGGGTCTCTACAGACTCTCTAACACAGCATCCCATCCAGGCCCTATCTCTGTAACCCCATGCATTTACCCTGTTAATTCCCTGAATCTACATATCTAAGGGATAATTTAGCATGGCTAATCCATCTAACCTGCACATTTTTGGACTGTAAGAGGAAATCTACACAAATACATGGAAAATATGGAAACTCCACACTAACAGTCATCCAAGGCTGGATTTGAAACAGGGTCTCTGAGGCAGCACTTCTTTTTTTGATTTATTCGTGGGACATGGGCATCACTGGCTGGCCAGCATTCATTGCTCATCCCTAGTTCCCCATAGAGGGCAGTTGAAAGTCAACCAGATTGCTGTGGCTCTGGAGTCATGTGTAGGCCAGACCAGATAAGGATGGCAGATTAAATTTAAACAATTAAATTTCCTTCCCTAAAGGGCTTTAGTGAACCAGATGGGTCTTTCTGACAATCAACAATGGTTTCACAATGATTTTTAATTTCAATACTTTTTGTTGAATTCAGATTCCACCATCTGCCGTGGCAGGATTCGAACACAGGTCCCCAGATCATTAGCTGAGTTTCTGGATTAATAGTCTAGTGATAATACCACTAGACCGTCACTTCCCCTTCTAACCATTATGTCACTGTACTGCCCAATTGGGAACCTTAAGTAGATAATTAATACTTATTTAATTGTCTCAATCTGTCACTGCTGGGGTGTAACCAACAATAGGAGAGACCCACACCAAGAACCTGGTCAGGTAAGTTTCCCTGCAGGGATCGATTGCAATCGGAGGTTCTCTCCTTAACCTTGGTCCATTGGAGGACCCACCACAGTGTTACCTCTGTCCATTTCCCAATCTCTTAAACTCAGCTCCCTGATGGCTTGGCACCTAGGGAAACCCCTGACTCATTTTCAGGGCTGGATCCAGTATTGCTTGCCTCCTCAAGCTCCACATGCAATACTGGCAGTGGACACTGCTCCCAGTGGAACTGCTGGTACTGGACAGCTGCCATCAAAATTAAATAGAGGAATTAGGAAGAAAAAATACAAATTTATTCAAAAATGAGAAGAACACATTTTTCAATTTAATTCATGTTTTGTACAATAAGATTACATCCATTCTCAGGATGTAGTGATTATGCAATCCAATCCTTGAAGTTTTTTTTCAAATGACTGCACTAAATGGTTGAGAAAGCCACCATTGCTGTTGGCAGCTTCAACTCCGCTTTTCCCACTTGTCATTGGTCTTTGCCAATTTCCCAGAAAGTCTTACCAATTGTCAAATATCTGTGGTAACATGCACAATCGCTACATCCTGAGAATGGATGTAATCTTATTGTACAAAATATGAATTAAATTGAAAAATGTATTTTTCTCATTTTTGAATAAGCCTTGCATTTTTCTTCCCAATGTCTCTATTTAATTTTGAGAATTACAACATCCTTTTATTCTGACCAAATTAATCTCTCAAACCATTCTCCTATCCATTGACTCTGTCTAAATTTCCCGCTACCTCAGCAAAGCAGCCAGCATAATCAAGGACCCCACACACCTCGGACATTCTTTCTTCCACCTTCTTCTGTCGGGAAAATGATACAAAAGTCTGAGGTCACGTACCAACTGACTCAAGAACAGCTTCTTCCCTGCTGCCATCAGACTTGTCAATGGACCTACCATTGACACCATAGCTATGATGTAACACTATATTTTGCACTCTCTCCTTTGCTTCTCCCCTATGCACTCTATGAATGGTATGCTTTGTCTGCATAGTGCGCATGAAACAATACTTTTCACTGTATGTCAAAACATGCAACAATAATAAATCAAATCAAATTGTTTCACTATACCTCCTATTTAACAAAAATCTCTCTTTTTTGAAGGCTCTATAGCATATTCAATGCAAGGGTATTGAAATGACCAATAAGGTTTGTGTTGAAGCAATGGGAAAAAGATACAAGAACATGTAGGAAACCTTTAGGAGTCAAACCAATAATGCCTGGCATTTTCCTTTTGAATTAGCTGGCTAATCAAGGTCTTAGGTTGAAACTTCTATAGAAGTGTTTTGCTCTGAGGTATGCAGCTCATCGTGCCACAAAACTACAAGGTATTGTTAGTGAACGATAAAATAATTCTGCTGGAAGATTCTAGCTGAAGTAGAGCGTTCTTCTAATTACTCTTAACCAATTAATATTGTCAGTAAAATTCTGACATATATTAGTGCATTCGGAAGTCTGGCTGCTTGAAGTTTGGCTAACTTGCTTCAACTATAGAAAGGTTAAGCAATGTACACAATGTGTTTGGCTATTTAGCTGATCCCAGCCAGCACATGAAATTGGTATTGGGTCTTCCTTATAGTGAGGTGCACATTCAGCCTGTATTGAGCAGGTGACTCATGGCCGTCCACCATGTTGGATGTTTAGGTGCTCCATTTGCACCTGCAAAAGGAAAAGTTGCCATTCAACTTCTAGGCACAATTCTTTTCCATCGATGAGTATCTTGGAGCTCAGATCACAAACACTGCCCTTCAAAATAATACTGTTGCAAATGACAATCATGACCGTCAGGGTTGCAGTCAAATTCTCCTGAATTAGAATGGTAGATTTAAAATACGGAAAGTAAAGTTTATTTATTAGTCAGAAATAGGCTTATACTAACACTGCAATGAAGTTACAATGAAAATCCCCTAGTTGCCACACTCTGGCGCCTGTTTGGTTGAGGGTACACTGAGGGAGAATTTAGCATGGCCAATGCGCCTAACCACGTCTTTCAGACTGTGGGAAGGAACCAGTGGACCCAGAGGAAGCCTACACAGACAGAAGTGCCGGAATTTTGCCAGTATGCTCTCCCCAGAATGGGGGCAAGCAAGGCTCGCTGAATCTATTCTCCGTTGACCTCGAGCAGGATCTTATGAGCCTCGGGTGAGGCGGTAAAATTCCAGCACAGGAAAATGTACAAACTCTGCAGAGGCAGTGATCCAAGCCAGGAAACGAACCCAAGTCCCTGGCGCTGTGAAGCAGCAGCGCTAACCATTGTGCCACCGTGCTGCCCTAAATGGAAGTTTTCAGATCCCAAACAGGAAGTCTATAATTTCCAGTTTTTAATGAACTAAAATGTACTTTACCAATTTTTAAACAGAAGCATTGTCTGGGTTACTCCATAGAACCATAGAGCATTACAGCACCGAACCATTTTTCTGCTTAGTCCCACTGACCTGCACCTGGACCATATCCCTCCACACCCGTCTCATCCATGTATCTGTCCAAGTTTTTCTTAAATGTTAAAAGTGAGCCCGCATTTACCACTTCATCTGGCAGCTCATTCCACACTCCCACCACTCTGTGTGAAGAACCCCCACCCTCAATATTCCCTTTAAACTTTTCCCCCTTCACCCTTAACCCATGCCTTCTGGTTTTTTCTCCCCTAACCTCAGTGGAAAAAGCCTGCTTGCATTCACTCTATCTATCCCCTTCATAATTTTATACACCTCTATCAAATATCCCCTCATTCTTCTACACTCCAGGGAATAAAGTCCTAACCTATTCAACCTTTCTCTGTAACTCAATTTCTCAAGTCCTGGCAATATCCTTGTAAACCTTCTCTGTACTCTTCCCATCTTTATTAATATCCTTCTTGTAATTAGGTGACCAAAAGTGCACACAACACTCTAAATTTGGCCTCATCAATGTCTTATACAACCTCACCATAACATTCCAACACTTATACTCAATACTTTGATTTAGAAAGGACAATGTTCCAAAAGCACTCTTTACGACCCCTATCTATCTGTGACGTCACTTTTAGGGAATTATGTACCTGTATTCCCAGATCCCTCTGTTCTACTGCACTCTTCAGTGTCCTACCATTTACCTTGTAAATGCACTGTAGCACCATGCATCTGACCATGCACTCATCCATTCTTTTCATGATAGTTGATGACATTGAATATTGAATAATTAATTCATTGAATAACTTTGGAAACAGAACAGCCATTTTTCCAGTGATACATTTGGCTGAATTAATGATACATTAATGAGCTTTCATGGTCAATTTCTTTTCTCTTTGGAACTGATGCACAAGTAAGCAAACCACAAAAAAGCGATGGTTTAAACAAATATAATGTGTGAGGTTTTGCAATCCATATGCAACAGCTTTTTAGAAATACATCAGAGTTCCGGTCTTCACCATTGATCATTCAGATTGGGAATTGTGTCACCTCATGTCTGATTATTGACTCTCCTTTTGCAATCTAATATAAATATTTCCATATAACCAAAGGAATGATCGTTGTTGTCAATAGCTGTCTACTAGTAGCCCCGCACACGGCTGCAAATTAAAGTATTAGGAATTATGCTTTTAAGTTCCTGACTCCCCTATATCAAAGCAGTAGCAGCATGATTCCAACATAACTCTGTGAAACACACAGTTCTGACGAAGAGTCATCCTGGCTCAAAACATTGGCTCTATTCTATCTCTACAGATGCTGAGGGGCCTGCTGAGAATTTCCAACATTTTCTGTTTTTCTGTAGGTGAAACACTTTCTTACCAAGAAACTCATTCGGAGTTAACATTTGTTTTTTCCAAGCCTTGCAATCAACCATAGTAAATGCACTGCAGCACCATGTACATCATGATGCACCGCACCACGCAGTTCACTAAGCCTTGATGTAAAGTCCATCAGAAATCATAGGGTTCTTTAGAACATTGCCAAAAATGTAATTCCTGCCAGCAAATTGCAATTTATGCTGGGATATCTGGATAATTCATGGGAAAGTGGAAAAAAGGAAACAACTCTTAATGTTGATGTGCTGCATTCAAAACTGGTCTGCTCCTTAAAAATCTTGTGAATGCAACAAACTGAAGCTAAAGTTTATTTATCAGTCACAAGTAAAGTTTACATTAGCACTGCAATTAAGTTAACCATGGTTTGAACAGGAGCTAACATTAGATTATCATTAAACTCCTCAGAGTGATGTCACATTCCACCATATGAAACTTACCATTGACTTACGGATGCTCAACTGGCACAATAAAGAATGGACAAAAAAAACAAAAAAACATACTTTAAAACCGGGAAGTAAAGTCAAAAATGTCAAAAGGTGTCAAGAGGTTTTGGCTCCTCCACCGCAAACCATCAGAATTTGGGGGCCACAGAATTTTTAACCAGGTCTAAATGTGTCCAATTATACAAATAGTGGCAGAATTTTTCTAAAAGGTGGAAATGAACAATTAACCAAATGAATGAACTCCCCGATAATTAGCTCCATCAATTAACTTACCGCTGAAAATGTGATTTATCATTCTCACCAATTAATTAATATTATCACCAAATTACTTTGTATGAATTCCTGAAGAATTGCCAAGAAATGTTATGTCGCTCCGAAAATAAACCCCAATCACGTGTATTAATTCAATTGCTCGGATGCATTCACAGTTGTTTAGCCACCAAGATTATTCTACATGCTGCCTAAACACATTTCTTATGCAAGAAATCATTTCAGAAAATTCATTCATTGACTGCTTGAAAGTGATAAAAGGAATTCACATTTCAATGATTTTACATTTTCCATGTGGTTTAATTTAGAATGATTGAAAGTATTACATTTTAGCTATACAGAGGAAAGTAATGATTCCTAGTTGATACACTTAACATTGATATAGATGTCCACATCAGTCTGAACTGATAACTACGGCTGTTGGTCATAACACATTCAATCATTCTGCTATCTGTCTGCACACTTCTTGAGTAGTCCAAAGACCTATTTTGAGAGGGGAGATTGGAAGCAGGGCACCAGAGATGTTGAACTTAACTGGTTTCATGGTAGAAAATTTGCCACATTTTCACAGCGGAACACAAAGTGTCATAAAGTTATTGGGGATCAGTAATTTTTTTTTCTTCCGGGATTGGTCATTTTTGATCACATTTGGGGAAAAAAAATAGTAGGTATGAGCATAGTGCATCACTTGATGAAGATGATGTTAGACTTAAACATTGATTGGCAAAGTCCAAATCTAATGTTTCGGTGTTTAAATCCTAGACCTTCTGTCATGACGACCGCAAAGGCCATAGAGAATCAATAGATCTACCCGTGAGCTTCATGAGCACAAGCTGCCTTAAATAGACCCTAAAGGAGGCAATGCCAATGGGAAGCAGCCAACAGGGCATTTTAAGCCTGTAACTTTACCTGGACTACAGTTGTAGGTCCCCAGGTGAAGACTCACCTGGCTATATATCTCAAAACATAGGAGAGAGGGGGTCATGTCCAACACCTATGATTCCTCTTGCCAGAATATTTGTGAATTATTCCAGAGTCTCGTGAATGTCTTGCTGATCCTTCCTAGAGGATCAGTGCAGATATTAACCGCTGCTCGAGTGGTTCCGGATGTGGTTCTTAGCTTGCCTTTCATTTTGTCATAACAATATTGGTGCACAAAAAAAGGATATTGGTGATGGGAAACTGGCATTTGACTGAATTACTACATCTTCTAAGAGGAATGACAAGAGTATTCCCAATCTTTCCCAGGATATGTCGGTCACTTTTTAGCTTTTGGAATGCTGCTGAGTCTTTTGAAATCTTTAGGAAGGCTCAATACCTTTAATGACTAAGGCAGACAATGCAGGAACAGATCAGACTACCTTGTCCGAACACTGAATGGCTTTCTTTGGAACTGAAGACTAAAAAGAAAGCTACCTTTATCTCGGTCTTATTGAGCTCCAGTGGAGGTGTGACAACATCAGGGACAGCAACCATGGGTTGCTCCTCCTTGCAGTGACGACTTAGACATCACTGTTTATTCCTGGCCTGACCCCAAGGAATGAGTCCACAGGATTTGGGGTTGAACATAGAACATAGAACATTACAGCGCAGAACAGGCCCTTCGGCCCACGATGTTGCGCCGACCAGCTTTCTAAAAAAAAAACAACACTACCCCACTAATCTAAACCAATCCCATTTCGTCCATAAACCTATCCACAGATCTCTTAAACGCCCCCAAACTAGGCGCATTTACAACTGCAGCTGGCAGGGCATTCCAGTCCCTCACCACCCTCTGGGTAAAGAACCTATCCCTGACATCAGTCCTATAACTACCCCCCCTTAATTTAAAGCCGTGCCCCCTCGTGCTAGCTTTCTCCATCCTAGGAAAAAGGCTATCACTATCCACCCTGTCTAAACCTCTAATCATCTTATATGTTTCAATAAGGTCCCCTCTTAGCTGCCTTCTTTCCAGCGAAAACAACCCCAAATCTCTCAGTCTCTCCTCATAGGATCTCCCCTCCATACCAGGCAACATCCTGGTAAACCTCCTCTGCACCCTCTCCAAAGCCTCTACATCCTTCCTGTAATGTGGGGGTTTGTAGCCTAAGGCCAAAAAGAGCGCCCAAGACTTCCAGCCTTATTGTTTACTCATTCAATCCCATTTCATTTTGAGATGAACTTTCCATACTTGTCTAAATCATCATTTATAAATGACCACACTAAGTAATCTTAGAATACCACCAGGTAGAAACTTTCATACATTAATGCAGTTTGAAAGGAAAATGGTAACACTGGATAATTAGCAGATTTAACACAATGCCACCCTCCAGGTATATAATCAAGGTTCAGGTTTCAATATGAACATACAAATATACAAAATAGGAGCAGCAGTAGGTCACTCTGAAGTTTGCTCACTGCAAATTTAAAATGTTCAACTTTGTTACTAACATTATTTTTGACCTTAAGTTGACTATGTTGCATTTGCGTTATGGAAATGAAATACATCTCTAAAAGTTCACCGTTGTGTTAAAATATCATTTACAAAATAATAAACTGCATCTCTGTGCTATGTTATTTTCACCACGTTTATTCATTGCTAACTTATCTGCCAATAACTAAAGAACTGAATTTTAAAATCTTACTCATAAAAACATAATAAGTTAGATAAATGTAATTGGTCTGCAAACAATAAAGCTGATTCGTTCATGTGAATTGTGGTGGACGTTACTCTGCTTCATAACTAATCCTGTGGTTGCTGTGAAATGTTATTACACCTAGTTCAACTCAAATTAATTTTTGATATTTCATATTTTACTCAATAACTACACTGATTTCTGTCTGATCACTTTTTGAAGTACATCTGTTATGTACAGTGTACTGCTCTTTTTGGCTAAGATCAAGTGTTGGATCAAGCCCCAAGATGGGGTTGCAATGCTTTGGTTTAGTCAGCTTGGATCTGTGTCTCTTGTGGGGACCATGAATTATATTTCATTTGAATTTGGCTTTTGGGTCAAACAGGAAGATGGAATTTGGTCCGCCCATTTTACTCTGAGCATTGGCTTTGTAACTTTAAGAATGGAATAAAGTATTTTAAAAAGAATCTGAATATAAATATACATGTTGACATATGGATGTTAAAGACAGAAATAAGCCAGCAGTGTAGAGTCAGCCCCATCACAGCTGTGTCAGCTTAAATATCATGAGTCGCAGAACTAAAAAGAACCTGAACTCTTTGTCTTGTTCCTCCTGCAAGTCCAAACTTCACTGCAGAAGAATATTGTACAGCAAACCATAGCCATTCTGAGACCCTGGCTGACCCATTTTGAGGGGTGCTTCCTTAATACGAGAAGCACCTCTTCAGCTTACTTGTGGCTTGTTGGGTCACACGTCCATTTGTTGTGGAGCTGCTGCACTTCGTTACAATGGGTGGCATCAGCCAAGCGCACACGCAGCCTAACCTGCTGGAATGAATGTTTTTCAATTTATTTATGGGATGTGGCGTTGCTGGCTAGGCCAGCATTTATAGCCCATCCCTAGTTATCCTTTGTAATGGTCAGTTGGAATTGGTTTTTGACCCACTGTTATTTTTCATCAATTTAATTCCCACCTGTGCGTAAGCATGAGTTCTACCATGTTAAAATTCTTCATAGAGTAAACTTTTCAGGTTGATCACCATTCATCGGAACATCAAACTGGATCACATCCTTTCCTCTCTGTTGCCTGCCCTGCTGAACATTTTCCTATATTTCTGGAGGTTTTTGTTCAGACTGTTGACAGTAATTTGCTTGGGTTTACTTATTCAGTGTGTTGTGCTTATATATACACTTTGGAAATAAAAGTACAAACTTTCTCCAAATTAGCTTATGTATGTAAATTGAAATGAGCTTGTTAGGCTGTATCATTATTATTCCAGTTCTCTTGATTGCCTAATTGGTTAATTTGCATGCAAAACTGAATATTATTTCACACCATAGAAACATAGAAAATAAGTAAGAGTAGGCCATTTGGCACTTTGAGCCTGCTCCACCATTCATTTTGGCCTTGGCTGATCATCAAATTCAATATCTTGATCCTGCCTTCCCCCCCATGTCCCTTGATCTAATTTCTTCTTGAAATCACTCAACATTGTGGCCTCAGTTACATTCTGTACCAGTGGATTCTATACATTCACCACTCGCTGGGTGAAGAAATTTCTTCACACCTCAGTCCTAAAAGGTTTACTCCGTATTTGTAAACTGTGACTCCTACCACCGGGAACATCCTTTCCGAATCTACCCTGTCTAATCCTGTTAGAATTTTATTAGTTTCTGCAAGATTCCCCTCTCACTCTTCTAAATTCCAATGAATATAATCCTAACCGACTTAGTTTCTCCTCATATGATAGAGCTGCCACCCTAGGAATCAAACTGTTAAACCTTTGCTGCATTGCCTCGATAGCAAGGACATCTTTCCTCAGATAAGAACATCAAAACTGCCCACAATACTCTGGGTGTGGCCTAATCAATGCCCCGAACAATTGCAGTAAAGCATCCCTATTCCTATCCTCAAATCCTCTCGCTATGAAGGCCAACATATCCTTTGCCTTCTTTACCGCCTACTGCCTGCCTACACTCAAGTAGCGTTGTTTATTATGCTGTGGTACAACCTTTTTCATGCTCACTTCAGAAGTTCGATTCGTGAAATGATTGATTTGACAAGCGATAGTTAAACTTTTCGAAAAGATCTCCATGTTTCACTCCCTTCTGACTGGAGAAGTGAAGGGATTAACCCTGAATTGGATTTCATAGCATTAGTAGCATAGTGAAGTTGGTTGCATTAAAAATGACTGAGCCTTTCCACTAGTTCAGTTGTTACCTTAATAAAGTTTGAGTTAGTACCTGTGCAGAATAAATATTTAATAAAAATGGTAGATATTGTTGGTTCCCTTTTTTTTGGAGAAAGTCAATGCCTTTAGACAGCATATAGCTCCACTGATTCCTTACTGAGACAGTCTCCTCCAAATATTCTCACATTTTTGCTTATAAAAGCTAATATTATTCAGGCAATCAATCATTTAATAAATGCAGGAAGCATTAAGACAAACTATTAAGTGAAAAAAAATTAAATGCAATATTATGAAAAGTACAAGCCAATGTGTTGAAATATCTATAGCATTTAAATACATTAACCTTTTACGTGATGCCATCTCACTATGATGAGGTTATATTTCTGACATATTTGTCGGGTTATGATAAATGAGCCACCTTTCCAGATGTTGATTATTTGACCTTCTTTAAGTCAGTTTCTACCAGACCTGTCATATTAATAGCAGTTTGATAGCTCAAATTAAATAAAAATCACACAGTAAAAAAACATACCTAGTTTGCAATAAAATACACTGCCCCTAAATGATTAGAAGAGTTTATGCAAGGAAGATGAGGTTCCTTTATCTTTGGCAATTGTTCCTACTTGCTCCCATCTCTCAACCAAAGATATTTGATTGCTTGTAGCCATTATAAATGCATGCTGAAGAGGAGAATGATCTGGAGCAAGTCAGGCAGTTTATTGACCATATTTTTCACTTATTTTTATTCAGGTGCGACACATAATAGGGCCAAATTGGTGAGAGGGAGGGAGGGAATCAATGGCTCAATGTATAATTTCTGAATTCTGAGACAGCTACAGAGACCGAGTTACTTATTTCAAATTTGTAACCAAAATGATAAGCTTTTGGTGTAGAAAAAATACCTTATCTTCAACCTGTTTGAGGATTACAGGACTCTAATATACTTTTTGGATGCTTTCACATTAGAGTTTAAATTCTTGCCTATTACATTCATCATAAACAGGTCTATATTACCAGTACTGTAAGAATTTCAGAACATATGCAACAAGAGGAAGTTAATTCACTCGTCAAGCCTCTTTTATTTTTCCACAGACCACTTTTTTTATGGACTCTATTCCAGTATTTAATCCCCTAGTGGGAAAGTTTGGAATAATTTTCTCTTGAATCCAAATTATAATAATTATCAATCCTCACAGCTCAACCCTAAAAACATGTAAAACTCCATCTTAAGAAATGGTTTACTTTCTAACCTTTAGAACCTTTGCTATCATTTGATATTGTGCCAAAATGTTGCAGACTTGTGCTGGAATATATATCATCAATAGCAACAAACCACCATTCTTTATTTTACAAGGTCTTACGTGGTAGTGCGCATCGTAAGTTATTACACAGTTGTAGGAGGTGGCCCATCAGGGTTCAGAGCGCAGCCCATGAGACATTTTGTTGACCGTTATCTAAGCGCAGAGTTGCCACAATCTGCTGATTTTCATCCTGCAGCTGAAGTGATATGCACATTAAGTAAGGGCACATGAAGAGATGTGTATGTTGCTTGCACTCATTGGGAGTGATCTTAACAGCCTTTTGTGCCACACACCCACTGCAGCAAAGTGGGAGAATTTGGCACCTAGCCAAATCTCCATTCACTGCAGTGGGATGGAAAAATTCTGCTGGCGTGTGAACGGTTGTAACAAACCCATTTTTATTATGCACCTCTTCACCTTTGCACACCCCATAACCAGGAATGTTGAGCTGCCACTCCTGCCTTTCATTCCATGTCTGGGTACCACCTATAATACCATACTCACACCTACCAACCTGTGCTCTCATTTCATCTGCCTTATTCCCTGGACTTTTTGCATTGATGTTTATGACATTTAGCATTGCCAAACTCCCTGTTTTCTAGCCTTTGTTTCCTCTGTCTGTCAAAGACCCTCAGTAACTTGTTGCCTTCCATTTCCAATGATTATTTTCACCCTTCTGAATCTACTCTCAGGATCCCAACTATCTGACAAACTGGTTAAAAATTTCTCTAAAAGCACAGACAAAACACTCTATGAGGACATTGTTCCTGGTCCTGTGGGATGCAACCTTGGTTGCACAGGCCTCACCTCTGTAAGAAACTGTCCCAAAGCCACATAAATCTGAAGCTCTCCTCCTTTCACAAATCTCTCCTACGTAGTCATTATTTCCATCATACTATATCTGTAAGATATAGTAAGACAGAAATAATGTACTCACTAGAATGCTGCACTGAAAGTAATCTGGACATTACTACCTTTTGGGGTCCAGCATTCCAATCTCTCTCCTAGCTTCCTAAAGTCTACCTTTTTCTGCATCTGTCAGTGGTGTTGGTATGGGCCACAACCTCTGACTGTTTATTCCCCTCACTCCCTCCCTCCCTCCCTCAGAATAGCCTGTAGTAGCTCAGCAACATCTTTGACCTTGCCATCAACATGCAATCCTAGAGTCACATCTGTGGTCAATCCAATCTGCTCATGATTGAATCCCCTGCCACTACTGCTCTTCCACTGCCCCCCACATCTTGCTGTTGAGCCACCTATGCTGTGTGACTCTCATTGCCACATAGAAACCATCACTCTCACCACTATTCGGAATTGAATGGGAATGTAGATTGCCGGATAGATTCATGCGATCCTTGGGCTGCCTGCTTGATCTTCCTTGTCCTTTTGACAGTCACCCATTCCCTCTCTTGACTGCACATTTTTAGACTGCAGGGTGGCCACATCCAGAAATGTTCTATCAATTTAACTCTTGGCCTCGCAGCTCTAAAGTTCAGTTTATTTATTAGTGTCAGAAGTAGACTTACATTAACACTGCAATGAATTTACTGTGAAAATTCCATACTCCGGTGCCTGTTCAGGTACACTAAGGGAGAATTTAGCATGACCAATGCACCTAACCAGCATGTCTTTCGGAATGTGTGAAGAAACTGGAGCACCTGGAGGAATCCCACGCAGACGCGGGGAAAACATACAGATTCCACATAGACAACGACGCAAACAGTAATCCAAGCCAGAAATTGAACTTGGTTCCCTCACACTGTGAAGCAAAAGTGCTAACCACTGTGCCACCCTGCAACTATAGTAACTCCAACTCCTGCACAAGTTCTACAAACCAGAGCTCAATTTACTTTGGCTGGTGACACTTCCTGCACCTATCATTGTCCATGCCTCAAGACGCATCAAGGATTTCTCACATGACACAGGCTTTCTCACAGGACTGAGACTCATTACCGTGCTTTTACTTTCCAGAGTGTTAACATTTACCAAATACATAGCTTCTTCCCTGATTGAAACGTCTTGTAGATGTTTTGTGGATGTTGCTTTGGTTGTTTGTGTTTTTGCTGGAAACTCTCTCCTGGTTTAATTCCTCGGTCACTCAGTCTTTACCCAAGTTTGCCCTTGTTGCAGCTGCCTGTCAGTGTCTCTGATAAACATCTCTCTCCTCACCTAATTAATGTCTAATGACTTCAGCTCCCAGTTCTTACTGTTTCCTGCTCTTTCACTTGCATGCACCTTACTTTGTTAAAAAACTAGAGCAGTTCCTCCTTCCTTACTGTGTCTCACTTTCCTTACTCACCAAATTCTTCAATACTCTACTGAAGCAGTACACCTAATTGGATTTTTGCTAATTAAATTGGACCAGGGTGTAATGATTTTAAAATTAGGACTGCAGGCGGGTCAAACAAACCAATAACTTTATTGAGGCAAGGTCAACACTCCAGGTTGCTATGTTACACTGTCCATTTGACCGACAAATGTCACCTGATTGATCTCTTGAGGCTGGCTCCCGTGTTTGATTGACAATACTTAATCAGGTATGTATGTTGATCTGGTCCCAATAGCAATGTCCACCTCTGCATTCTGCTTGCTGTCAACAATGGAATCCTGATATGAGGTCCAAAAGCCATGGTTAGTGGATGATGGTTGATCAATAAAACGACTTTCCTCCCATACAGGAATTGGTTGAATTGTTTTATTCCTGAAGTGATTCCTATGGCCTCTTTCTCCATCTGTGCATAATTGATTTCTATTTTGTTCAAGGTCCTCAGCACAAAGGCTATTGGCTTCTTCTCACCTGCGGGCATTATGAGGGGCAACCACCACCCCAACCCCAGAAGGTGGTGCATCACATGTCAATTGCAGGGGATAAGTTTGCATCAAAATATGTCAGGGCTTCTGACTTTGCTTGCACAAATGTTCTCTCACGTTGATCCAACTATTTCCACTTGTTATTTTGACACAGTAGATTGTGCAAGGGTTTCGGAAAAATAGCCAGATTAGGGATGAGCCTTCCATAATAATTTAGTTAGCCTAAGAAAGATCGAAGTTGGTTGACATTTGAGGAACTGGTGTTTTGATCTTCCAAGGCAAATTATGCAGTCCCTTGGCATCGATGACATAACTCAAATATTCAATTGAAGATTGGAAAAATTCACATTAGTCTTTTCCAACTCTTAATTTATGATCTTCTAATCACTGGGATGTGGCACCTCGGCTGTGGAGATGTTCTTCCTCATCCTTTTCAGTAGCCAAGATGTCATCCGACTAACACTGGACTCTGTCCAGTCTGCTTAAATCTTGGTCTTTAGCTCATGGGAACAATGTTGGTGCAGAAGTGACACCAAATGGTAGTCTTTTATCTTGAAATAACCTTTTGTGTGTCACAATTGACAAGAATTATTGTGAATCTGAATCCACATTCATCTGAAGATGTGCTTGGCTGAGGTCAATTTTACTGAAGTGTTGGCCTCCAGCTGACCTAATAAATAGGTCAGCAACCAGGGCTGGAGGGTACTGCTCTGCACCTAGTACAGGATTAATAGTGACTTTAAGATCACCACAGATGCGCAGATCCATATTTTTCATCATGGGTATGATTGACGTGATCCAATCACTCACGTTAATGGGTTTGAGTACTCCCATTTTGGCTAGCCACTGTAATTCTGCCTCTAACTTATGTCAGATTGACCTAGCCTTTAAGCATCTTGCCTGACTTTCTTCCTTGATCTGTAATTTTACTGAGATATCCTTCACACTTCCCAACTCACTGTTAAAGACAATGACATGTTTCTTTCAAAATTTTGGCTAAGTCTGATTCAGAGGCTGTCATGAGATTTACCTCAGCCCAATTTAATCTGATAATCTTTATGTGGGGCCTTGCCAAAAGTCTCAAAATCCAAATAAACCACATCCACTGGCTTCCTCTCATCAACTCTGAGTTACATTCTTGAAAAATTCCAGTTGGTTTGACAATCCAAACCACAGACTGACATAAAGACTATTTCTAACCATGGAATGCTTCACAGAATTATTAATAACATTGATGCACAAGCCCATGTGACAAACAAATGTCAGAAGTTAGGTGTCAGAATGTAAAGAGAAAGAGATAAGTGTTCAACAAATAACAGGTCCACAGAAGAGTAGGCAAACCTCAAATGATTGTTAGAAAGTTCTGGAGATGCTGGTATCAGACTGGTTTGGACAAGATGAGAGGCCACATGACACCAGGTTATAGTCCAACAGGTTCATTTGAAATCACAAGCTTTTGAAGTGCTGCTCCGTTCTCAGGTGAAGTCGAGAGATATGCACAGATACAGAATATATAGGCGGTGTGATGGTGGCCTGACACAAAGTTGCCAATGCCTACACTGGCTCGGTGGTACATTGATTAGCACTGCTATCTCACGGCACCAGGGTCCCACATTCAATTCCAGCCTCAGGTCACTTTCTGCGTGGAGTTTGCACATTCTCCCCGTGTCTGTGTGATTTTCCTCTGGGTGCTCCAGTTTCCTCCCACAGTCCAAAGATATGCGGGTTAGGTTGATTGGCCATAGTAAATTGCCCCTTAATATCAGGGGAACTAGCAGGGTGGATAAGTGAGGTTCCGGGCATAGGGTCTGGATGGGATTGTGCTCTGCATAGACTCGAGTGGCCTCCTTCTGCACTGTAGGGCTTCTATGATATTGCTTACGTATTGCAGCCAATAAGAAGCCCATCTTTGCAGACAAAATTAAAATGTATGAAATAGATCAGAAATGCAGAATGAAGAAACGAGGCTCAAAACATGGTGAACGTAAAGGGATATTCAAAAGTTGAAGAAATAAAGGTATTTTCAGGACCAGATACATATTTTGTAGGGCTGATAGTGTAACCATTTGCATAAGTTGAAAATATACTGATGATGAAAAATGTAGGCAAAACCAATGAGCATGAGAGGCATGGTAATCACACATGGCAAGGAGTAATCTTCCATCTGTACTGCCTGGGGGACCACCTGAGGAGTGTTATGTATGGTTTCAGCCATGCAGCATTGAACTGTGACTAATTCAACATGATGTGTTGTGATGGATAGCTCAAAAGTCTATAGTTCTTAGTTATGATGTGTATATATGAAATAAACATAGACTACATTTGGTTATCAATAAAGCTTTTCTTTGAGGCTTCTGTTTCGATACATTTTTAACATGCACTGAATTTTTCTTCATGCGGACAATGAAATTGTAATTTTGAGCAATACTATCGAAAACGATTATACTACTCGAAAGGAAAACTCTCAAAATCATAGAATACCTACAGTGCGGACGGAGGCCATTCAACCCATCCAGTCTGCACTGATTTTTCCAACACAGCATCTTATCCAGGTTCACCCCTCCCACCCCACCCTATCCCCATAACCCCATGCATTACCCCACTACTCCCCATCTTGGGACACTTAGGGCAATTTAGCATAGCCAATCCACCTAACCTGCACATTTTTGGACTGTGGGAGGAAACCCATACAGACACTGGAAGAATGTACCAACTCCACACCTCGAGTCATCCAAGGCTGCATTCGAGCTCCGGATTCCAGGAACTGAGACAGAAGTGCTAACCACTAATCTACTGTACTGCCCTACAAGTACTGTGCATTTAAAAATGAGAAATGCAAAATAGTGTAATGCATGTAAGCTTTCAAAGTCCACAAAAACTAATTTCTTGTATTCAGTACTACATAATAGAGAGATGCTACAGTATCTTAAGTTCTCGCAAATGTGTTATCCTATTATAAATGTAACATTTCAACATTCATCTGGTGTCTCTTACTTTGATTATTTTGCTGCCTTAATTCACGCTTATGCAGCTTTGTTGAAGGAAAGACAGCAGAAGGCATATATCACTGCTAACGTTAATCATTATTTTGAAGGGCTGTTGGTCATTAAATTAATTTCAGTTCAATAAATGCTGATCTTTCTCTGTCTGCACATTGCCTGGAGGTTTCCTTAGGGACTCAAATGACACACCTGTACCCAAGTCTATCAAGGAGAGCTGAGTCTTTTGGAAGAAACAACATGTCCTCAGTCTGTCTAAAGGGTGACAGAAAGATCAATCTTTGCTGAGTGTGTTGAATGAGTTATTTACAGGCACATTAGTATTCTGTTATTGTGTGTTTGTCATTAGCGAACTGCTGGCCAGAGCAATGCCGATAGAATATGAGAAAAGCAATTGTCCCACGTGCTGAAGAAAGATCAGGAGTTGTAGGACACAGGAGAGGAGAAAAGCAAATAAATGTTTATTCATTTCTTATTCTTCATATTAATTAAGCCCAGAAATATAACATCTACCTGTATAGTTTCTTCAGAGATGCAACACTCAATCCAAGAGCATGAGCAACTTATACAAATACATGGATCAATGTGTTTTGGTTCTTTATAAAAACTACCTAAGTTTAACTTGTCATCCCATTTAGATGCATGCGTATAGTCTGAAAAGTTCACAATGGTCATTCTCTTTCCTTCCAAAAGGAATTTACTTATAATTGCTGTTTTATATAATTTAGTAAAGAGTTCCGTATGCAAGTCTTCGGATGGACAATGTTTGTTGATTATCATTATTTTTCAAAAAAAAAACTTTATTTAGGTCACAGCCTGCAGTCTTACTAATAATTCTGGCACTAATTATAGAGCAGATTGTGTGGGGATTTCTACAGGACTGCACTATGGCAATACAGATTAAGCAATTAACCTTGATGTCACTGTAATTATTAAGACACTTTAGCAAAATTAACTAATTTTCCCACAGGATAACTTACCTGATTCAAACTCATTCTTTTAAAGGTGTCAAAAAGGGAACTGTTAATTGGAATGAGCAGGGATTTTTTTTGTTTGCCTTTCTGTTTTTCTACATTTCCTAGGTCTTCAGCAAACAATTTATTTTTTATGAATTCATAGATTTAGCAATCGGGGTGCTTTGCATCCACTGAGGTCTATCTTAAAAGTATACAGGCAATACATTCAAATTTATATCTGAGTGTTGCTTCTGCCATGTGCTTGATCTGAACCACCATTAATAATAACATCCTATAGTTTACGTGTAATATCAGAAAAGTTTGATAGGTCAAGGCTCAATTCTCATGCCAAGAAAATGCTGAGGGGTGACCTAACAGAGATCTCCACAGTCATGAAGGTTTTGACAGATTAAATATAGAGAAGGTGTCATCCACTTGTGAGGAGTCCAAAATTAAGGACCATAAATGTATAATATTCACAAATATATCAATAATGATTTCAGGAGAACTTTCTTTATTCAGATAGTGAATGTTGGAATTGTCACCAGATGGAATATTTAAGGCAAATAACCTAGAGACCTATAAGGGAAATTAAATATTTCTCTTACAAAGGTGGCATGGTGATACAATGGTCAGCACTGCTGCCTTACAGCATCGGGGACTGGGTTTGATTCCCGGCTTGGATCACTGTCTGTGTGGAGTTTGCACGTTCTCCCCGTGCCTGCATGGATTTCCTCCAGGTGCTCTGGTTACCTCCCACAGTCCAAAAGATGCACTGGCCATGCTAGGTTGTGTCTTGGCATATCCAAATAGGTGCCAGAGTGTGGCAACTAAGGGACTTTCATAGTAACTTCATTGCAGTGTTAATGTAAGCCTACTTGTGACACTAATAAATAAACTTTAAAAAGTACATGCAGGAAAAAAGAGTATAAGAAAATCATACAGGGTTAGGTAAGTAGGGTGAGAAGAAACCCATGTTGAGTATAACCACCAACACAGCTCATTTGAGTTGAATGGCCTCTTCCTATACTTTAAGTTCTATATAATTCTTTGCAATAATAAAAGCACATTTATTGGTCAGAAGCTTTATCTCACAAGTAAGGAAGATTGGAGATGGTTTGTTTAAGAGAGTTTAGTGTCTTTTTTCAAACACACTTAAATCAGACAATATATAGAATTCTCTGATTGTGCTGATGCTTTCATATGTGTTTTCTTATAGATACAGAAGTTCTTTTATCACAAAACATTTGTGAAAATCATGAAGTCAATTAAGGCATGTATGTATCAAGTTGCTGTCAGTGTCAGAGAAACTTTAGCTTAGCATTTACATCTCTGAGGTGGTGCCCTGTCATTGCTGCACATGTGGGCCATGTTCACCATTATTTTAGTATGCATTTTCTGTAAAACCTTTACACTGTTTTGTATTAACTGCTGTCAAGTAGCTAAATTATTTAGAAGCCATACAGCGCACATGCCGTATGATCTATATCTTCTATTTTACTGCAATAGAAACACATTCAAATCCTAACAAATGCACAGCTATCTAAGCAGAAAAATTACTGTTGGAGTTATAGTTGTGCTCAGATCAGGTTAATCAAAATACTTAGTAAATATTTGCATTATAGTTCATTTTATCATTCGTTCTGCATTACTGATTAAACAAAAATAGGAACAAAGGTAACAAAGTGACAATTTTTATACAATTATGAATTAAAGTAAGTTGTGATGCTCGTGTAAAAGTTGACATTTCTTAGTGTCACAACTAGGCTTGCAATTAAGTTACTGTGAAAATCCCTTAGTTGCCACACTCTGGCATCTATTTGGGTGCACTGAGGAACAATCTAGCATGGCCAATACACCTAACCAGCACGTCTTTCAGAATGTGGGAGGAAACCAGAGCATCTAGAGGAAACTCATGAAAACTAGCATCAACAAAGGGGGCAATAATGTCACTAAGCCAAGTTCAATTCACAGTCTGTTAAGCAATCTCAACTGGGACATGCTTTAATCCTGCTGACTTCTCTCAGGCTGAATCTGCGCCACTCTGTCTCCTGTCTATTGTTGTGTGACTCTTGGACATCATACTGTGACCAGCATTGTTCTCCAGCACTATCTTATCCCTGGCTCTGCCGAACAGCCTTATAACTATGCCTCCTTCAAGTCTTTACTCAACATATTAACAGCACAATCTTTCATTACCTGCTACCCACCTCCTCCTTTCTCAAGCCTCTGACTTTTTAAATTCAGCCAGTTTGGAGGCTTGACTACTCTTCCAGATCTTGTTCTTGTCACTTTCTTGTTAGTTTAGGAGGAGGAGCTGTCTCAGTTGCTCTGAGCTGACTTTACTGATGTGGGATTGAATTTGAAACATTCGAGTTTCAACATCTGATTCACTTCTTGCACTCTTTCGTGTTCCGTTTTTCTTTGTTGACGATCTGCAACAAGATATTCAGTGGGCATCAGTGTGACGTTGTGACCGATCTCATCTACGACAACTTCACATAAGCGTGAACCTGGTACATTCACCTCTGAGCAGAGGTTTGGAGGTGAGTCTTCAGGCAGCTTGCAGTCTCCAGGGTGTTCACTGCTCAGGGACCACCGGAGAGAACGTGGCAGACGTGGATAAGTGCAACTTAGGGCCGAGGAAGGGAGGGCAGGAACCACAATTGTCATAACAGGGTAGGGGTCCACAGGCCTTGCCTTCCCTTCATTTTGGGATGCCCTTAGCTTTAAAGGGGTTGTGAAGGCTGGTATGCAGACAGCACTTCCTGTTTCCTCCTTCCTGGGTTCCTGTCCATATGTGGAGATGCCAGCATTGGACTGGGGTAAACACAGTAAGGAGTCTCACAACACCAGGTTAAAGCCCAACAGGTTTATTTGGTAGCAAAAGCCACTAGCTTTCGGGGTGCTGCTCCTTCGTCTTGGAGAAGGCTGCCTTGGAGAACGCTTACACACCGCTCGACAATCACCAGGCAAGACTGTTCTCTTCCTGTTGGCGTGCGCTTCAGCGGTCATGGGCATTTGGCCTCTGATCTTCAGGTAAGCGTTCTCCAAGGTGGCCTTCACGACACACGACAACGCAGAGTCGCTGAGCAGAGATTGAAAGCCAAGTTCCGCACACGTGAGGACGGCCTCAACCAGGATCTTGGGTTCATGTCACATTATCTGTAACCCCTACGACTTGCCTGGGCTTGCAAAATCTCACTAACTGTCTTGTTTGGAGACAACACACATCTCTTTAACCTGTGTTAACGCTCTCTCCACTCACATTGTCCATACTTTTAAGAGTTGATTACCTGTAAAGATTTGCATTCCAGCCATTATTTTGTAAATTGAGTTTGTGTCTTTATGTGCCCTGTTTGTGAACAGAACTCCCACTTACCTGACAAAGGAGCAGCGCTTCTGTTGCACTTTAACCTGGTGTTGTGAGACGTCTTACTGGGTCCCTGTGCACATCACAGCTGAAGGAGTACCATTCTTTAGTGAGGGCTGGCCAAAAAGTGGAAGGTATTGAATACAAGTGGCTCAGCACTGGGCCTTTATTTTGAATTTGGGGTGCCACTTAAGACCAGCTGCCCCCCTGCCTGCCACCCCCCCACTCCCCCAGCTGGCTGCGTAATCCTCACCAGCACTTTGAAATTACATAGAGCACTGTTTGATCTGGTGACAAAAGGCAGCTGCGAAACCTGTGTGTTTCACCTAGCTTTTCTCACCTGATCCAGAATTCTGTGTAATTTCTCGGAAAATTCCGCCTGTGACCTCCAGCCTACATCCTCTCATTCTCAGAGGCCAGTAACCGGCAAAGCACAAAACCAGGAGAGGTGCTAATCAGTTTTTCAAAACTGCCAATTAACACCATGTAATATAATTATGTGTGTAAATATGATTTTTTTTGTTTTATATTCATTCCATGCATTAAATCTTCCATTAAAATAACAATTATTTTTCCCCTTACTGAAATGTTTTATTGTATTTGCATGTTTATGTTGCCAGTGTGCTTTTACACCATGAAGTCTCCATATACATCAATTTGCAATAATTATCATTTCATTTTCATGCTGGGTAATGTTTTGGAGCAGTACAAAAACAGATTTTATTAACTGTAGCTGTTGACTATGCAAACACAGTAACACTAAAAGAAAACATTGCCGCTCACTTGTAATAGATTTATATCGCAACATATTTCTATAGTTGCGCAGTTTTCTTTCATATGGTTTACGATGGTTTTAATTTCCTTCTCCAACTGGTCTGCTACTATTTCACTGTTCCTCTTCATATGTACATTACAATGATTGATTCCTGCTTACGAAAACCTACATGATGTACAAAACCACCCACTAGCCACATCCTGTATTACAAAACGAAAAAAAATGCCACAGTCAGGAATAACATTTTTTTCAAGTAAAGGTTACATCTTGCAGGTTGTTAAGCCATATGTTTGGCTTTAAACTTGATTTATTGACGTGACAGGGATCGGAGTTTTGGGCAACCTCTGTCTGCTACAGGCGTGACAACTGTTGATTTAGGCACTAAAATATTCATACCTTTGAAGATATGGAAGCTATTAAAGGAACTAAAAATATGTATGACGGTGGCTGTGTAAACATGTTCAGTTGCTGTTTACTTGTGCAATGAAACTCATCAATCAGGAAGCCCTCAATTTGCTGTTCTCTACCTCCTCATGTTGCCTGAGGCAGAAATGTTAAAATGAACTTGTGCTTCCTAATGTGAAAAAATGAGTTTTCAATATGAATATGAAGTGTTGCTGTGCTATGACTTAAGGCCTTATCAATGTGACCTGGCATCAGCTCCTCATATGTCAAAATCAACAACTACTATTGGAAGTCACTTTTCGAAACGGAAGCAGAAAAATTATACTCTAGCAGTAGGCTATGGTGCAAATTAATCTAACGTACCCTGCATGATAGCTTTGATAAGTATCTACTCCTAATTGATAAAAAGGCTAAGAATAATGATCACCTTCTTCTCTAAGATAGATAATTCTCTGAACTGCATACATATATTTCATTTCTCGAAAGAGAAATCTAATTAACTTAAAAGTGTGAGATTTACTGATTATTCTGGGTGCTGGAAAAGGAGCATTTAATTTGTGCTATTTACTTACTAAATCATGACTAAAGGCCACAGTGATAATTCTCTGATATGAAGTGATAATGCTTCTTGATTTTATCAGAAATGTTTGAATGATTACAGATCTGAATCTGTGCTTCTGTGTAAATCAGATATAGATTATAATGCTTAGTGCACTCAGCTATTTAGTACGTCATTGGATTTGATGAAAGGCCATTCAAATGAAACATTAACTCTGAACCCTTTCGTTACAGATGTTTTCTAGCCTGTTGAGTTTTTACAGAATTTTCTGTTTTACATTTCCTTCGTTTTTACTCTCTGCGTGGAATTTTCCATCTGCATTTGCCTCAGAGCTGGAAAATTCCACCCAAGGTCAACAGATCTTTGTATGGTCTGTGTCCCACCCACTGGCAGGACAGGAAAATCCTTTGTCTCTTTCCTTCCAAATAATTTTTAACCCCTATCCTAAGGCTACCTCCAATTCCATGCACTCTCACTTTTGCTGATAATGTTTTGTGCACAACCTGATCAAAAGTCTTCTAGATCTAAGCTCAGCAGTCATGCTATATCCAGTCATAAATGGTGGTAGACAATTGAACAACTCACTGGAGGAGGACGTTCCACAAATATCCCCATCCTAAATGATGAAGGAACCCAGCACATCAGTGCAAAAGAAAAGGCTGAAGCGTTTGCGGCAATCTTCAGCCAGAAATGCCGAGTGGATGATCTAACTCGGCCTCTTCCGGAGTCAGCATCGCCAATGTCAGTCTTCAGCCAATTAGATTCACTCCACGTGATATTAAGAAATGGCTGAAAGTACTGGATGCTGCAAAGGTGATGGACCCTGGCAATATTCCAGCAGTAATTCTGAAGACTTGTGCTCCAGAACCAGTCATGTCCCTAGCCAAGCTGTCCCCGTACAACACTGGCATCCATCTAACAATGTGAAAAATTGCCCAGGTATGTCCTGTACGCAAAAAGCAAGACAAAAAAAAAACATGGGCAATTACTGTTCCATCAGCCTACTCTCAATCATCAGTAAAGTGATAGAAGGGACCATCAACAGCATTATCAAGCGGCACTTACTCAGCAATAGCCTGCTCACGGACACTTAGTTTGGGTTCTGCTGGGGTCACTTAGCTCTTGACCTCATTACAGTCTTGGTTCAAACATGGACAAAAGAGCTGAATGCCAAAGGCAAGGTGGAAGTGACTACCATTGACAATAAAGTAGTATTTGACCGAGTATTGCATCAAGGAGCCCTAGCAAAACTCAAGACAATGGGAATCAGTGGGAAAACCCTCCATTGTTTGGAGTCATATCTGGCACAAAGGAAGATGATTATGGAGATTGGAGATCAATCGCTTCAGCTCTAGGACATCACCACAGGTGTAGCTCAGGGTAGTGTCCTGGGGGATAAAAGGAGCATGAGGTTCGGGGACCAGAGGGGGACACTCAGTGAGAGTGGAGGGTAAAGGGAGAGTGAGGCTCAGGGCCCTGTGAGGGCCATTCTCTGGGAATGGAGGATAGAGGGAGCATGAGGCTCGGGGCCCTGTGAGGGACATTCTCTGGGAGTGGAGGATAGAGGGAGCATGAGGCTCGGGGACCTGTGAGGGACATTCTCTGGGAGTGGAGGTTAAAGGGAGTGTGAGGCTCGGGGACCAGCAAGGGACAGCTGCCAAACTGCATACCCATTTTGAATAATCCAAGAATGATGAAACACCAGAGTGCTAAACTGACTGGTTAGTGAGTAACTGATATTAACTGATCATCTTTTAATAGTTGCAACTTAAATAACTAACAAGATAAGAGCTAGGAGGATAAGGCAATAAAGAAAAAGTGAATCTAAGAGCAGAACCGAGTGGCTAAAAGACTAAGAAAAATCAGAGTCACATCTCCTAAGGAAATCTAAACAACTTTGGGTGAATACTGTTGGGGAAGTGCTTAACAATTATAACCAATAGTAGTAGTAAGCACTTCCCCAACAGTATTCACCCAAACAATTGTTTAGATTTCCTTAGGAGATGTGACTCTGATTTTTCTTACAGCCTTTTAGCCACTCGGTTCTGCTCTTAGATTCACTTTTTCTTTATTGCCTTATCCTCCTAGCTCTTATCTTGTTAGTTATTTAAGTTGCAACTATTAAAAGATGATCAGTTAATATCAGTTACTCACTAACCAGTCAGTTTAGCACTCTGGTGTTTCATCATTCTTGGATTATTCAAAATGAGTATGCTGTTTGGCAGCTGTCCCTTGCTGGTCCCTGAGCCTCACACTCCCTTTACCCTCCACTCCCAGAGAATGGCCCTCACAGGGCCTGAGCCTCACTCTCCCTTTACTCTCCGCTCCCAGAGAATGGTATCTTAACAATTATAACCAATAGTAGTAGTAAGGTACCATTCTGTGATCCACTGTTTGAAAGAAATTTATTCTTTAATAACAAAGAGCAGACAAGAAAGGCTCTAGTTGACACTGTTCGACATTTAAAAGCATTAGTTTAACTTAAAAGGGTAAGTCATGGCAGGAGAGCCAAGCTGTGATTTGCTTTTCTTGCTCCATATGGGAAACCAGGAATGTTTCCAGTTCTCAGGACTAGCATGTGTGCAGGGAGTGTCCCCAGCTGCTGCTCCTGCAAGCCCAAGTTTTGGAACAGACAGGATAGATTCAGAAGGAATGCTCCTGATGCTGAGAGAAGACCAGAATTAGGGGTCATAGCCTGAGGATGAAGGGCAAATATTTTAGGATTGAGGTGAAGAGAAATTTCTTCACCCATAGAGTGGTGAATCTGTGGCATTCACTACCACAGAAAGTAGATGCGGCCAAAACATTGTGATTTCAAGAAGGAATTAAATACAGTTCTTGGAGCTAAGGGGATCAAGGGATATGGGAGGAAGGGAGTATCAGGATATTGAATTTGATTATCTGCCATGATGATAATGAATGTTGGCAAAGGCTCAAAGGGCTGAATGTCCTTCTCTTGCTCCTATTTTTCTTGTTTCTCAAGAATAGTTGGGGATGGAATGCTGGCATAGCCAGTGACAACTACATCCCATAAATGAATATTTTAAAATCACAAATTTGCTAGCAACAAGCTTCCACAATTAGAAATTTGATAAATATTCAGTTCATTTGACTTTGGAGAGTTGTCTGAGGTAAAATGTTGACAAAAACTCTGTGTGGGAACTTTCCCATTCTGTCTGCCACGGGAATGATAGTGAGCAGGGGCAGACCATGCAAAAGTTCATTGACCTCAGGTGAGATTTTCTGGTCTTGGGGGGAGCATGGGCTGAAAATCCCACCTATGTTCCAATTCATATATTGTCATTAGGGAAGATATAGAGGAATTCTTATATGGAAAATACTTGAATTTCCAAAAAACATTCAGTAAGATGCCACACAATAGGTTAGTACATAAAATAAGCGATTGTGGAACTGGAGTTAAAACATTAACATGGATAGAGGAATGTTAATGAAAAAGAGAAAAGAGTTTGGGTAAATGGGACAAGTTGTTGACTATGGCTGTCACTGTCCTGGTGAATTGTGGTAAGTCTGTGCAGCGCCATTTAAAAATGGCAGATTTCTTACTCCATAAAACTTTAATTTGTGTTTCATTTTTCATCTCCTCTCTTTTTGCTCTCTCCTAAACCAATCTTTGATTCCCTCATTTAATTTATTTCTGTAACTGATTCACTGTCGAATTCCGTCACTCAGGTTGACTCTTCCAACTCGGATGTGCACCCTTAGCTTCATAGTCCTGTCTCTTGGTTGGTTCTATTTGCTTGTCCTTTTCAGTCGGGTTCCAGAAAATCATGCTCTGACTTCTAGCAACTTGTCACATGAAGGATTTAAAAACCTAAGCATGTTAAGGGCAAGCTAATTAATGACAAATGCTGTTTGATTCCTTAGCAAATGTTTTCCCACTGAATAGCACTGGTAATTATGCATCGTTCTTTGCAATATGTCTGTTAACGTCCCAGCTGCTGGTTTTAAAAGTACTTACGTGTGATAAAATAATGCTACTTTATATGAACAATTTGCGAGTATCAACATTCTCTATTGTATAATCTTAAGTTAATAAAATGTTACTGTTTATGTGCACCCTGAATACAACCATCTGACATTACCACTGTGCTCAATTAAATCACAGATGTAGGATATGGTTTTCCAATTAAAATATCTATCATCTTGTTTAAGATGCAGGCTATTTTAATTAAGTGATGGCACAAAGATAACAGAGTTCTAATAAAATTATACTCATTTGTGCTTAAAATAAATCACTTGATAAATGGTAGCGTTTGCCAACAGGGTTATTTATTAGAAGGTTCTCAGTGAAATTTAGAAACACTATTTTTTCCGCTGTTGTGTCCTACATGACCTTTCTACCCCTTACAAAAGAGTGATTAAAAGCTGAAGTGCCAGTTCAATAATTAAATCTGAATGAACCGTGAAACTTTTAAATAAAGAAATTAATCTGGCACTACCTTTTTATCCATTGTTATTACAGTACAGTAGTTTTAGGTCATTGATATCATCTGGGTGCTTTACTCCTGAGGTCTGTGGACTAATTGTGATGAGCTTAATGCCCATTTAGTTATTGTCTTTATAGGAGATTGTTGGACGGGTTGGGGGGTATTGGCGGAGGTGACAGTGCATGTTTATAATTACATTCTAGTTTAATTAGTATGCAAATTTTTAACAGTAATTATCCTTGGAACAAATTCTCTGGATGGTTTCAAGGCTACATTTGATGAGGGTAGGATGCAATATGGAGTCTGGTTTTCAATATTCAGTGAGAAACAGATTTAGACTGTGTCTCCGTTTGCCCTAATCTCAGGATTAGTATTAAAAAAAAGTTGAGGTCTGACATTTTTTAAAATTCCATACAAATAAAGTTTCTTATTCAAACCACGTTCTCATGTCAAAGGTTTAATTAGCGCATATTTTTAACTATTTGTAAATGACTGTGCCCGACTAGAAGAGGCATAGTGACATTTCCAAGCTTATCTTCTGAAGCAAATGATGTTGATGTTGTAACAAGTAAAGAAATCATCCACTTCCAGTGTAGCACAGGTCTGGCATCCATAGGGCTTAATATTCGATCAGTTTCAATGAAATGGTATCAAGATCTGAAACTTTCAAAATCTTGGAATGAATAAAATTGATGTAAGGCTGACTTGATATTGTGTTAATGTTACATTCTGATTTTCTTCTAATTCCCAGAAAAGAGCCATACGTGTGTATTTGAATAGTGATAGAATATAGTTTTTGAAGATGTTGTATACATTGCTTTAATGGCATTATAATTGCTAATCTTGCCCTTTTCATAGCTCACTGGGTATGAATATGTGGTTTTGCACTAAAGCATATAAACTAGCTCTCATTCCCTCCTCTTCCATGAAGAACTCCATTCTGTCACTGCTTTACACACCCCAGTTCATCCACCGGAACCTTACTGTAATCAAATGTCTTTTTATGTGAACAGGCAACTCTTTGCCCATGAGATACAATGCAAAGGTTGGGTATCACCCCTGGATGCAGGTGCATATGGCACACTGACACCCTATTCAGAAGCTTGAATCGGATGTTACTAGTGGGGTTTTTGAGATGGCCGGTTTCTCCGAAATTTTGGTCAATTAAAAGACTCTCAAAAGCCAGGGTCCCAGTTTAAAGATGTATCTTTTATTTGACCAGCGATCGCAGGGAGAAGTCATCAAAGAGTTCTTGGCTTTTCCAGATATAAAGCAGCCTGATCTCTGTGATGAACTCCAAAGTATATAGTTCGAGAGAGCAATTATACCTTTTTCTTATCAAATTCTCCCATCTTTCATTAACTTTTAATCAATCATCTTCAGTATACATTAATCACTAATAACACCTGCCATTTACCTTAGCCAATTGCACCCAGTCCTCTGGATAATGGTGTTTCATTTAGTGGGTAGAATCCGGATGTATCCTTCCCTTTCAACTAACCCAACCTCCTGTATCACTTAGCAACTAGATGCTTGGCCACCAAGTTCAAAATTAACATTCCCACAAGTTACTCCTCAGGTCACTGCCAAACCAGATGAACACATGATCCCACATCCCGACAAGCATCCATCTTATCTGGACAGTGAATAATTCTATTCATAAGCGGCCTTGAGAAGAATAGTGTTAACAATTCCCGTTGATAAGAAACTGCACATTCTGAGGTTTCATTGTTCACTAAGAACATGGTTCTGCCTGAAAGTACCCACACCATCAAGCCTCGCAGTAACTTCCTCTTGGCCAAAGTGCATGATCACTTTATAAAAATACAGTTAATATATTTAAAATATTAAAATATGTGTTTAAATCATAATGACTCACTTTAATCTCTTACTGCATTCACGTGTGTAAACTATTCTCTTGTTAGCTTTTAAGTCTGATTTAGAGTCATTTAACTCAATGCTGGTAGTTCTGTCAGTGTTTTAAATGTCTAATTGTTTAAAATCTTCTCTAACCTACTAGGATTTTTCCTTTCCCTAACAGATGTCCTATACACAAAGGTTATACTGGAGATGTGGGTGCTTCACCCCCTTTGGACAAATGTTTCCCCAATGGATATTAGCTCAGTATGCAAAGACAGAAACGCTCAACTTTACCTACTAGGCACTTGCTGAGTTAATTGACTTTAACTAGGAGCAAAATGAGAATGTGGCACAGTGGATAGCACTGCTGCCTCACAGCCCTAGTGACCCAGGTTCAATTCCAGCCTCAGGTGGAACTTATGGCACTCTTGACTGTGGAGCTTCACCAGTGAGGTCACTAAGGCAAGTGTGCCCGAACGATTGTGTCTCAGGCTCACTTGTAATATTTAAATCTCTACTTGAAAAGATTTAAATATTGAGATCAGCCCTGTCCCCCTCCACCCCCCATCAGCTCTGTACCCTTTCTGGGAGTGAGGCTGATCTGGCTGGATATCCAGGCCGAATAAAACTGCAATAGGTGAGAAATTGGGCGTGAACCCAATTTTTTGCCTATCTTGCAATCTTACCAGCTCACCCTGCCCATCAACTAGTGGGACAAGAAGGTAAGATCATGACCAGATTGACAAAATGTCAAGGTTTCTTCAACAGCTTCCTTGAAATTCATGTCCTCTTCCACCTAGAAGGACAAGGACAGCAGATGCATGGAGATGCCACGAAGTTCAAGTTTCTCTCAAAGTCAGAGAGTGTCCTGACTTGGAATTCAATTGATGTTCCTTCAGTGTCAGTGGGTCAAACATCTGTGACTCCCTTTGTAACAGCTCTGTAGGTGAATCTGCACCAGGTAGACTGGTGTTCAAGATTGACGAGTGTGGGGTCATCTGTTTATTTAAGATTCGATATGCTATGACTTCCTAAGCCATATCTCTCTCTGGTAGATCTTCCTGATTCACCCTCATTATATTCTCAGCCACAGCATTAAACAATATTGATGACTGTAGACACTCTGCTTGACCCCATTCATAAACTGGAATTGGTTTCTATGCCCATCACCAACTATGATGATTCCTGAAGCACTTCTATGTAGCTCTTGTATTATGATGTGGAGATGCTGGCATTGGACTGGGGTAAACACAGTAAGAAGTCTCACAACACCAGGTTAAAGTCTAACAGGTTCATTTGATAGCAAACACCGCTAGCTTTCAGCGCTCTGCCCCTTTGCCAGGTGAGTGGGGAGTTCTGATCACAAATAGGGGTTATAAACACACACACTCAGTTTACAGAATATTGATTAGAATGCAAGGCTTTACAGCTAATCAAGTCTTAAAGGTGCAGACAATGTGAGTGGAGATAGCATTAAGCATTAAGTCATCCGGTACTTCCCCAGAGTGGAGAAGCTACGGCATCTTCTCTGGAGTCTTTAACATGTCGTTGATGAAGACGAACATCTCGTCAAGGCCATCCCCACACTTCTTGCCTTCAAACAACCGCACGACCTCAAACAGACCATTGTCTGCAGCAAACTACCCAACCTTCAGACAGGACAGTAGTTGAGATTTTGCAAGCCCAGGCAAGTTATGGGGGTTACAAATAATGTGACATGAACCCAAGGTCCTGGTTGAGGCTGTCCTCATGTGTGCGGAACTTGGCTATCAGTCTCTGCTCAGCGACTCTGCGCTGTCGTGTGTCGTGAAGGCTGCCTTGGAGAATGCTTACCTGAAAATCAGAGGCTGAATGCCCATGACCACTGAAGTGTTCGCCAACAGGAAGAGAACAATCTTGCCTGGTGATTGTTGAGTGGTGTTCATTCAACCGTTGTTGTAGCGTCTGCATGGTGTCCCCAATATACCATGCCTCGGGACATCCTTTCCTGCAATGTCTCATGTAGACAACGTTGGCCGAGTTGCAAGTGTATGTACCGTGTACCTTGTGGATGGCGTTCTCACGTGAGATGATGGCATCCATGTCAATGACCTGGCATGTCTTGCAGAGGTTACTGCAGCAGGGTTGTGTGGTGTCATGGTCATTGTTCCCCTGAAGGCTGGGTAGTTTGCTGCAGACGATGGTCTGTTTGAGGTTGTACAGTTGTTTGAAGGCAAGATGTGGGGATGGCCTTGGCAAGATGTTCATCTTCATCAATGACATGTTGAAGACTATGGAGAAGATGTTGTAGCTTCTCCGTGCCAGGGAAGTACTGGATGACGAAGGGTACTCTGTCCACCGTGTCCTGTGTTTGTCTTCTGAGGAGGTCGGTGCGATTTATCGCTGTGGTGTGTCGGAACTGATGATTGAGTCGAGCGCCATATCCTGTTCTTATGAGGGCATCTTTCAATATCCGAAGGTGTCTGTTGCACTCCTCCTCATCTGAGCAGAACCTGTGTATACGGAGGGCTTGTTCATGGGGGATGGCTTCTGTAATGTATTCAGGGTGGAAGCTGGTGAAGTGGAGCATCATGAGGTTATCTGTGGGCTTGCGGTACAGTGAGGTACTGAGGTGACCGTCGTTAATGAAGATGCATGTGTCCAAGAATGTAACCGATTCTGGAGAGTAGTCCATCGTGAATCTGATGGTGGGATGGAACATGTTGCTGTCATCATATAGTTGTTTCAGTGGTTGTTAACCATGAGTCCAAAGGAAGAAAATGTCATTGACACTACAGACTTCCTACAAAAACTCGGCACACATGGAGCAGTTGAACCAGGGACACTCCTCATCACAATGGATGTCTTGGCACTCTACACCAGCATCCCCCATGACAATGGCATCGCTGCAACTGCCTTAGTACTCAACGGTGACAACTGCCAGTTTCCAGATACATCCGCTTCATCCTAAACAACAATATTTTCACCTTCAACAGCCAGTTTTTCACCCAGACACATGAAACAGCCATGGGGACCAAATTCGCACCTCAATATGCCAACATTTTCATGCACAGGCTCGAACAAGACTTCTTCACTGCACAGGACCTTCAACCGATGCTATACACTTAGATACGTTGATGACCCACTTCTCCAGCTTTCACCCTAAACATGTTAAAGAAGCCATCCCCTATGGACAAGCCCTCTGTAAACACAGGATCTGCTCAGGTAAGAAGGAGCACAATAGACACCTCCAGACATTGAAAGATGTCCTCATAAGTACAGGATATGTCGTTCAACTCATTAATCGACAGTTCCGACACACCACGGTGAAAAATCGCACCGACCTCCTCAGAAGACAAACATGGGACACGGTGGACAGAGTACCCTTTGTCGTCCGGTACTTCCTCAGAGTGGAGAAGCTACAACATCTTCTCTGGAGTCTTCAACATGCCATTGATGAAGACGAACATCTCGTCAAGGCCATCCCCACACTTCTTGTCTTCAAACAACCGTACAACCTCAAACAGACCATTGTCTGCAGCAAACTACCCAACCTTCAGGAGAACAGTGACCACGAAACCACACAACCTTGCCACAGCAATCTCTTCCGGATACGCTGGATCATCGACATGGATGCCATCATCTCCCGTGAGAACACCATCTACCAGGTACACGGTACATACACTTGCTGTGTGTGGTGTTAGCTGTGCGCATTCAAGATGTATTCCATGGAGGATCATGCTGGATCGTGTCAAAGGTTTTAGTGAATGTGAACTACAGGATACTTCCTGCTTAATTTCAAACTTCTTCAGGAGATTTCTTTTAAAATTTATTTATTGGTGTCACAAGTAGGCTTACATTAACACAACAATTAAGTTACTGTAAAAACCATCTTGTCACCATGCTCTGGCTTCTGTTGGGTACATTGAAGGAGAATTTAGCACAGCCAATGCATCTAGCCAGCATGACTTTTGGACTGTGGGAGGAAACCGGACCACTCAGAGGAAACTCATGCTAGCGCGGAGAGAACGTGTAGACTCTGCATAGACAGTGACCCAAGCCAGGAATCAAACCCAGGTTTCTGGCACTGTGAGGCAGCAATGCTAACCACCGTGCTATCACCCACCCCTCAACACAAGCAGGAAGCCAGTTGTATCTTTTCCAGGAATGAAGCCAAATTCCTGTTCTGCCACTTCTCTATTCATACAGCCCAATGACATCAAGGAGTATTTTGGACGCATGACTGTTGAGACTTAATGTACAATGTTTTGGACTGCTATCTCTGACATTGTGACCATTTCAGATATGGTTCACTCGCAAGATCATTCACCGGTTGTTCATATCACATCAATAACCTCCTTTATACAACTTTTTCACCTCTGCTTACTGTTTCCATTGGTATCTGATATTGTCCTTGTCTTTCCACTCTTTATAACTTTTCTTATCCTATCTTTCATTACCTCAGGTTCTGGTGCTTCTTCTTTTAACTTCCAATCTTTTTTGTTTAACTTTTCTGGTTCTTCTTCAAACAAGAGTCTTGCATAGCTCCAGTTGTGGTTCTGACCATCAACTGGTATAGTCCAAGGTCAAAGGAGGAAGCTGGAGTCAAAGAGCTAAAGGACAAGGAAAAGAGACAACTGGAATTAATTGCAAGGAACACAATAGAATTTGCAAGTAAAGTAACAGATACAAGACAAAGCAAAGGGATGCCAGCAGCATAATTGATTCCATTGGATGAACTATCCTAGAGACAACAAAATGCAAAAGAGCCACGGATGAGAGTTGAATATCTAAACCTAATGGAGAAAAGCTATGATGCAAAAACCAACGGCATACAAAGCAAAAAATACCTAAAATTGTGTATTGATATAAAGGAGATCTGGCATTAAAGGCATAAACAACTGGCTAAGCAAGAGAACTGTGAAAAAACAAAGGGAGCTTTCAAGAATGGTAACACCAAGAAAGTACAGTCAAGGTCATAATTGGAAGAAAGTCAATAAACACAGGAATAAGTACCAAGGACAAAAATAGAGGCTTAAAAATCTGAAAAGATAAACATAGAAAACGGGAAGTATTTCTGACACGTGAATGCAAATGATTTGGATTTCCATATCAAACTGGAATGTAATCCGTTAAATGTGATGCGTGAGACCTCATCCCAGTTGTCATTAAAGGTCAAACACAGCTAAGTTTAAAAAAAAATCTACTAACTTGTAAACTCTTTCAAAATATTTCATGCAGAGTGCCAAGAATCATTGTTTACTCTGTTACGGTGACAGTGATTAAGATGAAAGATCAGAAAGTCTTAAAAAAGAGATTGGGCTTATGGTGCACTTTACACTGTTGGTTCTGAACAGAATTGAAATGTGGATTGACTGTAACAGATGGGAGGTATCAGAATCGAAAATATTGACAAAAGGTGTCCAAATGAATCTGCATGTGTTTTCATTAGTATTTCTTTCCTGGGAGTCAACCATCTGTTTCGCTTTTGTTGTACTATGGGCTATTGGCTTCTGTCTCCTTTTATTTTATAAGCAACCTATGCTGAACAGTTAATTTTAATACATATTTTAAATGTCATTTCACTCCAAAAATAAATTTATGCAGAATTTGTCTGAATTAAAAAAGCCTTAAATTATGATTTATTCGAGTACATGATTTTGTTTTAAGTCACGCACTGCTCTGAAGTTAATCTTTTTGAATATTTGTGTACTAATGCTTACCAAAATTCCTTTGTTCATCATTATATTAGGCATACTAATCTGCTTATGTTAAACGGATTCACATTTTCACTAAAACTAAAGAATTTCATGTAAACCTAACAGAGTAATTTTGACTTTGCATGATGGTATAAAATAGGTGAAATTGACTACAACGAAACACAAAATCTGGAACAAATGTCATGTTGGTTGACGATTTCTTACCATTCAGTTTATACACATTATTATACAAAGTCAAAATGAGCCTCTTGCTTTGTACATCAAATCTCAAACAGCACCAACTCAAAGCAATAGTTTTGGCAACTTGGGTTTTAAGAATCATTGTTGTTTCACTTCCCACTCCTAGTGGCGCACAAAGCAGATTTTCATCTGTTCCCATGTCAATTTCTTTCCTGGAGCAAGTTGCTAGCCTGTCGCCAGAGGCTTATAGCTTGAGGGGCCCCATTCTGTATCAACTATAGCTGTCTTTCCAGCTCTTATCACCTGCCGTTGACATGTTCGGAGGATTTAGCAGTTTGATACTCGACTAGTTGGCAAATGCACTTTCCTTGGCCATCAAGTCCTTGGGTGGGACTTGAACCTGGAGCTTCGGGCAAATTCTCTCATCTGCAAGTGAGAACCGAGAATTTGGCATTCCAGCTAAAACTCTATTCACTTTCAGCAGCACTGGAGAATCCGAGCTGCAAGTGAGGACAGAGATTTTCAGAATTTGGCTCAGAGGAAAGGATGCTACCAATGTGCCACTTGATCTCCATTTCAGAATCATTGAGGCATGAAGGAATTTACCATTTAAGTATTTGCTGTCTACATATCATTGCAGATTTTTATAATTTTAAATAACTGGTATTTTACTGAAATAATCAGATACAACGTATCCAGGTACATCCTACATTTTGGGTGGAAAACACTGATTTTGTATTATGACAGTACCTGTCTTCCTATGTATCTGACTGTTCTGTAATGGAAATGGAGATCCGAGCTTCACCAAAAACCCACTAAGGGGAAATTTGATGCACTAGCTTTCAATCTCAACAATGTTATTCCATGTAGGTCACAAAAAATGCATCATGACCGTATTTTCAGTCACTTTTAACTTAAATCTTTTTGAATTAGCATGCTGTAATACAGTAACTCAGTCAGAGCAGCTGTGATATCAAGTGCAGAACAGGGTCAGATAACTGTTAAAGCAGAATCCAGAAATAGAGAATCAGAGAGAAAGGGATCTGCACACAAAGTCTGGAGACGTGACAAAACCCAGGAAACTACAAAAGATGAACCCATGTGATGGAAAAGGGCAGAGTTAGGCATTTATTTGTACTTTTGCAAACATAATTTAGTTTTAAAGTTTGCTTATTAGTGTCACAAGTAGGCTTACATTTACACTGCAATGAAGTTACTGTGAAAATCCCCTAGTGGCCACAGTCTGGTGCCTGTTGGGGTCCTCTGAGGGAGAATTTAGCATGGCCAATGCACCTAACTAGGACGTCTTTTGGACTGAGAGGGGAAACCAGGACACTTGGAGAAACACACACACACGTGGAGAGAATGTGCAGACTCCATACAGACGGGGGACCCAAGCCAGCAATCAAACCTGGGTCTCTGGTGCTGTGAGGCAGCAGAGCTAACCACTGTGCCTCCCTACATGCCATTGTGACATCAAGGTGAGATGCAGTCAAACAACTGATAATTGCTTAATAGGAAAATATGGGTTGCAGTGGCATGTGGGGCAATTAATTTAATCTCTAAAGAAGAACATTTATTGACATCATATTTGGTACAAATTTAACATGCAAAATATTTATACATGAAGTTAAGTATATTAATTATTGTCACAAGTAGGCTTACATTAACACTGCAGTGAAGTTACCGTAAAAAAGATCCCCTAGTCGCCACACGTTCAGGTACACTGAGGGAGAATTTAGTATGGTCAATGTACCTGAACAGTACTGTGGGAGGAAACCAGAGAACCCAGCGGAAACACACACAGACACAGGAGGATATGCAAACTCTGCACAGACGGTGACCCAAGCCAAGAATTGAACCCAGGTCCCTGGCACTGTGGAGCAGCAGTGCTAACCAGTGTGCCACCATGCATCAAGCAGGATGCAGGGCCTGTGTTCCTGTGCAGTGGTTCTCAATGAGAAAAAGGTCAAAAATACTTGTTGCATTGCCTAATATGTTCCAGCAATGATTTGTGTTGAACTAACTCCAATGACTAGATTCTATTAGAACAAAGAACAACAAAGAAAAGTACAGCACAGGAAACAGGCCTTTCAGCCCTCCAAGCCATTTTATTGTCCCGCAACAAACATGTAGGGCCCAATTTCAACTATGTACAAGGGATTTGGTTTTAAGTTAAAATTTCACTTGCAAGAACATCTCCAGGATTTGAAGGGTGTGTGATATGGACTGAGGGCCCAATCTACTGGCCCATAGGATCAACCATCAATGAAGCAGCTGACATCAGGTGTTCCACAGAAAGATGACCTGAATGAATGGTTTGCTGTGAAGTGGTGGCCAGAATCATTTCTCAGGTGGTTAAATGATAAAGTGTAAGACTGATGTTAAGCTGCTCTAGGTGAGAAGGTAGGTGACATGAACCATTGACTCATTTGAAACTGGAAAGCACGAATGCTGCATTTTTGACCACCAGTGTAGTTGGCATTACAGAAAAAGGGTTTCCTAGTAACGTATAAATCTTAC
The DNA here is from genome assembly GCF_965287045.1 of Carcharhinus amblyrhynchos. Taxonomy (NCBI): domain Eukaryota; kingdom Metazoa; phylum Chordata; class Chondrichthyes; order Carcharhiniformes; family Carcharhinidae; genus Carcharhinus; species Carcharhinus amblyrhynchos. Next base: position 23,003,085 of record NC_137342.1, on the reverse strand, counting down.
ATGCATCAGTGGATCTTCTGGCCTTCTTTGACACTTAAATGGAGGATTTTGATTTAGCAACTTATGAAAGTGAAGCTGCTGCTGAAGTTATTAATCTTCAGCTGAGGGAAGTATCACACAATGGTTTGGGATTATACCCTTGTTGGAACTCCAGAAATACGGACATTTGAAGAATCTGGGCTCCTGTGGCACAGTGGTGGTGTTCTCCAACTCTGAGCTAGGAACTCAGGCTTCAATTCTCACTTCAGGATTTGATGGCCACTGAAGGTGCAATCATAAATTGGACAGACAGGTTGATAATCAGCCTGCAAATCCTTCCAGTATGGCAGGTTTTAAGAGCGGGAGAGTTTCCTGGTCAGCCATACTGTTGAAGATAATGGCAAAACCCTGAAGTACCTTGTCCAGCAAAATCCTGGGTCAGTCCAGTGGAAGTCCATGGTTTCCAGCATCCTCTTAGGGCATGATAGCTGGAGGAGGAAGTTGTGCCAACATGCATTTTATAGGCTTAAAGAATAGGGGACTTATGAAGAATGAGTTAAATGAAAATGACTGAGGAACAGTCCTTGGTACTTCATTAATAGAGTATGAATAGAGCATTAATGAGCATATTCATATTCATTAATAAATCTGAAATGAAGCACGTGGATAGCTTTCTGCGTACCTAAGATTTTGGATAAAAGAGGTACAAAATTTTGTTTATCCCTTTTATTCTAAACATGCACTTGGGATAATAAGACCAGAAGAAGGGCATTTGGCCCATTTGGCGCACGAGTTGTAAATCTGTGAGGGATTTTGGAGCAGCAATAAATTAAAATTAAGGGAGCGTTTCATTCCGTGCAACACAGATGTGCTTTTCTCAGTGATTAACAGTTTCCAGAGATTTTATGAGATTGATGACATTTCAAGCATTTCACAATTGGAGGTAACTTATTTGCTACATTCTCAGTGACAGAGTATGAATTCTGATAAAGCACACAAAGACTGTAGTGGATTTACCCAGAGAGCAGTCAACGTGTGGAACGTAGCTGAGGTCAAAATGTTCCGAGATTGCAAGAAGAAATTAGATACAGATATTGGGGGGGAGTTGGGGGTATCAGGATATTGAATTTGATGATCAGCTGTCATCATAATGAATGAAGGAGCAGAATTGAAGGGCTACTTGTTATTTTATTTTCTATGTTTCTATTCCATGGCATGTAAGAGTTTGTAAGAAAAAATGGTAACTGTAGGGAGATGGGCCTGGTTAAACCACATGATTTGATAAAACGCTTATTCCAAAAGTCATGTTGTGCTTTCAGTAAACTCCTTGCATTGTGCCTAAATTTGGAACTTTGGATGGTCATTTTACTTGAGCATCATTTATCTTGTGGTCTCATTTAAAGATACATGATAGTCTCTCAAATCCATAACGGCTGAATGGCAAATTCAAACCACTTGAATCCACGTGACAATTCTGACCTAGTGATTTGTTGGGTGGCAGAAGCACTGCAGAAGGAGGGCTGCTGCTTTCACATGCTGGCTGCATGTGTCTCCTGCAAATATTCTGCCAAAATAAATCACCAACATTGAATTCCAGAATAAAGCCAGAATTGTAGCTTATGTGCAACAGGTCTATCAAATATCTGAAAAGGGAAACTGGTTCACAATGCAGGAGATATCTGAAGTGTAAACCAGCCTTATTTATTTTCAGGGGTCGAAGTGTATTTGTTATAATGATAAAATATTTTAACTGGCTAGATAATCTAGTCCATTATATGCATTCCCATTTGCTAGTTCTGAATAAAGTACTTGCTGCTACAAGTCCGTAAAACAGGGAGATGTGATGGAAGAGTTAATATTCATAATAAGAAGATACATTTACTGAACTTGACAATGGTTGTGAGGTCTTTGATCTTCTTGCCTTATGGATTACACTGCTGGTATTGTTCTCCATGGAACCATAGAATTTCCAGAAGGAGGCCATTCTGTCCATCAGGTCTGCATCGACTCTCTGAAAGAGCATCTTATGCAGACCAGTCCTCCCACCCCATCCTAGTAACCTCATGCATTTACCATGGCCAATCCATATAACCTACACATCCTTGGACACCAAGGGGCAATTTAACATGGCCAATCTACCTAAACCGCATGGGAACCATTTCCCCATCCCACTGCACTGATTTTTTTTTAGCGCAGTGGTCCAGAACACTCAAGCGGCAGCTAATTCACTTAGACATCTGGGCCTACATGCACCTCCCAGCCTAAGTTCTTTTGTGTCTCCAGAATCACACTGAAAATCAGTGTAACAGCCATTAGCATGTGTTTATATATCTTAACATCTAATTAGTGGTTGCATGATTAGAATCTTTGTTCCACCTAGTGTCTCCCCCCTCTCCGGTGTGAGATCAAGCTGGTGTTGATTATGACAGCTGTATAAAAGTCAGGACTTGGCATGGCAATATTGAACAGGAGTAAGGAGGTAAGTTTAATGGAGCTGCAGTCCCCAGAACACAGGGTAGGTTGGGGACAGGGCCAGAAAAATTTCTGCTTGCTGTGAGAATGTTCCTGGAGAGCTGAACGTGCTGTTAGCAGGCCCAGGGCTGTTCCATGTAGTTTCTGTGGGGTGGTTTGGGCTCCTTTACTGAGTGCTGGTCAGGATGCTGTCTGCAGCCACTGGGCTGTTTCATTGTTCTGGCTGTGGGGTATGGTGAGGAACTGGACTGACTGCTGGCGATTTAGGGAGGCATGAGGGGGGTGTGTGGAGGTGCACCATATGCTGTTTGAGGGCTCATCAGTTCAGGCAGCTGGTGCTCCAAGCAGGGGTGCTCTGGTTAATAGAGAAGGAGGAGGAGGTGGTACAAGAGATGGAGGGCGTAGGTAGGCCATTCCAGGAGTAGCCAGTGGCAGGTCCTCAGGAAGGGGGGAAAGGGGCTGCAGCTGATGGCCATGCGGTGGGAGAGCAGGATGCACGTCGGAGGTGGAAGCACCCAGTTGCGATCTACACCCCGTTGCCTCTTGATTCCATTTCGCGGTCATCCCATGGGAGGCTGAGACTTGGAGGGCTCCAGGCAACTTGCGGATGACACTGATATTTCTGTGCCACCCTATTCGTCCAGTTGGCCCTGAGATGCCCCGGTATGAGGAAGGGGGGAATCGGAAGGTCTCAGGGCGTCTGGAGTCTCCTGGATGGAAGGCCCCAGCATGGGCAATTGAGAGTAAGCCACGTTACTGTGGCACTGGAGTCACGTGTAGGCCAGACCAGGTAAGAACGGCAGATTTCCTTCCCTAAAAGACATTAGTGAACCAGATGGGTTTTTCTGACAATCAACAATGGTGTCATGGTCATAACTAGATTCTTAATTCCAGATTTTTTTTATTGATTTTGAATTTCACCACCTGCGATGGTGGGATTCGAACCTGGATCCCCAGAACATTAGCTGAGTTTCTGATTTAATAGTCTAGCGATAATACCACTAGGCCTTTTCAATAATGTCTGTCTGAAGACTTTTTTTTAGTTTATTTATTAGTGTCGCAAGTGGGCTTACATTAACACTGCAATGAAGTTACTGTGAAAATCCCCCAGTTGCCACACTCTGACATACTGAGGGAGAATTTAGCATGTCCAGTGCACCTAACCGCCTGCCAGACTGTGGGAGGAAACCAGAATACCTGGAGGAAACCCACGCAGACATGGGGAGAATGAGCAAAGCCCGCACAGTCAGTCACTGAAGCCGGGAATCGAACCTGGATCCCTGATGCTGTGAGGCAGCAGTGCTAACCACTGTGCCACCATGTGATTTGCAGGTACAGTGAAGACAGCATGAAGGGAGAAGCAAAGATAGGCCAATTGTTTCATTACATTGTTCAAGTTAAGTTTAGCTGTTTGATTTATTCAATGGAAGATGAAAGATTCTAGCTACTCTGATAATGTTTTCTTTAAAAGAGATAAAGTGACAATGCTGAATTGCAAGTAACATCTCACAGCTGGACAGAATATGAATTATGTCTATTGAGGCCTTTGAGACCACAGATGAAGCAGAACTGGGCCACAAATGGCTCCAGTTATATAATAAGCAGCACTTCTCTAGCTAATGTTAAGGGAAAAAAGAAACTCCTTATGTGGTCAAGTTATATTAGCCATATTGATTTTCCTTCACACAATTCTTTATAGTTAATATTCCATAAAAATATAATAACCTTGAAGTCTGCAACTGTTGTCACACAACTTTTCAAACTTGAATTGTGATTCACAAAGGCATTCTTTATTCAATAAAAAAAATCAAATACAGTTTTGCAAAATGCATTACAAAAATCCAGCATGTGTGATTATATATAAAATGCTCTGTTCTTGAACTGGTCTGTCCTGGATCTCCAGGTATTTGTGTTATTCAGAAAGGAAATAAAGATAGGAACATCTAATGGTTTTAAAAGATTCATTAATGACTTTAAAATAAGTAACTCATGATAATAGCCAAAGCGATGTGGACTAATTAAATGGATGGCCCAAAGAATGGCAGGTTATGTTAATGTTAATGAGTGGTACATAAATCACATTGGACCAAATGAGAAATTATGAATGGAATTTTACTGCCCCACCCACCATGGGAAGTGTCGCAGGCATGAGGCAGTAATATGGAAAGGTTTGTTGACTTTGGGTGAGATTTTGCGGTTTCGAGATGAGCAAGACCATAAAATCTCACCCTATAAGTGTAAGGATTCTTAATGGCAAGAGTTGAAATGAAAAATGTTCTGATTGTAATTATTGACGTTTACTTGAAATAAAAAGCAACGAGAAATTGTTTTGAACAAGGTTGATCAAGTACTTATCAACTGAATTCTACACCAAAACTTTCAGAAATAGCATGAAAGGTTTGGAAGGTATAACAGTTCTCCAAGAAACAAGCCAAGCCCATTCTCGAAATGCCCTTTTCTGCTAATAATTCACAACTTCTACGTTACTGTGAGTTTTAACTTAAGTCAACAAAGTTCAAGGCTATCTTCGTCAGATAATTCATGATAAAACGAAACATACCATTTTGTTTTTGTACAAGACATGAGTTAGGTCCCAGTACAATGTCCACTTTTGGTCATTCACAAAGTGCAGGGATGGGGGGGAGGGCAGAATATTGAGACTTCAGAAAGTGCGCTGAGAGTCGCAAGATTATTCCCCTTTTGAAACACTTTCACTTACAGGCTTGATGAACTGGGTCTCTATATTTTAGAGAAATGTAGAATTGTGGCCAATTTTATCCAGACTTAAAGTAATTATAGGATTAGATTTCATTTATGTGGAGATTTGTTTTTAAACTGGATAATACAGGAGGAATGATGTTTGCTCTTGCAGTTGTGGGTTGGATGGTACAAGTTTCCTCTTTTATGACTCTAAGTTAATGTTAGATAAACCTTCCTTTTCCAGTGAAAAATGGACCTGTAGAGCACTTAACCACTTGATGCTGGGTCGTCATATTCCATCAAACAGGGCATGTTCATGGCTAGTGATGGATTCATCTTCAACATGAGGTAAGCATTTTCTGAAATAAATGAGCACAGATGGAATATCCTAGAGTCATTTTAATTGGTCAGAAAATAATTTTCCAGTTTGTCCACCACTCCTCCCAAACTGTGAATTTTCTTTTGTCTGTCTAAGAGATGGCATGACTGCAGGTGTGTAGAGATTGTGTATATATTGCAATTTACAGTGCATACATCTGTATCAAACAGACTGGTTTGACTAGTAAAACCCTTTTTTGTCTTTTGTTTATGCATGTTGGTATGAAATCACAAGCAGCCGCTTTCATGGCACGTTTACTCCAAAATTGTAAGAAATATACTTCTTCAGTTCTCTGTTTGGAGGTGGATCTGGCTCACAGTGCTACAATCTCCACCACAAGGAGAAGATGTAGAAAAACCACCCCACAATCTGAAGGATGAGTTGGTTGGCTGCATTGGCCATGCTGACTTCTCCCTCTGTGTACCCGTGTGGCGACTAGGGGATTTTTGCAATAACTTCATTGTAGTATTAATAAAAGCCTACTTGTGACTAATAAATAAACTTGAACTGGAACAGGAAGTAAAATCCTGTGCTGTTGGCACCAAACCTGGTGCACACCAGCTATCCAACCAACTCTTACCGCAAGGAGTCTGAGTTATGTGACAATGTACACTTTCTACTTGCAAGTTGCAGCCAGGAGCAATGAACTGTGATGCTATAGAGGCCAATTTTTCTCCATCAAAGTAATTGCTCCCACTCATCACCAGTCGTTGGCATAAATTGGAAGGATCTGCAAATTGTTACTCAACCCATTTGGCCATGTTCTGAAAACACACACCTTCAAACCTGAAACTGAAAGTCGAACCGAGAGCTTTTGACTCAGACAGGGGCAACCCGTATCCACAAGACCTTCTCCAAACAAAATATTACACGTGAAGAATGTATGCTTAAACACAAACTCTGTGACATTATCGAAGTAAAATACTAAGCAGACACATTTTTTAATAAGCCACTTGTGTTTTGCTAATTGGCTTTTTTTCCCCTTAAATTATTTGTTTTTGAAGAGCATCTCTACATATTGCTGTCTGCTGCTGTGAATGTATTTATATAAGCAAGTGTAAGGTCAGTAAAGTGGCAATTTGGGTTTTAAGAATACAAATACAGTTGTATTCACCTTGTGATCTAGAGGTGGCAGTACAAATGTCATCAGAGCTAATGAGGCACCTTTGGCACAGTGTGATGAAGCTCTGCCTCAAGAAACTCCTTCCTCCATTATGTCTTCAAGTAAGTTACAGACCAAAAATATGTTAATTGCAAGGAATTGTTTTGTCAGATAAAGCATCTGTGTTTCCACAATGAGCAGATGGTAATTAAGGGGAAAAATAGTACTGTTGTGCAGTTCACTGCACAAGTATTTAAAAGACTAAGGTTAAATACAACTAGGATAGTTGTAGCATAAAATATGCCAGCAAAGGTTTTCAAACCACAACTGTCTTGCTTATCAAGTTTTTAAATATAGAATAATTTGAGCAGAATAGAACAGAGGTACAGACAGCATCTGTTGATCACGTTATGAATAATTCTGAAGCACCAAATTAAGTCTTCAGTTTTTTAGACAGTTGCCAGAAACACTAACATTTTGGTTTCTTCCAGTGGTTCAATATCTTAAATTATGCTACTTCTGAAACATCTTCGCACATCTGTAACACTGCAGAGATATCACTGACAGTGAAGATGTAATCCAAACTTTAACGTCAAAAACAGGGCAGTCAATAAAGCCGTTATAATTGCAATGGTTTTTGGAAGTGTTTTAAAGATAGGAAAAGAAGACAAATTATGAACAGAATTTTCACAAATATATTTCAGAAATTCAAAGATCAAACATTTGGCAAGGATTTGAAGAAATGCTTTCTTGGAAGAATTGTACACTTTTTTATTCACTTGTAACAACCGGCAAGGCCAGCATTCACAACCCATCCCAAGTTTCCCATTAGAATGTCACGGTGAGCTGTCTCCTAGAATCATAGTAAAAAGTCTGACAACACCAGGTTTTAGTCCAACCGATTTATTTGATAATAGACTCACAAGCTTTCGAGGTTTCCCTCTTCGTCCTAGAATCATTGCAGTGTAAGGTGTAGGTGCACCTAAAGTGCTATTAAGGAGGGAGTTCCAGGAATTTTATGCAGCCACAGTGAAGGAACAGTGTTATACTTCCAAGTCAGGGTGGTTGCTGACTTGGAGGAGAACCTCCAGTTGGTGGTGTTCCCAGGCATCTGCTGCTCTTGCCTTTCTAGTTGGTAGCAGTCATGAGTTTGCAAGGTGCTGCCTATGGATTGTTGGTGAGTTCCTGCAGTGCATTTTGTAGATGGTACACACAACTGCTACTGTTTCGTGGTGGAGAGATAGAAAGTTTGTGGAAGGAGTATTACTCTTTGTTGCTTTGTCCTGGATAGCGTCAGGCTTCTTGGGTGTTGTTGGAGCTGCATTCATCCAGGCAATTGAGAGTACTTTATTATATTCCTGATTGATGCCTTGTAGGTGGTGGACAGGCTTTAGGGAGTCAGGAAGTGAGTTACTCTCCACAGGATTCCTAACCTTTGACCTGCTCTGATAGCCACAGCATTTATATGGCTAGCCCAGTTGAGTTTCTGGTCAACGGTAATGCCCAGAATGCTGATAGTGGGGGATTCAGTAATGGTGATGCCACTGGATGCCAAGGGCAATGGGTAGATCCTCACTTGTTGGAGATGGTCATTTTCTGATACTTGTGTGGCACAAATGTTACGAACCACTTGTCAACCCAAGCTGGAAATTGTCCAGGTCCAGTGAGGACGTGAACTGCTTACCATTTGTTTGAATGTATTTAAATATTCAAAACCGGCTTAATGCTGTATCTTCTGGCAACATCGTGTGTTCCCACCACTGGCATGATGCAACATTGGCAGGAATCACTACTTGTCTGCAGTAATGCAGACAAGATGTAATGACCGGGCTAGGGCCTTGGAGGCCGGTGTGGCCGCCGGGTGGTCAGGAACACAGGAGAGCAATTAAGTCTAGAGATTGAAGAGGCAAAAGGGGGCAAGAGTGATGGGAGGATGGTGATGGTCTTTGCATTAGTGAACTTGAAGGCTCAAGAGTTTCGCTCAGGGCTTGAACAGGATGCTGAGATTTCATTACCCGAGACTATGGCCAGGGAATGGACTGTAATCGGTTATGATGGGACAAATTCTTCAGTCTTCCCAATGTCAAATAGGAGAAAGCTGTAGCTCAGCCCTGACTGGCTAGCAAGCAAGCAAACTGATAGCACAATCACATTGGAATGGTCGATATGGAGATAGAGCTAGGTGTTGTCAGTATACATGTAGAAGTTGACACCATGGCTTGGATTTTCTGCATGGAGTTGGAAAACAGGAATTGATACTGTTTTTGAGTGCCAAAACTAGGTCTGGCGGCAAACTAATTAAAGTCAAGATTTTGATGTGGTTGAGCGCCTCATTGGCAGGTTTCCTGTCCAATAAAGGGCGGCAGGTAAATGAGTTCCCTTGACTGGAGATCCAATCGAAGGTCTTTCAGCTTCAGAAAAGCATCCCCCGCTACAGTGCAAGGTAAGTAACTGGGAGGAAGCTTCAACAAAAAGGTGCCTGCTCAACCTCATTTTAAAGACTTGAATTAAATCTACAGTGAGATACTAAGAAAAGGCACATCGGGACATGCTATTTGAAAAAGCTAACAGCTGAATCAATTATTGTTTCTCCATTATCATGTTATTGGATGTTAAAAGTGGGATTCCAATTTTTGCACAAGTGTTGTTTTTGTTATTATTCAATAAATCTGGGGCCTGAATATCCTTGCCACTGCTCTGCTAGTGAATGTATGGAGGAAGGATGTTACTGGTCTCCATTCTGGACTCTGATCCTGACCTCTGAGGAAAGGGTAAAGGTTAATATAGTTGGTGAACATATCAAAGAAGTAGATCTCGCTGGGTGAACAAAGTTGAGAAATGTATTGCTGTCATGCTGCTTATAATCCAATTACCGGCATTCAGATACTTTTCACCCATTGATTCTCTTACTGAGGGAGCCGATATCATTATTGGTGAGTTTCTGCAGTGCATTTTCATGGATGGCGAATTCTAGAACTGGGGAACGTGGATTCAAGATAAGTGGCAGTAGGTATCGAGGGGACATGAGGAAGAACTTTTTTACGCAAAGGATGGTGGGGGTGTCTGGAATCCGCTGACCCAGTTGGCGGTGGAAGCAAAGACCATAACCTCTTTTAAAAATTACCTGAATCTGCATCTGAACTGCTATAAGCTCCAGGGCTATGGGCCAAGTGCAGAAAGGTGGGATTTAGAAAGGGTAACTGGGTGTCCTTGGGCTGGCATGGACAAAATGAGCCAAATGGCCTCTTCCCGTGCTGTAACTTTTCTATGGTTCTATGATTCAGGTTAGAACTCAGGCCAAGGTTCTTAGATTGAACCCCATTTACTCCTTTAGACTGGTCCATATGTTGGAGTAGTTTTTGACATTCAGATTGTTGGGTGCAAGCAGTGGTGGGAGCCATTGAAATCTCCAGCATTACCCATTCCTCCACCCTATTTCTCTGACAACATGAACCCATGATTGGAGGAAATAGAAATTGTAAACACCTGGGGACCGAATGCAAATTACCTGCTGCTAAACTTTGTGTGGAAAATTACCATTTCCGTATTACGCACATTTCTACGGGCTTCGCAATATGTTGCGCTATCACTGGAGACCCATGTTCAGGTCTGTGCTGTGTGCAGGAGGGGGACTTTTTAATTCTGTGAAAAGTATAAAGTCAAAACCTAATTAGGTCAAAGACATCTGCTGATACGTTAATTAATCAATCTCCTGGAAAGTTGTGTGTGTACCTTTCCTTTACTTTTATAAAGGTTGAATGATTATTAACTAAAATTCCCATCATTTAACTAAATACATTTCTAATTAATTCAGCTCTAACATTTCTGGCCCGTACAGAGGTTTGATTTATTAAACTGAGTCTGCAAGTCTGCCTCATTATCCGTGCTATCTGTAGATGGATTGCTTTTGCTCTAATCAAAATCCTGCTCAAAGCCCCAGGAGATCTCAATGCTATACAGAATAGAATATCACATGCTTTAAAGATGAAGCAGCCTTCCTCGGGGCTCCGCAACAGTGTACCACCCAAATAGTTAAGGGAACTGAGACACACTTCAGAATTCCAAAAGTTCTGAGCCATAAATCAAGTGGAATGGGCCCTGAAGTTCCACATTTCTTGACGTGGTTTCAATATGCAGCCTGGGCAAGTCATTTTCTTTTTGGCAGCAAAATGGGGTGGAAGCCGTTTCCATCGGTTACTACATGCAAAATGATCCCACCACCAAGCTCCTTTAACACCCCTCTCCCACCCCCACTCTCCCACACCCTCGCCCTGCTCCTCTGATACTTCCACCTTTATTTTTCCTCCAAGTAAATTCCTGACTGAGTTAATTTATGTAGATTACAATGAAGCCAGTGGTACTGTAGCCCCAAGAATTCCTGTTTATTCCACTTGTAGTATGGTAGGGGTCAGTTAGAATCGGCACAGTTGCCAGTTCAGCATCTGAGAAAGGCAGAAGTAGGGAATTTATAAGCTCAGTGAGGGTGGGGAATTTCCGTAGAAATCTCCGCAGGTGGCAGTATCTTTTTGCAACATTTCCTTTTCTCAGTTTGCTGACTTTGAACATGTTTCCAAGAGCGTGAGAGCACATCAAGTTCTTGATCCTTTCCCACCCACCAAAAGGGCTTCTTTCAGGAGCACCTATTGATTTCCACATGGGCAGGTTCTGTTCACCATTGGCAAGGACAAGGAGGAGCTGCACGGACGAGGGATCAGACATTGCCATTCCTTCTGCTGTAGAATATGTGGTCACCACAGTCATGTGAGGACTTTCATAAAGAGATGCAGAGTGCACTTCAGTAAAGAAGCAATGGACCATTCTCTCAGATGAGAACCACTCTGTTGCTATGAAGGTAAAGATGGCACTCAACTCTAATGGCACATGGTTTCTTCAGGCAGCCACAGATGATTTCTGTAATATCGGCCACAAAGCAATAGAGACTTTTATCCACTAGGTGAGTGAAACATTTCACAGAACAGCTAGGCAATTCTAGGCAGCTATGTGATAGAGCTCTCTTGCTTTCCTATGATGCAGACTGCAGTAGTTGGTTCCTACGTTGTTTTTCGAGGACCTACAGAAGCATTAGATGAGCACGTGAAATGCCATAGCATACAAGGTTATAGACCAAGTGCTGGAAAATAGGGTGAGAATAGATAAATGCTTGATGGACAGTGCAGACACAATCGACAGCATCTGACAGCCTTGTTCGAGTGAGACCAGAAATTCCCACCTGAGGTCAACAGAAATTTCCGTTGTCGGACCCTTGCCCACTCCAATTCTGTGGCGGGCAAGGTGGTAGAGCTCCGGCCAATGGGTTGAAAGGCCTCTGACTCCACCGAAGAAGCCCGTTTCTTCAACATGGAGAACTTTCACTCCCTAACTTTGCTCCCATGAATAATGATCCTGGTAAGAACTGCCTCAACAAAAGCAGAGAAGCACTACAAGGATCATCTCTCTGTAAGACATTATCCTTTATCATCCAAAAGGTGAACTCTCACTACCTGGGCTGGTTATGAGGTGTGATCTGCAATGTGCTACAACTAATGTGTTGAACATTGCTGTAGCCTGCTGTGCCCTGCACCATTTCATCATACAAGTTTAGAGCTAACAAGGAGTGAACCATAACAATGATGAGTAACCAACTCAGAAATGATTAAGAACCTAATCTTGAAGAATCAGACCAAACTTACAAAATCAGTTCAGGAATTTAACTGACCATTTTTTTTTGTCACCTGCCAGCTTGTATACATAGTTTGGAAAAGTGATGCACAGGCTCAATTTTATGTTGCTCATTCATTCCTGATCAATGCATGCTGGATGAATTGAGTAGCTCTTTGTTCTTTGTTGGATATTTGGTAGCTCGATAAGCATAAATAAGTGCATCTTTTAGACATTGACTATTTGTATTCGGTGTGAAAGATGGAAGTATGACATCAATAGCCTGAAACTGAGAGAGAAGCTGCCTTTCAGACATTTGATTTTTAAAATGGGAAGCTTTAGAAGAAAATAGAACAATGGAAGTGTGCAAGTCGCAAAACTTATAAACATACTGTTTTGATACAAAAAAATTAACTAGAGATTATTGGACAAATCTGAAATTATAACTTGCCTTTAAAGCAATTTTTTTAAAATTAGTTTATTTTCATGCTGATTGTTTCTGCAAGTTACAATCTGTATCAAGTATTGTTTTCAAATTTCCCAGTTAAACTATACTATGTTGTTTGGAATGTGAGGATCTTGGCATGAACTTGAGAATTTAACAATAATAAAAAAGTTCAGTGTCTCTCAACTGACAACGTTAAGACAAAGTCTGTACCAATTCCAGAACTTTCTAGTTTTGCGGGGGGGAGAAAAAAATCAGGACCTCTTAATTCACTGAATAGGAAGCACAGGAAAACCAAATGATGTGATTGTAAGGCGCTTTAGGTTAATGGCCATCTCTCTGCTTATATTATTCACTTCTCATGCACAGAATTTAATAACTCTTTCATGCCTCCTGCACTTCTCTGTATCAGAGCATTCCTGGTTAAAATGATAAAAGATCAATCAAACTGCAACTATGTTAAAAACAGTTGTAACTGAAAGCAATTTAGTTTATTTTATCATCCGTGTAGGATTGTACACTATTCATTAATAACTCTTTGCACTGTCATGGGCCAGCTGAGAAAAGGCCACCAGTGCCCATCGAGCTTTTGGGAATCAGGTATACTGTTTGAATGTATGCCCTGCCTTCAATTTGGATGAGCTTAATGGTATCACAACACAAATACTACAAAAGATAAGTTTTAAAAAAAGGCTAAGAATATATGATGGGGTTTTGCTGAAAGCTCAAAAATCCATAAGGCTTTTGGAACTCCTGGGAAAATATCGATTGATTGACAGCTCTGTCTCTCCGATCTATGCTGTGAATTGTACAGTGTGAATTGTACAATGTGAATTTACACAAGTTTAAGGTGTTTCCAATGCTTACAGTTTCAGCTCTTGATTCTTTAAATGGTCTGGATAATTGGCACTTTTGTTTGGCTGTAGTAAAAGGAGATTACTGTTTTAAAGAACATGTAAAGTTATCAATGAATTAATATATTTTTGGAAGGTTTTTTTTCTACATATTCTATTGCCACTATAGGGTTCATTGTTTCTTTATAATGCATTCTGGGTGAATGGGCATGGAAGTTCCATAGTATGGTGGGGGGGGGGGGGGGCATGAGGGGCTTTGGGATTGGTTTGATGGCATCCCTTGGTATTATAGAAGGAGATGCCATAATGGTTAGTTGAGAGACAAGCTTGGCATGAGGCAAAAAGGGCCATGATGGCTGGTTGAAGGGACATGAGATGTCACGAGGTGGGGTGTGGGAATGTGCAAGGGTTTCGGAGGTTGGAGGGTTGAGTCTTGTTTTGATTATAATTATGATGAAGTCCCACAGCAGCAAGATATCCCATTTAAGAAGCCCACTTTGCACCCAAACAGCACAAGTAGCTGCCTCCGAACGTTTGCCCAGGTCAGCTGACCTGACCGCAACTCACATCCGCCACCCTCGCCTTTGCACCCAGTACAAATATCCTGTTTTTCCTGGCACTTTGCCCCAAGGCAGATGAACCGAGCCAGGAATTTCCCTAATCCTGCTACCCACCTTGAGATTGAAAATCCAGTCCTATAATGCAGGTCAGTGAGATTCCAGCACACTCTAAAAGGCAGTTTGCTAATTTGATGGCCCTAACTTGGTCAAGACAATCATTTATTTAAAATCCGCAACAGCAACTTCAAGAGGACACATATTCAGCATTGGGGTTAAGGAGAAGCAGAATTGTACTTAGGGTGGGCAGGTAAGACTTATGTCCCCGTGTCTGAGTGTGTTTCCTCCAGGTGCTCCGGTTTCCTCGCGCAATCCAATGATGTGCTGGTTAGGTGGATTGGCCGTGCTAAATTAACCCTCAGTGACCCAAAATGTGTAGGTTACATGGATTAGCCAAGGTAAATGTGTGGTGTTATGGGAATAGTGCAGGGGTTAGGGCCTGGATAAGATACTCTGCTGGAGAGTCGGCGTAGACTTGATGGCCTCTTTTGCACTGCAGGGATTCTATGATTCTTATGCAAAAATTACAGTTGTAATTGAATTGTTCAGGTAAATGAAAATACAGAAAGACTCATTTGAATTATCTGTCCAAAATAACAAATTGCTGTATACCTGTTTGTTAAATATTAATGAGTCATTTTTTAAAAAATGATTATAATTGCCGCATCAATAGCATTCGAGAGTCTTTAGAATGTAAAGTACAGTTCCATTTGTTCTTGCTTTCATTTCGTTCACACTAGTAACATAGGTATCCCAATTTATAGAAGTAATTACTTTCTCAACAGCATTTATCAGCTGGAATCTGTATGGCCTCACATTTCTGACGATGTGTGACAACCTCTAAAGGTGAATTATGTGACTTTACTGTAGATCCCATGTGGTGAAGATTATCTTTGTAGGCCATAATCATCTTTCAGGACCTTTTCAGTTGCTTTGCACTACTAAATCTTAAAAGATTAAATGTGAAATTATGCATAGCAAATATGTTTGCCAGGACTTTTTAAGAGAACTTCATTAGAGTAAAATGACAAAAATAAACATATTGTTATTTCCGTTAATATTCACCTTTTTTTATCCCTTGGGGCAAGCAACTTTAATTTACCCATTCTCTAATTAATGAGACACTTGTGTGCACTTCTATAGTGCAAAAGTGCATAATCATGTTTCCTTTTCCTTTGGGACAACTAATGGATCAGTAAAATTATTCATTATTTGTTTATTTCTGTGGGACTAATGTTTGTGCAAATGTTACAAATTCTAATCAGTACTGAAGTACAATTAATAGAAAAATGATAGAGATTAATAGAGATATCAAATGTAAACGTGTGTCGCTGTTTTCCACTATGTGCAAACAGACAAATGATAATCCAATGTAAACTGGTAAGGAGGTGTTCTGATCAAGTAGAAAGTAAGGAAGAAAAGAGAGATGTATATTTGTCTAGTGAGCCGGGCTTCGGAAAGAATTAGTTGCTTGGAAGTTTAGTGATTGTTCTTCTGTAAGTAAACCTCATACAATATCTTATCAGGCAGCAGAAATGAATAGAATTGAATTGATTTATTATTGACACATGTATTGGAATATAGCGACAAGTATTGTTTCTTGTGAGCTATACAGACAAAACATATCGTTCATAGAGTGCATAGGAGAGAAGGAGAGAGTGCAGAATATAGTTTTACAGTCATGGTAGGGATGTAGAGAAAGACTAACTTAGTGTGAGATAGGTCCATTCAAAAGTTTGATGGCAGCAGGGAAGAAGCTGTTCTTGAGTCGGTTGGTATGTGACCTCAGACTTTTGTATCATTTTCCTGATGGAAGAAGGTGGAAGAGAGAATGTCTGGGGTGCATGGGGTCCTTGATTATGCTGGCTGCTTTCTTGAGGCAGCAGAAAGTGTAGATGGAGTTAATGGATGGGAGGCTGAATTGCATCGCATGTTCACATCGTTTCTTGCGGTCTTGGTCAGAGCAGAAGTTATACCAAACTGTATGCATCTGGATAGGATGCTTTCTATGGTGCATCCATAAAAATTGGTGAGAGTCGTAAAGGACACACTGAATTTCCCTTGTCTCCTGAGAAAATAGAGGTATTGACGGGCTTTCTTAACTATAGCATCTGCATGGAGGGATCAGGACAGGTTGTTGGTGATCTGGACACATAGAAACTTGAAGTAGCTTTGAAAGTAGGAGGCAGGGAATTTTTCAAAGTTATTCATTGCCAGTTCATTCAAAATGTATTCCATACGGTTAGAGGGCTTGCTGTCAAAGCAACTAGCAGCCTACTTCACAGAAGTGGGCATCTTCCAGATGTCAGAGGGCCCCCTGCTGAGCCCAGAGTAAGAAGTCTCACAACACCAGGTTAAAGTCCAACCTGGTGTTATGAGACTTCTTACTGTGTTTACCCCAGTCCAACGCCGCATCTCCACATCGTGGGGCCAGAGTCCGACAGCTATACTGTAGGTGGCCTCCCTGCAGCAAGGTGGGTGGGGTATGACTGTCATTATTGCCAACTCCCCAATCAAAGAGACAGTGGGATGGGAAGGCCGCAGCTGTGAAAGGCAATCTCCAGAGCACTGCTCTCTCCATACTGATGGCCCTGACATGGGTGGGCATATTTTATCTTGAAGATTTCAGAGAGCTTTAGAGGCCAAGTGCCTCCACCTCTCCCAGAGGGACTGGCAGCTTTTCAATACCATGGGGGTCCTCTTTTTGGGCCTGCTGCTTCAGAAATCCACATGCTGTCCATAATTGGACAGTGAACATGATGGGAACCTTTGAATCGTTCACCCCTAAGAAGATATTACTGTCAGCGAACGAGTCACACTGGGATTGAAGCACTAAAATAGCTCCAACACATGAACTTTCTGACATCCAAACCAGCAATGTCATGTATTTTGCTGGCATCTGCTAAAAGAGATGGTCAGCCTTTGAGAGTTACATTAGATCTCCAACATTCAGTTCAATCTCCAGAACTAGTCTGATAGGGCTTTAATGTGATTATATATCCTTGAATACAATTAGTCACTCCATCAGTACTGAGCTGAACTGTAGCCTTAATTACATGTTCAAACCCTAGAAATGTTGTTGAAGCTATATCACCTTAACTCAAGAGATCATAATGAGAAGACACATGGCGCAAACAGTAAAGCATTGAAAAATTACATTTGATGTGAAAAGATGAAAATCTGTTACTTGGTACTATACCCAACCATTGTCCTCAACCCCTCCCCCCCCAACCCCCCCCCCCCAATTCTGCAGGCTGATGTATCTGACCTGATGACCATGCCATGGCACACCATGCTGGGCACAACTGATACTAGACTGATATGTTGGCCCACTCCCTGGACTGGGCCAAGCACAGTCTTTGCAAGTTCAGCTGTCTAAACTGAAGCTTTCTACATGATTGTCTCTCTTGCGAATATTGCCTTCGGACTTCTCTCCTAACCAAGCCCCCTGCCACCACCCTATCCTCACCATCTACCCCACCCCGCACCCCCAGTCAAGTCTTTGCCCTCCAGCCACTTCCTTTGCTTCTGTTCCTCTGTGCACGTGTACACACGCGCACACACCACACACACACACTCCACCCCCTGCCACCACCCCAGTTTCCCCTCCAACCCTGCATCACATTTCAGCCCACTGGTCTAGTATACATTTCCTTGTTAGTGAAACCCCTCTGAAATCAATGCACTTTTGATCATGTACCTTGCAGAATTGGAGGAACTGTGAGTGCAGAATGATGTAAGTTAGGTGACTATTCCTCAGAGTCACAAATGAAGCGCAGTTCTCTAGGTGGATGTCAATTTTGTCCGAGCATGAATTGTGTTGGTTAGATGCCAGTTTGGCCTTTCAACCCTGCGTGGGGGCATGATCTAGCAAACTGCTTTGATAACGAACGTTCATGATCTCCTAATGTATTTAAATGGCATTTCCAACATGGCGTGGCACAAACATGATCTGCCATTGAAGGCAGTGATTGTAACACTGTGTGGTTGAGATCCAAGAGTTAAAATCATCCGAGTTTCATTATGTGGAGAGCAAAATGGTTTTCTGTCACCTCCTTCCTCACACCCAGGTGACTCCTGGCTGGAGGTTAAATTGGGGTTTATGTCTAAAATATTTCATTAGTTCACAGAGTGAAAATCCATCCTAATTTTCTAATGATTTCTTAACTTTGGCAAAAATAAACAGTGACCTGCCATTTTAAGGACGTTAGCAGTTCAGTATAGTGCACTAATTGATATTAACTCCTCAGGGGCCTGCAATTTTGCCACATTTGCACTAGATAAACACATCTGTCACAATTACTGCTCCAGTTTAAGCTCTGCCTGCTGCAGAAACTGTTTATAAGGCAAACCTATCTATCAGACATAGGTCAAGAGCTCTTTGTTTAGGCAACAAAGGCCTGCAGCAGAATCTCAGCAGATCTGACAGCATCTATAGAAAGAGAATAGAGCCAATGTTTCAAGTCAGGGTGACACCTCATCAGAACATTTTCTGTTTTTGTTTCAGATTTCAACATCTGCAGTATTTTGCCTTTATTTAAGACCTATAGTAGCATTGATTGTTTATCTTGGAAATTCTGATTGGAACCTATATTCCTTAACCATCACTTTCTCTTCAGTAGCTCTTTTAGTTGTCTCGTGGTCGTGCATGAGTTGACCACTGTTCAATGATTCTCATTAGTTTACTTTGCCTATGTTCTTGTCTCCTCTCCTGGAGACACTGGATACCTTTGGGCATGTTACTTGGGTAAATCGGGATAGTACACGTTTATATCTGAGTGATGAGAGTTGGCATTGTTAGAATTAACTAGTGATGACA
The DNA here is from genome assembly GCF_965287045.1 of Carcharhinus amblyrhynchos. Lineage (NCBI taxonomy): Eukaryota > Metazoa > Chordata > Chondrichthyes > Carcharhiniformes > Carcharhinidae > Carcharhinus > Carcharhinus amblyrhynchos. The sequence goes on along the minus strand of NC_137342.1, from coordinate 22,984,060 downwards.
TCAGACTTGTTGTAATGTGACCAATGGTAACAAGCTGTAAAGATCAGCTGACCCAGTAAACCATGTAACCAATGACAGAATGATTGATGATCAGCTGACTCAGTATAAATGAAAACATATTGGGAATTGTGGGGAACTTAGAATGGTTGAGGGTTGTGGCTGAGAGTTTGGAGTAATAACTTTCTTTATTAGACCTTTTCTTTGATTTATAATTTGGAGTAAGTTTTGTTATATCTTTATCATCTACACTGGAAGAATCCCTTCTGGACCAACAGGCAAGTTATTCTGCATGAGTCAGACCCCTCTCATTTTTGATACCACCACAACATGCAAAAGGAAGATTGGATTCCACTCAAGTATGAGAACTTTGACTGATATTCCCCTTCGGCTAAGGCACTGAGGCAAACTGTAAGACTCAGCACTATGTAGATAACCCAGGGATTCCTATGCTTGTTTGGTTTTGTTTCACAAACCAACTGAGATGATTTAATTTATACCCACTTGCATCCGATCTGATACTTGCACACACAGCTAGTGGTTAAAAAGTATATGAAGGGGGCAAAATAATTTATTGCGGCCCACATGCCTGCTGAAGAGCTGATGCGCTTACACATGTTTCTTACAAGTCAATTGTGCCTTTTCAGTTTGCATTTCCCGGTGGCACAGTGGTTAGCACTGCTGCCTCACTAACGCCAGGAACCCAGGTTCAATTCCAGCCTCTGGTCATTGTCTGTGTGGAATTTGCACTTTCTTTCCGTGTCTGCCTGGGTTTCCTTTGGGTGCTCTGGTTTCCCCCAGAGTCCAAAAATGTGTGGATTAAGCCATGTTAAATTGACTCTTAGTGTCAGGGGGATTAGCAGGGTATACACATGAGGTTATGGGGATGGGACTTGGTTCAGATTGTTGACAGTGCAGGTTTGATGACTGAGCAAACTTCTTCTGCACTGCAGGGATTCAGTGATTTAAAGAAATATATTTAGCCCTGTGAGCGAAGTGATATTTCCGCATTAACCTCTGTGGAAAGTTTTGCCAATTCTTTTGTGCTACTTTTTTGTACAATCTTCCATTTTGCTGTGTAACACATCCATTTCCCCTGCCACAATCCTGCTACAATGCAAACTATAATCATAAAGGAAAGGAGGATAAGATTCCTTGTCAAATCCATGCTGTTTTATGATTTGGGTCACGAGTACTGCTTCATGCAGAGAAATCACCTGAAGCTGCAAATGTATCTCAAGTGCTATGTTCACCCTAACTATTGTTAATGTTACGATCCTGTCACAATGAAGTTCACGCTCTGGTTGTAAGTGAGAGTAGCTGTTACTCACTGGAGAATGGATAAACTGGTTTCTGCCTCTGTGTGTGTGTGTGTGTGTGTGTGTGTGTGTGTGTGGGCAGGAAAAGGAATCTGTGCCTATGTCCGCTGGGCTTACGAATAAACTCTGTTAGTTAAAGACTGGTTCCAGATTCCTCCTCTGCTCAGTGAATTAAGAATCATCATTACTCCAGGATCCTTGTTTACAGAGTGGATCACTCCGAGGTGCCTACCTTTGCCAGATATGCTTTTCTATGGATGCTGTGACCAGGCTGGACTCACTGCTACAGTCTGAATTAGGGACAGCTCAAGGACTGGGATAGTGTTCTTGCTGTCAATGTCACCATGCCAGATCATATCGATACAATGAGCTTCTTGCAGGTCAACACAAGAAAAATGTTGCAGATAACACAGTCTGTTGCTTATTCCTTCATGAAACAGATTTCTGCCCTTTCCATTTGACAAGTCCTCTTCCTGAGGAAAATGATAAAAATGCTTTACCTAGCAAACACAGTCTGATGCTATGTTTGCGAGAGGAAGCATTTTTATCACTTTCCTTAGGGAAAGAATGCATCAAATGGAGAGGGCAAAGAACATTTATTATATCCCAAGAGTGCAGCAAGTTATAGATGGATATACTTTGCCATCAGGATTCCTCATTATAATCCCATGATAATGACTAGAAAGTGATACTACTCTGGAAATATACAGAGGGTTTATAATTATGAAAATGTCATCCGACACTTTAATGTCTGTTATCTGGGGAGTACTCAAGATGTTTTCTTGCTGTGTGTGTTGCTTGAATGTACAGAGAGAACCAGACACCAAGCTGCCCTTTACACCCATGTCTGCTGGCCCCAAATTGAAATCGCCATATAGTGGTACAGTTCAGGTGCAATAAGCCCTTTACACTTCTGTTAACTCACATCTGAAGGTAAGTACAGTTGCATTTTCCATACACTGGAAATAAATATGTACGTCTATTTAGGAAAATATTTTCTTCATTTTCATCCTTTAATTCAGCCCTTTCACTTGCAAATAGGGCTTCCTGTTGTGATGACACTGTACCTTTAAGAAATATACTTGTACCATGTTTTTTGTAACGGGTGAATTTAAAATTCAGCTCTGTTTTGCAGGATGCTGATTTAACTTAGAAATCTTTTAAATTGGTAGCTAGGAGACCAAAATAATTACCTGAGATATTTGTTTTAAGCTGAGCTAATAAATTTGCGTTTACTTAGGTTTCCCCTCGGGTTTCAGAGTAGAGGTTTGATTAGGTTGATTGACAGAGACTAAGATATGTGCTTAATGAGAGGAGCTAAGCTTGCAGGGAAAAGACACTGTTTCTCTTTTATTTTAAAACAAGCAGTTACTGCCTGGTTCTGAAAGAAGCAAGGCATGTCTTTTTGTTTCTGTCTATCTTTGGAGTTTGTCTGGGAGCTCCAGAGCTGGCAACCTAAATGCAAGCAAGTAAGCCTGTGTTTTGCAAACTGATAGTGTAGAAGGGTTTAAGTATGTGAGAGGAATATTCCTTGAATTGGAACACATGTAGAGATAGTTAGCAGTTAAGAATTGTATCTTGTCACATTTAAGTATCATTCAATTGATAAATGTTAAGCTAACTCAATTGGTATAGTTAAATGTGGGTTTCCTCTGGGTGCTCTGGTTTCCTTCCACAGTCCAAAGATGTGCCAGTTAGGTTGATTGGCCAAGCTAAATTTCCTCTTAGTGTCCTGGGATGTGTAGGTTAGAGGGATTAGTGGGTAAATATGTGGGGGTACGGGATAGGGTCTGGGTGGGATTGTTGTCGGTGCAGACACGATGGGCCAAATGGCCTCTTTCTGCACTGTATGGTTTCTATGGTCTTTCTATGGTCTAACTCTGTTGTTAAATAAAGTTTGCTTTGACAAAAGCTTCCCAATTTGTCAGTAGAATCACGCCTGGAGTGAAGTATCTTATGCCCACGTTAATGCCAAAACTGCAAATTATTGGGGTCTAGTCTGACTTCATAAAATACATTGGGGTTTCTGATCCACAGCCCTAACATGGTACTTCATCTTGTATCCTTACTGAAATTCAGTTCGTGCCTCCTCTGGGGTATTAGGAACTGGGTCACAGGGGCACAAAAACCGTGATTACAAAACCAGTGTAGCACTATTTCCTGAATGTCATCTTGGAATAACCCTGTGGGGATACAAAATAACGATCTAATGTAACACACGTCCAAGAGATTTGAAGAGAGGGAAGAAGATGAAAGGTTTTCTGCATGATGTGAAAGTATAAAGCAGAAGATAAGGGAATCAGGCAGTCTGTCTAAAGTCTCAAAAAGTGGAGAACGCTCTAAACTCAGCCATCCAAATGCCTTCAAACAAGGGAAACTTAACTGGGCCACTTCCTCGTGTGAGGAAAGTCTCGGAGGTTCCACTTAATGAGAAACCTCGATCCTCAGAAGCAGTGAGCTGCCTTCACCATTGGCAACTTGCTGATTTGATTAAATGGGTCCAATTTTAAAATGGATTATCCCTGATGGTAAAGTCATTGGGTGGGTGGGATGCTCACTTTACCCGGTCAATATACATTGGATTCTAATATTGACCCTGTTTTTCTCCTCCTGTATTGCTGAAGGTTGTCACACAAGCAGCAATACTCGTGTTTCACATCTTCCATGCTGAAAGAGGCAGCACGTGTGCAAAGCAGAGTTTAATTTCCGTAACAAACTTGAAAATGCCTGAGTAATTCATCCACATTCTGCTGTTTGACCTGCACCACCAGCTTCTTGCAGAGAGGTTGTACTATTGTCTTTGTAGGAATGTGAATAAACAATCAATGTATCTCACACAGCAGGGCCTCCAGGGCTTCTTCATTTGAAGGGGCAATTATACTCATTGCAGCCATCATTTTAGAGACCAAATAATACTTAAGTGTGAAAATCATGTTTTCCTGTGCCTAAGTCTTTATTGTATGGGGTCACAAAACCCGGAATGTATGTATAAATTACTGCCATTCTTATTGCTTTAATTTACAGGATATAATTCTTTGCCTCATTGTTGGATACATTCTAAGGAGGATCACCATATTAAACATATTTCTGTACCTGAGCACATATAATTTAATGATATTGTAAGTTTAAAGTGTAGCCTGAGGGGGTCCATGGTCTGTGCATGAGTGATCACTGGTAAAGATTCTGGAGAGTCCTGCCTTATTCTGTCTGTGAAGTGTACTATCTTCTTTTACTATGTTTATCTATATTGTCCATGTAAATATTGCCCAGAATTTTACCACCTCATCTGCCACGGGAATCGGAGCGGGCGAGGAGCAGAGCATGGAAAGGTCTGTTGACCGCGGGTGGGATTTTACGGTTTCGGGATGACAGGGGCTGTAAAATCCCACCCATTATCTTGAAACCTGTGGAATCCTGCAGTATTTGCTTTGCTAATAGTGATTACATGGAAATCCCAAAGTAAAGCATTTGCACAGGCTGCATCTTTAGTCCAAATATTTTCACATCAGCTATTATGGATCCATCAGATCAAAGAACGGATCGGGCCCATATTTAACCTTAAAGGTTTGGGACTGATAAATTTGGTAAACTCTTGTACAACTTTGTGTCTTATGAAATTCATCAATTGAACTTTCTGTTCTCTCTCATCCAATTCCACAAGAGCCACTTAATGTTTACTCATAGCTATAAATAAATTCATGAGTGTCCAAACCCTTGCTTGTTTTTCACAAGTACTGTCAGACAGAAAGGTTTTTAGACCCACTGTTTCCACATTTGGTTAAGTCAAACTCTCATAAGCCTTGCCAGAGGTTTTTTTTGTTCCAACACAATTAACTTGTCTTTTTTACTGGCTTATATTTTAATAATTCCGCCCGAACAGCCAGTCTCATTCTATCTCTGATCAAAGAGGAAGATCTGACTTGCCTGACAAGCTTAGGGAGCTTTAGCAATGGAAACATAGCAGCTTTCAGTTTAGTTGTTCTGACAAACTGAAGGATTGTGGAAACTGATTTGGCAGGTGTCAGATTACCTGCCTGTCAGACTGTCATTTGTAGTGTGAATTCATATCAGGAGAAACTTGATATCTGTCACCAAAGGTACTTGTTGAAATTACTGTTGTAAATCAAATCTCTGTCACTTTCCCATTTCTGGGAAAGGTGTCACATTCAAATCATATTTTTCAAGCAAACGTATCAATACTTGAACAGCATTGCTGACATATGCATAGCTTTGTTAACATGTACGGGTATTGTGACACTATTGAATTTTACATTAAGTAAATATGAATTCACTGACACTGTTTTGAGGTTTTTATAGTGGTAATTTGCATTAAAATTCATGGTGCGCACATTTTGCCCTTAAAACATTACTTAAAGTGTCACAATTTTGAGTCAAGCTTTTTATGTTAACATTTATTTCTGCAAATCCTCCCATCAATATTTGCAAGAGTAATATCCTCTTCTAAAATGTAAACATTTTCCCGAGCTTATCATTAATCGCAAACTTCTACCATTTAGTCGTAACCTTTTTTGATTTTTGGCTCCCATATCCATCGGCACTTTACAGTCTTTTCATGTAATGTTTCTTCCAATTACCATATATTGGACTGCGGGTATAATTCAGAGCACTTGCTCTATATTTTCAGTTATTGGATGCATTGGGGAGTTTTAATGGCGCATCTGAAATTGTTGGTGATACATTGCAGGGTTATTCTCGCTGGATGCACTGTTGACTGTGTTTTGTGGGCTGGAGCTTATTTTTGTGTACCAGGGTGTAAATTGCCAAGTTTTGCTGGCATAATGCAAAACATTGAGCGTTACATCACGTGATTTGCTTGTCATAAAATAACATTGCTTGAGTTACCATGAACACAGGGTGGATATTATAGTAAAAGCACACAATGGCTACCAGCATCAGAATTATACTGGGGGCGAAAGACGTGCTGGCCATTTGATCAACTAACAGCTCTTAGAGGCAGAACTTCTTCTGCAAAGAGGACAGATGGCCCATCTGAAGCCAATTAACAGCCCAACCGCCATAAATTGGCTATGGAGCGAGTTGGCAATGTGAAAGATGGCTCGCCCTTGACTTCTATTTTAGGGGTTGAGGTCGCCACTCCCAAGTAAAATTCTGCCCCCTGTCTGGGAACTCCTCAAGGTGATGGATGAGCTGCATTGTACCGGACAGTGTTGAGATTGTTGAGTGTTGTTGGAGTAGACTCATCCAGGCAAGGGAGAGTATTTCACTCCACCACCTTTTAACATCCTCTCTCTCCATCACCAGCACTGGTTGCAGGCTTCACCACCTACAACATGAGTATCAGTTTGCCAAAGTATCTTTGACAATAAGAGGGTTGCCAATTTGGACCGAGATAGGAGAAATTGCTTTACACAGAGGATTGGGAACCTTTGGCATTCTCTACCCCAGCAAGCTGTGGAAGCTTAGCCATTGAGTTTGATTAAAGTAGAGATTGCTAGATTTCTGATTAACAATAACGTAAAAGGTTTTGGGGATAGTGTATGTAAAAAAAACACTCAAGTGCCCAATCAGCCATGACCATATTGAATGGCACAGCAGGCTCGACGGGCTGAATGGCCTACACCTGTTCCTATGATCTTACATCTTCCAATCCCGTGAACACCATTACAAATCACAGCTGTGCAGGTACACCACCATCATCAAGACACCTGTTGTTCTTAGTTGGGCTTTGTTTCATATTCCGTTGTTTAAAATCCTGTAATGTCATCACTAAGAGCACTGTGATCGTACTTTCACCTCATGACTGCAGAGACTCGAGAAGTAAGCTCACTACTATTTTCTTGAGGGAAATTAATAATGAGCAACACGTACCAGCCTTGCTAATTATGCCTATATCCCAGATAGAGAAAAAAAATCACCATTTTCACCTTGATATCCAATCTGCAAATCTTTTGCCTGAACATTGCATTTAGTAACTTGACACCTTAAGCTAGGCGACCCACCTCCTTTACAAGGATGCTGGAGACCTGGGAGAAGTTCATTATGTAATTGTCATGGTAAAATGATCATATACTGATAATCACTGTTCATACAATTTGCATTGAGCTTCATTGAAATAGTGCAAGAGATCAAAGTCAAGGTGATCATAGAACATAGAACAGTACAGCTCAGTACAGGCCCTTCGTCCGTCGATGTTGTGCCGAACTATGTCCAACCCACTTGGGCTTGGGTGATCAAAATAGGGGAACTGCTTCATTGAAATGGTATTGAGAGACCAGGGTCACATTTGTAGACATAATTAAAGTGTTTGACTAACCAGTCACCGAATCTTCATTTGAGTATCATTGATAAAAGAGACGTGTTGTTGAAGCTTTTCATCTTGCACCCATCAGGACTGATACAAAAATGCCAAATTTCAAAAGGAACAACAACTTTATACTATATGAGAAAATGGTGCTGATTTGTTGGCAAGTCAACTTTGATCCGTAGAGCCATTGCCATGAAGAATGCCCAGGAAGTTATTGTCCTCCAGACTTCTGTTTTATTCAGGAATAGATTCCTGTATATGTAACTTCTTGCAAGTGTAAATGAGCCAGTTTGCTGATAATCTGACTATCTGGCTGATTATCTGACTGATAATCTTAAATTGGTTATTAGTGTAATTTTTAGGATCATTCAGCAAGTGTTGCCCAATGTTGGAATCACATCTGTTGTTTGACATTATGTTCTGAGCTTTACAATACAGATTGAATATGGCCAACTGTGAACAGCTGAAGAATTGAGCTGTTTGGTACAATCTGTGAGTCATTGGAATGTACAGCCTTTGTAGTTGTCATCACATTGGCACTGAAATTCACACATGATATTATTCATTTGTGTGGTAGACAGAAGGGCTTTTTGTTTGATGGCAGTATCCTGTTATTGGAAACTACCACTCTTGTTGCTATTGCATTCACCATCGCCTCAATCAATCACTGAGTTAGAACTGACTTGCCAACAAATCAAATTGGGGCAGGATTTTTCTCCCTCTCCACTTGCTGGTGGTGGGATCTTATGAATCTGTTGTTAGAACCATAGAAAATTTACAGCTCAAACAGGCCTTTTGGCCCTTCTTGTCTGTGCCAAACCATTTTTTTGCCTAGTCCCACTGACCTGCACTTGGACCATATCCCTCCATACCCCTCTCATCCATGTACCTGTCCAAGTTTTTCTTAAATGTTAGAAGCGACCCCGCATTTACCACTTTATCTGGCAGCTCATTCCACACTCCCACCACTCTCTGCATGAAGAAGCCCCCCCTAATATTCCCTTTAAACTTTTCTCCTTTTACCCTTAACCCATGCCCTCTGTTTTTTTTTTCTCCCCTAGCCTTAGTGGAAAAAACCTGCTTGTATTCAGTCTATCTATACCCATCAAAATCTTATACACCTCTATCAACGCTCCTCTCATTCTTCTATGCTCCAGGTAATAAAGTTCTAATTTATTCAATCTCTCTCTGTAACTCAGCTTCTTAAGTCCCGGCAACATCCTCATGAACCTTCTCTGCACTCTTTCAATCTTATTTATGTCCTCCCTGTAACTAGGTGACCAAAACTGTACACAATACTCTAAATTCGGCCTCACCAATGCTTTATATGATCTTACCATAACACTCCAACTTTTATATTCGATACTCCGATTTATAAAGGCCAATGTACCAAAAGCAATCTTTATGACCCTATCCACCTGTGACGTCACTTTTAGGGAATTCTGCGCCTGCATTCCCAGATCCCTCGGTTCGTCTGCACTCTTCAGAGTCCTACCATTTACCCTGTACGTTCTACTTTGGTTTGTCCTTCCAAAGACAGTGCTGTCAACAGCGTTTCCTGTTGAATGTATCCCTTGCTGCCAGGAAACCCACCACAGGGGTATGCTATTGGCAGGACTATAGAATCTTACTGGCGTGAACGGCAGCAAGATTGCGTTGATCCTTTCTTTCTGCAGTATAAATTGTTGCTCCCTTTGAAATTTGGTATTATTGTGTCAGTCCTGATCAGTGCAAGGTGAGAAACTTTGACAAGTCTCTTTTTTCAGTAATGCTCATGTTCTGTGCTACCAAGTGACTCATCTTGAATTTGCCTACAGTGCAGGAGAGATTGCATTGATAGCAGTGAATGTACCCGATTAGAGTAGAAGACATTTCAGTCTCACACAAGAAGTATCTGGGATAATTGACAACAGTGTAATAGGAGATAAATAAACAAATGTTGCATTTTCAGCCATTGCAATACAAAATACCATGGGAAGATTGGTTACAAGGAAGGTAGTGGAAGCAATAATCTCAAAGGGAATGATCCCTCAGGAAGGCAGAGTGGGAAATATGTTTTATGCTGTGATCATGTTTTTACTAATGGAAAGTATCATTTCAAATGTTGATAGTCTGTAATATTGTGACCTGGAAGATGCTTCTTTTGTTGTGAGAGGCAGTGGAAAAGATGAGAACTGAGTCTTGGAAAATGGGTTGGACATGGTTAGGGGTCTTAGTTAACCAGCTATCAGTTAAAGTCTCAGCAGAGGAAGCAAAGGACAGTTTAGTGTTGAGAAGCGACAGAAGTTTGAATTTCAGTTTAATGATGACTGATAGAACTCTCCCAAAAAAATTCTAAGTGTCGAATTTGCATAGAAACTGGAATAAATCCCGCTGTTTTCTTCTGTGGGAGTTTCAAAATGAAACTGGCACACCAGTATAAATGATGCAAAAACTGGAGGTGGGGCCTATTCCTTTGGAGAGGCTGACAGCATAGTGCTCAGCGGGCCACTCCTCTTGCACTGATCTGTCAGCTTCGAGATCGACGCGTGCACAGTGACCCGCACCATCGGCCTCTCGATCGCTGGTCAGTTCAATTGCTGGCCAGCCCTGTGACCCCGCAATGCTACCACCCCAATCCCCCCCACACCACAATCGCTGATCCCCTGGATGTGTCCGGGCCATCCCAATATTCCCTCCAGCCCCACCTCCCCCACCCAGCCAGCCTCGAACTACACCCAACCCCTTGGGCCTCATTCTCTCCTCCCCCAGCTCTGCAGTCACAATCTCCCTCCCTCACTCCCATTCTGCTCCTCCTCCCCAACAGTGCTAATCTCTTGACTGACCCCTCCCAGCACACCAACCCTCACCACCACCTCCCCCACTCTGATGGCCATCCCCAATTACTGGCCTTCCTCTATCTGTCACCAAGACCAAAATGAAGAGTGGCAGCGGGACCCCCCCCTACCCAGGTCTCCCACACCCCCACCGAACCCTCACCCCCATAGGCCCTGTCCCTATTAGGTCCCACCTCCATGGCACTGGCTGATACCCAGCAGGCAGTGCCAATGTGCCCATTGGGCAGTGCCAGGTGCCAGGACGTCAATCCTGGGCCCTCTGATAGGATGCAAATTATATTGACATGGTAGAATAATTTATTCTGCTCCATGCCAAAATTGGCATGGAGCTGATGGCACTGGAAATCTGGCGCAGGGGGACTCGAGACAATGGCGCTTTGCAGGAAGCCCACTAATTGGCCTCCGCTTGAGTCTCCCAGCCCATTACGCTGCTAAAACAACTCAGCGGGCTAGGAGAATCACCGCCAACATCTGTTATTGTATGTTACAACAGGTGGGATTTCCACCCCCCCACATTCCCTGGCGATGTGTTTCCTAGTAGCAGAGGCAATTCACAATTGGTCACGATCTTCTAGTCCCACCAATGTCTCCACCATTTTGCATGGCTTTGCCCATCCCGCCACTATGAATGCTGCCATGATTGAGGGGTGGGGGGGGGGGGTGCGTGGTTGCAGATGGGGGTCACCTTTGACGGAACTGGAAGATCCCGCTGGCAGGAATGGCTGGAAAATCCTGCCTAACATGGCTTGCAGATTAACCAATAAAACATTTTGAACTGTAATTTTTTTTTCTGATTTTGATGAACTAGTTTTGATTTTGTACACAGATTTCTTCCCTCCGTGCTAACGTTTCTGGGGTTGCAATGAAAAATAATGTCTTCCTGTCTGTGGGCAATGCAATATTGTATTTCCTATGGTAGTTGTGAAACCTGCTGGAGCTCACAACAGTGAGATTCTGAAGCACTGACAATTTGTGAGGTGCTTCATCCCGACAGCAAGGAGAAAATCTTCAACATTCTGTTGCTCCGACTCTGGGAATTTGAAGGTGAAAGCTGGAGGACATGGAATATTTTATGGAACAAAGATCATTTATCATGTGTTCATAGAACAGATTAAAAGATACCATACGCTGTCATCACATTGTAACACCCTAAACAGTCTTATTGTACTCATTGTGATGTGGTCTGATTTAGTATTATAAATAGGCACTTCATCTCATAATCCAGAGGACCTTGTTAATGGAATTTGACAACACAATCCAGAAGGCTTCACTGCCAGACAATGCACTAAATGTTGAAAAATCTGTGAATTGCTCACTGTCGTCCTGTTCAAACTCCTGCGGTGTCATGTGCTCTCAACACCCACCAGTGTCCAAGTCATGTAACAGCTAACCATTCATTTATGACAGATGTCTCATCATTCGGAATGCATTAGTTTGGCTCCAGCAGCACCCGGCTGTATTGCAACCAAATCCAGAAAGAGGAAGAAATGTGAATTACCCTCCGATATCTGAAACAGTATTAAATTCACCTTTGTCATCAGTTGAACACAGCCGTAACTAAGCCCTTCCCAGCTCGAGAGAGAAAACATAAACAAATTAACACCAGAGGGTTGACAATTGTTCCCTGATTTATTGAGGCAGGCAGTGAATGTTCATGCTGAACGAGAGCACAATCAGTGATACGTTGACAACACGTGTTGGAAGGTGCAAGATTGAGTCTCACCTTAAATTGAAAATGGATCCTCTATCTCCATAATTCCAATGAAATGTAGACACCAGATGGGTATCCTGAAGCAACTTGTTGGTGAGAACATGATGTTTCAGACACCAATCTAGCCTGTAGATAAGAGGTGAGCAGGAACAAGCAAACACCTGTCATCAGTATTAATGTGGAGTTGGGAGCAGCACTATTTTTCCTCTTGTCTCCACATTAAGAAAAAATGAAATTTGTAAAACTTACCCCATTTACTGTAGGAACAAGTGGCCCTTTAGACTGCTAGTTAAGCCACTATCAACTGGGAGTTGTGAAGCATGTTTGACACACATTCCTCCCAATTTACCATTGCATTCCTAAAATAGATGTTGGATTCCCATATTTGAGGGGCCAATTGTGGTTTCAGGCAGTCATCCCAGACACTGAAGAATCCTCTCAATGCCATATTCGGTCAAAAGCAGTCTTGATCTCAAGGGTAATCGTGCACAGCACAATGATTAGCACTGCAACCTCTCATTGCTAGGGATATGGGTTCAATTCTGGCTTTGGGTGACAGTGTGAAGTTTTCACATATCTGTGTGCATTTGCACTGGCTTCCTCTCAAAGTCCAAAGATGGGCACATTAAGTGGATTAGCCATGAAAAAGGCATGGGGATAGAATGGAGGGGTGGGCCTGGGTGGAATGCCCTTTCGGAGACTTAGTACAGACTCAGTGAGCTGAATGGCCTTTTTCTGCACGGTAGGGATTCTATGATTCTCAATTCATTTAGACATTCAGTTTCTCTGTTCATGTTTAGGCCAAGGCTTTAATAAAGTCTGGAATCCAGTGTTACTGATGGAATCCAACTGAGCAGGTTATTGGCAAGTGAATGCCAATCAACTGATAGCATTCTCAATGATACTTTTTAATCACCATGCTGGAGATCAACGGTAGACTGACTGGATGTAATATGAAGGGAACAGATAGCAAAAGTTTCTACAAATATATAAAATGAAAGAGTGGCTGAAGTAAACATTGGTCCTTTAGAGGATGAGAAGGGGGAGTGAAGCACTGAACAGGTATTTTGTGTCAGTCTTCACAGTGGAAGACACAAATAACATGCCAAAAATTGACAGGTCGGCTGTGGCAGGTGAGGACTTAGAAACTATCATTATCACTAAAGAGGTAGTATTGGGCAAGCTAATGGGGCTAAAGGTAAACAAGTCTCCTAGTCCTGATGGAATGCATCCCAGGCTACTAAAAGAGATGGCAGGGAAAATAACAAATGCACTAGTGGTAATTTTAAAAATTTGCTGGACTCTGGGGTGATTCCCGTAGATTGGAAAACATGGATGTGACGCTACTGTTTAAAAAAAGAGGTAGACAAAAGGAAGGTAACTATAGGCTCATTAGCTTAACTTCTGTAGTAGGGAAAATGCTTGAATTTATTATCAAGGAAGAAATAGTGAAAAATCTGGGTATAAATTGTCCCATTGGGAAGACACAGCATGGGTTCATTAACGACAGGTCATGTTTGACTAATTTGTTGGAATTCTTTGAGAACATCACATGTGCCGTGGACAACAGGGAACCTGTGGATGTGGTATAATTGGATTTCCAGAAGGCATTTGACAAGGTGCCGCACCAAAGACTGATACATAAGATAAAGGGGCATGATGTTACAGGTAATGTTTAGCATGGATAGAGGATTGATCAACTAACAGAAAGCAAAGTGTGGGAATAAATGGGTGTTTTTCTGGTTGGTGATTAGTGGTGTGCCTTAGGGGTCAGTGTTGGGATCACAATTGTTTATGATTTATATAGGTGATTTGAAGGTGGGGACCAAGTGTAGTGTGTCAAAATTCACAGATGACATGAAGATAAATGGCAGAGCAAAATGTGCAGAGGATGCTGAAAGTTTGCAAAGGGATATAGATAATCTAAATGAGTAGGCAAGGGTCTGACAGATAGAGTACAATGTCGGTAAATGTGAGGTCATCCATTCTGGTGTGAATAACAGCAAAATGGGTTATTATTTAAATGATAAAAATTGCAGCACGCTGCTGTGCGGAGTGTCCTTGTGTATGAATCATAAGTTGGTTTGCAGGTACAGCAAGTATTTAAGAAGGCAAATGGAATTTTATCCTTCATTGCTAGAGGGATGGAGTTTAAAATTAGTGAGGTTATGTTGCAGCCGTATAAGGTGCTAGTGGGGCTACACCTGAAGTACTGTATACAGGTTTGGGTTCCTTACTTGAGAAAGAATATACTGGCACTGGAGGAGGTGCAGAGGAGATTCACTAGGTTGATTCCGAGGTGAGAGTGTTGGCTTATGAGGAGAGACTGAGTAGGCTGGGGATATACTCATTGGAATTCAGAAGAATGAGGGCAGATCTTATGGAAACATATAAGATTATAAAGAGAATAGATAAGGTGGAAGCAGGGAAGTTGTTTCCACTGGCATGTGAAACTAGAACCAGGGGACATAACCTCAAAATAAGGGGAAGCAAGTTTAGGACCGAGTTGAGGAGGAACTTCTTCATCCAACCAGTTGTAAATCTGTGGAATTCCTTGTCCAGTGAAGCAGTTGAGGCTGCTTCATTGAATGTTTTTAAGGTAAAGTAAAGGATTTAAGGGTTATGGTGAGTGGACGGGTAAGTGGAGCTGAGTCCATGAAAAGATCAGCCATGATCTAATTGAATCTGCTCTGCTATTCAAGGGGCCAGATGTCCTACTCCTGCTCCTAATTCTATGTTCTTATGTAATTGATTGGATTGGGTTTCTCCTGCTTTTTGTGAGCAGGACATGCCTGGACAATTTTCAACCTTGTGGGATAGATGTCAGTATTGTAGCTGTACTGAAATAGCTTACCTCAGGGCGGAGCTAGTTTTCGAGCCCAAGGCTTCAGCTGGCATGTTGTCTTTGCTGTTTCCAGTGCATTTTATTATTTTTTATTATCACATATAATTAATCGAATTGATGAAGTCTGGCAACTGTGATCGACGTGACCTCAGGAGGAAGCCAAAATGGATCACCCATTGGAACTACACTGCTAAGTTTATTGATTAGTCAAAAGTAGGCTCACATTAACTCTGCAATAAAGTTACTATGAAAATCGTCTAGTCACCACACTCCGGTGCCTGTTCCAGTACACTGAGGGAGAATTTAGCATGGGCACTGTACCTGACTAGTAAGTCTTGGGAGTGTGGGAGGAAACCCCATGCAGGCATGGAGAGAATGTGCAAACTTTGCACAGTGACGCAAGTTGGGAATCAAACCCAGGTCCTTGGCGATGCGAGGCCACAGTGCCACCCCAACTATTGTGCCACCATGCTGTCCCACTATTGGGTGAAGATGCTTGCGAATGTTTCATCTTTGTATTTTCTACTTATATACTGGGCTCTGCTGTCAATCAATTTCTTGCATAATGCCAGTGAAATACAGTTCTATGGTTTAATAAATTCACAAATCAATTCAGAATATCAGTATGCTCGAGTTATATAAAATGAAATTATGAGGTGAGGACATTGAAATGTGGAAGTGGACTCGGCATCAATCTCAGACTTGCCATAATGCTCGTAACGAGCTGAATCATTTCGTTTTCATCGCTTGTGATAATCGCAAAAAAGAGCGGCATTTTAAAATATTCTCTTAATATTTGACTCTGTTTCCCTGAGATTACATTGTACATTGTTCTGGATAATAATGTTAATGTTGTTTGTGTGATTAGGAGAGCAGTTTGAGGATTCTATCTCATAATTGCTTCCCCCCACCCCCGCTCCCACCAAATTGAATCATAAGTTAAGCAAGCTCTGAATGCTTTGACTGCATTGTGATAAATATTTGTCTGCTCCCCAGGAGAACACACAGGTTTATGTTATCTGTCAATGTAATCACAATACTGAAGAGGTTTGCTGTGAGATGTGCTGCAATGAGTTACAGCTAACATTTTAAAATGTTAGTATTGGTTGAAAAAGAAACAACAAGTCTGAATTAATGAAATTCCTACCAGATTGCCAGCTTTGTAAAACAATATATCATCATTAATAATTTAATGGGAGTAAGATTAGAGCCAGTGGTGGATAATATGGTCTATTAGATGAAATCTGTTCTTGATGGGTGGCAAAGTACCTGTTATTATACTCTGTGCCAATTGGGCATAAGATTAGAAGCCAGGGATTAAGACGTTTCTTAAATTTTGAAATAAGTTTCCCTTTTCTCACAGTAGAGTAACTTGCAGCCATGCTGAAAAAAGATTCAGACATTCGTTGCTTCTGGAATATTTTGATATAACAGATTCTGGAAAAAAAGCCATACGGCGTGTCTGAATTGTGATTACATCAACATTCTGTTAAATCACATGTGATACCGTGCAAAGGGCAATACACCTGCAGAGTAACATGTGCTGCTTCATTATATTAAAACATGGTTTATTTGCTGGGTCACGCACCTGTAATAATAATACTTTTGCTCCCTCAGGTTGTATTTGGCCCACCAGGCAATGGCAGAAAAGAATATGCTGACCATGGAAGAAATTTAAGTTTGCGGCATAAGCTTTACTGATCTCCCAACTTTGGCCTTGGGTGCATGCTCACCTTAACCTCCTCCAATGTAAATCATTCAGTTTAAAGATCACACAAGAGACCTTTATTAGAGATATCCACAGTGCAGTATTTTTTTCATTCCTTTTATTTGATTGAAGCTCAATGCATTTATTTTTGTTGATTCAACCTGTTTTCATCAGGGGTTCAGTAAAAATGGAAATACAAAATACTAATTCTGCTAAATAAAATAGTATAACATAAATCTTAAGAAACATGTTGGCTTTAAAGTTCTATGTATGTCAATCATTCTGCTACGATTTTGCAGAGTGAGAACTTGCAGTTGGTTCTGTAACTCAACAATTAGGACATTGGACTTGTAAACCAAAGTTGTGAGTTCAATTCTCTCTGGGGCCTATGGTTGATCATTATTGGCTGGCTAGCTTAGTTGGTTAAAGTGTGGTGCTAATAATATCAAGGTTGTGGGTTTGATCTTTATATTAGGCAGTTACTACTGTCTGCGCTTATACAATCCTGGCTCCTGTCCATCAAAAGAACTGCCCAGTGAGGACTTTGTACAGGCAGCTTTTTACCTTCTGCCAAAGGGTGACACTGTCATGGATCATTTGACTTCTTGGCCTGAGCCATCTTCACTATCTGGTCAGAGAACTCCTGTGCCCTTTTTCAGAACGTACCTGATTATCAGGAAGTGTGGCAGAATCCTGTGCGTTTGATGGCTATAAAGTGGATTGTTAGTTTCAAGACAACCTCATCTTCACCCTGAGGATTTGCTCAGCCAACCAGCAAAATACATCTTAAGTGTATTCAAATATTTTAAAGGATTATTTTAATCCCCAATCAGCATACAATCATAATAACATACGTTGTCTGTCAGTATCCGTCATTCCACAGCCAGAATAGTTTCGAATGAACTCGTATTCCACCATGAATTTCAAAGTGGGTAATAATAAATAAAGCAAAATGGGAATGTAACTAATCATTTCTTCTTCATATCTGAGATGCAAATGATATGTAAAATAAATCACTTGTATTCCATTGTTGTAAATTACAACATCATCTGAACCCACTGCAGCTCAATTACCTCTAACTATCAGCTATTCTCTGGTTACTTCCTATAATTGCTTTGTTATGCTAGAAAAATCCCTTTCACGGAGTGATTTGGGTCTCAGATTGCTGCTGTGTGGGTATGGTGCAAAATTTGACCTTTACCAATGGAGGATGAGGTTGTGGTCTGCAAATATTGATTGTTAAGGAATGGTACTTGGCTTATATTGCATTGCAGTGAATAAAATTTACCCTATACATGAAACAGTTGAATCTTCGGCAACGTTTTTGAATTATGAAGATCAATCATGATTGAGTCTCACTGCCATGGCAGTTAAGAAGAATTTATGGAATGATGTTTTAGCTTGTTGCTACAGTTTCACTTGTATTTTGCAACTCAGCATCTCAAGGCAATGGGAACAGGAAATATAACCTTACTGTGAATCATTTTGCAGTCTGCTAAATCTGGTGTCGGATTCCTATTGAAAAATTGACAACTATAGTATCCAGGATGAGTGTGGCAATACATGTGAGATGGTAGAAAAGGTCATTTTGACGAAAATCATAAAGATAGACAGTGCAATCAGAATACGACTTAGGTAAGCAGGTACATAAAGGTGATGAGGTTCCAAAAGAATTACACAATCTATATAGTACAAAGAGGCCACTCAGCCCATTGGGCAGGGTTTTATGGCCTCACTCACCCGGAAATCATAAAATTCCACCCCAGGTCCATGGATCTTTCCATTCTCCACCCCTCATCCGCTCCAATTCCCGTGGCCATCGGGATAGTCGAATTCCGGCCATTGAGTCTGCACCAACTCTCCAATTGAACACCTTAACAAGGCCCTCTCCCCATAATCCAGTACATTTCCCTTGGCTAATCCCCCTAACCTACACATCTTTGGACACCAAGGGGAAATTTAGCATGGCAAATCCACCTAACCTGCATAACTTTGGACTGTGAGAGGAAATCGGAGCACTCGTAGGAAACCCACACAGACACAGGGAGAACGTGCAAAGTCCACACAGTCACCAGAATGGAAGCAGGGTCCCTGGTGCTATGTGGCAACAGTGCTAATGACTGTGCCACCATGCCATGGAAGTGGAAGGTAATTTTGGACAGAATTATCCTCCTTGCCACGATTACAAAATTTTAGTTTCAATAATGTTGCACATGAAGAAAGAACAGGAATTTGTATTTTATGACTGTAAAAGATTGCAGGTGTTTCTCAAAATGATTTTGTGGACATTGATGTGCGATTAACTCTCACCCTTTGATTGAATGCAGGTGGCTTGCCACCTTTTTACTCCCTGCTTATTAGAGTAATGGTGTTGGTAACTCCACTGTTCTTTGGCTGGTCACATCAACTGGTGACAAAATTCACAACTTCCAAGCACTTCCTAAGTTAAGGCTGCATTCCTTAAAGCTAGCCTACTTCTCTTAGAGAGAGGTTGAATTGTTGCTGGAGATTGGGTTGGGAGACGTGCAGGACCTGAATTTAACCTGGGAACCAATGAAGGATGGCAGAAATCAGGCTGTAAGGTTTTTGAATGTCACCCTGCAAGGCCATGGTGGAAGAGATGGAAAGGCAAGAAGATTAAAGACCTCAAGTGTTGTCAAGGTCAGTAAATGCATCTTCTAATTTAGATTATTAACTCGTCCATCATGTCACCCTGTTTTACAGCCTTGCTCTGCTACTTTTGGCGGATGAGAGCTCTGCAAGCTGGAGACTTGTGGCAGATGTATGCATTTGCAGAACGGGTACCATTTTGGTTCCTGAATGGCACCCAACTCTTACATTTGTTCTCTGTGGTTTTGGAAAATTATCCAATCTTAATCATCTGTCTTAAATCAAAAATCCAATTGGGAATGGCCCAATTAGTGGACAACAAAAGTATAACTAAAACTAATTACAAATAAGAAGTTATATTTTCATGTTGACCTATACCATGCAGATAAGAAATATGCCAAGAATTATCTTACTGATTTATCAAAAAGTTCCACATGGGTTTTTGGTGATAAAATCTTAACAGTGACAAGAATCAGGCTGGATCGAATTAATTTTAACTAGACTATAATTATTGTACTTTGATATGGTAGTTTACCTATGGTTTTTAGTGACACTCAGTCCAGGCACTATTAATATCAGTCAATATAGAGAATCCCTTCATTATCAGAAATAATCAGGATAATGAAAACTATCAGTGAGGTTGTGCTAATCAATGAAAAGGCACCATTTGTCATCAGGGTATCGTCCATTTGAATTGATTATTTTCCCAATTTTCTGATTTTTTTTTTTACTCCTGTCCTGAGTATAGTGTCTTGCTCTTGCATGATACTGGACTAAATATGCTATCACTGAGGAATAACATGTAAAGGTGAAAAAAGTAAGCAGACTATAAGACAAGCGAAAGGACCACAGGAAGCAGCTTCCTCTTCAATGTGCTTGAATATTAGATTGGAAGATAATTCCCTCCCATTATTCAAGAAGGGAGAGGAGTAGAAAGCAGGAAACTACAGGCCAGTTAGCTTTAGAGAAAATAGTAGAAGCTATTATGAAAGGTATTATAGCAAGACACTTGGGTAAGCTCAAGGTAATCAGGCAGAGTCAACATGGTTTTGGGAAAGGGAAATCATGTTTATTCCCAATTTATTGTAGTTCTTTGAGGAATTAACATGTGTTGTGGATAAAGGGGATGAACTATACTTAGATTTCAAAAAATCATTTGATAAAGTGCCACATTAAACGTTGTTGTGGAAAATAAAAGATCTTGTCATTGAGTGTTGTGTACAGTTTGGTCACCCCCTTTTTTCGGAAAGACATTGATAAACTGAAAAGTGTGCAAAGAAGATTTATGGGGATGTTTCCAGGACCAGTGGACCTGAGTTACAAGGAAAGGATGGCCAGGCTAGGACTTTACTTCTTGGAATGTAGGAGAATGAAGGTTGAATTATTGAGGTGTATAAAATTACGAGGGACATAGGTAGGATGAACACAGAGCCTTTTTCCCAGGGAAGGGGAATTGAAAATTAGAGGGCGTAGGTTTAAGATGAGAGGGGAAAGATCTAAAACTGACCTGAGGGGAAACTTCTTCACACAAAGGGTGGTGCATATATGGAATGAGCTACCAGAGAAAATGATTGAGGCAAGTATAGTAGCAATATTCAAAAAGCATTTTGAAAATTATGTGGATGGAAAAGGATTAGAAGAGTATGGGCCAAATGCAGGCAATTGGCACCAGCTGAGAAGGTACTATGATTGACATGGACCAGTTGGACCAAAGGGCCTGTGTCCATACTATATTATTTTGTGACTCTCTGACTCCACTCTGGAGTCAATTACCTGCACAATTCTTGATTTTACAACCTGTACAAAAACCATAACAAGCTTCACCCTTAGATGAAAGTAACGGTTGTTGCAAGATATAGCCAAGCCACACCTCCAACCCACCCACCACCTCCATGGAATTTTCCAATCCTCTCTCACTGTGGTGGTGTCCAGGGAACCATAACATTTTCCAAAGCCCACTGACACCTTAGGTAAATCAAGTGCCAAATGGAATATTTATCTTCCCAGTGTGGATGCGGTTCTATGAATTCTTTTTGCCAGTTTATGTGGATCATGCAGGAATGGATTGGCATGGGAACGCAGTGATTAGCACTGCTGCCTCACAGCGCCAGGCGCTCGGGTCCAATTCCAGCCTTGGATGACTGTCTGTGTGAAATTTATTCATTCTCCCCGTGCCTGTGTGGGTGTACTCTGGGTGTTCCGGTTTCCTCCCACACTGCAAAGATCTGCAGGTTAGGTGGACTGGCTATGCCCCTTAGTGTCCCAACATGCTTAGGTTTAGGGGGATTAAGAGGGTAAATATGTGGGGTTACAGAAATAGGGCCTGAGTGGGATGATCTGTCAGAGAGTCAATGCAGCCTCGATGGGCCAAATGGCCTCCTTCAGCACTGTAGGGATTCAATGATTCTAAGATTCCAAGTAGCCCACAGTAATTATAGGAGGTACCTGCAATGAAAGACTTATTTTATCACCAATAAAGAACTGTTCAATTTTAGGAAAGATGTTAAGATATTCACAGCTCCTCCCACTTGTGTTTTCTGATCACTAAAATTAATCACCTTTCCATTTCTACTTCCATACCAGTACGCGATATTAGAGACTTCCGGTGAGTATGTTTTTATTAAATTAAAACATTCTCAAGCTGCAGCATGATTAAATATCCTGATTCAGAAACAATAACAGAATGAATCATGTGGGAAATCAAAATGGCAGTGGCCACTTGTCATGCTATTCTGAGAGTATTTCATTTTAGAATGAAAAAAATAATCACACCTTCCTGTGACAATCTGTGGTGCAAAGGAACTTAATATTTGGGGTTGAGTCCGTCCTGTTTGGAATTGCAAACCTTTAAGCAACTTGGGTTTCAGTTTCAAAACTTCGATGTTCTGAACGTGTATTAACAATTCTGGGTAGGATTTTTGCAGCCACGCAGGTCCTGAAACTGTAAAATCCCACCCGAGGTCAACAGTCCTCTCCATGGGCTGCCTCTTGCCCGTTACAATTCCCGTGGCAGGCAGGATGGTAAAATTTTGGCCTCTCTTTCTCTGGCTCATTTCAGCGTATACAAAGTTGCAAATTCCACTCTTTTCACTCTGAAATGGGGGAACATTTTGTACATATTTGAAAATTCCTGACCATTAAATAAGGAAATATGTTCTTTCTTGAATCTTATGTAGTTTGACCTTAATTCATATTTTGAAATTATTAATTTTGAGAAAGCAATCCTTAGTGACAATTACCAAATAATTTGAGCAGCACAGTGGCACAATGGTTAGCACTGCTGCCTCACAGTGCCAGGGACCCGAAATTGATTCTCGGCTTGGGTCACCATGTGGACTTTGAACGTTCTCCCCGTATCCGCGTAGGCTTCCTCCGGGTGCTTCAGTTTCCTCCCATGGATGTGCAAGTTAGAAGGATTGACCATGATAAGTTGCCCCTTAATGTTGGGGCACTAGCTAGGATAAATGCATGGGATTATGGGGATAGGGCCTGGGTGGGATTGTGGTTGGTGCAGACTCGATGGGCCTCCTCCTGCACTGTAAAATTCTATGAAAATTGATGAGTAACTATCCATCTCAAGAAGTAAGATATTTGAAAAGTGTTCCACAACTTTATAACAGATCTCAAACATTCTGCATGATGATTACATGGGACACTAAAATTTTTTTTTTAAAAAGTTCATCGAATCACTTATCAAGCTTTCTGACCTTTGTTTGTAGACAAATGAAAAAAAATCCAGGTCAGTAATACTCTTTTTTCTACTATGCTTAAAATCTTTGTTTAACGACTTATTGATGGCTTGTGCTGTGTAGGTGCTGGAAGCTAGTGGTGTAGGCCAAGTTCACTGTGCCATGCCATTCCTTCTAGACTTCAATAACTTTGAAACTCCCAAACACTTTTACTAACTAGCAATAGCCAGTAAAAATCAATCATTTTTTATTCATTCATGGGAAATGGGTGTCACTGGCTGGCCGGCATTTATTGCCACCCTCAGTAGCCCAAGGACAGTTAAGACTCAACCATATTGCTGGGCTGTGGAGTCACATGTAGTCCAGACCAGGAAGGATGGCAGATTTCCTTCCCTGTTTGTCTGACAATGGTTTCATAGTCATCAGTAGATTCTTAATTCCAGATTTTTTTTTTGCCCTAATGAATTCAAATTCCAGCATTTGCCATGGCAGGATTTGAATCCAGGTCCCCAGCACATCAGTTGAGTTTCTGGATTAATGCTCTAATGGTAATACCACGAAGGAAAGTTGGCATGTCAGCTATGACTCTCTCCAACTTTTACAGGTGCAACATAGAAAGCATTCTTTCTGGTTGTATCACAGCTTGGTATGCCCAAGATCACAAGGAACTACAAAAGACTAAGAATGTAGCCCAATCCATCATATAATCCAGCCTCCCTTCCATTGACTTTGTCTGCACTTCCCGCTGCCTGGGCAAAGCAGCCAGCATAATTAAGGACAGCATAATTATGCAGCCTGGGCATTCTCTTTTCCACCTCCTTCCGTCAGGAAAATGATACAAAAGCTCATGTGTCAACCGACTCAAGAACAGCTTCTTCCTGCTGCTGTCAGACTTTTGAATGGACTTAGCTTGCATTAGGTTGATCTTTCTCTACACCCCGGCTATGACCGAAACACTACTTTCTGCACTCTCGTTTCCTTCTCTATGAACAGTATGTTTTGTCTGTATAGTGCGCAAGAAACAATACTTTTCACTGCATACTAATATATGTGACAATAATTAATCAAATCACCTTCCCCTAATCTGTAATCTCCATTTAAATAGCGTTTCGGGGAAGGATGGGGGAGCAGATAGGAGAAACGTGCCTGTGGAGGCAAAATAATGGGTGCAACATGAGCAAATTTTTGGCCTCAGTTGTTTTATTGATTCATTTATGAATACTACCAAAATTAAAATCTTACATATCATAGTTGTGGCAACACTTCAGAGAGGTGTGGAATATATTACTTATTCCAGTCTTCACATGCACCACTTGTAAATCTCGATGATTTTACAGAGTAATTTATGGAGTAAATACATCAGGAGTCTCTAAATTGCACGCTACTTTGTGTGTTAAGGTTATCTAAACCCTGTAACAGTGTCAACAGAGTTCATTGAAACATGTCAGTGGAGTACAGTTTAAGAATGCAGGGCGAAGAAAACTATTACTTCACAAATCACCTCTCCAAGGCACTAAACGAAGCGTTCAGATCAATAATAGTTGTGGTAAAGTACCTTCTTCAAAGTAAGCTTCAGTCATTGAACATGTTTCTATAGAGTTTTCAAGCATCTATTTGGCAGGGGAAGATATATTTTTATGCGCACCGTAAAGGACAAGCAGGAGGAAGGTATGAAGGGATGATTTTGACACTGACACAATGTTGTGTGCAGAACAACTTGGGACAAGGTGTGGGAGTGTTTACATAGCTTCATGGAAGAAATAGAGGATGAAAGAAAGCATTTCTCTGGTTGAAAAAAGAATCCACCTGGATCTGTAGCGAGGCAGGCATGAACACCAGCAATAAGAAGCTGCCTAGTATGAAGCTTTCTACAGTAATACTTGCTTCTTCTCTTTCCCACTCAAAGCAGAGTAACAAGGAGTCCAAATGGAGACAACATTTTAATACCTGCTTCAGCGTCAGGCTGGGGAGAAGGGGGTGTGCTTAGCAGATGGCAGAAGATTAAAGGCATAGCCGGCCTTGAAGTTTTCTTTATCCAAATTTATTGCTGCAAAGCTGCCTATCCATTGAGCCTAAACCCACTTATAATTTAAAAAGGTCTTGGTGTCAACAGAGTGACAACCATAGGAAATAAAATGTCAAGTATATTGCCAGCCTTTCATTATCAGTTGATTCTTGCGCTGGTGTTTAGTGACAGCAATACTGGAAATCTTTGACACTGTGCAAATATGGGGATCTGACAAGAATATATTTGATAAGAATATAAGGAAATTTGGTCTGTCCACTACAACACACTCCAACTTTTACAGGTGCACCATAGAAGGCATTCTTTCTGGTTGCATCACAGCTTGGTATGGCTCTTGCACTGCCCAAGATTACAACAAACTATAAAGAGTCATGAATAAAGCCCAGACCATCACTCAAATCAGCCTCCTACCCACTGATACTGTCTACACTTCCCGCTGCCTCGGAAAAGCAGGCAGCATAATTAAGGATCCACGCACTCCGGACTCTCTCCCACCTTCCATCGGGAAAAGATACAAAAGTCTGAGGTCACGTACCAACTGACTCGAACAGCTCCTTCCTACTACCATCAGACTTTCGAATTGACTTATTTCTCATTAAGTTGATCTTTCTCTACACCCTAGTATGAATGTAACACTACATTCTGCACTCTCTCCTTTCTTTCTCTTTGAAAGGTATGCTTTCTCTGTATAGCACACAAGAAACAATATTTTTCACTGTATCCCAACACGTGATAATAATAAATCAAATAAAAACATTTTCTGAGCGATACTGGGGGTAAGTATTTAAAGTTGTACTTTTACTCTTACCTTTAATTGTACTGCTGATGTTGAAAGCATTTGCGTATACCTATGGCTATCCGTCTGGCCGTAGCCCCTTATCTGTAATATTGCAGGGTGGAAGAAGTGGCCACATGCCTGACAGGGATCTTTGCATATTTGTTAGTTCGCCCAAATTTATACAATGCCATTGCTGTACACACAGTTTTTGTTTCTGGACTTGCCTCAGTAAAGTAAGATAGTCAAAAGATGCCAAATGGAATGAAAAAACTTCTGCATCCAGATTTACAAATCAATAGCTCCTATCTCCATCCAAAGAATAGGAGCACGGCCATCCGTTACTCGTCCTGCAATAGGACCTTCAAGGCGCCTTCTGTTAATCGAAGAACTTTTCCTTGCTTCTTTGCTTGCAGGCATTCTTGGCTCACTCGAAATCTGCCAACTGTTCCAAAAGCTTTCTCCAGTAGAAACAGGCTTTTCTACACAGCCAAAAGAAAATCCATCAAGATTGAGCAACATCCTCATTAGCTGCTGCCACAGTGGGTCAGTCACTTCTCACTGATCACCCCTCTCCTCCCCCGTTAATCGTGCAACAATCTAAGCTTTCTGTGTATATTAATTGATCAGAAGTCTGTTAAAGTTAGGAAGGAGTGCTAGCCTTTCAAAATTTGGTGAGGTCGGCATTTAACCCCATGTAAATGGTAACCTTAACCATAATTTAGCTCCTATGGCAATACTGAGGAGTAAATCTAAGTTTAGGCTTACATTAACACTACAATGAAATTACTGTGAAAATCCCCTAGTCACCACACTCCTGCGTCTGTTGGGGTACATGGAGGGATTTTGATTTGTTTTATCATTGATACGTGTATTGGCATACAGCGAAAAGTATTTCTTGCACGCTATGCAGACAGAACTTACCATTCATAGAGAAGGAAATGCGAGAGTGCAGAATGTAGTGTTACAGTCATGGCTAGGGTGTAGAGAAAGATCAACTTAATGCAAAGTAAGTCCTTGCAAAAGTCTGACAGCAGCAGGGAAAAAGCTGCTCTTGAGCCGATGGTACATAACTTCAGACTTCTGTAATTTTTCCCCGACAGAGCTGCTTTGCCGAGGCAGCAGGACATGTAGACAGAGTCAATGGATGGGAGGCTGCTTTGGGAGAGGGAGAATTTAGCGAGGCCAATGCACCTAACCAGCATGTCTTTCAGACTGTGGGAGGAAACCTACGCAGACAACATGCAGACTCTGCAAATCAGTGACCTAAACCAGGAGTCGAACCTAGGTCCATGACGCTGTGAGGCAGCAGTGCCAACCACTCTGCCATCATGCCACCCAAGTTGACTATAGCTGACAAAGAAAGTTGTTCCCCAACATGTCTTCACTCCTACCTCAGAAGACAATTCCTTATTGCATGAAGTTCCTCAAACATCATATTAAACATTATTACTTTTGTTATGAGTTATAGGGTTCTCTTAATGGTGTGTGCTCTAAATTTATTAAGTTACAGCTACATATCAAAGTTGACTTATACTCTGCTTTTGATTTCCCCGTGGGGAGAAGCCAACTATTTTCATTAAACTTGTTTGTCCATAGACAGAGTATAAAACTTGGAGGAAAGAAAAGTTAATATTGACAACTGGAAATGTGTTTTCTTGTTCTTGAATATGTGGTACATTTTCAAGATAGGAAGCAATGAAGCAAATTGGAGAAGATAACATACAAAACAAACATTCTTGCTGCATCACTTTGCTCCAGGCAAGTTGTCAATGTTTGTAAGCAATAAGGTTTATGGTGGAATCAGTCAGGCTGCTGAGTGTTGCACAATTTAGATTTTTATATCTTCTACCCATTTGCTCAGTTAAATAGCCTCAAGCAGATCCAAAGGCAATTTGTGTTTGAGGACATACGCTGGCATGCTGTTACTCACTGACCTTCTCAAATGTGGCTCATACGTAAGGTTTATAAATGGAATTAAGGCCACCTTGTTGGTGTGGATGTGTTACAAAATGGATTTAATGCATTAGTGCTGGATGAGATGTGGTAATTTGAGAATTTAATTGAGGCCTCACCTGGAGTATTGTGTCCATTTCTGGGCACTACCATTTAGACAGGATATGAAGCTTTTGGAGAGGGTTCCAGCGCTACGGGATTGGATAGGCTGGAGGAGCTGAGGTTGACCTCTTTACTACGCAGAAGGAAATTTGATTTAAAAAAAAAGATTAAAGACTTGGTGGGGGCAGGGGTGTGGAATTGTTGCGGGCGGGAGAAGCGGACCATGCAAAGATCTGTTGATCTCAAGCGATTTTTCTGTTTTGGGAAAATCCTGCTCTGAGAGCAAATGAAGTATACAGTAAACCCTTAAGAGTATTGATAGGCCAAGGGTTCTGTGTGCTCAGGTACACGAGTCACTGAATGTGGCAATGCAGATGGAGAAGGTAGTCAAGAAGGAATACGTCATGCATGCCTTCATTGGTTGGGGCTCTGAGTTTAAAAATTAGCAAGTCATGTTGCAGCTTTATAGAACCTTAATTAGGCCGTACTTGGAATGTAGTGTTTAATTCCAGTCGGCACACTACCAGAAGGATGTGGAGGCTTTGGAGAGGGTACAGAAAAGATTTACCAGGATGTTGCCTGGCATGGAGGGTATTAGCTATGAGGAGAGGTTGGAGAAACTTGATTTGTTCTCTCTGGAACGACAGAGGGGTTGAGGGGAGACCTGACATAAGTCTACAAGATTGAGGAGGAACTTCTTCACTCAAAGGGTGGTGAATCTCTGGAATTCTCTGCCCGTTGAAGTGGTGGAGGCTGCCTCGCTAAATATTTTTAAGACGCGGGTTGATGGGTTTTTGATAAGAGAGGGGATTAAGGGTTATGGGGAGAGGGCGGGAATGTGGAACTGAGCCACGACAGATCAGCCATGATCTTATTGAATGGCGGGGCAGGCTCGAAGGGCTAGATGGCCTACTCCTGCTCCTATTTCTTACGTTCTTATGTATTATGAGAGGCATGGACAGAGTGGATAGTCAGAAGCTTTTTCTCGGGGTGGAAGAGTCAATTACTAAGGGGCACAGATTTAAGATGAGGGGCAAGGTTTGAAGGAGATGTACGAGGCAGCTGTTTTACACAGAGGGTAGTGGGTGCCTGGAACTCGTTGCCCAGGGAGATAGTGGAAGTGGATACAGTAGTGACTTTTAAAATGCGTCTTGACAAATACGTGAATAGGATGGGAATAGAGGCCATGGTCCCCGGAAGAGTGAGGGCAGCATTGTCGCTGCAGACTTGGAGGGCCAAAGAGCCTTTTCCTGTGCTGTAATTTTCTTTGAAGAGAAACTGTTTTCATTGGCTGCAGGCTGGGTTGGAAAGTAGAAGGCACAAAGTCAAGGACCAGGATATTTAGAATGGTTGGGAGTTCCCTTCCCATCGTCCAAGGGGTTGGCAGAGAATATATTGTCACCAATACTGCTGTCCGCGCAGCCATTAACGCTCCATTGAGTGTTAATTAGCTGCTAATTATCTGTGTCCATTGTTAAAAGAAGGCTGCTGATAATGCCCATGACTACCTCATCTACCATTCCCACCAACCTAAATATTGAGGCTGGGTGGGAAATGGCCCTTAAGTGGTCAATACTGGCCACAGAATGCTATACTGATATAAGCAGCAATTATTCATGTTGTGTAAACATCTTGTGGGCTCATTTATTTAGGCAGAAAGTTTGAAAACAACAGCAGAGATGTGTGTGTGCTCTGCTCAAAATCAAAAGTGATACCAAGATTAGGTCGCATGTTACAAATCTAGTGATATCAATCAACTATTCAGTGAAGGCATATTGTGACACTTGATTCTCAACCGGGGCAAGGGCAGCCAGCCTGGGTCTCGGCCGTCCCAACGTAAAATAGGACAGAGGGGAACCTGGTGGTAATGCTATCCAAAGAATTTTACGACCACATCCTGCCTACAAACCTGCCAGCGGAGGGAACATAAAACTCTGCCCACAGTGATATGCAAAAGAACCAGAGGTGACGGAAGCAAAAACCTTTTATATGCAATGAACGATTAGGATTTGAATGTGCTGCCATTGTGGTCATTGATTCACTCATACCTCCGTAAAGGAAGTGGGTTAAATACTTAAAGGAGCAAAAACTGCAAGAATATGGGGAAAGAGCAGGGATGTGGGGCTCTCTGGATCGCTCCATGAAAAACAGTGCACTTACACGATGGGCTGAATGGTCTCCTTTGTTGGACTATCATTCCATGAGTTCCCAGTTTCCATTATATCTCAAAGTTGGTGGGAGGGGTGGAATTCTTCCATTCTGCTAAGCTAACAAAGTAGCGCAATGGGCCAGGAGATTTCAGCGGGGCTGGATTAATGTGAACCGTTTTGGGGGTCCGGCCTTGAGCGCCTCTTCCAGTGGCAGATTTCTAACGTCATCAGCTTCGTGCCGGAAATAGGCGTGGAGCTACATTATGCATTCAAGAGGAGATTTTAATGTCATCTGAATATGATCAGCGGGCCTGGGTACAGGACTGAAGTCTCCAGGACTGGACTGGGGAATGGTCAGGGGGCCAGTGATCGGGTCGTGAGGTGAGTGGGGTGGGGGGAGTGGAGAGCAAGAATTGCAGGGGTCACGGGGCTGGCCAGCAAAGAGGGAGGCTGTCAGTGCAGGGTTACTGCTCATGCACCGATCTCGGCACTGACAGATCAGCACATGCGCAGTAGCCCACTCGGCGTGCTAATTTCAGTCTCTCTGCCAGAACTCCCACTGAAAAAACCAGCGTGAATTACTCCGGTTTTCATACGAATTTGACACTTAGAATTTTTGCGGGAAAATTCCACCCTTGATGTGCGTAAAGATCAGTGTCATGCTGCATCCATTTTAACAGACACAAATGCAACTATTATGATGTAACATGACACTAAATTAAAAGAGGAACATGCATCGTCTACCTGTCATTGTAATAAAGGGAGAGAGGAGGAGGCTCAATACAATATTGCACCAATTTGTTGATTGGTCTCTGGATGGTTTATTAAGGAGGAGCCAAGCCAATCCATTCAGAGACATATTTGCAATGTTGCTTTGTTCATTTTCTAGCTTTTTGAATCTAAGAAGCATTTATTCAAATTCTGTTTGGCTCAGGTTAATGTTTTCACATTAGTGAGCTTATCCTACTGATTTCAATGGGAGGTTACATGACAGGAACCTTTGAAGAAAATAAATTAAATTAGGCAGCTTCCATAGCTGAAGAAGGGCTTTGTTTAAAAGTAAATATATTCTCAGTTTGAACAGATTTATTAAGTTTGACATGAGGCGAAAGCATGAAATTACTGTAAATATATGTTTCATGTTTCTGTTATTTATTCTTAAGTTTTTGCACTATTTAATAAATAAATATAGCTGTATCACAAAGCAAATGTATCCAAAAATGGTTGCTTCAGTTAACAACAAGCCAGTTAGTTGAAAATCTGTAGCAAATAAAATTTTGGAATCTTCTTAATGATGGAATTACCAAATATGTAGATACAGAGGAAATAATCAGATAATAGATTTAGCACGAGAGGGTTTGAGGAGGCGACAGATACAGAGATGATAGAGATTGATGATGAGTAATACATATTTGAAAAGAGACTACACAGGAAACTAATAAGAAGATGAGGAACATGGAGAACATAGGAGCAGGAGTCGGCCATTTGGCCCCTTGAGCCTGTTCTGCCATTTAACTAGATCATGCCTGAATGTCCACCTCAATACCATCTTCCTGCACCATCTCTATATCCCTTGATTACATTGGTATTTAGGAATCCATCAACCCCCGCTTTGAGCGTATTAAACAACTGAAACTCCACAGCCCTTTAGAAAAGAGTTCCAAAGATTCTCCACCCTCTGATTAAAGAAATTTCTTCTTATCTCTGTCCTATATGGCCTACCTCTTAATTCCAGAACCCTGCAACTACCTTGCCAGGCCCAGTAAGGATTTTGTCTACTACCGTGAGATCACCTTTCATTCTTCTAAACTCTAAAGATACAAGCCCAGTCTCCTCAATCTTTCCTCTTAGGGCAACTATGCTATCACAGGGATTAGACTGGTGAACCTTTGACACTGCCTAATCTCACCATTAATTTTAAGTGCCTAGTTATTACATCCTTTAGAATAGATTCTATTACTTTGCCCTATTTTATCTCCCTCCTTTCTGAAATAGTGGGGTTATATTTGCTACCTTTTCATCTGCAGGCAGCATTCTAGAATCTATAGAATTTTGTAAGATGACCACCTATGCATCCACTATCTTGACAGTTACCCTTTCAACGTGTAGGTGCAGATTACAAGATCCAGGGAATTTATTAACTTTCAGTCTCGGTAATTTATCCAGCACTAATACAGTACACTAATACAGTACACTAATCCTTCAGCTCCCCAATATTTCAGGAATATTGTTTTCATCTTCCATCATGAAAACAGATGCAAAGGGCAGGATTTTCTGGCCTTGCCTGGCGCAAAACCAAGAAATCCCACCTGACGTCAATGGACTCTTTCATGGTCCACCACTCCTCCCAAAGTATTTGTTTAATTTCTCTGCCATTTCTTTATTTCCTATTATAAGTTCTCATTTCTCTAGTTGCATTGGGCCCACATTTGTCTTTATTAACCTCCTCCATTTTATATTTATTACAAAAGCTTTTACAGTCTGCTTTTATACTCTTCTCTAGTTTACATTCATCCTTTATTTTCTCTTCCTTTATCGGTTTATTGGTTCTCCTTTGCAGAATTTTAAATTGTTCCCAATGGGAGTTTTCATTGACTCCATCCCACATATCCAGGGTACCCATGGCAGGGGTGCACCATCGACAGGACCAGGAGATCCCAGAGGCGTGAGCAATCAAAGTTCTGGCCATCGACCTAGAGAAGGAATATTGAGAGTCAAGAAAATAGGTAGCACAGTAAAGTCAGAAGGATAGCAAATATTCTGAGGGACAAAAATATTGAGGTGGTGAAATGGATAAAAGGAAATGGCAGATAGAATTCTATGTCAGTAAATAAGGCTGTACATTTTGATTAACAAAGCAATCATTGTACTTTGAATGGGAGAACGTTAGGTGAGGTGGAAGAACAGAAGGAATTGAAAGTTCAGGTTCACAAGACATTAACAGGAAAAGGTCATTTTAAAAAAAGTTAATGGAATCGTGGGAAGAATTGTAGGATATAGAGTTGAGGTGTAATGATGAATCTATATAAAATCTCTGTAACATCACAGCTGGAAGTACTGCTTGCGCATTTGGGCTCTACACAATAGGAATGAGTTTGCAGGCGCATCGTAGAAACACGAGAATGCTGCCTGGGATAGGGAAATAAATACGAAGAAAGACATGATGATAAATGGGGCTGTTTCATTAGAACGGGGGAGATTATGTTGTGATTTTGATGGACATTTTTAAAATGATAAAAGGATGGCATAGGGTATAAAGAAACAGACTGCTTCTTGAGGATGACAAGTGTAGAAGGAGAGGAAAAAGATAGAAATTTAAATGTAAGGGATTAGAACAGAGGGCTTGGGAGCTTCTTCACAAAGAGCATTGTAGGGCTGTATAATGCACACTTAGAGTTTGTGATTGAAACAGAGACCATTTTAACATTTAAAAATAGATTATGTTGGCAGTTGAAAGGGAATAAAGCGATAGACCTACAGTGAGAGCACATGGGGTTAGGAAGCTTCGTTGTGCAGACAATATACATTGTAGACTGATTAGGCTGCATGGCCTATTTCCATCTTTTAATTTTTCTATAATTCTATAAAGCATCTAGTTGTTTCCAAGATGTGGAAAATCCTGTCAATGCGTGGACCAGAACCAATATCATGAGAGAATTTTTCTGTTCTGATCAGAATAGTGAAAATGACACTGGGAGCAAGGGGGTCAACAATATGAGTGTGATTTGAACCAGGAAAGCCAAGAATAACTGGTGAGAAAAAGGTAAAAGAACCCCAAGACATAAAAATTATCCCCGCTGGTCAAAAAGGATCATAATTGAGTCAACTATAAACAGTCAGGCTTGAGTTACAATGAAGTGAGGTAGAAAAAGTGAAACGAGCACATGAGTAATGTGAATAAATATAGGGAATGTTCATTTTGCTTTCACTTTTAAAATAATCAGAGTGAAGCAGGGATAGAAACACAGCAAAGAGCTGAACCGTGAGTCATAACAACTCAAAATACTTGTACAAATCAATATTACTGTCCAGAGATACCCTTTAATGGTGCTGGCTCCTCAAGCATGTCATACTGTGGAAAGAATAACCTAACTGAGGGAGTGAGGAAGAAAGAGCAAGAAAAGAGAGTAGGGAAGCGGGGGAAAAAATCTAAAATTACAACTTGGTGTATACACAATGAAAAGATAAGAAAAGAAGCAGCTGAAGAAGTTCAGCAAAGGTGCCTAGAACAGGAACTGGCTACAACAATGACGTGCGCATTGATAAAAGGGAGAGTAAGTATGTTAACTTTTAATAATGCAGCACGTTTAATGGACAGGAGGAGATATTAGGATGGATAACCAAAAGGTCAGTCAAAGGGGTTTAAGGAGTGTGGGTGTGTGGGGGGATGGTATGGGGCGTGTGTTTGGGGAGAACGAGTAGTATGGGGGTATGAATGTGGGGTGGTGTGGAAGGGGTGTGTGTGGGTCGTGGGGGGTAATGTGGGTGTATATATTTTGTGTGTCCGGGCGGGGGAGGGGGGAATGGGTATTTGTGTGTGTGTGGGTTGGAGAGGTGGAATTTCTGAGTTCAGTGCCACAATAGCAGAAGACACGATCAGCAGTGATGGGGAGATTATAATCAGAGATGCTCAGATAAACGAATTCCAGAGGATTGTGGAGGCTGGAGGAAAATACAGAGGTCGAAAAGGAACAATACCATTTGGGTGGTAAAAACAAGCATTTTAGAATTAATTCATTGGCTCCAGGTTAATCAAGGAAGGTCAGTGAGCACATGGGTAGTGATGGGTGACTGGAATATTGTGAGAGTTTGGACACAGACAGCAGTGAGAACTCAGGGTTGAAATTGCAAGAATTGCCAGAATTGCTTTCGGGGAAAAAAAAGTGTGGAATAGGTTTCTAAGCAAATCCATGGATGAGGGTTCTGCACCAGAAGAGCTAGGTAGTCTTTGATATGAAATTGGAAGGTCATCTTGGGGTCGAGTATGGCGCCATAGTTGTTAACATTCTGGTTGGGCCTCAGCCAGTTGCCACTGAGAGGGATGGTGTCAGATAGTAAGGGATTGGAATTTGTGGCAGGGCTAAAGATAATGGGCGGAATTTTATGGCCTTGGTCATCTCGAAACCATAAAATCCCACCCGCGGTCAATAAACCTTCCCACTGCCCACCCTTCACCTGCTCCAATTCCCATGGTGGGCTGGGGCGGTAAAATTCTGGTCAATGGCTTCAGTCTTCCTAATGCCTAACTGAAAGAAAAGGCAAAATGAATCTCTATTCCTGACCAGAAACATCCAGAAAAAGCAGCTGTCAAAAAATTGGTGGTGAGCTAAGATCATTACAATCCCCAAGTCTGATAAAGATCCTAAAGAAGCTTCCAGTTACAGACCAATTTATCTGCTATATATGTAATAAACCGCTAGAGAGGATCATGCAATGCGTCCAACTAATGTGGTACATACACTATCCATAGACTAAGTTGGATTCCAAAAGGAATGCAGTACAGAAGATCGGGTACTTGCCCTCACCACCCATATCAAAAATGACTTTTAAAAACACCTGAAGAAAAACTGGAGTCATCTAACTTGATCTGACTACAGCCTATGATACTATTTGGCACAAAGGCATACTAGTCAAGCCATTTGCCTTCTGAACTACTTGTTGGACTTGCTTGTTAGATTTTTGTGATTCATGCACTTGAACATCTAGTTCCCTCTGGACTCATTCACCTGCAGTCTCTTTCCATTTTGATAATAGCCTGCCTTTTGATTCTTCCTACTAAAGTGCATGACCTCACATTTCCCCACAGTAAACACCATTTGCCTGCTTTTGGCCCAGTCACCCGATCTATCTATATTCCATTAAAGAATCTCAATATCCTTATCATAACACGTCCTGCAACTTATCTTTGTATTATCAGCAACTTTGGAAACCTTACATTCTGTACCTTCTTCCAAGTCATTAATGTACACGGTGAACAATTGCAGGGCAAAAGCTGATCCCTGTGGTACTCCACTAGTTACATCTTTCCAATCTGAAAAGTACCCATTTATTCCAACTCTCTTTTTTATGTGACAGCCAGTTTTAAATTCATGCTA
Organism: Carcharhinus amblyrhynchos; assembly: GCF_965287045.1. Taxonomy (NCBI): domain Eukaryota; kingdom Metazoa; phylum Chordata; class Chondrichthyes; order Carcharhiniformes; family Carcharhinidae; genus Carcharhinus; species Carcharhinus amblyrhynchos. The sequence goes on along the minus strand of NC_137342.1, from coordinate 22,947,954 downwards.
ACACATTACCTTCAATTCCATGGACTTTTACTTCATGTATTAGCCTCTTGTGAGGCACCTTGTCAAATGCCTTTTGGGAATTGAAATATAGTACATCTACACATTCCCCTTATTCCCTCTCCTTGTTACAAACTCAGAAGAATTGAGAAAATTTGTCAAACATGATTTACCTTTCATAAAACCATGTTGACTAGGTATGATTATATTCAGCTTTCCTAAATGATTAGCTATTTCCTCTTTAATCATTGACTCCAGCATCTTGCCAATAGTAGCTGTTAAACCAACTGACCTGTAGTTCCCTGCCTTCTGCCTTTCTCCCTTTTGAACAAGGGCTGATTTGCCATCTTCTGGTACCTTCCCGGAATTTAGTGAATTACGAAACATTTCAGCCAATGAATCCACTATCTATGCAGCCACTTCCATTCAAACTCTAGTGTGCAGTTCATCAGGTCCTGGTAACTTGTCTCCCTTCAGCACCTTGATTTTCTGTAATAGTCTCTCTCCTTGATTGGGAGTTTTGTAAGTTCCACCATGTTATCTGAAATTAGTCCATCAGATAATTTAATAAACAGAAAGGCAGTAGCCTGTTAACTTTATTGCAAGAGCATTGAGGTACAAGAACAAAGCAGTCTTGCTACAGTTGTGCATGGCTTTGGCAAGATTGTATCTGAAAGAGTGTTTTTTTTTAGTCTCCACGTGCGTGAAAGGATATATTTGTATTGGAGGTGGTGGAGTGAAGATTCGCTAAATTGGTCCGCATGATGAAGTGTTGTCCTATGATGAGAGGCAGAATAAATTGGGTTCATATTCTGGAGTTTGGAAGAATGACAGTCAGCCTCATTGAAAATTACAAAATTCTGAAAAAGCGTGACAGGATAATGAGTGTTTCTGTTGGTCAGGGAATCTAAAACATGGGGCACCGACTTAGGATAAGGATAGTTTGGGAGAGAGATGAAGAGAAATCGTTTCATTCAAAGGGTTATGCATCTTTGCAATTTCCTACCCCAGAGTGTTCTGGCTGCTCCATCGCTGAATACATTTAAAGCTGGGATAAAGAGCTTTTTGGTCTGTTTGGGAATTAAGAAGTGGGCGGAAAAATGGAGTTGAAGCCTAAGACCAGGCATGATCATACTGAATGGTGGAGCAGGTTCAAGATGCTATGTTGTCTACTCTTGACTCGTGCTCTTTTGTTCTTATTGTTTTCCTTAAGCCACATTACGTACTCTGGGTTTGACATTAGTAGTGAATTCTGGTGTATATAACTAATGGTGTCATCTCCTAAACTGGTATTATCAGTACCCATCAAGATTCAGAGCACCAATCAAATTGTAAGTATTTGCATTCTATGTTTCAACTCTAAGTAGATGTATTTTTAAAAAAAAATAGTCAGCAATTAAATTTCAGTTCCAGGTATGTGGAAGTATTTATGATTTGTTAGTCTCCTAACAACAATTTATGCTTTTAATCTCGCTTTATTTTTAAGTTAGAATGACTGAAAGAGTCTCTCTTTTCCTTGACTGCTGTACTAAGTTCACTACCAAGTACAAGTAATCGCATTTAAAAGATTGATTTGCAGGAAGCGTGTAATAAATATGTCAGAGTGACAGATTATGTTCACAACCTCGACTGTAAACAATATGCAAAGTTATGCAAATATTTCTAGTCTCTGAAAGCTTTTTTCATATTTCTTCATATGCTGTTGGCATCACTGGCAAGACCAACATTTGGTACCCGTCCGTGATTGCCCTTGAGAATGTGGGTTTGAGCTGACTTTCTGAATAGTTGCAGTCCGTTTGGTGCAGATACGCCCACAGTGCTGTTAGGAAGGAAGTTCCAGGATTTTGACCAAACTGCACTGAGGGAATGGCAAAATATTTCCAAGTCGGGATTGTGTGCGGTCTGGGGGGAACTTCAAGGTTGTGATGTTCCCTAGTATCTGCTGCCCTTGTCCTCTAGATGCTAGTGGCCATGGATTTGGAAGGTGCTTTCTCTCAGGAGCTTTGGTGAGTTTCTGCAGTGCATCTTGTAGATGGTACACACTGTTGACATCACTGGTGAAGAGAGTTAATGTTTGTGGATAGGGTGCCAATCAAGCAGGCTGCCTTGTCCTGCATGGTGTTGAGCTTTGAGTGTTTTTGGAGCTGCACTCATCCAAGCAAATGGAAAGTATTCCAGTTTTGACAAAGGGTCATCTGGACTCAAAATGTCAGCTCTTTTCTCTGCTTACAATCGCTGCCAGACCTGCTGCAATTTTCCAGCATTTTCTCTTTTGTTTCAGATTCCAGCATCCACAGTAATTTGCTTTTATCCAGTATTCCATCACATTCCTTACTTGTACCTTGCAGATAGTGGATAGGTTTTGGGGAATCAGGACATGAGATACTCACCAGGGGATTCTTAGCTTCTGACTTGCTCATGTAGCCAGGTTATTTTATATATAGCAATTCCAGTTCAGTTTTTGATCAATGTTAACTCCCAAGATGTTGATGGTGGGGAATTCAGCGATGGTGATGCCATTCATTATCAAAGGGTTATGGTTAGATCCTCTCTTGTTTGAGATGGTAATCGTATGGCACTTGTTTGACACAAATGTTACTTGTCACTTGTCAGCGTCAGCCTGGATATTGTCCAGGTCTTGCTGCATTTGGACATGGACTGCTTCAGTATCTGAGGAGTCACAAATATGCTCAACATTGTGCAATCATCAGCGAATATTTCCACTTCTGACTTTATGATTATTGGAAGATCATTGATGAAGCAGCAGAAGAAACTTCTACAGTGATATCCTGGAGCTCAGATGAATGACCTCCAAACACTACAACTATCTTCCTTTCTGCCAGGTATGACTCCAAGATGCGGAGATACCGGTGTTGGACTGGGGTAAACACAGTAAGAAGTCTGACCACACCAGGTTTAAGTCCAACCAATTTACTTGATAGTAAACTCACAAGCTTTCGGGGTTTGCCCCTTCATCAGGCGAAGGGGCAAACCCGGAAAGCTTGCGAGTTTACTATCAAATAAATAGGTTGGACTTAAACCTGGCGAGGTCAGACTTCTTAAGGTATGACTCCAACCAGTGGAGAGTTTCCCTGCTGATTCTTATTAACTTCAGTTTTGTTGCTTGCTTGATGCCATATTTGGTTAAGTGCTGCCTTGACCAAGGGAAGTCACTCTCAATTCACCTCTAGAATTCAGCATTTTTATCCATATTTGAACCAAGACTGTAATGAGGTGGAGAGTGAAGGGACTGTGGCAGAATCCAAACTGAGCATTAGTGAGCAGATTATTGCAAAGTAAATATTGCTTGATTGTACTGTTAATCACCCCTTCCATCATTTTACTGATAATTGAGAGTAGAATGAAGGGGGCAGTGATTGCCTGAGCTGGATTTGTCCTGTTTCTTGTGCATAAGGTATACCTGGGCAATTTTCCACATTGCCTGGTAGATGCCAGTTTTGTAGCAGGACTGGAACAGCTTGGCTACGGATGTGCCAAGTTCTGGAGAGCAAGTCTTCAGTATTATTGCTGGAATATTGTCAGAATCCACAGGCTTTGCAGTATCCAGTACCTTCAGTCATTTCTTGATATCACATTGGTTGAATCAAATTATGAAGACTGAAATCATGATACTGGGGACTTCCAGAGGAGGCTGCGATGGATCATCCATTTGGAATTTCTTGTTGAACATTGTTGCAATGCTTCAGCCTGGCCTTTTGCACTGATGTTCTGGGCTCCTCCATCACTGAGGATGCTTTAATTGTCCACCAACATTCACAGCTGCATTTGGCAGGAGTGTTGAGTTTAGATCTGACCCATTGGTAATGGGATTGCTCTGTCTATTAGTTCTTATGCTGTTTGTTACACAGATAGTCCTGTGTTGTAGCTTCACCAGGTTGACACCTTATTTTTAGATATGCCTGGTGAGGCTCCTAGCATGCCCTTCTGTACTCTTCATTGAACCAGGGTTGATTCCCTGGCTGGGTGGTAATGGTAGAGGGTTGGATATGCTGAGGCATGAGGATATAGATTGTGATAGAATACAGTTCTGTTGCTGATGATAGCCCACAGCATCTCATTGTTCAGTCTTGAGTCGCTAGATCTGTTTGAAATCTATCCTACTTAGCATGGTAGTAATGTCTCACAGCATGATGGAGGGCATATTCAATGTGAAGATGAGACTTTGTCTCCACAAGGATTGTGCAGTGATCACTCCTACTGCTCCTGTCATAGACAGATGCATCTGTGGCAGGCGGGTTGGTGAGGATTAGGTCAAAAACATTCTTCTCTCTTGTTGGTTCCGTCACTAACAGCCATTTGGAACTATATATCCCTGTTCATTCATTGTCATTGAGTCACAGTCCTGAAATCCTTTCCCTAATTGCACTTTGTGTCCACCACATGGACTGTAGCCACTCAAGAAGATGGTTTACCATCACATTCTCCAAATACAGGCCTTCCCACTCACCCTCGTATCTCAAAACTTAATTTTTACAGAAGTTGAAAGGGGGTCATCTGTCTGAAACAAATGGCCAACTTGACGACCCAACTAAGTCCAATAATCCTGTTTGGAGCATTTTAACCATTCCCTACACACTAATTTTGGGAAGTGTAAATCAGCCTCCTCATTTCCATCCTCTGCCATCTGCAGAATTGTTGCTGAAAGTGGTAATTCAATAATATGATGAACGACCTACATAGCCACCTGTGACACAGCAGGAAAGCCAAGCCGGCTGCATCACGGTACATCTTTATGAACCTCTTCAATCTGTTTTGTTTGAAGAATTAATATCACAACTGTGAATCTTGCATAGTAGAAAATGTTAAGAAGTGAATTGTTTTATTTATCTCCAAAGGAATATCATAGAATCCCTACAGTGCAAAAGGAGGCCATTTGACCCATCGAACCTGCACTGACAACTATCCCATTTGACCCATCGAACCTGCACTGACAACTATCCCACTCCGGCCATATCCCCATAACCCCATGCATTTACCCTGCTAATCACCTTGACAGTAAAGATCAATTTAGCATGGCCAATCAACCTAACATCTCGGAGAAAACCAGAGCAGACGGAGGCAACCCAGATACATGTAAGATAATCCTCTCTGCAACTTGCTCATGCAAACCACAGCATTCCAGATTTGACCAGCCAGATGTGTGCTAGGACAGAACTGTTCTGTTATTGACCTAACCGGGATGAAGAAAATAAACAGCTAGGGCTCCTGTTCCTGATCATAGGAAAGTGAAGGGAAATAATTTTGACTTTGAACAGTAGTGTAAATTGCACAATGTCACCTCCTGATGTTAGTTTCCACATAAAAATTGTAGGTGATGTTTAACAAGTGGCAGAGCTGATATTTCACATTTTCTATTGTTACCTAAAGTCCAAAATGCCCCAATATATGTGAATGTGAATTGAGGGTGAGGAAAGATCTGAGCTGAACTCCAATATTTCCCACGATTGAGCAGCTGGTCAGTGCACACTGACTGCTGATGGCACTCAAGGAAATATATTGCAATATGGAGATAAGAACAGAAAATTGGTACATTACCTTACGGTGAAACTATTGGTAGCACCTTCTGAGCCCATTGAACCATAGAACACTACAGTGCAGAAGGAGGTAATTTGGCTGAACAAGTCTGCACCAATAACGATCCCTATCTGTGTAACCCCAGATGTTTACCCCGCTAATCCCTCTAACCTGCACATTCCACTACACAAAGAGGCAATTTAGCATGGCCAATGCACCTAACCTGCACATCTTTGGAATGTGGGAGGAAACCAGAGCATCTGGAAGAAATACGGGGGTAAGGCCTGGGTGGGATTGTGGTCGGTGCAGACTCGATAAGCCGAAGGGCATCCTTCTGCACTGTAGGGTTTCTATGATTCTGCGAAATCCATGCAGACACGGGGAGAGTAGGCAAACTCCACACAGACCCTGACCCAAGCCAGGAATCGAACCCAGGTCTCTGGAGTTTTGAGGCAGCAATGTTAACCACTGTGCTACCATTCTGCATGTTCATGCCCTCTTACTACCTACAGGAACATGTACAGCAGACCCCCAAGAACACCTACACCTGCATGCTCCCCCCCCCCCCCCCCCCGTGTCTCACACCATCCTGAACTGGAACTACATCACTGTTCTTTCACTGTCATCCAGGATAAAGGCAAAATACTGCAGATGCTGGAATCGGAAACAGCATCCGCAGCCACCACCCAAGCACCCCCACCCCCAATCCTCATAGTATAAATCTCACATGATTTTCTTTACTCTCAGCTCCGATGAAGGGTCATCTGGACTCAAAATGTTCTATTCTCTCTCCACAAATGCTGTCAGACCTGCTGATACTTTCCAACATTTTCTGTTTTTGTGTGTGAAAATCCAGGAATTCCTTTCCTTACTGCACTGCGAATGTGCCTATACCAATTAGATTCAGTGGCTCAAAAGAGAAGTTTACTCCCAAATTTCCAAGGACAATTAGGAATGGGCAATAGTGCTGCCCTTGCTAGTAACACGCAAATCCCATAAATGAATAAATACAAATAAACTGAATTTCCCAAGTTCTCATTTTGTGACAAAAAATGAGATAAACCAGCCTCCCAGCCATTGACTCTGTCTATACTTCCTGCTGCCTTGGAAAAGCAGCCAGCATAATTAAGGACCCCACGCACCCCGGACATTCTCTCTTCCACCTTCTTCCATCGGGAAAAAGATACAAAGTTCTGAGGTCATGTATTAACCAACTCGAGAACAGCTTCTTCCCTGCTGCTGTCAGACTTTTGAATAGACCTGCCTTGCATTAAGTTGATCTTTCTCTGCACCCCAACTATGACTGTAACACCACATTCTGCTCTCTCTTGTTTCCTTCTCTATGAATGGTATGCTTTGTTTGTATAATGCACAAGAAGCAATACTTTTCACTGTAACTAATACATGTGACTATAATAACTCAAAAAATGCAAATTATTAGGAGCAAAATCCATTGACAATAATAACTTTGAAAGGCAGACCTTTTACTTACAAACAAGTCAAAATTTCAGTGTTGGGGTTTTGGGGAGAGGAAAATGATAGGAAGGAGAATGAATTTAAAAGATTGTTTCTGTCAGCAGTAACACCTTTTGCTTAATCTATAGATTCCAAACCTCTTGGTGAATGGCTTTATGATTTAAAATTTACATTTCAATTTGAAGTTCACTGTAAACTTTGTGCATTAACGAATGAAATTCCTCCCTCCAACTGACCAACAACAGGATTCATTCGATGTGTCTTGATTAAGATTTAAATTTTGTTCTTTTGCTCGAAGTATCTTAATTCATCTGCTAATTACGTTGGAATGCTGTAACTCGCCAGCCAGCAATTTGTTTTCTCAGGACAACTTTGAATATTCAATTACTTATTACCAGCTAATTACAGTAATTACATGCCATAATTGTTTTCTTCCCTGGCATATTTGCTTCATTCTCACCACCAGCCCAAAATGGCTCATGTGGTGCACTCATAATTAGGCAAAGGAGCCAGTGGAAGAGGTGTATAATTGAAAGGTGGTGAAAATACATTTATTCACGAGATATTTGATTCATTGACACTAGACCCAACAGAAGGGGTGAAAAAATCTGCTCCTGGCACCTTATTGAACCTGTGATCAATGTCTTAAAAAATTCACAACCAGCTAATGGAGTCTGTTGGTATTTTGATGTCCTTATTGTAAAGCGCCTTCTCAGTACTTAATTATTGTTGTTGTTTTTCCTTGTGGGAAGTGGTGCTGCACACAAATCTTCATCTGAAGGAACTGAGACATGTTTATGTGCCACGACACTACGGGAAATGTAAATTATGCTGAAAATGTTGCGATGTGGATTTAAAGGGAAGGCAATGGAGCGTGAAGGAGTTGCTTTGTTTGCTTTTATAATTAAATTGTACAAAAGTAGTACCAAACTGTGTTTCTAACCAGTTTACATCATTATGACATGCATTGATACAAGAGGGACAAGATTTACGAACATTTGGAGAGGTTTGACATGATCAGGAATAGTCAGCATGGATTTGTCAAGGGCAGGTCGTGCCTTACGAGCCTAGTTGAGTTCTTCGATAATGTGGCTGAACACATTGACGAAGGAAGTGCCGTGGACGTGGTGTACATGGACTTCAGCAAGGCGTTTGATAAGGTCCCCCATGCAAGACTTCTTGAGAAGGTGAGAGGGCATGGGATCCAAGGGCCTTTGGCCTTGTGGATTCAGAACTGGCTTGCCTGCAGAAGGCAGAGAGTGGTTGTGGATGGGGCTTTTTCTGAATGGAGGTCAGTCACCAGTGGTGTGCCTCAAGGATCTGTTCTGGGACCCTTGTTGTTTGTCATTTTCATAAATGACCTGGATGAGGAAGTGGAGGGATGGGTAAGTAAGTTCGCTGATGACACTAAGGTCGGTGGTGTTGTGGATGGTCTGGAAGGATGGCAAAAGTTGCAGCAGGACATAGATAGGATGCAGGACTGGGCGGAGAAGTGGCAGATGGACTTCAACGCGGATAAATGTGTAGTCGTCCATTTTGGCAGAACCAACGGGATGAACGAGTACACTTTCAAGGGCAGAAGTCTGAGTAGTGTTGAAGAGCAGAAGGATCTTGGGGTCCGGGTCCACAGGACTCTTAAATCGGCCTCGCAGGTGGAGGAGGTGGTCAAGAAGGCGTATGGTGTACTGGCCTTCATTAATCGAGGGATTGAGTTTAGGAGTCGGGAGGTAATGCTGCAACTTTATAAGACCCTTGTCAGGCCTCATTTAGAGTACTGTGCGCAGTTCTGGTCGCCTCACTATAGGAAAGATGTAGAAGCTATTGAGAGGGTACAGAGGAGATTTACAAGGATGTTGCCTGGACTGGGAGGCATGCCTTATGAAGTTAGGTTGAGGGAGCTGGGACTCTTTTCCCTGGAGAGACGAAGGTTGAGAGGCGACCTGATAGAAGTTTACAAAACGTTGAGAGGAATAGATAGGGTGGACTCTCAGAGGCTATTTCCCCGGGTTGAAATGGTTGCTACGAGAGGACACAGATTTAAGGTGCAGGGAGGGAAGTTCAGAAGTGATGTTAGGGGTAAGTTTTTCACTCAGAGGGTGGTGAGTGAATGGAATCGGCTGCCGTCAGCGGTGGTGGAGGCGAACTCGCTGGGGTCTTTTAAAAGACTTCTGGATGAGTATATGGGGTTTAATGAGATTGAGGGTTATAGATAGGTCTGTAGGTTGGTAGGTGTTGATGTGATCGGCGCAACTCGTGGGCCGAAGGGCCTGTTTGTGCTGTAGTGTTCTATGTTCTATGTTCTAAAGAAAGAGAAAACTGACATGAAAGTAAACTGGCCCGAGACATAAAAATAGATTACAAACGAATCTATAGTTATGCTAAAGGAAATAATTAATAAGAGGAAACATGGGTTCCTTAGAGGCAAAGACAGGATAAATTATAACGTAAGATAAGGCAATTGCTGAGGCATTGTACAAATGCTTGATTTGATTTGATTTATTATTGTCACACGTACTGAGGTGCAGTGAAAAGTATTTCTTCATGCGCTATACAGGCAAAATGTACCATTCACAGAGTACATAGGAGAAAAGGAAAAGGATAGGGTGCGAGATATAGTGTTGCAGTTACAGGTAGGGTGAAGAAAAAGATCAACTTAATACATGATAGGACCATTCAAGCGTCTGATGACGGAAGGGAAGAAACTGAAAGTGAATTCAAAAGAGCATTGCTAGACAGTGTAAAAGATTCAGTCATAGAAGCACAGAAAGGTCATAAGAGATTAAATTAAAAGTTATGCTGGGGAAAGCTTGCAAGAAGTCGTTTCATTCTAACCGGCAAGTCTTTCAATCTCTGGGAGGAAACCCATGCAGACACGTGGGGAGTCTGCGGACTCCCCACAGACAGTGACCTAAGCCAGGAATCAAACCCAGGCCTCTGGCGCTGTGAGGCAGTGGTGCTAACCACTGTGCCACCCAGGTTTAGGACAGAGATGAGGAGAAACACCTCCACTCAGAGTGGCCAGACCATGGAATCTGCCAGCAGAGAAAGCAGCTAAGGCCAAAACAATCTACACTTCCAAGAAGCAGCCCGACACAGCACCTGAAGGACACGGGTGGGGGGTGAGGTGGCATCAGGCCTGTTACCTGTCTTCATGGGAGAAGGAACAAATAAAGCACTCCGGAAACGTATTGCTCACCATTTACTCGTAGTGGTGGAGCCACAACAATACTCCAAAATTGACATAATCCACAGCAAAGTAATGTGCTTGATTACTTTCCTTGCCTCTTTACCGATGCCAAACTGTGGCCTGTAATATTCCTGGCTCCACAAACCTGACCTGGGAGCAAGTTCCCCACAAGGTTAGATTTTAGGTGAAAATGGGAGTTGCAGCAGGCAGCCCTGGAATGACTGAGGATGAGGGCTGGGCAAAAGGCCTGCCTCAGAGCATAGGCAAGTGGAAGTGATTTAAAATAATAAACCAGAAAACAATCCTTCAGTTCTCACCCCTCCACATACTCCTCATGCCCCATCCATGTCAATCCATGCCATCTCCAAACCACCACCCATTCCCCATGGCCTCTCGTACACACCAATTCCAAATAATGGCCCTCTAACCACCTCCAATGTGCCCTCTTACTAGTCAGGTCAACCTATGCCCCTCTGCCCATCCTCATGGCTCTTTATAGCCGCTGTACCAATTAGTGCCAACTCATGTCAATTTATGTCCCCAGCAACCACCCTTTGCTCTGATAGCTATCATGCCAACTTCCCAATATCCAACATGAGTGGACCACAGGACCTTTTCTGAGATTAGATAAAATAAAGTTATTAATTGTCCATTAAATAATTTACTATTTCTAAACAAAAAAAACGCTTCCAGAAGGAAAAAAACATCAATTATATTTAACTTTATTTAAAGAGCAAAGAACAACACAGCACGGGAAACAGGCCCTTTGGCCCTACAAGCCCGCACTGCTCATTTTAACATTTAGTGAGTGCATCATTCCCATCCTCCTCCTTCCTACGACTTTTGTCTACGCCCCTTAGGCTCCACAATAAAGGGGTGCAAATTGAGAGAAGTATATGTGCGCTAGATTAAGGGAGGTCTAACTTAGGGACAATTTGTTTACACCAATCAGCCTAAAAGCACGCTTTTGGGGTGTGGGAGGAAACTGGAGCACCCAGAGAAAACCCACACAAGCATGGGGGGAACGCGCAAACTCCCACAGACGTGGACCCAAGTTGGAGATCCGACCCAGGTCCGTGTATCTGCACAGCAAATAGTGATAGTCACTGAACTGTCGTGTTGGTCCAGTTTAAGTGTACGCTAACGACGTGAAGCACCAGGCAACTCTCGAAGTAACATCCAAGAGCAGCCCTTGCACGACCCTTGTTGGTCAACAAGGTGGACCGAATCACCTGTGAATGTTAAAAAAAAGAGACATCAATAAACATACACAGCCTATACAGACATTCATGGAAGATCCCCAGAAGCCCAATTGTAAGAGACAGGTGAGCCATAAAATATGTTGGACTGCCCATAGGAATCTATTGATTCCCAGGAACGTCCTGAGACTCTTGATCCTTAACTAGAACATTCTCTTGTATCCCTCCATCTCTAGTCTGCTCATGTGCCTATCTCGGTAAGCCTTAAACAACTCTAGCGTGCCTGCTTCCAACACCATACTTAGCAGTGCATTCCAGGCCCCCACAACTCTGTGTGAAAAACTTCCCTTCAACATCTGAATTATACCTCACCCCTCTAACCCAAAGTCCGTGGCCCCTCGTGATTTTTGTATCCAACCTGGGAAAAAGCTTCCCACCGTTCACTCTATCCATACCCTTTGTAATCTTATACACCTCTATTAGGTCTCCCCTCATTCTCTGTCTTTCCTGCCCAATCTCTCCCCATAGCTAAGATCTTTCATACCAGGCAGCATCCTGGTAAACCTCCTCTGCACTGTCTCCAGGGTCTCCATGTCCTTCCGGTAGTGCGGCAACCAGAACTGGACGCAGTACTCCAAATGTGGTCTAACCAACGTTCTATACAACTGCAACATTAGACGCCAGCTTTTATACTCTATACCCCTTCCTATAAAAGCAAGCATACCATATGCCTTCTTCACCACCTTCTCCACCTGTACTGCCACCTTCAAGGACTTGCGAACTTGCACACCGAGGTCCCTCTGTGTTTCTATACTCTTAATTGTTCTACCATTTATTGTATAACTCCCCCCTACATTATTTCTTCCAAAATGCATCACCTCGCATTTATCTGGATTAAATTCCATCTGCCATTTCGTAAGAACATAAGAAATAGGAGCAGGAGTAGGCCATCTAGCCCTTCGGGCCTGCCCCGCCATTCAATAAGATCATGGCTGATCTGAAGTGGCTCAGTTCCACTTTCCCGCTTTCTCCCCATAACCCTTAATCCCCTTGCCTACCAAAAACCTATCCACCTGTTTCTTAAATATATTTAACAAGGTAGCCTCCACCATTTCAACGGCAGAGAATTCCAGAGATTCACCGCCCTTTGAGTGAAGAAGTTCCTCCTCAACTCTGTTCTAAACTGCCCCCCCTTATCTTGAGGCTGTGCCCTCTAGTCCTGCTGTCCTTTCTGAGTGGGAAGAACCTCTGAACCTCTCCATCTCTACCCTATCCATCTCTTTCATCATCTTATATGTCTCAATAAGATCCCCCCTCATCCTTCTAAACTGTAACGAGTACAAGCCCAATCTATTCAGCCTCTCCTCATAGCTCAACCCCCTCAACTCCGGTATCAGCCTAGTGAACCTCCTCTGCACTCCCTCCAAGGCCAAAATATCCTCGCGCAAGTGCGGCGACCAAAACTGCACACAGTACTCCAGCTGCGGCCTCACCAGTACCCTGTACAGTTGCAGCAAGACCTCCCTACTTTTATATTCAATCCCCCTCGCTATGAAGGCCAGCATCCCATTCGCCTTCCTGACCACCTGCTGCACCTGCAGGCTGGGTTTTTGCGACTCATGCACAAAGACCCCCAGGTCCCTCTGCACCGTCGCATGCTGCAGTGTTTCGCCCTTTAAATAGTAGTCCTTCCTGCTATTATACCTGCCAAAGTGGATAATCTCAGACTTTAACCTCACCTTGACCTTTAATTAAAATGAGGTGGAGAGGTTCTTCCTGCTCAGAAAGGACAGCAGGACTAGAGGGCACAGCCTCAAGATAAGGGGGGTGCAGTTTACAACAGAGTTGAGGAGGAACTTCTTCACTCAAAGGGTGGTGAATCTCTGGAATTCTCTGCCCGTTGAAGCGGTGGAGGCTACCCCGCTGAATATATTTAAGACGCAGGTAGATAGGTTTTTGGTAGGCAAGGGGATTAAGGGTTATGGGGAGAAAGCGGGGAAAGTGGAACTGAGCCACTTCAGATCAGCCATGACCTTATTGAATGGCGGGGCAGGCCCGAAGGGCTAGATGGCCTACTCCTGCTCCTATTTCTTATGTTCTTATGTTTATGTTCACTTGCCAACATTGTATTCCTCTGCCCAATTTACCAGCCTATCTATATCCTGCTGTAGTGTCCCTGTTTATCACTATCAGCAAGTCCAGCCATCTTTGTATCATCTGCAAACTTGCTGATCACACCAGTTACTTCCTCTTCCAAATCATTTATATATATATTACAAATAACAAAGGTCCCAATACGGAGCCCTGCGGCACACCACTAGTCACAGACCTCCAGCTAGACAAAGACCCTTCCACTGCTACCCTCTGTCTCCTGTTACCAAGCCAGTTCTCAATCCATCTAGCCACCTGTCCTTGTATCCCATGAGCCTTAACCTTTTCCACCAACCTACCATGAGGGACTTTGTCAAACGCCTTACTGAAATCCATATAGACGACATCCACAGCTCGTCCTTCGTCAACTGTTTTTGTCACCTCCTCAAAAAATCCTACCAGATTCGTAAGGCACGATCTCCCCTCTACAAAGCCATGTTGCCTGTCACTAATCAGATTGCCATGTTCTAAATGCATATACATCCTACCTCTAAGAATCCTCTTTAACAACTTCTCTACCACTGACGTCAAGCTCACCGGCCTATAACTACCCGGGTTATCCCTACTACCCTTTTTAAACAACGGTACCACATTCGCTATCCTCCAGTCCTCTGGGACCTCACCTGTGTCCAAAGAACAGACTATCCGGGTACACTAAGGGAAAATTTAGCATGGCCACTCCACCTAACCAGTGTGTTTTTTGGACTATGGAAGGAAATCGGAGCGTCAGAGGAAGCCCATACAAACACTGGGAGCACGTGCAAACTACACACAGACAGTCACCTGAGCCAGAAATCGAACCGAGTTCCATCATTGAACCTGTTGGCAGGGACCTAGGAGAATTCTTTGCACAGTATTAGGTCACAATTTTGTCTGAAGCTGTGCCTATTGACAAAACAGCAGAATATCAATCCAATCTATTCAAGACTGAAACCAATTATGAAAAAATCCTCCCAGACTGAAAGTAAATAAACGGTAAAATTGTTTCCAGGGAATTTGTGGAAAAGATTTTGCATTAAACTCTGTCCAGACAGAACATATTAAAATCAATCAATACTCTGTCATTAATCTTCACCGAGCACTGGTTAAAAATGAACGATTAAACCCTCAAGTGCTTGAAGAAGAATAGAATCCCCATCGGGCAGAAGGCCATTCATCCCATTGAGTCTGCACTGACAACAATCCCACCTAGGCCCTATCCTCATAACCCCACATATTTAACCCGCTAATCCCTCTGACCTACGCATCCCTGGACAATTGTCACTAAGGGACAATTTAGCATAGCCAATGCACCTAAGTTGCACATCTATGGACTGTGGGAGGAAATCAGAGCACCCGGAGGAAACTCATGCTTGCTTTGAATCCATTTCATGATTTGATTATCAAATATTAGCTACAACATGTTAAGCAATAGTTATATTCAATTAATATGAAATACCACTATTTTTGTAGCATTTCCCCACATATCCCAGAGCAAATGCATATTTGTTGGTAAAGTTCTGCATTCCTACACCAAAGACATTGCACAAAATCCCCTGTATTTTTGCATTTGACTTCAGGCAATAGTTTTGGTTACCTACTGACTGAATAATTTAAATAATGCAACATTTTCATGTTTTGTTTTAGTTAAAGTATATAATGCAATAAATATTCTCAGTTCACATACTGTATTCTATCTGCATTTGTTTAAGAACATGGAATTAAAGCTGAACTGGCAAGGTTCTGTGGTTTCTTTTAAGTTGAACATATACAAGTAAACGAGGGAATCACACATTGCTTCAGGCTTGAATGAAAAATTAAGATCTGCGTATTTGGTAGGACGTAAGTTTCATGTAGGAAATTATAAGCTTTTGAAAAGGTCATCTTTGAATCCCAACTGCCAACTATCATTTATATAACTTTTATGAAGGCAACACTTGCATAGATTAATGGAAGCAGGAAAAAAAATCTACTCGTGAATAATTCTTGAAAATAAAAAGCCTCACTTATTAGAATCAGTTCAAGTATTTAGGAGTATTTTGGGAGCATGCTGTTTGTCGGTAAATTTATTTAAAATCAAATCCCAACAGGCCCATTTAGGCTCAAGCATATTGGTGTGAAATTTTACCCAAAACGTGAAACATTTCAACAATCGGCACGGCACAGTGGTTAGCACTGCTGCCTCACGTCGCCAGAGACCAGGGTTTGATTCCAGTTTCAGGTGAATGTCGGTGTGGGGTTTGGACATTCTCCCCATGAGTTTCCTTCCACACTCCAAAGACATGCAGGTTACGTGGATTAGTCATGGTAAATGCACGGGGTTATGGGGATAGGATGGAAGGGGGAGGGGGGGTTCTGGCTTGGATGCTTTTTCTGAGAGTCGGTGCAAACACAAGGGCTAAATGGCCTCTTTTTGCACTGTAGGCATTCTATAGTTCCTATATCTTTTAGTGGTATAATTACCCCAGATGTTAGTTTAAAACAACTTCTAACTCCTGGGTAACTCTGGTGCTGACAGCCCAGACTGCCAACTGGACACCACCACCACCACCCCCCAACGCCCCCCCCCCCCCCCCCAAACCCCTACAACTACCCGTGACCAGCCGATACACCCTGACCACCCACAGCTCATCATCTACCATCCTGACTACCCTTAGCTGTGACTTCCACATGACCATCTGACTACCCATGATCTTCCCCGACTTCCCTCCTCCCAAGTACACTCCCTACTCCCCAACCCAACTGACCACCAAATCTTTCCCGACCACACACCGAGCCTGATTACTCTTCTGATCTCCCAACCGTCCCCATATATTCAATTACCTATCAACCCACTGACTACATTCCTAATCCCTCAACTACACCCCCACCCTTCCAACTACCCTCCAGAGTCCTGCCTGTTCTCTAACCCCAACTTCAGTCCCCTGACCCCCAAATCCCGACCCTTACCCTAACCACCTGACCAGATGACAATGTCCCCCACCACCTGACCGTCCAACCATCTGATCAACCCTGACCATTTAACTCACCTTCCCAACTCACCCCAACCCCCTCACTCCTCCCCCCAATCACAGCTCTGACCACCAAACTCATTTTGCCTTTGACCTTTGATTAAAATTTTTGCTTCAGCAGGTACATTTGTCTGACTCTGACTTGGATCTGGGGTAAAGTTTTCTGGCCTCCCAGTCATATATTTTCCCAATGGAGGGAGGAAGCGCTTTGTTTGCTAGCTTCTCGGTCCCTTCATTATCAATGGAAATTCCTACTGACGTCACCCCACACCGATTGCGCGGCCGGTGGGACCGGAGAATCCAGCTGGCACGAATACCTGGAGAATTCTGGCCTTGAACTCAGTTCAGGCACAAGTTGTTTTGGAACAACTATCTGTAGCATACCCAATTCATCAGAATCATCTCTTTTTTCCAAACCTCTGAGGGGAAACATTATCTATATGTACAAATCTAGCCTTTGCACAACCAAATATCATGACCTTGCACCAGGTCCATGTATTTTCAGGACACCTTGTAACCACTTAAACCATTTTAATGATGTTATGGGCTCACAGACTCTATACAATGCAGAAGGAGAACATTCAGCTTATCGAGCTCACAGCATAAATGATTCCACCCAGAGCTTATCCCTGTAACCCCATATATTGACCCTGCTAATTCTCCTGACACTAATGGACAATTCAGCATGGCCAATACACCTAACCTGCACATTTTTGCAGTGTGGGAGGAAACCGGAGCACCCGAGGAAACCCACGCAGACACGGGGAGAACATGCAAACTCCACACAGACAGTGATCCAAGCTAGGAATTGAACCTGGGTCCCTGGTGCTGTGAGGTAGCAGTGCTAAGCACTGTGCCACCCTCATGATGATCCTACAGTTTTTTTTTCAATTTTGTCATTTATATATTTTAGACAAATAAAGATAGCCATTTATTACCAATTCAGATATAACCTACATTTAAATCAGAATTTGGGGATGATGCAACTCACATGCAGGACAGTGCACAAATTTAAACTCTACCTATTCATAAGGAAGTAATTGCTAATTCACTGAGAGTGTAAACCATATCATGCAGTTTTGATCAAGTTTAAAGTCTAACAGAGTTCTGTATCAATCCAATAGTTCAAACTAACAAAGAAAAGAGCTCTGCTGAAACATCTAAAAGAGAAGAATGCTAACTGGTTTGAGC
Organism: Carcharhinus amblyrhynchos; assembly: GCF_965287045.1. Taxonomy (NCBI): domain Eukaryota; kingdom Metazoa; phylum Chordata; class Chondrichthyes; order Carcharhiniformes; family Carcharhinidae; genus Carcharhinus; species Carcharhinus amblyrhynchos. The sequence continues at coordinate 22,930,228 of NC_137342.1, read as the reverse complement.
AAATACCTGGCTTGCAGCAGTAACTTAAAATCAAGAGAGATATGATTAAAACAAAATACTGCAGACACCGGAGATCTGAAAAAGAACAGAAAGAGATGGAAAACTTGGTAAAGTTTATTTATTATTCACAAGTTGGCTTACATTAATACTGCAATGAAGTCACTGTAAAAATTCCTGAAGTCATCACCTGTTCAGGTATACTGAGGGAGACTTTAGCATCCAAAGCACCTAACCAGCACATCCTTTGGACTGTGGGAGGAAACCCACACAGACATGGGGAGAATATGCAGACTCCATACAGACAGGCACCCAAGCCAGGAATCGAGTCTGTGTCTCTGGTGCTGTGAGGCCGTAGTGCTAACCACTGTGCCATCAACAGTATGTCTGCAGTAAGAAGTCTCACCACACCAGGTTAAAGTCCAACGTGCTTATTTAGAATCACAAGCTTTTGGATGGTATTCAAGCCTTTACATGTACGAACAGTGTCCTTGAAAAGACGGATAATCACAGGTTGAAGAGGTGTGAATTGTCTCAAGCCAGGAGACAATTTCACCTCATTTCAGTAGGTCAGGTGGCATCTGTGGGTGTCATTCCGCATCAAGTTTTGCTGATCAGCGTTCTGCCCTATTCTTACCACCAGCCATTGGCACGGTTGGAAGGATTTTTAGGTTGACATTCAACTTCTTCAACCATGTTACAAATGCACCTTGCTTGGTCATCAAGCCCCAGGATGTGGCTCAAATCCAGAGCTTCTGGTTCAGAGGTAGGGGCACTACCCACTGCGCTACAAGACCTAATGGCTAATATGACATGGTTTAACAACGCTATCCTCCCATTGAAGTCACTGGTTTGGGCAGGGGGGATTTTATTGAGGCCACAAAAACATGGCAAGGGGCAATGCAGGTTGGTCGAACCAGTCAAGAGCTGCAATTCTGATCTCTCAATGGCAGATTGTGATGCCGAGATTAAGTCATTGTTGTGTTTAATGCTTGTCTTGTCTCATTATCAGCTTGCCGCAAGACCGTATTTGTAATGCATTTGCAAGCCAGCAATACACTTAGTGTGACACTTTTTTACAACTACTATTTCCAGGATAAGGCCAACAAAAAACGAGAATCTTGCGGCACTTGGCTCACATTTGTTTGAAGGTGATGTGCAGCAATCTGCTTTGTGCAGCTGTGTCATCAGACACGCTGAACTCTGTGATACAAGGGAGGGGAGCAGGAGAACAGCAGTTTACATGGAGACTCAGGGCTGTCAAGGTCAAGTCGGTTGTGTGGAGCAAAGTTGGGGGCCATCCAGGAGCGGAGAGTTGTGAGGGGATCCAGTCCCTTGGGTTTACTGGATGGAGTTTTGGCTGTGGACAACTGAAGGAGTTGAAACACTCACCGCTCATTAGCTTTATGAATAAGATCCATGTGTCGTCATCTCACTGTGTACCTTCTTCACACAGTTCAATTGTTGGAATGGGCCTCTTACACCCAATATTCCTGCAATCCAGGGAACAGAAGGAAAGGATGTGACGAAGGAGGACTCGTGCTGGTCAACGCATGTAGCTGCTGGCCACACACCAGCAGCAGGCTATCCCAGAAGGGGAGACCGGTCAGGCCACAATGACGGAGGGTGAAGCTGGTCAGACCACAGCGGGGAAGGGAGAGACTGGTCAGACTGCAATGGCAGAGGCTGGTCCTAGAGTGGGAGATTGATTAGAACACAGCGGGGGAGGGATAGACTGGTCGGACCGCAGCAGGGGAGGGGGGAAACTACTCACTCCAGAGTGGAGGAAGGGGCGACTGGACAGACCGCAGCGGGGGAGGGGGAGGCTGGATAGACCGCAGCTGGTTTCACCAGGGAAAAGCCTCCCCCACTGCAGAATCACATCTCTTTCCCATCAGCACTGTCAGTTATTAAATTTTTATTTGGAATCAGATGGAAAACTATCGAGGAAAATAGAGCCACAATGGTCCAGTTTCATCGTCAGGGTGTCGTAGTTAAAATCCCACCTGCTGAGTTGGCAATTAAACTGCAAAGTAATTTATTCATGCATCCCTTTCCAACATGATGATTTGAGGTTCTCTGAACTACATTTTATCTGGTTAAATTGCTGGTACACTCCCAGCAACATCACCAGTCTTTACAAAATAATACTGTAGTTCTATATTATAGATCAGAATGATTTTCCTACAGATTAGAACATGCCATATGTTCAACTGTACATTTAAATATTTAATATTAATGTAGTTTGGGTGTAAGACCTTTCAATAATCCTTTACGAGTATCAAGATTTTAAATGGACAACAGAATCATGTTTGGTTGGTGAACATTATTTGAAAACTAACTTGAGAGCTTTACATTAGCGTGATAACAAAAGTGTCATAATTTTCCAACCACAAGTAGGTAAACAAATAACAGTTTATTAGTGAAATATAACTATCTACAGAGAGTGATATAAAGGTTCCCAAACCGTGCCACCAAGCTGCACTTCCATTTACTTCCAAAACAATTGTAATTGGCACTGTTTTGCCCACCTTGATGTTGTTTAACCTATATATTTTGGAACAATTTCCAGGGTTTTTCTGAACGCTGTGGGCGGAACTGTCCAAAAAAAAAAATTTGAAGTGTCGAATTTGCATAAAAACTGTAGTAAATTATGTTGTATTTTTTCAATGGGAGTTCAGAGAAGAATTCCCCACACCCTCTACAATGCTGTGTGATACAGTCCAGAAATCAATGGGTGGGGCCTATTCCCGCTGGAGGGGCCAGCAGCATGGCATTGACCGTAGTGCCAAGATTGGCACATGCACAGTGACCTCTGTCTGCCAACCTCCCAATTGCCGGCCAGCTCAATTGCTGGGCAGGCCCAAGACCTCTGCTTCCAGGGGTCCCCGCAGCCAGGCAACCCCCCACAGCCAGATCGCTGGCCCCCAAACAAGGCCCGAGCCAGCCTCGACTTCCCCCGTATTTCCAATCTCCTGTTCCCTCCCCCCCGCCCCCAAATACCCCACCGCCCCCATTGGCAGTCCCAAACCAACTCCACCCCCGCCCGCTGCAATGCCAACACCCTCCCTCCCTGCAGCCCTGACTCCTTCCACCCCCCACCCCCCCAAACCCTGTCCAGCAGGCTGCCCACCCCTGTGATGGACAGGACAGGACAGGAAAGTTCCACACCTGATATGAAACTATAACCCAACACAAGTTAGTGCCCTCAGCAAAGGAGAAAAAGAAAAACAAACTTCTTTTCTTCCCCTTTGTATTCTTCTGGACGAACATGCAATGGCATTGAGCTACTTAACCAGCTTGACAGAAAGCTAATGGGAAGATAAATTAATAACATATAACATATGAATATTTAGATAATGCAGTTACAATCCTGAAATGGTGTGTACTGTCATGGATTAATGCTGCACTAATATTGTCAGGCACATTTATTAATATGTATGCAATTGGAAAACTGAAATGAATTCATTAATTATGTTCTGATGGCAAATTAGTAAATGTTAAACATGAATGCATTCAATTCCTGTCATATATCGAAGAACATTGAAATTCTGAAGGCAAATATTACTGGTGTCAGAGATGGTGCAAAACTTTTTGGCTCTAATTATTATTGACCTACACGTATAACAGGTACACAGCACAGAGTTCCTCTAGTTTGAATAATGCGACCCTTGGTGTTAATTTATTGTGTAGCATTATCATTTAACGGTGCTAATTACCACTAATCAGTTTCTCAGAAAAAAGTGGAAGGCTGGTTCCGAACCCCCGAGGGAGGGACAATTCCCCAGCCACAAGCTGACAGAGGCTTTGAAGCTGTTTAAAAAGGTGATGTTTGAACTCTCAGCAGCAGTGGCATTTATAAATCATTCGGCTTGCGAAGCCTCTAACGTAAAAGTTTGACATTTATAAAGACAACAAAGTCTATTTGTGGTATTTTATATTCAGAGCATTTATCTACTTTATGCCACACTTGGCAACCAGGGTGTTCTTGTAATTTATTGCAAACTAGATACCTTTTTGTACGGAATTTTAAAAAAATCCTATTGATTTATTCTGTGAAACATCTATCTTAATAGCTTTGCAAATGAATAATTTTAGATCGCTGTTCTGCGGTATCATTAATAGTGTTTTTAAAAATAAATATTTGTGACATTAAATAACTTCTATATTTTTAATTCTATAAGGACCCAGGTTCAATTCTGGCCTCGAGTGACTGTCTGCGTGGAGTCCACTTGTTCTTCCCACGTTTGTGTGGGTTTCCTCCGGGTGCTCCGGTTTCCTCCCACAGTCCAAAGATGTGCAGGTTAGATTGATTGGCCGTGATAAATTGACCTTTAGGGTGGAATGTTCCTGACCTACCCATCACAGGAATTATAGCAGGCAAGATACGGACCACGCAAAGGTCTGTCGACCTTGGGAAGGATTTTCTGGTCTTTGGGCCAAGTAAGGCCGAAACATCTTGCCCTTAGTGTCGGGGGATTAAATACATGGAGTTACAGGGATAAGGCCTTGGTAGGATTATTATCAGTGCAGGCTCGATGGGCTGAATGGCCTCCATCGTGATTCCATGATTCCCTACATATAATTCCATATATTGTTTTCATAGATTAATTTTATATTTTTATGTTTTGACTTGCATTTCGTCCCAAAAATGCTACCCAGTGTGCAACTGTATCAAACATTATAAAAGAGAGTGAAAAAAAATCTACATGTGAGGGAACACCAGAGTTAAGTGAGCTTGACATGGTTCGGGTTTCTTTGTTGATTTTCAGTCCATCAGAATTTGATTTGAAGTATTAAATGGCTGAGCTAAAGTCAAAAATACAGTCAAATTCTCAGCTGAGGGTCAAATTTCCTGATAAGTTTTCATGACAAATTATAAAAAGCCAATTTCACAGGAAAATAAACATTGCTCTGTCAAATTAACTAAATTTGGTGGGAGCAATTTGTCCACTTAACACTCCAATCCTTCATGGCGATTGTCTCTTTGTGTATTTATGTTCATAGCCAGACAAAGTTAACTTTGCTTAGATTTCTTTTTCACCAATGGGACAATGCCAGGGGGCAACGTTCAGCCTTCTCCCACGACCCTCGGGTCTCACAGCCACCTCTGCCATGGTCACCATGACCGGTTCTTGTTTTTGAAAGCCTGTAGTGATTCATGCCAGTGTGACATCATCGGGGGGGATACTATGGGGTCAAGCTCATTAATTATACTAAAAAATATTTACATCTATGGAAAACAGGTTCAAGTCCTCGTTGCACATGAACCTGATTTTATCACCGGCGGGGGCGGGAAAGATCTCAAACTGAAATCTCGCCAGTGCAAGTTTCATTCTTGACCGTTCACGAAATTTAGTGTACATTATGGGATTTGTGCCCACGGCTAACAGGGCAGCCTGACCCCACCCAGTGTGTCATAATTATCATTTATTTGCACCAGTACTGCAGCCAACTGAGCAATTGGGTGGAATTTTCCAAAAAAATGGCAAAGTCTCAGGTTCTGACGGAAAATCAGTAGGAATCTCCCCAGAAGTCCAACCAGGTGTTCACTCCAGATCTTCTGACATTCGTCAAAAAAAAAAGCAGGAGAAGGCTTGTTTTGTGCCATCATACTTAAGGGGCAGGGCTGGCAATGGCAGCTCTACAGAGATTGGGGCACCTTTTTTAAGAGGGCGCCCGAATTTCAAATTTAAGTTGAAGGACTCATATCCTTTACCTCGTGGACAGTGGGGCCCTCAGCAGAAAAGGGCAACACTCAGAGTTGAAGTCAGCAAGGAAGATCAGCTTGATGCCCATTGAGCCAAAGATCGTTCGAGACTGGAGTAAAATTACTCTTTGAATCCCTCTGTAACTAGCAGTGTTGGCGGTTACGGGCTGAGGTCTGTAGCACATTGGTCCTGGGCTAGAGTCCTGAGGAGTTTGTTTATCCCACAAGGGGAGTCTCTGAGATGAGCAGCTGGTTAATTTTTAATGGTGAAGCCAACCTTTTGGAGATGGCGATCTTCTGGTTTATCTTTACAGACGAAGGTGCAACCATCACCTTGTTCCATGAGCTCGTCTTCCCCTGTCTGCAAGGGACAGCGATGTCAATGTGAGAACCCCTGACTCCTGGATAATGATAGCAGAGTCTGTCACTGGTAGGGTTCGGCACAAGGGTCCTGACATTCCAGGTTTTAAACTTTATGTTAAGGGATGTAAGATGTCTATTTGTGAATTCATTAAACACGGGGTCGCCATTGCACACCAACTACCACACAGGCATAACGGAGCAAGACCTTGGTCCACCTTAGATCATTGGTCCAGGACCAGTGGTCCGAGATGTCTGGAGACTAGGCTCCTCTGTATGGACCTAGAACATGCCAACACATATACTCCTACTGTCTTCCTTTCTTTTTCCCACAAGGACCTCTATCCCTGGGATTCATGAAATGTAGTGGCAGCTTCATGAGCTCATGAGAGTGGCACTGGCCTCGTGCTGTTAATATCCCCCACGCTGCTCTTTCTCTGTTAATTGCTGAGTTGCTCCTGTTTTGCTGTAAATGGCCGAATTGCTCCTCTCTCTATCATAATGCCTGAGTTGCTCTTCCCTGTTAGTGGAAAAACTGCTTCTCTCTCTCACTCTTCTAGGTGGTGGTCACTGCGTCCGGGTCCTCTTTTTACCTGCCCTTGAAGGACAGGACATAAGTGGCCAAGTTTGGATCATTTCAAAATGATCTAAGGTGGCACCTGGGAGGCGAGTGAGGAAAGCACTCGAGGGAGAAAAGCATGAATAAGGGTCTCAGCAGCTACTGAAGGAAGGTGTCAAGGTTGGAAAAGGCAGACCTAATAACAAAGTATATGCACCTTGGGTGAGAAAGCAGGAATGGAATTGGAGACCAGCGTACAAAGTTCAGGTGGGAGGCGAACAAGAACTTTTTAATAGAACACGAATGTTGGAAATGTTTTAACTTCCCTTTGTAAGATGGACTGTTATCTAAACCATGAAAATTCTATTTTGCTTTCCTTTCATAACAAGTTATCCCCTGCAAGATAATTAAGCTGACAAAAGGCATACGTAATGGAGTATTTAAGCTGAAAACACATTATCTTCTTTTCCTGACCTGCACTAAGTTAACTGATATTCGCTGGCGTGGTACCAGGAGATACAATTTAATGTCACGTACGAATGGCATAGAGAGATATGTCTCAGATCATGCCCTGCTCAAATGTATGCAAGTTGAATTAGGATGGGTAAGGGAAATAGAATGTCAGTCTTTTCTTCAAAGGGAATGAAGTTTAAAAATAGGGAAGTTTTGCTAAAACTATACAAGGCACTAGTTAGACTTGGAATACTGTGAACAGTTTTGGTCCCCTTACCTAAGAAAAGATGTACTGGCAGTAGAGGCAGTTCAGAGAAGATTCACTAGGTCGATCCAGTTATGGAAGGATTTTCTTAAGAGAAGAGGTTGAGTAGCTAGGGCCTGTATCAATGGCTCTTAGAAGAATGAGAGGTGACCTTATTGAGATATATAGGATTCTCAGGAGGGTTTGACAGGGTAGATGCCGAAAAGATGTTTTCCCTTGTGGGCGAGTCCAGGACAAAGGACATAATCTCAGAGCAATGGGGATGCCTACTAAGACATAGTAAGGAGGAATTTCATCTCTGAGGGTAGTGAATCTGTGGACATCTTTACTGCAGAGAGCCATTAAGCATGTTGAAGGCTGAGATAGATTTTTTAATCAGCAAAGAAGCCGAGGGTTATAGGCATAAGGCAGGAAAGTGGAGTTGATGATTATATCAGATCATTCACGATCTTACTGAATGTCAGAATAGACTTGATGGGACAAATGGTCTATTTCTGCTCCTGCATCTTGTGGTCTTATGGATTAGGCCTCCACAGCCAAATAGGCTGCCAATTAACATTCACCTAAAAAGTAGCAATCTGGGTAAGATACCAGAGGACAACCAACTTCAGAAATCCAAAGTTAGCCAAAAGCATCAAGTTTGAAGAAGATGAGACAAGAGGCAAGCAATTGACAGCTAAGTATTACACAGGTTCCCAAAGGCTGGGGGGGGGGGGGTCTAAAACTAGAGGGCATGGGTTTAAGGTGAAGGGGAGAGATACCAAAGTGTCCAGAGGGGTATTTTTTTCACACAGAGGGTGGTGAGCGGCTGGATTAAGCTGTCCAAGGTAGTAGTAGAGGCAGGTACAATTTTGTCTTTTAAAAAGCATTCCAATAGTTACATGGGTATGATGGGTATAGAGGGATATGGGCCAAATACGGGCAATTGGGATTAGTTTACGGGTTTCTAAAAAGAAGGGCAGCACGGACAAATTGGGCCAAAGGGCCTGTTTCCATGCTTTAAACTTCTATGACTTTATGACCCTATGACTCTAGGTACAAGATGCAAGATCTATCTAAACTGTTAGACTTGCTTGCGTTCAACATTCAAGTCCTACGAACTTTCAGTGGCATTTTAGGTTAACGTCTCACCGGTAAACCAGAGAGAGCTATTTTCTCTCGTGTGGGTAGAAGTGCTAACTCAGTTCTGAAAATCAATCAAGGCATTTCTGTTTATGTTGGTAAAATTCAAGCAAGAGGAAAACTGCTGCATAATGTTAAAAAGCAGATTAAATTAAGCTCAGTCAATCCCATAGAAAGCTAGGCATCGTCAGGATAGCTTAAAATTGACCAGAATGAACTGTAATCACTTTCAATGACATATAGCAAAGGATAGTCGGCACTAATTGATGGTAAAAGATGTTATGCAGACACAGTGTATTCTACTGAATTAAATTAAATGCTTTCCTAGCTAAGTTTCTGGCAATTTGCTTTTTCTGTTTTAAATAAAAACAACACACTCCATGCGTTACCTCTCACTCTTCTTTATCATCATTTTTATAATAGTGAAGCGCTGAGCTAATTTTGCCTTCCATTCAAATCACATTGCTTTTGGGAGGCAAAGAGGATGTTGCTAATTTGGCTGCAAAACAGTCTGATATGTTCCTGGGAGGCAAATCCTTCTTCCATTCAAATTGAAAACAGGTGAGATGTTAAAAAGACGGTGGATGTTAGATTTGATAGCTTGGATTTGACTGTAGAAGGAAATCCGCCATGTGAAAGTCAGTGTTCCAGAGAAAACCTGGCATGAGAATTCAACGTTCCGACCTTGGACTGCATTCAACTGAGAATCTGGCACCGTGCTCGAGTAAACAATCAGCCAGTGTGATTTAGGGATACATCCTTTCGCATGGTATTAATGGGATTAGTGTCCTCTGATATCACACAGTTGGCATCAGAGAAGAAATTTCTAACAACTTCACACGTTGCGTGAGCTAATTTTTTCCCCCATGTATATACGCAACAGTTTCAGCGAATGTGACTCATCATACTATCTTGAAGTTGGTATTTAATTTATAAAGACTGATTTTTACTGCATCTCTTCTTCCAACTGGAAAGAAGAGACTGTACTGTCAGTTCCCCTCAAACCATGTAAGGTAGATCAGTAAGAAGCTCAATATCTGTAGGACAAGATGCAAAATTTCAGATATTCTCATTCCAGTCCTCATTCACACCATGGGACATCTTCCTGTGGTGGTCCACGCAAGAATATTCATGGGATGAAGCAGATCTTGTAAGGCAGATCTAAGGAACATTTTGGATGAGAGTCAATGCTCTTTGGTTTCCTAGTGCATTGCCATCTGTCAAGTTATTTCTTCCATAAATATTGAGATTCTTTAGTAATTCTGTTGTCAGCTTCACATCAGTAGAACAATGCAGCATGTAACTTTCACTTAGCACGTAACGATTTGAGTTCAAACCAAATCCCTTTCCAGAGTTTAAGGGGAAAGTTGTTCTGAACATTTTGTGTTCAAAATCATGCTCCTGTGAAGTGCAATTTACAAACAACGTTTGTTTAATAGCATGGCAAGTAGAATCATAACGTATTACTTAATGAAATGGTTGCCGGCATGTTTACCAGGTAGAAGTGTTAATCAGTAATGAAGAGCATATTGGATCTGATTGAAGCTGTGACTAATGGATGTTAAGTTTTTTTTAATTCTTATATGGCATGTGGGTGATCACTGACTGGGCCAGCATTTGTTGCCCATCTCCAACTGCCCTTGAACTGAGACGGCATTTAAGAGTCAACCATGTTGCTGTGGCTTTGATTTACACGTGGCCAAGACCAGGTAAAGATGACAGATTTCCTTCCCTTGCCGTTTGTCATTTTCATAAACGACCTGGGCGAGGAAGCGGAGGGATGGGTTAGTAAGTTTGCCGACGACACGAAGGTCGGTGATGTTGTGGATAGTCTGGAGGGATGTCAGAAGTTGCAGCGAGACATAGATAGGATGCAAGACTGGGCGGAGAAATGGCAGACGGACTTCAACGTGGATAAATATGTAGTGGTCCATTTTGGCAGGTCCAATGGGATGAAGGAGTACAATATCAAGGGTAGGACTCTTAGCAGTGTTGAGGAGCAGAAGGACATTGGGGTCCGGGTCCACAGGACTCTTAAATCGGCCTCGCAGGTGGAGGATGTGGTCAAGAAGCCGTATAGTGTGCTAGCCTTCATTAATCGAGGGATTGAGTTTAGGAGGCGGGAGGTAATGCTGCAACTTTATAAGACCCTTGTCAGACCCCACTTGGAGTACTGTGCGCAGTTCTGGTCGCCTCACTACAAGAAGGATGTGGAAGCTATTGAGAGGGTGCAGAGGAGATTTACAAGGATGTTGCCTGGATTGGGAGGCATGCCTTATGAAGATAGGTCGAGGGAGCTAGGTCTCTTCTCCCTGGAGAGACGAAGATCGAGAGGCGACCTGATAGAGGTTTATAAAATGTTGAGAGGTGTAGATAGGGTGGATTCTCGGAGGCTATTTCCCAGGGCTGAAATGGTCGCTACGAGAGGACACAGGTTTAAAGTGCTGGGGAGCAGGTACAGAGAAGACGTCAGGGGTAAGTTTTTCATTCAGAGCGTGGTGCGTGAGCGGAATCGGCTGCCGTCGGTGGCGGTAGAGGCGAACTCGCTGGAGTCTTTTAAGAGACTTCTGGATGAATACATGGGATTGAATGGGATTGAGAGTTATCGATAGGTCTGGTAGGTATGGATATGATCGGCGCAACTTGTGGGCCGAAGGGCCTGTTTGTGCTGTAGCGTTCTATGTTCTACGTTAAGGATATTCGTGAACCAGATAGGCTTTTTCGGACAATCAACAATAGTTTCACGGTCATCAGTAGATTCGTAATTCTGGATTCTTTTCATTGAATTCGAATTCCACCATCTGCCCTGGCAAAATAGTTGTTTATGCTGTTTTATTAAAAAAAACACTAATTACCAAAATTCAATTACCTTTCAGTCTTTAACTAATGACAGTAGTTTCACAGTCACTAGTTTTACTGCGACTGTCATTTAGCAGTTTCAATTAGTACGTTCTTAAGCACTTTTCTGCTGAAGTTAATGGAAGCCGTTTTCATAAAAACTAAACAAGTATTATTGGAAACTAGCCAGATTAGTTAAACAGACAGTCTTAATTGTGAGACAATTATGGAATAACTAATGGATATGTTAGAAAGGCTGGAAATGTAATTTGGAACACAAAATTTTATAACTTTTATAATTATAAACACACTATTAACACTTGATTATTAATACAGATTTTTAAAAAGCTGTGGGAATAAGAAACTTGTGTATGTCTCAGGCTGACAGAATAAAAAGAGATAACATGACTTGTTAACCTTGACTGAAAGGGAACGAATAGGCCCTTGCTCAAGGGGTCTCAACCTTTCAAATGTCAGACAGCTACGTTAACCAATTATTGGTCAACATAGCTACGTCAAGATAAGGGATCTCGCTTAACAGAACGCGTTGTCTTAAAAGATGAAACAATTTGCATAATTAGCTAAAACTACTAGGCAAGGAGGACTGTAAAGAGATGTGGAAACAAAGATGTGGATAGTGAAGGAGGAAGAAATCTTCATGGAAAGGAGTTCAGAGTTGGTGGTGTAACACATTATCAATAACGGATGTGTAGAGTATAGGGCTGACGGTAGGACTCTGAATAGTGTGGATGAACAGAGGGATCTAGGTGTATGTGTACATAGATCCCTGAAAGTTGGGAATCAAGTAGATAGGGTTGTTAGGAAGGCATACGGCGTCTTGACGTTTATTGGTAGGGGGATTGAATTTAGGAGCCGCAACGTCACGTTGCAACTGTACAAAACTCTGGTGCGGCCGCACTTGGAGTATTGTGTGCAGTTCTGGTCCCCACATTATAGGAAGGATGTGGAGGCTTTGGAGAGGGTGCAGAGGAGGTTTACCAGGACGTTGCCTGGTATGGAGGGGAGGTCCTATGAGGAGAGACTGAGGGATTTGAGGTTGTTTTCGTTAGAAAGAAGGCGGCTACGAGGGGACCTTATTGAAACATGTAAGACGATTAGAGGTTTAGATAGGGTGGACAGCGATAGCCTTTTTCCTCGGATGGAGAAAGCTAGCACGAGGGGGCATAGCTTTAAATTAAGGGGTGGTAGTTATAGGACGGATGTCAGGGGTAGGTTCTTTACCCAGAGGGTGGTGAGGGATTGGAATGCCCTGCCTGCTGCAGTTGTAAATGCGCCTAGTTTGGGGGCGTTTAAGAGATCCGTGGACAGGTTTATGGACGGAAAGGGTTTGGTTTAGGTTAGAGGGTCATTGCTTTTTAACTGGTCGGCGCAACATCGTGGGCCGAAGGGCCTGTTCTGCGCTGTAATGTTCTATGTTCTAAGGTATTCGGATCGTTACTTCATAACTTGGGGCAGCACGGTGGCACAGTGCCTAGCACTGCTGCCTCACAGTGCCAGGGACCCGGGTTCATTTCCAGCCTTGGGTGACTGTCTGTGTGGAGATTGCACATTCTCCCCATGCCTGCATAGGTTTACTCTGGGCGCTCCAATTTCCTCCCACCCTCCAAACATTTGCAGGTTAGGTTGATTGGCCATGCTAATTGCCCCTTAGTGTCAGCGATATGAGTAGGGTAAATACGTAGGGTTACAGAAATAGGGCCTGGGTGGGGTTGTTATCTGTACAGACTGGGTGGGATTGTTATCAGTGTCTCCTTCTGCACCATAGGGTTTCTATGATTCTCTGAGAGTGGCGAGAAGTCTGTTCAATTGTTAAAGTTAAAGTTTTCTCCTCTTATTGTTCATTAGTGCAAACTGCAGTAAATTGAAACTTTGTTTTTTATTGTTTTGACTTGTTACCTTTTTAATGACTAATAAAGTTTCTGAATTCATCATTTAAAGTGTTCTTTCTTGCCATACGATTACATGCCCAGAACCTGACGTGATTTACAATTGGACATTATTATAAACAAGTAGTTCCCATAAATCTTGGATCAAATAAATCACTTAGATGGCACCAGATTCCCAAAGCAATTGTTCTCTTTGAGACTCGATTGAGGCAGGAACGCTTTGGGGAACTCCGACTTGTGGTTGACTAAAACGGAGAAAGTTTTTTCAGGTCGGCACCAAATACATCAGGAGACATCGGGAGCGCACAAAGGCAAAGTCGAGGTATCGGAGGGAGCGCACAAAGCTGCAAATACTTCCTACACTTGACTCTTCAAGCATTAACTGTCCTATATGGCAGAGTCTGCTGATCGTGCATTGACCTGATCAGCCTTTTCAGAACCTATCAAACCACAGTGGAAGCAAATCACCTTTGACCTCAAGGCTCTGTCTAAGAAGAAGACAGAACTTTGCTGGTTGTAAATGACTTCTGGATATATTGGAACTCTGTTAAAATGTATTTTTTTAAGTCAATACTTTGACAATTTGCCCCAGCAGTAATTATGCCTTAAAAAGATATTCCCAAGAATTGCTGTGTGTTACCAAATCTTGGGTGTAATAGGTGCATCAAAGATACTACTTATACAGGTGAATAGCCATTTAACCTGTACAATCAGTAGCACGTGGCTCAATTGAGCTTTGGTGCATGCAGGTTCTGGGAAACCAATGAAATCATCATTTATAGTTGAAGATCAGTGGGTAGCATGAAGAGAAGAAACAAATAAAGGAAATAATCGGGCTTCCTTTTTGTTCTCTTGGGATAACCTGGAACGTACAAGAACAGTAACCATTTGGAGGAGCAGGTGAGAGAATAGTGTCAAGAGTTGATTTAGTTTTCAAGAATGAGTTAACCTAATCATTTTTTCCCTTTCAGAACAGTGACATATAAAAGTTTACAACATGGAAGCGTGCCCTTCAACCCAACTTGTCCATGCCACCCAGTTTTTATCACTAAGCTAGTCCCAATTGTCCTCATTTGGCTCATATCCCTCTGCATCCATCTTACCCATGTAACTGTCTAAATGCTTCTTAAAAGACAAAATTGTACCTGCCTCTACTACTGCCTCTGGTAGCTCATTTCAAACACTCACCACCCTTTGTTTGGAAAAAATTGCCCCTCTGGATCCTTTTGTATCTCTCCCCTCTCACCTTAAACCTATGGCCTCTAGTTTTAAACTCCCCTACCTTAGGGAAAAGATGTTGACTATCTACTTATCTATATCCCTCATTATTTTGTGGACCTTGAAAGACATCTGTGATGACTCATTTCAAAATACTAATGATTGATCTTGTAATGCAAAGTGGTTGGTGTATTTTTTTTTGAAAGATCAACACGTTCTAATTATTTTTTTGCATCGTAATAGTAATTAGTGTGCAAACGTCTTTAATTAAATGAATTTTGTAAAGTCAGTTTCAAAACTTAAATTGTTAAAATTGACCTTAATTAAAATTCAGCCTCCTGTATAATTAAGATCTGTTTCAGAAGCTTATATTCACTAATTATACTTAAACAAATGCAGATATGGTATTTCATAGTCATTAATATTCAATCATTTTCACATGACTTTCAGTTCATGCTTATTTGCATTATGTTTGCATTCCCTCTTTTAAATAGTCTTCTTAACACAGTGACGAACGTTAGTGCAGATGGAAATATTTATCAACTTGTCCAAAGATGTGCAAGTTAGGTCGATTGGCCCTGCTCAATTGTCCCGTAGCGTCAGAGAGATTAACGGGGTAAATACATGGGGTTACGGGGATAGGGCCTGGGTGGGATTGTTTTTGTGTGGGCTTGATGGGCTATATGGCCTCTTTCTGCACTGTAGGGATTCTGTTAACAAGGTGATTAATACCTTGTTATTAACAGCGAAGTCAGGTCTAATGCCTTGTAAGAAGTCTCATAACATCAGTTTAAAGTCTAACAGGTTTAATTTGGTAGCACGAGCTTTTGGAGCGCTGCCCCTTCATCACTCACCCGACGAAGGGGCAGTGCTCTGAAAGTTCACGCTACCAAATAAACCTGTCGGACTTTAACCTGGTGTTGTGAGACTTCTTACTGTGCTTACCCAGTCTAACACCAGTATCTCCACATCATGACTAACGCCTTGTGTTATGCATTGAAAAGCTTGATCTACACTAGTTTGAAAGCATTACTACAGGATGGTGTAACGTCCATTCATTCTTTTTGACTGAAATTACTCAATTAATAATTTTAGTGACAAATTAGAAATACAGTTTTGCAAGCACGAGTTATCAATTACATTATCCTAATTACGATCAATCGGCTGGTATCAAATTTAGATTCCCATCAATTTAATAAGGCAATAAATAAAAGTAACCGGTGTTCGATGTCGTTGGACCCACATTCTATTTTGCTGTCTATTATCTTTCAACTAACACCAATTGACTCAAACAGTTTATGTGGAAAGGATATCATTATATGTAAATTGATTTGAATTGCATTTAAATTTAAATGCCAGTTTCTCACTTCTTGCATTGTACGTCCCTGCAAAAAAAGAGTGGTCGATGAAAGATCAAGATATTATTGACTTTCCAAAAGTGAGTTCAAAAAGATGAGTTGCTCAATTCACTGCTACAATCCAAACTCCTAAAGTGAGTATTGATTGAGTGCAGGAAACAGAAGAAGATGATGAAATGGTATGTGTGTGGCAGGTCCGCATAAAAGGCCATTGGTCCACTGACTCTATTGAATTTAATCATACTAGGAAACATAACATCTCTGAAGAAACCACAATTAATTGACCATGCTACAGTAACTGCATTTTCCACAAATTCCAGTTTTTGCATCCGAGACACCAATGTATACAGACACAAATGTAGTTACTTGTGATAATCTCCCTTTATCTGATCACATTCCCTAGAGATGCAGTGTGCGAATTGAGCAATTTGTTCAAATCTGATGCGCAAACAAAGTTAACAAAAGGAATTACTTTGCCAATGGTTACAAAGTCTTTATGCATTTACCTCCAAGTAAATTCAGGGAATATTAACATTTGTAAAAGAGCACTTCAATGGTAGACGATACGGGGAGGCAATGGCCTTGCGGTATATTTCTGATCGGTGATCAGTGACTAGTGGTGCGCCTCAGGGATCAGTGTCGGGTCTGCAATCGTTTACGATTTACGTAGGTGATTTGGAGTCGGGGGCCAAGTGTAGTGTGTCGAAATTCGCAGATGACACTAAGATTAACGGCAGGGCAAAATGTGTAGAGAATGCTGAAAGTCTGCAAAGGGAAACACATAGTCTAAGTGAACGTCTGGCAAATGGAGTACAATGTTGGTAAATACGAGGTCATCCATTTTGGTCGGAATAAAAGCAAAATGGACTATTATTTAAATGGTAAAAAAATTGCAGCGTACTGCTGTGCAGAGGGACCCGGGTGTCCTTGTGCGAGAATCACAAGGAGTTGATTTGCAGGTGCAGCAGGTAATTAAGAAAACAAATGGAATCGTGTCCTTTATTGCAAGAGGGATGGAGTTTAAAAACAACAAGGTTATGTTGGAGCTGTATAAGGTACTGGTGAGGCCACATCTGGAGTACTGTGCAAAGCTTTGGTCTCCTTACTTGGAAAAAGGATATACTGGCACTGGAGGGGTTGCAGATGAGATTCACTAGGTTGATTCTGGAGTTGAGAGGGTTAGTTTATGAGGAGATACTGAGTAGACTGGGGCTATACTCATTGGAATTCAGGAGAATGAGGGGAGATTGTATAACAATATATAAGATTATGAATAATAATAGATCATTATTAGAATAGATAAGATAGAAACAGAAGTTGTTCCCACTGGCAGGCAAAACTAGAACTAGGGGGCATTGCCTCAAAATAAGGGGGAACAGATTTAGGACTGAGTTGAAGGGGAACTTCTTGACACAAAAGGTTGTGAATCTATGGAACTCCCTGCTGAGTGAAGCAGTTGAGGCTACCTCATTGAATGCTATTAAAGCAAGGATAAATACATTTTAGAACATAGAAGATAGAAAAACTACAGCACAAACAGGCCCTTCGGCCCACAAGTTGCGCTGAACATGTCCCTACCTACTAGGCTTACCTATAACCCTCTATCTTACTAAGTCCCAGGTACTTATCCAAAAGCCTCTTAAAAGACCCTATCGAATCTGCCTCCACCACCACTGGCGGCAGCGGATTCCACACACCCACCACCCTCTAAGTCACACAAGGGCCAAGCAATGACCATCTTCAATAAGAGAGGATTGTCCCTTGACATTCAATTGCATTACCATGGCTGAATTTGCCACTATCAACATCCTGAGGGTTATCATTGGCTAGAAACTGAGCTGGACTAGTCATACTGTGATGAAACTGTGCCTTTAAGAAATGTATTTTAATATGTTTCTCTGCAGGATGTTTAATCAGTTGTTGTCTGTTGCCAGTATCCTTAATTATTACTGAAGCTGGATAATTGATATGAAGTTGAATTTACTCGGAACTAATGCAGTGTTCTGTGGTTTTAATGGTCCCCTGGAGTTTCTGAATGGAGCTTGATTTGGGGATTAATTGACAGGTCAGGTGATATGCCTGGGGACATTTATTTTTCGCAGAGTATTCCAGGTTTTAGTTTCATTTTCAGAAGCAGCTGGAAGCAGAGAAGGAACAGCAGTTTTTTTCACTCTCTGGAGTCTGATAACTGGAAGTCGCCAGAGATTAATTTTACCTTGCTGAAGTTTGGCTGCTTTGAGGATATAGCCTTCTGTGTAAACAGGATTTCTGTCTGTGGATGTTACAAAGCTGAAAATCCAGCCTGATGTGAACATACTTGTTTTGTGCTAAGTCTGAAGAAGAGTTTATGTGTGGGATGGTGTTTAACCTGGAACAACAGAGATAGCTAGCTGTTAGGAGTTATACTGTGTCATGTGTCATGATGAGTATGTGGGATTTAATGGGATTGGGAGTTACAGATAGTTCTACGGCCTGGTAGGTAGGGATATGATCGGCGCAACTTGTGGGCCGAAGGGCCTGTTTGTGCTATAGTGTTCTATGTTGAAGACTTGTAATTGGTAGACTATGTTAATTATTTTTGTTATATTTTAACTGTGTCTTTAAATAAACTTTGATAAAAGCTTCCTAGTGAGTCACTTGAATCATAATTGGAGTGAAACACCTTATGCTCCCCCCCCATGCCAAAACAAATGTAAACTTAGGGTCAAGGCTATCTTCACAAAAGACCTTGGCGTTTCTGGCCTGGGCCTTAATAATACAAATATTGTGTCTACCGTAGCAGGTTAGAGGCAAGGAATACTCCAGCAAGTAACTCATCTCCTGATTCCCTAAAGCCTGTCCAACATCTACAAGGCACAAGTCAGGAAATCACCAAGGCTCCTTAGGCAGCAGCTTCCAAATGCATGACCTGTATCCTAGAAGGACAAGGTTAGATCACAGATCGTGGAGGCCCTGCAGTGCGGAGGGAGGCCCTTCGGCCTGTTGAGTCTGCATTGATCGCGGTCCCGCCCAGGCTCTGCCCCCATGTCCCGGCGCGTTTGCCCGCTGATCCCTCTGGCCTGTGCATCCTGGGACACGGGGGGGGCAACTTTGGCGCGGCCGGTCGGTCTGGCCTGCGCGTCTTTGGACGGTGGGAGGAGGGTGGAGCGTCCGGGGGGGGGGCCCGCGCGGACGCGGGGGGGGGGGGGGGGGGTGTGCGGACTCCGCGCTGGCGGTGGCCTGGGCCGGGAGTCGGGCGCATGTCCCTGGAGCTGTGAAGCAGCGGGGCTGACCCACTGTGCTACCGTGCCACCCTTTTTAGATATTGGGTAGGAGTGTATTCTACAGTCACCGTCACCCTGAAGCAGTCTGGGAAGCAGTCCTCTAGTTCTACAGGACTGGGAATCTGACTACAGCTGAAAGGTAAGAGTTGCTTTTTGACTATTTAGAGGTTAGTCTAGTTGGTGGCTATAGTCAGTAACTCTGAAGTTAGTAGTCACCTGATGGAATTCTACCATCCTGCCCACCACAGAATTGGAGCAGACAATGGAAATACCTGTTGCCCTTGGGCAGGAATTCTGGTCTTGGGGGTAGAAAAGCTCTGGATTGGTGAGGACTGGTTACCTGACAATAACTCTTTCTTATCCTAGCAGAGTTAGAGCAGAAGGATCTTAGTTGCAGTTAACTCTTTCATAATCTTAGTGATAAGGAGTAAGAAGTCTAATAATAAGTCTAACAGCCTATTAATGCTAGTCTAAGTTGTTAGTTGTCAATTTAAGAGATGTCAGGTGCGGCCTGCCAAGCGGAATGTGTAGCTTGTCATATGTCATACCCACTTGTCTGGATGGCTGCAGCTCCAACAACACTCAAGAATCTCAACACCATCCAGGACAAAGCAGCTCTGCTTGATTGGCACCACATCTATAAACACTCACTCAGTCCACCACCGACACTCAGTAACAAAAACGTGTACTATCTACAAGACATACTGCAGCAATTCACCAAAGATCCTTAGACAGCGCCTTCCAAACCCACGACCACTCCCATCTAGAAGGACAACAGCAGCAGCTATGTGGGAACACCACCACCTGCAAGTTCCCCTCCAAGCCACTCACCATCCTGACTAGGAAATATATCACCGTTCCTTCACTGTCACTGGGTCAAAATCCTGGAATCCTGGTTCAACCCACAGCACATAGACTGCAGCGATTCAAGAAGGCAGCTCACCACCACCACCTTCTCAAGGGCAACTAGGGATGGGCAATAAATACTGACCCAGCCAGTGACGCTCGTGTCCCACAAATAAATTTTTTAATTTTTAAAATTTTTTCGAGAGGACACAAATTAAAAGTGAGTGGTGGGGGCTATTTGGGGAAAAACCTTTTCACCCAGAGGGTGGTGAGGGTCTGGAATGTGCTGCCTGGGAGGGTGGTGGAGGTGGGATGCCTCACATTCTTTAAAAAGTACCTGGATGAGTGCTTGGCCCACCATAACATACAGGGCAATGGGCCAAGTGCTGGCAAGTGGGATTAGGTGGGCAGGTCAGGGCATTTCGTGCATTGGTGCGAACTCGATGGGCTGAATGGCCTCTTCTGCACTGTAGGATTCTGTGATTTTGTGATTGTGTGACCCAATCAAGAGTATCCCAGTACATTGTGAGAAGCTCAGGAAGGAATTGTGGGGCCCCCCTAGCGTAGATATTTAAATCATGGTGTTAAGGGTAAGATCCTGGCATGTATAGAGGATTGGCTGACTGGCAGAAGACAGAGAGTGGGGATAAAGAGGTCTTTTTCAGGATGGCAGCCAGTGACTAGTGGTGTGCCTCAGGGGTCACTGCTGGGACCACAACGTCTCACAATATACATTAATGATTTAGAGGAAGGAATTGGAGGCACTGTTACTAAGTTTGCAGATGATACAACGATATGTAGAGAGGTAGTATTGAGGAAGCGGGGGGGGAGGGGTGGGCTGGAGATGGATTTGGACAGGTTAGGAGAGTGGGCAAAGAAGTGGCAGATGGAATATAATGTGGAAAAATGTGAGGTTATACACTTTGGAAGGAGGAATGGAGGCATAAACTAATTTCTAAATGGGGAAATGCTTAGAAATCAGAAACACAAAGGGACTTGGAAGTCATTGTTCAAGATTCTCTTAATGCGCAGGTTTAGTCGGCAGTTAGGAAGGCAAATGCAATGTGAGCACTCATATCGAGAAGGCTAGAATACAAGACCGGGGATGTACTTCTGAGGCTGTATAAGGCTCTAATCAGACCCCATTTGGAGTATTGTGAGCAGATTTGGGCCCCATATCTAAGGGAGGATGCGCTGATTTTGGAAAGGGTCCAGAGGAGGTTCACAAGAATGATTCCTGGAATAAAGAGCTTGTCGTATGAGGAACGGTTGAGGACTCTGGGTCTGTACTCATTGGAGTTTAGAAGGATGAGGGGGGGGTGGATCTTATTGAAACTTGCAGGATACTGTGAGGCCTGGGTAGAGTGGACGTGGAGAGGATGTTTCCACTAGTAGGAAAAACTAGAACCAGAGGGCACAACCTCAGGCTAAAGGTACGATCCTTTAAAACAGAGATGAGGAAGAATTTCTTCAGCCAGAGAGTGATGAATCTGTGGAACTCTTTGCTGCAGGTCATTGAGTGTCTTTAAGACAGAGATGGATAGGTTCTTGATTCATAAGGGGATCAGGGGTTATGGGGAAAAGGCAGGAGAATGGGGATGAGAAAAATATCAGCTATGATTGAATGGCGGAGCAGACTTGATGGGCCGAGTGGCCTAATTCTGCTCCTACATCTTATGGTCTTATAGACTAATGAGATTTGAATCATTGACAGTCACAACTGAAGACTGGAGGGAGGCAGGTGTTGTGCCATTGTTTAAGAAAGGTGACAGGGAAAGGCCAGGGATCTACAGATCATTGAGTGTAACATCACTGGTGGGTAAGTTGTTGGAGGGGATTCTGAGAGAGAGGATCTACAGGCATTTGCAAATGCAAGCGCTGATTAGGGATAGTCAGCATGTCTGTGTGTGGGGAATTGTCTTACAAATTTGATACTTGTTTGAAAGGGTGACCATGAAAGTAGGTGAGGGCAGTGTGGTAGACATTGTCTACATGGAATTTAGCAAGGTCTGCAACACAGTACCCAACATGAAAAAACAACCCAGTAAGGTTAGATCACATGGGATTCAGGGAGAACTAGCCAATTGGATACAAAATTGGCTTGCTGGTAGGTGAGAGGGTAGCAGTGGAGGGTCGTTTTTCAGACTGGAGGCCTGCCACCACTGCTGTGCCATAGCAATCAGTGCCAGGTCATTCACAGGTTTTAGGTCAGTCCGCCTTGTTGTCCAATGAGGGGCATACATGCGATGGATCGTACTTGGGCTGCTCTTGAATGTTTGAGATTGGCCTAGTGCTTCATGTTGTTAGCGTGTGCTTAAACTGGACCAGATGCTGGGCAACATGACAGCTCAGTGACTATCACTGTTTGCTGTACAGACACATGGATTTGGGCCGGTGTCTGTGGGAGTTTGCGCATTCTCCCTGTGCTTGTGTGGGTTTTCTCCGGGTGCTCCGGTTTCTTCCCATACCCCAAAGGTGTGCTATTAGGCTGATTGGCAGTAATAAATTGTCCTTAAATTAGTTTCCCTCAATGTGGATGGCCATAAAACAATAGATGGGGGTCATGGATGGAGGGGGGGACTGGTGGTCTTGAGATGGCGGTGCGGGCTCGTTGGGCCGAAGGGCCTGTTTCCCGGGCTGTTATTGTTCTTTGTTCTTTGTTTGTTCTTGAATAGTGAAGAATTAAGGGTTATGGTAAGAGGGCGGCTAAGTGGAGCTCCTTACTAATAAGTAAACTTTACTGAGCAAGAAGAATTTTAAATCACGTTGGAGCAGAGGTGGACAATGAGCAATGTAGATAAGGCTTCAAAGTACATTCTCATTGAATCATAGAATCCCTACACTGCAGAAAGAGTCAATGCAGCTCATTGAAACTGCACTAACACACTCTCAGAGCCTTTTACCCAGGGCCCACTCCTTGCCCTGTCCCCATAACCCCATAACCCCACACATTTATCCTGTAATTATTCCTAACCTACACATACTGGGGTACTAAAGAACACTTTTACCATGGCAAATTCACCTAACCTGTGGACTGTGGGAGGAAACCAGAGGATCCAGAGAAAATACACACACACACACACACACACACACACACACGGAAAGACACTGTGCCACTGTTACTTCAGAGAACCAAACGTTTCAGTGGCTGCTCCACCTGTTATAGTTGAATTATACTTACTTTAATCCTAAGAAAAGGAAATTTATGTCTTAAATATATCTTGCTCTTTTTCTCCCTTAATGCAGTGCTTAAAACAAGAGTTTTTTGACCTGTGGTCATTGACCTATATTAACTCCCCATCAAACAATGTTTTGAATTTCAAATTGTCATTTTTTTCAAATCCCTTCTAATTTCTTTCTCCTCCAGCCTTACAACCATGAGATATCTGAACTACTCCTATTTGGCCCTTTTGAACTTTTCCAATTTTATTCATTCCACTATTGGTAACAGTGCCTTCAGCCATTAATGTCCTTCGAGCTGGAATTCCTTTCTTAAATCTTTCAGCTTCCCTGCTTCTAATTCCGACTTAAAGATGCCCCATAAGACTGAATTCTTTGACTAAGCTCTTAGGCATCTAACATTAGATGTCCTAACATTATTACGTGACACAGTGTCACATTTTGTATGATAATACCTCTGTAACTCCTGTACTATATCAGGGTGTTACAGATGTTATATGAATACATGATGTGGAGATGCTGGCATTGGACTGGGGTAAATACAGTAAGAAGTCTCTCAGCACCAGGTTAAAGTCCAACAGGTTTATTTGAAAGCATGAGCTTTCGGCCCGACCATATAAACTTTGCGCTACCAAATAAACCTGTCGGACTTTAACCTGGTGTTGTGAGACTTCTTACTGTACGAATACAAGTTGTTCTAACAAAGACTGTGAGGAGATAGATCCTGTCCTGAACTGGGAATTAAGCCCAAACAGGTCAGTTTTCCCAGTCAAAGAATCATTATTGTTCTATTCCAGATTAGTGGAGGATGTCACCTTCATTGATTGTCTTGACTCGGGTAGGTACTACGTACAAATTGCACTCAATCAAACCATGGGTCAGGCGATAAAAACAGGACAAATTTATTGATTTTAAGACAGGTGAAAGAAAACACTCAATACAAACAATACACACACATTAATTACAAACTTCTATTAGTTTCAAAACTTCATAGGA